>NC_136069.1:555340262-560140262 GCF_964261635.1 Lissotriton helveticus | reverse complement strand
GATGTCCATTGAAATTGGGTTGATGCACCAGCTTGTGTCAGGGAAATAAACCAATGCTACACAATGATTCGTGCCTTGTGTGTTTTTACACATCCAGAGATAATTATTAAACTAAACAATCAATCAATCAATCAATCATGCCATTTGTATAGCGCACTACTCACCCGGGAGGGTCTCAAGGCGCTTGGGGGGAGGGGTATGCTACTGCTCGAACAGCCAGGTCTTGAGTTGTTTCCTGAAGGCGAGATGGTCCTGGGTCAGCCGAAGGTGGATGGGGAGGGAGTTCCAAGTCTTGGCAGCCAGGTAAGAGAAGGATCTTCCTCCGGCGGTGGCTCTTCGGATGCGTGGTACGGCTGCGAGGGCGAGGCTGGTGGACCGTAGCTGGCGGGTGGGCGTGTAGAAGGTCAGGCGGTCGTTGAGGTACTTGGAGCCCAGGTCGTGGAGAGACTTGTGTGCGTGGGTGAGGAGCCGGAACGTGATCCTCTTTTCGACGGGGAGCCAGTGCAGGTTCCTCAGGTGGCTGGAGATGTGGCTGCGTCAGGGGACATCCAGGATGAGTCGGGCGGAGGCGTTCTGGATGCGCTGGAGTCTTTTCTGTAGCTTGGCTGTGGTTCCGGCGTAGCGGGCGTTTCCGTAGTCCAGTCGTCTGGTGCTCCATTATGCACTGTTATGCTAAAATAATTTGTTTTATTGAGTTTGAAAAGGGTGTTATTTATTATTTTTAGCAATATGCTTGCATTGACATGTCCTATGGGTTGGGACATAACCTGATTGTGTCCATCTATCATGCTGTGACTACTTACATATACTCACACATCAGTATTGTACTCCTTCAAAGTGATCTGTTATCAATGTAGTGCATACTTCCTTCTTTGACATTTTGAACATCATTACAGTTATTACATTTGTTATTCAAAGTTACGACATTACCACTTTTTTTCAGAGTGATTTATTTGAGTGCACAATTTGAAACTATCAGTGCACATCATGGGGGCATCAACACCCCAAAATTAATTAGAGAAGTGCAAATAGGAGATGGCAGTGTTTGTAGATGAGGTATTCTAAAGTAGATACAGAGTTATTTGAGTCCATAGTCAAACTTAGACCCTCCAGCCAATGTGGGAGAGTTTTGTGACAGTCAACAAGGTGAATCCCTGGCACACAATGGAGGGTATCAGGAGCAGGTAGTCACTTCCTGGGGGTGGAGCGCAGACATCTGTCTCTCACCGTTTCTTCTTTGAACGACCAACTCCCCATTTTTTCAGGGGGACCCTCAGGTGCAGCAGCGGCGGTGCAGGGGGCTTTCCGCTAGAGTCCACATCCCTCCCTGTGGCTGTTGCACTGGATGTGGTAGGCACCAGGGAGGTGTGGAGATGTTGGCAATCTGGTGGAGGTTGGTGGCAATGTCCCTGTACACCGCAGTCTATTCATCCATTTATGCCATAAACATGTCCAGTTTTTCGTTTTGTACTGCCTGCTGGATCCCTATAACCTGGCCCATCTCTCCTTGTGAATCCTCATACACATGGAGGATTTGGGAGAGGTTTTGGGTCTCCACATCAGCAGCACCAGCTTCATGATGTTGCCGTTCCCCACAACATCTCCCACCACCCCTACCCACACAAGCAGGACCAGTTGGTACTGGCACAGTCAACACAAAGCCTCCTTCATTGTTGACATTGGTGTTGTTGGACAACTCCAGAGGGCCTGTGTTGCTGTGGTGTTGTTGGCCTCCTGGGAATCTATGTCCATGCGAGTAGGGTTCAGCCGGGTGTTAGCAGCTGAGGCAGGACAGGTCCCAGATGAACTGGATGTAACCACTATTGATGCTATGGGGTGACCCATACCATAAGGGCAAGGTCTGTCTTAGTCATCAGATGAACAATGAGAGTCATCAACGTTGGAAGGCTATTGATCGATCGGAATATGGTCCTGGCTGTCCTGGATACTTCCAGTGGTGTCCTCAGCTGGCCCTGTAGGTACACATATAACGCAATGACTGATGAGAATGTCCACTGCCCCTCAAATCATACACATTACATAGGCTACCAAAGCTCATGATGAGTTACTGTAAATAGATTGAACTCCTTGATCCATGAAGCAGACCTATTTTTTTATGACTATACTTTTGTAACAAGAGGGGGATTGATGGATGGACATGTGCAGGTATGTGCATTAATGGGCCTGTTGTGTTTAGTTCACATTACATGTCAGAAGACATTGACTGTTTATTGACACCCTATCAGTGAAACCTGTGTTTATGTTTAAGACAGATTTACTTTCTCAGTGAGATACATAAACTGTCTCTCCCTTTGGGTGCACTCCTTTTGGGCCTGTGCACTGGTCTTAGTTCATGTGTTTATTAGTCATATTGATGTGACTGCCTACACACTCACATTCCGTTAACTTAGCCTGATAGTTGCGGGAATGGAGTGATTGAGGTGCTTCTTGTTTTCATCTCATTCTACACATGTGAATTGCTGTGAGTATGATAACTGTGTGACAGTTTAACTTTGTGTCTACACAGATCATGTACTTAGTACATTAACTTTATGGTCAAATGATTTCACAATCTTACCTTTGTGCCATTTTGTAGGAAACAAACTATGATTAACTGATGTTTGAGTGCTTGTTTTATATTTGTGAGACTTACACCCCTCCTCCTACCCAACCCCACCATGCCATATGGAAAAGGAATGTGTGTAAATGTCTCAATATTATTTTCTAATGTGCCATTTTGTTTGTTGTGATGCACCTTAAAGCATTTTACCATCTTTCGAATTATTTTTTCTGTGATTTCCTTGGTTTTGTGTTTAGATTTCAAAAGGTAAAAAGCACTGGATTTCACAACTTTTTCGATTGTTAGGCAGGAGGGGCACACAACACAGGCCAGTCTAGTAACAAAAGGAGGCCAGGTGGTAACCTTTAATCTATACCCATATCCAGAGCTCAGTGTGGCTGGATTTATTGGGAAACCGAATTGCCAGGCTTTTCTGATTTTGCCAAAACTGTTCCAATTCGTTGTGCTTTAAAGAACAACCATTCTGGGATGGCTAATGCTGACCTTGAGTTTGCTCATTCTGAAAGAGAAGGAGGCGGGTCCTATAGTCCGAGGGGAGAAACAAGTCTCCTTTCCAGAGTATCTGCCACCTGGCACAAATGTTAGGTGGACAATTAGTTAATCAGTAAAACTAAGGGCAAATTAAAAAAGTGCAATCCTTAATTAAAAAACTATTTTGAAGCTTTGTGATGACAAGAATATTTTAGAGTACTCTAAGGATGTTAACAATTATGAAATATGTCCTTATGGCAACTGCTTGTCAAATACTTCCAACTGGATTAAATAGTGCTTGATGTATTTCTATTGGAGGGTTTAATGTTCTATTCTAGAATGTAATGTTGGTTAACCTGGGGGATTTGTACAGATCTCCGTTCTAGCAGTAACATCTCTGTTTCTTGTGTTTAATAAGTATGGATTTCTTCACAGGTTCCGAATTTCACCACTAGGTTCAGTCTGATTGTGCCTTACTAAATATGTGACTTTAGAAAGCACTATAATCACTTAAACACAATCACTTTGAACACTTTGTAGGAGTCTATGTTCTACCATGTGCAACGCATCTAAACTAAACTAGACTAAATTATTGTACATAATAAATATGTCGCATCTTATCTTACACTGTGCAAAATGCATTTTTTAAACAAATGATTTACATTTTGGCAGAACTTTCATGCTAGAGGCTGTTATTTCACTAATCCCAGGTACACCAATCAGATTTCAAATCAGTGATCCTCTGGTCACAACCATAGTTGTGTAAGTGTTTGCATTAACCAGATGAGTTTTCCTATGGGAACACTGCATTTCCCAGCGCTTAGTTTAATTTTTATATATTTTTTATTTAGAGTGTGAACATTATTTTTCATCTGTAGGTGATAGGCTAAAAATATTTCGTCTCTGACCTCACCCACAAACCCTCTCTACCCATCACCATCCTGAGCAGGATGACAGCATGATTCTTGTTTGGAAACTACTACTTCCTGCATACATCCCTGGTGTCTAGTGTTTTATTTTGGCGCCTCGGGGGCAGATCACAATCATCTGTCCTTGCTGGAGTAAATTTATAAAAAATACATAAGAGATCAATGAGGTCTAGGCCTCATCCCATGAGGTCTGCTAACACTTGCTAAACTAATCCTAAGTGGCCTATTGGGGATTCATGCTGGAGGGTCACAGTCTCGGTACAACCCCACATGAGAAATCCATGTCGGTGAAGTACTGTGGGACAAGAGCACTACTTACCTCTACTTTGATACCTCTTACTGTGGGTGATCCCTCCCAGAGCAGCAGATCTTAAACAAAGATTCAGACTTCCAGTGACACTCTGCTAACATACGGTAAGCAGTGAATTCTCCAATATGTCAGTGTGCTTTGTGCATGCTGAAGGCATGGGTTCACTGAAAACGCCCTGAAGGCACCAGGAGCCACATGCTCTTTGCTTGTTTGTTGTCGCAAACTGCCCAAAACCCAGAATCTGGCTGTTTGAGACAACAAAAAAGCCTTTTTGAATGTACAGAACCCTATTAGCAATTTGGTAACCTATTACTAAATAACGAAATAGGTAAGTGAGCAGCTATTAGGATGGGACGTGTAAAGGGCGTCCCTTCCTAGTAGCAACTCACAGTGCCATGTAAGGATGTTTTGCAACAGAAATGTGATCGCAACGTATTCACATTTTACAACCTACTTCAAGTAGGTGGTAACCTAGTCGCAAATGGGAAGGGTTCCCCAGGGTACCAGTTCCCGTTTGTGAATGGGTGCATAGTCTTAAAAAATGGAACTGAAATGTTTCATTTTTCTTTTTGAATTGCATCCATTAAGGAAAATGGGTAACCCTGGGCGAAGGACTTTGCTACGCCCACGAAGTACGCCCTTTGCAAAGTAGGCGAAGCAGGCAACACTACGCCCACTCCTTGGGCGAAGCGAAGTTGCCCGCCACCCGCCTCCCTCCCGCCCTCCCGAACATACCTAATTGTAGTAAATGGGCAAATAAAAATAAATAAAAGGCACTTACCTTATCCGCTGCGTCCCTGGGCACCCTCTGCTCGTTCACGCCACCGTCTTGATAAACAATGCGCATGCGCGTCCGCCCGCGCATGCGCATTTCTCGCGAAAAATACGCATGCACAGGCGGCGCAGCATGCGCATTGGTTATCAAGACGGCGGCGTGAATGAGCAGAGGGTGCCCCGGGACGCAGCGGACAAGGTAAGTGCCTTTTATTTATTTTTATTTGCCCATTTACTAAAATTAGGTATGTAGGGGAGGGGGGCATGCGGCGCGTAGTGGGGCTATGCTAAGTGCGTAGGTGGGCGTAGTTTCTCGCCCACTTTGCGTAGCTTCGCGTAGCCCCTCTACGCATTCTACGCCCAGGGTTAAAAATGGGCTGCATTTAAAACAACTTTGCTTTATTTAAAAGCAAACACAGACATGGTGGTCTGCTGTCCCCAGCAGGCCACCATCCCTGTGTTTTTAGCGATTCGCTATGGGTCACCAAATTGTGACCTACCTCATGAATATTGATTGGGTAGGTCCATTTGTGACCCACTGGGAATGATATGCAAAATACATCGCTGTTTACAATAGGTCTCCCACTTCCAACCAGGGTGAGCCGAGCTGTGGGAAGTGGCTGTAGTGATTGCACCATAGAAAATCCCCACACTCTGTACTTGTTGTTTGCACAAGATGATCTAGTCCAAAGCAGATTCTGGGATGCTCGATGGACTGCATCATCTTTTCCGGTGCACTCTGCGGGCTAAACTTTTTAGAGAATTCATAAACAATACACACGTGGTTTTCCAGGTCAAACTTACAGATCTTTACAAGTATGAAACGTTAATTCATGAGTCCTGAATATCTACTGTTATGATGTTTTCTCCACCTATTTTCACTTTTGATTCCTTTATGTGTTAATTTGTCATTATTACGGTAAATTGAATTCGTATGTATAGGTAATCATTTCCGGCCTAGTCAAGTTATTAGCAGAGCTGCCTTTTAACGCAGGCATGTTTTATGTATATGCTGTGCAATACTTTAACTGAGATACGGTTTGCTTTTGTTGGTTATATAAGCTTTATCCTGTAGGCAAAAAGCATGTTTTATAAATGATCTATTCTTTTTTACTCATCCTTGGAATATGTTATGCCATTTGAAGGTCAGGGCTATTCATTTCTCTTAACAACATGATGCAAGATATTGTTCTTGGGAACAAAGGGTTTCCTTTTCGAGAGCCATTAAATAAGTTGCACAAATGTTTCAAAAAATAACAAGGCCGTACACATGCGACACTCTTCACATTGTAAGACTTCGACACAAAAGAACCAGAACTGTTCTATCAAAAGAAGCAGTTTAATGACAGTCATCCAAAACCACACACCAATTTGCAATATCGTGCTTGTTTAGTATGCCCTAATGAAAGTCTACATAATGCACAAAGGACGACCGAGCAAATACATTTGCAACAAGCATAGAGTGTATCAACTAATTAAGGGCAAATCTACTGTGAGGGCCAAAAATTCCCCACTTTTTCAGGAGAAGTCAGTGCGCCAGCAATAAATAATTTATTGGGCATTACCATAAATATTACAATAAATGATTTCTGAAACAGACACGGCTCAAATCATACTACGTTAAAGCCTGAGAAATAGTCCTTTGAAGGGATTATGCCAATATAAATTAAACTCCCCGTAACCCAAACAATCATTCATTCAGTGCTGGTATGTTCAGACTGGTCAAGCGCATTTGTGTTAGCTATAAGGCCACTGATTTGTTTTGAATTATTTTAAAGCACACTTTGTGGATTTTTCCCACTATATGGCCATACCTCTTACATTTTCGGAGCCGTTTGGAAGGTAAAAGGCAGGCCTTAGTGGCTTTAGTGACATCCCCTAAACTTGAGGGGAGGGCTGAATTCTTGATTGTTTCCGGATTCGATACCTTTAACAGTTAATTTGTCCGCCTGTTCTTCAACAATGCTGTAAAGCGTTTTGGTTAACGTGACTTTTATGAAATAAAAAATAATATATTCATATGTATTTACATACATACATGCAGACATACATACACACAAACATGGAAAAATCGCCAGATTTCTCGAGTACAATTTTCAATCCTTCTCGACCTCCGGGTCTCCAGAAACACCTCCCTAAGTATCCATTGTGAAATCTGCTAGTTATTAATAAAGTAAAATAAATGTATGGCTTTTAGAGGAAAAATCCTAATTTTCTGGATAAATAATTATTTGGATTAAAATGCACAACCATTCCCAGCGCATCGGACACCAATAAAGCTATTCAAGGGCAAGAGAGAGAGCCTTAAACGTGTGATACCGTTGCACTTCCTAAGGACATTCTGAGGGGCAGATTTACAAGAAAGGGACGCATCTGTAGAGATGCATCACTTTCACTGCTCCACCCTGGGAAAAACTTACGCCGCCATGGATGCGCCATATTTCAATACAGTGCACCATGGCGCAAGGATTGACAGATGAGTCAGAAATTCTGACGCATCAGTTGAGGCAAAAGTCCCGCATTACTGGAGTCATGTCGCAAGCAAGACACAACTCCAGCAATTCATTTTGAGGCCTATTCCCACTACACTGTGTCACTCCTTATGCCTACTTCAACCAGGCGTAAGGTTTTGACGCAATGGTGTACTAGAAGTGAGGCAGTGAAATCTTGTAGATTTTAGTGTGTCACTTTTAAGAGGCTTTCCTGTGTGGGATTGTCCAACCTGCATACATTATACCTAACGCAGGTATACTGTGATGCAGGGCTTTACAACGTGACGCATCTCAATAGATGTGTCACGTTGTAAATTCGAAATATTTTTTACGCCGCCGCTGCGTCACAAAAGTGACGCAATGGCAGCGCAAAAGTATCACAATGTGCTAGTAAATCTGCCTCTGAGTCATTACAGTGTTTTTTTATCAAGTATATGTTATGTTAATAACTTTTATTGGGCGCACAGCTGCCCCAGGGAAGGGGCGTCCTGGCGCCTGATCAAGTACCACAACACAACAAGTCGATGCTGAGAAAAAAGAGAATCAGTCAGCGGAGGCAAACAGGTGGGTTTTTATAGCGCGTCTAAAGAGAGTCAGGCTATTTAGGGCACGAATGTGGACAGGGAGGGAGTTCCATAGTCCAGCTGCCAAAACACAAAAGGAGCGACATCCCATCCTGCTCAGTCTGAACCTAGGTTTAATTGCCAGAAAAAGAGATTCCGACCTGAGAGACCGCGTGGGGACATAGAAAGAGACAAGGCCCACAAGGGCAGGAGGCGAACAGAGTTTCAGAATCTTAAATGTCAGACAGAGAGCCTTAAATTTAATTCTCTGTCTGACTGGCAGCCAATGAAGAGATGTCAGGACTGCAGAGACAGAACAATGTCTCGGGAGACCAACAATGGCCCGCGCAGCGGCATTTTGCACCCTCTGTAGCCTAGTAGCCTCAGCCTGATTTACTCCAAGCAGCAGAGCACTCCCGTAGTCCAGCCGAGAGAGGATGGAAGCCTGGACCACCAGTTGCCGAGTAGGAGGGTCGAAGAATTTGAGGACTGGACGCAGTCCTCGCAGAATACCATAACAGGTGGCTGCGATCTTCTTTGTATGGCTGGTAAAAGAGAGGTTAGAATCCAGCCAGACCCCCAAGTTCTTAACTTCGGCCGCTGGAACGGGGGAAACCCCCAGCTCTGGAGGCCACCACTGATCTCCCCAAAGTTCCGCATGCTTCCCTAGGATCAGGACCTCGGTTTTCTTGGCATTTAGCTGTAAGCAATTACTACACATCCAGTTTGCCACAGCTATCAGTCCTGTACGGAATCTGGGTGCCGTCAGCTCAGGGTCCCCACTGAGTGTCACCGCCAGCTGCGTGTCGTCGGCATACGATGTCATGGTTAAGCCACATTGTCTGACGACAGCAGCCAGCGGTTTCACATACAGGTTGAACAAAGTGGGGCTCAACGCAGAGCCCTGAGGGACTCCCAGTCCCAAAGGATAGAAAGAGGACTGACCAGGTGGAATAGCCACTTTGAAAAACCGGTCCGAGAGGAAAGAGCGGAACCATTGAAGAGCCTTCCCCTCAATACCCACTTCCTCTAAGCGCCGCAACAGAATGTCATGAGACACCGTGTCGAACGCGGCGCTCAGATCTAACAGGAGGAGCGCCGCTGTCTGCCCCGCATCCAGCACTGAACGCAAATGCTCGGTCATAAAGAGCAGAGCAGTTTCAGTGCTGTGTTGTGCGCGAAAACCATTCTGGCTCTCGTCAAGAATATTATTACGAGAGAGGTGGGCAGACAGGATGGAGTTCACGTGTGCCTCAGTAACCTTGGCGGTCCAGGGCAAGAGAGAGATGGGCCGATAATTCTCAGGAAGCAGGGGGTCAAGGTTGGGCTTCTTCAAGATGGGGCTGACCACTGCCTGCTTCCAGGGGGAAGGAACCACACCCTCGCTGAGCGAAAGATTAATCAAATCCAATATGGGCTCGCGGCAGAGGGGCGGGAGAAGAGCAATAAGCTCCAGCTTCAGCGGATCTAGGGGAGAGCCAGATTTAACTTTGAGGCTCAGAGTGTCGAAAACCTCAACCGACATGACAGGCAAGGAGGATAGAGTTTCGGAAACTGAAACCTTCACATCACTAAATTCATCCCTGAATACAGATGGTATAAATCCTCGATAGATTGCCTGCACCTTCTCCACGAAAAAGGATGCCAAACTTTCGCAGTGGGAGTCCGTGCAGATTTCCAGCGAGGTTGCCCGTTTCCCCATCAAATCTTTAAGCACCTTAAAGATTAGTTTAGATGGGTTAGGGCTGTTAGAAAACTCAGAGGCGTAATATGCGGCCCGGGTTTGGCAGATAGCTCTGTGGTAGGTTTTAAGCTGGGCAAAATAAACCAGTTTTAACGTGGGGTCAAAGGATTTCCTCCATGCCCTCTCAGCTTGCCGGCATGTTCTCTTATATATTGAAGCCTGCCATACACATATGCTATATAGAATACCTACAGGAATAAAACCAAATGAAAGTCCATTCCTTTTTTTTTTAAAACAATTCTTTATTGAAGTCTTTAACAGATACCCTCCCTCCTCCTTGTTCCCACCCCCTTTCTCACCCCCCCTCTGGTCACATTTGACAGGTTATTTGAAAGAGAGAAAAAGAGAAAAAAAAAAGAAAAAAAGAGGAAAAGAAAACGCAGTACATCTCAATACAACATAGTCAGATATCAGCGAGAGATTGGCTCATAATATAGTCACATTGGTTTCAGAAAATTAAATATTGCACTTTATACTTTACGATTCAATGTGTTGCATCCACTGTATTAGGGGACCCCAGATTTCGAGGCCTTTTTTTCCCTTTTCTCCCCCTTCCTCCTATATATAGCTATTTCTAAGCTATTTGTAGCTAAGAGTCTTACCTGCCACTGTTGAAAGGTTGAAGGGTTTGGATCGAGCCAGCTAGATGCTAGACATATTCTGAAAACAGCCATGGAGATAAAAATGAGTCCCTGTATTTCCTTTGGCCTGAGATCTCCATCAATTCCTAACATTATTTCGGCTATTGATATTTCTATTGTTGTGTTCCAGACTCCGGAGAGGAATTTAGAGATTTTGCATATAATGAGGCCTAGTGTGTCGCATGTGGCAAATATATGTATTATGTCGGCTTCATGTGATGCACATCTTGGACACTGGGTACCTTTACCTGTACTCCATTTAGCAATTTGGTATGGTGTGTAATAAAGTTGAAAAAAGGTTTTATAATATTGTGCTTGTAGCTTGGGGGACATTAGTAGTGTTTGTGATAGCTGGTATGCCAGTTGGACTGAATCCTCATTTATGTCTAATTTATTTTGCCATTTGAGGATATGTTTGTCCATATCGTCCGGAAATGTAGAAGCTAAGTTGTTATAAATTTCCCCTATTTTGGCTGTGTTATTACGGATAACTGCCTAGATCGTCTGGATTTTACGGAATTCTGTATTCCCCCCCTTTTTCATTAAAAAGTCTCTAATTTGCAAATATTTGAAAAAATCTCTACGTTCTAGCCCATACTCATTCTTCAATTCTTCGAATGATTTAAAGCCTGTTGGTAAAAAGAGGGCGCCACATCGGGTGATCCCTTTATTAGCCCATCTTTTCATACATATGTCCGAGAATATCTCTGGTAGGTTGTTATTTCGACATAGGCTCATGTAGTGGGAAAACCTTCCAATTCCAAGGAGTTTACGTATGCTTTTCCTACTTTCACTCTTATAACTACCCATTCTCATATATAGTGAGCCTCGAGCCTCCTGCATTGTGGTGCCCCTGCGGTGTCATAGGTGACTCAATTAAGAGATCTGAACTGGAGGTGATTTATATTTCTTGATGAACTTTACAGCTAAATTTCAAACCTATGATAATTTGTAACTATTCTCTTCCTTCCTCTTTGATTTGAATTAATTCAGGGGAGAGGAGTTGGCCTAACGGCTAAGGTGCTCGACCTCGGACCTGGGGATCTGGGTTCGAGCCTCGGTAATGACGCCAAAAACCTCCTGTGATTCTGGGCAAATCACTTAATCTCCCCGTGCCTAAAATGAAAGTGTGTCCTCATGTAACGTAACTGGTGCTATGTAAAGCGATCTGATACCTGATTCGGGGGCCTATTACGATTGCGGATTTCCCGCATCCACCGGGCCGGCAGAAGCCACCGCCAGCCCGGAGGATGCGGGAAAACCGCCGCGGAGGCTTGAAAGACCCACCGCTAAATTAGGATGGCTGGTGAGTCGTGCAATCTGTCCTCCGCTTTTACGCCGCGGTCACCTTCCGACCGCGGCGGAAAAGCATTAACATGGCTGGCAGTGTCTATCAGACACCGCCAGCCATATTAGGATGGAGTAGAAAGTATGCTTTTCCACAGCGGCTTTTCCGTCGTGGAAAAGCATACGGAGCTTCACTTCGGGGGCCCATTGCGGACCCCCTGGGTGAAGGGGGGTAGGGGGATGCACATGGGGGGTACTTATGGTACCCCCCTGCATTTGCGTGAACAAAGCGGCAGGCACCGCGCGGTGCCTGCTGCTTTGTGCACGCAAATGCCGTGCATGCATTTTTAACATTGCGGCGGGTGCAGCTTGTAGCTGCACCCGCCGCAATGTTAAGGATAGAGGATGTGACCGCCACCCTGGCAGTCACATCCTAATCTGCACGGAGGGACCGCCGCTGCGGACGGTCCCTCCTACTCTATGGTGGCAGACGGACTCAGGTCCGTCCGCCATCATAATCGGCCCCTTGGTTCGGGTATAGTTCGCGCTATATAAAACTGCCACAAAAAAAAATCCCAAATTCTCCTATATCCCTATATCTGATAAAATTGTTATTTCATTGGAAAGGTTACAGAGTAGAGGCAATTTCCCTAATCATGGGAAAAAATCAATTACACTAGCATAATCTTGCATATTTTCAGTAATTTAGGCTAGTTACACAAAAGTCCCAAAGTTGAGATATTATGCCACATCTTCTAATCATGTCTTATTTCAGAACAAAATAAGCATGAGGATATAAGAGCAAAGGGAACAACCACAACGGAGTAGTGGATGATTCTGTTGCTTGTGTTTTTTTTTTACTTCAAATGTATACTTGCATCACAAATGAACATTAGTAGACATTTCATGTTTTGGCATATTGCCAAATGATGGTTTTCTATTTCCTATAAATAAGCATAATTTCACAAGATTTTTGCTGACATTTTGCATAGGTATGCAAAAGCAAATCATGTGAATTTCGCACACCCCTAATTTTGTCTACATCTGCATTCTAATGCTGAAAGTAGGTTTATCAAGGGAAATCAGTATTTTCTCCTGGTCAATTGTTACAATTATATAAATTAAGGCAACATATCATTGTTCATAGAACATAGTATCAGCAACAATGTTACTAGGATTGTATTTAAGCTGTTGCCTTGACAATGTATGCTTCACATTCTGTATGAGTGATCCCTGTTAAAAATTGGGTTGTTAGTTGCGCAGGTTGTGAGCCCTTCTGAAGCAACAGCCAAAATCTCTGTCATGGTGAACCACAATGGTCACTACATTAGTCTGTACTTAACCCTCTGATCACTTGTTACAAAATCAATATACCTTAAATTTGAGAAAATGTGTAAAGTATGTATGCAGCACAGAAACAGTAATAAAGAAAAAACACAATGCAAGCAAAATCTCACACCAATTTAGAGAAATAGATTACGGTTAAATTAATTATTTGATACAGAAATGGCAAAAATCCTATCAGTAGAACCAGAGATATGTAGTTATTAAGATATTGGTAAAAGCTTTGTCACTTTGAGAAGGCCATTGAAAGTTTTACAGATTTTCAAGCAAATTAGGCTCAGAACCATCAAAGGAGATAGTGAATATTTATACAGAATAATGCATCTCCATTTCTAGTTATGGGACAGGACTTTGGCCTTAGACACTCCGGTTATCTGAAAATGCCTTTCTTTCAAAGTTTTTGACTGCACCTAAATCAAAATCCTTTTTTACTTTTCATACTAAGCCTGGATTAACTTATTTAGAAGATTTGATAAAGCTTTGCCTGTTGACTTTATGGTTACCCATTTGGTGTAAAAATTAAACCATGCTTAACTGTAAGAATATTCAGCATTTTCTCTTGCTAGACTACGGTCACCTCATACACTGGATGAAATACTTTTAAAATAATTTTGAAAAGATTGGTTAACTGGGGTTCTTCTCCTTTCCAGAATCTGGACATATTTGAACTAAGGACATGTTAAAGCAACTAATCAAGTCCACTTGTGATGCTTATATCCCACAGGTCACTGCAAATTTAATTGAACCATATCCAGATATGTCTATCTAATGTTTAGCATAGATTTTTACTAACTAGGTCTAGTTTTAACATTGTCATTTTCTAGTAACTTTTCCACAGAAGGGCTTTGGAATGTAAGAAAGGGTCTTTGTCCTCAGGATAACAAGTCTATGCAGTTCACAATGCATCTCTCTCAGTTCTGTACTTTGATGAAGGCACCACAGAATTTGCTTTTATTTCTTATATCAAATTCAAATGAATGTAGATATCATAGAAGTGCCTTTCTCTCTTTGCAAGGATTATCATCCAATTTGAGTTGTAAATCTGTACCTTTTTAAATTATTCAATCAAAATAGGGAACCAATTGTCTCAGTTCCAACTTCTGTCCCAGCAGAATTTGATAGAGTTTTTCACCCTACCCTCCTACAGGAACCCCTCCAATGTCTATATTTAAATGTAAGCAGTGTACTGGATTGCTTCATTACAATTTAATTGCCTCCACATAAATCCGTTCTCTCCTCTTGCATCTCAAATGGAGCTACTCAAACCTAAATCACAATTATACATTTGCTGCACTGCAATGCTTTAATTCCATTCATGCATAGATGAGCAGAAACCATCCATAATAGCATGCTAATTTTAGAGCTGGTCCTCCTAATGGTCAGATTGTGAATGCAAGAACTACTAGTAACCCCCCCACCCAAGGTTTCAACCATTTCTTTTTTAAACAAAGAAAAAGGAGCACTCCGAGGAGACAAATTGAACTGAGAGAATGGTCATATATCACTTCAGCAATGACAGCAACAATGTCAGATTACTGACATAATATGAATGCATACAATATTGAAACAGAAAAATGTTGGAAAAGAAATATTGATAACAAAAATATTTACTTCCGATGCTTAACTAGTAAAACCAAATAAGAACACAAATAATGTTGTTAAAAATATAGATTTTTACTTATATCAAAAAATAAAAAAGGGAAACAAAAATACTGTCACCATGAAATAAACATATAATTTTTCAGAAATATTGATTCACACAATATTGACTGCTATTATATTGCCTAATTAATTAGAATACCATTACTAAATATTAAAGAAATCAAACCCCTTTTTACGTAAAACAATTATCTGAAATAAACCTAAAACATGTTATGCATGTTTCTTAATTGAGGCCCTTCTGGAGAAATGCTTTTCAAATACACATGTAATATTATGTTTTTGTCATGTTAAATATAAAAATATTATATCACCAAAATGTGTACCATTCACCCCAATAAATTATATATTTAAAATCTTAACAATACAACTCCTAAAATTATTACCATAAACTACAAACATTTCTACAACAACCCAAATATCAAGAAATATATACATACAAATAAATATATATTCAACATTATTAAACATTAAAAATAAAACCTGAATTAGCATTTACCATTGAATGACCTAACTTGTACAAAAATTCAAACTAAAATTAAACTAACCAATACAATCAAAGTATAAACAACTTTAACCAATACAATAAGACAAATAATTAAATCAAAAATATAAAAGACATATTCATTTAAACAACTAAATACTTCAAAAACAACAAAGCTTCAAGAGGAGGAAAGTTTGCCAGATTCTCTGAACATTAAGATCAATGGGTCCACCCTGTATTCATCGGAACCTGGGTTAATAGTTATAATGCTACAAGTGGTTCTGTTGGGTAAGTACCACAGGGTACTGGATAAGAACCTGTTTATTTCTTTCACAATGAATAGTGATTTTGTACTAGACTTTTATAAATGTACCACGCCCCAGTACATTTTTTATAAAAAATATATATATTTATTAAATGATTTGTTTTGTTTCTCTATTTTTCTATAAAATCCATGCCATGCAGGAACTGGTGTGCATGCACAGAGGGGGGCGCAACATCCACTGGGTGTGATGGAACTGCCATGAAAACCCTGGTAGAGAGGAAACTTGTAACATGCTTGGCGCAACCGGTTCCCTGGCAGCTGCAGTGGAGCTTTGGCGATCTGACTACCCAAATCCTCATTGGGCGGTTGGGAGACCACCACCACCGCACCCCGCAAGTCTGGCAGTCCATATACCACCAGACTCAGAAACAGGACTTAAAAAGGTAAATATACTATTTCCACTCCAATTTAAACCAATTTAGGGACAGTGTTGGATACTAAAAGGGAGACATTTACTATTCCCACTCCAACCTCTACCAAATTGAGGAAGGTGTTCTCACTCTAATTTGAAGAAAGTGTTGAACACAAAATGAGTGGACAATACTATTCCTTATCCAATCTAAACCAATAGGCAGAAAGTGTCTGGCACTATAAGTGTGTCATTTATTATTCCCACTCCAACATATACCAATTTGGGTAAGGTTTTCCACACTTAGGGGCTGATTACGATGTCGATCGGAAAAGCTCCGAATTGCAATTGGTTAGTCTGAATCCATGTCGGAAGCCTTGTTTCCGACCATTTGATTGCAATAGTTGGAAACTGTTCGGACTGTCCGACTCGTGTCCGAACGGCATTCGGTGACTCTGAGTTGCTCGAGGCTGACTCATACATCTCTACGGACCACGATTCTGACAGATCAATTATGATGTTGGATTGGGACAGCCATTCCAAATCAGTCTGTCTGACATGGATCGACTATCAGAATCCAAGTTTGGGGGTCCCTAACAGGCCCCCCTTCACCCCGAGGCCACAGGTTGGGGCCTGTGGGGTTGCCCAAGGGACCCCCCTTTCCAACCTGCACAGTGTGGCAGACACCAAAGGGTGCCCGCCACAGGGTGCAAGGTTTTCTGTGACAACCCCTTTCTTCAATGGGAGTCTATGTTGTTGGTAGGAACACAGGCTCCCATTGAAGTCTATGGGAGTCCAACCAAATGGTGTTCAGAAACATCTTAATTGGCTGGTTAGACCCCCCAAACCTGAGTCTGTCGGAAACCATTCTAAAACCAAGTCGGTTGGAATACTTTCCGACCGACATTGTAGTGAGGCCCTAAATAGGTAACATATACCATTCCAACTCAATATTTATTGCACTTTGAAGAAGGTGCTGGGCACCAATGGGGGACAAATACTATTCCCACTGCAATGTAAACCAATTTGGGGACAATGTTGGTCACTAAAGAGGTGACATTTATTATTCCCATTCAAATCTAAAACAATTTGGGGAAAGTGGTGGACAGTAACAAGGTGTCATTTACTATTCATATTCCAACCTATTCCAATTTACGGAGGGTGTCAGGTACTAAAGGGTAGCATCTTGTATTCCCACTCCAATCTATATGAATTTGGGGACAGTGTGGGCACTAAAGAGGCGAAATTTAATATTTCCACGCCAATTTGAACCAATCTAGGGAAGGTTTTGGACACCAAAATGGGGCATTTACTAATCCCACTCCAGTGTTGGACACTGAAGGGGTGACCTTTACTAATCTCACTCCATTCAACTCATGATAGGGGTAGGTGCTGGACCCTAAAAGGGTGTCATTTAGTACTCCACCTAAAATGTAACCCCGGGCGGAGACCTCTGCTCCGCCCGCGGAGTGTGCAGAGATGTGCCTATTCCGCGTTTTGAGGAGAACGCAGAGGAGGCAAATCTCTGCACACTCTGCAGCGGAGAGGAGTTGGCCGGCCCCCGCCTCCATCCCCCATTAAGAATAACAGTAAGAAACTTAAAACCAATTACCTCTTTACCGCGGCGTCCACGGGCTGCCCTCCTCCTCATCCTTGCCATACTGGTAATGCTTAAGAAAACTGTTCATGTGCATTTCTCGCAAGAAAAGGCAAACCTATTTATTCACATTTATATAGCTATACATAATTAATATAAGTTTTAAATATTTACTACTATTCCTAAACTTTGAACATAGAATAAAAAATACATTGGTATTTCAAAATGAACCTACTTTTTTAAATAAAACAAATAAAACATATATTTTTAATATACAATTATAATGTAGGAAAAAAAGTACATTATTAGTGTTTTAAATGAATGTATAAAAAATAATAAAATAAAACCTTTTAAATAAATGTTAAAAATGTACGTTTTAATATTTAATTTTCTGCATCGCAATAAAATTAATATATTTTAATTAATTCTAAAATAAAAATATTAAACTAATGTAACAAAGGAGGTTCAGAACCGGTGATGAGGAACATGGCGGCCGCCAGCTAAACGGTCGCAGTCGCCTTCCCCTTCCCTGGAGCAGCTAAAGCCTCGTAAAATGGGGAGTTTTAAGCGCTAATGCGAGTAAGAGACCTCCGAGAAAGTAGTTGTTGACCGAATCACCCCCCCCGACCCCCCTACGCGGCACTCACGGTAACCGAGATCTTCAGCTGCAGACTAATGCCTCGGGAGGTTGAACCTGTTCTTCGGCTCCTGAAAGCGGCTCGCGGTGCGAATCAGGATTACGGCGTGTGCATGAGAGGGAGCCGGCACTGGATGTGGGAGGAGGCAGCTCTGACTCGGAAGAGGCGAGACTTCGCTCTGCTCACATTCCGGGTCAGCAGTGGAAGAGCCAGCGGCAGCTTCCACGGAGCAGAGGTGGCGGCTGGTGCGGCAGCGAGAAAATCAAGTAACATCTCTCTTTGGCAGCAGCGCTGTGGGGGGAGACCCAAACAAAGTCCCAAGCTCAGTGAAGGGGAGAACAGTGAGATATCTAAGCCCCCTAGGGAACAAAACCTTCCACAAATTGTCGCATCATTAACCAATATCCCAAAAAGGTGTATGGATATTGGGGGCACACCTGACAAGGGGATTAGCAAAGAGGTATGTTCAAGGGGGTTCTGTGGTATAGAGGAAACACAGCCTCCAGCTAAAGTCAACAGATATGCACTAAGAGCGAGGACTGTGTTTGATACTACTAAGGGAAAGCCTGTGTTCCCTCCCCGAATTTCACCCCCCATCACTGAAGTAAGAGAACGAGTAAGAAGGGGTAGAGCTAAGCTGAATACCTCAGAGGAATACCTGAGTGTAAAAAATATCAAAAGCAAGGGAAAAAGCAAAGGTGGGGGTGGTAAGGCAGTAGAGGCCAGTATCAAAGTTAACCCCTCACTCAAAACCTATTACAAGGTAATGTCTACCACCACGACCACTACCACTTCCACCATTAGTGGCCCTCCCCCAACAGATCAGCCAGCTCAGCTTGCCCAGTCTTTAGAGCACATACAGCCTGCTCCGGCCGCCTTGGCTGAAAAAAACAAAGGGTCATTGGTCGGCGGAGCTGCAGAATCTATATGTGCAGATATACCCATAGCCCCAGTTGAGGCAGAGGCAGTGATACACCCAGACATCTGCCTGGTTAACAGGTATTCGGTGTTGGAGGCTAATGGGTCGGATGTTGACCAACATGACTCCACGGTAAAAGCCAGAAGTATTGAAATAACAGATATATCGCAATCAGGACAGGCATATCATCCTGCCGCTTCTGCCATCTTTAATAGCACTGGCGCAGAGTCCAACACCGATAAGCCCGATAAGCCCGCCACAACCGCAGGGAGTTTGGCTGAAATACTATTAGCCATGAAGGATGAGATTGCTAGCAGGTTCACGGTATCAGAAACCAACCAGGCCTAGATGTCCAATAGATTTTCTATATCTGAAGCTAATCAAACAGCAATCAAGGCCTCCTGCGACGAGCTAGCCAAAAGGGTGGATGAGGTTACCCTTAGAACCGAGGCAATTGAATCAGAAATTCCCAAAGTAAAGGAATCCCTGCGTGCTACTGAGGTAGAGGTTACAAAGCTATCCACTCAGAATAAAGAACTAAAGGAGGATATCGAGCGTCTGGAAAATTACTCACGCCGAAACAATTTAAGAATTCTGAATGGGCCGGAAGCTATGGAAGGGGGAGACATGAAGGGATTTGTTATATCCTTATTGATGGGGACAGTTTTAAAAGGCGCCTCAGAGGTGGACTTGCTATATGATATACAGAGGGTGCATCGGGACCCCTACAGGAGAACTCTTGCAAGACAAAAACCTAGAAAGATCTTGGTGAACTTTTTACCCTACTCCATAAAGGAACAGATTTTGTCTTCCGCCTTAAAAGAAGGAACGATACACTACAACAGCTCCAACCCGTTCAGTTTTCAAATAAGATCTGATATTTCTCACATTACCGCATCAAGACAGTGGGAGCTGGGGAAAAGGATGGAGGAGCTGAATAGTATAGGCGTTAAGGCACAGCTTAAATTTCCAGCACAGTTAAGAGTGATGTGGAATAACCACATGCATCTGATTAAGACGGGGGAGGAAGCAGACGCCCTAATAGCTAAGATCAGAGATAAACAAGGGGGACAAGGGGGGGTGTAGATTAGAAGGGTCTCCTGACACATCCATGAAATACAATTGTTAGGAATGTCGGAAAAAATACTCTTAATTAAAATGTGATAAGTAAACATGCTCCATGGAGGGGAGGATGGCTAAATAGGCTTTTGCCTATTAGTAGGGAGGGTTCCTCAGGGATGGGATGGGCACGTAGAATGGGAGGGTGGGGTCAGGGGAGGACGGGGGCACATGGGTGGGGAGCAGTGGGAAAAAAGGAAAAAAGATTCGACCTCATCTCAACAATTTGTGTACCACATCGGGTCATGAGGGGGGCCTAACTTTGGTAGAAACCGGGGAAGGAGACGGGCGTGAGTATGGGGGGTAGAAGGACCATCTTTGTATCCTGGAATGTCAACGGGTTAAGGTGTGCCCGGAGGCAGAGGTTAATTTTTAAGTATCTTGAACTTTCTACCGCACAAGTATGTATGCTGCAAGAGACACATCTGAGCTACGAAGAAAGCTCTTTAATTTTCTCGAAGGTCCCCTGGGTGAAGTGCTTTAGTGCCTCAAAACAGACGTCCCAAAATAGGGGGGTGGCTATTTCGATCAAACATGGAACATCTTGTAATATAAAAAAACCACAATCAGACTCCTCTGGTAGGTGGCTGACGGCTCAATTGGCATTTGGAAACGTAGAAATACTCTGTGCCTCTTTTTACGGCCCAAATATAGACGATCCAACTTATATCCGCAAACTACAAGCTGTGTTGATGTTGGAACCTCCACCATATGTGATCGGCGGAGATTTCAATGTTTTACTGGACCCACTCAAAGACAGATCTAATTTGAGTCACTATAAAGGGGCAGTAAAGGTACGTCGAGCTCTAATCAACATGATACACGACTTGGATCTAGTTGATATATGGAGGGGGAAAAAAGGAGACCAGCAGGGTTTTACCTTTTTTAGTAAAAAGCACCACCACTCCTCAAGGATTGACTATATCTTTATTGATAGAGGGTCAATGATCAATCTAGAAGAGATAACAGTTCTCCCGAGTCACCTTTCAGACCATGCTCCTATCCAATTAATTTATTTGAGTAAAGAGGCACAGCGGCAAAAGCCAAGGTGGACTTTAAATAGGACTAAGCTACTAGACCCCGAGGTGATTGCAGCTGTTCAGGCCCCCACTAAGGAATTCTTCTATCTAAACTTAGATTCCACAACATCAGATATAGTCTGGGATGCATATAAGGCATGGTTAAGGGGAAAACTACATGGAATTATATGCTATAAAAATAGGATTGAAGCTGAGGCAGTAAAGGGGGTTGAGGGTAGGATAAGTGATTTGGAGAGAGAAAGAGACGGTGCCAGTAGTGGGGCCCCGGAGCAATTTACTCAGATTATGAGGAAGCTGGAGGAGACAAGAGCTGAGTATAGAGGAATCTTAGAAGCTAAATGTAGGGCACAGTGGACCACCAGAAGGATTCAGAACTATGAATATGGAGAGAAGGCTGGCGCCCTCTTGGCGTGGAAAGCCAGGACTGACCGTGCCAGGAACGATATAAAGGAACTTATCATTAACACCAATGGCGATACCTCAAATAAGATTGAGGATATGCAGTCCTGTCTTCTCTCCATCTTCTCAGAGCTGTATAGAGAAGATTCAGCTCCCCTGCTGAGCACGATCCAGTTATTCCTTATAGATAAACAGCTTCCTGTACTCTCATAAGACAGTAAAAATAAGTTAGAGGCCCCCTTTACCTCGGAGGAGATAGAAGCACAGATTAAGAAATCAAAAAATAATAAGGCAGCAGGCTCAGACGCACTCCCAAGTGAAATATACAAGCTCCTTAATGCGGAGCTATTAGATATCCTGGGGGACACTTTCAACTCAATATACAGCTTAAATGGAAAGGTCCCCAACACATGGAAGGAAGCAATAATTGTATTGATCTTAAAACCAGGCAAGGACCCGAAGAAGGCAGACTCTTATCGTCCAATCTCCCTGCTAAATGCCGATTATAAGATCTTCATGGGCATTTTGGCAGGGAGATTGGCAAAATTGATCCCGAATTTAATACATACGGATCAGAAAGGGTTTGTCGCAGGGAGGCACATACAGGAACAGATGCAGCTCTTAATAGGGAATATAGATCTGGCTGTTCAGAAAGCAGAGCCCTTGGCCGTTGTCGCTTTGGACGCAGCCAAGGCCTTTGATAGAGTCTGCTGGGTGTTCCACTGGGAGGTCTTGAGGGCTATGGGGTTTGGACCGATTTTCATACATACCCTGCAGAATTGTTATCAGGGTGCCTCTGCTCGAATACTGTTAAACAGGCTCCTTACGGCAAGTTTTTACATCCAGAGAGGAACTAGGCAGGGGTGCCCGATCTCGCCCCTCCTATTCAACCTATATGTGGAGCCCTTGGCACAGATGTTGAGACTGGATGATACAATCCTTCCATTTAGATCAGAACAATACAGCTCCAAGTTAGCTTAGTATGCCGACGACTTAATACTGTACACAAGAGATCCAGAGGCAGCAATCCCTAGGGTGGAGGAGTGTATGAGTGAGTATGGGTCCTTATCCGGGTTTCTTGTCAATAAGACCAAGACAGAGGTGATGTGTTGGAATTTAGAGTGGTCAGGAAGAGTAAGTGAAGAACTGAGATACCTAGGGATCTGTGTAGTAAAGGAATTGGAGAAGATACCTGAGCTCAATTTAAACAGGGTGGCGAAGGAGATCGATAGTCTCTTCAGTAGATGGAGGAACCTCCCCTTGACTATTTACGGAAAAACCAACTTGGTAAAGATGGTCATTCTACCCAAGCTGACATACCTTTTCTCCTCTATACCCTTAACATTCCATAACAAAAGTTTAATGAAGATTCAGAGTAAGATCGGAAGCTTTATTTGGGGTAATAAGGGAGTCCGCCTGGCGTGGAAAAAATTAAGACGCAGGTTAAAAAAAGGCGGGTTAGCCCTACCTGATGTTAGGCTATATGCTGCAGCATTTCATTTTAAAAGCATACGGACGCTTCTGGTTAAGCCGGGTGAGTCTGCCTGGGGGAGGTTGCTGGGTGAAATGGTGCGAGTAGGGGGTGGAGACGGCGAGGCTTTTCTGTACAAATTCGGCTCACCCAGATTTTTCAAGCGGGTGCGCCTGAAGGTTTTGAGGGCAGCCTTGGAGTTATGGTATAGACTAAGAAGGTGCTGGGGCATTGGGTACTATTCTGACAATGCCCCGGTTTGGGATGCCCCGGGAACGCCAGACTGCCTACGGGACAGTTTGGCATTGCCGATAAGAAGGGCAGGCATCACAGTCTGGTCTGAACTGTTAGACTCCGGGGGGATACATCTGTGGGAGTACCTGAGGGCAAAGATCGGGCCAGGGCTCTCAAGATTTAAATATATACAGCTAACATCCTGGTATGAGGCAGCAAAGGGGGAGATCAGAGGGAATAGAGAGATCGAAGCTTTGTGGCAATCCATCCTCCCAATGAATAAAGAAATCTCTGTTTGGTATAAAAGTATGTTGGAGATGGAGGACCACGAGATACCCCCCTCAGCGTTGGTATGGGTGGGAACCCCCTCGGACAGTCAATAGAGTCATTGTACGAGCCATCCCTATTGACCCTGTACAAATATATTAAGCCTCCTTGTTTAAAGAAAAATCATTTCTTTGTGATCAATAGACTCTATTACACCCCAGCGAAAATCGCAAAGTTCGCCCCAGATCCAGCTCCCAAATGCCCTAGATGTGGAACACCTCTCGCAAGCCACCTACACATATTTTTTGAGTGTCCATCGCTTGAAAAATTTTGGAATGAGGTGGGGGATAACACCCGAGATATTTTTAACATCAATATTGTGATTAACATGACATTAGTGTTCTTCGGGGATGATGGCGGCCTCAGTCAAACCCTCCCTCAGAAGGACAGAGGGCTACTATTATACTTGATCCTGCTGGCCAGAAGGGAGATGTGCAGGAAGTGGAGGGACCCTTTACTGCCGCAAAGAGAGGATTGGCTCAAGGCTGCATTTTCTATGGCTCGCTTAGACTATGATGGTGTGGAGGACAAGACAATGAACATCTGGCACCCCTTTGTGAACTGGGGTAAGAATCTAAGTCTAACTTAATATAAATGGTCCAATGAGTACACCAGGGTCCCTTACAAAGATGGGGACCGGTCGGACGACCCAAGCGAGTGCGGTAAGCCGTGGGGCCCACAGATTACGAATGCGGCTTCATAAGACCCGCAGAGGCTTGAAAGGTGAGATGAGGACAAAAAAAAAATATATATATATATATATTTCAACAATTTCATAACAAATACATTCACATTATTTATAAAGAATGTACAAGCTAATTAACACTTTCAAGTGATAGTATATACAGCAATGTTTTCTATGGCAATATTCTTTCAAAACAATATTAAAAAAACAGTTTGAACAATATTTTCACCTTCGATACTGCTGTTGAACATATTTTTGGCACCCTGATATTCTTGACTCAATACCTTTTAATTATCAAAATATTTGTTCTGATATTTTGTCCAAACACCTGTTGTTTACAAAATCATTCCACAATTAAATCAATATGTTCATGAAAAGTATTTTTGGGATAGCTTTCTACCTTTTATAATCTGACATCACACACTGGTACTACAATATAGGCATCCTGAAAGTATTGTCTACATTAATGGTTACATTGCTTTGGTCTTCGCATAACACCCATCCTTCCAATAATATGATCAGCTTAAATGATTGCCTTCATTCTTCATGGCTGAAGCATAAGTGCAGTGTTTACACTGTTTTTCACTTTGGGCAAAGTGTGCCTAAAATATAAATTGTGATTCACCCAAGATAGGAAAATTATTGTAGTCTTTTCCTTGTGGTTTTCCTACTCCACCCCAACCAATGAAGTTCTAGGTGAAAAGGAAGGAAAACCAGAAAGAATGTTCCACTCTCTTGAGTCCACCTCATAAACTCTCACTGGCTTGCTGGTTGAGCAGAATAAGTTTGTATCCAGTGTGGTGATCTTAGTTGTGGTAACATCTTGAAAACATTATGAATAGTAGAGTGCTTATTTCACATTCTTGACTATATGAAGAACTGTCTGTTACAAAGCCAGTAGACCTGACATTTTATGTTCTCATTCTGGTTTGCTGCTGACTTAGCTGAGAATATGTGGTGTTATGGCTTGTGATCTGCTGGTGAGCAAACCATTAAAAGTGCTTGAGATCCAGAGTCTGTACTCTACATTTAGGTGGCTAATTAAGAACTGCAAAATATCTTTAGTGTGTTCACCATATCGTTTGTGAAGGCCTTTTAGCGGGTGTTCCTATTGGTTTTTCCACCTGCCTCCTCATATATGTTTATAATTTTGTACAAAGTAGTTGACACATTTGGGTCCAGTATCTACTGATTGCCCTTGGACCCTCCAACCTGGAATTCTCTCAGGGATACTGATGTATATAACAACTCAAATCCTTCAATCACAAATGTTGGTTGCTTGGCTCTAACTGTCATAATGTATTAGAATGGTTTCATTGATTTCTATGCAGGCGACACCTAAACAAATATGTAGGATGAAAGGGGGATGGTATCCTGTTGCAATTAGTACCTTTCTGTACTGTATATTCTGACTGTAACAGCTATTTAGAGATATGTCTGCTACTCTACTGCTGGAATGAATAACAAATAGAGTACTATTGAATAAAGAAAATAGTAAAGAAGATCATGCTTATTGGGAATAGTTATTGAGTTAAATAGAAATATTTACTTTTATAGGTCAAGTGACAGATCACCTGATACTCCAACATGAAATGTGTTTTTCATATTACAGCACACGTTTTATAAGTCTTAGCCCTGTGGGTGGCCTACATGAAGGAATTTGTAGTGGAGGATGTACCTCCAGAACAAATCTATGCTAGATTCAGCACTAATGTTTGTCATTTGTGCAATGCAGCACTGCACTTTTTTACTCAGAGCTCCCTTGTATGATGGACAGTACATCTGGCCATAAGGATAATTTTCTTGATGTGAACTTAAGAGATTTAACTCAAAAGAAGTATGTTCATCTACAATGGGCTTGATTACGCTGAAACGGTTAATTCTGACAAGTGCGTGAACCCATGTTTACAGAAGGATCAAAATTATGAGGTAAAAGGCACTTAATACCTTAAGCTTCATTAAATTTCGAAATGTCAAACCTACCAACATTTCACAGGGGAATGTGTTACGGTATTTACCGTAAACACGTGGATTTTGGTTTGCACATGTTATTCCCCACAAGCTGTTTATCACACCCTATAAATAATGTGCTCAGTGATATCATTATTGATAAGGTGCACTAAATAGTACCTACACATGTAATCAGGACCTTTAGAGTGAAATATGGATATGCTGCTGTCTTATCCACTGGGAGATCAATTTCCCTACAGTGAGGATGAATGATCTAAGGAAATTAAGCTCATAAATTATATTTATTTCTAGTCTGTTTGTAACTGTTGATGAATGTGCATCAAGAATTGGAAGTTGTATTCTTTATAGATTCATGTAAGACGTGAATAACGTATTTTCTCTTGGTTTGATTTACTTTGCAAACAATAAAACTATTTAAAAAGAAAAACAACAATAAATACATACATGCTGCAAAATATTTGCCTGCACCAAACAACAATAGGGTAAAAATGGAGATATCACAAATGGGTGATTTGAGATTCAATAATGTTTTTTAAAAACACAGATGTTATTTAGTTGTCTCGTGCAAGAAAAAATAATCCTAATTGAAATTTCCAGCTCTTTGTGGTGTCTTAAATAATTTTTCTTGTTCATGACTGCTCTGCCTAGAACCTTCATGCTGGTTAAGCCAGGCAATCCAAAGTCATTTCCAAGTTCGGAAACCAAGGATGGTGGTGACAGCTCAGGATTGGTATCCAAGGAAAGATTACATTCATCAAGTGGTACATCAGAATGCTGGTGCTGCTGATAACAGTGAAGAACGCACACACATAGGTCATCATGTGGTGGCTTCGATGGCTCCATCTTGATTACAGAAATGCACGCCATTTTGGCTACTTCAAAATCAAGGATGCAATTCAATGGAGCTGTTAAAATCATAAAAAATTTGCACAAATGCACATTTGGAGAAAAGAGTGCCTTGGTAGCAAATTGCAGCTGCTGAGCCCTACTAAGAATAAAAAAATACTTAATTTAAAAAAAAAGGAGCAGGGAGGGATAGCATGGATGGTACAGGACGTAAGCGGTGGGACCAAGCAAACACCTTCAACGAGTTGAGTCAATAATCAGGGATGTGCAGGGAAGCAATGACGTGCAGGTTCCTTACAAAAAAGCTGAGCAGGGATGGAATGATTGGGGGAAGCAATGTGGAGGGTGCTCGGGATGTGAAAAAGTAAGCAGCACCTGGGGATAACAGAGAGAGCTAGAGAACACATTCAATACACATGAGGGCTAAAACATTAAGAAACAATGTCTTCCCTTTTGTAAGGATGGGCAGATAGAAGTCATCTATTAAAAAAGTATGGTAAAGAGACTATTCTCTACAGGAGGGACAAACACTAGAAGAGGAAGAAAAGCCTTCACCTGAGAAGCAAACAAATTAGATTAGCAAGAATGCAAACCATTCATAGGCCATAGGTTGACCCAAAAACACTGTAAGTATATTGCAATTTTTACAGTTAAATCCGTACTTCTGCGCCTCCTTGCATGCTTAGTTATAGTACATTTCTGGTTGTAATTATGAACCGTTTGTGGAGGAAGCAGTTTTGCATCTGCTGCAATGTTAATGTACTGTGTGTACTCTGCTGGATCTTGATTGTACTCTTTGAAACACATTTGCTTGCCATTGTATTCTCTCTGCTTTTGGTGCTGCCTCCCTCTATGTCTAATTGATGTAAAATGTGTAAATAATATTAGTCTGCACTTTCACACAAACATGATGTTTTAATAAATGTACCCCTCTATCCCAAACCTTGTTGGTTGCAATTATTCTTTGTATTTACATTTCTAGATTTATAGGAGGCCCCACTAGTCCTGTAGTATTTCAATGCAAAATGAATCTTTAACTGTTATCAGAAGAAACCTTGCTAGCAGGAGGTACTCAGCTCCGCAGCTTGTCTCTTTTTCACTCGTAATATATTTTTTCCTGCTTCTTGGAAATGAGGGAGTATTGGATGCACAAACAGGATGTACCACATCTATCAATTTCAGAAATTGAACGAGGTCATGGTATACCACATACTGAGGGTACATTTCGAATAATTCAGGTTATCCGAGAAGTGTGAGAATTATTAAGTAACATTCAGAAATAAGATATTGACAATGTATCGTTTGGGAACTCTTTAGATGCATTTCTCCAATAGGACTGGTAGGATGCCAACATTGCTGTGAAGAAGAGGACACTTAGGGAGTGATGTACCCTTTGGGTGGTACAGTACACTCCGTCAGGGTGGCAGAGGACATTACCTCCACCAACTTGATGGACTAATGTCCAAAAATCTAGAGTTGACAACCGGGCCAGCGGTCATCTCTTAATGTTAAAAGAGCCACCATCATCTGAGTATCTTCAAGATGCAAAATGTTTGGAGGACATCCAAAGTCAGTTTTGATGTCCGCCACCACACATATAACATTTATTGATTTAAAAAATAAAGACCCCTCTCCCCATTAGTTTTCTCTCAGGGTATGAGAAACACTCTTTTTTTCTTTCCCCTACCACCCGGTTTTTACTGGCAGTGATAATAAAAGACATCCAACCGTCAAGTTTGGCAGACAGGGTACTCTTCTCTATTGCAAAACTAAGTATATTCATGCACATTGAGTATGAAGGTCATTTTAAAGGACAATAAATTCAGTACCACCTCTGGTGTTGCAGATGACACAAGAAATTGGATCTGGATATCTCAAACACTATTAATCATAGCATGCTTCACCTTAGATATCCACCTCAAACTCAGTTAGGTAAATTCAAAGATATTTACTAACTGGATAGAAACGGTGAGCCAGATCAGGTAAAATTGCATAGGGGTATCCTGAAGAAGATACCTCTTTCTTAGGTGGGTACACTTGACATGGTTAAAAACATTTACCCTTGGATGCCTATTAAAAATAATGCTTCAAACATCCATATTTTCTCTATATGTTTCAATATTAAAATTGCCCATGGGGTCATCATTCTTCTTAAGGGTTATAGCATACCCAACACATGCGGTTCCCCTTATCAGGATGGCAGACGTTTTAGCTTCTTAATTGCAGACAATCAGTAGAAAAGGGAATTACCTAAAATACAATACATATTATATTTTTATGATTTGTATGCTTTTTTTTTCAGAGCCAGATGATTTGTATGCTTTTTAATTAGTTTCTCAATCGTTATGCTTTATATTGACACCATAACTAAGAAATGTGCTACTATCCTTTTGCATAAATTCTGTATTAGCTTGACTTCTAATAAAAGCTTCTAATCAAAATTGTTCAGCTGTGTTCTGCGTGAACTGTCTCTCTGAAAATGTTATTGTATTTGTCTAATTTCTCGTTCTCTAACATAAATAATGTCTGCATAAGAAGAGAAGGGTTAAAGGAATGCCTGTCCATTTTCTACTCTCCTAATGGTAAGATAGGTATCCACACTACCTGGTTGGCTGAGGGAAATATATTGGAAGTGAACAAAATTGTCTTGGAAATGAAAAAGTCTGCCTAGAGAAGTGTTGGGAGAACCCAGGTAGGAAACATAAATCGCATTTTTATAATTAGGACATACTATATCACCAGTCTTTTTTACCAACACTATTGATAGTATGGTAAGCAGTGTAGAGATACTTTTAACATAGATCTAATTGTGCAACACAGTTGACACATTTGCCTGTCAAATCTTAATCCCACAATTTGGACTGACTGAATGAGAGAATTTGCAAAGCCCTTAGATACCTAATGAAGAAGAGTTCCACTACTGCAGGAAAAGGTTGATTACTGACCTACATTATAATGTCTTAATTCCAATGTTACATTATAATGTTACACAGGCGTGTTTTAATTTTTTTCTGGTAGTTTCTAAATTTGGTGGGTGGATAGTCTCGGCCCAGTAGACTATAATTCCTCAGCCAGGACAATAAAGATTACTCCATCTGCCAATGATTAAATCGTGCCCTTAATTGCTGTAACAGCATCTACAAGGGTACGGTGGTATGATTCCACTCATCCTGAGAACAAACACACAATAATGAGGACATGTGAATAGTTTGCACAACAAAGGCATGAAAAAGTTGCAGTTTAAAAGAAGACACGTTCAATGATTTACTTTCAACATGCAAAACTTTTTTGTTCGACATTCAGTAATGTCTGAACTGAAACTTTCTTACTTCAGTTAATCATGGTATTCATAATTAAAACCATTTCGGATAAATGTGAATGTGCAAACATAAGTTATGAAATATATATGACTACCACTTTCTCTCCCAGTGAAAAGGGAGACATTTAATTTAAATCCATGTACTTTCAAAATATCTTCTAATATACTAGTTTGAGAAAATAATGTTGAAAATGGAATGACAAGATGTGATTTAAAGTACCATTCAGCTCTTTGCTAATTAATTAATAAAGTCAGGTTTTGAGCATCTAACTTAAACTGCATTAAAAGAAACGATAGACTCGTAATATTGCTTCATGTAAGAGAGTCAATGAACCATGTGCACGGGAAGAGATAGAAGAAGTAGAAACAAATGAAGGAAAAATCAATTTGAAAGAAATTAAACTAACAAAAGTAAGTTACACACGCGTAATCTACATATGTAATTTGCTCATATATTGTTTTTACTATTGTTCACAAAATCTATGTGTAAATGTATTTAAATGTGTAGGCTTACACATCTCCATCCCATAAAAAGAGGATAAAATAAGGAGTCCAAGTTCATGCTGCCATAAAGAAACAATTCTAAGTCCAGCACCTCATATGACCAACCACTCATGCTGCAAAATGCTCCCATAGCAAATAATGGCGATAGGTACTGGGGGCTTATTTATGAGAGGTTTTCACCGCCAGAGTGTCACTTTTCTGATGATTGAGTGGGGCAAAACTATTATCCATCTCTATGAGGTCACGCAAAGCCACTTTGTATGGCTTTGCATGAGCTCATAGCTATGGAGTTAGTCAAGGCAGCGCTAGTCTCTGTAGTGCCCTACTCTGTGCCAGGTACGTGTTCCATGGGCGTTGGGGTGGTTTTCCAACCCATGGATTTTGATGCTGCACCAGAATGACATAATCACAAAAACCTGGGGCATCGCCAAAACATGATGCCTTCCCAGAGCAGGCGTAACAAGGAGAACTATTTTATTATCTCCTTGTTTTTTTACATGTGGGCTGCATTTTGCAGCACACATAGAAAGAGGAAGACACCTCTCAGGATTGTTTTTGTGCAAGAAAGTGCCACTTCCTGCACAAAACCATTCCTACATACACATCAGACAGCCTTGATCTATGGTGCAAGAGTGCCTGCATTGGTGCTAGGCAGCAAAGTGTGCACCTGCTCAGAGAAAAGGACCGGAATGCACCTTATTCCAAAAATATGGTGCATTCCTGCCCTTTCACAATGGTGCAGGGCAGCACAGCAGGAAGACATGAGGTGTTGCTCACACCAATACCCCATAAATGAGGCCCTAAATATAAACGGCCCATGGAACTAATGAAATTAATTTAAATAGTTAAAATGAAATAAATATGAGTTAATGCTAAGAGAAATATCTAAACATAATACATATTTACTTTTTAATTATAATATACTTTAGCAACCTTCTTTTAATTGAATATATTTAACATGTTTATCAAAGTAAATTTCATTTAAGTAAATGCCCTTAAATGAATATGTTTATGTTAAATAATAATATAAATCAATGTATGTATGTATTTTAAATGTAGAACAAATTAGAAAATTTGAAATACATTCTAATTTAATTCAAATATCTTAAATCAAATAAAAATTACGCTTCTGACATTTAAGTTATAAAAAGATTTTAATGTACATTATTAATCATTAAATATTAATTATTAAATAATTATATTTATTTTGTTATCCATTTTAAATAATCACATTTATTTCCTATGGTTTTTTTAAGTTGTTGGCTCTATTACTTTCTGTAGGAAGGTATTACAGTAGAAGTGATTGGCCATGTGTGGTGATGGACTAACTCCAGTTCTGAGCTGGAGTACTTTACTACTGTTTAAGGTCTTGTTTTGGCTGCAGTACCCTTAGCAGTGCAATTTGTCAATAGCAATGTGCTTACTCCTTAGTGGGTGGGCACAGGTCTCTCCCTAAACGCTTCCCTAACTCCCCCTAACCCCTCCTTACTCCTCACTAAAGCCCTCACTTTTAGTAGTATGTTTTTTTTCAGACTCTTCCCTGGCCACTCCTACATTTCCTGCAAAGTACTAAACTTACATGTTTTTGTAGCTATATAGTGGTAAAGGATATAGTGGTACAACTACATGTACTACAAAATGCCGTCTCCACTAGATGGACGGTGTATTGGCTAAAGGCTGGGGGATCATTAAGGGTCGGAATACGATGGCAGTGAACCTGCCACCGGCAGCCTGCCGGTGGGAGGTTCATTGCCATCGTGCGTCCATTCTCAGCCCACCCAATAGGGATGGTAGGCAGTGTGCTAGCAGACAGAAAACCTATCGCCATGGGTTTGACACAGGCAATCAATACGATTACCAGTCGGGCCAGTCCAGCATACCTAGAATCGTGGTGGTGCCTGGCAGGCCCCGTCCACCACATCAGGATGCTGCATACCCGTAGTGCAGGGACATGCACAACATGGATTTTTGCCATTGCGGCGGGAGCTGCAGCCAGCATCACCCGCTGCAAAGGTAAACATGCACAATGTGACCACTACAGTGACTGGTGGTCGCATTGTAATTGCATGTGCGGGACCGCCACCATATGGGTGGGCGGTCCCAATTCCTGGGATGATGGCAGACAGACTTAAGTCTGTGCGTCATCATAATCACCCCCTAGTGTTTATAGTGATGGGTACACCACAACAAAATGTTAATGTTTTCATTGTGCCAAACTCAATTGTCCCTCATCCCATTTATAAGTGGAAGGATCAAAGGATTTAGACAGTGGTTCCTGGGCAGGCTCAAATGTCAGAAACAATTTTGATTTTGATCTGAGGAATGGTCAGTATACATGACCCCGATTTAACATGACTTTGATTTTAACAAGGACAACCGGTTCTAGACAGGAATTTGAAATATTTTCATGCTACAGATAAGATATCCTTTTCATCATATAATGTCACATTTTGGTAGGTAGTCATGATCCTTCAGTGCATTTTTTATTTTGGCTGATACTAAAATACTCCCCCTGATGGCTGCTGTAATTTGAAGAGTTATCTTCACTTGGTTTGATTAAGTGACAAACACGTCGAATACAGTTCCCTCGCCATGCGCTAATAGTCCAGAAGGATTATTGTCAGTTTTGTTTTGTTTGACTTTGTTTGAATCAGGAGAGTCTCTTCAATGCATTTTCGTAACTTCAATTGCACCAGTGTTCCCTGATGAAGGGCAAAATGCCCGAAATGCATTGGAATCGCAAATGTGAACAAATGCAATATAACGATGTGTGTTAAATCTATGTACACTGTGGATGGATGAACAAAAACAGTAATAAATATTTGACATTACTTACGGAAATTCTTGATTTATCAATTTCTGAAATATAGGGTCAAAACCTAAGGAGCAACGTACAACCCCTATATAGGGCAAGAGTAGTGCCCAGCGGAACACATCCTACATAGAAAGCGTAACCATACTACCAATCCTAAAAACTTTCTAAAACGGAGCACGTTACCCCAGGTACACCCCAGAACATAATAACCACAAAGCAACCCTACTTTACACTAGGTTGTGTGCACACTAATAACCTTTCTAGCCATTTGAAGAGTTTACATTACATGCTTAGGTCACATCACATGCTCAGGCAGACATTTTGGTTAGTTTGCACCCATCATTATGCTAAGTTTTTGAGGAAGTTCTCATCCTGTTCTGAAGCCACCATAATTGTCAACTTCACCATCCGTCATAACTAAGCCATATTCAAGGAGTTCGCAACAATCCTGATTATCCATTTTAATGAGAATCTATACTCTGTTGTTCTATACACTCACTGTATGTAGGCAATGTGTGTTGTTGATTTTAATATTCTTTTAGTAATGACGTTCATGGAAATTCAGTGATGTGGACTTGCTTCAGGTGTGAAGGGGTTTCATTCTGCAACTCAGTCAGGCGTAAAATGGGATGATACTATTTTGTCTCACTACTGATCATCTTATCTTCCAACACAAATATGTGCCCTTTGATAGAGGTAGAATCTCTTCACCCTTACTTTAAATGAGATCTGCTTTGGTGGGAGCCCTGTTATAGAAGATGCCATGATCCTCTCAACCAGGTGTGGTTTGAGAGAACACGATCCATTAGTTCACAAGGTGATCTGTAGTAGGATTTTCTTTGAACACTTATGCAACCAACTCCTATAGACTCTTATAGACATAGCAGATGAAGATGCCCAACCACCATTAACATTAAATTCATATCTCATGGACAGTCCTACCGGTGGGTGAATTTTATATGTATATTCCATCTGCAGAGTCTGGCAAACTTGAGAAACTTTAGTGACGGCTCACAAATATTTGTGGCTTTGCTTTGACTATTAATACCACTCAATCTCTTACAGCCTGCAGAGAATGTGGAGCCCAAACAACACATGACTTTTGGATGTAGCGAACAACCGAATTGGAACTTTTGTTTTCCGATTTGTGCCAGCATTGTTAGGGAAAATACCTTTGCCAAAACCTAAAGGCATCATCACTGCGAGTAATGTAAAGCTTCTGGAGTTAGCAAGACCCCCTTCTCACAGGGATCCTGACTCAGCACTTGCGAATTCCATATTTAGCATATTAGGGAGTGAGACTTTGGTCTTTAGTGGCAGTATGCTACCTATAAAAATAATATAAGCTATTTTAGGATTTCTGAATTTGTAAATCAATGTATTTTAATGCTTTACACAGCCGTATAACCATTTACCAAACTGACCTAAATGAAGACTGTCTTGCTGGAGTTTGCAACTAATCTACATCTGACAGAATAGAAGTGCAATGTGTTTTGACACTCCTCCTTCACACAGTTCGGGGGATGCCTTACTGCCCCATGCTACATGGAATTTGATTTGATATTACCTCCTGGGAACTTCTGACTATCATGCTTTAAATGCATTAGGAATTGCTAGTCAGTGGTGGAGTCATTTGTTTGCCTGCTTTGGCTCATTTCCTTAGGTAGTGGGTTCGCTTTGAAAAGTAACAAGTTGCTAATATTTTTATTTTTTAGTAGTACAAAGCTTTATTTCGATATGAAATATCTTAAAAAGCACATTTGCAGTTAAAAATACAATTCATTTTTAAAAGACATTAAAAAAGCACTTAAACAGGAATACAACAATAAAAAATCATTAATCCAGTTACAGCTTTGAACAAAGTTAAAAAGTAGTCGCATTATAAGATTAACGTAAGTCTTTCAGTCTGATCACTCATGCCCAACTGAGAAATTTGGCCACCCCGCAAGCTAGGGTGGTGTTAGGATCTGTCTGCAAAATTCTAAGGGCAGAAGAGTGATTCCTGGTCTCAAGCTGGCGGCAAACAGGTTTTAACCATTTCGACCTGGGTTTATTATAAGCGCGACATACAAAGAAAAGGTGTGGGATAGTTTCAGGTACATCGGTACAAAACGGGCAATCGACAGGTGTTTTGTTGGGTGGTTTCCACTTACAAGTGCGTTCACGGACCGGAAGAGTTCCCAGTCTGAACTGGATGTAAAGTGCCCTGTCTCTGGGTTTCCTAATGAAATCCAGGTAGGGTTCAAGACGATGTACTCTCTTATGTAAGCGGAACTCATCTGTCAACCTGCCCAGGTTGGTATCTCTAAAATCTTGGGCATCAACCCATGTCCAATAAGCTCTCTTAATTTCCAGTTTTGACACCAATATGCCTGACTCCCATACAATATTAAAAGCGATAGCCAATAAAAGCTTCTTTACCCTAGTAATCCAAACAATTTTATGGGAGCCCTGCATATTCATGACTTCTCTTAGTCCATCTGCATAACTAGATAGCTCGGGTGTGCGCCACAATCGGGCCCAATAGAGAAGCGGGCACAAAGTAATAAGATCTTTAATTGATCGGCGTCCCATGTCGCACTGGAGTGGCTTGGTTGGAGTGCCCCTAGGTAATTGAACGAGCTCTCTAAAAAACTTATTTTCAGCCGTAACAAGGGGATCAACGTTGTTGAAACCCCAGAGCTCAGCTCCATACAATGCACTACCTACTGCTTTTGCAGCAAAAATCTCCAATGCAGGTGCTATGGGTCGGGATATTGAAGCTCTGTGTTCCCTTCCAATGACTCCCAAAACACGCTTGTGATTTAAGGCCATTTTCTCAATGTGTGGGTGCCATTTCAATTGATCTGATATCCTTATCCCTAGATAGTCAAATATTTTAACACGCTCTAGGGGCACCTCATCAAGTGTAAGCATAGATTTGGCTTTCCTGCTAGGGTTAAAATTAAGGAGCTTGATTTTAGTTGTATTAATTACCAAGCCCCTTAGGTTACAAAATGTACAAAAACGATCTAAGAGCTTCTGGAGCCCCATTGGTGTTTTAGATACCAATAACGTATCGTCCGCAAAGAGCATGGCAGGGACTTTGGCACCAGCCAGAGTAGGGGCGTCAGCGTCAATTTCAAATAAAATTGAAACAACCGCATTGACAAACAACGAAAAGAGGGTTGGCGCCAGGACGCATTCCTGGTGGACACCTCTATTTACCGGAATTTTATCAGTTTTCTGCTCATGTGAACCCCACCGAATGCATGCATAATTTCCATCATGCATACGGGCCTACAGATTCAAAATGGGCAAGGGAAATCCCATCTCCCGCAAAACCGTCCACAGGCGCTCTCTGGGAACCAGGTCAAACGCGGTCTTTAAGTCAATAAAGGCCAAATACAGACCGCCCTTTCCAATTATTACTATCTTCCAGTGCAACAAAACCAGCCTAAATGCCTGGTCAACCGTGCTTGTGCACACCCTGAAGCCTGCCTGGAATTGGGAGATGATATTGTGCTCTTCCGCCCATGAAAGGATCCTCTCCAGAAGAACCCTGCCAACCACCTTCTGACCAGCATCAATCAGGCTGATTGGACGATAGTTGGCAGGGTCTCCCCTTGGTCCCTTCTTGTAAATTGGGATCACCTCGGCCCCTTTCCAAGAGCTCGGAACCGGAGACCCCCGAAGAAGAGCATTAATCATAAGGGAGAAGAACTTAGCCCATTGATCGATGTTGGCACGGAATAGATCGCCTGGAATGGCGTCCTGGCCCGGTGCCTTCCCAGATACAATTTTATTAATGGCTACCTCAACCTCTTTTTGCCCTACATGGTCAATGAAAGAGAAGATGTTTGTCATGGGTGAAGGGTTATATTCAAAGGACCCACTTTTATCTATTACCCCAGCCCCTTCATACAGTCTCCTAAAGTGGTCAAACCATTCCCCATCAGTATTATGATTGGGTAATGGCTCAGAGTTGCCACCATTTGAGCTTCTGACCATAGCCCAAAACCGCTCACCATTCTTAGCCTGACTAGCCAACTTCAACTCCTCCCAATGAGTGTCGTCCCAAGCCCTCTTTGCCACCAATAATGCTCGCCTATACTGGAATCGGGCTAAGCGAACCTCAACGGCATCGCGAGTTTTAATGGCAGATATTCATTTTGATTTTGCCCCCCTGCAATCCTGATTGTACCACTTGGCTGCAGGTTTCCTGCTCCTAGAATGGCTTGTGACCCGAGTATCAAGGAGGAGAGCGCCCATCATATCAATTGTTTCAGCATAAATTACATCAGCCTGACAGGGTCCCAATTCATTAATGCAAATTGCCGAAAGCTTCTCAGTCTGGTCTCTTATGATCTCCCCAAGGGCGCTGGTTTTTTGTTCATCTAAGATAAATTTTTGCCATTTGATATATCTTCTACAATTAGAAGTTATTATCTCCCTCGTAAGCATCCTTGGTCTACTACTAGACTGAGGTTTCCCATTTTTTTTTTGTATTCCTCATATACCAATGGATAAAAAGGGCGTTCTAGATGTGGAAACCCCCCTCTCTCCTGAATCAGTATTTTCCGATTCCGATGTTTGCAGCACAAGGAGAGAGAGAAAGGCATAACCCCACTAGCATTCACTGTTTGCTCGATCCACTCCAACTATACCACACTGTGATGCCCTTAGCTATATTGAAGATTGAGACCCAACAGTGCCCAGGTGAAATCATCAGAATACATTCATCTGTTCCGCCATGCCACCAGGGCCGCCCAGGTCTTATCAACATTCGAACTGTCTCAGGCCATGTCAGACTCACTTACAAAGATGACCTGTTGCAAACAGTCTGAAAAAGTAGGTGCTTTCTCATTCTTCCAAGCCCTGCATATTTCTCGCCTAGCCAATAGCATTACATAAAAAATAGATTTAGTCATCATGTCATCAAGACGATATTCCTTATCAGTCCAAACAGAATTATCCTCGGAGTAGTCACAAGGTGTATATTCAATACTGCTGTGATGAACTCACCTATTCTAGACCAGTAATTCATAAGCATTGGGCAATCTACAAACATATGTAGGTCATCTGAAGCAGGGAGTCTGCACCGCGGGCAGCAATGTTCTATGTTGGTAATTCTTAATAATTTCTTGGGCGAGATTTATACCCTATATAGAGTGAACAGGTGATTCCTTTTAAGTGGAGATGACTTAACCACTGTATGCAACATTGTAAAGGAATCCACTCACAGGTCTTGGAGATTATTGTGTTCCAAATCAACATCGTCACACCATATCTTTTTAAGTTTGAGTTCTGCTACCCCATCTGCCTCCATCATAGCCCAATACCAGAAGGCTAGTTCTTTCTTATTTGAACTAGGCTCCCATGCCCTAGTTGCCCACCACCCCGAAAGTTGATAATGCTTAAACCTAGTGAGTGTTCTCCCTGTCAGTCTAGAAAGTGATTCCCAATCGATGAGCTGTGAATCATGTAGTATATCTATCCAATGCGTTATGCCAGCTAGCCTCAGGGGTCGTGCTAATTGGTCTCTAAGGCACTCAGGTGTCCCCGGGGAGTCCCAGATCGGGGCCTGGGGGGCGTAGTAGGGAATTCCCAGTTTTTTTCGGAAGAATACCCAGTTTTTTAGAGCCGCCTCTAAAATCTTTAGTCTCACTTTTATGTAAAACTTGGGGTCCCCAAAATTGAAGAGAAAATATTCGTGCCCTTGGGGTATGCCATGTAACAGTGCCAGAAACAGACGGCTCAGGGAAGGTGTGTCCGCCTTATCGGCCAATAGCCTAAAGTTTTTTAGCTGGAACGAATGGCAATAAATGAGTATGTCTGGCAAAGCTAAGCCTCCTGATTTTAGTTTCCTCCTCAATTTCTTCCAAGATATTCTCGGTGACTTCGAATTCCAAATGAATGAGCCTTTTTTCCCCTGTATTTTAGCAATATCTTTCGAACTGAAAGTTAATGGAATTGAGTTAAACAGGAAGGTGATTTTGGGTAGGATAACCATTTTTATTAGGTTTACTCTCCCAAATATGTTCAGTGGGAGACCCGACCAGCGTTGTAATAAGCCACAGACCTCATTATATACTCTATCTAGATTTATTTTAGATAGCTGTTTAAGATCCTGGACCAGATGGATTCCCAGATATCTCATCCGCGTCTTAGCCCCAAAAACCCCACCTCCGGATTCCACTGCATAAACTCAGTCTTTTCTTTATTTATTTTATATCCTGAAATCACCCCGAAATCTTCTGCCTGGTCAAAGAGTCGAGGGATAGCCACCTCCGGATTTGAAGTGAACATTAAAAGGTCGTCAGCATAAAGGGCAAACTTTAGCGCTAAATTTGCAATCTTAAAAGGTTTAAACAGGGGGTCTGATCTCAACTGAATCACAAAAGGTTCAATATATAAATTAAACAAAAGGGGGGAAAGGGGACACCCCTGCCTGGTTCCACGAGTTATTTGGACCCACTCCGTAAGAAGGCCATTTACAAGAGTTTTAGCCTTAGGGCTAGAATATAGTGAACAAATTGATGTTATAAAATTCATTGGCATACCGAATGCAGCTAATACCACCCGTAAATAGTGCCAGTTAACTTGATCAAAAGCCTTCGCGGCGTCGATGGCCACTATAGTCAGGGGAGATTTCTCACTGATAGCAACATCTATAGCAGCTATAGCCTGGAATGTAAGTTCATTCAGCTGCCTATCCGGCATAAAGCCCCTCTGGTCCTCGTACACCACTGATTTAATAACTTTAGCCAATCTCGCTGCCAACACCTGTGCAAAGATTTTGTAATCAGTATTCAACAGCGAGATTGGCCTGTAGGACTCAACGAGCATAGGGTCCTTATTGGGTTTCCCATTGAGCAACTGGTTACGCATACAAAGGGACAAGGGGTTATGATCGCTATGGATAGATGGAATGACAGCCATGTCACTCACAAATTTCCATAGCCTCTTGTCAACCAAGATGTAATCTATTCTGCTTGGGCAGGACACCCTGTTGTATGTATGGGCTATTTTTATTATACATTGAATTGAATTGAATTGGTATTTAATAGCACATGGCTACCCGGAGGCATCCCAGCGTTTTACAGTGACAGAGTCAGATGAACAGGGCGGATTAAGGGAACAGCCACATCTTAAGGGATCTGCGAAAGGAGAGGTGGTTGAGTTCGGCCCGGAGATGGTGTGGGAGAGAATTCCAGAGTTTGGCAGTGTGCAGGGAGAATTGACGGCCTCCACTTCTGGCTTTTTTAATTTTAGGAATGGATACCAGGTTTAGAGACTTGGATCGGAGGGCTCTGTTGGGCTCATACCGCTGGACAATGTTCTTGAGGATGAAGGGGCCTAAGTTGTGAAAAAATTTGTGAGCAATGCATAGTGATTTGAATTTGATTCTTTCTCCAACGGGGAGCCAATGGAGGGCCTTCAGAGCCGGTCTGGCCGATTGCATTTTGGGAATGTTCAGCAGCAATCGGGCAGCCCAATTCTGGGTGGTCTGAAGCCTGGAGATCGTGGCCAGTGGGGTCCCCAGATTAAGCATGTTTGCGTAGTCCAATCTGGACAGGAAAAGGGCCTGTACCATGATCTTTCTAGCTCTGAATGGCAAAATCGGTAGAATTTTGCGAACGATTTGGAGGAGGCCGAAGCATGTAGCGGCGGTCTTCCTTGCTTGCGATTTGAAGGACAAGTATTGGTCCAGCCAAACGCCAAGACTCTTTAGCTGGGTTTTAGGAGTGGGGGCTGGGCCTAAAACTGTGGGCCAGATTTCTCTCATGTTGAGTGGGGAACGATTTCCCAGGACCATGATTTCGCTCTTGTTCCCATTTAGTTTCAGAAAGGTGTCCCTCATCCAGGAGGCTATCTCTTGAATACACATGTAAAGAGCCGGAGGGTACTGTCCTTTTTGTTGAATCTGATCACCAAATGTGTCTCATCCGCGTAGGTAATTATGTGGACTCCAAAGGGAAGAACAACTTCTGCGAAGGTGCCAGTATAATCGTTAAAAAGGGTAGGGCTCAGGGAGGATCCCTGAGGAACTCCACAGCGGAGGGGAGTTTTTTGGGAGGTTACCTCGTTATGGAACACTTGAAAGAATCTGTTCTCGAGGAGTGACTGGAGCCAGGCCAGCGCGGTTCAGGAGATACTTAGGTTGCGAAGCCTATGAAGTAGAATATGGTGGTTGACGGTATCGAAGACGGCGCTGAGATCAAGCAGCAGGACTACCGATGTGCCACCCGAGTCAACTATCTTTCGGGCTTCCTTCACTACTGAGATCAGGGCAGTTTCTGTTCCCTGGAGTGGGCAAAAACCCGTCAGAGTCTGGTGGAGGAGATTGTGGGTCTCTAGGAAGGAGGAGAGTATCGTATTGACATGTTTTTCGGTGATTTTACTAATCCAGGGCAGGAGAGAGATTGGGCGGTAGTTTCCTAAAACTATTGGGTCCAGGGAGGGTTTCTTCAGCAAGGCCTTCACCATGGCTTCCTTCCAGGTGTGGGGACCACTCCTGAGGCGAGTGAGGTGTTAACTAGGTCTAAGATCACCGGGAGGACTACCTCTGCTACTTGTGTGAGCACTCGTAGGGGAACAGGGTCTCAGGGTCGCACAAACTTAGAGATCCCCACAATTGCCAGTGTAAATGTTGCCCAATTAATTGTCTGGTATGATTTGAACAAAAACTAGTAAGATCAAACAGTTGTAGTTGTCACTCAGGGCATCCAACAAGCATTATGAGCACAAAGATTTCTTGTTTTTTTTTGTTTGCTTTATGGATTCGGCATTGTTCCCGTACCTGTTTAATAGTTAAGGTCAAGCATTTTGTTAACCATCAGACTTGTTTTCAATAGATTCAAGGCTGAATTAAAATAGCCCGTATTCTAATGATATTGCCTCACCATGAGGCTCTTAAGAGAGCGACTTTGCCAAAAGGTTTGTGAGCGAAACATAGAATTGGAAAACAGACATCAATGGTTTCAGTGGCCAAAGCACTGAATATGTTGACTAGATTGGTGGTTGTTGAAGTTCTTCATCCCATATTATGAGAGACTGAGTTGGGGTTGCTGGTGATGAATGTGTGGTATGTTTTGAGGGTTGAGGGTGGGGTCCACATCATGCATCAGTTCAGAGACTACTTGTTTATTTTGGTGATGACTAGGCGCTACATTGGGAGAGAGGATGTCTGGTGGAGGTTAAGTTTGTCAAATTATGTTCTAAAATCTCTGACGCATACATTTGGATTGTCAGCTGGAATATCCAATGCTGATTCCAGGAGGGCTTAAGCAAAGGCTTCTTTCTGTGTAGCCAGTTAGTAGATGAGAGATAATGAGGTAGAGGGGTCACACTCTTGAGATGGTAGCTAGAGAGTTTTTTGCTCAACAACCACTCCCTGAGAAACAAGGTGTCGAGTTGGTGAGAACAACATTACTGTGTTTCTCTAATATCTACATTTTGTGCATTTAAGTTTACGTTACAAAAGAGTCAATAGCAAATATCAATATGGCAACACACATCATTCCAGTTGTCACTCAGATGAGTCCTTGTGTTGAAAGGAAGGACAAGGATTCAAAGAAAGAAGCTTTCCCATCAGTAGAGTCAAAGCTCATTCTCAGTTTTTCTTATTTGCCTTTGGTTATAATTCATTGACAGAGACTTCCACAAAATAACATCCAATGTGTCTAGACAGTTATGCTTCTTCAACTCTGGATTACAGTTATTATTCTTACAGGCAGCCAACACTTGTTTTGAGGGAGCACTTTCCTGGTCCATCAAGGCTTTACCATCCATGATTCTGAAGGAAAGAAGGCAATTCTGACGTACGTTTAAAACAATTGTTCAATTCAAACATTTCATTGATATTCCGAGACAGACAGACAGATAAGACAGGCTAAGCAATCTCGCGGCAGCCGCAGAATGCGGTTTGCCGATTAAGGAGCTCTATCTGTACCTGTACCCGTACCTGTGGATCACGCTGTGCAACGGATATATCCTGCAACGATTCATGTTTTGGTCATGTGCAGGGGTGTCATGTTGCTGCACGATACTTTAAAACTGCCCTGAAAAGCCGCAGGAGGCAAAACAAGGAAAAGAACGCCGCTGCTGCTCGGTGAAATTTCATCTCTCTCTTTCCTCCGTGTGCAGTGGATGGGCGGCGGGTCAGGTCGTGGCAAGCCCACGCCAGTCTGGAGATTGAGGAGATCAGCAAAAAAAAAACACGGACCGGGTAGCCCCATTCACTTCCTCGAGGAGATCGACAGACGAGTCCACTCGACGCTTCACTGTTCTTCCAGCCTACCTCCGCTGGCCCGCGTTACTCCGTTGTCAGGGGGACGCCAGCCAGCCTCCAGTGCGGATTGATTCCAAACATTTTGCCAGAGCTGTTACCTGCTATGCTACCGGCTGCTCAGGTTGCTCAAGCATAGCGCTCTTCAGGATTGTGACCCGATTGATATGCAGAGGGCTGTGGCCTCGGTCTTGGTTGTAGACAAAGAAACGATGGGCGGCACCCGGATTAGAGGTGAAGGCTGTTTGTTCTGGGCGTCTATGCGAGCACGCTGTCAACCAAGAAAGATTACGGCAGAGACAGAGGTCAGCGCCGGATAAAGATCAATCCATACAAGTAAGCATGGTTGGAGAGAGGGGGGCTGGGTGTGAGCCGAGTGAGCTGAGTGAGCCAGTATTGATGGATTCACAGGGGGCAGGAAAAACCACAGGATAATCAAGGCTCACAAAATATACAAGGCCCGGTAAATGCAATGAGGCGGCCTGAAAGAAGGGGGTCCAAAAATAAAGACGATAAAGACAAAGAGAAAGAGAAGGAAAAGGAAAAAGAGAGAGACAAAGTTAAAGACAAAAATAAAGATAAGGATAAAGACAGAGACATAGAAGTGGGTTCTGACAGTATGCAGTCATCTGCAAAAATGGAACTATTAGCTAAAAAAGCAAGGCGACTGCAGACTATAAAAAAATCTAAAGTCGGCAGCCAAAATCAGCGGACAGTCAAATGACGCTCAACCACGAATTTCAAACATCTTTAGCCCAGTAGTCAAAGAAATATTTGATCTATAAGGGGAAGATGGGCCTGATAGAAAAACAAGCGATAAGACAAGCGATAAGACAAAAATACCAGGTACTAGGGGTGTGAATTCTGCTGCTAAAAGTGGGAAACAGGCGACCGGATTAGTCCGTTCTGCACCCGCAGCATCAACAGAAGTACCCGAGCAGACCGCTGGACACGCTGTTTTAACCACTTCAGAGTTGGATGCCCCAGACAAGGAACGAGACCCGGATCAAAACCCAGGCAGTATAGATCCTTTATCAGTTAGCGATACTTCTAAAGGAGGTGGAGGGGAGGATATTGCTCAAACTGTCATCCTAAACGTCCTATCTTTAAGCCAGAGATTTCAAACCCAACTACAAGCACCAGTACAAGCACAAGCACAAGGAGCACAAGCACTACCCGAAGCGTCAGGATCAGAGCCAGAGTCAGAGGCAGAGTCTGAAATCTACGAGACTGGGGTGTCTACTTCTAGCGAGGCACAGAGACTGAGATTTGAGCGGACAAGTGCTGAATGCTCAGATTTTTCAGACCCTAACTCTAAAAAAATGAATGAGTCCTTTAGCAATAACACCGCAAGGAAAAAACAGGAAAAAAAGAAAAGAAGACAAAAGAGACAAAACAAACTAATTCATGAGGATACCACCGATCAAGGGAGCAATACAGATCGGATTGATCACAGATTGAGGAATTCATCTCCACATGCCACTGCACTGTCTGACCCGAATCCTTATCTGTTAAGTGATCCAAAAAAGACCCACCATAATCAATCTGGCATCGGGGGATGTCAAGCAGAACCCTCCCTGGGCAATGTATTTAACTCGATCAGGAAATTCCAAGAAGACGTTAAACATGATAATAAGAAACTCCAAGGTGCAATTAACAAAGTGGGCCAAACTTGTCTAGAGTTACGCACCGAGAACCTTGAGAAAGATGTTTCCGCCCTGCAAACACAGGAAAAAGAACAAGAGGGAATTGTGAACGATCTGATGCTGAAGATTGAAGACCAGGAAAACAGAGCCCGGCGCAATAATTCATGCCTTCTTGGAATCCCTGAGGGAGCAGAGGGGAACGACCCAAGGGGCTATATGACATCTCTTCTTAAAGAATCATTCCCCGAACTATCTACCTGGGATTGGGACAAAGAGGTCCAGCATGCTCACAGTTTTCCGCTAACCCTCACTAAACGGTTGCACTCACCAGGACAATACCCAAGAGCAATACTGGTCTATTTTGGCAATTTTCTCTTACGGGAAGCTATCTTTGATCTGGCACGACTGGCGCGTAAAAGAGAACATAAAGGCTTTATGTTTTTATAAGCAGACCTGACCTCGCTCATGTGACGGTGGTACAGAGATGGAGGATGCGGCAACTTTTTACCCCCTTTGAACAGATGGGAGCCACAGGATATCTACAGAACCCTGCCAAATTAAAGATTATCTTTAATGGTGTCACTAGAAGTTTTACCAGCGAAATCCAGGCGCAAGTATATTTAGAGGAGATCACAGAATCAAGCAAAGACAAAGACAAACTTAAAAAAAAAAGCAAGGCAAATAGACTACAGTCACACATTAATTTATACACACCACCAGGGGCATGAATAGCAGGGCAAGATGAGAAGGGAGGAGGTGGGGCATTAAAGACTGATAAACAACTACAATACTAATAATAATAAGAATACAAGCAGGACATATTTGGAAATGTAAGGCAGAGAATATTTAATATTCCTCCACTCCCAGCTGAAACAGGGTTGGGGCATGGAGATGCTAGAAGCTGACTGATCACCCAGATGCCCACAACCTGGATCCTCCAGAACCAGGTAGCCTCATTGGATGTTGGATGGGGGTGGGTGGGGCCAAGGGGTGGGGGGGCAGGGCCTAGCGGAGGGGTTTTAGGGCGAGAGGGGAGGGGGCGGGCATACAGGCAAAGAAGCAGGTCAGAATCTATGACGTGGCATATAATCAAGATAAAAATCCCGAACTACAAACAAGGAATAAGCGAGGGTTTAAAGCTATACAAAGTAAAACCTATAAGTACGAATGGCTAAACTAAAAATATTGACCATCAATATTTGTGGGCTTAACGACCTTAAAAAAAGACAAAGAATAGCGATAGGTCTTAAATCAATTGAGGCAGAAATTCTTTGTCTCCAAGAAACTCATGTTGAGGGGTCCCAAAGACATTTACTGAAAACCCTGGGATATAGACTAGTTATTGCCACTCCCCAGGCAAATAAAACACGTGGGGTGGCTATCCTGGCACAGGGTGGGTGGTTTCGATTTACGAGATCAGCTGCTGATAAATTTGGTAGATGGGCCATCACGGAGTGCCAATATGGTATGGGGAAAAAACTCACGATTTGCTCAGTGTATGGGTGTGTCACAGACGATCCCGATCTCTTGGTATTCTTATCTAATGAATTAGCACACTTGCCTGTACCAATGATTGTTTGTGGCGACTTTAACCTAAACCTTCCATCAAATTGGTCGTCTGGGCACAACTTTATTTATCAGGGCAGGAAGCCAAAAACCTTTAGAGCCCTCGAAGAGCTTTGCTATACTCATGGGATATCTGATTGTTGGGAGATGAAACTCCCAACCAATCCCGGATACACCTTTTTTTCTCACCCTCACCTTAAATTTGCAAGATTGGATTATATATTTGTATCACATACTATCATTTCCAATTGCTCTATAGACCGATTACCAAGGGTTTTATCCGATCACAATCCTCTAATTATAAGTATCGATACCGGGAAGATACAATCAGACCGCAGTATTTGGACATTCGTAAGGGCCTTATTGATCAACGAAAAATAATGCAAGCTTATGGAAAACTGGATTCCAGAATTTTTAGAGTACAATGTGGGTAGTGCCCCGTTAGAAGTGGTCTGGGACACACTCAAACACAATTTTAAAAACCTACAGGATAATCTGGCAAGAAAGGAAGAAGATCTGGTCAGGGCAGTTCAGGGCGGAAATAATATATAAGGGGCTGTAAGAGATGTCGCTATAGCAAGAAACTTTATATCTGAAACACTTACCACAAAAGCAATCTCTAAAGCCACAATGAATAAGGAGAAAATTTATGAACTAAGTGAGCAGGTAAGACATCAACTTGCAGTCCGTACAAGATAGCTGAACATCGAAAACACAATTAAAGAAATTAGAGACCCTATCAACGGTCTTACACAAGACCCTAAGGAGATCAGGGATGCTTTTCAGAGGTACTATGTGGACCTATATACCGAGACATGTAATAGTCAGTCTAAAATTGACGAATATTTAGATCTAGTTACAGGGACCCTGCTACCTCAAACTGATAAAGATAGTCTCGCTGAGGCCCCGCAATGGGTAGAAATTCTCCTTTCCTATAAACAGCCTTCCCTCTGGTAAGGCAACCGGCCTAGATGGAATTCCTGTGGAATTTTACGCTAGATTCAGCAAGCAACTGAAAGAAATTTTAACTAACTTGATGAATCATGTCTTCCAGGCTGGGCAGCCACCGGAATCCTGGGCCCGGGCTAAAATCATTGTATTCCCGAAAAAAACAAGGACCCAACAGAATTAGGAGCATATCGTCCAATTACATTAATAAATAATGATTCTAAAATATATTCCAAACTGCTAGCAAGCAGACTCGCCCCAATAATTCACAAAATTATATCAATCAGGCAACATGGATTTGCCCCAGGCAGATCAACCACAGATCATATTCAGAGGGTGATCACACTCTTTGACATAGCAGAAGTAACAGGAGACCCTATGGCACTAATACTGCTAGACGCAGAAAAAGCATTCGATAGGGTCTCCTGGCAATATTTATGGACTACTTTGTCAAAAAGTGGGATCGGGGACCAATTCATCAATGCTGTTCGCATGATGTATGTCAATCCAGAAGCAGTGGTCATGATCAATGGAGAAATATCTGATACTATCAAAGTGACCAGAGGGACAAGGCAGGGTTGCCCTTGCTCCCCTTTGCTATTCGCTATATTTATAGACCCATTCATCTTTAGGTTAGAAACCAATCCGTCTATAACACCAATGAAGACTATCAATGGTGAAACCAAGACCCTGGCATACGCGGACGACATCGCAATTGTCACAGCTAATCCAAACGAATCAGTTAATATAATGGAGGAAGAATCTAAAATCTTCGGAGAGTTTTCCAGGTATAAACTGAATCAAAACAAAACCCAGATTATAATTAACAGTAAAAGTAATTATCTTGATGAAAGGGTGGTCGATAACGCACTGTATCTCGGTGTTAATATCACCTCAAACTTAAACAATCTAGTGAAACTGAACCTGAATCCACTTCTGAAACAAACAGAAAAAAGCTTGAGTAGATTGCATAATTTACATCTAACAATTATCGGAAGATGCAATCTAATTTAAATGTTATTTTTTCCTAAATTTTTGTATTTCTTTCGAACAATCTGTTTAAACTTTGACCCACTCATCTTTAAAGAAAGAGACGGTATTTTTTCTCGTTTTATTTGGGGGTATGTTAGAACACGCAGAGCTCACAGATTAATCACCCTGCCAAAAGAAAGAGGAGGGCTTGCGCTACCTAACTTTAAAACTTATTGGTGGGCTACAATTCTCAAATATAGAAGATTGCTTTTAACCTCAAAGCAGGACCCTAATCTAGAGAGGTCGGTCCCAACTCCACAGGTACTCATCCTCGGTAAAGAAGCGGGCGAACATTTGTGGCGACTAACTTATGATTGTCATTTTAAAAAAGTCTGCTTCAAAACCCTTAAAAGTATCTATATTGCTTGGAATCATGTTCGGAAACGTTTGGGGATCGGTAGGTTCTCCTATTACACTACCCTCCATAGAAATAAAAATCTCCCAGAGAATTTCACGGATACCTGTATGACGCGATGGGTCAGATCGGGCATATCTCAATTTGGCTCACTTTATGACTCAACTGGCTTTCGCTCATTTGAATCTTTAAAAAATAGATTTGGTCTAGAATATCGAGACTTTTTTAAATATCTACAAATTAGGGATTTTATAATGAAAAGGGGGGGCAGTGTGGCATTCCCGAAAATGCTAGTAATGGAAACAGTGGTTCAAAGCGACAGAGTTAAAATTGGAGAAATATATAAAAATGTAGTTACTGGTTTTCCAGACGACCTAGATAAACATACCCATAATTGGCATAACAAATTAGGAATCTCAGAGACCTCAACATAGAAAGCATTCGAACTTTCAAATTTGCTATTAATGTCCACAAAATTGCAAGCCCAATTTTATAAAACTTTCTTTCAATTGTATTGTACCCCCTATAGAATATCCAAATGGAGTACAGGTAAAGGGACATTATGCCCTAGATGTAGGATGCCTGAAGCAGATCTAATACATATGTTGGCCACATGTCAGACACCATCAGACGAGAAATATCTACTTTTCTTTCAGGAATCTTTGAGACAAGAATAGAGATCTCAACAACTGAAATAATATTAGGGGTAGACAGTGAAATCCGACCCAAGAAAATGAAGGGACTTCTGTTTGTCTCAATGACAGTACTTAGAATATGTCTGGCATCGGCCTGGCTAGACCCACATCCACCAACATTTCAGCAATAGCGGGCACGATTTCTAGCAATGTATAGCCTGGAAATAGCTATTTATAGTAAATGTAAATGTGGGATACTTGTAAAGCGCACTGTTACTCTACCCGAGTGTCCTGGCGCTGTAGACCGCTGGGGAACCCGTCCTGGTTTTTCCCTGTGAGATGGTCCCTTTCTGGGTATCTCCAGGGTGAAACCAGGCATCCCCGGCGTCTGTGGGGGGCCGTTGTAGAGATGAGGCAAGCTTAATGCCCAGAGTTACCGAGTGTGTTCCCTGGTTGTAGTAGGCACTGAGGCGATAATTATCGAGTCCGTTGACCCTGGTCCAAGACCCTGCCACGTCGGGAATTGAACCCTGGTCCCAGGCCGTTCTCTGCTTACAGGTCTGCCGCCTCTAACCAGTGAGCCACACCTCTCCACAATGAAGGGTAGGAAGGGTATTAACAATGAAGAGTAGGAAGGGTATTAACAAGAAAAAGAAAGGATTAGAAATATGGCACCCTCTTATACATTGGATAGAAAGTTCAGGTTAGTAATGTCTTCAATTACTCCAACAGAAATGTTACTGTTTTTTTTTTCTATGTTTTTCTTTTTTTTTTTTTTTCCTCAAAGAAACCGTATTTCTTTTTGTGTACCACATCGAGTGTATGTATATATTATTTAAAGTTGCCTGTATGGGGGGGTGTGGTGGAGGGTGCGGGCGGTGGGCGGATCAAACTGTAAAACGTCAATAAAGAACTGTTTAAAAAAAAAGTAATCAAACATTTAATCAATTGCATATTAATTCATATATTCATAATGTAGCAAATGTTTTTTTGTTCATTTAGATCTCAGTATTTTTCGCATTTGACTACCTGGTTTGGGGATTTTTACTGTGAGTGAGTCTTACTAACCACCATTGTCTGCCTTTTAAGATAAGACTGCTGCTGTGCAGTTAGGGTAATAAGCTCATGATTGGTGCCATGTGAACATGTGAGCACATGCATATGTACACTTGTGCAGCCTGCGAGTGTGAGGCCAGTGTCTTGTGCAGCCCGTTATCGGCATTTAGGTAACCTATTGCAGAAGGGACTACAGAGATTGGTAATTACCAAAGGCAGGACTTTTATTGTGAATAGGCATTCATAGTGTAAGTCTGTACTGCATAATGAATGACTGCGGTGCTTACACTGTATACATCTTATAGCCAAAAGCTACACTAAAGTAAAGTTTTGCCCCACTTAGGATTACATGAACAAGTGAGGTAGTGTTCCAGGGGTAAACCTGCACCCATGTGTATATTTACAGTCCCTAACATCATACCTACACTTATTATGACACTTTTCAATTGTCATGTTTTCCAGGCTCACCTCATCATCAGATTATAAAACTATGACACCCCTACTGGGCCAAGTTAATACAGTTTCTCCCCAGCAGGAGGATCAAAGAATTCCCTAAACAATAGAGCAATTAGCAGTGTTTGACCTAAGTTCTGGGAAAGGTAGGGGTGGTGAGGAAATCTACATTTGTAAATTAGCTTGTCACACTGCACCTGAGCTGGGACAGGTCAGTCTGACTGAAACAAGGAGGAGAACAGGACTTCAGAAGTCAACACAGGAGGAATTCATCTTTGATATTTTGGTGCGAAGGGATCGGGCAGCTATGTCATCTAGGGGTGAAGCGGTGGCTCTCAGGGACACTCCTTCTATAGAAAATCTGAAGTTGCCATATTAGGTTGTCCCATAATACTAAGCATCAGGGTTAGGACAGGGGTGTAGTGTTGCACTTTATGATTCACCAGAGGCACCAGGCTTCTAGTACTTTCCACCCCTAAAGATGACTGCACAAGTGAAAGACAGAGGAGACTGGTTCTGGGGAAGATAATGATGAAAGAATGCCCAGCTGGAATGAAAAGCTACCTGATGCCCTGCAAGAATGACATTTAAGACTTTAACTCCAGTTGACGCTTTGGACCAGGATGGATCTTTCCAGGCCAACGGCACTGGCCATCTTATGTCCCCTGAGGAACAGTTGGGGCAATGGAGCTACAGATGGTCTGCTGGAACATCTGCAGGCTGGTCCGTGACTCACCTTACATATAAGAGACCATTTATGAGGCCACAAAGCTGTGGGAGCTGAATGTGGCAAAAGCATGAGTGCCACCACACTCTGTTGCTACCTGACTGTTCTGCCTCCAGCTGCCCATTCCAATGACTAGGAGAAGCAGGAAAGGGGACAATCCTGCAGCCTTCTGCTAGTGAGGTGCCTTGGGGTACTCTCTGTGGATGAAGTTTTATGAAAAAGCTGATCATTTTATTGTATGATGGATTGTGATAACATTGCGTATCAACTGTGGGTTCGGCCTGATTTTAGTTCATAATTTTACATGTTTTAAATGGGTTTTGTTGTGCTTATGTTTAAAGACCAAGGTCTAAAATATACATATGTTTGACTGACTGACTGAGAAAAGTATCTTGCTGGCTCCTGCCTTGGCACCAGCTTCAGTGTTGGCAGAGGAGAGATCTGGCTTAGCAGCACAAGAGCAGGCTCTTCTCAATTTATCAGCTACCAGGGAGCACCCTGGAGTCTGTTGGGCATGAGCACCTGGTATAAAAAGAAAACGTAAAGGGAAAGAAAAGAAGCAAGAGGCTGCCAACAACAGGATTTACCAGTCGGCAAAAGCCGCCAATATCTTAGGAAGGGAAAAAGGGAAGAGCACCCCAAAATCCTCTGGGGCACTCAAAAAATCACTAAATGGTCCTTTTTGTATTTCCCCAGACTGGGCACGGGTGCCACCAATGCTGATTAGGTGCCATGACCGAACTGCAGAGAATGCATCAAAATATTCCCTAAATCTCCCAGAGGGCTGTGTTTATGCCTCCGGGAGTGGTTATTCATAGTTTTAAACCTCTCCATGAGCCTGTGGTCTAGCTCATTGACTTTGTAAGGCAGGGAACACTAGAGATAGGTCCTAAGGTTGCATTAACAACTTGGCGGAAGTGAAAGAAAGACTCTCAGGTACATGTCATCGAACTCAATGCTTTATTGACAAATCTGATGGCTATAAATGCAAGATTGACTGATTTCAATGATTAGATACTGCATATCAGCACTGACCTACTTCTTTATGGTGTTGCAGTGATGAAATATAAAATGCACTCCGCTTTTACTGATGTGGTAATGCCCTGACAAAGCCTACAGGCCTTCATTATTGTTAAAAACACCAACATATATTGTGATTTTCCATATAGTGTAGGTCGGGGTATTGTAGTTATCTGGTTCAGGACCAACTGAAGGTATAACAACATATGAGGGTGTCACCCAAGGCATGTCAATTGATCTAACTGTATATATTTGCATAACATTGAAAAGTAGTTAGTAGTGTACCAACTGAACAGTGATTTATTAAGTGATGTCATTGTGTACCAGTGAGCTCGGGTAGTTAGCGCACACCACTCCTCACTGAGTAAGCCTTGAAACTGCTTCACTACCCAGAGATATTCAAGTGTTACAATGGGGTATTTGGCTCCCACTGGAAAGACATACATTTATCCAAAACATTTTACTTTGTGCATCAGAGTTGGAGACTCTAAAGTACACATGTGTGTTTGGCCGGCCTAGGATAGCCGTCCAAATACACATGTGCACTTAAAAGTGCCCACCACTTTCTCCTTCTCCTATGCCTGTCCAACAGGATTGCCTGGCCCACCCCTGCTTGAGACCCGTATTGTCAGTTGTATGACACAAATCAAATGATAATAAAATGCTTTTATTATTATTATATTTTACATTTTTTAGCATGGGGGCGGCAATCCTATGCCATTATGGGGGAGTTAGGGATACTCTCTCGCCATTGTGATGGAGTGTCCATGCCGCCAACATATAAATTAGTCTCTGAGTAAGCAATTGTGAGTGTTCCTGATCCCAACAGCCCTAATAATATACCTCTGATATTTGCAAAGTATGCTAAATGATGCATTTTATTTGGTGTGCAGACAAAACATCGAGTTTAAAATGTCTACCTACAGAAATATTGAGTCCTAAATATCGTGACTGATAAAAATTGACAGCACGAATATTGTGATCAAGAATATCAATTTAAGGTAAGAAATATCGATTTTAAAAATATAGAAGTCATTAATATAGTTTGCAAAAATACTGTTGTTTAAAATATCGATTGTTTAATTAGTGTTATGTATCTTAGTATATATTTTAAATGTATGTGATGTATTTTTTTGTATGAGAATTGTTTATATTTTTTAATATATGTGTTACATATTTAGTAGATATACATTTTATTGCAATTGAATTTTGCAGTTTTTAGTCGTGTAGTGGGTTGTGGGTTTATCAGAGAAGATGGTGGGTGGTAATTTAATTTTATTAAATGAATGATTATTTTTTAATTATTAATATTTCTTTCATTGAGATTATACAGTGTTAATTGAGTGAATTAATTAATTAATAATCGTTGTTAATTAATATTAATTAATTAATTATGGCAATTGTGCAATTAATTTTAGGTGAATGTTTTTCGGTTTATAGGGGTAAAGGGTGTGAAGTAATTCATTTTTGTTTAACTAATAACTAGTTGTTAAATGATATTACTTAATTTATTGAAAATTAATTATGGGAATCATGCAAATAATTTTAGGTGAAATTGTGGAGTTGATAGGGGTAAAGGGTGGTAATTAATTATTAATTAGATGTTAACTAATATTAATTATTTAATTTAAATTAAAAATGGAAATTGTGTAACTAATTTTAAGAGTTTGTTGTGTGGTGTATAGTAAAGGGTGGGAAGGAAGTTGTGATTAATTAATTAATAATAAATAATTAATTGATATTTGATTAGGGATATTGTTTATTTTTTGTGTTTGGTTTTTACTTTTAAAGGGGTAAAGAGTGGGTATGAAATACATTTTACTTACTTTATAATTAGTCAATTAATATTAATACTTTTTTATTCAAAAATAAGTTTTAATTGTAAAATACTTTTTTTACAGTTTAATTTTAGCTGTGGGTTGTGAGGATTATAGGATTAAAGTGTAGGAAGTTAATTTCTATTAGTTGTATTTTTATTAAATAATAATATTTCTTTAATTGGTAATTAATCATGGTAATTATGAAAGTACATTTCTTAACACATTTGGATGTGGGTTGTGATTTGTGTGGTGTTATAGGATAGGAAATAAAATAAAGAAATGTATGTAATAATTAATGTGTTTATCTGTAAATATTTTCTAGTTAAACATTTTTATTTGTTTGAAGTTTACTTTATTTTTTATTTTATATAATATTTGTAGGTATTTGTTATCTGTAATTAACATTATGATATGTTTTTATTTTTTTATTTTTATTATTAAATATATTTGTATTTTAATGTTTAACATATTTATATATTTATTTTGTTATTTAATATATTTTATTTTTTTATATTTTGTTCTGTTAAATTTGGTACTGATTGGAGTGGGAATAGAACATTGTATCCTTTCACTATCTAACACTTTCCAAACCGTTGCACGACTGGAGTGGGAATAGTAAATGTATCCCTCCGCTATCCGCCACTTTCCCTATTGTTGCACTCACTGGAGTGGGAATATTAATTGTTACCCCTCTGCTATACAACACTTTCCCTACTGTTGCATTCACTGGAGTGGGAATAGTCATTTTTACCCATCCGCTATAAAACACTTTCCTTACTGTTGCACTCATTGGAATGGGAATAGTCAATTTTACATCTCCGCTATCCAATACTTTCCCTAATGTTGCCTTCACTGGAGTGGGATTAGTAATTTTTACCACTCTGCTATCCAACACTTTCCCTCTGTTACACTCACTGCAGTGGGAATATTATTTTTTACCCCTCTACTATCCAACACGTTCCCTTCTGTTGTATTGACTGGAGTTGGAAGAGTACATTTTATCCCTCTGCTATCCAACACTTTCTCTAATATTGCACAGACTGGAGGTGATAGAGTACATTTTATCCCTCTGCTATACAATGCTTTCTCTACTATTGCACTCACTGGAGTGGGAATAGTAATTTTGCCCCCGCGCTAACACTTTCCCTACTGTTGCACTAATTGGAGTGGTAATAGTAATTTTTACCCCTCCACTTTCAAACACTTTCCCTACTGTTAAACTCACTGGAGTTGGAATTTAAAATGCTACCCCTTTGCTATCAAACACTTTCCCTACTCTTGCACTATTTGGAGTGGAAATAATACTTTTTACATCTCCGCTATCCAACACTTTCCCTACTGCTGCGCTGACTGTATTGGAAAATGTAAGTTTACATATTTGTAAATAGTTTAAGATTTTAATTTATAATAGAATGTTTTTTTGATTATATGTTATATATATATATATATATATATATATATATATATATATATATATATATATATATATATATATATATATATATATATATATATATATATATATATATATATATTACCTACTGGCGGTCGCCAGTAGGTATATATAGTTAGGATTTTTTCTCTATGGGATTTTTGAAAATTCTATGTCTAATAACTTTGGCGTTTGTGGACGGAATTGGCTGAAATGTTCAGGAAAATGGCACATTTTGTTTCTGAGCAGCCCTTGAAAATTTGGGGGAGGTTCGTCAAGGGGGGGCCGAGAAAAAAGGGGGGTCCCAAAACGTGTTTTTAACATTGAGTTTTCCATAGGGCGGTTGGCCTCACTTTTAGCCCGAACGGCTGAATGGATTTGCACGAAACTTGGCAAAATTGTAGGGACTGGTAGCCCGATGTGCCTTTTGTAGGTCTCAATATATGTGCTCCAGTGGATTTTGAGAAATTAACATTTAAAAAAAGATATATATCTGTAACAGCGGACCTGGCAGCGTCCCAGGATGCGTACTTTACGCGCAACGGAGCTTTGTGAAGCGAAGCTGATTGGTTCTCCGGCGTCTGTCAACATTCCAAAAAGTCCGTAGCGGCCGCCATCTTGTCTCTCGGTAGGATCGAGAGACAAGAGGAGGTCAAAACAAAGGGGGAAATAACTATAAGGGGGCATAGTAGATCCTCGCTGACCCCCTAGGTTTGATGTGGAGGTTTTAAAAGGGCCCCGCGGGGCAAAAAAAAATAATAATAATAATAATCGAACGGCTGAATGGATTTGCACGAAACTTGGCAAAATATTAGGGACTGGTAGCCCGATGTGCCTTTGCTAGGTCTCAATATATATGCTCCAGTGGATTTTGAGAAATTAACGTTCAAAAAAAGATATATATCTGTAACAGCGCTCCGCTTCGCGTAACGGAGGTTTGCAAAGCTGATTGGTCATTCTGTCACTGGGCTATAGTTGGGCTACATCTGGCTGATATTTGGGCTACATTTGTTTTTTTGTGTGTCTGGCGGCCATCTTTGGGCTACATTGGGCTACATTGGGCTTCATTGGGCTACATTGGGCTACATTTGGGCTCCAACATATATATAGGCCAATGTAGCCCAATATATATTTTTCAAAGTTAATTTTCGTAAAAACAACTGGAGCATATATCTTGAGACATAGCAAAGGCACATCGGGCTACCAGTCCCTACAATTTTGCCAAGTTTCGTGGAAATCTATTCAGCCGTTCGAGCTAAAAGTGAGTCCAACCGCCCTATGGAAATGAAGGAAATGAATGGGTAATTTGTAATTAGCAAATAGCTCATCGCAAACTAGGAATGGTAAAGAATCGCTATTTATTCCTTAAAGTTCGCTATTTAGGAAATGCAAAAAACTTTGATGATACATATGGCGGTTCATCTCTAACAAGATAAGAAGCATAGGGATACATTTATGATGACTGGCGCATCACCAGGGATGTGTTAGTCATTCTGTGCCGCTGTTCCGTCACCTATGGTGTGCTGCATTTACAATGCGGCGCATCATGGGGCAAAAACAGCACAGATGCGTGATGTATCTGTGCCGTAAAGGTGGCGCATTGCTGGAGTTGTATCGCAAGTGTGATGAAGCTCCAGCAAGGGTCGGGGGTGCCCCTGTCGCAGGGTTTCTGTTCTCACACAGAACTGTGGACAGAGGATTGGAACCTCGGCGAATTAGGGTGTCCCAAAACTCACGTTAGTAATCAAAAACTCCTTAGCAAGCTAGGTACAGTGTCACATTGGATATAACAAACTCTCAATGTTTAGACAATCCAGAATATGAACTTATAGTACCTCAGGATACGTGGAACTCATGAACAGTCGGTCGTTATATATTTCTTAGAAACCAGAACATGGAGTTAAGAAGAACACATGTGTATTTGAAATGTTTATTTACTAATGCCGTCTTCTCAGGCGTAGTATCTTAGATAATAGAAGTACACATATTATCAGTAGCAAAATTACCAGCATAGTTACTAGTACATAAAAAGCGAATGGTGATAGTATGTTAACATGCTGTAAATGAATAAGAGTTAGCAACACTTATAAGCAGCCGCGGGCCGTGGAGGGAGTTACGGTGAGGCAGGGAGGCGGGGAGGGGGAGAAGCAGGGTGGAGAATACAAGTACACATATTATCAGTAGCAAAATTACCAGCATAGTTACTAGAACATAAAAAGCGAATGGTGACAGTATGTTAACATGCTGTAAATGAATAAGAGTTAGCAACACTTATAAGCAGCCGCGGGCCTTGGAGGGAGTTACGGTGGGGCAGGGAGGCGGGGAGGGGGAGGGGCAAGGTAGAGAGGGCTCCACCCTGCTTCTCCCCCTCCCCGCCTCTCTGCCTCACCGTAACTCCCTCCACGGCCCGCGGCTGCTTATATCTCACCCTCCCTAATACACATATTATATTATTTGCTAAGAAGGTCTCTTTGTGTTGGTTTAGGGCGTGCCCATACTTTAGTGTCTTAGATTTGAAGGAATCACATCAGCATACACCAGCTCTCTCTTCATGTGAACCGCATCAACTGTTGTGTATGTGTGTTCGGCAAAGCAATATAAAACCCGCCTCATGCCCAGAATTGGCAGAAGTTGCACTTATGTTATGAGTATGAAGTCGTGGAGATCAGACCTCATAACAATTCTGTATCGTGTTGTTCTTGAAACTTTAGCACTCGCTGTACAGATATAGTTTAACAAGCAAAGCAGATAGTAGAGCAATAACATATTATTCTCATGTAAACCACGATGAACTACTAGGTGGAAAGCTAAAGCAACAACTAAGTGTCGTGTGCAGAAGTTGCAAAAAAGGAAAAATGGCGTTTAAACCGGTAATGAGCCCATGCTAACTTAACACGGTGTAAAGATATCCAGGACCTAGATGACACCTCCCCATGATCCGGAAACGAACTGAATAAGATAATAGAAGTGCCATCTCATGAGAGCAGATTGCAAGTTTATATGTGGACGGTCCGCAAGGTAAAGCATTAAAAACTAGGAAAATTTAATGCTAAAGAAAAATAAAACAGCCAAGTACTTTATCGAGTCTTAAGCCAATAGGCAAGGTAAATAATAAAAACTTGACAAATAAGTCAATGAATTGTCAATGAAATGCTAGTACTCAGCATATCAAACATGAAAAAGGTCTATGACATAACTGTGTATGCAAAATAAGCTGCAACAGCCTCCAATAGGAAGTCACCGTCTTCATCCGAAAACAGTTCAGCCATCCAATTTAAAAGCGGAAAAGAACATACGTGCTCTCCCAGCACCGGATCCTCTATCACCATCAGAGGACAGCTCGGTGGGTTTTCAAGAAAGCTCTGTTCCAAGAAAGACTGTGCTGCCGCCAGTAAATTCCAGGGACCAAGTAGTCCATGCATCAATGCCACAGCCATAATCCTTTCGCCAGGACAAACCAACTCGTGAGTAATGATAGGAGTCATCAGCTGATTAAAGTCGACGTCAGGAGAAACCGGTCCGCAGAGACACAAATCAATGGCCCAATCGAAATCACAGGTCAGGCAGTGAAATACAGGCTGGACACAGGTGAAGTAGGAGAATCGAAAAGATAATCCATATGCCGTGCTTAATATCGCCAACGGCATTGTGCCATAATATTCTAGCATGCGATTGCGGAACAGTGTCAGCAGCTGCAGGGTGGGAGGTTGCATAGGAGGGACATCCATATTTAAAAATGTAAAAAAGCACAAGAGCGTCCGCTGGTAATGCAAGTAAAAATGCCAATCCACGAACCAGAGTGGAGAAAATAGAATGAAAGGAAGCAGGGATGACTCCAAAGATTTTCTCAAATGAAGTCACGAGACCACTGGTAACAACTTTAAAAAAGTGCGCCAGGGTCTTTGTGGAGGATGCGTTAAAGATAGTCGGAACCATCTTGCTGAAATTGAAAGGCAAATCTGAATTAAAAGTATTCCTTTTATCGTAACAGTAAGTGAACGGGTTATTTGCTGCAGAAATGTTCTATTTCCTCCCACACATGAACATAGGGAGTTTTCAATCTGGCCACAAATACCAACCTTGGGACAGATTTCAACGGCATGGCAAGAATAAGAGCTCTTTTGTCTCAGAGAGAGGTGGCCTTGAGTTCGGCCCGTGAAACTTTCGTGCTTCACATAGCGAACACCCGTACAGAGGTGCAGACCCTTTTCAATTAACTCAGAACAATCTTCATTATTGAGCATCAAATAACTACCATTTTCCAACAACTTGAACGTGGGGATGATAGCAGGAACTGGCGTGCCTTGCAACACGCAAGCCATATTTGGTCGGTGTTTGTTGCATGAACCGTGTAACTGTATGTGCCTACACATTAGTGAATGATCTGGCGTCTCAGTGCATTCCTCTCCATTCAGATAAACTTCTTGATCATCTTTGAAACATCTGTATGTGTATGGAAGCGACCAGACCTCATGAAGAAAAGCACTACCTAAAGGTTCATAACGACCTATTGGTATATATTTCATACAATTTGAAAACTTATATAAAGCAAAAGGCAGCGTTATTAAACCGTGGATAAGGCACGTTGCCAAAAAACCCGCAATCCTCTGCTGATGATGTCACTGAGCATGTCATGAATGATGTAATATGTGACATCATCAGCAGTGGATTACGGGTAATAGTATCTCTAGTTTACTCCCCTATAGCTGTCTTTCTTTTAACATAAGTGTCTGTTTCCTTCCCTTATACTTACTGTTTTTGGTTCGCTTCTAGTTCGCGTACCGGCGAGCGAACTGGGAAGCGAACTAAGAGAAATAGAGGTTGGCACAGTTCCAAATATTGTACCAATTTTTTAATAACGGGGAGGTAGTTGTTTTTGTTGTTTTATATTTTTTTTATTATTTTTCGGAACATTTTTTTACTTTTTTTGAATTTTTCTGAAGTTTTATAATTTTTTGGGGTTTTTCTTGGAGGGGGCAATGAAAACGATTCATTGTAAAGGGCTCAACAGGAGCAACAAAACAAAAAAAGAAGTATTTATTATTTTGGGCGTTTCGTACAAACTTGCATATGATAGTCAATAGCTCTGTTGATCAGAGTGATGCTTTTTTCTCCGTAGGAAATGAATCCATCGCAAAATACGCAGGTGTGTTTTACTTCACCAAATTTCATTTGTATATTTGGCACCATCTCCCTGCCCTCTGGTCCCGTTACTTCCGGTACAACAGATCTTCTGGCCATAATAGGGAGATTATCTAGGTCGTTCCGAAACTGTGCAGCACTGTAGTTGTTAGGATGCCACCTAGTCATATGGCGATGCATTGTGTAGTTTCCGAAACTGTATTTTTTCTCGGTTCCTCTGGACAGTCTATCTTGACATATAAGGCAAGTTACGTATCTTGCATTTACTTTTTTCTGACCTTTGGGAATTTTAAAAAATTGCCAAATGAAGTTTTCTTTCCGGTGAGACGTCCTGGGCTGCTCAGGCAAAAACTGCCTCTCTTCGTGCTCGTCGTCCTGTTCCTCTTCTTCTTCTTCTTGTTGAATTATAACTTGAGCATGTGGTCCACTCTTCCTTGGATGTGGTGGAGGTGGTGGGGAAGCACCAGCTGAAGCTACTAAAGAAGCCATTGCTCAGTGATCACAAAGGGTCTTTCTCTCACAATGATGAAAGTCAGAGTGAGGAAAGAAGGAGGGATTTTCATCATTTGGGAAAAACAAGAGTTCTCAACCAATCAAAAGTGTTCATTTTAGATTATATGACCTAGTCTTACATCATTATGAAACCAAAAGTGAAATGAACCAATGAAAAGTGTTATTACCAAGTCACATGACTTGCTGTGTTTACGTTAAGCGCTTTGCAGGGCCTCCCGTTTTGCTTCCAGAAACCTGCGCTTTGCGACTCGCTTCGCGTACCAGTTCGCTAACGTAGCACGTCATATGACGTATCACGCGACAACGTGAAACGTCATGCGGACGGGAGGCGTCACGATGTTGTTTTCTAACGCGGCACTTGCGGTAAAGAAACGTTTACCGGCTCGCGGTCTATTTCGCGGCATCAAGGTCAGCTAACGGGAAGCTTCCCGATTCGCGAAGCGGGAACGAAGAAAAAAAAATATTTAAAAAAAAAATTATTCATAAACATATAAAATATATTTTTGGATTTAAAGAAGAATACATTTTACAGCTACAGATATTAGCTGTTAAAAAACCAATGAAATTCACAGAAAAAACCATAGGTTATAGACCATATATAGTTAGGAATTAGCATTTACAAAACCTTGAAAATTCACTGAAAAAACCATAGGTTATAGACCATATATAGTTAGGAATTAGCATTTAGAAAACCTTATTTTACTCACACAAAACCATTGAAATTCCATATATAGTTAGTTGCACTAACTATATATCGCGCACCCGCAATCCACTGCTGATGATGTCACATATTACATCATTCATGACATGGTCAGTGACATCACTGATGACATCACTGATGACATCTCAAATGACATCACTGATGACATCACTGATGACATCTCATTTGAGATCAATGACCACATCACTGATGATATCATTCATGTGACAATACAATGCATCTCCTCACATTTTAATATAACCTCTGTTTCACCCAGTGTTAAAAAGAGAGTATAATTTTTGAAACCATTGACACACCAATACTAGTTACTACATACGCACTCACTGATTGCTACGTCTACACACACCTTCACTCATTCACCCATACAATCATTCATACATACAATCACTCATCTTTACAACACTATCATATGCACTCATACACCTATACAGACACTCACAGTCTGCCACTCATCCATGGAGTTACTCACACACCTAGTCAGTCCTGTAAAGAATCAATGACACTTCCATTTTCTTGTCTATACAGTTAAACATAGAGCACCTTACATTTTCAAACATATACTAACACATACTTACCTTCTTATACAATCATTGATACAAGTACAGATTGATCTGCACAGAGTCACACACCTCCCAGCTAGCCACACACACACTCAGTCTCCCATACAAATACTTGGGCAATCAATCAATAACCCATATAGTTACTCATATAGCTACTGATGAACACATGCAGCAGTTTACAGAACAACAGACATAATGATGCACAAATTAAGACAGTTTAGTCACTAACCCATGCAGTCAGTGAGACACATTTAATCACTCACTCATACAGTCAGTCATGCACCTACTAAATCCTTCGTCCAGACACTTACACATCCACTCATTCTTCAATATGTAAGACATATTTAAACTTTATAGAAACAAAAATTCACTGGATGTTGTTATCAGTGATGTCACTGACCATGTCATGAATGATGTAATATGTGACATCATCAGCAGTGGATTGCGGGTGCGCGATATATAGTTAGTGCAACTAACTATATATGGAATTTCAATGGTTTTGTGTGAGTAAAATAAGGTTTTCTAAATGCTAATTCCTAACTATATATGGTCTATAACCTATGGTTTTTTCAGTGAATATATATATATGTGTGTGTGTAAAAAACATTTTTATTTTATTTATTTATTTATTTTTTGATTTTTCAGTTAACACAACTCAAAAACAATTGTACATTGTCAATGTGGGGATACAATTCAGGTAGCTATTGCTGAGCACCTCCTGTCCATCTTGATTGGAACACATTGAAATAAAACTAGGCATGGTACTACAAGAAACTGGATAAAGTTGCACATGACAAGGCACTTCACAGTCAGTCACACTTTCACAATTACTCAGGCATTGCCACCCACTCCCCAGTTTGGTCATTTAGCACTTCTCCGTCTCCTGCACCCTCCGGTTCTCTGGTTTTCTTACCCATCAGGTATTGCTGAAATATGCTCCAGTAAGCTCTTGGCCTAGCTTGCAGTATTAGGAGTTCACTATAGGCATCAGATTGAGTATTACAATAAACCATATCTCTAGTCCATTCCTCCCCAGTTGGAGCCAGACCCCTAGCCCATCGCATCGCCACCCTTCTTTTAGCAAGTAACAGTCCCATCGCCACAAAGTGTCGGACCTCCTTATTGATCACCCTATTATACCTGAAAAATGCCAGGAAAGGGTCTGGGATAAGAATGAGTCTGGTTATTTAATTTAAAATGTGGAATATTTCCCTCAGAATATCGATGTTTCTGGACAGCACCATGCTGCATGGAGAAAACGGGCAAATGGCTCTGTGCAGCGATCACAGGCAGCTGACTCTCGTGGGCCATATCTAAATAACCTTTATGGTGTATAGTATGTTTTATTAATATATTTGAAATGTATGAGGCGATGACAGCCATTTAACGATATTTGTCTAGTTACCTCACAGCAATATTGCCATTCCTTATCTTTTATTGTCCGCTCCAAGTCTCTCTGCCAGTCCTGCCTGACTTTCAAATGGAACTTCCTTCTGTATTGTGTGTTATTATAGGTTCTAGAGACCAGCTTGGCAGAGGTAGGACGTTGAATAGTATATGTGAGGACTAGTACCTCAGTTGGTTACTGGAGACCTTTCCCCAATTGTGCCTTCAATGCATGTTGTACTCTGAAGTGCTGATAGCAAACCAAAGGTAAAGGAGTATGTCCCTCGGCTAATATATCCTTCCATGTACGTAATACATCATCCTTGAATAGGTCACCTACTTCTGTAATGTTAACACTGTGCAGTCATATGGAAGCCTCCCTCTCCTTGCCTGTCGGGAGCCAAGTGCACCACTCTAGAGGTGTCAAAAGTGAGTACAATAAGGCACCACCTGTCTATCAAGCAGGCTGTGTCAGGCGTGTATGGTGGGATTAATAGACTTCAGTATGCTGTGCTTTCTAGTGGGCATCTTAAATAGCACCTGTGGGAGGGTGTCTGGGTCAGCTACTATTTTCTCTATGTGTATTTGCAGGAGAGTCTCTGGGCCATGTATCCACACATATGCATGAGAGCACTGAGCTGCTCTATAATATAAATCTAGGTCTGGGGTGCTGAGACCCTCCATGGAATATGACAAAGTGTGAGTGTCCCATTTGACCCGGGGTGGTTTACCTGCCCAGGCTTGTTTGATCAAAAGCGATCTCATCTTATTGAATATGTGTGCCGGGAGCAACATGGGAATATTTTGAAAGAGAAACAACAGTCTTGGAAGGATGACCACAGTCATTATTGAGATCCGTCCCATCATCGAAAGGGGTAATCTTATCCATTGGGCCACATCTTCCTCTAGTCTACCCAGAGCTTTCTCATAGTTGTCAGTAAGGCCTACCTCTGAGTCAGTATGCACCTGCATACCTAAATATCGGAGTGAATCTGTGGTCCACTGCAATGGAAACTCCATGTGAACTGGTTGTGTAGACTGGGTTAATGGGAAAATTAGGGATTTGGTCCAGTTGATCTTTAAGCCAGACAGCTGCCCAAATCAGACTACTTCGGTAAACACTGGTATGAGGTGAGTAGCAGGCTCTCTTACATATAAGAGCATTTCACCTGTATAGGCAGATGCTACCAATTGGTAATCTGGGAAGCACGCCCATCTATGGCTATGATATTCCCTAAGTGCACACAGCAGGGGCTCAGCAATTAGGGCATTGAGCAAAGGGGAGAGGGGACATCCCTGTTGAGTGCCTCTAGAAATGGGAATAGGGGTTGTTACTTTATTCTGACTCAGGCTACCGGTGCTTCATATAATACCCTTACAAACTTGAGAAGACCCCCCCCAACTCAATGCATCTCTGCACCGCTTCCATGAAGGGTCATTCCACAGAGTCAAATGTTTTCTCAGCATCTAAAAAGACAGCCACTGCTTTGACTTTTGGATTTATATGCTGAATCGTGTCAAAGACAGTTCTAAGGTTAGATGTTAAATTATGCCAGGCACAAAACCAGCTTGTTTCACTCCCTCCAAGCTAGGGATCAGGTGAGCAATTCAATTGCCCAGTATTTTGGCAAAAAGTTTTGTGTCCACATTTAGCAGAGACAGGGGTCGGTAGGAAGAATAATCATTAGGGGGTTTCCCTGGCTTAAGAAGGGAGACTATTATAGCCTCTCTCATCGAGGCGGGGCATCCTTTTATTATCTGCCATTACCTCAAACAGAAAAACAAGGTGTTTTATAAGCAGGCCTTGAAAGGCTTTGTAAAAAGCGACCTTTAGGCCATCCGATCCCGGAGCCGTACCACCCCTCATTGATGTTAATGCTACCCTTACCTCCCTAGAATCCAGCGGTGCAATGAGATACTCTCTGTGGGAGTCTGTGAACCAAACCATCTGTATGTGTGTGAGATAGTCCTCTGTAGCATTATCGTCCTGTGTTATGCATGCACTATGCAGCTCCGCATAATATCTGCGTAATCTGTGAGCTATCCCTGATGAATCATGTATCTTTCGGCCATCTTCCCCCATAATTTCTATGATAGTGCTAGTGTCCCTAGGAGGACGTTGCAAGTTGGCTAGCAGTGCTCCAGAGCGCTCACCCTCCCCAGATCAGTTGACTGGGGGTGAGTATTTGTATTGTCAACGCTCCGTCCATCACCACCTTTGGTTTTTCTTTGTTCGCCCCAAGTTGGCAGGGTATGCTCAGACGTGAGTCCCTTGCTCACTTTGCCACTGGAGTCAAGCAAGCCCGGCTGAAGACGGCTGTAATGCCAGAAACCGGTCCTGGGAAGCTTGATTCCGGTCCAGGGAAGACATGGCTTGGCAGTTCGGGCTGGACTGTTCCCATGAGGCACAGGGTCAGACTGATTTGCATATAGCCATGTCTGAACTGGGGTGGCGGAGTGAGCTAAAGAACGGTGATGGATTAAACCCAGATCAGTTGACTGGGGTGAGTGTTTGTATTGCCAACGCTCCGTCCATCACCACCTTTGGTTTTTCTTTGTTCGCCCCAAGTTGGCGGGGTATGCTCAGACGTGAGTCCCTTGCTCACTTTGCCACTGGAGTCAAGCAAGCCCGGCTGAAGGCGGCTGTAATGCCAGAAACCGGTCCTGGGAAGCTTGATTCCGGTCCAGGGAAGACATGGCTTGGCAGTTCGGGCTGGACTGTTCCCATGAGGCACAGGGTCAGACTGATTTGCATATAGCCATGTCTGAACTGGGGTGGCGGAGTGAGCTAAAGAACGGTGATGGATTAAACCCAGATCAGTTGACTGGGGGTGAGTGTTTGTATTGTCAACGCTCCGTCCATCACCACCTTTGGTTTTTCTCACCCTCCCCATACCCTCGCACTGTTGCGTATTTGTCACAATGTTTAACTTTGTTCTCTGCTGTTTCTTGATATTCTTCGAGAGTTGTTGGATGCTATCTAAGTATTTACTATCACCGGTCCTTTGGTGATCCTGCTCTAAGTGAGCAATTTCTGACTCTATTCTTGTAAGCCTATTCTGAATTGAACACAATACCCTGGCATGCTTTGATATAGTTTCCCCCTTAATAACCACCTTGAAGCCTTCCCAGACCACCAAGAAGGAGGAGACCGACCCAAAGTTATTCCTAAAAAAGTCCTCAATAACCGATGCCATGTCCATGCAAAACATCTGGTCTAGTAAGGAGTAAGGGGGAACCTCCATGTGAATGGTGCCAAGCATTTAACAGGGATTTCCAACTCCAACTGGACCAGAGAGTGATCTGAATAGGTCTTAGGGAGGGGGTCACAGTTGGTGACCTGGGGGAGAAGATTTCTGGACACCAACCAGTAGCCAATCCTGGTGTGGGGGTTTTGTGGAGCAGAGTAATGCGTAAACCCTGGAGATGTATCAGGACACTGCCTCCAGATATCTACCAGGCTCAGCTGTTCCAGCATATTGTTAATAGTGCTTGCAGCTGCTGCCAGCCTCCTGGGTTGGCCCCTAGATCTATCATTGAGGGGGTCCAGTATACAATTAAAATCTCCCCCCATATGTGGAAAAGTAAATTTTGCCATGTTCTGTGTCCCTACGTGTCATCCATCATATGTTATGTGTGCATGATTAAATATGCGTATGCATTCCCCATGTTCGATTAATGACGCAATTATAGTTGTGTCCACCTCTAGTATGCCAGTTTCCAGTCCTCGTGAATACTACGAATATCAGGCCTATGTAAAGCTACGTTGCCACGTTTCTCAGTGTGCACGTTATTCTATTATAAAGTCCCCGTTTCCAGGCCTCAAAAGGGCCTGGACACCAGATTCAGCTCCTGTCTCCTGAAGCCTCGCTGAGGAGCGATACAGCCCCCACCTGTATCCTCGACCCTTCACTTACTTCCTGCCTCGCAGTGCCCGGCCCAGCCTGGCTCAGCCTCTGAGTCTGCCAAGAATATGTTATGATTCCAGTTATCAGTTCAGTCCTCCTTCTCTGCATTCCTAAGCTACTGAACTGCATCAATAGTTTCCGTCATTGTCTAGCCTTCACGTCTCCACGTTAGAGAAATACTGCATTTAATGGTCATTTAATATTCTTCATCACGCACTACATGTAGAATACATGGTCCAGTCTTAGAATCAAGTTAGTCTTTCCCCTCCTGACTTCTAGTTTATATCAACATGTTCTCTAAACATCAGATACTAGATACTGTTTAGGTACATGTCGCCCTGACTCTCCAGACTTCAGTCTCTGCTCCTAGCACAGAGTTCATAGCCCCCAGCTTCTCCTAGTGATACGTCATTGCTAGTTTGCGCGCACCATCAGGTTAGAGGTCCCGGCTCCTTAGGTAGCCCCCTCCATGGTTTCCGCCCATTCATGACACATTCTGTTACGTTTGCATCACATGTCTATGTATACGCCCAGTTACACCTACTTTCGCCCTTATCTTTCGCGACTGCTACGCGTCACGCCTTCTGCTCCACCCACTGCTACGCCTACTGCAATGTAATGCTATGTGTTTGCGTTATGTATATATGCTCATGTATTGTTATTAAAAGGCAGCGCGCTCATCCCAGACCCAGCCCCAGCAGCTGCTGGGCCCTGTCATCCTATTCCTATGCAGGTTGTCCTGTTCCTGTCCTTATGCTGTATTAAACCTGCAAAAACTCCTACTACCTCGAATCTTGACTCTTATTTATTGAGCTATCTGTTATGATATATGTCTAGTCAAAAAGAGAGGTATTATTTATTTATTTACCACATAATGGCGCCCGAACAGGGACTTGCCCTTTCCCCACGCGTCGGTGAAGCCACGCCGACCCCCTGACCCTCTGCAGCCGTGACGGAACCATACCGTGCACCGGCAGATATTTCTGCTTCAAGTATCCCTCAGGCCCACGGAGGAGACGGAGGAGGCGGTCCAGCATCCAAACGAGACGGTGGAGGAACGCGGCGAGTCCCGACCAGAGCCCAAGCCGAGAGTTCAAGGTCCGAGGTATCCGGAGGCCCACCCGTAACTGAAGTCCGAAGTTCGTCGTCCGTCGTCGTAACAGTCCAGTCCGATCCGAGGCCTTCCGTTCTTGCTGCCCGGTGAGTACCATTACTGGGGTAGTATCTAGACAGGGTCAATCTAAATTGACTCTGGTCCGTGGGTTGGTGGTACACAGACTCACAAACGAAGTGTTCACCTAGGTGGATACGGGTCTTGATGCGTCCCTTTATGGGACCGGTATGTTCCGTACTGTTTCAGCAGTGCATCCAGTAACTCTAGTCTGTTCCGTTCTCGAGAAATTCTTGTGTTTCTGTTCTCAGTATTCCAGGTAATATTCTGTCCGAACTGTTATGTTATGATGTTGTTCAATGTATTTCCAATGTCGTGGTATGCCTGAATTGTTCTCCAAATTGTTATTGTTTCTCGTGTATTGTATTGTGTTCCGATTCAAGTTTACAATGTCTCTCTTTTCGAGATTACGTCAGCTAAAAACTAGAAAGGGTTTGTTAGAAGAAGCAGTTCCTGTCCCGCCGAGGGACAGTCCAGGTCACTTTATGTATCAGAAGCATGGCATAAGCGCCATATTGTATCTAGATTTATGGGTAGAGTATACCAAACAGTTAGAAGAAAAGTATAGATGGCCCGTATCGGGTACATGGGATGCCGAGTGCATCATGCGAGTAGAAGAGGCATTATGGAAAAAGAAAGCCAGACAGTCACAGAAAGATGCCATCGAGTTATGGCGTAAAGAATCTCATAAAAGAACTGAAAAGGAAATCAGAAAGTCAGAATTAAGTAGAGAATCCTTAGAACGAGCACAAGAAAAAGAACTAATCGAGATAGGTGAACAAGTCAAAGCCGAACAGTCAGACAGACAGAGGCATGCCCTTATTAGGGGTATGTATCCTCTCCTTGCCGAGGGCTTGCCAAAAGCGACCCCAGAGGCATCCAGTAATTTCCCGCCACCATTAGTTCCGACCAAGCTACGTCACAAACAGACCGCAGCTGATATTTTTATTTCGTCCTATTTGGACGACACAGTCCCAGAATATGCAAATCCTGTTCGCGCTCCACCAGTCCCTGTAAATCAGGCACTTCCCGCTCCTCCAGACACCGGAGTACCTGTTACGGTACCCCCGGTCCAGTCCGTCATACAAGTCCAGCATACATTTCCATTTCCCACTCTGCCAGGACGAAGAGCCTCAGTAGACGACTCCAGTTTAGGGGCCGCAGGGGGAGGTCCTCCTCAAACCCCGCCGCCACACAAGCGTTTAACGTTAGCCGAATTACATGCACAAGCGTCACAGCGTACGCCCAGACATCAGACTGTAGCAGAAATAAGAAAATCCCTTGCCGAATGCGGCTATGATCCAGTCCCACGCGAGGATAATATGGTTTTATATTCATTCCGCGTAAGAAAGGTGGCCGAGTATCTAGTCACCTTACCGAATATGAAAGAAGATCTAGACAGAATATATCGTTTCATCCGTATAGGAGATGATCCAGAAAGTATTAGCGAGGCCATGTCTCAAAGGAAAGCCGAGATCCAGCTCATGATATTAAAGTTTCTGATCAATTGTCTAATAAGAGAACAAGATTACCCGTCTAAAGATCCAGCCAAAATGAAAATCCTGACAAGGTGGAGTGATAATATAGCCGAGGGTAAGCACAAGACCGTCGGTGCTATGGAGAGTATGTACAAGAAAATCCGTAGAGAAATAATAAAATTACACGAACAGCGTAAAGCAGCACAAGTAAGTGAGAAAGAAAGTAACTCTGATACTGAAGAGGTAGAGGACGAGAATCCCGCCAGAATAGCGTATGTAGGAAAATCTAGATTTCCAGATCGCCATTTACGCCTAGAACACAAGTCTACTTTCCATCATCCAGCACCAGAACAAGGTTCACTAGAACAAGTATTCCAAGCTACCGATCACATTCTGAAATCACGAATCGGTTACAGTGAGTTAAGTACCATGCATGAACAAGAACTAGCCCGATCAGCAGTCCGATGGATTACTGATTCTACCACTTTTCCAGACGAAATAGTGGCACAAATGTTTCTGAAAATGCCCCCAGCCGAACAACGACTGGTGGGTATGTATATGATTCAGCACCTCATTACATTGTATGAGGGTCAGCACTCTGATCCAGGTCCGTTACATGATGTCCTGAACGAGTTACTCCAGTATAGATGGAAAGGTCTAGGTACCGATTTAATTAGTGTCATTTTAGAACAGCGTCACAAATATAGGACGTTTTTGAACCCGCATTTTGTTCATGCCTCACCTCCAGAAGGTAAACCATTTTACATGGAGAGACAGAATCCGTTACGAGAAGTCCACCCAGTTAAAGGAACGGGTGGCGAAATGCAGCGAGTGTTTGTATACACTCCAATAACAAAGATGGAACTCCTCGAGATGAAGAAATTAATTCCCTGTCATGACAAAGATCCAGCAGGGTTCCATAGAGAATTAAAAGACATGCTCCGTATGGGAGAATACACATACCCAGATATAATTAAAATGTTAAAGGTTCTGCTGCCCGCAGGGGTGTATGAAAAGCTCAAGGAAAAAGAATGGGAGGTGGGAGAGAAAAAGATCGATTGGGCAGTTCTAGAAGCCGAAGACAAGGCACGAGTACCAGGTACCGGTCTTGGAGATAAATGTAAAGAATTACCAGAATTATTAATACAAGTTTTACCCAGATTATTGACAACTAGAAAAGAAGACTGGGATGCAATCTCAGCCTGTAAACAAAAGCAAGATGAGGATATTAGTGATTTTTATTCTAGATTTGAAAAATGTTTTAGCATCAACAGTGGCCTCAAGACAAGTAGTGAGTCATACCCTCACCTTTTTGTTACCAAATTAGTCGAGAATTCAAGTCCACAAATTAAAAATCGAGTTCTGAAAGTCGAAAGTACCTGGCAAGCTAATACCCCGTCCCAGATGTTGCAGATGCTTCAATACCACCAGAATAGAATCAGAGAAGAACAAGAACACGAGAGAAAACGTATGAAAGATACGAAAATGAAAGTACTAGTTGCACAATCTGTTCCTCAAGACAGTCAGAAGAGGGGTCCGAATCAAGCCAGTCATCCTGCAGCTCCCGTTAAAGGGAACTGCAATTATTGTAAACAGCCAGGTCATTTTATAAATGAGTGTGCAGTTCTGAAACACAACATAGCTACTGGTAAGACTAAAGAAAGACCACGTCCGCCTAGACAAGAACAAGTTTCACAGATTCCTCAGCCACAGAATGCACCACAGACAGTTACCGCACCGCAGCCTATCGCTGCAACACAGCATGTTACATCGCAGATGTACCAGTATGCACAGTCTGAGTATCCAGAGTACCAACAGTATTCATGAAACAGCCTAGAGAGGGAGGTAGGCTTGCCTCTCATCGAGATACCTGTAGATCAAGAAGGTCCCTATGTTCATAGTCAAGTATTAGGGAAAGACAGAAAGTTTTTGATTGATACAGGGGCAAGTAGGACCACAATTAGTCACGCCGAAGTTCCAGGGGCTCCGCTCTCAGGCTCAAGAAATGTTTCCCTTGGATTTTCAGGAAAACCTATCGTAAATGAGATTTCAAAGCCAGTTACTCTAGAAGTAGGTCCATTGTCCCGCACTACTGATCTGTTACTTACTAAGTCATGTCCAGAAAATCTATTAGGCATTAAGACACTGAAAGAGTTAGGTGCAGTTATATGCTGTTCCCCAGAGGGAATACGATTGTTCCTACGTGACTTCAAGGGTCACTATGTATTACGAGATTTTGATTCAAGACTGTCTAATGTTCCACAGTATTTATGGGCGCAAGGTCCAACTGATGTAGGTTACATGCAAATCACACCCTATCGTGTGACTATCAAGCCAGGTGTAGTGTTACCACGAATCAGACAGTACAGATTGCCACCTGAGGCTGTAGCAGCCTTATCCAAAATTATTGACGAGCTCATGGCTCAAGGAGTGGTTGTAGAAACTGACTCCAATGTATGTAATTCTCCGATCATTCCAGTCATGAAACGTACTGATCCAAATGCACCCCCAGTATATCGATTAGTGATTGACCTACGAGAGCTTAATAAATGTATTATTCCGCAGTACCCAGTTGTCCCAGACATCTCTTCCCTATTAACGGCCATTGATTCCGAAGCCACGTTCTTCACTGTCATAGACCTCAAGAACGCATTTTTCAGTGTCCCTATTCATCCAGACAGCCAGTTCCTTTTCGGATTTTGTTTAAATGGAAGGAGCTATATGTTTACACGAGCTCCTCAAGGTTTCACAGAAAGTCCTAGTATTTACAGTCAAGCACTCAAGAGACAACTAGACAACATTCACATGCCAACTGACACTGCCCTGCTCCAGTATGTCGATGATCTACTGATCACAGCCCGTTCTGAACGTGCTTGCGAGCAAGCATCCCTTACAGTCTTGTATTTCCTAGCCGAGATGGGGCACAAGGTATCCCCTTCTAAGCTTCAATTCTGTGTCCAGCAAGTGGTCTACTTAGGACACTTGCTGTCCAAGAGGGGTAGACAGTTGACACCAGACCGTATCCAGTTAATAGCGAGTCTTCCTCAGCCCAAGACCCAGAAGGAGGTACGTGCTTTTATCGGCCTTACTTCTTACTGCAGACAATGGATTCCCCAGTATGCATTTCTAGCCAAGCCACTGATACAGTTAACGACACAGGAGGCAGCCGTATCGACTGTCCTCCCTTGGACATCTGAACATACACTTAGTTTCAATGAGTTAAAGAAAGCCCTATGCCAAGCTCCAGTTCTAGCGACACCGAACTACAGTAAGCCTTTTACACTTTTCGTCACTGAACGCGAAGGTACAGCATTATCTGTTCTCACACAAGATCAAGCAGGACAATACAAGCCCTGTGCTTATTTTTCGAGCACATTAGATCCTGTAGCCCAGGCTCTGCCTGCGTGCCTCAAGTCAGTTGCAGCCACAGCCCTAGCTATCAGACAAAGTGATTCCATAGTCTTAGGACACTCCTTGACAGTACAAGTTCCACATTCCGTGGAAGTTCTTTTAAACCGAACACAAACTCAGCACTTGACAATTGCACGTTTAACTGGTTATGAATTGACACTGTTCCAGCCACACATAGAAATCAGACGCTGCAACATTTTAAATCCTGCTACACTGTTACCATCAGTTACTTCGAATCCTGACCCACATGACTGTGTGGAAGTAGTTAACATTACGACAAAGCCAAGACAAGATCTGACAGATATTCCGTTACCAGACCCCGACCTGACACTTTATGTGGATGGTTCATGTATGAGAACTAGTACAGGAGAACTAGTCGCCGCGTATGCAGTGACTACTGACACTGAAGTTATAGAGACACACCGTATTGATACCCTGTCCGCTCAAGCAGCAGAGCTAGTTGCTCTGACACAAGCCTGTATACATGCCAAGAACCAGAGAGTTAATGTTTACACAGATTCACGCTACGCATTCGGAGTTGTACACGACTTCGGAGTGCTCTGGCAGGAGAGAGGTTTCATGACTTCTCATGGAACCAAGATTCAGCATGGTCTCCTTATTCAAGCTCTGTTAGATGCCATACACTTGCCGACATCTATTGCTATCATGAAGTGCAAAGCACATACGAAAGTTACTGACATTATTTCCCAAGGTAATGATCTAGCAGATCGCACAGCCAAGCTTACAGCACAGACTCCAGACATTCCAGTTAATCAGACACATACTCCAGATCCGACCACATGTATGACAGTTAAGGACCCTACACAAGATGTCATAGACATACAGTTACATGCTACTCCCGAAGAAATCAAGAAATGGTCCGAACAAGGAGGGGTCCAGACAGATCAAGGATGGTTAACGAAGGGTAAAGCCACATGGTTTCTCCCCGACTCTATGGTTCAAGTCATTATTAATACCGCACATAGTCCAGCACATTTAGGAGAAAAAGCCATGTTAGACAGTATCCAGAACATTTGGTTCAACAAGCATTTACGAGCTGCAGCCAAGCAGAAAGTCCGTACCTGTATGATATGTTGTCAGTTTAATCCAGGTAAAAGTGTCCCGGTGGAACAAGGTGGATTCCAGCCCCCTGACCACCCTTTTGAAGTCCTCCAGATGGATTATATTCAGATGGAGCGATGTCGAGGTTTCAAGTATGTCCTTGTAGTTGTATGCGCTTTGTCCAGGTGGACAGAAGCATATCCAGTCCCAGATTACACAGCCGCGACCACTGCCAAGCAGTTGGTTCGTGAGTTCTTCCCCCGTTATGGACTCCCTAGAGTCGTATATTCTGACAACGGCCAGCCATTCTCATCTGAACTCATGAAGCATGTTTCCCTTTTGCTAGGGTACCAGTGGAAGTTTCATTGTGTACGCCATCCTGAAGCAGCCGGTCTCGTAGAGAGACATAACCAGACCCTGAAAATCCGTATTGCAAAAGTGTGTAAAGAAAAAGGTGTGGACTGGCTAGTAGCTCTGCCAGTCGCTTTGTTTTATATGCGCATGGTCGCACATTCCAGATCAGGTCTGTCCCCGTATGAGGTCGTTTTCGGCCGCCCCCCTAATATGTGGGGTACTCCTAGACCCCGAAGTATTACCGATGTTTCAAGTAATATGCTGACAGATTACCTAGCTTCCTTGATGTCTGCCCTCAACTCATGTCGTTCACAGGTTGCCGCCGCATTTCCAGACAATACCGAGGTGGCACCGCACGAAATCGTTCCAGGATCCATGGTGATGGTCCGCAACTTTGACAGATCAAGTCCGCTGGAGCCTCGTTGGAAAGAGCCCCGACAGGTCCTCCTCACCACCTGTACAGCCGTGAAGTTGGAAGGACGCAAAGGCTGGGTACACCTTTCTCATGTTAAACTTTTTAATGGACTGAAACCCGTCTTAAAGAACATTTCCCAGGATTTGAAGGATTGCCAAAGCATTGTTCTCAAGGACTGTCCCGCAAAAGACATTGCTACAACCCCTCCCCTGTTAGAGAAAACTCCACAACAGGAGTACAAGCTAAAACTCCGGTCTAGTAAAATAAGTCAGTCAGTTTGATTGTCTAAGTCCTCCCCTAGGTGAAACGGTTAGACTGTTTCTGACATGTATAAAATAGACCCCCATAGTGAGAGAGTTAGTCAAAACTCAATCCGATGTATCGTTTTTCTATGTTTCATATTGTTTTCCAGCCTTATGATTTCCTGCACCAGTTATGCATTTTACCTATGTTTCCCAGTTTCACATGTAAATAAGTCTGCTAATGCTACAGTAGAGCACACGTTTAGTGATCTGCCTCCTCATAAACTCTCTTACCGCCTCGCTATGCGAAATAATTCCTTTGTCCGCATGTTACATTACTCACACCAGTCCAGCAATGCCACTAATTGTTGGGTGTGTGGTCGACTCCCCCCTTTCCAGATACCGAAGGGAGTCCTGCCACTTTTTCCTTATCCATTCTCACATAATGGTTCGTGTGGAGCATGGTCCACGTTAACGTCATCCTCAACAGATATATCTTTTCTTAACAGTACATGTTTTCCAGACAAGCAAGGTCTTCCCCACAGAACAGGTTTAGATCTAGAAAATGAAGTGTATAATTTAGGTAATTATTCGTCGAATTTCATGGTCCTGAATGTTCAGTCTGATACTACTCCAGACTTACCTGCTATTTCAGTACTACCAGTCAAAGGCGAATTATGTGTCCGAAATTATGGTTCCATACACGTAGGACATAGTGATTGTACTACTATTGTCAAGTATAGTGACAGTGGGAAATCTATCTTCAAAGCTTCACGTCATTCTTATTTTATTTGTGGTCAAACCGCATATGTTCGTCTGCCCCTCGATTGGGAGGGAACCTGTTACATTGCCTTCCTACTGCCACCAGTTTTCCTAGCCCCACCTGATTATCATAGAAATACACATCTAGTACACATTAGACATAGAAGGGAGTCCCCAATTGTCGATTATACTGAAACTGCTCTAGAACAGTATACAGATTTCAACAGAGGTTTCTTTTTCTTTATAGGACCTATCCAGAATAGTAAACTGATCCGTAGGTTAACCAGAACCCTCGAAGCTGTAGTAAATGAGACTGCCTCTGCTCTAGGTAACTTAACTGAAGAGCAATCTGCTATGAGATTTGTCGTTTTACAGAATCGTCTCGTCCTTGACGTCATACTGGCCGATAGGGGCGGGGCCTGTAGAGTCATCGGATCTAGTTGCTGCATTTTCATTCCAAATAACGCGCCGTCTGTTTATTCAGCTATAACCAGACTCCATAAAATTGCCCATCTGATACACCAAGATCCAGGCACCTGGACATGGTCCGGTTGGTTCTGGAATATAATTTCCGCATGGGGATGGAAAGTCTTGTCCTTTCTAGGTATTGCAGTAGCGATCATATTCAGCTGCTGCCTCTGTATACAATGTGGCCCTGCGATTTGCGGCATTTGTGCTACCTCTTGTATTCCTAGTCCCAAGCCCCGTTCTACATCCCGTTCCAGGATAATTCGAGATGAGCAAATGATACTGTATGAAATGATGGATGGTATCATGAATATTGATGTTTCCTGATGGAAACGTAGTGACAAGGAGGGAATGTGGAAAAGTAAATTTTGCCATGTTCTGTGTCCCTACGTGTCATCCATCATATGTTATGTGTGCATGATTAAATATGCGTATGCATTCCCCATGTTCGATTAATGACGCAATTATAGTTGTGTCCACCTCTAGTATGCCAGTTTCCAGTCCTCGTGAATACTACGAATATCAGGCCTATGTAAAGCTACGTTGCCACGTTTCTCAGTGTGCACGTTATTCTATTATAAAGTCCCCGTTTCCAGGCCTCAAAAGGGCCTGGACACCAGATTCAGCTCCTGTCTCCTGAAGCCTCGCTGAGGAGCGATACAGCCCCCACCTGTATCCTCGACCCTTCACTTACTTCCTGCCTCGCAGTGCCCGGCCCAGCCTGGCTCAGCCTCTGAGTCTGCCAAGAATATGTTATGATTCCAGTTATCAGTTCAGTCCTCCTTCTCTGCATTCCTAAGCTACTGAACTGCATCAATAGTTTCCGTCATTGTCTAGCCTTCACGTCTCCACGTTAGAGAAATACTGCATTTAATGGTCATTTAATATTCTTCATCACGCACTACATGTAGAATACATGGTCCAGTCTTAGAATCAAGTTAGTCTTTCCCCTCCTGACTTCTAGTTTATATCAACATGTTCTCTAAACATCAGATACTAGATACTGTTTAGGTACATGTCGCCCTGACTCTCCAGACTTCAGTCTCTGCTCCTAGCACAGAGTTCATAGCCCCCAGCTTCTCCTAGTGATACGTCATTGCTAGTTTGCGCGCACCATCAGGTTAGAGGTCCCGGCTCCTTAGGTAGCCCCCTCCATGGTTTCCGCCCATTCATGACACATTCTGTTACGTTTGCATCACATGTCTATGTATACGCCCAGTTACACCTACTTTCGCCCTTATCTTTCGCGACTGCTACGCGTCACGCCTTCTGCTCCACCCACTGCTACGCCTACTGCAATGTAATGCTATGTGTTTGCGTTATGTATATATGCTCATGTATTGTTATTAAAAGGCAGCGCGCTCATCCCAGACCCAGCCCCAGCAGCTGCTGGGCCCTGTCATCCTATTCCTATGCAGGTTGTCCTGTTCCTGTCCTTATGCTGTATTAAACCTGCAAAAACTCCTACTACCTCGAATCTTGACTCTTATTTATTGAGCTATCTGTTATGATATATGTCTAGTCAAAAAGAGAGGTATTATTTATTTATTTACCACACATATTTGCAGATGGTCATATGCCTTGAGCAGATGCACTGCAATTGCATGGAAAAATTGAGGGTCATCATAGTTGGGGATATATATGTTAACCAATCTGTCTCCAAATCCCTCTGTAGGGCACCTGCTTACAACAAACTTACCATTAGGGTCAATCTCCTTGGCCAGCAACGCAAGACCAGATCTGGGATTAACCCAGGTGAGTACGCCTTTTCCATGCGATGTGGAGCCTGCTGCGTGGAATTGACCCTGCAGTCTCTATGAGGTCAACATCTTACTTTGGGTAGCTAAATGGGTTTCCTGTATTAGTGCAACATCAACCTAGTGCCTCTTAAGGGAGGCTACCACCCTTCAAAGTTTCCTATAATCATTTATTCAGCTGACATTTCCAATTCACCATATATGGGTTTTCAATGTGAAATCATGTACATATATATTCAAAATACTACTCTTGGCCGTGTTATAACCTGCTAGGTTGATTTTCCCAGAACGTACCCTCTGCAATTGTATAAGACTATTTACCCCTAACTCTCCCCCCATGCTATGCTTTCCCCAACTAAGCATAGACAATCCCACATTCACCCGCCCCCCCCACAATCATGCTTCCTGACAAAAACCTTAAAAAATTAATAACAATAACAATCCCAAATGCACCAAGTGGATTATGTGGTGGGGCAGATGTTACCGGCATTCCACCTGGTTCTGAGTCTCCTTAGCCCACTCCGCTAGTTCTGTGAGTTGCTTCTCTTGTTGTTAGCTTCTTACGACCCTCATTTAGACCCCTTATCTGTGGGGCTTTCTGCCCTGCTTTTATTTAGTCTGTTGTCATAGGCTAGATGCACACTCTGTATGCCAGGCAACGAAGGGGGAGCAATCTCAATTAGGCCCTTCACAAATGAACTTCTCCTCTCCTTCACTGGAATCAACCATGTTTATATCGTAGCAAGTGGAGAAGGTGAAACCAGCCATCGCCCTCCGTCCGCCAGAGGGGTAATCAACTATATCTCTGTCTTCAGACCTAGGCACAGATTATTACAAAATCATAGTTTACTGTTCCTCAGGGTCTGAGTTGGTGTTATCCTGCAACTTTCGGGCCTTCGGGAAGCCTCCTCTAGGCCTATTGCCTTCTCTTATTTTCAGGAATTTTAGTGCTTGCTTAGGGTCATTGAAAATATGTACTTTCCCATCTGCTTGCACTCTCAACTTTGCTGGGTAGATCATATTATAATCCAAATTAAGATCTGTCAGCTTGCGTTTTACTGGCATGAACCCTCGTCGCGCTTCCTGCACCTGCTGCGTGAAGTCTTGATAGATGTTATATCCATACCCTCAAACCTCAATGATTGCAGTTCTCTACCTTTTCTGAGTGCGGAATCTTTGTCTCTGTAATTAAGTACCCTTGCGATGAGGGGACGCGGCGGGGCCCCTGCTTCCGCCTGGGGGCCTGGGATGGATGGGCATGCTCTATAATGAACATGTTTGAGAAGGTTTCTTTACCCAAAAGAGTTACTAGCAATTGTTCAAGGAAGAGCTCCATGATCTGCAATTTCAAAGACGCACACGTCACTTCTCCTTGAGCGTGCTTCCAAACATTCAGCCTTGGATTGGACAGAGATTAACAGTTTGTCTAGTTTGGCGGTGGTGCTCAGAGTGGTGTTCAAAGTAGCCTCAGTGTCCAAAACTCTTTTCTCCACAGTGTCCAGCCTCTCCGAGTGTTTGTCCAGCCGCTCAGAAATTCTATCCATCCTGAAGAAGAGAGCATTGATCTTCCCGTTAATTTTTGTTAAACTGTGCAGCATCTCCGCAAGATCTGCTTCAGGTCTGAGTCGTCCGCCGGGTCCCCCATCTCTGACCCCAACTCCAAGGGATTCTTCTCTAGGTCCTGCATGAGAGTTCTGCATGGTTCGAATTAAAGTTTATACTGGGATTTTTCCATGCACCCCATGCCTCCCTTTTAGATAGGGCCCTTGACTTGTGGGAGCCTCCCTCCAGGTACAGGTATGGGGTGCTTTCTGTAGTTATAGCACTGGTATGCACCCAGCTTTAATAGGATCTTCTCCGTCACACTGCTGCCGTTCCTCACTGCCGTGAACTCCAGGTATAACCAGCCTTCGATGCGCATCTGCTGCGTTATGTTGCTATGGGGGTTAGGCCTCAAACAGAAGCTCACAGATAAGGGTGGGCGGGATTTGCGTAATCGCGTTACGCAAACCTCTGCGAAACGGTAAAACATGCAAAAATTCCGCAAACACGCGGAATTGCTTGTTTGCGATGCTTTTTTACTATTTGCAATCGCTGTTTCCGTGCTCGGGGGGGGGGAAATATCTCACAAACACGCATTTTGTGAACGCCAACAAGGGAAAATTTTCAAGAAGTCGCGGAACGCAGAATTTCGGGCAATTTCGCGTTCTCCACAGAACATGAAATTGCCAAAATTCCGCAAATTCTGCGAGCGGAAGGGAATTTACCGCCCAGGCCTACTCACAGACTAGGTCCCGTCTCAGGATCGCTGGGCAGGACATTGCACCTCCCTACATGCTCCGCACTCCTACTGACCTAGGGCCTTGCAGCATCCATGAAGTAAGCTTTGTCCTATACTGCAAATTACTATAGCAATTGTCTTCTCCTCTCTGGGTTTGCTGCTATCTTTAGCCTCACTTTATTCTTTTAGTGACTAGGAGCAATCCTCTCCCAGTTTCTGTCCTGGGAGGTTCCCTCCGAGGGTTCAGCAAACACAGGCCTCCCTTCTGTCCTGAAATTGAGCCCAAGGGATCCACCGCAGTAGTGTAATGGGACGCCTCTTCTGGCCTCCGTCTGCGTAAATGAGGTGCACAAAGTGGCGGGCTCGCCGGCGGGATGGGAAGAGTGCCCACATCGGCTAAGGGGCTACTCTGAACTCCCCCTATAGCACCTTGAGGCATGGATAGAGACTCACTGCTGCCTTTTTCTGTATGGTGGCTTACCACGTCTCGCAACTCCAAGGCTCTGGAGGGACGTCCCCTCACCCGTAATCTGGAGCGCCACCCAAAGCTGCACACAATCACCAGCACCAGCTGCAGGGGAGCGGCAGGAGCCCATGTCACACCCCCAGTCCTGTGGATCCTGCATGAGGGGGACACCCTCTGGGCTGCAGCCTCTTCGTAACACGGGGCTTCCCGCCCATTTCTAGGACCGCAATCTGATGGTGCCCGCATCTCGACGCAGGTCCCAGCACTAGGTCAGGACCCGTCGCTCTCCGTTAGCCCCAGCAACATTGATTTTTCTTGTGGTTTCAGTCTTTGATTGGGTCTAGGACACCACCTCAGCTCAGGAGGGGAGAGTAGAGTTAAATTATTTAAGGTGAGATGCAGGATCATGAGGATTGATGTTGTGGATGACAGACCTATCTTAATGCGCGGCCATCTTTGGGCCAGACAAGCTCCGTCCCCCCTTATTTGTACATTTTTATATACATTTTTTTTCACAACAAATGTTTCGACAGACACAAGAGCCCTTGAGAAACCATGCATTACTAGTAATATATTAAACATGGTAATGATAATGATGTCAACATTTACAATAATCGATTGTGGCAATTTAAAATATGCCGATATCTAGATTAAAACAAAAACAGAAAATAAAGCAATAAACATCAGTGCCATAGTAAAAATATTTAAATAACCAAACAGAAACTCCAGCTGCCCTAGTTGACTACAGGCATAGTTATATTCAAGCGTGTCGCTCATCATCTGATCCTCATGGCAGGTCCTCATTATTTAATGTAGGGGAATAGACTCTAAATAAAGACCCCAATAGTCAGCCCACGGCTTTTATATCTTTGGGTGTTTCTGGGAGAATCCCCTAGCTTTGTAGATTGGTATTTCTAATCCCATGGAGAAATCGAGGAACCGTTTCCAAGCCCCCACAGATAGCGGGGAGGCAGCCTTCCATGCCCTGGCAATGTCTCGCTTCGCCAACGTAAGTCCTAGGAATAACAAATGGCATTTATACCTATTGCCCCTGATCCCCTCCGTGATATGTATCATAGCCAAGCGTGGTAACTGTGGAATATCCCAACCCAACACCTCTGAGAGACAGGTTATCACCCCACACCAAAACCTTGACAGTGCAGGGCAGTGCCACACCGTGTGCTAGAAAGTGCCCTCTGCAGTGCAGGCAGAGGGGGGATTTGATCAGTCCCACTCACCAGAGCCTGTGGGTGGTGAAGTATTCCCGATGGAGATATTTGAATTATGTAAGGCGAAAGCGCGCAGCTATGGCTGCACCGCACGGGAACTCAAGTGCCTCAACCTAGTCATAATCATATACTGGTCCAAAATCTTCCTGCCAGGTGTCCCTAGTTTTGTTGAGTGTAGTATGGCTATAGGTCACTTATGTGTGGTATATTGTTGTAATTTTGTGTGCACCCATCTCTCCCATAAAGACCTTGGCCTCGATGGGGTTAAAATCAAGAAAGATATCCTGGTGTGCTATCTAGGGGAAGAAAGCATTTCAAAATTTAAGGTATCTGTAGAATTGCGACCGGGGCATATCAAATTCGGTTTGTAGCTCCTGGAAGGATTTCAGGGTCTGGCCATGAAGGACTGCTCCAATTGTTGAGATACCAATGGCCTCCCAGCCCACAAATCCCTGCAGCCCACACAATTGTGGTAATAGAGCATTGTGCCAAAGAGGAGTTTGCTTAGTCAGTCTGTCCTACCATCCCATACTGTGCAGCACCTGTTGCCATGTCACGGAGATCGTCCTGGTGGCGGGTTGAAGTGTTTTAAGTGTCGGATCTGAATATAGGATTGTATATAATGATTTAGTATCCATTAACCAGTGCTCGACCGCGTAAGCAGGGTAGCATTTGTCACCATACCACCAGTCATTTAAGATAAGAAAGTGTGAAGCAGCACGGTAAGCTTGGACATCTGTAGTTTCAATACCCCCACAGTATGTAGATTGGTTCTTAATATAATGCACATGGAATCCTTGCCCAGAGCGGAGACCAAGGACGGCATTTAGTTCTCTGAACCAGGCGGGTCGTTTTGGTTAGGGGTGGTTCTGGAGTTGGTAAAGGAGACAAGGTAAAGAGACCATTTTGAAGTTGGCTGATCTACCGAAAAGTGATAATGTCAAATGTGACCAGAAGCGCACTTGCTCTTTGACCTGTGTCAACAAGGGGGCAAATTATTGTCCCATGAGATAGACTGAGAGGCCGATAGGAACAACCTGAGATACTTAAACCCGTCTGGGACCACTGTCACCTAACACACCCATACTCCCGGCTGATCTCGCCCTCGTGGAGGCAACAGGAAGGTTTTACGAGAGTTTATTTAAAGAGCACAAATTTCACCCCAAATTTGCATTATCCTGAGCAGCCACGTGCCAGATCTATTGAGTTGTGTTAAGAAAAATAAGACATTGTCTACATACAACGCTATGTGGTCAGAGACTTCCCACGACCACTCAAAGCCATAGACTTGGGCTTCAATTCTCACCCAAGCTGCGAGCCCCTCAATGGCAAGTGCGAAGAGATAGGGAGACAGAGGACATCCCTGTCAGGTACCCCTTCCAATAGGGAATGACTGCGAGATCAAGTCCGCGACCCAAACTGAAGCGGTAATGTCTGTGTATAAGAGGCGGATATATTTAATGGGTCAGGGCTAATATTGAGGCGGCTCAGAAATGCGAAGATGTATGTCCAGTTAAGGGAATCAAAGGTCTTATCAATATCGGCAAGGAGGAGTGTGCCTGGTTCATCCAGCCGATCTACTGAGGTAATACCATTATGTGCACAGTGAATACTGTGTCGGGTGGCACGACTGGGCATAAAACTGGCTTGGTCCGGAAGAATTAACTCTGCAATGTGCGGGACGATTGAGATTAACAATAATTTTGGCTAGGAATTTATATATATATAATTGTAAAATTAGAAAATACATTTAAATTAACAGTTCATTAATTGTTTTAAAGTAAATATATATATATATAGTTATTATGTATGTTAGTTTAACTTTTTTAATTAAGTGTATTTGTTAGTTTTGTTAAAATCTGTATTAACTCATGAATTTCGTTAAAAATAATTGTATTATTTAATATGTATTATTCTATTATATATATCTCAGAAAAACAGTTTTTCCCTTGTGTTTTTAAATTCAAATTACCCATATTTATATACATGTCCTTCTAGGCTCTACCAGGATTTTAAAGTGCTTCATTTGAAAATTGTATTCGCACATGTAATGTCTCTATGTATCGCGATTACATTTGAATATTTTTCCATTTCTATATCATGTCAGCAATCATGTGCATATGTGCAGCAATTTAATTGGTCTTGAGACTTACTGGCGTTGTCATGTGATCAAGCCACTCTGTGTGGTGAAACGTGTTATGGCCGACAATAAAACGCTATTCTAAAGCACTACTACGTTGGGTCCGTGTCTGCTTGCTGTATGAATATCTGTGGAGCGGTAAAAAGCAGCTTTCCTGATATATATATATATATATATATATATATATATATATATAAGAACTGTGATAACTCTGACTGATGTTAATCTCAATATGGCTGAGAAATAGATTTTGGCCTTGGGCTTATCGTATTGTCCTGAATCCAATTTTGATAATGACCTCAAAGAATACTGAGGTGGTCGATCCCAATAGTCTTTTCCATAATAACACACAACACAAACCACATGCTAAGTACCTAAAGAACTTACCCCCAATTTCCTTAGAGGAAGTTACTGCTCTAATGACTGAGATTAAGAGTGGCAGCCCTGAGGACCTCATCCCTGCCCGCATCATGCCCATGCTGGCAGAAGTTCTGGGCCCAGAAATCCAGCAGTTAATCAATTTGTCACTAAGTACGGGAGAGGTCCCGAGGGACTGGAAAAGGGCACTCGTGAGACCGCTGAGGACCAATACCACCATTTCTTGGACGGAACTCACTAACCTGAGACCTATTTCTCTCCTTCCCTTTATGGGTAAAGTGATAGAGAAATTTGTTAATAGGCATCTGTCCAATTATGTTGAGCAGACAGATGGACTGGATCCATCCCAGTCGGGTTTCAGGCCGAGGCATAGCACCGAGACCACCTTGCTGTCAGTCGGAGACGATTTACACATGTTCCAGGATAAAGGTCACTCTGTTATCCTGGTTCTGTTGGATCTGTCTGCGGCGTTTGACACCGTGTCACATGACATCTTGACCACCAGGCTTATTAACATCGGCCTGGAAGGTGAGGCCCTAGCGTGGTTGAGGAGCTTCCTGACAGACCGCACCCAAACAGTCACCTTGGGCGCCTATCGGTCAGAGGAGTTGGAGATCTCGAAGGGGGTGCCACAGGGCTCTTGTTTGAGCCCTACCTTGTTCAATATCTACGTGGCCCCCCTAGCGAACATCATGAGGTCCCATGGGTTTATCCCTGTGTCACATGCGGATGACACCCAACTCCTCTTCCCTTTTACACACTTTACCGATGAGGTCAGGAACTCCTTCTCCCAGGGGATGAAGGTAGTGGCCCACTGGATGGCATCTAACTTCCTGCAATGTAATGTTGCTAAAATGGAAGTGATGCTGTTCGGTGAGGCCAGACTCCTGTGGTCCCCAGATTGGTGGCCGCAGGATTTGGGACCAGTCCCAGAGCCTAAACAGGTGGTAAAAAATCTCGGTGTGAGGTTGGACCAGGAGCTGTCCTTGAAGCAACATAGCAATCAAGTGTTGGGCTCCTGTTTCCATGTCATCGGAATGTTAAGGAAAGTGTTTCCCTTGCTCCCTGACTCTACCAGGAGGACGCTAGTGCAGGCCTTATTGTTGAGTCGTTTAGACTACTGTAATGGGCTGCTTCTATCAGCTAATGAGGGAGTAATTGCCAGATTGCAGGTGGTCCAAAATACTGCGGCCCGTCTTGTTCTAAACCAGCCCCCTCGCACCCCCTCCAAACCCCTCTTGAACACCCTGCATTGGTTTCCGGTCAAGCAAAGGGTGAAGTACAAGACTTGTTGCATAATACACAAGTGTCTTCAGAAGAAAGGCCCTGGATATTTGTTTAATAAATTTCTCCCCTATAAACCTTTGCGATCCTTAAGATCCAGTGAACAAGCTCTGCTGCCGGGCCTGAGAGCAAAAAAGACTAGACAGGGTGGTAGAGCCCTCTCAATTGCGGGTCCAACGCTGTGGAATAGCCTCCCAGTTTCTTTAAGACTCTGTAAGGAATATCTTCCGTTTAGGAAACAATTAAAAACCTTTTTATTTCAAAACTATTAGATAGGACATGTACTCACTGTCTATGTGCAGGAAGGATGCCAAAGGCGCGGAGATACTCCTTTGGGAGGTGATCCTAGCGCGTTATAAACCCGCAAATAAAAATAAATTACCCCAACACTAGAATGGACAAATACAGATTTATTCGCAAGCTCGTTAAAGAAACATTTTGCTTTATCACAGACCTCAGAATCATATAACAATACTCCAGCAGTAGTACAAAACATGATGACAAAAGAAAAAAGCACTGAATCTGTCCTCATTGAAACACTGGTTGCCTTGCAAGATGAAATAGAGGGAATCGAAAGCACCAGTCCTACAATGGAAGTAAAACTAAAAGAAGGGTCAAGGAAACAAACCCCTTTTAAGAAAAAATCTACTTTTACACCAGTCATGATTAGAGATGGGATTGACATTTTCAATGACCCCGTGGTACAAGACATCAAGAAACTCAATATTAGGATACAGAATCAAAAACACAAGATGATAAACAAGAACACACAATATCGCCAATTGATTTCTAAATTGCAACAAGATGATAACATTATAATTCGAGGCTCAGACAAAGGGGGAAATGTAGTCTTATGGAAAAAACAAGACTATATGGAGGAAGCATTGTCACAGCTAACTGAAAGGACATGTTACCGTACCAGCAACATTTTAGCACTCAAGGGAATTTATGGGGAGTACCACTGGTAAACTGATGGCCTGGTGGCCTGGAAAAGTGTGGGATTGATAACAACAGATGAATATAAGTTCATTAGGAATGACCACCCAAAGGTACCTAACATTTACTTCATCCCTAAAATACATAGGAGTGCAAACAAACCCCCAGGAAGGCCAATTATTTTGGCTCAGAACAGCTTGTTAGAAAATAACTTGATATATGTTGATTGTTTTTCACAGGACTGCGTTAAAGAGTTACCATCTTTCATAAGGGATAGAAGTGATTTAACCAAAGATTTTAAATGGAAAAAGAATTATCTCTTAATGACTCTTGATGTAGTATCATTGTACACTTGTATTAGTCATATTGACGGACTGCGTGCACTGGAATTCTATTTGAGGTCTAGTGAGAATGTGTTAACCTCCCATGATGCGATGTTGATAAATATGATTCGCTTTTTGCCTACACAATAATGTTTTCTTATTTGATAAAACGTATTATCAAAAGATGCGCAGAGTCGCAATGGGAGCCAGCTTCTCCCCCAGTTATGCCTGTTTGTTCATGGGCTGGTGGGAAATGCTGGTTTTTGAAGGTAAAATACAATGACTATATGATGAACAATGTTAAAGCATATTTCCGGTACATTGATGACCTGTTTGTTGTTTGGGAAGGAGCAAAGGAAGAGGCGAATGATTTTGTTGCTGCTATCAACATGAATGATATAAATTTAAGATTCACTTCTACTATAAGTGAAAGGAATATTGACTTTTTAGATGTGGAAATTTACATAGCCAATAACACCTTGGAAACTAGAATGTTCAGAAAGGAGACAGCCGGTAACTCGGTATTGCACTCCAGTAGTTTCCATCCACGACATCTAATCGAAAGTATATTCTACGGTGAAATGATTAGAATAAAAAGAATATGCAGTAACACCACAGATCTCCAGCATGCTCAACAGTAAAGTAAAAAGAGATTCCCTCAAAGGGGATATTCGAGAAAAACAGTAGATGCTGCCATCAAAAAATCTAACGATAAAGAAAGATCTCTTCTCTTACAAACTAACAATGCAAGTCAAATCAAAAAGGACCAATCACCTCTAGAGGTTAGATTAATCTTAACTTACAATGCCCAACAGCGAGAAATCCCAAAAATAATCAACGCAACTGGTCAATAGTTCAAAGCGACACAATAACTGGTGAGAGTATGCCAAAAAGGTTAGGAATAACCTATAAGAGAGCCCCATCCATGCATAACAGCTTGGTAAGCAGCAACCCTGAAGTGAGTGAACCAAGAAAATGGTGGCTGCAAAATGGTTTTACTAAGTGCAAAAGTTGTAAGGCCTGCCAATATGGGGCTAACACGAAATCTTTTAAATAAGCCTTTAGCGAACAAATTCAAATGATCAATAAGCCCTTAACCTGCAAGACTGAGTATGCAATCTATGTCTTAGAATGTAGTTGCAATTTGAAATATGTGGGCAGCACCAAGCTTCCTGTCCACAAAAGAATTTTGAAACATATAAGAGCTATTTGCAATAACAATCATACTTATCCAGTTGCAAAAGCACAAGAACAACCTTAATGATTTTTCGTATTATGTAATTGACACAGTCCCCCACACAAAAGAGGATGAGATAGGGAGGGTCAGTTAAGAAAATTGGAAACCAGATACATTTTGAACCTCGATAGTAAGATCCCGGGGGGCTTAAATACCACAGAGGATCTTTACACATGGCTATAAAAGCAAAAAGAACAGTAATATAAATTTTGATTTTTCAATTCAAATGATTTGAAAGTCAAATAAATTAAATTACTGAACAGAAATGGGCCGCCGAACCAACCCCAACCACAGAGATAGTGGTTTTTTAACCATGTAACTGTTAAAAAAGAATGTTTGTGATATGATAAAACCAAATAAATACGTTTTTTAATTGTAGTAATTGCACTATTTAGGATTTAGGATTTGCACATTGTAACTTATTTATGTTTAGTGATAAGTTTTGCACTGGTGATAGAGAATACAAGTTTCGGAAAAACAAGGCAGTAGACTACCTCAAATTTCATAAACAACAGGCTTCATTTTGGATTTTAATAAGCAAATGTTTACCTCAGGTGAAAACTATGCATTAATGCGACAATTATGAAATATAAAGTTTTCCTGCCAATAAGAACTCATGGATAGCTCATACTAACAGGCTTCTTGAGTTTTAAAACTGAATATTTATATATTTATATTTATTTATATATTTATTTATTTATTCGATTTTTATGAATGAATGAAGTATTTTAACATAAATTAACTTTATTGACATGTGGTTTTTAGATCAAAATCCAGCACAACAATGTTATGCTTTGTTTATGAACATATTATCTATTTATAAAGTATATTTCTGTATTATATGTAAAGGCAGCTATTGTAAACACCAAAATGCCATCTATCCTCTTTAATTGCCAATAGAGTTTGAGGTAATGTGGAAATACTTCATTGGGTATTTCGTTTATGTCTACATGCCAATTTCGATGTAATTGTTGCACTTGTCACTTTAAAAGGGGTGTCAGAATGGTTGAGCGTTGTCATGTGATCAAGGTCTTCAGACTGAAACACGTTATGGCCGACTTCTGAATAAAGAAGAAATTTGAGCACTTACTTTGTGGTCCGTGCCTGCTTTTCCCAGCCAAAGGGGCTTTGGAGGAGGCATGTTTTCGGGATATATATTTATATATTTTTTGTACAACTACATTTTTTACATCAATTTTTTTTCAATATTTTTGTACTTACCTGTTTAAGTATTGGGAGTCTATGTTTTTGTATTCTATATTTTTTTCATCTATATTTTTTACATCAATATTTTTGAGGTCGATATTGTGTCAGTGAACCATTTTAGGGAGGTAACTCTTAAACCCGAAACACCAAAATGGGATGTAGCTAGCTGGTATTGATTCTGAGCCAGTTATATCTTTACGGTTGATAGCTGCCATCGGACTGCAATAGGAACGGTGCTCTTATGTCTTGAGTCTCAATGTAGGGACATAAACGAGTATTGACATGTGAGGTACTCCTTAAAATCTGCTCTTTAGAGCACTACATCGGGGTCAGCCCAATACCACAAAAGCGCCAGGAGACATCAGTCAAGTCCAGTCTGTGGGTGCACGTGATGAGATGACTTTTAGAATATCATTCACATATGGGTATCTCTGAGTATCTACACGCAAGAAACTTGAGGACTAATTAGTAAAGGTGCACTGGCGGTGAGTGTGAATGTGTAGTCTGTGACTTTTAGTGTAATTTTCTAACTCTCTCTCTTTATATGTCTCTACTAGAGCGGTGCTCCATTTACCTGCGCCCTAGCCAGGTGAGGTGGAGTTGTACTCTGCTGCCAATTAGGTAAGCGAGAGGCCATTATCTGAATGCCATATGGGTGTTTAAATAATTAGCACCCTTGGTGAAACACGTAATTGGGTTATAGTCACCTTTATTTTACAAAAAGTTGCCATCCAAACGCTAATGATTATGTGTTTGTATTGTGTTTGTCCTTTCATGTATCTGACTCTGTTCACTCTGTACATCCGGATGAAACAACATTAGGAAGGAGAATGGAAACATAGGAAATACCCAGGTGATATCCATTTTATTTCTTTCTTTCACCTTTTTTGTGCAGTAGCGACTTATTTGGTCCTGAAGAATGCAGTGGACACCGACTTGGGTCCTTTTTGATGCAGAAAAATGTTGACCTTATATTTGACATAGTAGATATTTGTTGAAACTACGAGACCATCGCACGGATTTTATTTTGGAAGCAGAGAGGTACCAATTAAACATATTTTCCTCTTTCCTCTCCAATTTTAGCCTTTTTTCCACTTTCACACCCCTTTTTTCATGCACTGCTGTACAGTTACTTCCACTTGTCCTTATATTTTAAATTCACTGGGCCACCCCTTACTACAATTGATATTAATATCGAAATGGGGACGAGCTGTTACCCTTCCTGGTGGGAAGGATCCCAGATGATGAAAAGGGCGGTATCGGTCGTATACTGATGAGTATTTTTCACACACGGAAAGTATCCAGCTGATCTAGTGTCACTATTCTCCCTTAGTCAGTTACATGTTTAGTTGATAGAGTGTGCTGGTTTGACCCACAGCTACTTTGTGTTTGCTATAAGTGAACCATTTTATTCATAGCACCTTGTAGTTCCATTCTATTTTCTGATGTAATGCAAGCCAGAATTCAAATTTACAGTTGGAAGTATATAGGGTCAAGATTGAATGTGATCTTTAAAGTTGTCAAAGATTGTGCTTCATTTACACCACTGCTCAATTTATGTAGCATCCAGGCATGCTTTTGTCAACAAGACGGGTATTAGTTAGTAGATGAGTTGCTATTATACATGAGGGTGGTTCATAAATGGGTTCCAACTCAAGTATCATGTATCGCAAAGAGTCGGTTAAATATTGTCACAGGATGGTTAGGTGCATACCAGATTTTTAAGGTGTTCACATAAGTTTATCCTGAAAATGAGTATGACCTCTCTGGACCAACATTGAATACATGTGACAAAAATGTGACAAGAAAGGTGATAATATAGAGGGAGAAAGATGCAAAATTATAATATTGCTGCACAAGAATTGCATTGCAAAGTATATAAGTTGCTCTTTTATAAACGAAACCGGGTGATCTTTGATAGCAACTTTCCACAAGCAACTAAGCATTCAATGCAGAAGAGTGGCTGTGGGAAATCAGGCTGTAACCAATGAAAACTATTATATCACTTTTGACTCTGGCATTTGGACCTAATTTGATGCAAGGAGCCCGAGGCCCCATGTAAGATTTATCAAAGTAGCCATGTTTGAAAGGGCTCACCTAATGTCAAAATGATATTGGAAGAGTGTAATAACCTAATATTTCGCTGAGAATATCAACCAAGAATAGGTCATGAAATACTTATTCATGATGTACAGCAATAGCCAGACAATGAGTGCGACATGGCAGCATCCCACACCGTCTGCAACCCATGTTTTCAACTGAGCATGAATTACAATATAGATATCATCTTAAAATATGAGATAAATTACTTTCAACCCAAAATATCACTGTGTTGCACTTATAGATTAACAGGCTTTAGACAAAAACATGAATGAGCTAGTTATTCTAATGAAAAAGCACCTCTTCCTCAACATCTGATTGCATTTCTGAGGTTTTCATTTTTGTATAGTATCTCATGTTTACACAAACAAAAGCTTATAATGTTTATAAAACAAAAGCCACTCCTTTTGCTACGTAAAAACATTCTTTCCTTTTTGGTATCTAAATGAATCTTGTTAACAACTGCCTGAGTTCTGAAATTTCACGGTGTACTCTTTTAAATTACACTTTATGTCAATTTTGTTTCAAACAAGCTTGCCATTTCATTTGTAAAATGAATCAATAGGCACTACATTTGCAATAGGGTGCAAATCCTAAAGTTTTACTATGAGTAAACAAAAATAAGTTTATCCAAAACGGCTGGTTGCCCTTTTTAAGGAATTCCAATTTTTCTTCAAACTACAGCTTTTCATTCCTAGTAAAACATGAAGGCCCAGATTTATTGACATTTTATATCACCCTTGAGAGATGCAAGAGAATGCAGGACAATACAAAACCTAGAATAGGATTTACCAATGCCCTGAGTGCCTTTCTAATTCTGGAGTAACGCAAGGCAGCACAAGTCACTGCCTTGCATTATTCTGCGTGGTGGTGCCATAGCATGTGTGGAGCGTGGGTGTTCCCACGCATTCCCTTAAGTTTTTTGAAGCATTCCCAGGTTTACCAACAGTGGTAGACCTGGGAATGCGGCAGATGAATCAGTGATGTCACTGACCATGTTATGAGTTATGTAATATGTGACGTCATCAGCAGTGCATTGCGGGGTGCGAGTTATAGTTAGCTCAGCTAACTTCAACAGCCAAATTTTTCTGGTTTTGTATGAGTCAAATGTCAGCCTAACTATAACATCCCTGAAACCTGTGGTTTTTTCAGTGAATTTCTAAGGTATTGTAAATGCTAATTCCTAACTATAACATCCCTGAAACGTGTTTTTTTCAAGGAATATCTAAGGTTTTTTAATGCTAATTACTAACTATATCATCCATGAAACCTGTGTTTTTTTCAGTGAATATCTAAGGTTTTTTAAATGTTAAATTTAACTACGGCTACATAGGTAGGACATGTGCAGAAAGAGGAAGAAAGTGAAATGCAGAAAGAGGCAACAGAAGTTCTGTGTGTTTGCTTTTGTATTTGTAATTCTTTTTTCTAGAAAGTATTTTGTAATTGTTTTTTTTAAAAGCATTTTCGGGAAGGTTCTGAATCTGCAGGTGAGTTTTATCCTGCGGTACTGTAAGCCAGTCTAGCCGCAGTAAGTCCATGGTGTTCTATTGTGCTCATATAATCAGAATCTATCTGGGATTTCCATATCAAGGATTTGCCAATATTTTAAAAAATAAAGTTTTTAAAGATATCTGACAAATTTGCAACTTTCAATTAGTGTAGATATGTTTGAGGTAACCACTTTGATAAATCAATTTTACTGTATGTGTAGTTTCTCAATTTTATGTTTTTTTGAGGTACTGCAAATCTGCTGAAGGGCACCATAGAGCTACACGTTTACCCACCGAAACATGCTCATTTCATTGACCACATAAGAACACTTTATTCTGAAAGAAAGTCCTCCCAACACATTCAATTTGTATTTGAAAAGTGAAGTAGAAGGATATAGCATTGATAACAGCTGATTTTGAATGTTTTGCTTTGTGTTATTTGGAAATCTGTTTAAATGACTGCAGCAACACGATCTGCACAGATACAAGATCCTGTTGTTCTACAGGAGGATGAAAAGGTTGATGTAGGACCACCAAAAACAGAGTGACTTATGCAGATTCTTTATAATTCCTTCAGGTGGTAAGAAAGTGTCTGCAAAGATTGTAAAATGTACTATCTGTGTAAAAGAGCTGTCCTGAGGAACATCTAAAAAAATGCAGTCACAGGACTTTTTCAATGTGAAAGCGTTTGAAGACCATTCACAGGAAGTCATATTATGAATGAGAAAGAAGCTAATGCTCATGGTTACACACCTACGTCAACTGTACTTGTAGCTTCAACTTCAGATGCAATAACAGTGGCAGCTGATTGTCCTAACCTGGCTCACATAACCACCCACTGCTTGCGTTGCCACATGCTGGTTTGTTTAAACACTCATTTGTAGCTGAAAATTTGCATGCAGTGAACACTCATCCTTGTTAAAAAAATAAATACATTATGCCATCCAGACTTTTTGGCTACAATTTTTAAGTTAAAAAATCTGTTTGTTTTCTTGAAATTATTTTGCTGCAGTTGTTTACCATGTTTTTATGAGGGAATAGAAAAAAAACAGTACATTATATTTAGAACCACTCCAAGATATCCATAAAGAGGCTCCTTTATACCTTAGTCATAAATATAGTGTATAAGTGTGTGCATGATTGTGTCAGTGTATGCTTAAGTGTGCTGTTGGGTGTGTCAGTGTATGCATCAGTGTATGCCTAGCTGGTATGCATGGCTGTGTTAGTGTTTTTGTCATTGTATGCCTGGGTGTATTAGTGTATGAATGAGTGTGTGCCTGGATGTTTCAGTAGATGTGTCAGTGTATGAATGGGTGTGTCAGGATTTGCATGAGTGTGTGCATGAGTGTGTCAGTCTTTACTTTGTTGTATACATGCGTGTATCAATATATGAATCAATTGGTGTTTGGGCATGTCAGTGTATGCCTAAATGTGTGCCAGGTGTGTCAGTGTATGCATTAGTGTGAGTGCGACCATATCTCTATATGCATTGGAGAGTATTTGCTTTTGTTAGTGGATACATGAGTGTCTACCTATGTGTGTCACTTTTGCATCAGTGTGTGCCTGGATATTTCAGTCTATGCATCAGTGGGTGCCTGTTTTTTTTTAGTATATGCTTTAGTGTGTTACTGGGTGTGTCAGAGTGTGCCTCAGTGCATGAGTGTATGCATGGGTCTATCAATGTCTACATTGTTGTATGCCTGGATGTGTCACTGTATGCATGAGTGTGTGCCTGGGTGTGTCAGTGTATTAATGAGTATGTGCCTAGATGTGTCCGTGTGTTGACCAATGTGTGCCTGGGTGTGTCAGTGTATGCATTGGTGTGTGCCCGGGTGTCTCAGTGTATGCCTAAGTGTATGCCTGAGTGTGTCAGCATGTGTATCAATGTATTCCTAGATGTGTTAGTGTCTATTGTGTCATACATCTCACTGTGTCATTGTATGCACTAATGTATGAAAAGTGTTTCAGTGTATGCGTCACTGTGTTCCTGGGTATCAAACTATATGCATCAGTATGTGACTGGGTGTGTTAGTTTGTGCATCTTGCCTGACTGTGTTAGTGTATGCATCAATGTGTGCCTCAATGTGTCAGTATATACATAAGTGTGTCTCTGGGGGTGTTAGCGCATGCACAAGTGGGTCCGTAGGTATATCAGTGTATCCATCAATATCTGCTTTGGTGTCTAAATGTGTATGTAAGTGGCAGTATGGAATGCTTAGTGGTGTATAAGTGAGTATAGAGGTAGGCAACTGTGTGTGCAACTGCTTACCTTACTATTGGAATCAAAAGTGCCGTATGGGTATGTAACTCAATGTGTAAGTACCTCTGTCTCTATCTAACTGGGTGAGTAAGTGGGTGTGTTAGTAGTTATATGGGTAAGTGAGTGAATGTGCCAGTGGCTCTATGGGTGAGAGACTGGGTGTTTGACTGATTGTATGGATGTGTGAGTGGGTATTTGAGGGGCAGTATGGCTAAGTGAGTGGGTGTGTGAGAGGCTGAATCAGTAAGTGAAAGGGTATGTGAGAGGATTTTGGGTAAGTAAATGGGTCTGTCAGTGGCTTTATGGTCGAGTGACAGGGTGTACAAGTGGCTGTAAGGGTGATTAGGTAGCGGAGTGACTGCACGTACCAGTGTGTAAGTGGGTGTGTGAATGGTTGTATCAGTGTGTGTGTGGATGTCTCCCTGGCTGTATAACTCTCTGCCTTAGTGTGTACCTTGACGATGTACGTTTCTTGAACAACACAGAAAGAACTAATTAGGAGATTACATTATTCTGTTTTGACACATCTAATAGGCATTTAACTGCTGCTGCTAAGGAAAAAGAAAAAGTACTTACTATACTAATCTAAACAAACATGTAAGAAATATTGTCTAAATTATTATATCTGGTACAATACTACAATTGAATTGAAACCACGGTTTAATGTTGGAGGTCCTCTTCAAAACGTCACCTCTAGTAGGCCAAATGATGTCTAAACTGTTGATGATTTATGTAGATAAATTGCAAATTGAGTTTTGCAGAACTTTTTGAAGACTTTACCTCCAATAGACCGAATAACGTCATTCCACAGAAGAATCTGGTGGAAGGAACAGTGTCCAACACTTTTTTATCCATAATTCCTGCTTAGAACTTTGGTTGATGAAAGAAAATATGAGATTTTGACATTTTGAAAGGTAGTTTTGCTCTGAATTTAAAAAAATTATTGGATCCCATCCATCCACTTTTGCTCTTAAAATACACAGTTTAGTGTGCAGATGATGTATTAAGTGCTTTGTGAAAGATGAAAATTAAAGTAGTGAAAGTTCTTCCAGAATCTGATATTTGTTCATTTTTGAAATGTGTAATTTGAATTTCTAATTTGGAGCAGTTTGCTGTGAATCATTGTAGCATTACTATAACGTATTTCCAAGTTGTTCCTTGAATAAACGTAGACATAACATCTGATGTGCAGTTTGGACAGGTCATATTTTGGTTAGTCATTTTTAACAATTTGTCAAATTGCTCAGTTTTACAGTCTGGGAGTGCAAAATAGAGAAAATGCTCTAAATGTTTTTTAGAACTAGATGAATAATCACAATATTCACAGTCATGCTTGTTCTAAATCCCCAAAGATGACCATATAAATTCCTGTGCATCTTGTTAAGTATTAAGAGTAAACGTTATTGATCCACTACATATATCTAAAACATCTCGAATACCTGAGGCAGAATGTGTCATACTTCTATTAGACAGTAAAAGTTGCAGCAACTGATGCAGTGCAGAACACAATCTCTTACATGGTTTTTGTTCAATTTGGTTTACTACAAGGGATATATGGAACAGTACAGTAGACTCCGGCCTGGGAGAGCAGCCTGAGACCAGCGTGCTCCGACCACCTCCAGTCTGGAGAGCGGGGAGTAGGCACAGCCGGGCAGGGACAGATATGTTGGCAACCCTGTCTACATCTGCTGACTGCCAGCATCTCCTGGGCACCGCTAGATGCTCCACTGTGACAGATGCGCAGTAAGTCGCTGACCGCTGAGTTGATCAGCCATCTCTCAGGGTGGCTCTGGGATTACCAACACTTTGTTCACAGATTCCACGCCGGCAGTCCTCCAAACTCCTCCTCCTGTTCTCGGGTCTCCCTGGGGCTGGCCCCCTGACCTTTCCACAGACTGTTCACTTCCTTCCTTAGGCTGCTCGCGGATTCCTTTGGCTGTGCCCCCTCCTGCCCCAGCGGTGGCTCCATCTCGCTGCTGCTGCAGTGATGGCAGTGGCTATCCCACACCGGGCCCAGCCCCCGGGGGCCCCCCAAAGTCTGGGAGGATTTGCAAGATGTTGCAGCTGGTAGCAGAATTGCTGCTGCTTCTGGGACTCCTGTTGCTTACTCTGTACATCACGGTGCTAAGGGGCATCCCTGGCAGCGGCATCAGCACTAACCACTGTACCCAGAGCACTGGACGTTCATGCATCTGTATTACATATGTGTAATCTCCCAACTGTACACCGTGACTGGCGCTCATGATGGAACTGTTTTGATGATGCCCCCTAAGCAGAATCTAGAACCTTCCGTATGTACTGGGGTGCCGAGCAACCTTTGGCCGATGACCAGTGAAGCTGTCCTAAGCAGCTATAGAGGAGGTTGGCTCTGGTTCACCCATTAGCTGTCACCTACCCAGCCGGGCTTTGGGCACTGTTTTTCTTCGTCTCCCTATTGTATTTCCTCCCCTCTCCCCCCTATGTTTATGCTATGCCTTTGTAACTCATGTAACTATGCTCCAGCAACTGATGTAACGTAACTATGTTCTGAAATTATGTTCTTCATCATGTAAAGCACTCTCATATGTTCGGGTCTAGCCATTGCTATATAAAACTTTTCAAATAAATGAAACAAATAAATAAATACATCGTAAACAATATTTGCATAGCATTTGACACCTGAACTATTGTCTAACGGGTAATCTACAAAGTCACAGTCATTATCAATTTTTCTCTTCTGAAGAGCTTCTGGTTTGTTTTCTTTCTGTTCTTGAGCATCTGCATCTGCAGTCTGTTATGTAATCTTCCGCTTTGGACAGAGTATCTGTTTCTCATAAACAGAGTACTGTGGTAAAAGAGGAGCGTAAAGACTTCTTAACTGAATGTACTCTCTCTCACAGCTTGATTCAGCACTAACTTTCTACATATGACATTCCTTCTTTGAATACAGAACTTCCAACATTAACAAAAGCTGCATCCACACTTAAACCTTGTGATTTATAGATGGTAACTGGTTGAAACATATGCTAGAGAGAGTGGAAATTGCTTGTGCCACTCATATATGACTTTCACTAGCAAAAACCATATAACACATTAGCAAATCTCCTTCACACAATCAATCTGATCAAATGTTATGGCCAAGTCATCAATCGTATCTCTATTTGAAAAATTATTAAGATTAATAACCGTAACCATTGCATCATTTACAAACCCTTCCTCAACATTCAAATTATGGGACAAAATTACCCAACAGTCTTTGCTTACGCGTAAACGTTTCTCTCTTCCTGCAGTTTTGGATACAGACTTCTGCAAAGAATTCAACTTTGCTTTCAGTATATCTGTAAGGAGGTTTGTGACTCCCGTATCTTCCATTGTATCAATATCTGTAATTTCCAAAATATCTTCTTTCTCCAGTTGTAGTAATTCTTTATAAAAGTTGGAGCACACTTGAAATGTTGGCATTAGAAAAGCTATAGATTTCTGTTCTTTAATGAAATTCTACATTAGTACTGCTGTTATATTATTAGCTGGGAATATACTCTTTATTAGGGGGCTTTCCAAAGCATGTTTCCTCTTTTTATCAGCACTCCCACTTCAACATCAGATGCTTGGCACATATTTTTCACAAGTTCTTTGGATTAAAAATGTAACCAAATATTAATGTTACCAATACATCACAAATAATTTCTAGTTTTATTATGCAGAAGTGTTTTTAAAACAGTTGTCCTTTTATTGGGGTCAGTTGCAGTAAAACACCAAATACAATTAAATGCTTTCCTCCAAACTCCAAAACATAGTTTGTTGTTAAAATCTGCTGGGTGGTATGTATACAGTATGCTGGTTTTCAGAACGTCTGGACTTTCAGGATCAAATTCTGCAAGGTATTGTATTTCTGGAAAATTCTTTAATACTCTATTTTGACTATTTGCAAAGCTTAGGCTTACCAACACAATTTCTCTGAACTTGAGAGAAAACTAGCCTAGCTCAAACTGCCCAAGCATTCATAGGACAATATTTCTCTGTGGGAAACTGTACAATTTTTTGGTAAGACTTTTCACAGCATCTCTGTCTTCTCTGATTTAGTAATGTATGAATTGGCATACCGAGCATCAGTAATGAAGTTGTCTGCAACAAATTGTAGATCAATATTTGCATTCCCATCTTCAGAATCAGAGGGCTGTAGTCATTGATATACTTAGGAACCTCTTGTTTTCTGTGGTTGCATGTATTCATTGATGAGGTCCGTGTCATGGTGTATATGCCTGCAGAAAAGCGGTTCACTCTTCCTTCCAAGATAACAGGTTGTGGGAATCCAAAATGACCTCTGATGTAATATGTTCTATGTTGTCTCAAGCCCTTGTTAGCAGTGTCTTTTGGGATGGCACATATCACATACTGTGTATAAAAGACAAGACAGACACATCAGTGTCTGTTTCAAATTTCAGGGTATCTTTTACCCATAACAGCATGTTAAATGGGGAGCACTTTTAGCTTGGTACTCTTTGCGCCTAAATAAATATTTTACTTTGCCAAGAGGAGGATTAGTTTAGATGGAGATAAAAACCATTATCAATTGAAACTAAGAATGGGCGAAATTTGGGAATTCGGGTCCTCGAAATCGCACGAAAGCGAATTCGCGATCCGCAGAATTTGCGAATTAGCGCGCATTAGCAAATTTTCTTTTTTTGCGTGTTCGCGGGGTTTTTTGCATATTCGCGGACCGCTTGCAGCGCACCGACCGCGAGGTTGCCCATGCGGTCGTACATGGGCGCGGCCATCTTGTGCGCATTGCGTATTTCCGTTTCCGGGCGCTATTGGCAATGTCGCGTTGTGTGCGGCGCGGTATTACAAGTTCGCACGTGTTTTTGCGTGCTCGTGGGGGAAATATCGCACAGACTTACCCACGCGGTCCTCAATGGGCGCGGCCATCTTGTTTTTCATTCATTGCTATGGTCCTGTGCATCCTTTTTCAATCCTGCTTGAATCTTTGCCATCCTTTCTTTCTTTGAACTTTTTTTGCTCTTTTTTGCTCATTATCTATCTCTCTATTTGTCTAGATCTATATTTTGTGGGTTGTTTTCAACTTTTTGTTAATTTATAACTCCTTTTTTGGTTTAGCTTTCTCTTTCATTTTGTTTTCTTTCTTCCCCCTATTGTTTTCTTCTTTCGGCCAACACCATGGCAAAAGGAGCCGGCAAATCAAAGGGGAAGGGTACCGCACCTCGTAGCCGGCTCCATTGCGGGCGATTGAGGGGAGTTGATGTAGTGGCCAGGGAGGTTTTTTCCGAGGTGGAGGTAGCCGCCCTGATTTTTTTTGTAATGCGCCACCTCCCTAAGACCGTGGCAGCAGGGGGAAGGCCCGGTAAAGGGTATGGCCTCCGGGAGCGTCGCCAGCGGTGGGATAAGGAGTGCCGGGCCATGCGGAGGGAGTCGGGGGTCCGGTGCACCTATGACCAGGTGACGCACCGGTGGGCTGACCTCCTCGACCGGGAGCAGGACCTGCTCGACCTGCTAGGCGTGGAGATCCGTGGCCTTGGTGTTAGCTATTTAATAACTACTTTGTTTTCTTCTGCTCTGTGATATATTGCTAATATATGTTTTTCCCGAAGAGCAAGAATGCTGCAGATTCGATTACATTGCAGGTAAAATAATGTTTAAATAGCTTCTGCGATTGCAGGTGCTCGTCTCCTCCGTGGTGTTGCAACTATGCTTACTTTTTTGCAACTTTGTGCTCATTTGTCCTGAATATGTATGAGTGTAGTACTTTTCAGAACTGCGTAATGCTAGAGAGACTAGAGACTCAAGTTTAGTCCTTCCTTTGTACTCTTGCTGCCACTAAGAAGAAGAGATAGTGATGGATTGATAGGTTGAGTATATCATGACTTATTATTAGTAGTAGTAGGACATGTTTTAGTGCTCTGCAATCATGATGACGGACTGTGTCTGTCACGACACGTGCTGCTGAGTGCTGGCAGTTGTAGTAGAACCTTTTTGTTGTTGGTTTAGTTGGTGATTTAGATAACTTTCCAAGTAGACGGTCTGCAAATCCAGCAATACTGTACTAGTAGTATCCTCCTAGTTGACCAGATCAGATAGGTTAATACATGTAGTGCAATTGTTGCTAATTTTTTCCCCGAGATCATTTTAGATTGTGGTCAAAGAAATCAAATATTTCAAAAAAACAATCATCCATGTTGTGTTTCTTTATTTCATGATCATCAGCACCTCCCAGTGGCAAGGCGACTAGCAGCACCATTGAGACTCCCGTGGAAGAAGGTAGACAGTCACAGCAGTCCCTTGGAGGCTCTTCTGCTGGCCTCAGTAAGTTAATCTATTGTTATATTAATACTTATACTTCCCTAACTTTTACAGCTCCTATTCATTACCAACTGTTTCCTAATTCTATTTTTTACAAAATATTATTTGATCTTCTTCTAATCTAGACTACTTTCTACATTCTTATCCTGCCTCTACCATCACTCTCTGTGCTACTACTATTTACGATTCTGAGTCGGTCTGTGTAGGTAGCTAAGCTTGCCCAGTCGGCAAACGGTGTTAAACAAAACTCTGATCCAGCAATAGCTCTAGGCACCGAGTGCAGTCATCTTGGTTGCCCTTGCTGTCTATTCCAGTCTTCTTAATGTAAGTGCTTTGACAATTTCCAACAACAAAATGTCAATGTTTAGACCAAGAAAAAGGTAGCAGTTGCCTTTTTGATTTGCTAGGAGCACATACCATACTGCTAGTGTTTCAGAGACTATGCTGCACATAAATAAGTATGGACAAGAGAAATAGGACATTATTGACATATGAGGGGCAGTTCGACTTTCAACATACCTCAGTCCGAACAGAAGTTTAACCCCCAATCCCCTGACCGACTATCTAGTGTGTCTGACCAATGATTTTACGACCCAGAAGAACAGAAGAAGACTACCGCCGAGTCCCGGCCTATCTGAGTCACAGAAACATGACTGCCAAGTGCAGTAGTTCAAACCCTTCCGCTCACTCACTCGTGAACAAAAACCACACAGTGAAAAAAAAAATACTTTATTTTTAATAATGTAGTATTCGGAGCGAGTAGATGACGTTAAAGTTTAAACAACATTCCCATGAATCAAATTACTTTAACGTAATAGTTAACGGACACATGAAATTATTAGAAAAAGTGTGTGGGAGCCACCACCTTCTTTAAAGTACTTAAAGTACTGCTGGTGATGACTTACTAGTAGTTGGTGAATCGTCCTGTTGGGAGAAGGGCAATGTAATCTTCTTTCTGTAATTAGAAAAATGGTGCACGTTAAGCAAGCATTCATCAGTTGTCCTAAGAAGTGTAGCATTTAATGAAATAAACATATAACAAGTTAACACCCTCCCCTAAACCATTACTATTTTTCAATCCCAGTAATAAAAAATGTGTTATGTAACATTTCCTTCCATTACGAGACGAAATAGGGCGTTGTGTATGGTATCTGAAAATATGATATGTTTTTTCTAGACATCACAACATCTGATGCGGCACAGCTGACCACCAGTGCCGGGGCCAGCACTGCGGAGGGCTTCACTCTAGGGGCGGATGCGGCGGCGCCACCAGGAGGAGATGGGGGGGAAGGTTTAGCTGCGGCGGATGGTGGTAAGTTATTATACTCCTTACTTACAGTACACTAGTACAAATACACTGTACTGTTAAGAACAGTTACTAATTTCGAACTACTTTTTTGGCTATCACGGAGAAGACAGTCAACCTTGACTTGTAATAGCATTAGCGGCGGTACTTCTCGGGTAAGCAATGCCCCCCTCTATTTGACTTCAACTCAGCTGGCAAATTTTTATCGTGAAGCCAAGTCATATCATATGTACTTTAGGGATGTGAAAGAAGGGTGAAACAAAGGACGAGCGAGTCTTAACATTTATGACTGTAAAGAATTGTGTTTTTGAATGCAAGTCAAGAGAAGAAGACGGTGGTTTCCAAAATATAATGAAAAGGGTGTTAGTTGGTTGTTGAGAAAAAGAAAACTTGGGACTTTTTTGAGACATTAAGAAGAATGATATACGTACTTTGGAAACCTCGATGTTATCTTCTTTTTCCTCATCGATAGCAGAGGTGTAGAGCAGAAGCTGAGTAAATAAAGATTGTTACTTTGAACAGCATGTCTGTGCCAGAGTAGCAAAGCTGAGGAAATCCAAATACTAGAATTTGTGATTGATCACAAATAATCCCTGCCTTGACTAACAGTACAGTACTTTACTTTGCAAGCGCAGCATCTATTGTGTATGGATTGTATAGTTGACAACATTATGTCAAGTCAAGTCCCTTCATCCGCCAATTATGGGTTCCGCACTCACTCCCTATGTAATAATTTTATTTCAGCTGTGTCATGGGTGGACTATTGCTGTAGTTCACTCAATCTATCAAAACAAAGCACCATCATATAACCAAACATCATGTGATCGGCAGGATAATGATATATGATCAGGATTGAATAATCTTCATTCTTCTTTTGTTGTAGTAAAGGCCCGGGGGCAGTGCGAAAGATATCATTACATTGAGCAGTAGCCCTTGATGTAACCGAGTATGGCCAGTGGCAGAGCCACCCCTATAGAAAAGTAAGAGCTTCCTATCCCCACCTGCATGTACTGCTTAAAGTACTGCGAGTCTGCATCATCATGGCTTGTGTCTGTTTTTCTTGGGTGCAAGCTGAGTGAGCTGCCATGCTGACAACCACAAGTTCACGTACCACTAATTTCATTTGCAAAACAAGAGAAAAAAACAGAAGACTTTTTTTTAGTACTCTGACTATGACTCTGACTATATATGTAATGTATTAGTGAGTCCATCCATAGTCCTGCTAGTGGAATTCCTGAAACTCCCAGTAATGTCACAGGCCTACAAAGACGGCGGAAAGATACATGGCAAAATGTTATACTGTGTTTGCTACTTGCTGGTGTTACTTAGAGTCAACTTTCAGTAAAATTATTTTGACTTTATGTAAAAGTCTATTGGCTACAGTATTTTTCTTTCTTTCTTCATATAGATGCTACTCCAACAAAGCTCACCAGAAAGGAGATGGCTGTCCGGGCCAGGGCCCGTAAGCTGGAGGCTATTTGTGCCGAGTATCGGCGGCTGTTGGCTCGGGAGCAGGAGGAGGAGACAGCAACCACTGCATCCTCCTCCAGTGCCCCCGTGTCCACCAGCCAGAAGCCTCCAGCCAAACGGAGCCGTGGCCCGACAGCCTCCCACCGCTACCGCACAGCAGCAACACGATCAGCTGCCCGCCCCAGATCCTGGATGGTACGTCAGCGCCCCCTCCGTACGAGAGTGGAGTAGCTGGAGCGGATGGCCGAAAAACATCAGCGCCTGCTGCGAGACCTCTGCAAAGAGCTGCGGGACGTGCAGCAACAGCTGTCCACACTATGCCACCGGAGGAAGTGACTGTCCCTTGCCCCTTTTTTAAAGACTGTTGGGGGGGTGGGAATTGGGTGTTTGGGAAAGGGGACTTTTGGACATTGGTTGGGGTTAGGGAGGGGGGGTGAGTTGGGTTAATTTATTTTATTGTATGACTACATATATATATTTCTTAATAATTATTTTTCATACCAAAACATAGTATACGCGTTCATATTATTTTGTGTGGGGGTGGGCGGTGGTTACTGGACGTTTGGTTTCTTCCAACTTACCAGCATGAATGAAACATCTAGTCCTGAAATGTACCAAAGTGGCAGTAACCGAGTTAGTGAAATCAGTAGCCCTACTAGTACTTTACTAGTAGTACTGCCAGTCTCTGCTCTCCTCCCAGTCCTAGCCCATTATTCTACCTTTCCAAAATGCTTATCTTACCTGTGATTCGTGTTTCAGGATAGGGGTAGCCACAGGGCTGCCTGCATGGCAAATGTTGATTAAGGTTGGTTGTTGACATGTATCCTCGACGGAACAAATATCATTGTTGTGCTGGTAGTAGTAGTGGTACACACTGGCAGTAGCAGCATATGAAAAAAAGGAAATTAAACTTTGAGTGGCCTGAGCGTAGCATTAGAAACAGTACAATAGATAGTACGCTACAGAACAGTGCCATAAATTGTAGCCTAAGCAGTGCTAAAGTATTCTAAATATAACTTTACTAGCTTCGTGGACTATGGCTACTATAAGAAATATTATGAAAGCAAAGGATACTTAAACATAAGAATTAACCATTTGATTCGTCATGTGTACGAGCATGATGTTTGATGCTCAATTCACGATGTCGCACATGAAATTCCATTTTCCAACATGTTTCTGGTGCTGCTTAGGCCTTATACTCCCCTGCAAGTGTGTGGAATTTCTTGTTGTCATAGTCATACCTCAATGAAAAACCACACAGCCCGGGGGAAGAGGGTTAGGGTTTTTGAAGATTGGATGGGAATGGGGTTTTTTGGGAAAAGTTTTGTGGAGAGAAGAAAAAAAAAACACTGCATGGACAAACAAAAAATGAAGAGAAACACATTTTTGGATTCAAAGATATCCATAAATCTTTTACGGGACATAAAGGTAGTGCACTACTGCATAAAAATAGCAAAGAAATGTATGAAATAGCTGGAGAGATGACTTTGAAGCAGAGAACAAATAAACGCACCTAGTCACATTCGTAGAAGTTCAAGTTTCTTTACAACAATAACATTTAAAAGATAAGGAGAAGTTAACAGAGAATACTGTAACTGTATATTGCACTTGTCCTGTTGAATTGGTGAAGTTGCATGCATCCTGCTATTCCTCTTATTCGCGATATACTCCTCCATTCCATCTTACGCTCCGTCGATGAATATTGGTGATCAGACATACTGTCCACTGGCTGCCTGATGAGTATTTGTGGATTGCGTCTGAGTTCAGCTTGTTCCATGGCACATAGTAAAAGCCTTCCTGTAATTTTTGATGGGAAAAAACAGTAAGTGAACCAGTTAAGAAAATATAAGGAACACTGTGTAGTGCAAAAATAACACTTTCAGTTTCAGAGTCGACAGTATTACAAAACATACAAGCATCATTTCGAAAGGGCGTACGCTGAGTCTCCTTTTCAAGGATAAATAAGTGTGGGCGAAATTTGCAGGTCTTTCCCCTCAAGATAGGTGTAAAGTGTAAACTGCGATTTTAGAACCCTAATCCTAGGCCCTAACCCCCTTTTTCACCATGGATTTTCTCCAAACGACTTGCGCCCGATATTAGACCTTCCCAGCAATGCCCCCAGACCCGCCAACCCACCCGCAAAAAAGCAGAACCCCCCCAAACAGGCAAAAAGCAAAAATGCAAAAACTCATACTTAGAATATTTTCGGCCTAGTTCCCAAATCACTCTATGCGCGTTCTGCAGCTAGACCCTAACTCCCCTTTCCAACCATGGATTTTCTTCAAACCACTTGCAACCAAAATTAGGCATGCCCAGCATTGCTCAAAGACCCCCAACCCCCCCCCCCAAACACCAGGAACCCCCCAAACAGCCCCCCAAAACAGGCAAGTGAGCAAAAACGGAAAAACTTTTTCATCATGGATTTTGTCCAAACCACATGCGCCAGATATTAGACCTTCCCAGCAATGCCCCCAGACCCGTCAACCCACCCGCAAAAAAGTAGAAGACCCCCAAACAGGCAAAAAGAAAAAAGTGCATAATCTCACACTTAGAAAATGTCGGCCTTCCTTCAATTCTGTCCAAACGCGCTCTGCAGCTAGGCCATAACTCCCCTTTTCCACCATGGATTTCCTTAAAAACAAATGCAATCAAAATTAGACTGTGCCAGCAGTGCTCCCAGACCCCCCAACCCCCCCAAACACCAGGAACCCCCCCAAACAGCCCCCCAAAAACAGGCAAGTGAGCAAAATTGGAAAAACTTTTTCACCATGGATTTTGTCCAAACCACTTGATTCCGACAATAGACCTTCCCAGCAATGTCCCAAGAGCCGCCAACCCACCCGTAAAAAAGCAGAACCCCCAAACAGACAAAAAGCAAAAATGCATAATCTCACACTTAGAACATTTTCGGCCTTCATTCAATTCTGTCCAAACGCGCTCTGCAGCTAGGCCATAAACCCCCTTTTCCACCATGGACTTTCTTCAAACCACTTGCAATCAAAATTAGACCTTCCCAGCAGCAACGTTCAGAAACACGCTTGCAGTGGGCAAGACAAATAATTTAGAGCCAGGTTGGTGATCAGTCGCCATACAGGCCTTTCCCTATACCAATACAGCAATGGGTTCTCTATAAGACAGACCTCTGTTGGGTCATCCAGATAGGCCTGCACCATCGACTCAAGGTTCTCCAGGGTTGCTCCACTTTGCGTACCATCTGTGGCCTTTGCAGCAGTGGACCAAGCAAAGCCTTGCTGAGTTAGCCAATCCGCTTCCGACAATATTTTTTTGGGGCCTGATGCAGGCGAGGATGATGATGACACGGTTGCTGGTGTCGTTAATGGCTGTGAGGGAAAGTGACTCCCTTCGGCCACGGATTCAGAAGTGGAACTTGACGCCGGAAGGCCTGCTGATTCAGTTGTACTTGTGCTGCCTCCTTGAAATTTCTGCTTCATCAAAAGGAATGAATGCTTTGCTGGCCACTGCCTTTTTGTACCGTGGATCCAGAATAGTGGCACAAATATAATGTTGTTCTGTATGTATGTTTTGAAGCCTTTCATTGTAAAGTTGGCGCCTTAATAACTTCTCCACCAAATCATATGCTTCTCGCTTTTCAGCATCATCTCTGAATGTTGAAGATACGTCCTTCAGTTGGTGTCTAGCATGACCAACAATGGGATAGCTTTGCCCAAAGAACAGTCCTCCCTGCTGGCTTCACGCGTGAAGATCTCAAAAGGACGAAGCATGTCTGTCAGGCTTGCAATTAGCTTCCATTCCTCCAACTCTAGCCTCATGTCTTTCTGAGTAGAACCCAGTTTATAGACATACTCATGTACTACCCCCCACTGCTCAGACGGACGCTCAATCATATAAAAGGTTGAGTTCCAACGTGTTGCCACCTCCTGGATTAGTCCTTTGACTGGCAGTTTACGTTCATGTTGAATGCTCCTCAGCTGCTTACGGGCCTTAAAAGAATGGCTGAAATGTGTGCAGATTCTTCGGCAGATGGTCAGTAATTTGATGACTGTGTCTTCTTTTTTCAAGAATTCTTGCACCACGATGTTATTACTGTGCGCCAAACACAGCACTCTGAAATATTCACCATCAGTCAAGGCCCTAACTATATATATGAGCAATTTATCTTGAAATTCTCGAGAAAGAAGGTCGTAGAAGCTTGGGCAGATAAATATACATTTCGCTGTGGGCGATTGCCCAGAACCATAGATTGAGACTCGCTTCATATTGCCAGCCACCTGGGGAAAGCTGATTCGCCTTTAGCTAATTGAATTGCGGACGATATTTGCTGACAAACAGAGGAAGCTTGCATTTCATATACTCGCTTATATATTAGGGATGTCAAAAGATAGGCACGAAGACATCACACTGCGGCCTCAGTACTTAAATTGAATGCTTTCGCTCGAAGCCTGAGGTTCGAACGCGATAAATACAAACATTAAATTTTTTGTTGGTGTGTTTTGGCCCCGTCTCCACTCTTGGGTGGTTTATTGCCCTGATGAAGGTGTTGCCGTAAATCTGGGGTTGCATCGAAACGCGCGTTGGCGTTGTGTTCACTGTCTCGCAATTATATCTGGGGGTCTCCTTTCGTGATCTAGGAATACCCAGCGGGACCTAGAGAGTGCTACATCTTAATCTATGATGGAGGGATAATTTTTGATGAATATATGGGTATGAGTGTGGTTTAGTATGCCTGAGTATGGCGTGTTGTATTTAAGTGTTGAATGTTCGATGGAGTGCTTTTTTGCGGGGCCTAAATTAATTTGTGAATAGATTGTTATTGTTTTTTGTTCTTGAACACTACATTTATTGTTAAATTAATTGTTGAATCACTGTGAAAACAAAGAGATGAGAAAAAAAGAATAAAAACTTCTAATATTTAAATAAATAAAACAATTAGTCTGGGTGATATTAGTTTTATGTTTTCTGTTTGTGATGTTCCATTTCTGGCTGTAGTGAGCTCAGTATTTGCTTCTATTTAAATTATGGACTCCATGCGCCTCTCCTTGCGCCTCTCCTTGCCCATGTACTCGCGCTTGTACTAGTTGCACCTGTGGTTGTCGTTGCAGCTGTGGTTGTTGAACACTCGTCAGCTGGGTTACACCCGGCATTGATTGGATGGCACTTTCTTGTGATGAGCCAACATCACTGATCGATGGTGATTGAACAACCAAAGTGGCTGCCGCAGCAGCACTCATGGTCTTGGACCTAACTTGTCGTGGTGCCACTGAGCCCAATGAAACGGAGGTGCTGCTTCCAGCTAGGCCCCCGGCGGACACCGCTGCTGCTGCAGGCGTAGTTTTTTTGTTCCCAATAAAGGTGTTGGTTGGCACACCAGTCTCCGTGGTAGGTGGTGCCACTTGCTTCTACTGCTCCTTCTTACTGGCAGTGACACTGACAACTTTTTTCGCTGAGGCGCTATGGCCACCTTTCTTTGGAGCCATCTTCTTCAGATGTCAGAACAGCAGGCCGCAGTTGCACAAGTTGCAGAGTTGTCTTGTATGTGGCCACACTTGTGACTTCTTCCTGGCACTGGTGGTTGTCTTGTGCACATAAAATCAATGGAAGCCAGAGGAACATCAGTTAAATACCCCAAAAAGTCGAAAAACACACAGAAATCACCACAATCCATGCCCTCAATGATGTTTAAATTCAAGACACCCCACAGAAAGACTTGGTCCATGCACCACTCACTACCACTGGGCCTAATGGATGAAAGCAAGGCAACCAGGGTGCAGGCCTGAGCACACTGCCTGGCTTCAAAATTGCTCCCACCACATGGCCAGGCCCTGCCTGGACCAGGCCTCAAAATGGCCCCCACCCACATGGCCAGTCCCCAGCACCACCCCAAAAAGTAAAAAAACACAAAACAATCACCACAATCCAATGCCATCTTGCCCTCAATGTTGTTTAAATTCAAGACACCCCACAGAAAGACTTGGCCCATGCACCACTCACTACCTCTGGGCCTACTGGCTAGTGTAGCTTACAGGCACCCCAAAATAAAAAATAAAAATCCACATATAGTGAGCTAAAATTCAATGACATAAATGAGATTTAAGTTCAACAAAACTCACAGAAACCGTTGTATCATGCCTAACCCTGGGCCTACTGGATTCTGTGGCTACCCACAATATATTTTTTTTAAAGTTGTGAACAAGTTTTAAAATTGTAGTTGCAGCAACTGCAATGCCCCAAACAAACAACACCAACTTACTTGTAAAATCTCAAATCCAAAAGTGATCCAAAAACTCCAAAGTTCAAAAAGTCCTCAAATTCAAATATCCAGCAGCAGCCACAAAAAGCAATCCTTCCAGCTCCAGATCCAAATGAAAAGTGACCAGGAGATGGACAAAGCACTGGGAGGAGCCTGCTGGACAGGAACAGGAAGTTGGAGACTCTAGGGCACTTCCTTCCTCCCACCCCCCCCAAAAATGGACTCCTTCCACAAAAAAGTGCAGCCAAATCTCAATCTGAGGAGTTATTCTGTTCAAAATCATGATTTTCAGAAGGTTTATGCTGCCTGCAGTTGATTTCTTGTGCAGAGTTGCAATTTTTGCAATTTCGGGAAAGCGATGTTCAAATCTCGCGCCGGATGTCAGCTGCGCACCGCATCTACGTGTTCGGCATTGTTTTACTCCCGCGATGCGTGATCGCAGACCCTTATGTCAAACTCTCGCTGTGCAAGATGGCGGACCGCGATGACGTAATTGCGGTCGAGAAACTCACGCGCGATCACACAGCAAGATCCAAAATGGCGCAGCACATGCAAACAGGGAGAAAAACAACTCGACGGACTCAGAATCATGGAAAGTCAACGCAACGCGCGCGATATTGTATTTTTCAAACGCGACCAAGCCAAAAAATCTGCAGCTTGTGAATTCGCGGATTTTTGGGCAAATTTGCGCGATTCGCGGAACGCCAAATTGCCAAAAATCTGCAAATTCCGTGAACGAAACGGATTTTACGCCCACGCTTACGTGAAAGCTGTAGTTAAAATATCTCAAAACATTTACAGGAACCAATGTGTAAAGTTTTTGAGGTGTCTTCAGTTTGATGTCTTTTATGTTGGAGTTTGTTTCTTGCAATAAATCAAGCTGGTCATGCAATACGTACTCAGCACAACTGAGTATTAGAAACCAAGTAGGTGCTCCTAGTTTTCTCAACATGCATTTGAACTCACTATGGAGATGATACTAATACTTGTTGGTGCCAAATTGACACGCCATCAGATTAATCAACATGTATTCCAGGTTTTTATCTGTTCCCTGAAGTTTGTCAAGAAATTCCCTTGCTGACAGATCTTGTAGATTCATTCCTGTTCCCAGAATGTGATTTACTACATAAGCTAGCCCAGACAAGTCACTCTCAATAGTAAATGAAATATACAGGGATTACACTGGAAAAATCAAGGGTTCTCTGAATAAAGTCAAATTGATCTCAGCTGCTGGTATTTGTACATGTTGGTCATCATACCGTTCACCTACTCCAGTAGAAACAGAAGCGGAAAAACAGCGAGCTTCTGAACTTTTCTCCCACACACTTAAGGGAACTCCATTTGCTTCTTCCATATGAAAGATATCAATAGCATTACCAAAATCTCTTTAGAATGTAGAGGATGAATACTGTAGTGTTTCTAAATTTCTTCTGACATGGCTCAATCAACCTACCGGGACAACTGCATATATGCACTCTACGGTACCAGGGTGGAAACATGTTTAAAGACCTACTTGTCTTGATGGATGGCTTGTTAGTGCAATTTTCCCAGTACATGTTTAACTGAGTGTCTGAGTGCCTATAAGGTTGTGCTACTGGATATGTAGTGAAGTATGTTGGTTCATTCCTGACTCTCTTAATTAGTATAGGGATTTATAAATGTGTCTGTATATAGGGCTGCATGGATGCGTTGCCTATTTGTGTCTATTTGTACTGGGGTGTTGAAATGTGTGTGCAACTGTTGCCCATACCACTGGATAAATCAAAGCTGTATGTATGTGTGTGTGTGTGTGTGTGTGTGTGTGCGTGTGTGTGTATGTGTGTGTGTTTGTGTTACTATCCTTTTGGGGACTTGGACATGAAAACACACTCACGCTGTGGAACTTGATAGCACTGTGGGGACCTGGACCCAGGTCCCCACAAGGCAATGTCTTCTAAATGATATAAAATGACTTAAGGAACATCTGTGTCAATTTTTACAACTTTTAGAAAAAATGCTTTGTGGGGACCTGTGTTTCATTAAGGGTGTTTATTTTTTTGCTCAGCTCTTCCCCACGTAGACCGGAGGTGGTACTGCAGTCTTAAACACACTTTGCATTTAAACACACATTGCTCACTCGAAAAACATGCAAGCATCAGAAAGGACTGCCAAATTTCGATGGGAACGCTGAATAATCCTGCATTTACCAACACTGGCAGACCTCAGAATTAAGCATGGGCGTAAAATCCGTTCCGCTTGCGGAATTTGCGGATTTTCGGCAAATTCGCAATCCGCAAATTCTCGCGAATTTACCGAAAATTCGCAAATTCGCACGCAGCGGATTTTTTTGCTTGTTCGCGCTTGACAAATACAATATTGCGGCGCGCGGCGTTCACTTACCGTCATTCAGCATTTGAAGAGTTGTTTTTCTCCATGTTTGCATGTGCTGCGCCATTTTGGATCTTGCTGCGCGATCCCGCAGGAGTTTGTCGACCGCGATTACGTCATCGCGGCCCGCCACCTGGCACAGCGAGAGTTTGTCAATGCGAGTACGTCATAAAGGCCCGTGATCACGCATCGCGGGAGTAAACAATTGCGTACACGTAGATGCGGCGGGCAGCAACAATCTCGCGCTCACGAAATTGCATAATTTGCAATTCTGCACAAGAAATCCACCAGCAGGCAGCATAAACCTTCTGAAAATGATGATTTTTATCAGAATAACTCCTCAGGTTGACATTTGCCTGCACTTTTTTTTGCAAGGAGTCCATTTTGAGGGGGGGTGGGAGGAAGGAAGTGCCCCACAGTCTCCAGCTTCCTGTTCCTGTCCAACAGGCTGTAGTGTAGCTCCTATTTTCCCAATAGGCTCTGCGCATTGGAATAGTACCTACAGCAGTAAAGGCCTAGGCCAGACGTTAACTAGGTCTACTACTGTCGATGCTAGACTTAATTTTTGGGTTTGCCAGCTAAGCTCAGAGTTCGCTAGAAACTTTCTCGAATGTTCAAGGAAGGATTAACTCCCCTGATTAGACAAGAAGGGATTTAGTTTCTGACAACCATAGAACATGACAACTTTGCTCTCCCCTAATCAAGAGTCAATCTCAAGAGTCGTGTGAGCACAAGGCAATTATTTTACTCAGTCAGTACGTGCATTCTTAGTCTCATCAGAATGTAGAGAAAAGGAAGAGACGGGCGTGTTCAATAAAAGGTGTTATTTATTGATCAGTCTCTTTTCTCGTACAAGAGAAATGGATCGATATTATTGCAATACTTATAGTTAAGTAAAGTGCATACATTAAAAGCAATAGTATAAAATAATACTGTAAAAACATTGATATGGTTTCTGAGCCATATGATGTTTTAAAATGATTAAAATATATTTACATACACATATACATTTGACTAAACGTGCTCAACTGGTGTTTCTAAATACGCCTACCCCGTGTACCTGACCTAAGTCTAATACGTGGGCGGGAATAGAAAGTTACAGTTTAAGTTACGTTTGTTTTTGCCAAGTGAATAACTAAAGAATTCTCTAGGAGGGGTTATTCAGTTCTGTACCTGGAATTTAGGATGAATGAGGAATGGTATCTCTTTCTCTGCTCTCGATATTCCAGGCTGCCTGCGAGGGCTGCCCAGAAGCGCCGGTGCTGGGTCTCTCGGCTTGAGATAGCAGCGCGTCTCTCAGCGCGTCAGGAAGGCGGGGCTGCTGCCTGCGGGGTCTGCTTCTGCTCTCGGCTTCGGCAAGTATGGCTGCTCCGTCTTGTCACCACGCGTGTGTTTGCATAGGGCAAGGTCGGCAATATTTATACCTTAAAGGTGCCGGGATTGACGTAAGGATGGACATAGGTACGTCAATAAAGATGTCATACGACTTGCTCGTTAGCACATTCTTTACTAAAGTTCTCTGTGAAATCAAAACAATGGCCGCACGGATTATCCAGGTTGTCATAGGTTTGATTTGTTATGAGAACGTCGTATGCCTTATCAGGGGCTGGAGGAATGTCGCTTGTCTAATTAGATCTCAAGCGTTATGACCTAATCAGATAACACGTTCCTGTGCCGTAGTGTGACTGCGTCAGATAACGGTATCTGCATCATGGGGGATTTCTTGCCTCATGGGCTGACTGTTAGTTAACTAGCTAGGTAGTTTAACCAGAATAGGGTCAGGAATAGGGGGATCGATTCAGAACCTATAGAAATACACGACACCCACTCCACGCTAACTATGGTCATATCTACTAATCTATGCATAGTATAACATAGTACAACATACTATAGAGTATAGTGTATACCTTACCACCCCAAAATACATAAATGCATTTTGAAATATTCAAATATACTGAAAAATTGCAGTCATATATATTGTATGCACTTAAGTTATGAATTAAATGCAAAAGTAAACACGCATTGTTATGCATTATTGCTTGTTGGTATATGAGAAATACACATGAAATGGCTCTTAATATGGCTATACAGAAAAAAAGTCGAAACCATTTCATCACATAAAATATATTGTGAACATACCAGCGGGCAGCTAAAGTCTATATAAAGTCTATAAAGTATCTAAAAAAAATAGAAATCTTAGTTCTCTAGGAATAGTTTCTTACTTTAAGCAGAAGGTCAGTGTCCCGGGGAAAAAATATAGAGAAAAATATTTTAAGGGCTTGCTGAAAAAAGTTGCTGTCCGTGAACTGGATTGTAATTGTTCATGTGACTTTATTTTTTAAGTTGAAGGCCGGATTCAGGGAACGCCGTGTGCGAGTTTACTCAAAAGTCTCTATTTCTGTTCCGGAGAGAACATCATATCATTCAGGCTTTCGAAAAAACTGTCAACAGCTTCATGGGAAAGTTCCACTAAGTCGGAAATAGGGGTAACCATGCATTCATGCGCATGATTGTCTGCATTGACATTCTGATTTGCATTGCTGACAGAAGGTCGTACCTGTTCGATGCTGCTTTCATCTTGAACTTCACTACTCTTCAATCGTAATGGTGAAGATTCCAGGAATGCCGTCATCAGAATTGGCAGCCTTTGAGGGCAGCACAAAGCGTGAACCTTGGTAGGAACCAGCAGTGTATCTGCATCCACCGGCGCATCCGATTGTAGTGTCAGACAGGTGTCTAACACGCATTCTTCTCCGCATAGCAGACACCTTAGTACAGGTAAAACACACCTTTGCCACATTGGTCGAAATGATAGAAACCAAGTCATGTTCAGGTCTCTAAGCCGGGAGAGTCCCAGGATTTTTGATATCCGGTCCCGGTATCCAATGGCTAGGATCGTATCTTCCATTGTCGCGAGAGTTTGATCTGTGACATGGGTTGCCATATCGAAAAATAAGGACTAGGAATAGGATTCCTGCAATTAGTCCTAGGATCAGGGGAAGTCCGCCAAAAATCGAATGGACGAAATCTGGAAAAATACCCAGTATGGCTTTGAATGGTGTTAATGCCATCGAAAATACTGTCTTAAATACCTTTGAGACCCCTGTGGTATCAGAAATATTTAAGATTTCGCTCAGGATTTCCGCGAAATGTACGCGGGAATTGGTTGATAATAATGTATGTATCTCTGCAGTCGTCCTTGCGACTTGTAGATCATACGTTTCTTTTGATGACGTGAGCCTTGTAGGCGTCTGAAGAAGCACTGTTTTCATTCTGCTTAAAGTGTCTATTCGAATAGAAGTAATTTTCAAACCGGGCCATGCCCTTGCCTCCCTGTCTGGAAAGGAGCTGGGGAACAAAGAACGTCCACAGCACTTGACCTTCGCCGTCGTAGTGACGAGATAAGGAGTCCCGGGCATAAGACTACAACATCTGCGGTCTACAATAAGAATGTAACTCCCATTATAGAGTCTTTGAAAGAATGGTTCTATTTCAGTTGCAGGTGCGCCTTGCTGGTGACATGAAAGGTTGTATGAATTCCCTTCACAGGCTCCGTGCAAACTAATACCGTTACACAGAAGCGTGCCGCTTAGTGACATAGCACAATTGTTGCCACTAAGAAACACTTTCTGTCCTTTATTACTGACACATGCATGTGAATAGGGCAGGTTCCAAGTTGTTTTAAGGTACCCCTTCCCCAATTTCTCGTACATGCCAGCCTGTATATATTTTTGGCAGTATTGAAACCTGAAGGTTGAGATTGGAATATTTATGATTCCGTGGATTATCCATTCACTGACAGGTCGTTCTGACATTGTCAACGGTAATCTTTCTAGTTTTTCAATGCTCAAGATTGTATAATCAGCACCCTTCTGCGCCATACCGATTTGTCTATCAGTAAGGTTAAAGATTTGGAATAGTGACGTAGTGTTGATTAAACGCCAAGGCACATAGCCTGAACGCAGATTTTGTAATGTCCAGCCAAGCTGTACAATAGAACGCAATTGTGACTGACCATGTTGTAATAACAGTAAGTCTTGCGATAATATATCGATTGCTGAAGACACAATGCTGTCCAATGAAAAAATTCTGGAGGACAGAGTCATTAACCCATTGTCCACTACAGAAAGTGATTTTTCCAAATTAATACGATCAATTTCACGTATTCTCTCTGCTGTTTCAATTTGAGTAACCTTCCAGGCCTCATTGTATGCTGCATATACAGAGGCTGCTATGAAACGCTTTTGACGCTGTTTGCGTGGTCCCATTATGAAATCACGCAAGTCAGCACCATCAGTAAGTAAAGTTAGGTGTTGCTTAATTTCAGGCAGTGTGGAAGACTGTAGCCATTGAAGGCATAATTTGCCCACACTGTAGGTTGTTATTATCCCTGGGTGATGTCTTTGGGGATATCTAGGGTCTGGCCTGGTCATTTTGAAACCCTGTGTTTTATTCAGGAATCTATCTTGACAGTTATTTGTATCTGTGGGCCAGATCAACCATTGTTTCCAATCAGGATGTGTTCTGTTTTGGTTAAGTATATGGTTTATGTCTATTTCTTCATCTGTATCAGAGTTATTGCTAAACATTGTTGGCTTTGGAATAGACGGGTTATTTAAATCTTTGATTTTGGCTAAGCCAAGACAGGTGGTTTGTTGAACAGTGTCATTTAAAAATATCATTTGTTCTGGGATCATGCAGGCTCTAAACAAAGCTTCTATACCCTGTACTTGCCATTCTTTTGTACCCCAAACACTTTTCAAATCAACATTTTTGTCCCAATAATCGAATCCAAAAGTATTCATTTTTTCAAAGAATGAATCAGAATAAATCAATTTTGTGTTGGTTATCATGGTTTTGGTCCCTGTCTTGTTTGACAATTTATAATAAAATGTTTCAGCATTACTAGTGTTAAAACCTTGAAAGTATGAATATTTGTCATAAACGGTTCTAGAGCTCCCTTTTGGAGGTGTAGCACAATGTTCCCATTGATTAAAATTTAAAACATTTCTAGGTTGTGCAGATTTATGCAAGAAATGGTTACCATAGTGGTTATAGCAATACATACTATCATAATTTGTAGAACCTTGCAAATAATCATGTTTTGTAAATTTAGCAGACATTACTAAGTCAGACATCATATTGTTTATACTTTCAAAGTCCCAATCATCAGCAAATGAGTTTGGTTTTGCAAAGTCACTCAAAGAGATCTTAATTTGGTGTGGATATTTCAGGATCTCGACCGGACCATAAATTTCATAGTCAGTGTTGTCCCAGGCTACCCCACCAGGTATGGGAATTGCTGTGAAGTTGGCTGAAGAAAGTTCTGAAGAAAGTTCTCGTTTCTCGACGTGTGAAGATGTGTGTGGTTTGAGGACCAAGTTGATGTTCTGACTTGCTGTGTCCATTTTAGCATATTTTCCCTCAATGAAGCGTCCCAAAGTAAATACCATGATGAGCCAAAGTATGAGGATAAATGCACCAAAACCCACCCAAAATTCAATCCATGGAGAAATCAGATATGTTTCTTTTAGTTGTTTCAAAAGTTCCTTCGCTTTGTCTTTAAAGGATTTTGATGATGGCTGTGTCTTTTGTTCGCTGAAGCCTTCAGAGGAATCATCGAAGTTGATGAAGTAACCGGATGCAGTTCTGTCAATTGTTCCAATTGGTTCAGGATTTTTGTTTTTTGCATTTTCACTTGGTACTTCAGTATAGATTGGTGTGTCTCTGCTAAATGTCTTTATTTGGGTTTTCAGAGGTCTAAGTTCTATTGCATTGTTGCATAGTCCTTGTTGTTCTTCTGTAGGCGTTTCGAATGTGATGAGCCTCTTTGTTAGGACCTCTGTACTGGTAGCAAACCTTGGTGTTCTGCTACTTATTGGGAGTCCACTTGGCCTACTGTTTGTTATCGGCCACATGTTGTGGTTTTACCAGGTCGATGGATACAACTCGGTTCTCCTTTTTTCCAGCAAGTGGCGGTAGTACAACTGATCTTGTCCCGTTGACAGACAAGACAGGAACTGCTTTTCTGTAAGAAGGCCCAAATTCCTTCTTTACCGCGATCTTCTCCCTGACTAGATCCCCGACTTTTGGAATCCAGACAGGTCTTGCTGGGACAGGTGGTGATTCTTCAGTGGTTGTTGGCTGTTGTTTCAACTGTATGTTGCTCAGGTCTTTTCTTGTTTTGTTTAAGTCCTGCAAAATAGCCAAACGGTCTTTGACATCAAAGCTTTTTTCTGTTACCACTGAAGTCTGACTATCAAGGTCAGAGATCAACATCCTAGTTCCGAATAATAATTCGTACGGACTGAATCCCTTCAGAGAATTTCTTGGCAAGTTATTTAGACTACGTTGGACACTTATTAGATGTTTGACCCACCCAGCTCCCGAACCTAATATCCTTTCTATTATAGATTGCTTTCTGTCTTGGTTTTTTCTTTACACCATCCCATACCCTCAGGAAGGAAGTGAGAAGATTCCCGCTGGGCTGTGCTCATTTGGCCATTCTTTCCCCCCCCAGGCTGGATTGCCTGAGAAAAAGAAAAAAATGGTCGAACGTAGCATGCTCTTAGCGTATATGCCATTTAGACTCGCAAATCTTGTATAACAGTCCGGACGTCAGCCGAGTGCTGTGGATCTACATTATAAGTGGGAACTAGCCTGTATATGTTAATCGCAAGCCATTCTTTTTGCTGGTAATATTATCTGCCTTGATACGACGAGGTATTAAACTGCTTCTCTCCCCACTGCGATCTCTGTTGCAGTTTGGGCAGTTTTTTACAAAGATGGTAAGATGGAGGCTCATGCCTGGCCACCAGTACCGTGATTGTAAATCTTCCAGAGAATCTTTTAATTTAAGGTGTCTGTGACCCTCGCCCATGTGTGCGTCTGCGATTAACAAGTTTCTCCTGTCCATGTTTGGAATCACTCTATCCCCCACTCCAGGGATTCGAGCAAAAGGGACCGAGTTTGCATCGATTATGTATGTATAATTGAGTGGATAGTTGATCGGTAACGCTGAGCAGTCGCCTTTTGATGACGTTTTCACCGCCAGCAATGTTTCACCGTCAATGTATTTTAATGTACGCTTTTTTCGATCTACGGGAGCCGATTTAGTGACTGCCGCTGCGGCTGTCTCAGCCAATGAATTCCCCACAACGTGAACGCCATCACGTTGATGACTCAGTGAGTGAGTCACGTGAGTCTTTGGTAGTTCTTTCTTCAAAAGAGCTACTTGTTCCCAGAGAAGTCTCTGCTTTATTGGTGCATCTGTGTCATCTTTGTAACCGTTCTGAATCCATGTCTGCAAATCCTTGTTATATGCTTTGACGCAGAAATATGAATCTGACACTAAGTGTCGGGAATTCGCGATCCGCATTATCTAGCGCCATTTTCAAAGCTATTATTTCAGTTTGCAGTTCTGAATTTGTTTCTACTGAGTGTGATTTTGTTAATAGAGGTCTTAGTTTACCTCCGCGCCACACTTCTTTTGTGATCTCACATGTGGGATTGTATGCATGTTCTCCCCAAACGGAGGGTTGAGCATGTCCGTCTGTATAGATTACACAGGCGTAATGTCGTAGAGGCAGAATGTCAATTGGCAGAGGATACGTTTTTTCATATTTTAGATTTTTTAATTCTTCTAGTTCTGGATCAGAGAAGTAGTATACTTTGTCCGTTGTGATTGAATTTACCCATTGTAACCATTCTGGATCCAATGTTGTTGTTGGTAAATTACACGGTGTTGTTAATGCCTCAAAGGCTGATTCAGCTGTTCTGACTGTGATATGTCTACCGTCAGCTATGTCTTTTTCTCTAGCTATTGCGGTTTGAACTGCTTGAACAATTTTTCCTTTGTTGCTGAATCTCTGTTCAGCTTTTGTGTACAAGTGTGATTTGAATGCAATTGGTACCTTTTCTCCCTCATTAGAGGTCAGGTATGTGAATCCGCATCTCCCTGGGATGACTCGGATCACAAGGTTGCGTGTATTATCACGTGTTTCTAATTTTGTCTTAATTAGCATGTCTGTTTGTAAGGATCTCAAAATGTCTGTGTGTGTTTGAGTCCAACTTGATCTTTTAAAATCTGGTTTAATTAGATCGTAAAGGGGTTTGACCCTTTCTGCGTAATTTGCAATGTAAGTTCTTCCGAAATTTAGGAAGCCTAGAATTGACTGTAGGTTTTTTAGTGTTTTAGGAGCTTGGATTACGGCACATTTCTCTAGGAAATTGTCTGCCAGGCTTTTGCCTTCACTTGATAACTCATATCCTAAGAATAGGACCGTCAGATGGGCAATTCTGGACTTTTTGAAGTTGAATTTGTAACCCTCTGCAGCGAAACCAAGTATTATGGTGTTCACTCTTTTCAAGTGAGTTTCCAAGTCATCATCTGTTAAGTAAATGTCATCGACATAAGATAATGCTTCATCATCATATTGTTGTAGTAATTCTGTTACTCTCGCTGAGAATACCCCCGGGCTGTTCTTGTACCCCTGGGCTAACCGACAGAATTGTTTTTGAGTGCCATTTACTGAGAAAGCTGTTAAATATCTGCTCTCTGGTGCTATGTTTTGACAAAAGAATCCATTGGAGATGTCCAAGGTTGTTTTGTATTTTTTGCGCACTATGTTATTCATTAGTGCAGCACTGTGTGAGTTTTGCACTGCAAAAGTTTTGCAACATGTGTTAAGGTGTCGGTAATCCAAAACTAGACGGTATGAATTGTCTGGTTTGGAGACCGGAAACAAAGGATTGTTCATTTGTGAGGTGCAAGTTTCAATCACCCCCTGGTATTCTAGCTGATCTAGTATTTCATTTACTTGTTTTTTAGCCTCTTGCTTAATTGGGTACTGCCTTTGTGCAGTTGGTTGTGATTTTAACTGGACTTTGTGGGGAGGAGAATCCTCATCCCATCCTACATGATTTTTATATAAAGCAGGTGCTAAGGCCACTGCCCACTTTCTAGCAAGTGTGTATTTTTTATGAATCGGGATTTCATTCGAGAAGGCAGGCATAATTACTTCTTCGCCATGAGGGCACTCCCTGACAAACTCTGGTGGCCAGTCTTTTTCAGCTAAAAGTATGTCATAACCCTTTGAGAGGTTATCCCAAAATAGTCCCCTTATTTTCCTAGTCTTATCTCCCTCTATACGTAATGTTATCTCGTATATTTTGTGGGGCTTGCTAACTCTGGTATCTGCAGTTTCCACTTGAAGGTATTCATTCGTGTCCACTGTCTCCAGATGATTCATAAGGACTTTGCGAGCTATGCTCACCTCTGCTGCGCTGTCTAGCATTGTCTGAGCCCACTCTCCGTTTTTCAGTTGTGTCCTCAGTATTCTCGGCATTGTTAACTACCTTGATACTGGCTACCTTCTTTTTTGGAAATTGTGATTTCTTTTTCAGTTGAGCAGGTTCCTTGTCTTTGGACTTGGCGTGCTCTTCTGATCGTCCTCTTCTTTCCGATTTCTGCGAGGAATTCTGAAAAGATTGAGAGGGACGTGTATCAATGTCTTGATATCTATCAGGTTTTTTAATATTATCCCTATTTCTAAGGTTATATCTATTCCCAGAGGGTTCACTCTGGGGTGACCTTTGTCTCGGGTTTGGAGATTTCTCTCTTCGCCTAGGAGACCTTCCTCTGGACTGGAATTTCTTTTCTTTGGGATTGGATTGTTTGTTCCCATCCCAGTTCTTTTTTGGTGAATTATTATTATTATTAAAAAACATTTTTTCTGGACTTGTAGTCAGTTGCGGTTTTACTGGTATTCCACCTAGACTATCTCTGCCTAGTTCTTCATAGGATTTTTCTATGATTCTGGCAATTTCAGCTGGTTGGTCTGCTATATCTGTCTCTTTTAACCTCTGGCGGATCGCCACGTTTGCTGCTTCACCCTTTATGTTGGCTAGTAATATAGCCGAGACCTGCTTGAAGTCCTTCAGTAATTTCATACCAAGAGTTAAAGCAGGTTCTGGACCGTATTCATCTTGAATTTGTTTTAGCACATCTGGTATTACCGAAATGGATGGAACACCGTGCGTTTTTGTGTAGATGGAAGCAAAGACTGTACCCCAAGTGTCACAGTCCTCAATGTGTGGTGCGATTCCCATTGGGAGACATATAGTCAGAATCCTGTGTTTTTCTAATGGGGTGGTGTCAGGAAACACCGCCTCTATTTGGGTAATTTTCTGTGCCAACCAGAATGGTATTTGTTCCCGTTTTGCTGGGACTTTACCTAGGCAGGATTGGATGTTCTGTGGTGTAATTTTATTTGTGTTCCCCTGGTGAGGGGTCAGCTGTGGAAGTTTAATCGCTGGCTGAATTGTTGAAGTCCGCATTACATACTGAACTAATTGTCTGTGAATTTTTAGTAGTTGTTTTAGCTGTATTAACAGCTCTGCTGCAGGCATTCTTTCGATGTCTGGATATGGTGTGTATCCGGCTAGGACCGGCCACGTTGCTCCTGGTCTTCCTAAAGGACCGAGCCTTGTAATGTGATTATTATGTTTTAGGGCGCCATCAAATAAGAGCAAATGCTCTTGGAATTTGAGTGGTACTTCCACCTCCTCGAAAGGAGTGTACTCATTAGGAGGTTCCTCTACTTTGTAATAGTGGAAGTACTTTGTTATAGTATTAGCTGCTGGAAAATGTATCCATGTATAGTATACCTCTGTCTGCCGATATTCGTGTGCCTCGATTACGAATATGACTGTGCCACCTCTAGGTGTCAGTCCATTTTCTATAAGTTTTAAGGTTATAGATCTCCTTTTGGCGACCGGAATGAGTATTATATCCGCGTCTGCTGCTTGCATGGTAGCATCAGCATCTGCTATTTCAGTAGCTAATCTAGTAACCTCTCGTTCTTCATCGCTGTCCATTTTGCTGACAGGATGGTATTATGTTTATTTGCAGATCAGGTTTCTTATGGAAACAGAGATTAGATGCACAATATTCTGGAACACTGTTTATCCTTCAACGTTGACTAGACCAAGAACCATACATAGGAGTTCCCTCCTGCGAGGTTTTGGAGGATATTATAACCTTTCACCCACTCCAGACGTCTTTGGAGTATTTGGGAAAAGGGGTCTGAGTGAGAAAGCACGACTGAGTTACTCTAAATGTCTTACGTTAGTTTTATCGCCCTTTCCAAACACGTTGGGCGCCATGTAGTGTAGCTCCTATTTTCCCAATAGGCTCTGCGCATTGGAATAGTACCTACAGCAGTAAAGGCCTAGGCCAGACGTTAACTAGGTCTACTACTGTCGATGCTAGACTTAATTTTTGGGTTTGCCAGCTAAGCTCAGAGTTCGCTAGAAACTTTCTCGAATGTTCAAGGAAGGATTAACTCCCCTGATTAGACAAGAAGGGATTTAGTTTCTGACAACCATAGAACATGACAACTTTGCTCTCCCCTAATCAAGAGTCAATCTCAAGAGTCGTGTGAGCACAAGGCAATTATTTTACTCAGTCAGTACGTGCATTCTTAGTCTCATCAGAATGTAGAGAAAAGGAAGAGACGGGCGTGTTCAATAAAAGGTGTTATTTATTGATCAGTCTCTTTTCTCGTACAAGAGAAATGGATCGATATTATTGCAATACTTATAGTTAAGTAAAGTGCATACATTAAAAGCAATAGTATAAAATAATACTGTAAAAACATTGATATGGTTTCTGAGCCATATGATGTTTTAAAATGATTAAAATATATTTACATACACATATACATTTGACTAAACGTGCTCAACTGGTGTTTCTAAATACGCCTACCCCGTGTACCTGACCTAAGTCTAATACGTGGGCGGGAATAGAAAGTTACAGTTTAAGTTAAGTTTGTTTTTGCCAAGTGAATAACTAAAGAATTCTCTATGAGGGGTTATTCAGTTCTGTACCTGGAATTTAGGATGAATGAGGAATGGTATCTCTTTCTCTGCTCTCGATATTCCAGGCTGCCTGCGAGGGCTGCCCAGAAGCGCCGGTGCTGGGTCTCTCGGCTTGAGATAGCAGCGCGTCTCTCAGCGCGTCAGGAAGGCGGGGCTGCTGCCTGCGGGGTCTGCTTCTGCTCTCGGCTTCGGCAAGTATGGCTGCTCCGTCTTGTCACCACGCGTGTGTTTGCATAGGGCAAGGTCGGCAATATTTATACCTTAAAGGTGCCGGGATTGACGTAAGGATGGACATAGGTACGTCAATAAAGATGTCATACGACTTGCTCGTTAGCACATTCTTTACTAAAGTTCTCTGTGAAATCAAAACAATGGCCGCACGGATTATCCAGGTTGTCATAGGTTTGATTTGTTATGAGAACGTCGTATGCCTTATCAGGGGCTGGAGGAATGTCGCTTGTCTAATTAGATCTCAAGCGTTATGACCTAATCAGATAACACGTTCCTGTGCCGTAGTGTGACTGCGTCAGATAACGGTATCTGCATCATGGGGGATTTCTTGCCTCATGGGCTGACTGTTAGTTAACTAGCTAGGTAGTTTAACCAGAATAGGGTCAGGAATAGGGGGATCGATTCAGAACCTATAGAAATACACGACAAGGCTCCTCCCAGTGCTTGTTCATGTCCTGGTCACTTTGATTTGGATCTTGACCTGGAAGGATTACTTTTTGTCGATGCCTCTAGATATTTGGATTTGAGGCCTTTTTGACTTTCTTTGGATCACTTTTGGATTAGAAATTTCTCAAGTAAGTTTGATTTGGGCATTACAGTTGCTGCAACTACAATTTTGGATCTTTTACAGAACATTAAATAAAATATATTGTGGGTAGCCACAGTATCCAGTAGGACCAGGGTTAGTTATGGGTGCATGATACAACTGTTTTGTTGAATTTCAACATCATTTAGGGCATGGATGGCATTGGATTGTGGTGATTTTGTGTGTTTTTCGATTTTTTGGCTGTTGTGGGGGCCTTTTGCCCAGGGGTACTCAGTGGTGCATGGACTGAGTCTTTCTGTGGGATCTCTTTAATGTAAACATCATGGAGGGCATGGATGGCATTGGATTGTGGTGGTTTTTGTGTGTTTTTCGACTTTTTGGGGTGGGGTGGGGGCCTGTCCATGTGGGTGGGGGCCATTTTGAGGCCTGGTCCAGGCGGGGCCTGGCCATGGGGGTGGGGGTCTAGGGGCCATTTTGAAGCCAGGCAGTGTGCTTTGTTGTGCCATAGGCCTGCACCCAGTCTGCCATGCTTTCATCCATTATGCCCAGGGGTACTCAGTGGTGCATAGAACGAGTCTCTCTGTGGGGTGTCTTGAATTTAAACCTGATTGAGGGCATGGATGGCATTGGATTGTGGTGATTTTTGTGTGTTTTTCGATTTTTTGGCTGTTGTTGGGGCCTTTTGCCCAGGGGTACTCAGTGGTGCATGGACTGAGTCTTTATGTGGGGTCTCTTTAATGTAAACATCATGGAGGGCATGGATGGCCCAGGGGTACTCTGTCAGTGATGCATTTTATTGGTCTTTCCATTTTGGGGGTGGGTATAGTAAAAATACTTACTTGCAAACTATTAATTGAGGCGCTACATATGCAACATTTATTTAACTGATGTTCCTCTGGCTTCGTTTGCTTTTAGGTGCAGAAAGATGAATCATCAGCCTCATCGTTCCTCATCAGTGCCAGGAAGAAGTCCTGCTGCGGTGTGTGCAGCACAACGTCACTTGTGGCCACAGACAACTCTGCAACTTGTGCAACTGCGGCCTGCTGTTCTGACATCTGAAGAAGATGGCCCCAAAAAAGTTGCAAGAAAGTTGCCAGTAAGGAGCAGAAGAAGCAAGTGGCGCCACTTACCAAGGAGACTGGTGTGCCGACCGCCACATTTTTTTGGGAAAAAAGTACGCCTGCAGCAGCAGCGGGGTCTGCTGGGGACCAAGCTGGGAGCAGCACCTCCGCTCCATTGGGCTCAGTGCCACCACCACCACGCCAACTTAGGTCCAAGCCCTTGATTGCTGCAGAGGCAGCCAGTATAGTTGTTCAATCACCATCGACCTGTGATGTTGGCTCATCGCAAAAAAGTAGCAGCATCCCTCAATCAACACAGGTTGTTGTAACTCATTTGACGAGTGTTCAACAACCACAGCCGCAACAACAACCACATGCGCAAGTACAAGCCCAAGTACATGTGAAAGGAGAGGCAGCGCAAGGAGAGGCGCAAGCAGAGGTGCATGGAGCGGCACAAGTGCCCACAATAGTTGTTCCTCCCGAAGTAGGGGCACATCAGGAAATCGACATTGAAGCCGAGGTATCATCTGAGGAAGCCACTCCTCCTGATGATTCATTGTCTTCCAGATCCCCAGCAAGGAAAAGATCAAGGATGGTGTCTACATCTTCTTCAAGCCCCCTTCTTTCTGATGATATGGATCAAAATTGGGAACCACCAGTGCTGTATGAGAGTGAGGCACACCATGATCTGACAAAGGTAGCTAAGCGTAAAAGGAAGGTCCCCGAATGTCTCATAGTTATGGAGTGTGATGATGACGCTGAACAAGAAGTGGCGTATACTCCTGCTGATGAAGACTCTCGCGATGACGACGCAGTCATCATAGACGTCACTCCAGCCTCAGCGGGCATGCAGCAAACAGACATTTTTACCCTATCCCGAAATGCTGCGGAGCGTGATGTTGGCGACGTGTCAATGGGACCACCACCAATGCAGTTAACTAGTACACCACCACCTATAGCTTCCATATTTTCTCACCAGAAGGGACCTCCATCCAACTCGACCTCCATTTCCTCAATTAGTGGTGCTGTAAGTGCACAACGTAGTAAATTTCGGCAACACACATCCTCCACTTCATCTGGCATTAGCATTCCCAGTATCGCCTCCTCCGCCCCCCACAGACATTTGAAGTCTGCAGTTTGGGACTTCTTTAGTGTTAGCCTAACACGGGAAAACATAGCCATTTGTACCATTTGTAAGGTTTGAGTTAGTCGTGGTAAGCTTGGTACCAACTATGGTACCGGAGGCCAGAGAGGTCATCTTGAAAGACAGCATACTGTCAAATGGCATGCGCACCCAAGGGAGATCAAAGCAGCCCGAATTGCAAGTCAACAAATTGTATCAGTTGATGTTTCATCTGATGATGACGAGGAGGAAGAAGTGTCAAACATTTCTTCAGTTACACCCAGTACCCCTGTCAGCAGCACACCCCCCACAAGATATATGAGCCACACTAAGAGTGTGGGAGAGAGTGAGACACCAATGTGAAACAGTTCATCATCATCACTGAGCGTAACTGGGTCGAAAAAGTCATCATCAACCCGTAAAATGGTCCAGCCCAACATTAGAAGCATGTTGTTTTCAGATGCGCCATTTGAACGCAACCACCCAATGGCACGTCTGTATAACACTAAGCTGGCTTAAATGCTAGCGCTGGACCTTCTCCCTTTTTCTTTTGTGGAAGGGGTGGGTTTTCTTGAAATGTTGGCAACGCTCTGCCCTAAATGGAAGGTTCCTAGCCGGTTCTATTTTGCCAGAGTTGCGGTTCCAGCACTACATGAAGATGTGCTGGAGGTGATTGGGGCAGCTTTGCAGAAGAGTGCTGTTCACACTATACACCTGACAACAGACATGTGGACCAGTTGCCAAGCCCATGATTATATGTGCATCACTGTACACTGGGTCTCTTGTTCAGGGGTTAAAGCAAAGCTAAACGCAGGTGTTGACACGGACAAAGTTTATAAAGCTGCTCAGAAACATGCAACAGTAGCCATGTTTGCCATGGAGAAAACTCATACAGCAGAAAACATTTTGCATGAGTTTAACACAAAGGTATTTCAATAGCTGTCCCCAAGAAAACGCATGATTGGTTATGTTTCCACGGATAATGGCGCCAATGTAGTTAAGGCCATGGATATGGGTAACTCTTTCAGAGTGCCGTGTTTGGCGCACTGTATAAACCTGGTTGTTAAAAAATTCTTGCATGAAGAAAGTCCAGTCTACGAGTTACTGACCACCTGCCGAAGAATGTGCACACATTTCAACCATTCTTTTAAGGCACGGAAGCAGCTGTGGTGCCTGCAACATGAACGTAAAGTGCCAGTGAAAGCACTCATCCAGGACGTGGTAACATGTTGGAACTCAACCTTCTACATGCTTGAGCGTCTGTATGAGCAGCATGCGGTAGTCGATCAGTATTTCTTTAAACTGGGTACACCTATGATAGACCTGAGGATACAGGTGGAGCAATGGGAGCTAGTTAAAAACCTGACAGACATGCTTAATCCTTTTGAGGTCTTCACGCGTGCAGTCAGCAGGGAGGACTGTAATTTGGGAAAAGTTATCCCATTGTTGTGCATGCTAGAAGACAAACTGAAGGCGGTGTCTTCTACGTTTCAAAAAGATGTAAAGCAAGAAGCATTTGAGTTGGCGGAGAAGTTATTACAGCGCCTACTTCACGATGAACGTCTTCAAAAGATCCACAGAGAACAGCATTACATTTCTGCTACTATTCTGGATCAACTGTACAAAAGGGCAGTGGCAGGCAGAGTATTCTTTCCTTTTGATGACGCAGATGTTACAAAGTACAACCATTGTCTAGCTGTGTCAGCCACCCGGTTTGAAAGAGAACTGCAGGAAATTGAAGGAAAAGGCAGTACATCAGCATCAGCAGGCCAACCGGAGTCAAAAAAATCCACTTCTGCATCTGTGGCTGTGGCAGAAGTGAGTGGTTTTCCCTCTCAGCTGTTAACGACACCAGCAACCGTATCATCTGCACCAGACACAACAGTAATATTGTGTGAAGAAGAGGATTGGCTCACTCAGCTTGGGTTTGCTTCTCAAAAGGTCCCAGAAAAAAGTAAGCAAAGTGGAGGAACCCTGGAGAACCTTGAGTCGATGGTGCAGGCCTATCTGAATGACTCAACAGAGGTCTATGTTCATCATGACCCATTGGCGTATTGGCATGGGAAAAGAGATGTGTGGCCAGAGATCACCAACCTGGCTATAAATTACTTGTCTTGCCCACTCACAAGCGTGTCTTCTGAACGTGTTTTCAGTGCTGCTGGTGGCATTGTAACTTGCAAAAGTACCCGCCTCTCGCCCAAAAATGTGGAGAGGTTAACAATGATCAAGATAAATCAGCACGTCATACCACCAGATTACAAAATACGAGAATGCACGCAGGAAGAAGACGAGGAGGACACCAACTTAGATGAGGGAAGTTCTTCTCTGTTAACTGACCTACTCTCGTCTGAATTCGCAGAGTTTGAGGACGAGCTCTTCTTCCCTGACACCGAGCCCTGAAAATGAGTCAATGAATCACTAACTTTCTTTTTCGTCCTTATTCACTTTTATTCCTGTGTGTCTGTCTTTCTTTGTTTTGCAAAATCTATATAAAAATTTTTTTTATCACCTAATCACAAAAACAAGCCCATCAGCAGAACTGTCTTCCCTTATTTGCTTATTGATTTGAAGGTGCCGCAGTCTGCATTCCTCAGGTTCACAAGTTCACAACAACATGCTCCTCTATCCTCCTCCTCCAGACTCCTATTTCCCTCAAAGCAGATGGCTGGATTATGCCCAATGAAGAAAGACTCTGCACTTGTGGGGGTGTTCTACTTCTTTGCGGGTGAGTTGATGGGTCTGGGGCATTGCTGTGAAGGTCTAATACCGGATAAAAGTGGTTTGGAGAAAATCGGAGGTGAAAAGTATATTGAGTTTCTGCTCACTTGCCTGTCTTTGGGGTGCTGTTTGGGGGCTTCCAGGTTTTTGGGGGTGGGTTTTGGGGTCTGGGAGCACTGCTGCCATAGTCTAATGTTGATTGCATTTGTTTTTCAGAAAATCCGTGGTGGAAAAGGGGAGTTAGGGCCTAGCTGCAGAGCTCATTTGGACTGCATTCCAGGTAGGCCCAAAGGTTCCTAAGTGTGGCTTTTCCCAGTTTTGCTTTTCGTTTTTTTTGGAGGGTGAAACTTGTTTTTGCCCGGGTTCACGGGTCTGGGGGCCTTGCTTGGAAGGTGTAATACCGGCTAAAAGTGGTTTGAAGAAAATCGGAGCAGAATTTTTTTTTGCACTTTTGATCACTTGCCTGTCTTTGGGGTGCTGTTTGGCGGGCTTTTAGGTTGTTGGGGTGGGTTTTGGGGTATGTGAGCACTGCTGGCACATTCTAATGTTGATTGCATTTCTTTTACAGGAAATCCATGGTGGAAAAGGGGAGTTGGGGCCTAGCTGAAGAGCGCATTTGGACTGAATTCCAGGTAGGCCCAACGTTTTCTAAGTGTGTCTTTTCCTGGGTTTTACCTTTTGGCTTGTTGGGGGTGTTAAACTTGTTTTCGCCCGGACAGTTCTGGGGCCATTGCTGGGAAGGTCTAATACCCGAAAGAAAGTGTTTTGGAGACAATCCCTGGGGGAAAAGTTTTTGCATTTTCTGAGATTTTACTCACTCTACCGTTTTCGGGGGGCTGTTTGTGGGGGTTCCTGGTGTTTGTGGGGGGGTTTGCGAGTCTTGGAGCAATCCTGGGTATGGATACTTTTGCTTGCTTGCAAGTGGTTTGAATACAATCCATGGTGGGTAAGCGGGGATTTGGGCCTACTTTACTTTCAAAGTACGTTTTGTCACCATTTTCTACTAGGCCTCTGACAGGTAGCAGTATCGCACGTTTTTTTAAAATTTGATTGGGGGTCTTCTACATTTTTGCGACTGGGTTTAGTAAGGGTCTGGGAGCACTGCTGGGAAGGTCTAATTTCGTTCTAAAACACAGTTTACAGTACACCTAGCTTGAGGGGAAAGATCCGCTAAATTAATTTGCCCATACTTCTTTATCCTTCAAAAGGAGACTCAGACAGAGTACGCACTTTCAAAAATATTGTACTGTCTATTAGGAAACTCAAAGTGTGACTTTTTGCACTACACAGCGTACATGCCTTATATTTATTTGTCAGTGGTGTTCTAATATCACTTCCTGTTTTTCCATCAATAATTACAGGCCGGGTTTCAGCCTGTGCAATGGGAAAAAAAGGATGAAGTCAGGCTTCACATTAGCGAGCCGCAATTCAGCATCCGCCGGGCAGGCAGTGGACAGGGTGTCTTCGGGTCACCAACATTGATGGACGGAGCGTCAGATGGAATGGAGGAGTCCCGCTACTAAGAGGAATGGTTGGATGCATGCAACTTCCCAAATTCAACAGGACAACTACAACAACATACAGATACAGTATCCGTTCTTTTCTAATTATCTTTTAAGTAATGTTATTGCTGTGAACTTCTATGAGTGTGACTCTGCATTTACTTCTGCTATTTTTCAAACCTAATTTAATGTACGAAGTGTTTCTCTGAGTGCAGAGATAGGCAAGTGAAAACGCATAATTACTGCAGCCCTGTACTGTCGCATTCTTTCATTCACAGTTGTCGAAAGTACTACTTACTTTTCAGTAACCATGCATGGAGTAGTGCATGCACTTCCTTTATGTCACTTAAATGATTTATGGATAGCTTTGTACCCAAAGATTTGTTTATCTTCAATTATTGTTTGTCCATGCTGTGCTTTTATTTTCTTCTCTCAACAAAACTTTTCCAAAACCCCCCATTCCCATCCATTTTCCAAACCCTAACCCTCTTCCCCCGGGCTGTGTGGTTTTGATTGATGTGTGACTAAATGACAGCAATAATTCCACACACTTGCTGGGGAGGATAAGGTCATAGCAACAGGCTGGTGAAGGAATCCGAGGATATATTCTTACTCAGCTTGACACAGACCCATGACTATTGGCAAATGAAAGCAGATTTTCATGTGTGCCATCAACTTGATTGATCATCAAGAACATCCTCCTCCTAGACGTGGCAAATGATTACGCTGCTGTGTCCTTCACCTTCAGTACTATTTCTTGTAGTAGTAGCCAATGTCAAAGAAATTCAACGAAAGTAGTAGTTATACTTTCAATACTTTACCATGTGTTAGGCTACATTGTGGCACTGTTCTAGTGTACTGTCACCTGCTATATTCTCTATCGTACCGTTCTAATGCTACGGTAAGGACAAACAGGGTTTCATTTTCTTTTTTTTCATATGGTGCAACTGCCACTGTGTAACACCACTAGTACCAACGCAATGATGACATTTCATTCGCCCAGGATTGCCAACCTTAATTGCCATTTCCCGTGCAGCCAGCCCTGTGCCTAGCCCTATTTCCAAACACAAATTACAGGTAAGATAAGCGTTTGGGGGGAGGTAGTATAATGGAGTATTAGGAGATACGAGAGACTGACGGTAGTACTAGTAAAGTCCTAGGACTATTGAATTCACTTACTCTGTGAGAGGCACTTAGTTTTGAAAACATTTGGGCAATTACTTACACAACTTGAATCAAGATGCCACTTAAGTTTCAGGAAAACAAACTTACTGTTAAACCCCCACCCACCAGCCTCAAAAGCAGTAAAAAACACGTATGCTAAGATAAAGTTTAAAGTATATTTATATCCCTAACATAAATAATCTCCCGCAAGAACCCCCCCCTCCCTAACCCCAACGAATGTCCGTGAAAAGTCCAAAAAACCCAACTCCCAATTCCCACCCCCAGAAGTCTTTAAAAAAGGGGCAAGGGACAGTCTCCTCCTACTGCTGGCTGCTGTTCACTTTTCGGGCTAGGTCGGCATGCTCCTTGCGGAGGGTCTCGAGCAGGGTTTTGGTGTTCAACAGCTCCTGCTCGAGGTAGGGCACCCTGAGTGAAAGGCGGTGCAACCTTTTTTTGGTACTGCTGTGGGGGGCAGCTGATTTTTTTGCTGCTCGGTGGTGGAGGGTGGCTGCGGTACCCCGGCTCCGTACCGCTGGAGACCTGCTGCGCTGACTGGCTGGCTGAACCAGGGAGTGCGGAGGAGGATGCAGCTGTCCCGGTCGATGTTGTGGTCGACTGCGTGTCCCCCTCCTCCTGGGCCACCAGCCGCCGATATTCGGCGACAGTCGCCTCCAGCCTCCGTTGCCGGGCCCTTTTAGCCAGCTCCTTCCGTGTTGGTTTGGAAGGAGCATCTATATGAAGAAAGAAAGACATAGTCTGTAACCACTGATCTTTAAGATTAACACAAAATGATTTAGTAGAAAGTTGTGTCACAGTAGAACTAGCAACTTGCAAGCGCAGTACATAACTATTGTGGCCAGTATCTATCTAACCTCCCACTTCTTCATCCTTGCTCTAACATTAGTGGGAGTTAAAGAATCAATTCTACGAGCACTATGGACTCACTCCATTAGAGTCGACTATGACAGTACACCAGTCCTATTCTTCTTCTTCTCTCTTGTTTAGCAAAATTGGTATGTTAACTTCTGCAAGCCGGCATAATGCCAGCGCAGTCAACTTGCACCCGAGAAAAACAGACGCCCGCCATGATGAGTGAGACAGACTTGCGTTACTGTACCGGTCCAGTACATGCAGGTGGTGATGCTCTTACTTTTCTATTATGGGTGGCACTGAGAATACTCTGTTACAAGGGCTACTGCTTAATTAATTTAACTTTCACCCTACAGTGCCAATGAATACTAGAAAACGAAAATGAAGAAGATAAATAATCTGATTATCTATCACTGGACATGGTATGTATTTGCTTACATATGGGATGACTTTAGGTGCTTTGCTTTTTACTGAGTGAACAGTGATACATCCACACATGAATGACCTAGTTCTACTAAACTTATTAACAGAGGTAGTGAGTGACCATCGTAATAGCCGGATATATGTTGTGCTTGCAATACAAACTACTGCTACTATTCATGGTGGTATTCGGACAAAATTAAAACTTCTTTTCCTTGCCTTTCCTACACTGGAACGGACGTGCGGGTGCGGTGTTACATGTCTTCAAAGTAACACTTAATTCATCCAGTGACCGTCTACTCTCTCTAGATACACATATGCTATCTAAGATTCAGATAGTAGCATGATCCAGGCATCCATCCATTCAAACTATATGTCAATCATTCTTCTTCATGTCTCTCATCTGGACAAACCTTACATTTTCTCATGGGAAAACAACCTTTTCATTTTATTTGGGAAACCGCAAGCCATACATCCGTGCTTGACTTGCATTTGAATGTCAACCAAAGTATATATTGCGCACACATACAGTTTCTGTTTCACCTACCCAGGCTGTTCTCCTTCCACCCATCCTTGCTTCATCCTTCACCCAGCCATGCATCATATTCCTTCCCAGCCACCTCGGGCACCAATCAAACACGTATCATTCTTCTTTGTCAGTCATTATTACTTTTAACTTGCTCGTCCTTCCACACTTACTTACACCCTTCTTTCGCCCACAATAAATGTGTGCAATAAATCACTAAGCACTTTTCCATTTTTAATCAACTGTTTATGTTTTATGACAAACTTGATTTTAATAAATGTTTTTACTTTTAATAAAGCTTTAAAACTTAAATAGACTCTGTGGTTTTTGGTCAAGAGTGACTGAGCAAAAGCTTTTTCAATTTGCAAGCATGAGTCCGTGCCTCTGACACTTCTGGAGTCTGACTCCGTACTCTTGCCCTGCGTTGGGATAATCATCATTGGGGATCAATCATCAATGAATTCGGGAGCTGTGACTCTGCCACACTATCTAGTCAATAAGGAGATTGGGGGTTCTTCAAAGTCTGTTATCACTGAGGTATGTGGAAAGTCTACCTGCACCTATTATAATTGATAAACAATGCACTATTTAGTGTCCATAGTTCTGTTTGTGCAGATTTGTCCCTGCAACAGTAGTAGTATGGATTGTCCTCCTATCCAAACCAAAAGTAAAGTAGTATCTTATTCTTTCTTGGTGTTCATTCACATTTTATTGTTGGGAATTGTCAAAGCATAAACATTTAGAAGACTTGAAAAGACATTATGGACAATCCCAGAGGACTGCACTCAGTGCATAGAGCTACTGCTGACTAGAATGGGAGTTTCGTTTAACACCTTTTGCCAACTGTGCAATCTTAGTTAGCTACACAGACAGACTAATAAGAATAATCTAGTAATACCACAGGGAGTCATAGTAGAGGCAGGATAAGAATTTAGATACAGTCTATAAGAAGATCAAAGACGATTTAAAAAAAATTCGAAAGAGGAACGCTAGGAAAAAATAGGTACTCTATATTAAAATGAAAACTTACCGGGGTCAGCAAAGGAGCCCTCGTCTGACCGATCCTGGCCTTCTACAGCAGCAGCAGCCGATACCGATAAAACATTTCAAAAGAACAATAACAAAATATTTTGGCGAAATAGCAAATAGACAACTATTCCACAGGATATATTGACCTATCTCATGTGGTCTACTACGATATTAGTATTGCTTGATTTGCGGACCGTCGACTTGGAAAGTTATTTAACTCACTAAACAAACCACTAAAAAGGTGTGCCTAGGACTAGCAGGTAGCAGTCCGCAGCACGCGAAGTGACAGACAAACTCCATCGTGATTGCAGATCAGTGACAGCACTAAAAAGTTTGCTACTACATTAACCAGTCATTAAAATACTCAAACTATCAATCCACCACCACTATTTCTTCTTATTGCAGGTGTACAAAGGAAGGACTGGACTTGAGTCTAAAGGGGCAGATTTACAAGCTCCTTGCAGCTCTTTTGCTCCGTTGTTGTGTGACTTTTGTGACGCAGTGGCAGAACAAAAGAGGCGCCATGGTGCGGCGTATATTAACAACGTGACGCATATGGGAGATGCATCACGTTGTAAAGCCCTGCGCCATCAGGGGGCATTCCGGCGCAAGGGAGGGCGTTCCTGCGCAGGAACGCATCCTAAAAGTGGCTGAGGGAAATCTACAAGATTTCAATCAGTCACTTTTAGGACAATGATGCATCACTCAAACTCTGCGCCTGCTTGAAGCAGACGTACGGCTTGACGCAGCATTGGGGAGATAGGGCACCCCACAGCATTGCTGGAGCTGCGCCATCGTTGCGACGCAACTCCAGCAATGCGCCGCCTTTACGGCACAGATGCGTAACGCTTCGGTGACGTTTTGGGCCCATGGTGCACCGCATTGTAAATACGGCGCACCATGGGTGTTGGTGGCGTGGCGCACAATTACTGGTGCATCCCTGCTTTCCCTCCTTTGCAGGGATGCGTCGGTAATTGCAAATCTGCCCCTTAGTGTCTAGCATTATGCAGTTCTGTAAACTACACTCATACATAATTTCTCAGGCCAATGAAATGAACACAACATCGAAAACAAATAAGCATAGTAGCAACGCTACTGAGAAGGAGAGCAGTGCACCTGAAATGCACAGAAGATTTTGAAATATAATTTACCTACAATGTAATCAGCAGCATTTTTGCTCTTGGTAAAAAACAAAAATCTGCAATATAATACCACACAGAGCAGGAGAAAACAGAGTAGTGATGAAATAGCTACTACTACTCACCAAGCCCGGGGATCTCGACGCCAAACAGGTCGAGCAGGTCGCGCTCCCGGTCCAGGATATCCGTCCAACAGTGGGTGGCCTGTTTGTAGGTGCGCCGGACCCGAGAGTGTTCATACATGGCCCGGCACACCTTCTCCCACCGCTTCCGGAGCTCCCGGATCCCGTAGCCGCTTGCGATCCTGCCGCCTGCCGCGATGGTCCTGGGGAGGTGGCGCTGTACATAGTACACTAGTGCTGCCACCTCCTCCGGGCTAAAGATCTCCCGTGGCATCACTAGCTCCCCCCTCAAACGCCCACACGAGAGCCGGGCACGGGGTCTGCTTCCCGGCTCCCTTGACCATGGTCTGGGCAGAAAGGAAGGTAAATAAGAAATAGGAAATAGAATAGGGTAGAAGAAAAGAAAAGTAGTTTAAAATTAACCAAAAGTAGCAGAAAACACAAAAATATAGAGCTAGAAAAAAAGAGGGATAGATAATAAGTAAAATAGATAAAAAAAACTTCAAACAAGCAAAGGATGGCAGAGATTGAGAGAGGATACAGAAAGGATGCCCAGAACCATAGCAATGAATGAAAAACAAGATGGCCGCGCCCGTTCACGACCGCGTGGGTACGTTTGCGTGAGATTTCCCCCGCGATCACATGCGAACTTGTACTAGCGAGCCGCACACTTCGCGAGATTACACATAGCGCCCGGAAACGGAAATACGTCACGCAAACAAGATAGCCGCGCCCATGTACGACCGCTAGGGTAACTTCGCTTCGTTGCGCTACAAGCGGCTCGCGAAAACGCAAAAAACTACGCGAACTAACACGCCACAAAAAACAAATCGCATATTCGCACGAATTCGCGGCTTCCGAATTCGATCTCGTGCAAATTCGCGAATCGTGCGAAACTGCAGAAAAACTATTTTTGCAAAACTGAAAGCACTGAGCAGGTGCAAAAGTTCAAGCTCATCATTAGTAACCATTCCCTGTAGTGCTTCCTGAGGGGCCCCTCCAGAGTTCAGTTGCCTACTTGCAACTACTCTATGACCCTGCTCAGACCCTCACAGCAGGCTCAGAGAATAGCTACAAGTATGCCACAAAGGTCCTTTAAAAAAAAAAAAATACACTGCAACAGAAAGCAATTACAGATAAGGAAGCAGGTGCCAGACTAGAAGTTCAAATTCAGTGACACATTAATCAGCCCCTAATTCATTCATGTCAGTTGAGGCTGGGCAGGTGTGCTAACGAATTTTGCAAAACTGAAAGCACTCAGCAGGTGCAAAAGTTCAAGCTCATCATTAATCAGGAAGCACTTACAGCTAAGGAAGCAGGTGCCAGCTCAAATCAGCCCCAAATTAATTCATGTCAGTTGAGGCAGGGGAGGTGTGCTTTTTGCCCCATAATCTACAGTGATGAGTCAGAGGGTGGCAGTGATGAACCAGAGGGTGGCATGGGTGAACCAGAGGGTGGCAGTGATGAACCAGAGGGTGGCATAGGTGAACCAGAGGGTGGCAGTGGTGAAACAGAGGGTGCTGTGATGAACCAGACTTAGAAACAACATGGTCGCGACCGTTGCGACCCGACAAGTAAGTTCGCGTTTGCGAACTCGTAAAAAACCCTCACGAACTGGCAAAAACCCTTGCAAACACACAAAAAAAGAATCCGCAAATTCGCGAAAGTTTGCGAACTGGCAGAAACCCTTGCAAACACAAAAAAAAATCCGCAAATTCGCGAAAGTTCACGAATTTTGCGGATTACGAATTCGTAAATACGCAAATTCGCAAATTGCGAATTCGCAAAATTCGCCCATGCTTACTGAGAATGCATCAGAATTGTATGCCTCCCCGCCAGAAGCGCAATGAGGAGAAATATCTTTATTTCTCCTCGTTATTTCTTCTTTCTAAGTGTGTTGCATCGTGCAGCACACATACAAAGAGGACAATGCTTCTTAGGATTGTTAATATGCCAGGCAGAGAGCAGGAATGCGCTGTTTTATGTTAAATACAGTGCATTCCTGCCCTTTCATGCAGCGCATCGCAGCAAGATGACTTGCTGCATTGCATTGCATTGCATTGCATGAAATATTGATAGAAACAGGTGTGATTTGCTTAGAATCGCAGGAACCCAAATCTGGTTCCCCAGTTCCAGTGTTGCCAGCTCTGGCTGTTAGACATTACCTCCTTAAATTATTCTTATTAATATGAACAAAATATGACATGAGTCTACAAGCTGATATGCGTATGTTTGCACAATCTTTTTATTTATTCAGCATTAGATTGTATAATTTCTGTAACATCGTTGACCTTAATATGCCCAAAAAAATTAATTACATTAAGCCCATTTACCAATAAGTGAATACTTTTCTCTTTCCAGTTTAAAAGTAGATAAAAGTGTACCCTCTTGTTTCTGCTGAAAAAGCACTTCCCCACCTATTAAGAGGCACAATAGAGAGAATGAGTGCTGAGGTGACACAGGAGAGAGGGTGGTTGAGCTAGGGGCAACTTGTACAAAAAAGGATGTGAGGGAGGGGCTGGGAGTAAACATGCAGTCAAATGTGGAGGGGTTGGGGCAATCAACAACAAGGGCAACATTGTTTAGTAATGTGAAAAGTAGACAAACTATAATCTAATTCTAGGCTGTGCCAGAGAAGGAATGGTTTTGCAAATTCGGTATTATATTGCCTTTATTGTGTTCGCTACCAACATTGTAACTATGCAAAAATGCTTTTCCAAAGAATTTTATGAAAACGAAATAGAGCATTTCATATTTTAGATGCACTTAAACATGTACATGTTTGTTCCTGCTGAAAATAAAGCCCACAGACATTGGCAGCTTAAACAGGACTCCTAAGTAATGGTTGGAAATGTTCACCCCTTTTCTAATGCCACAAATATTAATTAACTAGTGCTAGATGAGTGAAAGAGTTGTGTGGTGTCCAAATGCACTTTAAATGCATTTGTCATATCTATTTTAAAATTGTTTGAGCAGCTAATGTATTTTTGCTGAAATCAGTCAAAGCTGCTAGGATAATTATCAGCTGTGTTAAACATGAGCAACATCATGCAAGAAAGAGTGGTAGTTAAGAAACACATGGTAAAAATAGAATTCCAGATCATAAAACTCTGTTGTATGTATTTAGAAATGCTTTTGTGAGGCCTGCAGCCTGTGCTATCAAGCAAGCATTATTAAGAATGATTTAATCAGCTTCAGCGCTGTGTGCCTCTGGGAGGTGCTGCTGTGTGCATACACAGAGTTTAAAATATTAGGGATTTTACAAACCCGTGCTTTTCTAAGTGTAAAGTTTATATCTGAGATCCAAAGCCTCATACAAACAATCTGATTATACTGGAATTGTAGAACAGACAATGCGAGGACAAGGGAGCTACTGGGAGAAGGTCCGAACAGCACAAAATGAGAACCCCAGCTTATTCTATCAAAAAAATGAATTGTACAGCAAAGAGGGCAGTGAAACGATTCAGAAAGATACGGAAGGCTCTTCCCACGCATACACTGGGGGGCTGGGGGCAAAGGTTAAAAAAGACCTGAGAGCAGCTGGGAAAGGCAAGGGGGCATACTATCAAGGACGGGCGATACATTAACGCCGCTTTTATCGGCAGGAAACTGCCGATAAAAGTGGCGATAATGTATCGCCCGTCCTTGATAATATGCCCCAAGGTCTTTGTCATGCAGCACTGATGTGAGCTCTTCTTCACATATCTTCCTCGTCCATGGCATGACAATAGAGGCTGAATTGCTTTGCAGGGTCCCCACCCTGCGCACCCAATAGGGGGGAGGGCTGCCAAGGGGAACGGGCAATGGAAGGGCTCTTGTCCGAGGAAGGAGAAGAATAACATTTGCAAAGATACATGAAAAGAATCTGCTGCCTTTGTTGAAGGCACATTCCAGGCATGTTACCCAGTTAAGAAAAGGACATCTGAGTTTCTCTGTTCCCAGATCTCTTAAAACTTGAATTTCTGCACCTTGATGCACTGGCTAGGAAATTCATCAATGTGAAAACAAACCAGCTGCTAAACGCCAATTTAGGTAAATGTTTAAGTGTGCATAACTCGAGGAACACAAAATGCCCCATTTCAATTCTGCAAATAGTTTTATGTATTCCTGCATTACAGAGGGAGTGTTTTGACAGTCACAGACTGAGAAATGTTTTGTATAAACTGGTGAGCGTTCACTTATTTTACTTGCATAGGTCAAATATCGGACTTTGTTTACAAACTTTCCATTATGTGTTGCTTGACATCTTGACAGTAAGTTCTCGCAAGCCTCTCTCCTTTATAAACGAGGGATTTTAGTACATAAACACTGAAATGCCAAAGAGTAGTACAACCAATTCTTCTTTTTTTCTTTTTGATTTGGGAACTTTGGGGCATATTATCAGCCTGTGCGATAAAATTATCGCCGCTTTATCGGCCGAAAACGGCCGATAAAGCGGCGATAATGGGCTTGATAATATGCTCTGTGGAATTCCAATCGAAGCCCATGTTAGATGTGAAGACATCTAACATGGGCTTTGATTGGAATTCCATAGAGCATATTATCAAGCCCATTATCGCCGCTTTATCGGCCGTTTTCGGCCGATAAAGCGGCGATAATTTTATCGCACAGGCTTGATAATATGCCCCTTTGTTTTTTATCGGTGTATATGAGAACGATAAGCCATATAATACAAAAAAATAATAACGACTGGTTGGAGTGTTCAATATTCACGGTAACAATGTTTTTAAAACAAAAACTATAACATTCCTTGACCACAAGCATAGAGCTATGATTTTGCATTGACCCTGGCAACAGAAGGACTTAAATGGCAGTGCTCACAAATGTAGAAAACACAGACAATGTGGCACAAGAAATTGAATACAGTGATGGCCAGCTAACTACTTCTGCACGAGAACACATGAAAACTTGCTTTCCTCTGTGTTCAGTTGACCTTCTCTGTAAACCTGAACAGGTCCTAAATTTGTCGGGATAGATGGTGAAAGGCCCTCAGATAGAGGATGCCTGCTTACCCTATCAATATTTGATTTGTGAAATTAACAAGCTCGCTAGGCTATTCAATTCATTTTCTTTAAAGCACGGCAAGTGCAAACCTGCATTTAATTAAATTGTCCCTTTGTCACTGGAAATGAGCTCATAATGAATCCCTGGATTTGTCCCTGGTGAGCTTGGAGTAACCAGTCTAATATACTATGTTCAGGGCCTCTAGAATTAAAGCATATGGGGAGGACCAAATAATACAGGAGATGTGACAACATTTTGTGACAAGAAAAAGCACATTATGCAGCATTATGGGGCACATTTTGCGATAGAATTACCTAATTGTTTTGTCATCTTTACATACTACTATCTGGGCACAAGTTTCACTTCATTAGTACCAATTTGACACCCAAATACAGCAATATTTTAAAAAGGTGACGAGTCACATTTTGCGAAGGTCTCTACTGCGATCCAACACGTGTCACTATGGGGCAAATGCATCAAGCTAAATACCGGTCGCAAACGGACAGATTCGCAGAATCGGTACCTTTGCAACCAGTATTTTGCCATTTGAGATGCCTCAACACAAAAGCATTTGTAAAATAGGTAATAGCAAAATTTGCATAGTAAATTGCGATTCCCTAGATGCAATGCATAATGCATTCACAAATTGCGTATTCGCAATATGGAAATCGCAAATTACCACCAACTCCAAGTTGATGGTAATTTGAAATTCCTTTGAAAATGCATTTGTCAAAGTGCATTGTGGTGCATACACATGCCCATAGGGCATGCCCCTAAGGGCATGTGTGTGCACCACATGTGCATACTTACCTTATTTGTGGGTGCATCAGGGAGGCCTTTTGACCCCCTTGCACCCTTGAAATTGAATGCGCAATTTGCGAGTACCTATTTGGTACTCGCAAATTGCGAATGCAATCCCATTCATTCATATGGGCCTCTAGGCGCAGACGAATGAATGGGAAGCCATTCCCTAGTAGTGAATCACAATTTACATTTCGCTATTAGGGAATGTGTAGGAATCTTGTTTTTTTTCGATTCCTACATACATAAGGAATTGCGATTCCTTATTAGTAAATTCTTAATCGCTATTAAGGAATTGCAATTCCTTACTTTTATGCATATGCCCCTGTGGTTAAATTAATTTTGGATCTGTTTAAGCTTGAAACATTGTTTTGTTAACATCTGCAGATTAATTCAGTTGATGAAGGATTATGTGATATATGGGACTAATCTATAAATATGTAGATAACGCCATGATTTCAGAATCTCATAATTTCTTTGGCCCTGATATAATCCACAGTGAATAGTCCTTGCACTTGCACTGATCTAGGACTCCATCACACATTTTCTAAAAGTGTTTAAGTGACTTTCGTTTTCGGAGTGTCCAGACAGAAGAATGCCACATTTCTGCAGTTTGACTTTTGCTATAATGAAGGAAAAATGCTGTATGCCTGGTCTTTCTTTGGTACGAACTGCCAGGAAGAAAACATTGATAGATTCTAACAAAGTTCAGCATGCCCTAGAGTCCAGCTTTAGAGGCCACACTTGTTTCTGAGTGTACTTTGTCACTACTTTCCTTTCCAGTCTAATACAATAATCAATGTGTGAGCCTGGGGCAGAGTCTCCTGTAGCATAAATGTGAGAAGTGGATGACTAGGATATAGGTGAGCATCAGGATCAATGGTAAAGCAACAGCATTTTACTTACCATCCTTTGGTGATACTAAAATGTAATAAATCTGGTAAATAAAGGACGTTACTTGACTACATATATGTCCAATATGTTGTCTTTTGTTAAAGAGTGAAAATTGGTGAGCATTGGTTATGGGTCACACTGTTCATGCAATTGCAAGATGGAAAACGGTTCAGTTTGTATCAAACCCAAATGCGGCCATGGTTTACAAGGAACAATACATTTTAAAGTGCATCTTTAGGAAAAAGTAACCAATACCTCTGTTTATCAGTGCAATACAAAGCCTTATTATTACACAAGCCTCCTCTTGTTGAGTTCCTGTGTATTGATCTACCTATAGTTTGCTGAGTTTCCTGCTTTTTCTATGCCTGTACACTTGAGTAGTTTACTCCTATTGTGGTTAGTTTGTATTGCAAGTAGGTGAGTGCATACACTAAGGGCCAGATGTATGACCCCAGTTGCATCATGCTTTCACCACGCATCGGGGTGCACAACTGACGCAACTCTTAACGCAGGTTTATGAAACCACACAAGAACACAACTTAAGGTGGCTTTGTGTGGCTTCATAAATCTAGAGTAAAGCAACACAGCACAAATTGCTGAACTTCATCACTCTGCGTAGGGAGGCATTCCATGGGTGTTGCAAGGGTGTTCCCATGCAACTCTCATGATTTTAAATGCATTTCTAGAGTTGCCACAACTGGTAAACCTTGGACTGCATCAAAAAGATGCACCTCCCCAGGGGAGCATAACAAGGAAAAATATTTTAATTTCTCTTTGTTTTTTTTCCTCTTTATAAATGTGCTGCGTTCTGCAGCAAACATAGAAAAGGGGAAAAGCGTCAGGGGATTTTTTTGTGCAGGGTGGTGCCCCTTCCTGCACAAAAACAATCCTGCACCCAATTCAGACACCCTTGCTCTAAGGGTAAAGGGTGCCTGCATTGGCGCTAGGCAGTCAAAGTGGCTCTGTTTTGTTTTATATAGGGCACATTCTTGCTCTTTCCCTATCACGCAGGGCAGCAAGGTGACTTGCTATGCTGACCTGCGTGACTTTGGCATAAATATGCCCCTTAGTTTTTTTCCTGAGTGACTCAGTCAACACAAATAAAACACCCTTATAATTTGTCAGGAAACTTTTGATATTCACTTGGAATGACAACTGTATTGATTTAGAGGTAGTTTTTGTATTTTTTACGTGAATCATCTGTACTTCACCAAGGAAGCAACTATGTAACGTTTACAGATATCCAGATATTCCTCTAAAATACAAAAACTATCATAAATGATGACAGTACTAAATAACTTTGTGCTAATTTTATAGATTGTAAAATCATTAAGGGTGGAATCAGGGGAGTGTTATCAGGGAACGTGACCAACAGAAAGTAACCATGGCCTTGCTGCATCCTGGGCAGTAATGGGGGTTCCTTAAATATGAGAGTGCCTGAAATGCAAAATCGAAAACGCAACAATATAAATCTGCCAAAATGCATGGTTTTGGTCCTGCAGCTGCAGTGTGGAGGAAGGCTTCATTGAAAACAACATGGTGCTGAATCCCTCCCCAGGGCCTTTGCCTACCTGTGCCGTCCAACAGTTTTGACAGAGTAAAGCTGGTGATCAGTGCTGCTTGGGAAGAAATCTCTTTATCCAATGCAAAATTAAGTTATCTTCTAGTGCCCTACTTATAGCGCTAAACTATATAGAGGAATTTTCAAAATAATGCGCTTCTGAACTCCATAAATGTACTCCAGATTTTAAGTCACTGCTGCTAAATGAGTGATAGGGTTCTGAAGCTAGGAGAGGGTCAAGATTAGCCTTTTTCTAAAGAAGAAATAAAATGCCTTCTTGCCTTCTTACAAGGTTATGTTATGTTTTAAAAACGACAGGTCTTGCCAACTTGATGCAGAAGTCTGCATGTCTTCATGTGGGTGTGATGGACGGTACTGATGCATAGTGAGATCTATTGCTTGTACTGCATAACATGATGAGCCCCCTTGTGTTAAGCTGGTGCTTTCTATCTTAGACGTCTCAGCATCAATGTACACCCTGGTTGTTCGTCCCTTCCAACAATCTCTGCTCCTGATGCCTGGGGGAGAATGCCATCCCCTTTTCTACGTCACTGGGTGAAATTCACCGTTTCCCAATTGTGTGACCAGGGATCTCACTTTCGAACTAGCATCCAGATATATAGTGGATACAGTTTTCTTAAATCACATAGCTAGAAAGACGACAGACAGGCAGGTACATAGATAGATAGATAGATAGATAGATAGATAGATATATAGATAGATAGACAGACAGACAGACAGACAGACAGACAGACAGACAGACAGACAGACAGACAGACAGACAGACAGACAGACAGACAGACAGACAGACAGACAGACAGACAGACAGACAGACAGACCGACCGACCGACCGACAGACAGACAGATAGATAGATAGATAGATGCCAGATGTACATACAGAGAGGGGAATGCATATGTGAACAGGTGCACAGATGTAATACTAGAGATAGATTGAAGGAGAAACAAAGATAACCAAAGATCGATCTATTTTATTTAAAGATGGCTATGTTACATGAAGAGGGATCGACACAGGGCGGGATAGAGGTAAATAGAGAGACATATAGCTCTGACTAGAAATACATTTAGATTCAGTTCAGAGTATATTTCCTTTCTTTCTTACTTCTTTACTCCTTCCTGTCTTTCTAGTATGTCTCTCCCGATGCCTCTCCCCATTTCTATTTCATATTTTTCCCTGTCTTTCTCTTTGTCTCTCGTCCTGTCTTTCCATCAGTTGTTTTCTTTTGTCCACTGTTTATGTCCCCCTTCCTGTCTCTCGCTCCTTATGACTCTGTCTAACTTTATTTATCTCTCCCCAATTCTTTCTTTCCTTGACTCTCTCACCCATATGTCTCATATCTCCCAATCTATCCCTATTCTCCCTCTTTCTTTGTCTCTCTGTTTCTGTCTTTCTTTTTCCCTTTCTATTCTTGTTTATCTATCTTTCGATGTCTCTCACTACCTTCAATGTATCTGCCTCTCCTGTCATTCTTGCATCCTCCCCTGTCTCCCCTATATCTCTAACGTTCTGTCCCCTGTCTATCTCTCTGTGGATTTGTTTGACTTTAATTTTTTCTAAATCTCTCTATCCTGTTTATGCCTATCAAATTGTCTCTCAGTCTTTTACCTCATCCTTCTCTACCCAAATCTCAATCACCTTGGTTCTCTTCCTGTCTCTCTCTGTTTTTCTCTAATGTTGACCATATCTCCCTATGTTCCTCTTACTCTATGTGGCTGTTTTCCTCGCCTCTTCATTCTCTCCCCATCTTCCTTTACCTTGGCCGTTCTTACTGTCTTGGGCGAAATGAACATTAGAGGCTCAATGCTTTATTTTCTGGTGCTCGGTCATTTATACTAACTGAAAGGAGAGGAACAGGATGTGGCATTACTGCCGTAGCTGCCGACTGCAGAAATGGGAAGCCAGGTTCGATTCTCGGCGTCAGCTCAACATCCTGTAATTATGAGCAAATCGTAACCTCCCCTTGCCTACCAAAAATAAACTTGTCCTTGTTAAACGTAACTGATACTCATTTAAAGCACTGCAATACCTTCCTGGCGAGTTTGTGCTATATAAACTTGCAAAGGTTTCAGCCCTGAAAGGTTAGAATTGCAAAGCTTTGGGTATAGTTGCTTTATATCTGTGTTATACAGAAACTAAAACATAATGAATGTTTGTAGTGGTACCGGACGTATATGTTTGTCACTTTGTTTCCGAGAGTTGGTCCAGAGTTGCGGAGAACAGTGGATAGTGGACGAGTTGCAAAGAAAATACATGTTTACATTGAAGGGTGAATAACTAGTCTTGAATTATTTGTCAGCATGTAGTGCACCGGTCTTCCCTCTCGTTTGCTTCACTAACAAAAATTTAAAAAAATACAATTTATCAAAAACTTTTGACTTTAGTTTGTGCGTTGTCAATCTGGGCTTTGTAGTGCATAATCATTTGGTTATTGGTAGACAGCAAAGAAATTAACAAATTACAGTTTCTTGTTATCAGGCAGCCCTTGTCAAATACCTATTAATTGTGAAAACTGTCATGCAAAATAATTATTTTTTTAAAAGGAGTCTTCTGTGGTTGCGTTGTTAAATTCAGTGTCCGCACTTTGGTGCTTTTTTACAAAGCCCTTGCGCCACCTTGCGCAACTTTTAATACGGAAAAGAGTGAGTACCGGCAGTGCAGGGGTCTTGTAAATAAGCCCCCTCGGTTTCAAGAGTGTTTCTCGTTGCTGCATTCAACCTGTGTTTGGAGGTTGGGGGGGGAGGTGTTCCCTTCATTCCTAACTTAAAGGCTCACCTCTGTGATGAGAGCCCCCCCCCCGCATCTAGGGGAGGGGAGCCTTTAGTGGTATTTTCGTGTGAGAGGAGGCGGCTAGAGAGAGGCTGGGCCAGTGCACAGGGGAGTGGTTGGCAGGAAATATGAGGAGGTAGGGCAGGGTCTGAGTGCGTCACTTAGGCGCGCAGGCAGCCTCCCCCAGGGAAAGGAATAAGAGCTAGGAGCACGAGGAAGAAGCCCTCTTTGTCCTCTTGCCTTGGGCGCTGCGGGTCGCAGCCAGAAGCAAGTTGCCCACCCACTCATCCCTGTTGTTAAAGGTAGAACTGGCGGGGTCCCGGGCCAGAAAAATGGCGGGGACTCCTTTTTGACGGGGACTGGCTTATCCTGGAACAGGGAGGGCAGTCAATGGGGCTCCGGGCTGGCGGGAGAGGGGGCCGTCCTGCTGGTGGTTCTGGACTCTCCGGCCCTACCCGAGATGCCGGTGCTTGGAAGAAGCAATTTGGTGAAAGGGGGTTGAAACGTGGGGCGCAAGGAAAGGCGCAAAGCAGTACCAGGTGGCCGCATCTAGGGCGTAGACGACAGGTAGTTACCTGGAATGGAATGGAAGCAATGGAGATGGGTTGTGGCCTGCTGGTACAACCGACATCCAAGATGGCTCTGGAGAACCTGTATTGTAAATACAATTGTAACCTGTGGTGCACACTAATATTGCACAACCCAATGTATCAATGTGTGTTGGATTGGTTTAATGAAGTTGGTCTAATGTTGACAATGCATCAACAAATAAAGAGAGCGTTATCTGAGAATTAATAAAGACTACGCAGTGAAGATCAGACACTTTGTATGGTGCCTTTTGTGGTGGGCCAAAAGGGAGGCAAAGGATGGTGGGACGAATCGCACGTTATATGCCTACTATCAGACGAAACACAAAGGCTGCGATCTGCATACATTAACACTTTGACGGCTGCCCAGGAAAGTGCTTTGCCTAGAAGGAACTGCTAACTGCCTGAGAAAGGATGTAGATTTCATTTCTTAATTTTCTTTAAAGCTGATTTGTAGGGCCCGTATTATGACGAGCATATTCTTGCTGTTGAAATTATAACGTGGTTTTACACAGTGTAGCATGAGGCAATTTTGCTGTTTTAGTGCATGTAAACTGTATACGTCAGTTTGTTTGACGTGGTTTAACTATGATAGATAAAAGGCAATATCGAGTACCCTCAATGTATTATATTTTACATTTTTCAAAAGATTCCACCTACTGGTATTTAGCATTGTAAAAAGGAGACAGATGTTGGGGGAAAATTCGAATTGTCTCCTCTTATGTGTAATAATGCAGATTTTGAGACCTGACCAATGCTACACACCCCAAGGCCTCACATTCTGTGGGAAGGGGATAGAATGGTCTTTTGTCTCCCTTTGAAGTAAAGGCTTTGGGTCTGACAGCACAGGTCCACTGGAGCACCTTTCAACTCGTGATAGAGATCATTGTGAATGTTCTGAAGAAGCTTGCTGCAGGTCTCGTAAACATGTTTGCAAGGGTTGTGTTTACTTTATGAAAAAGCTGTGCTCTGAAAATGGTACACTTCTCTCAAGGCACAGATTAGGAAAATTATTTGCAAATATGTAGATGTATTTGGGACTGAGCGATTTTGAAAAACAGCACTGTTAGTTGTGTAGCTCAGATGTGTTGCAAGGTATTGTTTTGCACTGCCTAAATGGTAGGCTGGTAAGATAGTTCAGAGGGCTGAGCATCTCTCCCTAGAAACGTACGGGTCATTTCTGGTTTGACACGGACAAGGATATCTAGGGTTATGGTAGCATCTACTACGTGATTGGTTAGTTTTTTTATTGTGCACTACATGAATAAGAAATATTGGTTACCGTTCCAATATTAAAACTGTGGTTGCACCAACAACAAAGGAATGATTGATTGATTAAGGCAACAGTATATCCTTACATAGTAATATACTGCCTAGAGAGTTTCTCATGCACACAAGCCCTGATTACTTTAATCTCACAATTCGCAGGTTCAAACTGCCCAAATAGCGAAGCCACAAATAAGTGCTTCCCTAGAGCATCACACTTATTGGTGTACAATTTCCATCTATTTATCATGTGCATCACCCAAAATGGGAAACTATACCCAATGTGCATATAATTCATCAATTCCTAGGTCCACAAACTGTAATTTCAAAGATGTACACACCTTCATATCGCAATTAGAGTCAGATTGTACCTAACACAAATCACATGTGCAAAGTCCTGCTTCATGCCTATTTAAGATGTTGTGCCCAATGTGCTTATGGAAGAAATAATGTATGGCATTTGAAAAAAATCGACTACATAAAGACCTATATTGGCCTTTACAAACAAAATCTTAAAACTATACCTTTATATGCACTCTGAGATATGGATATATGTGATTTTTTTCAAATTCACAGAAAATTCCATCGGTTATTTGGCAAGCAGCCTATGATGCAGGTTTCAGGCATACATCTGTACCTGGCTGTCGCGCAACCTTTTTTGTAGGCCTTTCACCAGTGCAGAAGTTTACACTCAGTACAATCTGTATTGGAAACACTTCTTTTATCTCTATAGAGGAAACATTTCTCTGTGTGGCATAACCTGCTCTGAACTAAAATGACCATCGTGAATCTGCTCCAGTGTCTATAGACCTATATTTGAATTAAATAGATACCTCTTTTTTATTTCAGTAATTTATTTGTATTTAGGATAGAATTCGAAATACAGGCTGTTTCAAGAAGAGAAGTACATGGCATTCATGGTCACAAAGGCATTTTGAGACAACAACTGTTATTTTATGTTATTTGAGTTTGTAGCACGCACAGATACTCCATGGAGTGCCCAGCGCGAGCCTGGAGAGGGTGAAGTGGCAAATGTTAAACAAAAAGATGAGTACAAATTTTTTTTTTGAATAGATGAAAGTCTTGAATACTGCGGAGTGCCAGAGCAAGAGAGTTCTGAGTGGTAGCAGCTCTGACAGCAAGTAAACTGCCCTCCACTCTCGTAAGCGAGAAGGGAGGAATGTGGGGCAGAAGCTGGGATGATGAATGGGAAGTCTGGTGGGGGTGTAGAACAGGAAACGCTTCTGTAAGTAGGTGGGGCCACAGGCATGCAGTGCACAATGGGCTAGGGTCAGGGCTTTAAGCTTGACTCGTTCGGCCACAAGCAGCCAATGGAGTGAATGCAGATGCTGCCTGACGCTTCTTCTCATCGGGATGTTAAAAACAAGTCTCGCTGCAGCATTTTGGACAACCTGTACTTTATTGAGAAGGTAGCCCAGCAAGCCGACATACAAAGCGTTCACGTAGTCGATCAGAGAGAGTATAAGGGCCCGAGTCACCGTTTCCTTAGGTGCTCTGGGGAGAAGCGGGAGAAATTTCCTAAGGGTTTTGAGTATCCCAAAGCAATTCCCTGCTAACTTCTTAATCTGGGTGGTAAAGGAAAGATTCTCCTCAAACCATACTCCAAGTTTCTTAACGGGTTGCACTGTTGAGGCAGGCACGGGAAACTCCGCTGGCCATAACGTTTCTCTAAACTAAGAGGAAATAGTCCCGTAGAGGAGAATTTCTGATTTGTTCTCGTTGCATTTGAGCTGTGCTGATGAAAGCCATTGCAAGACTGTTGACAGACAATTTCTGGCCACAGAAGTGGAACTCTCTGATTTTCCACAGGTAAACAGAAGCTGGGTGTCAATCGCGTATGCTATAATTTGGCTCCCAAATCTTCAGCCAGGTAAATCAGAGGGGTGACATGAACAAAAAGAAGGGGTCTCAAAGAGGACCCCTGTAGCACCCCAGTAGTCACCTCCTAATGTGAGGAAGAGAATGGGGAGAGCCACACCTGTTGTGTATGCCCCTCTAAAAAGGATTTCAGCCAACTCGGGCAGCACCTGAGATCCCCAAGTTCGTGAGGTGGGTAAGCAGCAGAGCGTGGTGGACGGTATCAAATGCTGCTGAGAGGTCCAACAAAATGAGAGCTGCCCTGCCGCCTGAATCCATACACTCCTGAATAGCTTCCAAGACTTCCACCAAGGCAGACTCAGTACTACAGGAGGCTCTGAACCCGGATCAACATGGGTGAAGTAGGCCAACACCCTTGACAAAGTCGGTAAGTTGTTTGTTGACCACTTTTTTGCAAGCTTTTGCCATGATATGGAGAAGGGAGATAGGAGCGGTAACTGGGCTCAGCAGAGCCAATGAAGTTTTTTTTTAAAGGGGCAGAATCTTGGCCTGCTTCCATACTGAGGGTACTTGGGCATCCTGAAGGAACAGATTGATGAGCCTGTTGGCTTCTGGGTTCACTATCTCTGCAACCAAGGTCAAAAGTCTGGCTGCACAGAGATCCGTTGGGGAGCCTGACTTCAAGGACTTAAGGACCCTCAGTAGCTCAGAAAGCTGGAGTTCTGGACTTTTTGGTTCCGTCCAGAGATGTCAGGGACAACACCCGAAGACCCCGGAGTTCAACCTGTCTCGGTGCACAAACAAACAGAAACACGGGCTTCTCGATGGTGGCGTCAAAGACCAAAGGTTTATTACTGCAGGGACACAGAAGTCACAGAAACTACACATGGGCAGTATCTAGGAGCCTGTTCGATTTGTACAAAGAGGGTTGCTCCTTATATACTAAATATTGGGCTTCAGGCAAATTCTTTACATGTTACCACAGTTCTAAACATTCGTGTCTTAAACAATAAATATTTGGCGTTGCACAGGAATCGTCAACAGTATCTGATGTCAAAACATTACGAATGAGGGGTTCCCACTATTCCATCATAATCCCATGTCAATTTCTCATACAAGACCCGGACCGCCTCATCGTAAATTTCGTTACCTCCCCCTAATAAAGGCCCAGAAGGAAAGGAGCAGAGCCAGGTGCAGAAGATAGAAAGACAGGATAAGAAATGTTTGTGGGTCGTAAATGGGCACGGTTACCAGCTTCGGCCGCCTAATCATGATCAGGCCAACGAACACAAGAACCAGTATAGCAGGACTGGCCTCAGGCTGGGGAGGCAGCTCTTGCCGAGTCATGCTGCCACAGCGTTGCTGGCCTAAGGTGCACGTGTCACTAGCAAGGTGAATCGCCGGCTAAAGCCTACGTGTCCTTAAATGAAAAAGAGGTCATTGCGTGTCCATTGACTATGTGAGGGCAAGGAATACAAAATGTCTGCCGTAATCTAAGATGGATGCCATGGGAAGAACGGAAATGTGTTTGTAACTGGAGTGCTCTTGCTCGTAGCATAGCGAAAACATCAGGATATACTAAATGGATCATTTGCGGTTCACTGATACCAAAATTATGTATTTACGACAATGATTAAAACACGGGTAAAATCGTCACGGAACCTCAGACCCTCCTTTTGCCCTTACATAGGCAATTTCTCAGTCTATGTCTGAGTCTAATTCTATGCTCATTAGGTCAGCAACATATTGTTGCGTCATCATCCTGTCTCGTGCCTTTTCTCCTAATGTAGGTGGTTTTCTGAAACAGGTTGCAGCACAGAGACTACACAGAGCGGGACCACATTGGATAATGAGGCAGCACGAGAACAGAAATACTAGGATGACACCAATGACCATCAGAACCTTCCATCCCCACGCTGATATCAGAGTCCAAAACCACTCCATGAAGGACCAGTTTCCCTTGTCTACGTGTATAGAGTCGGAAATCTTGTGTAGCTTAGAGATTGCTTCATAGACAGTTGGAGCATTATTTGGAATAAATACACAGCAGCTTGATTGGATCATTCTGCATACCCCACCTCGATCTGCAAGTATCACGTCTAGAACCATTCGGTTCTGTAACGTCATGAGACGATCCGCCTGAAGCTCAGCTGTTAAGTTACTAAGGGCACCTGCAGTTTCTGTAATAGTAGATTCAACTACCCGTGTTAGTTGACGAAGATTTCTACTATTGGCCATAGGCCCCCAAAACGGAAGGAAACCTTTGAAAAAGTCTCCAGCTTCCTGACCAGCTGTGTCTTCCTTGCTAAAAACACCTCTTGCTAATCTGGTCTTGTGATAGTCTGGAGAGGCAGTGTATGTCGGAGGCAACAATCGGGCAATATAACATGAACCTGAAAAGTCAGCAGGCAGCCATGTATATGCTCTGTCCTGACAAATGAAGTAGGTACCCCTAGCAGTCAGAAAGGCAGGGGAGGAGTTAGACGGAAATACGTAAGTCTCAACGCACTCACTCCTCCCTAGCTGAGCTCTCGGATTTCTCCCATTTCCTTGCAAACAGACTTGACCTCGGTGAGGCACGACCCAGACTGGAGTAGAGCTTTTGCGTTTACTTTCTCCCAAACTAAGACGATACTCTGTAGAATTCCAACTCAAATACACCCGTAATTCGTCTTTAGGGTAAGATGGGGAATTATTGACGTCTTTAATCATGTCAATGATTCCCTGAACTAAAGCTTTATTGGCAGAATTGTATTTAGTGGATCGTGGTGGACGCGGAGGATAGGTTTCAAGGGCATATGAAAAAATGGTCTGAAAGGCCTGAAATGATCCATTATAGCTGAAAGGCAAGACTAGATAGGGAATGCCTTTATCCATAGTGTGGGGTATCAGGCCACACACCCAGCAGTCTGTTGTGTTAACTACCAGTTGGTGTTGATGCAAGAGCTGTACGAATGTATTGTTAATAAATTCTGAGCGTCGAGCTTGTTCGTGTTCAGGGAATGAGTGAAAAGAATGCATAGAAGAAACAGTTGAAGTAGTAGGATCAAGGGGAGGTACTGTGGTTACTGGCATGAAGATCAAATGTACGCCAAAGATGATTCCACCCACCAACGTTATCAAAACAATTAAAAATGTAACTGCACATTGCATTAGAAAGCATTTGCTGTGAAGTTTTCTGTACAGTCTATTTCTGCGAACATAAATTACATTCTCTCGTTGCAGCTCAGGAAGCTCCATCTTCTACGACCGTTCGCGACCACTGATGATGTGTACGTAGATGAAAATGCCTCTATCAGCCCTGGGAGTTCCCAGAACTAACAGAAAGATCGACCTTGTGTCTGACCCCCGCAGATTCAACTAGGTACACAGCCACGACCCTACGGCTACCCAGACGGCAAGGCAATTTTAAAACAAAAAGAAACAATACAAAGTATTAGCAAACTTCCTGGCCGGAGGCAATGTATCAAAAATTAAACATATAAAATGGGCAGTTTCCTGCTTTATTTGTCCATATTGCGAGAACGTAAGTTGTATCTCAGTTTTGCAGGAGCTGTCTGATCTGGAAACAGTGTATTTTCAGCCGACGTTGCAATGTTCACGTTTTCAGATGGCAAATGTTCTTTTGGTGCAGATGACAAATGTTCAGGGTTCAAAAGAGCAGTTTCAGGAGGAGAGTCAGAATTTGGTGAATCAGTGATTAGTTTTGCATCGCTGAAAGGTATGAACCTGGGGACTTGTTCCGTTTCAGAGGTACCGATTCCTTTCTTTACCCAGTTATCGTAAGGAAGTGGCAGAGGCACACGTTTGACATGTGTCGTATGGATCCAGTTTTTCCTTCCGGCCACACGAATAGCAGTTCTCGTTGCTAGCAGGACTTGGAAAGGGCCAATGAATCTGGGCTGAAGATTTTTTGTTCTTGCAAAATTTCTGATGACCACCTGATCACCCGGTTTCAGCTGATGGCCTGGACTCTCCGGTGGCTTTGGCAATGCATCGAAAACCTGTTGGTGAATAAGACTCAATTTAGCAGTCAAGTCGAAAAGGTAATCAATTAACATTGGGTATTCCAGCTGCTTAAATTCTTTCGGTCTAGGTACCCCCCAAACATTTGCAGGACGGCCAAAAACTATTTCATAAGGACTAAGCCCTACTCTAGAATGTACAGTTGCTCTTGTTGATAGCAAAGCCAAAGGCAATGCGTCTGGCCAGGACAAACCCGTGGACGCTTGTATCTTAGCAAGTTTCAGCTTAAGGGTGCCATTGTAACCCTCGACTAAACCCGCGGACTGGGGATGATTCGCACTATGAAACTTCTGTCTAATCCCTAGGCCGACACACACACTCTGCATAACTTTCCCTACGAACTCACTTCCGTTGTCTGACCATACAATCCGTGGCATTCCGTATCTGGGGAAGTATTCTTTAAGAAGAATTTTGGCAGTGGATAAGGCAGTATTGTCCTTCAGTGGGTATGCTTCGATCCATCTGGAGAAAGCACAAACTACCACTAGGACGTATTTCAGATTATTGCAACGATCCATGTGAATGAAGTCTAGCTGGATCACTTCAAAGGGGCAGGAAGGAGGAGCGAAGTGACCTGCAGGTGTGGGGATTCCCTTGCCAGGATTATGCATCAAGCATACCATACAATTTCTCACCACTCTCTCTGCACACTTACTAATCCCATCATTCTTCCAGACTGGAGCCAACATCTTACAAATCCCTTTTGAACTGATGTGCGCTGTTCCATGTGCCATCGTTACTACTGCAAGCACATACGCATCAGGCAACATCCAACGCTGTTGTTCTGACAAGTCAATCCAACACCCACTCGAGTCCAATTTACCCGTGCTCTCTTTCCATGCAAACTTTTCCTCCTCAGTCGCCTCTTTCTGAATTTCCTTCACGCTTTCCACTGTGTCTTCACACATTCCAGACTCAGAAATCCATCTTGCAGACGTTGCAACATACATTCTACTCACCATATTTCTAGCTGTCTGTTTTGCAGTTTCATCGGCAAAAGCATTCCCACGACCAACATCATCCGTGATTGCTTTATGAGCACTGCATTTCACAATCGCAACTTCAGTCGGTAAGGTTAGAGATTCCAACAAGTCATTAACTAGCTGACCATGTTGAATCTTAGTCCCATGGGACGTAATGAAACCTCTTTCTTTCCACAAGCGGCCAAAACTATGGGCCACGCCGAACGCGTACTGACTATCTGTGAACACATTCACTCTCTTTCCCTTAGCTAAAACGCACGCTCTTGTTAGCGCGATCAATTCTGCAGCCTGGGCAGAATTCTGACTCACTCTTGCAGTCTCCACAATCGTACTCAAGGTCGTTACTGCATAAGCAGCAGTCACATCACCATTCTCCAATTTGAAGCAAGACCCATCAACATACAGCGTGCCATCTGGATCTGACAACGGAGTGTTTTTTAGATCAATTCGTCCTTTTGTTTCTTCCTCAGTTTTGAAATAACAGTCGTGTGGTTCGGAATCACTCGACTCTTGGCTAGTCGGCAACAATGTTGCTGGATTCAATACATTGCATCTCTTGATCTGAATATGACTAGCTAATAGTGTCAGTTCATAACCTGATAATCTAGCACTGGTAAGGTGCTGCGTCTTGGTTCGGTTCATGAGTGTATCCACAGCATGAGGAACCATAACCACTAGCATGTTGTTCATTACTAAACCAGCAGATTGTCGAATGGAAGCTGCAGCTGCGGCTGTAGCTCTCAAGCAACTAGGCAACGCTCTGGCTACCGGATCTAACGTTGATGAGAAATACGCACAAGGGCGTTGTTTATCACCAAATTTCTGCGTCAAAACACTCAATGCACAACCTTCTCTCTCGTGGACATAGAGTGTGAATGGCTTACTGTAGTCGGGTGTACCCAATACAGGTGCTGAACATAGTGCATTTCGCAATTCAGAAAAACTCTGCTGACATTCAGCAGACCATGGCACCGGACTCGGAACACCTTTCCCAGTCAAGGCTACCAATGGTTTTGCTAGAAGAGAAAAATTCGGGATCCATTGCCTACAATATGAGGTAATACCTAAAAAGGCACGTACTTCTCTCTGCGTGCTAGGAACATTCATCTGTGTAATTGCTTTTATTCTCTCTGGGGTCAACTTCCTTCCCTCCTTTGACAAGAGATGACCTAGGTAGGTCACTTCTTGGCAGCAGTATTGCATTTTTGAAGGTGACACCTTGTGATTCAAATCTGACAAATGATGCAATAAAGAAATCGTAGCTGTTTTGCAAGTTTCCTTGTCATCAGCAGCCACTAGAAGATCATCGACATATTGTATTAAAGCGGAACCAAGAGGAAGTACGAAGGAATCTAACTGGCTTTTTAATGCTTGACTGTAAATGGATGGGCTTTCACAATAACCTTGTGGAGCGCGTTTAAATCTGAAGCTTCGTCCTCCTAGAGAGAAACCGAAGATATCTCTGCTTTCCTCGGCTATCGGAATGCTGAAAAAGGCATTTTTCAAGTCGACAACTGAAAACCATGCTGCTGTAGCAGGAATCAACGTTAACAATGCAGTAATGTCTGGAACCACAGGAAACTGTGGGATCACAATTTTATTAACCTCTCTAAGATCAATTACGAACCTATATACTGGAGGCTTTGTTGGGTCAGTTCGTTTCAAAATAGGCAGTACAGGACTATTACAGACATTTCCTCTAGTCTCTTCTACAACATCTTTCTTGATCAGGTCTTGTACTATCAGTAGGAGCGCACGCTCACCTTCACTAGAGATTCTATATTGCGGAATTCGTGGAAGTTTGACATTTGCTTTCAAAGTTACTACATAGGGTGGAATTTCCAAGAGACCTACATCATTAGGACCAGTCGCCCAAAGAGTATCAGGGAGTGAACGCAGCTCTGGTGGGAGCGCATCCATCGACAAGTACATCGGGGAGATTATTCTTTTACCCAACGTAAGCTGTACTCCTGCTGGAGAACAGTACAATGTCGCGTACAGGCGTTTTAACAAGTCTAAACCAAGCAGATTCTCGTTACAACCTGTCGTCAAAATCAAGGGTGCTTTCAATTGACGGGGTCCAACAGAAATAGACAAAGGACCAGAAACAGGGTTATGAACAGGGGCGCCCGAAAAACCTACTGAAACGTTTGTTGAGCCAGACAAAGGTGCGCCAGGGAGTTTCGCATGTATGATAGAACTTTTTGCTGCACCAGTATCCAACAGAAACGGTTCGACTATACCTGATGTTGCTACCGCGACATAAGGCCCACTCTGATCTACTGGTACTGATACTACTCCCTCTCTTTGTCCATGGCTGTCCTAGTATTCACTTTGCTGAACTTCCTCACTAGTTTCATAATAGTCTTCAACATGATACTGTGGAGACCTATTCTGTTGGGCAGATTGACCATTTCGCTGGTCGAAATAATTAGAGGGGCGATCACTTGTCTGTGGAGGCATAGCACCTCGTCCTCGACCTCTAGAGTTTTGCATAGAACTACCACGACCTCTCTGAGCTGCCGCAGTATTATTTTGCGTTCGAACTGGACACTCACTTTTGTAATGACCTTCCATTTTGCAATAAGCACATTGATTCCATTGGTATTGTGGCATTTGAAAATTATAATCCGTTCTTTGATAAGACCCTTGCTGCATGTTAGTCTGATTCGTGCGAGGCGGATATGCTTGCTGTAAAAGGACTTTAGTTTTTAAATCTTTCGTCTTTTTATCTGATTTTTCCTTCTCTTCTTTATCCCTATTTTCATAGTACTGAGCAGTCGCAAGTATTTGCGCAGTCGTAGAGACAGCCCACGCACTTTCAGAATTCTTTAATTTACTACTAAGTTCTGGCAACAGATTGTGCACGAATTTATCAACAAATAATCTCTGGCCTCCTTCTGTGCTCATATCCTGACCACTATGATCCACAAAAGTCTCTTCGAATCTTGTGAAAAAGTCGGAGACGCTTTCGTCTTTCTTTTGTTTGCACGCGGACAATTTGTCCCAGTTAACGCGCAATGCTGGCATCAAGGTTTTCATTAAATCGATTATTCTACCAGGCAAATTAGCAATTAAAGGTTCAGGTTTGGAACCACCTATTTGTTGACCATCCGCTGCAATTATAGCTGCCCAATCACCACCTAGGGCAACTGGATGATTCTCTTTACGAATTTTAGCCCAAATTGGTTGCGGTACTACATTACCAAATAGCAGATCTATGTCAGCAAGATTCAATACACAAGCGTCAACTGTTTGAGCCAACTCTTTGTAGTATCCTGCAGGATTTTTACGCGGATCTGGCAAGGCCTGTTTTACTGCTAATACTTCAGCTCGCTTCCATGGAATATGTATCCATACTCTCTGGAATTGGGCCTGGAGCGGCTGCAATAACAAGGTTTGCATTAGCTTGCACAGCTTCACGCCAAATTGGTGGAACCTCTCTCATTGGATATTGACGATTTTGTTTCGTACTACGTTTCCCTAACTCTCTTGGTGAACGAAGGGATGGGTCATTCCTATAACTTAAAATCAGTTCCATCGCTTCTTTTATATTTTGACCAACTATCATACCTGTAGCAAACTCTTTCTGAACATTAATTAATTCTCCTAGATTTGATTCAGGGTCATCCTCTTCCAATTCCTCACGTAGAAGGAAACACATTTCATCGAACACATATCGTTGTGTCGGTTCGTTCCATTGCATAAATGTATCTAATACATCTTGTACATTATATCTTCCAACTTTCGAAACCCATCTAAGAGCAGTGGAATCTAATATTCCTCTTTCTTCAGTACTGGGAAGCTGACTACGTCTCTGCACAGAGTCAGAGGTAGGAGTCTTAATCAGAGTTTTATAGAAGGGAGATAGAATATTAGAGACAGAATCAGTGATTCTTCGACGAACAGAAAGCGGAGTCATAATATTAGCAGAAGCAGTAAATAGAGTAGCAGTTGGAACAGATAGATCAGGAACAGTAGGAGTAGCAGGCAAAATAGCTTGTGAAGTAGCAGGTGTGAGCGACACAGGCATAGGTAAAGAAGCCGGCAACCCTGGAAGAGGGGCTGGCAAAGGAACATTAATATTGACCACAGGAGGTACAGGAACTTGATTCGGGGGAGCGGGAACAGGGACACCAGGTTGTCCAGCAACCGGTAATTGAACATTCGGTATAGGTGGAGCCGTAGCACCCTGTGCATACGGTGGGGGTGATCGTAACAAGTAAGACAACAGGGGATCCTTTTCAGGGTCCTCTACTATCTTAGCCGTACTCGATGGCAAAGCAGGATAGCACTTGTCTATCGCTAAATTACGCTCTCTATTGGCCACCTCCATCGCCTTCTCAGACTCGTTGAGTTGCAGCTGCTTAGCAGACTGTTCTAAAGTCAACTCTTGCTCTTTCTGTTCTTTCTTCAACTTTTTAGTTTCTCTCTGTTTAGATTCTTTTCGCCAATAACGAAAAGAATCAAACATTGCCGGCCGGGCTTTCTTCTTAAACAACCTTCTTTCTAGATTATCGAGAACTTCAGGTTCAAAACTACCATGTAGTGGCCAACTAAGGACACCATCTTTCTCTGTGTAGTGGATCCATATCTCGTTATAAGAGATAGGGCCCACACCAAACTTGCAATAAAGATCATAAAGAGGAGTTCCAATCGGAGGAACCAAACACGAGTCCTCCAACTGGGAATCACTGTTGCAACTAAAACAAGACAATATACAATTTTTCCGACTTACCATTTTATAATCCGGAACACAACACAAACAAAACACAAAATAGAAAAGATGCGCACTCGAACCAAGAATTTTAGGCCTACCAGAACTGACAATTGTATCGATACCTGAACTGAACAGAATGATTATCGTAACCAGAATAACCAGTGATAACCTTACAGATCTGAACTGAACTGAGAACTAAAAGGATTATCCAAACAGGAGCAACCCTTACAAAATAACCAACTAGCAACCACTGAATACTTAACTGAGGCACTGAAGACGTCACCAAGGAGAAACCCGTCACGTTTCGCCGTACTGAGGACTGCACCTCGGGTCCAAGACAGGGCGACGGTCAAGGCAACGGACCACTGCAGCCGTCTGAACGGGAACCCTCGTGGAAGAGGACGTCGGGGCCACTTTTGCGATATGCCGGGATCGATGAAGTGGGGTGCCTCCCTCTGAAATCTTCACACGAAGCTCCTCGAACTCTTCAGGCTTTTGGACCGGTACCGAATGACGTCGCCCAACGTTGGGCGCCAATTGGAGTTCTGGACTTTTTGGTTCCGTCCAGAGGTGTCAGGGACAACACCCGAAGACCCCGGAGTTCAACCTGTCTCGGTGCACAAACAAACAGAAACACGGGCTTCTCGATGGTGGCGTCAAAGACCAAAGGTTTATTACTGCAGGGACACAGAAGTCACAGAAACTACACATGGGCAGTATCTAGGAGCCTGTTCGATTTGTACAAAGAGGGTTGCTCCTTATATACTAAATATTGGGCTTCAGGCAAATTCTTTACATGTTACCACAGTTCTAAACATTCGTGTCTTAAACAATAAATATTTGGCGTTGCACAGGAATCGTCAACAGTATCTGATGTCAAAACATTACGAATGAGGGGTTCCCACTATTCCATCATAATCCCATGTCAATTTCTCATACAAGACCCGGACCGCCTCATCGTAAATTTCGTTACCTCCCCCTAATAAAGGCCCAGAAGGAAAGGAGCAGAGCCAGGTGCAGAAGATAGAAAGACAGGATAAGAAATGTTTGTGGGTCGTAAATGGGCACGGTTACCAGCTTCGGCCGCCTAATCATGATCAGGCCAACGAACACAAGAACCAGTATAGCAGGACTGGCCTCAGGCTGGGGAGGCAGCTCTTGCCGAGTCATGCTGCCACAGCGTTGCTGGCCTAAGGTGCACGTGTCACTAGCAAGGTGAATCGCCGGCTAAAGCCTACGTGTCCTTAAATGAAAAAGAGGTCATTGCGTGTCCATTGACTATGTGAGGGCAAGGAATACAAAATGTCTGCCGTAATCTAAGATGGATGCCATGGGAAGAACGGAAATGTGTTTGTAACTGGAGTGCTCTTGCTCGTAGCATAGCGAAAACATCAGGATATACTAAATGGATCATTTGCGGTTCACTGATACCAAAATTATGTATTTACGACAATGATTAAAACACGGGTAAAATCGTCACGGAACCTCAAAGCTCAATGGGTGAAAAAGCTGTCAGCAAGGGAGACTCTACATGCGGCACCTCCAGGGTCAGGGCCTGACCATAGAGTGATTGCCTAGAGTAAAGGACGCCTGGATAGAGCAAATTTTATCAATAAAAACAATTGAGAGTTCCTCGCACCAAGCGTTGGACGAGGGAAGGGTGATGGATTCAGCTCTAGGGGCCATGAATCTCTGGACAATAGAAAACATTTCTTTAGAATTGTTCCTGGCTAGATCAATACGATCTGCATAGTAAAGGCTTTCGGTCTGAGCTATAGAGGCATAATACAACTACTGTGCTTTCCTAAGGTTAAGCTTCGCCGAGGGGCAATATTCCAGCCGACATTGGTGTTCTAATTTTTTGCAGTGTTGTTTCTGTAATTTATGCTCATGCGAAAACTACTGCTTAGAAGGGGAATCCCTGGATAGTTCAGCAGTGGCTGCAGGAGAAAAACGGTCCACCGCCCTCTTGATCCAGCTGGACAAGCACTCCATATTGCCGTCCGGGACCCAGGAGAAGTGTGACAAAAGGTGATCGGACCAAAGCACCAGTAGAGGATCCTCCCCCTTAATGGGGAAGTTGGAACAAATAGAATCAAGGATTTGACCACCTAAGTGCTTCGGTGCCCTGACACATTGAGTAAGCTGAGCAAGTTAAGAGAATCGGCGAATTCGCTGGAGTCCCCAACATCATCTTTATCCAAATGAATAATAAGATCTCACAGAAAGAGAGTGAACCGCAAAGCGCAGGGAATATTAACATCCGCCAAGTTTTTGAGAAAAGGCACAGCAGGCATAGGGGGCCTATAGACCAATGTTCCACCCAGCGAGGCGTGAGGGGAGACAGTGATACTGAAATCAAGGACTTCACCCTCTCCTAACTGAGAGGACTCCTCGCAGTGGAAGGCCCACTTGTCCCTATAGATGACCGAAACTCCACCACCCGTCCCAACTTTGCGGTCTGCATGGGAGATCTTATATCCCGTGGGTATCACCATCTCGATAATAGTGTTTGAGGAATCATTAAGCCAGGTATCGATAATGAATTATAGATCTACCTGTTTATCGGAAAGTAGATCAAAGATATCCTGGTGGTGTCTGCCTAGTGATCGAGTGTTAAGTAATGCTGCTTTAAACTTGGACCCCTTCCCACTGACACTGGAAATGGTCCCAGAGTGCTGGGATGCATCCAAGCCTAGGCGTAGATCAAAACTAGATTATGACAAACAGGGAGGGGGGTACTCTAACACCTTCCACCTGCTAGACAGGAGGTAAGGGTGTGGGCGAAGTGAAGGAAGATCTTTGCGGCTGTAGGCTCGAGGGGCAGTATGGTCCAGTGGAAGATGGGAGCATGGCTGGTGCTGGTCACTTATGGGACACTGACGGGTGCAGACGGACTTGCCTTGGGCATGCCAGTGGCGCACCTGACACGCGCTGCGTGCATTTTAAAGGGGAAGCCGCTCTGACAACTAGAGTGCACACTGAGCGAAAATGGCATCTTTAGTTGTCCAGTGGAGGAAATCAGGAAGTGGCTACCGGCCCGGCCTCCCATGTCCAGGTAAATAAATGAGCGTAATGACCAAGCCCCAACAACAAATTCATATAGTGCAGGATTTTGACCATAAAAATCATCAGAGGTACAATAAAATTAATTTAAAAAGAATAGCAGCAGTAATGTGCAAATGTGCAAAAGGTTACCATGAGCAACCCCTCAAGGCACTGGCATCCGCGCAGCACACATTTTAATAAGAAAGCCACTCCAACAACTAAAAACCCAAAAACCCATATCAGCCCTAAACCCTAAAAATTCCCATGCTAATCAAACACTCACACCCACACTAAACCCTAAAAATTCTGTTGTCACCCTAAACCCTAACAAATCCCTTGCCTCCTGAAGGCCCATAGACACCCAAAACTGTAAAAATTCACTTGCCACACTAAAACAAAAAATCCCTTACTACCCAAAAACCCATACCCTCCAGAACTTAAAAAAATTACTTGCCCCCCAAAAAACGCATACCCACCCTAACCCCATAAAAACTCAGGCACCCAGAAACCCATAGACAACCTAAACCCCCAAAAATACCTTACCACCCAAAAACACGCACCCACCCTAATCCCTAAAAATTCCCATATCACACAATAACCCATACCCACCAAGAAACCATAAAATGTCCCTTGCCCCCAAAAATCCACACCCACCATTAACCTTAAATATTCCCTTGCCACCCAAAAACCCACACCAATCCTAAACCCTAAAAAAACCCTTACCACCCAAAAACCTATAACCACCATAAACTATAAAAATTCACCTGCCACCTAAAAACCCATATCCACCCTAAACCCTAAAAATGCCCTTGCCACCCAAATACCCACCCCCACCCTAAACTCTAAATATTCCATTGTTAACCAAAAACCCATACCCACTCTAAACCCTAAGAAATCCCTTACCACATAAAAACCCAGACCCACTCTTAACCTTAAAAAATCCTGTGCCACCCAAAAACACATACACACTCCCTAAACCCTAAAATCCCTTGCCACCCAAAAACTAATACAAATGCTAAACCCTAAAAACGCCCTAACCACCTAAATACCCATACCGACCCTAAATTAAACAAATCCCATTGCCACACACAAAAACATTTCTTCCCCAGCCAAAATACCATTCCGAACATAAACCCCAAAATATCCTTTGCCACACAAAAATTTCCGTTGTCCCCCAAAAACCTATAACCACCATAAACTATAAAAATTCACTTGCCACCTAAAGACCCATATCCACCCTAAACCCTAAAAATGCCCTTGCCACCCACAAACACATACCTACCCTAAACCCTAAAACATCCCTCACCACCCAAATACCCACCCCACCCTAAACTCTAAATATTCCATTGCCACCCAAAAACCCATACCCACCCTAAACCCTAAGAAATCCCTTACCACATAAAAACCCAGACCCACTCTCAACCTTAAAAAATTAAATGTCACCCAAAAACACATGCACACGCCCTAAACCCTAAAAATCCCTCGCCTCCCGAAAACCAATACAAATGCTAAACTCTAAGAAAATCCCTCACCACCCAAATTAAACAAATTCCATTGCCACATAAAAAACAATTTCCTCCCCAGCCAAAATACCATGCTCACCCTAAACCCCAAAATATCCTTTGCCACCCTTAAATACATACAAATGCTAAACCCTAAAAATGTATTACCACCCAAATACCAATACCCACCCTAAACCCTAAAGGTTCCCTTGCCACCCAAAATCCATACCCACCCCATAACCTAGAAAGTCCTCTACTACCCAAAAACCCATACCCAACCTAAAACCTAAAAAATCCCTTGCCACCCACAAACACTGTAAACCCTACACAAATCTTTTGCCACCAAAAATCCTACACCCACCCTAAATGCTAAAAATTCCCTTGCCACCCATAAAACACCTACACACCCTAAACCCTCAAACAAATACCTTACTACGCAAAAACATACACCCACCCTAAACCCTAAAAACCCACTTACAACCCAAAAACCCATACCCACTCTTGACCCTAAAAAATCCCTTGCCAATCAAAAACCCATATGCCCATAAACCCTAAAAAAAATCCCCTGCCACCAAAAACACATACAAACACAAAACAATAAAAGATTCATTACTACCCAAAAACCCATACCCATCCTAAATCTAAAACATTATGTTGCCATCCAAAAACTCATACCCATCCAAATCCCACCCTAAACCCAGAAAAATTCTTTGCCACCCTTAAATACATACAAATGCTAAACCCTAAAAAATGTATTACCACTAATCCCACTCCGCGCCGCCCGCCTCCCTCCCGCCCTCCCTAAATACATAAATAAATGTATAAAAAGCTTTTAAAAACACTTACCTTGTCTGCCGCGTCCCCGGGGCTCCCTCTCGCCGTCCCGCCGTTCGCGCCGCCACCGAATCGGATCCTAATGCGCATGCGCGGGCAGCCGCGCATGCGCATTCCTCGCGAGAAATGCGCATGCGCGGCCGCCCGCGCATGCGCATTATGATCCGAAATGGCGGCGCGCATCGCGGGACGGCGAGAGGGAGCCCCGGGGACGCGGCAGACAAGGTAAGTGTTTTAAAAAGCTTTTTATACATTTATTTATGTATTTAGGGAGGGCGGGAGGGAGGCGGGTGGCGGCCGGCTACGCTCCGTTTGCGGAGCGCGCGTAGTGCCGCCTGGCTACGCCGGCTACGCAAAATGCGTAGGAGGCGGCACTCTGTGCACTCCGTGCACGGAGCGTAGCTGGCCGCCCAGGCTTAATTACCACCCAAATACCAATACCCACCCTAAACCCTAAAGGTTCCCTTGCCACCCAAAAACCCACAACCACGCTAACCCTAAAAAATCCCTTGCCAGACAAAATCCTATACAAATGCTAAACCCTAATAAAATCATTATTGAGCAGAAACCCATACCTAACCTAAACTCCAAAGGTTCACCTGCCACCCAAAACCCATACCCACTCTAAACCCTAAAAATTAATTATCACCCCAAAATCCATACGCACCGTAAACCATACAAAATCCCTTGCCCCCCAAAAACCCACACCCACTCAAAACCGTAAAATTTCTCTTGCCCCCCAAAATCCCATTCCCACCGTAAATCCTACAAAATCACTTGCCACCAAAAATCCCACACCCATCTTAAAAGATAAAAATTCCCTTGCTGCCCATAAAACTCATACCCACCCTAAAAAATCCCTTACCACTAAAGAACCTACACCCATCCTAAAATCCAAAAATTCAAATGCCACCCCAAAACTAATACCCACCCTAAAACCTAAAATATCCCTAACCATTCAAAAATCCATATTCACCCTAAACCCTAAAACTTCCTGTGCTGCCCAAAAACCCATACCAGATCAATTAACCAATCAATCAATCATGGAATGTGTTGTAAAGCGCACTACTCACCTGTGAGAGTCTCAAGGCGCTGGGGGGGGGGGGCAGGGGATGCTGCTATTGCCACTCAAAAAACAATACCCACCCTAAAAAATTCCTTGCCACCCACAAATCAATACAAACACTTAGCCTGAAAAGATTAATTACGACCCAAAAACGCATACCCACCCTAAACCCTAAAGGTTCCTATTTCACCCAAAACCCATACTCACCCTAAAACCTAAGACAAACCTCACAATTCAACAACCCATACCCACCGTAAACCATAAAATGTCCCTTGCCCCAAAAACTCACACACACTTTACACCTTAAAATTTCTCTTGCCACTCAAAAACCCATACCCAACCTCAACCCAAAAAATGCCCTTGCCACCGAAAAACTCACAGCTACCCTAAACCCTAAAAAGCCCTTATCACCTAAAAACCTATTCTCACCCTAAACCCTAAAAAGTACCTTACCACCCAAAAACCCATCCCCTCCCTAAAGCCTAGAAATTCCCTTGCCACCCAAAAACCCATACACACCCTAAAACCTAAAAAAGCCCATATCACCTAAAATCCATACCTACCGTAAACCCTAAAACATCCCTTACCACCCAAATACCCACCCCAACCCTAAATTCTCAATATTCCATTGCCACCCAAAAACCCATACCCACCCTAAACCCTAAGAAATCCCTTACCACATAAAAACCCAGACCCACTCTAAACCTTAAAAAATTCAATGCAACCCAAAAACACATGCACACGCCCTAAATCCTAAAAAAGTCCCTTGCCTCCCAAAAACCAATACAAATGCTAAACCCTAAAAAATCCCTCACCACCCAAATACCCATACCCACCCTAAATTAAACAAATTCCATTGCCACACAAAAAACAATTTCCTCCCAAGCCAAAATACCATGCTCACCCTGAACCCCAAAATATCTTTTGACACCCTTAAATACATACAAATGCTAAACCCTAAAATGTATTACCACCCAAATACCAATACCCAACCTTAAACATAAAAAATCCCTTGCCACCCAAAAACACTGTAAACCCTACAAAAATCTCTTGCCACCAAAAATCCTACTCCCACCCTAAATGCTAAAAATTCCCTTGCCACCCATAAAACCCCTATACACCCTAAACCCTCAAACAAATACCTTACCACGCAAAAACATACACCCACCCTAAACCCTAAAAATCCACTTACAACCCAAAAACCTATACCCACCCTTGACCTTAAAAAATCCCTTGCCACTCAAAAACCCATATGCCCATAAACCCTAAAAAAAAATCACCGGCCACCAAAAACACATACAAACACAAAACACTTAAAGATTCATTACTACCCAAAAACCCATACCCATCCTAAATCTAAAACATTCTGTTGCCATTCAAAAACTCATACCCACCCAAATCCCACCCTAAACCCAGAAAAATCCTTTGCCCTTAAATACATACAAATGCTAAACCCTAAGAAATGCAATACCACCCAAATACCAATACCCACCCTAAACCCTAAAGGTTCCTTTGCCACCCAAAAACCCACAACCACACTAAATCCCCAAAATTCATTATCACCCAAAAATCCATACCCACCCTAAACCATACCATATCCCTTGCCCCACAAAAACCCACACCCACTCAAAACCTTAAAAATTCCCTTGCGACCCAAAATCCCATTCCCACCATGAATCCTACAAAATCCCTTGCCACCAAAAAGCCCACACCCATCTTAAAAGATAAAAATTCCCTTGCTGCCCATAAAACTCATACCCACCCTAAAAAATCCCTTACCACTAAAGAACGTACACCCATCCTAAAACCAAAAAATTCAAATGCCACCCCAAAACTAATACCCACCCGAAACCCTAAAAGATCCCTAACCATTCAAAAATCCATACTCACCCTAAACCCTAAAACTTCCTGTGCTGCCCCAAAACCCATACCCAATCAATCAATCAGGGAATTTGTTGCAAAGCGCACTTCTCACGTGTGAGGGTCTCAAGGTGCTGGGGAGGGTGGCGGGATGCTGCTATTGCCACTCAAAAACCAATACCCACCCGAAAAAATTCCTTGCCACCCACAAATCCATACAAACACTAAGCCAGAAAAGATTCATTACGACCCAAAGACCCATACCCACCTTAAACCCTAAAGGTTCCTATGTCACCCAAAACCCATACTCCCCCTAAAACAAACCTCACAACCCAAAAACCCATACCCACCCTAATCCATAAAGTGTCCCTTGCCCCCAAAAACCCACACCCACTTTAAACCTTAAAAATTCTCTTGCCACCCAAAAACCCATACCCACCCTGAACCCTAAAAATGCCCTTGCCACCCAAAACTCCACACCCACCCTAAACCCTAAAAAAGCCCTTATCACCTAAAAACCTATACTCACCCTAAACCCTAAAAAAGTACCTTACCACCCAAAAACCCGTCCCCCCAAAGCCTAGAAGTTCCCTTGCCACCCAGAAACCCATGTAAACCCTAAAAGCTAAAAAAGCCCATATCACCTAAAATCCATACCTACTCTAAAACCTAAAAAACCCAATCAATCAATCAATGAATCAGGGAATTTGTAAAGCGCACTACTCACCCGTGAGGTTCTCAAGGCACTGGGGGGGAGGGGGGCGGGGGATGCTGCTAGTGCTTGAACAGCCAGGTCTTGAGAAGCCTCCTGAAGGTTAGTAGGTCTTGGGTCTGCCGTAGGTGGATGGGGAGGGTGTTCCAGGTCTTGGCGGTGAGGTAGGAGAATGATCTGCCGCCAGAGGTTGCTCTTCGGATGCAGGGGACGGTATGGAGGGAGTGGTCGGCAGAGCAGAGCTGGCGGTTCGGGGTGTAGAATGTGAGTAGTCAGTTGAGGTAGGTTGATCCGGTGTCGTGGAGAATCTTGTGTTAGTGGGTGAGGGACTTGAAGGTGATCCTCTTGTTGACGGGCAGCCAGTGCAGGTCTCTCAGGTGGGGTTTCATGTGGCTGTGTCGCGGGATGGCGAGGATCAGGCGGGCCGAGGCGTTCTGTATGCGTTGCAGATGTTTCAGTAGTTTGGCTGGGGTTCCCGCATGGAGGGCGTTTCCATAGTCCCGCCTGCTGCCGACGAGGGCCTGGGTAACCGTTTTTCTTGTCGGTGGGGATCCATCTGTAGATCTTGCGGAGCATGCGGAGCATGCGGAGCATGCGGAGGGTGTTAAAGCAGGAGGATGAGACGGCGTTGACTTGCTTGGTCATGGATAGTGTTGAGTTGAGGATGAACCCCAGGTTGCGTGCATGGTCGGTGGGCGTTGGTGTTGCTCTCAGGGCAGTCCGCTACCAGGAGTCGTCCCAGGCTGAGGGGGTGGAGCCGAGGATGAGGACCTCTGTCTTGTCCGAGTTCAGCTTCATACCGCTGTTCTTCATCCATTCGGCGACGGCTTTCATTCCTTCTTGGAGGTTGGTCATGGTGGTGAGGGGGTCCTCGGTGAGGGAGAGGATCAGTTGGGTGTCGTCGGCGTAGCAGATTATGTTGAGGTTGTGCAGTCTGGTAACGTGGGCGAGCTGGGACATGTTGATGTAAAACAATGTCGGGCTGAGGGATGATCCCTGGGTTACGCCGCAGATTATCTTGGAGGCTTCGGAGCGGAAAGGGGGGAGGCGGATGCACTGGGTACTGCCGGTGAGGAAGTAGATGGTCCAATCCAGGGCCTTGTCTCGGATTCCTGCGTTGTGGAGGCGTGTACGTAGGGTGCCGTTGCAGACCCTGTCGAAGGCGGCTGAAAGGTCCAGGAGGATGAGGGCTGCGGTTTTGCCATTGTCTAGCAGGACTCTGATGTCATCGGTGGCGGCGATGAGGGCAGTTTTGGTGCTGTGGTTGCTGCGAAACCCGGACCTGGACGGGTCCAGGATGTTGTTCTCCTCGAGGTAGCGGGTGAGCTGTTTGGTGATGGTTTTGCTCAAGGCCCTTTGCCGGGAAAGGGAGCAGGGAGATGGGCCAGAAGTTCTTGAGGTCCCTCGGATCTGCCTTGGGTTTCTTGAGCAGGGCGTTGATCTCGGCGTGCTTCCAGCTCTCTGAGACGGGCGCGATCTCGAAGGAGATGTTGATAGCCTTGCGGAGCTGGGTGCGATGGTGGCGCTGGCTTTGTTGAAGATGTGGTGTGGGCACGAGTCTGGATGGTGTTTATGATTTTGATGGTGTCGTCGTCATTGATGTTCGTCCAGGTGAGTAGGCGGTCGTTGTGGGTGGTGTTCGTGGTATCTGAAGTGTCGTTGGCTATCGTAGTGGTCTGGTCATCGAAGCTGTTGTGGATGTCTGCGATCTTGCGATGGACGAAGATGACCAGTGAGTTGCACAGGTTTTGCGATGGTGGGATGTCGTTGGTGTTGGAGCTGGGGTGTAAGAGTTCCTTCACGATGTTGAAGAGCTCTTTGCTGTTGTGTGCGTTGTTGTCGAGGCGGTCCTTGAAGGAAGGGGTTTTGGCTGATCTACCCACATTAAACCCAAAAAGAGCCCTTATCTAAAATCCTATAATCACCCTAAACCCTAATAAATATCTTGCCACCAAAAACCCACACCCACCCTAAACCCTGGAAATTCCCTTCCCAGCCAAAAACACATACCCACCCTAAACCCTAAGACAAACCTCACAACCAAAAACCCATAACCACCCTAAACCCTAAAAATTCTTTATCACCGTAAAACCCATAAACACGCTAAATCATAACATTTTCCTTGCCCCTCAAAAACCCACACCCACCCTAAACCTTAAAAATCCTCTTGCCACCCAAAAACCAATACACACCATAAAACTTACAAAATTCCTTGCCACCAAAAATCCCACACACATCCTAAATGATAAAATACCCCTGCCACCCAAAAAACCCATACCTATCCTAAACCCTAAAAATCACTTATCACTCAAAAACCTACACCCACCCTAAACCCTAAAAATTCAATTGTCACCCAAAAACTCATACCCGCCCTACACCCTAAAATATCCCTTACCATTCAAAAACCCATACCCACCCTTCAAAAAAATCTTGCCACCCAAAAACCCACACAAACACTAAACTCTACAAGATTACCAGGCAAAAACCCATGCCCATCCTAACCCCTAAAGGTTCCCTTGCCATGCAAAACCTAGGCCCACCATAAACCCTAAAAAATCTTGTACCACTCAAATACCCATACACACCCTAAATCCTAAAAGATCCCTTACTACCCAAAACCCTATCATCACCCTAAACCCAAAAAATTCCCTTACCACGTAAAAACCCATACCCACCCTAAAACCCATACCCACTCTAAACTGTTAAAAAATCCCTCTCCACTGGAAAACCTATACCCACCCCAAACCCTTAAAATTCTCTTGTCACCCAAAAAACCATGCAATTGCTAAACCCTAATAAAATCATTATCACCCAAAAACCCATACCCACCCAAAACCCTAAAAATTCCTTATCTCCCAAAATCCCATACCCACCCTAAACCATAAAATTTACCGTGCCACACAAAAACCCACAACCACCCAACACCATAAAAATTCCCTTGCCACCCAAAAACCCAAACCCACCGTAAATCCTATAAAATCCCTTGCCACCTACAATCCCACACCCATCTTAAATAATAAAAATTCCCCTTCCACCCATAAAACCCATACCCACCCTAAACCCAAAAAAATCCCTTACCACCCAAAAACCTACACCTACCCTAAACCATAAAAATTCACTTGCCACCCAAAAATCATACCCAATCCTAAACACTAAAATAGCTCTTACCACCCAAAAACCTATACTCACCCTAAAAAAACTTTCCGCCCAAATACCTATACCACAGTGAAGTAGTGTGGCTCACTGGTTAGAGGCGGCAGACCCGAGAGCAGAGGACGGCCCGGGACCAGGGTTCGATTCCCGGCGCGGCAGGTTTCTGGACCAGGGTCAGCGGACTCAATAATTCTCTCGCCTCGGTGCCCACTCTGATCAGCGTTCACACTCGGCAACTCTAGGCATTAGCTTGCCTCATCTTCACTAACGGCCCCACCAGACCGCCGGGGATGCCTGGTCTCACCCTGGAGATACCCATTAAGGGACCATCTCTCAGGGAAGCCAGGAAGGGTTTCGCAGCGGTCGAAGCGCCTTGGGACCCTACGGGTAAGTAGTGCGCTATATAAATGCCTATACATTTACCCACCCTAAATCTAAAATATTCAGTTGCAACCCAAAGCCCGTTACCCACCCTGAACCCTACACATTCCCTTACCACCCAAAAACTCACACCCAAGCTAAACCCTAAAAAAGCTCTTAAAACCTAAAAACCTATACTCACCCTAAACCCTAAAAAATACCTAACCACCCAAATACCCATATACACTCGAAACCCTAGAAATTCCCTTGCCACCTAAAAACCTGTACACACCCTTAACGCTATAAAAGCCCATATCACCTAAAAACACATTTCTATTGTAATTTGATGTCATAACCTTTTTTCCAGAAACAGCAAGAAAGCCTATAGCATTAACTTATATTTACATGTTGGTATAAATGCTGCCTGATTGCTATGTTTGAGAGTTTTTTGTCATATTTAGAAGCAGGTCCTTTATAGTGCAATTGCCTTCTTTTTCTCATAACATGACCTACTCTTTATAGGATCATCGCATGAGCAGCACTTCTTTTAGTTAAAAAACTTTCAGAGCATCAGTCTTTCCACTTCATGGTGTTCTTCCCCAAGTCAACGACATATAATTGTACAGTACTAGGCAATGTCCCTACCTTATATAAAAGGTGCATTGCTACTTCTCAAATCACCAACTCCCATTATTACATTTTACCATCATTTTTAGACCACAAGAAATTTAAATAAAGCTGCGAAAGTCACATAATTTTTGAAACTTTGCTCTAAATTTGCTAAGCAAAATTTCCAAAATTTCACCACTTCACATACTATTGCGTCATTTGAGGCAACATTTTACTGCAAGTACATGAGAAAAATGCGAATGTTCTGAACATGAACGGCTGTTGCTTGTGCTGCCCGTGTTTTCATGCTATGTTTTCACCACAGCATGTATTTTGTGCTCCAATATCGCACTCAATGATGGATTCTCATTTTGAGTAATTGCATATGATTTCACATAATTTTTCGGCAGATTCGCATAACTATGGGAAAACAAATTATGAGAATATCACACACCGTATCATTTTACACATTTGACAGGATCTCTGCCTTCCAAATCTTGCCAAATTGATTACTAAGCCTTCTCTGATTACCACCTTTTTTAGTGTACATGCACTTATCACCTTGTTGTCCCTCTAACAAGGCTACTGCTGTGTTGATACCTATATGTTTTAGTTCTGACGATATTATAATTTGTGTGTCTATCTCTCACAGTTAATTATTACTATTTGAATTTGTAATGCGAACAGCTACCTCAAGGGGTTTCCCGGCACAAAGAAGGGAGGTGAGAGATTCCTGAATTAAAAGAGCTAAGGGGGTCAATATGATACCGGGTGGATTGCCACTGCTCGACCGGCGGTGGTGGTCCGTCCGCCATCTCTCCCACCAGCCATTTACCCCCGCCGGATTTGGGAAATAATATGGTGGCGGTGCCTAGCAGGCACTGTCCGCCATATTATGATGAGGGATTTTGAATGTCTTTCCATGGCGGCGATACAGCCACGGAAAGTCTGGCGTAAATTGCATGCGGGACCCCGGGGGGTTGGGGGCGGCACTTGGTGGGTACCTATGGTACCCACCTTCATTGCCATGCACAAGGTGGCAGGCACCATGCAGTGCCTGTCACGTTGTGCATGGAAATGCACAGCATGCCTCCTCTGCATTAGGGTGGGTTCTGCTGTGTAAATGATGTGTAATGCGACCGCCAGGGTGGCGGTCGCATCCTAATTGGCTGTGCGGGAACGCCGGGTGGCCGGTCTCAGTACCGCTAGGGTGGCGAGCGGACTTCAGTCTGCCCGCCATCCTAATAAGCCCCTGAGTCTTCAAACCTTTGCGAAAAATGAGGGTAGATGTACAGTTTCTCAATGACTATGGGAAAGAATTCCAGAGTTTTGGGCCTAAATCTGAAAAGGAATGATCTGTCATATGAGTCAAGTAGAACATAGGCACACTAAATAGAGAGTGATTCATAGATCGCAAGGATCAAGAAGGATGATAAAGTGACATCAAGTCTTAAAAATAACCTTGATCCAGTCCTGCTTTAGGCTTGAACATGTAGCATAAGGCTTTGAACATGATACGGTTAGGAATTGTCAACCAATGAAGCTCGTGAAGAACGTTGGAGACTGAGGAAGTTTGTGGAAGTTGGTAAAACATTACAACTGCATTCTGAACTAATTGTAGCCGGCAGGTTGTGGCTTTGTCTGCTCCTTAATGGAACTAATTGCTGTAGTTCAGTCAGGCTAAAATCAAAGCCTGGATCACAGTCCTTTGAGTGGGAGTAGGGATCATCCAAATGATATTTTTTAGCCATTTGAGGACCACAAAACTAGTGGCGTTCAACTTAGCCACTTGAAGCTTCATAGACAATTTGTCATCCAGAAGGAATCCCAGATTTTTTACTTTCTGAGTTGGAATGGGCAGAGCCCCCAGAGAGTCAGTACAGTGATGAGGACCTCAGATGGAGGAGTTTGTCCCCAGAATTATGACCTCAGTCTTGAACCTGAGAGAGGTTTTGTTCATCCATAAGGAGATGATACTCAGGCTAAAGCTTAAATCCATGGGTCCATTTTTCTGTCTAGATGACAACATAAAGATGATCTGTGTGTCATCTGCGTAGGAGAAAAGTGTCAGACCACACCTCTATACTTCATCAACCAAAGGGTGGATGTAGATGTCAAACAATAAAGGGCTCAGAACTGAACTCAGTGCATGAGTCTCAGATCTGGAATAGGGGGACAAATTTGAAATGTACAATCTGTCAAAAATTATCTAAGCCAGGCCAAGGCTGAGCCATCAAGGCCCAGGCCAAACAGTCTCTCCTCCAAAATGGAATAAGACACCGTATTGAAGGCTACGCTAAGGTTAACAAAAAGAACTCAGCCGTACTGCCATAAAGGAGCTGCCTCTAGCACTCGGGAACGATCAAGAGGGCTAATTCCGTACTGTGTTCTGCCCTAAGTCCAGACTGAGAATGATGATGTAAAGTATAAGCCTCCACAAACGAGATAAGCTGGCTGAAGCAGGGAAATGGGATGATGGTTGGACATATTGGTTGGGTCCAAGTTGTTTTTTTTCAGGAGGGGAAGGACCATAGCATGTTTCTATTTCTTGGGAACCGGCCCCTTACCAAGAAAGATATTAAGAAGATCTCTTAACATAGATTACAAGGTAGAATCAAGTTGCCTGATCATTTTAGGGGGTAGAGAGTCAAAAGGAGAGCCTAATTTAATAGATTTAAATAGATTGCAAATGGTATTGAGGTCATAGTGTCCAACAAGGACCAACCCCCAGATTCATCATGCTCCTCTTTTGCGAGTCGTTAATAGCGATTATTAAGGAATCGCTATTAAAGACTCGCAAAACGGGATGCATGTAGAAATCGCAAAATTTATAGCGATTTCTACTGCTTCCTTATTTGCGTTTCGCTAAGGGTGCCAGGGTGTCCAAAGGACACCCTGTAGCACCCCTGAAATGGTGATTTACACTGGTGTTGCGCACACACATGTCCAAAGGACATGTGTGTGTGTAACATCCAACTTAGAAAAATGCACTAAAGTGCATTTTTCTAATTTTTCGCTATTTACCATGAAGTCAGACTTCGGGGTAAATAGCGGCCCAAGATTGCAAATTCGAAATTCTAAAATGTTTCATGAATTGCATTTAAGGAATCTCAAATAGAGATTCCTTAAATGCAATTCCTCGCAATTTAGCGATTTCAAAATTTGCGATTTTTGCATTTGGGATGATAAATCCCAAATGCCAAAAAAGCGCTCGCAAATTGCCAGATACGCAGAATCTGGCCCTTTGCGAGCTGATTTTGGCTTCATGAATCTGGCTGCAAATCCTTTAGGTGTTGCATCAACATTAATCATGGTGGTGTTAAAAGACATGGTGGGATTCTAATAGTTAAGGGCAAAGCAAAATGGTCAGACAACAATAGTAGCATACGGGGAGAAGTCACCAAGTCCGAGACATTGGAAAAAACTGCATCCAACAAATGGCTGGCCAGATGAGTAGGGCCAGTGTTGCACAAAGTCAGACTAAAGACACCAAGATCCACTATGAGAGTGGAACTCAAGGTGCAACTGAGATCTTCTAAATGAAGATTAATATCAGCAAGTAGAGTTAATGTGTGGAGCTACCAAGTATGACAAGGAGGTACACCAATTTCCTGTGTAACCAGGTAGACGATACAGCAGGGCTTCTGAGAACATGAATGTCGGTGTAAGCGAGATCGCAATTCAGAAATATTTACAGTCAGGAACAGAAATTTTTTCAGTTTTACACTGGAAGTTGTTTTAAAAAATAATGGCAATCCCACTGCCTGTCCTGTCTGGTCTATCTTTCCTAACTATAGAATAATTAGGGGGAGGGCCGTAATTACTTTTGGTGCAGAGTAAGCATGGGCGGATTTTGTGAATTGGCAATCCGCGAAATTGCGTATTTACGGATTCGCAATCCGCAAAATCCGCGAACTCTCGCAAATTTTGCTGATTCCTTTTTTTTTTGTGTTTGCAAGTGTTTCTGCCATTTCGCAAGGGTTTTTTACCAGTTCGCAAACGCGAACTTACTTGTCGGGTAGCAACGGTCGCGACCATGTTGTTTCTACGTCTGGTTCATCACAGCACCCTCTGTTTCACCACTGCCACCCTCTGTTTCACCACTGCCACCCTCTGGCTCACCCATGCCACCCTCTGGCTCACCCATGCCACCCTCTAGTTCATCACTGTAGATTATGGGGGGAAAAGCACACCTTTTCCTGCCTCAACTGACATGAATGAATTAGGGGCTGATTAATGTGTCACTGAATTTGAACTTCCAGGCTGGCACCTGCTTCCTTATCTGTAATTGCTTTCTGTTGCAGTGTAATTTTTTTAACAGGACCTTTGTTGTATACTTGTAGCTATTCTCTGAGCCTGCTGTGAGGGTCAGAGCAGGGTCATAGAATAGTTGCTAGTAGGCAATTGAACTCTGAAGGGGCCCCTCAGGAAGCACTACAGGGAATGGTTACTAATGATAAGATTGAACTTTTGCACCTGCTGAGTGCTTTCAGTTTTGCAAAAATCCAAATATCCAGCAGCATCCACAAAAAGTAATCCTTCCAGGCACTACAGGGAATGGTTACTAATGATAAGATTGAACTTTTGCACCTGCTGAGTGCTTTCAGTGTTGCAAAAATCCAAATATCCAGCAGCATCCACAAAAAGTAATCCTTCCAGGTCAAGATCCAAATCAAAGTGACCAGCACATGAAGAAAGGACTGGGAGGAGCCTGCTGGACAGGAACAGGAAGTTGGAGACTGTGGGGCACTTCCTTCCTCCCACCCACCCCCCAAAATGGACTCCTGAGGAGTTATTCTGATAAAAATGTTCAAGGTTTATGCTGCCTGCTGGTGGATTTCTTGTGCGAAATTGCAAATTTTGCAATCTCGCAATTGCGAGATTGTCGCTGCCCGCCGCATCTACGTGTTCGCAAGTGTTTACTCCAGCAAAATTGTATAGTATTCTAGTTGGCAAGTGCGACCAAGCAAAAAACCCGCTTCGCACGGATTTACGAATTTTCGGCAAGTTCGCGAGAGTTCGCGGATTGCGAATTTGCCGAAAATCCGCAAAATCCGCGAGCGGAACGGATTTTACGCCCATGCTTAGTGCAGAGCCCGCGTGAAGTCATGTCTCAGTAAAAGCAGTGCATCAGGCGGAGAAGCCCGCAAAAAGTTGAATAGATGTTGTTCGTGTTTAGGGAGAGTCCGACAGTTAAAACTGAAGAATCGAAATTCCTTGGTCTTACTAGATACTCCAGAAGAGTCAGAGATATGGTCAGCCATAGTGGGGGAAACCTCAAAGGCGTTGGCTGCAGATGAGTTACAGGCATTACTATCAGTACTGTTTACATAGATAGAACATACATAATTACAGTTGCTACAGGCTAAAGGACTCACCCCAGGCACAATAATCTGACAATCCATGGGGCGGACAAGCTGTAAAGTCTTTAATTGGTTCTGAGTCTAAGCTAACCTCTCCAGTAAACGGGGACCAGGGTTAGTGGCCCCTGGCCCAGGCGAGACATGGATGGGCACAGATGGGCTTGACTTTGACACGTCTTTGGTGCACAAGCGGCACACCTGCTGCACGCGTCTGTGGTACATTCACTCCCCGGCCATATACACCCTAAAAGCTAAAAAAGCCCATATCACCTAAAATCCATACCTACTCTAAAACCTAAAAAACCCAATCAATCAATCAATGAATCAGGGAATTTGTAAAGCGCACTACTCACCCGTGAGGTTCTCAAGGCACTGGGGGGGAGGGGGGCGGGGGATGCTGCTAGTGCTTGAACAGCCAGGTCTTGAGAAGCCTCCTGAAGGTTAGTAGGTCTTGGGTGTGCCGTAGGTGGATGGGGAGGGTGTTCCAGGTCTTGGCGGTGAGGTAGGAGAATGATCTGCCGCCAGAGGTTGCTCTTCGGATGCAGGGGACGGTAGGGAGGGAGTGGTCGGCAGAGCAGAGCTGGCGGTTCGGGGTGTAGAATGTGAGTAGTCAGTTGAGGTAGGTTGATCCGGTGTCGTGGAGAATCTTGTGTTAGTGGGTGAGGGACTTGAAGGTGATCCTCTTGTTGACGGGCAGCCAGTGCAGGTCTCTCAGGTGGAGTTTGATGTGGCTGTGTCGCGGGATGGAGAGGATCAGGCGGGCCGAGGCGTTCTGTATGCGTTGCAGATGTTTCAGTAGTTTGGCTGGGGCTCCCGCATGGAGGGCGTTTCCATAGTCCCGCCTGCTGCCGACGAGGGCCTGGGTAACCGTTTTTCTTGTCGGTGGGGATCCATCTGTAGATCTTGCGGAGCATGCGGAGGGTGTTAAAGCAGGAGGATGAGACGGCGTTGACTTGCTTGGTCATGGATAGTGTTGAGTTGAGGATGAACCCCAGGTTGCGTGCATGGTCGGTGGGCGTTGGTGTTGCTCTCAGGGCAGTCGGCTACCAGGAGTCGTCCCAGGCTGAGGGGGTGGAGCCGAGGATGAGGACCTCTGTCTTGTCCGAGTTCAGCTTCAGACCGCTGTTCTTCATCCATTCGGCGACGGCTTTCATTCCTTCTTGGAGGTTGGTCATGGTGGTGAGGGGGTCCTCGGTAAGGGAGAGGATCAGTTGGGTGTCGTTGGCGTAGCAGATTATGTTGAGGTTGTGCAGTCTGGTAACGTGGGCGAGCTGGGACATGTTGATGTAAAACAATGTCGGGCTGAGGGATGATCCCTGGGTTACGCCGCAGATTATCTTGGAGGCTTCGGAGCGGAAAGGGGGGAGGCGGATGCACTGGGTACTGCCGGTGAGGAAGGAGATGGTCCAATCCAGGGCCTTGTCTCGGATTGCTGCGTTGTGGAGGCGTGTACGTAGGGTGCCGTTGCAGACCCTGTCGAAGGCGGCTGAAAGGTCCAGGAGGATGAGGGCTGCGGTTTCGCCATTGTCTAGCAGGACTCTGATGTCATCGGTGGCGGCGATGAGGGCAGTTTTGGTGCTGTGGTTGCTGCGAAACCCGGACCTGGACGGGTCCAGGATGTTGTTCTCCTCGAGGTAGCGGGTGAGCTGTTTGGTGATGGTTTTGCTCAAGGCCCTTTGCCGGGAAAGGGAGCAGGGAGATGGGCCAGAAGTTCTTGAGGTCCCACGGATCTGCCTTGGGTTTCTTGAGCAGGGCGTTGATCTCGGCGTGCTTCCAGCTCTCCGAGACGGGCGCGGTCTCGAAGGAGATGTTGATAGCCTTGCGGAGCTGGGTGCGATGGTGACGCTGGCTTTGTTGAAGATGTGGTGTGGGCACGAGTCTGGATGGTTTTTATGATTTTGATGGTGTCGTCGTCATTGATGTTCGTCCAGGTGAGTAGGTGGTCATTGTGGGTGGTGTTCGTGGTATCTGAAGTGTCGTTGGCTATCATAGTGGTCTGGTCATCGAAGCTGTTGTGGATGTCTGCGATCTTGCGATGGACGAAGATGACCAGTGAGTTGCACAGGTTTTGCGATGGTGGGATGTCGTTGGTGTTGGAGCTGGGGTGTAAGAGTTCCTTCACGATGTTGAAGAGCTCTTTGCTATTGTGTGCGTTGTTGTCGAGGCGGTCCTTGAAGGAGGGCCTTTTGGCTGATCTACCCACATCAAACCCAAAAAGAGCCCTTATCTAAAATCCTATAATCACCCTAAACCCTAATAAATATCTTGCCACCAAAAACCCACACCCACCCTAAACCCTGGAAATTCCCTTCCCAGCCAAAAACACATACCCACCCTAAACCCTAAGACAAACCTCACAACCAAAAACCCATAACAACCCTAAACCCTAAAAATTCTTTATCACCGTAAAACCCATAAACACGCTAAATCATAAAATTTTCCTTGCCCCTCACAAACCCACACCCACCCTAAACCTTAAAAATCCTCTTGCCACCCAAAAACCAATACACACCATAAAACTTACAAAATTCCTTGCCACCAAAAATCCCACACACATCCTAAATGATAAAATACCCCTGCCACCCAAAAAACCCATACCTATCCTAAACCCTAAAAATCACTTATCACTCAAAAACCTACACCCACCCTAAACCCTAAAAATTCAATTGTCACCCAAAAACTCATACCCGCCCTACACCCTAAAATATCCCTTACCATTCAAAAACCCATACCCACCCTTCAAAAAAATCTTGCCACCCAAAAACCCACACAAACACTAAACTCTACAAGATTACCAGGCAAAAACCCATGCCCATCCTAACCCCTAAAGGTTCCCTTGCCATGCAAAACCTAGGCCCACCATAAACCCTAAAAAATCTTGTACCACTCAAATACCCATACACACCCTAAATCCTAAAAGATCCCTTACTACCCAAAACCCTATCATCACCCTAAACCCAAAAAATTCCCTTACCACGTAAAAACCCATACCCACCCTAAAACCCATACCCACTCTAAACTGTTAAAAAATCCCTCTCCACTGGAAAACCTATACCCACCCCAAACCCTTAAAATTCTCTTGTCACCCAAAAAACCATGCAATTGCTAAACCCTAATAAAATCATTATCACCCAAAAACCCATACCCACCCAAAACCCTAAAAATTCCTTATCTCCCAAAAAGCCATACCCACCCTAAACCATAAAATTTACCGTGCCACACAAAAACCCACAACCACCCAACACCATAAAAATTCCCTTGCCACCCAAAAACCCAAACCCACCGTAAATCCTATAAAATCCCTTGCCACCTACAATCCCACACCCATCTTAAATAATAAAAATTCCCCTTCCACCCATAAAACCCATACCCACCCTAAACCCAAAAAAATCCCTTACCACCCAAAAACCTACACCTACCCTAAACCATAAAAATTCACTTGCAACCCAAAAATCATACCCAATCCTAAACACTAAAATAGCTCTTACCACCCAAAAACCTATACTCACCCTAAAAAAACGTTCCGCCCAAATACCTATACCCACCCTAAATCTAAAATATTCAGTTGCAACCCAAAGACCGTTACCCACCCTGAACCCTACACATTCCCTTACCACCCAAAAACTCACACCCAAGCTAAACCCTAAAAAAGCTCTTAAAACCTAAAAACCTATACTCACCCTAAACCCTAAAAAATACCTAACCACCCAAATACCCATATACACTCGAAACCCTAGAAATTCCCTTGCCACCTAAAAACCTGTACACACCCTTAACGCTATAAAAGCCCATATCACCTAAAAACACATTTCTATTGTAATTTGATGTCATAACCTTTTTTCCAGAAACAGCAAGAAAGCCTATAGCATTAACTTATATTTACATGTTGGTATAAATGCTGCCTGATTGCTATGTTTGAGAGTTTTTTGTCATATTTAGAAGCAGGTCCTTTATAGTGCAATTGCCTTCTTTTTCTCATAACATGACCTACTCTTTATAAGATCATCGCATGAGCAGCACTTCTTTTAGTTAAAAAACTTTCAGAGCATCAGTCTTTCCACTTCATGGTGTTCTTCCCCAAGTCAACGACATATAATTGTACAGTACTAGACAATGTCCCTGCCTTATATAAAAGGTGCATTGCTACTTCTCATATCACCAACTCCCATTATTACATTTTACCATCATTTTTAGACCACAAGAAATTTAAATAAAGCTGCGAAAGTCACATAATTTTTGAAACTTTGCTCTAAATTTGCTAAGCAAAATTTCCAAAATTGCACCACTTCACATACTATTGCGTCATTTGAGGCAACATTTTACTGCAAGTACATGAGAAAAATGCGAATGTTCTGAACATGAACGGCTGTTGCTTGTGCTGCCCGTGTTTTCATGCTATGTTTTCACCACAGCATGTATTTTGTGCTCCAATATCGCACTCAATGATGGATTCTCATTTTGAGTAATTGCATATGATTTCACATAATTTTTCTGCAGATTCGCATAACTATGGGAAAACAAATTATGAGAATATCACACACCGTATCATTTTACACATTTGACAGGATCTCTGCCTTCCAAATCTTGCCAAATTGATTACTAAGCCTTCTCTGATTACCACCTTTTTTTAGTGTACATGCACTTATCACCTTGTTGTCCCTCTAACAAGGCTACTGCTGTGTTGATACCTATATGTTTTAGTTCTGACGATATTATAATTTGTGTGTCTATCTCTCACAGTTAATTATTACTATTTGAATTTGTAATGCGAACAGCTACCTCAAGGGGTTTCCCGGCGCAAAGAAGGGAGGTGAGAGATTCCTGAATTAAAAGAGCTAAGGGGGTCAATATGATACCGGGTGGATTGCCACTGCTCGACCGGCAGTGGTGGTCCGTCCGCCATCTCTCCCACCAGCCATTTACCCCCTCCGGATTTGGGAAATAATATGGTGGCGGTGCCTAGCAGGCACTGTCCGCCATATTATGATGAGGGATTTTGAATGTCTTTCCATGGCTGCGATACAGCCACAAAAAGTCTGGCGTAAATTGCATGCGGGACCCCGGGGGGGTGGGGGCGGCACTTGGTGGGAACCTATGGTACCCACCTTCATTGCCATGCACAAGGTGGCAGGCACCATGCAGTGCCTGTCACGTTGTGCATGGAAATGCACAGCATGCCTTCTCTGCATTAGGGTGGGTTCTGCTGTGTAAATGATGTGTAATGCGACCGCCAGGGTGGCGGTCGCATCCTAATTGGCTGTGCGGGAACGCCGGGTGGCCGGTCTCAGTACCGCTAGGGTGGCGAGCGGACTTCTGTCTGCCCGCGATCCTAATAAGCCCCTGAGTCTTCAAACCTTTGCGAAAAATGAGGGTAGATGTACAGTTCTCAATGACTATGGGAAAGAATTCCAGAGTTTTGGGCCTAAATCTGAAAAGGAATGATCTGTCATATGAGTCAAGTAGAACATAGGCACACTAAATAGAGAGTGATTGATAGATCGCAAGGATCAAGAAGGATGATAAAGTGACATCAAGTCTTAAAAATAACCTTGATCCAGTCCTGCTTTAGGCTTGAACATGTAGCATAAGGCTTTGAACATGATACGGTTAGGAATTGTCAACCAATGAAGCTCGTGAAGAACGTTGGAGACTGAGGAAGTTTGTGGAAGTTGATAAAACATTACAACTGCATTCTGAACTAATTGTAGCCGGCAGGTTGTGGCTTTGTCTGCTCCTTAATGGAACTAATTGCTGTAGTTCAGTCAGGCTAAAATCAAAGCCTGGATCACAGTCCTTTGAGTGGGAGTAGGGATCATCCAAATGATATTTTTTAGCCATTTGAGGTCCACAAAACTAGTGGCGTTCAACTTAGCCACTTGAAGCTTCATAGACAATTTGTCATCCAGAAGGAATCCCCGATTTTTTACTTTCTGAGTTGGAATGGGCAGAGCCCCCAGAGAGTCAGTACAGTGATGAGGACCTCAGATGGAGGAGGTTGTCCCCAGAATTATGACCTCAGTCTTGAACCTGAGAGAGGTTTTGTTCATCCATAAGGAGATGATACTCAGGCTAAAGCTTAAATCCATGGGTCCATTTTTCTGTCTAGATGACAACATAAAGATGATCTGTGTGTCATCTGCGTAGGAGAAAAGTGTCAGACCACACCTCTATACTTCATCAACCAAAGGGTGGATGTAGATGTCAAACAATAAAGGGCTCAGAACTGAACTCAGTGCATGAGTCTCAGATCTGGAATAGGGGGACAAATTTGAAATGTACAATCTGTCAAAAATTATCTAAGCCAGGCCAAGGCTGAGCCATCAAGGCCCAGGCCAAACAGTCTCTCCTCCAAAATGGAATAAGACACCGTATTGAAGGCTACGCTAAGGTTAACAAAAAGAACTCAGCCGTACTGCCATAAAGGAGCTGCCTCTAGCACTCGGGAACGATCAAGAGGGCTAATTCCGTACTGTGTTCTGCCCTAAGTCCAGACTGAGAATGATGATGTAAATTATAAGCCTCCACAAACGAGATAAGCTGGCTGAAGAAGGGAAATGGGATGATGGTTGGACATATTGGTTGGGTCCAAGTTGTTTTTTTTCAGGAGGGGAAGGACCATAGCATGTTTCTATTTCTTGGGAACCGGCCCCTTACCAAGAAAGATATTAAGAAGATCTCTTAACATAGATTACAAGGTAGAATCAAGTTGCCTGATCATTTTAGGGGGTAGAGAGTCAAAAGGAGAGCCTAATTTAATAGATTTAAATAGATTGCAAATGGTATTGAGGTCATAGTGTCCAACAAGGACAAACCCCCAGATTCATCATGCTCCTCTTTTGCGAGTCGTTAATAGCGATTATTAAGGAATCGCTATTAAAGACTCGCAAAACGGGATGCATGTAGAAATCGCAAAATTTATAGCGATTTCTACTGCTTCCTTATTTGCGTTTCGCTAAGGGTGCCAGGGTGTCCAAAGGACACCCTGTAGCACCCCTGAAATGGTGATTTACACTGGTGTTGCGCACACACATGTCCAAAGGACATGTGTGTGTGTAACATCCAACTTAGAAAAATGCACTAAAGTGCATTTTTCTAATTTTTCGCTATTTACCATGAAGTCAGACTTCGGGGTAAATAGCGGCCCAAGATTGCAAATTCGAAATTCTAAAATGTTTCATGAATTGCATTTAAGGAATCTCAAATAGAGATTCCTTAAATGCAATTCCTTGCAATTTAGCGATTTCAAAATGTGCGATTTTTGCATTTGGGATGATAAATCCCAAATGCAAAAAAAGCGCTCGCAAAGGGCCAGATACGCAGAATCTGGCCCTTTGCGAGTTGATTTTGGCTTCATGAATCTGGCTGCAAATCCTTTAGGTGTTGCATCAACATTAATCATGGTGGTGTTAAAAGACATGGTGGGATTCTAATAGTTAAGGGCAAAGCAAAATGGTCAGACAACAATAGTAGCATACGGGGAGAAGTCACCAAGTCCGAGACATTGGAAAAAACTGCATCCAACAAATGGCTGGCCAGATGAGTAGGGCCAGTGTTGCACAAAGTCAGACTAAAGACACCAAGATCCACTATGAGAGTGGAACTCAAGGTGCAACTGAGATCTTCTAAATGAAGATTAATATCAGCAAGTAGAGTTAATGTGTGGAGCTACCAAGTATGACAAGGAGGTACACCAATTTCCTGTGTAACCAGGTAGACGATACAGCAGGGAATGAGAACATGAATGTCGGTGTAAGCGAGATCGCAATTCAGAAATATTTACAGTCAGGAACAGAAATTTTTTCAGTTTTACACTGGAAGTTGTTTTAAAAAATAATGGCAATCCCACTGCCTGTCCTGTCTGGTCTATCTTTCCTAACTATAGAATAATTAGGGGGAGGGCCGTAATTACTTTTGGTGCAGAGTAAGCATGGGCGGATTTTGTGAATTGGCAATCCGCGAAATTGCGTATTTACGGATTCGCAATCCGCAAAATCCGCGAACTCTCGCGAATTTTGCGGATTCCTTTTTTTTTGTGTTCGCAAGTGTTTCTGCCATTTCGCAAGGGTTTTTTACCAGTTCGCAAACGCGAACTTACTTGTCGGGTAGCAACGGTCGCGACCATGTTGTTTCTACGTCTGGTTCATCACAGCACCCTCTGTTTCACCACTGCCACCCTCTGTTTCACCACTGCCACCCTCTGGCTCACCCATGTCACCCTCTGGCTCACCCATGCCACCCTCTAGTTCATCACTGTAGATTATGGGGGGAAAAGCACACCTGCCCTGCCTCAATTGACATGAATGTATTAGGGGCTGATTAATGTGTCACTGAATTTGAACTTCCAGGCTGGCACCTGCTTCCTTATCTGTAATTGCTTTCTGTTGCAGTGTAATTTTTTTAACAGGACCTTTGTTGTATACTTGTAGCTATTCTCTGAGCCTGCTGTGAGGGTCAGAGCAGGGTCATAGAATAGTTGCTAGTAGGCAATTGAACTCTGAAGGGGCCCCTCAGGAAGCACTACAGGGAATGGTTACTAATGATAAGATTTAACTTTTGCACCTGCTGAGTGCTTTCAGTTTTGCAAAAATCCAAATATCCAGCAGCATCCACAAAAAGTAATCCTTCCAGGCACTACAGGGAATGGTTACTAATGATAAGATTGAACTTTTGCACCTGCTGAGTGCTTTCAGTGTTGCAAAAATCCAAATATCCAGCAGCATCCACAAAAAGTAATCCTTCCAGGTCAAGATCCAAATCAAAGTGACCAGCACATGAAGAAAGGACTGGGAGGAGCCTGCTGGACAGGAACAGGAAGTTGGAGACTGTGGGGCACTTCCTTCCTCCCACCCACCCCCCAAAATGGACTCCTGAGGAGTTATTCTGATAAAAATTTTCAAGGTTTATGCTGCCTGCTGGTGGATTTCTTGTGCGAAATTGCAAATTTTGCAATCTCGCAATTGCGAGATTGTCGCTGCCCGCCGCATCTACGTGTTCGCAAGTGTTTACTCCAGCAAAATTGTATAATATTCTAGTTGGCAAGTGCGACCAAGCAAAAAACCCGCTTCGCACGGATTTACGAATTTTCGGCAAGTTCGCGAGAGTTCGCAGATTGCGAATTTGCCGAAAATCCGCAAAATCCGCGAGCGAAACGGATTTTACGCCCATGCTTAGTGCAGAGCCCGCGTGAAGTCATGTCTCAGTAAAAGCAGTGCATCAGGCGGAGAAGCCCGTAAAAAGTTGAATAGATGTTGTTCGTGTTTAGGGAGAGTCCGACAGTTAAAACTGAAGAATCGAAATTCCTTGGTCTTACTAGATCCTCCAGAAGAGTCAGAGATATGTATAGCCATAGTGGGGGAAACCTCAAAGGCGTTGGCTGCAGATGAGTTACAGGCATTACTATCAGTACTGTTTACATAGATAGAACATACATAATTACAGTTGCTACAGGCTAAAGGACTCACCCCAGGCACAATAATCTGACAATCGATGGGGCGGACAAGCTGTAAAGTCTTTAATTGGTTCTGAGTCTAAGCTAACCTCTCCAGTAAACGGGGACCAGGGTTAGTGGCCCCTGGCCCAGGCGAGACATGGATGGGCACAGATGGGCTTGACTTTGACACGTCTTTGGTGCACAAGCGGCACACCTGTGGCACATTCACTCCCCGGCCATTTTAAATAGGGCTGTGTTATTTGGAGCTAGAACGGAGGCGGCAGAGAAGTTATGGCGCAACAAAAAAGGCTGTCTGGTGAGGAAACAACACTTGAACACATGCCTTTCCCGCAGCCCAAAAGAATAACACACCAGCCCCAAGTCCCCCCAAAACACCCTTTGTTCCCACAGCAAGCAAGGATTTAAAAAAAACAAAGCAAGCAAATTAAAAAACAGTATTAGCCAACATACGGAGGAACATGGGGAAAATATATATTATTAAAAGGCAATATCATACATAATATAGGCAGAACGAGCAGTAGTAGAGGCAGCATTAACCAAGAAATGAGCCCTTACCTAGCCACTGCGCATCCACTCCCCAGGCATCTTAAATAGGGCTGTGTCACTTGGAGCTAGACCGAAGGTGGCAGAGAAGTTATGGCACAGCAAAAACGTCCATCGGGCGAGGAAACAGCACATGAACACATGCTTTTCCTGCCGTCTAAAAAGAATAACACACAAGCCCAAGACCCCCCGAAACATCCTCTGTTCCCACAGCAAGAAAGGATTAAAAAAACACAAAGCAAGCAAAATAAAAAACAATATTAGCCAACATACCGGGGAATGCAGGGAAAAGCTATATTTTTTAAAAGGAACTAGCAGACATGAGAATATAGATAGAACAAACAGTAGAAGAGACAACTTTAATCAAGAAACGAGCCCCTACCTTGCTGTTGAAGCAAATGCTTACATTCATAGGCACTGTCCCTCAAGATATATTAAGAACACCTCTGTGGTCGCACATCTTTGAAATCAAAACATTTCCCACTAAAGAAGATTATCAAAGGAAACACTCTGCTAGCCACACATGCTACCTATCCAAAAATGTACTTTGGCACCACACATGAAGCACTGTACAATGCAATACAATAGCAGCACCTCAATCCTTAATTTCGGGAACTGGCTGCTGTTGGCTCTTCACCCCGCCTTTTCCCAGTTCCACTGCACCTGCTACACTAATGATAGCTAGGTCCATATGCTCAGGCCCACTGCAATTATGCAATTGTGCCGCTGCTGCGATTTCCATACAATTATACATTTGCTGCATTTGCCACATAATCCATCATCTGTTGCATAATCTTCAGATTTTAACAAATACATTTTGTTTCCGGCTCAAACGGTTCAAAAGTTACTAAAAACGCAGTGATACATGTTGCCGGGCAGTGGATTGCAACTAATAGTTTTAACAAGTTTAAGAATTACAAAATAATAAAGTAATACTATCCCAAAATGTGACACATATTGCCTCATAATTTACTCAACCCTGCCACATAATTCCAGTGGCCCTGCTTATGCTCCATGCATGGTCATAGAACATGCTTCCCTCAGCTCTTTACCTCCTTCAGCCCTGGTGCTACTGTGCCTGCTGCAATAACAATAGATGTGCCCCTGTGCTCTGTCCTAACCAGTTTCCACTTTGATCGTTAGCCTTCTGAGTCCAGAAAGTAGGTTGCATTGGGCTTTTCACACCCATCTGCTGCTCTGCATCTGTCATATCAGCCATACTATAAATACGGCCCATTCAACTCTGCATAGTACCCTCAAATAAAAGACAGGCAACAAACTGAGCTCCTAATACCACATGTCTCTTGCTTCTTTTACTCCCATTGTGTTGCCACCTCTTTTGATATTTTAGAGAAAGTCATATATGATCAGTAAAAAATGTTGTACAAAAGGGGGTGGTGATGGACGGAGCATCTGAACCAATCAAACACTCACACCCAGTCAAAAGATTTGGGTTTGATCCATCACCGTTCTTTAGCCCACTCTGCCACCCCAGTTCAGAGAAGGCTATATGCAAATCAGTCTGACCCTGTGCCTCATGGGAACAGTCCAGCCCGAACTGCCAAGCCATGCCTTCCCTGGACCGGAAACAAGCTTCCGAGGACTGGTTTCTGGCATTCCAGCCGTCTTCAGCCCGGCTTGCTTGAATCCAGTGGCAAAGTGAGCAAGGGACCCACGTCTGAGCATACCCTGCCACACTTATGGTGGCCAAAGTGGTACAAAAGGGGGTGGTGATGGACGGAGCATCTGAACCAATCAAACACTCACACCCAGTCAAAAGATCTGGGTTTGATCCATCACCGTTTTTTAGCCCACTCTGCCACCCCAGTTCAGACAAGGCTATATGCAAATCAGTCTGACCCTGTGCCTCATGGGAACAGTCCATCCCGAACTGCCAAGCCATGCCTTCCCTGGACCGGAAACAAGCTTCCGAGGACCGGTTTCTGGCATTCCAGCCGTCTTCAGCCCGGCTTGCTTGAATCCAGTGGCAAAGTGAGCAAGGGACTCACGTCTGAACATACCCTGCCACACTTATGGCGGCCAAAGCGGTACAAAAGGGGGTGGTGATGGACGGAGCATCTGAACCAATGAAACACTCACACCCAGTCAAAATATCTGGGTTTGATCCATCACCGTTCTTTAGCCCACTCTGCCACCCCAGTTCAGACAAGGCTATATGCAAATCAGTCTGACCCTGTGCCTCATGGGAACAATCCAGCCCGAACTGCCAAGCCATGCCTTCCCTGGACCGGAAACAAGCTTCCGAGGACCGGTTTATGGCATTCCAGCCGTCTTCAGCCCGGCTTGCTTGAATCCAGTGGCAAAGTGAGCAAGGGACTCACGTCTGAGCATACCCTGCCACACTTATGGCGGCCAAAGCGGTACAAAAGGGGGTGGTGATGGACGGAGCATCTGAACCAATCAAACACTCACACCCAGTCAAAAGATCTGGGTTTGATCCATCACCGTTTTTTAGCCCACTCTGCCACCCCAGTTCAGACAAGGCTATATGCAAATCAGTCTGACCCTGTGCCTCATGGGAACAGTCCATCCCGAACTGCCAAGCCATGCCTTCCCTGGACCGGAAACAAGCTTCCGAGGACCGGTTTCTGGCATTCCAGCCGTCTTCAGCCCAGCTTGCTTGAATCCAGTGGCAAAGTGAGCAAGGGACTCACGTCTGAACATACCCTGCCACACTTATGGCGGCCAAAGCGGTACAAAAGGGGGTGGTGATGGACGGAGCATCTGAACCAATGAAACACTCACACCCAGTCAAAATATCTGGGTTTGATCCATCACCGTTCTTTAGCCCACTCTGCCACCCCAGTTCAGACACATCTATATGCAAATCAGTCTGACCCTGTGCCTCATGGGAACAATCCAGCCCGAACTGCCAAGCCATGCCTTCCCTGGACCGGAAACAAGCTTCCGAGGACCGGTTTATGGCATTCCAGCCGTCTTCAGCCCGGCTTGCTTGAATCCAGTGGCAAAGTGAGCAAGGGACTCACGTCTGAGCATACCCTGCCACACTTATGGCGGCCAAAGCGGTACAAAAGGGGGTGGTGATGGACGGAGCATCTGAACCAATCAAACACTCACACCCAGTCAAAAGATCTGGGTTTGATCCATCACCGTTCTTTAGCCCACTCTGCCACCCCAGTTCAGACAAGGCTATATGCAAATCAGTCTGACCCTGTGCCTCATGGGAACAGTCCAGCCCGAACTGCCAAGCCATGCCTTCCCTGGACCGGAAACAAGTTTCCGAGGACCGGTTTCTGGCATTCCAGCCGTCTTCAGCCCAGCTTGCTTGAATCCAGTGGCAAAGTGAGCAAGGGACTCACGTCTGAGCATACCCTGCCACACTTATGGCGGCCAAAGCGGTACAAAAGGGGGTGGGCAGCTTGGCAACCCTTTTAAAAGAAACACACACAATAGGAATGTTTATATTTCTCTGTAAAATAAGCTCATAATATAGGAACCATAATGCTGCCACTTCTATAGGTAATATTGCCTTTTTATATACCACCAGAGCATAAAGAAGCACTACTACAAATTATTCATTGCTGTGGATGCCTCTCTTTCTTCAAGACATTGCAGTTGAGGTGTACATATAAAGGTTCTCACAGTTGTCATTTCAGAGATCCGTACTCACCGTGTGGTCTGTTGCCTGTGCTGATGGACTGCAGACACTGTGGGTCTCTGTACAGCTTGTAAGCAAACTTTTGGGTAACCTTCGCTTATCGAAAGTATACGGAATCTCTGTAGACTGTTGGTTACAAGCCTATATATTCATGGCCCAGCATGCATGTTGGTTTCCTCGCTTACATGCCCCATAGTATGAGCAACTCAATAGACGTTCCTTTAGAAAAGTCAAAACTATCAGCTTTGTCTGTGCTTAACTTGTATCTTTCGTGGTCACATTACAAAGAACATTCAGCCGGCTACACACAAAAGGAAATGAACATTTCTAAGAAAGGCTGCTCCATGCCTGCATCTCTTTCTTTTGAGTCTGTGCACCTGCATCATCCACCCCCTGTTAAAATTACAACCAGAGTATGCACCCCACGCAGTGCTTAGCAATAGCTTCACACTCATGCACAAACGTAACTTGCCAATTAAGCACAATAATTTCTGTAAAAGTAACCCTGATTATATTGGCTTTGTCAATGCTTCTTTTACTACATCGATTAGGCCCTCATTTTGAAGGCTGTAGTAAATCTGGTGGCGAATAATATCCGGGAAATAAAAGACTTCACGCGGTTAACAGTGTAGTATTAGCTCCCTAGTGTGAGAAATATCATGGTAATAACAACTTTTCTCTAATTCTGAGCTACAACACTTTCACCATGTTTAAGCCAGTGAAATATGTACAGAGAAAAGTCAATAGTCAGTGCGAACTGTAGATCAATTTATAATGCTGATTCAAGCGCAACACCTGTTTGAGACTGAATGAAAACTACAGAGGCCCTAAAAATGAGGGAATAGCTGTCATCATTTCAAACTGAGGAAAAAGGACATAAATGCTTACGGGCTATATATATATTTCACAAATTGTGCAGTGTTAGTTAGTGGGCTACGTATATTGCACATATTTGTATGTGACTTAACCCCTTCGACGCTCATGACGAGCTGGGCTCGTCATGAGGTAGCCTCCTCGCACGCTCATGACGAGCCCAGCTCGTCATGTAACATGCACTTTACAGATTCCCAGCGTACGGGCGGAATTCCGCCCGCACGCATGCGGTTAATAGCCCGAGATTTTGACCACGGGTAAATCGATATTTCTAAACAGAAATCGACTTGACCAAATGATGGGATGATAGGTAAACAATTACACGTAATGTGACTTAATAATATTAAAAGCGCGAGCACGTCCAAAACTGTTCAATGTGTGTGTTTATCAGACATACCTTCTCGAAGTAATGAAGTAGAGATTGTATAAATTATTTTCAGATTTAAAATGGCATCTTTTGTTTTGCTAGAGAAGCGCTCTTAATTATTCTCCACAACAATGGCTTACAGACATCTTTAAAAGCAATTTCCTCACAAATCTTTCAATGTGCTGAAATATACCTTTGCCCTAGCTTAAGAATAGGAGCCCCCTTTCCTGTTACTCCATACTCAAGAACATTACACTTCCAAATAGAAAAGAAAGCACTTAAATCATTTTCTCTATTGTAAGAATCCTAAAACGTCAGAATGAATCAGTATGGGGAGTTTATTGCAATCAGAAATACAGCTTTATATTCTTAATGGAGACTAGAGTTAATAAGATGGGGGCTAGAAAAGAAAATGAGAACTCAAATACTTGGATGTTTAAGGAAGTGTGAACCTTCCTGGACGAACACAGTTTAAATCAGTTAATGCTGCATTTGGAGTGGGATTCATAGTCTATCCCTAGTGGTGGCTTGAGTACCACTATTATCACACCATATCATCTCATGTGCATATATAAAGTGCATATTCACACCTGAGGGTATCTTGTTGCTGGCTACCAACTGTTTTTTTGTTATTCAAGCAAATAGAAATTATTGTATAGACCTTAGAAGGAATAAAGGATGAGTGGTAGCACCATGATTCAAACATGTGAGAGAGTGGTCAAACAAATATCCCTCAAGTGGATTAATTCAAATCAATTTATTAAGCCACCAGACTAATACGATCTCTATGGGTTCTTCAACATACCTATCATTACACACATCACTGTGGAGATGACTTAATCATGACTGCAATCACAAATTACCACTGTGGGGACTTAAACATCAATGTAATCGCGCAATATCTCTGTCAGGACTTGTACATGACTAAAATCATGCACTATCTCTGTGTGCTATCCCTGTGCATCCCATTAATCACACACACTATCTCTATGGGTACCTGGGCATGTCTATAATCACACACTATCTCTGTGAGGACCTGGGCATGTTTTTAATCATACTCTATCTCTGTGTGGATCTGGGTATGTCTGTAATCACGCACATTCTCTTTGGCAGCCGTGGTAATACTATAGTTGCACACCATCTCTGTGGGGACCTTGACATCTCTATACTCACACACTATCTCTGTGGGGACCTGGGCATGTCTATAATCACACACTATCTCTGTGGGGACCTGGGCATGTCTATAATCACACACTATCTCTGTGGGGACCTCAACATCTCTATAGTCACACACTATCTCTGTGGGGACCAGGGCATGTCTATAATCACACACTATCTCTGTTGGGACTTCAACATCTCTATAATCACACACTATCTCTGTGAGGACCTGGGCATGTTTATAATTACACATATCTCTGTGGGGACCTGGGCATGTCTATAATCATACACATTCTCTTTGGTGACCCTGGTAATACTATAGTCATACACCATCTCTGTGGGGACTTGAACATTCCTGTAATTTTACGCAAGCTCTGTTTCGGCTTGAGCATCATCCGCTTCGCATTATCCCTATCGGGCTTTGTGAATACTGAAAAGTAGTAAAGTTAGACTATTGGTCTAAGTTAACATTGTTGAAATAAAAAGTAGAAAAGTTCAATTTTTTTGTCTAAGTTTACCATTGTGAATCGGGCCCTATTTTAATGAGGACTTAAACACAATCATCTTCATGCACTTTCTCTGTGGAGACTTAAACATTGCTTTAATAACACACTATCTTTTTGGGGGCTTGAAAAACTATAATAAAACACTATCTTTGTGGGGACTTGAACATCACTATAAATACCATCTCTGTGGGGACTTGAGCATTCCTGTAATTAAACGCAAGCTCTGTTTCGACCTGAAGCACCATATGTTGGATACTTGTAAAGCGCACTGTTACTCTACCCGAGTGTCCTGGCGCTGTAGACCGCTGGGGAACCAGTCCTGGTTTTCCCTGTGAGATGGTCCCTTTCTGGGTATCTCCAGGGTGAAAACAGGCATCCCCGGCGTCTGTGGGGGGCCGTTGTAGAGATGAGGCAAGCTTAATGCCCAGAGTTACCGAGTGTGTTCCCTGGTTAGAGTAGGCACTGAGGCGAGAATTATCGAGTCCGTTGACCCTGATCCAAGACCCGGGAATTGAACCCTGGTCCCGGGCCGTTCTCTGCTTACAGGTCTGCCGCCTCTAACCAGTGAGCCACATCTCTCTCCAAGGGGGTGCCATGAGGCACAGGGTCAAGACTGATTTGCATATAGCTGGGTCTGAACTGGGTTGGCAAAGTGAGCTAAAGAACAATCATGGATTATACCCAGATCTGTGACTGGGGGTGAGTGACTAAAAAGTTTCAGCACTCCGTCCATCATCTTCTTGTGCCTGCTTTGTTTGCCCTAAGTTGGCAGGGTATGCCCAGAAATGGGTCCCTTGCTCACTTTGTCACTGGATTCATTCTAGCCTGGCTGATGAGGGGATGTTACCCCGAAACCAGTCCCACGATGCTTGTTCTCGGTCCCGGGAAGACCTGACTTGGCAGTTTGGGCTGGACTGTTCCCATGAGGCACAGGGTCAAGACTGATTTACATATAGCTAGGTCTAAACTGGGGTGGCAAAGTGAGCTAAAGAATGATGATGGATTCAACCCAGATCTGTGACTGGGGCTGAGTGATTGAAAGGTTTCAGCACTCCGTCCATCATCTCCATGTGTTTGCTTCGACTTGAACATCATCAGCTTCACATTCTCTGTAAGGGGCTTTGTGGATATTGAAAAGTAGTAAAGTTAGACTTTTGGTCTAAATTTATCTTTGTAAATACTGAAAAGTAGTAAAGTTAGACTTTTTGTCTAAGTTTAGCTTTGTGAATCAGGCCCTATTTTAATGAGGACTTAAACACAATCACCTTCATGCACTATCTCTGTGGGGACTTAAACATTGCTATAATAACACACTATCTTTGTGGGGACTTGAACATCGCTATAATAACACACTATATTTGTGGGGACTTGAACATCATTATAATAACACACCATCTCGGTGGAGACTTGAAAATCTCTATGATAACACACTATCTTTGTGGGGACTTAAACATTGCTATAATAACATATCATCTCTGAAGGGGACTTGAACATTCCTATAATTACACACAACCTCTGTGTGGACTTGAACATCATTAGCTTCATACTCTTTATAATGGGATTTAAGCTTTGAATGTGCACACTATTTCTATGGAGGCTTAAACACAATGGTCTTCACCCACTATCTCTGTGGGGACTTGAACATCTATTTTGGCAAAAATGCAAGCAGCTAATCAAGCTTGGGGTTCCTCTCAACCATGTTCCTTGGTTGCTTATGTTAATTTCTTTATGTGTTAGTTCCCTTATCTCCTAAGATTTTAAGCACTAGAAATAGGTTAAATACAGCTTTAAGTGTCTTTCTCTAAGCATGATATGATATTTTCTGGCACATTAACATAATCTGTCTTTAATGTATTACCCTATTATATATGCAGCAATTCATAAATAAACAGATTATAATGTTGTTTGTGTATTTTGTTGATAAAACAAACATTTAGCCATGTGCCTTCAACTGTATTCAATCATAAATAGTGTTACAGACTAGGTCCCCACAAGGATGGTAGCACGTGTTCAAGTCCCCACAAGGATGGTGCTGTGCGCATGATTAAAGAACAATATATTCGCAAACTTAAAGCAGGATCCTGTATCATGGATTTTTCTTAAAAAAAAATCTGTTATTAGTGTGTTTTAAAAACATTGGGAAAGGTTAGTTCCCACAACGCAGCTATTCACACATAGTCCCCAGAAGGATTGTAACGCGTGTATGTGTGTGTGTGTGTGTGTGTGTGTGTGTGTGTGTGTAAGAGAATGTGTAAGTACCTCTTTCAGTGTTTTTACTCAGTGTATTAGTGACTCTCTCCTTTTATAGGTATGTGAGTTCCTGTATAGGTAGGAGAGTGCATAAATACCTGCACATTTGAGTCTTGTGGTGTGCATATAACTCAATCAAACTTGGGAACGTATCTTTTTGTTTAATCTCATAGGTGCCTGCCATTTAGATTACCCATAGCCTACCTATAGCCTATCTCAGGAGTAATGCATATGTAGTAGAAGAGGACTTGAATCTATTATCAGCATGTTTTGATTGTGAACCCAATGTACCAGGACAACTGCATATATACAGTCTACTGTACCAGGTCTGAAACATGTATATGAGTATGAATATGTCAGTACATATGTAAGTAAGAATATTGACACTTGTCTGGGTCTGTTAGTTCCTGTATGGCACTCTCAATCTATATGTAAAGACCAACACGGGGTGCTTGTTTGCTCTAGTAGTGAGTTTTGGGGTACTAAACTGTGTGTGCAGCTGCCTCCATTAGTAGTGGATTCATAAAAGCTGTACGTGTGTGTTAGAGAATGTTTATTTGTGTTATGTATATGTGAATTTGTATTTCTGTCCTTTTACACATAGGTATGAGAGTTCTAGTATGGGTAGAATACTGCATCCATGACTACAAATGTGGGTCTGCAAGTGCACATGTAACTCAATGTAACTCAATCAAACTTGAAACAACATGTCTTAACTTTAAAGCTCTTCGCTCACTGCCCCATGGTCTTCCTACTGCTTACCGCAGGGGTGATCTATATATATTAGTAGAAGACTTTAAGGTTTAGCTATAAATTGTCAATGTCAAGTCGGCATGGGAGAAAAACTGAATATACACACTCTATTGTCGCACACCTAAGATATTTTAAAAGCCTAGTTGTCTGGATGGATTGGTTGTTATTGTCAGTTATTCAGTACACACCTAACTGAGTGACTCATTGGCTATGTTTTTGCGTCATTGGATATGTAAGTAAATATATTGATATATGTCTGGGTCTCTAAGTTACACTATTGCACTATCAATCTGTATGCAATGAGCTGCATGGCATGCTTCCTGGCTGTGTGAGTGATAATGAACTGTGTGTGCATCTGGTATCTTTATATAAGAGAATGTTTGGGTACTTCTGTTAGCGTGTGACTGGGTGGATTAGTGTTACAGTCTTTTTTTATGCAGGTATGTCAGTTCCAGTATAGGTAGGAGGCTGCATCTAAAACTGAAATGAAAAAGATGTGGTGGAACACGCACTACAATCTGACTAGAGTACTGAGTTGTTGCGTGCCTCAGAGGTATCACTCTCTAGTCGTTGAGTGTTTTACATAAATAAAAAGGTACTGTATCCTAAATTAGGCGACGTCCCCCTGAGCACAGCAGGAGTATCACAGAGTGTAATGTCAAAAGTTCATTAAAAACATTTCTTCCAAGCTCTTCAAAGTTGATTGATCAATAATGTTATTTGTATTCTTTGATTCATGTGTCTAAAACTGGACATTTGGGTTTCATAGGGTGCATATAAGTGAATCACACTTGTGAACCATTTCTTATATTTTAAGCTGATAGCGCCCTTCCCCTATAGCCCACCTGCAGCATCTCTTGGGTGTGATGTATATGTAGTAGTAGAGGAGTTTAAAGTTTAGCAAAGTTTTTTGAATATGAACTCCGCCTAGCAGGGGAAATGAATCTACACTCTCTGCTATAGCAGCCCTGAGATATATTTAAAGGCCTAGTTGTCTGGATGGATGACTTGGCATTGTCAGTTCTTCAGTACATATCTAACCAAGTGTCTCAGTGACAACGTGGGTGTATCATTGGATATGTAAGTAAGTACATTGATGTATGTCTGTGTCTCGTAGCACTATCAATCTGTATGTGAGCAGCTGCTTGAATACATCCTGGCTGTGTTAGTGAGTTTTAGGGCATTAAATTGGCTGTGCATTTCACTCCATTCAGCTGTATGTTTGTATGAGTGAATGTTTAACTTCCTCTGTCAGTGTATGTCTAGATGTATGAGTGACTCAATCCTTTTTTATGTAGGTATGTCAGTTCCAGTACATGTAGGAGAGTCAATCTAAAACTACATGTAGGTCCCATACAGTGGGCATAATACTGATTCAAACTTGGGAAGCATATGTCTTTTATTGTTGGAGCTCCCTTTTTTATAGGCTCCCTACAGCCTATCCCAGGAGTGACGTATAAGTAGTAGAAGTGGAGTTTAACACTTAGCAACATGTTTTGAATGATAACTCAACCAAGCAAGGAAACCACATACATACTCTCCACTGTAGCAAGTGTGACATATATTTAAAGTCCTTGTTATCTGGATGGATGGCTTGTTAGTGTCAGTGCCTCACTAGATAGCAATCCCAGTATCCCAGTGATTATCTGGGTGTGCCATTGGATATGTAAGTATGTTTATAGATATATGCTTAGATATATTAGCTACTCTATGGCACTATAAATCTGTATGGAAGGAGCTGCATCTAATACTTCCTGGCTGTGTGAGTTTTAGGATATTAAACGGTGTACAACTGCCTTCATTCCTTCACAATACATAAGAGCCATTTGTTTGTGTGAGTGAATGTTTAAGTTCCTCTGTCAGTGCGTGTTTATGTGTGTTAGGAGGTCAATCCTTTTTATATAGGTATGTCCGTTCCAGTATAGATCGAAGACTGTATCTAAAAGTGGCCATTTGGGCCCCATAGCATGTATATAATTGACTCAAACTTGAAAAGTATCTATTTTTAAGGTTGTACCTTCCTATTTCGTAAGCTACCTACATCCTATCTCAGGAGTCACTTGTATGTAATAGAAGAGGACTCAAAGACTTAGCAATATGTTCTGATTTTGAACTCAGCCTAACAGCAGAACTGCATATACACTCCTTACTGTAGCAGGCATGAAACATGTTTAAAGGCCTAGCTGCCTGGATGGTTCCGTTATTTGTACTTCTACAAATGGACATATCGGTCTGGTAGTGTGCCTATAACTAAAAAAAAACTGGGAAGTATCCATCTTTTAAGGTCATAGCTTCCTGACATATATGCTACCTACACCAATTTTAGAACTGTCTTATATGTACTAGAAGAGGACTTCAACGCTTAGCAAGATATTTTGATTTTGATCTCAGCCTACCAGCACAACTGCATATACATGATCTACTATTGCAGGCCTGAAACATGTTTCAATGCCTAGTTGATTGTATGAATGAGTTATGAGTTCCAGTTCATAGCTAACTCAGAGTGCCATTGCCAACATTTTGTTAAGCTTTACATAGTCTCATGTTATTCTTGTAATCGGTATGCTACTCTTTATTTCCTTCATAAACTCTTTTTATATATGCTTTTAGTTTTCCTAAATATCCTACTCACAACCATTTTATATATACTCATTCACTCTCTCTCTAATATTCTTTTGTGCTACAGTTTAATTCATATACCTGATACATCTGATTGTTGCTCTTTGTCTCTTCAATATGAGTTTGATTTTCTGTATACACAAATTTCACAATAAACAAGAAAGGCACGGCACTCTCATGTAAGGTAGCAATTAATGGCACCCTTTTCAACTTTGCTTTCAAAGTTACAACACTGTGGATAAAAAGCAAGATGCCTCATATATATATTTAAAATATTACAGCTCTTCAAAATTATCATGACTATTAACCCTTTCTTACCCTCCTTTAAAAAGAGGCCAATTCAGAAGGAGTTTTAGACAGCTCTGTTGATCCAGTGTGGCACTCAGCATGGCCCCCATGTAACGTTATGGTAAATCCGCAAATCATTTTTTTAAAACTCCAGCTGAACAGTTATCCTTACACAGCACTTGGTATTAATGTCTTAAATTCTGGCCCAAATACACCTCTTCCCTATTTCTTCTACGATGACTTTGCCTTCACCTTTCCATTGCAGACTTTTACAAATCCTTTTCTCCATGCTCGTGTAACTCTGCTGCTATGGTAACAAATAATATACCATTCTCAGCTACCAGTAGGTTACAAGTTCACAACACTTTATAGACTAGCATGCTAACTCCTAAACCAACTGTAACAGGAGTTGCTGAGTATTTGGACTCAAAGCCATATCTCATACTCCATTTCTTTTTGTTACAAAAGTCAATCGCGGATCTCCTTATGTTTTTCTCATTAAAACAACTTAGTTTTAACCCCTGTCATATATATCAGCCAATCAAATTTTGTGTTGTAAATTTTAGGGTCCAGGATCCTTTTTAACTGCATTCTTTTTTTAATCTATTTATTTTTGCTGCGGCCGTCTCATGTGTGTTACTGCTCCTTCCTTTGAAAATGATTAGAGTGTGGATTGTGGGCGCTAGTTAGGTGTATTGGGCCAGAGAGTCTGATGGAAACAGTAATATTGACAGGGACCTGGGTTTGCCTAATGTGGATATTGCTTGGATTGGCCAGTGAGGATTAAAGGGGCACTAGTTGCTTCCATGTGTTGAAAGCATTATAGATTGCCAACATCCAGACCTCATGATTGTGCGTTGTAGTGGGAATGACCTGAGCACACTAACTGTGATATAATTGGAAATATTAATGCAGGATACCTTTGGAAAACTAGCGACACATTTACCTCACACTGCCTTGGTGTTTTCCAACATAGGTCAAAGGCAGAAAAGGAAATTTTCATCTGATTTCTGTCCACAGATAGATAAAGCTAGTAAACGTGAATAAAGCTGTTTCTGCATTTCTGAGGTACCACAACATGGGCTCTACCTCCAATAATAACTTGCGCTTTGACATGGATGGCATGTACAGAGCTGATGGAATGCATTTTACACAGAAAGGCAACAAGGTGTTCCTGAACAATTTGGAATACTGCACCTTATTTCATGTGTAGTGATGACATATACATAATAAACACAAAGGCTCTCCCAAAAACATCTACATTTTCTTTGTAAATCCTTTCATCACATTTTATTGAAGAGGATTCTTGGTGGACCTTTCTGTGCATTAGTGCCTGAGGGATTTGTCACTGGCTGTGCAAGTGTCTAAGTGTCTGAGTGGTTATCTGTGTGTGTACATGAGTGTCTGAATAGGTCTGTGAGTGGATGCATGAGTATGTCAGTGGGTCTGGGATTGTGCTTGCCTCTATTAGTGGCATTCTGAATGGGTGCATGGCTCTCTGAGTGGCTGTGTGAATGGGTGCGGGAGCCTCTGAGTAGGGCTGTGAGTGGGTGCATGACTGGCTAATTGGTTCTCCCAGTAGTTATGTGAATATTTGAGTGGGACTGTGAGTAGGTGTGTGAGATTCTCAATAGCTCTGTGAGTGGTTATGTGAATGTCTGAGAGGGTGTGTGAGTGAGTGCATTATTCTCTGAGTAGGGGTGTGTGACTGGGTACAAGAATATTCCAGTGGATCTGTGAGTGGGTGCATCACTACATGAGTATGTCTTTGAATCAGTTAATGACTTGTCTAACTGGATCCATGACTAAGAATGCCACTGTAAAAGTAGGTCCATCCATGGGTGCATGACTGAGTGCATCTGTGAGTGGGTCCATGAGTGTATTAGTGGATCAGTGACTGGCTGCATAGATCTCTGAGTAGATCCGTGAGTGGATGCCAGAGTATCTGAGTGGGTCTGTGAGTGGATGAATGAGTATCTGAGTAGCTTTGTGAGTGGCTGTGTGAGTGTCTGAGTGGCTCTGTGAGTAGATGTGTGAGTGTTTCAGTGGGCTTATGAGTGGGTGCATGACTATCTAAATAAGGATGTGAGTCAATGCAAGAACTCCGATTGGGTGTATGAGTTTCCGAGTGGGTTACTGAGGGGCCATGTGAATCTCTGAGTGGGTCTGTGAGTCAGTACATGAGTGGCTGACTGATGGTGTGAGCGGGTGTATCAGTGTGTGTGGGGGTCGATGAATATGTGCCTGAGTGTCTGAGCGGGTCTGTAAGTGGGTGTATGAGTACCTGATAGATCTGGAAGTGTGTGAGTTTCAGAGTGAGTTTGTAAGGGGGTATAGGGATAGATAGATAGACAGACAGACAGACAGACAGACAGACAGACAGACAGACAGACAGACAGATAGACAGATAGACAGATAGACAGATAGATAGACAGATAGACAGATAGATAGATAGATAGATAGATAGATAGATAGATAGATAGATAGATAGATAGATAGATAGATAGATAGATAGATAGATAGATAGATAGATAGATAGATAGATAGATAGATAGATAGATAGATAGATAGATAGATAGATAGATAGATAGATAGATAGATAGATAGATAGATACCTCCAGTAAGCCTGACAAAGTGGGATTCCTGAGAGGTGGACACAGGCTCTGCCCCCTTTCTTCAACACTCTGCAAACGCGCTTCCTGGTGCATTTTTGGTTGGGGGATAAAGTAGCCTTGCCTCCTGAGTGCCCTCCTGTTACCGCTAGGAAGCCCCACACAGCTGGATTGCTGAGAGTGGTCACAGGTCAAACACCCTTTTTACACCACTACTACAGTCTTGAGGTGCTAATCGCCCCCACCACCAGTACGCCAAGAGGTGCATTTGCAGAGTGTTGTAAAAAGGGGCATGGCCTCGGACCACTTCCCAACAATCTCACCGTGTGGGCTTACTGGAGGTACCTGGTGGGCTAGTTGGCCCCCAGGGACCCTCAGTAGTGACGGGAACTTTATCCCCCAACCCAGAGTGCACCAGGAGGTGCATTTGCATAGTGGTGCAAGAAGGGGGTGAAGCCTGTGTCTAGATCTTTTCTTTTAGGATGGGCTCTTCCATTGACCCTTTTGGGCCCCGCGGACCCCATCCCCTGGAGACTGAGCCCAGTGAAAAGTCTTTTGCGGAAGTGAGGGCCTCATGACCCCCCTTCTCTGGTCCACTTTTGTCCCCGGGGACCCCATACCCGGGCCTGTCCATCCTTGTAAAAAAAAAAGATTTGGAGGGGGCCATGTGGCCCTCCTCCTGAGGCCAATTTGGTCCCAAGGCACTCCTTCCCCCGGGGCCCGGCCTTATCTTATATTTTTATTATTAAAAAGGGGAGGGGGCCATTTTCTGCCCCTAGGAGACCCCTTCCTCTGGGGCATGGCCTCTGTGTTGGGGAATGCAGGAGCCAGCATTGCTTTTGGGCATGCACAAAAGCAATTCTGCTTCGCTTCATGGAAGCAAGAACAATTTCCCTGCTCTCGCTTCCATGATGTGAAGCAGATATTTGCTATTGCAAGGCGGGAGCAGTGCTCCTGCCCTGACATATCAAACTGAAATATCCTGAGGTTGGGCATCCCGGGACATTGCTGGAGCTGGCCCTGGGGGCCCTGGGGGTGGCAACCACGGGCCATCTAGGCCTCTAGGAGAGGGGCCACGCAGCCCCCCTCCCAACAGATGTAAATCCCCAGGTAGGTTGTGGTCCCCGGGGCCGGGGTCCACAACGGAGCCCCACTTTACATAATATATGCCCCTGGGAGGTTGTGGGGCCCCAGGGAAGTGTGGAGAGGCAGGAGCCCCCCACATCTTATTAATTGTAAAGAGCCCCAGGGAGGTGGCAGTCCGTGGGGTAGAGTGGGGGTAGGCAGGAAACCCCCATGCACTTTATTTAACAGAAAGCCCCAGGGAGGTGGTGGTCCCCATGGCTGTGGGGCCCCAGTGAGCCAAACACCACATTGCCCCTGGGAATTGGCCCAACCGGGGTCTTTTTTTCATTTTTTCAGTGGGATTTGCAGACCCTATACCTAAAATATATATTTTTTAAATGCTTTTTTGGGGACCCCCTGAGCAGGCCTAAGGCGTCCGGGTGTTCTGACGTGGCCCCCTTTTCTTGCTTTCTTTACCTTTTTTCTTGTGACTTGATTCAACCGAGTCACAAGATGGCTGCCAACACTTCCTGCTTTGAAGTGTTGGCAGGCAATCTAAGTCAAGCTTGTGATCTGGAGGGTTCACAGATCCACTGTGGTCACCAGATACTAATATTTCTAAATATGTTAATTTCTCGGGAACAGGTTTAGACCACTTAACAAAAAGAGTGCACTCTAGACCAAGAGCTACCTTTCTGCCAAATTTGGTGTACTTCCGTTCCGCAGTTCGGGCTGTAGCTGTGGCAAAAGTTCCCCATGGAAATTAACATTGAGGAAACGTCTTTTGGGACCCACCTTTTTTCTCTGCCCCCCCTCTTGATTAATCACCCCAAAACTTTCAAGACAAGAGTTGAAGTGAGCGCCCTATTTGTTTTGAAACTTTGAAAAGTAGATATTGGCAAATCAAAAAATGCTTTTCCTATGGAAACTAGGTCCTAACTATAACTACCTACTGGCAACTGATATGTAGATATATTTAGATACATACATACCTACAAACATACATACATGCATACATACATACATACATACATGCATATATATATATATATATATATATATATATATATATATATATATATATATATATATATATATATATATATATATATATATATATATATATATATATTACCTACTGGCAGTCGCCAGTAGGTAGTTATAGTTAGGACCTAGTTTCCATAGGAAATCGTCAACATTCTATTTGGATTAACTTTGGCCGTGGTGGATGAATCTTTGCGAATTTCTCAAAGAAGATGGCTCGGTCCGCTGCGCTCCTTCCCTGAAAATATGGGGGGGATTGGTGAAGTGGGGGCTGAGATAAGAGGGGGGTCCCAAAACGTGTTTTCTCCATGTTATTTTCCATAGGACGTTTAGACACGGCTACAGGTCGAACGGCTAAATGGATTTATAAGAAATTTGGCAAAACTGTAGAGTCCGGCTCGCAGATTACGCTTTTTGTGGAATGGTGTAAATCCGTTCAGTAGTTGTTGAGAAAATTAAAGTCAAAGTCAATTATATATCTATAAGCGCGGACGGGTGCGCGCACCCAAGCGGCTGCGCGCGAGCGGAATTTTTTTTTGCTGCGTGACGTCTGTTAACATTCGATTCGAAGGAAATCAGGAAGTGTTGACCGCCATTTTGTCACTGCGAGTAAATATATTGTCATTTCAAAGCGTTGGAACATGGAAAGGGGAGAAGGTAGAGATTGTTTTGCTGCGTAGGTTTTCTCAGGGTGTGCAGTAAGGACCTTAAACGCGAAAATATATATATATATTTTTTCGAAAAAAGTTGCGGGGTGCGCGCGAGTAAATATATTCTTGTTTCAAAGCGTTAGAACATGGAAAGGGGAGAAGGTAGAGATTGTTTTGCTGCGTAGGTTCTCTCAGGGTGTACAGTAAGGCCCTTAAAGGCGAAAATATATATATATATATTTTTTTAAAGTTGCGGGGTGCGCGCGAGTAAATATATTCTCGTTTCAAAGCGTTGGAATATGGAAAGGGGTGAAGGTAGAGATTGTTTTGCTGCGTAGGTTTTCTCAGGGTGTGCAGTAAGGACCTTAAACGCGAAAATATATATATTTTTTTTCCCGAAAAAAGTTGCGGGGTGCGCGCACTCGGGGGCGCACAACTATTTACAAAAGTGTGAAAATGGAGATAAATCAGAAGTTTTAGTGCTTTGATATAAGGTGGCTCTGAAAAGAGCCCTTGTGTTAATTGAGTTGTTTCTGCATTTATAAGTAAGTACCGATGCAGAGTCTGATATAATATTGTTGGCAGCATTTTGAAAGGAAAGACAGGGGCCCATTTTCTGGTTAACAGGCGACCAGGCCAACTTTTCACGCCAGGCCCATTCCTGCAAAGTCGACCGCCATTTTTAGGAGATCTGCAACCACCGGCAGTCACTGGGTTGCAGGAGCAGATGGACTCAAGCCTGTCGGGCGAAGCATCGTTGCACCGCCACAGTGGACGAGAACCTGCTGGGTGAGTGGAGCGTCGATGTACCGCAACAGTGGGCGAGTCCTTTGCTGGGCTCGTGGAGCGTCCCTATACCGCCACAGTATGCGAACCCTTTGCGTTGGAACATGGAAAGGGGTGAAGGTAGAGATTGTTTTGCTGCATAGGTTTTCTCAGGGTGTGCAGTAAGGACCTTAAACGCGAAAATATATATATTTTTTTCCCGAAAAAAGTTGCGGGGTGCGCGCACTCGGGCGCGCACAACTATTTACTAAAGTGTGAAAATGGAGATAAATCAGAAGTTTGAGTGCTTTGATATAAGGTGGCTCTGAAAAGAGCCCTTGTTTTAATTGAGTTGTTTCTGCATTTATAAGTAAGTACCGATGCAGAGTCTGATATAATATTGTTGGCAGCATTTTGAAAGGAAAGACAGGGGCCCATTTTCTGGTTAACAGGCGACCAGGCCAACTTTTCACGCCAGGCCCATTCCTGCAAAGTCGACCGCCATTTTTAGGAGATCTGCAACCACCGGCAGTCACTGGGTTGCAGGAGCAGATGGACTCAAGCCTGTCGGGCGAAGCATCGTTGCACCGCCACAGTGGACGAGAACCTGCTGGGTGAGTGGAGCGTCGATGTACCGCAACAGTGGGCGAGTCCTTTGCTGGGCTCGTGGAGCGTCCCTATACCGCCACAGTATGCGAACCCTTTGCTGGGCTCGTGGAGCGTTCCTATATCGCCACAGTGGACGAACCCTTTGCCGGGTACGTGGATCGTTGGGGGTGCAGCTGAGGGGCCTCCACGTGGGGACGCGGGAGAGGCTCGTCTGCGCCGCCTCTCCCTCCCAGTGCACCCCACGGCGTCTTGCTGACATTTGTTATGGCCGGACCAGGCGATGAAGAGAGGGGGGGGTCGGAGGCATATGCAAGACATTCCCCCCTTGTGGCCTGCAAGGCACCGAAAAAAGAAGAGAATGGGAAGACAACTACATCTCGGGTAGGGCCCATGCCTTCTCTGGCCGATGGCGGCCGGCCGCTCTTTGCCACGGCCCCAGGAACGGATCCCTTGGTTCATCCTGGGGACAGGCCTTGGCGAGTGGTGTCGCCTCCGGACTATTCACGTAATGGTTCTCCACCCCAGGCCGTTGCCGACGGCTTTTGTAGACTTTCTGACGCTCAAAAACCCTACTAGAAAGCAGCCCAAAAGTAGCCCAACATTGCTACTTTGGGGAAGGAGGGACAGGGACGGCGTCAAGTAGACGGCGAAATGCATTGTGGGTTTGTTGCTGCGGTCGTTTTTTTTTTTTGCTGCGTGACGTCTGTTAACGTTCGATTCGAAGGAAATCAGGAAGTGTTGACCGCCATTTTGTCACTGCGAGTAAATATATTGTCATTTCAAAGCGTTGGAACATGGAAAGGGGAGAAGGTAGAGATTGTTTTGCTGCGTAGGTTTTCTCAGGGTGTGCAGTAAGGACCTTAAACGCGAAAATATATATATTTTTTTTTTCGAAAAAAATTGCGGGGTGCGCGCGAGTAAATATATTCTCGTTTCAAAGCGTTAGAACATGAAAAGGGGAGAAGGTAGAGATTGTTTTGCTGCGTAGGTTCTCTCAGGGTGTGCAGTAAGGCCCTTAAAGGCGAAAATATATATATATTTATTTTTTCAAAAAGTTGCGGGGTGCGCGCGAGTAAATATATTCTTCTTTCAAAGCGTTGGAACATGGAAAGGGGTGAAGGTAGAGATTGTTTTGCTGCGTAGGTTTTCTCAGGGTGTGCAGTAAGGACCTTAAACGCGAAAATATATATATTTTTTTTCCCGGAAAAAGTTGCGGGGTGCGCGCACTCGGGCGCGCACAACTATTTACAAAAGTGTGAAAATGGACATAAATCAGAAGTTTGAGTGCTTTGATATAAGGTGGCTCTGAAAAGAGCCCTTGTGTTAATTGAGTTGTTTCTGCATTTATAAGTAAGTACCGATGCAGAGTCTGATATAATATTGTTGGCAGCATTTTGAAAGGAAAGACAGGGGCCCATTTTCTGGTTAACAGGCGACCAGGCCAACTTTTCACGCCAGGCCCATTCCTGCAAAGTCGACCGCCATTTTTAGGAGATCTGCAACCACCGGCAGTCACTGGGTTGCAGGAGCAGATGGACTCAAGCCTGTCGGGCGAAGCATCGTTGCACCGCCACAGTGGACGAGAACCTGCTGGGTGAGTGGAGCGTCGATGTACCGCAACAGTGGGCGAGTCCTTTGCTGGGCTCGTGGAGCATCCCTATACCGCCACAGTATGCGAACCCTTTGCGTTGGAACATGGAAAGGGGTGAAGGTAGAGATTGTTTTGCTGCGTAGGTTTTCTCAGGGTGTGCAGTAAGGACCTTAAACGCGAAAATATATATATTTTTTTCCCGAAAAAAGTTGCGGGGTGCGCGCACTCGGGCGCGCACAACTATTTACTAAAGTGTGAAAATGGAGATAAATCAGAAGTTTGAGTGCTTTGATATAAGGTGGCTCTGAAAAGAGCCCTTGTTTTAATTGAGTTGTTTCTGCATTTATAAGTAAGTACCGATGCAGAGTCTGATATAATATTGTTGGCAGCATTTTGAAAGGAAAGACAGGGGCCCATTTTCTGGTTAACAGGCGACCAGGCCAACTTTTCACGCCAGGCCCATTCCTGCAAAGTCGACCGCCATTTTTAGGAGATCTGCAACCACCGGCAGTCACTGGGTTGCAGGAGCAGATGGACTCAAGCCTGTCGGGCGAAGCATCGTTGCACCGCCACAGTGGACGAGAACCTGCTGGGTGAGTGGAGCGTCGATGTACCGCAACAGTGGGCGAGTCCTTTGCTGGGCTCGTGGAGCGTCCCTATACCGCCACAGTATGCAAACCCTTTGCGTTGGAACATGGAAAGGGGTGAAGGTAGAGATTGTTTTGCTGCGTAGGTTTTCTCAGGGTGTGCAGTAAGGACCTTAAACGCGAAAATATATATTTTTTTTTCCCGAAAAAAGTTGTGGGGTGCGCGCACTCGGGCGCGCACAACTATTTACAAAAGTGTGAAAATGGAGATAAATCAGAAGTTTGAGTGCCTTGATATAAGGTGGCTCTGAAAAGAGCCCTTGTGTTAATTGAGTTGTTTCTGCATTTATAAGTAAGTACCGATGCAGAGTCTGATATAATATTGTTGGCAGCATTTTGAAAGGAAAGACAGGGGCCCATTTTCTGGTTAACAGGCGACCAGGCCAACTTTTCACGCCAGGCCCATTCCTGCAAAGTCGACCGCCATTTTTAGGAGATCTGCAACCACCGGCAGTCACTGGGTTGCAGGAGCAGATGGACTCAAGCCTGTCGGGCGAAGCATCGTTGCACCGCCACAGTGGACGAGAACCTTCTGGGTGAGTGGAGCGTCGATGTACCGCAACAGTGGGCGAGTCCTTTGCTGGGCTCGTGGAGCGTCCCTATACCGCCACAGTATGGGAACCCTTTGCTGGGCTCGTGGAGCGTCCCTATATCGACACAGTGGACGAACCCTTTGCCGGGTGCGTGGATCGTTGGGGGTGCAGCTGAGGGGCCTCCACGTGGGGACGCGGGAGAGGCTCGTCTGCGCCGCCTCTCCCTCCCAGTGCACCCCACGGCGTCTTGCTGACATTTGTTATGGCCGGACCAGGCGATGAAGAGAGGGGGGGGTCGGAGGCATATGCAAGACATTCCCCCCTTGTGGCCTGCAAGGCACCGAAAAAAGAAGAGAATGGGAAGACAACTACATCTCGGGTAGGGCCCATGCCTTCTCTGGCCGATGGCGGCCGGCCGCTCTTTGCCACGGCCCCAGGAACGGATCCCTTGGTTCATCCTGGGGACAGGCCTTGGCGAGTGGTGTCGCCTCCGGACTATTCACGTAATGGTTCTCCACCCCAGGCCGTTGCCGACGGCTTTTGTAGACTTTCTGACGCTCAAAAACCCTACTAGAAAGCAGCCCAAAAGTAGCCCAACATTGCTACTTTGGGGAAGGAGGGACAGGGACGGCGTCAAGTAGACGGCGAAATGCATTGTGGGTTTGTTGCTGCGGTCGTTTTTTTTTTTTGCTGCGTGACGTCTGTTAACGTTCGATTCGAAGGAAATCAGGAAGTGTTGACCGCCATTTTGTCACTGCGAGTAAATATATTGTCATTTCAAAGCGTTGGAACATGGAAAGGGGAGAAGGTAGAGATTGTTTTGCTGCGTAGGTTTTCTCAGGGTGTGCAGTAAGGACCTTAAACGCGAAAATATATATATTTTTTTTTTCGAAAAAAATTGCGGGGTGCGCGCGAGTAAATATATTCTCGTTTCAAAGCGTTAGAACATGAAAAGGGGAGAAGGTAGAGATTGTTTTGCTGCGTAGGTTCTCTCAGGGTGTGCAGTAAGGCCCTTAAAGGCGAAAATATATATATATTTATTTTTTCAAAAAGTTGCGGGGTGCGCGCGAGTAAATATATTCTTCTTTCAAAGCGTTGGAACATGGAAAGGGGTGAAGGTAGAGATTGTTTTGCTGCGTAGGTTTTCTCAGGGTGTGCAGTAAGGACCTTAAACGCGAAAATATATATATTTTTTTTCCCGAAAAAAGTTGCGGGGTGCGCGCCCTCGGGCACGCACAACTATTTACAAAAGTGTGAAAATGGACATAAATCAGAAGTTTGAGTGCTTTGATATAAGGTGGCTCTGAAAAGAGCCCTTGTGTTAATTGAGTTGTTTCTGCATTTATAAGTAAGTACCGATGCAGAGTCTGATATAATATTGTTGGCAGCATTTTGAAAGGAAAGACAGGGGCCCATTTTCTGGTTAACAGGCGACCAGGCCAACTTTTCACGCCAGGCCCATTCCTGCAAAGTCGACCGCCATTTTTAGGAGATCTGCAACCACCGGCAGTCACTGGGTTGCAGGAGCAGATGGACTCAAGCCTCTCGGGCGAAGCATCGTTGCACCGCCACAGTGGACGAGAACCTGCTGGGTGAGTGGAGCGTCCCTATACCGCCACAGTATGCGAACCCTTTGCTGGGCTCGTGGAGCGTCCCTATATCGCCACAGTGGACGAACCCTTTGCCGGGTGCATGGATCGTTGGGGGTGCAGCTGAGGGGCCTCCACCTGGGGAGGCGGGAGAGGCTCGTCTGCGCCGCCTCTCCCTCCCAGTGCACCCCACGGCGTCTTGCTGACATTTGGTATGGCCGGACCAGGCGATGAAGAGAGGGGGGGGTCGGAGGCATATGTAAGACATTCCCCCCTTGTGGCCTGCAAGGCGCCGAAAAAAGAAGAGAATGGGAAGACAACTACATCTCGGGTAGGGCCCACGCCTTCTCTGGCCGATGGCGGCCGGCAGCTCTTTGCCACGGCCCCAGGAACGGATCCCTTGGTTCATCCTGGGGACAAGCCTTGGCGAGTGGTGTCGCCTCCGGACTATTCACGTAATGGTTCTCCACCCCAGGCCGTTGCCGACGGCTTTTGTAGACTTTCTGACGCTCAAAAACCCTACTAGAAAGCAGCCCAAAAGTAGCCCAACATTGCTACTTTGGGGAAGGAGGGACAGGGACGGCGTCAAGTAGACGGCGAAATGCATTGTGAGTTTGTTGCTGCGGCCGTTTTTTTTTTTGCTGCGTGACGTCTGTTAACGTTCGATTCGAAGGAAATCAGGAAGTGTTGACCGCCATTTTGTCACTGCGAGTAAATATATTGTCATTTCAAAGCGTTGGAACATGGAAAGGGGAGAAGGTAGAGATTGTTTTGCTGCGTAGGTTTTCTCAGGGTGTGCAGTAAGGACCTTAAACGTGAAAATATATTTTATTTTTGGGAAAAATGTTGCGGGGTGCGCGCACTCGGGCGCGCACACCTATTTACAAGAGTGTAAAAATGGAGATAAATCAGAAGTTTGAGTGCTTTGATATAAGGTGGCTCTGAAAAGAGCCCTTGTGTTAATTGAGTTGTTTCTGCATTTATAAGTATGTACCGATGCAGAGTCTGATGTTGCAGAGGAAGATTCGGTTTCCCTCATCCGTGAAATGAACACCATCTGTCCTATAGATGTCTTGCATGTGGTAACGCAAGTTGTTGTGGTAAATAGAACCCATGCTATCATCTCTGAGGAAAGCAGAAACAGATTTATTTACATGTCTCCTTGCTTTCTCAATTTGTGCACAATGTTGATTGGACCAATTCCATTTCTGCCTTTGGCATATATTGGAATATACCAAGGCAGTTCGAGGAAAAAGTGTCATCAATTGTCGAAAGGTGTCTTTTAGAAGCATTTTCAGACCTACCCCAGTCAATGTGCCTAGATCGTTCCCACCACAGTGCACAATTATAAGGTCTGGTTCTGGGAGATGCATAAAAGGTTTCACCAATGGTATTAATTGGTGACATCTTAATCCTCTTTGCCCAATCCACGTTATCTGCACATTTGCTAAATCAAGGTTGGAAATTCGTCTGCTTGCTACATATTTTCCACTCCAGTGAATATAGCTGTGTCCTAAAAGCCAAACCTTCATTTTCAAGGCAGATGCACTCGTACTCCGATGGGTTCTGGAAGTGGAATGGCAGTTAGAAGCTGAAAGTCAGGATAACAAAATGGATGAGGCTTGGTGTGGTTGAAAAACAAAAGATGATTGGTTGATTCTAATACGTGAAGATTGAAGACTACGTTGCATGTTAATGTTATGTAAAAGAAAAAGTAGTATTGGGTGTGAAAAAAATGACATGTAACAGAGCTGTGGATAGGCAGGTGTTTCTGGAGGGAAAACAGTGTTGTTAGTTTGCTGTAGAACGTTGAGATATGAACTTTTGACCTGTGCCTTCAGCCAGGTGCAGAATGAGGTGTTACCATGGAAACAGCCAGAAATGGCAGTGGGTGATGGGTGACTTTTATGTGACATTGAAAATATTGTGAGGGACAACGAACTGAAATGTATATTTGAATACAAAATTTTGCGGGAGGAAATATGATTGGCTGAAGAGACATATATGAGTCTGTATTGACTGGATATCTGTGCCATTGAATTTTGGTTGCAGTGATAGCAGCATAATTGAGACTTCCGTCAAACGAATATCTATTTTGTGACTGTCAGTGTTGTACATCGTACAAAGCATTGGTAAAGGTAAGTCTGTAATTGTTTGTTTTGTCATGTACCGTAAAAGAAAGGGTTCATGGGCTGTTATAGGCCTGTGGGTTCTAGTATGAGTAAATCAGATTTCACTGAGTCAGCTTTATAGCATTGCGGAATCAAATCGTTACGCCTGTTTGAAACAGGCATAAGGAGTGATGCACCATGCAATGTGTGGCTTGCTCCTGTGCATTACAGTAGACATGTCGCGCTTACAACGTGATTCCTGCAATGTGCTGCTTTTGCGGCACAGATGCGTGACACATCTGTGTTGTTTTTGGTCAATGGTGTTCCACATTGTAAATGCGGCACACCATGGGTGGCAGAGCAGCGGTGCACATTAACTGGTGCATTTCTGGGGATGCGCCAGTTAACATAAATCTGCCCCTTTACATTTAAGTATGAGCAGGGGACACAGAGTTGGTGAAGCTTATCCAAGGTTAAAAAGAGATGAGTCCTGTTCACTGAAAACTTGGACATAGGACTCACCTCCTCAGCATCGCTGGACATGGCTAAATAATAGCTGCAAAATGTTACTCTTGTTAAAAATTTTACTATTATAGTCTCTGAGATTTGTCTCTTACTCTGCAACATCTCATTGTTGTTCTCTTTCTTTAAAGCTAACGACAACATTAACCATGAGTGATAATGAGCAATCCGTTGATCTCGATCTTATCGTTGAACTTGTCATTGAAACATCAGTGGAAGTGGATCCCTTAGATGATTTAAATCCTGAGGATGATGAAGAACATGATGAGGATGCCGATTTGTCAGAATTGTATGACATAGGGTGGGAAGCTGGCGTGCTTCAGCATATGGAACTATAAACATTTATTTTTAAAATGTACTGTAAATAAAAAGTGAAAATGTAAACCGTTTCATTTAAAATTAAACATAACTTGAAAAACAGGTTATGTGTAGTGTCTTTAATGAAATAGTCAAATATGCTCATAAAAATATTTCTAAACCAATGAAAAGCTTTATTAACAAGTCACATGACCTGTTATGCTTACGTTACGCGCTCCGCGCCGCGCCCCGGATTGTTGGTCATTCAAACTGAGGCTGGCGTCAGCATGAGAGCGCCAACGTCTCGTGGCTACGCCATTCAGAAAATATTGTTGGCAGCATTTTGAAAGGAAAGATCTGCAACCACCGGCAGTCACTGGGTTGCAGGAGCTGATGGACTCAAGCCTGTCGGGCGAAGCATCGTTGCACCGCCACAGTGGACGAGTCCTTTGCCGGGTGCATGGAGCGTCGCTGCACCGCAAGAGTGGACGAGTCCTTTGACGGGTGCGTGGAGCGTCGCTGCACCGCAAGAGTGGAAGAACCCTTTGCAGGGTGCGTAGAGCGTCGCTGCACCGCAAGAGTGGACGAGTCCTTTGACGGGTGCGTGGAGCCTTGGGGGTGCAGCTGAGGGGCCTCCACCTGGGGAGGCGGGAGAGGCTCGTCCGCGCTGCCTCTCCCTCCCAGTGCACCCCACGGCGTCTTGCTGACATTTGTTATGGCCGGACCAGGCGATGAAGAGAGGGGGGGGTCGGAGGCGTATGCAAGACATCCCCCCTCGTGGCCTGCAAGGCGCCGAAAGAGGAAGAGAATGGGACCACAACTACATCTCGGGTCGGGCCCATGCCTTCTCTGGCCGATGGCGGCCGGCTGCTCTTTGCCACGGCCCCAGGAACGGATCCCTTGGTTCATCCTGGGGACAGGCCTTGGCGCGTGGTGTCGCCTCCGGACTATTCGCGTAATGGTTCTCCATAGTTGTTTTAATATATTTTTGTTCAAGAATAAAAACGTTTTAACCTGTTATTTTGCTGTCGTGTGGTATATTTCTAATATTTGTCGCTCTGATGTCGTTTCCCCTCCCAAATGTAACATGTGATTGTAATCTACAGCCGGACATTCCGACAGGACATGAGAGCAAAAGGGGGGGGTCAGATCTGAAGTTGGGCAGGCGATAAGATCACGTTTTGCTATGTGGGGCTATCTATGTTCGTGATGGGGCCTAAAAGGGGGCAAGATGGCGTCGAGCTCGGTTTCTCTCAGTAGTTTCATATTTCTCATGAGGGGTTGTTCCTAATGTTTCTATTTTAGCAAGGTCAAAAAGAGATCCTATCAGTGGCCTACTGATTTTGTTCGATTCCTTTTGTTTTCTCTAACGATTTTTAAGTTAAAGTTTGCTAGTACGATACAGCGGCTAGTCCGCATTTTATATATATGTCTTTTTTATTAGGGGTGTCTTCCGGTGGAGTCGGACGATCTACCTCTAATAAACGGTAAGTGTTCCTCTGAAGGAATGCGTCTTGAAAGTGGCTGACTGTAATGTATGATATTTCACTCAGTGACTTTCAGGCCCATGCTGTTTCAAAACTGTGCATGTGTTTGAAGCAGGCGTAGGTATTGACGCAGCATAGAAACTACTAGGAACCAATTGGAAGTGTTGTTTTCAAGTCACATGACTTCACATGCGCGTCTCAGGACGTGTACGCGGTGATAGTATCTGGTTGGAAGTAGCGGTCTAATTCAGGGAAGTTTCAAAACGTGAAAAGGAGTAAATCGAAACATATCCGGATTTAATATATCTTCTGAGTAGTATAAGTTCTATGATGGGTCTATGAAGAAATGTAATAAGTTGCAATCGCGAAGTTTTCCCGAAATATATAGGCGGGTGCGCGCACACGGTCGCGCACGAAAGCTTGGAAATGCGCTATCTATTTTATTGAGAACTGTTGCCGAGAGTGCGCACACCGGGTCGCGCACGAAAGTTTAGAAAGGCTATTTTTATTTACAGACAAATTTTAATGCGTTCAAAAAAAGGCAAGGTACATACTTTCTAATTCTGTATCGTTTTACAAGGAGTCTCTATGCAACTTGAACAGTGAAGAAAACGGCTTGTTTTCTAAAAAAATATTGCCAGAACTTTATTGACAAAAGTATAGGTTGTATACACGAGATAGTTAGGAATTAGCATTTTAAAAACCAATGAAATTCACTGAAAAAAAACATAGGTTTTACACACGTTATAGTTAGGAACTAGCATTTACAAAACCTATGAAATTCACTGAAAAAACCATAGGTTTGACACCAGTTATAGTTAGCTGGAAATTTTATTGATATAAAACCAATGAAATTCCACGTTATAGTTAGTTGGACTCACTATAACTTGCGCGTGTAATGCACTGCTGATGACGTCACATATTACATCACTCATGACATCACTGATGTATTGATGTATATAAGTGACTATATGTGAGAATAAGGGATTGTAAGAGTTCCTGTTTAAATAAGTATGTGTTTCAATAAGTGATTGTTTAAGAGATTAAGTATGTGTAAGGTTCCTTAGAAGTAAGGTGGTATTGTGTGTACAGCTGTATATGCAAATAAATGGATGTTCAATAGTATTTATTTGCATGTGTGAGTATGTGTGAGAGTATCTTTTGGATGACTGTCGGTGTGTAACAGGATGTATAGGTGTATCACTACATATGATGAGTGAGTATACGTATGAATGATTATATAGAACTGTTGTTGGTATGGGTATCTCCATTTTTTTGAAAATTTTAGTTTCTATTTTTTAATATGTGTTTCAAGGGTTACATTACAGTGAAAGGAGGTCTGTCACTCTGTCACAAGGATGGTGTCATCAGTGATGTCATGAGTGATGTCACTGACCATGTCATGAGTGATGTCATCAGCAGTGCATTGCACGCACAAGTTATAGTCAGTCCAACTAACTATAACGTGGGAATTTCAATGGTTTTATGCGAGTAAAACTTCCAGCTAACTATAACAGGTGTGAAACCTATGGTTTTTTCTGTGAATTTAATAGGTTTTTTAAATGCTAATTCCTAACTATAACTGGTGTGAAACCTATGGTTTTTTCAGTGAATTTAATATGTTTTTTAATAGCAAATCTCTATAGGTATAAAAAGTAAAAAAATGTATAACGAATTTTATATTGTATATTTATGTAATATATATATATATATTTTTATTTTTTGCCCCGGAGCGCTCCCGGGGCGCGTACCGATGCGCTCACCGGTAAGCGCAGTGCTACGGCGCGCCCCGGGGCGCGTCCCGTTGGCCCTATTCTCGCGAACGAAAACAACATCGTGATGTTTCGCGTAACCGCGTGATGCGTCATATGACGCACTGCGTAAGCGCACCCGGAAGCACGCGAGCGCATACGATCGCGCAACATCCTGACGCGCTTACGCTACGGGGGCGCATATCGTAAGCGCGTCGGGTCATGTGATCTGAAAATAACACTTTTCATTGGTGCAGATCAGTTTTGGTTTCCAAATGATGAAAACTCGGATCATGTGACTTGAAAATAACACTTTTCATTGGTTCAGAACAGTTTTCTTTTCCAAATGATGAAAGACCCCACCTTTTTTCCTCATTCTACTTTTGTGCTTTGAGAGAGGTAGACCTGCAGTTATTTCAGTAGAAAATGGCTACATTAGCTGCTGCCTGCTGGAGCTTCTGGACCACCACCACCACCACCACCACAAGGACCACCACAACTTCACAGTGGTGGAGATCAAGAAGAGGAGGAGGATGAGGAGGAGGAGGAGAGGAGATTCATCCGAGAGGACAATATTACCTACAAACCTAAAGAGCACATCATCTGGCAGTTTTTTTCAATCCCCAAGGACAAGAAAAAAGTAAATGCGCCTAAGGCAACCTGCTTAATATGTCATCAGGAGCTGTCAAGGGGGAATCCCAATAAAAAATACTCCTTTGGCAACCACACCATGATCAGGCATATGCAACGTAAGCATCCAAATAACTATGCTAGGGCGGAGCTCAGGGAACTGGCCAGAAACCCTGTCCAATCTTCTGCCAGCACCTCCCAAACTAATGTTCCCACCCCATCGGGACCGGAAGTTAGGGAGATGTGCTCCACCATACAAACAAAGTTTTCCAATTTTAAAATGGTTTGTATTTTTTGTGGACAAACAATATGCTATGGAGAGCAAAGCATCACATTTATTAACCGTGTTTGGGATAACCACAAGTGCCCAAGGAAACATTGATTTTTTCCGCCTTTTTTTTTGCTCCTGTTGAGCCCTTTAGAATTCCCTGTTTTTTGTTTCTCCCCTTAAAAAATACAAAAAAATATAAAAGTGTTCAGAAAAGCCAAAAAAAGTAAAAAAATTCAAAAAAACAATAAAAAAATATAAAACAACAAAAATAATAAAAAAACAGTTCTTTTTAGAACTACCTTTAATTTATAAGAATAAACCTATATTTTTTAAAGAATCTCTGTTAATCTTTTTTCTGCAGGGTAAAATAAAGAAAGAGTGAGCATGAGGGAAGAACACAGAGAAAAAGAGCTAGAGGGAGCAACACAGAGGGATTGTTTATTACATAGTAAAAAACAGAGAAGGTGTAATAGGGTGTAAGTGAGAAAAGGAAAATGAATAAGGGAGCGAAAGAAGGGAAGAGAGAAAAAGAAGACTAAAGTAGAGGTACTGGTAGAATGTGAGTGGGTGTTGAAAATAAAAGGAAGGACAGTAAAGAATGGGGAATGAGGGGTAGTGACGGAACCGGAATAAATTAACAACGGTGAGGGAGGGTGATAAAAGAGCAGTGAGTGTAAGTAAAGAGGGGTGAAAGAGGGTGGATAAAAGTGAAGAAGGTTAAGACATGGGGAGTGACAGAGAGAAAAGAGAGAGAGAGTAAAGGAAGGAGTGACTGATAGAGTCTGAGTGAAACAGGAAAGAAAAGTAAGTAAGGCAGTGTGGGTGACTTATAGGGAGTCAGTGGGTGTAGGTGGGGGTGTGGGTGTGTAAGGTGTGTGTGTGGGTGTGTGGGGTGTTTGGGTGTGGGTGGAGGTGTGGGTGGGTGAGATATGTGTGGGGGGTGGGTGTGGGGGGTATGTGTGTGGAGTGTGTGTGTGTGTGTGGGGGATGTGTGGGTGTGTGTGTGAGGATTGTGTGTATGGCTGTGTGTGTGTGTGAGGTGTGTGTGTGGTGTGTGTCTGGGGTGTATGTCAGAGGTGTGTGTGTGTGTTGGGGGGAGGTGTGTGTGTAGGAGTGAAGTAAATGATTAAGGGAAAGAGAATGCTCGAGTGAGCAAAGGAAGGGAACATAGGGTAAGGGAAGTAAAGAATGGGGACTGAAAAAAATTGAATGTAGGAGGGGAAATAGGGAAAGGGGAGTAAACATGGAGAATATGAATAAGTGAGGGAAGCAGAGTAAAGAAACAGGACTGAGGTAGGTTGAGAAAATAGTAGTGAGGTTAAAGCAAAGGGTGATGACAAACTACATTTTTTTAGTCACACTTACCATATAATAAATGCAACTTTAATTACATGTTTTTACTACATTTTGTATCTGTAAAGAGAGAAGAAAAAATAAGTTATAATTAGTAAAATATGTATTTAAAATTAAAGATACAAATGAAGAGGTTAAAAATCATAACAGTGTATTTAGAAATAAAGTAAGGTAGAAGGACAAAAAGAGGGAAAAAGAAATAGAAGGAGAGCAAATTACTAAGAGTAAGGCATATAGATTCACTGACAGAAAGGAAGAGAAGAAGAGAAAAATGAACTGAAGGTAAGAAAGATACTAAAAGAATATGAGTTAGCAAAACTAAATCAGGAAACAGAAGTAAGTAAAAAGATAATGACTGAGAGGGAAAGGAGTCTAATAAAGGATGCATTTAGAAGAATGAGGAATGGAAGATAACTGAGAGTAAGTGAAGGAGAGTCATAGAGTGAAGGGATGAAGGGAGAGAGGATAATATAGAAGGATTGAGGGAAAAGGAGTGAGGAAGTTAGTAGACAGAGAGACTAAGGGAAGGACTGAGTGAAGTGGAGTACAATGAGTGAGGAAAGAAAAATGAGTAAGGGAGCAAAAGAAGGAAAGAGAGGAGAAGAGGACTAAAGCAGTGGTACTGAGAGAAAGTGATTCGGTGATGAAAGTAAAGGGAAGGACACTGAAACATAGGAAATGAGGGGTAGTAATGAAACCGGACTAAAAGAAATAGGTTGATGAACGATGAGAGAGGAGCAGTGAAGTTGTTGTAAGAGAAATGATAGAAGGTAGATAAACACAAGTGAACATAACACAAGGAGAGTGAGGGACTGAGGACATAGAGGTAGTGAACAGAAAATAGAGAGAAGAGGTCAAAAGAAAGGAGGAAACAAAGATAAGCGAGGGAGAGTGGATGATTTATAGTGATAGAGTGCGACAATACTGGTGAGTGAGTAAAGAGAAATTACTAAAAGAGCAAAGGAGGAAAACACGGAAAAGAAAAGTAAAGCAGACAGACTGAAAGCTGAATAGTTATGCAAGGGAGAGAGGGGATGCAGACAGTTGAAATTAGAATGAGGGGTTGTGAAAGAAGTGGACTAAAAGAACGGGGTTGAAAGAGAGTGAAAGAAAGACATTACAAGTGAGTAAAAAGTGCTGAAAGAGGGTGGAAAAAGGAAAGTGAGTGTGAGACAATGGGAATATATTTTAAATTACAGAATACAAACTATAGATTAACTTGTACAACATGTTACATAGTTTATTTTTGCCGTTCTCAGAATATATTGAATTTCACTTAAAAAAGTGAGTTCAAACTACTCATCATATGACAGCGGGGAAAAAAACCACAATCAAAAAGATTGTGTTTTAAAAAAAACCATCTAAACTTCAAAATAACAAATGTACACTAATCTTTGATTCACTTACTTTTCCTTTAGGCCAAATAGTATATCACGAAGGTCCTTTTCGTTGGAAAGTACTCTGCTGTTCTCTAAAAATTCTATTTCATCGACTTTCTAGAAGAAAACCTCGAAGAACATCTGAAATATTTTCAATATTTTCATATACTCCTTCTGTTCAGTCATAACTCTTTGCTCATTCCTTCACCATTCCTTAAGGCCAAATAGTGTCAGATTTATCAGTATATCTTCAAATTAATTAAAACAAACTCTAAAATTACAGTTTTTCCGACGTTCTGAAAGAAAGGCTCAAACAACATTTTCACAATATTTAAATTTTTGTTATTCCATCTCTGACTCACTCATGTTCATCATTTCTTATAATACTGATATCACTTACTATGAGATCCACTTACAGTACCTATACGACAACTCAATTTTTTATGTTATCTTTTATTCAGAATATAATTTTAAACAGCAAACTAACCTTTATTAACTGCTCCCGTCTTCATAGGCCAATTATCTTTACTTAAATTTTGGTTCTAAAAACACTAGATATGAATTTTTTAAGACAAAACGCAAACGTTGTTTGAAAGTCAAATGAGTGTCATTACAAAGGGTCCAACCTTTACAACTTTTTAAATATCTTGTGTAATGCCCTGATGTTGTTGAAGGACCGTCATGATAATTAATAGCTACACTTGCAAAGGTTCTTCCTGAAATTGATAACTGAGAAGCCACAACATTTTTAATAGAAGTTGACAATTTACTTCCATCAGGTCTACATCGTTGGAACATTAAAATCACATATTTACCATAAGTTTGTAAAAATAATGTGGACAGCATTGCAGACTTACATTGGGTACACACCATATTGTGATCAGCTGCTTTAACTAGATTATTAAAAGGCACTGATTTGCAGTCTGGTAAACTCAAATATAGAAATCTTTCAGTGTCTATTTTAGTACTACTTGATAAAGTACAGTTGTCACAGTCATGCTGCCATTGATAAGAAAGGCTAAAAAGATTTTTTATATCTACTCCTTCATCTTCCAGTACATCAAACATATACATTAAAAATTCCTGACAATCCTGCTGAATAATCTGTGAAAATTGATTTTGACCAGAACATATGTCTAGAAGATTTCTAATTTCTGAAACACTTTCTATTTTTGCTCTATCACTGCTACATTTCTCAAACACAGAATTCAATAAACAGCAGAATTTTTTATCCCGATTTTCAACAATCTGTTCTTGTAAATTTTGAAGAAAAAAAACAACATTAACCACTACATTAGCATAGCAGTTGACATCAGAACTGTTTTCAAACTGAAATCCAACAACATCTTCAACAGAATCCTTTTTCTTTCTGCTTACAATTACAGTTTCATCTACTTTTTGTCTTTTTGCTAGTACCTCACTGCAATTATTCTAATTTCTTCTTTTTCGGCCTACCACACGTTTTTCAAACAGAGGATATTGAGGCAAATGTGGAACATACTCTCTTCTTAACCTATTGTATTCTTTAACACAATCTAGATGAGCACAAATCTTTGTTTCATCACACTCAATCAAGTACAATCCTGATAAAGTTCTGACTCGTGATAATGCCACATATGCCATACCCTCTTTAAACACAGAACTTCCAATGTTCACCAAAGCACTATCTACACTTAAACCTTGAGATTTATGAATTGTCACTGCATATGCCAAACAAACAGGAAACTGTTTTCGGCGAACAAATAAGTCTTTCACAAGCAAAAATCTAGTTGAACAACGACAAATTTGTTCTATTTCGTCACTGCCATCAAATTTAATTTTTAAAATTTCAATTCCATCTCTATTTTTGTAATTCACAAAACCAACAACATGACCCATTGCTCCATTTACCAGACCTCTTTCAACATTTAAATTCCTTCTCAAAATGATACGACAATTTAAACACACATTCAGAGTCTTTTCAAAACCAGCAGTTTTAGATATAGTCTTCTCTAATGAATCCAATTTTGATTTCAAATTTTCTGACAAAATAATTGTTGCTCCCATATGCTCTATTTTATCTATAGCTTCCAATTTCACTATCTCTACATTTTCTAACTTTAACATTTTGTTGTTGAACATGGAACATTCTTTCAGAGTAGGCATCAAACATATGCCAGATTTCTTCTCGTTCTTAAAAATATTCTCTGGAAGAATGTTTTCATTTGGGTACAAATTTGAAATTAATCGTCCATGTAAAGCTTCTTTCCCATGCTGACTTATTTTTCCGATTCTTACATCTTGTAGAATATTTTTATAATCTCCATCCCTTGCCTGCCGCATATTTTGGAGTAGTTCTGCATATTTGAAATTTAACCATATATTAACGTTTCCAATGCTTCCTAATTACATCCTCTTGAGCTTGCTCCATAGCTCTTTCCACCTCATCCATGGCAGTGGCAGCTTCATTTTGGATAATTGGTCCTCCTAGTGGATCCTGACTCAATGAAGCAGAACTCTGACTGTCTTGAGAACTGTCTCTCGCAATCTCTGCAGCAATTGTTGCTTCTTGCTCTATTTCTTCATTCAACATTTGCAGATAATTTGGAAAAAACAGGACATTATGGTATCCTTGGTTGCATTAAAAGAGTCTTCGTAACAGAGAAAATCTCCAAGTAGTTCCACTTCTGTACGCCATGGTTTAAAGAGTTGCAAAAGAGCCAAATAGTAAAATTCTCTTTTGTCTGGATTTTCACAACTCAATTTTCGATGATTAATCAAATGACCTTTTCTCTGTTTCACTAGACATCCTTCACATCCAATGACAGCATATATTCCATTATTTTTTTTTTATTTTTTTTTTCAAAACCTTTATTGGAGTAAGCATAGAAAAGTACAAGAATGGGCCTACAACCACACGGGCTGGCCGCTAATAACAAGACAAAATGCATGTAAGAAAATATACACCCGTGGATAGGTACAGCTCAAGTACAGAGCGTCACTCTATAGACATCACAGAACAATTTGTATTTTTATTTTTTACAAAAAGAAAACATAAACACTAAAGGCGAATGGACGATAATTAAGGTCAGCCCAAAGAGCGGAGGGGACGGTTCCACGATCAGGAGAACACACCCAGAGCCCGGAGGCTCCAATCAAGTCGGGGAGGGGGGGGAGGGGAGCAGCGGGGAGAACCGGAAGTATAAAAAACCTTACGGAAAGGTTCCGGGAACTCTAGTCTAGGGAGAAAGGACAATCTCAGCAGTGTTTTCAAGGGGAGGGGTGCAAATACCCCCACGATAATCATTCCACTGGCCCCAAACCTTCGTCCACGCCCTGGGTCTGCCCCTGGCCACATAAACCGTCTTTTCACGAAACATGGACCAGTCCATATTGTCCTCCCACCTCGAGACCTCAGGGGGCCTGGAAGCGCCCCAGAGTTGCGCGACATCCCGCTTCGCAATCATGTAACCAAGGGTAGCCCATCTGGTCTGGGCCACAGAGTAGTCAGTGGGTTCCCATACATTCAACAGACATCTGCGAGGCTCCGGTCGCAGGGCCACCTCCGTAACAGCAGTCATCACCTCAAGCACAGCAGTCCAATAAGCAGCTATAACCGGGCACTCCCAAAGGATATGCAAAAAAGACGCACTCAAGCCACATCCACGCTTGCATAGCCCATCCGAAGAAAAGCCCATCGTAACCAGACGCGGACCAGTGACATAGACTCGATGAAGAATCTTAAGCTGAACCAAACGGAGACGGGCAGGAATGGCCACCTCCTTGGGAGAAGAGAGCGCCGATTGCCAATCCTCGTCGTCCAGTTCCAACCCATCGCGAACCCAAGCCTCCCGAAGTCGGATCAGTAAGTCCACCCGATTATTAATCAATTTCTTGTAAATCAGAGAAATAGTGCTATCGGGAAGATGCCCATCAAGGATACGGTCCTCGAGGGGGGAAGAGTCAGGCAAAGCCTCATCAGGAACCAAGACTGAGACGAGGGCATGTCGGACCTGCAGGTAGCGAAAAAATTCCCTACCACTCAAACCATATTCCGCCTGGAGGGCCTGGAACGACTTCACACAACCATTCGAGTACACGTCACCCACCCTACAGATCCCAATCACATCCCAGCGGTCGAAACCCTTGGTAGACCAGAGTCCGCCCAAACGTTCGGATGCATAAAGCGGTGTCGCTAACGTCAATCGATCCTCCCACCCCAAACTCACACTCGCAGCCCGCCACACCGTTACTGCAATCCTGGATGGGCCCACAAGATGGCGCCCGGCCGATCGGGAATAAAGCGCTCTAGTAAAGTCCCCACCTGGAAGCTAGAGTCTGTCCATCTCGAATGCAGGATTACGACCCGGGGAAAACATCACATGATTAATGGCAGACAACTGGGAAGCCCAATAATATCGCTTGATATCGGGGAGCGCCATGCCCCCGTCATACCAGGGGATGGTGAGCTTTGCGAGTGCGATACGTGGTCGCCCATCCCATATCAACTGCCGTTGAAGACTCTCAATCTCTTGGAAATAGGTCTTAGGGATAGCGTCATAAGAGTTGTGAAGCGCGTAAAGGAATCGCGGCAAGGACATCATTTTAAACAGGGCCGCCCTGCCCAGCGGTGATAAAGGAAGCTTGCGCCAACGGGCCACATCCAGTCGCAGTCTAAGCAACGGTGGGAGGAGATTATGCTCAAAGCGGAGCGTCGGGTCCAACGTTATAAAAATCCCTAAGTACTTGAAGCCCGAATGGACCACTTGAATGGGAAGTCTACTCGGCAAGGGGGGCAAAACCCCCGAAAGAACATATACACAGGACTTGGCCCAATTAATAACGAGGCCCGAGTTGGCCCCAAAAGAAGCAAGAACATCAAACAGGACAGACAGAGATTTACGCGGGGAGGTGAGGTATAAAAGGATATCGTCCGCGTAAAGCGAAACGCGGTCCTCAAAGTCCGGAGACCAGCGAATCCCCTTGAGAGACGGTTCCCACCGGAGCCAGGCAGCCAACGGTTCCAAGGCGAGAGCAAACAGTAATGGAGACAAGGGGCATCCCTGACGGGTACCCCTGCCGAGGGTGAAAGGAGCCGAGACCCTACCATTCACCACCACTTGCGCCAGAGGTGCCGCGTACAGCAACTTGACCCAACCAATAAAATCAGGCCCAAAACCAAATTTCTCAAGAGCCGCCCAAAGATAGGGCCACTCCACCGTGTCGAAGGCCATGGATGCATCTAACGATGCCAAAATGGCCGGCTCCGTCAGAAGCCCCGCCCTCGCGATCGCGCCATGAAGACGACGTAGGTTCAGAGCCGTGTTGCGATGTGGGATAAATCCAGATTGATCCGGATGGACCAAGTCACTAATGACCGTCAAGAGACGGGTGGCCAGGAGTTTCGCCAACACCTTGGGTTCAACATTCAGTAGGGATATGGGTCTATAGGAGGAACAAAGATCACGTGGTTTGCCCTCCTTGGGGATGACAACTATCGTGGCTAGTCTCTGATCATAAGGGAGAATACCCCGTTCCCGGGACTCCAGAAACATGGCGCGGAGATACGGAGCAAGCCTATCCGGACGCAATTTGTACAATTCGATTGGCAACCCGTTCGGGCCCAATGCTTTGCCAGAACGGAGGGAACGGATGGCAGTAGCTATCTCATCAACCGTAAAGGGGGAGTCCAACGCCACACGGTCCGAATCAGAAACAATGGGCAGGGCTATATCACGCAACAGAAGGCGAGAGTCAACCACATCCCTCACAGACACAGGGGTATACACCACACGGAAGTACTCGGCAAACCGGTCAACTACCCCAATCGGGTCTGTTACACTCACACCACGGGCAGACTGAATCACGGGTACCACACGATCAGCTCTCTCCTTCTTATCCAGCCACGCCAGCAATTTACCCGCTTTATCACCCACATCATACAAACGTCCCTGTTGCTCCCGAAACATCACTTTGGCGGCATCCGTGACCAAGGACTTATAATCAAATTGTTTCAGACCCAGGGCATGGAGCTTCTCAGGCGTGACACCAGATTCCAGGCCCTCCTCCAGTACAGAAATTTCCCTCTCAAGATCAACCACTTCTCTATTCCTCGCTCTCTTAGCCTCAGCAATAAGGGAGAGGGCCTGCCCACGAATCACAGTCTTAAAGGCCTCCCACAGGGACACAGCAGATGAAACCGACCCCTCGTTATCCAGAAAATACGAGTCGAGGGACTTAAGTAAAAGGGTGCGGGTCTCAGGGGAGGTAAGATACCACGGATTAATGGGAGCTACCCTGCCCGCTGCTTCCACCCCAACCTCAAAACGAAGCCAGAGCGGAGAGTGGTCAGAGATACCCCTGGGCAAGTGCACAATCTCACGCACAGCCGGGGACTGAGCCGCAGGCATCAGGAAATAATCCAGCCGAGACAAACTCCCATGGGCCCCGGAGTGAAAGGTGTACTGCAGCTGCGTAGGATGCAAAAGCCTCCAGCAGTCCACTAGGCCGAAGGTATCCAAAAAGCCACCCAACCACTGCTGAGCCGCCGGGGTATCCCTAGGAGGGTGGCGATCATGAATGCCAGAGACTACCGAATTGAAGTCACCAGCCAGAAAGAGAATACTATCAGGAAGGTCCAACAAGACACGGCCCAAATCTGAAAAGGTGGAAGTCTGCAAGCCGGGGGGCACATAAACAGTTAATAAGGAAAGGGTACGGCCTTCATACCGACCCACAAGGACAGCATACCGCCCCCGGTCATCCTGTATAACATCATCAATAGCCAGGGGGAGGGAAGCCCGAATGAGGATACCCACACCCCTGGAACCCGAGGTGAACCCCGAATGTGCTACGAGGCGATAGCCCCACCTGTTCATTGCATGACAGACATTGCCTATCAAATGAGTCTCCTGCAGGAAAACAACGTCAGGAGATAAACGTCGTATACATTTCAACACCACACTGCGTTTGATACGATCACCCAGACCATTAACGTTCCACGAAACAAATCTCAACCCGCTACCCCCCATCCCACCCGACAAAGCCCAAATCCCCCATCAATGAGCACGACCACAAAAAGCAGTTCAAATACAGAATAAAGTCGCCTTGAACACAGAACATACAAACAATGAACTTCCCAACCACCCACCCCCCAAATAACAGGAAAACACCCCCCACCCTGCACCCCTGCAAAAAGCTAAAAAGCCACCCCAACCTGCAGTGTGCCTGTCGCCCAAGAACCCCTATTCTACACGAAGACCCCGGAGGAGGAAAGGCTCCGGCCCACCCGCCCCCCGATCAAGAAATAACGAGAATAAGACCATACATCAAAACACATATGAGGTAGAGGAACATAGGCTTACATCCCTGGAAAAGTCATACAAAACAAGGCATCAGTCAAAAACGAAACGTTTAGCTCTCAACACCACCTTCAGCACCGCCCGGGTGGGCTTCGGACTCAGTCTCAGGAGGTCGATTAGGCAGGGAGTCCAGCCAGTCATTCACAGCCTCTGGCCGATCAAAAAAGAAAGTTCGATCACCATGCTCCACCCGCAGCCTGGTCGGAAAGAGCATGGCGTAACGCATCCCCAAGTCCCTAAGACGTTTCTTGGCACCACGAAATCCCATCCGCTGCTTCTGGACCTGTTGGGAAAAGTCCGGATAAAAGTTCACCGTGGCATTTTCAAAGGCTACTGGGCCCTTCGCCCGCGAGGCCTGCAGGATAGCGTCCTGATCTCTGTAGTGGAAAAGCTTGGCAACAATAGGTCTCGGCGGGGCGCCAGGCTTGCCCTGGCCCCCCGGAACACGATGTGCGCGCTCCACTGCGAAAAATTTACTAAGGCCAGACGGTGAAAGGTGATTCTGGATAAGATCTTCAACCAGGAGATCAACCGAGTGAGGTTCTGGATTCTCCGGCACACCAACCACGCGAACATTACAGCGACGCGCCCTGTTCTCAAAATCCTCCAAGCGCCGGGTCATGAAATCGTTCACCCTGCGGAGATTGCCAATCTCCGTCTGAATATCAGAGACGTCCGTCGTGAGGCTGGAAGATTTGATATCCAACGATTTCACCTTTTCGTTCGTCTTGGAGAGATCGGCTCGAATCAAATTGACCTCAATCGCCACAGTGTCCAATTTGTGGGCCAAAGTTTCATACTGGTGGCCGATGGATTCCCTCATGCCAGAAATGGCGCCCATGATGTCTTGCAAGGAGGGCTCCGGCGACGCATCTAGTACTTGGTCCGACGCAGTGGGACCGGGCAGGGCAGCTCCGGGGAACCCCTTAGAGTGGGTATAACGATCCATGACATTAGATTGAACCGGACCCCCGCGCAGAGGTGCCTTCGTCTTGCGCGTCTCTCGGTCCCCTCTGCCCGCCATTTTGAAGATGCGTCACAAGCAATGTCACCAGGGTCGACAGGCCGAGCACCAGAAACGGAGGCCCCTGGACCAAAGGACTACAAGAGATGTAGCACCCGGATAGATGCAGCCCACTCCAGAAACAGTGCAGCCAAGGGCCAAACGACCTACGTGGAGAGCGGCCGCAGCTCTGGCCCAGCCCTCTCACCAATGTCCCAGTCCGTGGCAGAAACAAAACCGAAACTTAAGAGGGGGTCTCACACGTCCAATCCCCCTGCCGTTGTTGTTCAACTCCAAGACGGCCACCAAACCTCACCCAGTCCCGGGCGCACTTCGAGGGCGGAGCCCAAAAGTTCAAGTGAACATAATTCAGACACCCAATGTCCAAATTTGTTTATGAAAAGTCCAGGTAGATCAGCCCAACGTCCTCTATATGAATCCTCGCAAAAATCAGGATTAAATCAGGATATTAAGCCGGGAGCGGCGGGGGTCCGGGGAGCGCTGTGCTCACGCGGCCATCTCGGATGCCCGCCAAGCTCCTCCTCCATATATTCCATTATTGATATCTTCTCTGATGTTCCTCTTATAAATATATCTTTGCAGAACTTCATAGAGACAAGCGTTCTCAAGATAAGGACTTCTATTTGGATAGTATGTATCCAACATGTTTGTCTTCAAAATATCTGTACTTTCTGGTTCTTTCTCCGCCAAGTACTCTATTTCCTGTACAGATTTCAAAACTCAGTTTCGTGTTGCAGCAAGACCTAGACTCACCCAAATGATGGTTCTAGATTTGGCATATAGACTTGCTGATGACAATCGATCAGAACATTCATATGCTCCAATTTCTCGATGTGACAACATCTTTAGACTGTAACTGTATAATTTCTTGCTTATACTCTTTTCATGTGAAATGTCCTCCCACATTTCCTTCAGTTCTGTCTTTTCTTTTTTTGTGATGTAAGACGTCACATATCTAGCCACAGCAATAGAGTTGTCATCAACGAACTGAATATCCATGTTAGCATTCCACATGGACAAAATCACTGGGTTGTAGTCGTTGATGTACTTGGACTCTTCGTTTCTTTTTAAATTGTATGTATTTTTGTGTGATTTCCTCATCACAGTATGTCGCAGAGAAGACATCAAATTATTTACTCTTCCTTTAGAAATCACTGCTCGTGGAAAACCAAAACGACATTTTGTGTAGAACTTGTCCTTGTTTCTGAATTTTCGACGACAGTACTTTCCACAACGATGGGATTGAAAGCGTAAAACATGTTGCAATAAACCGTTTTCTTCAGTAGTTTTCGGAACAGCACATGTTGAATACTCTTCCATGAAGCTCATCACTGTCTCATCCGAATCCGTTCCAAATTTGGGTGCATCTTTAATCCACAACAACATATGTATGTGAGGAGCACCTCTCGCTTGGTACTCCTGTCCTTTCTCCAAAAGAAATCCAAAACCTCTCCAAGGGGAGGATTTTTTTTGTTGGTAATGAAAGACATCATAGCTTCAAATCTATGATTAAAATATCTGCATACATTCACTGGATCCAAAGAACACAGTTCTCCAGGTGTTTTGAATTCTATATTTTGTATATTTGCATTTGCCTCGCGTATAAATTGAAGTAAGTCGTCCCATGCATACTCGGCACAGCTAAGAGTGAGGAACCATGTAGGAGTTCCTAAGTTTCTTAGCATACATTTCAATTCCCCATGACGACGGTACCAATATTCGTTTGTACCATGCTGACATGCCATGAGATTGATTAGATGAGATTCCAAAATATTATCTTGCAGATTAACTTTCTCCATAAAGTCCCTCGCCGAAACATTTTGCAGATGTGCTCCACTTTTCAGTATATGGTTTACTGCATATGAAAGCCCAGACAAGTCACTTTCATACAGTAGATGAAACAAATATGGGATACTTTGACGAAACCTTGGATCTTCAGCATATAATCGTAAAGTCCGGTATTCAGATGCTGGAATTTGAAGTGGTCGATCGTCATATCGTCCACCTCGACCTGCTGGAATTAGCTGTGGAAAACAACGAGATTCCAAACTTTCTTCCCATACACTAATGGGACTTCCTTTTGCTGATTTCATTTGAAACAAGTCAATTGCATTCCCCATTAATTCTTTGGGATGCAAAGGATGAACAGTATAATGTTCATATATTTCTTCACTTCTAGACACACCAACTTTTTCTACTTGGCCAGCTGAACAATCACTGTCTTCATCTGCAGCTGTTTCCTCTGCTCCAACACATACATGTTTGTAGTACTCATTGTTTTTGACCAAATACAACGTTGCCTTTTTGACTTTCCTAACATCCACTAAATCTTGCCTGATTTTCTTACTCTTTGTGGGAACCCCATTAACTAGAATAACCAGAGGTTCCTCTTCCACTTTCTCTACACCAATTGTATCAATATTTTTCTTGAAATCTAGAGGCAAATAAACAACTCTTCCCTTTAATCCTCTCTGTAAATCTGAAGGCAATTTCCCTATCTTAGGCTCCATGCGAACAATTGCCTGAAAAGGATGGACACATTGAATCAAAATACACTCATATGTATTTAAATCCATCAATTCAGGAGGAATGTCTACCAACTCAAGATTATTATGAACAGCTCTAGCAGGCATTCTGTTTTGATTTAATTTATCATAACAATATTTACAAATACGCTGATCAGTACTCAAATCAAAAGAATTCTCCACCCACAAATAAGTTGCAAAATCCTTCCACTCATAATTATTTATCTTTTCACTTTTTACGTATAAATCAACTAATCTAGTTTGATGCTTATAATGAGTTCGTCGACAATACACACAAGTAAAATTCGGCCTTTCACTTGATTTCACCTTAAACCTGATAATTTCCTGGTCAAACTTTTCTGTAGTTGAAATCTGTACATTGTCTTCCACATTACCTAGAATTCTGTGTCAATTTCTACACTGTCCTCTTTTTCACTAAAATAACAAATCTCAATTTCTTCACAAATCTTCTTCACATCTAATTCAGTTCCATGCAAAAGAGCACTGTTTAATTGTTTAAGCTTAAGTGCTGGACTTTTTGCATAATACAACCTTCTCACTAATTTCCTCATTTTGTTATGATGCACTATTAACATCCTAAAATGATGGAAAACACTCTGACAGACTTTTCTAGAAAGACAAGCCAGTGAATGCCCTTGCAAACCTGTGTTTTCTCTCACTCTGCAAGGATCTAAGTCTTGCAACATCTTCATTTTCTGTTTTAGAGTTTTCTTACTATATGTACGTAAGGAATTACAAAACAAATCGATTGATTCCTGTCGCACACTACAAATACTACTACACTTCCAAGTGTACACTGGACCCTTAGTACGTCTCCCTAAAACTTTATCAGTTAACACCTCTTCTGGTTCTCTAGGTACAAGTTTCTCTTTTTCAATCGGACAACCGTCTTTCACCTCATATGCTCGACCACTGGTGTCAACTGCATGCACTAAATCATTCTCCTGAAAGTAACTCTCCTCATTAAAAAATGGCTCACAACTTGAACTGTGCATCCATTCTCCAGAAAAAACTTTACAAAAATTAGTACGATTAATTACTCTTTTCCATTTACTGTTTGATTTGAAAACATCAATTGTCTTGTTAAGTGTCCTAATTCTATTGATTATTAAAATAAATATTTTTTTCTTAACTTCAAAAGCATGATCAACAATCTTCTCTACACTTTTCTTTTTCTTATAAAAAGCAGATCTCTGTTTACCTTTTTTAATATTTTTTAACAAATTTAAAACCACCCTATTGCGAAACATTCGTTTACGAATGTCCCTAAATTGATTTTGCCTTCTATTCCTATACATATTATTGTCTCCTGCTGCCGTAGTAACATTTTTTTGGAATCTCTCCTTCCTCTTCAAAATTGCTCTCTCCTTCTCTTTTTCTACATACTGTCCAACATTTTTTTGGGATCTACATATGTTCCGTAAGAAAGACTTAGTTGTCTTACCAGGAGCTTTTTTCCTGTTTTTTGAAGTATTTGTTGTAGGAGACTGCTTTAATTCCGTTGCTGTTTTTGATTTTTTCCGCTTACAATCTTTTCGTCTCCTTTCCCTTGAGGGCATATTTCCTTACTATTGAAATCTTGATTTAAATCTGTGGAAAGCAAAAATAAAAATAAAAAAATCATTATAGACCACTATTACCAAACAACAAAACAATGACAATAAGCAAACAATATAAACACTATAATACTTCTACATATGACCTTATCTCTGTTTTTTAAATATAATTCTAAAAAAATATTTCGGGCACATGAATTACTTTTACATTATTAACAAGGATTAGATAGTATCTGCATGTTTAAAAAAATATATTTGTACATTTCACAATCATATCACCTGTGTTTCCTCAGATTAGTAAACAGATTGTACACATGAGGTAAGGACTGTCCTGGGAAACATAGGTGGTGAGGCCGGTGTTTAAGAGTCTACTGGACTGCACTTCATGAAGCCTATCCCCCACTGCACTCTTAGACACAGCCCTCACCTCCTTTCCACCCCTGGACAGACCTCTCTTCCACTACACTCCTCAACACAGGCATCACCTCCTATGCACCTATGGACAATCCTCACCTTATCTGCAACCCAGAATAGTCCTCAACTCATCTGCACCATTAGACAGGCCTCAGTTCATTTACACCCCTGAACACGCCTCATCTCATCTGCACCCTGTTACCATCAATTATACTCAATGTATTGAGGCCTGTCGAAAAGGCCACAGATTACATAATGTTTGTCTAAGGGTCAGAGGAGGTAAGTCCTCTCAATTGCATTCATGGACACAGGCCTCAACTCCTTTGCGCCCCTGGACATGCCTCACCTCATCTGTACAATCCACTTCCTAATTTGAGGAAACACAGGTAACATACATTTCCTCTCTCTTGCAAACATTCCTACCAAGCATTACCATAAAAATGACACAAACCAACAGCAAACAAGCTCAGTCTGCTTCCTAATCTGAGGTAACACCGGTGACATGATTGTGAAAGGTTCAAATATTTTTATGTAATCATGCACACACTATTTATTCCATCTCAAAAATGTAAAAGCCATTCATTTGCCCCAAAATCGTTTTTTGAATATTATTTTAGAAACAGAGCACAGGTCCTATGTACAAGCATTCAACTTCACTACTGAAACCTAACTATTTCACAAAATAAAAATCCTCTATCTTGCAAATGTAGATACCAAGCATTATCAAAAAGCATGACACAAACCAACAGCAAAAAAGCTCAGAGCCTAATTTATGAGGCCCTGCGTTAGTTTTCCGCTGGTGATGCCTCACTATTTGTGACGCATTGGCAGCATAAAACATGTGCCTTGTTGCGCCATATTTAAAAAATGACACATCTAGGTAGATGCGTCACTTTTTAAACCCCTGCGCCATAATATACCTGCGTCAGGTATAATGTATGCAGAGGGGGCGTTCCCCCGTAAAAAAACCTTGTAATAGTGACGCAGTGAAATCTATGAGATTTCACTGCGTCACTTTTAGGACACTGTTATGTCAAAATCTTGTACCTGCCTCACAGCAGGCGTAAGACTGACGCAAACCCTTTCACATGGGGCTTTCCCCATTTGAAAAGACGCATTGCTGGAGTTGCGTCACTTTTGTGACACACTCCAGCAATGCGTCACTTTTGCGCTTACAGATACGTCAGAAATACTGATTTATCTGTAACTCCTTGCGACATGATGCGTCATACATTAAATATGACGCATCATTGGTGTCGCAAGGAGTGCGCAGTGAAAACTCACGCATCGCTGTTTTCATAAAGAAGGCCCTCAGTGTGCTTCATAATCCGAGGTAACACAAGTGACATGATTGTGAAAGATTCAAATATTTTTATGTAATCATGCACACACTATTTATTCCTTCTCAAAAATGTAAAATCATTGATTTACCCCAAAATCGTTTTTTGAATAACATTTTAGAAACACAGCGCTGGTCCTATGTACAACCATTCCATTTCAGTTCTGAAAACTCACTATTTTACAAAATACATTTCCTCTCTATTGCAAACATTCCTACCAGGCATTACCCAAAAAATGTCAAAAACCAACAGCAAAGAAGCTCATTCTGCTTCCTAATCTGAGGTAACACAGGTGATTAATTGTGAAAGGTTCAAATATCTTTATGTAATCATGCACACACTATTTATTCCTTCTCAAAAAAGTAAAACCATTGATTTGCCCCAAAATCGTTTTTTGAATACCATTTTAGAAACACAGCACAGGTCCTACGTACAAGAATTCCATTTCAGTTCTGAAAACTCACTATTTTACAAAATACATTTCCTCTCTATTGCAAACATTCCTACCAGGCATTACCCAAAAAATGACACAAACCAACAGCAAAGAAGCTCATTCTGCTTCCTAATCTGAGGTAACACAGCTGACACGATTGTGAAAGGTTCAAATATTTTTATGTAATCATGCACACACTATTTATTCCTTCTCAAAAATGTAAAACCAATGATTTGCCCCAAAATCATTTTTTGAATAACATTTTAGAAACACAGCGCAGGTCCTATATACAAGCATTCCATTTCAGTACTGAAAACTCACTATTTTATAAAATACATTTCCTCTCTATTGCAAACATTCCTACCAGGCATTACCCAAAAAATGACACAAACCAACAGCAAAGAAGTTCATTCTGCTTCCTAATCTGAGGTAACACAGGTGATATGATTGTGAAAGGTTCAAATATTTTTATGTATGGCAGGGGAGTTACAGACAGAGGTTAGGGGAGATGACAGCCAGGTGGAACCCTTATCCTGACGGCGAGTTGGTCGCTGGTCTTTGGACCCCATTGGCAAATCGTCTTTGCACTGCTTCCTGAGGATCCCCTGCCCCCGAGGTCGCTGCAGCTGCAAGTGCTGTAAGCGCGGATTTTTGAAAACTACCTCGCCGGACCCGCTTTGCGGGTCCCGCAGCGCCGTGTGGCTGAAGGCGCTTGACTGTGTGGGCCTGACATCACCATCGAGGAGGAGCGGGCAGGGCAGAGTGTCGGCGGGGCTGCGCGCAGGCAGGGACTCCAGTGTCCAGGAGCCCCTGCGCGCCCATTGATCACACCTGGGCTGCTCTCCCCGCTGGACACGCCCCCCGCCTGTTTGTTTGAAAAGCCGGCTTCCACAGTTTAACATTGGAACCCTTATCCTGACGGCGAGTTGGTCGCTGGTCTTTGGACCCCATTGGCAAATCGTCTTTGCACTGCTTCCTGAGGATCCCCTGCCCCCGAGGTCGCTGCAGCTGCAAGTGCTGTAAGCGCGGATTTTTGAAAACTACCTCGCCGGACCCGCTTTGCGGGTCCCGCAGCGCCGTGTGGCTGAAGGCGCTTGACTGTGTGGGCCTGACATCACCATCGAGGAGGAGCGGGCAGGGCAGAGTGTCGGCGGGGTTGCGAGCAGGCAGGGACTCCAGTGTCCAGGAGCCCCTGCGTGCCCATTGATCACACCTGGGCTGCTCTCCCCGCTGGACACGCCCCCCGCCTGTTTGTTTGAAAAGCCGGCTTCCACAGTTTAACATTGGAACCCTTATCCTGACGGCGAGTTGGTCGCTGGTCTTTGGACCACATTGGCAAATCGTCTTTGCACTGCTTCCTGAGGATCCCCTGCCCCCGAGGTCGCTGCAGCTGCAAGTGCTGTAAGCGCGGATTTTTGAAAACTACCTCGCCGGACCCGCTTTGCGGGTCCCGCAGCGCCGTGTGGCTGAAGGCGCTTGACTGTGTGGGCCTGACATCACCATCGAGGATGAGCGGGCAGGGCAGAGTGTCGGCGGGGTTGCGAGCAGGCAGGGACTCCAGTGTCCAGGAGCCCCTGCGCGCCCATTGATCACACCTGGGCTGCTCTCCCCGCTGGACACGCCTCCCTGTCCCCCATCCTATTGGCTAGCCGCACCAGAAGTATAAAATTGTCTTTACAACCCGCTAAGCGGGAGCGTGCGGGAGCGCACCGGGAGAAGCCCGGGACAAGGGCGGGACCGTCCAAGGCCGTCATAGGCCGGAGTTGGCCGGGCTGGGCCTACCCTCTTTGGTCATGTATTCGACCCCTGGTCCTATTCACTGTTATAGCCCCCTGCCGAATATAACCCATCACTTATCATTATGCCGTCCCCGGCAAAGGAGAGTACCCCATTGAAGCCGGGAGGAGTTAAAAGCAGGACCTTAGAGAATTATTTCTCCCGGGTGGTGGGGGAGGGGGACAAAGAGTGCAACCTGTCCCGGTTAAGGGCAGAACGGAGACGCTCAATAGATAACTTGAAAAACACCCCCCTTGGAGATCAACCCACCATGCCCAGGGAGGAGTTGTCCCTAATAGATGATGTCCCACTCCTGCTGAGGGATTGTACGAACACTTCACCAGTTGCAGCCATGAGCATAGCTCCAGCTACCAGTTCAAGCCCTACTAGGGTGACCATTGATTTAGTTTCCCAACCCTCCTCAGCCCCTAAGGCTAGGAAAGCTAAACCCAAGCCAGCCACCGCGCAAGGAGTACTTGGGCCCCCTCCTAATAAACGTAGGAGGAAATCGAAGGGAGCCCAGGGAAGGAGAAAACCCAAAATCTCTCATTCGGCTTTTGGGAAGTCTCCAAAACCCCCCGTATTAGTAGCGAAATTACCGGCTGAATCACACCCCAAACCTATTGCCCAGGAGGATCTAGCTCCCGCCCCGATAAAAGATACAGGAACTAATATCGCTAATGTCCCCCTCTCTGTCATCCCGCTTGGAAACCTGGAATTCTTGCTAAGGTCTCTATTACTACCGATTAGCGAGAGTATAAAAAAGATTGAGATCAGACTAACCATTTTGGAGGCCACACTAGGTAGTCTGAAAAATCCGGCTGGTCGTCAGGGAAGGCATCTAGAATCTACTCCCATCACATTAGCCCCTCAACAGCCTGCAAACAGTGCAGCAATCATAGTCCCTCCACAAGCCGCAAATGCGGCAGTCTCGCAACTTCTCTTAAAGACCAAGCCCGCACCAACTAAGTCCCTTAACTCTAACATGCCCATTCCTCCTTCAGGCCCCGTTCATCCGGCACAGCCGGTAAATAGTACCACACTGATCCCTCTAATGAAGCTTCCCCCGAGACCACGTAGGCCTAACCTACCCCCTGAGACTAACGATCTCACTGTAGTCATGGCAGGTGTTCCCCCACTCGAAGTAGGTGAAACTGAGGATTTTTGTGCCCTGAAAAGAAGGGTAATTAAGTGGTTAAACATAAACAGACCCCTCCCGACACACCTTAATAATGAAATCATAATGGTAAGAAGGGTGCCATGGGTGGGGAGAACACACAAATCCATTATAGGGGACTGTATATTGGTGAGTTTTAGGGACACAGAAACGGTGTCCTACATATGCCAAGGGAAAAACAGATCCAGGGAATCCACCATCCAAACCCTTCGTGTGTCTTTCTTTTTTCTCTTTACTCCAGTCCCATTGCAGCTGCCACAAATTCATAACAACTGGGAGAGGGTTGGCAGGAGGGGGAGATACCAGGACTTTAACCGTAGGCCATTATTTGGCCGACCAGAACTACCCTTTCACACCTATAACCGGTTTAATTACCTGAACGGTCTAGAGGGGGTAGACTGACAAACGGATAATGCCCCCCAGGGTTATATGGAAAAGGGCGTTTTGGCAGAGGTGTTGGTGGAGCAAAGCTTTCAGGTTCAGCAAACTCTACCGAGTGGTGTTGGGATATCCGTGCATGCTGAACCTAAGGCTACAGCCATAGAATGTATAGGAGGGGGACATGGGCTGGCCACGCAAGGGTCAATACAGGAGATACCATCAAGGCCACAGGGGGGTTCAGAACGGAGGGGGGAGGGAGCGAGACTGATCTCCTGGAACGTAGCAGGTATAGCGGGTAAATTTAACAATAAGGAATGGGTTGATTTCATTAGAAAATTTCATGTTATATGTGTACAGGAGACATGGGCCTCGGTGAACAATTATCATCTACAGGGGTACAAGTGTTTTTTTGTTCCCGCCCGAAAATCCAGATCAGGGAGAGCAATGGGCGGTTTGTCCATTTACGTAGATTTAGACCTCCCAGGCACCTGGTCTTCCCCAGATTGGATTTCACATGGGATACAGGTAGTTCGGTTCCTCGGAAAGGGGCTAAGATTTTCTGTTTTTAACATCTATAACACTGAGATAGCAAACAACCATATCCCGCTACTAGCTGAACTAGACCATAGGCTGGGACAAGAAACAACATTCCAAAATAAGGGGCAGTCTCATGGGCTGCTTTTAATGGGAGATTTTAACTGCCATCTCTGTCCGGTACTGGTCAAGGTAAACACAGATTGGTCACAATGCCCAATGGAGAAGGGACCGCATTTTTCTCATACGCCTACTGGGTCGGCCCTCAGTTTGCTTCGTCTAAAGTACGACTTAGAGCATACCATTAATATGATAGACCCACAGTCGGATGGCACACTTCCACCAACTTTTAAGGGCAGGGGTTGCTCATCTATAATAGATTATATTCTGGTTTCGAGATCCCTGATAAATAAAATAATCAGTGTAGGGATAGAATGGAGCAGCTTCAGCGACCACAACCCTCTTGTTTTGGTGCTCTCGTATAGGGTGGGTGCTGGAACCAGAGTCCATCGCACAATTGAGGAGAGGGTCACAGACCAAGGCAGGAGACTGAAATGGTCCAAAATAGACGGGGTAAAGTTTTATAAAACTTTGGGTGACAAGGGCCTACTGGCCATTAATGACTGTCTAGACCTAGAAGTCCAGGGATCAAGGTTACTGGAAGCATTCGACCAGATCGCTAACCTGATCGACGGCCTACTTAAGACCAGTGCGCCCACACGTAACCTGGTAAATCCCCGGTGGTTTGATAAAGACTGCTCTAAGGCACTGAGGGAGTTGAAATGCTGCCTTAAGCTAAAACCAAGGGACCCCCAAAAAATCAAGGTGTGTAGAGAGAAATATAAAAAAGAGACCAAAAGGAGGAAACTTGCCCTGCAGGCAGAAGCATGGGCAGATTTAAGCGAGGCAGGGGAAAGAAAGGATCTTGCGGGTTTTTGGAGAATCATTAATAAACCGACCTTTCAAGAAAATGATTCCCCGGACATAGGGGCTAACATCCGCCCGGAGCAGTGGGTCACACACTTTAGGGGTTTATATAACGATGAGTCCGGTATCCCTGTAGAGTTACCGGTAACCCCAAGTCAGGTTTCCCCGGTAGTATTCACTCTTAAGGAGATTACCGCAGGGATGGAGGGTCTGACTAAAAATAAAGCCCCGGGTCCGGATGGGATTCCCCCTGACCTGTTTCTTAGCAATATAGAACTATGGGCCCCTCTGATGACCAGGGTCATAAATACTGCTACCTCCTGTGGCCTGCCACCATCCTGGTCTAAAGCGATTATTGTGCCAATTTTCAAAAAGGGCAATAGGGACGACCCCAAGTGCTATCGGCCTATTTCCCTTATTGACGTATCGGCCAAACTTTTGGGTAGGGCAATCCTTAACCGACTGTCCGAGTGGACCGAAGAGAATAACACCTTCTCGGACACTCAATACGGGTTCAGGACAGGGAGGTCCACTAGTGACCAATGCCTGAACCTTTATATGCTGACTGCCAAATATACTCTGGCCAGTGATAAACCCATTTATATGGGATTCATGGATTTGGCAGCAGCATTTGATCACGTCAATAGAGGAAAGCTGTGGGACATGATGTCAAGCATGGGGATTGAGAGTGGTTTAATTACCATATTAAGGGAATTGCACAGCGACACCACGGCCAAGGTTCGATTTAATAGGGAGGGAGGATTGTCTGACTCTTTTCCATGTAAGAGCGGAGTCAGACAAGGTTGCATTCTTGCCCCTTTTTTGTTCTCCCTTTATATTAACAAGTTGGAGCAGTTTCTTTTGGGTTTAAAGGCAGATTCCCCTAGGGTCGGGCCGCGGCATATTCCTGTTCTGCTTTACGCAGATGACGCGGTCTTGCTTGCACGTACACCCCGAAGCTTACAAATCCTGATAGATGGGTTTGTTAAGTTCATGAGTACCCTGGATCTATCTGTCAACCTGGGTAAATCTTATGTGCTCCTGGCTGGCAAAAAACCTTCCTCTAAATTTATTTATACAATAGGCACCCATATTTTAGAGAAGGTCAAAACGTTCGCTTATCTTGGAGTAACCTTTGATGGCGCTCTGCAGTTTAACTCCTTGGTGGCGGAACGTTGTAGCAAATTGATTGCCTCCAATGGGGCAATAGCTGGATATGGCAGGAGGCTAGGTAGATGGAGCCTGGAACAGGTGATGAATTTGTATCGCTCCGTATCATGCTCCAAAGTAATCTATGGGGCAGAAGTATGGGGATTTGTGAACACCACTAGAATCCAACAGGAAGAAAACAAATATCTGAAATCTATCCTGAGGGTACCACCCAGTACCGCTGGAATCATAGCTCATAGGGAGCTAGGGAGGCCATACTTGGATGACCTGTTAAAACTTAGGCCAATTGTAGCCTGGCTAAAAATATGGGTTAATCCAGATGCGCATCTAAGCAGAGAAATTTTTTTGGACTGCTTAGATAAGACTAATTGTATGCGCATCCCCTGGCTTAAATACGTGAAAAACACCCTTGAGGATTTAGGTTTTGGAAACCTCTTCACGAACCCTACAACAATTTCAGCCCAGCACAAGAAACAAGTAGGGGAAATTTTCCTAGAGCGGAAAATCCAATGCAGAGCTGAGGCTGAAGGAGTTAAAAAGACTGTGAGGGCTCATAATCTGGTGAAGAGTGTGGAGGGTATGGAGCCTTATCTGTACCTCGTGCATAATGCACAGGATAGATTTCTTATGTGCCGTTTTAGACTGAATTTACTTCCTTTTATGTTTGCTTCACCAGCAGGTTTCACCACGTCAATTGAGCAGAAGGGACCCTGCGGCTGCGACAACAGGTCTCCGCAGGATTCCCTCCATTTTGTTTTGCTTTGTCCCTATTTTTCTATGCCCAGGCGCAGATTTCTTGTAAATATTTTAAAAAGAGCCCAACAGGAACATGCCAGGGATGCATTAGTTTTTTTGCAAAAAGCCTCTGATCCCCTAACCTTGTGTTGTATTACGAATTTTATTAAGGTTGCGGTCCGTTTAAGGATGACCAGGGGATAGGAATGAAAGATTTTGGATTCTCTATTTTAAATTTATGGACCTGTATGTCGGCATTTCTATTTGTATTAACCTTGTATAAGGATCTTGATTAATGTTTAATGACCTTTTATCTATGTATATATATATGTGCTTTTATGGTGTTTTTTAATCACCGAATAAAGATTCTTAATAATAATAATAATGTAATTATGCACACACTATTTATTCCTTCTCAAAAATGTAAAACCATTGATTTGCCCCCAAATCGTTTTTTGAGTAATATTTTAGAAACACAGTGCAGGTCCTATGTACAAGCATTCCAGGTCACTACTGAAAACTCACTATTTTACAAAATACATTTCCTCTCTATTGCAAATATTGATATCATGCATTTTCAAAAAGCATCACACAAACCAACAGCAAAGAAGCTCAATGTGCTTCTTAATGTGAGCTCTCTATCTATATTGAATGAATCAAAACTCACCTTTACAAATGCTTTGGGAGATTGAGAACAGTGTCAGATACACACAGCAATATTTCTTTAGCAGAGCAAAAGGTATGTACTCCAGGCACTGCAACCATGAATGGCACAGAAAACCTCTAATTCTACACACATATTCCTCATGGTAACCAATCAAAACTCTTCCCTCTCTATTTTCAAATCAACACCCTTCCCCCCCTCAGCCCTTTCTACCTGTTACCATAGCAACTCCCTCCTCACTGAGCTCTCAGGGTTAAAAGTTTATTCTACAATGTTGCACATGAACTCAGCAAGGATGTTTGACCTATCAATAAACCAGCTTATCAGGTGCAATCTTTCTTTTAATGACTTTTTCTTGACCATTCAAATGACTTCTTTCACAGAACACAACCATGCACCCTAACTTTCACTTTTCAACTATCTGAATCCACCAATCATTGCTTGCACTGAAACTCCACATTTTTGTTTCCAAACTCCTACTGTTCCAACTGCCATTTCATTCCTACACTTCATCTGACTGCACCAGAACCTCCTCTCACCATGTACTCTGTCTGGATTATTGGACATAGCTACATTCACTGGGCTCAAAGGTATGCAGCTATCAGAAATGTTCACAACCTTGATTTACCAAATGTGCACATAAAATGGATTGGCCAAAGAGGATTGAGATGTGATCAATTGATACCATTGGTGAAAACCTTTCACCATCTGCCACACCCTGACCTTATAATTTTGCACTGTGGTGGAAATGACCTAGGCACTTTGACTGGGGTAGGTCTGGAAATGGGTTTAAAGGACACCTTTGGGCAATTGATGCCACTTTTTCCACAAACTGCCTTGGTATATTTCAATATATGCCAAAGACAGAAATGGAAGTGGTCCAACCAATTTTGTCCACAGATTGAGAAAGCAAGGAAACATGTGAATAAATCTGTTTCTGCTTACATGAGAGACTATGGAATGGGTTCAATATACAACAACAACTTGCGTTACAACATGCAAGATATCTACAGAGGAGATGGTGTGCACTTCTCAGATGAGGGGAATAGAATATTCCTCCTGAATTTAAGATTGTGCATTGGAACCTACTTGTAGGTACCTAAATCCGCCCCAGAACCCAAAAGCTCTTTTCAGGGCTACCCTACATTTGATCACTCACAATGATTATTTTACTCCAACTTTTTTCACTGTTTTTCACCAAAGTACGCTCCCCAGTATGCTCCCCGGTACGCGTACCGGGCGCTCCCCCCGCGCAAAATTAAAAAACAAATTGTTTTTTTTGGCCTATATGGGCCTCCTAAGCCCCCCTCAGAAAACCTAGGGGGTCAGGGGGTGTCTACCGTGTCCCCTTTTACCCATTCCCAATGTTGTTTGTCCTCCATCTTGTGACTCAAATCTACCGAAACACAAGATGGAGGACTCCCGTTGCGCTTACCGGTGCGCGTACCGGTAAGCGCACCGGTGAGCGCTCCCAAATTTTTTTAAAAGTTAATTTACATAAAAACCTCTGTAGAGAAGTTCACCAAATATAGAATAGGCAATACTACATACCTGTCCCTACCATTTTCTCAAATTTGGTGGAATTCCATTGAGCCATTTGGCCTGTAGCCCTGTCTAAATATCCTGAGGTAAATTACATGACAAAAACACATCTGAAGTGTTAGAATTTACAACCAATTAAAATGTTACTTTCATTTTCCACTATTATTTCCTGACATTTGATTGGTTATGTACATGAATATATATAAAAAAAGAGAGGGAAACTCATCCATTTTGACTACTACTTCCTGAAGTACATTTGAAAAGGATTTTCACTGAGAACTTCAACTGCTTTCACAAAGGTAAGTTGTTATTTTGGAAAGTGAAGTATGTTGTGCACTTTAAGTTAATTTGGGAAAACATTTTCTGATAGTTATATACGATCCCTCTGTAATAGGTATAGATTGAGATAGGCTTCTCTGCTATACTTATGGATTGACTTAGACTTCTCTTGTATAATTATGAATTTACTTAGGCTTTATCACATACACTTTTTTATATTTCTACTTCCAGCCTGATACCATACACTGCCCAAAGATAACTTCACTGTTAAAAAATCAAAACTACCTGTCTGAACCTAAACCCAACAGTGCCCTATCTCTACTGATATATTTATTTGTTATGCAATTTACAGCAAGAAAATGGAAGGAGAACAGAATAAAATGAATATTTCTTTCGAAATTGTTATTGAAAACAACCCTGAAGAAAATATTGCTGAGAATGATGACTTTGACTTTATGGATGAGTCTCTGGACCATGAATTACTTGAGTGTGTGGAAGCAATAGAATCACAGAATGAAAATGAGGACATTCCAGACAATATATTGTTAGAAGTTTTATAAAATTTTGAAAAAGAATCAGAAAAAGAAATTTATATTTAATAATCAAAAATTGTTCGAGACATTATTCATTTTTATATGTAATTCATGAAGTAGTACCAAAATAATTATAATATAAAGTGAGACTTATAGTATACTGTGCAACTGTATTGTGTTACATAGTAATTTTGCTCATAGTTACTTCCTTTCTCCGACTTTATTATCTCCAATGTGTATTTGACATCTCTTTTTCATCTCCTGCCTCCATGTTGTTTCTGCTTTCCTGACAGACTATAGTATAGAATCCATATACCACAATAACTTCTGTAACAACATGCAAATTATCTACAAAGGACACAGTCTACATTGAATTTAAAACTCTGCATTGGTACCTACATGCTGGTACTTATATCACCCACACAACACAACAACTCTATGCAGAGCTACCCTACCTCTAAGCACTTTAAATTATTATTTTACCCCATGTGTGAGGGGGAGTGAGGTGTGTGTGTGGGGAATGTGTGGGGGGTGTCTGTGAGATGTGTGTGTGTGGGGGGTGAGGTGTGTGTGTGGGTGTAGGTGTGTGGGGTGTGTGGGTGTGGGTGGGGGTGTGGGTGTGTAAGGTGTGTGCGTGGGTGTGGGTGTGTGGGGTATTTGGGTGTAGATGAAGATGTGGGTGTGTGTGGGGGGGTGTGGGTGTGGGGGGTATGTGTGTGGGATGTGTGTGTGTGTGTGGTATGTGTGGATGGGTCTGTGAGGTGTGTGTGTGTGGGGGGGAGGTGTGTGTGTGGGATGTGTGGGGTGTGACTGTGAGGTGTGTGTGTGTGTGGGGGGGTGTGTGGGTGTGGGTGTGGATGTGTAAGGTGTCTGTGTGGGTGTTTGGGTGTGGGTGGAGGTGTGGGTGTGTGAGGTGTGTGTGGGGAGTGTGTGGGTGTGGGGGTGTAGGGTTATGTGTGTGGGGTGTGTGTGTGTGTGTGAGATGTGTGGGTGTGTGTGTGTGAGGAGTGTGTGTGTGGGTGTATGTGTGGTGTGTGTGGGGTGTGTGCATGTGGGTGTGTGTGGGATGTACTTGTAGGTACCTAAATCAGCCACAGAACCCAAACGCTCTTTTCAGAGCTACCCTACCTCTGATCACTCAAAATGATTATTTTACACTAATTTATTTCACTATTTTTCCCCATGGTACGCTCCCCGGTATGTTCCCCGGTGCGCGTACCGGGAGCTCCCCCTGCGAAAATCGAAAAAAAAAAATGTTTTTGTCCCGCAGGACCCTTTTATGGCCCCCACATCAAACCTAGGGGGTCAGAGGGGGTCTACCCTGCCCCCTTTTGGTTATTTCCCCCTTTGTTATTGCCACCTCTTGTGTCTCGATCCTACCGAGACACAAGATGGCGGCCGCTCCGGACTGTTTCGAATGTTTACAGACACCTGAAAGCCAATCAGCTTTCCGCACGCGAACTCGCGGTGCGCGCCGGGAGCGCTCCCCGGTGCACGTACCAGTGCGCGCTTACAGAGATATATATTTTTTTGAACCTAAATTACTCATAATCCACTGGATCACATATCTTGAGACATAGCAAAGGCACATCGGGCTACCAGTCCCTACAATTTTGCCAAGTTTTGTGGGAATCCATTCAGCCGTTCGGGCTAAAAGTGAGTCCAACCGTCCTATGGAAATTAACGTGGGGAAAACACGTTTTGGGACCCCCCTTTTGTCTCGGTCCCCGCTTGACGAATCCCCCCCAAACTTTCAGGGAAGGAGCGGACCACCGCGAGACAAATTTGAGGAAAATTACAGGCAGATCCCTCAATCTGTGCCAAAGTAATTCCCAATAGAATGTTGCGGATTCCCTATGGAAAACAATCCTAACTATAACTACCTACTGGCGACTGCCAGTAGGTAATATATATATATATATATATATATATATATATATATATATATATATATAAATAGGGTACGAAGGTACACTCCTAAATTAACCCCTGCTCACCCCCTTGGTAGCTTGGCACGAGCAGACAGGCTTATCTCAGAGGCAATGTATAAAGCATTTGTGAACACATACAGTAACCCAGTGATAACACTACAGATGGACACCACACAAGTTGTAGAATAAAAATGAGTATTTTCATATAGACTTAACACAAGACCACAAACTACAAAAATCCACAATACTGTACTTAAAAATGGTAGAATTAGCTTGGTTCTCTTTAGATGTAAAATGCGACTCTTGGAGTTCAATGTACCTTAGGATGCGTAACGCTATACAACAAAAGTGTTGCAGGGAAGGTGATGTGTCGGTTCCTTACATGCAAGAACGATGAAGCGTCGGGTGCCTACTGATGCATAGGGGGTCCGTCTGTTCTTCTCTGCGAGGGGGGTGAACCGTTGGTTTCTTACTGCTCTTCCGTGGCGATGCGGCCTGCAACGCTGTGATGCGATGAAGATCCGGTACATCTTTCTCTTGGATGCGACACGATGCGGGCATGCCCGATGGCCATGCGGAGACTCAACGATTCTTCTGAGCTGTGACAGGCCTTGCAACACGCTTCCAAGGGATGCAGCGGTGTCTGATGCGACGTCGATCCTCTTCTCCTGCAATGCACGCCGATTCGGCAACGATGAAACAGCTACCAGCGGCGACACGCTTTCTCAGCGATGCAGCGACAGCGGCTGGGTCTGCTACATGCTGCTCCGATGATGCTGTCTGTAAAAGGCGCCTGCAAGGGATTTTATTCCAAAGAGTGAATCAGTCCTGATTAGCTTTTTGCGTAGTCGCTCTTGTTGATTTAAATCTGATTCGTAAGGTAAATTAGCTATTGCTCCTCTATTTCCTAAAAGGGATGGGACCAGCTGCAATTTTAAGAACATACTCATCGGTGTAGGAGAGAGTCTAGGCTTCAGACATTCAATTAGAGCATCTGAAGGAAAAACAGGTGAAAGCGCAGATGTAGCGTTTATCTAACAGAAATCAACCACTTGAAAAAGTGAACCACAGCAAACTAGAGCTTGCGCTAATGATATAGGAAAAAGGGTGGGAGACCCAATATACCCTTGCGGGCTTGGGCAAGTAATATTGTCTGTAAAAGGTGCCTGCAAGGGATTTTATTCCGAAGAGTGAATCTCAAATGACAGACTATCTACATCTGTTTGTATGTCTGTCTCAACTTGATTTGTATTTGTAATAATGATTTACCAATTTTTTGTGCAAGTAACAATAACTTGTGAGATATAAAAAGAGAGACAAAGTAACATGGGAACTTTATAATATTCACAAAACATTTTTATATAAATACAATAAATGAAATTGAAAGGGTACATATATCAATCATGTGAATTGAACAGTGCTTGTGACAAATGAATAAGGACAATTTGACTTATGCCTATATGTCATTTGTACCAACCCAAACTCAATACATATAAAAGACAAATGACACTTATTTATCCTAAATAAAGATCACTTGTGTGATAAACAGTAATGAGGAGATGGGTATGTTCGTCGACGTTTTGGTCTTATATGATATTATTCTGTCAGACCATCTTCAGGACAGTAAAATTCTTTTAGCGTTGTGACCCCCTACAAAGACATAATATCAACTATTATATATATGCCTTATATCATTGCATCTTTATAACATTTCATAGAATCCGTGTGTAAATTAATAAACCAACATATGTCTATTGGTTGTAATTATATACAATTAAGAATGATTAATTTGTGTAATAACAAAGTTATTTGATTGCCCAGCTTGACATATCTTCAAAACTCAATTATTGGAGAGATCAGATAAATCATATCTCCGATCTAAAATTAGACCAACATATCTGCATTGCTTTTGTCTATATACACCTTCAGATAGTCAAGATAAACATTGTCAAAGTAATTTAATTGGCCTAAGACATGTTTCAAGAGATCGACCATGAGAGAAGTCAAGTAAATCCCAACTTATACTGACCGAATTTTTAATTTGAAAGGAGCGATGGTAAACTATTATTCATCTTACTTCGTAAGGCTCTGTAGTATAATTCAATCCTTTACAGTTTCGGAACTGTTGTGAATTATCCTGCCATATTGATCTTGGTAATCTGGAGTAAAAAAAGGCCACTTTATAAACCATTTGTGTCACTACATTATGACAAATCTAAACTATTTATTTTAGTGTTTTTTTACCTGAATCGACCAATTCGTAAGTCACTCCGTTCAGTCCTAATTCTGATGAGTAGTCTTTTTGGACGAGTGAGTTGAATGACCATCCTTAATCTGGCCACTCTGTAAAGATTAAGATTGATAGGCATATTTGAAATCTGGTTGTAGAATTTCATTGTCACAATTGATTGAAACATGTGTTAAATGTGTCATAGACTATTAATCCCGTTCTTATTACCCGACAAGGATAGCAAAACGGCGACGGCTGAAAAACTATTAAGCCTGTTGCTGACACTAGGACGACGTCAATTCATCCTAAGTATTTCAGGCAATATTTAATAATCTGAGCCAATGATTTTAAGTAGATATATTAGAAGAATTGACATCACTATCTGCTTTATAGCCCTTAGCATTTAGATAGCGGGAGGCTGTACATGTATCATAATATCATGGTATTAGCATATCATTGTTAACAAGTCCAATAGACCAAAAAAGTACTACGTGGCTTTTATTTGAAGAAAGTCGGTGATTGCAGAAAGTTTAAAATGTTAAAATCGATCGAAAAGTGCGTCTGTCGCAGTATTTATATATGTGCTGTTTACTGGCTCCGTTAATAAAGGAGTTTGTGCCTAATCAAGAAAAAAAAAGACCTTTTTTTTAGCAAAATGGTCCCGCCATTAAAGATTGTCAAGGTGGTGCTATCTCCCGCATGTTTCCAAAGTAGGAAAACTGTTGTTAAGCACCACGAAACTTACTTGAAATATAACGAAACTGCCTTAAAACGTGTGAATCTTTTCGGCAGGGACGCTTCGAAACTGCTACGTCACGTGTGATCCGGAATCAACCGTACTGAAACCGGAACTCGCTTATAAAGGGCTCTCACGTTCTTTAGCACAGCCCGATAGGTTCATCTGTTACGTGGCGGCCATCTTGTAACATCACTTAAATAGAGCGAATTTATTTAAAAAGTGCTATCAACAGATTAATTTAAAGTCGATAGAGTCATTTGATGAGCACAAATCATTTCTTAAGCGTTCTTTAGCACAGCCCGATGGGTTCCTCTGTTGAGTGGCAGGCATATTGTAACATCACTTTTATAATCTCAGATGGAGCGAATTTATTTAAAAAGCTCTATTAACAGATTTAGTTAAAGTCAATGGAGTCATTTCATGGACACAAGATCATTTCTTAAACTCATGAATATTTAACGACAATTTATGCTACTGTGGAGACCCGTGTACAAACAGGGAAACTTCCTGTCACATCAATAATGTGCTCACAATCTCAACAACAAAGTATCAAGTTTTAGAATGTGATACAGGCCCTGCGTCGAGCTTACTTCCTGTCACTTAAATGATGCGCTCCCAGTCTCGACAGGAAAGTATCAATTTTTTTAATGTATTACATGCCCTGCATCGTGCTTACAATAAACCTTCGGGAGGTAAACAAATACCTCGTTTATCCACATTTCAAGATGGAGGGCATCCATCTGCTCAGAGACCTTCTCCTCCAAGGAGACTGGCTGGTCAAATTGGACTTAAAAGATGGCTATTTCACCATACCCATGGCAAAAGAACATCAACACTTTTTCCAATTTATTTGGGACAATCGCCTCTTTCAGTTTCAGGCCCTTCCATTCGGGCTTTCATCCGCCCCTTGGTGCTTCACCAAGGTCATGAGAACGATCGTATCCATCCTGAGATCAAGAGGTATTCGTCTCATCATCTATTTAGACGACATCCTTATCATGTCCCAATCTCATGCACAGATTTTAGAAGATCTCCATACCTCCATGAACCTCATAGAGGATCTCGGATTCATTATAAACAGGGAAAAATCTATCCTTTCACCCTCCAAATCTCTAGAGTTTCTAGGCTTCACAGTGGACACCTCCAATTGTCTCCTCTTACTCCCAAAAAAGAAAATTGCCAAAATTTGCAAAGAGATCAGGTTTGCTTTGAAGTAACAGTCTCTCTCCCTCCGAGAATTAGCCAGACTCCTCGGTCTCCTTTCTTTCTCGATACAAGCTATCTTCCCAGGTCCGCTGAACTACCGTGCCCTTCAGAGAGTGAAGGCCAATGCTCTCAGATCCGGCCTTTGGTACGGAGACCACGTTTTTCTGGACGAACAAGCCAGACTGGAACTCTCTTGGTGGCTGGACAATTTGGACGCTTGGAATGGAAGGGCTATCTTCGGTTCGACTCCAGAGTTTGTTTTAGAGTCGGACGCCAGCCTTCACGGTTGGGGAGCACGTCTCCTCGACCAGGACACTGGTGGTGTCTGGACACCTTCAGAGTCATCACACCATATACATTTCCTAGAAATGACAGCCGGTCTCTATGCTTTCATGAGTTTCAGACACTCTCTTCAGGGCAGATCCGTTCTCCTGAAGATGGACAACGTATCCGCAGTCTCGTATATCAACCGTCTTGGTGGTACGAAGTCTGCCGACCTATCAGACCTGGCAAGGAAACTCTGGATGTTCTGTTTGGAACACAAGATTTCTCTGAAGGCAGAATACCTTCCAGGGAAATCCAATCTCTCAGCGGATTGGAACTTGAGATTCCTTCTGGATTTCAGCGATTGGAAACTCGATACGACCGTTTTCAATTCCCTGGTTCACTTCTGGGGTCCTTTCGATGTGGACCTTTTCGCAAGTCGTTTACCCTTCCAACTCCCTCAGTATTTCAGCTGGATGCCAGACCCGGGCGCTCTAGCTGTGAACGCTTTCCTCCAACCTTGGGCTCCTCTACGCCCCTAGGCCTTTCCGCCATTCGCGATGATCCAAAGGGTTCTACAGAAAGTGAGACAGGAACAGTGTTCTCTGGTCCTGATAACCCCTTTCTGGCCCTCTCAAGCATGGTTCCCCACAGCTCTGGAACTTTCTTGCGACATTCTCTTCCTGATTCCGGCTACTCAGGGGCTCCTTCTAAACGCACACGGAGAAGATCACCACCTGGTTCTCTCAGCGAACCTGAACCTTCTTGCCTGGAAAGTGTCAGGCAATCTAACCAATTGTCTGGACTTTCGTCATCTGCTCTCACTCTCCTTGGGGAATCTTGGGCACCTGGAACACACTACAGATATAATAACATCTGGAAAAAATGGTCTAGTTGGTGCTTGGAAAGGGACTTGGATCCCGTGGAAGCGCCTATCGTCAATATAGTGAATTTCCTGGTGGAAAATTTCGACAATGGTCTTTCTTATAGATCTATTAACTGTTTTAGATCTGTCATTTCCGCAGGACATTCTCTTGTCAACGGTAAGACGGTAGGTAAGGACGTTATCATTTGTAGAGTTCTTAAAAGTATCAGGCTTAAAAGGCCCCCTAGACCTAAATATCAATCTGTTTGGGATGTTAAGCTTTTGCTTGACCTTTTTTGCTCCTGGCCTGATAACTCCCTTCTTAACAGAAAATGTCTTTCAATTAAACTTGACTCTCTCTTATGTCTGATTTCTTGTCGCAGGGTATCCGATGTCAAAGCTCTAGATATCTCTTATAGATGTTATGACATGTTTGGTGTTAAATTTGAAATCTATAGAAGAACTAAGACCATGTCTGAATTCATTTTTTATCCTCGTTTTGATCTCTGCAAAAAACTTTGTGTAGTTGATTGCATGAAGGAATATGATTCAAAAATGAAAGACCTTCGTCCTCCTGATGCGAATCAACTTCTTGTTTCCTATGTCAAACCCTTTAAACCTATCTCATCCTGCTCTATTGCTAGGTGGGTTAAGTTGGCTATGAACTTTGCTGGTATTGACCTTTCTAAATTTCAAGCTCACTCTCTAAGAAGTGCTATGTCCAGAAAATCATTTTGGTTTGGGGGTAAGTTGGATGTTATCCTTAAGTGTGAAGACTGGTCTAATGCTTCAACCTTTGCGCATCATTACTGCAAACCTATTGAACATGTTTCTGATGCTGTTATTCAGGGCTACCAACATGCATAATGTAGCCTCCTTGTCTTGTAATGAAATTGCGATTCTCCTATTAACATGACCAGAGAATCTGGATTTCATTAAAGACACGGAGGCTAACATTATCCCCCCTTCCCTCCCTTGGATGGAGGATATTTGGGATATTTTGTTCAATTAGACATTAATAACATTTAATGTTTTTGACGTGTATTCAATTTTCAAATTCAAAGTTTGCTCACATCGAATGTTATTGCTAACTTTCTGAATTCTCCCCGTTTGTCAACGGTTCAAATTTTTGATGTTCTTCATTTTAATTTCAGATAATTCGAATTAATGAATCTCCATAGTTTTTCCTTCTCTCCCTTCCATGGATTTCAACCTCTTCAGCATCCTTGTACCAAGTTGCAGCTTGATTAGACTTCTCATCGTTCGTTCGCATTTAAAAGAGGAAGCTCTACTCCTGCTCATGGCTTATATTGATGGCGTGATGTCATCTGATTCTTTGTTGTTCCTTTGTGATGTAAGCGGCTGTTGTGAGTTGGCATTAAAGGATTAATGCATAATGTTAGCCTCCGTGTCTTTAATGAAATCCAGATTCTCTGGTCATGTTAATAGGAGAATCGCAATTTGTCATAATGTAGTGACACAAATGGTTTATAAAGTGGCCTTTTTTTACTCCAGATTACCAAGATCAAGATGACAGGATAATTCACAACAGTTCCGAAACTGTAAAGGATTGAATTATACTACAGCGCCTTACGAAGTAAGATGAATAATAGTTTACCATCGCTCCTTTAAATTAAAAATTCAGTCAGTATAAGTTGGGATTTACTTGACTTCTCTCATGGTCGATCTCTTGAAACATGTCTTAGGCCAATTAAATTATTTTGACAATGTTTAACTTGACTATCTGAAGGTGTATATAGACAAAAGCAATGCAGTTATGTTGATCTGATTTTAGATCGGAGATATGATTTGTCTGATCTCTCCAATAATTGAGTTTTGAAGATATGTCAAGCTGGGCAATCAAATAACTTTGTTATTACACAAATTAATCTTCTTAATTGTATATAATTACAACCAATAGACATATGTTGGTTTATTAATTTGCACACGGGTTCTATGAAATGTTATAAAGATGCAATGATATAAGGCATATATATAATAGTTGATATTATGTCTTTGTAGGGGGTCAAAGCGCTAAAAGAATGTTACTGTCCTGAAGATGGTCTGACAGAATAATATCATATAAGACCGAAACGTGGACGAACATACCCATCTCCTCATTACTGTTTATCACACAAGTGATCTTTATTTAGGATAAATAAGTGTCATTTGTCTTTTATATGTATTGGGTTTGGGTTGGTACAAATAAGATATAGGCATAAGTCAAATTGTCCTTATTCATTTGTCACAAACACTGTTCAATTCACATGATTGATATATGTACCCTTTCATTTTCAATTATTGTATTTATATAAAAATCTTTTTGTGAATACTATAAAGTTCCCGTGTTACTTTCTCTCTCTTTTTATATCTCACAGGTTATTGTTACTTGCACAAAAAATTGGTAAATCATTAGTACAAATACAAATTAAGTTGAGACAGACATACAAACAGATGTAGATAGTCTGTCATTTGAGATTCACTCTTTGGAATAAAATTCCTTGCAGGCACCTTTTACAGACAATATTACTTGCCCAAGCCCACAAGGGTATATTGGGTCTCCCACCCTTGCTCCGATGATGCGGCAGCGTCTGGTGTGAAGTTGATCCTCTTCTCCGGCACTTTAGCGATGTGAAGCAACTGCGGCAGTCAGGCGACATGCGTCTCCTTCGTGAGTCGAGCATCCAGTCGTTGCGACACACAGTACCTCAGAAAGCCCAACACAACTGCAGGCACTTCCAAAGATCTCTTGGGGTGAAGTCTGTTGTCCCTGTGACTTCAGCAGGAGGCAAGCTCTTTCTCAAGCCCTTGGTGATCCTTCAAAAGTTGATGAAAGTACACACAAAGTTCCTATCTCCTTTCTTTGGCAGTCAGGCAACCACTGCAGGCCAAACCATCAAGCAGCACTTCAGCTTAGGGATAGTCTCTCCTCAGTCTTTCTGCTTCCTCTCCTCAGCAAAGGTTTCTTCTTGTTTCCCTAAAGTGATCTGAAGTTCTGGGGTCTGGTTCCCCTTTTTCATACACATATTATCTTTGTTCTCTGAAGGCACAGAGGCCTTTGCCTAGTCCAAAGCAGTTCTGGTCAGTCCTGGAGGACTCTGTTTGCATGACTCCTTCTTTCCTTTTACAGTGCAGGACAGGGACATCAGACACATCACAGGAGGTGGGGGCAGCATTGTGGAGGGAAGGCATAGTCATATGCAGCTCCCATATGCCACTCCTCCCTCCTATCTGAATGCAGATCACTCTATTCAGCCCAGTACTGACTCACCCTGTCTCCTGGAATCCCCCTGCCCCTGTCACTCAAACTCCAGACAAGGAATACACAACCTAGCAGAGGCAGGCTTGGATGGTTAGACAAGAAAATACCTACTTTCTAAAAGAGGTATTTTCAAACACAGAATGTTAAAACCAACTTCACTAAAATATTATCATTCTGAGTTCAGGCATACTAAACTCAAATGTCTACCTAGTTCCCTGAGTCAGTTAGGATTATAAGATTTAATAATGAAACTGCCCATTCTGGCCTATGGGGTAAAGGAAGCCTTGCAATAGGGGAAAAATGAAAACGGCTGTAATTCACTATTAGGACATGCCACACACATCAGGGCTTGTTCTACCTTTTACCTACAATGCACCCTCCCCTTGGGCCTACGTTAGGGGTGATTAATATGCAGAAAAGGGAAGGTTTAGGGACTGGCAAGTGGGTGCACGCCCTGTCAACATGGCAGTACCAGGGTGCACACAGGGTCTGCAATGGCAGACCTGAGACACACTTTTACAGGCTGCTTCTTCGGGTGGCACAACCAGTGCTGCAAGCCCACCAGCAGCATTTGGTTTACAAGCCCTGGGCCTGCTCAGTGCACTGTACTAGGGTCTGACAAGTAAACCAAACTAAGCAATCATTGAATCAATAATCCATACATCAATTTACCATAAGGAGCACTTGCACTGTGGCACTGGACAGCAGTGGCACAGTTCCCAAAGCATCTATAACCAGCAAAAACACATGGGGCAACAGCAAAACATGGAAGGGAAACCAATGCCAAGGTGCCAGGTCTGCCAATGCTGCTTAAAAATAGAGTAAGCACAATGCAGTTATGCAGTTAAATGCTATTTTCAAAATCAGAACTGGAAAATTGGAGTCCTTATAGAATGCATATATCTGATCTAAATTCTACTGACAACAGTGCCATTTTAATGACATTTATTTTAAAAATGGCGGTATATGAGTAATATGTTTCTGTGGGATGTGAATGAGAATATAGTAGTTAATGTTCAAGTAGCATTAATAAATTGCTAGATGCAGCCGTTACATAGGGGAGGGTATGCTTCTGCAAAAAATTGGATTTTACATCTGTTCTAATGTTTTTCTTCTATGAGTTTTTTTTAAGGAACATGCTATAATAGGGGGAGGAAATGTTAGTTTGGGATTAAGCAGTAGATGCAATGATTTGCAATAAATATCATTTAGCAAACTTGTGTGACATAAGTGGGGAACTTTTGGTTAGGGAATGGGGTGACACATTCGGTTGATGGTGAATGTGTTACTGATAGAGAAGTCGTTTGTTTTTATCAGTCTCCACTCTGCCTGGACTTTGGACTTTGCATGATGACTTTAGTGTGGAGAATGGCCAACTTCTTCTCCTCCCATGGCAGGAGTTTGAAGAGCCTTGGAGGACTATCATAAGTTAATAGGGCATCTTGGTGTGCCCTGGAACTGAAGAGAAAATCACTTCCACACAGATCATTCCTTCGATTGTGCATGTCCACTTGTCTGGTGTTGAAGATAGCATTTAAGTTATCCGAATCCCCACATTTCCCATCTCAGTCTTATAGTGTTTGTCCAGCCCGGAAATTCAAATAACTGTAGCTTCAGCCTGATTATCTCATCCTCCATAATAGTTAACTAATTGTCTGAGAATTTGGGCTCTCTTCTCCTTGCCATCCTTTGTTTTTTACACCAACGAGTTACGCTTTTACTGTTGCATATTCTGAGTTGGGAATGTGTTGTGTGAGTTGAGGAGTGTCCTTTGTAGTCTGATCTAAATGTGTGGTTGATGAGCTGATTTTGAGTGCGTGTTGAAGAATGTATCCACCAGAAACCACATCTGCCATTGTTTTCCTCGAACATGAGGATCCCTCCATAGTAATCTGAAGACAGACAACTCTAAATACCATAGCTAGAGCTATTATAGTCAACTGTAGACAGACACATGAGAATCCGCTGATGGACTGTCCACTATCATGATGGACAATAGACTAACAGATCAAGCTCTAAATAATGCACATGGAAATCTGTCAGCCTTATGGATGGGTTTGTCCCTCTGCTAAGAAGGAACAAAGTGTCATCAGCCAAATTTTCAATCAGACCTTAAGCCGGAAAGTAAAAATATTGACAGGGTGAGGACAAAACAAATATGTGCCCGAGGACTTCGGCAGAAATTAAATTAGAATTTTCCCACTCTGAGCTTTTCTTGCAAGAACTAACAGACTGAACAGGACCTCATACAGTGGCTACATAGACGCGAGAGGACATTGTCAGATACATCCTTTGGCCTTGCCCATTGAAGGATTTATTGCTAAGTCAGCCGGTAGAAACTTTGACCAGGAAGACACTTGTGGTGTATTTGACCAATGGCCGAGGAAATGGTGAACAATGGCTTTTTAGTAGTGCTGTATTTTCCTTTGGTGAATTTTGTCATAATATTTTGAAAATTCATATCTTTATTCCCCCTTACTGGATTTCAGTCATATTGGTGTCATTTTTCTTATTACACTTCTCTTATTTTTTAGGAGTGGTTGTGGGATATTATTGTATTGTACATTTTTTACTGTTTTACTCTTTCTAAATACCTGGCACATTTTCCTAAGTGAAGCATGTCTGTTCAGGGGTATACATCTTCACATCTTCTCCAACTAATAATCCATTGTCCTACAATCACTGTCATGTTAAGCCCAGTATTCACAATGCTTCAATCCATCGTTTAATATTTTCATTGGACGCAAGAATCAACCTCTTTGATCCAAAAAAATCCTGCATCTTTTTGTGTGACTGACTTTCTATAATGGATAAGAATAACTTGTAACCCTGCGTATGCTTCGCAAGATCCTCCGCTGGATCCCGACCGAGACCAGGAAGACTGTCACCCAGGCACTCGTCACCAGCCGACTGGACTACGGAAACGCCCTCCACGCCGGAACCACAGCCAAGCTACAGAAAAGACTCCAGCGCATCCAGAACGCCTCCGCCCGACTCATCCTGGATGTCCCCTGATGCAGCCACATCTCCAGCCACCTGAGGAACCTGCACCGGCTCCCCGTCGACAAGAGGATCACGTTCCGGCTCCTCACCCACGCACACAAGTCTCTCCACGACCTGGGCCCCAAGTACCTCAACGACCGCCTGACCTTCTACACGCCCACCCGCCAGCTTCGGCGGCTGGGTCGTTAAAGCATCTCTCTAAATCTTTCCATCTTCTTACTAGAGAGATGCTATCGAATGCTTTAACTAATTTTCCCTGTCCTACCTCTGACAACTTAGAGGATTACATTGCTTTTTTTCATAATTGGCTCACAGATTGTCTGGAGAGCCTGGTTCCGGTCAAGAAACAAAATTCTGCCAATAAGAGGACATCTGCCCCATGGTTTACTCCTCAGCTAAAAAAAGCACGACAAGATCTTAAGAAAGCTGAAAGAGCATGGAGGCGATCTTACGATCATTCAGAGAAGCAGAATTTTAGGGTACTGACTCGAGCCTACCATAAATCGATTTGGGCAGGTAAAAAATCTTATTTGGAATTCAGAATAAATGAGGCAGAGCATTCTTGCAAAGAAATCTTCAGGGTGGTAAAAGATTTTACCTCTCCATCTGCTTATACTCCTACTCATGCTCATTCTGAATCCTGGCTGAGGGAATTGGCTGTCTATTTTGTACAGAAAATTACCACTATTCAAGATTCTCTCCTGTCTACCTTTCAGCAGCATACTGTGAGTTTGGGGTGTTCCTTGCCAGACCATGGTCCTTTCTTGTGTGACTTTCCCCTACTTGATCATGAGAGTTCTCTTGACATCTTGGCAAATCTTAAATCCGGATCTCCACAGGATCCTTGCCCTGCCAAGTGTTTAGCAAATATGGCACCAGTTCTAAATGACCTGGTTAATCCCATCTTGAATCTGTCGCTCTCATCCGGGGTAGTTCCTAAGGCTTGGAAGAGCGCCATGATCCTGCCACTCTTGAAAAAGCCAGCACTTGACCCTTCAGTCCATGCCAATTACAGACCCATTTCCCTACTCCCTGCTCTGGCGAAAGTGACTGAGAGGTTTGTTCACAGATCTATTTCTAATTTCATCGAGGAAAATGGTCTGTTGCACAGTACTCAATCCGGTTTCCGTGCGAATTTTAGCACGGAGACTGCGCTCCTTGAAGTCACAGACGCCATCAGGGAGGAGTTGGATGTTGGAAGAAAAGCTGTATTGGTTATGCTTGACTTGTCGGCGGCATTCGACACCGTTCCCCACGCGCTTCTCCTTTCCAGACTCTGGGACTTTGGTCTGCGGGGAACGGTGTGGAGCTGGCTCAAATCCTTCTTAGCCAACCGCCGACAGACAATCTGGGCGCCTCCCTACTCCGCCGAGATGTCACCGCTAGAAGTGGTAGTTCCCCAAGGTTCCATCTTGAGCCCCCTCCTTTTTAACATCTTCATGGCTCCTCTGGCGGTGGTGGCGGAGTCTTTTGGCGCCCGGATTGTCACCTATGCTGACGACACCCAGCTTCTGTTTGTAAGCAACAGGTATGGTCTGTTTGATGAGGCTCAGGTTAGGGGTTGTTGAGCGCGGTTTTTTAGTGGTTTGGACGCCACGGACTGAAGTGCAACTCCGACAAGTCGGAGTTGCTCTTCTTTGGTTGCACTTCCGAGCCTGATTGGAAACTCTGGTGGCCGCAGGATATGTTCCCTCCTGCTAGTTCATCCTTGAAGGCCAAAAATTTGGGAGTCATCATCGACAGTGACTTATCCTTCGGACCGCATATTTCCTCTCTTACTGGGAAATGTTTTGGCATCCTTCGGATGCTTCGTAAATTTCTCCCTCTAGTGTCCATCCAGCATAGGAAAATCATTGTTCAGTCACTGGTCGGCTCTAGGCTGGATTATGCGAACGTTTTATTTTTGGGACTTCCTAAATACTGTCGTGTATTTCTATAGGTTCTGAATCAGTCCCCCTATTCCTGACCCTATTCTGGTTAAACTAACTATCAAGTTAACTAACAGTCAGCCCATGAGGCAAGAAAACCCCCCATGATGCAGATACCGTTATCTGACGCAGTCACACTCCGGCACAGGAACGTGTTATCTGATTAGGTCATAACGCTTGAGATCTAATTAGACAAGCGACATTCCTCGAGCCCCTGATAAGGCATACGACGTTCTCATAACAAATCAAACCTATGACAACCTGGAAAATCCGTGCGGCCATTGTTTTGATTTCACAGAGAACTTTAGTAAAGAATGTGCTAACGAGCAAGTCGTATGACATCTTTATTGACGTATCTATGTCCATCCTTACGTCAATCTCGGTACCTTTAAGGTATAAATATTGCCGACCTTGCCCTATGCAAACACACGCGTGGTGACAAGACGGAGCAGCCATACTTGCCGAAGCCGAGAGCAGAAGCAGACCCCGCTGGCAGCAGCCCCGCCTTCCTGACGCGCTGAGAGACGCGCTGCTATCTCAAGCCGAGAGACCCAGCACCGGCGTTTCTGGGCAGCCCTCGCAGGCAGCCTGGAATATCGAGAGCAGAGAAAGAGATACCATTCCTCATTCATCCTAAATTCCAGGTACAGAACTGAATAACCCCTCACAGAGAATTCTTTAGTTATTCACTTGGCAAAAACAAACTTAACTTAAACTGTAACTTTCTATTCCCGCCCACGCATTAGACTTAGGTCAGGTACACGTGGTAGGCGTATTTAGAAACACCAGTTGAGTACGTTTAGTCAAATGTATATGTGTATGTAAATATATTTTAATCATTTTAAACATCATATGGCTCAGAAACCATATCAATGTTTTTACAGTATTATTTTATACTATTGCTTTTAATGTATGCACTTTACTTAACTATAAGTATTGCAATAATATTGATCCATTTCTCTTGTACGAGAAAAGAGACTGATCAATAAATAACACCTTTTTATTGAACACACCCGTCTCTTCCTTTTTCTCTACATTCTGATGAGACTAAGAATGCACGTACTGACTGAGTAAAATAATTGCCTTGTGCTCACACGACTCTCGAGATTGACTCTTGATTAGGGGAGAGCAAAGTTGTCATGTTCTATGGTTGTCAGAAACTAAATCCCTTCTTGTCTATTCAGGGGAGTTAATTCCTTCCTTGAACATTCGAGAAAGTTTCTAGCGAACTCTGAGCTTAGCTGGCAAACCCAAAAATTAAGTCTAGTATCGACAGTAGTAGACCTAGTTAACGTCTGGCCTAGGCCTTTACTGCTGTAGGTACTATTCCAATGCGCAGAGCCTATTGGGAAAATAGGAGCTACACTACATGGCGCCCAACGTGGGGCGCCATGTAGTGTAGGTACTATTCCAATGCGCAGAGCCTATTGGGAAAATAGGAGCTACACTACATACACTACACCAATTGCATTCAAATCACACTTGTACACAGAAGCTGAACAGAAATTCAGTAATACAGAAAAAATCATTCGTGCAGTTCAAACCGCAATAGCTAGAGAAAAAGACATAGCTGACGGTAGACATATCACAGTCAGAACAGCAGAATCAACCTTTGAGGCACTAACAACACCGTGTAATTTACCAACAACAACATTGAATCCGGAATGGATACAATGGGTGAATTCAATCACAATGGACAAAGTATACTACTTCTTTGATCCAGAACTAGAAGAATTAAAAAATCTAAAATATGAAAAGACGTATCCTCTGCCAATCGACATTCTGCCTCTACGACATTACGCCTGTGTAATCTATACAGACGGACATGCTCAACCCTCCGTTTGGGGAGAACATGCATACAACCCCACATGTGAGATTACAAAAGAAGTGTGGCGCGGAGGTAAACTAAGACCTCTATTAACAAAATCACACTCAGTAGAAACTAATTCAGAACTACAAACTGAAATAATAGCTTTGAAAATGGCGCTAGATAATGCGGATCGCGAATTCCCGACACTTATAGTGTCAGATTCATATTACTGCGTCAAAGCATATAACAAGGATTTGCAGACATGGATTCAGAACGGTTACAAAGATGACACAGATGCACCAATAAAGCAGAGACTGCTCTGGGAACAAGTAGCTCTTTTGAAAAAAGAACTACCAAAGACTCACGTGACTCACTCACTGAGTCATCAACGTGATGGCGTTCACGTTGTAGGGAATTCATTGGCTGAAGCAGCCGCAGCGGCAGCCACTAAACCGGCTCCCGTAGATCGAAAAAAGCGTACATTAAAATACATTGACGGTGAAACAATGCTGGCGGTGAAAACGTCATCAAAAGGCGACTGCTCAGCGTTACCGATCAACTATCCACTCAATTATACATACATAATCGATGCAAACTCCGTCCCTTTTGCTCGAATCCCTGGAGTGGGGGATAGAGTGATTCCAAACATGGACAGGAGAAACTTGTTAATCGCAGACGCACACATGGGCGAGGGTCACAGACACCTTAAATTAAAAGATTCTCTGGAAGAATTACAATCACGGTACTGGTGGCCAGGCATGAGCCTGCACTACACCATGTTTGTAAAAAACTGCCCAAACTGCAACAGAGATCGCAGTGGGGAGAGAAGCAGTTTAATACCTCGTCGTATCAAGGCAGATAATATTACCAGCAAAAAGAATGGCTTGCGATTAACATATACAGGCTAGTTTCCACTTATAATGTAGATCACCAGCACTCGGCTGACGTCCGGACTATTATACAAGATTTGCGAGTCTAAATGGCATATACGCTAAGAGCATGCTACGTTCGACCATTGTTTTCACTCAGGCAATCCAGCCTGGGGGGGAAACATGGCCAAATGAGCACAGCCCAGCGGGAATCTTCTCACTTCCTTCCTGAGGGTACGGGATGGTGTAAAGAAAAAACCAAGGCAGAAAGCAATCTATAATAGAAAGGATATTAGGTTCGGGAGCTGGGTGGGTCAAACATCTAATAAGTGTCCAACGTAGTCTAAATAACTTGCCAAGAAATTCTCTGAAGGGATTCAGTCCGTACAAATTATTATTCGGAACTAGGATGTTGATCTCTGACCTTGATAGTCAGACTTCAGTGGTAATAGAAAAAACCTTTGATGTCAAAGACCGTTTGGCTATTTTGCAGGACTTAAACAAAACAAGAAAAGACCTGAGCAACATACAGTTGAAACAACAGCCAACGACCACTGAAGAATCACCACCTGTCCCAGCAAGACCTGTCTGGATTCCAAAAGTAGGGGATCTAGTCAGGGAGAAGATCGCGGTAAAGAAGGAATTTGGGCCTTCTTACAGAAAAGCAGTTCCTGTCTTGTCTGTCAACGGGACAAGATCAGTTGTACTACCGCCACTTGCTGGAAAAAAGGAGAACCGAGTTGTATCCATCGACCTGGTAAAACCACAACATGTGGCCGATAACAAACGGTAGGCCAAGTGGACTCCCAATAAGTAGCAGAGCACCAAGGTTTGCTACCAGTACAGAGGTCCTAACAAAAAGGCTCATCACATTCGAAACGCCTGCAGAAGAACAAGAAGGACTATGCAACAATGCAATAGAACTAAGACCTCTGAAAACCCAAATAAAGACATTTAGCAGAGACACACCAATCTATACTGAAGTACCAAGTGAAAATGCAAGGAACAAAAATCCTGAAGCAATTGGAACAATTGACAGAACTGCATCCGGGTACTTCATCAACTTCGATGATTCCTCTGACGGCTTCAGTGAATCAAAGACACAGCCATCATCAAAATCCTTTAAAGACAAAGCGAAGGAACTTTTGAAACAACTGAAAGAAACATATCTGGTTTCTCCATGGATTGAATTTTGGGTGGGTTTTGGTGCATTTATCCTCATACTTTGGCTCATCATGGTATTTACTTTGGGACGCTTCATTGAGGGAAAATATGCTAAAATGGACACAGCAAGTCAGAACATCAACTTGATCCTCAAACCACACACATCTTCACACGTCGAGAAAAGAGAACTTTCTTCAGAACTTTCTTCAGCCAACTTCACAGCCAATCCGATACCTGGTGGGGTAGCCTGGGACAACACTGACTATGAAATTTATGGTCCGGTCGAGATCCTGAAATATCCACACCAAATCAAGATCTCTTTGAGTGACTTTGCAAAACCAAACTAATTTGCTGATGATTGGGACTTCGAGAGTATTAACAACATGATGTCTGACTTAGTAATGTCTGCTAAATTTACAAAACATGATTATTTGCAAGGTTCTACAAATTATGATAGTATGTATTGCTATAACCATTATGGTAACCATTTTTTACATAAATCTGCACAACCTAGAAATGTTTTGAATTACAATCAATGGGAACATTGTGCTACACCTCCAAAAGGAAGCTCTAGAACCGTTTACGACAAATATTCATATTTTTCAGGTTTTAACATAAGTAATGCTGAAACATTTTATTTTAAATTGTCAAACAAGACAGGGATGAAAACCATGATAACCAACACAAAATTGATATATTCAGATTCATTCTTCGAAAAAATGAATACTTTTGGATTTGATTATTGGGACAAAAATGTTGATTTAAAAAGTGTTTGGGGTACAAAAGAATGGCAAGTACAGGGTTTAGAATCTTTGTTTAGAGCCTGCATGATCCCAGAACAAATGATATTTTTAAATGACACTGTTCAACAAACCACCTGTCTTGGCTTAACCAAAATCAAAGATTTAATTAAACCGTCTATTCCAAAGCCAACAATGTTTAGCAATAACTCTGATACAGATGAAGAGATAGACGTAAACCATATATTAAACCAAAACAGAACACATCCTGATTGGAAACAATGGTTGATCTGGCCCACAGATACAAATCACTGTCAAGATAGATTCCTGAATAAAACACAGGGTTTCAAAATGACCAGGCCAGACCCTAGATATCCCCAAAGACATCACCCAGGGATAATAACAACCTACAGTGTGGGCAAATTATGCCTTCAATGGCTACAGACTTCCACACTGCCTGAAATTAAGCAACACCTAACTTTACTTACTGATGGTGCTGACTTACGTGATTTCATAATGGGACCACGCAAACAGCGTCAAAAGCGTTTCATAGCAGCCTCTGTATATGCAGCATACAATGAGGCCTGGAAGGTTACTCAAATTGAGACAGCAGAAAGAATACGGGAAATTGACCGTATCAATTTGGAAAAATCACTTTCTGTAGTGGACAATGGGTTAATGACTCTGTCCTCCAGAATTTTTTCATTGGACAGCATTGTGTCTTCAGCAATCGATATATTATCGCAAGACTTACTGTTATTACAACATGGTCAGTCACAATTGCGTTCCATTGTACAGCTTGGCTGGACGTTACAAAATCTGCGTTCAGGCTATGTGCCTTGGCGTTTAATCAACACAACGTCACTATTCCAAATCTTTAACCTTACTGATAGACAAATCGGTATGGATCAAAAGGGTGCTGATTATACAATCTTGAGCATTGAAAAACTAGAAAGATTACCAATGACAATGTCAGAACGACCTGTCAGTGAATGGATAATCCACGGAATCATAAATATTCCAATCTCAACCTTCAGGTTTCAATACTGCCAAAAATATATACAGGCTGGCATGTACGAGAAATTGGGAAAGGGGTACCTTAAAACAACTTGGAACCTGCCCTATTCACATGCATGTGTCAGTAATAAAGGACAGAAAGTGTTTCTTATTGGCAACAATTGTGCTATGTCACTAAGCGGCACGCTTCTGTGTAACGGAATTAGTTTGCATGGAGCCTGTGAAGGGAATTCATACAACCTTTCATGTCACCAGCAAGGCGCATCTGCAACTGAAATAGAACCATTCTTTCAAAGACTCTATAATGGGAGTTACATTCTTATTGTAGACCGCAGATGTTGCAGTCTTATGCCCGGGACTCCTTATCTAGTAACTACAACGGCGAAGGTCAAGTGCTGTGGACGTTCTTTATTCCCCAGCTCCTTTCCAGACAGGGAGGCAAGGGCATGGCCCAGTTTGAAAATTACTTCTATTTGAATAGATACTTTAAGCAGAATGAAAACAGTGCTTCTTCAGACGCCTACAAGGCTCACGTCATCAAAAGAAACATATGATCTACAAGTCGCAAGGACGACTGCAGAGATACATACATTATTATCAACTAATTCCCCCGTACATTTCGCGGAAATCCTGAGCGAAATCTTAAATATTTCTGATACCAATGGGATCTCAGGGGTATTTAAGAAAGTATTTTCGATGGCATTAACACCATTCAAAGCCATACTGGGTATTTTTCCAGATTTCGCCCATTCGATTTTTGGCGGACTTCCCCTGATCCTGGGACTAATTGCAGGAATCCTATTCCTAGTCCTTATTTTTCGTTATGGCAACCCATGTCACAGATCAAACTCTCGCGACAATGGAAGATACGATCCTAGCCATTGGATACCGGGACCGGATATCAAAAATCCTGGGACTCTCCCGGCTTAGAGACCTAAACATGACTTGGTTTCTATCATTTCGACCAATGTGGCAAAGGTGTGTTTTACCTGTACTAAGGTGTCTGCTATGCGGAGAAGAATGCGTGTTAGACACCTGTCTGACGCTACAATCGGATGCGCCGGTGGATGCAGATACACTGTTGGTTCCTACCAAGGTTCACGCTTTGTGCTGCCCTCAAAGGCTGCCAATCCTGATGACGGCATTCCTGGAATCTTCACCACTGCGATTGAAGAGTAGTGAAGTTCAAGATGAAAGCAGCATCGAACAGGTACGACCTTCTGTCAGCAATGCGAATCAGAATGTCAATGGAGACAATCATGCGCACGAATGCATGGTTACACCTATTTCCGACTTAGTGGAACTTTCCCATGAAGCTGTTGACAGTTTTTTCGAAAGCCTGAATGATATGATGTTCTCTCCTGAACAGAAATAGAGACTTTTGAGTAAACTCGCACACGGCGTTCCCTGAATTCGGCCTTCAACTTTAAAAATAAAGTCACATGAACAATTTCACTCCAGTTCACGGACAGCAAATTTTTCAGCATGCCCCTTAAAATATTTTTCTACATATTTTTTCCCGGGACACTGATCTTCTGCTTAAAGTAAGAAACTATTCCTAGAGAACTAAAATTTCTATTTTTAGATACTTTATAGACTTTAGCTGCCCGCTGGTAGGTTCACAAATATTTTATTATGTGATGAAATGGTCTCGGACTTCCTTTCTGTATAGCCATATTAAGAGCCATTTCATGTGTATTTCTCATATACCAATAAGCAATAATGCATAAAAAAGCGTGTTTACTTTTGCATTTAATTCATGGCTTAAGTGCATACAATATATATGACTGCAATTTTTCAGTATATTTGAAAATTTCGAAATGCATTTATGTATTTTGGGGTGGTAAGGTATACACTATACTCTATAGTATGTTGTACTATGTTATACTATGCATAGATTAGTAGATATGACCATAGTTAGCGTGGAGTGGGTGTCGTGTATTTCTATAGGTTCTGAATCAGTCCCCCTATTCCTGACCCTATTCTGGTTAAACTAACTATCAAGTTAACTAACAGTCAGCCCATGAGGCAAGAAAACCCCCATGATGCAGATACCGTTATCTGACGCAGTCACACTCCGGCACAGGAACGTGTTATCTGATTAGGTCATAACGCTTGAGATCTAATTAGACAAGCGACATTCCTCCAGCCCCTGATAAGGCATACGACGTTCTCATAACAAATCAAACCTATGACAACCTGGAAAATCCGTGCGGCCATTGTTTTGATTTCACAGAGAACTTTAGTAAAGAATGTGCTAACGAGCAAGTCGTATGACATCTTTATTGACGTATCTATGTCCATCCTTACGTCAATCTCGGCACCTTTAAGGTATAAATATTGCCGACCTTGCCCTATGCAAACACACGCGTGGTGACAAGACGGAGCAGCCATACTTGCCGAAGCCGAGAGCAGAAGCAGACCCCGCTGGCAGCAGCCCCGCCTTCCTGACGCGCTGAGAGACGCGCTGCTATCTCAAGCCGAGAGACCCAGCACCGGCGTTTCTGGGCAGCCCTCGCAGGCAGCCTGGAATATCGAGAGCAGAGAAAGAGATACCATTCCTCATTCATCCTAAATTCCAGGTACAGAACTAAATAACCCCTCACAGAGAATTCTTTAGTTATTCACTTGGCAAAAACAAACTTAACTTAAACTGTAACTTTCTATTCCCGCCCACGCATTAGACTTAGGTCAGGTACACGGGGTAGGCGTATTTAGAAACACCAGTTGAGTACGTTTAGTCAAATGTATATGTGTATGTAAATATATTTTAATCATTTTAAACATCATATGGCTCAGAAACCATATCAATGTTTTTACAGTATTATTTTATACTATTGCTTTTAATGTATGCACTTTACTTAACTATAAGTATTGCAATAATATCGATCCATTTCTCTTGTACGAGAAAAGAGACTGATCAATAAATAACACCTTTTTATTGAACACGCCCGTCTCTTCCTTTTTCTCTACATTCTGATGAGACTAAGAATGCACGTACTGACTGAGTAAAATAATTGCCTTGTGCTCACACGACTCTCGAGATTGACTCTTGATTAGGGGAGAGCAAAGTTGTCATGTTCTATGGTTGTCAGAAACTAAATCCCTTCTTGTCTAATCAGGGGAGTTAATTCCTTCCTTGAACATTCGAGAAAGTTTCTAGCGAACTCTGAGCTTAGCTGGCAAACCCAAAAATTAAGTCTAGTATCGACAGTAGTAGACCTAGTTAACGTCTGGCCTAGGCCTTTACTGCTGTAGGTACTATTCCAATGCGCAGAGCCTATTGGGAAAATAGGAGCTACACTACAATACCTGATTAGGCGTCTACAAATCGCCCAGAATTCTGCGGCCCGAGCTATTTTTTGGCCTTCCAAGAAGAGCCAGAGCCACTGATCTTCTTTCAACTTTACATTGGCTACCCATTGCCAAAAGGATTCTTTTTAAAACTTTGACCTTGACTTTCAAGGCCTTACATGGCATAGGCCCTAAATATATTTCAAAACGATTGTCCTGGTATCATCCCTCCAGATCTCTTAGATCCTCGTCCCTATCTAAAATGACTGTTCCCGTTATCAAGCGCGCCAGAGCAGGAGGACGGTCTTTTCGCTATTTAGCTCCTCATGCTTGGAATGACCTCCCAATTTCTTTAAGACAGGCCTCTAGCCTTCTGTCCTTCCGAAAGGCCCTTAAAACATGGCTTTTCCCTTAATTCTGGTATTGTGTTCTTGTTCTTGCGTGTTCCCTCAGTGTTATGTTTCTCCCTTTTCTGGTGGGTACCTTCGATAAAGCGCCGGGATACTCTGTGGAGTGGCCGTGTGCTATAGAAGCATAAAAATAACATAACATAACATAACATAACATACGGTCCACCAGCCTCGCCCTCGCAGCCGTACCACGCATCCGAAGAGCCACCGCCGGAGGAAGATCCTTCTCTTACCTGGCTGCCAAGACTTGGAACTCCCTCCCCATCCACCTTCGGTTGACCCAGGACCATCTCGCCTTCAGGAAACAACTCAAAACCTGGCTGTTCGGGCAGTAGCATACCCCTCCCCCCAAGTGCCTTGAGACCCTCCCGGGTGAGTAGTGCGCTATACAAATGGCATGATTGATTGATTGATTGATTAACTCTTTGTGAACTGTCTTCTTTGAATACATTATTCATCTGAGCATTTTTATAAGACACCATAGGATCTCCTTAACCTTCATCTCTTGACATCAATAAATTTGAAAAATGCACAGCTAAGTATCAAGAAATTGTATTTTCTTGCACCACGCTGATAAAACATTCTTTCTCTGAGCGTTGCATCTATGGCCAATATCTCTTCCTTTCCCAAATCCTTAAAAACGTGCCTTTTTTAGACTGCGATTATTTTTGTTCTGTATTATCACTGCCTTGACTAATCCTTGTGTCATGAAACAATTTAGGATACATTGGTGTTGTGTATATATATCATTTAATTTAACATTGCTTTCAACAATATCTGATCTAAAGTTAGCTTGGATTAGAAAATAGATTATATATAAGCTATCCTTTTAATTGGGTTCTTGCATTTGAATGTTCATTCACAAAACCAAACATCTTAATTGTCTACCCTTACTACCTCACTCCTCTTTTTTTTATTTTAAATGCTGTGCGATACTAAGAATTAAAACATTCCAAAAAGAGAAGCACCTTTAAATATTTTGGCTAATTTATTGTGATAAAAGTTGATTACAATATTTTACATAGCTGTCCGTAACAGTTAGACTCTCTGAGGCGGCAAGATTACCCAACCATGGCTCACTCGGAGGGAGAACGGGTAGGAAGACGCTTGTCACAACTGATCTGAAAGGACAGCAGGGAGGGACCTCTCAACCAAGGTACGAGTCTGGATGGTGACATGCTGCTTACAGAGCAAGAGATACTAGCAGCAGTCACAGACTACTATCATGAGCTCTACGGGGAACCCAAACCAGTGTGGTGGGAGTCGCTCCATGCCATGGTATGGGTGACGCTACTGTGGCTGACAGGGAATTACCGGAAAGCATTTGGAGCCTCAATTACAGAGCCTGAGATTTGGGCAGCCATTAAAGAACTGGCCTCTCTGGAGACCCGGGCACAGATGAATTCCAAGTTGAGAATTACCAAACCTTTGCATTTTGCTTAGCTGTAAAGCTGGCTGAAATGCATATGAACATGCCTGATAGTGGATTCCTGCTGGCAACATCCTGGGAAGACATGGTGGTGTTGATACACAAGCCCTCTGGGGAACCGACAGATGTGGCGGCCTACTGGTCTTTAGCATGTTAAATTTGGACCATAAAATTCTCAGTACAGTCCTGGGCAGATTATTGACCTGCCTTCCTAGCCTGCATGAGGATCAAAATGGGCTCAGCCCCATGACGAACATCTCAGTTAACATATGTCGCTTATATCATGACCTGGCCGAAACACTTTAGGCCCTCCATGCAAGGGCAGCAATACTCTTGCTAGATATCAGGGAAGAGTTTGACTACTTGCAGAAGGTCATGCCAAAAATGGTGTAGGGGGTGTGATGGGGTATGTGGATGGAGATGCTCTACGTGGGTGCCCAGGCGCAGGGGCACTTAGGGCTCTGCATTTAAGACCCCTTCAAGATACATAGAGGCATCAGGCAGGGCTGCCCACTTTTACCCATAATCTCTGCACCGGTGGTTCAGCCTTTTGGGTGTGTGTCGCATACTGAGTGCTGTGACAGGGAATTTCTACTTCACAACAGCGAGCACATGGTATTGCTGTATGTTGACACATGATACTCTGTCTGCAAGAGACAAAGATGGGACTCCTGGGGCCTCATTTATGAGGCCTTGCGTCAGTTTTGTGCTTCCGATGCGTCACTTTTTGTGACGCATCGGCGGCGTAAAACATGCCTCCTGTTGCGCACTATTTACAAAGTGACGCATCTAAGCAGATGCGTCACTTTGTAAACCCCTGCGCTACATTATACCTGCGTCAGGTATAATGTATGCAGAGGGGGCGTTCCCCCGTAAAAAGCCTCGTAATAGTGACGCAGTGAAATCTATGAGATTTCACTGCGTCACTTTTAGGACGCTGTTGCGTCAAAATCTTGCGCCTGCCTCACGGCAGGCGTAAGACTGACGCAAGCCCTTTCACATGGGGCTTTCCCCATGTGAAAGGACGCATTGCTGGAGTTGCGTCACTTTTGTGACACACCCCAGCAATGCGTGACTTTTGCGCTTACAGATACGTCAGAAATACTGACGTATCTGTAACTCCTTGCGACATGATGCGTCATACTGTAAATATGACGCATCATGGGTGTCGCAAGGAGGACGCAGTGAAAAGTGACGCATCGCTGTTTTCACGCAGCGATGCGTCACTTTTCATAAATGAGGCCCCTGGGATGTGTAGACTTGTGCATTCCAGGTATCGTTTGACCTTGCTGGCTCTCCCCAGAATTGTTTCAGTAGATCAGAGTACAATGAGCACCCCGTACCTTAAGGTACCTGTTGATTAGAGTATATCATATGGACTCAGATACAATAGAGGAGAATCCGGGCTGCATTTTCAGGGAACTGAGGGAATGCACTGCATTTTGGCAGATGCTCCAGCTCCCTATAATGCCAATGGTAGTCCTAACTAAAATGATCATGCTACTGAGGGGCCTACACAATTTTTTAACCTGCAGCTATGGATCCCAAATGTTTGGTTCCAAACCCTGAATGTTATACTATGTGAATTAGCTTGTATCACTGATGGAACCGAGTGGAGATTGCAGAGGCTGACAGACCAAGGGGGACTGGGAATTCCCCGCTTAATGTCCTGGTTATATAATGTGATTTACACACTATGGGGCTGATTCAAAAAAGTAATCTTACACTTTTGTGTAAGTTTACTACGTTTTGGTATTTACAATGGAAAACATAGATCAAATGTCTAAATGTACAACTTTTTGGTATTCACAAAGGTAACGTGGGACTAGAAGAATATCTTTACTACTTGTTGGTATTCATTAGACTAAAAGTCTTACTTTGCTAATTTTCGGTATTAATAAAGGTACATTACTACAAGTAAAGTTAGGCTTTTGGTCTAAGTTTAACTTTGTGAATACTGATTCCCATTCTCCTTTGCATGAGCACCACACTTCTGAAGATTGACTTCAAGATGTAATTGGAAACTTTGTGCCTTTTGCTACAGAAATATTTACTCTGAGTTCAATTCACATAGAATATGCTACACTTGTACTTTTGGGTTAATACTGATCCAGCGATCTGGGACTAATAGATCTTCACAGATAAGGCCCAATTTCATTACCAAACAAGTCCCTTTACGCTGGGTAAGTGAAATACCAAACTTACCAAAATCTAATTTGTATCATTGTCTCAGCACAAAATTTGTGGCGATGCAATCTTTATTTAAGTTGACAGCATTTGGCAAAGTAACACCTGATTCTATTGTAATTCAAGAATAAACACCTCTAGTAAAGACAAACTCATTTGTATATTTATAATGCTATAACTAAATAATGTGAAATGCTCATCAATACCAAATACAATATGAATCATAGTTCATCACAAAAAACAAAAAATAGAGAAATAACAAAGATTGCATCTCAATAACTATACATAAAGGAGTGAAAAGACAAAGAGACATAAGCTTCAAAGACAAAATTTGATTATGCAAATTCAGTTTTCTGTTGATACTAACCCAATAGGAAATAGGAAAACTACTCGCTGGCCATGAGAGCAGCTCAAGAAGATTTGAAGAGGCAAAGTCTAACTCAGGAATCAGCAGAGCGGAACAGTCAGCTCAAGAATAGGAGACAGCAACACAGGCCTCTCCTCACGCAGGTAGGAAACACACACCTTCCTAACTAAATCAAAAGCCATCCCACCGGGAGCCTAAATCAAACCCTAAAACCCATCACAATTGTGTCAGAACAGACAATTACTCCTCATTCGATTGGTTGGATAAGGGGGTGTACTGTCACACAACTCCTGTCATGTCGCTTTAGCTCAGGGATTTCATTGTTCATTTATTCATCTTATCAACTTCCAGCCCAGGAAATAAAAATTCGAGCTGCTGTCATAGTGCACATTTCCTCCATCCTGTTCATGTAACAACCTTCGTGCCACGTTTGTACATTTGCGCCACTTTCAAAGGAAGTGTTTCTCCTCTCGATTATTATTTTGTTTCTTCATGCAAACTCTTGGAAGGCACATAGGACCTGTGAAGGACAATTGTCTTCCACCTTTCCCTTCTCACTCAGAATTAAACTGCCTGTATTTCTTTCATTAACCCAAACATTTCCTGCAGAGCAGAAAACCATACTTCTAAAGAAAACAAACACAGTCATTATTAATCACTTATAATGCTTTCCATTACGCATCCACTCTGTGTTGCATCTACCCATGAGCAACCCAAGTTGTAATGTAATGTGGGTTTTTATAGCTGCCCACTGACTGTGAAGGAGTTGGGATAGTTGGCTAAACTTTGTGAGTGAACAGCCATGTCTTCAATGCCTTTCTGAACATTAACAGATTGGTTTGTTTCCTGAGATTAATGGGCATCGTGTTCCACAGTTCTGGGGCCAGATGTAGAAAACTTCTGCCACCACACTTTAATGTTTTTATCCTTGGAACCACCAGCAGAGACACAGTTACAGATCTAAGATCTCGTTGAGGTGTGTAGCGCCTGATATGTGAGTTAAGGTAGGCTGAGCCAGTCCCGTGCAGAGTTTTATGCAGAATGCATATAGATTTAAAATGAATTCTTGCCGGACTGGTAACCAGTGCAGGTCTCGAATAACGTGGCTTGCGGTGCTAAACTTTGGAATTTTAAGAAGCAAACTTGCCGCTGCATTTTGTTGCATCTGTAATTTGCGTATCACGCTCTTCTCTGCTCCCAAATAGAGAGCGTTACAATAATCAATTTTAGACAGTATCAAGGCCGTAATAAATGTCTTTTTGAGGGCCATGGGGATAAATGGCAAGATCTTTCTAACGACTTTTAAAGTAAAAAAGCAGGAGGAAGTAGTGTTGTTAACCTGTTCAGATAGAGGGAGGTGGTCATCTATCTTAATCAATACCAAATTCCAGTACTTCTGGCTTACTGTCGGACTTCAATCATAAGATCCAAAGTGCTATAATAGTAGTTCACACATATGCACACCTGCTCACAGCAAAATATTTGTGAACTTGGTTCTTTATGCTTTGTTTTTTTTTACTAGACTTTATTAACTGTGAACAAAGCAATTAGCTTGCATCCCGACAGTCGCACCATTGCACTCTAAAAGTTCAATACCCGAGTAAAATGTACGCAAGATTGATGTCAACCAGACCAGAGACCCACAGATATATTCCCCGATTGTGACTTGTGATGCAATTATGTGCTACTCAATGTGTCTCTCGTGATTGGGGGAATCTGAGCAATGGGGTCGGTGGAGTCATGTGTTATGTAGTAAGAGGTCCCTGGAAGTCTTTGGGCCTGACCGTTACCGGGAGAAGAGAGGCATATAATTCAGATCGATCATTTCAAGTGATCAGGTCTTAGGTAATGAAGACGCTCCATACCAGACTGGAGCCACCCTGTACTTAGACAGCAGTAATGCCATAACCACATATCTTCAACTGTAGATGACACCATTTTAACATACCTTATGAAGGCAAGCTCTGGGTTTCATGTCATTCTATCATTTATCATGTCAAACAGTGTATGAAAGATTTATTGCCAATAGTGTTGAATGGGGGGGCATGTCCAGGTTAGATGAAGAAATTCCTCACAATTAATTCCGCTTCTTGGGCAGCTGTAGGATTTTGCTGTATTAATCTGTTGTCTTTGGGCATGATATACACCGGGCTTATGAGCTTATATTGCAAGAGTTTACTCTTCCGCTATCGCACCTCCAAAGTCTCTTTGCCAAGCCTTTTTAGAAAGTATTATATCTCCTGTATGCAGCCCCTGCATCATTGCAAGGTGTATGGAGGCCTATCTGGTGGCATTTGGGAATACTATAATCTGAATTCCTAAGGTTCTCTCTTGAAATCCTGGAATGGCCTACCAAACTATGTCAAATTCTTAAATATGTACAGGAAGAGAGCAACAACTGGTCACTGCGTTGAGTGAATCGGTCATGAGACAAAAGTTTCCCATTCACGTATGTCTACCATGCCTGCGGTCAATAGTGTTTGATGAACACCTGTCTCATTTATGTTTTCATAGGGAGAAGAGGGTTGCATGCAAGCTCAAGTCCTGGAGTGTAAGGTAGAGGGATTCCCACCATTGTTGTCATCTTTTTCTAGGCACTATGTCGAAGCAGGTGTGGTGACAAATTTGGTCCTGGGATGGGGAATCCTCATTGATAGAAGGGATGCAAGGGTGAACTGTGGTAGCCACCTGTCTGGGTAGTACAACCAACTAATAAAATGTCCCTAAATTACAAGGTAATTTGTTTCCATATTCTGAATGTCAGATCAGAAGGGTGCGAATTTCCCAAAGAATTCAAGGTTGTTTGTCTGCCCAGATTAGTCGACGTAAAACAAACAAAACAGGGAACATTTGTTTTCTGGGAGACTGGGAGACATTACTATGTGCCTCTTGGAATTCAAGGTATAACAAAATGTTTCAAGTGGATCAACCACAAACAGAAAGATGACACCAGTGTATAAAACCACGTATCCTTGTGTTCCTTCAGTAAAAAAGATTAACATATGTAAAGATTTTGGGAATAATTGAGCAAATATTTTACAGCAATACTGAAAATATTTGGAGAGAAAGAGAATGTGTTTGTAATCCTTTAGACAGTGCTTAATTTGAGTTGGTGATTGCTGGTGGAGCCAAGAAGCGCCCCTTTTTGGAAACCAGCCTTAATTTTCCTCATCAGACTTTAACTCAGAGCAAGAAAGAGAAAAAAACAAAAAAAAGGCAACATAAAGAAGTAGAAGAGAAAGACAGAAAAATTGTTACAAAGGGAGAGATCATCGATGAACAATAAACTGCAAGAGTGAAATAAAGGAGTAGGGAGTGCCTGTTGGTGGAAATGGGGCATGAAGTGGTATCTAAACTAAGCAAACTTGGCATTTGTCAATACCTCAAAATCCCTCCAAAAATCCAAATGTTATCAAGGCATACTGAATAAAAATAAATCAGATTAACTTTATCAAGTGCGTTCTTAACCTCTTGCATGCTAATGACAAGGTGAACTCGTCATGAGGCACAATGAATCTGTGCTCATGACAAGGTCAACTCGTCATGTATAATGGGGAACATAAATCTGTAGCGCAGGAGGGGAAAACCCCTTAGCAGCCAAGTGGTTAAAGCCCAGGCTAAGGGCAGCCTTTTGAACATCTGATTAGAATGCAGCTCTATTAGACGTAGTAAACCTGATGCTCTGTTTTCTAACCCTCCGTTTTTTATAACCCCGGGCGGGACCTATTCTCCGCCTGCGGATTGTGTGGAGATTTTCCTCCTCCGCGTTCCGCAGAGAATGCGGAGAAGGCAAACCTCCACCCACTCTACAGCGGAGCGGAGTTGGCCAGCCCTCAACACCACCCCCTATATTAGTAATGAAATCTACATTACATACTATTAAATTTAAGCCACTTACCTGGCATGCAGCGCACCCAGGCAGCCCTCCTCCTCTTCCTCGTATTATCAATAATCCTTGAGAAAACTGCATGCGTGCGCACCTGTGCATACGCATTTCTCACAAGAAATGCGAATGCGTGGGTGCACGTGTATGCACAGTTTTCTCAAGGATTACCGATCTTGCGAGGAAGAGGAGGAGGGCAGCCCGGGGACACTGCATGCCATGTATGTGGTTTAAATTTAATAGTAAGTAATGTAGATTTAATTGATAATATAAAGGGGTGAAGGCGGGTGACGTCGTTTAGCGTAGCGGAGTTCCACGGAGTTTGTTTGCTACTCCGTGGATCTCTGCGTAGCCCTACTGCGCCCACTATGCCCACTACGCCCAGGGTTAGTTTTTAATTCTTCTTGCGAGTAGGTCATCAGATTGGATACAATGGGCTTTAGTGTGTTATATATCTAAATCGGCCTTGTAAAAGTATTAAACATTTACTGAAATAGGCTAGTGGCTTGAAATTATGGTTTTGTCTTTGCTTGTTGTAAAAAGTAACTTACCAAAACATGATTCCTGGACCTACTCTTTATCTGTGAGAGAAAGCTGTTTTAAAATATTTGCAAATTTATGGTGCTGGGAGTTAACACAATTCCTGCAAACGCGACTGAAAAATCGCAGCACTTGGCTTCCCTTCCTTCATTATTTTGCCACCTACAATATTTCCAACTAATATTTCCCTGTGCTTTTAGACGAGTCGCCATGATAACAAATCAGAATATTGTGACTTTGCACTCTTTCTCTAGGGGGGCTGTTTCCAAAAAGGTTAATTTACTTAGGCGCTAATCTGCTACAGTCCTAGAAGTAACTTAACACTTTTTTGCCTCTTCACCATGCTTGAGTGAAAAGTTACCTCTCCTCCACTTGGTGGAGCCTGGTGGAAGACCTATGACTACAAAGTTGTTGTAAGAGCCTGATTCACAAAGGTTAACTTACACTTTTGTGTAAGTTTATGATTTTTTGCAATTCACCGAGGAACTTTACAAGTAGTCCTGTGTCGTTGGTTGGTCATGAGGGTAGTGAATATCCTTTTGTAGGGCCATATTATCAAGAACAGTGATAACATTATCGCCGCTTTAGCGTCAGGAAACTGCTGCCAAAGCGGCGATTAGGGGCTTGATAATATGCCCTTGTGCATTCCCATAGAAGCCAAGGTTTGATGTCCTGCACACCAGAACCTAGGCTTCTATGGGAATTCACAAGGGCATATTATCAACCCCCTTATCACCGTTCTTGATAATATGGCACGTAGTAAGTAAGTAATACTACTGTAGTACTGCTTAAGACACCACAAAATACAATTGGTGAATATGCAACTCATTCTCAAGTTGAAGCACATGAGGTTCATGGTGTTCCAGTAAACTGTGCTGCAAACCCTATCGGAAAAATGAAAGAACTCTGTGCCCGATTCACAAAGGACTTATAACTCGTAAAGTAACACGTTCGGAGTCTCAAATTGTGGTGCAATCTCTGCACTGAGCATTGCAGTGAGGAAGTTCCTCCCTGAGTACGGAGACTCTGTCCCAAGTGTGGAGACTGCACTCATAACTTTACGAGTTGATCATCCCAATGTAAATTGGACCCCCAGATTCAAGCCTACGTTGACCTATTCAGTTGCTAACTACACCCCTGTCATGAATCATGTAACAGTATGGAATAGCAAGTGACTGTGGCAGTGCCAGTAGTGTGTGCATAGTGCACCCTGATGAAGTTGCAGCAAAACTTGATTTCATTGATGGTTCAACTTGCATGCATCGTGCCATGGACCTACACTTTTTTCCCTTTTCATGAGTTGATATTATTTGCTCATAAAACACATAGGCGGCTAACAATGGTGCATATTTATAGCTTTCAACTGCATATGTGTCATGTGATTGACTTGCCACCTTCAATGATGACTTGTCAACATGCCTTCTTGAGATGTGTTGCTGAGTTTTGCTGTGTCTGCTGCCATAATTTGGAACTCCATGTCCCAGAATTGACCTGAACTGGAAGGATGGGCTTGCTACCAATGCTCCCATGCCGTGCACTGAAAATTGCCCTGCCACCTAGTACAGCGTGGGATGTTTGGTGAGCTTTGTTGCTGAGCTTTGCAGTATCTGCTACCCTGGTTGGGTGCTCCCTGTGCCAGAAGTGACCTGCACTGGAAGGACGGCCTTGCTACGAATTCCCCCAAGTGATGACAAGTGCCCTTCCACCTACAGTGGCATGGGAGGTTTGATGAGCTTTGTTGCTGGGCTGTGCTGTATCTGCTGTCCTTATTTGGGACTACCAGTTCCAGAAGGGTACTGAACTAGAAAGAGGAGCTTGCTACCAATTACCCTGCGTCAGTTGCTGAGAATCGCCCTTCTACCTACCGCAGCTCGGGACGTTTGATGCGCTTTGTTGCCGGGTTTTGCTGGATCTGCTTCCCTGGTTGGGGACTCCCTGTCCCAGAAGTGACCTGAACTGAAAGGAGGTGCTTGGCTACCAATTTCCCCACACAGTGTGCTGAAAAGCACTCTTCCACCTACTGGGTTGTGGGCTGCGCCCGTACCAACTCAAGACCAAGGGCCAGACCGTCCTGTGCCTGCAGGCGTAGACTGGGCAGCCCTGTGTTGCTGGACTGCCCTCGTGTTTCAGGATAATTGAGTACAGTGTTTAATGTGTGTAAACCTCTCCGGATCCTTCTATTTCATATTTCAAGTTTGGTCTTCTCCTGCTCTCCCTTGCCTTCGCGTCCATTTAAAGGCAGCACCCAAGTTCACTTGTTTGACCAACTTCTAGCTGAGGTCAATTTGAGAGGTGCAGCTATGAGTAAGTGCAAAACCATAGATACCCTACCGGGGACAAAGAATACAAGCTTTAAGCTCACATTAACTGCCACATCTAATAGGCCCCAAACCACAACAACACTTGAGGACATAGATTCCCTAATAGAGGAGGTTGAGTCACTATTGAATGAAGCCAATGCAATGAGAAGGGGCCAGGAAATCGTACCCGACAAAATCGATCCTATATTATCTAGGTTTAAGAACTCTAGATCCTTGAGTTTCTGCACTAAGCCACCAGCTGATACCAATGATGCCTTGAAAGTGAACAACTTGTCTGCTTCTCCCTCTTCACCCATAGTTGTCATTGCCTCCTCTAGACACATTACAGAGATACTGACCCGCTGCCTATGCATACAAATTAATTCCCCATCCTTGCTGCACTGCCTTCATCTACTGGCAAGGAGGAAGTAGTGTCAGGTTGACTATCAGGATTAACCTGAGCACTCAACCGACATCTAATAAAGAAGTAATCCTGATTAACGCCAAAATGGATATGGCTAGCGTTATCATCCTTGGTGAAGAAGCTCCAGGATGAGGTATTAGCCCTAAGCAACCAATTGACAACACTATCAGTTGAACTGGAAGAACTGAAGTCTTTAGACCCCCACATAAATAAACCCTCTACAAATGATCTACCTTCCATCTACTCTGCCCTAATTGATGAGAGAAGTACCTGAAAGAACAAGAGGGCAAAGCAGCGCCACAAGATGTGGCCCATCCATTGTCCTCCTATTTAATGTACTGATACGCACCATGTTAGGCTTCCACCCAAGACAATTCTGCACCCAGTTTGCACCTTCTGTTCCATTGAATGACCTGGGCCCCTAAATGGTGGACAAACTGGGAAGCACGCTTCACCCAGGCATCATCGGGGAAGCGAACCATCTAGACTCCAACCAGGCACCGCACTTGGTTGGTGGCACATGAAGGTTAGCTCAAGATGATGTTGGTATGATCCCTGTACCTCAGAATGACCATCATGTCCTATGGCAGCGAAGTATTATTGGATAAATATAGCAGTTTGCTGAATAAACTTGTCACTCGGAAATACAAATGTTTCCTCCGGTGGCCAAGGTCCTCCTCTGCTGCCCAGATCCGGCTATAATTGGCCTCATGGCTCAGCGGGCAGTCAGAGCTGGTGCCTATCTAAACAAGTGCCAAACACTTCGGGGGGCAGGGGTGGCTGCCTAGGCGCACTATTGTGGACCGAAATTACCACCATCAGCCCAAGGCATTCGTATCACCAGTCTTCGAGGACTGCTAGTGCTCATTGGAGGCAAATGAATTTGGGCCAATCTGAGCCACTTGCTTTTAAACTAGCTATCAAACACTGTGTCCATCTCTGGTCATGCCACTCAGACAGGGCTACTTTAGCCAAACATAAGCATGCCTGGGGGGGGTCATTATAACATACCAGCCAGCATTTCCTTCATCCTACCTCCCCTGTACCTACTCCAACCATTTTAAGGCACGATGTTTGGCTCTCAGGCTCGGGAGTGGCCATTCCTAAAACACTTTGCCAGTTGGCACCGACCCATGGAAGGAACAACCTGCACAGGTTTTGGCCAGTGTGGGGAATTACTCGAATATGTCATCGTCTCTGCCCTGAACTGTTGGACGAGCACCAAGCCAGCTTAAGGCGAGAGTGGACCAGTCTGGGAGTCTGCTCATGTAGGCAAGCCTATTTACAACAAGGGGTGGTGAGGGACAGAGTCTCTGAATTAAGCAGAATACTCTCACCCAGTCAAGAGATCAGGGCTAGATCCAACACCGTTTTTTAGCTCAATGCACCATCCCAGTTTCAGAACCTGGCTGTACGCAAATTAGTCTGTTCCTGTCCCAGTGCATGATGGGAACAGGGCAAACCAAACTACAAAAGCCAATTCTTACACTGGGAAGGAAACAAGCTCCCGGGGACCGGTTTCTGGCATTACAGCCGTCTTCGGCCTGGCTTGCTTGAATCCTGATGGTGCAATGAGCAAGGGACTCATGTCTGAGTATACCCTTCCACGCTTAGGGTGGACAAAAATATTTACAACAAGGGGTGGTGAGGGACAGAGTCTCTGAATTAAGCAGAATACTGTGTAGGCAAGCCGTCATTGCCTCCATCAATACAGAGAATTTCTCTGTAAACTTTGTGTTGACCAAATTTGTCTCCCTCATCATTAATGGGCTTAGTCACCCAAGGGTGTCATTGGGGGTCAGCTTCCTTCTCTGACACGCCCTTGCCAGCCTCGGTGCATTTTGGAGGGCTCCCTGACATTTTAAGTCACCTGTACGTTCATCCGGAGCTCAGGAATGTATATTAACATATTGTCTTGAGTCACCATAATATCGCTGTTCTCGCCTGACGAACATTAGCCCCTTCTTTTAGTCCTTAGCATACTCACCAACATTAGGGCATGATCCCTTACCTTGAATACTGTGCGTGCACACTTCTTTTCCCTGCTGCTATCATCTGGCCATTCCCATTATTACATGTTACTGACTTCTTTTTCATAGAATGCTGTTTTGAAGACCTGTTATCAATTATTGAACTTTGTATTTTTTTCCATATTTGTCAATAATTCCTGTGTTATGTTAACCGTTGAACTGCACTTTCAAACTGAAGAACTGCTGCTATCATTTGGTTTTGCACTAGCACTTTGTTGTGGACCCAATGGCCTTCTTGTCATCTTTTTATCCACTGATCCTTTTATTTCACTTGTGGAGCATCTATATTACTATGGGTGTCTTTCTACATCAGGGTCCTTAGCTATTTCAGCTGTACAGCCCTGTAGATATAGCAGCTATTTAGTTTTCGCTCAAGCACTCTGATGTATATCATCAATCTGACACAGTACCATAATGGTCGACACAAGTAGGACTTTGTATCGTTTGTGTTTTTTGGTGCTCAATGACATTCGTCTAACAGTCACAAGTGCAAAGATTGCCTAGGCTTTTCCCTTCATCAGATATGTCTGTTTTTATAGTTCATTTTACACTGTGACGTTGCACTTTGTGCATGTTTTACGACATGAAACTTTTTATTTTGTTAGCATTATTGGCAAATTATTGTAATGGCTTTAACTAGCTACACACAAAAAAATTATTATTCACAATCAATCACAATCAGGAACGTTATTGTAAATAACTTGCTGTCCTGGAATTTGGCAGGCATAAGATCAAAGATCAAAGCTTAATGACCTTGCCTGGGGGACCTTTAAAGACCAATTTGATGTTCGTCTCTTCCAGGAAACATAGAGCATCAACTCTGTTTTTAGGCCAGGTTACGTCAACCTTTTTATTCCCGCACGTCACACCAGGAAGGGACTTTTAATTTGGGTGTGAACCACTTTAAAAGCGAAGTTACACCCACATGATCCTACCTCCTATGACTTCGAAGGAATGTGGATTAAAGGGGAGGATCCTTGCACACTCTACATCTATAATGTGTATACCCATGGGGTAATGACTGGGGAGAGAAACGCAGACCACACACAGGAACCTCTCTGCTACACCTGACTTGCTAATTATCACAGGTGATTTCAACACCACATATAAGCCTCTAGATAGTAGTAGTTCTTCCCTCTTTAACACAGTGGACGAGGTGTGGGGTATCCACCCTACAAATGCAACCTCTGTGAAACGTTGAACAGACAAAGCCTACCAGCTACTACCTTTCATGCGAATCAGTTACTATCCTTCACACTCATTTGAGCTGGGCACTTGCAATGGCTGCATTCCATCTGACTAAATTGCAGCATACACTGTCAATCGGCCTAGTTCCTCTAGCATGATAGAGTTTATACTGATTTCCTTCTTCCTCTGGAGTTCTGTTGTGGACATGAAGGTGCCGACTAGGACAGACAGTGACCATAATGATCTGCATTGTTCACTGAGCGATACACACAGCCAGCGAATACTGCGTTCTCCCTTACCACAGATGTACTACCATCTAACAATGGGAGTAGGGAAAAATGGGACAAGGTAGCAGTCCAGCCTGACTTTAGGGCTGAAAAGAGCAGGGCTTTGCTTAGCACCATCTCTGAATTTGCTAGCTCCCTCTCCCTGCAAGACAGGCATATTGTATCTCCTATGATTCATAAAAAACGTATTTATCACCCTAGACAAATGGTTTACACGACACCAGGCACACAACCACAATGTCTCCAAACCTGGTAGCACCTGGTTAACCAAAGATTGCAACAGGGCAAAATCTGAGATGTGAGAGGCCCTTGAGAGAGGTGAGGTTACAGACTTCAGAGCCAGGAGGAAGCACAACAAACTGGTCCAACAAAAAGCACACCACAAATGGGACACCCAGCTTTACAAAGATATACATGAGGCTGCAGTTAACAAAGACACTAGGAATTTCTGGCCACTAATCACGGGCGGAGTCCTCCAATCCACCTTACAGACTGCACTTTTCTGATCTTTATGGTCACCCCACAGCAAAGTGCGGATGCTAAGGTCCCATTATATCCAGCACCACCAGTCCCTTCAACAACTGAGATAAACAAGACTGTGAGAGAAATCAAGGTTATAGTGGCTAGTGAAGCCACTGGGCTGGATGAAGTTCCCAGAGATCTTCTGCTATCAGACATTGAGAAGTGGACATTAACTGAAAACAAGCTAACAAACTTTAAACTTCGGGGTGGGAATCCGTGCAACTGGAAAACGGATGAATTTGTCCCAGTCTACAAGAAGGGCCCAAGGGACTTCCCTCTGAACTATAGATCAATTAGCCTTATACATGTTATTCAAAAGGTCTTTTGCAGACAGAGCTTGTACCAGCTTGACTACTGGATAGAGGAGCATAGATCCCTGTCATATTTGCAAGCAGGGTTTAGGAGTCAGATAAGCACCGTTGACCAGGTCTTCAGGCTCATTATTATTTACTGGAAAACAGTTATCATCTCAAAATCCCATCTATACTTAAAATGTGTGGACCTAAAATGGGCAGTCGACCTGGTCCCCTGCTGCAAATGATGGGAGGCCTTGAAGAGCAGTAGGGTGCCTTCTCCCCTCCTGGATATCTTCATCCGCCTACATCAAGGCATCTACGCACACGTTAGATAGGGCTCCTTTTAAAATGACAGCAAGCCACACATTAGTGTACACTTAAGTGTACTAAATCTGCTGGGTCTGTAAAACTACCTGCCCTCCCAAACACTGGGGACTTACAGGTAGGTTGTCAGTACCTATTGTAATTACACCAAATTACCATGGACTTTTAATGAGAGCACAGGCCCTGGGTCTGGTTAGCAGAGCCCAGGGCACAGAGTCAGACAAACAGCAACTAGTTGTCAACATGAGGGCAGAAAGTGGGGGTACACTGCAAAAAGGCATGGTTTCTCACAAAAATGCTTTTTAAGTCATTGAAGAAAAGGTGCAATATCTGAATTATCTATGGGGAGACCAAATAGAGCGGAGACACTGGATAGTACCTCACAGATGCCTCAGTACCTCAAGGAATTGGCCATGAAAGCTAAATGGATCCCGGTCCCTCGTGAGTCTGGGAAATCAGGACAAATAATAAACTGATTGACTTTTGGTAGGTCTTGGAAGTGAGATGTACTTCGCTCTCAAAGTCACCCATAAAATGCCCTTTTCATCATAGGAAGCCACATTGAGAGTGTAACGTCTGGATCTGGAACTACATGGGAATAGTTAAACTGGTAGGACCTTGAAAATCTATTCGCAGAGACGTATGCTATAGCAATGAAAAGGATATTCCGAAACCATACAGCCATCAGAGCTCCAAGAAATAATATCTGTATTCGAAGCTTCCAGACCACGCCCACTAAGTACTACATTTTTGACAAAATGAAATGCAGATAACATTATTTTTTTCATTTGGAATACAGCATCCATTCATAAGAAATATGTGTCTCAAGAAATATTTTCCAGAGATTCAGGTATAATCATATTTATAAATAACATTATAAAAACGATGTATAGATTCTCTTATAATCGCTTTCATAGATAATTGTTTTATATTACATTTATGTCATACATAGCAAATGTAATAACTGATTTATTAGAAGAAACTCTAGAACCATCCTGCTACATGCGTAGTAAACTCCAGTAATACAAAGATAAAGATATTCCTGACATCATTGTTTTTCATACAAAAATAATGATATAGATATTTTATTGGGAACAAGTTAAGCAGTTGTGTCACCTTTAAGAATGTAAGCATGACGACAGGTGCAAAGAAATTGTTTCTCAACGTGTTTATGAGAAATTCAAGTTATGAGCAATGTGAAAAATAAGCTGTTATTCTGACATGCTAAATGAAACTGAAGTGTGAGAGTTGGGAATATGTTTGCCCTCAACTGACATTGCCTTATTCCGGTAATCACTATATTAGAATGCAAAACGCCCTGCTGTACTGCATTTTACTTTGTGAATGATTGCTATGACACATTGTGCTCAAATGCTTACAATTGTCACTACATTTGTCACGTAAAATGACAATGTATTTTGAATGACAGTACTTTTGGGAAAATGCTTACTCTTGTAAGAAAGGCATTTTGAAAGATTTAGGAGGTTTTAAAAATTAGGCTGATTCTCAAATTCTGAGGTGCAGAAATAGTTTTATTTACTAATGCAAATTCAAATTCGTGCTTCACAGCATGTGGATTTAATTCGTACTGATTTAATCATCTATGAATTTATAATTAAAACAGTAGTATAATTTTAAACTTGAGTTCATTAACTCACAGTGGTCTGTTTCTGGCGATTTCAGTTGCGAACAACTGCAAAAGGTGAAGAACATCCAAGTCTCGGAAAATGGGAAGAAGTAATAGGAGGTGAGATCCTTTAATAAATTTGTTGATGTAGCTGATAAAAAAGTTATTCGGTGCAAATACATCGCAAAATAATTTTTGAGCATTCTTAAAAATACAGAAATATGCAATTGCAAAATGTCTTGATTCTGGCTTTCTTTGCACACTGGAAAGTCAAGATTGTGCTTTGAATGTAGGAGTAATCCTGTTTGACCACAGGACCTGTTGTCCTTTTCAATCGGGGCCTACAAATTGCAGATATTACATACACTAGACTCGCAGCTAAGGTCACTGTGTATACATTTGGTGATGTCTCATAAAAAAAGTGCAAATCAAAATGACTAGCATTGTTACCTGCGAAGTTTGACAAACAACAAGGGGGGCTTGGGGGAGGGAGCTGACCGAGGGGAGGTCTCCTCCCCCGGGCATTTTGGGAGGGCTGCGAGGGGTTAAGCAATATGTAGAACCTTCTAGAATTGGGCTGGTCTAGTAGGTTTTACCAGCCCAATTATAAACCCTGGTGTCCCCTCCTCCTGGCCACCATTTTAGGTTTGGTGACCTGGTGGCTAGGAGGACAGTTAGCGTTTTTTGTGTAAGCCTAGTTAGTTGTTGCAGTGTTTTTTCTCTAGCGCTTACTTGGTGTTAGGTAATATTTACAATGGAGGATTACCGCGTTTTGGAGGCAATGAGGCTCCTGTCCGAGGCCGGTAGGATGGACTTTCTGGTCGGAGGTGGCCCGGCGCGTCCCCAGCGCCAGGCCTCGTCTGGGGTGGCTGCCGCGGTGGTGGCGTGCTCCTCCCCTAAGAAGAGGCGCTCTGGCCAGGTGAGTGAAAGGGGCCGGTCTCGTACGAAGAAACCGGCCCCTCCTGTAGCAGCGCGTGTGCCGTCTGGGGGCGGGGAGGCTGCTTCTGTGTCCCGCGTCCCTCCGGTTTCTGGGTGGTGACAGGGGGCGCGCTATCTGGAGCGTCGGTCGAGCAGGCTGGCGGAGCACCTCTTATGCGAGGTCTCAGCTCGAGTGAGGCATCACGCGGGTAGGCTGCCGGCAAGCGGGGGGGGCGGAAAGCGGCTGAGAAGCGCTCCACCTCTGACCCGGTGAGAGAGCGTCGGCCTGAGACTGGGAGCGCGGTAGCAGCGCGAGGTGCGCGCAGAGGCTCTCTGCAGTTTAATGTCTTGCAGGGGGTGGGGCAGGCGGCTGGGGAACCGGTGGAGGCATTATTAACCCCTTTGGGGCCCGTGGTGACTGAGACACAGTTTGCACAGAACTCAAACACTGGTGTTTCAATAACCCCTTCTAGAGATGCAGTAGCAGGGACTCAATTTGTTGTAGGACCGGATACTGGCAGGTTGTCGGCACATATATTTACAAATAAAGGGGGTTTGGGACCTCAGGTGGGTCAGGTTTTTTCTGGTGCCAATGTAAGTTTGGTTTATCGTGATGTGGAGGGTAATGTTGGTAGTCCCTTGTTATTTTCTACCCCTGGTTCTTCTGTGGGTGCTGCATTGTCTGTGGTGGGGAGTTCCAGGGGCGAGGGTGAGTGGGCTCAAATGGGGGAAGGGGGTCCAGGTTCTGGAATTGCCTTTGGTTTGGATGCGTCTCGGTCAGAGGCTGCTGGGTCTTTTGGGTTTTTGTCGGTGGATGAGCGTTTGCAAAGGGATGTGAGGAGTGTGTTACATGTAGGTCATGGAGCTTTTCCTTGCTATAGTAGTGGTGCAGGGCAGTTCAGGAGTTTTGCAGCGCAAGGTGTGGGCGCAGCTGTAGGTGTGGGTGGGGGGGTTTCAGGGGGTATGTTGGGGGCTGGGGTTCCCGCCTCCACATCCCAATATGATGTGGGTTTGGGACAGGTAGGTGGGGGGCATGTGAGGAGGCATATGGCTACTGTTCCATATTGGTCGGGGGGTGCAGGAGGCCCCTCTTTTATGTCTGGCTCACCTGGTTGGGAGCATTTTGGTACTGTAAGTATGGCTCAGCGTGTTTTACAGAAGGAGGGTGAGGGTCAAGGTTTGGCTGCGGGAGTTCCTCTTCGGGTTTCTTTTTCAGCGGTGGCGGTTGGTAATTTAGATTTCAGTGAGGATGATGAAGTGATAGGCGACTCTCCGGTCAGGGAGGTGCCTGCGAGGAGTATTAGAGGGCGTTCTTTGGATAGGTTGCAAGGCAAGGTTGTGGGTGCTAATAGGCAAGGGATGAGGTCTGCGTCAGGTGTTGTAGCCAGGGATCCTAGTACACCAGTCCAAACTTTTTCTTTTCAGGACAGGGATAGGTGCGCCGGTCCAGACTTGGTAGAGCGTGATCCAGTCCAATTTCGCCAAGGTGAAGTGAGGAGAATGCCTAGCGCGGCCCTCTCTGTTCCACCGAGGGAACCCGACGCGGTCAGCACATGAGGGTCCGGCATGGCCCCGCTGGCCCCGACGAATAGCAGGTATAGGTGGTCTGACTTACCGGCGGCTATGGAGCCACAGAGTCAGCGCCAGGGGAGGTACGGGCACGTACAGCCTGCTCCCCCTCATGGAGTTTCTCTACCACAATTAAAATGTAATGTTGCTGATGCCGGGTTAGGTAAGACCCGTAGTGTGGTGTTTCCTGCTGAACTCGATTCAGTGGTACTGGATTATGATGAAGATAGTCCCGAAGAAGGAGAGTTACGGGACTTGGAGGGGGGGTACCCTCTCATGTATTTGGTAGTGTTTTTCAGGCTCAAGCGGTGCAAAGTCAAGTAAAGGAGAGACGAGTACACGGCCCGTCAGTCAGGGCGCCTCCAAGACGGGATACATTGGTATCGGCACCTCGGGCTGAGCCTGCGAGAGTGGTCTCCTTGTTACCAGGTGAGCAGTTAGCTACACAGGCCAAACCAACTATGGTGTCTGTGGGCACAGGTGGGGACGGGGCTGTTGGGGTTGGTGAAGGGCGGTTGCTGAAGGGTCGTTACGTTAAAGACACTGCTGTGGGCACTGATGATGTTCTGGACATTACAGGTAAAATGGAGAGTAGTACGGGCACTGAGGCTTCAAGTGGTGTAAAAGAGCCATTGGCCAGCAAGGAATTGAAAATTAAAAAACTGCCTTATATGGGAGTCACGAAGCCTTTGGGTGCCCATTTAATGTTGAGTACAAAAGAGAGAATTTGGAAGGGTGAATATGTTGAACTTCTTAAGTTGCTACACCGGGAAGTCCGGTCCAAAGAAGGGTCCAAAGAAGAAGAATTTGAGCTTGCAAAGCGACCTAGAGTGCCGTTAACCATTGAAAATTGGACGGCTGCATTTCTTATATATGCGTGTGTGTATTGAGAAAAATTCCCAGAGCGCAGCGTGTCTCTTTTTAAATATATGGATGTGATACGTAAGGCGCAGCTTACTGGGGGGGGGGGGGGTTTGCTTGGTCCCAATATGATGAGGAGTTCAGGGCCAGGATGGCTTGGGATCCGGAGGCCAAGTGGGGGGAGCTGGACACTGATTTATGGCAGCACACTATGGGATCTGCATCGGGGGTAAGAAGATTTTTACAGCTAGTGGTCTTCCCTTAATTTACCGGCCCTTTCAGGGCAAGCCCACCAGGGGAGGGGTGGGCAGTAGCTCAAACACACAGTCTGGACTTGGCACGTGCTGGGAGTTTAACAAAGGGTCCTGTAGTAGAGAGTATTGTAAGTTCAGACACGAATGCTCTGGTTGTGGTAAGCGGCACCCCTTGGCTAGATGCTGGGATAATAAGACAGCAGGAGGTCAACAGGGGACACAGTCAGGTGCAGGTGGATCAGGGACGTCCCAACAGTTTTCAGGGGGTAGGGGATCCAGAGGTCTTCAGGGTGTTGGGCCCAAGGGCTCATACACCGGTTAAGTTGGAAAAGTTGCGCCTTGCACTTCAGAATTATGATGATGAAGCTGTGAAAGGGAAATTGTTAGAGGGTTTTGAATTTGGATTTCGTTTGGGTTACATGGGTTCCAGACAAAGGAGATGGTCTGCTAATTTGAAATCAGCGTCTGAGCATGGCGCAGTGGTACAAGACAAATTAAACAAAGAAGTACGTGAAGGAAGGATGGCTGGCCCTTTTCATGATTGGCCGATCCATAATTTGATGATCTCACCGGTTGGAGTAGTCCCTAAAAAAGATCCGGGACAATTCAGGGTAATTCAGCACCTGTCATGGCCGGCAGGGTCGTCTGTGAACGATTTTATTGATCCTGATTCTACTTCGGTCTCTTATTCCTCAGTTGACGTGGCCATGCCACTTGTTGTGACCGCGGGCGCAGCTGCTGAGATGTCTAAGTGTGACATTAAGTCTGCTTTCCGGCTGCTGCCTGTCCATCCAGATGACTGGTGTCTGCTGGGCATACAATTTTCAGAAAAATGGTATGTGGATAAGGCATTGCCGATGTGTTGCTCCATCTCCTGTGCTCTTTTTGAGTGTTTCAGCACTTTTCTACAATGGTACTTTACTCATCAGTCTGGTCACTCATTGGTAACGCACTACCTAGATGACTTTTTCTTTGTCGGGTCCCCGGGCTCCACAGAGTGCCAGTCTGCTCTGGACACCTTCCAAGGGCTTATGGAGGATCTGGGAGTTCCTTTAGCTCCCGAGAAAACCGTTGGTCCTGCTACTGTCTTGTCCTTTTTGGGAATTGAAATTGATTCGATGGCAAAGCGGGCTCGCTTGCCAGGGGACAAGAAATTAAAGATGCTGGAGTTGCTTGAAAACATGTTGTCCAAACGGAAAGTGATGGTGAAAGATATTCAGGTGTTGCTAGGTCACCTCAATTTTGCGTGCAGGGTGGTGAGAGCAGGGAGAACTTTTTGTCGCAGATTGGGCAGGGCTCTTGCAGGCCAGCATTTGCCTCACCACCGTGTTCGCTTGTCTGCTGGTGTCAAGGAGGATTTGAGAATGTGGAAATTTTTTCTCTCTTCTTTTAATGGTGTTCCTTTGGTTCGGGATGTTGACTTCCAGTGGGATGTGCAAATGTTCTCTGATGCAGCAGGCAGTGAGGGATTTGGCTTGTATTGGAATGGGAGATGGTGTGCAGAACGATGGCCGGATGAGTGGTTGAATGGTGGTCGCAGCATAACCTTTTTGGAGCTTTTCCCTTTGCTGGTGGCTTTGACTCTGTGGGGGGAGGTCTTGGCACACAAGAAGGTGCTTTTTCGTGTGGACAACATGGCTGTGGTGGAGATTGTTAATCGACAGTCTGCCAGGGATGACCAGGTTTTGAAGCTCATGAGAGTCTTTGTGCTGGGCTGTTTGAAACACGACATTCACTTTCGTGCTTTGCACATTCCTGGTGTGGACAATGACATTGCGGATGCTTTGTCTCGTTCACAGTGGGGGAGATTCCGTGGACTGGCCAGGGAGGCGGACAGATCACCAACCCCAATGCCGATTCATCTGTGGCAGGTAGGCAACGTCGGGTCTTACAATTGGTGGTAGGTTCTTTATCTGTGTCCACGCGTTCAGCATATTCTCTAGCTTGGAGGGAGTTTCTGGAGTCCGGCGCTTGCAGGCGTGAGGAGGTTTGGCGTCATTCTGAAGACGTGGTGAAATTCATTTTAGATCTCATGGATAAAGGTCTGACTAGAGTAACCATTGCTGGAAAACTGGCAGGGATAGCTTTCATGGGTAAGTTGGTTTGGGGTTATTCTCCTTCAGCAGGTGAGATTGGCAGGAGAATGCTTGAGGGTTGGGCTAGAGAACAAGGCCATTCTAGTAGATTATGGGCCCCGTTATCCTGGCAGATGCTGGCTCGGTTGATAGCTATTTTGCCTTCGGTTTGTTCAGATGACTTTGAGTCTTGCTTGTTCTCAATGTTAATGGCATTTATGTTCTTTGGAGCTTTCAGGGTATCGGAGTTGTTGGGTTCCAAATGTAAGTGTGGAATTTTTTGGCGTGGTGTGTTTTGTTCTGATGAGGGGGTTCATGTTTGGTTAGCTAGTTCCAAAACTGATCAGAAACAGTTGGGGAAGGGAGTGTGGTTGGAAGCGCGATCCCCTAAAATTACTTTCCCTTTATTGTTGGCCCAGCGCTGGCGTTCTTTATCGGGGGGTGAAGGTGATGCTCTAGTCTTCCAGCATACTAATAACACTCCGGTTACAGCATACCAATTTCTCATGGTTTTGCGCAAGGCGTTACAACACTTGGGGCTGGATGGGAATTTATATGGTACGCATTCTTTCCGGATTGGTGCTGCGACTGAAGCTTTTAATAGAGGATGGACGCAAGGGGATATCATGAGGTTGGGTCGTTGGTCTTCTAATTGCTTTCAGCGTTACGTGAGAAGCCAGGCGGAGGAGGCGCATGCGTCATCTTCCTTTCCATAAGCTTTAACTATGTTTTCTTTTATAGGATCTGTCGCTGGGCCCCGTTCTCCAGTGGTGACGGTCTGGATAGTTGGGCATTCCTTTGTGAAATGGGCCCGAGTCCAGGCGACGCAGAGTTACTTCGGAGAGCTTTTGGGTTTTAATGCTCACATGTTTAACATTGTTTGGAAGGGAAAAGGTGGTATGCTATGGAAAGAGTTAATTCCATGTCTTAACAACAGTATGGTGGGTGGGCTCTGTCCTGACATTCTGGTGATTCATTTGGGGGAGAACGATCTCTGTACCACGAAGGGTGTTGTTTTGTTGTGTTCAAAATCACATCAGGCAACAAGTGGTGGCTTCCCATGAAAAAGGAGGAACTTTCCTACATGTGGCCATAGATTTGTGGAAATCTTTGGTTAAACCAGTTGATTCTATAACATCAGGTAAGAAATCGAAGTTGATCAAAGATTGTAGCCATGTGCAATCGATATTTTTAACTGTATTCTAGCCCAGTAAATTGGTAATGAGGTGCAGTGCCACAGTATTTATAGATCACATCTTGGTGCATGACATTTGCAGCATTGGCAATTTAGGAACATCCCTGTCCCGTGCATGTGGTCCAGAGTTAATACCAATTATGAAGAATTTATAAGTATATGAATTTCAGTTGTCCATCTCTTGGGAATTTGTTATGTTTCTTCCCTAGATCAGACTTGTCTTTAAGCAGCTATTTACAGCTCAATAATTAATACCAGAGGTTCTGGGAAGAGGTTACTTTGGTTTTGAGAACAAATGATATATCAGCAGGTTATATAGATCCACAATCACTCCTTTATATGACCCACATTTCATGAAGTCCTGTCTCCTCAATGAGGTCATTAAAGTTACTAGTTCTGGTCCTAATCTTCTTTTCAAGCAGTGTGCTAATGGTTGGTATTGCCATCTATGTTGTACAATCAGCCCAATTCATTCTGCAAGTATTTATAAGTTGTGACGGTTAGTATGTCGAAGCTACCAGTCAGTTGATGCTCTTTCCATACCAATCTGTCCATTTCATAATAGAGTCACACATCTGGCCATCTGTGTTATACCATAGTGGACCCCAAGCACAAAAATGTTGATGGGAGGATGCTAGCAATAAGTCTAACCACTGGCAATCGCTAGGAGTAGCGTTTCAACATATTATTCTTTTTCATGCCATGCCTCCTCAGATTAGACCCAGCTATACACAAATCAGTATTGACCCTACTTCAATAGAAGCAGTTCAGCCTGAGCCTCAAAACCAGATCCTCTTAGAACATTCTATCCTAGTCACACAGTTATTGGTTGTAAATTGCAGCTAATTTTGAGGCCAGTATTTAGTCCATCTGCCATTAACATTTAATGACAAGACCCTTAAATGAATTGATCCTGTGGAGGAAGATAGGCATGCACTATGTTTTAGAGTCTATAGTGTAAAGGGTAAGAATGAGAAAATGGAAAAGGAGGAAGAAAGACATAGAACAGAGTATACAGTTTGGAGGTGCTAATAAAGAGTTAAGGAAGTAGTGGGTGAGGACTGTTTACCTTTCTGGAGATATGTGTAGGATTGGGTAGGTAATGATTAGTGCCTCTAGTTTATGCTATAGAACTTTGGTGTGCTAAACTCGGATCACTGGGCTGTAACCCTGATTCAAATGTTGATCCCTTCCATAGGTAGGTTATGATGTCTTCTAGAGATGGTTCTTAAGCAGTACAAGTATGGGAGGTCTCCTAACCAATATGACAGTGATTTGCCATGCACAATTGTTTATAAATGAATATTAGATTAATCTCATCTTGAATAGAGATATTGTCTCGGAAGCAGGTATGGTCACATTTTGGGAGAAATGAGTATTCAGGTATTGTGCCCGCCAATGACAAAGCTGGCTCAGTTCTTCATGGAACATAGCAGGCCTAAAACTTAATTAGAATCACCAGAGTGGGCATCTTTTATAAGCCGGTATGAAATATGCCTATTCCAGGAAACCTGGCTACTGGAACCAATGCACTTTCCCAGATACTTGAATTATAGTATCATAGCAGAGAAGGGAGGGAAAGGCCGCCCGTCAGGAGGTTTGACAATATGGGTCAGACAGGATCTTGCGACAAAAATCAAAGTCATAACCACAAATCATAGTGATTTGCAGGCCCTAAAACTTGAGTTTCCCAATAAGGAGCCCATTTACATTTTTAATGTTTAAGCTCGTAGTACTGGGGGGAAGAAATCTGTAGTCATGGCACTCTTGGAAGACATGATAGAATCCCAACCTGCTCATTCTAATTCAATTGTAGGGGGAGATTTTAATGTGACTTTTGAACCCCTTTTAAACGACAATTGGTCAATATCGGACGGTCAAGATAGAGAGTGGGGGGTACCCAAACTCGATCTTGAACCAATTAAAAGATGGACTGAAGTATCGATTCAAATTAATTCACTCTGTCTTAATAAAGGATTAAGATCAACCAATGGGAGAACCACTGGTGATAAGACCGGGAAAAATACTTTTAAGAACGGCCCTCGAACTAGCAGAATTGACTATATTTTGGTCAGTCTGGGCCTATGGAGATTGCTCCATGATATGCTAATTACTGAAAGGATAGAGAGCGAACACAACCCCTTATGTTTGACTCTCTCACTCTCTCATATTGGAATTCTCCAGACCAACCCGGAGAGGAGATGGGTGTCACCACTCTCATCGATACTGTTGTAACAAGCGACATGCGTCATGTCCGATGTTCCAAGGTTTTAACAGATCAACTGACCGTTGATTCTATATCTTGCAAGCTAGCTCAAGCAATCTGCGACTTAAAGATTTTACTTGAAAAGGATATATACAATGATTATGGAGGCAACTAGGATCCATGAGGCTTTTTTTGGCGATTTAAAAAGTAATTTTGTTAGGCCATGTAAGTCGAATGGTCCCCGTTCACCCCAACCCCCAAGATGGTACTCAGGGGAATGTAGACAGGCCCGCTTGGATCTGGGTAGACCGATCAAAACTGGGCCCACTCTAAAAATTCGACTTGCCAGGGCCACTTACAAAAATGCCGTCTCTAAAGCTAAACGCAATTGGGACGAGAAAAGGTGGAATGATTTAAAGGAGGCAGGATCCCACAAATATACGTGTAGGTTTTGAAATGTCTACAAATGGGGTGTGGATGGCAACCCAGAGAAGCCGCAGAACTGGGTCCCATGGGATAAATGGGTATTATATTTTGAGCCCCAATACGCGAAGCGTGACAATCCAATTCTGTCCCCGGAGATCCCTTTTTGCCCTTCACGGATGATCCATTTACACTAAATGACGTGGAACGTGCCCTAGACCTGGTGGTCCCTGGTAGAGCGCCAGGTATTGATGGCATTCCCGCGGATCTATTCTTGCAGGACAGGGATTCTTGGGGCTCTTATATACTCCTCTTGGCAAATATGATCGCTAAGGGTGCTCCTCTACCAAAATCATGGTTTGGGGCTGAAATTATACCCGTCTTCAAAAAGGGGGATAAATCCCTACCCGGCAATTACCGACCGATCAGCCTGATTGACACCTCTCAAAAAATCTTTTGCAGGCTGATCTTGGATAAAATACTGGTATGGGAATGGGACTACAACATCTTGTCCAACCTACAGGCAGGATTTAAACATCCATTAGCACAGTCGACCAGGTATTGCATTTCTCTATGCTGTACTGGAAGACTGTGATACTGGGATGTGGTAGTCTATACGCCGCCTTTATAGATTTGAGAGCGGCATTTGATCTGGTTCCCCGCTCAACCTTGTGGAACGTTCTCAAAGACATGGGTTTACCCGGGCCCCTTCTTTCACTTGTAAAAAAACTTCACGATCAAAATTATGCCCAGATAAGATGGGGAAGTCCCGGCAATGTTACAACACAATTCCCTGTCGAATCCGGAGTCCGGCAGGGCTGTGTTCTGGCCCCAATTTTATTCTCCCTTTATATTAACGATGTCGCCAGAATACTAGTTAACTCTAACGTTGATGCCCCTATCCTCGCAGGAGCTAAAGTCCCTATTTTAATGTTCGCAGACGATTGTCTCATAGTAGCAAAAACCCCGAGCGGATTACAGAAGGCGTTGATGCTCTTTGATGAATTCTGTACCACTCGGGGCTTAGAAGTTAATGTACTTAAATCTAAGTTTATGATTTTTAATGCTCCTAAAGCTTTTAGAGGTACTGTTACCATGAATGAGCGCCCCTTGGAGAGGGTCCCGGCATTTATTTACCTAGGTGTGTGTATCCAGAACGAGTTACACTGGAAGCAGCAGATTGAGCTGGCCACTTTGAAGCATCGACAGCTCACTGGTGCCTTGTGTCTGGAACACTTGAGGTCCCTCACTAAACCAATCGACCCAGTATTAATGGTCTATAAGGGCAAAGTGGTTAGCTCGGCTCTATACGGAGTGGAATGTGGGGGCACGAGAACCTCAGGGGGATGATTGTGTCTGAAAACTCCTTTTTAAGGCATTTAATTAAACTACCCCAGAGCACCCCCTTGACTCCCCTTTTTCATGACCTGGGTCTGTCTCCAATAGCTATCATTGCATCCTTTTGCCCAGTTTGATATTGGAGGCGGATCTGGACCACGCCAGAACTGGCTACCTACACTCGGGGACTGCTGGATATAATTACTAGTGGCAATTCCTATAAAATCAAGTGGCTGGTGCATATCCGGGATGTTCTATGTGAGCTAGGTCTAAGAGAACTGTGGGAGGATCCAGTGAACGCAAGTTTTCCCTCCAAGAAGGTACTCAAGGACCTTTACTGGAAGTCTTTGGCTATCAAACTTTTTAGGAAAACAGATGCTTGCTCCTTGACCGGTATGTTTCTGGACATTAAACAGGGCCCATATTTGGAAGCTTACTGGGACACTATCACAAATCCCCTGGACCGCAAACTTTACTACCAATTGCGTGTCGGGAGTTTGCCTATAGGTTTTTTACCAGCAGATGGTCAACTGGAGACTCGCCTTCTTGTCCAGGATGCCCGGCGCTCTCTGAAACTATTGGACATCTATTGTATGAATGTCCAGCATACGTGGCCCCTCGCCCGTCCTGGCTGCGCCCATTGTGCAGGCTATTGGGCACCAACAGTGGACTGGTTGCACTCAGAATAATCCGAACCTGCACTGACATGACTGTGTATGTAGCCACAGCAAAATTTCTGGGGTGGGCATGGTCCATTAGAATCAAATTATTAGCAAATCAACTCTGATTATGGACGCAAAATTGATATATTCAATTCTGTGTAACATGCGCGGTTTTATTGTATCTATATTGTTTTTATCAGTTCCATTTTTATTAGATTTTTAAGTATATTTATTATCTTAGAAAACACACCTATATGTACTGTATGCTTTTATGACAATTTTCTAATAAAGCTTGTTTGAACTGAACTGAGTATTCAGGTGTTCTACCAATTCTAAAGAGTGTGTTTTTTAAAAATGACCTAGATTATAGTTTCCTAACAATTCTGTTGATTTCTTCATTGCGTGAAAGTCTTCTGCCTGCCCTCTCAAGAGAATCACAACTCTGAGATTTAATGTTGTTCCAATCGAAGGTCGGGGTATCCGTTACAACATGGGTATCCTGATAAGAGAGTGTTGTGCCCAAGGTTTCAGAGTTAATCGAATCTAAACAGTTTTGCAATTCATCAGGTGCAGATAACACTAAATGTAATGATCAAAATCTTTTGTAACAACTATTGTTGCTCATTCTATCAAGCCCTAAATTATTTCCAATTTCCGGAGATATGGTTTGATTCTCCATGAGCTAGGGACATTATTCTTTTTAGTAGCTTGAGGATTACCTTTGTGTGTTGGTGGAATAATGGGCAATATGTGGGCATGGTCTGATGGAGATCTCTGAGGTTCTCTGGTGAGTCCTATATTTTGGAATTTTAGTGGGAGGTTTGAATCACACATACTTTAGAGCGGTTATATGGTCCTTTTCCGCTCGCCAGTTGCACCACAGATACTCTGAGAGCCCCAAACTCGCATTGCGTCCACTGAAGGCAGAGCGCCCATTTTCCACTCTGAAATCTAAAAAAAACCCTTGTCTTGGCCATTCATTGAATCATATGTTAAGTCGACTGTGGAAGAAGTCTATTGGAAAGGCAATCATACTATGTTTCTCCGATTTCTCTGCTACTTTGCATATGGGAAAATTATTGCGATGGGTGCAGTTTTCCATTTCTGTTATCTTGCTTTCTATAAACCGGACACCTGTCCCTCATCTGGTACCTTCTTCAAACTTTCTTCAGCCATTTCCTACCTGTTCTCATTATAGCCACCCTTATAATAAATGCAGCAATGCATGCATTTCTTGAATCAACTCTTCTTGCATTCCTCTGACTTCCTGATTTAGATTGTTGGAGGCTGGGCTAAGAATGATATTTTTTTCAGGATGGTTTTCAAATCAATCTCAAGCATTTTTGACAGGATCTTTGTCACCACTTGTTTGCTTCCTTTAGGTACTTCTGAAAAGACGAGTTTTATGGATTTTTTGTTGCATTAACACATATTACTGGTAAATATTCAAGAGAAAAGGCCGGATATACTGGTACAATCCAATGCATGGGGATAGATGCAGTTTTGTATATAGCTAACAACAGCTTTTAGATGATAATAATCAGAACTGTTTTAGATTAATCAAAGCTTACGGTGCAAAGTAGTCATGCCCAGATATATCATAGGATTGTGTTGCCCATGCATTACACAGGGTTACACAAGGGCAACACAATCCTTATGTCAGATTTACCAAGCCACTCAAGACCACCTTGTATGGGCCTGGAAATCTTGGTAATCCAGAGTAAATGCACTGCCTTACATTACTCTGTGTAGAGAAGGCATTACATGGGTGGAGGGTGGGTGCTACCACAACAGTAGGGTAAGTGTTGGATAGTTTAGGGGTAAAAATTACTATTCTAACACCAGGGGGTGCAACAGTAGGGTAAGTGTTGGATAGTGTAGGGGTAAAAATTACTATTCTAACTACAGGGGGTGCAACAGTAGGGTAAGTGTTGGATAGTGTAAGGGTACTATGCATTGTAATGGTATGCGTTGTAATGGTATGCGTTGTAATGACTGCGTTGTAATGACATGCATTGTAGTGGTATGCGTTGTAGTGTCATGCGTTGTAATGGTTGCGTTGTAATGGCATGCGATGTAATGGATGTTGCATTGTAACAGTTTTGTTGTAATGGTAGTGCGTTGTAAAAGTTGCGTTGTAAAGGTTGTTTCCCATTTTGGCGCATTCCCAGATTTATCAAGACAGGTAAACCTGAGAATGAGTTAAAATGCCGTGCATTCCCTATAGAGATGCAACCAGGAGAAATAAATGTATTTCTTCTTTCTACTAAGAAAGAGAAAAGCAATCCTGCCTGCAATCCAGGAATCCTTTGACCTTGACGCAAGAGTGCCTGCACTGTGCTTTGCTGCAGTGTGTCAGAGAAAGGAGAGAGCAGGAATACACTTAGCTTGGTAGATATAATACATTCTTGCCCTCTCCATTTCATTAAGCTGTGCAAGTTGTCATGCTGTGATTGAGTACTTTCATACAATTTTGTCATGTGTGTAAACATCTCATTAATCTGGTAGAGCTGCCAATTCCAATGATGTGCTGATGATGTAGCTAACTGATGTTCCCCATAATCTTGTGAACATCTTCTCTGAATTCCATACAATACCTCTCAGGGAAATGTGTGGACAAACAAGAGATAAGGGAGACAACCTGAGTGCATGTACAAATATTGCAAAGATGCTAAGCAGTATTAGATGTTTCCTCTAAAATTAGAGTTCTAGCCTTGGTATTTCATGCTATCGCTGTGGGGGTAAGTGGATCCTCAGCCTGAATCCCCTCTCTTTTCTGTCGTGGAATAATACAGATTATAATTTGACAGTACCCGCACTGCCCGTTCTAAAAGGAACAGACCACTCACACATTTATGGCAGACATTCTGTCCCAAAAAATATGTGGTGACAAAGAGAGGTACCTCACGGGCGCACACCCTCGGGGTTACTGGCTGATGGTACCGACTCTCACCCCTTTCTCATCATCGGTCACCTCTATTTATCGGAAGAGAAAGAAATACGTGTCCAACACAAAATTTATAAATAGAGAGTTTCAAAGGAAGAACATAAAGGTACACGAGAAAAACCAAGTGTAAAATCTTGGTGTGACTTAAAGAGTGATGATTAAAATCCACAGCTACACCAATATAACTTTATTGGGGACCAGATGTAGACTGCTGAGATAAAAGGGCTGGTAGCTTAGACTAGCGTACCATTACCTGTGGCCGACATGTTTCACTGCCTACTGAGTCTATTGGCAGTTTCATCAGGGCTCACCACATAGTCACTGCACCAGAGTTGGACATCATCCGTACAGGCACTGTCAAATTAAAACATACAGAGAATCCAATGTCACACACCATGGACCTCATCACATCCTGAACATAGTGTATATAGAGTGTATCTAATGTCTATGTAGTCTTTAAAAGCACATTACCCTCGTATTGCCACGTCTTCTCATACCAGCAAGACAAGGTGCATTTCATAAAAACTGTCAGTTGTTGCATCAACCTATGGAATAATGTAAGAGATAACGGGGTACAAGAATTACCTCGATGAACTCATCAACAAGGTGTGGTTCTTCAGGTATAACGTGGCGCAGGGGTTTACAAAGTGACGCATCTGCCTAGATGGGTCACCTTGTAAATATGGCACAACGTGGCGCATTGTTATGCCGCCTCTGCTTCAAGAAAAGGGACGCAATGGCAGTGCAAAAGTGTCATAAGGGGCTTATAAATAAGACCCTCTGTATTATGTAAAACCCTTGTCATGTTAACCCATTGTAAAACCATCTCAATAGTAATTAAAATCTGGTTACTACTTTTCATAGCACCGATTCTTTCGACATGTAGCAATTGCCAGTATATTTCTTACCATTACTATCAACATTACAGAAGGCACATGGCATGTGACTTAATTGATTCCATTTGACTGGAAACATAATATTGCATGGCAGTCTTTCCCTTCGAAAACAGAATTTTTGTTTGCAGGAGCTCAAAAACATATATTTTCTTTGACCACTCATAAGAGTCTTATCAAAACACTACGACGCTCTTTGCGAAAATGAATAGCATGTTGCTATACAATGAACAGACTACAATGATGATGATTTCATTTATAATGAAATTTAAAGCATACATTAAATTGTTACTCAGCTTCCACCGCGGAGATGTATCATCATAGCCACAAAAATGCCTCTAGACTCTTTAAAGTCACAATAATGAAATGTTACAAACTAATTTGGAACAGTTATGCCACCTAAATGGTAGACACAAAGAATATGTGTGCAATTAAAAGTAAGCGTTATCATTTATGGAATTCATATTTCAAAAGCTACCATTGTTTTAGAGTTGGTATTGAGACCCAAAGTTCCATTTGATTTTGTTTTTTAGAAGCGACATTTAAGTTATATTCTCAGCATGTGCAGCATGCCTAATGAACTCCTGCGGGAAGTCAGCATATCTGTTACACAATTAACTTTCCATTCTTATGCAAATGCGAAGTTTAAGGAGTCCCAAATGGAAGTCTGTTTTTGGCTTCTGCCAGCTGAGGTAAGATAGTAAATGACACTTGTGCCTTGAGCTGAAAATTAGACTTCAATGACTTGTGCTGCGACATTCCCCCAACTTCATTTGAGGGATCGAACTGGAAAACATACAAGCCATTATCTCTTTGCTGAAAAATGTTTTACCAGGTTTGGAAAAGGTGTCATCACCAGTAAGATTATTTGTATTTTTTGCACTTAACAAGAGGAGCATTCATACATTTTAGCACGAGAAGTGTTTTTAGCCATTGTATGTTCATGATTTAACTCAGTACACGCATTTCCTTCAAGATGACACTTTATTTATTTATTTATTCATGTTATTGTTTTTTTAGAGCGCTGCTTGCCTGCTTAATCAAACATAGAACTTCATACTGTTAAATATACTTTTAGAAATCATCAAGCAAAAAATCGAACTGAAGAGAACCAACAGGCTGAAAACTGAATAGAGATTAGAGTGGGAAAGAGTGAAAAGGCGTATAAACTAAAAATACCATATAGGCTACATAAGTTGGTTACATCAGGAGAGGGGGAAATTGATCAGCATAACGGGAATGTTGTTGAGTGAGAGAGAAATCATGTGTATCTTTACGCCAGGTGTCTTGTGAAGAAGAATCCCTGTAGTCTTTTTGTACAGGAGAAAATACATTATATATATGTGTATCTTGTAGTGAAGCTGCTTGCTGCTGATGTAGGTTTTGCTTTTACAAGATATAAAGGCTAAGATATACAAATAAATCACTCAAAGAAGACCAGCAAGTGAAGTTTCAGCACATATCTGCTAATCTGTGGCACTGTTCTGTTCTCTCCCCACACTGGCGCACTTAATGCTACCATGTTCCTTGCACATATAGCACAAGTGTGTCTGCATTGTGGTCAGCATAGTTTTTGTGCAGGAGTCCCTTCCTGCACAAAAACTATGCGGAAATGCAATTTCCTCTATTCAGTGTGCTGCAGAATGCAAAGAGGAATAAAATAGAAGAAATATAAATATTTCTCCTCATTACGCCAGTCTGAGGGAGGATCAGTGGTGGCTTATCTGCTAAAGTGCAGGAGCACCGCCCCACTGCTCAAAAGGAAAAATAGAATGATAATAACTTAACTTTATTATCATATTATTTTGCCTAATGCAATCAGTGGTGGGGTGGCTCTGGCCAGAGCAGGGGGAGGAGTGGTTTGCATTCCCTGGTGTTGGCCAAACAGTCATGCACACTTTAAATGTTCCCCACCAGGCTGCAATTCACAAGCTGATGAGGAACATGCACATACTCCCAGTCCCAGTTTGAGCACCGAACCAAGACAGAGACTGGAGACAGGAAGAAGAAGTGGACGAGGACAGCAGAGACGCGGTGGCCAGCAGTTCCAGGTAAGTCCTTAATTTCTTTATTTTGAATGCCTTCCCACAGCCCACCCTGACCACTCTCCCATACCCCCGTCCAGTAACAGCTGCTACGGTAAAGGATTTGGGTGCAAATCCATGTCTACAAGTCTTAGTAGATATGGATCTGCTTTACAATCCAGGGCTAAGTCAGACTAAAGTCTACCGTTACTACTCGTAAATGCCCTTTGTGAATGCTGAAAGTCGAAAAGTTAGATTTTCATCTCAGTTTACCTTTGTTAATCAGGCCCTATGAGTGTCTACACGGGAATGCCCATGTACCACCCATGGAATGCATCCTTGATACAAAGTAATGCACAGCAGCCAATTGAGTGCTGTGTTACATTAGTTTTGCTTCTATACCAATGCAAATAGCCATTTCCGTTGGTTTGTAAATAAAAACTTGGATTTTGCATTGAGTCTGCATTGAAAAAGTAATACAACGCTGACTTCTCTGTAAATCTGGTCCAAATCTGACCATCAGGACTTAATTTCAATATAGATCCAGTGCGGACTTTACATGTGATCTCAAAGTTGCCAAATGATTTCATTTGTCCAAATAATTCAACCAAAAGTACATATTCAAGATGCCAGTTTCTAAGTTAATATTGAAGTTCTAGATCTTAACAACTGAAACCCTCAAAATGCATGATTTTACATGTTGATCATTCATTTACACATATTCTCTAGTCAATCCTTTAAATTTCATTAGTCTACAACTCAGTTATTGTGTGAGCCCAAATGATCTTTAAATTAGAAATATTTAGTGAAATTGTATTTTTTGTATTTGGATGTTTTGGGAGGAATGCCTCAACATGGCGACACATTACGTTATGAGATTGAAGTTTAACACCATTTCCAATTCGATCTAAGGAAGAATATCTGGCGACAATATATTTTGGGGTGTCTTGATTTTCAAGTACAGTTTTTGCTTCCACATATGCAACAAGTAATTCTACTGACATGAATGCATATTCAAACCAACACACAGAGAGACACCCTCCACATACACCACCAGACCTATTTTCACCCAATTACACATCCACCTATATACAAATCTACCAGACATGTAGTAATTTCGGCATGCAGAATAACAGACACATTGGAATTCAAAATGCAGAACAACTACATGTATAGGCCGCCATGCACACATACCATCAAACATCCAGTCAACGGAGGACATGCGCCAACAGATATTCATGTAGACATGTACACACACCTAAACATAGATGCTCACTCACTCACTTAAGGTATTCATTTAGATCTACTTGCAGATTCACACAAAATACAAACAATCAAACAACACACATGGAAGCATACACAGTAAGACAGATAGCCAAATGGATTGTAAAACAGATGGATGGGCATGCGGATCATAAAATTTGCTGCGGATATTCTGGCCTCTAGTTTTTTGAATATACAGTTCCTCTGTGGATTAGCTTGCTATTCAGATGGAGAAAGTAATGAAGTATTGATGCTCTTCATTTCTCGTTGCCTTCTTGCAAAATGACTTTAAATTGGTATTTGAAGAGTTGTGTCCAACCATCCAAAACTTGCAACATAATTCAATGCAGAAGAATGAAGTACATTCTGCAGGTCATTCCATTCATGGGCTAACTGAGATTCTCATACATATGTAGCAATGAAAGGCAGCACTTGTATCTCCCTAGGTTTCACATAAGGACTCAAATAGGCCACATTAAGGGCTTTCTCCTTCACAAATGACTGATATGAAGTTAACTGAATAAAACAAATTCTCTCATTGTAGGTAGAGTGTCCTAGGGAATTTCAACAGGAATGTAGTGCAGACATAGCAATTCCCATGGTAGTTCTAAATATCGCACAATACCTTAATAAAACGCAACATTCCCGGGGATAAAAATTATATTTCCCGTGCATAAGGGGTATTGGACCTATGTTATGTTAGCATGATGTATCTATATGTATATTTTCTGCTTAATATATGTGTCTTTTTGCTAGGAAGAAACCCTCTTTCCTTCCCTGTGTATTTACTGCTATCACAGTGTGCCAAGAACCATACAACAGCCATTTTCAGCTCATGTGCTCGAGCACAGGATGCGGTCACATGCTGATCACGTGCTGATCACGGGCTGTTTCCAAGCTCCCTGTTCATCAGAGTTACATGTAGCAGCTGAAGGTATCCTGTTTTCTTTACTGTTTTACACTCAAGGTCGCATTTGGGAGTGATTATAGCATTCCTGAAGCGCCGCCTCTTCCTTCCCAAGCACAGAGATGAAATGGAGTCACCCCTCCTGCCCTCCCCAGTGATAGATAGCTATGCCTTTGTTCCTACCCAAGCTGTGCCATATATGGTCCCTTCCTGGAGCTAGGGTGCCAAGTGGTGTGTTTCCTTTTACGGTGACTTCATGTGTTGATCTGAAAGTATATATGTTCTGTTTTGACTGAAAGCCAGCAGTCTTCTCCACGCACCTCATGGGTGAGGATTGGAGAAGCTCCTCTATAGAGTATTTTGTTTAATAAATGATTGAATTTTCTTCACTGCCAACTGACTGATTATTTAGTAATGGGATTTGGGCTGTTGTTAGGTAAAGCCCTTTATGTTATTTTTGCAGTACTTCAATTCCCACTCCTCAACATAACGAAACCTGCAAAATCCTTAATTCCTTCTGTGTGAATCCCATAGCAATAACTCTGAATGACAGCATGACATTTCTATAATGCGTCATTTTCTTAATGAAAACCTGGGGCAAGAACCATAATATTTGAGTTATATGGAGAGATAAGGCAAAGGTAGTTGCATATAGTGCCTGCTTTTTATTACCTGTAACATGCTTACCTTTCCACACTCACCAGAAGTTTGGTATTTTCCCTTTTTTAAAGTGCTATGTATGTCTTGGCATTCTATTGCAAACGCAATGCATGCAAAACCTGTGCATTAGTTTGATTTCAGTCTTTCTCTATTTAAATGCTGTTAGCATTTCTACACAGGCTCGGAGACTTCCATGCAATATTTATTTCTAAAGGGACACTACGAGCTGCTAAATTTACAGGATGAAACATGTTAGGTCGACCAATGATCTAAGAATGAAGTTCCAATTGTAGGAGGGTTTGGCTTCTAGTCTAACCCCGCATCTGACAGTTCAGAAATTTGGGTACATGCAATTCGAAATGCAACACCAGCCGATAAACCAATGCAGTATTCAAGAAAACTAAGGGGCATATTACCAACAACTAGCGATAATTTTTGCCTCTAACTTGTTTAGAGACAAAAATTATCGCCGCACATCGGCGATTTTTACCGCAGATAAACCTTGCTATTAGCAAGGTTTATCGCAAATGCGATAAAAAACGGCCGCAATGCATGAATATCGCTGAAAAGTCAGCGATATTCATGCATTATCGAGCAAATGCTCTTAGCCATGTTATCCACCTCCCATTGGATAACATGGCTAAGAACAGCTCCTGGGCAGGTGTTAGCTTTTGGAGATATTCGCGCTTAGCGCGAATATCTCCAAAAGTTGGTAATAGGAGATAGCGATGTTAGCGACTGTTTCCAGTCGCTAACATCTTGGCACGCCCACTTTGCATGTCATTAGTGATAAATATCACTGACATGCAAAGCGGGGCCCAAGATGGTCGCTATCTCCTATTAGCTGTCGCTAACTGGTGTTAGCGACAGCTTGGTAATAGGGAGATAATTTTATCTCCGCTTTCTTGGCTTTTAAAGCCAAAAAAGCGGAGATAAACCCCCTTGATAATATGCCCCTAAATTCCTGTTATTGCTTTTCCTGAAAACAATCCTACTATTCTAAATTGAATTGAACACTATCTACATCAGTCCCATGCTTTATTGTTGGCTATATCTCATTGTTTTAACAAATACACTGTGACCTTCAATAAATGCTTATTTTAAGAGTGCAAAATTCAAGAGCTAGAATAAGCTCTTAGGTATGGAATTGTGACCACATTAATCTAGGTCTGATAGCTCTTGATTGGCCTCCTGCTGACTACAGGATCAGGTTGAAAACACTATAAACTTTTCAAAGGCCCCAATTATTACAAAAATGGCATTTTGCCACTTTGTCTGCATTCCGCATTTGTCCTGTCTATCAAACAATGACAATCTAAGTAACAACAGTATGGAAGGAGATCCTTGATGATTCAGGGTGAATATATGGAACAACCTTCGCTCCCACTTTCAAACTGATTCCTGTTGCATTCAGTTCTGGGAACACTTAAAAACCTAGGGGCTTCTTTATGGGAAATTAACGCAGAGCGGTGCCGCAAGCCATTTCGCTGAACCATGCTGCGTTAATTGCGAGGCACAGGGATGCAACATTTCTTGAATGGTGTGCGCAGGAATACAAAGTAATGTCCAGGAATTTGCTCTGGGAATTTTCAAAATTTCTTTATTGATGATAGCAAAAACGGTTCGGAGAAAGATGGGGATTTCCAGCCAACGCATTTCGTTCTCATGGAGAACTTCATCAGGGCTGAAAGAGGTAGACACAATACGTACATAAATATACATACAACAAGGGGAAGAATCAAAACCAGAACATGTTTAAGTTACATATAACACAAATGAAAACCACCAACGAATATATGTGACAAATGAACAACTATATGACAAAAGAAAATATAACAACCGTGTATAATACAAAAGATACAACATTGAAAAACATTAATAAAACAGCCACTATAATTGGACAGTTTAAATCCTTAATGTCTCCACCTAATATCAGGGGGGCCTTGAAATCAGCCAGGACAAGACAAAGGTTATTTAGCGGAGATGTATCATCCTCGTTGGGGCCATAATAGCTGGCTAAAGTGTATTTAGCACCCTGATACCTGACTTCAGCTATTACCCAACATCCTCTATCATCCAACTGCGACTTGATGAGCTCTACTCCCGAATTTGCTTTAAGGATTATGGCCACCCCCTTCGAACAGCATTGTTGATCAGAGGCTACAATCTTGGCAACCGATCTTTGCCTACCAAATATTGCCTTACATTCAGACTGTAACAAGTGCGTCTCTTGAAGCATGAGGATCCTGGCTGAGCTCTCTTTGAGGTATTGCATAACCAGGCTCTGCCTTCTCTTAACTCTTAGTCCATTCCCTTTTCAACATAGAGCCTGCAGGCGTCCACATCCCTCGGGGCTAGATCTATCTCCGCCATCATCATCCTGATCCCCCCTTTCTACATCTACAGTCATATGAGGTCCTTATTACGGATTATTTTCCCAATGCTCCCCACCCACACACATGACAAACTCCCCTACCCTCCGACCCCACCCATGGGAACCCCACCTTGACCACTCATTGGCAATTAACAATTTGCATTTTGAGCCGCAACCCACTAACCTAAAAAAAGAAACACAGTTCATTGTCATAGTAACTGGACTTCCTCGAGGCATTTAAATAAATCCAACTAGCTAAGGTTTATTGTGTGCCACAAAACTATCCACTTCCTCAGGGGATCTAAAATTATACATCTTGTTAGCCCACATTACTTTCAAGAAGGCAGGGAATCTTAACTGTGCTTGAGCACCAAGCTCTCTCAGCGTGTCCATCCGCTTACCCAGCTCCCACTTTTTATCCTCAGTAATACAGGATATGTTTGATCTTATTCTGAAAGATGCATCTTGAACCTGTATACTCTTGAGTTTAAGTGAAAGTCCATAGGTCGCACTCTGCTCCACCCACCAGCGGGTATACCCAATAAGCATGTTGGTAAATGCAGTTCTTAAAAGCGTGTGCGCTTTTCGTAGAGTCTGAAGTGTAAAGGCAAAGTTGCAGGCCAACTCTGGACACCGGTGTTTCAGTATTGTTATCCTTCATCAGCAGAGTATAGGCAATTCTTTGGGGTTTGCTGTGCAGGCTGCCAAGTATTATCGGGTCTGGTACCTCTCACGGCGCGTAGGTGCGTAACCTGAGCTCGTCAGCTCGTGTGGCTCAAGGGAGCCATATTAAGTGAAAGTCCATAGGTCGCACTCTGCTCCACCCACCAGCGGGTATACCCCATAAGCATCATGGTAAATGCAGTTCTTAAAAGCGTGTGCGCTTTTCGTAGAGTCTGAAGTGTAAAGGCAAAGTTGCAGGCCAACTCTTGAGTTTAAGAGTAGCCCCGAGCAGTTGTTCTTTAACCCTTTAAGTGCTGCCGTCGGCCAACGGTCGTCACGGGCACTACCTCCCCAGTGCTGCGTGCGACCGTTGGACATCCAATTCAGCACTGGATAATGGACAGCGCAGCACTGGGGAGGTATGTTTACGAAGCTCCTAAGGTGTTAAGCTGGTATGATTGGATATAAACCAAAATTTTCCTAGGCTTCTTCCGTCCGGGATTAAACTTAAAAGCACAGTTTCCCAAACAGGCCCCAAGCTACCTGCGGGAAAGCTTTAGTTAGGAGCTCTATGCCAAAAGTTGTAACATTGTCTCCTTCCAGTCCTTCTCTAAAGTCCAGAATCCTGATGTTGTTCCTCCTGGAGTTATTTTCGAGTCTCTCGAGCCTTTCCGAAAGATCCCTTTCTCTTTTCTTTATCCTGGCCACTTCCTGAGTATTACCCCTCACCTCCAACCTCAGCTCCCCCACTTTGTCTCCACACGATTCACCAGCACAGACATGTTTCCTCCAAGCTGGTGCAAGTGCCTCGTATCTTTCTTATGCATTCCAGGTTTACCATTGCTCATAAATCTGGAAATGCATCATTGGACATAGTTGTGTGTGGGAACAATAACAGCAAAACACCCCTGTCACACCCCTAACACGCAACATATTGTGTGAAATGGGGCGATATCTAAGAGAATACGTAAAGCCACGCAGGGTGGCTTTATGTGTGCCCTTTAACTTTCATGCAGCAGCCATCGCTGCGTCATACAACCGACAGCACATAAATAAGCCCCAGAACCTTTAAAGAAGCCTCCTATTAAGCCTTATATATGCAACAGAGTGAGTAAAGAATATTATCTTAAGGGTCTGCCCTAGCATATCCAACTGGACTCCAAAGCAAATGTACTTAGAACTCTATACAGGCACATGCATCAAAGCAAAAACCGGTCGCAAACGGGCAGATTCTCAGAATCTGCCCCTTTGCGACCGGTATTTTTGCATTTGGGATGCATCATCTCAAATGCAGAATCGCAATTTAAGGAATCTCTAAAATTTGATTCCTTAAATTGCCATTGCATTTAAGGAATCCCAAATTGAGATTCCTTAAATGCAACGTATTAAAGTAAAAAACATTGAGATTTCGCTAATAGGAGTAGCAAATTACCATGAAGTTGAACTTCATGGTAATTTGCAAAACTTTGAAAAATGTACTTTTGTGCTTTTTCAAAGTTTCATGTTGCGCACACACATGCCCTTAGGGCATGTGTGTGTGCAACATATGTGCACAGATCAATTTCACGGGTGCAACAGGGTGTCATTTTGGCACCCTTGCACCCTTGAAACTGTTCCTGCAATCTCCAATTCATTCCGATGGGCCTGGAGGCCCATAGGAATGAATGAGACAGCATTCCTTAATTGCGACTAGCAATTTGCAAGTTGCAATTAAGGAATGTTTAGGAAGCGCTATTTTTATAGCGATTCCTACATGCATAGGCTTTTACGATTCCCTAATAATCGCAATTAAGGAATCACAAAAGCCTACATTGATGCATGTGCCAGTGAGTTGTCTGAAGTAGTCCAAGTGACGTGAAACGCTTCATGAAACTGTGAAATAAATAATTAACAACATAGCTCAAGCTAAATCTCTAAGCACTCTTTCAACTACAGAAGACGTCAATATTATTTTCATTTACAAATAATTTCAGTGATGTTTTTTCACCATGTTTTAAAAACAGGCACTGTCAGGTTTGTGGAATAATCCTGTTGTGATTGTATGAACGGATTTTAATACAACCGCTCAATTTGTTTTCCATATTATACTCATTTTGATCTTATGTTGCATTGGACTGATTTATAACACCTTTGTGACAAAATAAATTAATGGAATCAGGAAATTACTTAAATAGTATAAATCAAAGACATATGTATAAGTTCCTCATTAATGAAAAATAGTATTCATATCTAAATAAAATCCAGTCATATCTATTATAATTAAATTATACTTTAGCATTCAATGGAATTTCAACATACACATCCCCTATTAAATTCAACTACACGGAACACTGCTGTGAATGATTGATATTAATTAAAGATAATTGGTAACAAAAGTAACTGATAAAGAGGGCAATATATATTTGATATCTGCATTACGTTACCAAACTATCTGACACCAAGTTATGATATTTTGTTGAAAGCAGCGTTGGACGTTTAGAACACTTATTCATGATGACTATTATACCTAGGCAAGGCTGCTTGACAGAATGTATTTCATGTTACAATAAGCGCTTACAGATGTCATACTCAATTATCCTAACTTCAATTCCATGCATGAGTTTATTCCAACAAAAGCAGCCAGCTCTTAATGATGTTATTGCATGTACTTAAGAACGATACAGTACTTTCAGTTTTCAGCATCCCTTAATACTCCAAAAGAAATACCTTTTCTATCAGGCTTTACTTCATTTCAAATTGTATTACACTCTTTCCAATCTGTTCAGTGAATCTTTTCTTTACATGCTTTTTTCGGTAGTACATTAAATATTGGTCAATACTATTATTATTGTTATTTTTGTTGTTGTTTGGATGTGATAAATAAAACCCATAAAGTTAGCAATCGAATACTCTGGTGTTATTCAGTGAATCTTGTCTTTATTGTTGTCAGTTTACGTTTAATATATATTAATATAATCATTACTAATATAATTATTAGTAGTATTAGCATCATTACCGTTGTTGTTTGGCTGTACTACACAAAATCCATTCAATCAAAAATCCGAAACATGAAGACATATAATATAATAAATAATAAAATATAATATTAATATTTTTTTACCTACATATTTTCCAATCAAAGTGAATATAATCAAGGTATATTTTAGCTGTCAGTATATTATAAACATAAACATTCTCTATTACATTGTTTCTCCACAATTCATATTAAAAAGACGTGTTATAATAAATAAAAATAATCCTTATTTCATGGTGGTTCCCAATCAGTTACAAAAACGAATGCACTGTTCAAGTCTGTCCTAGTGCATTTCCTCAGCAGGGGAGTAGCAAGAAAATATAGTCAACCTAACATGGACCCACATCCAGAATGCTGTGAGCGAGCAAGCATGTTTTAGTGTATAAGGGATATCCTTTAATCTTTCCTATCATATCTCGTTTCTCTTTCTTCTGCTACTTCTCTCTAACCCTCCCCCCTTTAGTTTTCTTCTCCCTTTTCCTGTGTATTCATTTATTTAGACTATTTTCTCTCATTCCACACCCTTCCCTCCTCATTTTGTCTTTCCCACTCTCTCGCCTCACTTTGCCTCTTTTCTTTCTCCCATCCCTCTTCTCGCCTCCACCCTTCTCTGTATCCCTCCCATTCTCTCATCCCTCTCTCAATTCCATTTGTCTCTTCATCTCTTTTCTCCCCTCTGCCCATTTGTCCTTTATATCTCTTTCACCTTCTGTTGCTCCTGTCTTTCTCATTCCTCTCTCATCCCTTCTGAACAGTGGGTATCACAGCAATAAACTTGTCTTGACAAGCGTGCCACTAGTTTGGACCAAGACAATCATTTATTCGGGTAAATACTACCCCTCATTTTTGACATTTGTTTTCCCAGTATGGACAAACAAATACAGTTAATCCAAAGTTATAATTTAGACTAAAAACTGTACGTTTAGTGTTCTTCCTTCTTAAGACCCAGGATTAAAATATAAAAATGACATTGTAGGGTTTTCTACATTGAGCCATATGCATATGTTATAAAAAAAAGAAGCGACTGACATAGGTTTGCTGTGTAATAGTTTGGTAGATAAGCAGTGCTACATTTAACCCTAAGATAAAAAAAACTGAAATCTTTTCGGCATACAGGAGTTGTAGGGTTGAAGCATACAGGCCAGCCTTCTCACATACCCTTTCCCTGGTCTAATTTTGAAAGAGCTAATCATTTGCTGTGGACTATATTGCACACCCGTGTTCTGGGTCCCACCCTACCCTTCCTGTTGTTATAGTGATCAGAAAGTTCACTTGCTGGCTGTGGTGAGTTGCAGATGTGGTCTGCTTCTGATGGGTTCATAAGGTGTATGAATTGTCCCCAGACATTCTAGAATGATCTTGTATCTTGTATATACTTATTTCATGAGTGGGCAATTAGAACATTTCAGCTGTCCATTTGAGATGTGTTGGCACATTTGGGTAACCCCAGTGTCTAAGAGTACATATCTTCACAATCAGTGCTGGTGACGTCCTCCTCTTCCAAGTGGAAGTGACTTAGGACCATATGTGTGCTAAACATCACCATAAAATACTAACGCACCTATACACATCGCAGCCCATCGTGGAAAAATACCCTGTGTTAATGTGGAACACCGCGGTACCGTGCGATAGTCCGCCGAAACTGCAGCCAATGTCAGCAATACAACCACTGCAACAGAGATAAAACACAAACCTCAATGCTAAAAAACGTGCGATGAGCCCATTTGCAATGAGGAAAGCAGGGATAAGCACCGCCAGGCCCGCTACACACACAGAAGTAAAAACCACACTGCTGGAAAGGTAGAAAGGTGAGCAAATTCAGAACTGAAGAGACATCTCACACACAATGCAGCACACACACATAGGAAGCAGAGCACCCCAACATCAAACACAATATGGTACAAACACCAACATTTGCACAAACGAACACAGGACACAGGTGCACCTGCCTGTGTACGGTAAACGGCCATATGCACCCGGCAAAGCACGAAACAGGAACACGAGAATACACAAGTACAAACCCATAGTCCTGATGGGTTAGAATTGCATGTGTGGCAGTGAGCCAGGGAGTCCATGACACACACATTGGCATACAAATCAAGACACAACACAGCTGGAGACAAGTGAAAGTGCAGAAACTTTATCAACAAGTGCATCTCAGCATGGCCAAGAGAAGTGCCATGATATGCAGACCAATACAGCAGAATGCCTGAATGAGGAACGTAGGAAAGCACCCATGTCCACCTCGGGGGAGTCCATCACCAACACAAGTCAGTGCGAACACACGTTGGTTGTCCGGTTCGGGAACATGAGTCCAGGCCAATGCAGCCATGCCCACAGTTGTCTTGGGACATGTAACCAGATTCACACTGTGCAAGGAGGGGTCGGGACACGTGCAATGGGTCTCATCCAGCCGGGGCTGCAGGTACCTTGTCACTTGTCCATGAACACGAGTGAAGCAGCGTAGGTCAACAGCTCCAAGCAGCGATCGTCGTCCAACACATCTGACATGTTGTCGGTGTAATCCATCAGCTGACCCGGACAGATGTGCTGAATCCAACCACTGGACCCAATGTGCACCAAAGCCCAATGGGGTAGTGGCACAATGTGCTCACTGCACACAACGACTTGTGCAATCTACCTGGCCCAGTATCCAGCCTGCATGTCAAACATCCATGCATGCCAAAAACGGCCATCATGGTGACACTCCTGGTTGTGGGCCAACAGGGAGCACACATACACATCAAAATCCAGGTAATCTAACATTACATTGGAGAGGAAGACATCCATGGACCACTCGAATATGCACAAGAGTCAATGCAACACAGGCTGAATGCAGGTAGCATCTGCGAGGCGGAAGCCCAGCCGGTAACTTATCTGCAGCACTGCCAAGGGCAGTGCCCCCAGGGCATGCAGCAGATGTGCAGGGTACAGCGCCTCGTGACTGGAGCTGAACATGTGTCTGGGATGGTCTGCCATTTCATCAGTGGTTCTGCTTGAAGCAGCACTGGCTTGCCCTGCACAAGTCCTGTGGATGAAATGGCACAGCTCAGTGCAATAAGCAGTGTCTGGGTGTTGGCCTGGGGAAGGAGTACGTGCGAAGGTCATTTCAGGTATGCTAACTACAACCAAAGACTTCTGCGTGTGGGATGTGTACACATTGGTCTCACGTCAACAGTGCGTTGTGTGGGAGTCACAAGCAAATGCTATTGTCTTTGTCAGGGGGTGCTGGCCACATGCAAGTTCCTGCTCGGAGCTGCAGATGTGCCACTGCCTGAAAGTTCAGACAAAGGGCCTTTCATCCCTACCGTAACTTCACCATCTGCATGCATAAAGGAGATGTATAGCGGCCTGTCGTGGGTGTGGCTGGCTGTCTGTGACCCTGGAAATCATGGATGGTATGCCCAGGACGTGGCACATGAGCCACCACACTGTGTGTTACATTGCCACACAGCTGCTCCTCCCTCCCACGAGCTACCTCACTTGTGTGCATTGCGTGGTTGCAGCACATGCACCCCTACGGCACACCATTTTAATGCCTGTCGGCGCCTGTCCAGCGGCATGCCAACACACAGTGAAGCTGACCTTGAAGGTGTGCAGCCATGTGAGTGTAGGTTGATGGTCTGGACAGGGCCGACATAGGTGTACAACCCATGGCTGGCTGTGATCATACTGCGAATGAGGTCAGACAACTGACTCATGCATCTGCAGGCCTGATATAGATACCACTCGGCATGCATGTGCCAAGACCCCGAGCTGTCTTAAGCTCCTACATGTCCCATTCTGTGCGGGCCCACCCTCCTGGTGCATGCCACATTGCAACATTGACTACTGTGGCCCTGGAGGCGACTACACCCCAACACAGAGACACATTTACCGCACCTCCTGCCCAAGGCCAGTTCTGAGCCATGCCCTGCTCCCCCTGCTGAATCAGCACACCCCTGCCCTGAGCTGATGTACGCCAGACCAGAACACACCACTTGTGCATGCAGGGGGGTGCATGTGCAGGTACATGTCTGGGGTCACTGCCAACGTTGAGGTGACATTGTAACATCTGCTGAAGACAACACACTGTGATGTTGCAGGACCAGTGCCCATCATGCTGACACAATAACCACACAGACACACTTGCACAGATTGTGTGAATGGCTACGGGCACGTGCAAACAGCCACATTTATTAGCAGGCACACACACTGAGAGACACCTGTGTTAGATGTGTGTAGGGTGTGTGCACACCAGCCGGCAAGGGCAGCCGGGTGCAGTCAGAAATCGACAACAGTGTACATCGTAGAGGACACAACCATTCAACCATGAAGGCCCCATGACGTGTGCTGCACAGAGTTAGTGGCCCCAGATGCACAGCGGCCAACACGGGCCCACCACCATGGGATGCTGACCTGCGGGTGACTTGGGTAGGGTCACTAGTGTAGAGCAGGTTTCCGTAGATATAAAAGGAGCATGTCGTGGACTGTCTCAGTGGACAGTGGAAGGTGTACCCCCAGGGCATTGTGCAGAAGGCAGAACCACGCTGAAGCAGTCACTATGGTGGAGATGAATGGAACAGACACATGTCGGACGCCAAGTCCGGACCAGCCAGATGAAGATGCAGGAAATCATCAGGCCATGAACTCAGGCGCTACCAAGGTCCAACCAGATAGTGCCCATGACTCATTGCGCAAAGAGTTAGTTGCACGACTGCTGTTGGGGATGCCGCCTGCAATGAGGCATGTCCAATGGTGTGGACTCCTCCACATCTTACCCAAGACACAGATCCACATGTGTGACCTACTGGACTGCAGTGTAGGCCTGAGGCAGCGGTCAGCATGGGCCATTCACAGAGTGTCGCTGGCTCAGGTTGGATGGTCCCACCAGCCTGCGTAGTTTAGGTTCAGTTAGTGTGTATATAACTAAGAACAATCCTATCAAAGAGAAGGGTGATTGCAAAAAGAAACCTGTCAATATATTTCAATACAAAGCTCTATTCTTTTTAATAGGTTTTCATGTTAAAAACAAACATAATATACAAATTACATCAAATTAACACACAAAAAACAATTTATACAAAATTCATAAAATATTATCACATAATATTAAAAAAGGGCAAAAAGTGGCAATCAATACTTTCATCAAATTGACACACAAAAAACTAATTTATACAAAATTCATAAAATATTATCACATAATATTAAAAAAGGGCAAAAAGCGGCAATCAATACTTTCATCAAATTGACACACAAAAACAATTTATACAAAATTCATAAAATATTATCACATAATATTAAAAAAGGGCAAAAAGTGGCAATCAATACTAAAGTATTTTTTAATATTATGTGATAATATTTTATGAATTTTGTATAAATTGTTTTTGTGTGTCAATTTGATGAAAGTATTGATTGCCACTTTTTGCCCTTTTTTAATATTATGTGATAATATTTTATGAATTTTGTATAAATTGGTTTTTGTGTGTTAATTTGATGTAATTTGTATATTATGTTTGTTTTTAATATGAAAACCTATTAAAAAAAATAGAGCTTTGTATTGAAATATATCGAAAGGTTTCTTTTTGCAATCACCCTTCTCTTTGATAGGATTGTTCTTAGTTATATACACACTATTTGTTTCCCTGTCTGAGGAATTATTAATTCTAATCAGGGGGTCCTTGTAGTCTACATTATAGTTTAGGTTCAGTGGCACCACAGAACGCTGACTTGCGGTAGACAGGGTTGAAGGCACCAGGTCAGCTGTTGATAGTGTTCGCTCACCTCCGTGACTCTGATCTGGCTTTCGTCTGGACTGAACCACATCTTCCTCTAACATCTCTCCGTGCATTTACTGGTGTGGACTCAGACATTCATGATTTGCGAAAAAGTGCTGGGTGTGTGACCTACTGGTCCGCAATGTAGGCCTGGGCCCTCATCCACATGTTGTCGGCTTGCGTTGGACAGGGTTAGTGGCACCATGTGTTGCCGGCTTGCGTTGGACAGGGTTAATGGTACCACGTGTCGCCGGCTTCTATGGAACTGGGTTAGTGGCACCACGTGTCGCCCGCTTGTGTTTAACAGGGTTAGTGGCACCACGTGTCGCAAGCCTGCCATATGGAATTATGCCTCACTGATCGAAGGGAGTCTGGCGCTGTGGCCGCTGCCACGGACTTGGGGACACTGACATTCAGGTTTTAGGACACAGTTCCACATGTGGGGCCTACTGAGCCGAAGAGGTAGCCAGTGGAGTATGTAAATGCAAAGGAGTAATGTGGGCTAGCGTTGGGGGGGCCATCGATGGTCTCCGGAGGCTGCAGAGGTCGCAGGACTGGTGCTTGGAGCTTGCACTGGCACATGGTGGGCCCTCTTTGACACACACTGGTGTAGGCTGGTGAGCAGAACCTCGCTGGTGCGCTGGAGCAGGCATGATGACTCTGGGGACCAGCAGCCCAGGGTGCAGCAAGCACACATGGATGTAGGCCCCTCCGCGCTCGACGCAGGACTTGTGGCTGGCTGAAGGCACTGCCCTGGCAGACGTGTTGTCCATTCCGAATGAGAACTACGAGCAGTGCAACAGGCTTTTTGTTCACACCCCTACGCAGGCCTGGCAGAAGCAGGTCCAACCCACTTCACACGTGCATGCAGGGGAATATGTAATGTGCGACATTTTCACGTTCTGCCCCACAGCCTGTGTGGACATGGTGGCATCCACTGGCCACTACACTCCATGCACAAGCTGTTGATCTCCACAAGGGCATTTCCGTGGTTTGCACTCTCTGGTTTGTCTGGCACCTCCAAGCCACACCTGGCATTGGGTAGGTTCACATTCCTTGGTCACTTACCGTTCTCTCACATGCCTGCTCCATGCCTCTCCTCACATACTGCTATTGCATGATCATTGTCTCCGTGACATCTGTGGGTCTTCAGGTGTGGCTCTTGGCTGGACTCCCTTTCATGCTGTGGGTAGTTATCCTGCTTAACACCAGCAGAAGGCAGGTGTTAATTCCCTGCTGCTACCGCAGCTTATAGCCTGTTTTTGAGGTGCTTTGCAGATCTGGCATTTCGTTGTGAAACTTGTGTTGTGGTTTTTTGTGTGTTTTTGCACGGGAATGCCTACTCTGCATCTCATTAGGGTTAGTTGATGGTGTCCACGGTGGAGATATATTTTGAGACAGTTATCGCGGAAACACAGGCGATGTCCGCAGTTTGCACCAGCTTGTGAATGGGTTGTTAAATCTATCTCCACTTTTGATGCAGTAAGTTGGGGACAAATCAGAGATGTGTCCTTGTGAATATCCCTCATGGTCAGTGTCCAAAGTATCATGAAGTATGTGCAGTGTCTTCATATTCTACAAGTGGTTTCAGAACACTAGTGTTGTGTAATATGCGCCAGATTTCTGCCCACACCATGTGGAACAAATAGCATTCCTATTGTGCACACCTCCACCAGTGCCAGTCTGGCTCACTTGTATGGGGTTCAGTACCAGTTATATAGCAAGTTATAGTACGCATATTTAATTCTGATCCCTTGCAGAGCACAGTCATGAGGTCTACCATGTCCTCGTCCGTATATATTATACTCAACCTCTCCTGCCAATGTGTTTTTGTTTCATTTCGCATACCCGTAGAGTAGCCATCATCTATAAGGATCTAATAAAGATTAGTGGCTGTGCCCTTAGATGTTCCTCAAGTGAGCAGGTATTTCTGAACTGAGGAGTCCTAAAGTGGCATAAAGCATAATCTCAGTATGTCCCTCATACAGCGTCATACATTTCTGTAACATCACATATGACAATCGGAAAGGGCATATTCCATGTGTAATATTGGAAGAGATTTAAAATTCCCCTCACCATAGAGGTTCCCCACGGTCCTTATTCCACATACTTCCCATACTAACTTTTACCACCTTTCTTTAAATCTCTGTACACACTTTGGAACACAGTGGTGCCTCCTGATGTATGATGCATCTTGTGAGAGTCTCTCCAGGCCATCCACATAGCCTATATTGCTGGTGGGTAAGTGTCTGTAGTTGATGCTCTCTACATATAGAATGTCCAACCCGGATGAAGCTTTCACTGATGTTTTTTCTACATGCACCCAATCTATCTGTACTGTGCTGCACCCCATTAAGCATACCAGTAGTGACAAATGATGGGCTAGCTAGTATAAGTTCAAGTCACACAATCAGTGTCCCCCATTTCTGAAATCCACATGTAGCTTCGAAGACAACATTTCCTTCCTGCTGACACACACATTTGTATTCATCTGTTGACTGCACTAAGGAGACCTTTGGGACCTGGGATTGGTAGCATGACAAAGTCATAGTTAAATAAAAGGGACTTCACCACCTTTACCACCTGGACCTGGTAGCATGGCAAAGACATAGGTAAATCAAGGGAATGTCACCATCTTTACCACCTGGACCCATCTCAAGAGCAAGAGCTGCAAGTAAAAGTCATTATCAGTCTTGCACATTAATGGTTGCAAATTGTCTGTGACCATAATGTCTCCTGTTAACAAGAACCCCCGGGTAATTTAGTCTAGCATTATTTCAATTTAAGCCTAAGGAATTTTCTGCATGTCTATTCAGGCATTTAGTGTTGGGGAGGGCTTCACTTTCCCCTAATTATTCCTATAGCAGGTGAAGCTAGAGATGGCGTCTGTTGAGGATATGAGGGGATGAAGCTACCCCCAATTGACTTGGTTGAATGTCTTTCCTGCATCAAGTGATAAGAGAATCTTTTTGTCCTTGGCGTCACGTACCTGCCACAACAAATTTGTCAACATCTGCATGTGATTCCTGGACGAATGTCCTGGTACAAATACTTCATGTAAGCAATGAATGAGAACTTTCTTGAGCCGGCTCGCTAGAGCCTTAGCCAATATGTTCTTGCTTGTGTTAAGGAATGGGATTGGACAATAGCTGGTGCTGCATGTATAGTCTTGATGGCCCAAAAAATGAGGCTTGTAATGACTTTATTGTACTCAGTAGGGAATCTTCCTGGTTCTTAAGTTTCCTTAAATAGCTTGTAAAGGATTGGTGTCACTATTTGCTTATTTAGCTTGTAGGCTTTGATAGGCAACCCATCATCTTTGGGGTCTTGTTAGAGGGCACATCAGAGATGACTGTGGCAATCTCGTCTTCTGTTATTTACTTCTCCAGTAATGTCCTGCCTGTCTTTGAGAGAGTCATGAGGTGGCCAATGTTCAGAAATATAATTTCCCTTTAAAGGTTGTATGGTGCTTCTTCCCTTTATAGGACTGTTGGAAAGTTAGAAAAAGGGTCTTCTTTCTGTACTGGATGTGTGACCAGTTGTCCAGTCCCATCCCTAAATGCTGATATAGTGAGATTGCCTCTTGTTGGTGGAGCTCTGCTGCCAGCAACTTGCCCTATTCCCCCCCCCCTCATAATGCCGTAGCTTCAAGCGTAGTAGGCCATATTCTGCCTTGGTTGTAAAGAGTGTATTTAAATCTAGTTCCGTTCTCTCAAGCTATCATAGAAGGAGGAGGGGCAGTTAGTATATTTTTTTGTCAGTTTTTGCACCTCTAGTTCTAACCACTACTGCATTTCCAGGGACTCTCATTTATGCAGAGCTGAATCTTAAATGAGGTTTCTCCATCAGATAGCCTTCCCTGTTGTCCATAAGGCCTGTGTAGATGAAATCAATGCTTCATTTTCTGACAAGTATTGTATTAAGTGAGAGGGGGGTTTCTGTTTACAGTGTCTTACAATATGACATGTTCATTCTCCAATGTTTAATGATTAGGCCATTTGATCGAGATCCAGTTCAATAGTAAAAAGGCATGGCTGGATAGTCCCCCTTCAATTACTCTACAGTCTTTCAAAACAGCTAGTGTGGGTAGTTTGGGAAAAAATTGTTTATGCTTGAACGCTTCACTGATTGTGCAAACCACGTGAGTAGCCCTGAAAAGGTAACTAAGACACGGCATTGCGGAGTCTGCGCGCAGTTTGTAGCTGCCATGTTGACTTGGCCAGTGCACCCACTTGCCAGTCCCTCGGCTTCCATTTTCTTAGATGTCAGTCACCCCCAAGGGAGGCTCAAGGTACCCCTGTGGGCCAGGTGCAGTGTATGTGAAAGGTAGAACATGCCCTGGTGTGTCTGGCATGTCCTGATGGCAGATTACGGCCAATATCGCTTTTCAACATTGCAAGGTTACCAGTTCCCCATAGGACAGAATGGGGAGTCTGTTTATAACATCTTATAAGCATAACTGGCCCGGGGAATTAGGTAGGAAAATAAAGTTTAGTATGCCTGAACTCATAATCTAAAGTTGCATCTTTTCGTAAAGATGATTTTTACATTTTGTGTTTGAAACTACCACTTATAGAAAGTAGGTATTTTCTTGCTCAATCATCCTGTGTGCCTCTGCTGGAATGTGGATTGCCTGTCTGGCTTTTGGATGACAGAAGGCTGGGGAGCAGGAGTGGCTCCAGATAGTCTAGGTGGGTCAGGAAAGGGCTGAATATGCCTGGGTTGCAATTGGGGAAGGGGAGGAGATTTCCTCGCACCTCAAAGGGCCTGATCTTCCTCTGAAGATGCTGTATCCACCTCCTGCCAGGAAGTCACACCAGAGAAGGCAGAATTGGTTCTGGCTGCCTAACAGTTCAAAGGATTTTGTGATATAAATATTGGGGCCCAGACCCCTGAACTTTAGAACTCTTTTGGATCAAGAAGACTGCCAAGAAGAAGAGCTGGAGAAGCTGTCAGGGGGAACTACCACTTTGCTGTGTGGTTTGCTGTGTTGGCCTGCAGTGGCTGCTTCTGTCTTGGGCAGTGAAAGGACTGGACTGAACTTTCTGCAATCTACTTTTGTGAGGTACTTCAAGGGCTTGAAGTAGGGCTTGACCCTGTTCATGAAGTCTCAGGAACAGCAAAGACTTCAAGCTCTTCTGGCCTCAGCACTGGGGACTGTGTGTTTTGTGCTGCAACAGAGGAAAAAGCAACCGACTCTGTGTCCTGAAGGCACCACAGAGGGCAGCCTTGCAATGCCGCACCGCGACCCTGGTATCACTGATGACGCCTGCTGACACCGTTACTGAGCCACTGCTTGCACCGTGACCTGTGGACGCCTTGGCCTCCCCGATGCCGACGCTCCACGCCAAAATCCAAGCCGCTGCATGCACTGTAGTTCTAGGGCACCGCTCGTGAAGTTACACGATGCACCGGCCTCATCCTGCAACGCAGCCTTGGCCTACCGACGCTGGTGCCGTCAACCCCAGTTTGTCAGCTGACTGTAACGCTTCAGCAACGACGATGCCGCTGCTTACACCGTGACCTGCCAGCACCGCGACAAGCTCCGACTTCACCTCACACTGCGATCCTGGTCTCACCGACGACGCCATCCGAGGTCGCCACCGAGCCGCGGCTCACACCATGACCTGAGGGCACCGCACGTCACACTGCTGCACTGTGCACTGCAGCATCTGACGCCTGCCGAGCCAGCGCTCCTGACTTCAACAGAGAGGAGATCGATCTGCAATGCTTGTGACTTCAAGGGCCACGACCACTCCTGCACTGACCTCCTGAATCGACGCCTGCGGGCGCAGTGCTTTCGGAAGCTCAACGAGAGGTTGCAGACGCCCTGCATTTCTAAAAGGTACTGTTTGCGGATACTCCCAACACCGTAGCTGGCCTGCGACGCCGCGGTCAGACAGAACTGTTTGGATATGTTTGCTCACAACGCCATGAAAGCCCCGGACGGAGCTATCAACACCAAGGCACTATTTTTCAGGCATATTTTGATAACCAAAGATTTTTAAGTACTGTATTGTGGATTTATATCATTTTTGGTCTTGTCTTCAGTATATGAAAATATTGGATATTTTTCTAAAATCGTGTGGCGTCCTTTTGTAGTGCGTACACTGTATTACTGGTGGTTTATGTGCAAATGCTTTACACACTACCTCTAAGATAAGCCTTACTGCTCGTGCCAAGCTACCAAGTGGGTGAGCATGGGTTATTTTAGGAGTATAACTCCCTTATCCTGACTAGGAAGAAGGGTCCCTATTTGGACAAAGGTGCAAGCCCTTGCCAACTAGACACCCCCATTTCTAACAATTGGACTTACATCTTATTGAAAATGGCAACCCCTTGCTTTATAAGAAGTTTAACTGGGTTCTGTGTCTAGTAGTGAGCTTCAATATTGCTGCTATAACTGGCACTATTAACTCCCCACACAGTCTCCTTTTAGCTTATCTGATTCCCACCTAGAGAGTTGGGTTTCTTGTAACGAGGCAATGTCTGGAGATTTTTCAGCTACACAGCAGATTATCTTTTTGTCTTAATATAATGGACCCGACCGTTTACATGGAATTACATCATGCTTAGATGTTTGGGTGTGTCTGCTTTGTCATATTGTTTCTGACACAGAGCCAATGAATTGTGGGGTAGCATGTAGGTTTGAGGCATCAGGGGGCCATACAGTGTGTGATGGGCAAATGAGTGCACACGTCCGGGCTTCAATATATATGATAGGTAGTGAATGTTGTCACTCTCGTCCTGGGTCATTTAAAGTGATTGTGATGTATGCAGTATGTGCTATGGAGTGGATGGTAGCTGTCTCTTTGGTGCAGGGACAATCCTAAACACGACTATATAATACAATAGCAACAATTAAAGAAAATCAAAGGAAGACCAATATGACCAATATGCTCAATCTATATACTCTGCATGCCGTTTCCTTCCTAACAATTAAGGGCCAGATGTAGGTCGGTCGGTAACGGCCGAAAATCGGTATTTTCGGCCGTTACCGACCGGTATATGGGTGACAGGTATGTAGGGGGCATTATTTTAACGATTCGGTAAAATTACCAATTCGGTAATTTTACTGATTCGGTAAAATAAAAAATCGGTAAATTTACCGATTCTGAGGCACCGAGATGTAGGTGGGACTCTTCAGAGTCCCAGAGGCCTTACAGAATCGGTATTTTACCATCAAATCCAATTTGATGGTAAAATACCGATTCCGGTGTGCATGCACATGTGTGCATGCACACCTATGCCATGTGACAGGCAGACCTGCCCTTAGGGCATGTATGCCTGCCACATGGCACCCGAGCCTGTTTTGGGGGTGCCAGAAGGTGTCAAAGTGACACCCCCTGCACCCTTGTGCAAATCAGTATGTACCGATTCGGTAAATACCGAATCGGTAATGCCCATTCATTCCTATGGGCTTCAAAGCCCATAGGAATGAATGGGCATTACCGATTCGGTATTTACCGAATCGGTAAATACCGAATTCTTCAGAATCGGTATTCCAACACATCTGGAATACCTACATATCCACCCCTTAGATTTACCGATTTTTAATTACCGAATCGGTAAAATTCGGTAATTAAAAATCGGTAAATCTAGTTTACCTACATCTGGGCCTAAGTACTTTGAACAGGTGAATTCTCTCCCTCCCTGTTGCTTTCCCCAGTCCCTATTGGCTGTTACTGGCTGTTACTGTGAATCAAGCCAGCTGTTCCCAGTTATTTATCTTGTAGGGAAATGCTGTTGTATTATATTTGTGAAGATACAGTGGTGCAGCCTTGTGTGTCCAGTCCAGTTGAATGAACGGGTGCCCCACAGTCTCTCAAGGTTTGACCAGGTCTCTCCCCAATTCTTACAGTGTCAAAGTTCAACAGGTATGTGTGGATCCTACCCTCTTTTCATCTGGCAGGTTTCCTGTAAGCCTGCTGTCTGTGCCTGCCACCCCCGAGCATGTTCTGGCCCTGATGATAACAGATCTGCAAAGGTGTCTCTGTCTCTGGCAATGAGTTTAGTGGGGTGTCTGCTATCTCTTCCTTCCCATTTTTGTTTACAATCACTAGCCACCTCCGTTCTGATGTGGATTCCACTTTACCAGCAGCACCATCCAATGATCCAGCACATTTTAAAGATGCAGAAGCAGCTGAGATAGCCTCTTGATTTGGCACATCCATGCCCTTAACATCAAGTATGGCTAGTACATGCTCCAAGTTGTCTGGTTCTGTAAATCCTCTATGAGCTTCATTGATTGGGATTGTCCAGCTCCTGAAGGTGTTAAGGGCTATGACTTTTGCCCTTCGTAACATTATGTCTTGAAAGAAATCCACGGCAATCTAAAGTCTAGAGTTCCTATAGGAAAAGGGGCCATTGTTCTTTTCAGTTGCTGAAAAGAGCACATGGACCTGCTCATGGTGTAGGAGGCAGGCAATTATGGGTTATAGAGCCGCACTGTTCCTGGCTATGTATAAGAGTATTTGGTCAGTGTTTTATAATTTCAGCAGTGGTAAGAACACCATCCTTTGAGTTCCAGTAAGTAAGTGGTTAGGATAACCTTCAATGTCCTCTGTCCCCCCATTACTCTCATGAAGCCGGCATTGTTCCTCCTGCTACAGTCTTCAACATCAACCAGCATTGCCATTAGCAACAACAGTTCTTGTCCCACATCTGGTTCTTTAACCCATGCTGAAATACAATCTTGCAAGGCCATAACATTTTGGTCGGTCATGACCAGTTGCACTTGAAACGAGTTGAGATCTGCTCTCATTGATTTAAGTGTGATGGCTGGTAATTTCTTGTCCACACCAACTGAGTCCACACACATTAGGGTTTCCAAGGTGATGTCAGCTATACCATTAGGACACAAATGTGATTGGCCGGCCATTACTTCTGAGAAGAGGATCTCTCACGTAACTTTACATATGGAGTGGGCATTAATGCTCAGGTGTTTGACAAGAGCCAGGGATTAAGTAGAGGGAGGGAAACTCCTAGCATTGTGCTACTTATTAGAAAATGCTCAAATAGGGGCAGCTGTCGTTCTATGGCTCATGTGTCAGGGGTGCATCGGCTTCACCCAGTCTCAGTGCTCGTTAAGTTTTAGAAAAGCCCCAGAATGAGCTGGACTCAGAGCGATCCGGTTGTGACTAGCGGGAAACATTGACTTAGATGAAATGGCAAGATTAATATTGTCTTTCATAATTATACATTATTGTATCTGGCACTTTAAATATTACATTTTACATGCATTCCAGTGTTGCTATGTTCCATGACATGATTGTGTTTTGAAATCAGTAACTTGCCAGTTGAAGTGGGAACACCAACATTTCTTTGGTGCTTGCAAGAAAGAATACATTTGATTACTAAATCATTTGTGGAAGCGTTATCTTCGATGGCTATGATCAGCTGGTGAAGTGTAAGAAGCTCAGAGTGAGTGAATCGCTCCGTTGGTGAAAAAGAACCCTTATGTGCAACTTCGTCAATTGAAGAGAACCCATATCTGCGTGGATTCTTGTCAAAATATAAGTAAGAAAGTGGCTTTATGGCATGATTGAACTTTAATTTAATCTACACAACAAAAAGGAACCTTTTCGGGGTATATCAACCCTAACTTTCTATCTGAATATCGTCACAGTGGAGTGGAGACTTTGAGTCTGATATAGAGACAAGTTAGCTGTTTTAATATCATTGTCAGAAAATATACGAATTTAAAGACTTTAAATTTTACATATATACGAATTATATGAAGTCTTGAGTTACCGTTGGAAAAGTTTGAAGAGCGCGCATTCCAACATTTGGTACCCCGAGACGAGACGAGTGACGTGACGTGCATTCTTACCAGTATCCATTGGGTTCTGATCTACGTGAACAACGTGATGATGCTATAGCGTTTCTTACAATGTGGTGATGTCATTGTGACTCCCAAGTAGCGGCCATTTCGAGTGTCAATAACCTGTTGCTTAGTTATAAAAGAAAAGGAAGCAAACTCACATGGAAGAGAAGAGGGACGGCGTGATCAAACAGCGAAACAAATTCGGAGCAATTACATGGGTATTTGAAACATTTTAAAGAAAATAATATATGACTAAAAGTAAAACACATTTGGAGCAAGTTAAAGGAAGCTATTAAAGGAAGTATTCAAAGAAAATATAAGTCGACAAGCGATCAACCTTCAACTATTTACAATGTTATTAACATAAATTGGAACAGCATTTAAAAGATATACAATTTATTTATAAAGAAATATCGGAAGGCAGTGAATATTGTTTATTATATTGTTAACTTTGTTGGTTCAACTGAACTATATAACGACACATTTGAGGAATATGGAACAGTATTTATTATCAGCACTGATTCTGTTGAGTATATAGTACTACTCATTGTTCTGATTTGGGGTACGATATATTATTATTGATACTATGGAAAAGGCAACAGCAATACCACCTCCTTTAGTTTTACAACAAACCGGGGATCCCCCAATTGAGTGGGATGAATGGATTGAGATATTTGAAAACTACATCGAAGCGTTAGATGGAAAAAACTTTAGCGCTGCGAGAAAATAGCATTATTGCTAAGTACACTAGGAAAAGAGGGCCAACATGCGTTCAAATATTTACCTGCGTTTCTGGTGGCAACTTCTCTTGTAAACTTCACAATTAACCACTTGGTTGTGACATCCACCATGACTAAACCAAATTTTAAATCCATCCCCAGACCATTAAATGGACCAATAAAATCCAAGCACATTGTATGCAAAGTAAGTCTGGATCATCAATCTGACCAAAAACAGATTGGTTGCCCATCTTCATTCTTTTTTCACTCCCCATATACTCAACAAATCTCTCAACCGATTCAGAAATCTGTTGGTCCATAGCAGGCCACCAAAAATATTCTCTTAATCTTTTCTTGGTAAGAGATTGACCTAGGTGTCCTTCATGAGCCAATTTAAACAAAGTAAACTTAAGATCCTGTGGTGGAACAAATGTATCCTCTTTCATCACAATATTCCCATCTTTATCAAATATAGACAACTCATCCTAGATTTTAACATTTGGCCTTACAGCAATCGGAAGAGTACTTTTGCGTCTACTACCTTTGACAACTAAATCCTTCACCATGCATAGCACCTCATCTGTACCCATGCTTTTGTTCCATTGAAATCTATTGATAGCACCACCGCACAATTCTACCAATTTGTCAACCGCAGCCACCGCACCTTCACATTGAAAAGACTCTACATTGGATTTGCCTACTTCATACCATGGTAAAGGAAATCTAGACAATCCATCAGCTTGACAATTTTTCAAACCAAAAATATAATCAATTTAGTACATAAATTCCTGTAGTCGAGCCGCTAATCTAGCTAACCATGCTGATCCTTTGCCTGCACCACCAGGAGACAAAATTCTAATAAGAGGTTTATGATCTGTTTGTAATCTAAATTGGAAACCTCATAAATACATTTGAACATATTCACATCCCCATACCGCTGCTAAAGCTTCTCTCTCTATAATAGAATAATTCCGTTCTGAACAAGTGGGAGAACTTGAGGCAAAGGCCACAGTTTTTATACCAGAAGTGTGTTCTTGAGCTAGGACAGCCCCAATTCCAACCGCACCGGCATCCACTGCCAAAATAGATTTTAATCTGGTGTCAAATGGAGTTAAAATCTTTGCCTCACAAATTTCATTCTTGATATTAATAAAAGCATCTTGTTGCTCTTCACCCCATTTAAACATACAACCTTTCCTAAGAAGCATTCAGATTTGTTCTGTTTTATCGGCAAAATTATGTACGAATTTGGCATTGTACTCTATGAGACCAAGGAAAGATCTCAATTGGTCTTTATCAATGGGTGCAGGTGTTTTTCTTACTGCTTCTAGCAGATCTCTCTTTGGTCTAATCCATCCAGTTGATAGATTGTATCCTAATTACTCTACCTCTTCAACAGCAAATTAGCATTTTTCTTTTTTTAGAGTCAAGCCCGCATTGTCCATTTTATTCAACAACTCTTTCGAAACCATGTCATGATGTTCTTTAGTATCGCCAAATAATAATACATCGTCTTGGAAACACAACACATTTTTTATGCCTTTTAAAACAGAACCCATCATTCTTTGGAAAACCCCAGCAGCAGATGCCTATCCAAATGGCATTCTGGTGAATTGGAAAATTCCTTCTGTAGTAATGAATGCAGTGAGGGGTTTTGAATCTACATGTAATTTAATCTGGTGATATGCACTGCCTAAATCTAATTTAGAGAAAAGTCTCCGACTCTTTAAAGACAATATCAATTCATTGATGTTTGGCAGGGGAAAATTGCCCACAATAATATTTTGGTTTAAAGGGCGTAAGTCAACACAGAAACTGTAACTACCATCAGGTTTGGCCGTGATAACTACTGGTGAAATGTTCCCCTGCCAAACATATCTGTTGCATTCGAAGATAACGTTTCCAGAAATGATTTAGTAATCAAATGTATTCTTTATTGCAAGCACCAGAGAAACATTGGTGTTCCCACTTCAGCTGGCAAGTAACTTATTTCAGAACACAATCATGTCATGGAACATAGCAACACTGGAATGCATGTAGAATGTAATATTTAAAGTGCCGGATACAATAATGTATCATCATGAAATACAACAATTAACTATGATCTTTTTGGCATCTCATCAATGGCTAGATGTCATAAAGTCTGTAGTAGCTCATTCAGGGTGAACACTGTTCCTCTTGGATATTACTTTGCAGTCATACCCTTCCTGCCTCAGGAGCCCATCACCACTTCTTCCACTCCACTGTTTAATCCTCAGCCACAGGCCAGGCTGAATCAAGTCACAGGAAACAGGAGGTTGACCATAATTCAGTCATGGAAACAACACCATCCTGGTTCTTCACTGCTCAATGGTATCTTGGCTCCAAATGACGCAGACACTAGCGCAAGAGGGATTGAGAGCCCAATGTACCATTAAGCTCTGTAGCAGCTGAGTACTAGCTTGTCTCTCTATGGGACAGTAGTATTTAAGATGCAGGTCCAGGACCCCTTATTCCAGCTGTTACACATCATGCAAGATCAATCTAGACAGCAGACTGCAGTGCTGTGAATGCCTTCACTGGACCTCTGTTGCTCTACCTGCTGCTCTCCCGCTGTCTGTGCTGACCCCATACTTAGTGCTGACAGGTGCCTAATATTAAACTATGTCCGAACCCAATCCAGGCAGGAGCTTGCATGAGGGGAAGTGCAAGTACAGTAGAAAAGGGAGTGGTAATCGGGGTCAATGCACGGCTCTGGGAGCGCCCCTCTCGCTCATGCTCTCTCACCTCTGGCCACAGGGCTCTTCTTGGATTTCGCCACCCTGACTTGCTCGAGGCTGAGATTTGGGACTGATGTCAGCAGTGTGCAGTATAGATGGAACATGGCTGCAGTAGCCTCAGCTCTTCTCAGGGAAACCTCCCCTCTGGGTCACCACCATGTCTACTGATCAGGAAGTAAAGCAGCTGGGGAAAATGTGACCTGCACATTTTATACCAGCATAGTGCAAGCACCTTAATGGGAGCCGGACATCTTGGGTGCGGCCAGACTCCGCCTCTCGGGGACATTTTCAATCAGAAGTATGTCTTAAGGAATGGTTTAGTACGTTCTATCAATTTCAAAAAAGTGCTTGTTATGTTTACTTAAAGAAATGCTTAACACCGATCCTTTTTTGATTAAATTATACCAGCAACAGTTTGTAAATGTCATTGGATGACTTCATAAACTTCTCTAGGGGTTTATGGCCAAAGTTGCATCCATCTCTTTGACAGGAATTCACAGATGGAATTCCAACATGTGTGCATGTATTAACATTCAGTGATTTAAATTGTGGCAATGAGTCCAGTTGCAGGTGCAACTAGTGTACATTTTACTCATGAGCAATATATCTCAAATAGATTAACTGGATTCCCAGTGACAACTAGCATTACTTCACCACCTGTAATAGGGTAACCTTTTGACGTCAAGTTATCAGTTTCTAGACCTATAACATTAACTCTTACTTATACATTCCCATCCATCATTTTAATACAGATTCAAATTGCAACTCAAAGTGCAATGACATAAGGGTTATTCCTTTGAGTAGTTAAGCTTATCCTTCAAGAGAACAGGGAATTGTGGGAGGAAAGAGCAATATTATTCAGATGATTCTGTATTGGTAAATATTTATGTGTTGCCTCCAAATTAACTAAGATAAGACACACTTATCTTTGTCAAATTTAGCTGCATAACACTTGTATTGGGCATGTAACAACCCTGTCAGGAACTACACAGGTATTTGATTCATTTATAATGAGTTACTGGCACTCTTTCCCCCCAAAGTAAACACACACAAGAAATCCAAACAGTTTTTTTTAAAAAGGTTTTGTTTATATCCACTGCTCTGCTAATCTGGACTATACAACTTCTCCTTTCTCAAGAGAGTATTGAAATCCCATTTTATATTATTTTTCAACATTTTTATGAGAATAATATCATTGTCATATATTATGTAGTCCTGGAAGAAAAACATGTCATGCGCTTACAATTCTCTTCTAAAGTGATTGTTCCTTTCTTCAAATGGCACACATTGCCTGCCTAAATGTATAGACTAGAAGCCCACTAGCAAAATACATACTGCATGTAGCACGTTTTATTACAAGATAATAACCTAAAACACATATGAATCATTTGCCAATTTCAAATGAATAGGAACACCTAGTCATGAGTATCAAGAGCACGATACAAGGGTCTTTAAGGCCCTCATTGTGAGTGGTCAGAAATATGGGCTTGGTGTTTCCTAATCCCAGATTTACTAAAAACAATGATTTCAGTAATCAAGGGAAGGTGGGAATCTAGTCCATTACAAGTTGGACCCTTAAAGGTCAGGATTTTTAAGTGGAATTGGCATTTCTGTTCCTAATTTCTCTGGTAATGACTCATTTTCCCCAGGCTTTGCAAACAGAGATTTCGGCTGCTTACAGCAACTGAAATATCCTAGCTTTTCCTTGAGCACAAGGAGTCTTAGTCTTCCTTGAAGCCACTTTCCTATGAAGATTAGCTTCCTTCCCTCTACCAGTGCGAGAAGTGATGATCCTTCTTGCAGGGGCACAGGCAGATATTTGAAGAAGACTGTGAGCATGAAAGATTTCAGATCCTGACAACTTCAATTTGAATTTCACCCACAAGGAAGAGTTTGGAAATCTGTCATTTGCTTTACCAACTGTTCCTACCCCCTCCCTGTTGGCAAATCCCTGCCAAATCCCACTGTGAACATCATAGCTGTTTTTCTGCTACCAGAGGCCAAGAATTTGTCTTCCAGGAAGAGGGCATTTTGGAAATGGCCCTTCTTGCAGGTTTACCCCAAGCGTTTTGCCTTTTTTCTCCTATTTTTCTGATCTTCTTTTTGTTGGATCTAGGACTCTGGGCACATTACCACTGCTGACCAGTGCTGGCATATTTCATTTACTTTTAAGACCCTTGTATTTTGGTAAACCATATACCCAGTGGTTGTAAATTAAGTACTACTAGTGGCTCTGCAGCGCTAATTGTTCCACCTAAGGAAGTAGTCTTTCAAACTAATCTCAGGCCTGTCACTGAAGGGCCTGTTTACACAGTTTACTGCCACTTTAACTTGGCATCTAAAACTACTTGCCAATCTTTAAACTCACCTTTTATTACACATTGGCCACCCCTGTCCTATGGTAGGCCCTAAGTAGCCCTATGGGTAAAGTGCTATGTAAGTGAAAGGTGTTGCATGTTCTTTTATGTTTGACATCTCCTGATAGTGAAAATGAGCCTATTTCATATTTCACTTCTCCAAGGCCTACTCTTCTCATAGGTTAGCATTGGAATTTCCATTAAATACTTTTACGTAGTAATTACTGATCAGAAAGCTTTGTCATGTTTGGTATGTTTAGAATGGTATTGATAAATCCTCTTTACTGGTGAAGTTGGATTGCACCTTACTATTTTAAAAATTTCACTTTTTAGAAAGCGGACATTTCTATGTGCTTAACACTGCTATATACTGATAGCCTTCCTGGACAGGAGGAAGGAAAGGTGGCTCACACGTATATCTAAATTAGTTTATGTCCTGCTCTCACACAATGGGTTTATTGACCCCACAGAGGTAGTCCAGAGCAAGGGCTGGGTTGAAAGGAATCCATGTGCACTGCCGAGAAATCCTTTGAAGTCATCCCCTAAATCAAAGTCCTTTTTGGGTATAAGGAGTGGGGATATGACCCTAGCAAATCAGACACTGTTTGGAAATTGTAAGCAGACACTGCTGGCTCCACACCTGCCCATTGCCCTCCTAACTTTGCTGCCTATTGAGTGCTGGGCTGCAAAAGGAATTGCCACTCTGCAACTAGCCTTGATGTGCTGACATGCTGCCTGCTGCCTTCTTTTGTTCATCCACAAGGGTTCTCCAAAGGCTTGTTAGCTGGCCCCTGTTCTTTGGAATATTAATATTAAGCCCATCAAAGATCCCCATGCCTGCCCCTGCCTTGTGACTCTGCAGCTGGGGAGTCCGGGTGTGGGACTTCGGCATGATCAGCGTCTGGTGATCCACAGTTCATCTGAGGATTACTGAACTGCTGGTGGCTGGACAAGGAGTCCGGAATTGCTTAACTGGAGACACAGCACCAAAGATTGCCTTCCATCCAATCCCAGGTGTATCACTCTGCGTGCTCACACCTCACAGGCAATGTGAGTTTAACCAGTGAGCCGCATTCCCAGGGAGACATTGGCAGGGCAACCCAAAGAGTCCAGAAGACTCCTGCCAACATCATTGCTGCCGCGACCCCTCTCTGAGCACTGCCAAGTTTGACAATGGGGGCCATGTTTCTGAAACCTGTCAAAACTCCTCTGGCCATGTCCATTGCTCGTAGAGTAACCTGCCTTGATTCAGACTCCCAGCGGTGGTGTGCAGCTGCATCGCTCTAATCAGAAGAGGCCACTGGAACTGCCATCTTGATCTGGCCCCCAGACGCGGAATGCAGCTACCCAGATCAGAATAGGAGAGCTACTGTTAGAAATTCCAGCCTCGCTGCATGCCTAGGAGGCTGGAATACCTGCACTGAGTGTGGTACTGTGCCCAATTTTAACCACATTGCATGTGTGGGAGGCTGAGCAACACGGTTACACTCAGAGGAACTTATGGAACACTGCATTTACCTGCTCTGGGGTTCGGGAAGTCCTCCTGTTTGATGAGATCCCCGTCAGGGATGGATGAGATTTTTCAAAATTACTGTGAAGAAGCTAATAGAAGGGCAGGTGTATCTGTGTCCTATTGTTGCATTCTGCAATTTATGTGATTTTCTCTAAAAACCTGCACAACCTATGAGGTACTTATTTTATACATGTCACTTTGGTCTTGTTTTGGTCATAATGTAGCAATCTATTTATATAATCATGTGCAGAGTCTCCTTTTGTGGTACATTCATTGTGTTACTGTGTATTTGTGTGTTGCACACATGCTTTTCACAGTTTCTTTGTAGATTAGCCTGCCGGCTCTGTGCCAAGCTACAAAGGTTGAGCATAGGTTATCTTTGGCATGGATCTACCTTACCCTGACTAAAGTGGTGAGTTCTAGCTGGATTGGGTACATACCTTAGCCAACCAGTAACCCCATTTCTAACAGGGAAGTTAATAGCCAGCCAGGGATGTGCAATCAGGATTTGGAGCACAGTTGTGAGGCAGACCAGCTACAAAAATGTTGTCTCGGAGCAGTGACAGAATATCGGAACCAAAAATATCATGTGGACCAAAATATTGAGAAGGTGAGTGCAGATTTACGTTTCTTAACTCCACATATACTTACCTTGAAGATCTATCTATCTATCTATCTATCTATCTATCTATCTATCTATCTATCTATCTATCTATCTATCTATCTATCTATCTATCTATCTATCTATCTATCTATCTATCTATCTATCTATCTATCTATCTATCTATCTATCTATCTATCTATCTATCTATCTATCTATCTATCTATCTATCTATCTATCTATCTATCTATCTATCTATCTATCTATCTCTCTATATATATTAGCTACTGGCAGTCTGTCTGTCTGTCTGTCTGTCTGTCTGTCTGTCTGTCTGTCTGTCTGTCTGTCTGTCTGTCTATCTATCTATCTATCTATCTATCTATCTATCTATCTGTCTGTCTGTCTGTCTATCTATCTATCTATCTATCTATCTATCTATCTATCTATCTATCTATCTATCTATCAATCTATCTCTCTATATATATTAGCTACTGGCAGTCGCCAGTAGGTAGTTATAGTTAGGACCTATTTTCCATAGGACATCTGAAACATTCTATTTGGAATACCTTCGGCGCCAGTCGATGAATCTTCGCAAAACTATCAAAATTTATGGCCAGCTCTGGTCCGCTCCTATGCTGAAAGTCTTGGGGTGATTTGTCAACAGGGGGCCAAGAAAAAAGGAGGGTCACAAAATGTGTTTTCCCCATGCAATTTCCCATAAGAACCTTTAGTCACAGCTACAGCCCAAACTGCTGAACGGAATTGTACCAAATGTGACAAAGAGGTAGGCCTTGGTTCAGAGTCGTGACTTTTGCTTAAATGGTGTAAATCCGTTCAGTAGTTCCTGGGAAAATCACAATTAAAATCACATGTATATCTATGGCCACGCAGGATCCGCGCACCCTGCGGAGCACGAGCTGTATGCTAATTGGCTGTCAACACTCCAAACCAGGAAGTGTTGGCAGACATAAAAAATGTGAAAACGTGAAAAGGGGGCAGGGTAGAAACACCCTGACCCCCTAGGCCTCCTCAGGGGGTCCCACAAGGACCCACTGGGGCCTAAAAAAGCATTTTCTTTTAAATCGGCAAGATTCGCGAACTCAGTGCGAATTTCGGCCAAAATAAAAAAAAACGAAGCCGAGCTTCATTGTTAATTAGGCCCTGGGAGGGCCAAGTCCCAGGGGCATGATCAAAAAAATGATGGGGGCCCAATCCCTCCCACACTGCCCGAGGGACCACCTCCTCCCGGGTTTTATTATAATATAGGAGGGGGGCTCACAGCCCCGCGCAGCCCCGGGGACCGCCACTCCCGGGGCTTCTTTAAATTAGGTGGGGGGGTGCTCAGGCCCCCCCCGCCCCAGGGACCGCCACCCCCAGGGCTTCTTTAAATTAGTTGTGGGGGGCTCTCAGGCCCCCCAGCCCGGGGGACCGCCACCCCCCGGGGCTTCTTAAAATTAGGTGAGGGATCTCAGGCCCCCCCAGCCCGGGGGACCACCACCCCCAGGGCTCTTAAAATTAGTTGCGGGGGCTCTCAGGGTCCCCCAGACCCAGGGACCGCCACCCCCGGGGCTTTAAGAAACAAATGGCTGGGGGCTCACTGCACCCCGCTGCCCCGGTGACCTCCATCACATTTTAAATTACCCTGTGGGGGAGGGGATCAAGCCGTCCCACATGCCCCGGGGACGGCCACCTCCCCGGGGCACTAAAGATTCAAATTGGAGGGTCCGTGATAGACCCCCCCCAACCCCAGGGACCACCATCCCCTGAGGCTTTGTAAAATATGGGAGGGGACCTTGTCATGGCCCTGGAGGGTGGCGGCGCCACCCCCCAGGACTGACTCCTGCAGTGTCCCGGGGTGCCCACCCCAGGGACACTGCTCTTTGCAATGACAGGGCGGCATCCTCGTGGCTCCCACCCTGTCATAGCAAACTGCTTTGCTTCATTGAAGTGAGAGCAGGGAAACCTGCTCTCGCTTCAATGAATCAAAGTAGATTGCTTTTCCACATGGGAAGCAGCATGTTAGCTTCTCCCCATGTGGAAAAACAATGCCGGCTCCCGCAGGAGGCGGGGAGCCGGCTGGGACCGTGGGAGGATTGGGGACCCCGCACAATCCCCCACAGAGAGGGATGGGGTCCCCGGGGCTACAAGTGGCCCGGGAGGGGGGGCCACGCTGCCCCCCTCCCCAAAATTAAAAAAAAATATAGAAAGGCGGGCCCCAGTGGATGGGGTCCGTGGGGCCATAAGTGGCCCGGAAGGGGAACAACGTGGTCCCCCTGATGAACAGTTTAAAACATAAAGAATAAGGAAAAGGCCTTGCCCCGCGGGATGGTGTCCCCGGGGCAGATTAAGGCCTCGGGAGGGGGGCCACGTAACGCCCTTCCACATTTTTTAAATAAAAAATAAAATAGGGGGTAGACCCTGGGGGATGGGGTCCCCAGGGCAAAAGAAAAATAGAAAAAGAAGGGGGCTACACAGCCCCCCTTCTTAATTTTTTTTTTTTAAAAGACCGGCATCGCGCCGGAGGCCACCCCCTCTCACACTGCAAACGCACCCCCTGGAACGTTTGCAAAGGGGGAACAAATTTGCCTTGAATACTGGGGGTCCCTGGGGCCAACTAGCCCACCGGGAACCCCCAGGATGTGCCAGGGGGCTGCTTTGCACTGAGGTGTTCTGAGGCCATGCCATTTCCACCTCTCTTCAATGCAGCTTAGTGGCGCTTAATGGAGGTAGTTGGTGGGCTAGTAGCACCCCCAGGACCGTCAGTATTCAAGGGGAGTTAATCCTCCAACTTAAAACGTGCCACGGGGGGCGTTTGCACAGTGGTGAAGGGAGGGGGTGGGGCCTGAGTTCCCATGTGTGCAAACACACCCTGTGGCACTGTTTAATTTGGGGAATTAATTCCTTGTCAATCCTGAGGGTCCCTGGGGACCAACTAGCCCACCAGGTACCTCCAGTAAGCGCCACGGAGCTGCGTTGCAGAGTGTTGTAAAAAGGGGCATGGCCTCTGAACACCTCTCTGCAACGCAGCCCCCTGGCACATACTGGAGATACCTGGTGGGCTAGTTGGTCCCCAGGGACCCACAGGATTGAGGAGGAATTAATTCTCTAACTTAAAACACGCCACAGAGCGTGTTTGCAGACATGTTACCTCAGGCCAGGCCCCCTTGCTTCAACACTGTGCAAACGCGCCCCGTGGTGTGTTTCAAGTTGGGGAATTAATTCTCTTTCAATACTGAGGGGCCCTGAGGGCCAAATAGCCCAACAGGTATCTCCAGTATGCGCCAGGGAGCTGCGTTGCAGACAGGTGTTCAGAGGTGATGCCCCTTTTTACACCTTTCTGCAACACAGCTCTGTGGTGCTTATCGGAGGTACCTAGTGGGCTAGTTTGACCCTAGGAACCCTTAGGATTGAAAGGTACTTAATCTCTCAACTTAGAACGGTGCGTTTACACAGTTGTGAAGGGAGGGGACGGGGCCTGAGGACCGGGGCCTGAGGTGATGTGTGCAAACACGCCCTGGGGAGCATTTTAAGTTGGGGGAAAATTCCTCTTCAATCCTGAGGGACCAATGGGGCCAAGTGGCCCACCAGGTGCTTCCAGTAAGCACCACTGTGCTGTGTTGCAGAGAGGTGGTGCAGGCCGTGCCCCTTTTTACAACTCTCTGCTACGCAGCTCTGTGGCGCTTACTGGATGTACCTAGTGGGCTAGTTGGACACTAGGGACCCTCAGGATTGAAGGGGAATTATTTCCCCAACATAAAATACACCACAGGGCATGTTTGCACAGTGGTGAAGGGAGGGGATGGTATAGGAAAGTAGCTCTATATATACTGGACCGAAGTAAAATCAGCCGAACTACAAATTCCGATTTACTCACCTGTTATCAGGAGAGACCCGAGTGCTGCATCTTTGAGCCCAGTACTGATCCTGAAAAGTAATTCTAACCGTACTTACCAGTAACTTGAATTTCCTTCCATAGGATAACATTGACTGTTTTCACTTGGAAATTCTTCTAAGTGTGGAGTTTTGGAACTTACAAGTATTCCTCTATAATCAGCCGAACTACAAATTCCGATTTACTCACCTGTTATCAGGAGAGACCTCAGTGTTGCATCTTTGAGTCCAGTACAGATCCTGAAAAGTAATTCTAACCGTACTTCCCAGTAACTTGAATTTCCTTCCATAGGCTAACATTGACTGATTTCAATTGGAAATTCTTTTAAGTGTGGAGGTTTGGAACTTACAAATATTCCTCTAAAATCAGTCGAACTACGAATTCCGATTTACTCACCTGTTATCAGGAGAGAATTCAGTGCTGCATCTTTAAGCCCAGTACTGATCCAGAAAAGTAATTCTAACCGTACTTACCAGTAACTTGAATTTCCTTCCATAGGCTAACATTGACTGGTTTCCCTTGGAAATTCTTCTAAGTGTGGAGTTTTGGAACTTTAAAATATTCACCTAAAATAATCTGAATAACGGATTCCGATTTACTCACCTGTTATCAGGAGAGCACCCCGTGCTGCATCTTTTAGCCCAGCACTGACCCTGAAAAGTATTTCTAACCGTACTTACCAGTAACTTGTATTTCCTTCCATAGGAATCCATTGTCTGGTTTTCACCAGAAAAGATTCTAAGTGTCGATTTTCACAAACTACAAATATTCCTTAAAAATCGCCCATATGACTTAAACGCATTCTTTCAACTGTTTACAGGAGATACACCAGTGCTGGATCCAGGATCCACCACTGAGTAAGAAAAAGTAACAATAACACTACTTACCTGCTAAGTGAATTTCCTCCCATAGGATAACATTGGTGATTCTATGTGAAAAAGTTTCTCAAGTGTCAACTTTTAAAATACAATAATATTCCATAAAAATCACTACTGTAACCAAAACACTTTACTCAACTGTTTACAGGAGATGTCCCAGGACTGAATCTAGGATCCAGTCCTGTGGTTAGAAAGTAATCCACAAAGTAACTAATTGCATTTAACTAGAAATTCATATTGAGCTCAATGTTGCATTGTGTTTGAAATTGTGTTGCCCATTGCAAGAACTGTAACTACTGTACTTAAAAGTCTATTGCCTATTTTAAAGTATTCAAACTAAAGTAATTCATTCTGAGGAAGTATATTTTATAATGTATAATGTAATTATAATGTAATTTAAACAATAAACTATCTAAAAATAAATAGTTTAAAAAAATTTAGTAAATCAGTATAAAAAAAATAAATATAACAATTAATGCATTTAAAATGTGTCATTTACAAAACATTTGAAATACACTGAAAAAATCATAGGTTTCAGACATGTTATAGTTAGGAATTAGCATTTAAAAAACCTTTGAAATTCACTGAAAAAAACATAGGTTTCACACATGTTATAGTTAGGAATAAGCATTTTAAAAAACCTTAAAAAATTAACTGAAAAAAAAAATAGGTTTTAGGGGTGTTATAGTTAGCTGGATATTTCACCCATACAAAACCATTGAAATTCCTCTGTTATAGTTAGTTGTACTAACTATAACTCGCGCGCCCGTAATCCACTGCTGATGATGTCACATATTACATCATTCATGACATGGTCAGTCACATCACTGATGACATCACTGATGACATCTCAAATGACATCACTGATTACATCACTGACGACATCCTTCACGTGACAATCTGATACATCTCATCATAACTAGTATAACCTTTCAACACTCAGTATAAAATATGGTGTACCATATTTGAAACCATTGACACACCAATACAAGTTTCTAAAAACCCACTCAGTGATTCTTACATATACACAAACATCTAAACACTTACCTATAGATTCATTGCACACTATTAAATATACTTATACACCTACATCGACATTACACACCAGCACACATCCTATTCACTTATGCAGTCATCCTACTCAATTATGCAAACAATTGATCATACTTACATTTACTAAGCTACACACTTATACAAACAACACATATTTATTCATATAGATAGTAACTCATACTTAGTGTGTTATAAAATCACTATTACAAGTATACAGTTTTCGATACAGTCACTCATACAATCACTGAGTCTAATGTATACTTATTTCTTTACAACTGTCACATACACAGCATTTTATATTTCTACTTTGTTGAACATGTATCATTGAGAAATATATGTACTAATCACCACACCCATAAAGAGATTCACTCAACCAAACAACTGTTTCCACAGACAGTCTTAATCTCATATACCTACTAAATAAACTATTTACACATCTTTGGACAGTCAACCACCTCCCACCCAACCACACACACATTCACTATCCCATACAAATACTCACTTAACTAATTATTCAGTTTTTATTAAGCGGGCCCTATTAAAGGAACAGCGCTCTGCCTCTACTAGGCCCATTGGTCCAATAATCGATATATATAGGGCCAGGGGTGTAAGCGCGGCCCTATATGGAGCAGAACTTTGGGGCTCGTGTAATACGGAGCAATTGGCCAAATCTGAAAACTGATTCCTGAGGGAACTAATGGTACTCCCGCAGAGTACGCCTATGGTGCCCCTGTTGCTGGATCTTGGGTGACCTGGCAAAACTTCGCCCACTTTTATTGTGGACGCGCTATGGCGGGTCCCAGAACTGGCCAAATATGCAGAAGGCTTGGCAGAGGTGATGTCCACTATGGGCTGGCAAAAAATTAAATGGCTCCAAGATATTAAATCTTTACTACTTTAACTAGGCCTTTGTGAATCTTGGGAGAATGGATCAGCTCCTCCAAAAGCAGTAATAAAAAACCTTTATTGGAGTTGGGTTTTAAGCAAGCGTAACTGTGACCCTAAGATGGGAAGTGTAACGAACAAGTTCCTAATGATTAAGGATGTTAAGTCTACAGAACCATATCTGGACAATATCCATAAACCTCTAGATAGGTCACTGTACTTTAAATTCAGGATCGGTACCCCACCTATAAGGGAATTTACTTTACGCTGGAAAACCCAACTCCTAATGTCTCCTGCTTGTCCCTGTTGCACCTTAGGAACAGAGTCTATGGCACATTTCTTGTTTGCCTGCCCGGCCTATAGTGTTCCTAGGAGGCACTGGCTTAAACCCTTGTGTAAAGCATTGGGCACTAGAGATTATGTTGTAGCATTGTGTGTCCTCTCTTCAAATCCCAGCCCTTTGTGTGCCATTGGTTTGGCCAAATATTTAGGTTGGGCATGGTCGATTAGAGCGAAAAGGCTGAAAGTAAATGTTTAATCCTTGTCTTAAAGTTCTTAAAATGTACAAACAATTGTTTTATTTTTATTTTATAAAAAGAACACATCTAATGTATATGCTCGTGCTGCTAAAATCAATTAATGCACCCAAATATGTAAAATAGTTTTTTAAAAGGAAATTGCGACAGCCTAATGGAATCTATTGAGTTTAAGTCTTGTAAGCTGTCTTTTTATTGTTGTTATTTTTAATGTTGCTGCTTTTTAAGATATGTTTTATGTCGAAATAAAGCCTTCTTCTATCTATCTAATTATTAACTAATATTGACTTTCACATAGCTAGTAACCAACTTATGTAGTAGTTTACACAACAAGAGATAGAGTGATACAGATATTCACACAGTTTAATCACTATCCCATATATTCAGTTAGACACTTTAAATTAGTCACTTAGACAGTCAATCACAGTGCTACTAAATCCTCCATCCAGACACTCATACATCCACTCAGGCTTCAATGCAGATTGCTATGTATATAATACTTATTAAAATATCGAACCAAACCACATTCACTGGATGATGTCAACAGTGATGTCATTTGAGATGTCATCAGTGATGTCACTGACCATGTCATGAATAATGTAATATGTGACATCATCAACAGTGGATTGTGGGTGCGCAAGTTATAGTTAGTACAACTAGCTATGAAGGAGGAATTTCAATGGGTATGTACGAGGAAATGTCCAGCTGACTATAACACCCCTAAAACCTATGGTTTTTCAATTAGTATATATATCCTATAGGACACCTATATATCCTAACTTTACTACTCCTAAACAGAGAAAATCCTAACTTTAAGACTGTTGGTATTCACAGAAGGCATTTAGGATTCCTAGAGTTAGGACTCCTAACTTCTGTGAATACCAAAATGAGTAAGTGCCTTCTGTGAATACCAAAATGAGTAAGTGCCTTCTGTGAATACCAAAATGGTAGTAAGTTTAGGATTTTGTCTTAAGTTAGTTTGTAAATCTGGCCTTACATCATTGTAGGAGATGATGGAGGGAGAGACAAAAGAACATGGTGAAAGGAATTTGGCCAAACGGCAGCGTTGGAAGACTAAGAGAAGGCCTAGACTGGGATTGCTAATGGTCTAGTTGCACCAGTGCTATCTACATGGCTTTACAGTGCATGTACCTGCAAGCTCACAGGCACTGCTTCACTTACTGAAGCCCATTTTGCCATTCTAATACCATGCCCATACTGAACATGCAAAGTTTTATGTTAGTCAATATGTAATGTAATGTAATGTAAACAGATTTATAATGCGCATGGTTACCCGGAGCGTCCCAGGGCTAGAAAAAAAGCCAAGCTCACAAAGGGAAGTGGAGTCAGTAGGGTCACTGAGGGAAGAGGAAAGTTTTGAGAAGCTTCCGGAACCATAAATGGCATGGTTCAGCCCGCAGCTTCCGGGGAAGAGCATTCCACAGAGTTGCTGCATTCACAGAGAATCGACAACCTCCAGTACGCGCTTTCTTTACTCTCGGAATTCTGGCCAGGCATTCGTGATCAGATCGAAGGGGCCTGTTGGCCTTATATGGCAAGACTAAACTCTTCAAAATAGAAGGTCCCTTACCTTGTAGAGATTTGTTAGCAATACGAAAGGATTTGAACTTTATCCTTTCGCGAATTGATAGCCAGTGCAGCGATCTGAGTGCCGGTTTAGATGACACCCTGGCCGGGGTGCCCGTGAGCAACCTAGCTGCAGCGTTCTGGATCTGTTGCAGTTTATTAATTGTGGCTTCAGGGGCGCCCAAAAAAAAGGGCGTTGCTGTAATCCAGCCTGGACAGAATCAGTCCTTGAATTAACATCTTCCTTTAGGGTAAAGGCAGAAGAGTGAGGACTTTCCGAGCCGAACGGAGTAAGCCAAAGCAAACTCCAGCCATTTTTCTGGCTTGAGTTTTGAATGAAAGGTCCTGTTCTAGCCAAACCCCTAAGCTTTTAATTTCATTTTTTGGGAGGGGGAGAGCTCCCATGCAGGTAGGCTAGATAGCATCGGATAAAGGTGTCAACTTATGCCCCGGTAGCATAAGTTCCGTTTTGGACCCATTTAGTTTGAGGGGGGACTCACTCATCCAGGCATGTATTTTCGTCAGGCAGGAGCGAAGATTATCAGAACATTGGTCCAATTGGAAGAGAGAGACGACAAGTTGGGTGTCGTCTGCATAACTCACTATTTTGAACCCGAATGGAGCAACCACATCCTCCAGGGGTGACATGTACACATTGAACAGCGCAGGGCTCAAAGGCGAGCCCTGCAGTACGCCACACTGGAGGGGGATAAGTTTGGATCGTGAATTGCCTTCCCAGACCTGAAAAGTTTGATTATTTAGGAACGATGTTAGCCAGGCCAGTGGGGTACCTGAAACTCCCATATCAGATAGGCGATGAATTAAGACATGGTGGTTGACCGTGTCAAAGGCTGCACTTAGGTCATGGAGGATCACTGCCACTGATCCTCCCGGATCCATAAGGCACCTCGCCTCCTCGATAACAGCTATAAGAGCAGTGTCTGTGCCCTGGCCTGGGCGGAAGCCTGTTTGAGAACTCCTCAATAACTCATTGGATTCAAGAAAAGGGGAAAGTTGGTGATTGACCATTTTTTCTGTAATCTTACTGAGTCCTGGAAGTAATGAGATCGGCCTAAAGCTGGCCAACTCCATAGGATCAAGCTGCGGTTTTTTCAAGAGGGCCTTCACGATAGCTCCCTTCCAACTAGGAGGGACAGTGCCTTGCCGAAGAGAGGCATTGATTAGCTCAGTGGCAGAAGGAGCAATGGTGGTGGCAATCCGTTTCAGAATCCGCATAGGAACCGGATCACTGGGGGAGCCACATTTCATAGCGGCAAAAACTGTGCGGAATTCTTCCACCGAGACTGGGTCAAAAGCCTCAAGCTGAGGATCGAGCACAGACTACCGGCTGCACGCAACAGCTGCAGAGTCAGGCTGAGGCAAAGTAATTAGAATATTTTTAATTTTAGAGTCAAAATTATTCGCCAGCTCATTGCATTTGGCTCCTGAAGTATCTGGAGCCAGTGGGGGGTCAGGCACCTTCAGTAGTTCTTTAACAATCTGAAAGGTTTCTCTGATGGAATTGGAAGAGCTTCTAATCCTTTCTTCAAAAGATGCTGTCTTAGCGTTTCTAAGAGCGACTTTGTACGCTCTAATAGCTGCGCGATATGCTTCTTTATTATGACTGTCCCAGTCTCTCCTCCAGATACGCTCAAGTATTTTGCAACCTTTCCTTAGGACTCTAAGCTCGGGCGTGTACCAGGAAGCTTTGTGGCCTCTCTCCTTTTTTTTCCCCATTCTTTTCTTTGTCAGAACTAGATCGAGTGAGCTAGTAAGCCAATTATTGAAATTTGTATCTGCTACCACGGGGTCCGGGTCGGGTGAAGGGGCGGATTCTTCTAGTTTATGTGTCCAATTTTCATAAGAGAGCGTGGACCAAGCCCTTTCGATAGTACGTGTGACAGAGGTTTGCAGCATGTTGGTCCTGACATGCCAGACAAAGGGGACCAAAAAGTGATCAGACCAGGGAAGAGGAAGGGGGGGGGGGGGCTGGATTCAAGTGGCAAGATATTAGAAAAAATCGGGTTAAGCAGATGGCCTTTGTTATGAGTGGCACCCGTATTAACGAGTCCGAGCTCGTAGGATCTAAAATCAAGCTGAAAATTGAGGTCTCCCAATATGGTAAAATTGGGTGCAGAAGAGGCCAAGACAGTCACTGTTTCCACAAGTGAACTAACAAAATGGCTAGGGCAGCCCGGGGGGCGGTACACCAACAAGCCATGGATGGAAGTGGTGGACGATATTTGAAGGGGAAAATGGCTGCTCTCGCAATCAGAAATGCCGCTGTCCTTCGCCCTACAGACAAAGTGATCTCTGTACATTATGGCTAACCCACCCCCTCTGCCAATGGGCCTGTTCTGAAAATAGATAAGAAACCCCGGGGGAAGCGCCCTAACAATGTCAGCATCCGAATTCAATGATAACCACGTTTCCGTTAAGAACAAGATGTCAAATTTGTAGTCCAGTATCATATGATTGATCTCCAAAGAATGTTTGGGTAGGGACCTACAGTTCAGTAGGGCCATACGTAATGGGTGGTGGCTGGAGATTCATATTTCTTTCCCTGCGAGATCAGACAGCAGAGGCTGCAATGGGTATATATGTCATCAGGCCTATGGAAGTTATGACAGTTAGGGTTTTTTAATAGTCTTATGGATAGGAGATCCCTACGCGAATATTGCATGAGACGACTTGAAGAAACGGGCATGAATTCCGGCCCTGGGCGCGGACGGGCGCAGACGGGCTTGCCATTGGCGCGCCCGCTGCGCGGACGGGAATATAAGTTCATTAAATAGTGCTGGGAAATGATGTCTGGAGCACTAGCCGGCCAACCTGCCTCTCCTCTCAATATGGTGCCCGTCCAAACTGCGCCGGAAATTCACTCCCGCAACCAGTCCGAGCCCCAATCGGCTTCTGGAAGAAGGGAGAGCCACTGATAAAGGCAAGAAGGGTGAGTGGGGAGCAAATGAGGAATTTTAAAATAAACAGAAAGTTTGCCCAAAAACGGAGCGTGAGTTAAAATACAAAGCGGTACACACTTTAATAAAATAAAAGAACACCAAGATTTCCTAGCTCCCGGCTTTCCGCCTCAGGAGCAACTAGCTTTAAGCAGGAGCAGTGGCATGAGTAGCCCTATATGTAACCCTGGCCACTTAGGGATAATTTCGCATTTAGATATCTGCCTGCCTTCCTGCACTTTGCCACTTTGCCACAATGACATAACAGCTTTATGTCTAGCTGTAGCTGCATTTTAGATTCTGTGAGATAGCCACCTTTCCACAGACTCACTGCTGAACATTGTTGTGAGCATTGTAAGGGTCAGGGCTTTAGGGACCCATGCAGTTAGAATATTCACACAGACACTGTGGTATATTATCTGGAACTGACCCAGTGCCCATGCACCTGGCCCTTTTTATTAGTAGGGTCACCTGACCGGTGATACCTGTGATGGATGGGTGTGGAGTGAGTGTGGAAGCCAGCCCTCTAGGAGTGACTAGTGGAAACTCAGTATTTGGAAACACTAAAACATGACCAGACTGTAACTACAACCCTCTAAAACTTTATTAATAATGGACAAGTCCAACGCTACAGAGAACAAAACAAAAAACAAAAACACCACTGAGTCTATTCAGGCTGCTTGCAGAACAGCTTAAGAGTACAGGAGCAGCTGGGAGCACTAGGTATCACAGCATGCCTCAGTTGTTTTAATCAGACTGCTCTGGGCATGAATGGTAGTGTAAATGAAGTCCAGATTTCTCGCTCGCTACTCCAGGTTGTCACTGTCTACCTGGGCATTGTGGGTCCTGTCCCACCTGGCCTCACTGAAATTCTATTTACAATGTTCGCTGTGAGGGTGCACTTTGGAGCAATAGTAGAGTCTGGTTTTGATAGGTCTTTAAATGTGCCCTGGCTCTGTGGATAGCAAGCCTTCACAGACAGATGATGTAACGGCGACTGTTGAAGAATCTCCCTGGGATGCCACAGTGCTTCCAGTGGCCCAATGTCTTCCCTCTCTTACCAGGATTCCACTCTCACTGGAATCCCTTGAGATCCTCTTCACCGGGCTTCCACAGGACTGTGTGGACTCCTCAGTATCCCTCCCGAGCCACACCATAGGGCCATGGAGACCAAACAGTCCCACCTTCAAGTCACTTGCTGCTCCTCAAGGGTAGTTGTTTCCAGGTTTGGTGTACTTCTGCCATCCGGACTCTGTGCATAGGCATCTACAGGGCAGTCTTTGAAGTCACCCAGTCTCCATGCACGCTTTATTTGATTTCTGATACCTGTCGTGGAGCAGTTGCAGACACATCTCTCTTGGCAGAACTCCCCAATCACGAAGGGTGATGCCCTTGCCCCTGGTTTTCCACGGGACTGTGTGGGCTCCTCAGGCCTCTCATACGCATTGCCAAGGGGTTACTGAAGAATTCTAAACAGGTCCACGTCCTAGCCTCACTTGCAAACCCAAGGGTGGATTATCCAATGGTCGTTATTGCTCTCAGCAGCAGGCATCAGGCTTACCGGTGCCCAGAAATGGTTCCTGGGCAGGCCAGCCTCCAAGGGCACCAAATATGCCTCATTGACCTCTGGGTGTTTCATAGCACAGTACTCCTTGGATGTTCTTGAGGATGCACTTGATTACGATAACACTCCCAGTTCTTAATTTTGCAGTGTGCCAGGTATCTACTACACACCATTCTACTTGACTTCACACTTTATTGCTGTGGCCATATGCCTTAATTTTTTCCTCTATTTCTATCTTCTCCACGACATGGCAATATACCCAGTTGCCACACTCTTCACCTCTTTTCTCTTTGTTATGTTATGTTATGTTATGTTATAGTGGCTTTTATAGAGCGCACGGCTACTCAAAAAGAGTGTCCCGGCGCTTTTAATTAACAGGCTGCAGTGAAACTAACATAACACATTAAAAAGAGAGTAACAGCTACACAGTCAACAACAGAAAAAATAAAACACCGAGGACCTACTGGGAGAATAGCCACGTTTTAAGGTCCTTTCTGAAGGCTAATAAACTAGATGCTCCCCGAAGAGACAGGGGCAAAGAGTTCCACAGTTGGGGCGCCAGTAAACCAAATGAGCGGCCTCCCAGGCGTGCACGCTTTACTCGAGGAACGGTCGCCAAAAGTAAAGATTCTGACCTCAGGGAGCGCGCCGGTTGGTAAAAGGTGAGTCTCCTCTGGAGGTACTTAGCCCCCGTCGCATGGAGCGCTTTGTACGTCAGAGTCAAGGTCTTAAAGGCGATCCGCTTACGGATTGGCAGCCAGTGCAAGGTCTGTAACAGAACCGTAGCACTGGCCCGTCTGTTCAATCCATAGATTGCACGCGCCGCAGCGTTCTGCACAACTTGCAGCCGCTGTAGCAGGTATTCTGGCAGGCCCAGGTATAGAACGTTGGAATAATCCAACCTGGACCCTATCAGGGCCTGCACAGTCAGCCTCCTGTGCTCCTCCGATAGTAGGGGAAGAAACCTCCGTAGCATCTTCAGGAGGCCGAAGCACATACCCGACACTCCGAGGATCTGGGCCTTCATTGTTAGCCCCGTGTCCATCTTCACTCCCAGGTTCTTAGCCCATTGGGATGAGCACGAAGGGGGGGCCATGTTGATAGGCCACCAGGCCTGCCACTCTGGTTCCACATCACACCCGAAGAAAAGTACCTCAGACTTATCGGGGTTGCACTTGAGGCTGTGTAGATGGAACCATTGAAACACAGCCTCAAGGCAATCCCGGATACTTTCCCCCTCAAAGTCCACTCCTCTCTTACACGAGAAGAGGAGCTGGGTATCGTCCAGATGTAGCCTTATTCCATCTTGTCAAACTCTTCTACCTTCTGACCAGGCATCTCCATGTACCTTGTACTTCACTTGAACCTTCCTGGTCATGCCCTACCCTTAGTACTGGCTCTTCTCTCGTTTCTTCACAGACCAGGACTCTAACTGTGGATTTTCTTTTGACAGGGACCTTCCTGGTCATGTCCTGTCCTCTTTGTAGGACTCAACTCTTTCCATGGACCTCTCACAGGTCTCCTCTGCATGCACCTCTCACAGGTCTCTCTTACTTGGACCTCCCACAGGCCACTTCTGCCTGGACCTCTCACAGGTCTCTTCTGCATGGGCATCTCACAGGTCTCCTCTGCATGGACCTCTCACAGGTCACCTCTTCACTTGAGGACACCCTCCTTGCACCTCAAGGCTGCGCCGTCTTAGCGCTCACTCCTGCCTCCATTCAGGCAGGCTACACACGGTCTGCCACACACTGTGATGCATTTAGTTTCTCTTCCTCGTAGGGCTCTTTCACCCCCGGGCTCCCGCCTATGCTCTCTGATCTCCAAATGCAGCTCTCGATGCACCTCTGATCCTTCCTGCTCTCAGTCTTGTTCAAGAGCACCCCCTGCTGGTGCCCTGTGTCCCCGGTCTTAACTTGGGGCGTGCAGAGCTATCTCCTCTTTTGCAGTGGCCTCCAACAATCACTGGGAGCGCACATGCAGTGCGCATTCTTCTGTCGTTCGTGGACTGGCTGTTTGGCTGCATCTTGACATCCGTGGACTCATTGCAACTTCCTTGGCTGGCATATTTTTGCTTCCTGGGGTTCTCTTCCTTGGGATCCATGGTCTCTCACCACTTGAAAGTTCTTGCTCCTGGTTGCTGCCACCAGCTTCAACAATGACCCAGGTACCCTTCTGAGCGCTTCGGGACTTTCATTTTCCACAGGTGCCCTTGACTGATGCAGTGACCACCCTAAGCCACCAGGTGTCACTGCAGCCCTCCTCATAGGCTCTGGCAGCCTTTCTCTTCGATTATTGATCACACCTTCGCTGATGAGGAGGAACTAACACCCAGATTCATCATGGTCCCGATTTGCGAGTCCTTAATAGCGATTATTAAGGAATCGCTATTAAGGACTTGCAAAACCATAGGAATGCATGGGGAGTTATTCCTTATTTGCGATTAGCAATTTGCTAATCCCAAATAAGGATGCGATTTCAAGGGTGCCAGGGGTGTCCAAAGGACACCCTGTAGCACCCCTGAAATTAAAATGTAGACTGATGTTGCGCACACACATGTCCAAAGGACTTGTGTGTGTGTAACATACAACTTAGAAAAATGCACTAAAGTGCATTTTTCTAAGTTTTCGCTATTTACCACGAAGTCAGATTTCGCGGTAAATAGCGGCCAGAAATTGCAAATCGGCAAATTAAAAATGGTTAATGAGTTGCATTTAAGGAATCTCAAATAGAGATTCCTTAAATTCAATTCCTCGCAATTTTGCGATTTTGCTATTAGCGATTTTTGCATTTGGGATGATGAATCCCAAATGCAAAAATTGCGGTCACACAGGCCCAGATTCTCAGAATCTGGCCCTTTGCAAGCGCAATTTTCAATGATGAATCTAGCGGTATGTTTCTTCTTGCTAGCAATGAAGTTCCCCTTTCCCCTGATTTTTTTTTATTCGATCTGAAATAATTATGTTCATTCTGTTATTAACGAATGTGCCTAATTAACTAGCTTCATTTTATCATGTTAAGATGATAAAAGGCAGAGGGCATATTCACCAATTCGAAAGGACAGAAATGCACCATATTTACAAGATAAGATGCATTCCTGTCCTTTCAGCCAGTGCTGAAGGAAAAATCGCAGCTGTACGTCAATGCAGGCATCCTTGCACCACGGTGCAAGGGTGTCTGTGCTGTCAGTATGTTCGCATGATTGAATCAAAAGAGGAGAGAAGAAAAAGCGAGGAGAAATGTAAACATTTATCCTCATTACACCTGCTCTGGGAGGAATACGTTTTTGGCTGTGCCCCAGAATCATGGTATGTTGTAAATCTGGGGCAGTGTCAAAATCCATTGGCATTGCAGGGGTAGACCAACAGCAATGCACATGGCACATCTCCCTACCTGCACTGTACAGCAATGCCGCAACTTGCACTGCGTGCCCTACAACTTATCTACAAGGCCATGAAAAGCCATGCAATGTGGCTTTGCGTGGCCTTGTAAACATGGACCTGCACTGTGTGCCACCGGACCATCAAAAAAGTGACACTCTGGTGGCGCAAGGGGCTTGTAAATATGCCCCCGAGTTTCCTTTGCTATTGTTCAATCTTTTGACTTGCAGGCAGCTTGCACACAGATCACAACAACCAGTGCTAAACGCACTCATAAAATTTAAAAAGAATAACTTTTCAAAATTGCAATATAAGAACAGAGACAAACACAAGATCCAAGGTGTGTGCATAAGTGCATGAATGCATGTGTGTGTGTGTGTTTGTGGGGGGGGTGTAATTGTATGTGTGTGTGCATACCTTTGTCTCACAGTAAGATTTGGATACTCTCCATCAAACTTTGATGGCAGAAACCTTCACAGTACATTTCTAAATAGAAATGTATTTAATTACCGAAGTGGACAGTTTCATAAGGAACGGTATTATAGTGTGCCTGGTAAAGGCGTGCTTTCAATTGGGAGAGACAGAGTGTGGATCATCAGAAGGACTGAAAAATCTTTAAATATGTAATAAAAAGTTACTCCATTAATGCTACCTGTGCAGCCTGTCTCGGTGCTGTCACGTCCCTTGGGATAGCTGCATGCATACATCTAATACGTTTTATAATTTTACCTTTGGCTACAATTACGAGAACACTGTATAAGCTTCCAGGTTTTTCCAAGTTATGTGAAACACCTTAAGCTAAGCTTGGCCACTGAGTGAAAAACGATTCTCATCAAGACTCTGATTAATGGAAATTGTGTGTGGTAAAATTGCACCAAATGTAGCCGTCTCGGAAAAATCAACTGTGGACATGGAAAAAAATACTCAATTACGAGTATTTTCAGTGCCCAGCAAAACTGTATGACTTGTACAGGTGCGGAAAATCAGAGGAAAATGTATCATGTAAATGTGCCAAAACAACAATGAGCTGCACTTGGAAATACGAAATTGCTACATCTGCTGCATTTGGGCTATTTTAGTGAAAAAAGGAGGTCGTATTAGGCATGCTGTGGCATTACAATCCACTTTAATCTGGGAAAACAACCTGCCATCCTTCTCTGTACCCTTTTTTCATAAAATGTTACAGCTTCTGAAAGAGTAAGAAAATCAGGGGTGGCCATCGTCGCCCCACTGCTCTGCGAGCAGTAATTAAAAGAAAAATAAATGATTATCATTTTCGTTTTCCGTTTCCTGGTGGGGGGCGAGCTAGACTGCCAGGGCAGGGACCAGGAGGAGTGTTTGCCCCACTCTTATGTGTGCATAACTGTTTGGCCGCCTTCTCGGGCCAACCATACCAGTCATGCACACTTTGCATGTTCTGCACCCAGAATGCATTACGGCCTGGGTGCAGCACATGCGCAGGCCCCCATTCCCGGTCTGAGCACCGAACAACGGTACACAGACCAAGTGTCGTGATTGGCTAGGGGAGTTAGAAGCCTGAGTGCTTCCTGGTTCCCGCTTCCCAGGAGCGAGAGGCGGTGAGCGGATCACCCGTGTTTTTCCTGTCCATGCTGGTTTGCTGGTCCGTTGTCTACAGGACCACCGGGAAGCTTGGAACTCCCTAATCCCATCTGAGGTGCCCTGGAGTTTTACCGGGTCTCCCACTGCTGCTGTTGGTGCCGGTTTTGAGGACATCTACACTCTTGTGGGACTCGGTGTCCCAGAGTGCAACGCGGGTAATTACCCACAGCTGCTGAGGGCAGAGGCATTCCCATCATGCTACAAAGCGGTGCTTCCCACTCCGCTGTGAGAACCGGGCATAGCCCGGGCCAAGGGGGGCCAAGGGGGGGCCTGTCTGTAACCAATCTGAGACTGATCGAGGCTAGGCTGGGGCACCCCCCTTGGTTTTCATTATTTAATATCTGGATGACTGTCCATGGAAAAGTGAGAAGGTGAGACCCTAGTAGTTAATTTCAAGGCTGGTAAAGTTCTAAGTGCTTATCTTAAATCTTTGGCGAGGTCCGGCGAGGTTTGGTTTTTAAGAAGCCATGGGCAAATGCTCCCTCTTAGCGAAAAAGCCTGCTACAAGGCAGAAAGTCCCATTGTCAATTCCTACTGCCCAACCGACTTCAATAGATAAAATGTTCCAGCAGGCTATCGGAGCAGTGTCCAGTGACATTGAGCATCCTGAGAGACGTTTTCTTTCTAACACCTAATCTCTTCCACAGTTCAATATCTAAGGAGCCAGAGATTTCTTCTCTACCCCTAACATCAATTGTGATCTTAAACCTGGAGCCTTCTTGTGTACAAGAAAAGTCAGCCCTTGGTTGCACTACCAAGATCTCTCTGGGAGGTGGTGCAAAAAAGAAATGTGGGAAACGGAAACAAGCCACACATAAGGGAGGAAGGCAGGAAAAACAAACTGCTGCTATCCTACCAAATCAGCCCCCAGGGGGATAAGGAACTGATGAGTGTGTGCAGAAAACCCCAGAGCACCTGTCGTGGGCATCTAATTTGCTAATGGAACTTAAAGCGCATTTTTCCTCGACCTTTAAAACCAAACTTGATGCTGTAATGCTATGCATAGATAATCTCACATTATTGATGGACCATTGGGTGAGCAAAGTTGAGGCATTTCTTAACATAACTGAGTCTATTAAATATTCCATCTCAAAGTTGGCTCTGTACCAAAATCAGCTAACTCCAACCACCTCTAATGAATCACTTCCCCCTGCAGGGTCCAATCCAATCGTGCAAAAGAACGTAGTTGCCACTTCTATGCTATCTGCCCCGCATAACCAGGGCTCAGTTGATCCCCAGTAGAGGCCCTGCTATTGTCTTGATACTTTACATGACAGTAGGCATATATTACCCACACCAGGCCCACCTAATAAACAACATATCCAAAACAACCAGCATGCTCATACTAGGACAACTTTATATTCTAAATCCAGGGAAACAATATCTGAACTTCCAAGTATCGATTTGTCCCCGGCCTCACTTCCCTACGTCATCGTTTTAGCTGGCGTACCTGAGCTGGAAATAGGTCGAGGGGAAACCCATTCTGAACTTAAAAATAAAAATATCTAATGGTTAAATAAACACAGGCCTCTCCCCCACCAAGAAGTGAAATCTTATTCACACGCTGGGAAAGCTGGCAGGGGTGGAGGCAAAAGGCTATATCTGGGGACTGTGTTGTGATCAACTTCAGAGACACCTGAACGGTCCAAGATTGGGGCTATTCAAAGGAGATAGGGGGTATTCTCTCCCTGCCTTTGGGATACTTTTATCCCCCTAAGCATACGCCAAACAAAGAGGGAAACATGACTAAGGACTGGGAACCAAGGGCCCGACTCACAGAACTAACTTAAGACAAAATCCTAAACTTACTACCATTTTCGTATTCACAGAAGACACTTACTCATTTTGGTATTCACAGAAGACACTTACTCATTTCGGTATTCACAGAAGTTAGGAGTCCTAACTTTAGGACACCTAAATGCCTTCTGTGAATACCGAAAGTCTTAAAATTAGGATTTTTCCCAGTTTAGTAGTAGTAAAGTTGAGAAAAATAATAATTTTAAAACTTTCGGTATTCACAGAAGGCATTTAGGAGTCCTAAAGTTAGGAGTCCTAACTTTACTACTACTAAATTGAGCAAAATCCTAATTTTAAGACTTTTGGTATTCACAGAAGGCATTTAGGAGTCCTAAAGTTAGGAGTCCTAACTTTACTACTACTAAATTAAGAAAAATCCTAATTTTAAGACTTTCGGTATTCACAGAAGGCATTTAGGAGTCCTAAAGTTAGGAGTCCTAACTTCTTTGAATACCGAAATGAGTAAGTGCCTTCTGTGAATACCAAAATGAGTAAGTGCCTTCTGTGAATACCAAAATGATAGTAAGTTTAGGATTTTGTCTTAAGTTAGTTCTGTGAATCGGGCCCCATGTGATCAGAAAGTTGCTAGGCCAAATACGGTTGGGAACATCAAAAAACAATGGTGTATAATATCCCTGTTAACAACAGATTTAGCTCTTTGGCCCTGGTAGATTGACTAAATCCCATTAAAAAAGGTCCACTAATAAAAACATGGTTAAACTGGGACATACCCAGCAGGATGATCCCTACGAATGGAGGGACGCAGGAGGGCCAAAAAAGCCTTCGAGAAGATCTGTGAGGTTACCAACCCATATTCATAGCCCACGGAGTAATACAAACTGGGCAAATGAATGTAGACAAGGGGGGGCAGGGCTCAAAGATAAGGAGATAGAGCAAGCTCCATCAGAGGAAAGTTACATCCCTCAGACCTCATTAGTAAACATAGTTGAATCACAAAACACTCAGATCTTATCCTGGAATATAGCAGGCCCTAGCTCAAAACTTGACTTCCCTAGATGGGGAGATTTTGTAGACAAACATGAGCAGGTCTGTTCCAGGAAACATGGTCAAAGACAGGTCTGTTTAGAGAGGGCTACATCACTTGTTGCACTCCAGCCATCCAGGGGGCTAGGGGGAGACCCTCGGGGGCCTATGTACCTGGCTTGGTATCTGGGATGTAATGTTTAAAAGTTAAAGACCTCTTCCCCTGACATTCTGTGCATTCTTCTTTCTTTCTACAATTTTTTGTAGATTGCAAAAGTTAATGTCTACTCTAGACCAGTGAGCCATGGACACTCCTCTCAGACCTTCGATTATCTCACATTCCTCCCAACTATACCGGAGAAGTGCCACGTAATTATAGGTGTGGATTTTAACTGTCAATTTTGAGCCTCTGGATGGCATCACCACAACCATTACAAGCGAGGAGGACTGGCTCTGATCAATACCAGAAACTAATATCTTGCCAACACGGGCATGAACCCCTCTAGTACTACAGATGAATGCAGTCATTCTTAGCCACTCACTAAGGGCCTGTAATGGCTGATTCCCCTCTGACAGCCCTAGGAATTGTACTTGTAATAGACCCGGTCAGGCATCAATAATAGATTATATCTTGGTAGATGTCAGATTATGCTACAGGATTATGGATTTTAAGGTTGATACTAGCAAAGAGAGCGACCACAATCTGTTGGCCTAGGAAATATCTTTACCTGTGGCTAAGGACCTCTCTAATACGTCCTCAAACCCTAATACAAATCTAGTACTGATTGAAGGAGGGAGGAGGGTATGCTGGGGGGAACTTGTACAATCTATGGACAGAGTAGCCACTCTGTACCATCAAATTGCCCCCTTTCTTGAAGTCCCGTTTCAAAAGTCTGCAACTAGCCATAATACAGCATCGCAATCGATGATGGCAAAAAACCATCAGGATCTGTTCTCCACATTTTCACCATTCTTTTATAGCAGCACCAAGACTAGGTCGAACCATAAACCCAGGCACCCATTGTATATTAAATCCTGCAAGGAAGCTTAGCAGGCTCTATTAATTTCAATTAAACTGAATGACAAATCACGAATTAAGGAAGCCAGGGATCGATAAAAAAAATTCACAGCTGGAGCAAAAACAAATTGGGAAAATGATGAATGGGAAATAGCAAAAATAGCATTAGACAACCATGATATGCGAGCCTTCTGGAACCTAGTCAAGACAGGGACATCTGAAGGCCACTCGGCTATAGGTCCATACCTAGTGGAAGAAGTCTGGAGATCTTATTTTAAAACTCTATTGTCAAGGTCTGTAGAGGAAGACATTAGGGAAGAACTAGTTATTTTAGTTGTAAATCCCCCACACTTGAATGCTCCCCCTGTACAATGAAGGAGATTACAGTGGCCTTGGGTAACCAAATCCCAGCAAAGGCTCCTGGGCTGGATAGGATTCCTGGTGATCTATTCCGATTGGAACAAGTAGTTTGGATCCCCTACCTATGGTCATTATTCAATGCCATTTTACAAGGTATGGCGTTGCCCCCCACCTGGGCTTGGGCAGAAATGATCCCCATCTATAAAAAGGGTTCACCTCTAAACCCAGCTAACTATTGCCCTATGAGCCTCATAGATGTCACTCACATTTTTTTTGCTCGTGTGTTTTTGGTTCTTCTGCAATCCTAGATAGACGAGAATAATGTATTAACACCTTTACAAGCAGGATTTAGGGCCAAGACCTCCACTATTGACCAGATCTTTAGATTGCAACTTATCCATTGGAAAATTGTGGTGTTAGAGGGTGATAGCATCTACCTCACATTTGTGGATCTTAAATCCGCATTTGACATGGTTCAGCGAGATCAGCTATGGGGCATACTTCTGGATATGGGAGTACCAGAATAGCTCTGCCTCCAGCTGAAACGCCTGCACCAAGACAAGTATGCGAGAATAAGATATGGTAAAAAAGATGAACTTTCGGCTATCTTCCCTGTTGAGAAGGGGGAGAGACAGGTATATGTCTTGGCCCGACGCTCTTGTCCCTCTTTTTAAATGGTCTAATTGGAACCTTATTAGCTGGAAAAGATATTAACGCCCTGAGGTTGGCGAACCGCAAAATTCCAGCTCTTATGTTTGCGGACGATATGCTGCTACTCTCTAAATTGCCTATGGGTATGCAGCGGGTACTTGAGGAATGTAGTGCTTTTTGCAGGAAGAGGGGACTGGAGATTAATCTCCAAAACACCAAATATATGGTCTTTAATGCCAACACTACCAATTGCCCACATCCCCAACTGGATGGAAGGGCCCTAGAGAGGGCGTCCATCTTTCATTATTTAGGGATTACACTAAATGATAAGATGGACTGGGGGACACAAACACAGAAAGCCAATTTATAATTGACTCAGTCTACAGGGGGCATTTTAAAAATATATAAAAACTGTACCCAAAAAGTGATAGGTACACCAGCAGAAATCTATAAATCGCAGGCTAGTGGAGCTTCACTATATGGGGCAGAACTTTGGGGTCACTGTGCACTAACTTTACTATCTATGACAGAGAATTTCTTTCTCAGGCAATTGTTGGGCCTCCCAAAGAGCACCTAATTAACACAGCTTAGGATGAACTTGGGGATTGGTCGCATAGCTGACGCAGTCACCTCTAGACCCCTCCTATATTGGCGTAGCCTGTGGAGCACACCAGAGTTAGCCGATTATAGAGATGAGTTGAAGGATGTTATGACCCTCCTGGGCACAGGGAATTTATCATGGCTAGTCGGTATGAGGAATTCTTGCCAGGCATTGGGGAGGGCAAACATGTTGACTACAGCTGAAGAGACCTGTTCCACAATTTCCAAAAAGGTATTACTTGACTCCTATAGAGAACATAAACCGGACCAATGTTGCCAGAGGACCACCCCAAGTAGCTTGACCTCCAGGATTCTGGATATCAAGCAAAAATATAGGTTGGAATTGGCACTTGATAGCATCAAACAACTTTTGGCAAAGAAACTGTTCCTCCAATTCAGACACGGGTGCTCCTGCTTTGAGCATTTACCAACAATTGGCAGGGAGCATTCAAACTGGATTGCCCAGGGTGTGACACAGCTGGAGAAACAGAACTACATGTTCTCTTCTTCTGCCCAGGCTATAGCAGACCAAGGTCTAAATTGGTGCTCCAACTTTACAGAAATCTGGGGATTAGACATTACCCTGAGGTCTATAGGCTCCTCAAACAAAAAACAGACACATTATTTGTGTTTACTATTTCTAGATTTATTAATTTGATGTGGTGCATTCGCAGGGCCATTCTAAAGAAAAAGATTATAGAAAATCCCTAGCTCCCACCATTTAATAAATATGATGCTATGCATGTTTGTATACTGCACTTGTAAATTTTCTTCCTCCGGGTTGTTCTTCTTTTTTTAATGTTTTTATTCTAAAATGTTTTAAGGTGTTTTTTATATTGTCTTAGAGTTATTAGATCATGTCAGAAGCTTTTTTATTATTCAAGAGATAGGAGTTTTACATAGATTAATGTCATTCTTGACGTAAGCCTGAACATGCAGAAGCACATCAGTTTCCTCACCAAAGGAGCGAACTCCCAACTCAGCTTACTAAGAAAGCTCAAACCCTTCCTCCCTGCTCATGACCCAAAGGTTGCAGTTCAAGCATCAGTGATCTCACAGCTGGACTGTGGTAGTCCAACACTTTGCAGCCTGCCCAAGGTGAGGACGGCTCCTCTTAGGGCTACCCTCAATTCAGCTGTGAGGCTTGTAAATGGCACAAGAAAATACCACCACATCTCTCCTGACTTGCTGAAAATGAATTGGCTGCCATATAAAGCTTGGATACAGCTAAAAATTGCATGCATGGCTCCCAAAGCAATTCACTTCAAGACTCCTCTGTACCTTGCTCAGAAACTGGAACTCTCCTTTCATTCTAGAGCCTCCAGAAGGCTAGCTCCCTTCTGCTTAAACCTCAAAAATGTAAGCGACAAAAGACCTATTACCAAGCATTCTCAGGGATGGCTCCGAGGATCTTGAACTCCATTCCACCCGAAGTCAGGGTGAACCAGTCTACTATCTTCTTCAAAAAAGAAGTCAAAGGGCTCCTGATGAAGAAATGTCTGCCTTAGCCTGGCACCTTCCTTGAATCTGGGTCCATACCCGTTGACTCAGCCACCGTGTTCACAAGTCTGTCGGACAATTCTAGACTGTGAGCTTTTTTCTCCCTTTGTTAATGCTGATATGTTTTGCTTTGCCTTCACGAGTATGTTGTCTAATTTTAGACTTTGAATTTGTTGCTTTGTATATTCAGTTTTGTATGCTTATTCCCTTGCATTACATAATCTGTAAAGCGCTCTGATACCCTTGGTGGTCATGGTGGTGCATATAAAACTTTAAAAAAAGAATAATAAATAAATACATCTATGGGTAATTTTGATCAGAATTTAGGCGTTTCATTACACTAGACATTCAGAGTTAAAATCGTGCAAGAAGGACTCTTAGTGACTCTGCTACAGAAACAAAAACACGTTCTCTGTTAACTCAAAATTACATTATGGCCATAAGATTACTAAGTAATAACTCATCAAATATCTCTGAGGTTTGCTTAATTTCCAGTGGCCCAAAAGAGTCCAATCTCCCATGGGTAATGATCAAAGAAAAGCAATGCCCCAGCTTGGCCAAGCTATACCTACAACTCACTTGACAATTAAGTCCCAATATTGTAATCGATAACAATTTAAGTGCTTCTGTACCCTACTCAAAAGAAAGGATCAGGGAAACCAGACTGCCATATCCAAATTACAAGAATACTCTTAGTATTCTTAGCACACATATAGAAGTAGTATCATTAACAACTGGAATGTTGTTGAGGAACTTTGCCCCCCCTGGAGGCTATGAAATAAGTAAGAAAGCGGACATATCCTCTGAGGATTTATACTCCCCTTCAGTGGGTGTTCTACTAGTTAGGATATGGGAGGGGATACAGTTGCCTACTCCAAGTAATATGCTTAAAGAAGGCTTGATGCAGAGAGCCTCAGAGAGAAAGTGAAATCAGCACTGCGGTCTTTGACCCCGTTACTACCTGCATCACCAGTAGAATTGGTATTCAAGTTTTTGGCGTCTTCACCCATGGTAGGTGTGCCTGAAAAGATATGATACACTGACCATGTATTGGAGGTAGCACGAGTTTCTCAATTATAAGATGGAAGGTAATCAACAAAGTCCTAACTACAATGGTTCACTCAGTATTGATGCATACAGACAAATTAGTTTTGACAATGTTGGTTCCTTGAACAATTGCTTCTTATACAATGGCTATTGACAATAAATTAGAATGATTACCCAACTCATAAACGTCAAAGCACAGTTTGTGAGGACGTAACTCCCTGTCAATATAGCCCAGTGTTTGAGAAACTTGCATCACCCCCAAATATTCTGACTACTTGGATTGAGGAAAAAAAAGCAGAGGCAGCATGTATCCACTCAGCTGGAGTGGAAACTTTGATATCTTGCAATGGAGCAAATGTGAGGATGCCTCTCCCTACAATTCAAAATAAAATCACAAAAGGCAGCAGGGCTGATCAGCCACAGCAATAACTAAGTTCTATAAAATGGAATACACCAAGATCCTTGCTCAGATTAGGCAGAGGTTGTGAACAGCATGGCCAGGCAAGAGGTGATATTCCAAGATCACAGAAAAGTTAACTTCTAACAGAACTGAACAGAATTAACACACCCCACATGCACATACTGTATTATACCAAGAGTGAGTAAGAGCATATTAATTACTCTTGGCAGTGGCAGCTCCTCCTCAAAAACTAGCAGGAAGGGACATATAAAACAACACTTGTTTTATTTTCTCCTTTCCTGCCGAGTTATGGAGGAAGGGCCGTGTAGTGACAGGCACATGGGGGAGTGGTAGTGCACTTCCATCACTGCGCATGTTGGTTTGGCAGACCGTCTCAGGCCAGCCAAACTATCATGGACAGTTGGGTTGGAGAGAGCAGGAATAGACCCACATCCTGCCCTGGAGCTCAAATCGAGGGTGCTCAGGCCAATCCTGAAAGTGCTGTCATACGTGAGCACCATTATAATCAATGGGGTGAGCCAGTATGTGTCAAAGGACCTGGGTATCGATTGGTAAAGGAAACAGTGGCCCTAGACAATTCTTATTCAAACATATCACTTAGTGACATTTAGAAGGCACACAAGAAAAGGTAAGGCAACGGGCCACTATAAAGTGCTAAATTATATTTCATTTATTTTTGTCATGATAATCAAAACTTTTTTAAAATCAAAAAAGTTCAAGCACACAATATGCAGTTATACATGTACTAGACGGTTATCACAAGGAGAAAGAAAAGAGTTGTGAGAACAATTATGCTCAGATGAGGAGAATGAAAGGAGAGTGAAAGGATTTCACAAGGGAGATAATTAGATCAATTCAAATGGAAGGGACCCGGTGATATCTTCACAGACTGGAGGAGGAATAATAAATTTTACCCCTCCTGAGTCCAACGCTTTCCCTACAGTTGCCCAGATTTTGGTGAGAATAGTAATTTGTACCCCTCCTGAACACATATCAATAGTTTTGGTAATATTGTTTAAAATATATATTATTCATATGTGTATTTAATTTAATATTTTTATATATAGACATTTTTGCAATTTCTAATATATTTTTGGTAAAATGTATTGTTTCCGTTGGTTACCTTTTATTTATAAATAATTCGGCAATTTTGCCAAATGCATTTTGCAGCACAGAAAAGCTATAAAAAACAAGATAGCTCTTACTTGGTACTTCAACATTTCTCAATCACACTTAACAATGAGGACAGATTCTCAAGCTACATTGTGTGTTGATAAGGTGCTGTGTTCATTCAGAGGAGGTGATCGAGAAAGGAATTTGTGAAAACTAGAATCGACTCACATCTTGAGATTCAATAGTAACGCCCCAACAGGTTTAAATAAGGATGAAGAACTATATTCACAATTGAGAAAAAAGAAAAATGAAAAAGTGAAAATAGAAATAAAAAAAATAAGTAACAAGATGAAAGGCATAGAAAGAAAAAACAAATTGACAAAACAATAGTTTTAAATTATAGAAAAGAGATATATATATATTTCTCTCTTAGTGAACTTATTTTTGCCTTTTTTATTTGAGTTAGTCGCTTGGATATGGTAAATTAACTTGGCAGATTTTCATGTACAGTAATGAACTTGCAAAAATTATCTCCAAGGTTGTGATGATTTTGAATGAAATATACATTTTTCAAGAGACTACACAGAGGGTATAAGCCCCCTGGGGTACAATTTTCATACATTTGATTCTGAATTAAAAATGCAATTCTGAAATGAATCTATATGGGCATTTTATTTGTCACATTAATTCATATGCTTGTGTGGGAATCCCTCACACATTTTATGAAAACAATAATGTTTTGCACTTGAGGAAAAATTGATTTGGCATGAGCCACCATGAAAACCGTGACAGAGAGGAAACTCGTAATATGCTTGGTGGAACCACGATGTTCCCACCAAGCATATTGCAGCCTCAGGACAGCTACGCCACCTTGAGGGAACGTGGTTACCTGGCCGCCACAGCAGTCCAATGGCAGTCCCACAGCCCAAATCCTAATTGGGTGGTTGGACCGACATTGTGGCAGTGGCTAGACCGCAGCTCAGCCGCGAGTCTGGTGGTCCTCAGACCTCCATACTCGTAATGAGGGCCAAAGTCTTTCAATGGGATGACTTCATTGGACGTGGCCTGATGTGGTATCTCTCAGTCCCTTGTTGCCTGGGACTCTCAAACCCAGCTCCACATCTTTTGTGTGGCCGACGGTAGTCAGGATTGGAGTGCAGATTCAAACTGCCCTTCATCGCCCTATCACAGGACTAGGACAGGATGACTGGCAATGAATGTTCATCATCCCATGGAGAGGGTGTAGGCAGGGGGGCGGAGACCTGGCTCATTGGACACCCGGCCAATGGGTAATCCTCCTCAGGTACCAACACACCCAATTGGGTGTTGGTGATTGATCAGCTAAACTTGCAGCTGGTCGTTGGTAGAGCTTGAAGAAAGACACATTTTTCATGCAAGTCTCACCTTGCTTCTAAACAGTTATCATAGTTCCTTTTACAGAGGTTACTCTCTATGGGTCAACTCAAAAGAGAATAGGAATTAGCACTGGGGATTAATTTATTTATTTATGACATTTATTGAGCGCGAACAAATACCCGTAAGCGTCTCGGCGCTAGACTATTCAGCTATCTTTCCCCAAGGTATTGATAACTTCGGAAGATTGTTGGGCAATGTCACTGGTTAAACAGCCAGGTTTTTAATCTCTTCCGAAACTGCAGAAGTGAGGGGCTGGTTCTGATATGTTGTGGCAGGGTATTCCATACCTTAGGAGCCGCGACTGAGAAGCGGCGGTCACCCCAGGAGACTGTTTTGGAACGCGGAACCACTAATTGGTTGAGGGTTATGGATCGAATCTGTCTGACCGGTTTGTAGGGTATAAGCTGGTCCTTGAGGGGGCGTGGTCCTTGATCATGGAGTGCCTTGTAGACTATGCAGAGTGATTTAAACTTGATCCTATTTTGGATCGTCAACCAGTGGTATGTCCTTATAGTATCGGAAATGGGTGCAAACTTGGGTGTTCTGGCCAGCAGACGTGCTGCTGCATTCTGTATTGTCTGCAGCTTTTTAGTTACCCTGGCTTGAGCATTTAGAAAAAGTGCATTGCAGTAGTCTAAGGATGATAGAACTAAGGAACTGACCAATGTTTTAGCAGCTGCATCAGGTAGAAAAGGGATGATTTTCCTTATCATTCTAAGTTTATGATGGGCTGTGGCCGCTACTTTGTTCGAATGTGCCATGAAGTTGAGATGATCATCAAAGGTTACTCCCAAATTCCTAACCTTAGGGGTTGGGCTAGGAGGGGTGCCGAAGGCTCGTGGCCACCAGGATGCAGACCAAATCGGGGAGAGGGTTCCAAAAATGACCACCTCCGTTTTATCGGAGTTGAGCTTCAGGCAGTTACCTGCCATCCACTCTCCAATAGCCATCATTCCATTTTGGAAGCGCTCTGCCACCTCCAGCCCGTCACCTTTAATGGCCAACACCAGTTGCGTGTCATCAGCATAGGAGGTTAGGCTCATCCCATATGCTTTGATCACACAAGCAAGGTCCGACACATAGATGTTAAATAGTGTCGGACTAAGGGATGAGCCTTGAGGAACCCCACACGGTAGTGACAGCTTGGCCATTTGGTATGGCCCCAGTGTGACCGCCTGCGTTCTATCGGCCAGGAAGGAGGAGAGCAAGTTTCCCGCAGTGTGGTGAATGCCCATCCTACCGACACGGTCCACCAAGATCTTGTGGTCGACCGTGTCGAAAGCTGCCGAGAGATCTAGCAGTACAAGTACTGCTGTCCCTCCCTGGTCACGAATAGTTCTGATGTCATCTGCTGCTTTGATAAGGGCGGTTTCCGTACCATGATACTTGCGGAAACCAAACTGTGTGTCATCCAGTAGATGGTGTTTCTCTATATACTCTGATAGCTGCTGGTTCATGGCTTTTTCCACCACTTTGGCTAGGAAAGGGAGGCTTGCTATGGGCCTATAGTTCTTTAGTTCTTCCTTACCTAAACTGGGTTTCTTCAGCAGGGGTTTCACCAGTGTGTTTTTTAAGGAATCTGGATATGTCCCTGAACTCAGTATTGTGTTGCAAACATGAGTGATGACCGGGACAGTAGTGTCCATCACCATGGAAAGTACTGAGGAAGGGCAAGGGTCCAAGGCCGATCCTGTTTTAATAGACGCGACAGTGATCTTTGTTTGATCGGTAGTAAGAGCCTTAAAACTAGTCAAGGTGTTTCCTGAAGGCATGTGGGAGGGAGGGGCTCTGGTGATATTAGTTTTTGAAGTAAAAACTTGGTATATGTCGTTTACCTTGGAGAAAAAGAACTCGGACAATGCATCGCAGAGTGATTGTGACGGTGACGGATTAAGATCTGGAGCATTACCAGATAAGGTTTTGCACCATATTGCCAATGCTAAAGACTTGCCTCCTGGCACTTCTTGTTCGAGAGACGTGGAAGTTCAGTGCCTGGCGCTAATGCAGGCTTGAGCCACCCGATTCATTAAGGTCATTCATGGACCGATTCATGCATAGTGTAGTAGGGCTCACCTTGGTGGTGGCATGCAATGTGAACTGATTGTCAATGAGAAAGGCATAGAGGGAACACTCGTGTTCTGTCCATTCACCAGGGCAATTCATATAATTTTGTTTAAAGTCTGCATAAATCTTTTGTCCTCTCCATTAGGTTGAGGCCAACGTGGCGTGATACTCATTGAACAACTGATTGGAGAATGGGAGATCATTGTCTATTTGGAGCTCACTCAACAAACCATGGGTTGACATGACTTTTTCCTAACAGGGAATTGTTTGGATGGCTGTCAATGACTCGGGGATCTCAACTTCAGGATATTGTGAAAAATCATTTAGGACAACCAGCTTGTGTCGGCCATCGGGTACACTTGCAAAATCAGCACTGGCTCAGTGCCACAGGAGAGGCGGCATATTCTTGGTGAAGATGGGTGCCAGTGACTCTGCTGCTCCAACAGCTTGACACAGCAGTCATTGCCAGACAGTAGGCTCCACTAGATCATCCAGATTTGGGAACGATAACTTACATTGCAATCTGGACTTGGGTGTAACGATCCCCTTTTGAGCTTTGTGAACGAGGTCAACGACCTGTTGTTGCAAGGTTCTCGGAATTACCAATCAGGGACCTCTCATTAAGCACACTTCTGGGAAGACAGCTAGCTCCAGATGAACATTGTGGGGGGATGTCAGTGCCAGTCTTCCTTCCTCGGTACGATTGGAGGGCTTTTAATTGAGGGTTTTTCAAAGTCCTAATAGAGGCCCCCACTTCAGTTCCAAAATGAGGGGATGCTGCAGCATCAGGGTCAGGAGCCAGGTTCCTCAAAACACAGAGGGCAGCGATGGCCACAATGGCAGCATAACCTCCTGGAAAAATCAAATCACATGGACCATGTTCATAGGAAAACCCTTCAAATTCATTAGTGCCACCACCATCAGGTGGAGCACATAAGGTTCCAAAGAGACAACTGATTCTTGAAAACACAGCAGACATACATAGTCCAAGCCATTTCCCTGCAGGCTCCTTTGGAAGGGACCAAACACGACCTTCCTACCCCCCCCCCAATGTCCTTCTTTTTAAATCAAACAATGCCCAAAGTCCTTTTTTTTTTAAATCAAACAATGCCGAAAAACACAGGTAACCGCCCACCAGACCCGCACAAAAGAACAAAAAGATATTCAACTCTTCCAGAAGATGGGTGTAGCCCAATAACTCAGCTAATTAGGGACAAACTTCAGTCCATCTCACGAGCTGAGGCACGTCAACAGAATGATTAAACAAAAATTCAAACACCCACTTCCCCTCACAATTGCACGCAGGAAATCCAGGTAGTAGCGGCTCGTGGAGGGAGTGCCGTGGGGCGGTGGGGCAGGGTGGGGGTGGTACGTTTTGGCTCATGGTCGACAGGGGTAATGTAAACAAATAAATAAATAAAACACATTTCTTTCGCGCGCTGAAACGCCAAATGCGTTTCAGCACGCGCAATGAAATTTGTTTTATTCATTTATTTGTTTACATTACTCCAGTCAGCCATGAGCCGGAGTTTACTATCCAACACCCCACCCCACCCCACCACCCCGCGGCATTCCCTCCATGAACCCCTACTGCATCTAGGTCAAATAGACACCACTGCCCTGATCAGAGCATCACAGCTTTAAATGAAAACAGCACACAGGAAAAGAGTACAGTCTCCAACCGTAGCTGGGAGAGGGGGGAAATCAAAATACAAAAGCATTAAAACAGTTTTACACTCACTACTTTTTAAAATTCTATCACCTCTCAAAACAGTTTAAAACTCTCCCTCCTCCTAAAAACCTTAGCACTTCCCTTTCAGTGTCCCATGCGGAAATCTTTTGCACATGGCTAAACCATTGAGCGCCTTAGTAAAACGTAAAAGTAGGACTTTTTCCAGACAACTGCCTAATGATGTGCTTTTCCAAATTATCCCACAAAACCAAAGCTCTTATGCTACAGGTTTGTGATCGAACTGAAAGTGCACTGAGACTGCTGAATCCTGCCATTCCTTTGATCAAAGCTTTAAAGACTTTCTTTCCCAATGAGAATAGCTTAAGCAACACAGAATACATTGACTTCTTTGCAACAATCCCTTAAGAGACATTGTCTACACTGCATCAAGACAAGACACTTCTAGGTACCCAAATGACAGGCACCTTACCAAAGATGACTCTAAGGCCAACAAATGCTTTCTAAGTTATGATTTTGTGTCTTTTAGTACATGCTCTATAAAGACGTGGTGCTCTTGAGCCCCTCAGGAACTAGGTGTATGCTTAAACTTGTAAATTCTGCGTCTATATTCTTGCAAGGCATGTTCAGAGACCTCTCTCAACTCTCATTTGCTTACAATGAACCAAACGCTAAACTTCTTCATGCACTGCACAGCAGACTCCTACACAACACCTGGTATCAACATTTGTTATATATGTTCACTGATACCCCAAGCCGTTGGCGCAGATATGCTTTACTTATCCCATTAGATAGCCCCATAAGAACAAAATGCCTCATCCACCTTTACCTATGTAGCAACAGGGCGAAAATCCAACGTCACAGAGTAGAACCCTGTAGGGCATTAGTAAACATCGCCCATTATGAGACCAACCCCACTGCACTGTATCTTATCGCTAAGCCTAGCGACATCCAATCCAAGGTAGACAGAATGTCAGAATGGGCATCATAGGGGAGGATACTATTTGGCCACAGAACTTTATAGAGAAGAGGTTCCTGGAAGTAGCAAGACCAGTGCACAAATGCGGCTGCTCCTGCCTCTGTCTGTGGTCCCAGGGTGACCCTTAATATCTTTGGGGCCACCTTCTTTATTGACAAATGGAATTCCAGGGCAGGTCCCCAATCACACGGGGAGAAATGAGTCCCATGGAAGGGAGTCCAATGCTAGCATAGACACCACATGCCAGGAAATCTGGGATACCTAGATGAATGGGTACATATGATAAGAGGGGAAGGGGCAACCCCTAATTGTATGAAAACTTACACTGTACTCTTTATGTTTCAGAGACAAAGGAACAATACTGTTGGGTAATGATGAGATGCAAGCCAAAATGAAGAAGGAGGAAGGTGCCCTGGAGCAGGACTGGTTACATAATATGTTTTCTTGACTCCCCCTTTGGGTGTCCCAACTATTTACATCAATTATGCCAGTTTTTGTTATTATACTTCTGTTATATAGTTTCCTACAAGTAGGTGTTACCCGCTGTAAAAACAAATTCCTCAAATTAGGTAGTATGCACATTGATAGGGAAATGGTAACAGACACTACAAACCCACACACAGATGCTTTCTAATAACACAACTTTAATGTCATATAAGGAGGATAAAGTAGTTGAAGAATCAACTTGAGGAGGAAGTGCTGGAATTGGTAAAGTACCATGATGTGTGCAGGCCAGACAACAGCAATACCAATAAATGTAATGCCAACATATGCCATAACCAGGCCCATATGACAATGTCAATACTCACATATACAATGATAATGAATGCCATAATCTATGGTTGCACAACTATGATGATACCGGCAGTAGCAATGTCAATGTATGCCACAATCTATGTACAAACAATAATGTTGTTACAAGTAAAAGGGATGTCATGTACTTCATGATCTAGGAATGCATAACTATGTCAATATCGGTAAAAACAATACCAATGTTTGCCATGACAATGATACACAAGCTATTGAGGATGTCGATAAAAATGACACCTTTGACTGCCATACTTTTTTCAGGACTTCCAGTAAACTCACAGCATTGCTGTCGGATTTACCCAAGGTGACCTCCCCATCAACGCCAAAGTGGAGAAACGTGGTCAGACAGGCCCTGTAACCCATATCGAATAACAAGTCACAGGTGGGTTTTCTCTTAACCCAAAGATAAACACATACCCAGGGGATACCTTGATCAAACCCACAAATTGATAGTTGCACCCCAACCAGGTCTGCAGAAATTGTTCCCAATAGAACACATTTGGCCAAAGGCTCGCCGTCCTCAAAAATACTAATAGCTAGCTAAAACATGTAGATAAAAACACTCAGCCAATGAAGACACAACATGCACACCACATGTAGTGATCACACGGACATCTGGACACATACACACAGGCCCACACTAGCTCCCCCCGAGTTTGAGAGGTGTCTGTGTCCTTATCAGATGCCCAAACCTGTCAATTTACGATAGTGATGCCTTTTAAGAATGCATAAATCGCTTTATGGTGCCTCACTAGATGTATAGCGAATCAACCAAAACTTCGTACACAAATAGACTTTCCCCAGATGTATTCTGTTGAGACTCTCTCAGGAGCATTGTGTAATTAAACCAATGCGTTCCTGTTTGTCTTTTTAGCTCTTCAAGGTAAATTCACATCTGAGTAACAAGAGGTATTCAGAACGGGCAATCCTGGGCATTGATAAACCATGGGGGAAGGACCAAGAGGACTCATGGACGAAAACTAGGGTAAGGAGGATGGATAGGTCCAGGACAGGGAGCCTGTGAGGCAGGAGACCAGGATCCATAGTATATGGGACCAGCATGCATGGGAATGATAACCAGACTGACCAGGACCAGGTAGTGCAGGGCCAGGAAGTTCTTAGACTATAATGAACCGGAAATCAAGAAACATCAGAATTTGGGCAGGCTAGAATGAGCTAGGAAGGGTCAGAACAGTTAATTGCAGACCATTAGGGGGAAGGAGCAGGAGGATTAGTGCCAGATTGAAAAGGACTATGTAGATCAGGAACTTGATGGTAATGGTCAGGAGTGCCAGGATAATAGGATAAGCGTGACAGGCAGTAGGAAGCAGTACTAATGGCAACCAGAAGACCGGAGCAAGAAGACTAGGTAAACTGAAAGGATCATGGCATTGAGGAGTGGAAACAGGGCTAATTGGGTCATAAAGATCAAGGTCTAGAGGATCAAGTGGGGCAGAGCAATCATTACAAGTAGCGGCCTGGAGGATCAGCTGTGAGAAGGCCAACAAGAATGTGGAAGGTCAAGTGGACTGGACAGTATAGCCAGGAGGACCGGTACCAAAATGATCACTCAGGAGGACCTGGACAAGGAGAACCTATATTAAGAACACCTGGAACAATGTCTGCAGAACGAGTAGGACTAAATGGACAAGGAACAGATCTAGGAGGATCAGGAAAATGCAAATCAGGAGGGAAAGGACTAAAAGTGCCAGTACAAAAGAAGCAGGGTGGACCCGGAACTGCAGCACCAGGGCTGGGAGGTTGATGGTAAAGAGAACTAGGGCAAGGTGACCAGGATCAAGAGGACCATAAAAGAACAGGACCAGATAGTCAAAGACTGGGGAAATCAAGAAGGGCCATGGTGGGCAAAAGGCAAGGTTTATGATAACAAAAAGCACAATATGACAAGGATGACCCAGACCAAGGAGACTAGGATGGCAGGTGAGCCAATTCCAGGAAAAGTAGGCCCAAAAAGACCCACACTATAAGAAACAGTACCAGGAGCATAAGGGGCAGTGGCCTCAGAATCTTGAGAAGGACAATGACTACTGGGACACAGGCCATAGCCACCAGGACAAGGAGAATTAGACAAACCAACAGTAAGAGGACCAGAAACAGGGCTTGGATGCTATGGGGACCTTCACCATAGGACCAGGGCCCTGAGCAGCAAGTGGAGCAGGACGACCATGACCTTAGGGTAGCAGGACCATTGTGAGGAATATCAGAAGGACCAGAACATCCATGCCAGGAAGATTAATAGGACTGAACCTGGATGTCCAGAATGAACACAACCATACTAACAAGGCTCAGAAAGACCAAGAGGATAACCAAGAGGGCAAAGAACATTGGGTACAGTGCCAGAAAGACCACAAGGACAAAACACTGTGCCAGAAGGGCAAGGATGATCCAAACCAGGGAGAGAAGGGCTAAGAGGATAAGGCCTAAGAATGACTGGCTAAGTAGACAGAGGGGACCAGCAGGACCAAGAACTCATGTCATAGGAATCAGATGAGCAGGTTGAGAAGGATCAGAAGGACCAAGTCAAAAGGACGAGGCTCAAGAAGATCATGAAAGAAAAGTACTATTTAGAAGAAGGGGAAATGAAAGGACAGAGAGGACTAGAACCAAGAGGACTAACATATGAAGACCGAAACAAGGAGGACCAGAAACAAAAGGATATGTCTAGTAGGCACACAACTAGACAGAGAATGTGGAGTGTGGGGACCAAAAACAGGGAAACTATTGAAGCTCAAACCAGACTGAGAGTTAGGTAGACTTGGAAAAATTGACCTGAAGAGTTAGGATGATTCTTCAGATCTAGCAGGATTTGAAGAATCTCCATGAGGAGAAAAGCTAAGAGGAACAAGGAAGTCCAGTGGGACCACACAAAGGGGCAGAGGAAGCTCAGTCACAGAGGCCCATGAGTACCAAGTGAAGCAGGATCAGGATGAGAAGAAATAAGTTGGCAGGACAAGGAAGACCAACATTATAGGAGCCATGGTGGCCAAGCTACTTGGCCAAGGACAGGATAGCCTGATCACTGAGGATTAGGACAAAGTGGAGTATCATGACATCTTGGAGGAGGACCCAAGGAATTAGTGAGGCCAGGAGCAGATGAACTAGAGACATTGGGAACAGGGCTTAAACGAGGGAGAGTTAGGCTGGCTAGAAGGATCAAAATAAGCAGGACTAGGAACAAGACTAGAAGGACCAGAGAGGTTAGACCTAATGGCACCAAGACCTGCAGTTCCAAGTGAAGCATGAAGAATAGGAACTGGGGTATTAGGACCAGGAAGGCAAGGGGAACCATGACAACCAGAACCCACAAGGACCAATTGGACCAGGGTAGGACCAAACTGACCAGGCCCAGACCAAGATGACCTAATAGGAAGGACCAGAACCAGTGGATGCAGTGCCAGGTGGACCACAAGGACCTGGACAAGGAGAATTAAGATGAACCAAACCAGGAGGACTAGGAGTGTCTGCCGTAGGAGAACCAGGAAAATAGGGCTAGGAGAAGAAGGACCTAGCAGCCTAGCGGGATTAGGGTAAAGATCAGTAGTACAAGGATTAGGAAGCCCTGGAAGGGCTAATACAAGGATGAGCCAGGACCTTGACCAGGACAGCAAGGGTCAGGAAGGATTACAACCTAGAACACCATATTCAGGAAACCAACGCCAGGAGGAAGAGAACTAGTTTGACCAGAACCAGGTTGAGAATTAGCCGAACCAAAACAAACCAAAAAATGAGGATTTGCAACAGGACTTTGAGGATAGCCATCATCTAAAGGCACAGAAAGACTCGGAAGAGAAGAAAGAATACAGGGAGCAGGACACCTATGTTATTCTAGGCCACAGGTATTAAGATATGTCCATTGTAAATGTTTCTTATTCATGCTTCGTATGTTTCCAACCACTAGAAACCCTTCCTCTACAGACCACATATGTAACTGGTAAGTATTTTTTGAAAAATCAGAGCTTGCAAAGTGAATTAAAGTTCATAACTGTTACGCTCTGATCTCTGAGTAAGAGAAGATGCTGTCCTATGCAGCCACAGTAGTCTGAGAGTGGAAATGAGGGGACATTGATTAAAACATGGAAGTTTAAAGGTGGATGGGTGAAAATGAGTGTTATCTGTGAAGGATGGCTGAAATGGTTTGAGAAACTCAGATGTTTGAAGTCAGGAAAAATAATTCATGGTTAACAAAGAGTCAAAGTGCTATAGCAATCAGCAAATGTGAGCTCAGGATCAAAGGTAGGACTTTATACCATTAGAGTAGGGGTGGGCAGAACTCATGGGGTTTCAATACATGGAATTATGTGGAGTTACAGAAAAACTCTGAAAGATTTCACAGAATTTAGCCAACGGGCAAAAAACATGCATCTCACACTGCTGGTGCTACTATATAGTGCTGGTAGTGCGCCTAGCGATTTGAGTTGATTTTGCTGCTGATCGAGTACCCAATCAACCCATGCTGCAGCAAATCTACATAAAGGGCGGCCCTCTGACCGTGACCGCTCCCAGATGCCAGTGACTGCTTGCATTAGAAAATCACACTAGGAGATGCTACATCTTGTTTGCATATTCTGCAGCCTTGCAGGGAAAAACATCTGTTACACAGCAATCGGTGGAATTTGGCCAAAATTCTTCCAATACCGAGGGTGAATGGAACATTCTGTCCACCCCTAATTTAGAGAAAAACCGGACTGTAAAGGAAAGGAAAGTAAATATTGACTCCGTTAACTTGGGGAAAATTCCCAGCATGTGGAACCATTTGTTTTTTGTCTTTTAGTAACAACTCTGCCTTGGGGCTTGCTTTTGAAAAGCAAAACAGATGTTGAAAAGTTTCCTGGCCAGCCATCATGTCTGAGGTGACTGTCCTTCAAACGTTTCATTCAGAGGCAGGAACCTCAACAACATCAATGTACAGAGTTGTCAACATGGTCTGCAGACAACTCTACATTTGGCGGGCAGAGGTCCCATAGGATGGAACTCTAAATCAGGCCATAGCTTTTCTTCCTTCTGTCATGAGATTGGAATGAAGCCTCACAATTAATCTGTGCTAGTCACTACATAAGGAGCCCTATGTAGTTGTTTCTGTTTTGATAAAATCACCTTAAATATTTGATGGCTCCATGTCACTGGGATACAATAAAAGCAGTTCTGGTCATTGCTCTTACAAACCATTGTTTCAAGTGTTTTTGTCTAACTTTTTTAATGAACTGTACCAGAATTATTAATGCCTGAATACATGGATTTGCTGTAGACAAAGAGGTGTACTGATAATATGGAGCCTTTTGGTCATACTATATGTGGCCCTGGTACATTCCCAAGGCTTTGTGGTTAAGAGCAAGTGCATAGCGTTAGAAACCAAACAGCTTTAACTAGTCTGGCAAAGGTAATAATAATCCTAACAATTAGTCACCTCTGTAGGTAAACATAAAGGAGTAGGAGCATGTGTGGGGCACAAAACAGGTCCATATAGGGCCTCCCAAGTCACTGTCTCTTGGCCCAGGGTATAGCAGAGTAGTATCCTCTGCCATGTCTGTCAAAATAACTTCGAGATCTTTAGACTAGTGGCTGCATCTAAGGTAGTTTTAGCACTAAGAGCCTCGTGTTGCAAAATCACAGGAATTGTGACCACAGGTACCAAATCCTATTTATGAGTTGGAAAATTCTTTAGACTAGTGAAATAACGTTTGCATTTATTTCGTACTGGCAAATAGGAGGGTTTACGAAATGGGTTTCCTCCCTCCCTTTTACAATTTTGAAAGGCATTTACTGCCAGTTTGTGACTGCAATTGCTTACACAAACCATTGATGAGCTAATAACCCTGAGTTGGAGTGGTAACTAATTTTCAAGGGGGAAGGGGAAACTTTAAGATCCCTTTCCCTTTGAAAATCAAATTTGCAGCTTCAGGAGGAAAATGTTTTCCAAAAGCAAAAACATTTTCCTAAACTACCACTGTATTTTTTAAGGAACAGGAGCTACATTGAAAAAAAATGTTTTCCGCTTGGAATGCAGCCATAGAGATGGTGATGTTCTGTTCCTGGAAAGGCCACCATCCCTGTGATTACAGCCAATCACAGAAGGTCCCAAATTAGCACCTGCTTAATGAATAATAATTAGTGGAGATCGATGCCAATTATGTTTGGATATTGTTTGCACTTCTACATGGTGTAAGCAACTGTTGATATCTGGGCAAGGCATAGTAAAGCAAAATGTACACTTTATAAACAGCAGCCTGGAAAATAGTGAAGTTCTTCTGCAGTTCTCATGTATACTGGCTATGTAGTGCATACACTCTATTATTTAGCCGGCCACCAGGTGAAAAATGAAGTGTCTTTTCAAGTTATTTTGAAGGCCACCAGCAAGACAATACAACTTTTGTGGTATGTGGTCATCTGCTGGGTAAATATTGAATTTTCTTTCCTACTTGCATGGCCACTGGTCAAACAATATATAAGTGCTGCTATTTAACAGGCAGCCATATAAACATTACGTTTCTTTGCTATTTTCATGGCTGCTGTCCCAACATTTATGTCTGCTGTTTTGGCAAGAGGTGGGTAATGTGTGAAGATTACTTGAACGCTGATCAAATACTACAAAACCTCAGCTATTTATACAATAGACAACCAAATCAATGCTGTCACTTCATCCAGTTTCCACACCCTCCATCTCTTACGAAAGATCATCAACTGGATTCCCTTTGAACACAGGCAAACCATCACCCACACCTTCATCAGCAGGAGACTGGACTACGACAATGCTCTCTATGCTGGGATCAACAAGAACCTCAAACGCAAACTCCAGAACATCAAGAACTTCTCAGCCAGACTAGTTCTCAACCTACCACACAACTGCCACATCACCCAACACCTGCAGGCAGTATACTGGCTCCCTGTTGAGAAGAGAATCACCTTCAAGCTTCTCACCCACGCCCATAAAGCCCTCCACAACACCGGTCCCACCAACATGAACTACCACCTCTCATTCCACACACCCCAAAGATCCCTCCGCTCAGCTCAGCTCCCCCTTGCGGCGGTGCTGCACATCAAGAAGACCAAAACAGGAGGCCATTCCTTCTCCTACCTCACGGACAAGGCATGGAACACCCTCCCTCTCCACCTCCAACAGACACCAACACTATCCAAGTTCCGGAAGGACCCCAAAACCTGGCTCTTCGACGAATCACTGTGAATGTCCAGGAGCTGCACATACCCCTCAACTCCCCCCACAGCACCTTGAGACCTTTTCGGGTGAGTAGTTGCACTTAACAAGCCCTTGATTGATTGATTGATCCAGTGGTCAGGTAAATGGTGATATTTCCCTTTAATTTGCATGGATTCCGACCAAACAGTGCAGAACCTCCGATATTTAGCCAGCGGCCTAGTAAATAGTGAAGCTGGCCAAACAGTGCTGAATCTCTACTATTTAGCCAGCAGCTGGGAAAATAGTGAAGTTTTCTGCTATTTGCTCAGCCACCAGCAATACAGCCATTTAACCAGTAACTAGGTTAACGGTGAAGTGTTTCTGCTATTTACACAGCCACTGGGCAAACTTTGCAGAATCCCTTTTAATTAGCCAGCGGTTGGGTAAAGAGTGAAGTTCCTATGCTATTTTCAAGACCGATTGTCAAACAGTAAATAAGTAATTCTACTTAGCTAGCGGTCACATAAATAGCAGAAATAATTCACTATTTACCCGGTGGTCTTGTAATTAGCCTATACCTTAACATTTTATTCTTCTAGATGCCCAAAATAAATGGTACGGAGTAATAAGTCGCACCTTAGAATCATTAATATAATGTGGATGGTAAAATTGCAAAATATTTTCTCTTTTTTTTTTACTATAATGTATTTTAAGCACAGTCATTTTCAATTCCGTAGCATTTCCACGCGATGATCCTCCATTATCTTACCACTGGTACACTTCATGTAGATGTACACAGATGAGAGTCACTACGCAAGAAGTCTACACTCATTGTAAATAAAATTGTAAAATACATACATTTTGAAAAAGACAGCAGGTGTTCGGCTTCGCAAGAAAATTAACATTTTGGTGCAGAATATAAATAGATAAAAGTGCAAAAACGCTACCATTATATGGCCTTTTATACTATGATGAACAGGGCTATTAGGACCATGCAATGCACATTACTCACCATACGGAGAGACCCAGCATTAATAAATCTGTAACTCACAGCTGCTGTTAGTATTTAAAAACACCAACCTGAAATGAAATGTGTGCCAGTCTAATGACTGGGCGGAAGCAAAGTGATCTTTAAAATACTCCTTTGTGGTTTTCACGCTGACAGTGGACTTTGATTTATTCTGGACATGTTAGGAGAAAGAACGCTCCAAAAATCTGGCGGGAGATAAATAGCCCGCCCTTGAGTTCTCCTTCAACATATGCCAGATCATTTTACCAAAAAGTAGACTATTAATCTCAGCAATAAAACATTAGGAGAGTTTAACGGCCAATATTTATACATCTTCACTTTCATTCCGTTACAATGACAGCATAACTGAACTAATAGTTTAATGTGTATTTGATAGTAAATTAGATCGTTTTTAATCTTTCCTGTGTACTATTCGTTTATTGCCGTATAAATATCTGTGGAAACCTATTTTACGATCATTGCTTATTGGGAACTCTGAAAGAACAATTGATGTGCCATTTAATCACATGCTTCAGTTAGCTACACCAGAGACAGACATAGCGTTAGGGGCTTTTCTAAAAAGTATAGACATTTAGATTCAAATATTAATGTATTTTATTGTTGTTTGTATGGAGTGGATAATCTAATACTTATTATTATTATTATTATTAATAGTAGTAACAGCAGCAGTAGTAGTAGTAGTAGTAGTAGTAGTAGTAGTAGTATGAGGTGTATTTGGAGAAAGACTAACACTGATACAACTACTGCTACTACTACTACTATTACTATTTCTACTACTACTGTTGCTGGTAGAACTATTACTACTGTTAGCATTAGCAGTAGCAATAATACTACTGCTGCTGCTGCTACTACTAATACTTCTACTACTGCTACTACGACTACTACTAATAGTAATAATAATACTAATAATAATAATCTTAGAAACTCCAAATATATTTTCAGGAAATGCCTAGGATTAGAGGCAAGTTGTATTTCGGTTTGGATGTAATAATAAATACAGTGTTTACAGTTAGCAAAATATTGCATTATATTTTCCTTTGCTTGCAGTAGTATCTAAATAAATTGCATTTTCCACCAAAAATAATTTCTGACAACGACATTTGATACAAATATATTCAGCGACCACTGACACTGAGCTGTTTGTGTGATTTCACTAATACCACTGGCAAAATCAAATGCTGACAAAACCCTTTTACATAATCCAGTTTTAATGCCTGCAATCTATACCGATGAGGAGATATCCTTGCTGAAGCTGTACACAAACATCACAATCTGTTGGCTTGGCCAACCTCCAAACCATTCCAATACACTCATCCATTTTTGGGGGTGGCATAAAGCCGAACCTTGGTGCAGTTGACATTTAGAAACAGATTTTTTAAGAATTAAATCGTGAATCACCAGAGTTATCTGAGCATCTGTGTTTGAAACGCAAAAAAAACCAGTCTGGTCGCAGAAGATCACACTGCACATAGTGTGATGACACATGAACTTTATCATAACATGGCAGGAGCCAGAGGCTAGGATTGCTGTGCATTTTTCTCTGTTAATAAGTGGGCAAACTTTATGACAATATCGTCAACGATGTTTAAATGTATGTTTCGCATGTCCCATATCTCATCTCAACACATTCTGCTGGACTTTCCATTCAGGCAGTCAACATTCAAAGTAGTAAGGCAAACATTTAAGGGCACCCACTTCTAAAAGCAATTCGGTCATTGAGGCAGGCATGCTCACGCGTAAACACACACACACACACACACACACACGCATAGAATGTGCACTTCTGCATTTTCCCTTGCCATTAATCACCAGGAACTGTATTACAAAAAAGTGCACGAGGGGTGCACATGTAGTGCTGACACGATTCTGCGGGGCATTTCCTTCATTGGCATGAGACATAACCCCATGCTAATGTCGCAAACAATTGGTCTCTGCCCCCGCACTGTATTACACATGGTCAGCGACTAGCTGCCGCCTCCCCCCCAAACCGGCACCCAACACCCAGAAACGTGGACACGAGACTTCTTTATTTTTTGGAAGGCGGGCGCTAGTCGCCCGGCCGTATTTATTAAGATATGAAATTAAAAAAGGTTTTAATTGCATGATCAACAATTTATACAAAAATCAGCAGGACATTAGTTACAAAATTATTGTCAACAAGTTTGAGAGCCTGACCTTAACAAAACTCTAATACATGTTGTTTCCTAACCGAGACTAACATCCTCATCTTGATTTTTGTACATTTCTGGCCATATGGCAAGGTCACTACCGGTGTCAGGTCCTACAAGCTGCGCCTCCCCTAGAGACGTGCGCATGCGCAGTGTTACCCCGGGAATTGCCCGGTCTACGCCCTGAACTCCATTTACCCACTAAAGGAGGGCCCTTACTCTGCGCCATCCGGTGACGTCATGAGTCCACGCGCGCGGGGTGGCTACCAGGCTAAGGAAAGCGTGAACTACTCCTACCCGCGCTCCTTTGCTTTGCAGCATCCATTACCTTGCCCCTGGAGTTCTAGGAGTGGCCCGCAGGCCCCTCCCCCTGGGCGGGAACCTCCATAGGATGATGCCCGCCCCCTCAGACCTCAAATATGTGCTCACCGATAATGACCTTACCGCATGCCCCATACCTAATAAATACGACGACCTATGGGAAAAATTCTACAGGACAGCTACACTGGCTAATAAATAACAGCATTACCGTACAGCTACAAAGGGAAAAAAGGCCTAAAGACACTTGGCATCCAAGAAAAAGTACTTCACACATAATTCGCGAAAAAGGGGAAAAAATTTCTAAACATACAGCATCATCAAAATATACCGACAGATCCATTACTATTACCATGTAATACATGTGGACAGTACCTTCGCAAACTTACCATTAAACCGGACATAATGAATGCCACAAAACTTTGTTCTAAGGGATGGTGGGTGGGAAAACAAAGAAGCCCCGAGCGCGGGGCACACGGTGCTGTGGGAGAGCGTCCAGGGACAAGGGGGTCTCCTGGGCGCTCCCCACCTCTTTATTCTCCAGGGGCCAGGCAGGGGGGCACGCCCCCCCCGGCCCGCCCCTCCTGTAGCCCGCCCCCCCTGACCCGGACCTTTTACCTGGTATCCGGGTCAGGGAGGCCGCCGGCCAATCGGTGGTGGGTCGCGCCCCCCAGGGTCCGCCCCCACCACCGAGAGACAACGAAGGAGAATGGGGGTGAGACGGTCGCCGCGCCGCCATGCGTGCGGGGGGGCCGAGGGCCCCCCCTTTTCACATGGTCAGCGACTAGCTGCCGCCTCCCCCCCAAACCGGCACCCAACACCCAGAAACGTGGACACGAGACTTCTTTATTTTTTGGAAGGCGGGCGCTAGTCGCCCGGCCGTATTTATTAAGATATGAAATTAAAAAAGGTTTTAATTGCATGATCAACAATTTATACAAAAATCAGCAGGACATTAGTTACAAAATTATTGTCAACAAGTTTGAGAACCTGACCTTAACAAAACTCTAATACATGTTGTTTCCTAACCGAGACTAACATCCTCATCTTGATTTTTGTACATTTCTGGCCATATGGCAAGGTCACTACCGGTGTCAGGTCCTACAAGCTGCGCCTCCCCTAGAGACGTGCGCATGCGCAGTGTTACCCCGGGAATTGCCCGGTCTACGCCCTGAACTCCATTTACCCACTAAAGGAGGGCCCTTACTCTGCGCCATCCGGTGACGTCATGAGTCCACGCGCGCGGGGTGGCTACCAGCCTAAGGAAAGCGTGAACTACTCCTACCCGCGCTCCTTTGCTTTGCAGCATCCATTACCTTGCCCCTGGAGTTCTAGGAGTGGCCCGCAGGCCCCTCCCCCTGGGCGGGAACCTCCATAGGATGATGCCCGCCCCCTCAGACCTCAAATATGTGCTCACCGATAATGACCTTACCGCCACAGGCCAGCATTGTTAACCGACGATCTGGCCTCCCCCTGCCTAGACCTACCCTAGAAAGTTCTCACTTCAGCAACACCTTCCAACCAGGCCCTGACTCCATCAGACCACAGGACCCTTCCTTCCTCCGTCAAATGCACTCCCCTCACCAGGTAGAACAAATACACCCATGTTGGATCATCTGCAACCGAGGGGGGGGCTTGAAATATTTTGTCCCACTGTGTGTTGATCCTCTTTATCGAGTGATTCAACGCCCTGACCGAGTCCCCGCCACCACGGGATAAGTTGAGACCCTACTACTGTGCCACCCGGGCAAGTCCTGAAGACCCACCCACAGTGGAGATGAACTCATCAATGAGTATTCGCCTCCCCAGTTTGGCCAATTCAGTCCCCCCTAGGTGAAGTATCACCACTGACAGGGGGTCGGGCTGCTGAGCTACAAGTAAGTCCCTGCAAGAAGTTCCTGGACTGACCATGGCACAGACCCTTAAACCAACTCTTCCCTGTCCTGCGTCCAGCCTGTTGCTTGTGCTGGCACATTGTAGCTCCTCAACTTCTGGTGATGAGTTCCTCCCCTGCGTGACAGGTTTGAGAAACTGCAAGAACCAGGAAAAGGCCAAGAAAACCTGGGTGACAAATTTCCCACTTCCACCTTAGGGAATGGGTAGTACTTACACCTGCCAGCAATACTTGGGCCCTTGGTGTCCTCTTTCTCGACGTATGCTTCCCTTTTGACGTCCACCCGCTGCTGATGCTGCGGTGTGGAGCACTCCTCAGATATCCGCCATGGACCCAGCCGTGACTGACGTCAGCATCCCTTGGGCTGTCCACCTGTTGCAGCTGTTGTGATGTGGAGCACTCCAGGTATCCACCATGGACCCGGTCATACATAAATTGGAAAGATAGACACACACCATTAGTGTTTCCGGCAATAACTGCTGTACACGCGTTAGACTTACATTACCATCAGTCGCTAAGTTTTAGATAATCTTAGTGCCAGATTACTACACATAAACACGTCGACAGTAAATGTTAAGCAAAGCCTCAGTCTGTCTGTTTGCTAGTGCAGCATCTATGTCGTTAAAGCATAGGATCAGTGCCGCCCTAACCATGTTAGGCTGTAAAATTGGCTTCCTATTTTCACAATCATTGTTACACAAGAAAGTTGTGCTGCAGGCGAGGACATTGCCTCTTAATCCTGGTTTTCTACCCACGTCTTTATGCCTAGGATCTATGTGTAAAAACAAGACAGTCTACTTAACAAGTGCAGCATCACAGTTTTCAGCTAAAAGAATTAGCACAGCCCTAACTCCGCCAGGCCATAAGCTGGCCCAAGGACCTTTTCTGCACGCCACTTTGGCTTCTGGGAAATATCATCCCAGCCAACCGGACATGGTCACATGCATCCCCAGAACTATGTGATGCCGCAACTAGGCTCTTGGGCACCTTTTAGGTGTGCCATCAGGGTGTGTATCATTATCAAGACCCCAAGTAGTCTTTCTAAAGGCTCTAGGCCCTTGTCTCTATGCCATTCGTGGTTCCCCCACCATATTATTAATATATGGCTTTGGTACACCCCTAGAGCTCAACGTATATGGTGCTAAATTACCGTGTGCTATATAAGTTTTCACACTGTAATTATTCGCCTCAAATCTCATCATAGGCTCAACGTATATTGTGCCAATTTACTTGTGTGTTAAACAAGTTTACTTATTGAACTAAAAGGGGTGTGTTTAGTACAAATACATATATTTGTTGTTATATACCTGTTCTTTTTTCATTTACTCATTCATGAAATTAAAGACTGGTAAAACAAGCTGCTCTATATTCCCTCAAGACTTAGCCTGAAGGCTGCACGCAATACAGCTAACCCTAGGATAGCTTAATAATAATGTTGACTTTAACCTATCATCCATGAAGGGTCGTTTGGACAGGTGCAATGTTTGGACTGGTGCAATGTCCCCCCATAGAATAGTGAACAGCACCTCATATGGTGATTACCTCCACAATGAAATAAGTCCATTGTTTGGCTTTCTGTTTTGGCTTGCAAAGGCAAGTGGGACCTGGGAAACTGGCTCTCCGTCTCGTCAAGCCCTACCCTTAGATGTCGTTAATCCCCAGGTTGACCCCAAGAGAAGGTGGTATCCCTATTGGTGAAGGTTTCCATGATTGTTCTAACTATCACCTAGAAGACACCAATGATAGTCGTTCTATAGTGTCAAAATTTGACTTATGTCAATGGCTGTTCCTTGCGAAGAGAAATAAGCACCGACCATGGCTTGGATAAAGTATTGCACGTGCTTAGAGGACATCAATAAAGCAGCCCAGGAATGGCAACATCCATCTCATTCTCCCGGTGAACTTTAATGTCCCCCATGTAGTGTGAGCTCTGATTTAGACAATGAGTTTTCCGAAACTGAACCCATCAACCGAATGACCCGAGGTCTTGAGTGCCGACAGGGCATCTTTTGGGTAACTCACAACCCATGGTGGGGACCCGTCCCATCAGGGAGCTGCGTCTGCCTTGTGAATTCTACAAAAAGCGCAACCCGAGCGTTTTAAGACGCCCAAGCTCCATATTGATGAGTCCCCCCCAGCACGTGGATGCGATCCAGTTGATGGGCATCGGTGACTTTGTGTACATCGGGTCACATTGAATACAGTGAATACTGCTGGTGCTAATTTAAGATAGAGTAAGTGCCACAGTTTTGGGCTGACTGGACTCCTAAATGCTTGAAAAGCTGGGGAAGTGTTACTTTACCACATTTGTGTCAAACTGGATACTGGTGAAAGAAATTTTTAAGGTACAAGTCTAATTTCGGCTAGAAAGGCAGCAGCATGCCCCCCAATAACCTTAATGTAACCATATACCACAATAATATATCACAGCCCAGCTGCCTGTCGTGACAGCACAGCCCCACTATTACAGAGTGTCAACCCCTGTTTTATGTGGCCTTAGCCAATCCACATGATGACATTGCAAATTGCGTGAAATCTTGTCCTTTGGGATACAAAATCACATGAAGATGCAAAATGTTAGCGTCAGCCTTAAAACATTCAAGCAAGCTATGATTTCACCGTAATCAATCACCTGTATGCTCACGAAAAATATTGAACATGTTACCTTAATCACGTCATATTACGATATTCATAGATATTCATTTAATATGTCTCCGAAGCTCAACATTGGTGTGACATTTCAAATCATTCCGAAACATTTTATTTAAAAATGCAGTAAACCGTAACTTACTCGAAATTGCAAAAGTTAAACGTTCAACTAAATTTAATTTGAAAGTATTCCTCAGTAAACGAATATTTCCAGCTAGAACTTGACTTATAATTTGCGTCCAAAAGTGTTGAATTGACTATTTTTAGGCCATCTTCTGTATGGCAGATACTTAGTAAGTTTTTGCAAAATAACTCAGATATTGTTTTTATGTGCCTCGTGTTCTATTGTTAAACATCTGATAGTTCTAAATTGTATATTCTATACAATCTGATCTGTGATTATAATCGTAGCTGTGCGCACAGAAATGTCATTGTGAGTAATTCTTTTCTAGTGTATTAACGTTGGTCTGAAGTGAAACCAAATCTTCCCTCCAATTTGTTTTATACGAGAAATCAAGAAATTCATCTACAAAATGGAGGTGCATCCCTCTGCCTCTCTGACGCATGCTTCATGATCTGCCCATTTCTAAACCCATGAATTACGACAGCAGTGGCTTCACGTTGAGCATATAAAATTGTGCAGTGATGGATGTTGCATCCCTGTTGAATAAATAGCTCTTGTCCGATGCAAACTATTAAAATGAGATATGTATTCTTGCACACTGACTGGAGAATTAGAAGAAACATCCCCACTTTCTGACTGCTCCATGAAAACACAACCAGGTAAAAGCAGGGCCCCATTATTTCCTTGTGCAGAGACCCTTCTGAAAGGGTCTGAGAAAGAACTTATCACCCGTTTACTGCATTCTACACTCCATTCACAGACGGACTACCCCCTTCCCCCCTGGGGAACTTTGAAGAGACTTCAAAGGCAGTAGGAGTCGTTCTGCGTGGTGGCATTGCAGGAAGCACAATAAAGCCATCAACCTCAGTAGCATAACAAAAGGCTCCCGGCCATTTCCAGCCTCAGACCCAGGGGAAGAAAAGAGTAGTTGTAACAATGCTGAACCCTCTTTCTAAACGAGTGTTCTATTAATACAAACATAAAAAAATATATATATATATTTTTATATAGCACAAACACGACTCAAAGGCATTGTAGCGCTTTAGAAGAGCATTACGTCACAAGTCATGTTCATTATTTAGATACCGGGAGATTAAACAATGCGCCCAGAATCACAGGATCTTGAACGACGCCTTTGGGGCGTTGCACAGCTCCAAAGTCGCAGCCCTCCCCCTACCGAAGGAGTTAAACTAACAAATAATCGAGGTAGCTATCTTAGCAGTAGGGTTGGGAAGCATTGTGCACGAATTATGCAGCTGAATTTATGGAGTGTTTTGTTACCCGCAACGCAGTATCCTGAGACCCAAAGCCGAGTAAGGTTAGAGTTCTCAAATGACCCAGTTTCACGAGTGAGTTTCTCTTCAAGTACTGGGGTTTGTAGTCCTATTCAACACATTATAAAAATAAGACTACCGGTGCCAGGATGCACAGGAAGTTCAAGAACTGAATGCGCTGCTCACGCACCGAACAGGGAAGCAGTTACTTGATACCTGAATGGCCACATATTATACACCACTCCGGGGCTTTCCCTGACCAACCTAATGCATTCTGGGAGTGGTACACCTGGTTTATTTCAACTGAACTATCACACCAGAAAACAGTTCCTTCCTGAATGTGGACCCTCGCCTACTTAAATATTGACTGAGCCTTAATGAGCGCCGCACAGCCCCTGCCTCCTGGTGTCGAGCACTTTAGGGGCCTGTAAAACAGCGTGCGCTCCACATTTATCCTCTGAGCACTTTAGGGGCCTGTAAAACAGCGTGCGCTCCCCATTTATCCTCTGCGTCCTGCCGTGACATGCTCAAAAACGGACTTAATAACTGCGTTAAAACGGTAAATTTCGAATGTTACACATTTCACTTGTCCATCTGTAACCACACATCTATTTAGGGCTGCCAAATCATAGTTCTAGCATTGTTCCACCATCGCGCCGGGCACTTCCTTTCAATTTAATTACCTCCGTTCCGCCTGAAGCAGCCATGCACTGCCCGTCCAGCCGCCCACCAGCGATGCTCCTCCGGTGTTTCTTCTTGGGCCCTGTCCCTGGTCCGAGTTGCCCGTCCTGCCGCCTCCTTTGTTCCAAATCCCTTGATCGCCCCCAGGGAGAACCGTCCAGCCGTCCTGGCTATCAACCCTGCAGGGAAACAAAAAAGGAGACAATTACTCCGCCCCGAGCGCGGGGCCGTGGCAGTCGCGTGAAGGCTCTGCCCCTCCTACGGGTCTCCGGAGAATTTCAACTTTCTCGGGGTCTCACTCCAACCCCCCCTCGCACGCACGGAGACAAAGAAAAAACAAAGAAGCGGCTGGCTCCACGCGGCTAGCTCCCGGAACAGCTTGCCTGAAAAAGAAAGGGGGAAAACAAATTACTAAACAAAGAAGCCCCGAGCGCGGGGCACACGGTGCTGTGGGAGAGCGTCCAGGGACAAGGGGGTCTCCTGGGCGCTCCCCACCTCTTTATTCTCCAGGGGCCAGGCGGGGGGGGCACGCCCCCCCCGGCCCGCCCCTCCTGTAGCCCGCCCCCCCTGACCCGGACCTTTTACCTGGTATCCGGGTCAGGGAGGCCGCCGGCCAATCGGTGGTGGGTCGCGCCCCCCAGGGCCCGCCCCCACCACCGAGAGACAACGAAGGAGAATGGGGGTGAGACGGTCGCCGCGCCGCCATGCGTGCGGGGGGGCCGAGGGCCCCCCCTTTTCATATGTGGGTGCCGAGACAAACAGGCCGCCGGGAGGGGTGCGGGCTCTACAGTACAAAGAGGTGCTGCACAGTCAGTGTACCTCCCGATGGGACATTGTAAGAGGTGAAAAGGGGGCCCCAATGACCACTCAGACCCCACTACAGGCATGTGTAGTCCCTCACTGTACTTACTTTCAGGATATCTCTGTCCCCCTTTAAAAAGCAGGCTGGGTGCCAACTGCACTGTTAAAGGTATTCTGAAATCTTGAAACAGTCGGTCAACTTTTCCACTAATGCCCTGCTTTCATAGTCAGGTATAATTTGCGCCTGCCTTGGGGTTTATTAGAGTCCACTGTCCCTGTTAGCACCTGCTGTATTTAGTTAAATGAGCACTGTGGGGCGAACAGGGTCAGTGCACATTATCTATATTACGGCTCCATATCAATTAAGCAAGAACATTGGAATGAACAGTAATACTTGAAAAAAAAACTGTTAAAGGACATCGTAAGTACCACATTTAGGATCACAGCCTGCCTCCCTATGAAAGATATTGAATGGTTGGATGGGGCTGGTGTTGGAGAAGGACCTCCTAGAGCAGTTTCTAATTTATGATGGAATCCTCCTAGATTTCATTAGAAGACTGGAGGCTACCATTATGCAATAGCTTTTATTATTGCCCAAACATGCAACCCTTTAAAGAACATATTACATCACAAACTAAACATTCCAAAGAACATAAACAGATGTCGTTGTAACCAGGCATCGTCCCCTTTTATTCGCTGCTCCTAGACAGTTAACTACATGTTTATTTGTATCTGTACATTTTTCTATTACCTTTGATATAGGGTGTTCTTTTGCTATTAACTTTAGCATACGATGTATGGTTTGCCTATCTCAACAAATTACGGAAGGTTTTACTGCCTTCATTTTAGTGTCTTTTACTGAATGTATTCCCTCCTTGGTTTGATTCTTAAAAAAAAAAAAAAAGAGAAGAGACTAACTGAACTGATGTGTAAGGTAAGTAAACTTTACTCTTCACTTTGGTACCCTTCTAATTTTTGGTCAGGTTTTATTTTTCACCTATTTTTTTCAAGACCCTTTTGCAATCTCTGAGGGAATACGCTCTTATATAGTTAAAAAGCCTTTGACCTGGACGCGATCATCAGAGGTCTGCGGAGCGGCGCCAACGGTCTTCTGAGGTCGAAATCAGCTGTCTGCCACTAGAGCGGCATGAGGCTCCCCTCGTACAGTGCACTCCGGCCTCGGCTGACTGCCCGCTCCTCCAGGCACAGCTGACGCCAGCCTGCTCGCTTTCTCCCTGCTTGCCTCCCCTCACGACACAAGTCAGCGGGCAGGGCTTACACTTTTTGCTCAGGCAACCTTTCCCCTTAGGGACCCGCCGAGCAAATGTAACAGAAACAGGGAAGACCGCCCTGGCTTGCGCTGTGCATTGCTATGGCTATGCACGGTGCAGAGCTCAACAAATCTGCATTGCTGAACGTTAATCAGGCTAATCTTTACCGGTTGAGGTGGTAAAACCGCAAATTTCTTAACAATTTGGCTCTAATACCAAAATATATATATATATTTTAACTTGGAAATATCCCCTGAACAACATTTATTGGAGAGGCTAGTTGCCAAGCACTGCCCTATATCCATTGGAAATATTAAGTACGTTCTTATCACAGAAGTCCTTTTTTTTAAGATAACCATATACAAAGATGTCAGAGAACAAAACAGTGTTTAAGGAGGACATCCCCCTTACCGAGAAACAGCCTAAGTCCTCATTGAAAGAGGCAGTGGAGGCAGCCTTTAGTAAAGGGAAAAGGGACCACATTGCTGAGGAAGACTCAGCTGACATCTCTGAAGAGGAAAACCATCTACCTAAGAAAAGAAGGTAAGGCTTTGAAAAAGACAAAGCATCTTGTACCCCATGGTAGCCTGCGTGCTACAAATGACTGGGTACTATCCCTAGGTAGCCTGTGCGCTACAGATGACATGGGTGGCCCTAGCGGCACAATGAGAAAGAGCGACCATTTAGATGCAAAAAGTGCAGGTATCCCTCGTGGCACAAGAAGACCAGGTGACCGTCACAACACAAAATACCTCAATTCACCAACTGATGATGATGAAGAATATGTGTTACCAATTAATATTGATGATGATGCAAATGAATATATATTTGATCCCCTTGAGACATTTGACGATCACCTCCTTGATGAGGATCTAGATCAACCCAGTAATTCCAATTCCATTAAAGACCCAGCGGGGATGGAGATATTTAATCCCTCTCGCATCACTCAACCTAGGGGATCTGACTGGTGTCCTTTGGACTGCGTAGCAAAATGTATCAAATTTGGATAAGGAAACCCCTTGAGAAAGACACACAAATCTACTGAGGGCAGAACGCCTGAGACCCTTTTTGGATTACAAATCAGGGATGACACCAAACTTAGACCCCGATTTATTGATATTTCAAAAGGAAGATACCCTAGGAAGGGACTGGACCGTTGCCTCAAACAGTGTCAAGACAAACTGTTGGACACTCTGGGACCACTGGCTAGAATCCTAGTCTTAGCGGAGGAAGACTCTATTAAAGGCACTCCAGTGGATGTAGAACTCATCTGAGGATGGAGCCAATTTGCCCTATGCCTTCTGGTAATACCAATGCAGGGCTTATCTCGGAAAGGAGAAGGGCTATACTGATGAGGATGAACCCCAAATTGGGAGACCTGGTAAACAAAGAAGTCCAGGGTGACCCCATCAGTTTACATTGCACGGAAAATGTTGTTAAAACTTTGGGGAAATACATTTCCACCTTCTCTACCTCTCGTAAGGCCAAGACGCATGAGACACATGTTTGGAGGTAGAATTTTTGGAAGGCCGACAGGATGGGACTGGCTGTCAGCCGCAAACACTATAGGTCACCCTTCCACCAGCAGAATCAATGCTGTTATGGAAGGTACTTCAGTAGAAACAACTCCTTCTTTTCAACAATGAGGCCGCAGCACCAGTGCATGAGGAGAAGGTAGAGGAAGATTCCAAGGACAAGGACAGCAAGGTAAGGCTTCTCCCCTCTGGGTCTCTCCACCCAAAGGTAGGAGGAAGACTACGCCTCTTCAACCATCATTGGTTCTTATTCACAAACAACTGTTGGGTACTAGATACTATAAGTTGATTCAAAATAGTTTTTATCAAAACTCCTTACCAGACTCGCCAACCCAGTAAGATTATCCTAGACCAGGAAAATTAAACTCTGTTAGTGACAAAAGTGAGTCAGATGCTGTCAAATGGGGCTATATGCAAGGTAACAAACACTGGTCAGGGATTTGTGAGCATGATATTTCTAGTAAAGAAAAATTATTTTGAGGGAACTAAATATGTTCCTTGTGTACAGGCACTTCAAGATGGAAGGTATCCATCTTCTAAGGGACACCCTACAAGAGCATGACTGGCTCATGGAGCTGGACCTCAAGGACCCTTACTTCACAATACCTATGGACAAAGAATCACAGAATGTATTTAAGATTTGTTCGAAAAGGAGTGACCTACCAATTTTGTTGTCTCTCCTTCAGCCTCCGCTCAGCACCTTGCTGTTTCACCAAGGTTCTGTGACCAGTGGTTGCCTCCCTGAGGGTAAGACAAGTTTGGCTAGTAATCTATCTAGATGACCTATTACTGAAGTCAGGAAGAGATTCTAATACACATGAAATGGTATGGGGACCTTTTGGAAGGATTAGGATTTATTATCAACATATAGAAATCCTTTATGACCCCAACACAAAATCTAGAATTCCTGTTATTCCAGGTAAACACCATTTCAGCCCAGTTACAATATTTACCTTATGAAGTTGCCTGAAAAAAAAGGAAGTAACATATGTATTATCCCAAAGTATAGTGAGTTTAGGAAAACTAGCAAGTCCTCTTCCATTTAGGCAATCTCCCCAGTGCCACTCCACTATAGGGCCTTACAGAGACTGAAATCTTCAGGGCTGAAGAAGGGTCATTGGTATTCGGACAGACTTACCCTGTCATTGGAGGCTCAGGAGGACCTCCTATGGTGGTGCAACAATATAGACACCTGGAATGGGAAAGCATTTTTTGGGAACAGCCCTGATCACACTTTGAATCACGTGCAAGCAGTCTAGGTTGGAGTGAAAAATTAGGGGGAAATGGAAACAGGGGGGAAATGGTCCCAAGAGGAACTCCCACTCCACATAAATTGCTTAGAAATTTTGGCAAGTTTGAATGCTTTAATGGGCTTAAAGTCAATACTAAAAAACAGCACAGTTCTGAACAAACTAGACAGCTTTACAGCTGTCTCCTACATCAACTGCTTAGGAGGAGCAAGGTCAAGATTACTTTAAGATCTAGTCAAGAGGTTTAGGTACTTCTGTTGAATGAAAAAGATTGTTCTGAAAGCAGAATGTATCCCTCGCCATCTAAACACAAGGGCAGATTACAATTCAAGGTGTCTAAGGGATTAAAGCGATTGGAGGCTGAATCCAATAACCTTCCAGAAAGTTCAGGACCTGTGGGGCCCTTTCCAGGTAGAGCTGTTTGCCAACAGGCTACCATTTCAGTTGTATCAGTATCACAGCAGGAGGCCCGACCCCCAAGCTGTTGCAGTGGAAGCTCTGGTCCAATCTTGTAAAAAACTGGGATGCTACGCCTGCTCTCCAATCGCACTAATTCAGTGGGTTCTACTGAAAGTTGAAATTGCGGGTTGTAGCATCGTTCTAGTTACACCCTTTTGAAATACTCAAATTTGGTTCACAGGTGTGATTGAATTGGCAATGGAGGTGCCACACCTTATGCCAAGAAGTTTAGACCTTCTCCAGGGACAAGAAGGAGAAGTACACCCTCTTCCTCTAGAAGGAAACATGAACCTTCTTGCTTGCAAGATTTCAGTGGTTCCAGAAGATACTATGGCCTTTCGAGAGAAACTAAAAGCCTACTGGATGAAGCATGGGCACCAGGAACAAGGAAAATATACACTAGTGTATGGAGGAAATGGTGTAGTTGGTGCCTGGAACGGAATCTGGATCTCGTGGACACCTCTGTAGTAGCCGTAGCTAATTACCTAGCAGATCTATTTAAATCAGGGTTATGCTATAGAACAGTTAACTGCTAAAGATTAGAAATGTAGGCAGACCACTCACTTCTAAACGATTATTCTATTGGTACCGGCGCCTTAATACTTAGTGTAATGAAAGAATAAGACTTTCGAGCCATCCAAGGGCCAAATTATTCACTATGGAATGTTAATCTTATCTTCAACCTTTTACCTCCTGGCCTGATAACTCTTATCTTTCCAAAAAACAATTATAGATTAAATTAGCAACTTTACTTTGTCTAATATCCTTTAGAAGAGTGTCAGATGTCAAGGCACTAGAGACCTATAATAGATTCTACTCCCCAGATGGAGTACTTTTTAAAATATGGAAAAAGACCAAAACTATGTCGGCAAATATTTTTTACCCTTTTTTTACCTATGCGTGGTGAGCTGTATGAAAGCTTATGAACAAAGAATGATTGATGTTTGACCTAACAGCAAAAGTCATTTCTTATAACCTTTGTAAAACCCTGTAAGGCAGTCTCTTCTGCTCCAATTTAGAGATGGGTAAAAGCTTCCAAGTGTGAAGCAAGGTTAGACTTATCCAAGTTTGGTGCACACAAATCCTGTGGGTCAATGGCCAGTCAAGTTTTCTGGGGTGGGGGGATCCTTTTTGATATTCTAAAAGCAGCAGACTAGTCAAATGCTTTCACCTTTGTTAAATGTTACCTTATATATGTGGAACACCTAAGCAATGTAGCATTAAAAAGCTTTGGTCCCAGATGGACAGACCAATGACAGGATCAAGGTCAGTGGCCAAAATATTGGTCTTTGTACCATCATCAAAAAACTGTAAGCAAGACACACAGCTACAAGCAAAGGTTGCACTCTAGATGCGTTGCATATTTTAGGTTCATTCAGATGTAAGTAATAGGCTTGCCTGCATTGAAATAAATGACCATGTTGTAGATAGTATGTTCAGCCTATTTAGGACTGCCTTCACAGGTGCCTTTCCTTGCAAAGAGGGGACATAATATGTGTTATAATGCTCCACTTGTGCTGGTGCAGTGGTTTCCTATCATCATAGCTTAGTTTGGTCTACATGAGCATGTGTCCATAACACTTGATTATGTAACCGTGCTTGTCTTGTGTACATGAATGTTTTGCATATGTCTGCATCACCTGTTTATTTGTAAGCAGTTTTTCGATGACACAGTTACCTCGTGATACAGTAGCACCTCTCCATAGACAGTCTCCACTCTTTGCCAGATTAAGTAAATAGAGGTAGGAGTGGGCTAATTACTGAATTTGGCCTCCCTGATCTCTCTGAGTCAAGGGAAAGGACGGTGTTATACAATTGTGAGGACTAAGTCAATTTTAGTAGAGAAAGAGACTTTAGTGACATATTGAAAATTACATGCAGACAGGGCTGTCACGAGAGGAGGCTGTGTCATCAGTTATGTCACTGACCATGTCATGAGTGATGTAATATGTTACGTCATCAGCAGTGCATTGCAGGGGTGCAAGATATAGTGACGCAAGTAAAATGTCAGTCTAACTATAACGTCCTTGAAGCCTGTGGTTTTTTCACTGAATTTCTAAGTTTTAAAAAAAATGCTAATCCCTAACTATAACATCCCTGAAACCTATGTTTTTTTCAGTGTATTTCATAAGGTGTTTTAAATGCTAATCATTAACCATAATGTCCCCGAAACCTATGGTTTTTCAGCAAATGTCTAAGGTTTTTTTAAATGCTAACTTCTAACTATGCCTACATAAGTAGGACATGTGCAGAAAGAGGAAGAAAGGTGCAGAAAGAGGCAAGAGTGGTGCAGAAAGAGGAAGAGAGGTGTAGAAAGAAGCAAGAGCAATGCAGAAAGATGCAACAGAGGTGCAGAAAGAGGAAGAAGGGTCCAAAAAGAAGCAAGAAATGTGAAGAAAGATTCTAAAGAGGTGTAGAAAGAGGCCTACTTTGACTGTACCTTAGAGCAGATTCATACAAAGTAGCCTAATCACTAATCCTTCTCCCACAATGTCTTCGACCTCATTTTTCTCTTCAAGGTTCACTATTAATCTACTGCTCTACTGTTAGGCCTACCAAATTTAAAACAGCAGTGCTAAGCATATCAATGTTGTAAGTCTGGGCAAGTTTGTGAAGGTATGCATGCTTGTCTATGCTGTTACCTAGTGACATGTCAAATGAAAATACATTTTCAAATACTTGATACATGTGTTTTAAACAGCATACTCGGTAAATTTGTGTACAAAAAGGTATATGTACTTCTTTCTGTTCACAATACAGGGCACATGGGTATTCAATAGTATGTTTGATGGGCTCTATAACACATATATACATAAGACATGTTTGCCTGTGTAACCGAATGACAAAGCAGAACTGAGAAGATTTGACCAACTACAGGAGAAATGATCCGCTTTTTAACCTACCATTTTCAGAAGCATTCCACATGTACGAATACATGTACAAGTAGACATATAACTCAGTCACAAGAGCATGCAGACCTTTAAACTTGACAGCTTGCACTTCCCATTTGAGTACAGAAAGAGGCAAAATAAATTCAGACAGAAGCAAGAGAGTTGCAGAAACAGGCAAAAGAGGTGCGGAAAGAAGGAACAGGGGTACAGACAGAGGCAAGAGAGGTGCAGAGAGAAGGGAGATGGATACAGACAGAGGCAAGAGAGGTGCAGAAAGTTGTAAGAGAGATGCAGAAAGGAGCAAAAGCAGTGCAGAAAGAACCAACAGAGGTGCATAAAGAGGCAAGAGGGGTGCAGAAAGAGGCAAGAGAAGTGCAAAAAGAAGCAAAAGAGGTGGAAAAGAGGCAAGAGTGGTGCAAACACAGGCAAAAGAGGTACAGAAAGAAGAAAAAGGGGTGCAGAAATAGGCAAGAGGGGTACAAAGATTTGCAAGAGAGGTGCATAAAGAGGCAAGATGGGTACAAAAAGAGACAGAAGAAGTACAAAAACAAGCAAAAGAGGTGCAGAACGAAGCAAGTAGGGTACAGAAATAAGCAAGAGAGGAGCAGAAAGAGGCAAAAAGCATTCACAAAGAGAGAAGAAAGTTGCAAAAAAAAAGCAAAAGATGTGTAGAAAAGAAGTAAGGGAACTGCAGAAAGAAGTAACAGAGGTGCATAAAGAGGCAATAGGGGTACAGAAAGAGGTTTGAGTAGTGCAGAAGAAGAAACAGAGGTGCAGAAAGAGCCAAGAAAGTACAGAAAGATGTAAGAGAGTTGCATAAACAGGCAAAAAAGGTGCAGAAAGAGGGAAGAGGGGTGCAGATAGAGGCAAGAGAGATGAAAACAATTAAAGAGGTGCAGAAAGAGGCAAGCGGGATGCAGAAATATGCATGAGGGTTACAGAAAGAGGCAAGAGAAGAGCAGAAAAAAGCTAAAGATATACAGAAAGAAGCAAGAGAGTTGCAGAAACTGACAAAGGAGGGGTAGAAATAGGCAAGAGCAGTACAGAAAGAACTAACAGAGGTGCAGAAAGAGGCAAGAGGGATGCACAACGAATCAACAGAAATGCATAAACAAGCAAAACAGGTGCAAATAGAGGCAGGGGGGCGCAGAACGAGGCAAGAGTGGAACAGAAAGGGACAAAAGAGGTACACAAAGAGGCACAAGGGGTAGAGAAATTTGCAAGAGAGGTGAAAAAAGAAGCAAGAGAATTGCAGTAAGAAGCAACAGAGGTGCAGAAAGAGGAAATAGTGGTGCAGAAAGAAGCAAGAGAAGTAAAGAAATAAGCAACAGAGGTGCAGAAGGAGGCAAGGCAAGAGCAGAAAGAAGCAAGAGAGGTGTAGAAAGAAGCAAGAGAAGTGCAGAAAGAATCAACAGAGGTACAGAAAGAGGCAAGAGAAGAGCAACAAAGCAAAAGAGGTGCAGAAAAAGGCAATAGATTTGCAGAAACTGGCAAAAGAGGTGCAGAAATAGGCAAGAGCAATACAGAAAGAACCAACAGAGGTGCAGAAAGAGGAAAAAGGGGTGCAGAACGAATCAACAGAAGAGCAGAAAAAAGCAAAAGAGATGCAAAAAGAGGCAGGAGGGTGCAGAAGTAGGGAAGAAAGGAACAGAGAGAGGCAAGAAAGGAACAGAAAGAGGCAAGTGAGGTGCACAAAGAGGCACAAGGTGTATAGCAATTTGTAAGAGAGGTACAGAAAGAAGCAAGAGAAGTGCAGAAAGAAGCAAAAGAGGTACATAAAGAGGAAAGAGTGGTGCAGAAAGAAGCAAGAGAAGTGCAGAAATAAGCAACAGAGGTGCAGAAAGAGGCAAGACAAGAGCAGAAAGAAGCAAGAGAGATGTAGAAAGAAGCAGAAGTGCAGAAAGAATCAACAGATATGCAGAAAGAAGCAAGAGAAGTACAGGAAAAAGCAACAGAGGTACAGAAAGTGGTGAGAGAGGTGCAAAAAGCAGATGAGATGTGCAAACAGAGGCAAGAGAGGTACAAAAAGAAGAAAAAGGGATGCAGAAATAGGCTAGAGGGGTACAAAGATTCACAAGAGAGGTGCATAAAGAAGCAAGAGCTGTGCAAAAAGAAGGCAAGATGGGTACAGAAAGAACAGAAAGAGACAAAATAATTGGGTGCAGAAACAAGCAAAAGAGGTGCAGAACGAGCAAGTGGGGTACAGAAAGAGGCAAGAGAGGTGCAGAAAGAGGCAAAAAGTGTGCACAAAGAGGGAAGAAGGGTGCACAAAGAGGCAAAAGGGGTGCAAAAAGAAGCAAAAGATGTGTACAAAGAAGTAATAGAACTGCAGAGAGAAGCAACAGAGGTGTAGAAAGAGGCAAGAGGGGTACAGAAAGAGGCAAGAAAGTACAGAAAGATGTAAGCAAGTTGCAGAACAGGCAAAAGAGGCCCAGAAAGAGGGAAAAGGGGTGCAGATAGAGGCAAGAGAGGTGAAAAAAACAAAAGAGGCGCAGAAAGAGGCAAGAGGGATGCAGAAATATGCAAGAGAGAAGCAAGAGCAGTGCAGAAAGAACCAAAAGAGGTCCAGAAAGAGGCAAGAGGGTTACAGAAAGAGGCAAGAGAAGGACAGAAAAAAGCAAAAGACGTACAGAAAAAGACAAGAGAGTTGCAGAAACTGGCAAAAAGTAGTGACGAAATAGGCAAGAGCAGTACAAAAAAAGCCAACAGAGGAGCAGAAAGAGGCAAGAGCGGTGCAGAATGAAACAACAGAAGTGCAGAAAAAAGCAAAAGAGGAAGGAGGGTGTAGAACAAGGCAAGAGAGGAACAGAAAGAGGCAAGAGAGGTACACAAAGAGGCACAAGGGGTATAGCAATTTGCAAGAGACTTGCAGAAAGAAGCAAGAGAAGTACAAAAAGAAGCAACAGAGGGAAGAAAGATGCAAGAGGGATGCAGAAAGAGGCAAGAGAAGTGCCTGAAATAAGCAGCAGAGGTGCTGACAGAGGCAAGAGAAGTGCAGAAAGAAGCAAGAGAGGTACCGAAAGGAGCAAGTAAAGTGCAGAAAGAAGCAACAGAGGTGCAGAAAGAGGCAAGAAGGATGCAGAAGAGGCAAGAGAAATACACAAAGAGGCAAGAGAGGTACAGAAAGAGGTAATAGGGGTGTAGAAAGAGGCAAGAGAAGTACAGGCAGAAGCAACAGAGGTACAGAAAGTGGCAAGAGAGGTGCGGAAAGAAGGGAGGTGCACAAAGCTGAAGAAAAGTACAGAAAGAAGAAAGAGAAATGAGGCAAGCAAGGCACACAAACAAGGAAGAGTGGTTTGCACACCATTAGTATCAATTTAACACCCACATTTAGCAATAAGTAAGAGGTGACCTTTCTAGGTTTGAAAAGGGCGTTCCATCACTCTATAACACTTGTTGCTGCATTTTTGGGAACGTTTGAGCCGTTTGAGCTAGAAACAAGTTTTTTTCTATTCAAATCTGCACATTACGCAGCAGATGATGGATTATGTGGCAAATGTGGAAAATGTATAATAGTACGAAAGTAGGTGCAGCCAGTGGCCCTGCTCATACCTCTGACTAGGTCCAGAAGTGCTCCTCATTGGTTACTTCTTTTTTTAGTCTCATGGAGTTTGTACTTTAGCTTCTATGGAAATGAGGGTGACTAAAGCGGAGGTTCCCTTTTCCACATCACAGACTACCATACCGCATAATTAATCTCCAAAACACATGATTCCACTCTACATATTACCTATAGACTAAATACAATTTTCTTTCTATCCACATAATTTCACTGCACAACATACCACATAATTTCACCACACACATCCACTCCACTCCAAAAAACATTAGTGAAAAACGATTACATGTACAACACCAATAGCTTTAATTCTCGCAAATGCAAGACCTATTAAGTTGCAAATGCTTCTTTAGCTAGTAGTCACATTTGCAGAGTGGTGGAGAAAGGGGTCTGGGCTTCCAACCAGAGGTCAGGATTTCCTCCGTGTAGGACTTACAGGAAAGCTTCTTGGCCCCCAAAGTCCCTCAGGAGTAAAGTAGACATCATCCTGCAACACGTAGTGTACCTGGAGGGGTGTTTGCAGAGTGGTGGAGAAAGAGGATATGGCCTCCAAAGACCTCTTAGCAATCCCACTGTGTGGGACTTACCAGCGGTAACAGGAGGGGTAGTTGGCCCACATGGACAACCTTGGGGGCCAACCACCCCTCATATTATCTTCAGTAAGTCCCACACAGCAGCATTGGTTAGTTCTCATAGCAAGCCATGCTCCATTTGCCCACTAGTCTGCAAACGTGCCTCCTGGCATGCTCTTGGATTGGGATTGAAGTCTCCTTGCCTTCTGAGGGTCCTTAGAGACCAACTAGCCCAACTGATATCTTCAGTAAGCCCCAGATGGTGGTGTTGCTGAGAGGTGGACACAGGCCAACTCCCCCTTTCGCCACCACTCTGCAAACATGCCTCCTGCTGTGTTCTTGGTTGAGGGATGAAGTCCTCTTACCTCCTCAGGATCCCTGGGGACCAACTACCCTACCTGTTATCTCTAGTAAGCCCCACACAGCTGGATTGCTGAGAGTGGTCCGAGGCCAGGCCCCCTTTTTACACCACTCTGCAAACACACCTCCTAGCGCACTGCTACTCAAGGGATGAAATCCACTTTAGTCCTGAGGTCCTCAGGACACAAGAGGACCTCATCATCCCACCACCAGTGCATCAAGAGGCACGTTTACAGAGAGGTGTAAAAAGGGAAGTGGCTGTATGGGGCTAACTGGAGGTACCTGGTGGGCTAAATGGGCCTTAATGACCCTTAGTAATCAAGGGGATTTAATCCCCAAAACGCACCAAGAGGCGCGTTTGCAGTGTGGTGCATGGAGGGGGCAGGGACTCCAGCGATAAGCCGGTTTCTCTGTTCATTTTCTTTTTTTATAAGGGGGTCTGTGCGGGTCTGTGTGCGTAAATCCTGCTGAAAATGTTTTTAAAAATCAAAGCATGTCTCCCATGCTTTGTTTCTTTTAAGCCCCCAGATGGGCCAGAAATGATTGTGTGGGGTCCAGCGCTGCCCTGGGGATCACCACCTCCACGGGGCAATACTCATTTAAATGCAGGGGGCACAAGGCCCCCCTGCAGCCACGTGGACTTTCACTTTCCCCAGGCTTTATTGTTATATGAAGTGTGGGGGCTCAAGCCCTCCCACACTGCCCTGGGACCACCTCCTACTCATGGAACTATTTATTTAAATGTCGGGGTCCTTTGCGGACTCTCGGGGACCACCATCTCCCCGTGGTCACACAAGATGGGAGGGGGCCATGCTGCCCCCCTCCAGGAGTCCTCCATGGCCTTGGTGACCACCACCTTCCAGGGCCGGCTCCACAAATGTCCCGGGGTGCCCACCACCGGGACATGGCAGTTTGCCATTGTATGGTAGGAGCAGTGCTCCCACCATGCCATAGCAAACTTCTGCTTCACTTTGTTCAACCCAGAGCACGCCAGGAGGTGTGTTTGCAGAGTGGTAGAAAAAGGGGGCATGGCCTGCGACCACCTCTTAGCAATCCTACTGTTTGGAGTTTACTGGAGGTGACAGGTAGGCTAGTTTGCCCCAAAGGACCCCAAACAGTAAAAGGACTTCATTCCCCAACCAAGAGCATACCAGGAAGAGTGTTTGAAGAGTGGTGGGCAAGGGGTGCATGACCTGCTATCAGAACTTAGCAATCCTGCTGGGTGAGACTTACTGGAGGGATTAGGAGGTGTAGTTGGAAACCAAGGATTTTCATGGGGGCCAATTACCCCATCTGTTACCTCCAGTAAGTCCCACCCAGTGGGATTGCTAGGAGGTCTTCGGAGGCCACAACCCCCTTTGTCCACCACTCTGCAAGTATGCCTCCTGGAACACTACTGGTTAGGGATGAAGTCCACTTTACTCCTGAGGGACTAAGAAGCATTCTTGTTAGCTCATGTAAGTCCCAGCAGTGGAATTCCTGAGCGGTGGACAGAGGCTCAGCCGCCTTTCTTCACCACTCTGCAAACGCGACTAGTAGTCTAAGAAGCATTTGCAATGCAAACAGTCTTGCATTTGCAAGAGTAAGAGCTATTGACTTTGTAAATGTAAAAGTTTTTTTACTAATGTTTTTTGGAATGGAGTGGATGTACTTTGTGTCTAGTGGAATTATGTGGGATGCTGTACAGTGAATCATGTGGACAGAAGGTATGTGGTATTTAGTGTATAGGAATGACATAGAGTGGGATTTTGTGTTGTGATAGTAATTATGCGGTATGGTAGTCTGTGTTGTGGACTGGTAACCCCAGGTTTAGTCTTCCTCATTTCCATACAAGCTAAACCATAAACTCAATGACAGAAAAAAAAGAAGCAACCACTGAGGAGAACTTCTGGACCTAGTCCACTGGAATTATGCGCCAGTTCAGACGCACCGATTTTCGCATGAATATACATTTTCTGTATTCGTCATCTGCTGCATAATCTGAAGATTTGAAAGGAAAAAAATCTTGTTTCAAATTAAAACAGCTCAAACATTACCAAAAAAGCAGCAACGTGTATTAATGCACAGTGTAAGGTCCTTTGCAAAGTTGGAATGGTCACCTGTTACTTATTTCTAAATGTGAGTGTTAAATTGGTACTAATGGTGTGCAAACCATTCTTGTTTCTTTCTGCGCCTCTTTTGCTTCTTTCTGCATTTATCTTGCTTCTTTTTGCACCTTTCTTCCTCTTTTTGCACTTCACTTTCTTCTTTCTGCACAGTTCTTCTTCTTTCTGTACTTCTTTTGCCTCTTTCTGCACCCCTCTTGCCTCTTTCTGCACTTCTGTTGTATCTTACTGCACTTCTCCTGCTTCTCTGTGCATCTCTCTTGCAAATTGCTGTACACCTTGTGGCTCTTTGTGTACCTTTTGTGCCTCTTTCTGTTCCACTCTTGACTCTTTCTGCACCCATGTGCCTCTTTCTGTACCTCTGTCGGTTCTTTCTGTATTGCTCTTACTTCTTTCTGCACCTCTTGTGCGTTTTTCTGCAATTCTCTTGTCTTTATGTACTCCTCTTGCCTCTTTCTGTACCTCTTTTGGTTTTTTCTGCACTGCTCTTTTTTCTGTCTGCTACTCTCCTGTACATTTCTTCACACCTCTTCCTCTTTCTGCACTTCGCTTGCCTCTTTCTGCACATCATTTTCTCTTTCTGCACCTCCCTTTTTTGAACCTCTCTTGCCTCTTTCTGTACTTCTCTTGCTTCTTTCTGCACCTTTCTTCTTTTTCTGCACTTTTCTTTCTTCTTTCTGCACACCTCTTTCCGTACTTCCCTTCTTTCTGTACCTCTCTTTCTTCTTTCTGCTCCTCACTTGCTTCTTTCTGTACTTCTCTTGCCTCTTTCTGCACCTCAGTTGCTACTTTCTGCACCCCTCTTGCCTCTTTCTGCTCCTCTCTTGCTTCTTTCTGTACTGTTCTTGCTCTTCTTGTACCTTTCTTCCTCTTTCTGTACCTCTCTTGCTTCTTTCTGCACCTCTCTTTGTACTTTCTGTACCTCACTTGCCTCTTTCTGCAGCTCAGATGCCACTTTCTGCACCGTACTCTCCTCTTTCTGCACTTCTCTTGCTTCTTTCAGCACTTTTTTTGCTTTCTGTGCCTCTCTTCCTCTTTCTGCACTTTTCTTTCTCTTTTGTCACTTTTATTCTAACCATGGGTGTAAAACTCAGCTCCACTCGCAGAGTTTTCAATGTTTTGGCAACTCTGTATTCCGTGTAGAACACAGAGTTGCCAAAAACTCCACACTTCGCGATGGAACAATTCTTTTTTTGTTTGTGGCCGAAATGATTTTTTTTGCATGCTGGAGCAACTTAACGGGTGCCTGTGATCGCCAATGAGATTTCTAGAGCCGTTTGCGAGTTCTTGAAGATATACTAGGTGGCCGCTTGGTCCTGTGAGTGTGATTGCAAACATTACATTGGGGCACCATCGGACTTCCAACTGAGGTTTTTTGAAGAACCCGATCCTGAACACGCAGAATGTACTGTGACTGTAATCTTGACATGGTTTTCTCCCTGAACAGCTTCAAAACCTTCTCAAAATGACGATGTGAATTAAAGAAACTCCTCAAATTGACATTTGGCTGTACTTTTTTGTGCAAGAAGTCCTTTTTTGTCTCTTTTTGTGTTAGAGGAAGGAAGTACCCCAGAGTTTCCAGCTTCCTGTTCCTGTTCAGCGGGTTCCTCCCAGTGCTTTGTACATCTCCTGGTCACATTTCATTTGGATTTAGAGCTGAACTTGGATTTGAGTTTTCACAAGTAAGTGGGAAAATGTGTGTTTGCTTGATTGGGGCTATGCACCTAGATTTATTTGTACTTTTCATTGTTTTTTTAATTCATTGTGGTGGGTGGCCTGAAGTTTCAGTAGGGGCTTAGTTGTTTCTTTATAAGTAATTTTGTAAAGGAAACATGATGCACAGTTCACTACAACTTTTGAAATCAATTTCCAATATTTATTTAATTCACTATGTAGTCCAGTAGTCTACCAATAGGCCTTTCAGCCAGTAGGCACAGAGCTACTCATGGGTGCATGAAATAACTATTTTTGTGCTGTCTGTTGAGGTATTTTAGTATTTTTAGGGATCGGGGTGCGTTTAAGGTTTTGGGGTATTTTTGGGTTTCAGGGTGCATTTAGGTTTTGGGGCTGGGGTAATTTTAGGGGTTAAGGTGGGTTAGGTTTTTGGGTGTTGGGGGTATTTTTTAGGGTTGAGGGTGCATTTAGGGTTTTGGGGTGCTGGGATATTTTTAGGGTTCAGGGTGCATTTAGGTTTTGGGGTACTTGGGTATTTTTAGGGGTCAGGGTGGGTTAGAGTTTTGGGGTGCATGGGGTATTTTGAGGGTTCAGGGTGCAGTTAAGGTTGTGGGGTGCTGGGGTATTTTTTGGGTTCAGGGTGTGTTTAGCTTTTGGGGTGCTGGGATATTTTTAGGGGTCAGGGTGTGATAGGGTTTTGGGGTTTAGTGGGTATTTTTAGGGTTCAGGGTGCGTTTAAAGTTTTGGGGTGCTGGGGTATTTTTGGGGTTCAGTGTGCGTTTAGGTTTTGGGGTGCAGGGGTAATTTTAGGGGTCAGGATGGGTTAGGGTTTCGGGGTGTAGGGGGTAATTTTAGGGTTGAAGGTGCATTTAGGTTTTGGGGTACTGGGATATTTTTAGGGGTCAGGGTGAGATAGGGTTTTTGGAATGTAGGGGGTATTTTTAGGGTTTAGGGTGCATGCCATGGGAAAGGTTACTATTAAGATTAATTTTTTGTATGAAAGTACCAATAACGCATTGTAACAGTATGCGTAATAATTAACTGCGACGTAAAAGCCTTTTTAAAGTAAAAGCATGCGTACTAAAATCATGCATTGTTATGGTATTGGCGTAGTAAAAACTTTGAAGTAAATACATGCGGAGTAAAGGTATGCTAAGTAACACCATATATTCGTCTGTTGAATTCAAACATAATTTAGGGCTTGTATGCTATTGGATTGACATACAAAATGTGTTTTATTTGGGTATTTCACTTTTGACTTTTTTTCATGTGTATTAAATGCCTTTGTTGGATGTGTGTCGTTGTACCTCGCAAACCTTTTTTTAGCCCTGTGGATTTTTGTTTTTGGCATTGTTGCATTAAAGATGTGGGGCCTCATTTATGAAAAGTGACGCATCGCTGCGTGAAAACAACGATGTGTCACTTCTCATTGCGCCCTCCTTGCGACATGCTAGATGCGTCATATTTACAATATGACACATCATGTCGCAAGGAGTTACAGATACGTCAGTATTTCCGACGTATCTGTAGGCGCAAAAATGACGCATTGCTGGAGTGTGTCACAAAAGTGATGCAACTTCACCAATTGGCCATTTAGCATGGGCAAGACCTATTTCAATGAGCTTGCATCAGTCTTACGCCTGTTGTGAGGCAGGTGTAAGATAATGACGCATTTGCATCCTAGAAGTGATGTAGTGAAATCTCATAGATTTCACGGCGTCTTTTCTACGAGGCTTACTTGCGTTAAAACGCCCACCCTGCATACATTAGACCTGGCATACTTATAATGTGGCGCAGGGGTTTACTGAGTGACGCATCTACCTAGATGCGTCACTTTGTAAATATGACAAAGCATGGCGCATTTTTTACCCTGCTGGTGCATCACAAAAAGTGACGCACCAGCTGGGCAAAAGTGATGCAAGGGCTCATAAATAAGCTTGTGTTGTTTAGCATGCCTTCTTTGTCTGGCCAGTGTCTGAGTTTGTTTGTAATAGTGGGCCATCATTTTTCTTGGCTGAGCCACAAACTGGTGGCCAGGGGCCATTTTGTAAAGTCTGTGTCCAACCATATAGGCCTACTTGAGTTCATTGTTTTGCAGGCCTCCTGCTTGTTGTTGTTGTGTTGTGACCATGTGGCTGGCAGCCTTTTTGTAGAGGCAATTAGTGTGCTTTTGCCATAGACTGCATGTCTTTCCTTTGTTCCTCTTGGCTTATTGCTTCTTGTTGTGGTAGCCAGACCCTGTGGCTGGCAGCCATTTTTTGAAGGCAACCATTGTGCTTTTACCAAAAGCCTGCATTGTCTTCCCTTTGTAGGCTAATAATTGCTCGTTGTTGTAGCCTGGCCATGTGGCTGGCAGCCATTTTTTAAGGCAGCCAGTGTGATTTTGCCATAGGCCTGCATTGTCTTCTCTTTGTAGACTTATTATTGCTTCTTGTTGTGGCCTGGCCATGTGACTGGTGACGATTTTGTGAATGCAGCCATTGTGCTTCTACCATAGGCTGACATGCCTTCTTTGTGGTGGCCATGTCTTCTTGCTGGTTGTTGTTTTGCATACAATTTTTTCTTCTTTTATTCAGCTTAAACAAGTAGCACAGTTTGCTATTATTTCTCCATGTTTTCAATGAATTTACAATATTGATTTTATTTGATACACTATGTGGCCTTGTCTGCCAATGGGTTTTCCAACCAATAGGCCCAGAGCTACTCATAGGTGCATGAAATACCTGTTTCTATGTTGTCTGTTGATTTTAAACATAATTTAGGGCATGGATGGCATTGGATTAGAAAATTCAAGAGTGATTGTTTGGGTGGTATGTTTTTCACCAAGTGTCTTGTTAAATTAAATCAAAACCAAAGGGAACGATGGACGGAATGCTGAACATTGCAAGCACTCACCCCCAGTCAACTTTTTAATCCATCATCATTCTTTAGCTCACTCCGCCACCCCAGTTCAGACATGGCCATATGCAAATTAGTCTGACCCTGTGCCTCATGGAAACAGTCCAGCCCGAACTGCCAAGCCATGTCTTCCCTGGACCAGAAACAAGCATCCCGGGACCGGTTTCTGGCTAATCAACCGTCATCAGCCAGGATAGCTTGAATCCAGTGGCAAAGTGAGCAAGGGACCCAGGTCTGGGCATACCCTGCCAACTAAGGGTGAACAAAGCAAAACCAAAGGCGATGATGGACGGAGTGTTGAACATTGCAAGCACTCACCCCCAGTCAAGTGATCTGGGTTTAATCCATCATCATTCTTTAGCTCACTCCGTCACCCCAGTTCAGACATGGCCATATGCAAATCAGTCTGACCCAGTGCCTCATGGAAACAGTACAGCCCGAACTGCCAAGCCATGTCTTCCCTGGACCGGAAACAAGCATCTCGGGACCGGTTCTGGCTAATCAGCTGCCATCAGCCAGGATAGCTTGATCCAGTGGCAACGTGAGCAAGGGACCCAGGTCTGGGCATACCCTGCCAACTAAGGGCGAACAAAGCAAAACCAAAGGGGATGGTGGACGGAGTGTTGAACATTGCAAGCACTTACCCCCCAGTCAAGTGATCTGGGTTTAATCCATCATCATTCTTTAGCTCACTCGCACACCCCAGTTCAGACATGGCCATATGCAAATCAGTCTGACCCTGTGCCTCATGGGAACAGCCCAGCCCGAACTGCCAAGCGATGTCTTCCCTGGACCGGAAACAAGCATCCTAGGACTGTTTTCTGGCTAATCAGCCATCATTAGCCAGGCTAGCTTGAATCCGGTGGCAAAGTGAGCAAGGGATCCACATCAGGGCATACCCTGCCAATTAGGGCGAACAAAGCAAACCCAAAGGGGATGATGGACGGAGTGTTGAACATTGCAGGCACTCACCCCCAGTCAACTGATCTGGGTTTAATCCATAATCATTGTTTAGCTCACTCCACCAGCCCAGTTCAATCATGGCCATAATCAAATCAGTCTGACCCTGTGCCTCATGAGAGCAGTCCAGCCCGAACTGCCAAACCAGTTCTTCCCTGGACCAGAAACAAGCATCATGGGACTGATTTCTGTCTAATCAGCCATCATGAGCCAGAAGAAGATCCAATCACGGTGTAAGGTGAACAAGAGGGTGACATTTTCTCTGGCACACAAAGCAGCTCAACCCCAGCAGTGTAGTCGTACTGCCCACTTCATCTTCAGCAAAATCGCAATGGTACAAGAGTCATTCTGAGACACTAAGGGTCCAAGGCAAGAGTCTACCACAATGAAAAAATGCACATTGACCCTAACAACTGGTGTCGAGAAGTCACCTGCATCAGTGGCAAAAGAAAATAACTCCAGGCTACCATTCTCTGCATGTTTAGGTCGGAGAGGCAGTATGAACGCAACCACCCAACGGCTGGCTAAAATTTTAGCGCTTGACCTCCTCCCTTTTTCTTTTGTTGAAGGGGTGGGTTTTCTTGAATTTGTGTCTGCCATCTGCTTGAAATGGAAGGTTCCCAGACAGTACTATTTCGCCAGATTTGCTGTTCCAGCACTACACCATGACGTGCTGGAATTGCTTGGACAAGCTTTGCAGCAGAGAGCTGTTCACATTATCACCTGACAACAGACATGTGGACCAGTTGCCAAGCCTTTGATTACATGTGCATCATTGCACACTGGATCTCTTTTGTGGGGGTTACAGAAAATATATCTGCAGGTGATGACACTGCTTAGATTTTGAATACCACTCAAAAACATGCGACTGTAGCCATGTTCGCCATGTAAAAATCTCATACTGCTGCAAACATTCTGGAAGAATTCGACAACAAGATCTTTGAATGGCTGTGACCAAGAGGCTTTACATTGGTTTTGTTGCCACAGACAATGGCAGTAACATAGTTAAGGCCATATATGATGGTGGAAATATCAGGGTCCTGTGTTTGTTTGACCCACTGCATTAACATCATTGTTCAAGACATTCTGAATAAAGAAGACTGAGTCAGCAACCTACTGACTACCTACAGCAGAATCTGCACACATTTAAGCCATTATTTTAAAGCCTGGAAGTAGCTGAGGATCATTCAACGTGATAATAGAGGGCCAGTTAAAGCACTCATCCGGGAAGTGCTAACACTTGTATGTTTGAGCAGTACAAACCAATCAATTAATATGTCATGCAAAAAGGGGATCCTACTGTGAAAGGCATGATCATTGACATGGACCAACGGGGTCTAGTTAAATGCCTGACAGAGATGCTGCTTCCTGTCGAAGTCTTCACACTTGAAGTCAGCAACTGTACTATGGGCCAAGCTATCCCATTGTTGCATACGGTACAGGGACATCTGAAGGAGGTGTCTGCAATGTACGCAGATGTGGAGGAAAAAAGAAGCATGTGAGTTGGTGGAGGGCTTAATCTTTTGCTTATCTGAAAATGCAAGCGTGCAATGAGGCATTGTGTCATCCAACCATTACATTTCTGCCACAATTCTTGATCCAATGTACCAACCATTACTGGATACTTTTGTTCCTTTTTCAGATGGGGAGTTGACAGCTACAAAACATGGATAGCTCTACAAACCAAGTAAGGAGAAAGGGTCCCAGTAGCAATGGAACATAAAACCACACAATTGGAAAATAATCAAGAACACATAAATTGAAACCACATTGTTTACTTCACAATGGGAATGCGTATCGAATATGCAGAGATAAATACACACAATAGTAGATCACTCGTTTTGGTGGTGCCCCAAAGAGGGAAGGGGATGGGATGGTGTAGTGAAGGTGGGGAATTAGTGAGGAAGAAAGTGGCGATTCATAAGTGACAGTAAAATCAGCAATTGTCAATCGTTTGACAGAGTTACACACTATGTACAGAAAAAATAAGACACAAAATGTTCATAAGAATGTTCAAAAAAGTCATCCTCCAAGTTATCCAATAAATGTAAACAGTGAGGAATGGAGATGACACACGGAAATAGATATCGACGTTTCGACCCTCAGGGATGCAGATATCAGTGGTTATCTTGCTGGTGGGTCTTCATCAGGATTGGAGGGACACACAACCTAGTAGATATATAGAAATATATATACATCGTAAATACGGGATAGAACTCCCTGTATATAGTTTAAACAAAGTAGCACATCACCACACTAGGGTTAGGATGAAGTGAATAAATTAAAATCCCATACATTTGGTTGGGACATTATAACTGCTAACAATCGCGTTATATTGGGGTGTCAGTATAAATTTACACTGGTCATGAGCAAGTGGCAAAAAGCTAGATCCAACAGGGTGGATGGGGGCACGATGGCACTAGGATGGTTGGTGCCGGGTAAGGCCTGGTAAACAGAGTGCCAGACCAAGGAAAGGCCAAAAGGACAATGGGGACTGCATTAGAATGTACATATACCGGACTTGCAATGTAGAGGTAGGAGTAGGACGGACTTACCACAGTCGTGGTATCTGCAAGACCGAATCAATTGAGCAGAGAGAACCCCTGGATTATCTGTGGAATAAATACATCCAAGGTTGAAATGCGTACCTTGCAAATTGCAGGGCGAGAAAGGGTGGTGGTGGTTGGAAAAACTCACCGTCATAGGCACCGAACGTGGTAAGGTGGTACCGGATAGGAATTGGAGTAGTGGATATCTTCGTGGTACACTTCTATCTAGAAATGAGGTAGAGGTGTATTAGGAAAAATGGCGCGAATGGCGTCAGCACAATGAATGGGGCAGAGAGGGAGGGATACTGACTTACCCCGGTATCGTGAAAAGGACGAATCCGGCGAAGATAATTGAATGATACAGTCAGGTAGCTCGACAAAGGCGGTCTAGTGGGGAAAAAATGAATTGCATAATGAATTATCGGTGTATGTCATGTGGACACACAGACATATGAGAACCAGTTGCAGTCTGGCACAGCAAGCGCACTGCTTACCGGTCTTGGAATTAATCCATCTCCGATCGCAGATTGGCGTCTTAAAGGCGGTGCGGGTTACCGGGATCAGTCAGGTAGGGAAGCTCGCAAGAGGCGGTCTCCTGGGGAAAACATGGAGTACATTCTGAAATGTCGGTGTATGTCGTGTGAGCGCACAGACACCTGAAAACCTGCTGCAGTTTTAAATACCAAGCCCCCTGCTTACTGCTTACCGGTCTATGAATGAATCAGTCTCGGAATGAATCCGTCTCAGATCGCGGGTTGGCGTCTGCAAGGCGGAGCGGGTTTCCGGGATTGCTGAAATCACCGTGGCAACACAGTCACGTGGTGGGGTCACATGGTGTGGACGTAAGCAAACTGGATGTCGTTGCTAAGCGACATATAAACAAGAGGACATAGTAGACATCCTCCGTGGTGGCAAGCGAGGCTGTGCTCAGAGGGGCAATGTGTAAGAATGGTGACTCTGCCGCAAAATTGTCGGTGTGGACAATTGCCAAGGACATGAACCCCACATAGGGAAGTACTAGGGACAGATCGTTTTAAGCACCAGGAGTACAGCGTATTAAGCGGACAAAGGAGTCAGCAGACGTGGACAGATCAAGTCCCAAGGGGGTGCAACGCAAAGGTCAGTGCCATTAAAAAGGTGCCGCAGGTAACCATGGCGGATGAGTAGACACAGGGAAAATGTGTCATAGTTAGCTCCACAGTATGAAATAATCAGATAGTGCACATAATAGACGGAACATTAAAAGACGGAACATAAAATTCACAGTAAAGATGTTAAAAACCGCTAATACATTTAAATAGCATAGATACAGTCGGCGTACCCCACACAAGCGGGTAAAGGCCATGAACGATTACAATAAACTAATGCTGGAATGAACAGAGTGGTGGCGTACCTCGCACATGCGGGTAAAGGCCACTGTGAATAAGACCAGGAGAAACACTAAGTCAGACAAGCCGATTGCGAAAAGGAACTGTCTTGTTCATTGAGCCCTGATTCGATTGAGTCAAAGGTCAGCATCCATCTTAGTTCACGTGTGTTTAGGATGTCTGCAATGTTCCCGCCCCGGGGTCCCAGTATGGCTCGTTCAATGATCACCCATTTCATACATTCAGGAGAATGACCTGCTGAGGAGAAATGGTCGACCATGGGGGCACCTTGGACTTGGCAGCGAATTCTGCTCATGTGTTGGAGTATCCTGGTTTTGGCTTTCTGCTGAGTCTGACCAATGTATAACAAATTGCACGGACATAGGATGGCGTAGATGACATTGACCGTGTTGCAATTTGTGTGACTCTTGAGTGGGATCTTGTGATGGCGATATGTGAATTCTTTGGTCTGTATTGTACTGTCACAGGCTTTACAACACCCACATCGGAAGTGGCCCAGGATAGGAGGTAGGTTCCACATGGTGTTGATGGTGGGGGCCTCAGGGGTCCTGAGGAGAGAGCGGACCACATGATCTTTAACACTCCGTGCTTTTTTGAAAGCATGTAATGGTAGTTCTGTTTGCTTGATATCATCCGATATCAATTTTCAATGGTTGTTGATGATGCGTTTTATTTTATTGCTTTTGGTGTTAAACGTAGTAACGCATACAAGTCTCTGTTCAGTCTGATCACTGTCGGTTTTGGGAACTAGTAACTCCTCGCGAGGGTAGAACCAGGCTCTTTTTCTCGCCCTCTTGACCAACTGTTTAGGGTAGCCTCTGCTTAGGAGTCTCTGCTTGAGATCTTCTGATTCGGTAAAATAGTGTTCTTTGGTGGAACAATTTCGGCATAGGCGTAGAAATTGCCCGAATGGCAGGTTATCCCGCAGTGCTCGAGGGTGGTGACTGCCGTAGTGCAGAAGGGAATTCCTTTCGGCAGGTTTGCGGTAAAGTCTGGTCAATAAGTACCCTGTATTCTCATAGATAGTGAGATCCAAAAAATTGATTTGGTTGTTGTCAGATTGAATGGTGAATTTTAAAAATTGGGACTGAGCATTCAGCCATTCAAAAAACCGCATCAGTTGTTCCAAATTGCCTTGCCAGATCAGTAAGATGTCGTCTATGTATCTCATCCAGAGACCAAGATGGTCTCTGAATGGATTGATGGAATTAAGTACCGTGTCCTGTTCGAAGGCAGCCATATATAAAATGGCTACGTCCGGTGCAAAAGGTGCTCCCATGGCTACTCCCGATGTTTGCATATAAAATTTATCCTTGAAGATAAAAAAGTTCTTCGTCATTGCTATACGTAGCAGAGCCACTATAAACTCCGTAGGTACTTGGACCGGGGAAGGTCGTTGATGTAAGCAGCGAGCAATCACCATTAGGGCTTCTTCTTGAGGGATACATGTGTACAGTGACACAACGTCGCATGTAGCTAAAAGTTGTTGGTTCACATCAAAGGGTAGTCGTTCCACGATGTTTATGGTGTGCATTGTGTCACGCAGGTAGGCCAGAGTGGCCTCTGCAATAGGCTTCAGGAAAAAGTCGATGTATTGTCCCAGCGGCTCAAGGATCGAGCCACAACCAGATACTATAGGTCTACCAGGGGGGTCAACCATTGATTTATGTATCTTGGGTAAGGTGTAAATGGTTGCCAGCCGTGGGTGTGGTTTGTTCAGAAACTTGAACTCAAGTTCGGATAAGAAACCTTGGTCTAGGCCAGCTGTTGTGATTTCAAGATTTTCACGTGCAATTGCCTGGGAAGGGTCTGCTCGTAAAAGATGATAACTGGTGCCGTCATTGAGTTGGCGGAGAATTTCTAATTCGTAAGAGCTGGTATCCTGTACCACAATGGCACCACCCTTATCGGCCGGTTTGATGACAAATTTGGTGTTCTGAGATAATGATTGTAGGGCCAATTTCTCATTTTTACTGGTGTTGAATCTGGTGTAGCCTTTGGTTCCTAGAAGTTGCAGGACGTCCCGTAGTACAACTGATTCGTATGCCAAAATTTTGTGTGACATAGCAGTGCTGAAAGGAACAAAGGTCGAAGGAGGTCTAAGGCCAGTAACAGATGATTGTACACTGGGTGCAGAATTTCTGAAGAAATATTTCAATCTGATTTTGCGAAAAAATTTAAATAGTTCAGTGCGAATCGCAAAAGAATCAGGGTGGCTGGTAGGGACATAAGAAAGGCCTTTTTCCAATATTCTGATTTCATCGTCATTTAGAGTTTCCTTCGATATATTGACAACAGGGCTGGCTGTGTCTGGAGGAGCTCCTCCCAGAAGACGTAGCCGAGGGTGGGTTGGTACCTCTGATGTGTTGATGTCGGCTACCATCTGTAAGTCTTGTTGCGGGTGACACGTTCCCCGTGCTGAGGCTCCGACTGGAAATGTACTTGTTTTTGTTGTTGTTGGCCACGACCTCCATTCCAGGTGTTGGTGTTCTGGTGAGATCCACGTTGTTGGCCGCGCGGCCAGAAATTGCCTCTGCCTCGAGGTGGGCGCCATGTGCCCTGGCGTTGCCCTAAAAAAGGGGTGGACTGGTATTGCTGGTGGTAACCAGGGTCCGAATAGTTTTGTTGATAGCTAGGACCGGGTTGATCTTGTTCGCCTTCCGAGCTGTAAGAGGAGTCGGAAAAGGTGTAATAGTTCCGTCTGCCTCTGGCCGATCCTCGGCCGCGGTTAAGGAATCTTCCTTGGTTGTCTTGCTTGAAATGATCCTCTTGGAGATACGGATATGTTTTCTTTTTGTCGTACAATCTAATGTCCCGTGCAAGTTTCTCCAGTTTGCGGTTCTGAGTTGTTAAGTCGAAGTCGTGGAGTGAGGAATGTAGGTTGGTGATAGTTTCCTTGGCACTTTCAAAGTTAGGATCAGCGGTAATCTCAGCTTTTAAGGTACTAATTTCCGCATTTGGGTACCGCGACGAAGATAGCTGGCTCGATCTTGATCTCCAGACTAGAGCGTTTGGAGAAGAAGCTGATCCGGACTCGGTGGCATGGTCACCTGCTAACCAGGTACCTTAAGGAAAACGTCATCCCGATTGGACTGCAAATCAAGATCGAGCCAGCTATCTTCGTCGAGGTACCCAAATTCAGGGAAGGTTTCAGTCACGTGGCCAACAACTGCAGCCGTCACTGGATGGTCCTCGGCGTTGAAACTGCCGCGGACCAAGTCAAACTTATCACTGCGGAAATTAGTACCTTAAAAGCTGAGATTACCGCTGATCCTAACTTTGAAAGTGCCAAAGAAACTATCACCAACCTACATTCCTCACTCCACGACTTCGACTTAACAACTCAGAACCGCAAACTGGAGAAACTTGCACGGGACATTAGATTGTACGACAAAAAGAAAACATATCCGTATCTCCAAGAGGATCATTTCAAGCAAGACAACCAAGGAAGATTCCTTAACCGCGGCCGAGGATCGGCCAGAGGCAGACGGAACTATTACACCTTTTCCGACTCCTCTTACAGCTCGGAAGGCGAACAAGATCAACCCGGTCCTAGCTATCAACAAAACTATTCGGACCCTGGTTACCACCAGCAATACCAGTCCACCCCTTTTTTAGGGCAACGCCAGGGCACATGGCGCCCACCTCGAGGCAGAGGCAATTTCTGGCCGCGCGGCCAACAACGTGGATCTCACCAGAACACCAACACCTGGAATGGAGGTCGTGGCCAACAACAACAAAAACAAGTACATTTCCAGTCGGAGCCTCAGCACGGGGAACGTGTCACCCGCAACAAGACTTACAGATGGTAGCCGACATCAACACATCAGAGGTACCAACCCACCCTCGGCTACGTCTTCTGGGAGGAGCTCCTCCAGACACAGCCAGCCCTGTTGTCAATATATCGAAGGAAACTCTAAATGACGATGAAATCAGAATATTGGAAAAAGGCCTTTCTTATGTCCCTACCAGCCACCCTGATTCTTTTGCGATTCGCACTGAACTATTTAAATTTTTTCGCAAAATCAGATTGAAATATTTCTTCAGAAATTCTGCACCCAGTGTACAATCATCTGTTACTGGCCTTAGACCTCCTTCGACCTTTGTTCCTTTCAGCACTGCTATGTCACACAAAATTTTGGCATACGAATCAGTTGTACTACGGGACGTCCTGCAACTTCTAGGAACCAAAGGCTACACCAGATTCAACACCAGTAAAAATGAGAAATTGGCCCTACAATCATTATCTCAGAACACCAAATTTGTCATCAGAACGGCCGATAAGGGTGGTGCCATTGTGGTACAGGATACCAGCTCTTACGAATTAGAAATTCTCCGCCAACTCAATGACGGCACCAGTTATCATCTTTTACGAGCAGACCCTTCCCAGGCAATTGCACGTGAAATTCTTGAAATCACAACAGCTGGCCTAGACCAAGGTTTCTTATCCGAACTTGAGTTCAAGTTTCTGAACAAACCACACCCACGGCTGGCAACCATTTACACCTTACCCAAGATACATAAATCAATGGTTGACCCCCCTGGTAGACCTATAGTATCTGGTTGTGGCTCGATCCTTGAGCCGCTGGGACAATACATCGACTTTTTCCTGAAGCCTATTGCAGAGGCCACTCCGGCCTACCTGCGTGACACAATGCACACCATAAACATCGTGGAACGACTACCCTTTGATGTGAACCAACAACTTTTAGCTACATGCGACGTTGTGTCACTGTACACATGTATCCCTCAAGAAGAAGCCCTAATGGTGATTGCTCGCTGCTTACATCAACGACCTTCCCCGGTCCAAGTACCTACGGAGTTTATAGTGGCTCTGCTACGTATAGCAATGACGAAGAACTTTTTTATCTTCAAGGATAAATTTTATATGCAAACATCGGGAGTAGCCATGGGAGCACCTTTTGCACCGGACGTAGCCATTTTATATATGGCTGCCTTCGAACAGGACACGGTACTTAATTCTATCAATCCATTCAGAGACCATCTTGGTCTCTGGATGAGATACATAGACGACATCTTACTGATCTGGCAAGGCAATTTGGAACAACTGATGCGGTTTTTTGAATGGCTGAATGCTCAGTCCCAATTTTTTAAATTCACCATTCAATCTGACAACCACCAAATCAATTTTTTGGATCTCACTATCTATGAGAATACAGGGTACTTATTGACCAGACTTTACCGCAAACCTGCCGAAAGGAATTCCCTTCTGCACTACGGCAGTCACCACCCTCGAGCACTGCGGGATAACGTGCCATTCGGGCAATTTCTACGCCTACGCCGAAATTGTTCCACCAAAGAACACTATTTTACCGAATCAGAAGATCTCAAGCAGAGACTCCTAAGCAGAGGCTACCCTAAACAGTTGGTCAAGAGGGCGAGAAAAAGAGCCTGGTTCTACCCTCGCGAGGAGTTACTAGTTCCCAAAACCGACAGTGATCAGACTGAACAGAGACTTGTATGAGTTACTACGTTTAACACCAAAAGCAATAAAATAAAACGCATCATCAACAACCATTGGAAATTGATATCGGATGATATCAAGCAAACAGAACTACCATTACATGCTTTCAAAAAAGCACGGAGTGTTAAAGATCATGTGGTCCGCTCTCTCCTCAGGACCCCTGAGGCCCCCACCATCAACACCATGTGGAACCTACCTCCTATCCTGGGCCACTTCCGATGTGGGTGTTGTAAAGCCTGTGACAGTACAATACAGACCAAAGAATTCACATATCGCCATCACAAGATCCCACTCAAGAGTCACACAAATTGCAACACGGTCAATGTCATCTACGCCATCCTATGTCCGTGCAATTTGTTATACATTGGTCAGACTCAGCAGAAAGCCAAAACCAGGATACTCCAACACATGAGCAGAATTCGCTGCCAAGTCCAAGGTGCCCCCATGGTCGACCATTTCTCCTCAGCAGGTCATTCTCCTGAATGTATGAAATGGGTGATCATTGAACGAGCCATACTGGGACCCCGGGGCGGGAACATTGCAGACATCCTAAACACACGTGAACTAAGATGGATGCTGACCTTTGACTCAATCGAATCAGGGCTCAATGAACAAGACAGTTCCTTTTCGCAATTGGCTTGTCTGACTTAGTGTTTCTCCTGGTCTTATTCACAGTGGCCTTTACCCGCATGTGCGAGGTACGCCACCACTCTGTTCATTCCAGCATTAGTTTATTGTAATCGTTCATGGCCTTTACCCGCTTGTGTGGGGTACGCCGACTGTATCTATGCTATTTAAATGTATTAGCGGTTTTTAACATCTTTACTGTGAATTTTATGTTCCGTCTTTTAATGTTCCGTCTATTATGTGCACTATCTGATTATTTCATACTGTGGAGCTAACTATGACACATTTTCCCTGTGTCTACTCATCCGCCATAGTTACCTGCGGCACCTTTTTAATGGCACTGACCTTTGCGTTGCACCCCCTTGGGACTTGATCTGTCCACGTCTGCTGACTCCTTTGTCCGCTTAATACGCGGTACTCCTGGTGCTTAAAACGATCTGTGCCTAGTACTTCCCTATGTGGGGTTCATGTCCTTGGCAATTGTCCACACCGACAATTTTGCGGCAGAGTCACCATTCTTACACATTGCCCCTCTGAGCACAGCCTCGCTTGCCACCACGGAGGATGTCTACTATGTCCTCTTGTTTATATGTCACTTAGCAACGACATCCAGTTTGCTTACGTCCACACCATGTGACCCCACCACGTGACTGTGTTGCCACGGTGATTTCAGCAATCCCGGAAACCCGCTCCGCCTTGCAGACGCCAACCCGCGATCTGAGACGGATTCATTCCGAGACTGATTCATTCATAGACCGGTAAGCAGTAAGCAGGGGGCTTGGTATTTAAAACTGCAGCAGGTTTTCAGGTGTCTGTGCGCTCACACGACATACACCGACATTTCAGAATGTACTCCATGTTTTCCCCAGGAGACCGCCTCTTGCGAGCTTCCCTACCTGACTGATCCCGGTACCCGCACCACCTTTAAGACGCCAATCTGCGATCGGAGATGGATTAATTCCAAGACCGGTAAGCAGTGCGCTTGCTGTGCCAGACTGCAACTGGTTCTCATATGTCTGTGTGTCCACATGACATACACCGATAATTCATTATGCAATTCATTTTTTCCCCACTAGACCGCCTTTGTCGAGCTACCTGACTGTATCATTCAATTATCTTCGCCGGATTCGTCCTTTTCACGATACCGGGGTAAGTCAGTATCCCTCCCTCTCTGCCCCATTCATTGTGCTGACGACATTCGCGCCATTTTTCCTAATACACCTCTACCTCATTTCTAGATAGAAGTGTACCACGAAGATATCCACTACTCCAATTCCTATCCGGTACCACCTTACCACGTTCGGTGCCTATGACGGTGAGTTTTTCCAACCACCACCACCCTTTCTCGCCCTGCAATTTGCAAGGTACGCATTTCAACCTTGGATGTATTTATTCCACAGATAATCCAGGGGTTCTCTCTGCTCAATTGATTCGGTCTTGCAGATACCACGACTGTGGTAAGTCCGTCCTACTCCTACCTCTACATTGCAAGTCCGGTATATGTACATTCTAATGCAGTCCCCATTGTCCTTTTGGCCTTTCCTTGGTCTGGCACTCTGTTTACCAGGCCTTACACGGCACCAACCATCCTAGTGCCATCGTGCCCCCATCCACCCTGTTGGATCTAGCTTTTTGCCACTTGCTCATGACCAGTGTAAATTTATACTGACACCCCAATATAACGCGATTGTTAGCAGTTATAATGTCCCAACCAAATGTATGGGATTTTAATTTATTCACTTCATCCTAACCCTAGTGTGGTGATGTGCTACTTTGTTTAAACTATATACAGGGAGTTCTATCCCGTATTTACGATGTATATATATTTCTATATATCTACTAGGTTGTGTGTTCCTCCAATCCTGATGAAGACCCACCAGCAAGATAACCACTGATATCTGCATCCCTGAGGGTCGAAACGTCGATATCTATTTCCTTGTGTCATCTCCATTCCCCACTGTTTACATTTATTGGACAACTTGGAGGATGACTTTTTTCGAACATTCTTATGAACATTTTGTGTCTTATTTTTTCTGTACATAGTGTGTAACTCTGTCAAACGATTGACAATTGCTGATTTTACTGTCACTTATGAATCGCCACTTTCTTCCTCACTAATTCCCCACCTTCACTACACCATCCCATCCCCTTCCCTCTTTGGGGCACCACCAAAACGAGTGATCTACTATTGTGTGTATTTATCTCTGCATATTCGATACGCATTCCCATTGTGAAGTAAACAATGTGGTTTCAATTTATGTGTTCTTGATTATTTTCCAATTGTGTGGTTTTATGTTCCATTGCTACTGGGACCCTTTCTCCTTACTTACTTAACTACCCAGGTCCCCGTACCTTCCACTGGGTCAACCCCCCCTACCATTAATCAGCTCTACAAACCAGTCAGCTAGAATAAGCACGGCCGGGAATTAGAGGCCCACTCCTCCAGGGCACAACAATTACTGCAGAGCAGCCTTCAAGTGAAACTTCAGAGCCTGGGGGCAAAGCAGTTAGCTCACAGCATCCATAACCACCAACAACACCAAGAACAGCATCAACAAGAACAGGCACATCAGTCCCAAAGGCAAAAGAGGCTGAGCAAAGCGGAGCACCAATGACCATTAAGTGGGTGGTCCAGGCGTATCTAGATGACGTGACAGAGGTCTACTTTGATCAAAACCCATTGCTGTATTGGTATGGGAAAAGGCACCGATGGCCAGTGCTCAGCAGGCTGGTGATAAACTGTGTGGCTTGCCCAGTAGCAAGTGTCTCTGTTGAGCGTGTTTTAAGTGCTGCTGGTGCCGTTCTGATAGTGAGAAGGACCAATCTTTCACCCCAAAACGTGGCGAGGTTAACCATGATAAAAATAAATCAGCACTTGATGCCACCAGATTACATCATACCTGAAGTAGCACATCAGGAGGATGATGACAGTGATTCAGGTCATGGTAGTAGTGTGTTAGGTGACCTACTTCTGGGGGAATCACCAGAGTTTGAGGACAAGCTCTACTTCCCTGACAATTACTAGGCTCTTTCATTTTCCAGTTACTTTATTTCTATCTTTGACCCAAGATATTGCAGAGGAACATTATTTACTTTATTATTTGTGTGTGTCACTTTCTTTATGATTGGCAACAAATCCATCCCCACCATCTTACACTTTTATTTGCCAGAGTTGCAACTGTGTGCAGTCAGTGAAGAAGTAAGTCCACTCCTGAGTCCCGACTCACCCTAAAGCCCTTTCCCTCAAGCCAGGCAATGGATGGAGAATACAAGTGTGAAATGTGTGCCTGCCTCCAAACCTGAGCCCTGCCTATATATATCTATTCTTTCTGAGCCTAGAGGGACTCCCCTGGAAGGACAGGTAAATGATGGAATGCATTGCACGCTGAGTGACTGTTGTTTGTTGTGCATGATGTCTACTATTCTTCACACCAAAAAAGTGACTCAAGTCAATCTTTCCCTTCTTGTTGTTCAATAACAACATTGTACTACTGCAGGCCAATCCATTGCATTTTGGGTTGGGACAAGTCCGGACTCACTTGGGACACTTTTGGTACAGAGTTGGATACAATTACCATACCATACTCACTCACAGTCAGAGTCAGGAGGATTGGAGATGATTGATGAATTAACTCAGGGCGTGAACTGGCCTAAAGGTAAATAACGTGCTACACAAAAAAATGATGGACAGAATGCTGAATAAATCATACATTCACCCCCAGTCAAGAGTTCTAGGTTAAATCCATAGTTTTTTTGCTCACCATGCCACCCCAGTTTAGACCCAGCCATATGCAAATCAGTCTTGACCCTGTGCCCCATGGAAACAGTCCACACCGAAATACCAAGCCAGGTCCTCCCTGGACTGCAAACAAGCATCCTGGGACCGGTTTCTGGGTATTACCCTTCATCAGCCAGGATAGCTTGAATCAAGTGGCACAGTGAGCAAGGGACCCTCGTCAGGTCATCCCATCCCACTTAGGGTAAAAAGTGATACGCAAACAAATGATGGACAGAATGCTGTATACGTCATACATTCAGCCCCAGTCAAGAGACCTGGATTAAATCCATCATTCTTATGCTCACCTTGCCGCCCCAGTTTAGAACCAGCCATATGCAAATCAGTCTTGACCCTGTGCCTCATGGGAACAGTCCAGACCGAACTGCCAAGCCAGGCCCTCCCTGGACCAGAAACAAGCATCCTGGGACCGGTTTCTGTATATTACCCTACATCAGTCAAGCTAGCTTGAATCCAGTGAAACAGTGAGCAAGGTACCCACATCTGGGCATACCCATCCCACTTAGAGTGAAAAGTGCTATGCAAACAAATGCTCTCTATGCCACTGGAGTCAAACTGTCCTGGCTGCTGAGGGCTGAAAGCCCAAAACCGGACCTAGGAGGCTTTTTTCCAGTCCAGGGAATACCTGCCCTGGTAGTTCTGGCTAGACTGTTACCATTGGGTACAGGGTCAATAATTATTTGTATATGGCTGGGACCAAACTGGAATGTCATGGTGAGCAAAAAAACAATGGATTTAGACCCAGATCTCTGTACCAGGCGAATGTATGACATTGTTCTGCATTCTGTACATCAATATTTCTTTATGCACTTGTCACCCTGAGTGGGACGGGTATGCCCAGACGTGGATCCTGTATTCTCCATGCCACTGGAGTCAACCTACCCTGGCTGAAAGCCTAAAACTGGTCCAATGGTGAGCAAAAAAATGATGGATTTTGGTCCAGATCTCTGTACTGGGGTGAATCTATGACATTGTTCTGCTTTCTGTCCATCAATTATTCTTTTTGCATAAAGGTAAACAACAACACAAGACCTGCATATCTGTATAGTGGTGGTGTCAAGTGAGGTGTGACTGACAGTGGTACATTGATTATTTAACTTAATTTGGAAAATGCTATGTTGCTGTGCATGTGTGTGGTCAGTGCTGTCTAGCTCAAATTCGAAGCCAAGGTTGGGTGGGAGGCCTGCTCTTGTTGTTGTACGTAACTGCCAGAAACAGTCATGATTTAGCCATTCCACTTCTGAAAGTCTTCTTGTTGCACTCCTCCTTAATTATGCAGTTTAATTTTTCTCCTTGATTTTTTAATATCATTTTGTTTTTCCCATCTACAGACCCTTTACCCTGCACCATACTGGGAAAAACAACTCACACTTACCTTACCAAACTACATCCTCCAGGCACCCAAGATTGATGCACAGACAGTCCAAGGAAGGACCCTGAGGAATGCGGAGATGCAGCTCCCAATTTGGCAATAATATAGTATAATTTCATTTGATTCCTTTCTTATTTATATATATATTTATTTATATTTATATTTATATTTATAGAGCGCAACATTCATCCCAGGGGATATCACGGCGCTAAGGATTACGGTAATGAGTATAGTCAGCGAGGTTGATGGATCAGATATCAGTCTTTGGGGAATAGGTGTGTTTTAAGCTTTCTCTTAAAGACAGTGTAGCCTTTAGTCAGCCTGAGTTCGATTGGAAGCTCGTTCCAGTGCCATTCTGCCAGGTATGAAAAGGTTCGGCCTCCTGTTCTAGATTTGTTTATCTTTTTTATTTTAGCCAGAGCGAGGTGTTGTGATCTTAGTGATCTGGTGGGAGTGTAGAACATATTTTGTTCTGGTGGATCATGGGGCCTGTGTCGTGGAGTGTCCTGTGGGCATGTACAAGGAGCTTGAAGCAGGCTCTTTGATGCATGGTCAACCAGTGCAGTTGCTTTAAGTAGTTTTTTGCTGAGCTATATTTGTCTTTATTACACACTAGTTTTGCTGCAGCATTCTGCACCACCTGCAGTTGTTTGAATAGATAATCTGGCATGCCAACAAAGAGGGCATTGCCATAGTCCAACCTGCTGACTAGCAGGGCTTGTGTGACGGTTTTCCTGCTTTCCAGGGGGATCCATGTGTCGTAATTTGGCAGTACCTGAGTTAGCGTTTAGCTCAGCTACACGAGCTCTTACTGTTAACTTGACCAAATGTTCGAGGGCCATTTTGTATTTGGTGGCTTCCATTTCCATGAACATGCGGTCTCGTGGTCAGCGTGCCCTTTCGTCCTTCCTCCATGCCAATGAACCTTTTCCCTGCCCAGCAACAGGCTATTTTTAGCAATGGTCAGTCACGCGCATGCGTACATCTGATCTCTGGACTAGCAAGTGGTCACTCCTTAGGAATGTTCCCCAAACTGACCAGTGGTATTAAGCCCCTCCCACATGCTGGTGTTCCAAAAATGTCCTTATATGTACCTAAAACCGTTTAAATGTATACCGCCTACCTTTTTATTGCTGTTAAACTGTATAAAAGAGGTCGCCCACCGATGTTCGGTGTGATACTTCTTGCATTGCCGAAGGGTGCTGTAGGAATGTACCACCACCCAATGGGGTCCTAATAAACATGTCTTTTGCATTTCCAGTTTCCGTGCCAATTTCCATTATATGGTGTTCGAGAGTTTTTGCAGAGTATGTAGGCCTGACAGAACCCGATACCTCAATTGGCGACCACGAAGGGACTCATCGGCGTCTCGGATGCCCGAAGGAGAGGTCACGACGAAGGATTGGAAACTCGCTATGGACGCGTACGCTGCCACTGAGTGACCCGAGTCTTGGCACCCACGGTGTTTTTTACTTTCCTTCTGATCTGATCTTCCAGGTGGCGCCGGTCCTCGACTGAGATCCTGCTCGTTTGGCTTGTCGTGTAGTGCCCGTTTGGCTGATTCGGTTACGGAACTTGGCAGTTGGAATCTGAACACTTTTGAAAATATTTGGTAAGCTTATGTTTGGTAAGGTAGTCTATTGACACTTACTGTGGCTTTTTGAATTTGAATTTGAATTTGAATTTGTATGAGTTAGCTAACGTTTGGACCTATGATTTGAATTATATGTGGAGTGCACCTCACATAGGCAGGCATGTAGGGATATTTCTCTGATTTTTAATTTGTTTGAACGGCACACCGTGCGTAAAAGTACATTTAAGTGCCATTTGTGGTAATATCGTGTTTTCGTGATATTTTGAACATGCCTGTTCTCAGCACACTCCGAGGAATGTGCTGCTTTGGAAATGGTACCAATTATCGATTAAATGAATCTCAGCCAGCTCCCCCAGAGGGAACTCCTAATCGCGAAATGTACATTAAATTTGGCCTTCCGCCCATTATGTATAGCACATTATGGCACAGATGTACCAAAACTGATCGTGAATTGCAATGGCCACTACATGGGTCATTTGACCTACGAAAAGTTCAGTATGCGGAACAATGTTTGTTTCAGCGCAGGTCTAGATAGGATATGTTTGATTGTGTGCGTATGTGGGAGAAAGCGGTGCATGAACGAATGAAGTGTGAAGAAGCCTTGGCGGACAAAGAGCAGCGAAAGGCTGCTCGGGATAAAGCTTTACAGCTGCAGGAGAAGGAATTGCAGGAACAGAAAGAGAAAGAGAGTCGAGAACGTAATTTACAAATTAATGGTCAGTTTCCTATTCAACGTCCTCTATATCCTGTCCTTACTAATGAATTAGATGATTTTTCATTGTTAGATCGTTGCCCGCCTCCGTACGTTCAGTCTACGGCTCCGGATGAGGAATCGGACGAGGATAATCAGGATAAACAGCGTACCAGGTTACCTACCGAGCGTATGACGGAATTGCGTTCGGTTGCTCGTAAACTTAATGTCAATGCTCTAACTGTTTCAGGGGTTGATGATCTTATGAGTAAGTGGTCTGATAAGGAAAGATTATATTTTTTAGATCATTTTGCAGATGAGGTTGTTGAACGGTTTAGGAAGCAATCTCCTGAGTTGGAACCTAAAGATATATCAGTTGGTCGTGAGAATTTTCGTAAAGGTATTTTTGTTCTTACAGAGGCGGACAAACTTTTCCGGCAGTTGATTCTGCTACGGGATGAGGCGACACAATTGCGAGCGGCAAAAAAGGCATCGGATCCATCAGCGTCTGGATCAACCGAAAATTCCAGAGAGTGCCCTATCTATGGATCAGATAAGAGTGTTGCGATTAATGTTATGCCTATGCGGGAAGCTGCACCTTTGTATGTCCCTCCTAAAGGGGATGGTACGGATGATGATAAGATGTCTAAAGATGCAAAGGGCTATTTTATATATAATTGGGTTTATACACCATGGAATAGAGCAGATGTTATGGCACTTAAGAATGCTTTGCCTGACCCCTGTAAAAATCCGGCAGCTTTCTATGAAGGTGTGGAGGGCGCTATTTCTTCGTGCATCATGACGTTAGTCAACATTGATCTTTTCTTTGGATTGATATTGCCTCCTGATATGTGGAGGGCGATTCGTAAGTTTGATGATCGAGTGATTTTAGGTGCAGAGTGGAAGGACATAGCTAGAGCTGATTCAGATAGGGAACCTGCATGCAAGCCGTGTCAATTGCTTTTAGATTTACCAACAGCTATATTGAATAAATAAAAAACGCTCGTTCCCCCTAAGAAAATTGATTGGACAGTATTGGCGTCTTGTAAACAGAAGTGAGACGAATCGGTCTCTGATTTCTTTTCCCGTTTTGAGGAAGCATTCCATGATTACAGTGGTCAATTATTAACAGAGGACACGGGCAGGCACTTGTTCGTAGACAAGTATGTGGCTAATCTCCTACCGGAGATTGCAAAACGATTAAAAGCTAGTGAAAGTTCATGGACCACTGCAACGCCCGCTTTTTTATTAACTATGGCTCAGTATTATGAACGACAGGAATTGGAGGCTAAAGAAAGTAGTGATAAGAAAGCGAAGGACTTAAAGACGAAGATGATGTTGGCTCAGGTTTATGCTACGCAATCGAGAGGGAATGATAGGGGTAGACGAGGATCGTATGTTGTGTCTCCCCCTCGTTCTGACATTTCTGAGGATCAGTGTGCATACTGTAAGCAGTTTGGAAATTGGGTTGCAGATTGTCCGGTACTTCGTGAACAGCGTAGTCAGAGGGGTCGAGGAAGTGGAAGGTCACGGAATAGTTATTCAGCACCGAGAGGTGGAGCGAATGATCGTGGTAGGTTTGAAGAGAGGGGTCGTGGTCAGGTTGAACGTAATACTTTTGATCGGCGAAATCAATATCAGATAGCTGAAGGAGAGAATACTGAGTCTCAGGACAATAGATATGCATAGGATTGCGTAGGATGGGGTGTGGAATCGGTTGAAGTACCAGTCGATCAAAGGGGTCCATATATATCAGCACATGTTTTGGGTTCTACTGATCAGTTTTTGGTTGACACAGGAGCTACTCTTAGCGCTCTGTCCAAACAATTGGTTCCAAGGGCTCCCCTGTCTGGCGAAACAATTACTGCAATAGGGTTCGATGGAACACCTTCTCTAAGCCCATTGTCTCAACCCCTTACATTTCACGTTGATAAATTCATTGCCCCATGTCCGGTTCTATTATCTCCAAATACACCAGATAATATTATGGGACTTGATATGCTAAAGCATTTTCGTGCAACAATATGCTGTGCCCCTGAAGGGGTGCGGGTTATTTTGAATGAGAATTACCCAGAAATTGAGAGATCGTGCCTCATGCAGGAGGCCGATGCGTTAGCTTCCCTTCCTAGCACTTTATGGGCTACTTCCGATACTGATGTGGGTCAAATGATTATGACCACTGTCCCTCTGGGCTGGTCACCCCCTCGCACCTCGCACACTCCTCGTGAGTGAGCCCAGGCTGCCCCCCGCTCCCGCCAAGTGCCGCCGCTCGCAGCTGGGTCCTGTGACCCTGTGACTCCGCTGTTGGCGCTCTTGCCCACCTGCGCCGCGTCTGTGTCTAAGTATCCGATTGTTTCTCTTCCCCCCGTGTGTTGACTGCTCCCTAGCATTTCTCACGCCCCGTGTTGTTTTACTCGTTCCTCTGTTACCCCGTTTGCCTGACCCCCTGTGTAGCCTCTGCTCCCTGTTTATTTTCTGTTTCCCCCGTTTTTGTATTATTGTACCCCTGTGACTTGGCCCCTGCCGCGCTTCCCGCCACCTCCCCGCTCCCCGCCGCTGCCCCCTGCGGCCCCGCCCCTCCCCTCGTCAGCCCTTCCCATTCGCCGCCCCGCTCCCGCCTCCCAGCTGCCCCTCCCTCGCTCCGCCCCCCCACTCTCCACATATGGCAGAGCGGTCAACGCGCAGCGTGCAGCGCAGCGGGCGCGCCGATTGTGCGCCGAAGGCGCGCCAAAGGCAAGCCCATCTGCGCCCGTCCGCGCCTGGACCGGGCCCAGTGCCAGGACCCCTGGCCCCCGCAGACCTCAACGCACTCAACGCCGGCCGAACCCCTGGATGCAACCGAGCCACCCCGAGACGCACCCACGGACCCTTCACCTGCCAGTCCTGCAACTTCTCCTGCAACCGGACCTACACTGCACCAGCGTCCACCAAGCCGAACGCCAGCAGCAACCACCTGAAGTGCATCCTGCTCAACACCCGCTCCATCCACAGACACGCCGTCCAACTTTGGAACCTCCTCGACACCACAGATCCTGACATTGCCTTCCTCACGGAAACCTGGATGAACGACTCCTCAGCGCCCGACATCGCCATCGCCATCCCAGAGGGCTACAAGATCATCAGGAGAGACCGCAACAAGCAGACTGGAGGAGGCATCGCCATCATCCACAGGAACAGCATCCACATCTCGACCAACACCGACGACACCCTGACAACCGCCGAACACCTGCACTTCCAGATCCACACCGACCCCAAGACCACCCTCAGGGGCACCCTGATCTACCGACCCCCGGGACCACGCACTCAATTCAGCGAAGACATCGCTGACTTCATCAGCCCGCACGCCCTCCCCTCCGCTGACTACATCCTCCTCGGGGACATCAACTTCCACCTTGAGAACAGCAACGACCGCAACACCACCACCCTGCTTGACAACCTCGCCACCCTCAGACTCAAGCAGCTGGTGACCACCCCCACCCACCTCGCCGGACACACACTCGACGCTGTCTTCTCATCCAGCAAGGACATCACCTTCAACCACGCCACTGGACTCCACTGGACGGACCACAGCTGCATCCACTTCATCTTCAGAAGAACCACGGTCCACCACCACCAGCAACAGGCGGCACAAAGAAGCTGGAACAAGATCTCAGCCAACCAACTCGCCGCATCCCTAAACCAGCACCCTCCCGCCAGCTCAGCGAACCCCAGCCAAGCCGCCGACAACCTCACAAAATGGATCGGCACCTGCGCGGACGAACTCGCTCCTCTGAGGACCCCGCCCAGCAGACCCGGAAGCAAGAAGGCCCCATGGTTCACCGACGAACTCAAGAGCCCTCGAGAAAACCTGGAGAAAAGACCCTACACCGGACAACATGTCGACCCTCAAGCTCGCCACCCGAAAGCACCACCAACTGATCCACGCCACCAAGAAAACAGCATTCAAGGACCGACTGGACAACAACGCACACAACAGCAAGGAACTCTTCAACATCGTGAGAGAGGTCTCCAACCCCAACGCCGGAACCAACGACATCACCCCATCGCAAGACCTCTGCAACTCCCTCGCCTCCTACTTCCACAACAAGATCGCTGACATACACAACAGCTTCAACACACAATCAACGCTCCCCACCACTACACCAACGCCCCGCACCACCACCCTCAACGCCTGGACACCGATCAACCTCGAAGACACCATCAGCACGATGAACTCCATCCACTCCGGATCTCCATCCGACCCCTGCCCTCACCACGTCTTCAACAAAGCCGACGCTGTCATCGCACCCCACCTGCGGGACATCATCAACACCTCCTTCGACACCGCCACCTTCCCTGAGAGCTGGAAGCACGCCGAACTCAGCGCTCTACTAAAGAAACCAACGGCGGACCCCACCGAACTCAAGAACTACCGCCCCATCTCGCTCCTCCCGTTTCCAGCCAAAGTCATCGAGAAGACCGTCAACAAGCAACTGGCAGCCTTCCTCGAGGCGACTGGATCCCTCGACCAATCTCAGTCAGGCTTCCGGGCCAACCACAGCACCGAGACCGCCCTCATCGCTGCCACTGACGACATCCGAACCCTACTGGACAACGGAGAAACAGCGGCCCTCATCCTCCTTGATCTCTCCGCGGCATTCGACACTGTCTGCCACCGCACCCTAGTGCAGCGCCTCAGCAACGTCGGAATCAAGGAGAAGGCACTGGAATGGATCATCTCCTTCCTCGCCGGAAGGACACAGAGAGTCCGCCTCCCCCCGTTCAGATCAGAAGCCACGGAAGTCATCTGCGGCGTCCCTCAGGCCTCCTCGCTCAGCCCCACCCTCTTCAATGTCTACATGAGCCCCCTTGCATCCATCGCACGCCAACACAACCTGAACATCATCTCCTACGCCGATGACACCCAGCTGATCCTCTCCCTGACCAACGACCCCGCCACCGCCAGAGCCAACCTACACGAAGGGATGAAAGACGTGGCCGAGTGGATGACGACCAGCCGCCTGAAACTGAACACAGACAAGACGGAAGTCCTCATCCTGGGCTCCTCACCCTCCGCCTGGGACGTCTCCTGGTGGCCCCCCGCCCTGGGCAACGCACCCAAACCGACAGACCACGCACGCAACCTGGGCTTCATCCTGGACTCCTCCCTCTCCATGACCAGACAAGTCAACGCCGTCTCCTCGTCCTGTTTCAACATCCTGCGCATGCTACGTAAGATCTTCCGGTGGATCCCCACCGAGACCAGGAAGACGGTCACCCAGGCCCTCGTCACCAGCCGTCTGTACTACGGCAACGCCCTCTACGCCGGAACCACCGCCAAGCTCCAGAAGAGACTCCAGCGTATCCAGAACGCCTCGGCGAGACTCATCCTCGACGTCCCCAGACGAAGCCACATCTCCAGACACCTGAGAGACCTGCACTGGCTCCCGATCAACAAAAGAATCACCTTCCGGCTCCTCACCCACGCACACAAAGCCCTACACAACCAAGGCCCGACTTACCTCAACAGCCGCCTCAACTTCTACGCTCCCAAACGCCATCTCCGCTCAACCAGTCACGCCCTCGCCGCCGTCCCCCGCATCCGAAGAGCGACAACAGGAGGAAGGTCCTTCTCCCACCTGGCCGCCAAGACCTGGAACTCCCTCCCGACCGACCTACGCTTGACCCAAGACCACCTCTCCTTCAGGAAGAAGCTCAAGACCTGGCTGTTCGAGCAGTAGCGGACCCCCCCTAGCGCCTTGAGACCCTCCGGGTGAGTAGTGCGCGATATAAATGCCTATGACTGATTGATTGATTCCTCCTGTACGCATTACTGTAAAGGAAGGAGCGATTTTGCCTCGTGTTCCTCAGTACAAGATCTCCAGAGAAGGCGAAATAGCTTTAACACACATTGTGAATGATTTGATACTGGCAGGGGTGGTAGAGGAAGTTCCCTACAATGTTTGCAACAGTCCAATTCTTCCGATCCTAAAGAAAGATACAGATACTAAGATTTATCGTTTCATTATTGATTTAAAGGAAATTAATATGATAGTTGTACCCCAGTATTCAGTAGTGTCTGACATTGCCACCTTACTTACTTTGGTTCCACCCACATCTACTACCTTTACGGTGATCGATTTGAAAAATGCTTTCTTTTCGATCCCCATTCATCCTGACAGTCGATACTTGTTCGGTTTTACACTGAATAATAAATCTTATAGATTGTGTCGAGTTCCTCAAGGATATACAGAAAGTCCTAGCATTTACAGCCAGGCTTTGAAAAGACAGCTTGATTCTTTTGATTTGCAGTCTGGGGTGGCTCTTATGCAATATGTCGACGACATTTTGCTCGCGGTAGACACACAGGAGAAATGCGAGGAGAGTACACTCTCCTTACTTTGTTTTCTTGCTAAACATAATCACAATGTTTCACAAAAAAAGTTACAATATTGTAGACCAAAGGTGACCTACCTTGGTCATCTTTTGTCTAAGGAGAGACGTGCATTGACATCAGATCGAATTCAAGCAATTTTAGATACACCAGTCCCTTGCACTCAAAAGGATGTTCGCGCTTTTATAGGTTTGACGTCCTTTTGTAGGCAATAGATACTAGGATTTTCGTACATTGTAAAACCTTTGTTAGCATTGCTGTCCAAAACTGCACCAATCCCCCTTGAATGGACGGATGAATGTCAGAATGCTTTTGAGCAATTGAGACAAGCTCTTTGTTCTGCACCAGTGTTAGGTACACCAGATTATACAAAGCTCTTTACACTGTATGTACATGAGAAGGATGGGTGTGCATTGTCAGTCTTAGTACAGTTACACGGAGACAAACAGAGGGCTTGCGCATATTTTTCAGCGGTACTCGATCCTGTGGCTCGAGGACTGCCTGGATGCTTTCGAGCAGTTGCAGCAACAGCAGTAGCTATACGGCAGAGTGAGGGAATAGTCTTGTCGCACAAATTGTTGGTGTTAGTTCCCCATGCGGTAGATGCGCTATTGAACCAAATGAAAACGCAGCATCTAACCAGTGCCCGTTTAATGGGATACGAGTTAACACTGTTGGCGCCACACATTACATTGAAGAGGTGCGCCACTCTGAACCCTGCTACTTTATTGCCATATCCTGTTACTGAGACCCAGGAGGAAGAACAACATGACTGTGTTTTTCTGACTGACGAACAAACAAAGGGTCATGTCGATTTACAGGACACGCCACTTCCAAATGTAGACGGGGAACTGTGGGTTGATGGATCGTGTGTGAGGTTGCCAGATGGTACGGCTTCCGCGGCCTATGCGATCACGACACTTAAAACAGTGGTAGAAACAGCACGAATACCGCAAAAATCGGCCCAAGCAGCTGAATTGATAGCCTTAACGAAAGCATGTGAGTTAAGTGCTGGTTTAAGTGTGAATATCTATACAGATAGCCGTTACGCTTTTGGAGTAGTGCACGATTTCGGCCTACTCTGGAAGGAACGAGGGTTTATGACCTCACACTGAACACACATCATGTACGGAGAGTTGGTACGTGACCTCCTGAATGCACTATTATGTCCAAAGAAGGTTGCGATAATCAAATGTAGTGCACATAAGAAAGTGACGGACAAAATAGGGCAAGGAAATGCTTTTGCAGACCGCATAGCGAGAGAGACTGCCATGTTGAAAAATTACTCCCCTGTGTATGTGGTGAGGTCGCAAGCTGAGCGATAGCATGATGCTAGAGAAGAAATCCTAGACATACAGAAGTCAGCATCTGAAGTAGAACTCGCAACATGGGCAACAGAGGGAGTACTGGATGATGAGGGTTGTTGGAGAAGCAAAGACATGGAGAAATGGAAACTTACTTGCAAGCAATGGTTCAAATGACACATGGGCTGGCACATGTTGGAGCTCTTGCAAATACTAAATTGCTTACAAGAGTTTGGGAGCATCCTGAGATTGCCAGCACGGCTAGGAGAGTAGTGCAGACTAAGCATGGGCGAATTTTGCGAATCTGGCGTTCGCGAATTTGCGTATTTGCGAACTCGCAATCCGCAAAATCCGCGAATTCTCGCGAATTTGCGTTTTTTTTGTTTTTATGGTGTTCACAAGGGTTTCTGCCAGTTCGCGAGGATTTTGTACCAGTTCGCAATTGCGAACTTACTTGTCGGCACGCAACGGTCGCGACTATGTTGTTTCTACGTCTGGTTCATCATCAATGGTTCACAGCACCCTCTGTTTCAACACTGCCACCCTCTGTTTCATCCATGCCACCCTCTGGTACATCAATGCCACCCTCTGGTTCATCATCATCACTGTAGATTATGGGGGGAAAAAGCAAGTACACCTGCCCTGCTTTAAATGACATGAATTAATTTGGGGTTGATTTATTAATGCGTCACTGTTTTAAAAATCCAGTCTGGCACCTGCTTCCTTATCTGTAATTTGCTTTCTGTTGCAGTGCAATTTTTTTTTCCAAGACCATTGTGGCCTACTTGTAGCTATTCTATGATCCAGCTGTGAGGGTCAGAGCAGGGTCATATAATTGTTGCAACTAGCAACTGAACTCTGGAGGGGCCCCAGTCAGGAAGCACTATAGGGAATGGATACTAATGATGAATTTGAACTTTTGCACCTGCTGAGTGCTTTCAGTTTAGCAAAACTCGTTTTTCTGCAGAACAGCAACTGTAATGCCCCAAAAAAACTTACTTGTGAAAGTTGATTTCTAATCCAAAAGTGATCCAAAGAAAGTCAAAAGGTATAAAAATCCAAAAAAGTGCAGGCAAATGTCAACTTGAGGAGTTATTCTGATAAAAATAATCATTTTCTGAAGGTCTATGCTGCTTGCTAGTGGATTTCTTGTGCAGAATGGCAAATTTTGTAATTTCGCGAGTGCGAGATTGTTTGCTGCCCGCCGCACCTACATGTTCGCAATTGCGAACTTACGCCGCACGCCGCAAAATTGTATCACCAAGAAAAAAAATCCGCTGCGTGCGAATTTGCGGATTTTCGGTAAATTCGCGAGCGTTCGCGGATTGCGAATTTACCGAAAATCCGCAAAATCCGCGCGCGGGACGGATTTTCCGCCCATGCTTAGTGCAGACCTGTCTGATATGCCTACAGTACAATCCTGCTAAAGGGACCTATACTCCTAAAGGAGGGTTCGTTCCACCTACTGCACCATTCGAAGTACTGCAGATGGATTACATTCAGCTTGAGCGCTGTAATAAACTCAAATATGTCCTAGTGGTGGTGTGTGCCTTCAGTAAATGGATTGAGGACTACCCTACCAAGGATAATACAGCATTGACAACAGCTAAGGTGTTACTCAAAGAGTACTTCCCGCGTTATGGTGTTTGTAAATTTTTGTGGAATGATAATGGTCCTCATTTTGTTGGGAAAGTAGTGGAGCATGTCCTGAAAGGATTGGGAATTAAGCAAAAATGTCATGCTGTATTCCATCCGCAGTCAGCAGGTCTGGTAGAGAGGTACAATGCGACTTTGAAGCTGAAGTTAGCGAAGATCGTGGCATCCACGTCTTTGAAATGGCTGGACGCTTTGCCTTTGGCATTGCTGTCTATTAGATCAGTGCCACATTCTCGATCTGGCCTCACACCCTATGAAGTGGTGTTCGGAAGGCCTATGAATATTTGGGGAGTTCCAAAGCCTCGTTTGATACATGATGTGCCTTGTATAATGATGAACGATTATTTGGCACGATTAACAAATTATTTACTTTCTATTCATCAACAGGTTCAAGAAGCGCACCCCGACAATTCCATTGGAGAGGCTCACAATCTTCGTCCTGGCGACCATGTCTGGCAATGCGAATGGCTGTGCGCGTCACGAATAAGAAGCGGTGGATACATTCAACGCACTGCCGACGTGTCTCTCCGGATCTGGTGAACCCTACTGTGTTGTCTGACTACCGAGACATCTTGGACGCGGAGAGGAGCCCAGCTGTTACGTCTCATGAGTCGGAGGGGGCCTTCCCGGACCACACTGTTTCTGGTGGAGTGAAGTACAATCTGCGGCCAAGGAAATAATATTTTTTGTATTTTTTGTGACTGGTTAGTAACCGTTCCGAGGTTTGTGAAAACGGAAGCCGGGAATATCAAAGGGGAGGGGATCAGTTCTGCCCAGTGTAGCGACACCCGTCTTGAATCTCGGAGAAGAAACCAGCGGCAGCCTCGGTTCTAAGCACTATATTTTTATTTTTTAGTTGGTTTTTGAAACTTTTTTCTTTGTACTATGGCACCTATGACATTGAGAAATAGAAGGATTTTGGGTGCAGTTCTTTTTGCTACGACAATAGTGGTAATCGCAGTAATAGCTTGGACTATAGAAAGACTATTTCCTGCACGGGAATATTTACTGCCTACCACTCCAATTCCATCCGAACATTTCCATTTTACTTTGCCCTATCATGAAGAAAGACATAGACAGACTTACTTGAATAACAGTTTCATTCAAATTTTACACCATACACATAATATGACAAATACCTCCAATTGTTGGGTATGTGGGATGTTGCCTGGACATCAGAAAAAAGGAGGAACTCCGCTTATTCCTCCCCCCTTTTCTCACAATGGTTCGTGTAATGCTTGGTACACTCTTCTCTTTACCTTAAGATGGCCAACAAAAGGTGGACTGCTTTTCCGATTGAACAAGGTCTGTTACAACGATCGAGAGGGCTATCCACAAAGAACTAAATTCGAGTGGGAAGAATATTGACCGGACAATGTATCTACACCTCGTATCTTCACCAATCAGAGACTTATAAATATGTCTAGTTTACATGTAATTACAGTTATTGATACAAAAGCAGATCTTTGTGTTAGAAATAAAGGAACAATTCCGGTAGGGAGGAGTGAATGCAATACTACTCTCACATTCGATACACCCAATGGTATTTCTTTTGTGGCCTCACGAAACACTTATTTTATTTGCGGTAATAAAAGTTATCATCGTCATCTTCTTGGATGGTTAGGCACATGTTATATATCTTTTGTATTACCCCCTGTGTTTATTGCCCCGCCTATGTACCATAATGATTTTGTATTGTATCACGATTTTTTATTGAACAGAGTTAAGAGAACATTGGACATTGATGACGTTGACCAAACAGATACCTCACTACAGCAATATGTAGATTTTAATTTAAGTCTGTTCTCTTTTGTCGGTGCTGCTTTAAACAGCAGGAAAATAAGGAGGCTAACACGTGTTGTGGAAGCAGTTGCTAATGAAACTGCCTCTGCTTTAGGGAATATAACTGAAGAACTCCAGATTACGAGAATTGTTATGCTTCAGAACCGAATGGTTCTGGACGTAGTGTTAGCTGATCGTGGGGGTGCATGTCGTATCATCAGAAGTAGTTGTTGTGTTTATGTCCCTGATAATTCACTATCTGTGTATGATGCCATTTCCAAATTGCACAAAATTGCTGCTGAAATTCACCCTAACAATGGTACTTGGACCTTTTCTGGTTGGTTTTGGACTCTGCTCAGTACATGGGGTTGGAAACTGTTAACGGTTCTATGCGTGATTATTGGGATATTCTTCTTCTGTTGTTTATGTATTCAATGTGGTCCTACCTTATGCTCTGTATGTATTACTGCTTGTATCCCATCCAAACGAGCTATTGCTAAAAATGTACAAATGAGTAATGCCGAAGTAATGAAAATTATGCTGATTGATATTGACGATGAACATCCGGATTACTTCCATTATGAGGTTGCTTCAGCTAAACGCTAAAAGGGCCGTCTGTCGTAATTTGGCAGTACCTGAGTTAGCGTTTAGCTCAGCTACACGAGCTCTTACTGTTAACTTGACCAAATGTTCGGGGGCCATTTTGTATTTGGTGGCTTCCATTTCCATGAACATGCGGCCTCGTGGTCAGCGTGCCCTTTCGTCCTTCCTCCATGCCAATGAACCTTTTCCCTGCCCAGCAACAGGCTATTTATAGCAATGGTCAGTCTCGCGCATGCGTACATCTGATCTCTGGACTAGCAAGTGGTCACTCCTTAGGAATGTTCCCCAAACTGACCAGTGGTATTAAGCCCCTCCCACATGCTGGCTGTGTTCCAAAAATGTCCTTATATGTACCTAAAACTGTTTAAATGTATACCGCCTACCTTTTTATTGCTGTTAAACTGTATAAAAGAGGTCGCACACCGATGTTCGGTGTGATACTTCTTGCATTGCCGAAGGGTGCTGTAGGAATGTACCACCACCCCATGGGGTCCTAATAAACCTGTCTTTTGCATTTCCAGTTTCCGTGCCAATTTCCATTATATGGTGTTCGAGAGTTTTTGCAGAGTATGTAGGCCTGACAGAACCCGATACCTCACATGGGAACAGCCTTTTTAGGAGTTTCAAGGTAGCAAAACTTTTCCCACATAGAGCTTGTATGTGTGCCTGCATAGATAGTTTGTCATCAATGGTTACGCCCATGTTTTTGGCACAATGTTTGGGTGCAGGGGCATCTCCAAAGGAGTAGGGCCACCAGGAAATGTCCCAGGTATGTTTGGCTTCCCCGAGGAGCAGGATCTCAGTTTTCTCTGCATTCAGCTTAAGGCAGTGGTCTGCCATCCAGTTAGCCATTTCAGTAAGACAGTTGTTAAGTTTTGTATTGATGTCTTCATGCTCCTTCCCGATAGTGATTGTTAGTTGCAGGTCATCCGCATAGGAGCACACACCAAAGCCCCATTTTTTCCCGATTTGTGCCAAAGGTGAAACGTAGGCATTAAACAGTGTGGGGCTGAGGGAGGCTCCCCGTGGGATACCGCATTTCAGATGTTTGAGTTTAGATGAGAAGACTCCTAGATGTACAGTTTGGGTTCTATTGCACAGGAAGGAACTAAGCCATTCTAGGGCTTTTCCGTTTATTCCTTTCTCTTGTAAGTTTTCTAGTAAGAGGTGGTGGGAGACCGTGTCGAACGCCGCCAACTGGTCCAATAGGATCAGGGCCACAGCTTTGCCTTGGTCCAGGGAATTTCTGATATTGTCTGTGATGGCCAGCAATGTAGCCTCTGTGCTATTGGTGGCCTTGAATCCCGTTTTGGGATTTCTTCTCTTCAAACATTACAACTGCGTGTGTTGTTTATATTTGCTTATATTTGACTCCTGCAGATATTTTTCAATTTTACTTGCTATGTTTCAAAGAAAGTAAAGTACAGCAGAACATAAAATTAATTTAACCTGGGTCTCTCTGGGGGCAGACAGGGAATTGCATAATTAATATACTGCCCTGTACTAGTCTAGCACTACTCATCATCAGGCATCATCATCCTGCATACATTTCCTTTTTCTCTCTTAACAGATTTATGTTGGTCGGCTGCCAAGATGAATGTGTGTTGTCCATATGTAGTGTTTGTCTTTGTCAAACATTTCCTAAATCCCCCTTCCCAACCATTCATCAAACCCTAACACTCTTCCCACAGGCTGCGTGATTTATATTGAGGTGTGACTAAATCAAATTTACACCAATAATTGATCACACACTTGCTGGGGTGGATGTGGTTAAAACAACTCTATCTCAAGGCAGGGTGAGGATCTTCTTCTGCTCTAAGTATATATATATTAGCCCACACTGGCAATATATACATTGTATTGCTCACACATGCACTGTATTCTATATTAATTTTTTTTCCAGAGGAACATAATTCCTCATAATTATTTACCAATATCGATACATCATCCTAGTTCCAGCACTGAAGATTCCGCTTGTCCCCTTCATAACTCGAGTTGAATTCAGTTTGTATTTTAACTTGTAATAGGCTAGCCCACCTTTCTGTTTTATGTTATGTTAGCATTGCTTATCATCATGGTTTCTTGTTTGGCAGTCTTCTTCTTGTATACTGTTCTTCTACTACTCATTCCCTAGTCTCCCTCTGGTGACTGACCGTCTCATTTCCTTTTTTTGTAAATGCTACTGTCAGTGTCTACTACTACTACCACCACCAGGGTACCTTGGGAAACCAATCCATCACCATGCAGGCGTCGCTTCACCTAAGAATCAATCACAGGTACGAGAAGAAGTATAGGCAAGGCATAATGTGATATACTATGGAAATTAATTAAATCACACACCCACACCTTTCCAGGTCCATAGGGGTTTTAGTTGCAGAATGCATAGACCAGGAGGAGAGACTGACAGTAGCAAGACAAGTGAGGGTACCACATTTATCTGTTGGTGTGTTACACTATTCGCAGATTTGAAAAACTGTCTCAGGCCCTAGAGCAAAGGAATCAGTTTGAAGTAAAAAAGTATGTAAAAAACTATAAATAAATGATTCCCCTAACAAATAAACTAGAATGAATGAAAGAAACCCACAACACCGGACCCAATCCTCTCCCTAACCCCACCAATGTCTAGTAAAAAGTGCAATTGTCCATAAATGTCTATAAAAAAGAACACCCAAGTTTTCCCCAACTCCTGCATTCCCACCCTCTCCCGAGCAAGTACCACCCACTAAAAAAAGAGTGAATAAGGGGCAAGGGTCAAGACTGAGGTTTAGCAGTGGGCTTGCCGGATCTTACGCTCTAGGGCCTGGAACCGCACCTCAATCTTGGCCTCTAGGCATGCCATCTGCAGGAGCATACGGAACAGACACTTTTTGTAGGAACAACAGGAATGGGCAGCAGTGTTTGAATTATGGTGGGCGGCTGCCAGACCACAGTGCTGTACCACCAGAGGCAGTGGGGCACTTGGCAGGGGCCCGGGGCATTGGAGACTGCAGCTGCTGCCTCCTACTCCTCCGCCAGAACCACCAGCTGCCTATATTCATCCCTGATGGCTTCCAGCTTCCGTTGCTGGGCCCTGGCTGCTAACTCCTGCCCATTGAGATGGGAAGGAGTAGCTATATCAAGAAAGAAATATAATCATTGTAACCAATACTCTTAGCAAAAGAGTAACACAAAATTATAGTGGCACAGTAGCACTAGCAGTACATAACATTTGTGGTTTCCTCACTTCCTCGGCCCCTAATATTTGAATGTGATTAGAGTTTCAGGCATTAGGCACTATGGCATACACAAGTATTATTATTCTTCTCTCTCTTGTTTAGCTAAATTAACCTTGTAGGAATGCAATGCTCTGTCAGCTTGAGCCCTAGACAGACATACTCGTGTTGCAGACTCACATTACTGCTGTCTGCAGGTGGGGCAGCTGTACTACACAATTAGTTACACCAACACCAACAAAGTCCCACCCTCGCAAGACCTGTGCGACTCGCTGGCCACATTCTACCACCGCAAGATCACCGACATCCATGACAGTTTCAATGCCACGACCGCCCCGACAACCACTGAGACCTCCGCCCCGACGTCCACCATCCGCACCATCCGCCTGCTCTACTGGACCAACATCAACGACGATGACACCATCAAGATCATGAACACCATCCACTCCGGATCTCCGTCAGATCCATGCCCACACCACATCTGCAACAAAGCCAGCACATCCATCGCACCCCATCTCCGGAAAATAATCAACACCTCCTTCGAGACAGCAACCTTCCCGGAGAGCTGGAAGCATGCTGAGATTAACACCTTACTCAAGTAACCCAAGGCGGACCCCAAGGACCTCAAGAACTTCTGGCCCATCTCCCTGCTCCCGTTCCCTGCAAAGGTCATTGAGAAGACTGGCAATGAAAAACTGACCAGCTACCTCGAGGAGAACAACATCCTGGACCCTTCCCAGTCCGGGTTCCGCAGCAACCACAGCACCGAGACTGCCCTCACCGCCACCACAGATGACATCAAGTCCCTGCTGGACAACGAAGAAACAGCGGCCCTCATCCTCCTGGATCTCTCAGCCGCCTTTGACACGGTCTACACACTACAAACACGCCTCCACAATGCTGGGATCCAAGAGAAGGCCCTGGACTGGATCACCTCCTTCCTCTCTGGCAGAACACAGAGCGTCCGCCTTCCCCCCTTCCGCTCCGAAGCCACTGAGATCATATGCGGCGTACCCAGGGCTCCTCCCTCAGCCTAACCCTGTTTAACATCTACATGGCACGCTCCCCCACGTCGCCCGTCGGCAAGACCTCAACATCCTCTCCTATGCCGATGACACCCAGCTGACACTCTCCCTCACCAAGGACCCCCACACCGCCAAAACCAACCTTCATGAAAGAATGAAGGCCGTTGCGGAATGGATGAGGAACAGCCGACTGAAGCTGAACTCGGACAAGACAGGGGTCCTCATCCTCGGATCCAACCCTTTGGCCTGGGACGACTTCTGGTGGCCGACCGCACTGGGAACCGCTCCAACACCCACCGACCACGCCCGCAACCTAGGGGTTATCCTGGACTCCATCCTCTCCATGACTAAACAGGTCAACTCTGTCTCCTCCTCCTTCTTCAACACCCTCTGCATGCTCCGTAGGATCTACAAGTGGATCCCCACTGAAATGAGAAGAACAGTCACCCAGGCCCTTGTCAGCAGCAGGTTGGACTATGGAAACACCCTCTACGCAGGAGCCTCGGCCAAACTCCTAAGACGGCTCCAACGCATCAAGAACGCCTCTGCACGCCTGATCCTCGACATCCCTCGCCGCAGCCACATAACACCCCACCTGAGAGACCTACACTGGCTCCCGGTCAACAAGAGGATAACCTTCAAGCTCCTCACCCATGCACACAAGGCACTCCACAACTCCAGACCAACGTACCTCCACAGACGACTCAGCTTCTACACCCCCACCCACCAGCTCCCCCGCTTTCGAAGAGCGACCTCAAACGGCAGATCGTTCTCCCACCTCGCCGCAAAGACCTGGAACACCCTCCATATCCACCTACGGCAGACCCAAGACCTGCTGACCTTCAGAAAACTCCTCAAGACTTGGCTTTTCGAGCTGTAGCAGTATTTCCCACCCCAACGCCTTGAGACCCTCACGGGTGAGTAATGCGTTTTACAAATGATATGATTGATCGATCGATTGATTGATTCTTCTATAATGGCCATACTCTTTTAAAGCAATGGCAAATGCTCAATTTCACGTTCACCCTGACTACTGCAAGGCAGATGATATGATTACTAATATGAATGATGATATTTGGCACAACGCGAGGTACTACTATTGTTTGATTGCAACCATGCAGCCGATAGGCCACCCATGGCTGACACGGTTGAAATGACATGGGTAGGGAGCTGGAGTTGGCTTTGTTGTCGGAGGTAGGTGATTAATGATGGGTCGGTACATACACAATATATATGTTCTGCTTGCAAACTACTTTGATTCAAGGAAATATTCTGAAATATATCCTTGTATTTCAATTGTATAGAGTATGCACTCTTGCATGGAGTGCATTGTCAATAAGTAAAATGATTTACCACCACCCTCCACTGCTGCTGGCTTACCCCCTGCAGGTACAGCATCAGCTCCCTACTGACTGGCGTCGCCTTCGCTGCTCGCCCCAACCCTTGTGGTCGGTACGCCTAGAAAAAACATTTAACATTTTTTAGTTGCCCTATATGCCTCTTCCTATTTGTTTTCACTTGCAATATCGAAATACAATACTCACACCACACACATCACTATAATTCGGGTACTACTAGAGTAAAGTGCACAGTATGTCCTATCAAAAATAATAAAATATCCGGTTGGGCATTTTGTTGGTGGCAATTTTTGAAAAGCCTCTCAAGAAGAGGACAACTTACAGGACTGGACTAAGTGGTTAGAGCTATTGGTGAATCTGAGTTTTGGAAAAGTAAAAGAGTGGCCAACTGCGTGGTAATCGGGCACGTGGTCTCTCTTGGTAGGAAATTATAATGGTGACATCCTCCTCCTCCTTGTCCTCCTCCTCATACTTCCTTACAGCTATGGTGCACAGTAATCAGTTGTTAACCATCAACTGCTGCGAATACAAATAGTACTAGCCCTACACGTGAAAAAGTAAAGTACGCCACTTTGGGGTGACCAACATGACCATCATTTTATTTACTGATTGAGCATGAGAAAGTAAAAGATAGCCTTCTCATCTAAACAAACATGCGTAGAATACCTTACTTGGGCATGCAATCTGCACAGCAGAGGAGTAGTACTAATACTTGTAGTAGGAAGGACCAATGGGTTCTCTGAGTCTTATAGTACCGCCACTAGGCAGTACACAATATATAAAAGGGGAGAGGGAAAGCTTCACTGACTGATACAGAGTCAGAGGCAGTTAGATTTGATGTAAAAAAAACAGACACTATAAACTTAAAAGTTAGGTAATTATTTATTCATATTAGCAACAGGAGGACTTACTGGGGCCAGCAGAGCCATCTACAGAGGAGCGTTCCTGCTGGGAGGCACCTCCAGCTCCCACACATATGTCGGCAAATTCTGTTTTCTTCTTGCCCCTGGATGCTGATCATTTAAGACATAAATAAAGAGACAAAAATTGATTGGTGTTAAATAAATATTAACCCCTTCCATGCTCATGACGAGCTCAGCTCGTCATGCAGTACACTGCTCGTGTGCTTATGACGAGCTGACCTTGTCATGAACAATGGATTTACACATCATTCAGCACAGCAGAAAAATCTCCCTAGCAGCCAAGGTGTTAAAAAAATTTGGCTAAAAGATTTTTTGACAGGAAACAGCAATTGCAATAATATTGACCTATCTAATCAGATCTACTAGTAGTAGACTAGTATCAGGGTCACGGAACACCCTATCTTTATTATTCCACAGTTCTATTCCGATTCCTGAATCCTAAACCTACCTAACCCGCCTCTTCTAAAGACTTTGGAATAAATTGCAAAAGAATTATATTTTTTTCTCATACACAATCATCTCAACCCCCTTTGACGGGCCAATTCACTAAGTCTACATTTAGTATTCTTAAATGCATGGATGAACGCATGCATATTGCATACACCAACCTGGTTGGTTTCTTTCTATATTCACTCACTATACAAACAACAAAAGGTTCTACTAAGGACTAAGAAGTCAGCACATGAGAGGAGAACGCATCACGCAGGCTGCTAAATTACCAACTAATAATAAGTAACTAACTAAATAACTACCACAAATATGTGACGGTAATCCGCTGGATTTTACAACGCAGGGAATCACAACATGGTCATTACAACAACCGCGTTGTGCTTCCGCATGCTATTACTCCGCAAGTTGGAACAACGACTTGCAGAGGGGGGGCGCTGGATGTTGGAATAGTATTTTTTACTATTCCAACTCCAGTCTGTGCGGACACTAGGGAATGTGTTGGATTTTAAATCCAACACCTCCCCTCCCGCAAGTCGTTATTCCGACTTGTGGAGTAATGGTATGCGGAATCATAACACAGTCATTTTAACGACTGCGTTGTGATTCCCTGCGTTGTAAAAAAATCGGGGTAAACGTTGTTTACCAACTACCACTATCTTATTGAAAAGGGGACAAAGGAAAGTAGTCTCTCCAGTCTGCATTACCTAAGTTAAGTTGTCTAATCGCACTTACATAATCATCCCAAGCGAACGCAAAGTTGCAAACAAGTAAGATTAGTAGTGCTGAATACCTGTCTAGAAGAATAACAATCAAATAATATAAGATATTTGAATGTAAGTTACCTGCTTGTAAGCAGCAGCAGCATTCTTCTTATTTGGAAAAAAGTACATTCGCAATAACACAGAACACAGAATAGTAATGAATAGTTAGCACTCACCAAGCTCCACAACATCAACACCTAGCAGGTCCAGCAGGTCTTGCTCTCAGTCCGGGATGTCGTCCTACCCATGCATGAGTTGGTTATGGGTGTGCCGGACCTCAGATGAGTGAAACACTGCCAGCACACCCTTGCCCACTGCTGGTGACACTCCTGGATCCCGTATTCAGACACAGCCCTGCCGCCTACTGCCAGGGTTAAGGGGGGGTGCCTTTCCGGGCGACATTTTTCGCAACAAAGGTGGCACCTGGTCACACTCTGCATTGTTTTCTTTCTCCTAGGCATGGTTCTAAGGGGCGGGGATCGGAAAACAAAAAGTGAAGTAAAAAGTCAGGACAAAAAGTTGGGAGGTAAAAAAAAAAATCAAGTAATGTAAAAATAGTACAAAAACAAAGTGAAACACACAAAAAGTACAACAAAACACAAAATATACACTTAGGAAGAGAGAGGATAGATAATAAATACAAAATATCAAAAAAAGTTTTAGGAAAAAAGGATTGAAAAGATATAGGGAGGACTCAAATCAGGCCCCAGAACCATAACAAAGAGTAGAAAAACAAGATGGACGCGCCTATTGGTGAATGCATGGTAAAGTTTGTCTGATATTTCCCCATAGCAGGCAACCAGCATTGCCGAATGTCAGAAAAGTCATGCAAATGGGTGGAGCAAGTAACTCCGTCCATTCTGGGAGTTCTGTATAGCAGCGCCACGCAAACTCCACCCAGGCATAAATTTTTCCTCTTTCTACGCCTTCTTTCTGCATATCTCTTGCTTGTTTCTGCACTTCTTGTGCCTCTTTTTGCACCTCTCCTGCTTCTTTCTGCTCTTCTCTTGTTTCTTTCTGCATCTCTCTTGCTTCTCTCTGTACTTCTCTTGCTTCTTTCTTTGCCTCTTTTGGCAATTCTCTTATTTCTTTCAAGACTTTTCTTGGCTCTTTCTATACCTCTCTTGCCTCTTTCTGCACCTCAGTCTCTTCTCTCTGTACCTCTCTTGCTTCTTTCAGTTCTTCTCTTGTGTCTTTCTGTCCCTCTCTTCCTTCTTTCTACACGTCTTTCTCTTTCTGCACCTATCTTCCTCTTTCTAAGCCTCTCTTGTTTCTTTCCGCACCTCTCTTGCTTCTTTCTGCACTGCTCTTGCTTTCTTCGGCATCGTTCTTCTTTTCTCTGACCTTCTCCTGCCTCTTTCGTCCTTTCACCTCATTCTTTTTTCTTTACCTTTCATGCTTCTTTCTGCACCTCTCTTGCTTCATTCTTTACCTTTCATTCTCTTTCTGTACCTTTCTTCCTCTTTTGGCACCTTTCTTCTCTTTTACACTTCTCCTGCATCTTTTTGCACCTCTCTTGTGTCTGTCTGCACCCCTTTGGCCTTTTTGTGCACCTCTCTTACTTATTTCTGCACTTCACTTGCTTCTTTCTTCACCTCTCTTGATTATTTCTGCAACTCTCTTGCTTCTTTCTGCCCTACTCTTGCCTCTTTCTGCACCTCTTTTGCCTATTTCTGCACCTCTCTTGCCTCTTTCTGTACCTCACTCTTCTTTCTAAACTTTTCTTGCTTCTTTCTTTTCATCTCCTGTTTCTTTCTATACTTCTTTTGCTTTTTTATGCACGTATCTTGCTTCTTTCTGCACTGCTCTTGCTTCTTTCTATATCTTTCTTTCTCTTTCTGTACCTCTCTTTCCTGTCTGCACCTCTCTTTGCTCTTTTTGCAGCTCTCTTGCCTCTTTCTGCAGCTCACTCTCTTCTTTCTGCACCTCTCATGCTTCTTTGTATACCTCTCTAGCATCTTTCTATATTTCTCATGCTTCTTTCTGCATTTCTCTTGCTACTTTCATCACATGTCTTTCTCTTGCTGCTCCTTTTTTCCTCTTTCTGACATTCTATTGCTTCTTTCTACACTTCTTTTGCCTCTTTCTGTACTTCTCTTGCCTCTTTATACACCTCTCTTGCATCTTTTTATACCTTTCTTCATCTGTCAGTGCCTTTTCCTTCTTTCGGCAGCTCTCCTGCCTCTTTCTGCACCTCTCCTGCGTCTTTTTGTACCTCTCTTGCCTCTTTCTGCACATCACTTCCCTTTTTCTGTACTTCTATTGCTTCTTTCTATACTTCTCTTGCTTCTTTATGCCCCTTTCTTCCTCTTTATGCAACTCTCTTGCCTCTTTCTGCGCCTTTCATCTTCTTTCTGCAGTTCTCTTGCTTCTTTCTGTACCTCTCTTGCCTCTTTCTGTACCTCTCTTGCTACTTTCTACACCACTCCTGCCCCTTTCTGTACCTCCCTTGAATCTTTCTGCACCTCTCGTGGCTCTTTCTGCATTTCTCTTGCCTCTTTCTGTATAGCTTCTTTCTTCCTTTCTCTTGCTTCTTTATGCACTTCTCTTGGCTTTATCTGCACTTTTTTTTCCTTTTTCTGCACCTCTCTTGCCTCTTGATGCACCCCTCCTGCCTCCTTCTATACCCAACTCTCTTCTTTCTGTACTTCACTTGCTTCTTTCTTTACCTCTCTTGGTTCTTTCTGTACCTCTCTTGCCTCTATCTGCACCTATCTTGCCTCTTTCTGCACCTCTCTAGCATCTTCCTGCCCTTCTCTTGCTTATTTCTGCATTTCTCTTGCTTGTTTCTGCACCTTTCTTCCTCTTTCTGACATTCTCTTGCTTTTTTCTGCACTTCCCTTACCTCTTTCTATACGTCTCTTGCTTCTTTCTGCACTTCTCTTGCTTCTTTCTGTACCTCTCTTGCCTCTTTCTGCACCTCTCTTGCCTCTTTATGCACCCCTCTTGCATCTTTTTGCACCTCTATGGTCTCTTTCTGTATCTCACTTGCCTTTATTGGTACTTCTTGTGTTTCTTTCTGCACTTCCCTTGCCTTTTTTTCTCTTTCTGCACGTCTCTCGCCTCTTTCTGCACCTTTCATCCAGTGGCGGCTTGCTGAGGGAGTGCGGTGGGCAGGGCGAAGGGAGGGGCAGGGTGGGGGTAGTGGAATCCGACATATAATGGACAGGAGTAAAGTAAGTATTTAAATAAATAAAACAATTTACCTTGCGTGCACTGCATCGCTTTCTTCGAGTGAAATGTCTGTCTAACTATAATGTCCCTGTAACCTTTGGTTTTTCTATGACTATATATAATTCTAATTAAATAAAAAAATGAAGCAACTTCAAATTCTTTAAATTGAATACAAATTATTTTACAAATTAAAAGTATTGATATTTTTTTTAAATTTTCAATAAACAAAAATACAACATATAAATTGTAACAATAGAAAATAAATTATGTAATATCAAATGTAATACTTATACTATTCCCACTGCAATTATACAAAACTACGCAAACTATTAAAATAAATATTTAAAAAATGTATTACTCCCACTTCACGTGACAAAAAAGTAATAAAAATTGGTAACGTTTACAAATCTCTCTCCAATAAATGCAACAGTAGTAAATGCTTTGTATTGCAGATAGGTATTATTTACCATACCTTTTCAAGCCAGTACAAGAGTAGGGAAACTGCTGGAGAGCACAGGGTTAAAATTTACTATTCCCAATCCAATCACTGCAACTGTAGGGAATGTGTTGGATTGAGGAGGGGAAAAATGTACCATTCCCATCCCAATTAATTTAATAGTAGGAAAAGTGTTGGTTTGTGGAGTGGTAAGATTTACTTTTTCCACTCCAGTCAGTACAACAGTAGGGTAATTGTATAATAGCAGATGGGTAACATTCACTATTCCTACTCCAGTCAGTACAAAAGTAGGAAATGTGTTAGATTCTGGAGTGATAAAATGTACTTTTCCCACTACAATATGTTCAACAGTCGGAAAAGTGTTGGATTGCGGAGGGGTACAATGTACTAATCCCACTCCACTGACTGTAACAGTTGGGAAAGTGTTGAATTGCAGATAGGTAAAATGTACTATTCCCACTCCAATCAGTACAACAGTAGAAAAAGTGTAAGACCTTCGGTCTAGGTTCACTCTCTCCTCGCAGCTCTGCTGTGCCATCTCTTGCCTCCAGACCCCGACCTCCTCCTTGGGAGGTTGAAGGCTGCTATCGCTCCTGCGCCTGCTGCCAGCTCCAACTGGGACCAGGCTGCCTGCAACCACTGTAACCTTTCTCAGCCGTTTTTGTTTTCTTAATTTTTCCCGGTTGTGCCACTGGTATTGTGCCTATCTGTGTTTTGCTCTAATTTCACCACTGTTTTCAATTTCTTGTGCCTGCCTGTTCCTTTTTCCTTTTGCCACTGGTGCCCCTGCGCCCCCGCAGAATTTCCCCCAGGAATTTTCCGGCAGAATTCCCGACTGGAATTCCCCCGCCCCGCTTCCCCACCTCCCCTCCCTCCCAACTCCCCTACTTAATGGTGGCCGCTGCACGGTCGGGCCACTGATGTGCTGAAGGCTCGCCGAAGGCAAGCCCATCTGCGCGTGTCCGCGATCCGACTGCGACCAGCGCCGGGCACCCTGGACCACCCACTACCCATCACTACGACACCACTACCCTCCTCGCACTCAACTCCGGAAGACTTAGAGAATGCTAACAGGCCTTGCTGAACATGACCCACGGCTAGTTCTCCTGCCTCCACTGCCGCCAGACCCTCACCGCCACCCCGGCCTCCAACACTGCCGACATAAACACCGGCGACAACCTAAAATGCATCCTCCTCAATGTATGCATCGTATACAAAAACGCCATGAAAATCTTGAACTACTTGACTCTCTCTCGCCTGACATCACCTTCTTCACAGAGACCTGGACCAAAGCATCCTCTGCCCCCAACATCAGCACTGATATCCAGGATGCATACAAGATCCAGAGGAAAGACAGCCCCCAGCCACCCAGAAGGGGGCCTTGCCATTGCCCACAAGAGCACCCTCTGCCTCACCACCTCCAGCAAAACCTTCTCCTCCGCCGAACACCTGCACATCCAGATCCAGACCACCGCAAAAGCTATACTTTGAGGAACCCTCGTCTACAGACCTCCCAGGCACTGAACACCCTTCACCACCACCATCATCGACCTTATCGCACTAGATGCCATCGCCTCACCAAACTACATACTCATTGGAGACCTGAACTTCTACCTTGACAACCTCAGTGACCCCAACTCCACTATCCTTCGTGACAACATCGCTAGCATCGGACTTAAACAACTCATCAACACACTGACCCACAGAGCACGACACACCCTCGACCCCATCTTTGCAGCAGGAAACAGCATCCAATTCAGCCACAAAACCCTGCTGCCATGGACCGACCAACACTGCATACACTTCACCATCAACAAACTCAAGACACCAAAACCAGCCCCACGCCCACCACGAAGGAACTGGAGAAAGATAACTGACGATGAACTTAACTCCACCCTCACCTGAGACAACAACACCTGGGCACCTGACGCAAATGACTCAGCCAGAGAACTCCACACCTGGATCTCCAACTGTGCAGATGAGCTTGCCCAGCTAAGCAACCCTGGCAAACAACACCCCGAAATCTGCCTGGTTCACCACCGCTCTCCAAGAAGCCAGACACACCTGCAGATGCCTGGAAAAGAACTGGAGAAACACCAAGATCAACTGAAAACCACACCACCCACAAGGACGCCATGACAGACTACCACAACCAGGTCAGAGCCACCAAGAGGAACTTCATCCACAACAAAATCCTGGCGAACTCCACCAACTCCAAGGAACTTTTTAGTGTCATTTAAGAATTCACCAACCCACGCAGCGAAGCCACAGACATCAGCCCATCCCAATACCTCTGCAACAAGCTTGGAACCTATTTCCACCTCAAGATCAAAAACCTCTACGACAACTTCATCGACAATCCACGAGGTGCCACAGAAGACCCCCCAAAAACACTAGCCAGCCCACAATCTCCAACTGGACACTGATCCCGGCCGATGACATTGCCTCAATCATGAAAAGCATCCACTTGGGGGCTCCCACCGACCCCTGCCCCCTCACATTTACCACAGAGCTTCAGCTGCCATCGCACTCAAACTACAATGCACAATCAACACCACCTACCTTCAAAACAGGCACCTTCCCAGATGACTGGAAGCACGCAGAAGTCAGATCTCTGCTCAAGAAGCCCACAGCTGTCTTCCCAACCTCAAAAAACTATCTGCCCATCCCGCTCCTCCCCTTCCCAGCTAAAGTTGCATAGAAAACTGTCAACAGGAAACTAACACGATTCAATGAAGAGAACGCTGTCCTCAACCAGTCCCAATCCGGATTCTGAAGCAACCACAGCACAAACGCCACCCTACTCGTCGCCACAGATGACATCTGCACCCTCCTGGACCAAGGCCACTCCTCAGCCCTCATCCTACTCGACCTATCAGCGGCCTTTAACACCGTCTCCCAGTGCACACTAGTCGCCAGACTACATGCCGCAGGCATACCAGGAACAGCCCTGGACTGGATCCAATCATTCCTTACCGGAAGAAGCCAAAGGATCAGACTCCAACCCTTCCTCTCCAACCCCGCAAACATCACCTGCAGAGTCCCAGAGGGTTCATCCCTGAGCCCCACCCTCTTCAACATCTACATGGCCCCCCTCGCAGCCATCTTCCAACAACACAGTATCAACATCATATCCTATGCCAATGACACTTACCTCATCCTCCCCCTCGCCAAAGACGCCACCACTGCCAAACTCAACTTCCAGAAAGGAATGCAAGATGTCACAGTCTGGATGACCAACAGCTGCCTGAAGCTTAATGCCGAGAAGACGGAAGTCCTTGTCCTTGGTACCACCCCTTCTGCATTGAACAGCACCTGGTGGCCGGCAGCCCTGGGAAGCCCACCTACCCCTTCAGACTAAGCCAAGAAACACAGCATCGTAATCGACTCATCACTCCCCATGAACCGACAGGTCAACGCCGTCACCTCCAGCTGCTTCAACACCCTCTGCATCCTCGGCAAGACCTTCAAGTGGATCACCCCTGATACAAGGTAGGCAGTCACCCATGCACTCATCACCAGCAGACTGGACTATGGAAACGCACTCTATGCCAGCATCAACAAGTCCCTACTCCGCAAACTCCAGACAATACAGAACACCACCGCCAGACTCGTCCGCGGCATCCCCCGACATGAACAAATCAATCAACACCTACAAAGTCTCCACAAGCTCCCCATGGAGAAAAGAGTCACTTTCAAAATCCTCACTCACACCTACACAACAACGGACCCAAATACTCAACAACAGAATCAACTTCCACATACCCAAAAGAAACCTCCAATCTTCCAACCTCGTACTGGCCAAAACCCTGCAGATTCACAGAGCCAGGGAAGGTGGAAGATCCTTCTCTCACATTGTAGCCAAGACATGGAAAGAGCTACCGGCAGACATCAGACCCGCCCCCTCCCTCAACACCTTCAGGAAGACCATCAAGACCTGGCTCTTCGGCTAAACAGAACCGTGGACCGCCCCTCAGCACCTTGAGAAGCTTACGGTGAGTATTGAGCTAACAATTCCCTGATTGATTGATTGATTGATTGATTGATTGATTGATTGATTGATTGATTGAAAAGTGTTAGATAGTGGAGGGGTAACATTTACTATTCCCACTCCAATCAGATCAACAATAGGGAAAGTGTTAGATAGCAGAGGAGTAAAATTTACAATTCCCATTCCAATTAGTGCAACAATAGAGAAAGTGTTTGGTAGCAGAGGGGTAAAGTTTACTCTTCCCATCCCAATAGGTCCAATAGTGGGGAAAGTGTTAGATGGGGGAGAGGAAAAATGTACTATTCCCATTCCAGTCAGTACAACAGTGGGGAAAGTGTTGCATAGTGGAGGAGTAAAATTGACTATTCCCACTCCAATAAGTGAAACAGTACAGAAAGTATTGGACTCTCGAATGGGTAAAATTTACTATTCCCACTATAATAACTGCAATAGTAGGGAAAGTGTTGGATAGTGGAGGAGTAAAACGTACTATTCCCACTCCAGTCATTCAACATTAAAAACAAAACAAAATATCTCCCAAAAAATAAAATTACTTTAAAAACAAATGGGGTCAATACAATGGCGGTGAACCCGCCACCGGCAGGCTGTCAGTCATGCGTTGTCCAACTTTGTGCTGCCATATTTTGCCCCCCATATTATGATGGTGGGTGCTACCGTGGCAGTCGGTAATACTGACCACCACGTATCTGACTGGCTCCTTGAGCCCCTCGGTGTTGCAGAGGACCTCATCATGCAATGCATGCCAGTGGTGCCTAGCAGGCACTGCCTGTCAGATTCCTATGGTGGCTCCCCACCAGCCTCTCCATGGTGGTTCACCAGCCATGGAAAGGCTGGCAGGTATGGCCTTTGGGGGCCTGTTGAGGGATCACCTTGTTCAGGGGAAGTTTGCTTTTGCACCTTGGGGCCATCTTTGGTGCCCCCTACATTTCCCTGCACCATGTGGCAGGCTCTGCATGGTGCATGCCACGTAGTTCAGAGAAAAGCAACATCTGCCTTTTTTTCCATTGTGGCAGGTACTGCAGCCAGCAGCACCCGCCACAATGGAAAAAAATCCTTTTGTGGCTGAGTTGGTGGCATCCGCATTGTAATTGCATATGTGGGAACATCCCAGGGACGATGGCAGATGGACAGAAGTCCGTTCACCATTAGAATCAGGCCAAAAGTATTATTTACACTATTAATATAAATATTTATCAACAAACTATGATTTATTAATTATTAATATATTATAATCAATGTACTTCCCACAATATATCCCTACAAAACACACAACACACTAATAACATGTAACAAAAATGATATACACAATTAACATAATGCATTATTAAATTAATATTTAATATTAGTTAAAACAATAATTGCTTGAAATTAATTTACTTAGCACCCCATTCCTCTAGAAACCCACAAACCACATCTAAAATCCTTTAAGAAAAATAATTATGAATTAAACAAATATTATTAATAAAAAACAAAAGGCATTGTTACGATGCTGGTCACACGAGCATCTGACCGGCATTGCTTTGGAAATTAACCACTCAACAAGAAGTCGGAGGTCCCGCTTCCCTAATAATGATGCAACAGCAGCAGCACAAGACCCAGTAGGAAAGATACACTTTTTAGGCATCCATGCATCGTGTGGCAGGCACCATGCATCACTGCCACACGATGCAGGGATGTTTAGGGGGGCACTACAAGTGCCTTCCAAGCCCCAGAATTATACAATTAAATTAATTAATGTTCAATTAAAAAACTAATAGTATTTAACAACTAATTATACATTATTTAAAATCAATTTCCTTCCCACCCACCATTCTAAACCAAACCGGCACATAAAACAATTTAATTAAACAATTTACATAATTAATTTTCAATTAATTAAAAACTAATTCCTAATTAATTAAAAAAAATTAAAACCCACAACCTACACCTAGAGAAAATAATATTTTATACAATAAACACAATTAATTAACAATAAATTAATTAATATTACTTGACAACTAATTATGAATTAGTCAAAAATAAATTACTTCCCACCCTTTACCCGTATAGCCCCACCACTTACACCTAACAAAAATAAAAAAATGAACATAGTTAATTATCAATTCATTGATTTATATTAATTAACAACTAAGGGGCCAATTATATTCCGGCCCCTAAATGCTCCGAGCTACAGTTGGCGCCTTTTGACCCGCATCGTACTCTGCCCCTAGGTTTACTTTTGACTGCTCCATTACAACGCTGGCAGTCAGAAACTAAACCATCTTGTCATTCTGGCTGGCTTCAGATGGGTTCAAAGAGCCCGTCGCCCAGTCAGAACAAGCTCATATCCCAAAAGGGCGGGCCTTTTCACCCTTGGGGTTACAATGCATGGTTTCATTCTGATATGGTTTCTATGCCGGCTCGTCCGTCATGGAACCCATGTCATAAAGCATATTTGTGGACATGTATTTCAGCTAGTTTATGGCCGTAATGCATGCTTCCATAGGGAAATGTAGTAATGCGACCAAACAGTGTTCGGTGGCATCCTAATTAGGCAGTCGTACCGCTGACCAGAGGTCGGTCAGTCCCAGAAGAGAAACTGTGTCAGGCGGACTTAAGTCTGCTTGACATCGTAATTAGCCCCAAATTATTAATTAATTAAAAATAAATTTCAGCCCACCCTTTACCCATATAAACCACACAACTCACACATAAAATGTACCCCCAAAAAATTGAAAGCAGTATTAACTCAAATATATATCAATTACATTAATAATATTCAATTTATAAAAATCATTAATTTATTATAATTAAATGACGTACCACCCTATAACCCTATAAACTCACAACCCGCTACGGAACTAAAAAAACACAAAATGTAATTACATTTCATTTAATAACTACAAAAAAAGTAACACATATTAAAAAACATAAACAATAATGACACAAAAAAATTGCATCATACACATTTACAATATATACTAAAATACATAACAATAATAAAAAACGATATTTTAAACAACAATATTTTTGCAAACGATATTAATGAGTTCAATATTTTAAAAATCAATTCTCTTACCTTAAAATCGATATTCTTGACATTGATATTCTTGCTGACGATAGTTCTATATCATAATATGTTTAGACTCAAAATTTTGATACAGGGATATTTTTTTTCCGATATTTTGTCTGAATACCCTGGTGCACTACTTTTTGGGAAATTAACTCCCTTGGCTGCTGTGGGTCACTTGGGGACAAGAAGCCCTATTGTTGCCACAAGAAAGTCCCCCACAGCGGAATTGATGAGACCTTGTCAGAGGTCCCGCCCCCTTTCTCAACACCTCCGCAGATGGGCCTTCTGCTACACTACTGGTTGGGGGATGAACCCTCCTTGTCTGCTGAAGGTCATTGGAAGCCAAGTACACCTATTGGTGTCAGAAGTGTGTGCCCTACAGCGGGAATGCAGTGACCTTGTGCAAATGCACCTGGTTTGGAGATGACCTACCCTTGGCTGCTGAGGGTCGTTGGGGGTGAAGTACCCCTATTGTTGCTTCAAGTAAGTCCCCCAAAGCGAGATTGCCGAGACCTTGTCTGAGGTCCCACCGCTTTCGCAACCATTCTGCACAGGGGCCTCCCGGTGTACTACTGGTTGGGGGTCGTCAAGAACCCCTATTGGTGCCTGAATGGGTTCTGCTTCGTTTCTCCTAATTTTCTTCCTTTTTTCAGCTCACTTCTAACCTTTATATTGTCTCTTTCTGCGCATTTTTCACCTTTATTTTGCTTCTCACTGCTCATTATTGACCTATAATCTGTCTGTTTTGCTTGTTTCTGACCTCTATTTTGCCTGCTTCAGCTCATTGGTGTCCTTTATTTTGCCTCTTTCTGCTTGTTTCTGATTTTTTTTGCCTCTTGTTAGTCGTTTCCAACCTCTTTTTGCCTTTTTCTGCTTGTTTCTCACCTTTATTGCGCCCCTTTCTGGTAGTTGCTGACCTTTATTTCACCTCTTTCCGCTCATTGCTGACGTTTATTCTGCCAATTTCTGCTTCTCTCTGAACTTTTTTCTGCCTCTTTCGGCTCATTCCCCACCTGTATTCTGATTCTTTCTGCTTGTTTCTCTCCTATATTTTGCCTCTGTCTACTCTTTGCTGTCCTTTATTCTGCTTCTTTCTGCTCACTGCTGACATTTATTCTGCCTCTCTCTGCTCATTTCTGTCCTTTATATTATCTCCGTCTGCTCATTTTCTCTGGGAACGTGGGGTCAGTGGAAGAACCCCTGGGCCTGCCACTATTCACTTAAAATGTTTTTTAAAAAACAGAAATGGGGCACGCGGCACCCCTCCCGAGGGCGATTACAGCCCTGGGGCATGGCCACATATTATACTTTTTTTAAAGGAGGGGGCGGTGCAGACCGCCTCCTGAGGCCTTTTTTGGCCCAGGGGATCCCATCCTCCGGGGGATTGCCTCGTTTAAAAAAATATATATAATTCAGGATGAAAGCCGGGTGGTCTACCCTTTCCTGGCCAGCCTTTCCACTTTTTGTTTATTTTCAAGGGGGGCCATGTGTTCCCCCCTCCTGAGGCCAATTATGGCCCTGGAGACGGCATACCTGGGGCCTTGCCAACCTGAATTTTTTTGGGAGGGGGGCCTGGCCTTACCTTGGGGGCCGCAGGAAGGGCCCCAATGACCCAGCGGTCCCCGCTCTCCACCTCCTGCAGGAACTGGCATTGCTTTTGGACAAGGGGAGCTCCCCTTGCTCTTGCCTGCAAGGAACGACTACAAAGGCTGCTCCCTGTGGGTGTGAGCAATATTCAGATTTGTTTTCCTGCCCGCATCACTGTCGGCAGGTAAACAGATTAGCAGTCCGCTCACAGCTGGAAGGAGCATTTTTAGAGCTCCTGCCAGCTGGGAAAAGGATTTGGGGTTGCTCTCACTTGGCAGGAGCTTTGAAATTGCTCCTGTCAAGCGTTTGCCCTCACCATTTTACATCATGAATGGACCAAAGGTGCCGAAAGCAAACCAGGGAGGGTATAGCCTGTGTATATATATATATATATATATATATATATATATATATATATATATGCAAATAAACAAAGTCCATTAACCACGCTCTCAGGAAGCAACACGGAGACACCAAAATAAAGCCAGTGCTGTTTAATCCACAACGCGTTTCGCCGACAAACGGCTTGATCACGTGAATTAGCGTTACCGAATCAGTGCCATATATCACATAACGATGGAAATGAAAAGAGGACTGGTATACAAAACATTGTAAAAGTAAAGTTTCTCCCTTATGTTGTATCATGAGGACTAACTTGTACATTCTCTAAACAGTGTGAAAGACATGTTAAATAATCACATATTTTACACAAAGGATTGGCGTTATAATGAGACAAAGTAATAAACAGTTCAAACATCCATGAAAATACATACAAATGTCAGCACCTAAAACGCGGCATTTATCACAGTGAATAAAGCATATTAAAACCTGTGGATACCCTTCCTCATGCCCCCAAGTTTCACCCTTATCACACGCCCAGTGCGCGAAAAAAAGGGGGGGGGGGAGGAGGACTCTCTTTGCGCTGCAGGCGTTTGCAAATTAATTAATGTGCCCTTGCGCACTAGAACAAATAAAATATTTGAGCATACAATTGTACTCACGACAATGTCAAAGAATACAGCGAGGGAGGTGCAAGATGAGAAAATTGAATGAAATTAATGGCCAGTGCCCAAACCTATTCTCAATCAAGTAGTAAGTCCAGTAAATCTCCAAGTCTTAGTGATGGCAGATCCATAACGCAAAAGTGCTCATGTGACAAGAACCGGATTAGGGGAGGAATCCCGTGAAGTGAAGTGGCGGTGAACTGGGCCCCTTATCTCGGTCCTAAAACAAAACAAATAAACAGAACTAGTTAAAAACAGTTTCATTACATTAGCAGGTTACATGAAGCTTAAAATATAATCATCAGACAGATGACCATGGTAACAGAAGAAGAACGCTATATTACAATTGTATTATTCCTTTAGGTGTACGGCTAGCTCCTCATCCTGATTCAGACCCCCCGGGCTCTTGGTTTGGAAGTCTATGATGAGTTTGGACTCCCTTTGGCATAATTTTAATACCCTGTTGCCACCTCTGGGATTCTTTCCTATCTGTTCCAAGATGAAAAAGCTCAGATCCTTGACATTAGAGAAATGTTTATCTCTAAAATGTCGGGCCACTGGGTATTTGGGGTCGAAATTACTGATGGCTCTAGTATGTTCCAATATTCTTTTCTTGGCCATACACGTCGTACTGCCTATATACCATTTATTGCATGTGCATGTAATGGCATATATCACAAAGGTCGAGCTGCATGTGAGAAAGGAGACGATCTTTTTCTCGACACCATTGTACTTCACTTCCTTAACAGATTTACTGTTGGCACAGGCCTTACAGTGCCCACATGGGAAAAAACCATCTAATCCCTGAACATTGCTGGGTGGGTACACTGTGATATCACTGCGAACTAGCATGTCACGGATACTCCTCCCCCGTCTGTACGTTATACTGGGTCTGGGAGGTAGTTCTTTCCCTATAACACTGTCCGTTTTGAGAATGTCCCAGTTTTTTGCTACAATTTTCTTGATATCTTGGGAGTCAGTGCTGTAGGTTAGGATAAGTCTGGTAATGTCCCCACCTTTATCCTTGTCCTCAGTGTTGTCTAAGAGGGTATCAGGTCTTTGGATATTATTGGCTCTATCCCTAGCTTTTTTAAGAACCCAATTAGGATAACCTCTCTCCTTGAATCTATCAAGAATGATACCACTTTCTTCTAGGTATGCTGTCGCAGTGTTGCAGTTGCGCTTGGCCCTCAGTAGTTCTCCAAATGGAATGCTCCATTTCAACTTATCCGGATGACTGCTGAGGGCATGTAGCACACTGTTGCCCGCAGTTGCCTTACGAAAAAGTGAAGTGTGGATTTCATTATTCACAATCTCGATTTTAACATCTAGATATTCAATGTTCGTATGGCTTTTGCAGCCACTGAGAACAATGTTCAGGGAATTGCAGTTTAACTTCGTTATGAAATTGTCTGCTTCCTCAATGGTGCCCTTCCATACAATAAAAAGGTCATCGATGTACCTTAACCACATCGATACCTTTTTAAAATCCTGTTGCAGAGTGGGGTCAGATCGAATATCCCTTTCCCATTTGCCCATGAACAGATTGGCAAAGCTAGGTGAAAAACACGAGCCCATGGCAGAACCACTAACCTGTCTGAATAATTCACCATTGAAAAGGAAGATGTTGTTACCCAGACAGTATCTCACCATGTTTAGCAGCATGCGAGTATGCTCTCTGAATTTAACATGTCTGTTTTTCAGAAATTCTTCACAGGCTTCCACACCTTGCTCATGATCAATAATGGTGTATAGACTCTGTACATCAAGTGTTATCAGTACAGAACCTGTCTCCCATTTCAATTTCTCAATCTTATTAAGAAAGTCTTTCGTATCACGAACATAACTTTCTAGTTCCATGACATGTTCTCTCAGAAAATGGTCAATGTATTTGGAGACTCTTTCCGACACACTACCTCTAGAAGACACAATGGGTCTCCCTGGCGGTCTAGTGGCATTTTTATGTACTTTAGGTAATAAGTAAAGTACTGGTAAAATCGGATAATCACATTTCAAATATTCATATTCCTCCCAAGTGATGATTCCCCTCTCTTTCCATTCAAACAGTAGGTCCCACAAAACACAAATACTTTTATCATAGACTTTCATTTCAATACATTCATAGAATTTGTTATCAGTTAGTTGTCTGTTCGCTTCTTCTAAATACATTTCCCTGTCGAGGACAACAATATTTCCCCCCTTATCAGCAGGGCGGATAACAATGGAATTATCTTCCATTAGTGATTTGATAGCCTCTCTTTGTTTGTATTGAAGATTTTGTCTGTTTTTGGATCTGTGTCTCTGTTTGTGTCGTAGATCATTCAGGTTTTTATTGACACATTCGTGAAAGGAATCGATGTTGTCATGGGGTAGGATAGGTATAAAATTAGATTTGTTCTTAAATTTGGTATTGGCTGCAATGTCTGTGCATATGTCCAAGTCTATAAGCATTTGTGTAGAACCACACGGAGTGCCACCCTCTCCCTCATTGGCTCCCAATTCCATAACAGTGTCCAATGTCTCAACATCAGCTATGTTGAAATTATATACATTTGCGATGTCAGTATTATTGGAAGGGTTTTCGCTGCGTTCTCCCTTGAGTTTATACCATTTCTGCAGTTTCAGTTTACGTGTATATTTGAATAAATCTATGCGATTATCAGTGTATTTAGATGGGAAGGAAGGGCAGAACGACAATCCTAAACACAGGGTTCTTTTCTCATTCATATTGAGTTTTCTTTTTGATAAATTCACTATGGTCATATTTACCATTTGATCATCCATTAGTATTTCTTTCTGGCGTATCCCTTGCTGGTTCCCATGTTGCCACGTCCCTTGTCGCTTTTGCCATCTTTGCCTGATCCGCGTTCTTCTGTTGCGGCGTTTCCCCTTCCTCGTCCTCTTCCGCGGGCTCCCCGTCCCCTGGGCTTCGGTACCGGTGTCTCCCTGGTTGTTACGCGCCCCCTCCTTAGGGTCCGGTATTCGTCTAAAAAAGTCTGCTTTTTTCCTTTAGGTGGTCCTGCTTCACTAATCAAAGAGATATCTGTCTCACTACCACTGGTGAGGTTCTCTTCAGTGCACACCGTCGCTCTTGATTCATCGGCACCTAGTTCTTCATTTCTATACAGGTGGTCATACTTGTGGCTGAACGTAAGGATGCGACCGCTGTCATAGTCTGCATAATCGCGATCAAGTTTTCTCTCTTTCCTCGCTTTGATGTCTTCCTCATGTTTGGCTAATCTCTCTTGTATAGGTTTGAGTTTAGCCTCTAAGTTATCAGCCGACAAGCTTTTTTTCAGATCCTCCATGATGTCCTTTATTTCTTTCATTATCTCCTCTCGGTCTATCCATGCGTATTTTATCAGAATTTCTAGCATTCTGCGCGAGCTGTTAGCAGAATTAATTGACCATTCCTCTAGCATTGCTGGATTCGGTTTTTCATAGGTCGGGGTCGTGAAAATGCGTAACCCCCTCGGTACCATGTTTTGCTCCACATAGTATTGCAGGGATGTTGCTTCCCACCACTTGGTGATTTCCGTTTTTTTATGTTTCTCATACAGTTTCAGTTTTTGCTCTACTGGTTCAGTTTTCTTGATTACTTCACTCGTTTTTGTGGTAGTTTTGTTGGTGTTATCTTTTCTCACAAATAGATTTTTCGCAGCCCTACTGCGTTCTTCATCTTCTTCCATGCTGTCTTATTTAAACAGCGTCTGTTCTTCTGGCAAGTATAGTTGGTTGGGTGTCTCTTAGTTGCCTCCCCCCAGTATATACCGGGTTCCTTTTGCCAGTTTTTTAAATCCTGACGGCAGTGTTATCACCGTATGGTATATAGGCAGTACGACGTGTATGGCCAAGAAAAGAATATTGGAACATACTAGAGCCATCAGTAATTTCGACCCCAAATACCCAGTGGCCCGACATTTTAGAGATAAACATTTCTCTAATGTCAAGGATCTGAGCTTTTTCATCTTGGAACAGATAGGAAAGAATCCCAGAGGTGGCAACAGGGTATTAAAATTACGCCAAAGGGAGTCCAAACTCATCATAGACTTCCAAACCAAGAGCCCGGGGGGTCTGAATCAGGATGAGGAGCTAGCCGTACACCTAAAGGAATAATACAATTGTAATATAGCGTTCTTCTTCTGTTACCATGGTCATCTGTCTGATGATTATATTTTAAGCTTCATGTAACCTGCTAATGTAATGAAACTGTTTTTAACTAGTTCTGTTTATTTGTTTTGTTTTAGGACCGAGATAAGGGGCCCAGTTCACCGCCACTTCACTTCACGGGATTCCTCCCCTAATCCGGTTCTTGTCACATGAGCACTTTTGCGTTATGGATCTGCCATCACTAAGACTTGGAGATTTACTGGACTTACTACTTGATTGAGAATAGGTTTGGGCACTGGCCATTAATTTCATTCAATTTTCTCATCTTGCACCTCCCTCGCTGTATTCTTTGACATTGTCGTGAGTACAATTGTATGCTCAAATATTTTATTTGTTCTAGTGCGCAAGGGCACATTAATTAATTTGCAAACGCCTGCAGCGCAAAGAGAGTCCTCCTCCCCCCCCCCCTTTTTTTCGCGCACTGGGCGTGTGATAAGGGTGAAACTTGGGGGCATGAGGAAGGGTATCCACAGGTTTTAATATGCTTTATTCACTGTGATAAATGCCGCGTTTTAGGTGCTGACATTTGTATGTATTTTCATGGATGTTTGAACTGTTTATTACTTTGTCTCATTATAACGCCAATCCTTTGTGTAAAATATGTGATTATTTAACATGTCTTTCACACTGTTTAGAGAATGTACAAGTTAGTCCTCATGATACAACATAAGGGAGAAACTTTACTTTTACAATGTTTTGTATACCAGTCCTCTTTTCATTTCCATCGTTATGTGATATATGGCACTGATTCGGTAACGCTAATTCACGTGATCAAGCCGTTTGTCGGCGAAACGCGTTGTGGATTAAACAGCACTGGCTTTATTTTGGTGTCTCCGTGTTGCTTCCTGAGAGCGTGGTTAATGGACTTTGTTTATTTGCATATTCTTGTCGGATTCACTCCGCCGACGTCCACGCCACCTTTCATGGGTCAAGGGACCCGGAAGGAGTTCTGTTGTGAAACGAATATATATATATATATATATATATATATATATATATTCACTGAAAAAACCATAGGTTATACACCATATATAGTTAGGAATTAGCATTTAAAAAACCTTATTTTACTCACACAAAACCAATGAAATTCCATATATAGTTAGTTGTACTAACTATATATCGCGCACCCGCAATCCACTGCTGATCATGTCACATATTACATCATTCATGACATGGTCAGTGACATCACTGATGACATCACTGATGACATCTCAAATGACATCACTGATGACATCACTGATGACATCTCAAATGACATCACTGATGACATCACTGATGACAACATCCAGTGACTGTATTTTTCTGTAAAGTTAAAATATGTCTTACATATTTAAGAATGAGTGGATGTATAAGTGTCTGGATGAAGGATTTAGTAGGTGCATGACTGACTGTATGAGTGAGTGGTTAAATGTGTCTCACTGAGTGCATGGGTTAGTGACTAAACTGTCTTAATTTGTGCATCATTATGTCTGTTGTTCTGTAAACTGCAGCATGTGTTGATCAGTAGCTATATGAGTAACTATATGGGTTATTGATTGGTTGCCCAAGCATTTGTATGGGAGACTGAGTGTGTGTGTGGGTGGCTGGGAGGTGTATGACTCTCTGCATAGATGTATGGGTTCAAAAGTGCATGTGGAAACAGCTGTATGGGCGGTTGACTGTGTGCATGACTGTATTGGTGAGTGAATAGATATCTCAGTGCTACATGTCAAAGTAAGTACATATGTAAAATACAGTACATGTGAGAGTTGACATATATAAATACCTGTGCATAAGAGCCAGTGAATGTGTGAGTGGCTGTATGGATCATTGTGCACTTGTATCCAGGATTGTATAAGTGAGTAAATATGTTTTAGTATATGTTTGAATAAGTAAGGTGTGTATAACTGTATAGTTGTGAAAATGGAGGTGTGATTGATTCTTTGCATGACTGACTAGGTGTGTAAGTAACTCCATGGATGAGTGACAGTCTGTGAGTGTCTGTTTACACTGAGTGTATCTAAGGTTATATTAGAGTCTGAAGAGGTTCATCGTATTATCACATGAATGATGTCATCAGTGATGTGATCAGTAATGTCAAATGAGATGTCATCAGTGATGTCATCAGTGATGTCATTTGAGATGTCATCAGTGATGTCATCAGTGATGTCATTTGAGATGTCATCAGTGATGTCATCAGTGATGTCACTGACCATGTCATGAATGATGTAATATGTGACATGATCAGCAGTGGATTGCGGGTGCGCGATATATAGTTAGTACAACTAACTATATATGGAATTTCATTGGTTTTGTGTGAGTAAAATAAGGTTTTTTAAATGCTAATTCCTAACTATTTATGGTGTATAACCTATGGTTTTTTCAGTGAATTTTCAAGGTTTTGTAAATGCTAATTCCTAACTATATATGGTCTATAACCTATGGTTTTTTCAGTGAATTTCATTGGTTTTTTAAAAGCTAATATCTATAGCTGTAAAATGTATTCTTCTTTAAATCCAAAAATATATTTTATATGTTTATTAATAATTTTTTTTAAATATTTTTTTTTGTTTCGCTCCCGGTCCGCGAACCGGAAAGCTTTCCGTTAGCTCAAATTGATGCCGCGACCCGGTCCGCGAACCGGTAAGAAATCAACATAGTGATGGTATCGCGTTGCCGCGTAATGCGTCTTATGACGTACTGCGTTAGCGCACCCGGAAGTGCCCCGGGGCGCGGACCGAGGCGCGAAACGCAGCTCCCCGGAAGCGATCCGCGTCGCGTCGCGAAAGCGCGACGTATCGCGTTGCCGCGTAATGCGTCTTATGACGTACCGCGTTAGCGCACCCGGAAGTGCCCGGGGCGCGGACCGAGGTGCGAAGCGCAGCGACCCGGAAGCTAACCGGGGCGCGTTCCGCAGCGCGTAACATGAGCGTGAGAGGTCATGTGACTTGTTAATAAAACTTTTCATTGGTTCATTTCACTTTTGGTTTCATAATGATGTAAGGCTAGGTCAGGTGACCTAAAAATAACACTTTTCATTGGTTGAGAAGTATTGTTTTTCCCAAATGATGAAAACCCCTCCTTCTTTCCTCACTCTGACTTTCATCATTGTGAGAGGAAGACCTTTATTACTATATCAGAAATGGCTTCAGTAGTTGCTTCAGCTGGTGCACCCCCACCACCACCTCCACCTCCTCATGGGAAGAGAGGACCACCTCCCCAGGTCATGACCAACACTGAGGAGGAAGAGGAAGAAATGGAGGAAGAGGAGGGAGAAGAACCACAGTTCTTAGAAGAGGTGCCCCGGGTTTCCCATAAGAAAGCCAGTTTCATCTGGCAGTTTTATTCGATCCCTCCTGGCCAAAAAAAAGTGAATGCGAGGTATGTCACCTTCCTCATCTGCAAAGAACAATTATCCAGAGGGACGGATAAGAAATATAGTTATGGGAACCATACTATGCACAGGCACATGACCAGGAAGCATCCACTCAATTATAGCCGGGCGGAAATACGGGATTTGCAGGAAAATCCAAGATCAACTCCTGTGGCCAGATCAAGAATATCAATTTCATTGACACCAGCAGAGGCACGGGAAACTGTGCCAAACATACAAGAAAATTTTGGCCACATGATCCACACTTGTATGCACTGTCGTGCGTTGTTAGCATGTGGCAATATGAGCATAAATGCTATCAACCTGGCTTATGAACATCATAATTGCCCTAACCGCCCCCAGTAATTTTTTTTTTGCTCCTGTTGAGCCCTTTTCAATGCCTGTTTTTTGTTATTTCCCCCCCCCCAAAAAAAACAAAAAAAATATAAAATCGTTCAAAAAATACAAAAAAAACAAAAAATAAAAAAAAATATAAAACAACAAAAATATAAAAAAAAAAGTTCGTTTCAGAACTACCTTCCATTTCAAAAAAAAATGCTAGAATGTTTAGCACTCTGGCAAGCTCTATTTCTTTTGGTTCGCTTCCCGGTTAGCTTCCCGGTACGCGGACCGGGAGCTAACCAAAAATTTTTTTTTTTTTAAAAAGAGTAAGTATAAGGAAAGTAAACAGAGAGTGATGTTAAAAGAAAGACAGCTATAGGGAGTAAAGAAGAGATACTGTTTAATAGATCTATTTACCAAAGAAAAGACGGAAGAGGGTATAATTGTGAAAAACAAAATAGATAACGAAGTGAAAGAAAAAAAAAGAGAGTATAACATTAACAAAGAAGAGTTTCTTGGAGAATGTGAGTGAATGTTCAAAATAAGATTAAAACATGAGGAATAACAGAGAGAAAAAATAGAAAACAGAAAACAAAAAATAACAGAAAAAGATTAATTGAAACAGCAAAGAAATGTAAGTAACATAGAGCCATATCATCAACATAGGCAATAAAAGTTTTGCAGCTTTTATTGGCAGAAATGTGTCGCTAAAGCCGCTTTTGCGGCAGAAAACTGCCGCTAAAACCACTTTTGCACCAGTTTTCTGCCAATAAAAAGAGCAATAATTTTATTGGCTGTGTTCATAATATGCCCCTTAGTGTGCTTCAACTACACAGAGAAAGCATTATGAACAAATAGTGATACAGTGATCAGTCAAAGACACTAAGAGTAATAGAGATGGAGTGAGTGAACAAGAGTGAGGAACTATGAGAAGAGAGGGACTGACAAAAAGAGTGGAAGGAGTTGAGTAAGTAGGTAATAGAGAAAGGAATGAGGGAAGTAGCAAAGGCAGGAAACTGAGGGTTAAAGAAATGAAGCAGTGGAACTAATAGTAGTTAAATGTGATAGAAATGTAACGAAAAGAGTACAAAACATTTACCTTATAATTGTCGTTAAATTACTCACTTTTTGTTTTTATACTTTCAATCTGTGAAAGAGAGAACAAACATTTGAAAAATATTAAAACATGTATTTAAAAATTACAAAAGACAAGGGAAAAGATTGAAGGACAAACAGTTTTTCAACAACTTTGACACTTACAGAAGCTTCTGCTTCTCCAGGCCCCCTACACAGTCCTAAAGATATACATTTTAAACTAACAATATCTTGTTGCAGATGAAGTGAGGCCTATCTTAAAACATGGTGCATCTTTTGCATTGCTGTTGTCTCAGAAAAGTGTCGCAAGACACTAACATTTTAAATAATTGCTTCAGGATGCCAATAAGATGTCTCCTATCCAGAGGTTTGTTTGAGGTGAGGCCTACTCAGGGTTGCAGATGAAATTTCGAGTTGTTGAAGAGAATAGAGGACATAATATATGTGAAGGTCTACCAATGAAGTGAGTCATGTCCACTGCACTCTTGAACAAAGTCCAAACCTCCTATGTTTCCCTGGACAGACCTAAACTTGATCTGCACAATGTGATTCGTAATGATAGGAAACACAGGTGATGTAAATGAAATACGTGCAATTTATTTTGCTCATTTCACAATCACATCACTTGTGTTTCCTTTGCTTAGGTATCTCATTGTGCAGATGTAGTCTAGCATATGAAAGAATACGCAGAAGTGCAGCACTGCATGCAACAACTTTGACACTTACAGAAGCCTCACCTTCTCCATGCCTCCTACACAGTTCTACATATACATCATAAATGCAAACAGTACAGAATTAATTATACATGTTAAATGGTTTATTTTTGCTGTTCTCAGAATGTATCAAAATTCACTAAAAACAGTGACTTGAAGGTATTCATCATATAACAGCGGGGAAAAAAAAACACAATCAAAATGATTGTGTTTAAAAAACCCATACAACATAACAAATCAGAATTCAGAACTCCTTAAAGTTAACTTACTTTCCATGACGTCAAAGGATGTCCTATGAACAGCTTACACTCTTTTGTGCTGTTATTACTTTCAGCCCGCCACTTTCTGAAAGAAAATCTCCATCGTTTTTAAAAACATGTTACATGCAATAAATGACTTCTTGCTCTCTACCACAAGTTTCCACAAGGCCAAATCTTGTCAGAGCCATTTATAACTCTTGGATTTCTTGTAAGCCAATCCCGTCATTTGGCATTTCTGCAACTTTCAGAATTAAAATGTTGAAGATCATTTTCACTATCCAGGAATAGTAATATCTTCCCCTTCTTGCTCAGTCATGTTCTACATTTCCTATGACACTGATACTGCTTACTATGAAGCAGACTTACACTAACTCTATGACTACTGCAATTATTTAATTCTCTACATCACTTTCAATCACAAAGCAATGTAAAACAGTAGACAGCATTGCAGACTTACATTCCCTCTACTCTATGTTTTGATTGGCTGCTTCAATTAGCTTATAAAAAGAAATAGTTTTTCTGAACTCATTCAAAGTGCACTTATTTCTCCATGACGTCCAGTCTTATGGTTAGAAGTTATGTCTCTGAACTACACTTATCCTCAAGGCCAAATTGTGTAGGAGCCATTAGAACTTCTTGAAATTCCACAGAGCACATCCCGAGATTATTTCCCTAAAATTTTGGTTTTAAAAACTCCAGGTAAGAGTTTTTAAGGTCATAAGGCAATTTTTGTTTTGAAAATTAAAACAGAATCGTTGCAGAATGACCAGCCATTTCTAGACTTTAAATAAGCTGTGTAATGTCCTGATGTTATTGAAGGGCCGTCATGATATATAATTGCTGCAGTTACAAAAGTCCTTCCTGATATTGACAACTGCGAAGCTACAACATTTTTAATTAAAGTTGTCAATTTTGTTCCATCAGGCCTACATCGTTGGAACATTAAAATGACATACTGGCCATATGTTCGTATAAATAATGTGGACATCATTTCAGATTTACATTGGCTACACTCCATGTTGTGATCAGCTGCTTTTACTAGCTTATTAAAGGAGACTGATTTACTGTCTGGCAAAGTTAAATATATAAATCTTTCTGAGTCTACACTAGTAGTACTTGATACCATACAGTTCTCGCAGTCATGCTGCCATTGATAAGAAAGCCCAAACAGCTGATCTACATCTACACCTTCAGCATGCAATACATCAAGCATATACATTAAAAACTCCTGACAATCTTGCTGAATATTTTGAGAGAATTGTGTTTGGCCTGAACATCTGTCTAACAGATTTCGAATTTCAGACACACTTTCTATGTTTGTTCTATCAGTGCTACCTTTCTCTAACACAGAATTTAACAAACTGCAAAATCTTTGATCAGAATTGACCAAAATCTCTTCTTTTACATTTTCTAGAGAAAACAAAACATTAACCACTACATTAGCATAGCAGTTGACACCAGAACTGTTTTCAAATTGAAAACCAACAACATCTTCAACAGAATCCTTTTTGTTTCTGCTTGTAATTTTAGGTTCATCGACTTTTCGTCTTTTTGCTACAACCTCCCCAGTATTGGTCACATTTCTTCGTTTCCGGCCTACCACACGTTTCTCAAACAAAGGATACTGAGGCAAATGTGGCGCATACTCTCTTCTTAACCTATTGTATTCCTTAACACAATCTAGATCCGCACAAATGTTTGTGACATCACACTCAATCAAGTACAATCCCGATAAAGTTCTAACTCGTGACAATGCCACATATGCCATACCCTCCTTGAACACAGAACTGCCAATATTCACCAATGCACAGTCTACACTTAAACCTTGCGATTTATGGATTGTCACCGCATATGCCAAGCAAACAGGAAACTGCTTACGGCGAACATATAAGTCTTTTACAAGCAAAAATCTAGCAGAGCAACGACCAATTAGCTGTACTTCCTCAATGCCATCAAATTTAATTTTTAAAAATTCAATTCCATCTCTATTTCTGTATTTTACAAAATCAACAACATTACCCATTGATCCATTTACCAGACCTCTTTCAACATGTAAATTCCTTCTTAAAATTATACGACAGTTCAAGCACACATTCAGAGTATTTTCAAAACCTGCAGTTTTAGATATACTCTTCTCTAATGAATCCAATTTTGTTTTCAGATTCTCAGACAAAATAAATGTTGATCCCATATTCTCTACTCTGTCAATAGCTTCCAGTTTCACAATCTCTTGCTTTTCTAAATGCAACATTTTGTTGTTGAATTTGGCACATTCTGCAAGAGTTGGCATCAAACATATTCCAGATTTCTTATCAGTAATTTTCTGAAAAATATTCTCAGGCACAACATCTTGTTCTGGATATAAATTTGACAGTAATCGTGCATGTAAAGCTTCTTTCCCATGCTCGGTCACTTTTCCAATTCTAACATCTTGTAGAATAGTCTTGTAAACTTCATCCTTCGCCTGACGCATATTTTCATGCAGTTCAGCATAATTGAAGTTTAACCATATATTGACGTTGCCAATGCTGCCTAGGCACTTCCTGGTATCTTCATGCCTGAGCATTTTTAACACAGGTTGCCCTTTCACTGGTGTCAGCTGCAAAAGATCTCCGAAAACAATGATGTGTTTGCCACCAAATAACACATCATACTCTGTTTTGAGAACTTCTTGCATTCTCAAATGCACAAAGGCAAGCATGACATTGGAAACCATGCTTACTTCGTCAATGATAAGAAGTTTCATTTTCCTCAAGATTCTTGAAACTTCAAAACAAGCATCTCCAGATAGCTTGTGATATTGTAATTTGTTGTCATGCTCCACTGGCAACATCAGTAAACGATGTAAAGTAATCCCTTTAATGTTATGTGCTGCCAGTCCAGTTGGAGCGGTGACAACACAAGACAGCGATGACTCTGTCCTTTCCTGCAAATAGCATGAAATTGCTTTAATGAGGAAACTTTTTCCAGTTCCCGCTTCTCCACTCACGTACAGTCGGACAGGCTTCAACGACGTACATGAGCATTCTTTCTTGTCATGACTTAATCCATGATCAATTTGCATGGTAACTTCGTCATATATTTTCCTCTGCTCAACGTTGAGTTGTCTTTCCAACTCTTCTAAGTTAACCGCATCCTCCTGAGCATGTGCCATGGCTCTTTCCACTTCATTCATGGCAGTGGCAGCTTCATTTTCGATAACAGGTCCTCCTAGTGGATCCTGACTCAATGAAGCAGAACTCTGACTGTCCTGAGAACTGTCTCTGGCAATCTCGGCTGCAATCGTTGCTTCCTGCTCAATTTCCGCATTCAACATTTCTACATATTTGGGAAAAGCAGGACATTCTATGGTCTCCTTGGCGGTATTGAAATAGTCTTCGTAACAGAGGAAATCTCCAAGCAGTTCCTCTTCTGCACGCCAAGGCTTGAAAAGTTGCAAAAGTGCTAAATAGAAAAACTCCTTTTTTTCAGGAGATTCGCCACTCAATTTTCGATGGTTTACCAAGTGGCATTTTCTTTGCTTGACCAGACATCCCTCACTTCCTATTACAGCATACACTCCTTTCTCAGTATCTTCTTTGATGTTCCTCTTGAATATGTAATTTTGAAGAACCTCATACAGACAAACATTGTCGAGGTGACTGCTTCTATTTGGATAATATGTATCCAACATGTTGGTCTTCAAAATGTCGGTACTGTTTGGCTCCTTTTCCGCCAAATACTCAATTTCCTGCACAGGTTTCAGAACTCGATTACGCGTTGCAGCAAGACCAAGACTCGCCCAAACGATACTCCTGGACTTGGCATAGAGACTTGCTGAAGACAACCGGTCAGAGCATTCATAAGCTCCAATTTCTCGATGCGACAACATCTTCAGACTGAAACTGTACAACTTCTTGCTGAGGCTCTTTTCATGGGAAATGTCCTCCCACATATCCTTCAATTCTGTCTTCTCTTTTTTGGTGATGTAAGACGTCACATACCGAGCCACAGCCATACAGTTATCAGCCACAAACTGTATATCCATGTTAGCATTCCACATGGACAAAATCACCGGGTTGTAGTCGTTGATGTACTTGGACTCTTCGTTCCTCTTCAAATTGTATGTGTTTTTAGGTGATTTCTTCATGACATTATGTCGCAGCGAAGACATCAAACTGTTTACTCTTCCTTTAGAAATCACCGGTCGTGGAAAGCCGAAACGACATTTGGTGTAGAACTTGTCCTTGTTTCGGAATTTACGACGGCAGTACTTTCCACATCGATGGCTTTGGAAACGCAGAACTTTTTCTCTTAGGCTTTTCTTCTCCTTTGCGTTTGGAACAGCACACGTAGAATACTGTTGGATGAAACTCATCACTGAGTCTTCTGGATCCGTTCCAAATTTAGGTGCATCCTTGATCCACAGCAACATATGTATATGAGGAGCACCTCTTGCTTGGTACTCCTTTCTCCAGAAGAAATCCAACACCTCTCCAAGAGGTGGATTCTTCTTATTCATGATGAAAGACATCATAGCTTCAAATCTATGATTGAAGTACCTACATACATTGACTGGATCCAAAGAGCACAGTTCTCCGGGTGTCTTGAATTCGATGTTATCTACGTTAGCATTTGCCTCTCGTAGAAATTCAAGCAAGTCTTCCCAGCCATACTCGGCACAGCTCAGAGTGAGGAACCATGTGGGAGTACCTAAGTTCCTCAGCATACATTTTAAATCACCATGACGACGGTACCAGTACTCATTAGTACCACGCTGACACGCCATGAGATTAATCAGGTGAGAATCCAAAATACTGTCTTGGACATTGACTTTATCCATAAAGTCACTTGCCGAGATGTTTTGCATGTGTATACCACTTTTCAAGATGTGGTTCACTGCATATGACAGTCCAGACAGATCGCTTTCAAACAGGAGATGAAACAAATAAGGAATGCATTGTCGAAACCTAGCATCTCCTGCATACAATCGCAAAGTCCGGTATTCAGAAGCAGGAATTTGATGAGGTCGCTCATCATATCTTCCTCCCTGACCTGTTGGAAAAAGCTGTGGGAAACACCGAGCTTCCAAACTTTCCTCCCAAACACTAATGGGACTCCCTTTGGCTTGTTTCATTTGAAACAACTCAATAGCATTCCCCATGACTTCCTTGGAATGCAAAGGATGAACACTATAATGTTCATATATTTCTTCACTAGTAGAGGGTTCTACTTTCTCAATTTGACCAGCACAGAAATCGCTATCCTCTTCCTCACTTACTTCCTCTTCTGCAACATATACATTCTTATAGTATTTATTATTTTTTTTCAAATACAATGTTGCCTTTTTAACTTTCCTAACATCTACTAAATCTTGCCATATTTTCTTATTCTTTGTCGGAACCCCATTAACTAAGATAACCAGAGGTTCCTCTTCCACTTTTTCTACTCCAATTGTGTTAATGTTTTTCTTCAAATCTAGAGGCAAATAAACAACTCTTCCCTTTAATCCTCTCTGTAAATCTGATGGAGGCAATTTCCCTGTCTTTGGCTCCATTCTTACAATAGCCTGAAAGGGATGGATACTTTGAATCAAAATAGATTCATAAGTATTTAAATCCTTCAATTCAGAAGGAATCTCAACCAATTCCAGATTATTATGAACTGCTCTAGCAGGCATCTGGTTTTGATTTAATTTGCAACAACAATAAGTACACACACGTTGATCCAATCCCAAATCAAAACAATTTTCTACCATCAAGTATGTTGCAAAATCCTTCCATTCACTATTATTTTCCCTTTCACTTTTTGCATATAAATCCACTAACTTAGTCTGATTCTTCTAATAAGTGCGTCGACAACACACACAAGTGAAATTTGGCCTCTCACTTGATTTGACCTGAAATGTGACAATTTCCCTCTGGAAATTACCTGTACTGGAAACCTGTACACTATCTTCCACATTACCCGCTTCTTCTTGGTCAATTTCAACATTCTCCTCTTTACTTCCAAAGTAACAAAACTCAATTTCTTCACATATATTCTTCACATCTATTTCAGAACCATGCAAAAGAGCAGCGCATAATTGTTTAAGCATAATTGCTGGACTCTTAGCATAATACAACATTCTAACTAATTTCCTCACTTTATTATGATGCACTGCTAGCATCCTGAAATGATGAAAAACACTCTGGCATACTCTCCTGGAAAGACAAGCCAGTGAATGACCATGCAAACCTGTCACTTCTCTCACTCTGCAAGGATCTAATTCTTGCAACAACCTTATTTTCTGCTTCAAACTTTTCTTATTAAATGACCGTACAAAATCACAAAGCAAATTGATGGAATCCTGTCGCACACTACAAATACTACTACACTTCCAGGTGTACACAGGACCCTTAGCACGTCTTCCTAAAACCTCATTACCTAACACCTCTTCTGTCTCTGTTGTCACAAGTTTTTCTTTTTCAACTGGACAACCATCTTTCACTTCATAAGCACGACCACTGGTGTCAACTGCATGCACCAAATCATTATCCTGGAAATAACTCTCCTCATTAAAAAATGCCTCACAGCTTGAACTATGCATCCATTCTCCAGAAAAAACTTCACAAAAATTACTACGATTAACTATTCTCTTCCATCTACTATTTCTTTTGAAATCATAAATTGCCTTGTTTAGCTTCCTAATTCTATTGATTATCAAAATAAATAACTTACGTTTAATTTCAAATGCCTGATCAATAACTTTCTCAACTTTTTTTTTTCTCTTATAAAAAACCACTTTCTGTTGACCTTTCTTAATATTTTTTAACAAATTGCCAATTATCCTGTTGCGGAACATTCGTTTACGAATGTCCCTAAACTGTTGTTTCCTTCTACTATCATGCACAGAGTTATCTCTTGCTCTAACAGTAACATTTTTGATTGGCCTTTCCTTTCCATTTGAATTGCTTCTCTTTTTATGGACTGAAACATTTTCTGTAGAAATATTTTTTTTACTACACATATTTCTTATGAATGTTTTTGTACTCTTACCCGGTGCTTTCTTCGTGACTTGACAAATCTTTTTGTTAGAGGACTGCTGCTTCTTTTGATTCACCTGCTGTCTTTGATGTTTTGCAGCCTTTCTCTCTCTTTCTTTCGTTGGCATGGTGAAATGTTGAAATGATCTGCAGTTGAATCTGTGGTAAAATATATTAAAAAATGTTATTAACCACTATTACCAAACAGTAAATCAATAACAGTGATCAAAAACTTAACACACTACGTGACATTTTAAATAGAAGATTTTTTAGTCCTTGGCAAATTTACAATACAGAAATAGCAGAAAAGAAATGGAATTTATATTCATGTTACCTGTGCTATTTTATATGTGAATCTGATCTAATTTTATGAGCATATTTTAATATTTTATTGAAGACACTACACATAACCTGTTTTTGAAGGTGTCTTTATTTTTAAATTAAACGGTTTACACTTTTACTTTTTATTTATTATAAAATTTAAAAATAAATGTTTATAGTTCCATAGGCTCAAGCAGGTCAGCTTCCCACCCTATGTCATATAATTCGGACAAATCTGCATCCTCATCACGCTCTTCTTCATCCTCAGGATTTAAATCATCCAAGGGATCAACATCCACTGATGTTTCAATTACAAGTTCAATGATGAGGTCAAAATCAACTGATTGCAGATTGTCGCTCATGTTGATGTTGTCTTTATCTTTAAAGAAAGATAACAACAATGAGATGTTGCAGAGTAAGAGACAAATCTCAGAGATTATAATAGTAAAATTGTTTAACAAGAGTAACATTTTGCAGCTATTATTTAGCCATGTCCAGCGATGCTGAGCAGGTGAAGCCTATGTCTAATTTTTCAGTGAACAGGACTCATCTCTTCTTAACCTTGGATAAGCCTCAGCAACTCTGTGTCCCCTGCACATACTTAAATGTAAAGGGGCAGATTTATGTTAAATGGCACATCCCCAGGCATGCACCAGTTAACGTGCACCGCTGCTCTGCCACCCATGGTGTGCCGTATTTACAATCAGATAGGAGAAAGCTGCGTCAAAACCCTGTGCCTGCTTTAAGCAGGCATAGGTCTTGACGCAACATTGTGGAGATGGGGCACCCTTGAGCCTTGATTGAGCTGCATCGCACTTGCGATACAACTCCAGCAATCACTACCTTTACAGCACAGATACGTCACGCATCTGTGCCATTTTTGCCCCATGATGCCCCGCATTGTAAATGCAGCACACCATGGGTGGCGGAACAGCGGCGCAGGATGACTGGCACATCCCTGGTGATGCACCAGTCATCATAAATCTATCCCTAAGCTTCTTATCTTGTTACAGATGAACCGCCATATGTACCATCAAAGTATTTTGCATTTCCTAAATAGCGAATTTTAAGGAATAAATAGCAATTCTTTACCATTCCTAATTTGCAATGAGCAAATTGCTAATTGCAAGTTACCCATTCATTTCCATGGGCTAGGAGGCTCATAGGAATGAAGGTTTAATTTGCGATTAGCAATTTGCTCATCACAAATTAGGAATTTTTCCAAGGGTGCAGGGGTGTCTCTAGAACACCCTGCTGCACCCCTGAAAAAGAAATTTGGGGGCATATGGCACACATACATGCCCTAAGGGCATGTGTTGGCGTCATATGGGACCTTTTGTTTTTTGGAAAAAAAGCTTTTTGAAAAGAATTCACAAATTACCACCACCTAGAAGTTGGTGGTAGTTTCCAAATCCTTAATGTCATTTTTTACATATTTTTTGTTTGATACATTGCATTTAAGGAATCGCAAAATTTGCAAATCCTTCAGTGCAATCGCAAAATAAGGAATAGCAAATTTTGAATTAAGGACATTTTAAGTCATTTCCACATGTGCAGTGTTTTCAAATTATGATTTGAAAATCGTTTTTGGGGAAAAGGAATGGTTTGCAAATTTATGACAAGGACATAATGGTGTATGCTTCTCTATAAGGCATTTCAGTGTCTCTGATGTCATTTTTCCCATATTACATTATAAGACCTTTCCCCATGGAGCACATTCCTTGTAAATATGCTCCCACCTGTGCATGGTGAATTTAGATTTTGACTGTTTGAGTCACATAGCCATGTTAAAAGTGACCCAAAAAAATTGGAAACGCTTTAAAAAAACACATTCATGTGTCTTAAGGACATTTTAAGTCATTTCCCCATGGACAGTGTTTTGTAAGTGGCGCAAAAGAGGCATGCACCTATCATAAATCTGTCCCTAGCATTTTAAATGATTAATTCATGATGACGATAAGGTGTGGCCTATCCAGAGGTTTGTTTAAGGTGAGGCCTACTCAGGATTGCAGATTAATGTTACGCTTGATGAAGAATACAGAGGAGATAATACATATAAAGGCCTACCAATGAAGTAAGTGATTTGCACTTTATTTCGCCAGTCATCATAAATGTATCCCTAAGCTTCTTATCTTGTTACAGATGAACCACCATATGTACCATCAAACTATTTTGCATTTCCTAAATAGCGAATTTTAAGGAATAAATAGCAATTCTTTACCATTCCTAATTTGCAATCAGCAAATTGCTAATTGCAAATTACCCATTCATTTCCATGGGCTAGGACGCTCATAGGAATGAAGGTGCAATTTGCGATTAGCAATTAGCTCATCACAAAATAGGAATTTTTTCAAGGGTGCAGGGGTATCTCAAGAACACCCTGCTGCACCCCTGAAAAAGAAATTTGGGGGCATATGGCGCACATACACGCCCTAAGGACATGTATTGGCGCCATATGGCACCTTTTGATTTTTGGAAAAAAATGCTTTTTGAAAAGAATTCGCAAATTACCACAAACTAGAAGTTGGTGGTAGTTTCCAAATCCTTAATGTCATTTTTTACATATTTTATGTTTGATACATTGCATTTAAGGAATCGCAAAATTTGCAAATCCTTCAGTGCAATCTCAAAATAAGGAATAGCAAATTTTGAATTAAGGACATTTTAAGTCATTTCCACATGTGCAGTGTTTTCAAATTATGATTTGAAAATCGTTTTTGGGGAAAAGGAATGGTTTGCAAATTTATGACAAGGACATAATGGTGTATGCTTCTCTATAAGGCATTTCAGTGTCTCTGATGTCATTTTTCCCATATTACATTATAAGACATTTCCCCATGGAGCACCTTCCTTGTAAATATGCTCCCACCTGTGCATGGTGAATTTAGATTTTGACTGTTTGAGTCACATAGCCAAGTTAAAAGTGACCCAAAAAAATTGCAAACGCTTTAAAAAAACACATTCATGTGTCTTAAGGACATTTTAAGTCATTTCCCCGTGGACAGTGTTTTGTAAGTGGCGCAAAAGAGGCATACACCTATCATAAATCTGTCCCTAGCATTTTAAATGATTAATTCAGGATGACGATAAGGTGTGGCCTATCCAGAGGTTTGTTTAAGGTGAGGCCTACTCAGGATTGCAGATTAAAGTTACGCTTGATGAAGAATACAGAGGACATAATACATGTAAAGCTCTACCAATGAAGTAAGTAATGTCCACTTCATTGCGCCAGTCATCATAAATGTATCCCTAAGCTCCTTATCTTGTTAGACATCAACCGCCATATGTATCATATAACTATTTTGCATTTCCAAAATAGCGAATTTTAAGGAATAAATAGTGATTCTTTACCATTCCTAATTTGCGATGAGCAAATTGCTAATTGCAAATTACCCATTCATTTCCATGGGCCAGGATGCCCATATGAATAAAGGTGCAATTTGCGATTAGCAATTAGCTCATCGCAAATTAGGAATTTTTCCAAAGGTGCAGGGGTGTCTCAAGAACACCCTGCTGCACCCCTGAAAAATAAATTTGGGGGCATATGGCGCACATAAATTTTAACAACATTCCATTACCTCAAAAACGATTTTCAATTCATAATTTGAAAACACTGCCCACAGGGAAATTACTTAAAATGTCCTTAAGACACATGAAAGTGTTTTTTGAAAGCCTTTGCAAGTTTTTGGGTCACTTTTAACATGGCTATGTGACTCAAACAGTCAAAATCTAAATTCACCATGCACAGGTGGGAGCATATTTACAAGGAATGTGCTCCATGGGGAAAGGTCTTATAATGTAATATGGGGAAAATGACATCAGAGACACTGAAATGCCTTATAGAGAAGCATACACCATTATGTCCTTGTCATAAATTTACAAACCATTCCTTTTCCCCAAAAACGATTTTCAAATCATAATTTGAAAACACTGCACATGAGGAAATGACTTAAAATGTCCTTAAGACACATGAAAGTGTTTTTTGATTGCCTTTCCAGCATGGTTGGGTCACTTTTAACATGGCTATGTAACACAAACATTTAAAATCTAAATTTGCCATGCACAGGTGGGAGCATATTTACAAGCAATTTGCGCCACAGAGAAAGGTCTTACATTAAAATGGGAAAAATAACATCAGGGACAGTCAATTGCCTTATAAAGAAGCATACACCATTATGTCCTTGTCATAAATTTAAAAACAATTCCTTTTCCCCAAAAACGATTTTCAAATCATAATTTCAAAACACTGCACATAGGAAAATTACTTAAAATGTCCTTAAGACACATAAAAGCGTTTTTTGATTGCCTTTGCAGCATGTTTGTATCACTTTTAACATGGCTATGTAACACAAACATTCAAAATCTAAATTTTCCATGCACAGATGGGAGCATATTTACAAGCAATTTGCGCCACATAATTCATAATTTTCTCCTTAAAGCACACTATTCTCTATCTAAATTAAAGAAATATTTTCTCACCTTAGCAAATACTTTGAGTTTGAAAACAGTCCCAGAAACACACCAATTTGTCTTCAGCAGAGCAAAAGGTATGCACTCCAGAGTCTGCAGCTATCAAAAGCACAGAAATGCTGTAATTCTTCACACATATCTCTCATGTCACCCAATCAAAACTCTTCCCTCACTTTTTTTCAAATGAAAACCCTTCCCCCCTCTGCCATTTCATGCCTTTTCTGCATGGCAACCACTTCTTGGAAGACCTCTGGTGTTTGCAAGTTCACACAACAATGTTGCAATTGAACTCTGAACTCTCAGTGCACCTGCGTATCCACTGCAATCTTTCATTTAATGATTTTTTATTGACCATTGAAAATACATCTTTCAAATAACTCATCCATGCACCCTAACTTTCTGTTTTCAGCAATCAAAATCCACCAATCACTGTTACTGCTTCATGAACACAGAAACTCCACCGTTTTTTTCATTTTAAACTCTCATTTTTTCAACTGCCATTTCATTGCCACACTTCATCTGACTGCAGGAGAACCTTCTCTCACCATGTTTTCTGTCTGGATTGTTGGACATAGTTATATCCACTGGGCTCACAGGTATGCTGAGAACAGAAAATTACCTAACCTCAATTTACAAGATGTGGAAATTAAGTGGTTTGGCCACAGAGGATTAAAATGTCACCAATTGATACCATTGGTGAAAACCTTTATGCATTTGCCAAAACCTGACCTGTTAATTGTGCACTGTGGAGGTAATGATTTGGGCACTTTGACTGGGGTAGGTCTGGAAATGCTTTTAAAGGACACCTTTGAGCAATTGATGGCACTTTTTCCTCAGACTGCCTTGGTATATTCAAATATATGCCAAAGACAGAAATGGAGGTGGTCAAACCAATTTTGTCCACAAATTGAGAAGTCGAGGAAGCATGTAAACAAATCTGTTTCAGCTTACATGAGAGACCATGGAATGGGCTCCATGTACAACAATAACTTGCGTTACTACATGCAAGATATCTACAGAGGAGATGGAGTTCACTTCTCAGATGAGGGCAACAGAATTTTCACTCTGAATTTAAGACTGTGCATTGGTACCTACTTATAAGTATCTAAATGTACCATAAACCCAAAAGCTCTTCTCAGAGCTACCCTACATCTGATCACTCACAATTATTATTTTACTCTAACTTTTTTCACTAATTTTCAACAAAGTACGCTCCCCGGGGCGCTACCCGGTACGCGAACCGGGAGCTAACCTCGCGAAATTTTTTTAAATTTTTTTTTTTTTCGCACATATAAGCCTCCTCAGCCACCCTCACAAAACCTAGGGGGTCAAGATAACTCTACCGTGCCCCCTTCTACCCATTCTGAACATTATTTGCCCTCCATTTTGTATCTTAATTCGACCAAAACACAAAATGGTGGACTCCCGTAACGCTTAAGGTTCGCAAACCGGGGCGCTCAACGGTTCGCGTACCGGGTCGCTCCCTGGGAAGCGCACCATCAAAAAAGGTGGGAAAGTAGTTTACAGAAAAGCCACTGGAGACAATTTCACCAAATATAGATTAGCTCATACTACATACCAATCCCTACCATTTTCACAAATTTGATTGGAATTCCATTTAGCCATTTAGCCTGTAGACCTCTCTAAATACCCTGAGGTAAATTACTTCTCAAAACACATCTGAAGTGTTGGAATTGACAACCAATTAAAATGTTACTTTCATTTTCTACTTTTTTTACCTGACATTTGATTGGTTATGTACCTGAATATATATAAAAGAAGAGAATGAAACACAGCCATTTTGACTACTACTTCCTGGTGTACATTTCAATTGGATTTTCACTAATCACTTCAACTTCTTTCTAAAGGTAAGTTGTTATTTTAAAAACTGAACTATATTGTGCACTATCAGTTAATATGGTAAACTTTTTCTGATAGTTATATACTATCCCTCTGTAGTAGTTATAGATTTAGATAGACTTCTCTGTTATAGTTATGGATGGAGTTAGGCTTCTCTTTTATAATTATGAATTTACTTACGTTAAATCACATACACTTTTTTATATTCCTACTTCCACTCTGATACTATACACTGCCCAAAGATAAATTCTCTGTTAAAAAATGCCTATCTAAAATTAATCCCAACAGTGCCCTATCTCTACTAATATATTTTTTTTTTATCCAAATTTCAGGCAACATGGAAGGCGAACAGAAAGTTTCATTTCAAATTGTCCTGCAAGAGAGCAGCCAAGAATTAATTGATCCAAATTATATAGAATTTATGGATGAAACTTGGGACCAAGAACTACTGCAATGTGTGCAAGCAGTGGATGACCTCCTTCAAAATGAGGACATTTTACACCCTCATAGATTACAAGCTATGTTCAATGAAAATGACGACATTTCAGACAGTGAAATGTTAGAAATGTTATTAAATTTTGAAACACAATCACAATAATAAATAATTGCTTAAAAAATAAAAAAAATAAAAAATAATCAACAAAACCAACAATCAATTAACATACAGTATTTGAAAAGTCTATCATTCATTTTTCATTGCAGTACGCTGCCCAGAACGCTTCCCGGTTCGCGGACCGGGCGCTACCCACGCAAAAAAACAAAAAAAAATATTATTTTTCTTTGCCCCGCGGGGCCCTTTTAAAGCCTCCACATTAAACCTAGGGGGTCAGGGAGGATCTAGTATGCCCCCTTATGGTTATTTCCCCCTTTGTTTTGGCCTCCTCTTGTCTCTCAATCCTACCGAGAGACAAGATGGCGGCCGCTCCGGACTGTTTAGAATGTTGACAGACACCGGAGAACCAATCAGCTTCGCTACGCTTATGGTCCGCGAACCGGGGCGCTGCCCGGTCTGCTGTTACAGATATATATCTTTTTTTAAACGTTAATTTCTCAAAATCCACTGGAGCACATATATTGAGACCTACAAAAGGCACATCGGGCTACCAGTCCCTACAATTTTGCCAAGTTTCGTGCAAATCCATTCAGCCGTTCGGGCTAAAAGTGAGGCCAACCGCCCTATGGAAAACTCAATGTTAAAAACACGTTTTGGGACCCCCCTTTTTTCTCGACCCCCCCTGGACGAACCCCCCCCAAATTTCCAGGGGCTGCTCAGAAACAAAATGTTCCATTTTCCAGAAAATTTCAGCCAATTCCATCCACAAACGCCAAAGTGATTAGACATAGAATTTTCAAAAATCCCATAGAGAAAAAATCCTAACTATATATACCTACTGGCGACCGCCAGTAGGTAATATATATATATATATATATATATATATATATATATATATATATATATATATATATATATATATATATATATATAAATTCAAAAACTCCTCAGTCAAGAAGTATGCAAGGGACACCAGGGGCTCTTTGCTGATGATTTATTTCAGGAATCTTTGGCATGACCGGTTTCGGCTTGTGCCTTTGTCGAATGCCATAGTCCTTATGCTGCGAAACCACCCACACAGCAATTTCTTTTAAGCTCCTCCCTCCTAGTGGTGGTGGGCTCACCTGCAAAGAGCCCCTCGTGTCCCTTGCATACTTCTTGACTGAGGAGTTTTTGAATTTATGTTTAAAAAAAATGTAAAACATTTTGGGGACTTGGGGGTCCTTGTGGGACCCCCTGAGCAGGCCTAGGGGATCAGGGTTGTTCTACCCTGCCCCCTTTTTGCGTTCTGCACGTTTGTTTTTCTGTTTTCTTGTGCCTCGGTTCTACCAAGGCACAGGATGGCTGCCAACACTTCCTGGTTTGGAGTGTTGACAGCCAATTAGCATTCAGCTCGTACTCGGGAAGGTACACGTACTGTAAGCTTACGGTAAGCTCCTCAAGATACATCTATGATTTTTCTTTTGATTTTCTCTGGAACTAGGGTGATATGCGAACCGAACTCTACCTTTTAGCCAAATTTGGTGTAATTCCGTTCGGCTGTTCGGGCTGTAGCCCTGGCTAAAGGTCCTATGTAAAATTGCATAGCGCAAACACGTTTTGGGACCCCCCCTTTTTTCTCGGCCCCCGCTTGACGGCTCAACCCCAAACTTTCAGGGAAGGAGCGGAGCAGTGGAGGCTATCTTTTTGGAGAATTTCGTCCACCGGCGCCAAAGTTATTCCAAATAGAATGTTGCGGATTTCCTATGGAATCTAGGTCCTAACTATAACTACCTAGTAGGTAATATATTATATATCTATATATATATTCACTGAAAAAACCATAGGTTATAGACCATATATAGTTAGGAATTAGCATTTACAAAACCTTGAAAATTCACTGAAAAAACCTTAGGTTATAGACCATATATCGTTAGGAATTAGCATTTAAAAAACCTTATTTTACTCACACAAAACCATTGAAATTCCATATATAGTTAGTTGCACTAACTATATATCGCGCACCCGCAATCCACTGCTGATGATGTCACATATTACATCATTCATGACATGTTCAGTGACATCACTGATGACATCACTGATGACATCTCAAATGACATCACTGATGACATCACTGATGACAACATCCAGTGACTGTATGTTTCTGTAAAGTTAAAATGTGTCTTACATATTGAAGAATGAGTGGAAGTATAAGTGTCTGGACAAAGGATTTAGTAGGTGCATGACTGAATGTATGAGTGAGTGATTAAATGTGTCTCACTGAGTGCATGGGTTAGTGACTAAACTGTCTTAATTTGTGCATCATTATGTCTGTTGTTCTGTAAACTGCTGCATGTGTTGATCAGTAGCTAAATGATTAACTATATGGGTTACTGATTGATTGTCCAAGTATTTGTATGGGAGACTGAGTGTGTGTGTGGCTGGCTGGGAGGTGTGTGACTCTGTGCAGATCAATGTGTACTTGTATCAATGATTGTATAAGAAGGTAAGTATGTGTTAGTATATGTTTGAAAATGTAAGGTGCTCTTTGTTTAACTGTATAGACAAGAAAATGGAAGTGTCATTGATTCTTTACAGGACTGACTAGGTGTGTGAGTAACTCCATGGATGAGTGGCAGACTGTGAGTATCTGTATAGGTGTATGAGTGCATATGATAGTGTTGTAAAGATGAGTGATTGTATGTATGAATGATTGTATGGGTGAATGAGTGAAGGTGTGTGTAGACGTAGGAATCAGTGAGTGCGTATGTAGTAACTAGTATTGGTGTGTCAATGGTTTCAAAAATTATACTCTGTATTTAACACTGGGTGAAACAGAGGTTATATTAAAATGTGAGGAGATGCATTGTATTGTCACATGAATGATATCATCAGTGATGTGGTCATTGATGTCAAATGAGATGTCATCAGTGATGTCATCAGTGATGTCATTTGAGATGTCATCAGTGATGTCATCAGTGATGTCACTGACCATGTCATCAATGATGTAATATGTGACATCATCAGCAGTGGATTGCGGGTGCGCGATATATAGTTAGTGCAACTAACTATATATGGAATTTCAATGGTTTTGTGTGAGTAAAATAAGGTTTTTTAAATGCTAATTCCTAACGATATATGGTCTATAACCTATGGTTTTTTCAGTGAATTTTAAAGGTTTTGTAAATGCTAATTCCTAACTATATATGGTCTATAACCTATGGTTTTTTCAGTGAATTTTCAAGGTTTTGTAAATGCTAATTCCTAACTATATATGGTCTATAACCTATGGTTTTTTCAGTGAATTTCAATGGTTTTTTAATAGCAAATATCATAAGCTGTCGAATGTCAAGTACGTGGTAAGTAAAAAAAATTTCGTGTTTATGCACACTGATCTGCTTTGAATGCTGCCCCCCCCCCCATTTCTATTAGGAGTACTCTCTCTTTGCAGATAGTGAAGGGTAGTTAACGCAGGCCTTTGCCCCATTGTAATCCGTCGTGCCTGCTTCTCTCTCCATTTGATTGATTGTTCTCTTTGGTTCATTCTCTATTTACAAACAAGCACAGAGTCGCAATACTCTGTTTAGTCTTTGCAGATAGCGAAAAATCGTGTAAAAAAACAAAAGGAATCGAGCAAAATCAGTAGGCCACTAATGGGATCTCTTTTTGACCTCGCTAAAATAGAAACATTAGGAACAACCTGTTGAAAATAGCAATGTGTATGTACATAAGCGGCGTTCATTTGTGTTCACAGTACCCCTTGTTGATTGTTTGAATCGAGCATTGAATTGTTCGAAGTTGGTTCTCTTAAGGATCTTCTCTGCCTGCAAACGAGGAAGAATAGGAATATTCTCTCTCCCTTTGCAGATAGTGAAGGGTAGGTAACGCAAACCTTTGACACGTCATGCCTATTTCGTTCCTCATTGATTGATTGTTTGCCCAAACATTGACTGTTTGGGAATTGGTTCTTTTTGGAGGTATTCCCTGTTTGCAAATAAACGTAGGAAAATCTTTGCAAGTAGTGAAAGGGTACGTAATGCGGACCTTTCTCCCCCGTTGTAATCTGTCATGCCTATCTACTCCCCACTGATTGATGCACCTGTTTCACCCGGACCATTTACTAGAGATAGGTCATCTGGCCCGACCAGAGAGCACCCCTAGTGAAAAGGACATATGCAATAATAACGAAGTGATCACTGTATCCTGTTAACAGAAACTTTAGCATGAAACAACCTGGAAAGAAAAGAATAGGAAAACGAAAATCAGTAGGCCACTGATGAACTTTTTATTAAATAACAAACAAAGAAACGATAACAATACGTAATGATAAAACCTATTATTGTCCTAGAAACAAGAAACGTTAGAAGTAAGCCCGTAATAAGAAACCTGAAAACATCGCCCCTCACTGCCCCAAAACGTGTCTGTCCCACCGCCTGCCACGGCCAAATAACGGCAAACTGGGAAAGATACAAGTCAGCAGACACCCGCCCCATTCTAGAAACTTCCAAAGTGCAACAGGTTTTCGGCTACGCCCAGCCGGAAGCAACACATATAAGGCGGGTCCTGCTGCCAACCGTCGGCCAGGAGATCATCACGTAGGGTGTAGCCGGAGGAGAGGCCGAGGCCAGCGGGACCCGGCCAGGGGGATTGACAACACTGGAGAGTTTCAGGGGGGGGAATGTCCGTGTCCTCGACCCTCCCCTCTCTCTCCCAGTCCGGCCGCGGTGGCCCTTGAGAGTTGCAGGTTGTCCCCCCACACTCTCTCCCGGTCCGGCCACCAACGGCCGGGGGCTGGGGCCGACAGGATCCGGCTGCAGCCGATGAGCCAAGGAACCCGTTCATGGGGCCAGAGCAAAGGGCGCCCGGCCGCCAACCGCCGGAAGCCCGGCCCGAAGACGGACGGGACATTTCTTCTTTCTTCTATAATTGCTGCAACAACCCTGGGGGGGGGATGTCTTGCACATGCCTCCGACCCCCCCCCTCTCGTCCTCATCGCCTGGTCCGGCCATAACAAATGTCAAGCGAGACGCCGTGGGGTGCACTGGGAGGGAGAGACGGTGCGAACAGGCCTCTCCCGCCTCCCCAGGTGGAGGCTTCCCAGCTGCACCCTCAGCGCTCCAGGCGCCCGGAAAAGGGTTCTTCCACTGTGGCGATGCTGCAACGTCTCGCCCGGCAGGGTGGAGCCCGTCCGCTCATTTGACCCCGCGATCGCCAGTAGCTACCGAACTCTCAAAATGGCGGTCGACCTGGCAAGAGCGGGCCCAGCATAAAGAAATGGCCCGGTCACTGGTTGACTCCACCACCGTAGTCCTCCACGACCTTGAAGATTCTAGAGGAGCCGCGGGAGTCCCCGACCCCCGCAGACACCCCCGATGGGGAATGACTGCCATGATCGCCCGTGGAGTGACGAAACTGTAGCCGCGGGACGTCGGCGCTCCCATGCTGGCGCCAGCCTCAGTTTGAATGACTAGAATCCTGCAGACCTCAGTTCCGGTGAAAGCACAGTGTGACCCGGTAGGAAAAATTGTTGCACCCCCTCCCCTTTTTGACTGATGGTTCAAACCACCGATCCTTTCCTTTGCCCTTTTAACGGAACTTTGGACTGCCTCCCCCCCCCCCCCGCAGCGCCCCACGCCGTTATTTGCTGGGCGGCAACTTACTAGACATCACCTTCGTGACATACAGATTTCAGCGCGTTCTGCTGCCTTGGAACTATTCGCACAACAGACCGCTACTGACAACCCACCCCCCGGGACGCCCCACGCCGGATACCCAAATCAGTGCGGCACCCAGGCAACATCTTCTGAATTTTCATAATTTGAAAGAACTAGTAACATGTCCTCATCAGGAATTTCCTCTTCAATCATCTCATCAGGAATTTCCTCATGAAAAGTCTGCAATGATGATTCTTGTAACTCTATGGTCTCCAAACATTCGATAAATTCGCCATCAAGAGATTGATCAAAAAAATCATTCAAGTCATCTCCTCCTTGTGAGAATATTTCATTATTGGTGCTGTCAATTTCAATAAATGTAGTGGATAATTCAAAAGAAATTGCCACTATCTCTTCGTTGTTTAAATGTTTTTACTGTTTTTGTTTTGTTGTATATATTTATAAGTTATTAAAGTTTTATATTCCTACTACTTTGTTGGAGTGCTATATATTTTTAATGTGACACATAATTGTAAAAACTTTGATGTACAAAGAGTCATCCCTGGAATCTTCCGCTTCAGGCTCGGTCCCCTCCCCAATCACAATACAGGATGGTTTTCAGATAGTAGGAACACGTGTGGTGTGACGGATCTCATCGGGTGTGGGCCTTGATCTACTATAACTCCTTTGAAGAGGGGTGATTCTTTACAACTGGGGCCATAAACTACATCTGCAGGGCTAGCTGATAGCCTGGACAATCGGACACAGAGGAAGAGGAGTGTCAGAGGGTGCGGTAGTGAATAGGGCGAAAGGGAGGTGTCGGGCGGGCACAGAGTGTGATTCTCAGGGAAGAGCAGCGCAGATGGGGGGAGGTTTATTGCCCATGCATAAGACAGAGAGCGGGGGTGACCAGTGCCTGGGGAGGATGCTTGCGAGGGTGGGGAGCCATGCTACGAATCGACAGCGTGCAGAGAGTGGGTCTGGTCAAGGCATCTAAAATGGCTGCCGTGCACGACAAAAGTGTGGCATTTCAAAAAAGGCAAGATGGCGCAGACAATGTTTTTCAACACTTCCTCATTTCCTTCGAATCGAACGTTAACAGACGTTGGTGCATATTACCAAAGTTAAGCGATATTTATCGCTAACGATGCTTAGCAACAAATTTTTTACCGCTAAGCATCGTCAGAAATTATCGAAGATAAACCTTGCTATTATCAAGGTTTATCGCAAATGCGATAAAAAACGGACGCAATGCATGAATATCGCTAAAAAGTCAGCGATATTCATGCATTACCGAGCTAATGCTCTTAGCCATGTTATCCACCTCCCATTGGATAACATGGCTAAGAACTGCTCAGGGCAGGTGTTAGTTTTTGGAGATATTCGCGCTTAGCGCGAATATCTCCAAAAGTTGGTAATAGGAGATAGATATCTTGCATGTTGTAATGCAAGTTATTGTGGTATATGGAACTCATACCATAATCTCTCAGGAAAGCAGAAACGGATCCTTTTGGGACCGCCTGAGAAGGCCTAGGGGGTGAGGGGTACTCTACTTTGCCCCCTTTTCACGTTCCGAACTATTTTATTTTACTCTCTTCTGTAATTACACAAAATGGCAGCGATAAGATGCATCAGAGACAGACAGTGAGAGAAAGGAGGCCGGAGATGAAGAAGAGATGTCAAATACACATTGGAGATAATATAGTGGGAGAAGGGAAGTAAATATGAGTAAACTTACCATGTAACATAAAACTGTTGCACTCTATACTATAAGTCTCATTTTATACTACAATCACTTCGCTACAACCTCATAAATTAAAAATAAAAATGAATAATGTCTCAAACAATTTTTGATTTCTAAATATAAATTTATTCTTCTGAATTTTCAAAATTTGAAAGAACTAGTAACATGTCCTCATCAGGAATTTCCTCTTCAATCATCTCATCTGGAATCTCCTCATGAAAAGTCTGCAATGATGATTCTTGTAACTCTATGGTCTCCAAACATTCGATAAATTCGCCATCAAGAGATTGATCAAAAAAATCATTCAAGTCATCTCCTCCTTGTGAGAATATTTCATTATTGGTGCTGTCAATTTCAATAAATGTAGTGGATAATTCAAAAGAAAGTGCCACGGTCTCTTCATTGTGAGCCATTTTATTTTGAAATTGCTTGCTGTAAATTGCAGAAAAAAATAATCACTTTCATTTATCGTTTTTAGTAATACATAATATAAAACTAACTTCATCAAGTATTTAGTATAACAGAAGGACTGTAAATAAATAACAGAAAACATTTTTCAAATTATCTTCAAGTGTACAACATAGTTCCCCTTACAAATTAACAACTCGCCTTTTTAAAAGTAGGAGAAGTGTTAGTACTGTGTAAATCAAACACCAGAAATTGACCACCAAAAATTCCTCACAAATGTACCTCAGACAGTAGTATCACAAAATGGCTGTGGTTTCCTCTCATTTTAGATATATACATAACCAATTAACTTTCATCACACACAAATACAAAACCAAAGTGACATTTTAATTGGTTCTAAATTTCAACACTTTCAAATGTGTTTTCCCCATGCAATTTTCCATAGGACATTTAGATACGTCTACAGCCTGAATGGCTGAACGGAATTACACCAAACTTGGCAAAATGGTACATCAAACCTAAGAGGTCAGGGAGGATCTACTATGCCCCCTTATGGTCATTTGCCCCTTCGCTTTGGCCTCCTCTTGTCTCTCGATCCTACCGAGAGACAAGATGGCGGCCGCTACGGACTGTTTGGAATGTTTACAGACGCCGGAGAACCAATCAGCTTCGCAAAGCTCCGTAACGCGAAAAGTACGCGAAGCGGAGCGCTGTTACAGATATATATCTTTTTTTGAACGTTAATTTCTCAAAATCCACTAGAGCACATATATTGAGACCTAGCAAAGGCACATCGGGCTACCAGTCCCTAATATTTTGCCAAGTTTCGTGCAAATCCATTCAGCCGTTCGATTATTATTATTATTTTTATTTTTTGCCCCGCGGGGCCCTTTTAAAACCTCCACATCAAACCTAGGGGGTCAGCGAGGATCTACTATGCCCCCTTATGGTCATTTGCCCCTTCGCTTTGGCCTCCTCTTGTCTCTCGATCCTACCGAGAGACAAGATGGCGGCCGCTACGGACTGTTTGGAATGTTTACAGACGCCAGAGAACCAATCAGCTTCGCTTCACAAAGCTCCGTTATGAGAAAAGTACGCGAACTGGAGCGCTGCCCGATCCGCTGTTACAGATATATATCTTTTTTTGAACGTTAATTTCTCGAAATCCACTGGAGCACATATATTGAGACCTAGCAAAGGCACATCGGGCTACCAGTCCCTACAATTTTGCCAAGTTTCGTGCAAATCGATTCAGCCGTTCGGGCTAAAAGTGAGGCCAACCGCCCTATGGAAAACTCAATGTTAAAAACACGTTTTGGGACCCCCCTTTTTTCTCGGCCCCCCCTTGACGAACCCCCCCCAAATTTTCAGGGGCTGCTCAGAAACAAAATGTTCCATTTTCCTGAAAATTTCAGCCAATTCCGTCCACAAACGCCAAAGTTATTAGACATAGAATTTTCAAAAATCCCATAGAGAAAAAATCCTAACTATATATACCTACTGGCGACCGCCAGTAGGTAATATATATATATATATATATTACCTACTGGCGATAGCCAGTAGGTATATATAGTTAGGACCTAGCTACCATAGGAAATCCGCATATTTCTATTGGGAATAACTTTGGCGCCGGTTGAGGAATTTGCGTGTAATTTTCCAAAATTATGGCCAGCTCCGCTGCGCTCCTTCCTTGAGAGTTTCGGGGGGATTCGTGAAGTGGGGGCTGAGAAGAAAGGGGGGGTCCCAAAACATGTTTTCCCCATGTTAATTTCCATAGGACGTTCTGACAAGGCTACAGCCCGAACCGCTGAACGGAATTACACCAAACTTGGCAAAATTGTAGGGACTGGTACGCAGTAGTGCCTTTGCTATATTTGGTGAAAATTGCTCCAGTGGGTTTTATGAAAATGAACTTCAAAAACACACATATATCTGGGAGGAGCCTAACCACAAATCTCATCGTGAGATCTGATTGGCTGTCAGCCCTTCATCCAAGAAGTGTTGGCAGCCATCTTGGGACCAATATACATGATAGCACCTCATTAAAAAGCATTGTAGTTAATAGAGGGTTTTAGGACTTTAGTTACATTATAAATCATTTGTTGATGGTACCATACTCATTTTAGGAATTGTGAAAAAGGCTTCTGCTGGGATATCATGAATCATGTTTGAAAGAAAACTATTATCTCATGCTTTTCCCACAGTGGTTTGGAAGGGGATCTATAAGCTAAACTGAAAGAATATTTTCTGTAAATTCACATTATCTTTCTCAGTCATGTGAGCATGAAGTCTGACATTCTCAGTAAAACATGTACATCCAACAAGGACAAAGACTGTCAGTTGATTCCTTTGTGTTCTACTGCAGCCTCCTAGAGTCTTCTAAAGAACAACTAGAGCGCTAACAGTCCTACTTATTACAAAGGTATGGCACACCTGAAGCCATCTTGATTGGAATAAAGTGGTAACTCTTAAAACATTTAATTTAAGAAGGAACAAAATGAGGGGGTATATTTTGCCATAGAAAGTATGATTAGCAGCAGACTTCCCTGGTGAGCAGTAGCTTTATTACAGTGATCTAATGAGCAACTAGAGTGCTAACATTCAGAATTTATGGCAAATGTGTGACACATCTGAATTCCTTCTTGATGGAACCAAAGTAAACAAACATTGAAAATGCAATAGATCTCGCCCTCAGTTGAGTTAAAGCCATTCTGTTTGTAATGAGGTGGCTTTTTAGCTTTGCTTTTATTAGTGTTTTTAAAACTTTCATGTAAATAACATGCATATGCATGCATATATGTATATGTATGCATGAATTTATATTTGGATTTATATAGATATGCAGATTATATATGTTTATATATGTATTTATATATATATATATTACCTACTGGCGGTCGCCAGTAGGTATATATAGTTAGGATTTTTTCCCTATGGGATTTTTGAAAATTCTATGTCTAATAACTTTGGCGTTTGTGGACGGAATTGGCTGAAATTTTCAGGAAAATGGAACATTTTGTTTCTGAGCAGCCCCTGGAAATTTGGGGGGGGGTTCGTCAAGGGGTGGCCGAGAAAAAAGGGGGGTCCCAAAACGTGTTTTTCCCATGTTAATTTCCATAGGGCGGTTGGCCTCACTTTTAGGCCGAACGGCTGAATGAATTTGCACGAAACTTGGCAAAATTGTAGGGACTGTTAGCCCGATGTGCCTTTGCTAGGTCTCAATATATGTATTCCAGTGGATTTTGAGAAATTAACGTTCAAAAAAAGATATATATCTGTAAGCGCGCTCCAGGCAGCGCTCCGGTTCGCGTACCTGACGCGTAACGGAACTTCGCGTAGCGAAGCTGATTGGCTCTCCGGTGTCTGTCAACATTCTAAACAGTCCGGAGCGGCCGCCATCTTGTCTCTCGGTAGGATTGAGAGACAAGAGGAGGCCAAAACAAAGGGGGAAATGACCATAAGGGGGCATAGTAGATCCTCCCTGACCCCCTAAGTTTGATGTGGAGGCTTTAAAAGGGCCCCGCAGTGCAAAAAAAAAAAAATGTTTTGTTTTTTTGCGTGGGGAGCGCCCGGTCCGCGAACCGGGAAGCGTTCTGGGGAGCGTACTATAAGGAAAAAAGAATGATAGACTTTTCAAATACTGTATGTTAATTGATTGTTGGTTTTGTTGATTATTTTTTAATTTCTTTATTTTTTAAGCAATTATTTATTATTGTGATTGTGTTTCAAAATTTAATAACATTTCTAACATTTCACTGTCTGAAATGTTGTCATTTTCATTGAACATAGCTTGTAATCTCTGAGTGTGTAAAATGTCCTCATTTTGAAGGAGGTCATCTACTGCTTGCACACATTGCAGTAGTTCTTGGTCCCAAGTTTCATCCATAAATTCTATATAATTTGGATCAATTAATTCTTGGCTGCTCTCTTGCAGGACAATTTGAAATGAAACTTTCTGTTCGCTTTCCATGTTGCCTGAAATTTGGATAAAAAAAATATATATTAGTAGAGATAGGGCACTGTTGGGATTAATTTTAGATAGGCAGTTTTTATCAGTGAATTTATCTTTGGGCAGTGTATAGTATCAGAGTGGAAGTAGGAATATAAAAAAGTGTATGTGATTTAACGTAAGTAAATTCATAATTATACAAGAGAAACCTAACTCTATCCATAACTATAACAGAGAAGTCTATCTAAATCTATAACTACTACAGAGGGATAGTATATAACTATCAGAAAAAGTTTACCATATTAACTGATAGTGCACAATATACTTCAGTTTTTAAAATAACAACTTACCTTTACAAAGAAGTTGAAGTGATTAGTGGAAATCCAATTGAAATGTACACCAGGAAGTAGTAGTCAAAATGGCTGTGTTTTCTTCTCTTCCTTTATATATATTCCTTTATATATATTCAGGTATATAACCAATCAAATGTCAGGTAAAAAAAGTAGAAAATGAAAGTAATATTTTCATTGGTTGTCAATTCCAACACTTCAGATGTGTTTTGTGAAGTAATTTACCTCACGGTATTTAGAGAGGTCTACAGGCTAAATGGCTAAATGGAATTTCAATCAAATTTGTGAAAATGATAGGGATTGGTATGTAGTATGAGCTAATCTATATTTGGTGAAAGTGTCTCCAGTCGTTTTTCTGTAAATTACTTTCCCACCTTTTTTGATGGAGCGCTTCCCGGGGAGCGCCCCGGTAGGCGAACTGGCGAGCGCCCCGGTACGCGAACCTGAAGCGTTACGGGAGTCCACCATTTTGTGTTTCGGTCGAATTAAGATACAAGATGGAGGGCAACTAATGTTCAGAATGGGTAGAAGGGGGCACGGTAGACTTATCTTGACCCCCTAGGTTTTCTGAGGGTGGCTGAGGAGGCCCATATGTGAGGAAAAAAAACATTTTTTTTTTAAATTTCGCGAGGTTAGCTTCCGGTCCGCGTACCGGGTAGCGCCCCGGGGAGCGTACTTTGTTGAAAATTTGTGAAAAAAGTTAGAGTAAAATAATAATTGGGAGTGATCAGATGTAGGGTAGCTCTGAGAAGAGCTTTTGGGTTTATGGTACATTTAGGTACTTATAAGTAGGTACCAATGCACAGTCTTAAATTCAGAATGAAAATTCTGTTGCCCTCATCTGAGAAGTGAACTCCATCTCCTCTGTAGATATCTTGCATGTAGTAACGCAAGTTATTGTTGTACACGGAGCCCATTCCATGGTCTCTCATGTAAGCTGAAACAGATTTGTTTACATGCTTCCTCGACTTCTCAATTTGTGGACAAAATTGGTTCGACCACCTCCATTTTTGTCTTTGGCATATATTTGAATATACCAAGGCAGTCTGAGGAAAAAGTGCCATTAATTGCTCAAAGGTGTCCTTTAAAAGCATTTCCAGACCTACCCCAGTCAAAGTGCCCAAGTCATTACCTCCACAGTGCACAATTAACAGGTCAGGTTTTGGCAAATGCATAAAGGTTTTCACCAATGGTATCAATTGGTGACATTTTAATCCTCTGTGGCCAAACCACTTAATTTCCACATCTTGTAAATTGAGGTTAGGTAAATTTCTGTTATCAGCATACCTCTGAGCCCAGTAGATGTAACTATGTCCAACAATCAAGACAGAAAACATGGTGAGAGAAGGTTCTGCTGCAGTCAGATGAAGTGTGGCAATGAAATGGCAGTTGAAAAAATAAGAGTTTAAAATGAAAAAAACTGTGGAGTTTCTGTGTTAATGAAGCAGTAACAGTGATTGGTGGATTTTGATTGCTGAAAACAGAAAGTTAGGATGCATGGATGAGTTCTTTGAAAGATGTATTTTCAATGGTCAAGAAAAAATCATTAAATGAAAGATTGCACTGGATATGCAGGTGCACTGAGAGTTCAGAGTTCAATTGAAACATTGTTGTGTGAACTTGCAAACACCAGAGGTCTTCCAAGAGGTGGTTGCTATGCAAAAAAGGCAGAGAGGGCAGAGGGGGGAAGGGTTTTGATTTGAAAAAAGTGAGGGAAGAGTTTTGATTGGGTGACATGAGAGATATGTGTGAAGAATTACAGCATTTCTGTGCTTTTGATAGCTGCAGACTCTGGAGTGCATACCTTTTGCTCTGCTAAAGACAAAGTGGTGTGTTTCTGAGACTGTTTTGAAACTCATAAAGGATTTGCTAAGGTGAGAAAAGATTTATTTAATTTAGATAGAGAATAGTGTGCTTTAAGGAGAAAATTATGAAGAAAGTTGTGTTTTTAAAATGTTGCTTTGCCTCAAGTGTTTTACAAATAGATTTTGATTCTTTGAGAAATTGTAATTGGAGAAAATGTGAAGTATTAGTACTGACAGGGTGTTTTTGTGCATAGGAGCTGTGCAGTGTTTTCAAATTATGACTTGAAAATCGTTTTTGAGGAAAAGGAATGCTTTTAACATTTATGAGAAGGACATAATGGTGTCTGCTTCTTTATAAGGCATTGGATTGTCTCTGATGTAATTTTTCCCATTTTAATGTAAGACCTTTCCCCGTGGTGCAAATTCCTTGTAAATATGCTCCCACCTGTGCTTGCCAAATTTAGATTTTGAATGTTTGAGTTACATAGCCATGTTAAAAGTGACCCTAAAATGCTGCAACGGCAATCAAAAAACGCTTCCATGTGTCTTAAGGACATTTTAAGTCATTTTCCCATGTGCAGTGTTTTGAAATTATGACTTGAAAATCGTTTTTGAGGTAAAGGAATGCTTTTAACATTTATGAGAAGGACATAATGGTGTCTGCTTCTTTATAAGGCATTGGAGTGTCTCTGATGTTATTTTTCCCATTTTAATGTAAGACCTTTCCCCGTGGTGCAAATTCCTTGTAAATATGCTCCCACCTGTGTTTGGCAAATTTAAATTTTGAATGTTTGAGTTACATAGCCATGTTAAAAGTGACCCTAAAATGCTGCAAAGGCAATCAAAAAACGCTTCCATGTGTCTTAAGGACATTTTAAGTCATTTCCCCATGTGCAGTGTTTTCAAATTATGACTTGAAAATCGTTTTTGAGGTAAAGGAATGCTTTTAACATTTCTGAGAAGGACATAATGGTGTCTGCTTCTTTATAAGGCATTGGAGTGTCTCTGATGTTATTTTTCCCATTTTAATGTAAGACCTTTCCCCGTGGTGCAAATTCCTTGTAAATATGCTCCCACCTGTGCTTGGCAAATGTACATTTTGATAGTTTGAGTTACATAGCCATGTTAAAAGTGACCCAAAAATGCTGCAAAGGCAATCAAAAAACGCTTTCATGTGTCTTAAGGACATTTTAAGTCATTTCCCCATGTGCAGTGTTTTCAAATTAAGACTTGAAAATCGTTTTTGAGGAAAAGGAATGCTTTTAACATTTATGACTAGGACATAATGGTGTATGCTTCTTTATAAGGCATTTGAATGTCTCTGATGTTGTTTTTCCATTTTAATGTAAGACCTTTCCCCGTGGTGCAAATTCCTTGTAAATATGCTCCCCCCTGTGCTTGCCAAATTTAGATTTTGATTGTTTAAGTTACATAGCCATGTTAAAAGTGACCCAAAAATGCTGCAAAGGCTTTAAAAAAACGCTTTCATGTGTCTTAAGGACATTTTAACTCATTTCCCCATGAATGTAGGTAGGCCTCACCTTAAACAAACCTCTGGATAGGCCACACCTTATCGTCATCCTGAATTAATCATTTAAAAGGCTAGGGACAGATTTATGATAGGTGTATGCCTCTTTTGCGCCACTGTGCGTCACTTTTGTGATGCAGTGGCGGTGCAAAAGATTTGCTATGTGGCGACAAAATTACAAATTGATGCATCTAGGCAGATGTGTCATGCTGTAAAAAAAACGTGCCACATGAAACCGATGCAGCAGTGATGCAAAAGATGGACCATGTTGCAAGACAGGCCTCACTTCATCTCCAACAAGATAAGAAGCTTAGGGATAGATTTATGATGACTGGTGCATCCCCAGGGATGTGCCAGTCATCCTGCGCCGCTGTTCCGCCACCCATGGTGCGCTGCATTTACAATGCGGCGCACCATGGGGCAAAAACAGCACAGATGCGTGACACATCTGTGCCGTAAAGGTGGCGCATTGCTGGAGCTGCATCGCAAGGGCCATGCAGCTCCAGCAAGGCTTAGGGGTGCCCCATCTCCATTTAATCTGCAACCCTGAGTAGGCCTCACCTTAAACAAACCTCTGGATAGGCCACACCTTATCGTCATCCTGAATCAATCATTTAACATGTTAGGGACAGATTTATGATAGCCGTGTGCCTCTTTTGTGCCGCTGTGCGTCACTTTTGTGACGCAGCGGCGGTGCAAAAGATTTGCTATGTGGCGACATATTTAAAAATTGATGCATCTAGGCAGATGTGTCATGCTGTAAAGTCCTGTGCCACATGAAACCTGCGTCAGTTTTCATATAGGTGTTTTGTTGCAAGGTATGCATTAATTTGCAAGAAAGCCCTGTAAAACTAACACAGTGAAATTTAGAAGATTTCACTGACTCAGCTTTATAGCATTGCTGAATCAAATCATTACGCCTGTTTGAAACAGGCATAAGGAGTGATGCACCATGCAATGTGTGGCTTGCTCCTGTGCATTGCAGTAGACATGTTGCGCTTACGACGTGATTTCTGAAATGTGCTGCTTTTGCGGCACAGATGCGTGACGCATCTGTGCTGTTTTCACTCAATGGTGCTCCACATTTAAAATGCTAGGGACAGATTTATGATAGGTGTATGCCTCTTTTGCTCCACTGTGCGTCACTTTTGTGACGCAGTGGCGGTGCAAAATATTTGCTATGTGGCGACAAAATTACAAATTGATGCATCTAGGCAGATGTGTCATGCTGTAAAAAAACCGTGCCACATAAAACCGATGCAGCAGGGATGCAAAAGATGCACCATGTTGCAAGACAGGCCTCACTTCATCTCCAACAAGATAAGAAGCTTAGGGATAGATTTATGATGACTGGTGCATCCCCAGGGATGTGCCAGTCATCCTGCGCCGCTGTTCCGCCACCCATGGTGCGCTGCATTTACAATGCGGCGCACCATGGGGCAAAAACAGCACAGATGCGTGACGCATCTGTGCCGTAAAGGTGGCGCATTGCTGGAGCTGCATCGCAAGTGCCATGCAGCTCCAGCAAGGCTCAGGGGTGCCCCATCTCCATTTAATCTGCAACCCTGAGTAGGCCTCACCTTAAACAAACCTCTGGATAGGCCACAGCTTATCGTCATCCTGAATTAATCATTTAAAATGCTAGGGACAGATTTATGATAGGTGTATGCCTCTTTTGCGCCACTGTGCGTCACTTTTGTGATGCAGCGGCGGTGCAAAAGATTTGCTATGAGGCGACAAAATTACAAATTGATGCATTTAGGCAGATGTGTCATGCTGTAAAAAAACCGTGCCACATGAAACCGATGCAGCAGTGATGCAAAAGATGCACCATGTTGCAAGACAGGCCTCACTTGGGGCCATATGTATCAAGCTAATTAGCATTCGCAAAGGCAGATATTCTGCGAATTTCGGCCTTTGCGAATGCTAAGTAGACAAATGGTATGTATCAAACAAGTTTGATGCAAAATAAGGAATAGCAAAATTTGCTATTCCTTATTTTGCGATTGCACTTAAGGATTTGCAAATTTTGCGATTTCTTAAATGCAATGTATCAAACAAAAAATATGCAAAAAATGGCATTAAGGATTTGCAAATTACCACCAACTTCTAGTTGGTGGTAATTTGCGAATTCTTTTCAAAAAGCTTTTTTTCCAAAAAACAAAAGGTGCCATATGACGCCCATACATGCCCTTAGGGCATGTATGTGCGCCATATGCCCCCAAATTTCATTTTCAGGGGTGCAGCAGGGTGTTCTTGAGACACCCCTGCACCCTTGGAAAAATTCCTAATTTGCGATGAGCTAATTGCTAATCGCAAATTGCACCTTCATTGCTATGGGCCTCCTGGCCCATGGAAATGAATGGGTAATTTGCAATTAGCAATTTGCTCATCGCAAATTAGGAATGGTAAAGAATCGCTATTTATTCCTTAAAATTCGCTATTTAGGAAATGCAAAATAGTTTGATGATACATATGGCGGTTCATCTCTAACAAGATAAGAAGCTTAGGGATAGATTTATGATGACTGGCGCATCACCAGGGATGTGCCAGTCATCCTGCGCCGCTGTTCCGCCACCCATGGTGTGCTGCATTTACAATGCGGCGCACCATGGGGCAAAAACGGCACAGATGCGTGACGCATCTGTGCCGTAAAGGTGGCGCATTGCTGGAGTTGTATCGCAAGTGCGATGCAGCTCCAGCAAGGCTCAGGGGTGCCCCATCTCCACAATGCTGCGTCAAGACCTATGCCTGCTTCAAGCAGGCGCAGGGTTTTGACGCAGCTTTGTCCTATCTGATTGTAAATGCGGCACACCATGGGTGGCAGAGCAGCGGTGCACATTAACTGGTGCATCCCTGGGAATGCGTCAGTTAACATAAATCTGCCACTTTACATTTAAGTATGAGCAGGGGACACAGAGTTGGTGAGGCTTATCCAAGGTTAAGAAGAGATGAGTCCTGTTCACTGAAAACTTGGACATAGGCCTTACCTCCTCAGCATCACTGGTCATGGCTAAATAATAGCTGCAAAATGTTACTCTTGTTAAAAATTTTACTATTATAGTCTCTGAGATTTGTGCCTTACTCTGCAACATCTCATTGTTGTTCTCTTTCTTTAAAGATAACGACAACATCAACATGAGCGACAATCAGCAATCAGTTGATCTCGACCTCATAATTGAACTCGTAATTGAAACATCAGTGGAAGTAGATCCCTTGGATGATTTAAATCTTGAGGATGAAGAAGAACATGATGAGGATGCAGATTTGTCAGAATTGTATGACATAGGGTGGGAAGCTGACGTGCTTGAGCCTATGGAACTATAAACATTTATTTTTAAAAATTTATAATAAATGAAAAGTAAAAATGTAAACCGTTTCATTTAAAAATAAAGACACCTTCAAAAACAGGTTATGTGTAGTGTCTTCAATAAAATATTAAAATATGCTCATAAAATTAGATCAGATTCACATATAAAACAGCACAGGTAAAATGAATATGAATTCCATTTCTTTTCTGCTATTTCTCTATTCTAAATTTGCCAAGCACTAAAAATGTCAAGTAGTGTGTTAGGTTTTTGATGACTGTTATTGATTTACTGTTTGGTAATAGTGGTTAATAACATTTTTTATTATATTTTACCACAGATTCAACTGCAGATCATTTCAAGATTTCAGCATGCCAACTAAAGAAAGACTTAGAAAGGCTGCAAAACGTCAAAGACAGCAGGTAAATGATATAATGCAGCAGTCCTCTAAGAAAAAAACTTGTCAAGTCACCAAGAAAGCACCGGGTAAGAGCACAAAAACATTTATAAGAAATATTTGTAGTAAAACAAATATTACTACAGAAAATGTTTCAGTCCAGAAAAAGAGAAGCATTTTAAAGGGAAAGGAAAGGCCAATCAAAAATGTTACTGCTAGAGCAAGAGATAACTCTGTGCATGATAGTAGAAGGAAACAACAGTTAAGGGACATTCGTAAACGAATGTTCCGCAACAGGATAATTGGCAATTTGTTAAAAAATATTAAGAAAGGTCAACAGAAAGTGGTTTTTTATAAGAGAAAAAAAAAAGTTGAGAAAGTTATTGATCAGGCATTTGAAATTAAACGTAAGTTATTTATTTTGATAATCAATAGAATTAGGAAGCTAAACAAGGCAATTTATGATTTCAAAAGAAATAGTAGATGGAAGAGAATAGTTAATCGTAGTAATTTTTGTGAAGTTTTTTCCGGAGAATGGATGCATAGTTCAAGTTGTGAGGCATTTTTTAATGAGGAGAGTTATTTCCAGGATAATGATTTGGTGCATGCAGTTGACACCAGTGGTCGAGCTTATGAAGTGAAAGATGGTTGTCCAGTTGAAAAAGAAAAACTTGTGACAACATAGACAGAAGAGGTGTTAGGTAATGAGGTTTTAGGAAGACGTCCTAAGGGTCCTGTGTATACCTGGAAGTGTAGTAGTATTTGCAGTGTGCGACAGGATTCCATCAATTTGCTTTGTGATTTTGTACGGACATTTAATAAGAAAAGTTTGAAGCAGAAAATGAAGTTGTTGCAAGAATTAGATCTTTGCAGAGTGAGAGAAGTGACAGGTTTGCATGGTCATTCACTGGCTTGTCTTTCCAGGAGAGTATGCCAGAGTGTTTTTCATCATTTCAGGATGCTAGCAGTGCATCATAATAAAGTGAGGAAATTAGTTAGAATGTTGTATTATGCTAAGAGTCCAGCAATTATGCTTAAACAATTATGCGCTGCTCTTTTGCATGGTTCAGAAGTAGATGTGAAGAATATTTGTGCAGAAATTGAGTTTGGTTACTTTGGAAGTAAAGAGGAGAATGTTGAAATTGACCAAGAAGAAGAGGGTAATGTGGAAGATAGTGTACAGGTTTCCAGTACAGATAATTTTCAGAGGGAAATTGCGACGTTTCAGGTGAAATCAAGTGAGAGGCCTAATTTCACTTGTGTGTGTTGTCGACGCACTTATTATAAGAATCAGACTAAGTTAGTGGATTTATATGCAAAAAGTGAAAGGGAAAATAATAGTGAATGGAAGGATTTCACAACATATTTGATGGTAGAAAATTGTTTTGATTTGGGATCGGATCAACGTGTGTGTACTTATTGTTGTAGCAAATTAAATCAAAACCAGATGCCTGCTAGAGCAGTTCATAATAATCTGGAATTGGTTGAGATTCCTTCTGAATTGAAGGATTTAAATACTTATGAATCTATTTTGATTCAAAGTATCCATCCCTTTCAGGCTATTGTAAGAATGGAGCCAAAGACAGGGAAATTGCCTCCATCAGATTTACAGAGAGGATTAAAGAGAAGAGTTGTTTATTTGCCTCTAGATTTGAAGAAAAACATTAACACAATTGGAGTAGAAAAAGTTGAAGAGGAACGTCTGGTTATCTTAGTTAATGGGGTTCCGACAAAGAATAAGAAAATATGGCAAGATTTAGTGGATGTTAGGAAAGTCAAAAAGGCAACATTGTATTTGAAAAAAAATAATAAGTTCTATAAGAATGTTTATGTTGCAGAAGAGGAAGTAAGTGAGGAAGAGGATAGCGATTTGTGTGCTGGTCAAATTGAGAAAGTAGAACCCTCTACTAGTGAAGAAATATATGAACATTATAGTGTTCATCCTTTGCATTCCAAGGAAGTCATGGGGAATGCTATTGAGTTGTTTCAAATGAAACAAGCCAAAGGGAGTCCCATTAGTGTTTGGGAGGAAAGTTTGGAAGCTCGGTGTTTCCCACAGCTTTTTCCAACAGGTCAGGGAGGAAGATATGATGAGCGACCTCATCAAATTCCTGCTTCTGAATACCGGACTTTGCGATTGTATGCAGGAGATGCTAGGTTTCAACAATGTATTCCCTATTTGTTTCATCTCCTGTTTGAAAGCGATCTGTCTGGACTGTCATATGCAGTGAACCACATCTTGAAAAGTGGTATACACATGCAAAACATCTTGGCAAGTGACTTTATGGATAAAGTCAATGTCCAAGACAGTATTTTAGATTCTCACCTGATTAATCTCATGGCGTGTCAGCGTGGTACTAATGAGTACTGGTACCGTCGTCATGGTGATTTAAAATGTATGCTGAGGAACTTAGGAACTCCCACATGGGTCCTCACTCTGAGCTGTGCCTAGTATGGCTGGGAAGACTTACTTGAATTTCTACGAGAGGCAAATGGAAACATCGAAAACATCGAATTCAAGACACCCGGAGAACTGTGCTCTTTGGATCCAGTCAATGTATGCCGGTACTTCAATCATAGATTTGAAGCTATGATGTCTTTCATCATGAATAAGAAGAATCCACCTCTTGGAGAGGTGTTGGATTTCTTCTGGAGAAAGGAGTACCAAGCAAGAGGTGCTCCTCACATACATATGCTGTTGTGGATCAAGGATGCACCTAAATTTGGAACAGATCCAGAAGACTCAGTGATGAGTTTCATACAACAGTATTCTACGTGTGCTGTTCCAAACGCAAAGGAGAAGAAAAGCCTAAGAGAAAAAGTTCTACGTTTCCAAAGCCATCGTTGTGGAAAGTACTGTCGTCGTAAATTCCGAAACAAGGACAAGTTCTACACCAAATGTCGGTTCGGCTTTCCACGACCGGTGATTTCTAAAGGAAGAGTAAACAGTTTGATGTCTTCGCTGCGACATAATGTGATGAAGAAATCACCTAAAAACACATACAATTTAAAGAGGAACGAAGAGTCCAAGTACATCAACGACTACAACCCGGTGATTTTGTCCATGTGGAATGCTAACATGGATATACAGTTTGTGGCTGATAACTGTATGGCTGTGGCTCGGTATGTGACATCTTACATCACCAAAAAAGAGAAGACAGAATTGAAGGATATGTGGGAGGACATTTCCCATGAAAAGAGCCTCAGCAAGAAGTTGTACAGTTTCAGTCTGAAGATGTTGTCGCATCGAGAAATCGGAGCTTACGAATGTTCTGACCGGTTGTCTTCAGCAAGTCTCTATGCCAAATCCAGGAGTATCGTTTGGGCGAGTCTTGGTCTTGCTGCAACGCGTAATCGAGTTCTGAAACCTGTGCGGGAAATTGAGTATTTGGCGGAAAAGGAGCCAAACAGTACCGACATTTTGAAGACCAACATGTTGGATACATATTATCCAAATCGAAGCAGTCACCTCGAGAATGTTTGTCTGTATGAGGTTCTTCAAAATTACATATTCAAGAGGAATATCAAAGAAGATACTGAGAAAGGAGTGTATGCTGTAATTGGAAGTGAGGGATGTCTGGTCAAGCAAAGAAAATGCCACTTGGTAAACCATCGAAAATTGAGTGGCGAATCTCCTGAAAAAAAGGAGTTTTTCTATTTAGCACTTTTACAACTTTTCAAGCCTTGGCGTGCAGAAGAGGAACTGCTTGGAGATTTCCTCTGTTACGAAGACTCTTTCACTGCCGCCAAGGAGACCATAGAATGTCCTGCTTTTCCCAAATATGTAGAAATGTTGAATGTGGAAATCGAGCAGGAAGCAACGATTGCAGCCGAGATTGCCAGAGACAGTTCTCAGGACAGTCAGATCCACTAGGAGGACCTGTTATCGAAAATGAAGCTGCCACTGCTATGAATGAAGTGGAAAGAGCCATGGCACATGCTCAGGAGGATGCGGTTAACTTAGAAGAGTTGGAAAGACAACTCAACGTTGAGCAGAGGAAAATATATGACGAAGTTACCATGCAAATTGATCATGGATTAAGTCATGAGAAGAAAGAGTGCTCATGTACGTCGTTGAAGCCTGTCCGACTCTACGTGAGTGGAGAAGCGGGAACTGGAAAAAGTTTCCTTATTAAAGCAATTTCATGTTATTTGCGGGAAAGGACTGAGTCATCGCTGTCTTGTGTTGTCACCGCTCCAACTGGACTGGCAGCACATAACATTAAAGGGATTACTTTACATCGTTTACTGATGCTGCCAGTGGAGCATGACAACAAATTACAATATCACAAGCTATCTGGAGATGCTTGTTGTGAAGTTTCAAGAATCTTGAGGAAAATGAAACTTCTTATCATTGACGAAGTAAGCATGGTTTCCAATGTCATGCTTGCCTTTGTGCATTTGAGAATGCAAGAAGTTCTCAAAACAGAGTATGATGTGTTATTTGGTGGCAAACACATCATTGTTTTCGGAGATCTTCTGCAGCTGACACCAGTGAAAGGGCAACCTGTGTTCAAAATGCTCACGCATGAAGATACCAGGAAGTGCCTAGGGAGCATTGGCAACATCAATATATGGTTAAAGTTCAATTATGCTGAACTGCATGAAAATATGCGTCAGGCGAAGGATGAAGTTTACAAGAATATTCTACAAGATGTTAGAATTGGAAAAGTGACCGAGCATGGGAAAGAAGCTTTACATGCACGATTACATGCACAATTGCACGATTACTGTCAAATTTATATCCAGAACAAGATGTTGTGCCTGAGAATATTTTTCAGAAAATTACTGAGAAGAAATCTGGAATTTCTTTGATGCCAACTCTTGCAGAATGTGCCATCTTCAACAACAAAATGTTGCATTTAGAAAAGCAAGAGATTGTGAAACTGGAAGCTATTGACAGAGTAGAGCATATGGGATCAACAATTATTTTGTCTGAGAATTTGAAATCAAAATTGGATTAATTAGAGAAGACTATATCTAAAACTGCAGGTTTTGAAAAGAATCTGAAAGTGTGCTTGAACTGCCATATAATTTTAAGAAGGAATTTACATGTTGAAAGAGGTCTGGTAAATGGATCAATGGGTAATGTTGTTGATTTTGTGAAATACAGAAATAGAGATGGAATTGAATTTTTAAAAATTAAATTTGATGGCATTGAGGAAGTACAGCTAATTGGTTGTTGTTCTGCTAGATTTTTGCTTGTAAAAGACTTATATGTTCGCCGTATGCAGTTTCCTGTTTGCTTGGCATATGCGGTGACAATCCATAAATCGCAAGGTTTAAGTGTAGACAGTGCATTGGTGAATATTGGCAGTTCTGTGTTCAAGGAGGGTATGGCATATGTGGCATTGTCAAGAGTTAGAACTTTATCGGGATTGTACTTGATTGAGTGTGATGTCACAAACATTTGTGCGGATCTAGATTGTGTTAAGGAATACAATAGGTTGAGAAGAGAGTATGCGCCACATTTGCCTCAATATCCTTTGTTTGAGAAACGTGTGGTAGGCCGGAAACGAAGAAATGTGACCAATACTGGGGAGGTTGTAGCAAAAAGACGAAAAGTCGATGAACCTGTGTTAGACCTGTCTGGCTTTTTGCGTAGTCCCTCCAATTTATTATTTATTTTGTCCCCTTTTTGCCCTCATACGCTTGATAATTTTTGTCCACTAACTTTTTCTAGGTGTTGGTCAAGGGGATAGGTGTTCTTCCCCCCCCTCATAGTTTTTCACCTCAGGCCCAGAGGCCTGTTCTGACAGGAAAAGTTGGAACCACACAAAATGGTGGCTACCAACTGCCCTAACTGCCAAACCCAGAACTTGCCCATAGACTAGTATAGGGCGTTCCAGAACATTCTGGTCCTGTCTGGACCACTGAGGGTCAGCCTATATAAGGCGGAATGCGGGGCAGCCATTTTGTCTACCTGAGAGAGTCAGCTGGAGGACAGGCTATCTTGGAAGGTGGGGGGAGACTAGTGCGAGGGTTGGTCTCCTGGACTGGGAAGCAGCCTAATTAATCCACTTCTCTACTCCTCCTTTGGGATCCTTGTCCTGTCCCCGCTGTGGATGTTTAAGGGAGACCCTGGGCGCCTGTCTAATCCCTGGACTGAAAGAATAGGGAGGTGGACAGGAGAAGGAGACTACAGCACTGTGGGGCGCAGTCCTCTGCCCAGTGAAAGGACTTCTGCTGAGATTCCCTCAAACGGAGGAGGGCTAATCCTTGTGGCCCCCTCAGCCTTTTATTCAGCCCTCCATAAAAACCTTCCCTGGTTGCAGCGACTGACCCCTAGCTTAATCACCCCATAGAGGGTCATCTCTTACCTGCTGTGGAGTGAAGCCAGCGCCTGGTGAGCTGCCCTGGTTCAGTGGTCGAGCGCCAACCGAGAGGAGTAGTGGCCAGGAGAGATCGGCGCCGAGTTGTGGCTGAAGAGGTGATTTGAAGGTGAGGGGTACCGGTTCTCATGAAGCGGCGCTGTTCGCGCTGTGTATAGGACCCCGGGGGCACCGGCCGCGTCATGGTGAAAATGCCCATGGTTTGAAGATTATTGAGCGCTACCGCGCGTGCCCCAGGCGATCCCACTTCCTTAATGTAGGAGGGGCCTAGGACCGAGCAGGCCGGAAGAAGTAGCGTCTTGTGAGCGGAGTCGGCGCAGCGGAGGCGGGAGCGGAGGCGTGGTGAGAGGCGGTGCAGTGTGAGCGCCTCACGCATGACCAGAAGTGTGCGCGTCCCAGCCCAGAGTGAGGAAGAGCGTCGGGATCCCTTCGGCGGCTGGAGGCGTGTGGGGACACCTCTTCCCTGCTCGAGCGCCTCCTGAGAGAGCTGGCGTGAGCGGGAAGGGAAACCTGAGGAACCTGCTAGCGGCAGGGGAGGTCTAATTACCCTGTCCTTCCTCATCTGAGCGCCACGCAGCGGTGCAGGCAGGCGGGGTGAAGAGAGCAGAAGGGCTGAATTACCTTGCAAGCGCTTGGGTCTAGAGACCATTCGAGTGACTTTTCCCCGCCCCACCCGGCACAGCGAGACTTACACCAGATCTTTCACAAGTAAGGAGGTAAAGACGTGGGGGAAGTGACTGACACCTGAGTAACCGGTGTCATCGTTTGAGACTGTACCAGTGAGTAAACAGAGATTCAGCCCCTAGGAGTACAGCGTCAATGAGGAATTCCTAACAGGGCTTATTTGAAAGCTGATTTAAGTGGTTTTAACCAATCCCTTTTTATCAAACCAAGAAGGGGAATTGTAGGGTTATCAATGTGATGAATATTGCATACCTATCTAAACATAAGTGCTAATTTTGCTTCTTTTAAAGTAATACTGTGATGGAAAGTTGCTGAAGAGTAAAGCAGAGTGCAGTAAATGTATTCCTGAGCTATTAGAATACAAGTGTTACTTAACAGTTTTAATTAAGAGGCCGGCTAAAGGTATTGTCCTGAAATGCTGGTTGTTAATATGTTTTAGAACTTAAGAGTGGAGTTAATGCTTCCATGACAAACTAAAGTGCTTAAACTGTATATTTTGAAACCAAAGAGCAGAGTATATTATTTTTATAAACCAGTACATATTTTCCTAACAAATTGGTGTAGTGTCCTTTTTAAGCGTTATTGCGTGGATTTACTGCTGGGTTGTCTGCAACCTTCACACTTGTGCCTCTAGAATTGCTTGTCTTACCCCTAGGCCAGGCTACCCTAGGTGACCTGACATCCCAGGTTCCAACAACCTGAAATTATAAGCAGAAACAAAAAGGATTCTGTTGAAGATGTTGTTGGTTTTCAATTTGAAAACACTTCTGGTGTCAACTGCTATGCTAATGTAGTGGTTAATGTTTTGTTTTCTCTAGAAAATGTAAAAGAAGAGATTGTGGTCAATTCTGATCAAAGATTATGCAGTTTGTTAAATTCTGTGTTAGAGAAATGTAGCACTGATAGAACAAAAATAGAAAGTGTGTCTGAAATTCGAAATCTGTTAGACAGATGTTCAGGCCAAACACAATTCTCTCAAAATATTCAGCAAGATTGTCAGGAGTTTTTATTGTATATGCTTGATGTATTGCATGCTGAAGGTGTAGATGTAGATCACCTGTTTGGGCTTTCTTATCAATGGCAGCATGACTGCGAGAACTGTAGGGTATCAAGTACTACTAGTGTAGACTCAGAAAGATTTATATATTTAACTTTGCCAGACAGTAAATCAGTCTCCTTTAATAAGCTAGTAAAAGCAGCTGATCACAACATGGAATGTAGCCAATGTAAATCTGAAATGATGTCAACCTTATTTATACGAACATATGGCCAGTATGTCATTTTAATGTTCCAACGATGTAGGTCTGATGGAACAAAATTGACAACTTTAATTAAAAATGTTGTGGCTTCACAGTTGTCAATATCATCAAGGACTTTTGTAACTGTAGCAATTATATATCATGACGGTCCTTCAATAACATCAGGACATTACACAGCTTATTTAAAGTCTAGAAATGGCTGGTCATTCTGCAACGATTCTGTCTTAATTAAAAAAAAAAATTGCCGTATGACCTTAAAAATTCTTACCTGGTGTTTTTAAAACCAAAATTTTAGGGAAACAATCTCGGGATGTGCTCTGAGGAATTTCAAGAAGTTCTAATGGCTCCTACACGATTTGGCCTTGAGGATAAGTGTAGTACAGAGACATAACTTCTTACCATAACACTGGACGTCATGGAAAAATAAGTGCACTTTGAATGAGTTCAGAAAAACTATTTCTTTTTATAAGCTAATTCAAGCAGCCAATCAAAACATGGAGTAGAGGGAATGTAAGTCTGCAATGCTGTCTACTGTTTTATATTGCTTTGTGATTAAAAGTGATGTAGAGAATTAAATAATTGTAGTAGTCATAGAGGTAGTGTAAGTCTGCTTCATAGTAAGCAGTATCAGTGTCATAGGAAATGTAGAACATGAGTGAGCAAGAAGGGTAAGATATTAGTAATCCAGGATTGTGAAAATGATCTTCAACATTTTAATTCTGAAAGTTGCGGAAATACAACATGACGGGATTGGCTTACAAGAATTCCAAGAGTTATAAATGGCTTTGACATGATTTGGCCTTGTGGAAACGTGTGGTAGAGAGCGAGAAGTCATTTATTGTATGTAACATATTTTTCAAAACGATGGAGGTTTTCTTTCAGAAAGTGGCGGGCTGAAAGTAATAACAGCACAACAGAGTGTAAGCTGTTCATAGGACATCCTTCGACGTCATGGAAAGTAAGTTAACTTTAAGGAGTTCTGAATTCTGATTTGTTATGTTGTATGGGTTTTTTAAACACAATCATTTTGATTGTGTTTTTTTTCCCCGCTGTTATATGATGAATACCTTCAAGTCACTGTTTTTAGTGAAATTTGATACATTCTGAGAACAGCAAAAATAAACCATTTAACATGTATAATTAATTCTGTACTGTTTGCATTTATGATGTACATGTAGAACTGTGTAGGAGGCATGGAGAAGGTGAGGCTTCTGTAAGTGTCAAAGTTGTTGCATACAGTGCTGCACTTCTGGGTACTGTTTCATATGCTGGACTACATCTGCACTATGAGATACCTAAGCAAAGGCAACACAGGTGATGTGATTGTGAAATAAGGAAAAGAAACTCCACATTTTTCAATTACATCACCTGTGTTTCCTACGTTTACGAATGACATTGTGCAGATGAAGTTTAGGTCTGTCCACGGACACAGAAGAGGTCTGGCCCTTGTTCAAGAGTGAAGTGGATATGACTTACTTCATTGGTAGGCCTTCACATGTATTATCTCCTCTGTATTCTTCAACAAGCATAAATTTGATATGCAATCCTGAGTAGGCCTCACCTTAAACAAACCTCTGGAGAGGCCACACCTTATCGTCATCCTTAATCAATCATTTCAAATGTTAGGGACAGATTTATGATAGGTGTATGCCTCTTTTGCACCACTGTGCGTCACTTTTGTGATGCAGCGGCGGTGCAAAAGATTTGCTATTAGGTGACAAAATTACAAATTGATGCATCTAGGCAGATGTGTCATGCTGTAAAAAACCCTTGCCACATGAAACCGATGCAGCAGTGATGCAAAAGATGCACCATGTTGCAAGACAGGCCTGACTTCATCTCCAACAAGTTTACGAATGACATTGTGCAGATGAAATTTAGGTCTGACCACGGACACAGAAGAGGTCTGGCCTTTGTTCAAGAGTGAAGTGGACATGACTTACTTCATTGGTAGGCCTTCACATGTATTATGTCCTCTGTTCTCTTCAACAACTCGAAATTTCATTTGGAACCCTGAGTAGGCCTCACCTCAAACAAACCTCTGGATAGGACACATCTTATTGGCATCCTGAAACAATCATTTAAAATGTTAGTGTCTTGCGACACTTTTGTGAGACAACAGCAGTGCAAAAGATGCACCATGTTTTAAGATAGGCCTCAATTCATCTGCATCAAGATACTGTTAGTTTAAAATGTATATCTTTAGGACTGTGTAGGGGGCCTGGAGAAGCAGAAGCTTCTGTAAGTGTCAAAGTTGTTGAAAAACTGTTTGTCCTTCAATCTTTTCCCTTGTCTTTTCTAATTTTTAAATACATGTTTTAATATTTTTCAAATGTTTGTTCTCTCTTTCACAGATTGAAAGTATAAAAATAAAAAGTGAGTAAGTTAACGAGATGTCATCAGTGATGTCATCAGTGATGTCATTTGAGATGTCATCAGTGATGTCATCAGTGATGTCACTGACCATGTCATGAATGATGTAATATGTGACATGATCAGCAGTGGATTGCGGGTGCGCGATATATAGTTAGTACAACTAACTATATATGGAATTTCAATGGTTTTGTGTGAGTAAAATAAGGTTTTTTAAATGCTAATTCCTAACTATATATGGTCTATAACCTATGGTTTTTTCAGTGAATATATATATATACATACATAAATGCATATGCATATATATGCATATATATATGTGTATATGTGTGCATGTAGAGAGAGGTAGAGAGGTTGAGGTGTAGAGGTAGAGAGGTAGAGGTAGAGAGGTAGAGACTAGTAGAGAGAGAAGTAGAGAGAGGTAGAGAGGTAGAGAGAAGAGAGTGAGTAATAGAGTCGCGAGTGAATAGTAGAGATTAGTAGAGAGCAGTAGAGAGAGTAGCATAGAGTGAGTAGTAGAGAGTAGTAGAGTGAATTGTAGAGTGAGTAGTAGAGAGTAGTAGAGAGTGAGTAGTAGAGAGTGAGTAGTAGAGAGTAAGTAGTAGAGTGAGTAGTAGAGAGCAGGAGAAAGTGAGTAGTAGAGAGTAGTAAAGAGTGAGTAGTAGAGAGTAGTAGAGAGTGAGTAGCAGAGAGAGAGAATAGTAGAGAGTAGTAGAGAGTGAGTAGTAGAGAGTAGTAGAGAGTGAGTAGTAGAGAGTGATTATTAGAGAGTAGTAGAGAGTGAGTAGTAGAGAGTGAGTAGTAGAGAGTAAGTAGTAGAGTGAGTAGTAGAGAGCAGGAGAAAGTGAGTAGTAGAGAGTAGTAAAGAGTGAGTAGTAGAGAGTAGTAGAGAGTGAGTAGCAGAGAGAGAGAATAGTAGAGAGTAGTAGAGAGTGAGTAGTAGAGTGAGTAGTAGAGAGTAGTATAGAGTGAGTAGTAGAGAGTAGTAGAGAGTGAGTAGTAGAGAGTGATTATTAGAGAGTAGTAGAGAGAGAGTAGTAGAGAGTGAGTAGTAGAGAGTAGTAGAGAGTGAGAAGTAGAGAGTGAGTAGTAGAGAGTAGTAGATAGTGAGTAGTAAAGAGTGAATAGTAGAGAGAGAGTAGTAGTGAGTGAGTAGTAGAGAGTAGAGAGTAGTTGAGCGTGAGTAGTAGGGAGTAGTAGATAGTGAGAAGTAGGGAGTGAGTAGTAGAGAGAGAGTAATAGAGAGTAGTAGAGTAGTAGAGAATGAGTAGTAGAGAGTGAGTATTAGAGAGTAGTGGAGTAGTAGAGAGTAAGTAGTAGAGAGTAGTGGAGAATATTCCAAAGATTGGCACAGCACCACTTGCACAATAAGTCCAATCAAATCATATCACTTAGAGTCCTTATTGAAGCGCTGAATCTCGGTGTATATTGAAATGCTTTTATTTTCCATAACTTTATGTACCACAGCCAGCTGACGAGTTTCGTTCTGTAAAACAGAACTTCTTCAGGGCGTTCTTATTTCCTTCAAGTTATGTCGGTATCCTGTTGTCATATAACTAGATATTTCTTCCAAATGTTAGACGAGACGTAAGTACATTCTCATTCAAAGTGACTAGGTATCAATTTTACCCACACAATTCGGGCAGACTTGAGTAATTTATAGCATCCTCAAAGCCAGTCTTTCAAAAATTCCAGTCATTTTCAATCGTTCGGAATTTCGGCGTTTGGGCAGATATGACCCAGGGACCCCCACTATGCAAGGGGAATTAGTCCCCCCTCTGCAAACGCGCCAGTGTCCTGCGTTGCAGAGAGGTGTAAAAAGAGGCATAGCCTCATTACACCTCTGTGGAATGCAGCTCCCTGGCGCATACTGGAGGTTCCAGGTGGGCTAGTTGGCCCATAGGGACCCCCAGTATGCAAGGGGAATTAGTTCCCCCTCTTCAAACATGCACGGGGCTGCGTTGCAGAGAGGTGTAAAAAAGGGTGTGGCCTCATTACACCTCTCTGCAATGCAGCCCCCTGGCGCATACTGGAGGCTCCTGGTGGGCTAGTTGGCCCCCAGGGACCCCCAGTATGCAAGAGGAATTAGTTCCCCCTCTGCAAACGCGCCAGGGGGCTGCGTTGCAGAGAGGTGTAACAAGGGGCATAGCCTATTACACCTCTGCAATGCAGCCTCCTGGCACATACTGGAGGTTCAAGGTGGGCTAGTTGGCCCCCAGGGTCCCCCAGTATGCAAGGGAAATTAGTTCCCCCTCTTCAAACATGCATGGGGGCTGCGTTGCAGAGAGGTGTAAAATGGGGCGTGTCTTCATTACACCTCTCTGCAATGCAGTCCCCTGGCGCATACTGGAGATTCCTGGTGCGCTTTCAGGTCTTATATAGTTAGGAATTAGCATTAAAAAAAACTTTGAAATTCACTGAAAAAAGCATAGGTTTCAGGCCTTATATAGTTAGGAATTAGCATTTAAAAAACCTTGCAAATTCACTGAAAAAACCATAGGTTTCAGGCCTTATATAGTTAGGAATTAGCATTTAAAAAACCTTTGAAATTCACTGAAAAAACCATAGGTTTCAGGCATTATATAGTTAGGAATTAGCTTTAAAAAACCTTTATAATTCACTCAAAAAACTATAGGTTTTAGGGGTCTTATAGTTAGCTGGACATTTCACTCTTACAAAACCATTGAAATTGCTCCTATATAGTTAGTTGTACTAACTATATTTCGCGCACCCGCAATCCACTGCTGATGATGTCACATATTACATCATTCATGACATGGTCAGTGACATCACACCAGTTATAGTTAGCTGGAAGTTTTACTCGCATAAAACCATTGAAATTCCCACGTTATAGTTAGTTGGACTCACTATAACTTGCGCGTGCAATGCACTGCTGATGACGTCACATATTACATCACTCATGACATGGTCAGTGACATCACTCATGACATCACTGATGACAACATCCAGTGAATGTGTGTCTTTCTGAAAAATACATATGTGTTATATATGTATATGTAAAAGTTGATGGAAGATAAATGTTTAAATAAGTGTCTAAATGGATGTGTTTTTAAAAAAAAATTGATTGGTTAACTGGCTTATTAAGTGTATCTTAGTCAATACATATATTAGAGAGTAATGTTTAAATATTTAAATATATGTATTAGTGTTTCACTTTGTGTATAAGTGGCTGCATGGGTTGGTGAGTAGCTACATGTGTATGTATATGGGTTATTAGATGTTTTTCTTAGTATCAGCATGTCAGAATTCTTTAATGAAATAGAAGAGGATTTGGGAAGTCAATCAAAATGTGCCCTAATTTTACTTAGCACATAGATGCATGAATGACTGACTCTCTCTTTGTATGTGTTTTGAAGACAGCATATGTGCAGGACTGTATGGGTGGATGAGTGAGTATATGTGTGTGTTAGTGAGTGAATGACTATCTCACTAGTGTCTTTATCAGTAACTACATATGTTTTAATCTAGTATATGTGAATATTGATGTATATAAGTGAGTATATGTGAGAGTGAGGGATTTTAAGAGTTCCTGTTTAAATTAGTATGTGTTTCTATAAGTGATTGTTTAAGAGAGTAAGTATGTTTAAGTTTCCTTAGAAGTAAAGTGGTAGTGTGTGTATAACTGTATATGCAAATAAATGGATGTTCAATAGTTTATTTGCATGTGTGAGTATGTATGTGAGTAACTTTTGGATGCCTGTCGGTGTGTAACAGGATGTATAGGTGTATCACTACATATGATGAGTGAGTATATGTATGAGTGACTATATAGAACTGTTGGTGAATTAGTGCATGTGTATATAGATGGTAGAATTATTGAATTGGTTGTTGTAAGTGGTATGGGTATCTCCATTTTTTTGAAAATTTTAGTTTCTATTTTTGAATATGTGTTTCAAGGGTTACATTACAGTGAAAGGAGGTCTGTCACTCTGTCACAAGGATGGTGTCATCAGTGATGTCATGAGTGATGTCACTGACCATGTCATGAGTGATGTAATATGTGACGTCATCAGCAGTGCATTGCACGCGCAAGTTATAGTGAGTCCAACTAACTATAACGTGGGAATTTCAATGGTTTTATGCGAGTATAACTTCCAGCTAAATATAACTGGTGTGAAACCTATGGTTTTTTCAGTGAATATATATATACATACATATATAAACATATATAATCTGCATATATATATAAATACAAATATAAATGCATGCATACATATACATATATGCATACATATGCATGTTATTTACATGAACGTTTTAAAAACACTAATAAAAGCAAAGCTAAAAAGCCACCTCATTACAAACAGAATGGCTTTAACTTAAACGAGGGCAAGATCTATTGCATTTTCAATGCTTGTTTACTTTGGTTCCATCAAGAAGGCATTCAGATGTGTCACACATTTGCCATAAATTCTGAATGTTAGCACTCTAGTTGCTCATTAGATCACTGTAGTAAAGCTACTGCTCACCAGGGAAGTCTGCTGCTAATCATACTTTCTATGGCAAAATGAACCCCCTCATTTTGTTCCTTTTTAAATTAAATGTTTTCAGAGTTACCACTTCATTCCAATCAAGATGGCTTCTGGTGTGCCATACTTTTGTCATAAGTAAGACTGTTAGCGCTCTAGTTGTTGTTGAGAACACTCTGGGACATTCTGTCATTGGGCGATACTTGGGCTACATCTGGGTGATATTTGGGCTACATTTGGGCTCTTTTGTCTCTGGTGGCCATCTTGGGAGACTGCATGTCAGAATTCTTTAATGAAATAGAAGAGGATTTGGGAAGTCACTCAAAATGTGCCCTAATTTTTCTTTCTGCAGCACTAATCATACTTTCTATGGCAAAATATACCCCCTTATTTTGTTCCTTTTTAAATTAAATGTTTTAAGAGTTACCACTTTATTCCAATCAAGATGGCTTCAGGTGTGCCATGCCTTTGTAATAAGTAGGACTGTTAGTGCTCTAGTTGTTCTTTAGAACACTCTAGGAGGCTGCAGTAGAACACAAAGGAATCAACTAACAGTCTCTGTCCTTGTTGGATGTACATGTTTTACTGAGAATGTCAGACTTCATGCTCACATGCCTGAGAAAGCTAATGTGAATTTACGGAAAATATGCTTTCAGTTTAGCTTATAGATCCCCTTCCAAACTACTGTGGGAAAAGCCCCTGAGGCGGAAGCCGGGGTTCTCTACATTATCCTCTGTATTTCTGTATGCATTCTACTATTTGTTGGTAATATACCGTTTTAAAAATTGTATATATTTTAAATTGCAAATTTTAATTACCAACCTCACCGGACTTCGTGGCGAGAATTGCATCGCAACGAAGCTCTTGGCACCTGATTTGCCACTCACGGCGCAGCCGATTGAGGCGCTGACGCCGTGACTCGAAGGATTATCGCCGCCATCTTGCTGGGAGGAAAGGGTTGCGGTCCAGCTGCTAGACGCCTCCCGCCCTCCCAGGCTTCTTAAGGGGCTTACTCTGCTCACGCGTAAGACATTTGCTTATTCTCCCCTGAGGCGGAAGCCGGGGATTCTCTACATTATCCTCTGTATTTCTGTATGCATTCTACTATTTGTTGGTAATATACCGTTTTAAAAATTGCATATATTTTAAATTGCAAATTTTAATTACCAACCTCACCGGACTTCGTGGCGAGAATTGCATCGCAACGAAGCTCTTGGCACCTGATTTGCCACTCACGGCGCAGCCGATTGAGGCGCTGATGCCGTGACTCGAAGGATTATCGCCGCCATCTTGCTGGGAGGAAAGGGTTGCGGTCCAGCTGCTGGACGCCTCCCGCCCTCCCAGGATACTTAAGGGGTTTACTCTGCTCACGCGTAAGACATTTGCCTATTCTCCCCTGAGGCGGAGGCCGGGGGTTCTCTAGATTATCCTCTGTATTTCTGTATGCATTCTACTATTTGTTGGCAATATACCGTTTTAAAAATTGTATATATTTTAAATTGCAAATTTATTTACCAACCTCACCGGACTTCGTGGTGAGAATTGCATCACAACGAAGCTCTTGGCACCTGATTTGCCACTCACGGCGCAGCCGATTGAGGCGCTGATGCCGTGACTCGAAGGATTATCGCCGCCATCTTGCTGGGAGGAAAGGGTTGCGGTCCAGCTGCTGGACGCCTCCTGCCCTCCTCATCCTGTATAAAAACACAATGTTATCCCGTCCGCGCAGCGGGCGGGAGCAGCGGGCGCGCCGGTGGCGCGCCGAAGGCACGCCAAAGGCAAGCCCGTCTGCGCCCGTCCGCGCCTAGACCGGGCCTAGGGCTGGAACCCCTGGTTCAGAAGGCAAGGCTACCAGTATCCACTACTCGAACAATACTCTGCATAACTTGCGCCCACCTCACGATAGTAATTGTTCCATATTGGATCCCATACTTGCTCCAGGATTAATTGCGCACCCCTGTCCCTACTGTAAGGCCATTATTCCTCTGCTAAATCATAAAATTAACTCCTGCTACAAGAAGACCCCAAAGAGCATTCTGATAGCACTCACTAATGTTTGCTCATTTGGTAAACATAGACAAGACATAACAGACTTTGTAAAAGACAGGAACTTAGATATCCTGTTTATGACTGAGACATGAATGGATAACACATCTGATCCAGATCTAGTCATCGCGGTCCCAAGCGGCTCTAAGGTTTATAGACAGGATAGACAGCGCAAAAAAGGGGGCGGGCTTGCCATCATTGCTCGAAATACATATACAGTCAGGATCTCCCCTATTTCCTCATCCTTTTGTGAAGCTATGCAATTTGCCATTAATTTATCGCCCTCTGAAAATTTTAGGGGAATACTCCTATATAGACCACCGGGAGCATGCTCAGGATTCCTCTCTGATTTACGTACCATCTTGGAATCCATAGCACTGGAAAAATCTTTAACAGTGCTGGGTGATTTTAATTTTCATTTAGAGAAAGCAGACGACAGGGATACATCCTCGCTTCTATCAGACATGAATATTCTTGGGCTCCCTCAATTGATTAATTCCCCTACCCACGATGGCGGTCACATTTTGGACGGCATCTTCTCCAATTAAGAGGATGTTCGTATAATTGACATCCTCCCACTTACATGGTCGGACCACCACGCAATTTTAGGCATAATTACCAGCAATGAAGCCCCAAATACCAATGTATTTATGCCTAGTCGTGGACCTTTCAAAGCCTGGAAAGACATTGATAGCTCACGCCTCAAATCTTTACTCGATAACTCCCAGCCTAAATTATCCGCCGACCCTAACATAGACACTAACCAATTCCAGGACTGGCTGGGGCAGGCCTCAAACTCACTGGTACCACTTAAACATCTGACCAGAAACAGATCAGTCCCTTCTGCTCCCTGGTACAATGAAGATCTAAGGCAACAGAAACAACTTTGTAGTAATAGGGAGAGGCACTGCCGGAAGTCCTACAATGAAGAAACTAAAACCCGCTATAAGGAGACGCTTTCTAAATATAAAGCTATGATCTATGAGGCCAAGAGGAAGTATTTTAGCAAACGGATAGAGCAAGCCAAGAATTTCTCCAAACAAATTTATGACACCACTAAGCAGTTAGCAGGGAATTCCCCTGATTTAAACCCTCCTCCCTCTCAATCTCTTAGTGACGCACTGGCAACCTTCTTCTTCACCAAGGTCAATGACATTTACTCTGCTTTTTCTATTAATACTAATAACTGTCCAAATACTACAAAGTCCACACCCCCTGTGTCCCCATTTACTCAGTTCAAAGATATTACAGAGGCCCAAACTGCTGACATCATTACCACTATTAAATCTGGTTCTGCGTTAGACCCTTGCCCTTTAACAATTCTTCCCCCAGTCATGGATTCCTTGATACCTGTCATCACCCATATCTGTAATGCCATGTTTAGATCAGGGACCTATCCAAACTCACTAAAAAAAAACCTTATTAAACCGCTATTAAAAAAACCACATCTTGAAAAGGACGATTTGAAAAACTATAGACCGATAGCCAGTCTCCCATTCTTGGCAAAAGTTGCAGAAAAAGCGATGAAGTCACAGTTATCTGAATTCATAGAAGAACATCACTTACTCGATAGTACCCAATTTGGGTTCCGTAAGTTTCATGGCACTGAAACTGCCTTGATTAAAGCTGCGGATGATGCTGTATTAGTGCTATTAGACTTATCTGCAGCTTTCGACACGGTCGACCACTCGATTTTGGTCGACCGTGTCGAAAAAATGGGCATTCAACAAACAGCTAAAGATCTACTGGCATCCTTCCTGTCAGGAAGAACTCAGGCGGTCACCCTGGGTGCGTTTCAATCAACTAATCTGTCTCTGCCATGCGGAGTTCCTCAAGGCTCATCCCTGAGTCCGACACTTTTTAACATCTATGTGTCGGACCTAGCCAATATCATTCGAGCGCACGGGATGAGCCTAACCTCCTATGCAGATGACACGCAGTTAGTCCTGGCCATCAAGAATAGTGGCGAAAAGGTGGCTGAGAGTTTTAGAAAGGGCATGCTGGCAATTGGAGAAAGGATGGCCTCCAACTGTCTAAAACTCAACTCTGAGAAGACGGAGGTAGTTATATTCGGACAACTCACCCCTAGCTGGTCCACTGTCTGGTGGCCTGCGTCCTTTGGAACCCCACCTAGACCCACCACTAAGGTAAGGAATCTGGGAGTAGTTTTTGACGACCACCTCAACTTCGTCTCTTATGCTAATCAAATAGCCTCGTCATCCTTTCACAAACTACGCCTAATAAGGAAAATCATTCCTTTCCTTCCCGATAGTGCCGGTAAAACCCTGGTTACTTCCCTAGTTTTGTCTACTTTGGACTATTGCAATGGTCTATTTGCCAATGCTCAGGTCCGGGTAATCAACAAAATGCAGACCATACAAAACGCAGCAGCTAGACTTCTTGCCAAAATCCCTAAACACAGATCCGCGACTGACACAATTAGACACTATCACTGGCTTCCAATCAGAAGCCGGATCAAGTTTAAAACTCTGTGTATTGTATTAAAGGCACTGCATAAACAGGGACCCCAGTTCCTTCAAGAACAGTTAACTCCTTATTGCCCCCAAAGATTACTGCGATCCTCTACTCTTAACGATCTAGTGGTGCCTCGCACCAATACCGTATCCTGGGGAGACCGCCGGTTCTTGGTCATGGCTCCAAAACTCTGGAATACCTTGCCTCAGTCTATCAGAACCAGTCAATCTCTCTGGTCCTTCCGTAAACAGCTAAAAACTTGGCTGTTTAATCAGTAATACCACCAAGAATAGGTAAGCAGTTGGAGAATTTGTTGCAGATGTTCAGCGCCGAGAAAAGGCTTTTTCACATGGTAAACTCACCTTAGAACACACCACAATTCCTAAAATGAGTATGGTACCATCAACAAATGATTTATAATGTAACTAAAGTCCTAAAACTCTCTATTAACTACAATGCTTTTTAATTAGGTGCTATCATGTATAATGGTCCCAAGATGGCTGCCAACACTTTTTGGGTGAAGTGCTGACAGCCAATCAGATCTCACGATGAGATGTGTGGTTAGGCTCCGCCCAGATATATATGTGTTTTTGAAGTTAATTTTCATAAAAACCACTGGAGAAATTTTCACCAAATATAGCAAAGGCACTTCTGCGTATCAGTCCCTACAATTTTGCCAAGTTTGTTGTAATACGGTTCAGCGGTTCGGGCTGTAGCCTTGTCAGAACGTCCTATGGAAATTAACATGGGGTAAACACGTTTTGGGACCCCCCTTTTTTCTCAGCCCCCACTTCACGAATCCCCCCAAAACATTCAGGGAAGGAGCGCAGCGAAGCTGGCCAAAGTTTTGGAAAATTACACGCAAATTCCTCATCGGCGCCAAACTTATTTCCAATAGAATGTTGCGGATTTCCTATGGTAGCTAGGTCCTAACTATATTTACCTACTGGCTATCGTCAGTAGGTAATATATATATATATATATATATATATATATATATATATATATATATATATATATATATATATATATATATCAGGCTCAAAACTCTGTTACATCCGTGAACAAAGTGCAGCACTCAGGGGGGTAAGGGCCAGATTTCCTTTATTCCGCCCCCAGCTATGCAAATGTATTCGTCGGCTGGTGGGAGGAGCAGGTGGCCCTCGCAGGTGATAACGCCAAATGGGCAGAACACATAGTTGTGTGGCGTCGTTATATAGACGACCTGTTTCTTGTATGGAGGGGCTCCTTCAAAGAGGCAGAAGATTTTATCAGGGATCTGAATAGGAACAATCTGAATTTGAAGTTTACTAGTGAGATTAGTAGGAAGGAAGTACATTATCTGGACTTAAGGGTCTTTATAAACGAGGGGACATTAGAAACATCATTATATAGAAAACCCACGTCGGGTAATAGCATCTTACATGCCAAAAGTAGTCATCCATTACCTCTAATTCGCAGCATCCCATATGGCGAACTACTCAGACTCCGACGTAACTGTTCAAGAGAGTCTGACTTTGTTCTTGCTGCAAGAGAATCTATCAAGAGATTCATAATTAGAGGATATGATCCTTCTCTCTTAGATCAGACCTTCCACAGAGTTTTGAAAATTCCAAGAGCAAACCTGTTGAGTAAGCAAGATAATAAAGTGCAGTCGGAAGTGGGCAATAAATTCAGAATGATAACTTCATTCTCCGACAATGCCAATTATCTGAGGAGGATATTGACAAAAAATTGGCATATACTGCGATTGGACCCTATTATAGGGAAGGATGTTCCACCTCGCCCCTTGGTAACGTTTCGTAAGTTAAAGTCTTTGAAAGACAGACTTGTACAAAGTCATCTTATGCCCTCCAAACCTAAAAGCAGTGGCACCTTAAAAGATATGGAAGGTTTCTTCCCCTGCAGTAAATGCAAAGCCTGCGAAAACAGCAGACGTGTGCTATCATATGACGTCCCAGGTCTGAAAAATCCCAGAAAGATCAAAAGGTTTATTACATGCCAAACCCCATATGTTGTGTACTGTCTGACCTGTCCCTGCGGGTTGAAGTATATTGGCAGCACAATTAATAACGTGAAAATGCGCATTCTTGAGCATCAACGTGCTATCACCAATAAAGACACAACATATCCTGTAGCCAGGCACTTCGCCAAGGAACATCAGAGTAATAGGGATCTATTACGATATTATGGCATTGACCATGTTCCGGCCAATCCAAGGGGCGGGGACAGACTAATGAGATTACGTAGACTGGAGTCACGTTATATCATTGATTTGCAGACAAAGAGCCCCTTGGGCTTAAACATGGGGGAAGAACTTATGGTACATTTAACCTGATAAAGAGTGATAAAATTATTAATTAATTAATTTTACATTGTCTATATATTTGCAATGAAATTTAGACACCATTGAAATATGTATATATTGTGTTTTTCTGTTTATTTACTTCATGCGACTGCAATACTGTGCTGGCAGTATCGTTTTATGATTGGAATTGGCAAGAGGTTTATTTGGATGTATTTGAATTCACTAGGAACTATGAGATCGCTACATGCTCAATGTGATTGTAACTGGTAACTTGCCGATACACGGCTTTATAAATTCGAGACACCAGTTATCAAGCGGATGATTTCATCAGATGTAACTGGTGATTTGCCGATACACGGCATTATACCAATTTATACCAGTTGTGCGGCCACTTGCCGATCCACGGCAAGAGTACTTTGAAATATTTATAGAAGAAACTGTACATTTAGAACGTTGAAGATGGCCGCCACTATCACTAGAGCATCTATACGATCTTGATACCATCTTCTATGTTGTTAATACATTGTAATGACGTATCCAAATGCTGCTATACGTAGTTAAAAGTGGCCGTCTCACGAGGCCTCGTGTAGACACTGACGAAGGACTTGCGTCCGAAACGCGTTTGTTTTTGCTGAAAGCGGCAGAATAAAGGAAATCTGGCCCTTACCCCCCTGAGTGCTGCACTTTGTTCACGGATGTAACAGAGTTTTGAGCCTGATATTGAACGCGAGTACCATCGCGTAGCAAGCACCCGCCGACGAGTGACCCAGGGTTTTTTGGTACAGTGGAGCGTGCATATATATATATATATATATATATATATATATATATATATTCAATAAAACAAACAAAGCTTACAGGGACATCATAGTTAGATTTGTATTTTACACACACAAAGCCAAAGAAATTCAGGAACACTCATTCCCTGGCAGCGGCCCTGGAAGGCTGCAATGCATAATGCTGAGCAGGGATTGGCGCAGTCCTGCTCAGCATATTTTGATTTCTTGCACCACCAGCCTTTTCATGGCGGAGCCCAGCCATGAAAAAACTGGTGGTGCAAGAACAAAGGGGGCCCTGCAGGGCCCCAATGTCCCCCATGCCATGAGGATACATTCAGGAAGCTTACATGTGCCACCCTGTCTGTATTCCCCCCAGTTTCAGCATGGCATGGATGTCACTGTCCATGCTGTGCTGGAACTTTTTGGCCATTCCAATTGCGGTGTCTGTTTTCAAGGCATTGCCATTGGAACAGCCAAATGACCGCCGACCCTATTATGAGTTGCCCATTTTCAACTCGTAATATGGTCAGCGGTTCTTGCATGGCTTTGTTGCAGCAGAGACAGCATTGCGCAAGCACGGCTGTGCTAAACTCGTAATCAGGCCCTGTAGCTCATTCTCTTACATAACTATAACCCGTACCCCCACCATGCACAGCTCTTTCATCAATAATTTATAACAAATTCTGCATTGATATTAGCAATGACGACATAGAAGATGTCAAGAGTGATGAAACATATGGGGTAATCAGCACTTCATGGTGAGGGTGCAAGTTATAGTTATGTTAATGCAGCCAACCCTACACATGCAGCCAACCCCCTGCCAGGCGTGCATTGTGGGAGATCAGCTGCAGGGCCTGGCCTGAGGCTTGGCTCTGTGACCAAATCCTGCATGCAGTCACCTCCCAAAAGGCAGCCAATCAAGTAGGAGGACATGCATCCCCCCTACCTGGTTGTATTCGGTCCACAAGTTCCCATCCCACAGGGCCTGCCATATTTTGTTGAAAAGGGGTGCACGTGTTCCCCTCCCTAGGTTGGCTTTGGCCCTAGGGATCCCTTCTCCTGGGACACGGTGCAACTTTTTAGTGGAGGGGAATACGTGGCCCCCCTCCTTGGACTGTCTTTGGCCGCTGTGACACCACCCCCTAGGACCCACCGCAATTAGTATGGGGAGAGGTGCACACAGCTCCCCTGCCATGGACAATTTGGGCCCTGGGGCCCCATATCTGGGGCTCAGACATATTGTAAATGAAGAGGTGGACACCTCCCCCCTCTCAGGGGTGATTTCTACCCTATGCACCCCATTTCCAAGGGTCTGGCATAATGTAAAGGAGGAAGGGTGAGCTGTTCCCCTTTCGGGGGAAATTGTGCCCTGTGAACCCCATCTAGGAGAGCCCTCCACCTTTTTAAAGGGGAAAGAGGATAGCCACCCCCTTTCCAGGCCTATTTGACCCTGTGGACCACATCCCACAAATCCCAGAGAATAGTTCAAGGGGAGGAGGTTATGCAGCCCCCCTCCATGGGCTGATATATGCCCCAGGTACCCAATCCCCTGGGGCCCAGGCAACTAAGGGTGAGTCAACTTGCGCCCACTTAGGGCACCCACCATTTCCAAGTTAGGGGCTATGTGGTGAGCCCACATGCCACCACAGTCCCAGCCAGCTTCCTGCCTCTAGCAGGAGCCAGAATTGCTCTTGCCTGCAAAAAACAGCTAAAAAGGCTGCTCCCTGTGGGTGGAAGCAATATTCAAATCTGTTTTCCTGCCCGCATCACTGTTGGCAGGTAAACAGATTAGCAGTCCACTCCCAGCTTGAAGGAGCATTTTTAGAGCTCCTGCCAGCTGGGAGAAGTATTGATGTTTGCTCTCACTTGGCAGGAGCTTTGAAATTGCTCATGTCAAGCGAGAGCAAATACATGTTCCCTAGCTTGTGCCAGTGCAGGCAGAAAAAAACGCTATATTCAAGGGCTGGGAAGCCCAGGACATAGCTGAAGCTGGCCGTGGGGGATGTGGTCTCCAGAGCCCTTAATGGCTAAGAGAGAAGCCCCACCCACTTTTCTAATTTTGACTAGGCCCTGGGGGACTGGGCCCCAAGTGCAGAAATCGGCTCAGGGAGGGAGGCTACATGTGCCCTCCCCATTTTACAGCATGAATGGGCCCAAGGGACTGAAGGCAAACCTGGGAGCGAATAGCCTGTATCTCCCTACCCCATATAATAATTATAAAGATCCAGCCGGGACCTGGCCCGTATGGGGGGCAGTAAAAAACAAGTGAGGGAGTCCGCACTCGTTAAAAAAAGAATGAATTAATAATTGATTTTCCCTCGTCGTCGTCTGTTAAAATACCCCCCACCCAGCAGCACCGCTCTTACCTGCATGGGCCGTTGCTGCCATTGGGGTTATTTCAGATATGATCAGAAATGGTCCGCAATTGTGGGAAAATCATATGACAACATGCCATAGAGTAGGTGAAGTGATATTTTTAGCCTGCTCTTGAGAGCCATACAGACTATGCATTGTTTAAATGAGAAACATAAAAAACATTTTCTTATCGCAGGTTTATGGAGATTTATCTAATCCACATTAGGAAAGGGCAGATGGGCAAGGTCAAATATGCTGGTTATATTCACAATCCACTGCTGCAGCTGTGATAATGAAAAGGCAACAATAGCAAAATCCTCCTAAGAAGATCATGTAGTACAAAGTAACGAATTTCCTTTATTTTAATAATTTAGGGGCTAGATGTAGGTAATTGAAATTTACTGATTACAAAATTCCGAATTTTACCGATTCAGTATTTTAGAATCGGTAATACCGAATCTGTACAAATCGGTATTTACCAAATCGGTATTTACCGATTCGGTAATTGGCATTCATTCCTATGGGCCTGGAGGCCCATAGGAATGAATGGCAATTACCGAATCGGTAAATTCCGATTCGGTAAAATGGGGAAAACATTCAAGGGTGCCAGGGTGTCACTTTGACACCCTGTTGCACCCCTGAATCATGCATGTGTGTCGCCACATGGCACAGTTGAAAATGCACAGATTTGCATTTTCGAAGGTATTCTTTATTTATCACCAACTTATAGTTGGTGGTAAATAACGAATATTAAAATGGGAAAAGCACTCATTTGAGTGCTCCCTACATTGCAAATTCGGTAATTTACGGATTCGGTATTTTAAGGAATCGGTAATTTACTAAGGGCCAGATGTAGGTCGCCAATTACCGGTCGGTAACGGCCGATTTGGGCCGTTACCGACCGGTATTTGGGATTTGGCATGTAGGGGGCATTTTATTTACAGAATCATTATATTTACCGATTGGGTAAATTTACAGATTCGGTAAAATACTGAATCGGTAAATTTACCGATTCTGTAAATCAAGATGTAGGTGGCACTGTAATCAGTGCCACAGGCACTTACCGATTCGTTATTTACCATGGAATACTATTCCATGGTAAATAACGAATTCTAGTGTACATGCACATCTGTGCATGTACACCTGTGCCATGTGGCACACAGACATGCCCTAAGGGCATGTCTGTGTGTCACATGGCACACAAGCCTGAAACAGGGGTGCAACAGGGTGTCAAAGTGACACCCTGCCCCCCTTGTAAATTCGGTAATTTTACAGATTCTGTAATTACCGAATCGGTATTTGCTATTGAATCCTATGGGCTTCAAGGCCCATAGGAATCAATGGCAAATACCGATTCTGTAATTACAGAATCTGTAATTACCGAATCTTACAGATTCGGTATTTTTACCGAATTTTTTACCTACATAGCAATTACAGAATAGTGAATACCGAATCGGTAAAATTCGGTATTTACCATTCGGTAATTTGCTATCTTGGTAAATTATCGAATTTGCAATTTAGCCACCTACATCTCAGTAGCCTAATACCGGTCGGTAACTGCCGAAATTCGGTAAATTACCTACATCTGGCCCTAAATGATTTTTAAAGTTATATTATGAGCCAGTTTTCGGGAGATGCTTGTCTAACACCTGGTAATTTTGACTAGTCCTGAAATATTTGCGTTTCGGCGTTGGCCAAATGCTAAAGCATAACCATGTGACGTGTGCCCTTTTCTTACAGATAAGTTGAAACATGCTTCAATATTGATCTGCGTTCAGTTTATGTTTTGAAAATACTGCGTCAGATCCTAACCTGTAATTGTTTTCACAGATGAGGAGACCGATAGACAAAAACATTCCAAACTGAATTAATTTTCCCTCAGTAATTTGTATTCATCAGCTTAAGGTATTTAACAGTACAACAATGCAGAAACTAATGAGGCACCGCTGACTGAACACCTTCTGCTATGTTCCATATTATTTTTCTCCTTAAACCTTAACGAGGTATAATTACATTTTCTGGTATTTTGTCTAGGACATTCATTATTATAACAAAGCGCAATGTCAAGTTACGGTGTCTCACTTTGTGAACAGCCTACTCACAGCGAATATGCAAATGAGAAACCACAAAGCCAGGGAAGAGCACCGAAGAATTAATAGCTCTGAGAACGAGAAGACCATTTTATAACTCGGCGGACCTCGAACAAAGCAGACAACGAGAGCTTTAGTACACAGGGTAGAATGCCAACTATGTTCAATTAGTGCTTGCTCGCCCAGTGTCACCAGGGTGCAACCCTTGTAAAAACCAGATCAGATCATTGACATTATCATCTCTGTAATCATGCCCTTTGAGGCCAATTCGACATTGTGTTCAGGGACACTATGGCCTTAAATTCAGCTAACCATAAAGGCCGCTTCACTATTTCAGCAAGGAAACATTCATTTGAATTGTTGTTTTACTGGCTGCACAGTGCCTCAAAAATGCAGAAAACAGCCTTTCTCGATTTGTAACAGGAGTGCAAACATTGGATCGTCCTTTAGGGGCCGCCAGGGGTCGAAGCTGAGGCCCTAGCACTCCCTGTGCGAACCCTGGCCTCAGAGGTGGCAAATTCAGTGCCAGGAACACTGGGGCAACTGGGGCTCCACTCTCTTTACTTTCTGTCAAATTTTCATTACACCAATAGCGAATAAATAAAATATATTATTCACTAATACTGTAATAACAATTAAGTACAATAAACTGGAATATGCCCTTCCATAGCTGCTGAGGTAATTAAAAAATGCTTTTAAATGTATGTTGTGTGTGTGCTTGTTGGTGAGAGCGAGTTTAAATGTGAGAGCGTGTATGTGTGAAATTGTGTGTGTGAGTATGCAATTGTGAGTGAAAGTGGAGGTCAAAGGGTGTTTGATGTCACTTCTGCTACCCCTTGCATTTCGGTGTATTGAAGTCTATGAGGACCTGTTCTTTATGAAGCACGTTACACGTGCATTTTACTAGTGTTTGAAAATGAGGGGGTTGCAAGTTCGGCAATGTGCTTTCATATATTTATGTGAAATTACGCATAATTGTGTGAGATGCAAATCCATCATGTCATGCTAAATTTTCATGCATAATGAATCCTCCTGTCAGTTCTTGGCACCATGAACTACAGGCCCTTGTGCTCTGTAGTTTCAATGCCTACCACAATTACCACAAATTGCTTCTGTCATGGCACATTTTTGCCACCAATGTTGCATAATTGTGCAACGTGGCATTGCCGCAAACTTCGCAGTTCTGGGAATTTTATTTAACAAGTTAAATGTGAACTTCCTGAAAATAAATGCTTGTGTGAGTGTTTGATTTGGTTCTGATGCTCCGTCCATCACCATGGCATGGCTTGGCAGTTCGGGCTGGACTGTTCCCATGAGGCACAGGGTCTGACTGATTTGCATATAGCCATGTCTGAACTGGGGTGGCAGAGTGGGCTAAAGAATGGTGATGGATCAAACCCAGATCTTTTGACTGGGTGTGAGTGTTTGATTGGTTCTGATGCTCCGTCCATCACCACCCCCTTTTGTACCGCTTTTGGCCGCCATAAGTGTGGCAGGGTATGCTCAGACGTGAGTCCCTTGCTCACTTTGCCACTGGATTCAAGCAAGCTGGGCTAAAGACGGCTGGGATGCCAGAAACCGGTCCTCGGAAGCTTGTTTCCGGTCCAGGGAAGGCATGGCTTGGCAGTTCGGGCTGGACTGTTCCCATGAGGCACAGGGTCAGACTGATTTGCATATAGCCATGTCTGAACTGGGGTGGCAGAGTGGGCTAAAGAACGGTGATGGATCAAACCAAGATCTTTTGACTTGGTGTGAGTGTTTGATTGGTTCTGAGGCTCCGTCCATCACCACCCCCTTTTGTACCGCTTTTGGCCGCCATAAGTGTGGCAGGGTATGCTCAGACGTGAGTCCCTTGCTCACTTTGCCACTGGATTCAAGCAAGCCGGGCTGAAGACGGCTGGAATGCCAGAAACCGGTCCTCTGAAGCTTTTTTCCGGTCCAGGGAAGGCATGGCTTGGCAGTTCGGGCTGGACTGTTCCCATGAGGCACAGGGTCAGACTGATTTGCATATAGCTATGTCTGAACTGGGGTGGCAGAGTGGGCTAAAGAACGGTGATGTATCAAACCCAGATCTTTTGACTGGGTGTGAGTGTTTGATTGGTTCTGATGCTCCGTCCATCACCACCCCCTTTTGTACCGCTTTTGGCCGCCATAAGTGTGGCAGGGTATGCTCAGACGTGAGTCCCTTGCTCACTTTGCCACTGGATTCAAGCAAGCCGGGCTGAAGACGGCTGGAATGCCAGAAACCGGTCCTCGGAAGCTTGTTTCCGGTCCAGGGAAGGCATGGCTTGGCAGTTCGGGCTGGACTGTTCCCATGAGGCACAGGGTCAGACTGATTTGCATATAGCCATGTCTCAACTGGGGTGGCAGAGTGGGCTATACAACGGTGATGGATCAAACCCAGATCTTTTGACTGGGTGTGAATGTTTGTTTGGTTCTGATGCTCCGTCCATCACCACCCCCTTTATACTGAAATTAAATGCTGGCATAATTTGAATTAGGTGTGGGATGGCACCTTGATGTATGCTAGATGATAAGACAAGTATCAAATTCTGAACTATTATTCTGAACCAGATGTTAAATCCCACCTGAGCCAAAAACGTGACCTGACTTCATGCTGTATTTGTCAAATAATGTGTTGCTGTATTTTTTAAAGTGACAAGTTTGTCATTTCTGCCCCCCACCCCCTTTGTGGCTCCTGTAAGTTTCAGGAGCAGACAGAATGCTTATTTTAGGTTATCACAAAGAGGTCTGTCCTATATTTTTAAATGCCGAGACTCCACAGTAAATATACTACTTATAAAATACGTTTGTGAATAGTAAACAATCGTAAACTTACTCAAAAGTGAACATTTATTTTTGTGAATCAGACCCCCAAAGTCACAATGAATAGTTACACTAATACTTCATATAGCCCCAAGACAGCATTTAGCACTGTTGAGGCTCATAACTGTCTTCATGCCCTGTGGAGGGACAAGCCTTCTTGATAAGATGGCCAAACTTTTGGGAAAGTTCTTAACCTGTGGATGAGTTGACAGCAACGTCGAGAAAACGCCAAGAACGTTTCCGAGGCGGTTGTGGCACAATCAAACAGTGTTGTAAACTCTCCCTGATTGTCTCTAAGTATGTCCATGATAGGGAAGGCAGCATCTATTTCACATTTTTTGTTCTGCAGGCTACTACTAATAATATCGATTGAGTATGACATTGTATGTGCATGTGATGTCCAATTCCATATTTGCAACACAATATTTTCCCTTCCATCTAACAATATGGCCTGTGTAAAATGTCTAGTCTGACAAATGCATTCCTCGGTTTGACTTGAATAAGGGAGATAGGCAGGTGAGTACATGGACTTCTGAACCATTTTGCCACCTTATTAAAGAACTGGTGTTAGGGTTATTTGTGGTTATGTGGTGTTGGGTTCAAATCAGGCCTACATACTCTGCTGAAACTCTCGAACACCTTAGTATAGAAGTTGGCACGGACACTGGAAAAGGTAAAAGACAAGTTTATTAAGACCCCATGGGGTGGTGATACATTCCTACAGCACCCTTCGGCAATGTAAGAAGTAGCACACCGAACATCGATGCGCGACCTCTTTTATACAGTTTAATAGCAATAAAAAGATAGGCGGGTACAAGTTACACATTTTAGGTACATATAAGGTCATTTTTGGAACACAGCCAACATGTGGGAGGAGTTTCAACAGCACTGGTCAGTTAGTGTGAACATTCCTAAAGAGTGACCAATTGGTGCGTAGTGCGCATGTGCGCTTGACCAGTACTAAAAATAGCCTGTTGCCGAGCAGACTAGTGACCATGGGTATCGAGAAAGGACGAAAGGGCACACTGACCACGAGGCAGCGTGTTCATAGGAAATGGAAGTCAGAGGGATTCAAAATGGCCCCCGTTCGTTTTGGTCAAGTTAACAGAAAAGACCGTGTAGCTGTGCTAAACGCTAACTCAGGAGCTGCCAAAACACGACAGACGGCCCTTTTAGCGTTTAGCAAAAGCTACCTCATAGTGAACGTAGTCGGAATGTTCATCCTCAATGTCAATAGCCATTATTTTCAATACTTCATCATTGATCAGTTTCTCTTGCTTGACAATAGCTCGTTTGGACGGAATACAGGCTGTGATACATACAGAACATAATGTAGGGCCACATTGAATACATAAACAAAGGAAAAATAGTACTCCAATAAAAACACAGAGAATCGTTAATAATTTCCAACCCCAAGTACTAAGCAAGGTCCAGAACCAACCAGAAAAGGTCCATGTTCCATTTTCTGGGTGGATCTCAGCAGCTATCTTATGTAATTTTGTAATCGAATCATATACAGAAGGTGAGTTATCTGGTACGTACACGCAACAACTACTTCCGATGACGCGGCATGCTCCACCCCTATCAGCTAGTATCACATCTAGAACCATTCGATTCTGGAGCGCCACAATTCTGGTAATTTGCAATTCCTCAGTAATATTCCCTAAAGCAGAGGCAGTTTCATTAGCGACGGCTTCCACCACACGTGTAAGCCGCCTTATCTTCCTACTATTCAGTGCAGCTCCTACGAATGAAAATAACCCCAAATTGAAATCTACATATTGTTGTAATGTGGTATCAGTCTGGTCTATTTCATCAAGATCTATTGTTCGTTTTACTCTGTTCAGTATGAAATCATGGTACAGAACATAATCATTGTGGTACATGGGAGGAGCAATAAATACAGGTGGTAATACAAAAGCTATACAACACGTTCCTAACCATCCCAATGGTAGACGATGGTATCCCTTATTTCCACAAATGAAATATGTGTTACGTGAAGCTACAAATGCAATTCCAGTTGGTGTATCAAAGGTAAGTGTAATATTACATTCACTACGGCCTACAGGGGTTGTACCTTTATTTCTAATACACAAATCTGCTTTTGTATCGATAACGGTTATTATATGCATGCTCGTCACATTTATAAGTCTTTGATTCGTATATACACGAGGTGTAGAAACATTGTCCGGACGATATTCTTCCCATTCGAATTTAGTTCCTTCAGCGTGTGGATAGCCATCTTTATCGTTATAGCATATTTTATTCAACCGAAAAAGTAATCCACCTTTCGTTGGCCATCGCAGAGTAAAAAGAAGAGTGTACCAAGCATGACAAGAACCATTATGAGAAAACGGGAGAGGAATGAGTGGTGTTCCTCCCTTCTTCTGGTGTCCGGGCAACATTCCACATACCCAACAATTGGACGTGTTGGTCATATTATGAGTATGATGCAAAATCTTAATAAAGCTGTTGTTCAAATAAGTCTGCCTATGTCTTTCTTCGTGAAAAGGCAGAGTGAAATGAAAATGTTCAGATGGACTTGGAGTGGTAGGCAGCAAATGTTCTCGTACAGGAAACAACAGTTCTATAGTCCAGGCTAATACTGCGATCATCACTACGGTCAAGACAAACAAAACAGCACCAAGAATTCTCCCTTTTTGTGTCGAAGGAGATGCCATAGTTCACAAAACAATACTCTTCACAAGCAACACTAAGCGAGAAAAAATAAAACGATGGTTCTGAACCGAGGCTGCCGTTGATTTGTTCTCCGGGATTCAAGACGGGTGTCGCTACACTGGGCAGAACTGATCCCCCCCCCTTGATATTCCCGGCTTCCGTTTCACAAACCTCAGAGCGGTTACCAACCAGTTTCAAAAACACAAAAGGAATCTTATTTCCTGGGGCGTAGATTGTACTTCACTTTATCTGAAACAACGTGGTCCGGGAAGGCTCCCTCCAATTCATCAGGCGTGACAGCTGGGCTCTTTTCTGTATCCAAAATCTTTCTGTAGTCGGATAGCACCACAGGGCTCACCAGATCCGGAGAGACACGTCGGCAATGCGTTGAATGTATCCACCGCTTCTTGTTGGTGACTCTCACAGCAGTTCGCGTAGCCAGCAGCACTTGCTCAGGGCCATGCCATCTCGGTTCCAAACTGCTGGATCGCTCAAATACTTTGACCATCACGTGGTCTCCAGGGCGGAGATCGTGAGCCTCACCAGTGGAGTTATCAGGGAGCGCCTCTCGAACCTGTTGATGAATAGAAAGCAAATCATTTGTTAATCGTGCCAGATAATCGTTCATCATTATACAAGGCATATCATGTATCAAACGAGGCTTTGGAACCCCCCAAATATTCATAGGCCTTCCAAACACCACTTCGTAGGGTGTGAGGCCAGATCGAGAATGTGGCACTGACCGAATGGACAGCAATGCCAGAGGCAAAGCGTCCGGCCATTTCAGAGATGTCGATGCCACTATCTTTGCTAACTTCAGCTTCAGAGTTGCATTGTATCGTTCTACTAAACTTGCTGATTGCGGATGAAAGACAGCATGGAATCGTTGCTTGATTCCCAATCCTTTCAGGACATATTCCACTACTTTTCCAATGAAATGAGGGCCATTATCACTCCACATAAGTTTACAAACTCCGTAGCGCGGGAAGTATTCCTTGAGTAACACCTTAGCTGTTGTCAATGCTGTATTGTCCTTCGTAGGGTAAGCCTCAATCCATTTGCTGAAGGCACACACCACTACTAGGACATACTTGAGATTATTACAGCGCTCCAGCTGGATGTAATCCATTTGTAGTACTTCGAATGGTGCAGTAGGTGGAACAAACCCACCTTTAGGAGTATGAGTCCCTTGTCCAGGATTGTGCTGCAAACATATCAGACAGGTCTGCACTACTCTCTTAGCCGTGCTAGCAATGTCAGCATTTTCCCAAACTCGTGTAAGCAATTTAGTAATTGCGAGAGCTCCAATGTGTGCCAGCCCGTGTGTCATTTGCACCATTGTTTGTAAATAGGCCATGGGTAGTTTCCATCTCTCCATATCTTTACTACGCCAGCAACCCTCATCATCCAATACTCCTTCAGTGGCCCATTTCACAAGTTCTGCCGCTGATGCTGACTTCTGTATATCTAGTATTTCTTCTCTAGCATCATGCCACCGTTCAGCTTGTGACTTCACCACATACATGGGGAAATTATTTTGCAGCATAGCGGTCTCTGTTGCAATACGGTCTGCAAAAGCATTGCCTTGTCCTATTTTGTCCGTCACCTTTTTGTGTGCACTGCACTTGACTATTGCAACTTTCTCTGGGCATAACAGTGCATTAAGGAGATCGCGTACCAATTCTCCATGCATGATGTGTACTCCGTGTGAAGTCAGGAATCCTCGTTCCTTCCAAAGTAGGCCAAAATCATGCACTACTCCAAAAGTGTAACGACTATCCGTGTAAATGTTCACACATAGTCCAGCACTTAACTCACATGCCTTCGTTAAGGCTATCAACTCAGCTGCTTGAGCCGATTTTTGGGGTATCCGTGCTGCTTCTACCACAGTCTTAAGTGTCGTGATCGCATAAGCTGCGGAAGTCGTACCATCCGGTAACCTCACGCACGATCCATCAACCCACAGTTCCCCATCTACATCTGGAAATGGCGTATCCTGTAAGTCGATACGACCCTTTGTCTGTTCCTCAGTCAGAAAAACACAATCATGTTGTTCTTCCTTCTGGGTCTCAGCAACAGGGTCCGGCAATAAAGTAGCAGGATTTAGTGTTGCACATCGTTTTAGTGTGATGTGAGGCGCCAACAACGTTAGCTCATATCCTGTCAGACGGGCACTGGTTAGATGCTGCGTTTTCGTTTGATTCAGTAACGCATCTACCGCATGGGGAACTAACACCAACAATTTGTGTGACAAAACTATTCCCTCACTTTGTCGTATCGCAACTGCTGTTGCCGCAACTGCTCGAAAACATCCAGGCAATCCTCGAGCCACAGGGTCGAGTACCGCCGAGAAGTATGCACAAGGCCTCTGTTTGTCTCCGTGTGTCTGCACTAAGACTGACAATGCGCACCCATCCTTCTCGTGTACATATAATGTAAAAACCTTCGTGTAATCAGGTGTACCTAACACTGGTGCAGAACAAAGAGCTTGTCTCAATTGTTCAAAAGCATTCTGACATTCATCCGTCCATTCAATGGGAATCGGTGTATCTTTAGACAACAATGCTAACAAGGGTTTAACAATATGTGAAAAACCCAATATCCATTGCCTACAAAAAGACGTCAAACCTATAAAGGCGCGAACATCCTTCTGAGTGCGAGGGACTGGAGTATCTAGAATTGCTTGAATTCGATCTGGTGTCAATGCACGGCCCTCCTTAGACAAAAGATGACCGAGGTAGGTCACCTTTGGTCTACAATATTGCAGCTTTTCTTCGAAACTTTATGATTATGTTTGGCCAGGAAGGAAAGCAAGGAAAAGGTACTCTTCTCACATTGTTCTGGCGTGTCTGCAGCAAGTAAGATATCATCTACATATTGAATGAGAACCACTCCCTCCTGTAAGTCAAAGGAATCAAGCTGTCTTTTTAATGCCTGACTATAAATGCTAGGACTTTCAGTATAGCCTTGAGGAACTCGACAGAATCTGTACGATTTATTATTTAATGTAAAGCCGAATAGATATCGACTATCAGGATGTACAGGGATCGAAAAGAAGGCATTCTTCAAATCGATGACTGTAAAAGTAGTTGCCGTCGGTGGAACCAACGTAAGCAATGTGGTGATGTCAGACACCACTGGATACTGAGGCACTACTATCTTGTTTATTTCCCTCAAATCAATAATGAAACGGTAAACCTTAGCATCTGTATCTCTTTTAAGGATTGGTAAAATTGGGCTATTACAAACATTGTAGGGGACTTCCTCAACTACTCCTGCCGAAATTAAATCATCTACAATGTGTATCAAAGCAAGTTCACCTTCTCTAGAAATCTTATATTGTGGGACACGTGGTAGAGATACTCCCTCCTTTACAGTAATACGCACTGGAGGAATTATCATCTGCCCTACATCCGTATCGGAAGTGGCCCACAACGTTTTCGGTAAGGAGGCCAGAACTTCAGATTCATGGAGAAAACACACTCGCTCTAATTCCGGGTAATTCTCATTCAACACAACTCGCACTCCTTCTGGGGCACAGCGAATAGTAGCTCGAAAGTGTTTTAACATATCGAGTCCAATAATATTATCTGGTGTATTTGGAGACAACAAAAAGGGACAAGGGGCAGCAAATTTATCAACATGAAATGTAACTGGTTGAGACAGTGGGCTAGAAGTAGGTGTTCCATCGAACCCTATTGCTGTAATTACCTCGCCAGACAGGGGAGCCCTTGGAACCAAGTATTTGGACAAAGCGCTACGAGTAGCTCCTGTATCGACCAGAAATTGATCAGTGGAACCCAGAACATGTGCTTCTATGTATGGACCCCTTTGATCAACTGGTACCTCAACCGATTCCACACCCCATCCTACGCAGTCCTATGCGTAATGCTCATCCCGTAGTTCAGCCGGACCACCCTCATTTATCTGATATTGATTGCGATTATCAAACGTATTATAATCTGACTGACCACGACCCCTTGCTCCATATCCCCCACGATCATTCGTGCCATAACCTCCTCTTGACCCTCCATAATAACTCCTAGACCTTCCACTTCCTCGTCCCCTCAAATTACGCTGCTCTCGAAACACCGGACAGTCTGCAATCCAATGCCCAAACTGTTTGCAGTATGCACATTGATTCACAGAAATGTCAGAACGAGGGGGAGGAGCATTACTGTACGATCCTCGCCCCCCTCTATTGTTCCCTCTCGTAGCCTGAACCTGAGCTAACATTACCTTCGTTTTCAATTCCTTCGCCTTCTTTTCACTACTTTCTTTCGCCTCCAATTCCTGTCTTTCATAATATTGAGCCATAGTCAATAAAGAAGCAGGGGTTGCTGTGGTCCATGAACTTTCACTCGCTTTTAATCGTTTCGCAATCTCCGGTAGGAGATTAGCTACATACTTATCAACGAATAGATGCCTTCCAGTATCTTCTGTCAATAATTGACCACTGTAATCATGGAACGCTTCCTCGAAGCGAGAGAAAAAATCGGAAACTGATTCATCCGCTTTCTGCTTACAAGAGGCTAATATAGTCCAATCAATCTTTTTAGCGGGGGCAAGAGTTTTTAGTTTTGTCAGTATGGCCCCTGGAAGGTCTAATATTAATTGACATGGCTTACATGCTGGTTCTCTATCTAAATCAGCCTGAACAAGATCTTTCCAAGTGGCCCCGAGAGTCGTGAGGTCATCAAATCTACGAATCGCTCTCCACATATCAGGGGGCAATATCAACCCGAAAAATAGATCAATATCAACTAACGTCATGATACACGAAGAAATTGCACTTTCAACATTCTCATAAAAAGCCGCAGGGTTTTTACGGGGATCAGGTAAAGCATTCTTAAGCGCCATGACATCTGCTCTATTCCAAGGCGTATAAACCCAATTATATACAAAATACCCTTTCGCGTCTTTGGATCTTTTATCATCATCTGTGCCATCCCCTTTATGAGGGACATATAAAGGCGCAGCTTCTCGCATAGGTCTAACATTAATCGCATCGATCTTATCTGTTTCAAAGATAGGGCATTCTTTGGATATCCCCGTCGCTCCGGACGTAGATGAATTCTTCGACTTTCCCAACTCCCGTAGTCGTGTCGCCTCATTACGCAGTTCAATCAAACGCTTGAAGAAGTCGTCCGCATCTGAAAGAACAAAAAGACCTTTACGAAAATTCTCACGACTCTTGGATATCTCCTTTGGTTCTAACTCGAGAGAATATTTTCTATACCGCTCAACAACTTCATCTCCAAAATGATCTAAAAAATACAGTCGTTCCTTATCAGGCCACTGTTCCATTTGTTTAGTAACATCAGAAACAGTAACAGTATTAATATTTAGCTTTCGTGCAAATGAGCGTAATTCCGCAGCTCGTTCCGCATGTAACCTGGTACGCTGTGTTCGATCACTATCCTCGTCCGAGTCCTCGTTCGGAGCCGTAGGTACGACGTACGGAGGCGGACAACGATCTAGTAAGGAAAAATCATCTATTTCATTAGTAAGGACCGGATAAAGAGGACGCCTGATAGGGAATTGACCATTAACCTGTAAATTTCGTTCTCGTCTCTCCCTCTCTTTCTTTTCCTGTAATTCCTTCTCCTGTAGCTGTAAAGCTTTGTCATGTGCAGCCTTCTGCTGCACTTTCTCCGCCAAGGCTACCTCACGCTTCGCTCGTTCACGCACCTCTTTCTCCCACATACGCACACAATCAAACATATCTTGCCTAGACCGTCGCTGAAACAAACACTGTTCTACATACTGTACCTTTCGAAGGTCAAACGACCCATATAGTGGCCACTGTAATTCACGATCAGTTTTAGTATACTTATGCCATAATGTACTATACATTATTGGTGGAATACCGAATTTGACATACATTTCACGATTTGGAGTCCCCTCTGGGGGAGCCGGCTGTTTTGCACTTAATCGATAATTGGTACCATTTTCAGAACAGCACATCCTACGGAGTGTGCTAAAAACAGGCATGTTTCAAAAAGTACCACGAAAACGCGATACTACAAAAATGCCACCTAACGCGGTGCACTGTTCAAATCAAATAAATCAGAGAAATATCCCTACATGCCTGCCTATGTGAGGTGCACTTCACATATTCAAATTCAAATTCAAAGATTCAAAACGTTAGCTAACAAATTCAAATTCAAATTCAAAGTTTCAAAAAGCCACAGTAAGTGTCAGTAGACTACCTCACCAATCAAAAGCTTACCAATTTTCTTTTCAAACGTCCAAAGTCCAACTGCCAAGTTCTGTGGTCAAATCAGCCAAAACGGCACATCACGACAATCCAAGATCAGAATCTCAGTCGAAGACCGGCGCCACCTGGAAGGTCAGATCGGAAGGATGGGAAAACACACCGTGGGTGCCGAGACTCGGGTCACTCAGTGGCAGCGTACGCGTCCATGGCGAGTTTCCTGACCTTCGTCACGACCTCTCCTTCGGGCATCCGAGTCGCCGATGAGTCCCTTCGTGGTCGCCAATTGTGGTGTTGGGTTCAAATCAGGCCTACATACTCTGCTAAACTCTCGAACACCTTAGTATAGAAGTTGGCACGGACACTGGAAAAGGTAAAAGACAAGTTTATTAAGACCCCATGGGGTGGTGATACATTCCTACAGCACCCTTCGGCAATGTAAGAAGTAGCACACCGAACATCGATGCGCGACCTCTTTTATACAGTTTAATAGCAATAAAAAGATAGGCGGGTACAAGTTACACATTTTAGGTACATATAAGGTCATTTTTGGAACACAGCCAACATGTGGGAGGAGTTTCAACAGCACTGGTCAGTTAGTGTGAACATTCCTAAAGAGTGACCAATTGGTGCGTAGTGCGCATGTGCGCTTGACCAGTACTAAAAATAGCCTGTTGCCGAGCAGACTAGTGACCATGGGTATCGAGAAAGGACGAAAGGGCACACTGACCACGAGGCAGCGTGTTCATAGGAAACGGAAGTCAGAGGGATTCAAAATGGCCCCCGTTCGTTTTGGTCAAGTTAACAGAAAAGACCGTGTAGCTGTGCTAAACGCTAACTCAGGAGCTGCCAAAACACGACAGTTACCCTAGCAATTGCTAGGATTGGAAAGGTGTATTTCCCTTCTTCACGGATTCAGTACTGATCGAGTATGCAGAATGCATTTTGAAAATTATTGGCTGCATTTCAGCAAAATAAAAGTGCTAACAATTGGGAAGTTTTGTAAAATCAACGGAACAGGAGGTTGTGCCTGAATTTGTTTACCTTGGTTTAGAATTTAGTATCAGGGGTGACCAGAAATCGTATTAGCAGAAGGCACACCAAATTACAGTCAATTTGAATTAAATTAGGTTCAATAAAGTTTTTTAAACTGGGCAGAATTCAGATCTCTCTGGCGCTAAATGTATTCCAGTGCGTTCTCGAAGTGGAATTCACGGATTTTCATGTGTTTGCGACCCTAGCAAAGGAGGGAATCATTTGCATTGTGTCTGCATCACAACACAGAGGCAAATAGGCCACCAGGCGATGCACTATGTGTCTCTTAAGAGGTGGCATATAATTTGTGCACCCCCAACGGTGCCTCTCGCAAGAGTGGAAAGAGTGTCCGAGAAATCTCAAGGGTATCCGTTGTGGGTGGATGCAGTCACTCATTGAACTTGTGTGCAAGGTGATCTGTGCCCCTTTTGAATTTTGGGCCAGTTTCTGCCTGCACAATGAAAGGCAGACAAGCAACTTCAGACTGATAGACAGTCTTTCACTGGGAACAGCGCGTTTGCTGTGATATGGCGCACTGTCCCAGGTTTGGACTGGCACAAATATTAAGTATGAGACATGACACAGAATGTGCATGCAAATATTATTGTATGGAATATATATTTTAAGTCTCAATTCATCCCACTTGTGATTGCTTTTGTTTTTTAACTTATTGAATTATTTTTCAGAGTTAACACTTTTAGATTCAATTAACTGATTTGAGTATGAAAGAAACAAAAGGATTTCACCTTTAGAGAAAGCAATACAATACTCGTATGGCACATTGCAGAGAACCTCCTGCTAGATAGAAATTCAATTCAAAGAGCATTGGATTTATAAGTACATTAATACCGATCCATCCTAAAATAAATGGATGTGTAACTCAAGCAAACACACTTTTTTAATTAAATTCATTCCATCTATCGAATAGTTTGCCACAATATCCTGCTTGGATAATAAGCAAACGTTGTTTTGAAAAAAGCTTCGCTTCAACCATCAGTCTGAATTTGAGGACACACTGTGAAACTCTCAGAGTTTTCAAATATACAATTTAAAAACAAAAGGTTATAAAGACATATTTGATGACTTGCCTTTATGCTTTCCATAACAAAATGAAAGTGCCAATTTTAAGATGTTTTACATTGAAGCTAATAGATGATGTCTCACAGTGAAGACAGTATAATGGGAACAACCAATAAGTGCCAGAATACCATATTTCCACATATTTAGAATTTTGTCTCTGGAGAATAAAAGTTAGTGTTTTAATGGAACTTTGGTGATGGGGTGTCATTTTATATGTAATATCCCATGGAATTCTTCCTGCCAGTTACTTCAGGAGATATGAAAACAAAGTGGTCCCTGACACAATTTCAAAATATCACTTAGTGTAAATCTTATATTTCGAGGTAAACAGATCAAATCTGTGGAGAGGAGATGTATTATTTACAAAAAAGAGTATTAGTATAACAAACCCAACACAAACAATACAAAAGGTCAATTATGCTTGATCTTTCTTTGTATAATACCAAATGTATTTACATGTTCATAAAAAAAGGAAAGGAAAGAAATGCGACCTGCAGTGAGAGAAAGGGGGTGCTCAAGTGAATTGAAAGGAGAAATAGTTTGAAGGAAAAAGTTAAGATAATTATGTACAACTCAAATTACACTTTTTCAGTTGGACAAACAAGGAAGCCTACCCATACATTACTATCCATATAAATCATACAAAAAAGGGGAAAGGGCAAGGACAATGACGAATAGATGATATAGGCCTCAAAAGGATAGGGGCGTGATAGTCGACGTTTCGACCCTGGCACAAAATGGGGAATTCACAACCTCTGCTGCGGGTCTTCTTCAGGACTGGGGTCAAGGGAGGGGGGGGGGACCGGGGTCACTTCAAAGCGACTGGTCGGGCCACCTATGGATGACTTATAGGTGCAGTTCCAAAATATGAATAAATTAAAAGACCCTTCTATCCAGGACCCCTTCCATTCATTGGGCTTCTTCCTGGTCAGATAACGGACTCCTTACGACCGCCCATTTAGAGAGTGCCTTCATTAAGTCACCCTTGATTACTACGGGGAACGATATATCCGAACAATTCATATAATCGTGCTCCCTTTTAATTTATTCATATTTTGGAACTGCACCTATAAGTCATCCATAGGTGGCCCGTCCACTCGCTTTGACGTTACCCCGGTTCCCCCCTCCTCCCTTGACCCCAGTCCTGAAGAAGACCCGCAGCAGAGGTTGTGAATTTCCCATTTTGCGCCAGGGTCGAAACGTCAACTATCACGCCCCTATCATTTTGAGGCCTATATCATCTATTCGTCATTGTCCTTGCCCTTTCCCCTTTTCTGTATGATTTATATGGATAGTAATGTATGGGTAGGCCTCCTTGTTTGTCCAACTGAAAAAGTGTAATTTGCGTTGTACATAATTATCTTAACTTTGTCCTTCAAACTATTTCTCCTTTCAATTCACTTGAGCACCCCCTTTCTCTCACTGCAGGTCGCAGTTCTTTCCTTTCCTTATTTTATGAACATGTAAATAAATTTGGTATTATACAAAGAACGATCAAGCATAATTGACCTTTTGTATTGTTTGTGTTGGGTTTGTTATACTAATACTGTTTTTTGCAAATAATACATCTCCTCTCCACAGATTTGATCTGTTTACCTCGAAAAATAAGATTTACACTAAGAAATATTTTTAAATTGTGTCAGGGACCATTTTGTTTTCATATAAACTGTTACCCAGGTCCTTTGATTCATTGGGTCAACCCCATTGCTTTAATAGTTACTTCAGGAGGGCAATGTTTCTTGCAATGTATGTGAATGTTACACAGTGCTAGCAAAAGCCTATGAGCTCCATTCAAAGTTCATAATATAATATACCTTTATTAAAATAAATGTTTTGCAGTTCATACTTCTGGGGTAGGGGGATGAAATACCATTTAATTTAGTTCTATTTCATCAGGTTGGCATGCAGAGATCCACATATTGGGATGTACTTATGAGCAATGTTTGTCAAGCAGAGATTGACTGCACATCTTTAATTAATCAGGTTGCTCACCTGATTTTTTTTAATCCATGCCCCAAATAAGTGCATTTATGGCATGCAAGGCACAATGTTCATGTAATGTCTGGTTATATTATTTACTGCTTTGATTTGTGTACACTTCTGCCTATAACTACTTAATATAGAGTTGCGTTGCAGAGAGATGTAAAAAGGGGTGTGGCCTCGGACCACCTCTCTTCAACGCAGCTCTTTGGCACTTACTGGAGATACCTGGTGGGCTAGTTAGCCCCCAGGGACTCTCAGGATTCAAAGGGACTTAATAATGTAACTTAAAACATGCCATGGGGAGCGTTTGCACAGTAGTCACAACTGGCCCTGTCCCCTCCCTGCACCACTGTGCAAACGGGCCCACTGGCGCATTTTAAGTTGGGGGATTAATTCACCTTCAATCCTGAGGGTCTCTGGGGTCGAACTTGCCCATCAGGTACCTCCATTAACCCCTTTCATGCTGCCGTCGGCCACTGGCCGATGGCAGCACTACCTGCCCAGTGTTGCCGTCTGCCCATGGCCGACGTGGCCCCGCCCGTTTTGACGAAGTGCTGCACGTCCGCAATATCGGCGGCGCATGAAACGGGTTAAGTGCCACATAGCTACATTACGGAGGAGTATTCTAAGGCCCCGCCCCTTTTTACACCACTCTGCAAACATGACTCTGGTGCACTGCTGGTGGGGAAATGGTGTCCTCTTGAGTCCTCCGGACCTCAAGACACACGTGGACTTCATCGTCTGAGCAGCAGTGCACCAGAAGCCGCATTTGAAGTGTGGTGTAAAAGGGGCGTGGCCTAGGAATACCTCGCTGCAATGCAACTCTGTGGCGCTTACTGGAGGTACCTGGTGGGCTAGATGGCCACCAGGGACCTTTAGGATTCAAGGGGACATAATAGAGATGGTATAGTTAGTAATTAGCATTTATAAAACCTTAGAAATTAACTAAAACACCATAGGATTAAGGCACATAATAAATAGAATTTTTTGTTTAAAAAACATTGAAATTCACTGAAAAAACATAGGTTTCAGGGACGTTATAGTTAGATATTAGCATTTAAAAAAACATTGAATTTCACTGAAAAAAACATAGGTTTCAGGGGCATTATAAGTGGGACATTTCACTCTTACAGAACCATAGAAATTCTGCCAATATAGTTTGGTCAGCTAACTATAACTTGCACCCCCACAATGCACTGCTGATGACCTCACATATTACATCATTCATGACATGGTCAGTGACATCACTGATGACATATCAAATTACATCAATGATGACATCACTGATGACATCGTCCACATAAAAAATCTGATGCACATCCTCACACTCTAATGTAAGCTTTGATACACCCACTGTAAAATACAGACTACCATTTTCGAAACCATCGATACATCAATAACAGCTACTACATATGCAATCACTGATTCCTAGGTCTACACACACATCCACTCCTTTACCCATACAATCACTCATACATGCAGTCACTCATCAATACAACGCTATCATATGCACTCATACACCTATACTGTCACTCTCACACCACCACTCATCCAGAGTTACTCACACACCTAGTCAGTCATGCAAAGAATCAATCACACTTCCATTTTCTCACATATACAGTTATACACACACCACATCACTTACTTACTTACTCTCTTATACAATGACTGATACAAGTGCACATTCATCCATACAGCCAATCTCAAAATCACTGACTCTCACGTATAGCCATTTATATACTCCAACTCTCCCATACACTGCCTTTTACATATGTAGTTACTTGGACATGTAGTATTGAGACATCCATTCAGTTACCAACACACCCATACACACACTCACACACCCATACAGCTGTTTCTACATGCACTCTTGAACCCATACACCCAGTGAAACAACCACTCGAACATCTATGCACAAAGTCACACACCTCCCACCCACTCACACACACACTGAGGCACCCATATTAATACTCAGGCAACCAATTAATAAACCATATCAACACTCATGCAGCAACTTATACAAAAACAGACAGACTGATACAGACATTTCCACAGTTTAGTCACTAACCCATGTATTCAGTAAGACATATTTAATCACTCACTTAAACAGTCAGTCATGCCCCTACTAAATCCTCCATCCAGACACTTATACACACACTCATTCTTCAATACACCTTGGCGCATATATAAAACATATTTAAACTTTAAACAAACATACAGTCACTGGATGATGTCATCAGTCATGTCATTTGAGATGTCATCAGTGATATCATCAGTGATGTCACTGACCATGTCATGAATGATGTAACATGTGACATCATCAGCAGTGCATTATGGGGGCGCGAGTTATAGTTAGCTGAACTAAATATAAAAGCAGAATTTCTATGGTTTTTTAAGACTGAAATGTCCAACTAACTATAACGTCCCTGAAACCTATGTCTTTTTTCTGTGAATTTCTAACGTTTTTATATGATAATTTCTAACTGTAACATGCCTGAAACCTATGGTTTTTTCAGTGAATATATATATCCAGCTGAAAACCAGCATTGATAAAGGCATCTGCGAAACGCGTCTGCCAGGAGCTGTTATATGAGGACAACACATTGTTTTTAAAGTGTGAATGGTGGCATTAAAACTTACTGCAGAGCATCTCCAGCATGTGTCTGACCCGTTTTTAAAGGCAAAAGCGGGACTGGTGTAGTACATATGGCGGAGGTCGGCTCCGCAATCAGGCACGCCTCTTGATCTGGAGCTCTGTGCATTGCTGACAAACTCTGTGTTGGAGTGCACGGACTGCACAGCACGGTGCCCCCCCAGCCTGGATTGTGGTGTAGGCACTGGGGAAAGAGCAGCAGCTGGTCTGCTGATAGAGTTGCTCAGCAGTGACGAAGTCTGCCATCGACCAGGCCAGTTTGATATAATTGTGCATTGTGTGTATAGCTGTATATACAAATAAATGGATGTTCAATAGTTTATTTGCATGTGTGAGTATGTGTGTGAGTAACTTTTGGATGAATCTCGGTGTGTAACAGGATGTATAGGTGTATCACTACATATGATGAGTGAGTATATGTATGAGTGACTACATAGAACTTTTGGTGAATGAGTGAATGTGTATATAGATGGTGGAATTACTGAATTGGTTGTTGTAACTGATATGGGTATCTCCATTTTTTTGAAAATGTTAGTTTCTATTTTTGAAGATGTGTTCAAGGGTTACATTACAGTGAAAGGAGGTCTGTCACTCTGTCACAAGGATGGTGTCATCAGTGATGTCATGAGTGATGTCACTGACCATGTCACGAGTGATGTAATATGTGACGTCATCAGCAGTGCATTACACGCGCAAGTTATAGTGAGTCCAACTAACTATAACGTTGGATTGTCAATGGTTTTATGCGAGTAAAATTTCCAGCTAACTATAACTGGTGTAAAAACCTATGGTTTTTTCAGTGAATTTAATAGGTTTTTTAAATGCTAATTCCTAACTATAACTGGTGTGAAACCTATGGTTTTTTCTGTGAATTTCAAAGGTTTTTTAATAGTAAATATTTTTAGGTATGAAAAGTAATATTTTTTATAACGAATTTTATATTGTATAATTATGTAATAGTATTTTTTTAATGTTTATTTATTTTTATTTTTTTGCCCCGGAGTGCTCCCGGGGCGTGTACCGATGCGCTCACCGGTAAGCGCAGAAATTCCGCGCCCCGTTGCGCGTACCGGTGAGCGTCCCGTTAGCGCTATTGCCGCAAACGAAAACATCATCGTGACGTATCGCGTAGCCACGTGATGCGTCTTATGACGCACGGCGTAATGGAGTGTGGGTGAGTTATAGGGAGTGAGCATGACGAAAGAGTAGTGACAGAGTGAGGGGACAGAGACAGCGACGGTAAGAGAGACAGAGTGAGGAAACGGAAGTGAGGAACTGGGAGGACAGACGGACTGAGAGAACGAGTGAGAGGAGTGAAGTAAATGAGTAAGGGAATGAGTGAGGGAGCAAAGAAAGGGAAGAGAGGGTAAGGGAAGTAAAGCAGGGAGACTGAAAGAAGTTGAATGTGGTAGGACAGTAGGGAAACAGGAGTAAACATGGAGGATAAGAATAAGTGAGGGAAGCAGAGTAAGGAAACAGGAGTGAGGGAGGGTGAGAGAATAGTTATGAGGTTAAAGCAAAGGGTGATGACAAATTACATATTTTTAGTCATACCTACCATATAATTAATGTAAATTTAATTACATGTTTTAACTACACTTATCTGTGAAAGAGAGAAAAAAAATAAGTTATAATTAGTAAAATATATATTTTAAAATAGAAGAGACAAGTCAAGAGGTTAAAAATCATAAAAGAGTGAAAGACACAGTAAGGGAAATAAAGTAATGTAGAAGGACAAAAAGAGGGAAAAAGAAATAGAAGGAGAGCAAATTACTAAGAGTAAGGCAGATACGTTCAGTGACAAAGAAGAAGAGAAGAAGAGAGAAATGAACTGAAGGTAAGAAAGATACTAAAATAATGTGAGTTAGCAAAACTAAATCAGGAAACAGGAGTAAGTAAAAAGGGAATGACTGAGAGAGAAAGGAGTCTGATTGAGGATGCATTTACAAGAATGACGAATGGAAGATGACTGAAAGTGAGTGAAGGGGAGTCACAGAGTGAAGGGATGAAGAGAGAGAGGATAATATAGAATGATTGAGGGAAAAGGAGTGAGGAAGTTAGTAGACAGAGGGACTTAGGGAAGGACTGAGTGAAGTGGAATACAATGAGTGAGGAAAGGAAAATGAGTAAGGGAGCAAAAGAAGGAAAGAGAGGGTAAGAGGAGTAAAGCAATGGAACAGAGAGAATGTGATTCGGTGATAAAAGTAAAGAGAAGGACACTGAATAATAGGAAATGAGAAGTAGTAATGGAACCGGAGTAAAAAAAGGGGGATGAAGAACTATGAGAGAGGAGCAGTGAATTTGTTTTAAGAGAAATGATAGAAGGTAGATAAACATAAGTGAGCATAAGACAAGGAGAGTCAGGGACGGAGGACATAGAGGTAGTGAAGGAAAAACAAAGAGAAGAGGACAAAAGAAAAGAGCATAGAAAGATAAGCCAGGGAGAGGGGGTGAGTTATAGTGATAGACTACAACAAAAGAGCTGAATGAGTAAAGAGGAATTACTGAAACAGGAAAGAAGGAAAACACAGAAAAGTGAAATAAAACAGAGAGACTGAAAGTTGAAAAGTGATGCAAGGGAGAGTGTGGACGCAGACAGTTGAAATGGGAATAAGGGGTTTTGAAAGAAGTGGAGTAAAGGAACGGGTGTGAAAGAGAGTGAAAGAAAGACATTATAAGTGAGTAAGGAGAGCTGAAAGAGGGTGGAAAAAGGAAAGTGAGTGTGAGACAATGGGAATACAATTTAAATTGCACAATACAAACTATAGACTAACTTGTACAACATGTTACATAGTTTATTTTTGCTGTTCTCAGAATATATTGAATTTCACTTAAAACAGTGAGTTCAAACTACTCATCATATGACAGCGGGGAAAAAAAACACAATCTAAAAGATGGTGTTTTTAAAAAAAACATATAAACTTAAAAATCACAAATGTACACTAATCTTTGATTCACTTACTTTTCCGTTAGGCCAAATAGTACATCATGAAAGTCCTTTTCGTTGGAAAGTACTCTGCTGTTCTCTAAAAAATCGATTTCATCGACTTTCTAGAAGAAAAGCTCCAAGAACATCTGAAATATGTTCCAATGTTTTCATATACTCCTTTTTTTCAGTCATGACTCTTTGCTCATTCCTTCACTTTTCCTTAAGGCCAAATAGTGTCAGATGTATCAGTATATTTTCAAATTACTTAAAACAAACTCTGAAATTACCGTTTTCCCGACGTTCCGAAAGAAAGGCTCATACAATATTTTCACAATATTTAAATATTCATAATTCCATCTCTGGCTCACTCATGTTCAACATTTCGTATGATACTAATATCACTTACTACGAGATCCACTTACAGTACCTATATGACAACTCAATTTTTTATATTATCTTGATCAATTTTACTCAGAATATAATTTTAAACAATAAACTAACTTTTATTAACTGCTCCCGTCTTCATAGGCCAATTACCTTTACTTAAATGTTGGTTCTAAAAACACTAGGTATGAGTTTTTTAAGTCAAAAGGCAAACATTGTTTGAAAGTCAAATGAGTATCATTACACAACTCCAACCCTTTTTGACATTTTAATTAGCATGTTTAATGCCCTGATGTTGTCGATGGACCGTCATGATAAATAATAGCGACAGTTGCAAAGGTTCTTCCTGAAATTGATAACTGAGAAGCCACACAATTTTTAATAGAAGTTGTCAATTTCGTTCCATCAGGTCTACATCGTTGGAACATTAAAATGACATACTGACCATAACTTTGTAGAAATAATGTGGACAGCATTGCAGACTTACATTGGGTACATACCATATTGTGATCAGCTGCTTTAACTAGATTATTGAAAGACACTGATTTGCAGTCTGGTAAAGTCAAATATATAAATCTTTCAGTGTCTATTCTTGTACTACTTGATAAACTACAATTGTCACAGTCATGCTGCCATTGATAAGAAAGGCCAAATAGATTTTCTACATCTACACCTTCATCTTCTAATACACCAAACATATACATTAAAAATTCCTGACAATCCTGATGAATATTCTGTGAAAGTTGATTTTGACCAGAACATATGTCTAAAAGATTTCGAATTTCTGAAATACTTTCTATTTTTGCTCTATCACTGTTACATTTCTGAAACACAAAATTCAATAAACAGCAGAATGTTTGATCTTGATTTTCAACAATCTGTTCTTGTAGATTTTGAAGAAAAAAACAACATTAACCACTACATTAGCATAGCAGTTGACACCAGAACTGTTTTCCAAATTGAAATCCAACAACATCTTCAACAGAATCCTTTTTCTTTCTGCAATTACAGTTTCATCTACTTTTTGTCTTTTGGCTAGTACCTCACTGCAATTATTCTCATTTCTTCTTTTTCGGCCTACCACACATTTTTCAAACAGAGGATATTGAGGCAAATGTGGAGCATACTCTCTTCTTAACCTATTGTATTCTTTAACACAATCTAGATCTGCACAAATCTTTGTCTCATCCCACTCAACCAAGTACAATCCTGATAAAGTTCGGACTCGTGATAATGCCACATATGCCATACCCTCTTTAAACACAGAAGTTCCAATGTTCACCAGAGCACTATCTACACTTAAACCTTGAGATTTATGAATTGTCACTGCATATGCCAGACAAATAGGAAACTGTTTTCGGCGAACATATAAATCTTTCACAAGCAAAAATCTAGCTGAACAACGACTGATTTGTTGTATTTCATCAATGCCATCATATTTAATTTTAAAAAATTCAATTCCATCTCTATTTCTGTAATTCACAAAATCAACAACATGACCCATTGCTCCATTTACCAGACTTCTTTCAACATTTAAATTCCTTCTCAAAATGATACGACAACTTAAACACACATTCAGAGTCTTTTCAAAACCAGCAGTTTTTGATATACTCTACCCTAATGAATCCAATTTTGATTTCAAATTTTCAGACACAATATTTGTTGCTCCCATATGCTCTATTTTATCTATAGCTTCCAGTTTCACAATCTCTTCATTTTCTAACTTTAACATTTTGTTGTTGAAGATGGAACATTCTTTCACAGTTGGCATCAAACATATCCCAGATTTGTTGTCAGTAATTTTCTTAAAAATATTCTCTGGAAGAATGTTTTCATCTGGATACAAGTTTGAAATTAATCGTGCATGTAAAGCTTCCTTCCCATGCTCACTTAGTTTTCCGATTCTTACATCTTGTAGAATTTTTTTATAATCTTCATCCTTTGCCTGTCGCATATTTTGAAGCAGTTCTGCATATTTGAAGTTTAACCATATATTAACGTTTCCAATGCTTCCTAGGCACTTCCTGGTATCTTCATGCGTGAGCATTTTAAACACAGGTTGTCCTTTCACTGGAGTCAACTGCAGTAGATCTCCAAAAACAATAATGTGTTTTCCTCCGAATAAGACATCATATTCTGTTCTAAGAATTTCATGCATTCTCAAATGCACAAAAGCAAGCATTAGATTTGAGACCATGCTTACTTCATCAATGATAAGAAGTTTCATTTTCTTCAGGATTCTCGAAACTTCAGAACACGCATCTCCAGATAACTTGTGGTATTGCAATTTATTATCATGCTCAACTGGTAGCATCAGTAAACGATGTAAAGTAATCCCTTTAATATTATGTGCTGCCAGCCCAGTTGGAGCGGTTACAACACAAGACAGCAGTGATTCAGTCCTTTTCTGTAAATAAGTTGCAATTGCTTTAATCAGAAAACTTTTTCCAGTTCCCGCTTTTCCACTCACGTACAGTCGGACAGGCTTAAATGATGTACATGAGCACTCTTTTTTCTCATGACTGAATGCATGTTCAATCAGTTCTGTGACTTCGTCATATATCTGTTTCTGCTCAATGTTTAGTTGTTTCACCAAATCTTCTAAGTTAATTACATCCTCTTCAGCTTGCTCCATAGCTCTTTTCACCTCATCCATGGCAGTGGCAGCCTCATTTTGAATAATTGGTCCTCCTAGTGGATCCTGACTCAATGAAGTAGAACTCTGACTGTCTTGAGAACTGTCTCTAGCAATCTCTGCAGCAATTGTGGCTTCTTGCTCTATTTCTTCGTTCAACATTTGCAGATAATTTGGAAAAACAGGACATACTATGGTATCCTTGGTTGCATTAACCCCTTCCATGCTGATGACGAACCCCAGCCGTCACGCTCCACGGTGCTCGTGTGCTGATGACGGCTGGGGTTCGTCATGGCCCCGCCCTGTTCTTTTGTTTAACGTACAGCGGCGGAATTGGCCCAGCATGGAAGGGGTTAAAAGAATCTTCGTAACAGAGAAAATCTCCAAGTAGTTCCTCTTCTGTACGCCATGGTTTAAAGAGTTACAAAAGAGCCAAATAGTAAAATTCCCTTTGTCTGGATTTTCGCAACTCAATTTTCGATGATTAATCAAAGGACCTTTTCTCTGTTTCACTAGACATCCTTCACATCCAATGACAGCATATATTCCATTATTGATATCTTCTCTGATGTTCCTCTTATAAATATAGCTTTGCAGAACTTCATAGAGACAAGCGTTCTCAAGGTGAGGACTTCTATTTGGATAGTATGTATCCAACATGTTTGTCTTCAAAATATCTGTAGTGTCTGGTTCTTTCTCCGCCAAATACTCTATTTCTTGTACAGATTTCAAAACTCGGTTTCGTGTTGCAGCAAGACCTAGACTCACCCAAATGATGGTTCTAGATTTGGCATATAGACTTGCTGATGACAATTGATCAGAACATTCATATGCTCCAATTTCTCGATGTGACAACATCTTCAGACTGTAACTGTATAATTTCTTGCTTAGACTCTTTTCATGTGAAATGTCCTCCCACATTTCCTTCAGTTCTGTCTTTTCTTTTTTTGTGATGTAAGATGTCACATATAGAGCCACAGCAATAGAGTTGTCAGCAACGAATTGAATATCCATGTTAGCATTCCACATGGACAAAATCACTGGGGTGTAGTCGTTGATGTACTTGGACTCTTTGTTTCTTTTGAAATTGTATGTATTTTTTGGTGATTTCCTCGTCACAGTATGTCGTAGAGAAGACATCAAATTATTTACTCTTCCTTTAGAAATCACTGGTCGTGGAAAGCCGAAACGACATTTTGTGTAGAACTTTTCCTTGTTTTTGAATTTTCGATGACAATACTTTCCACAGCAATGGGATTGAAAGCGTAAAACTTGTTGCCTTAAACTATTTTCCTCGGTAGTTTTCGGAACAGCACATGTTGAATACTCTTCAATGAAACTCATCACTGTTTCATCCGAATCTGTTCCAAATTTGGGTGCATCTTTAATCCACAACAACATATGTATGTGAGGAGCACCTCTCGCTTGATACTCCTTTCTCCAAAAGAAATCCAAAACCTCTCCAAGGGGAGGATTTTTTTTGTTGGTAATAAAAGACATCATAGCTTCAAATCTATGATTAAAATATCTGCATACATTCACTGGATCCAAAGAACACAGTTCTCCAGGTGTTTTGAATTCTGAATTTTGTATATTTGCATATTTACATTTGCCTCGTGTATAAATTGAAGTAAGTCGTCTCGGCACAGCTAAGAGTGAGGAACCATGTAGGAGTTCCTAAGTTTCTTAGCATACATTTCAATTCCCCATGACGACGGTACCAATACTCGTTTGTACCACGCTGACATGCCATGAGATTGATTAGATGAGATTCCAAAATATTATCTTGCAGATTGACTTTCTCCATAAAGTCCCTCGCCGAAACATTTTGCAGATGTGCTCCACTTTTCACTATATGACTTACTGCATAAGAAAACCCAGACAAGTCACTTTCATGCAGTAGATGAAACAAATAGGGAATGCATTGACAAAACCTTGGATCTTCAGCATATAATCTTACAGTCCGGCACTCAGATGCAGGAATTTGAATTGGTCGATCGTCATATCGTCCACCTCGACCTGTTGGAAATAGCTGTGGAAAAGAACGAGCTTCCATACTTTCTTCCCATACACTAATGGGACTTCCCCTTGCTGCTTTCATTTGAAACAATTCAATTGCATTCCCCACTACTTCTTTGGAATGCAAAGGATGAACAGTATAATGTTCATATATTTCTTCACTTCTAGACACGTCAACTTTTTCAATTTGGCCGGCTGAACAATCACTGTCTTCTTCTGCAGCTATTTCCTCTGCTCCAACACATACATGTTTGTAGTACTCATTGTTTTTGACTTAATACAACGTTGCCTTTTTGACTTTCCTAACATCCACTAAATGTTGCCAGATTTTCTTACTCTTTGTCGGAACCCCATTAACTAGAATAACTAAAGGTTCCTCTTCTACTTTTTCTACACCAATTGTATCAATATTTTTCTTGAAATCTAGAGGCAAATAAACAACTCTTCCCTTTAATCCTCTCTGTAAATCTCAAGGAGGCAATTTCCCTATCTTAGGCTCCATGCGAACAATAGCCTGAAAAGGATGGACACATTGAATCAAAATAGATTAATATGTATTTAAATCCATCAATTCAGCAGGAATGTCTACCAACTCAAGATTATTATGAACAGCTCTAGCAGGCATTCTGTTTTCATTTAATTGAATATAACAATATTTACAAATACGCTGATCAGAACTCAAATCAAAAGAATTCTCCACCAACAAATAAGTTCCAAAATTCTTCCAGTCACTATTATTTTCCATTTCACTTTTTGCATATAAATCAACTAACCTAGTTTGAATCTTATAATAGTCTGTCGACAACACACACAAGTAAAATTAGGCCTTTCACTTGATGTCACCTTAAACTTGGTAATTTCCTGATCAAACTTTTCTGTACTTGAAATCTGTACATTGTCTTCCACATTACCTTGTATTACTGTGTCAATTTCTACACTGTCCTCTTTTTCACAAAAATAACAAATCTCAATTTCTTCACAAATCTTCTTCACATCTAATTCAGTTCCATGCAAAAGAGCACTGTTTAACAGTTTAAGCTTAAGTGCTGGACTTTTTGCATAATACAACCTTCTCACTAATTTCCACATTTTGTTATGATGCACTGCTAACATCCTAAAATGATGCAAACACTCTGACATACTTTTCTTGAAAGACAAGCCAGTGAATGTCCATGCAAACCTGTGTTTTCTCTCACTCTGCAAGGATCTAAGTATTGCAACATCTTCATTTTCTGTTTTAGACTTTTCGTACTATATGTACGTAAGAAATTACGAAGCACATCGATTGAATCCTGTCGCACACTACAAATACTACTACACTTCCAAGTGTACACTGGACCCTTAGTACGTCTCCCTAAAACTTCATCAGCTAACACCTCTTCTGCATCTCTAGACACAAGTTTCTCTTTTTCAATCGGACAACCATCTTTCACCTCATATGCTCGACCAGTGGTGTCAACTGCATGCACCAAATCATTCTTCTGGAAGTAACTCTCCTCATTAAAAAATGGCTCACAACTTGAACTATGCATCCATTCTCCAGAAAAAACTTTACAAAAATTAGTTCAATTAATTACTCTTTTGCATCTACTGTTTGATTTAAAAACATCAATTGTCTTGTTAAGTGTCCTAATTCTATTAATTACTAAAATAAATATTTTTTTCTTAACTTCAAAAGCTTGATCAACAATCTTCTCTACATTTTTCTTTTTCTTGTAAAAAGCAGCTCTCTGTTTACCTTCCTTAACGTTTTTTAACAAATTTAAAACTACCCTATTGCGAAACATTCGTTTACGAATGTCCCTAAATTGGTTTTGCCTTCTGTTCCTATACATATTATTGTCTCCTGCTGCAGTAGTAACATTTTTGGGGGGCCTCTCCTTCCTCTTCAAATTTGCTCTCTCCTTCTGTAAATTCACATGTACATTATCATTTTTTTTTTATATACATATGTTCCGAAAAAAAGACTAAGTTGTCTTACCAGGAGCTTTTTTTGCGTTTTTTGAAGTATTTGTTGTAGGAGACTGCTTTAATTCCGTTGCTGTTTTTGTTTTTTTCCGCTTAGCATCTTTTCTTCTCCTCTGCCTTGAGGGCATATTTCCTTACTATTGAAATCTTGATTTCAATCTGTGGTAAACAAAAAAAAACATATTATAGACCACTATTACCAAACAACAAAGCAATGACAATAAGAAAACAATATAAACACTATAATGCTTATACATATGACCTTATCTCTGTTTTTTAAATGTTATTCTAAAAAAATATTTCGGGCACATGAATTGGTTTTACATTATTGACAAGGATTAGATAGTATCTGCATGATTAAAAAAATATGTTGGCACATTTCACAATCATATCACCTGTGTTTCCGCAGATTAGTAAGCAGATTGTGCGCATGAGGTGAGGCCTGTCCTGGGGAGCATAGGTGGTGAGGCCGGTGTCTAAGAGTGCACTGGACTGGACTTCATGAAGCCTATTGCCCACTTGTACACATGAGGTAAGGCCTGTCCTGTGGAGCATAGGTGGTGAGGCCGGTGTCTAAGAGTGCACTGGACTGGACTTCATGAAGCCTATCCCCCACTGCTCTCTTAGACACAGCCCTCACCTCCTTTGCACCCCTGGACAGACCTCTCTTGCACTACATTCTTCAACACAGGCATCACCTCCTCTGCACCCCTGGACAATCCTCATCTCATCTGCAACCCTGAATAGACCTCAACTCATCTGCACCATTAGACAGGCCTCAGTTCATCTACACCCCTGGACACGCCTCATCTCATCTGCACCCTGTAACCATCAATTATACCCAATATATTGAGGCCTGTCCAAGGGGCACAGATTAGATAAGGCTTGTCTAAGGGTCATAGGAGGTGAGTCCTCTCCATTGCACTCATGGACACAGGCCTCAACTCATTTGCACCCCTGGACATGCCTCACCTCATCTGCACAATCCACTTCCTAATTTGAGGAAACACAGGTGACATCATTGTGAAAGGTTAAAATATATTTCTTAATCATGCAGACACTATGTATTCCTTCTCAAAAATATAAAACCCATTCATTTGCCACAAAATCGTTTTTTAAATAACATTTTTGAAACAGAGCGCAGGTCCTATGTACAAGCATTCCATTTCAGTACTGAAAACTCACTATTTTACAAAATACATTTCCTCTCTCTTGCAAAAATTCCTACCAAGCATTACCAAAAAAATGACACAAACCAACAGCAAATAAGCTCAGTGTGCTTCTTAATCTGAGGTAACACAGGTGACATGATTGTGAAAGGTTCAAATATTTTTATTTAATCATGCAGACACTATTTATTCCTTCTCAAAAATCTAAAAGTCATTGATTTGACCCAAAATCGTTTTTTAAATAACATTTTAGAAACAGAGTGCAAGTCCTATGTACAAGCATTTCATTTCAGTACTGAAAACTCACTATTTTACAAAATACATTTCATCTCTCTTGCAAACATTCCTACCAAGCATTATCAAAAAACATGACACAAACCAACAGCAAAGAAGCTCAGTGTGCTTCCTAATCTGAGGTAACACAGGTGACATGATTGTGAAAGGTTCAAATATTTTTATTTAATCATGCAGACACTATTTATTCCTTCGCAAAAATATAAAAGCCATTGATTTGCCCCAAAATCGTTTTTTTAATAACATTTTAGAAACAGAGCACAGGTCCTATGTACAAGCATTCCAATTCAGTACTGAAAACTCACTATTTTACAAAATACATTTCCTCTCTCTTGCAAACATTCCTACCAAGCATTACCAAAAAAATGACACAAACCAACAGCAATGACGCTCAGTGTGCTTCCTAATCTGAGGTAACACAGGTGACATGATTGTGAAAGGTTCAAATATTTTTATTTAATCATGCAGACACTATTTATTTCTTCTCAAAAATCTAAAAGTCATTGATTTGACCCAAAATCGTTTTTTAAATAACATTTTAGAAACAGAGTGCAGGTCCTAAGTACACGCATTTCATTTCAGTACTGAAAACTCACTATTTTACAAAATACATTTCATCTCTCTTGCAAACATTCCTACCAAGCATTATCAAAACACATGACACAAACCAACAGCAAAGAAGCTCAGTGTGCTTCCTAATCTGAGGTAACACAGGTGACATGATTGTGAAAGGTTCAAATATTTGTATTTAATCATGCAGACACTATTTATTCCTTCGCAAAAATATAAAAGCCAATGATTTGCCCCAAAATCGGTTTTTTAATAACATTTTAGAAACAGAGCACAGGTCCTATGTACAAGCATTCCATTTCAGTACTGAAAACTCACTATTTTACAAAATACATTTCCTCTCTCTTGCAAACATTCCTACCAAGCATTACCAAAAAAATGACACAAACCAACAGCAATGACGCTCAGTGTGCTTCCTAATCTGAGGTAACACAGGTGACATGATTGTGAAAGGTTCAAATATTTGTATTTAATCATGCAGACACTATTTATTCCTTCGCAAAAATATAAAAGCCAATGATTTGCCCCAAAATCGGTTTTTTAATAACATTTTAGAAACAGAGCACAGGTCCTATGTACAAGCATTCCATTTCAGTACTGAAAACTCACTATTTTACAAAATACATTTCCTCTCTCTTGCAAACATTCCTACCAAGCATTACCAAAAAAATGACACAAACCAACAGCAATGACGCTCAGTGTGCTTCCTAATCTGAGGTAACACAGGTGACATGATTGTGAAAGGTTAAAATATTTTTATTTAGTCAGGCACACACTATTTATTCCTTCTCAAAAATGTAAAAGCCATTGATTTGCCCCAAAATCGTTTTTTGAATAACATTTTAGAAACAGAGCACAGGTCCTATGTACAAGCATTCCATTTCAGTACTGAAAACTCACTATTTTACAAAATACATTTCCTCTCTCTTGCAAACATTCCTACCAAGCCTTACCAAAAAAATGAGACAAACCAACAGCAATGACGCTCAGTGTGCTTCCTAATCTGAGGTAACACAGGTGACATGATTGTGAAAGGTTCAAATATTTTTATTTAATCATGCACACACTATTTATTCCTTCTCAAAAATGTAAAAGCCATTGATTTGCCCCCAAATCGTTTTTTGAATAACATTTTAGAAACAGAGCACAGGTCCTATGTACAAGCATTCCATTTCAGTACTGAAAACTCACTATTTTACAAAATACGTTTCCTCTCTCTTGCAAACATTCCTACCAAGCATTACCAAAAACATGACACAAACCAACAGCAAAGAAGCTCAGTGTGCTTCCTAATTATGAGGTAACACAGGTGACATGATTGTGAAAGGTTCAAATATTTTTATTTAATCATGCACACACTATTTATTCCTTCTCAAAAATGTAAAAGCCATTGATTTTCCCCAAAATCATTTTTTAAATAAAATTTTAGAAACAGAGCGCAGGTCCTATGTACAAGCATTCAATTTCACTACTGAAACCTCACTATTTCACAAAATACAAATCCTCTATCTTGCAAATGTAGATACCAAGCATTATCAAAAAACATGACACAAACCAACAAGAAAGAATTTCAATCTGCTTCCTAATCTGAGGTAACACAGGTGACATCATTGTGAAAGGTTCAAAAATATTTATTTAATCATGCAAACACTGCTTATTCCTTCTCAAAAATATAAAAACCAATGATTTGCTACAAAATCGTTTTTTAAATAACATTTTAGAAACAGAGCGCAGGTCCTATGTACAAGCATTCAATTTTACTACTGAAACCCATTGATTTGCCCTAAAATCGTTTTTTAAATAACATTTTAGAAACAGAGCGCAGGTCCTATGTACAAGCATTCAATTTCACTACTGAAACCTCACTATTTCACAAAATACAAATCCTCTATCTTGCAAATGTTGATAACACGCATTATCAAAAAGCATGACACAAACCAACAACAAAGAAGCTCAATGTGCTTCCTAATCTGAAGTCTCTATCTATATTAAATGAATCATAACTCACCTTTACAAATGCTTTGGGAGATTGAGAACAGTGTCAGATACACACACCAATATTTCTTTAGCAGAGCAAAAGGTATGGACTCCAGACACTGCAACCATGAATGGCAAAGAAAACCTCTAATTCTACACACATATCCCTCATGTTAACCAATTAAAACTCTTCCCTCTCTATTTTCAAACCAACACCTCCCCCCCCCTCAGCCCTTTCTACCTGTTACCATAGCAACTCCCTCCTCACTGAGCTCTCAGGTTTAAAAGTTTATTCTACAATGTTGCAAATGACCTCAGCAAGGATGTTTGACCTCTCAATACACCAGCTTATCAGGTGCAATGTTTCTTTAAATGACTTTTTCTTAACCATTCAAATTACTTCTTTCACAGAACAGAACCATGCACCCTAACTTTCAGTTTTCAACTATCTGAATCCACCAATCTTTGCTTGTGACTCAAGAGCACTGAAACTCCACAGTTTTTTTTTGCAAACTCCTACTGTTCCAACTGCCATTTTATTCCTACACTTCATCTGACTGCACCAGAACCTTCTCTCACCATGTATTCTGTCTGGATTATTGGATATAGCTACATCCACTGGGCTCAAAGGTATGCAGCTCTCAGAAATTTTCACAACCTTGATTTACCAAATGTGCACATTAAGTGGATTGGCCAAAGGGGATTGAGATGTCATCAATTGATACCATTGGTGAAAACCTTTCACCATCTGCCACACCCTGACCTTATAATTTTGCACTGTGGTGGAAATGACCTAGGCACTTTGACTCAGGTAGGTCTGGAAATGGTTTTAAAGGACACCTTTGAGCAATTGATGACACTTTTTCCACAAACTGCCTTGGTATATTCCAATATATGCCAAAGACAGAAATGGAAGTGGTCCAACCAATTTTGTCCACAATTTGAGAAAGCACGGAAACATGTGAATAAATCTGTTTCTCCTTACATGAGAGACTATGGAATGGGTTCAATATACAACAATAACTTGCGTTACAACATGCAAGATATCTACAGAGGAGATGGTGTGCACTTCTCAGATGAGGGGAATAGAATATTCCTCCTGAATTTAAGACTGTGCATCGGAACCTACTTGTAGGTACCTAAATCAGCCACAGAACCCAAAAGCTCTTTTCAGGGCTACCCTACCTCTGATCACTCAAAATGATTACTTTACTCTAACTTTTTTCACTGTTTTTCACCAAAGTACGCTACCCGGTACGCTTCCCGGTGTGCGTACCGGGCGCTCCCGCCGCGAAAATTAAAAAAAAATAAAAAATGTTTTGGCCTATATGGGGCTCCTAAGACCCCCTCAGAAAACCTAGGGGGTAAGGGGGTGTCTACCGTGCCCCCTTTTACCCATTCCCAACGTTGTTTGTCCTCCATCTTGTGTCTCAATTCTTCTGAAACACAAGATGGAGGACTTCCGTAGCGCTACCGGTACGCGTACCGGGGCGCTCACCGGTAAGCGCTCCCAAATTTTTTTTAAAGTTCATTTACATAAAAATCTCTGTGGAGATGTTCACCAAATATAGAATAGGCCATACTACATACCAGTCCCTACCATTTTCCCAAATTTGATGGAATTCCATTGAGCCATTTGTCCTGTAGCCCTGTCTAAATATCCTGAGGTAAATTACATGACAAAAACACATCTGAAGTGTTAGAATTTACAACCAATTAAAATGTTACTTTCATTTTCTACTAATATTTCCTGACATTTGATTGGTTATGTACATGAATATAAATGAAAAAAGAGGGAAACACAGACATTTTGACTACAACTACCTGAGGTACATCTTGAAAGGATTTTCACATTTTTTCTTCTTCACCTCTCTGTAAAGTAAGTTGTTAATTTGTAAGGGGCACTTTAAGTTAATTTGTAAAAACGTTTTCTGATAGTTATTTACTGTTCCTCTGTTATAGTTATAGATTGAGATAGGCTTCTCTGTTATATTTATGGATTGAGTTAGGCTTCTCTGGTATAATTATGAATTTACTTAGGCTTCATCACATGCATTTTTTTATATTTATACTTCCTACCTGATACCATACACTGCCCAAAGATAAATTGAGTATTAAAAAATCAGAACTACCTGTCTGATCTTAAACCCAACAGTGCCTTAACTCTACTGATATACTTATTTTTTATGCAATTTACAGCAAGAAAATGGAAGGAGAACAAGAAAACATCAATGTTTCTTTCGAAATTACAAATGAGGAGATTCTTCAAGAAGATTTTGTTGACCAGAATTTTATGGATGAGTCTTTGGACCAACAATGTATTGACTGTTTACAAGATATTGAATCATGCAATTTTGAGGAGATTCCAGATGATCTAATGCTGGAAGTTTTATTAAACTTTGAAAATTCTAACCAATCAATTTTTATTTAATAATTAAAAATTGTTTGAGACATTATTCATTTTTATATGTAATTCATGAAGTACTACCAAAATGATTATATTTATATTATAATATAAAGTGAAACTTACAATATACTGTGCAATTTTAAAACATCATAAGGGAGCAGGGTAGACTACCCATGATCCCCTAGGTCTTCTCAGGGAGTGCTTAAAGAATCTGTTTCTGCTTTCCTGACAGACTATGGTATAGATTCCATATACCACAATAACTTCTGTAACAACATGCAAGATATCTACAGAAAAAAAGGTGTACATTGAATTTAAGACTCTGCATTGGTACCTACATGTTGGTACTTAAATCACCCACACAACACAACAATTCTATTCAGAGCTACCCTACCTCTAAGCACTTTAAATTATTATTTTACTGTTTCACTGGTTTTTTTTTTGCCCCGCGGGCCCTTTTATGGCCCCCACATCAAACCTAGGGGGTCGGGGGGTCTACCCTACCCCCTTTTAGTCATTTCCCCCTTTGTTTTTGCCACCTCTTGTGTCTCGATCCTACCGAGACACAAGATGGCGGCCGCTCTGGACTGTTTGAAATGTTAACAGACACCCGAGAGCCATTCAGCTTTCCGCTCCCGAACTCGCGTAGCGCGCTGGTACGCGCCCCGGTGCGCGTACCGGGCGCGCTTATAGATCTTATAGATCTTTGCTATCTTGAGACATAGCAAAAGCACATCGGGCTACCAGTCCCTACAATTTTGCCGAGTTTAGTGGAAATCCTTTCAGCCGTTCGGGCTAAAAGTGAGTTCAACCGCCCTATATAAATTAACATGGGGAAAACACGTTTCGGGACCCCCCTTTTATCTCGGCCCCTGCTTGACGAATCCCCCCTTTCAGGGAAGGAGCAGAGCGGAGCGGGCCATCTTCTTTGAGAAATTCGCGAAGATCCGTCCACCGGCGCCAAAGTTATTCCCAATAGAATGTTGCGGATTTCCTATGGAAAGTAGATCCTAACTATAACTACCTACTGGCGACCGCCAGTGGGTAATATATATGTATTGGCCATCTGCTTTTTGGTGCACGCTAGAAACTTTGCACATGGTGTGTGAATAGAGTAAAAAACTTTTTACAAATTACCTGTTGCTGTCCCGTGACTTCAACTGATATACATTTGGGGAGAAGAAACATAGAAATATATATATATATATATATATATATATATTTCACCAACTATTCCCCAAAAGGGGAAAACAACGGGTCGCACAACTAGTTCGGATTTAAACAGCAATCCTTTTTATTTTCTCAAATCACAGGGCAACTAGCGCATTGATCAATGCGCTAGTTGCCCTGTGATTTGAGAAAATAAAAAGGATTGCTGTTTAAATCCGAACTGGTTGTGCGACCCGTTGTTTTCCCCTTTTGGGGAATAGTTGGTGAAATAGTAAGCGGCTGGGTTCTGCCGCAGGATACCGCACATGTGTGAGCGCTGCGTAAACTCCCGAGAAGGAACCGCTGTGGAGGAGATATATATATATATATATATATATATATTACCTACTGGCGGTCGCCAGTAGGTATATATAGTTAGGATTTTTTCTCTATGGGATTTTTGAAAATTCTATGTCTAATAACTTTGGCGTTTGTGGATGGAATTGGCTGAAATTTTCAGGAAAATGGCACATTTTGTTTCTGAGCAGCCCTTGAAAATTTGGGGGGGGTTCGTCAAGGGGGGGCCGAGAAAAAAGGGGGGTCCCAAAACGTGTTTTTAACATTGAGTTTTCCATAGGGCGGTTGGCCTCACTTTTAGCCCGAACGGCTGAATGGATTTGCACGAAACTTGGCAAAATTGTAGGGACTGGTAGCCCGATGTGCCTTTTGTAGGTCTCAATATATGTGCTCCAGTGGATTTTGAGAAATTAACGTTTAAAAAAAGATATATATCTGTAACAGCGGACCGGGCAGCGCTCCAGTACGCGTACTTTTCGCGCAACGGAGCTTTGTGAAGCGAAGCTGATTGGTTCTCCGGCGTCTGTAAACATTCCAAACAGTCCGTAGCGGCCGCCATCTTGTCTCTCGGTAGGATCGAGAGACAAGAGGAGGCCAAAGCAAAGGGGCAAATGACCATAAGGGGGAATAGTAGATCCTCGCTGACCCCCTACGTTTGATGTGGAGGTTTTAAAAGGGCCCCGCGGGGCAAAAAAAAATAATAATAATAATAATCGAACGGCTGAATGGATTTGCACGAAACTTGGCAAAATATTAGGGACTGGTAGCCCGATGTGCCTTTGCTAGGTCTCAATATATGTGCTCCAGTGGATTTTGAGAAATTAACGTTCAAAAAAAGATATATATCTGTAACAGCGCTCCGCTTCGCGTACTTTTCGCGTTACGGAGCTTTGCGAAGCTGATTGGTTCTCCGGCGTCTGTCAACATTCCAAACAGTCCGTAGCGGCCGCCATCTTGTCTCTCGGTAGGATTGAGAGACAAGAGGAGGCCAAAGCGAAGGGGGAAATGACCATAAGGGGGCATAGTAGATCCTTCCTGACCTCTTAGGTTTGATGTACCATTTTGCCAAATTTGGTGTAATTCCGTTCAGCCATTCAGGCTGTAGACGTATGTAAATGTCCTATGGAAAATTGCATGGGGAAAACACATTTGAAAGTGTTGAAATTTAGAACCAATTAAAATGTTAGTTTGGTTTTGTATTTGTGTGTGATGAAAGTTAATTGGTTATGTATATATGTCAAATGAGAGGAAACCACAGCCATTTTGTGATACTACTGTCTGAGGTACATTTGTGAGGAATTTTTGGTGGTGAATTTCTGGTGTTTGATTTACACAGTACTAACACTTCTCCTACTTTTAAAAGGTGAGTTGTTAATTTGTAAGGGGAACTATGTTGTACACTTGAAGATAATTTGAAAAATGTTTTCTGTTATTTATTTGCAGTCCTTCTGTTATACTAAATACTTGATAAAGTTAGTTTTATATTATGTATCACTAAAAACGATAAATGAAAGTGATTATTTTTTTCTGCAATTTACAGCAAGCAATTTCAAAATAAAATGGCTCACAATGAAGAGACCGTGGCAATTTCTTTTGAATTGTCCACTACATTGATTGAAATTGAGAGCACCAATAATGAAATATTGTCACAAGGAGGAGATGACTTGTATGATTCCATTAGATTGATTGAAATGGACAGCACCAATAATGAAATATTGTCACAAGGAGATGACTTGAATGATTCCACTACATTGATTGAAATTGAGAGCACCAATAATGAAATATTGTCACAAGGAGGAGATGACTTGTATGATTCCATTAGATTGATTGAAATGGACAGCACCAATAATGAAATATTGTCACAAGGAGGAGATGACTTGAATGATTCCACTACATTGATTGAAATTGAGAGCACCAATAATGAAATATTGTCACGAGGAGATGACTTGAATGATTCCACTACATTGATTGAAATTGACAGCACCAATAATGAAATATTGTCACAAGGAGGAGATGACTTGAATGATTTTTTTGATCAATCTCTTGATGGCGAATTTATCGAATGTTTGGAGACCATAGAGTTACAAGAATCATCATTGCAGACTTTTCATGAGGACATTGCTGATGAGGACATGTTACTAGTTCTTTCAAATTTAGAAAATTCTGAAGAATAAATTTATATTTAGAAATCAAAAATAGTTTGAGACATTATTCATTTTTATTTTTAATTTATGAGGTTGTAGCGAAGTGATTGTAGTATAAAATGAGACTTATAGTATAGAGTGCAACATTTTTATGTTACATGGTAAGTTTACTCATATTTACTTCCCTTCTGCCACCATATTATCTCCAATGTGTATTTGACATCTCTTCTTCATCTCCGGCCTCCTTTCTCTCACTGTGTGTCTCTGATGCATCTTATCGCTGCTATTTTGTGTAATTACAGAAGAGAGTAAAATAAAATAGTTCGGAACGTGAAAAGGGGGCAAAGTAGAGTACCCCTCACCCCCTAGGCCTTCTCAGGCGGTCCCAAAAGGATCAGTTTCTGCTTTCCTGAGAGATTATGGTATGAGTTCCATATACCACAATAATTTGCATTACAACATGCAAGATATATATCTCCTATTACCAACTTTTGGAGATATTCGCGCTAAGCGCGAATATCTCCAAAAAGTAACACCTGCCCTGAGCAGTTCTTAGCCATGTTATCCAATGGGAGGTGGATAACATGGCTAAGAGCATTAGCTCCGTAATGCATGAATATCGCTGACTTTTTAGCGATATTCATGCATTGCGGCCGTTTTTTATCGCATTTGCGATAAACCTTGATAATAGCAAGGTTTATCTTCGATAATTTCTGACGATGCTTAGCGGTAAAAAATTCGTTGGTAAGCATTGTTAGCGATAAATATCGCTTAACTTTGGTAATATGCACCAACGTCTGTTAACGTTCGATTCGAAGGAAATGAGGAAGTGTTGAAAAACATTGTTTGCGCCATCTTGCCTTTTTTGAAATGCCACACTTTTGTCGTGCACAGCAGCCATTTTAGATGCCTTGACCAGACCCACTCTCTGCACGCTGTCGATTCGTAGCATGGCTCTCCACCCTCGCAAGCATCTTCCCCAGGCACTGGTCACCCCCGCTCTCTGTCTTATGCATGGGCAATAAACCTCCCCCCATCTGCGCTGCTCTTCCCTGAGAATCACACTCTGTGCCTGCCCGACACCTCCCTTTCGCCCTATTCACTACCGCACCCTCTGACACTCCTCTTCCTCTGTGTCCGATTGTCCAGGCTATCAGCTAGCCCTGCAGATGTAGTTTATGGCTCCAGCTGTAAAGAATCACCCCTCTTCAAAGGAGTTATAGTAGATCAAGGCCCACACCCGATGAGATCCGTCACACCACACGTGTTCCTACTATCTGAAAACCATCCTGTATTGTGATTGGGGAGGGGACCGAGCCTGAAGCGGAAGATTCCAGGAATGACTCTTGGTACATCAAAGTTTTTACAATTATGTGTCACATTAAAAATATATAGCACTCCAACAAAGTAGTAGGAATATAAAACTTTAATAACATATAAATATATACAACAAAACAAAAACAGTAAAAACATTTAAACAACGAAGAGACCGTGGCAATTTCTTTTGAATTATCCAATAGATTTATTGAAATTGACAGCACCAATAATGAAATATTCTTGTCAGTAGCGGTCTGTTGTGCAAATAGTTCCAAGGCAGCAGAACGCGCTGAAATCTAGATGGCACGAAAGTGATGTCTAGTAAGTTGCCGCCCAGCAAATAACGGCGTGGGGCGCCGCGGGGGTGAGTGAGTCCAGTAGGCACCACAGCTATTCTTACCGGCATCGCAGAATTACTGCTGGGGACAATGCCTGTGCTGTAGCAGGGTCACAGCAGAAACAAAAAGGATTTTGTTGAAGATGTTGTTGGTTTTAAATTTGAAAACAGTTCTGGTGTCAACTGCTATGCTAATGTAGTGGTTAATGTTTTGTTTTCTCTAGAAAATGTAAAAGAGGGGGAGGCAGTCCAAAGTTCCGTTAAAAGGGCAAAGGAAAGGATCGGTGGTTTGAACTATCAGTCAAAAAGGGGAGGGGGTGCAACAATTGTTCCTACCGGGTCACACTGTGCTTTCACCGGAACTGAGGTCTGCAGGATTCTAGTAATTCAAAGTGAGGCTGGCGCCAGCATGGGAGCGCCGACGTCCCGCGGATACAGTTTCGTCACTCCATGGGCGATCATGGCAGTCATTCCCCATCGGGGGTCGGAGACTCCCGCGGCTCCTCTAGAATCTTCAAGGTCGTGGAGGACTACGGTGGTGGAGTCAACCAGTGACCGGGCCATTTCTTTATGCTGGGCCCGCTCTTGCCAGGTCGACCGCCATTTTGAGAGTTCGGTAGCTACTGGCGATCGCGGGGTCAAATGAGCGGACGGGCTCCACCCTGCCGGGCGAGACGTTGCAGCATGGCCACAGTGGAAGAACCCTTTTCCGGGCGCCTGGAGCGCTGAGGGTGCAGCTGGGAAGCCTCCACCTGGGGAGGCGGGAGAGGCCTGTTCGCACCGTCTCTCCCTCCCAGTGCACCCCACGGCGTCTCGCTTGAGATTTGTTATGGCCGGACCAGGCAATGAGGACGAGGGGGGGGGGTCGGAGGCATGTGCAAGACATCCCCCCCCAGTGTTGTCGCAGCCATTATTCATGAAAGAAGAAGTGTCCCGTCCGTCTTCGGGCCGGGCTTCCGGTAGATGTCGGCCGGACGCCCCTGGCTCTGGCCCCATGAACGGGTTTCTTGGTTTATCGGCTGCAGCCGGATCCCGTCGTCCTCGGCCCCCCGAGCGTTGGTGGCCGGACCGGAAGAGCATGTGGCGGGAGTACCTGCAACTCTCAAGGGCCACCGCGGCCGGACTGGGAGAGAGAGGGGAGGGTCGAGGAGACATTCCCCCCCCCTGCAACTGTTCAGCGTTGTAAAGGCAATCCCCTGGCCGGGTCCCACTGGCCTCGGCCTCTCCTCCGGCTACACCCTACGTTAGGATCTCCTGGCCGAGGCGTGGCAGCAGGACCTGCCTTATATGGGCTGCTCCCGGCTGGGCGTAGCCGCAACCCTGCCCCACCTTGGAAGTTTCCAGAGTGGGGGCGGATGTTCTACTGACTTGCATTTTCCCTAGTCTATCGATTTTTTTGGCGTGGCAGGCGGTGGGACAGCGAGGGGTGATTTGGTTTCTCTTACTGTTTTTCTGGTCTCTCACCACTGGCATATTTTAACGTTTTCTTGTTTCTAGGACATTAATAGGTTTTATCATTACGTTATGTTATCGTTTCTTTGTTCGTTGTTTAATAAAAGTTCATGTTCATCAGTGGCCTACTGATTTTCGTTTTCCTATTCTTTTCTTTCCAGGTTGTTTCATGCTAAAGTTTCTGTTAACAGGATACAGTGATCACTTCGTTATTATTGCATATGTCCTTTTCACTAGGGGTGCTCTCTGGTCGGGCCAGATGACGTATCTCTAGTAAATGGTCCGGGTGAAACAGGTGCATCAATCAGTGGGGAGTAGATAGGCATGACAGATTACAACGGGGGAGAAAGGTCCGCATTACGTACCCTTTCACTACTTGCAAAGATTTTCCTACGTTTATTTGCAAACAGGGAATACCTCCAAAAAGAACTAATTCCCAAACAGTCAATGTTCGGACAATCAATCAATCAATGAGGAATGAAATAGGTACGACGTGTTAAAGGCTTGCGTTACCTACCCTTCACTATCTGCAAAGGGAGAGAGAATATTCCTATTCTTCCTCGTTTGCAGGCAGAGAAGATCCTTAAGAGAACCAACTTCGAACAATTCAATGCTCGATTGAAACAATCAACAAGGGGTACTGTGAACACAAATGAACGCCGCTTATGTACATACGCATTGCTATTTTCAACAGGTTGTTCCTAATGTTTCTATTTTAGCGAGGTCAAAAAGAGATCCCATTAGTGGCCTACTGATTTTGCTCGATTCCTTTTGTTTTTTTACACGATTTTTCGCTATCTGCAAAGACTAAACAGAGTATTGCGACTCTGTGCTTGTTTGTAAATAGAGAATGAACCAAAGAGAACAATCAATCAAATGGAGAGAGAAGCAGGCACGACGGATTACAAAGGGGGCAAAGGGCTGCGTTAACTACCCTTCACTATCTGCAAAGAGAGAGTACTCCTAATAGAAATGAGGGGTGGGGGGCAGCATTCAAAGCAGATCAGTGTGCATAAACACGAAAATGTTTTTACTTACCACGTACTTGACATTCGACAGCTTATGATATTTGCTATTAAAAAACCATTGAAATTCACTGAAAAAACCATAGGTTATAGACCATATATAGTTAGGAATTAGCATTTACAAAACCTTGAAAATTCACTGAAAAAACCATAGGTTATAGACCATATATAGTTAGGAATTAGCATTTACAAAACCTTGAAAATTCACTGCAAAAACCATAGGTTAGAGACCATATATAGTTAGCTGGACATTTTATTGACATAAAACCAATGAAATTCCATATATAGTTAGTTGCACTAACTATATATCGCGCACCCGCAATCCACTGCTGATGATGTCACATATTACATCATTCATGACATGGTCAGTGACATCACTGATGACATCACTGATGACATCTCAAATGACATCACTGATGACATCACTGATGACATCTCATTTGACATCAATGACCACATCACTGATGATATCATTCATGTGACAATACAATGCATCTCCTCACATTTTAATATAACCTCTGTTTCACCCAGTGTTAAAAAGAGAGTATAATTTTTGAAACCATTGACACACCAATACTAGTTACTACATACGCACTCACTGATTGCTACGTCTACAAACACCTTCACTCATTCACCCATACAATCATTCATACATACAATCACTCATCTTTACAACACTATCATATGCACTCATACACCTATACAGACACTCACAGTCTGCCACTCATCCATGGAGTTACTCACACACCTAGTCAGTCCTGTAAAGAATCAATGACACTTCCATTTTCTTGTCTATACAGTTAAACATAGAGCACCTTACATTTTCAAACATATACTAACACATACTTACCTTCTTATACAATCATTGATACAAGTACAGATTGATCTGCACAGAGTCACACACCTCCCAGCTAGCCACACACACACTCAGTCTCCCATACAAATACTTGGGCAATCAATCAATAACCCATATAGTTACTCATATAGCTACTGATCAACACATGCAGCAGTTTACAGAACAACAGACATAATGATGCACAAATTAAGACAGTTTAGTCACTAACCCATGCACTCAGTGAGACACATTTAATCACTCACTCATACAGTCAGTCATGCACCTACTAAATCCTTCGTCCAGACACTTACACATCCACTCATTCTTCAATATGTAAGACATATTTAAACTTTACAGAAACACGCAGTCACTGGATGATGTCATCAGTGATGTCATCAGTGATGTCATTTGAGATGTCATCAGTGATGTCATCAGTGATGTCACTGACCATGTCATGAATGATGTAATATGTGACATCATCAGCAGTGGATTGCGGGTGCGCGATATATAGTTAGTGCAACTAACTATATATGGAATTTCATTGGTTTTATGTCAATAAAATGTCCAGCTAACTATATATGGTCTCTAACCTATGGTTTTTGCAGTGAATTTTCAAGGTTTTGTAAATGCTAATTCCTAACTATATATGGTCTATAACCTATGGTTTTTTCAGTGAATATATATATATATATATATATATATATATATATATATATATATATATATATATATATATATATATTACCTATAGGTAGTAGGTATATATAGTTAGGATTTTTTCTCTATTTTTTCTTTCTTATATTTTTTCCATTTTGACTATCTACATTGATTGGGAATTTTAATTCCTCAAAAAGCATTTTCAAAATTCAAAATAAATTCATTCTTGTGGAAAAAAATATTTTTCTTTCTTATTACCTACTGGCGGTCGCCAGTAGGTATATATAGTTAGGATTTTTTCTCTATGGGATTTTTGAAAATTCTATGGCTAATAACTTTGGCGTTTGTGGACGGAATTGGCTGAAATTTTCAGGAAAATGGAACATTTTGTTTCTGAGCAGCCCCTCAAAATTTGGGGGGGTTTCGTCAAGGGGGGGCCGAGAAAAAAGGGGGGTCCCCAAAACGTGTTTTTAACATTGAGTTTTCCATAGGGCGGTGGGCCTCACTTTTAGCCCGAACGGCTGAATGGATTTGCACGAAACTTGGCAAAATTGTAGGGACTGGTAGCCCGATGTGCCTTTGCTAGGTCTCACTATATGTGCTCCAGTGGATTTTGAGAAATTAACATTCAAAAAAAGATATATATCTGTAACAGCGCTCCGCTTCGCGTACTTTCGCGTTACGGTAGGATCGAGAGACAAGAGGAGGCGAAAGCGAAGGGGCAAATGACCATAAGGGGGCATAGTAGATCCTCCCTGACCCCCTAGGTTTGATGTGGAGGCTTTAAAAGGGCCCCGCAGGGCAAAAAAAAATAAATGTTTTTTTGTTTTTTTGCGTGGGGAGCGTCCGGTTCGCGAACCGGGAAACGTTCTGGGGAGCGTACTTTGTTGAAAATTAGTGAAAAAAGTTAGAGTAAAATAATAATTGTGAGTGATCAGATGTAGGGTAGCTCTGAGAAGAGCTTTTGGGTTTAGGGTACATTTAGGTACTTATAAGTAGGTACCAATGCACAGTCTTAAATTCAGAATGAAAATTCTGTTGCCCTCATCTGAGAAGTGAACTCCATCTCCTCTGTAGATATCTTGCATGTAGTAACGCAAGTTATTGTTGTACAAGGAGCCCATTCCATGGTCTCTCATGTAAGCTGAAACAGATTTGTTTACATGCTTCCTCGACTTCTCAATGTGTGGACAAAATTGGTTCGACCACCTCCATTTCTGTCTTTGGCATATATTTGAATATACCAAGGCAGTCTGAGGAAAAAGTGCCATCAATTGCTCAAAGGTGTCCTTTAAAAGCATTTCCAGACCTACCCCAGTCAAAGTGCCCAAATCATTACCTCCACAGTGCACAATTAACAGGTCAGGTTTTGGCAAATGCATAAAGGTTTTCACCAATGGTATCAATTGGTGACATTTTAATCCTCTGTGGCCAAACCACTTAATTTCCACATCTTGTAAATTGAGGTTAGGTAAATTCCTGTTCTCAGCGTACCTCTGAGCCCAATAGATGTAACTATGTCCAACAATCCAGACAGAAAACATGGTGAGAGAAGGTTCTCCTGCAGTCAGATGAAGTGTGGCAATGAAATGGCAGTTGAAAAAATAAGAGTGTAAAATGAAAAAAACTGTGGAGTTTCTGTGTTAATGAAGCAGTAAGAGTGATTGGTGGATTTTGATTACTGAAAACAGAAAGTTAGGGTGCATGGATGAGTTCTTTGAAAGATGTATTTTGAGTGGTGAAGAAAAAATCATTAAATGAAAGAATGCACTGGATATGCAGGTGCACTGAGAGTTCAGAGTTCAATTGCAACATTGTTGTGTGAACTTGCAAACACCAGAGGTCTTCCAAGAGGTGGTTGCTATGCAAAACAAGCAGAGAGGGCAGAGGGGGGAAGGGTTTTGATTTGAAAAAAAGTGAGGGAAGAGTTTTGATTGGGTGACATGAGAGATATGTGTGAAGAATTACAGCATTTCTGTGCTTTTGATAGCTGCAGACTCTGGAGTGCATACCTTTTGCTCTGCTGAAGACAAATTGGTGTGTTTCTGAGACTGTTTTGAAACTCAAAGTATTTGCTTAGGTGAAAAAAAGATTTCTTTAATTTAGATAGAGAATAGTGTGCTTTAAGGAGAAAATTATGAAGAAAGTTGTGTTTTTCAAATGTTGCTTTGTGTCAAGTGTTTTACAAATAGATTTTGTTTCTTTGAGAAATTGTAATTGGAGAAAATGTGAAGTATTAGTACTGACAGGGTTTTTATGTACATAGGAGCTGTGGAGTGTTTTCAAATTATGACTTGTAAATCGTTTTTGAGGAAAAGGAATGGTTTTAATATTTATGACAAGGACATAATGGTGTATTCTTCTTTATAAGGCAATTGAGTGTCTCTGATGTTATTTTTTCCATTTTAATGTACGACCTTTCCCTGTGGAGCAAATTGCTTGTAAATATGGTCCCACCTGTGCATGGCAAATTTAGATTTTGAATGTTTGCGTTACATAGCCATGTTAAAAGTGACCCAAGCATGCTGCAAAGGCAATCAAAAAACGCTTTCATGTGTCTTAAGGACATTTTAAGTCATTTCCCCATGTGGAGTGTTTTTAAATTATGACTTGAAAATCGTTTTTGGGGAAAAGGAATGCTTTTAAAATTTATGACAAGGACATAATGGTGTATGCTTCTTTATAAGGCATTTCAGTGTCTCTGATGTTATTTTTCCAATATTAAATTAAAAGACCTTTCCCCGTGGAGCAAATTCCTTGTAAATATGCTCCCACCTGTGCATGGTAAATTTAAATTTTGACTGTTTGAGTTACATAGCCATGTTAAAAGTGACCCAAAAAAGTTGCAAAGGCTTAAAAAAAACACTTTCATGTGTCTTGAGGACATTTTAAGTCATTTCCCCGTGAGCAGTGTTTTCAAATTATGAGTTGAAAATCGTTTTTGAGGTAAAGGAATGTTTTTAAAATGTATGTGCGCCATATGCCTCCAAATTTCTTTTTCAGGGGTGCAGCAGGGTGTTCTTGAGACACCCCTGCACCCTCGAAAAAATTCCAAATTTGCGATGAGCTAATTGCTAATCGCAAATTGCACCTTTATTCCTATGGGTCTCCTGCTCCATGGAAATGAATGGGTAATTTGCAATTAGCAATTTGCTCATCGCAAATTAGGAATGGTAAAGAATCGCTATTTATTCCTTAAAGTTCGCTATTTAGGAAATGCAAAAAACTTTGATGATACATATGGCGGTTCATCTCTAACAAGATAAGAAGCTTAGGGATAGATTTATGATGACTGGCGCATCACCAGGGATGTGCCAGTCATCCTGCGCCGCTGTTCCGCCACCCATGGTGTGCTGCATTTACAATGCGGCGCACCATGGGGCAAAAACAGCACAGATGCGTGACGCATCTGTGCCGTAAAGGTGGCGCATTGCTGGAGTTGTATCGCAAGTGTGATGAAGCTCCAGCAAGGCTCAGGGGTGCCCCTGTCGTAGGGTTTCTGTTCTCACACAGAACTAAGCACAGAGGATTGGAACCTCGGCGAATTAGGGTGCCCCAAAACTCACCTTAGTATCCAAAAACCCCTTAACAAGCTAGCTACAGTGTCACATTGGATATAACAAACTCCCAATCTTTAGACAATCCAGAACATGAACTTACAGTACCTCAGGATACGTGGAACTCATGAACACTCGGTCGTTATATATTCATTACAAACGAGAACATGGAGTTAAGAAGAACACATGTGCATTTGAAATGTTTATTTACTAATGCCGTCTTCTCAGGCGTAGTATCTTAGATAATACAAGTACACATATTATCAGTAGCAAAATTACCAGCATAGTTACTAGTACATAAAAAGCGAATGGTGACAGTATGTTAACATGCTGTAAATGAATAAGAGTTAGCAACAATTATATTTCACCCTCCCTAATACACATATTATATTATTTGCTAAGGAGGTCTCTTTGGGTTGGTTTAGGGCGGGCCCATACCTTAGTGTCCTAGATTTGAAGGAATCACATCAGCATACACCAGCTCTCTATTCATGTGAACCGCATCAAGTGTTGTGTATGTGTGTTCGGCAAAGCAATATAAAACCCGCCTCATGCCCAGAATTGGCAGAAGCTGCACTTATGTTATGACTATGAAGTCGTGGAGATCAGACCTCATAACAATTCTGTATCGTGTTGTTCTTGAAACTTCAGCACTCGCTGTACAGATATAGTTTAACAAGCAAAGCAGATAGTAGAGCAATAACATATTATTCTCATGTAAACCACGATGAACTACTAGGTTGAAAGCTAAAGCAACAACTAAGTGTCGTGTGCAGAAGTTGCAAAAAAGGAAAAATGGCGTTTAAACCAGTAATGAGCCCATGCTAACTTAACACGGTGTAAAGATATCCAGGATCTACATGACACCCCCCCATGATCCGGAAACGAACTGAATAAGATAATAGAAGTGCCATCTCATGAGAGCAGATTGCAACTTTATATGTGCACGGTCCGCAAGGTAAAACATTAAAAACTTGCAAAATTTAATGCTAAAAAAAAATAAAACAGCCAACTACTTTATCGAGGCTTAAGCCAATAGGCAAGCTAAATAATAAAAACTTGACAAATAAGTCAATGAATTGTCAATGAAATGCTAGTACTCAGCATATCAAACATGAAAAAGGTCTATGACATAACTGTGTATGCAAAATAAGCTGCAACAGCCTCCAATAGGAAGTCACCGTCTTCATCCGAAAACAGTTCAGCCATCCAACTTAAAAGCGGAAAAGAATATACGTGCTCTCCCAGCACCGGATCCTCTATCACCATCAGAGGACAGCTCGGTGGGTTTTCAAGAAAGTTCTGTTCCAAGAAAGACTGTGTTGCCGCCAGTAAATTCCAGGGACCAATTAGTCCATGCATCAATGCCACAGCCATAATCCTTTCGCCAGGACAAACCAACTCGTGAGTAATGATAGGACTCATCAGCTGATTAAAGTCGACGTCAGGAGAAACCGGTCCGCAGAGACACAAATCAATGGCCCAATCGAAATCACAGGTCAGGCAGTGAAATACAGGCTGGACACAGGTGAAGTAGGAGAATCGAAAAGATAATCCATATGCCGTGCTTAATATCGCCAACGGCATTGTGCCATAATATTCAAGCATGCGATTGCGGAACAGCGTCAGCAGCTGCAGGGCGGGACCTTGCACAGGAAGGACATCCATATTTAAAAATGTAAAAAAGCACAAGAGCGTCCGCTGCTAATGCAAGTAAAACTGGGAATCCACCAAACAAAGTGGAAAAAATAGAATGAAAGAAAGTAGGGACGACTCCAAAGATTTTCTCAAATGAAGTCACGAGACCACTGCTAACAACTTTAAAAAAATGCGCCAGGTCCTTTGTGGAGGACGCGTTAAAGATAGTCCGAACCATCTCGCTGAAATGCAAAGGCGAATCAGTATTTAAAAGGGCCTGCACCTCTGTACGGGTGTTCGCTATGTGAAGCACGAAAGTTTCACGGGCCGAACTCAAGGCCACCTCTCTCTGAGACAAAAGAGCCCTTATTCTTGCCATGCCGTTGAAATCTGCACACAAGGTTGGTATTTGTGGCCAGATTGAAAACTCCCTATGTTCATGTGTGGGAGGAAATAGAACATTTCTGCAGCAAATAACCCGTTCACTTACTATTACGATAAAAGGAATACTTGTAATTAACCCACAACAATCTTCATTATTGAGCATCAAATAACTACCATTTTCCAACAACTTGAACGTGGGGATGATAGCAGGAACTGCCGTGCCTTGCAACACGCAAGTCATATTTGGTCGGTCTTTGTTGCATGAACCGTGTAACTGTATGTGCCTACACATTAGTGAATGATCTGGCGTCTCAGTGCATTCCTCTCCATTCAGATAAACTTCTTGGTCATCTTTGAAACATCTGTATGTGTATGGAAGCGACCAGACCTCATGAAGAAAACCACTACCTAAAGGTTCATAACGACCTATTGGTACATATTTCATACAATTTGAAAACTTATATAAAGCAAAAGGCAGCGTTATTAAACCGTGGATAAGGCACGTTGCAGCATTGGCCTCTGCCACTGAAAAAGGCAAAGATTCTAACCTTTCAATATGTAACATAGAAAAGGAAGCATCACGCATTGACAGCAAGCGTTGTTTGTTAGTCAAATTGAAAGGCGCAAATAAAGAAGAAATGTTCATGTATCCCCAGGGAACTTTACCATTTTTCAGAGTTTGAAGGGTCCAAGCAAATTGCATGATTGATTTTAATTGATTCTGACCATGGTATAACACTGACACTTCATCATGCACAATATCGACAACTGACGACACAATGTCATCTAGTGTGTAAATTCTAGATGAAAGAACGCTAATACTATTGTCAACAACTGCAAGCACTTTTTCAAGATTCGCTTGATCAATAGCCCTAAGGCGTGTAGCAGCCTCAATCTGAGTCAGTTTCCAAATTTCATTGTAAGCTGCATATATCCACCTTTTCGACCTGCCACTAGCCGGGCCTTTAATGAAATCATTCAAATCCACGTCTGCATTCAGTTTAGAAAGGTGACTTTTAACTGCAAGTAAAGTTGAATGCTTCAGCCAATTCTGACACAATTTTCCTACAGAGTAAGTCGTGACAGTGTGGACCAAGTCAAACCGGGGATCAGATCTAACATTTTTAAAACCTTCTGTTAAACCCAAAAATCGATTCTGGCAAGCATCTGAACTACGTTGCCAAAGCAGCCAACCTTTTGGATTTATACTGGAAATGTTAAAGGAAGAATTACGGAGTAGGGCCTGTAAATCACTAATGGACAACCGAGTAAAATTACTCCAACCATCATATTCCTCTACCTCCGGGATAGTAGGGGTGTTTAATTTTTTAGAAGTAGCCAATCCAAAGCATGTGGTCTGGGAAATTGTTTCATTCAGAAACAACATATGATTCGGGATGAGACATGCACGGTGCAAAGCCTCAGTGCCTTGTACCTGCCAGGTTTGTGAACCCCAAACTGATGTAGATCCTGGATATCTTTACACCGTGTTAAGTTAGCATGGGCTCATTACCGGTTTAAACGCCATTTTTCCTTTTTTGCAACTTCTGCACACGACACTTAGTTGTTGCTTTAGCTTTCAGCCTACGTGCGTCAAGACCTATGCCTGCTTCAACCAGGCGCAGGGTTTTGACACAGCTTTGTCCTATCTGATTGTAAATGCGGCACACCATGGGTGGCAGAGCAGCGGTGCACGTTAACTGGTGCATCCCTGGGGATGTGCTAGTTAACATCAATCTGCCCCTTTACATTTAAGTATGTGCAGGGGACACAGAGTCAGTGAGGCTTATCCAAGGTTAAGAAGAGATGAGTCCTGTTCACTGAAAAATTGGACATAGGCTTCACCTCCTCAGCATCGCTGGACATGGCTAAATAATAGCTGCAAAATGTTACTCTTGTTAAACAATTTTACTATTATAATCTCTGAGATTTGTCTCTTACTCTGCAACATCTCATTGTTGTTATCTTTCTTTAAAGATAAAGACAACATCAACATGAGCGACAATCAGCAATCAGTTGATTTCGACCTCATCATTGAACTCGTAATTGAAACATCAGTGGATGTTGATCCCTTGGATGATTTAAATCCTGAGGATGAAGAAGAACCTGATGAGGATGCAGATTTGTCAGAATTGTATGACATAGGATGGGAAGCTGACGTGCTTGAGCCTATGGAACTATAAACATTTATTTAAAAAATGTATAACAAATAAAAAGTAAAAATGTAAACCGTTTAATTTAAAAATAAAGACACCTTCAAAAACAGGTTATGTGTAGTGTCTTCAATAAAATATTAAAATATGCTCATAAAATTAGATCAGATTCACATATAAAACAGCACAGGTAAAAAGAATATAAATTCCATTTCTTTTCTGCTATTTCTGTATTCTAAATTTGCCAAGCACTAAAAAATCTTCTATGTAAAAATGTTAAGTAGTGTGTTAAGTTTTTGATGACTGTTATTGATTTACTGTTGGGTAATAGTGGTTAATAACATTTTTTATTATATTTTACCACAGATTCAACTGCAGATCATTTGAAGATTTCAACATGCCAACCAAAGAAAGACTGAGAAAGGCTGCAAAACGTCAAAGACAGCAGGTCAATGAAAAAAAGCAGCAGTCCTCTAACAAAAATATTTGTCAAGTCACCAAGAAAGCACCGGGTAAGAGTACAAAAACATTCATAAGAAATATCTGTAGTAAAAAAAATATTACTACAGAAAATGTTTCAGTCCAGAAAAGGAGAAGCAATTCAAACGGAAAGGAAAGGCCAATGAAAAATGTTACTGCTAGAGCAAGAGATAACTCTGTGCATGATAGTAGAAGGAAACAACAGTTTAGGGACATTCGTAAACGAATGTTCCGCAACAGGATAATTGGCAATTTGTTAAAAAATATTAAGAAAGGTGAACAGAAAGTGTTTTTTTATAAGAGAAAAAAAATAGTTGAGAAAGTCATTGATCAGGCATTTGAAATTAAACGTAAGTTATTTATTTTGATAATCAATAGAATTAGGAAGCTAAACAAGGCAATTTATGATTTCAAAAGAAATAGTAGATGGAAGAGAATAGTTAATCGTAGTAATTTTTGTGAAGCTTTTTCTGGAGAATGGATGCATAGTTCAAGCTCTGAGGCATTTTTTAATGAGGAGAGTTATTTCCAGGATAATGATTTGGTGCATGCAGTTGACACCAGTGGTCGAGCTTATGAAGTGAAAGATGGTTGTCCAGTTGAAAAAGAAAAACTTGTGACAACAGAGATAGAAGAGGTGTTAGGTAATGAGGTTTTAGGAAGACGTCCTAAGGGTCCTGTGTACACCTGGAAGTGTAGTAGTATTTGCAGTGTACGACAGGATTCCATCAATTTGCTTTGTGATTTTATACGGTCATTTAATAAGAAAAGTTTGAAGCAGAAAATGAAGTTGTTGCAAGAATTAGATCCTTGCAGAGTGAGAGAAGTGACAGGTTTGCATGGGCATTCACTGGCTTGTCTTTCCAGGAGAGTATGCCAGAGTGTTTTTCATCATTTCAGGATGCTAGCAGTGCATCATAATAAAGTGAGGAAATTACTTAGAATGTTGTATTATGCTAAGAGTCCAGCAATTATGCTTAAACAATTATGCGCTGCTCTTTTGCATGGTTCTGAAATAGATGTGAAGAATATATGTGAAGAAATTGAGTTTTGTTACTTTGGAAGTAAAGAGGAGAATGTTGAAATTGACCAAGAAGAAGAGAGTAATGTGGAAGATAGTGTACAGGTTTCCAGTACAGATAATTTCCAGAGGGAAATTGCAATGTTTGAGGTGAAATCAAGTGAGAGGCCAAATTTCACTTGTGTGTGTTGTCGACGCACTTATTATAAGAATCAGACTAAGTTAGTGGATTTATATGCAAAAAGTGAAAGGGAAAATAATAGTGAATGGAAGGATTTTACAACATACTTGATGGTAGAAAATTGTTTTGATTTGGGATTGGATCAACGTGTGTGTACTTATTGTTGTAACAAATTAAATCAAAACCAGATGCCTGCTAGAGCAGTTCATAATAATCTGGAATTGGTTGAGATTCCTTCTGAATTGAAGGATTTAAATACTTATGAATCTATTTTGATTCAAAGTATCCATCCCTTTCAGGCTATTGTAAGAATGGAGCCAAAGACAGGGAAATTGCCTCCATCAGATTTACAGAGAGGATTAAAGGGAAGAGTTGTTTATTTGCCTCTAGATTTGAAGAAAAACATTAACACAATTGGAGTAGAAAAAGTGGAAGAGGACCCTCTGGTTATCTTAGTTAATGGGGTTCCGACAAAGAATAAGAAAATATGGCAAGATTTAGTGGATGTTAGGAAAGTCAAAAAGGCAACATTGTATTTGAAAAAAAATAATAAATACTATAAAAATGTATATGTTGCAGAAGAGGAAGTAAGTGAGGAAGAGGATAGCGATTTGTGTGCTGGTCAAATTGAGAAAGTAGAACCCTGTACTAGTGAAGAAATATATAAACATTATAGTGTTCATCCTTTGCATTCCAAGGAAGTCATGGGGAATGCTATTGAGTTGTTTCAAATGAAACAAGCCAAAGGGAGTCCCATTAGTGTTTGGGAGGAAAGTTTGGAAGCTCGGTGTTTCCCACAGCTTTTTCCAACAGGTCAGGGAGGAAGATATGATGAGCGACCTCATCAAATTCCTGCTTCTGAATACCGGACTTTGCGATTGTATGCAGGAGATGCTAGGTTTCGACAATGCATTCCCTATTTTTTTCATCTCCTGTTTGAAAGCGATCTGTCTGGACTGTCATATGCAGTGAACCACATCTTGAAAAGTGGTATACACATGCAAAACATCTCGGCAAGTGACTTTATGGATAAAGTCAATGTCCAAGACAGTATTTTGGATTCTCACCTGATTAATCTCATGGCGTGTCAGCGTTGTACTAATGAGTACTGGTACCGTTGTCATGGTGATTTAAAATGTATGCTGAGGAATTTAGGAACTCCCACATGGTTCCTCACTCTGAGCTGTGCCGAGTATGGCTGGGAAGACTTACTTGAATTTCTACGAGAGGCAAATGCAAACATCGAAAACATCGAATTCAAGACACCCGGAGAACTGTGCTCTTTGGATCCAGTCAATGTATGCAGGTACTTCAATCATAGATTTGAAGCTATGATGTCTTTCATCATGAATAAGAAGAATCCACCTCTTGGAGAGGTGTTGGATTTCTTCTGGAGAAAGGAGTACCAAGCAAGAGGTGCTCCTCATATACATATGCTGCTGTGGATCAAGGATGCACCTAAATTTGGAACGGATCCAGAAGACTCAGTGATGAGTTTCATACAACAGTATTCTACGTGTGCTGTTCCAAACGCAAAGGAGAAGAAAAGCCTAAGAGAAAAAGTTCTACGTTTCCAAAGCCATCGATGTGGAAAGTACTGTCGTCGTAAATTCCGAAACAAGGACAAGTTCTACACCAAATGTCGTTTCGGCTTTCCACGACCGGTGATTTCTAAAGGAAGAGTAAACAGTTTGATGTCTTCGCTGCGACATGATGTGATGAAGAAATCACCTAAAAACACATACAATTTGAAGAGGAACGAAGAGTCCAAGTACATCAACGACTACAACCCGGTGATTTTGTCCATGTGGAATGCTAACATGGATATACAGTTTGTGGCTGATAACTGAATGGCTGTGGCTCGGTATGTGACATCTTACATCACCAAAAAAGAGAAGACAGAATTGAAGGATATGTGGGAGGACATTTCACATGAAAAGAGCCTCAGCAAGAAGTTGTACAGTTTCAGTCTGAAGATGTTGTCGCATCGAGAAATCGGAGCTTACGAATGCTCTGACCGGTTGTCTTCAGCAAGTCTCTATGCCAAGTCCAGGAGTATCGTTTGGGCGAGTCTTGGTCTTGCTGCAACGCGTAATCGAGTTCTGAAACCTGTGCGGGAAATTGAGTATTTGGCGGAAAAGGAGCCAAACAGTACCGACATTTTGAAGACCAACATGTTGGATACATATTATCCAAATCGAAGCAAACACCTCGACAATGTTTGTCTGTATGAGGTTCTTCAAAATTACATATTCAAGAGGAACATCAAAGAAGATACTGAGAAAGGAGTGTATGCTGTAATAGGAAGTGAGGGATGTCTGGTCAAGCAAAGAAAATGCCACTTGGTAAACCATCGAAAATTGAGTGGCGAATCTTCTGAAAAAAAGGAGTTTTTCTATTTAGCACTTTTGCAACTTTTCAAGCCTTGGCGTGCAGAAGAGGAACTGCTTGGAGATTTCCTCTGTTACGAAGACTCTTTCAATGCTGCCAAGGAGACCATAGAATGTCCTGCTTTTCCCAAATATGTAGAAATGTTGAATGCGGAAATTGAGCAGGAAGCAACGATTGCAGCCGAGATTGCCAGAGACAGTTCTCAGGACAGTCAGAGTTCTGCTTCATTGAGTCAGGATCCACTAGGAGGACCTGTTATCGAAAATGAAGCTGCAACTGCTATGAATGAAGTGGAAAGAGCCATGGCACATGCTCAGGAGGATGCGGTTAACTTAGAAGAGTTGGAAAGACAACTCAACGTTGAGCAGAGGAAAATATATGACGAAGTTACCATGCAAATTGATCATGGATTAAGTCATGACAAGAAAGAGTGTTCATGTACGTCGTTGAAGCCTGTCCGACTGTACGTGAGTGGAGAAGCGGGAACTGGAAAAAGTTTCCTTATTAAAGCAATTTCATGCTATTTGCAGGAAAGGACAGAGTCATCGCTGTCTTGTGTTGTCACCGCTCCAACTGGACTGGCAGCACATAACATTAAAGGGATTACTTTACATCGTTTACTGATGCTGCCAGTGGAGCATGACAACAAATTACAATATCACAAGCTATCTGGAGATGCTTGTTTTGAAGTTTCAAGAATCTTGAGGAAAATGAAACTTCTCATCATTGACGAAGTAAGCATGGTTTCCAATGTCATGCTTGCGTTTGTGCATTTGAGAATGCAAGAAGTTCTCAAAACAGAGTATGATGTGTTATTTGGTGGCAAACACATCATTGTTTTCGGAGATCTTCTGCAGCTGACACCAGTGAAAGGGCAACCTGTGTTCAAAATGCTCACGCATGAAGATACCAGGAAGTGCCTAGGGAGCATTGGCAATGTCAATATATGGTTAAACTTCAATTATGCTGAACTGCATGAAAATATGCGTCAGGCGAAGGATGAAGTTTACAAGAGTATTCTACAAGATGTTAGAATTGGAAAAGTGACCGAGCATGGGAAAGAAGCTTTACATGCACGATTACTGTCAAATTTATATCCAGAACAAGATGTTGTGCCTGAGAATATTTTTCAGAAAATTACTGAGAAGAAATCTGGAATATTTTTGATGCCAACTCTTGCAGAATGTGCCAAATTCAACAACAAAATGTTGCATTTGGAAAAGCAGGAGATTGTGAAACTAGAAGCTATTGACAGAGTAGAGCATATGGGATCAACAATTATTTTGTCTGAGAATTTGAAATCAAAATTGGATTCATTAGAGAAGACTATATCTAAAACTGCAGGTTTTGAAAAGACTCTGAATGTGTGCTTGAACTGCCGTATAATTTTAAGAAGGAATTTACATGTTGAAAGAGGTCTGGTTAATGGATCAATGGGTAATGTTGTTGATTTTGTGAAATACAGAAATAGAGATGGAATTGAATTTTTAAAAATTAAATTTGATGGCATTGAGGAAGTACAGCTAATTGGTCGTTGCTCTGCTAGATTTTTGCTTGTACAAGACTTATATGTTCGCCGTAAGCAGTTTCCTGTTTGCTTGGCATATGCGGTGACAATCCATAAATCGCAAGGTTTAAGTGTAGACAGTGCATTGGCGAATATTGGCAGTTCTGTGTTCAAGGAGGGTATGGCATATGTGGCATTGTCACGAGTTAGAACTTTATCGGAATTGTACTTGATTGAGTGTGATGTCACAAACATTTGTGCGGATCTAGATTGTGTTAAGGAATACAATAGGTTAAGAAGAGAGAATGCGCCACATTTGCCTCAATATCCTTTGTTTGAGAAACGTGTGGTAGGCCGGAAACGAAGAAATGTGACAAATACTAGGGAGGTTGCAGCAAAAAGACGAAAAGTCGATGAACCTGAAATTATAAGCAGAAACAAAAAGGATTCTGTTGAAGATGTTGTTGGTTTTCAATTTGAAAACAGTTCTGGTGTCAACTGCTATGCTAATGTAGTGGTTAATGTTTTGTTTTCTCTAGAAAATGTAAAAGAAGAGATTGTGGTCAATTCTGATCAAAGATTTTGCAGTTTGTTAAATTCTGTGTTAGAGAAATGTAGCACAGATAGAACAAAAATAGAAAGTGTGTCTGAAATTCGAAATCTGTTAGACAGATGTTCAGGCCAAACACAATTCTCTCAAAATATTCAGCAAGATTGTCAGGAGTTTTTAATGTATATACTTGATGTATTACATGCTGAAGGTGTAGATATAGATCACCTGTTTGGGCTTTCTTATCAATGGCAGCATGACTGCGAGAACTGTAGGGTATCAAGTAGTACTAGTGTAGACTCAGAAAGATTTATATATTTAACTTTGCCAGACAGTAAATCAGTTTTAATAAACTAGTAAAAGCAGCTGATCACAACATGGAGTGTAGCCAATGTAAATCTGAAATGATGTCCACATTATTTATACGAACATATGGCCAGTATGTTATTTTAATGTTCCAACGATGTAGGCCTGATGGAACAAAATTGACAACTTTAATTAAAAATTTTGTGGCTTCACAGTTGTCAATATCAGGAAGGACTTTTGTAACTGCAGCAATTATATATCATGACGGTCCTTCAATAACATCAGGACATTACACAGCTTATTTAAAGTCTAGAAACGGCTGGTCATTCTGCAATGATTCTGTTTTAATTTAAAAAAAAAAATTGCCGTATGACCTTAAAAACTCTTACCTGGTGTTTTTAAAACCAAAATTTTAGGGAAAGAATTTCGGGATGTGCTCTGAGGAATTTCAAGAAGTTCTAATGGCTCCTACACGATTTGGCCTTGAGGATGAGTGTAGTACAGAGACATAACTTCTTACCATAACACTGGATGTCATGTTGAAATAACTGCATTTTGAATGAATTCAGAAAAACTGTTTCTTTTTATAAGCAAATTCAAGCAGCCAATCAAAACATGGAGTAGAGGGAATGTAAGTCTGCAATGCTGTCTACTGTTTTATATTGCTTTGTGATTAAAAGTGATGTAGAGAATTTAATAATTGTAGTAGTCATAGAGATAGTGTAAGTCTGCTTCATAGTAAGCAGTATCAGTGTCATAGGAAATGTAGAACTTGAGTGAGCAAGAAAGGTAAGATATTAGTAATCCAGGATTGTGAAAATGATCTTCAACATTTTTATTCTGAAAGTTGCGGAAATACAACATGACGGGATTGGCTTACAAGAATTCCAAGAGTTATAAATGGCTCTGACACGATTTGGCCTTGTGGAAACGTGTGGTAGAGAGCGAGAAGTCATTTATTGTATGTAACATGTTTTTGAAAACGATGGAGGTTTTCTTTCAGAAAGTGGCGGGTTGAAAGTAATAACAGCACAACAGAGTGTAAGCTGTTCATAGGACATCCTTCGCCGTCATGGAAAGTAAGTTAACTTTAAGGAGTTCTGAATTCTGATTTGTTATGTTGTATGGTTTTTTTAAACACAATCATTTTGATTGTGTTTTTTTTTCCCCGCTGTTATATGATGAATACCTTCAAGTCACTGTTTTTAGTGAAATTTGATACATTCTGAGAACAGCAAAAATAAACCATTTAACATGTATAATTAATTCTGTTCTGTTTGCATTTATGATGTACATGTAGAACTGTGTAGGAGGCATGGAGAAGGTGAGGCTTCTGTAAGTGTCAAAGTTGTTGCATACAGTGCTCATATTCTACGTAGTCTTTCATATGATAGACTACATTTCCACAATGAGATACCTAAGCAAAGGAAACACAGGTGATAAGATTGTGGAATGAGGAAAAAAAATTGCACGTTTTTCAATTATATTACCTGTGTTTCTTAACATTACACATCACATTGTGTAGATGAGGTTTAGGCCTGTTCCTCGAGACAGAGGAGGTCTAACATTTGTCCAAGAGTGCAGTCGACATGACACACTTGGTTGGTAGGCCTGCACATGTATTTTCTTCTCTATATTCTTCAACAAACCTAAATTTCATCTGCAACTCTGAGTAGGACTTACCTGAAAGAAATCTGTGAATAGGTTACACCTTATCGGCATCTTGAAACAATGATTTAAAATGTTAGGCTGAGATTTATGATGACCGTGCGCCTCATTTGCTCCGCTGTGGGTCACTTTTGTGTAAAACATGCACCATGTTGCAAGATAGGTTTCAGTTAATCTCCAGCAAGATACCATCACTTTGAAATGTATATAATTAACACTGTGTAGGGGACATGCAGGAGCTGAAGCTTTTCTAAGTGTCAAAATTGTTGTATACACTGCTCAACTTCTGTGTACTGTTTGATATGCTAGACTCCATCTGCATTATGAGATACCTAAGCAAAGGCAACACAGGTGATGTGATTGTGAAATGAGGAAAATAAACTCCACATTTTTCAATTACATCACCTGTGTTTCCTAAGTTTACGAATGACATTGTGCAGATGAAGTTTAGATCTGTCCACGGACACAGAAGAGGTCTAGCCTTTGTTCAAGAGTGAAGTGGACATGACTTACTTCATTAGTAGGCGTTCACATGTATTATCTCCTCTGTATTCTTCAATAAGTGTAAATTTGATCTGCAACCCTGAGTAGGCCTCACCTTAAACAAACCTCTGGATAGGCCACACCTTATTGTCATCCTGAATCAATTATTTAACATGTTAGGGACAGATTTATGATCAGTGTATGCCTCTTTTGCGCCACTGTGCGTCACTTTTGTGACGCAGTCGCGGTTGAAAAGATTTGCAATGAGGCGACAAAATTATAAAATGATGAATCTAGGCAGATGTGTCATGCTGTAAAAAAACAATGCCACATGAAACCGATGCAGCAGTCATGCAAAAGATGCACAATGTTGCAAGATAGGACTCACTTCATCTGCATCAAGATACTATTAGTTTAAAATGTATATTTTTAGGACTGTGTAGGGGCATGGAGAAGCAGAGGCTTCTGTAAGTGTCAAAGTTTTTGAAAAACTATTTGTCCTTCAATCTTTTCCCTTGTTTTTTCTAATTTATTAAAAACATGTTTTAATATTTTTCAAATGTTTGTTCTCTCGTTCACAGATTTTTTAGTATAAAAAGAACAAATGACTAACTTAACTACAATTATAAGGTAAATGTTTTGTACTCTTTTTGTTATATTTCTATCACATTTAACTTCTATTAGTTCCACTGCTTCATTTCTTTAAGAATCACTTTCCTGCCTTTGCTACTTCCCTCATTCCTTTCTCTATTACTTAATTACTCTACTCCTTGACTATTTTTCTTAGTCCCTCTCTTCTCATACTTCTTCACTCTTGGTCACTCACTCTGTCTCTATTACTTTCACTGTTTCTGACTGATCTAAATTTTTTTTTTTAAAAAGAACAGTAAGTATAAGGGAAGGAAACAGACAGTTATGTTAAAAGAAAGACAGCTATAGGGAGTAAACTAGGGATACTGTTACCCGCAATCCTCTGCTGATGATGTCACTGACCATGTCATGAATGATGTAATATGTGACATCATCAGCAGTGGATTACGGGTAATAGTATCTCTAGTTTACTCCCCTATAGCTGTCTTTCTTTTAACATAACTGTCTGTTTCCTTCCCTTATACTTACTGTTCTTTTTAAAAAAAAAAATGTTTTGGTTTGCTCCCGGTTCGCGTACCGGCGAGCGAACTGGGAAGCGAACCAAGAGAAATAGAGGTTGGCAGAGTTCCAAATATTCTACCAATTTTTTAATAACGGGGAGGTAGTTCTGAAAATAACTTTTTTTTTATTGTTTTTGTTGTTTTATATATTTTTTATTATTTTTCTGAACATTTTTTTACTTTTTTTGAATTTTTCTGAACGGTTTTATATTTTTTGGGGGTTTTTTTTGGGGGGGGGAACGAAAACGATTCATTGTAAAGGGCTCAACAGGAGCAACAAAAAAAAAAGAATTTATTGTTTGGGGCGTTTCGGACAAACTGGAAGATGATTGTCAATAGCTCTGTTGATCAGAGTGATGCTACTTTCTCTGTAGCAAATGAATCCATTGCAATGTACGCAGATTTGTTTTACTTCCCCAAATCTCATTTGTATATTTGGCACCATCTCCCTGCCCTCTGGTCCCGTCACTTCCGGTACAACAGATCTTCTGGCCATAATAGGGGGATTATCTAGTTCGTTACGAAACTGTGCAGCACTGTAGTTGTTAGGATGCCACCTAGTCATATGGCGATGCATTGTGTAGTTTCCGTAACTGTATTTCTTCTCGGTCCCTCTGGACAGTCTATCTTGACATATAAGGCAAGTTACGTATCTTGCATTTACTTTTTTCTGGCCTTTGGGAAATTAAAAAAATTGCCAAATGAAGTTTTCTTTCCGGTGAGACCTCCTGGGCTCCTCAGGCAAAAACTGCCTCTCTTCCTGCTCTTCCTCCTCTTCCTCTTCTTCCTCTTCTTGCTGAATTATAACTTCAGCAGGTGGTCCTCTCTTCCTTGGATGTGGTGGAGGTGGTGGGGAAGCACCAGCTGAAGCTACTAAAGAAGCCATTGCTCACTGGTAACAAAGGGTCTTTCTCTCACAAAGATGAAAGTCAGAGTGAGGAAAGAAGGAGGGGTTTTCATCATTTGGGAAAAACAATAGTTCTCAACCAATGAAAAGTGTTAATTTTAGATTACATGACCTAGTCTTACATCATTAGGAAACCAAAAGTGAAATGAACCAATGAAAAGTGTTATTACCAAGTCACATGACCTGCTGTGTTTACGTTACGCGCTTTGCGCCGCCTCCCGGTTTGCTTCCGTGAACCTGCGCTTCGCGCCTTGGTTCGCGTACCAGTTCGCTTTCGGGTACGCTAACGTAGCACGTCATATGACGTATCACGCGACAACGCGAAACGTCATGCGGACGCGAGGCGTCACGATGTTGTTTTCTAACGCGGCAGTTGCGCTAAAGGAACGTTTACCGATTCGCGGACTATTTCGCGGCATCAAGGTCAGCTAACGGGAAGCTTCCCGGTTCGCGAAGCGGGAGCGAAGAAAAAAATATATATAAAAAAAAAATTATTCATAAACATATAAAATATATTTTTGGATTTAAAGAAGAATACATTTTACAGCTACAGATATTAGCTTTTAAAAAACCAATGAAATTCACTGAAAAAACCATAGGTTATAGACCATATATAGTTAGGAATTAGCATTTACAAAACCTTGAAAATTCACTGAAAAAACCATAGGTTATAGACCATATATAGTTAGGAATTAGCATTTACAAAACCTTATTTTACTCACACAAAACCATTGAAATTCCATATATAGTTAGTTGCACTAACTATATATCGCGCACCCGCAATCCACTGCTGATGATGTCACATATTACATCATTCATGACATGGTCAGTGACATCACTTATGACATCACTGATGACATCTCAAATGACATCACTGATGACATCACTGATGACATCTCAAATGACATCACTGATGACATCACTGATGACATCTCAAATGACATCACTGATGACATCACTGATGACATCTCATTTGACATTACTGATCACATCACTGATGACATCATTCATGTGATAATACGATGAACCTCTTCAGACTCTAATATAACCTTAGATACACTCAGTGTAAACACAGACTCACAGATTGTTACTCATCCATGAAGTTACACACACACCTAGTCAGTCATGCAAACAATCAATCACACCTCCATTTTCTCAACTATACAGTTATACACACCTTACTTATTCAAACATATACTAAAACATATTTACTCTCTTATACAATCCTGGATACAAGTTCACAATGATGCATACAGCCACTCACACATTCACTGGCTCTTATGCACAGTTACTTATATATGTCAAGTCTCACAAGTACTGTGTTTTACATATGTACTTACTTTGACATGTAGCACTGAGATATCTATTCACTCACCAATACACTGATGCACACAGTCAACCGCCCATACAGCTGTTTCCACATGCACTTTTGAACCCATACATCTAGTGAATCAACTGCTCACACATCTATGCACAGAGTCATACACCTCCCAGCCACCCACACACACAATCAGTCTCCCATACAAATACTTGGGCAACCAATCAATAACCCATATAGTTACTCATATAGCTACTGAAGAACACATGCAGCAGTTTTCAGAACAACAGACATAATGATGCACAAATTAACACAGTTTAGTCACTAACCCATGCACTCAGTGAGACACATTTAATCACTCATTCATACAGTCAGTCATGCACCTACTAAATCCTTCATCCAGACACTAATACATCGACTCATTCTTAAATATGTAAGACATATTTTAACTTTACAGAAAAATACAGTCACTGTATGTTGTCATCAGTGATGTCATCAGTGATGTCATTTGAGATGTCATCAGTGATCTCATCAGTGATGTCATTTGAGATGTCATCAGTGATGTCATAAGTGATGTCACTGACCATGTCATGAATGATGTAATATGTGACATCATCAGCAGTGGATTGCGGGTGCGCGATATATAGTTAGTGCAACTAACTATATATGGAATTTCAATGGTTTTGTGTGAGTAAAATAAGGTTTTGTAAATGCTAATTCCTAACTATATATGGTCTATAACCTATGGTTTTTTCAGTGAATTTTCAAGGTTTTGTAAATGCTAATTCCTAACTATATATGGTCTATAACCTATGGCTTTTTCAGTGAATATATATATATATATATGTATATATATGTATATATATATTTTTACATATATTAGGTAGTTATAGGTAGGACCTTGTTTCTATTCGAAAAGCTTTTTTCTACTTTTGCCAATATCTTTGATGCCTTTTAAAGAATTTTCTCAAAATTTTCAAAAGTAATGCAGTGGTCAGATCAGCCCCTGTGTAGAAGGTTTCGGGGGAGTTTGTCAAGTGGGGGCCAAGAAAAAGGGGGGTGTCCCAAAACACATTTTCACCATGTTCATTTCCATTGGAAATTTTAGACAGGATTTCAGCACAAAATGCCAAACGGAATTACAACATATTTGCCCAAAAAAAATAGCTCTTGGTTCAGAAAGCACTCTTTCTGTTAATTGGTGTAAATCCATTTAGTAGTTTTTGAGAAGTTTAAACATTTCTCAGATACACAAATATTCCATTGAGGATCCGTGAACTATCTCCCGATCTCGACCCTACATCTGATTGGCTGCCAGCAGTTCCAAACAGGAAGTGTTGGCAACCATCTTGTGGCTCAGTTTTGCCGAGTGACAAGAAAAAAGGTAAAACAGGATTAAAAACAAGAAAAACTGGTGGCTTTTCATACAGGTGCACACATCTAAGTTCTACTCCATCATTTGTTTGCAGAGGCAGAACCCCTCAAATAGACTGTTCAATACCCACGTGCCTTGTATTAAAAGTATCACCTTTTGTGACGCACTGGCAGCACATTTCTCTGCCCTATATTTACAAGAACAGGATAAGCCACCCTCCCTGGCTTTTCCTGTCCTTGTAAATACGGACCCTTTTCACGCAGCACTTTACGTGAAAGGGGTGTTCAATGGGTATTGCTGTGGGTGTTTACACATGACACCCATGGAACCAGACCCATTTCAAGATTCATGAAGAATCATAAACCTGGAAATGCGTCACTATACTACTCCACCCTAGGGGTGGCGTAGCGAGGCACAGCGAGGAGAAATGTTTTATATCCCCCTCATTTGATTTCCTCTTTCAGTGCGTGCTGCATTATACAGCATGCATTGAAAGAGGAAAATGCCTGTAGTGCAAGGGTGCTTGCGCTGGTGCTTGGCAGCTGGTGGTGCACCAGTGCAGGGGAGAGCACAGGAATGCAACATATCATTGTCAATATGTTGCATTCCTGTGGTCTAAAAGTGCCGCATAGTGGCATAGTGGACGTCAGAATACATGTAGACGTACACACATATCTCAGTCTTAATAGCATGCAGATATTCAAACTTAAAAGGGTGCAATTTCTATTCAAAGCAGACCCCTAAATGAATGGGGCCTACTTTAAGTGTACCTTTCCAGATTATTATATGAACTAGCATAACAACTAATCCATGTGCCATCAAGTTTTAAACCTTAATTGTCCCTTTCAGCTTCATTATTCACTAAGGGCCAGATGTATTACCATTCCATTTTATGAGTTACACATTGCAACGAATTGCGACTCGCAATTTGTGACTGGCAAAATGGAATGTACAACAGTGTCTCAGACACTGTTTGTGATTCCCAAGGGGCTCACAATTGTTTGTCTCATTAATGTTCATGAGGCAAGCGCAATTTGGGAATGGCTAGCACTCCCAGAAAAGGCTTGCTGGGGTCAGCAGACCACCATGTCTGTGACTGCTTTTTAAATGAAGCAGTTTTTTTTAAATGCAGCCCATTTTTCTTAAGGGCAGGTAGAGGTACCTGGGACCACAGCCTGCTCTAAACAAATATTTTCACACACACTGAAAGAGGGGAACGAGTCCCCTGGGGACCACTTACCCTTTGTGAGTAGTTTACCACCTACTTGAAGTAGGTGGTAAACTGTGAGTGTTTTGCCGCCACAAAACAATTGTACGTTGCATTGAGACTCGCTATTAGGAAGGGACGCTCCTTCCTAATATCGAGAGTCGCAAACGCTATTTCACAAGTCAGTAACTCGTAAAATAGCATTTGTACATGCCAGGACCCTCTTTTACAGTTGTGAATGGGCCGATCTCCCATTTGTGACCGCAAAAAACAGCCATACATCTGGCCCCAACAGCTGACAAAGTTAGACCTAGGCAAATATGAAACTTCATTTCTTCTCATGTCACTGTTCTAAGTCTCATCATGTTTCTGAAAAGCTCAGTGTGTGTGTCTGTGCTTCTTTGCGGTGACATGATACATCAATAGAACCTGCACATACCAGAATATGTCTGTTTCAGTGCACATGTTCTTTCAATTTGCATACACAAAGGTGTATGTATTACTTTCTCTTCATTATATAGGACAGGTGGGTATTGGAAGTGCTTTTGTATATTTAAATTTTTTATAGTTTTGAAGTTTGATGTATCTTCTCATTTTAACAAGTGTTTTAAGATATATTATAGAGCTAATATGACAAAGTTTTAAATAATAGAATGTACTATATAAGGCACAATCCATGCACTCATACATTCATTCAAACACTACCTGTACAATTATGAATAAGATAACAATTAGCTTTGCACTAATTTATTTACTCAGGCAATACCTCTGTACTCATTCATTGACTCACACACTATCAATGCACTCACACATTTATGGAAGGAGTACCTTTGCACTCATCTTACACTCATACACAAATCATTGCACTTTTCCATTTGTTCATGCATTATCCATAACTCATCAATTCACTCAGCCACTACTCATGCACTCATCCAATCTCCCAGGTACTACCCATGCACTCATCCAATCACCCAGACACTACTTATGCACACCTCTACTCACTCAGGTACTCTCCCTGCACTCATCTATTCACTCAAGCACTACCCATGCACTCATTCAATTACTGAGGCACTATTCTTTAACTCAACCATTCACTCATGCAGTACCAATGTACCCATGCATTCACTCAGGCACTTCTCATGCACTCATCCAATCACCCGGGCACTACCCATACACTCATCCAATCACCCAGACACTAAAGCTCCACTCATGTATTTATTTAGGCACAACCCATGCACTGTTTAGTCATCAATGGAGCGCACACCGCTAGCCCCTCCTCCGGATCGCCCCTCGGGACTCTGGTACTTGTAGTTCTTTAGTGGATCACCCAGGTGGGTGCAAGTCGGTACTTGTTGGACTGATGAATCTCTAGACCCGATACATGTCCCGGGTTTTAGGATATCGCCCGAGACATGTCTCGGGTTTCGGGATAACTTCCCTCATCAGTAGAGAAAGATCGTTAGGGGTGGAAGAGAAGGCCGCCACACAACAGTCAAAGGCCTCGATGCCAGAACCGGCACGCAGGTGCGTCGTCCAAGAGCCCGTCGGCCCAAAGCTCAAGGGAGCCATATTGTGTTTAGTCATCAATGGAGCGCACAACGCTAGCCCCTCCTCCGGATCGCCCCTCGGGACTCTGGTACTTGTAGTTCTTTAGTGGATCACCCAGGTGGGTGCAAGTCGGTACTTGTTGGACTGATGAATCTCTAGACCCGATACATGTCCCCGGTTTTAGGATATCGCCGGTTTCGGGATAACTTCCCTCATCAGTAGAGAAAGATCGTTATGCTCTGCTGACGAGGGAAACTGTCCCGTAACCCGGGCCATGTCTCGGGTCCAGAGAACTTGGGGATAATGAGTAACTACTCGCACCAACTGTGGTGAACTACTTTTTACTCGTCCATCTACATGCACTACATGTACCAGAATGCTAAGGGGCGACCCGGAGGAGAGGCTAGTGGTGTGCGATCCATCTTGGTTGTACTTAAACGGCTCCCGTGAGCCCTGAGCTGACGAGCTCATGGAGACGCACCTGCACGCCGGAGAGGCATCAGGGCCTGTGATGGTTACTTGGCGGCCTTCTCATCCACCCCAAACACTGCTCTGCTGATGAGGGAAACTGTCCCGAAACCCGGGCCATGTCTCGGGTCCAGAGAACTTGGGGATACTGAGTAACTACTCACAACAACTTTGGTGAACTACTTTTTACTCGTCCATCTACATGCACTACATGTACCAGAATGCTAAGGGGCGACCCGGAGGAGAGGCTAGTGGTGTGCGATCCATCTTGGTTGTACTTAAACGGCTCCCGTGAGCCCTGAGCTGACGAGCTCAGGGAGACGCACCTGCGCGCCGGAGAGGCATCAGGGCCTGTGACGGTTACTTGGCGGCCTTCTCATCCACCCCAAACACTGCTCTTCTGACGAGGGAAACTGTCCCGAAACCCGGGCCATGTCTCGGGTCCAGAGAACTTGGGGATAATGAGTAACTACTCGCACCAACTGTGGTGAACTAATTTTTACTCGTCCATCTACATGCACTACATGTACCAGAATGCTAAGGGGCGACCCGGAGGAGAGGCTAGTGGTGTGCGATCCATCTTGGTTGTACAACCCATGCACTCATTAAATCATTCAAACACTATCCTTGCACTTATCCATTCACTCAGGCACAATGCATACACTCATCCAGGTGGAGAAGTGTGGCTCAATGGTTAGAGCGGCAGACCCTGATGCAGAGGTCTAGCCCGGGACCATGGTTCAATTCCCCGCCTCGGCGGGTCTTGGGCTTAAAATTCCACGGACCTGATCATTCTCGCCTCGGTGCCTATTCTAATCATGGAGTCCCACTCTGCAACTCTGGGCAATAGCTTGCTTAATCTCCACAATGGCCCCCACAATGCTAAGGATGCCTGGCCTCCACCTTGGGGGTGCCCAGGAGTGGACACCTCAGAGGGAAAGCCAGGATGGGTTCCACAGCGGTATTCGTACAAGCACCTTGAGACCCTTGCGTGTGAGTAGTGCGCTATACAAGTATCAATTTACATTTTTACATTTACATCCAATCATCCAGATACTACTCATAGACTCATTCAGTCACCCAGACACTACCCATGCACTTTTCCAATCACTTAGGCACTACGCATGAACTCCCCTATTCACTCAGTCACTATCTATACACTCATGGAATCAAGCAGGGACTACCCATGCAGTCATGTACCCAACCAGGCACTGTCCATGCACTCATCCAATCACCCAGATACTACCCATAGACTCATCAATTCACTAAGGTACTATACATGACCTCATGGAATCACCCAGAGACTGCTCTTGTACACATTCATCCAGGCCCTACCCATACACACTTCCATTCACTCAGGCACTGCCCATGCAGTCATGCAATAATTGAGGCACTACCCATGTATTCATCCAATCACTCAACACTACCCATGCCCTCAGACAATCATCCAGGAATTACCCTTGCACCTCATCCATTCACTCAAGCAGTACCCTTTAAACATCCCATCACTCAGGCACTATCCTTTTACTCAACCATTTACTAAGGCACAACCCATGCACTTATCCAATCTTTCAAGCACTATCCTTGCACTTATCCATTCACTCAGGCACTATGCATAAACTCATCCAGTCACCCAGATACTACTCATGCATTGTTCCAATCACCCAGGCAGTACCTATGCAGTCATCTAATCACCAGACCACTACTCATGCACTCCTCCATTCATTCAGCCACTACCTATGCACTCATGAGTCGGTGGAAAGTTCTGCAGGCTGTCACCAGCTCTAAATGTAAAAGGTTGTACATCTTGGTCACCTTCAGTTGCATTAAGTCTTGCAGGTTCAATTCTTACAAGACTTTTTTAATGCATTGTCTTCAGGTGCTTGTACATAGACGATGTACTGCAGGATTTTTTTCTCAGATCCCAGAGAGAGCACCTTTTTGCATATGTTGTAGGTCACTTTCTGTGCGTTGACTTTTTTCTGGCCCTATGTAATGGTACAAAAAATTGCCAGACCACACTCTCCTTCTTGTGCGGTGGCCCTTCTTCCTCCTCCAAAAGGGCCTGCTCCTCCTCCTCTTGCAAGTCTTGTGTTTTCCATTTAAAATTTTCAAAGTAGAAAACCGAAAACAACAACACACCTGCAAAGTAGATTCCTACTAAATGAGATTGACTGGTGCCAACCACACCCAGAAGTAGAAGGAAGAGGGTGGGATCTAGCTAACTTAATGATGACAGCATCTTTAACCAATCAAATCTCTTTTTTTTGTGTCACATGGGGCCGGCGACTCCTACACGGTGCTACCGCGTACTGGATGCGATTTTGCAACATCTCTTAAACTTACATTATTTGGTTGTATCTTATAATACAAATACCTGTACCTCTGTATTTAAAATAAACTACATTAATCTATATTTATATATAATATTGCTTTAAAAAACGTTAGATTTGCAACACATAGTCAGATCCGGAAGTTGCGATTTACAAGGACGTACCACGATTCCTGAAATTATTATTGAAATTTTTTTTTAATAACTTTCCAACAAGTTTATTTACTATCTTAGCAAAACTGGAGCCTTGAACTTAAGATTATTATTGTCTATATATATCTATGTATTCATATTATAAATACAAATTAAAGAGTCGTATCAGGGTCGTGATTCCGCAATTATAGTTAAAAAAAAGGAGATTTCATTTAATTTAAACCAAAATAATAAAGTAATAATCAATTGTAAATTATACATTCTGTAAAATATAACTGTTGAAAATCAAGCTGGAGCCACGATTTATACGTGAATCTGGAGGTAAGGCCCTGTAGTGTCCGCTATGGTATCCATAAATGTGATGCTTAATTACCTTTTAGCATAAATGCTTATACATTATATTACTCAACAACTAAACACTACCCCTAAGATATACATATAGTATTAATTTCACTATCTATATGACACTTTTAAATATATAAATAGGTTTGCGTACAAGACGCTAAGAACTGCATGCGGTACACGACTCCATTTTTATATTCAACATTTTTTTTTAAAACACACACGCACATATATATATATATATATATATATATATATATATATATATTTTTCACTGAAAAAACCATAGGATTCACACCAGTTATAGTTAGCTGGAAATTTTACTCGCATAAAACCATTGAAATTCCCACGTTATAGTTAGTTGGACTCACTATAACTTGCGCGTGCAATGCACTGCTGATGACGTCACATATTACATCACTCATGACATGGTCAGTGTCATCACTCATGACATCACTGATGACACCATCCAGTGAATGTGTGTCTTTCTGAAAAATAAATATGTGTTATATATGTATATGGTATTGAATATCTTAGTGAATAAATATATTAGTGAGTAATGTTTAAATATTTAATTATATGGATTAGTGTTTCACTTTGTGTATAAGTGGCTGCATGGGTTGGTGAATAGCTACATGTGTATGTATTTGGGTTATTAGATGTTTTTCTTACTATCAGTAGGAGTATTTGTATGGTTTGGTGGGGGTATTGCTTAGCACATAGATGCATGAATGACTGATTCTCTCTTTGTATGTCTTTTGAAGACAGCATATGTGCAGGACTGTATGGGTGGATGAGTGTGTATATGTGTGTGTTAGTGAGTGAATGACTGTTTCACTAGTGTCTTTATCAGTAACTACATATGTTTTAATTTAGTATATGTGAATATTGATGTATATAAGTGAGTACATGTGAGAGTAAGAGATTGTAAGAGTTCCTGTTTAAATAAGTATGTGTTTCTATAAGTTATTGTTTAAGAGAGTAAGTACGTGTAAGTTTCCTTAGAAGTAATGTGGTAGTGTGTGTATAGCTGTATATGCAAATAAGTGGATGTTCAATAGTTTATTTGCATGTGTAAGTATGTGTGAGAGTATCTTTTGGATGACTGTCGGTGTGTAACTGAATGTATAGGTGTATCACTACATATGATGAGTTAGTATATGTATGAGTGACTATATAGAACTGTTGGTGAATGAGTGGATGTGTACATAGATGGTGGAATTATTGAATTGGTTGTTGTAACTGGTATGGATATCTCCTTTTTTTTTAAATGTTAGTTTCTGTTATTGAACATGTGTTTCAAGGGTTACATTACAGTGAAAGGAGGTCCGTCAGTCTGTCACAAGGATGGTGTCATCAGTGATGTAATGAGTGATGTCACTGACCATGTCATGAGTGATGTAATATGTGACGTCATCAGCAGTGCATTGCACGCGCAAGTTATAGTGAGTCCAACTAACTATAACGTGGGAATTTCAATGGTTTTATGCGAATAAAATTTCCAGCTAACTATAACTGGTGTGAAACCTATGGTTTTTTCAGTGAATTTAATAGGTTTTTCAATGCTAATTCCTAACTATAACTGATGTGAAACCTATGGGTTTTTCAGTGAATTTCAATGGTTTTTTAATAGCAAATCTCTATAGGTATGAAAAGTAATATTTTTTATAACAAATTTTATATTGTATAAATATGTGAATTTTTATCATTTATTTTTTTTTTTAAATATTTTTTGCCCGGAGCGCTCCCGGGGCACGTACCGGTGAAGGCACGGGTAAGCGCAATGTTACGGCGTGCCCCGGGGCGCATACCGGTGAGCGCCCCGATAGCGCTATTGCAGCGAACGAAAACAACATCGTGACGTATCGCGCAGTCGCGTGATGCGTCATATGATGCACTGCGCAAGCGCACCCGGAAGCACGCGATCGCATACGATCGCGCAATGTCTCGACGCGCTTACGCCACGCGCCTACGGGCGCGCCCCGAGACGCGTAGCGTAAGCGCGCCGGGTCATGTGATCTGAAAATAACACTTTTTATTGGTGCAAATCAGTTTTGGTTTCCAAATGATTAAAGCCTGGATCTTGTGACTAGAAAATAACACTTTTCATTGGTTCAGAACAGTTTTGTTTTCCAAATAATGAAAGCCCCACCTTTATTCCTTATTCTGACTGTGTCCTTTGACTGAGGAAGACCTGTTTGGAGTTCTATCTGTACTCTTTACTTGTATAACATGGCTACAGTTTCAGCAACAGCTGGAGCATCTGCCCCACCACCACCACCACCACCATCTAAAAGACTACCAGAAGATTACATTGGTGGTGAAGAGGAAGAGGAGGATGATGATGAAGAAGAGGCACAGACAAGGCAGTTCCTGCCTGAAGATAAACAGCCCTACAAACCGAAAGAACACTTTATATGGGAGTTCTATAAAATCCCAAGGGGTTTTAAGAAAGTCAACGCTGCAAAGGTGACTTGTTTAATTTGTGGTCCTGAACTGTCTAGGGGGAACCCTAACAAAAAGTATTCCTTCGGGAATCATACCATGATTCGCCACATGATGCGTTGGCATCCAAACCATTTTTCTAATGCAGAGTTAAGGGACCTCTGCAGTAAGCTACCCCCATCAACGTCTAGACCCTCAACATCAAAACAACCCACTCCATCGGGTTCGGGGGGAAGAGACACATTGGCTACTATCCAACCTAAGTTTGGCGATTACAACATTTTATGCAAATATTGTAACAAGACACTTTGCTATGGTGAGCAAAGCATCAAACTTATCATGGTTGCTGGAGATAACCATAAGTGTCCAAAAAAAAACGAATTTTTCCTGATTTTTTTTATGCTCCAGTTGAGCCATTTACAATTCCCTGTTTTTTGTTTCTCCCCATAAAAAATACAAAAAAATATAAAAGTGTTCAGAAAAGCCAAAAAAAGAACAACATTTTCAAAAAAACATAAAAAAATATAAAACAACAAAAAGAAGAAAAAAACAGTTCTTCTTAGAACTACCTTTACTTTATAAAAATAAACCTATATCTTTGAAGAATCTCTGTCAATTTGTTTTTCTACAGGGTACGCGTACCGTTACGTGCACCGGGGCATGCACCGGGGAGCGCACCAAAAAAAAAGAAAAATAAATAAATAAAGGATTTAGCATGAGGGAAGAACACAAACAAAGTAATGTTAAGATAAAGAAAGCTAGAGGGAGAAACACAGAGGGATTGTTTATTACATAGTAAAAAACAGAGAAGGTGTAATAGAGTGAAAGTGAGAAAAGGAAAATGAATAAGGGAGCCAAAGAAGGGAAGAGAGAGGAAGAAGACTAAAGTAGATATCGTCAGAGAATGTGAGTGGGTGTTGAAAGAAAAGAAAGGACGGTAAAAAATTGGGGAATGAAGGGTACTGACGCTTTCGGGATAAATGAACAACGTGAGAGAGGGTAAGAAAAGAGCAGTGAGTATAAGTAAAGAGGGGTTAAAGAGTGTGAAAAATTAAAGTAGGATAACACATGGTGAGTGATAAAGAGAAAGGACAGAGACAGTAAAGGAAAAAGTGCCTGAATAGGTCTGAGTGACACAGCAAAGAAAGGTAAGTAATGCAGTATGTGTGACTTATAGGGAGTCAGTGGGTGTAGGTCGGGGTGTGGGTGTGTAAGGTGTGTCTGTGGGTGTGAGTGTGTGGGGTACTTTGGTGTGGGTGGAGGTGAGGGTGTGTGAGATATGTGTGAGGGGTGTATGGGTGTGGGGAGTATGTGTGTGAGATGTGTGTGTGTGTATGGAATGTGTGTGAGAGTAGTGTGTGTGGGGAGGTGTGTGTATGTATGAGGTGTGTGTGTGGTGTGTGTGTGGGGTGTATGTCAGAGGTGTGTGTATGTGTTGGGAGGGGGATGAGGTGTGTGTGTAGGAGTGAAGTAAATAATTAAGAAAAACAGAATGAGTGAAGAAGCAAAGGAAGGAAACAGAGGGTAAGTGAAGTAAAGAATAGGGACTGAAAGAAGTTGAATATGAGAGGGGAAATAGGGAAAGGGGAGTAAACATGAAGAATAAGAATAAGTGAGGGAAGCAGAGTAAAGAAACAGGAGTGAGGTTGGTTTAGAAAATATTAGTGAGCTTAAAGCAAAGGGTGATGACAAACTACATTTTTTTAGTCACACTTACCGTATAATAAATGTAACTGTAATTACATTTTTTTTTACTACACTTTGTATCTGTGAAAGAGAGAAGAAAAAATAAGTTATAATTAGTAAAATATGTATTTTAAATTAAAAGATACAAATGAAGAGGTTAAAAATCATAACAGTGTATTTAGAAATAAAGTAAGAGTAAAGGACATAGAAAGGGAAATAAAGTAAGGTAGAATGAGAAAAAGACAGAAAAAGAAATAGAAGGAGAGCAAATTACTAAGAGTAAGGCATATAGATTCACTGCCAGAGAGAAAGAGAAGAACAGAGAAATTAACTGAAGGTAAGAAAGAGACTAAAACATTGTGAGTTAGCAAAACTAAATCAGGAAACAGGAGTAAGTAAAAAGGGAATGACTGAGAGGGAACGGAGTCTGATTAAGGATGCATTTACAAGAATGAGGAATGGAAGATGACTGAGAATGAGTGAAGGGGAGTCACAGAGTGAAGAGATGAAGGGAGAGAGGATAATATAGAAGGATTGAGGGAAAAGGAGTGAGTAAGTTGGTAGACAGACGGACTAGGGGAAGAACTGAGTGAAGTGGAATACAATGAGTGAGGAAAGGAAAATTACTAAGGGAGCAAAAGAAGGAAAGAGAGGGGAAGAGGACTAAAGCAGTGGAACAGAGAGAATGTTATTCGATGATGAAACTAAAGAGAAGGATACTGAAAAATAGGAAATGAGAGGTAGTAATGGAACCGGAGTAAAAGAAAAGGGGATGAAGAACGATGAGAGAAGAGCAGTGAAGTTGTTGTAAGAGAAATGATAGAAGTTAGATAAACACAAGTGAGCATAACACAAGGAGAGTGAGGGACTGAGGACATAGAGGTAGTGAACGAAAAACAGAGAGAAGACGACAAATGAAAGGAGCAAAGAAAGATAAGTCAGGGAGAGTGGGTGAGAAATAGTGACAGACTGCGACAAAAGAGGTGAGTGAGTAAAGAGGAATTACTAAAAGAGCAAAAGAGGAAAAGACAAAAAAAGTAAAGCAGAGAGACTGAAAGCTGAAAAGTGGTGCACGGGAGAGAGGGGATGCAGACAGTTGAAATGAGAATGAGAGGTTGTGAAAGAAGTGGAGTAAACGAATGGGTGTGAAACAGAGTGAGAAAAAGGCAGTGTGAGTGAATAAAGAGAGCTGAAAGAGAGAGGAAAAAGGAAAGTGAGTGTCAGAGAATGGGAATACATTTTAATTTATACAATCCAAAATATAGATTAACTTGTACAACATGTTACATAGTTTATTTTTGCTGTTCTCAGAATATATTGAATTTCACTTAAAACAGTGAGTTCAAATTACTCATCATATGATACTGATAAATGACAAATGTACACTAATTTTTGAATGACTTACTTTTCCTTGAGGCCAAATAGTATATCATGGAGGTCCTTTTCTCGTTGCAAAGTACTCTGCTGTTCACTTAAAAATCCATTTAATCGACTTTCTAGAAGAAAAGCTTCAAGAACATCTGAAATATTTTCATTATTTTCAAATACTCCTTTTTTTCAGTCATGACGCTTTACTCATTCCTGTACCTTTCCATTTGGCCAAATAGTCTCAGATGTATGAGTATATTTTCAAATTAATTCTAAGAAACTCTGAAATTACCTTGAAAGGATTTTCACATTTGTTCTTCTTCACCTCTCTGTAAAGTAAGTTGTTAATTTGTAAGGGGCACTTTAAGTTAATTTGTAAAAACGTTTTCTGATAGTTATTTACTGTCCCTCTGTTATAGTTATAGATTGAGATAGGCTTCTCTGTTATATTTATGGATTGAGTTAGGCTTCTCTGGTATAATTATGAATTTACTTAGGCTTCATCACATGCATTTTTTTTATATTTATACTTCCTACCTGATACCATACACTGCCCAAAGATAAATTGAGTATTAAAAAATCAGAACTACCTGTCTGAACTTAAACCCAACAGTGCCTTAACTCTACTGATATACTTATTTTTTATGCAATTTACAGCAAGAAAATGAAAGGAGAACAAGAAAACATCAATGTTTCTTTCGAAATTACAAATGAGGAGATTCTTCAAGAAGATTTTGTTGACGAGAATTTTATGGATGAGTCTTTGGACCAACAATGTATTGACTGTTTAAGAGATATTGAATCATGCAATTTTGAGGAGATTCCAGATGATCTAATGCTGGAAGTTTTATTAAACTATGAAAATTCTAACCAATAAATTTGTATTTAATAATTAAAAATTGTTTGAGACAATATTCATTTTTATATGTAATTCATGAAGTACTACCAAAATGATTATATTTATATTATAATATAAAGTGAAACTTACAGTATACTGTGCAATTTTAAAACATCATAAGGGAGCAGGGTAGACTACCCATGATCCCCTAGGTCTTCTCAGGGAGTGCTTAAAGAATCGGTTTCTGCTTTCCTGACAGACTATGGTATAGATTCCATATACCACAATAACTTCTGTAACAACATGCAAGATATCTACAGAAAGAAAGGTGTACATTGAATTTAAGACTCTGCATTGGTACCTACATGTTGGTACTTAAATCACCCACACAACACAACAACTCTATTCAGAGCTACCCTACCTCCAAGCACTTTAAATTATTATTTTACTGTTTCACTGTTTTTTTTTTTTGCCCCGCGGGGCCCTTTTATGGCCCCCACATCAAACCTAGGGGGTCGGGGGGGGGTCTACCCTACCCCCTTTTAGTCATTTCCCCCTTTGTTTTTGCCACCTCTTGTGTCTCGATCCTACCGAGACACAAGATGGCTGCCGACCTGGACTGTTTGAAATGTTAACAGACAACCGAGAGCCAATCAGCTTTCCGCTCGCGAACTCGCGTAGCGCGCTGGTACGCGCCCCGGTGCGCGTCCCGGGCGCGCCTATAGATATATATATTTTTTTGAACCTAAATTACTCAAAATCCACTGGAGCACATATCTTGAGACATAGCAAAGGCACATCGGGCTACCAGTCCCTACAATTTTGCCGAGTTTGGTGGAAATCCTTTCAGCCGTTCGGGCTAAAAGTGAGTTCAACCGCCCTATGGAAATTAACATGGGGAAAACACGTGTTATCCCCCTTTTATCTCGGCCCCCGCTTGACGAATCCCCATCAACCTTTCAGGGAAGGAGCAGAGAGGAGCGGGCCATCTTCTTTGAGAAATTCGCGAAGATTCGTCCACCGGCGCCAAAGTTATTCCCAATAGAATGTTGCGGATTTCCTATGGAAAATAGATCCTAACTATAACTACCTACTGGCGACCGCCAGTAGGTAATATATAAATATTCGCCGTCCGTTTTTTGGTGCACGCTAGAAACTTTGCACATGGTGTGTGAATAAAGTAAAAAACTTTTTACAAATTACCTGTTGCTGTGCCGTGACTTCAACTGATATACATTTGGGGAGAAGAAACATAGAAATATATATATATATATGTGATCAAGTCCGGGTTTCCCGGACGAAACGCGTCATGCCGCCATCCCCATTGATGGAATAAAGCACTTCATTTTTCTATGAAATCCTTGGCTTGTGGTCTGTACCTGGCTGTGTCCGTTGCTGTTGCTGTTCGGCGTTCCAGGATTGTGGATTTCTATATATATATATATTCACTGAAAAAACCATAGGTTATAGACCATATATAGTTAGGAATTAGCATTTAGAAAACCTTATTTTACTCACACAAAACCATTGAAATTCCATATATAGTTAGTTGCACTAACTATATATCGCGCACCCGCAATCCACTGCTGATGATGTCACATATTACATCATTCATGACATGGTCAGTGACATCACTGATGACATCACTGATGACATCTCAAATGACATCACTGATGACATCACTGATGACATCTCAAATGACATCACTGATGACATCATCTAGTGTCTGTGTGTTTTTGTAAAGTTTAAATACGTTTTACATATTGAAGAATGACTGGATGTATGGAAGACTGAGTGTGTGTGTGGCTGGCTGGGAGGTGTGTGACTCTGTGCATATCAATGTGTACTTGTATCAGTGATTGTATAAGAGAGTAAGTATGTGTTAGTATATGTGTGAAAAGTATGGTGTTCTGTGTTTAACTATAGATGAGGAAATCGAAGTGTGATTGATTCTTCACAGGACTGACTAGGTGTATGAGTGCATATGATAGTGTTCTAATAATAAGTGACTGTATGTATGAGTAATTGTATGGGTGAATGAGTGAATGTGTGTGTAGACGTACGAATCAGTGAGTGTGTATGTAGTAACTGGTATTGGTGTGTCATGATGTCATCAGTGATGTCATTTGAGATGTCATCAGTGATGTCATTTCAGATGTCATTAGTGATGTCATCAGTGATGTCACTGAAGTATGGTGTTCTGTGTTTAACTGTATAGATGAAGAAATGCAAGTGTGATTGATTCTTTACAGGACTGGCTTGGTGTGTGAGTAACTCCATGGATGAGTGGCAGTGTGTGACTGTCTGCATAGGTGTATGAGTGCATATGATAGTGTTGTAATAATAAGTGACTGTATGTATGAGTGATTGTATGGGTGAATGAGTGAATGTGTGTGTAGACGTAGGAATCAGTGAGTGCTTATGTAGTAACTGGTATTGGTGTGTCATGATGTCATCAGTGATGTCATTTGAGATGTCATCAGTGATGTCATCAGTGATGTCATTTGAGATGTCATCAGTGATGTCATCAGTGATGTCACTGACCATGTCATGAATGATGTAATATGTGACATCATCAGCAGTGGATTGCGGGTGCGCGATATATAGTTAGTGCAACTAACTATATATGGAATTTCAATGGTTTTGTGTGAGTAAAATAAGGTTTTCTAAATGCTAATTCCTAACTATATATGGTCTATAACCTATGGTTTTTTCAGTGAATTTTCAAGGTTTTGTAAATGCTAATTCCTAACTATATATGGTCTATAACCTATGGTTTTTTCTGTGAATTTCATTGGTTTTTTAACAGCTAATATCTGTAGCTGTAAAATGTATTCTTCTTTAAATCCAAAAATATATTTTATATGTTTATGAATAATTTTTTTTTAAAATATTTTTTTTTCTTCGTTCCCGCTTCGCGAATCGGGAAGCTTCCCGTTAGCTGACCTTGATGCCGCGAAATAGACCGCGAGCCGGTAAACGTTTCTTTACCGCAAGTGCCGCGTTAGAAAACAACATTGTGACGCCTCCCGTCCGCATGACGTTTCACGTTGTCGCGTGATACGTCATATGACGTACTACGTTAGCGAACTGGTACGCGAAGCGAGTCGCAAAGCGCAGGTTTCTGGAAGCAAACCGGGAGGCCCTGCAAAGCGCTTAACGTAAACACAGCAAGTCATGTGACTTGGTAATAACACTTTTCATTGGTTCATTTCACTTTTGGTTTCCTTATGATGTAAGACTAGGTCATATAATCTAAAATGAACACTTTTGATTGGTTGAGAACTCTTGTTTTTCCCAAATGATGAAAATCCCTCCTTCTTTCCTCACTCTGACTTTCATCATTGTGAGAGAAAGACCCTTTGTGATCACTGAGCAATGGCTTCTTTAGTAGCTTCAGCTGGTGCTTCCCCACCACCTCCACCACATCCAAGGAAGAGTGGACCACCTGCTCAAGTTATAATTCAACAAGAAGACGAAGAAGAGGAACAGGAGGACGAGCACGAAGAGAGGCAGTTTTTGCCTGAGCAGCCCAGGACGTCTCACCGGAAAGAAAACTTCATTTGGCAATTTTTTTAAATTCCCAAAGGTCAGAAAAAAGTAAATGCAAGATACGTAACTTGCCTTATATGTCAAGATAGACTGTCCAGAGGGACCGACAAAAAATACAGTTTCGGAAACTACACAATGCATCGCCATATGACTAGGTGGCATCCTAACAACTACAGTGCTGCACAGTTTCGGAACGACCTAGATAATCTCCCTATTATGGCCAGAAGATCTGTTGTACCGGAAGTAACGGGACCAGAGGGCAGGGAGATGGTGCCAAATATACAAATGAGATTTGGTGATGTAAAACACATCTGCGTATTTTGCGATGGATTCATTTCCTACGGAGAAAGAAGCATCACTCTGATCAACAGAGCTATTGACTATCATATGCAAGTTTGTACGAAACGCCCAAAATAATAAATACTTCTGTTTTTTTGTTTTGTTGCTCCTGTTGAGCCCTTTACAATGAATCGTTTTCATTGCTCCCTCCAAGAAAAACCCCAAAAAATATAAAACTGTTCAGAAAAATTCAAAAAAAGTAAAAAAATGTTCTCAAAAATAAAAAAAAAAGTTCTTTTCAGAACTACCTCCCCGTTATTAAAAAATTGGTACAATATTTGGAACTGTGCCAACCTCTATTTCTCTTAGTTCGCTTCCCAGTTTGCTCGCCGGTACGCGAACCGGAAGCGAACCAAAAACAGTAAGTATAAGGGAAGGAAACAGACACTTATGTTAAAAGAAAGACAGCTATAGGGGAGTAAACTAGAGATACTATTACCCGTAATCCACTGCTGATGATGTCACATATTACATCATTCATGACATGCTCAGTGACATCATCAGCAGAGGATTGCGGGTTTTTTGGCAACGTGCCTTATCCACGGTTTAATAACGCTGCCTTTTGCTTTATATAAGTTTTCAAATTGTATGAAATATATACCAATAGGTCGTTATGAACCTTTAGGTAGTGCTTTTCTTCATGGGGTCTGGTCGCTTCCATACACATACAGATGTTTCAAAGATGATCAAGAAGTTTATCTGAATGGAGAGGAATGCACTGAGACGCCAGATCATTCACTAATGTGTAGGCACATACAGTTACACGGTTCATGCAACAAACACCGACCAAATATGGCTTGCGTGTTGCAAGGCACGCCAGTTCCTGCTATCATCCCCACGTTCAAGTTGTTGGAAAATGGTAGTTATTTGATGCTCAATAATGAAGATTGTTCTGAGTTAATTAAAAGTATTCCTTTTATCGTAACAGTAAGTGAACGGGTTATTTGCTGCAGAAATGTTCTATTTCCTCCCACACATGAACATAGGGAGTTTTCAATCTGGCCACAAATACCAACCTTGGGACAGATTTCAACGGCATGGCAAGAATAAGAGCTCTTTTGTCTCAGAGAGAGGTGGCCTTGAGTTCGGCCCGTGAAACTTTCGTGCTTCACATAGCGAACACCCGTACAGAGGTGCACACACTTTTCAATTCAGATTTGCCTTTCAAATTCAGCAAGATGGTTCCGACTATCTTTAACGCATCCTCCGCAAAGTCCCTGGCGCACTTTTTTAAAGTTGTTACCAGTGGTCTCGTGACTTCATTTGAGAAAATCTTTGGACTCATCCCTGCTTCCTTTCATTCTATTTTCTCCACTCTGGTTCGTGGATTGGCATTTTTACTTGCATTACCAGCGGACGCTCTTGTGCTTTTTTACATTTTTAAATATGGATGTCCCTCCTATGCAACCTCCCACCCTGCAGCTGCTGACACTGTTCCGCAATCGCATGCTAGAATATTATGGCACAATGCCGTTGGCGATATTAAGCACGGCATATGGATTATCTTTTCGATTCTCCTACTTCACCTGTGTCCAGCCTGTATTTCACTGCCTGACCTGTGATTTCGATTGGGCCATTGATTTGTGTCTCTGCGGACCGGTTTCTCCTGACGTCGACTTTAATCAGCTGATGACTCCTATCATTACTCACGAGTTGGTTTGTCCTGGCGAAAGGATTATGGCTGTGGCATTGATGCATGGACTACTTGGTCCCTGGAATTTACTGGCGGCAGCACAGTCTTTCTTGGAACAGAGCTTTCTTGAAAACCCACCGAGCTGTCCTCTGATGGTGATAGAGGATCCGGTGCTGGGAGAGCACGTATGTTCTTTTCCGCTTTTAAATTGGATGGCTGAACTGTTTTCGGATGAAGACGGTGACTTCCTATTGGAGGCTGTTGCAGCTTATTTTGCATACACAGTTATGTCATAGACCTTTTTCATGTTTGATATGCTGAGTACTAGCATTTCATTGACAATTCATTGACTTATTTGTCAAGTTTTTATTATTTACCTTGCCTATTGGCTTAAGACTCGATAAAGTACTTGGCTGTTTTATTTTTCTTTAGCATTAAATTTTCCTAGTTTTTAATGCTTTACCTTGCGGACCGTCCACATATAAACTTGCAATCTGCTCTCATGAGATGGCACTTCTATTATCTTATTCAGTTCGTTTCCGGATCATGGGGAGGTGTCATCTAGGTCCTGGATATCTTTACACCGTGTTAAGTTAGCATGGGCTCATTACCGGTTTAAACGCCATTTTTCCTTTTTTGCAACTTCTGCACACGACACTTAGTTGTTGCTTTAGCTTTCAACCTAGTAGTTCATCGTGGTTTACATGAGAATAATATGTTATTGCTCTACTATCTGCTTTGCTTGTTAAACTATATCTGTACAGCGAGTGCTAAAGTTTCAAGAACAACACGATACAGAATTGTTATGAGGTCTGATCTCCACGACTTCATACTCATAACATAAGTGCAACTTCTGCCAATTCTGGGCATGAGGCGGGTTTTATATTGCTTTGCCGAACACACATACACAACAGTTGATGCGGCTCACATGAAGAGAGAGCTGGTGTATGCTGATGTGATTACTTCAAATCTAAGACACTAAAGTATGGGCACGCCCTAAACCAACACAAAGAGACCTTCTTAGCAAATAATATAATATGTGTATTAGGGAGGGTGAGATATAAGCAGCCGCGGGCCGTGGAGGGAGTTACAGTGAGGCAGGGAGGCGGGGAGAAGCAGGGTGGAGCCCTCTCTACCTTGCCCCTCCCCCTCCCCGCCTCCCTGCCCCACCGTAACTCCCTCCACGGCCCGCGGCTGCTTATAAGTGTTGCTAACTCTTATTCATTTACAGCATGTTAACATACTATCACCATTCGCTTTTTATGTACTAGTAACTATGCTGGTAATTTTGCTACTGATAATATGTGTACTTGTATTATCTAAGATACTACGCCTGTGAAGACGGCATTAGTAAATAAACATTTCAAATACACATGTGTTCTTCTTAACTCCATGTTCTGGTTTCTAAGAAATATATAACGACCGACTGTTCATGAGTTCCACGTATCCTGAGGTACTATAAGTTCATATTCTGGATTGTCTAAACATTGAGAGTTTGTTATATCCAATGTGACACTGTACCTAGCTTGCTAAGGAGTTTTTGATTACTAACGTGAGTTTTGGGACACCCTAATTCGCCGAGGTTCCAATCCTCTGTCCACAGTTCTGTGTGAGAACAGAAACCCTGCGACAGGGGCACCCCCGACCCTTGCTGGAGCTTCATCACACTTGCGATACAACTCCAGCAATGCGCCACCTTTACGGCACAGATACATCACGCATCTGTGCTGTTTTTGCCCCATGATGCGCCGCATTGTAAATGCAGCACACCATAGGTGACGGAACAGCGGCACAGAATGACTAACACATCCCTGGTGATGCGCCAGTCATCATTAATGTATCCCTATGCTTCTTATCTTGTTAGAGATGAACCGCCATATGTATCATCAAAGTTTTTTGCATTTCCTAAATAGCGAACTTTAAGGAATAAATAGCGATTCTTTACCATTCCTAGTTTGCGATGAGCTATTTGCTAATTACAAATTACCCATTCATTTGCTTCATTACCATAGGGCGGTTGGACTCACTTTTAGCTCGAACGGCTGAATGGATTTCCACGAAACTTGGCAAAATTGTAGGGACTGGTAGCCCGATGTGCCTTTGCTATGTCTCAAGATATATGCTCCAGTGGTTTTTACGAAAATTAACTTTGAAAAATATATAGTGGGCTACATTGGCCTATATATATGTTGGAGCCCAAATGTAGCCCAATGTAGCCCAATGTAGCCCAAAGATGGCCGCCACACACAAAAAAACAAATGTAGCCCAAATATCAGCCAGATGTAGCCCAACTATAGCCCAGTGACAGAATGACCAATCAGCTTCGCAAACCTCCGTTACGCGAAGCGGAGTGCTGTTACAGATATATATCTTTTTTTGAACGTTAATTTCTCAAAATCCACTGGAGCACATATATTGAGACCTAGCAAAGGCACATCGGGCTACCAGTCCCTAATATTTTGCCAAGTTTCGTGCAAATCCATTCAGCCGTTCGATTATTATTATTATTTTTTTTTTTTGCCCCGCGGGGCCCTTTTAAAACCTCCACATCAAACCTAGGGGGTCAGCGAGGATCTACTATGCCCCCTTATAGTTATTTCCCCCTTTGTTTTGACGTCCTCTTGTCTCTCGATCCTACCGAGAGACAAGATGGCGGCCGCTACGGACTGTTTGGAATGTTGACAGACGCCGGAGAACCAATCAGCTTCGCTTCACAAAGCTCCGTTGCGCGAAAAGTACGCGTCCTGGGCCGCTGCCCAGTCCGCTGTTACAGATATATATCTTTTTTTAAACGTTAATTTCTCAAAATCCACTGGAGCACATATATTGAGACCTACAAAAGGCACATCGGGCTACCAGTCCCTACAATTTTGCCAAGTTTCGTGCAAATCCATTCAGCCGTTCGGGCTAAAAGTGAGGCCAACCGCCCTATGGAAATTAACATGGGAACAACGCGTTTTGGGACCCCCCTTTTTTCTCGGCCCCCCCTTGACGAACCCCCCCAAAATTTCCAGGGGCTGCTCAGAAACAAAATGTGCAATTTTCCTGAAAATTTCAGCCAATTCCGTCCACAAACGCCAAAGTTATTAGACATAGAATTTTCTAATTTTCAAAAATCCCATAGGGAAAAAATCCTAACTATATATACCTACTGGCGACCGCCAGTAGGTAATATATATATATATATATATTTTTTTTTTATATATATTAGGTAGTTATAGGTAGGACCTTGTTTCTATTCGAAAAGCTTTTTTCTACTTTTGCCACTATCTTTGATGCCTTTTGAAGAATTTTCTCAAAATTTTCAAAAGTAATGCAGTGGTCAGATCAGCCCCTGTGTAGAAGGTTTCGGGGGAGTTTGTCAAGTGGGGGCCAAGAAAAACACATTTTCTCCATGTTCATTTCCATAGGAAATTTTAGACAGGATTTCAGCACAAACTGCCAAACGGAATTACAACATATTTGCCAAAAAAAAATAGCTCTTGGTTCAGAAAGCACTCTTTCTGTTAAATGGTGTAAATCCATTTAGTAGTTTTTGAGAAGTTTAAACATTTCTCAGATACACAAATATTCCATTGAGGATCCGTGAACTATCTCCCGATCTCGACCCTACATCTGATTGGCTGCCAACAGTTCCAAACAGGAAGTGTTGGCAACCATCTTGTGGCTCAGTTTTGCCGAGTGACAAGAAAAAAGGTAAAACAGGATTAAAAACAAGAAAAACTGGTGGCTTTTCATACAGGTGCACACATCTAAGTTCTACTCCATCATTTGTTTGCAGAGACAGAACCCCTCAAATAGACTGTTCAATACCCACGTGCCTTGTATTATGCCCATACTGGAATACATACACCTTCTTCTACACAGATTTAGAGAGCATGTGGTCTGAAACACAGGTATTCTACCATTTCTAGGTTTGTCTTTATGTATTATGTCAGTAGAAAAAGGCATAAACGCAAGCATTGATGCCTTCAGAAACATGGTGAGAGATAGAACAGTAGTGTGGGAAGGGTTGCTGTTTTATGTTTGGCTAGGTTCAACATTCTGAGGAGATGGTGAATGGTGAAGCTGCAAGAGAATTGTAAGGTCTAGCACATGTTGGCAGAGGGATTAGTGATTAGGCTACTTTGTATGAGTCTCTAGAAAGGCGCAATTGAGCTTGGCTGTATAAATGTAGTTTTCTGCTTGAAATGGGAAGTTCCATCTGTGAACTTTAAAGGTCTGTGTGCTCTCATGGGTTAGGTATGTGTTTACTTGTACATGTATTCTGACATGTGCTGTAAGCTCGAAGATGCTAGCTGAAAAAACTGGTAGCTTTTCATGTAGGTGCACAAATCTTTTTAGTTCTGCTCCATCAATCGTTCACAGGTGTAGACATGTTTCACCTATGTAGGTGTCATAGAACCCCTCAAACAGACTGTTGAATGTCCTTGGGCACTGTATTATGTGAACAAAGGTATATATACACCTTCTTGTATAGAAACCTAGAGAGTATGCAGTCTGAAACACAGGTACTCTACTATTTCTAAATGCCTTTCATGTATCATGTCACTATGAAAATGCACAGACATACACATTGAAGCCTTTAGAAACATTGTGAGACTTACAATATTGACATGGGAAGGGTTGCTGTTTTATATTTGACTAGGGCCATCATTCTGAATAGTTGATGATTAGTGAAGCTGCAAGAGAAAAGTGAGGTTTAAGACATGGTTTCAGAGAGATTAGTGATTAGGCTACTTTGTTTGAGTCTGCCGAAAGGTACACTTAAAGTAAGATGTATAATTGTAGGTATCTGTTTAGAATGCAAATCACAGTCTGTCAATTTCTAAGGTCATTGTGCTCTCGTGATGAGGTGAGCATGGTGTCAAACTTAATGCTTGGGTTTGTACATTTGCGATTTTAAAAACAGATTTCAATGCTTTGTTTGGAGGAAAACATTAATTGCATTTGGAGACCTACTACAACTTACTCCTGTTAAAGCATAACCTGTTGTTGAAACTCTTCTACATGATGACACACGGAAATCTTTGGGAATTATTGGGAATGTAAATATTTGCCTAAACTTTGAATATAAAGAACGTGTTAAGAATATGCGACAAGAAAGTGAAGAAGATTATGTAAATATTCTTTAAAACTTTAGAATTGGTATGTTGATGGGAATTTGTAAACAAACTTTAGAAAGTCAGCAACTAAGGAACATGTATACATCTGAAAAACAGCAGCAGAAGTAATGTACAATATGGTTGTAGAAAACAAGTCTAAAGTTTGTCTAATCCCAACACTGAATGTGTGTTCTACATGCAGTGAACCCCTTCTAAAACTGGAAAAACAACAAATTCTGGAAATTAAGGCTATTGACAAAATTGAACACCAGGGAGTATCAATTGTTCTTACAGAGAAACTATTGGCTGAATTGGATTCTTTAGAACAGTCTTCATCTAAACCTGCAGGATTAGAAAAGAGTTTATGTGTATGTAAAAACTGTTGAGTAATTTTGCGGTGTAATTTGAACGTGGAAAAAGGATTAGTAAATGGAACAATGGGAAAAGTTGTTGATTTTATTCATTTTCAAAATAGCGATGACATGGAATTTTTAATTATAAAATTTGACCAGATTGATGAGATAAGACAAATTGGGCATTGTGTTGTACGTTGTCTTCTTGTAAAAGACTTGCATGTTTGTAGAAAACAGTTTCCCCTCTCTCTCTCATATGCAGTAACTATTCATAAATATCAAAGTTAAAATATACACAGAGCTTTTGTAAATTTTAGAAATACAGTGTTCAAAGAAAAAATGTAAGAACTTTTTCTGGTTTATATTTGATAGATTTTGATGAGAAAAAGCTTAGTGGTGATGCAAATTGTGTCAAAGGGTACAATCATTTAAGAAGAGTTTATGCTCATCATGTAGGTGAATATCCAATATATGAGAGATGTATACTTTGTCCAAACGGAAATACTTCCGAATCCCAATGCAAGGGAAAGTTGAATGTGCAAAGAAAAAAAAGTGGAAACGGATGAAGAGATTTTAGGATGCCAGTTAGAGAACATTTCAAATATAAGCTCTTATGCTAATGTGATTCAGAATGTTGTGTTTCATTTACCACATTTTCAACATGAAGTTATGGAAAATCATGAAAAAAGATTTTGTTCTGCACTACATTATTTATTTCAACAGGTGGTAAGTGAAAAAAGCAAAATTCATACTGCTTCTGGTATTCAACGTCTTTCAGATATATGTACTGGTTCATTGACATTTACTTTAAACATACAAGATGCACAAGAATTTCTAATGTTCATGCTTGGGGTATTATAACATGAAGGAATACTTTTTGATAACTTATTTGGACTAAGTTACAAATGGGACCATAACTGTGAAGAGTGCTAATTGAGTTCTACCACTAAAATTACAATCAGAAAAATACTTCAAAACAGTACCTTTTCACAAATTGATTGAAAAGCAAATCAGGATATGACATGTGCACATTGTTGATCGAAGATATTGTCTACATTGTATATAGAAAGATTAGGAAAATATGTAATTTTTTCATCATGTTCCTCAAGCTGTCAATGTGTGTGTCTATGCCTCTTTATGGTGGTATGATACATCAAAAAAGCCTACAGATACCAGAATTCCTCTGTTTCGCACCACATACTCTGTACATTTGTGTACAAGAAAGCGTATGTATTAGTTTCTCCTCATTATACAGGGCTGATGGGTATTGAACTCTCTATGCGAGGACTTCTCTGACGCCTACGTAGGTAGCAGATGTTTGCTTCTGCAACTTAATACTCTTTTAGAACCGATGGAATTGGTTCACCTATATGATAACCTATATAGGGTCAGATTTACAAGTCCCTTACGCTGCCAGTACATCACCTTTTGTGACGCACTGGCAGCACATTTCTCTACCCTATATTTACAAGAACAGGATAAGCCACCCTCCCTGGCTTTTCCTGTCCTTGTAAATACGGCCCCTTTTCACGCAGCACTTTACGTGAAAGGGGTGTTCAATGGGTATTGCTGTGGGTGTTTACACATGACACCCATGGAACCAGACCCATTTCAAGATTCATGAGGTATCATAAACCTGGAAATGCGTCACTATACTACTCCACCCTAGGGGTGGCGTAGCGAGGCACAGCGAGGAGAAATGTTTTATATCCCCCTCATTTGATTTCCTCTTTCAGTGCGTGCTGCATTATACAGCATGCATTGAAAGAGGAAAATGCCTATAGTGCAAGGGTGCTTGCGCTGGTGCTTGGCAGCTGGTGGTGCACCAGTGCAGGGGAGAGCACAGGAATGCAACATATCATTGTCAATATGTTGCATTCCTGTGGTCTAAAAGTGCCGCATAGTGGCATAGTGGACGTCAGAATACATGTAGACATACACACATATCTCAGTTTTAATAGCATGCAGATATTCAAACTTAAAAGGGTGCAATTTCTATTCAAAGCAGACCCCTAAATGAATGGGGCCTACTTTAAGTGTACCTTTCCAGATTATTATATGAACTAGCATACCAACTAATCCATGTGCCATCAAGTTTTAAACCTTAATTGTCCCTTTCAGCTTCATTATTCACTAAGGGCCAGATGTATTACCATTCCATTTTATGAGTCGCACATTGCATCGAATTGCGACTCGCAATTTGTGACTTGCAAAATGGAATGTACAACAGTGTCTCAGACACTGTTTGGGATTCCCAAGGGGCTCACAATTCTATGTCTCATTAATATTCATGAGGCAAGCGCAATTTGGGAATGGCTAGCACTCCCAGAAAAGGCTTGCTGGGGTCAGCAGACCACCATGTCTGTGACTGCTTTTTAAATGAAGCAGTTTTTTTTAAATGCAGCCTGTTTTTCTTAAGGGCAGGTAGAGGTCCCTGGGACCACAGCCTGCTCTAAACAAATATTTTCACACACACTCACAGAGGGGAAGGAGTCCCCTGGGGACCACTTACCCTTTGTGAGTGGTTTACTGGTTTACTTGAAGTAGGTGGTAAACTGTGAGTGTTTTGCCGCCACAATTGTACATTGCATTGAGACTCGCTATTAGGAAGGGACGCTTCTTCCTAATAGCGAGAGTCGCAAACGCTATTTCACAAGTCAGTATCTCGTAAAATAGCATTTGTACATGCCAGGACCCTCTTTTACAGTTGCGAATGGGCCGATCTCCCATTTGTGACCGCAAAAAACAGCCATACATCTGGCCCCAACAGCTGACAAAGTTAGACCTAGGCAAATAAGAAACTTCATTTCTTCTCATGTCACTGTTCTAAGTCTCATCATGTTTCTGAAAAGCTCAGTGTGTGTGTTTGTGCTTCTTTGCGGTGACATGATACATCAATAGAACCTGCACATACCAGAATATGTCTGTTTCAGTGCACATGTTCTTTCAATTTGCATACACAAAGGTGTATGTATTACTTTCTCTTCATTATATAGGACAGGTGGGTATTGGAAGTGCTTTTGTATATTTAACATTTTTATAGTTTTGAAGTTTGATGTATCTTCTCATTTTAACAAGTGTTTTAAGATATATTATAGAGCTAATATGACAAAGTTTTAAATAATAGAATGTACTATATAAGGCACAATCCATGCACTCATACATTCATTCACACACTACCTGTACAATTATGAATAAGATAACAATTAGCTTTGCACTAATTCATTTACTCAGGCGATACCTCTGTACTCATTCATTGACTCAAGCACAATCAATGCACTCACACATTTATGGAAGGAGTACCTTTGCACTCATCTTACACTCATACACAAATCATTGCACTTTTCCATTTTTTCATGCATTATCCATAACTCATCAATTCACTCAGCCACTACTCATGCACTCATCCAATCTCCCAGGCACTTCCATTCACTCAGGCACTGCCCATGCAGTCATGCAATAATTGAGGCACTACCCATGTATTCATCCAATCACTCAACACTACCCATGTCCTCAGACAATCATCCAGGAATTACCCTTGCACCTCATCCATTCACTCAAGCAGTACCCTTTAAACATCCCATCACTCAGGCACTATCCTTTTACTCAACCATTTACTAAGGCACAACCCATGCACTTATCCAATCTTTCAAACACTATCCTTGCACTTATCCATTCACTCAGGCACTATGCATGAACTCATCCAGTCACCCAGATACTACTCATGCATTGTTCCAATCACCCAGGCAGTACCTATGCAGTCATCTAATCACCAGACCACTACTCATGCACTCCTCCATTCATTCAGCCACTACCTATGCACTCATGAGTTGGTGGAAAGCTCTGCAGGCTGTCACCAGCTCTAAATGTAAAAGGTTGTACATCTTGGTCACCTTCAGTTGCATTAAGTCTTGCAGGTTCAATTCTTACAAGACGTTTTTAATGCATTGCCTTCAGGTGCTTGTACATAGAAGATGTACTGCAGGATTTTTTTTCTCAGATCCCAGAGAGAGCACCTTTTTGCATATGTTGTAGGTCACTTTCTGTGCGTTGACTTTTTTCTGGCCCTATTTAATGGTACAAAAAATTGCCAGACCACACTCTCCTTCTTGTGCGGTGGCCCTTCTTCCTCCTCCAAAAGGGCCTGCTCCTCATCCTCTTGCAAGTCTTGTGTTTTCCATTTAAAATTTTCAAAGTAGAAAACCAAAGCAACAACACACCTGCAAAGTAGATTCCTACTAAATGAGATTGACTGGTGCCAACCACACCCAGAAGTAGAAGGAAGAGGGTGGGATCTAGCTAACTTAAGGATGACAGCATCTTTAACCAATCAATTCTCTTTTTTTTTGTGTCACATGGGGCCTGCGACTCCTACACGGTGCTACCGCGTACTGGATGCGATTTTGCAACATCTCTTAAACTTACATTATTTGGTTGTATCTTATAATACAAATACCTGTACCTCTGTATTTAAAATAAACTACATTAATCTATATTTATATATAATATTGCTTTAAAAAACGTTAGATTTGCAACACATAGTCAGATCCGGAAGTTGCGATTTACAAGGACGTACCACGATTCCTGAAATTATTATTGAAAAAAATGTTTTAATAACTTTCCAACAAGTTTATTTACTATCTTAGCAAAACTGGAGCCTTGAACTTAAGATTATTATTGTCTATATATATCTATGTATTCATATTATAAATACAAATTAAAGAGTCGTATCAGGGTCTTGATTACGCAATTGTAGTTAAAAAAAAGGAGATTTCATTTAATTTAAACCAAAATAATAAAGTAATAATCAATTGTAAATTATACATTCTGTAAAATATAACTGTTGAAAATCAAGCTGGAGCCACGATTTATACGTGAATCTGGAGGTAAGGCCCTGTAGTGTCCGCTATAGTATCCATAAATGTGATGTTTAATTACCTTTTAGCATAAATGCTTATACATTATATTACTCAAAACCTAAACACTACCCCTAAGATATACATAAAGTACTAATTTCACTATCTATATGACACTTTTAAATATATAAATAGGTTTGCGTACAAAACGCTAAGACCTGCATCCGGTACACGACTCCATTTTTATATTTAAATGTTTGTTTTTTAAACACACATATATATAATTTGGATATATTTCAGGAGAGTGTGGTTCGTGATATGAAACAACTTTACACCACAACAAATAAAAAGAAGTTTCACATTTCTAAACAAAACCGATGTTATAAACAACTGATCGCTAAATTACAGAAGGATCACAACATCATTGTGAAACAGGCCGACAAGGGCGGAAATGTGGTCCTTTGGCCCAAAGAAATGTATCTCCAACAAGCGGAATTACAACTTAACGATATCTCATGTTACCGCCGAAGCAATATCCAGATTATAAAGAGCACGTGGATTGAACAACATCAGAAACTTCAAGTTTGGAGAAGTGCTGGACTAATCACACACGATGAGTTCATATATTAAAGAAAAGATCACCCTGTTATTCCCTCATTCTATTTGATCCCAAAGATTCATAAGGACATCAATACACCACCGGGTCGTCCTATTATTTCGGCCATTGATAGTTCTTTAGAACATGTTTCTAAATACATTGACTTCTTTTTACAGAGCCATGTCAAGCGTCTCAACTCTTATGTCAGGGACTCTTTTGACTTTCTAGAAAAAATCAAACACTTTATCTGGGAAGAGAACATGGTATTAATGACATTGGATGTTTCATCCCTCTATACCTCAATCAGACATTATGATGGACTCAAGGCCTTGGACTACTATCTAAATAAGGATTTACCTCAATCGACGGCACACAATAGGATGTTACTGGAAATGACCAGAATGTGCCTCGAACAGAACTTTTTTATCTTCAATGGCGTAATCTACCACCAGCTTAGAGGTGTGGCGATGGGGGCCTGCTTCTCACCTAGCTATCTTTACACGTGGGGCTATGGGAGGAGCAGGTCCTAGTCGGCCAACACCACAACAATTTTTCTACAAATATAGCTTTATATTTACGTTACATTGATGATATTTTCCTTATTTGGAGAGGCAGTTTTGACAGTGCCAGGGCTTTTGTTATTTTGATTAATGTGAACAATGTTAATTTAAATTTTACTTCCAACATGAGTTCTAATTCTATTTGTTTTTTGGATGTCGAGGTTTTTGTGACAGGCACTACTTTACACACGAGACTCTACAGGAAGCCCAGTGCAGAGAACACTATTCTGCATTCTAACAGCCAGCATCCGGCGCATTTGATTCGGAGCATTCCATTTGGAGAAATGCTCCGAATAAAAAGAATTTGCAGTACATAAGCCGAATGTGCGGCTGCACAGGAGGCATGCAGGTTATGCTTCCTGGCCAGGGGCTATTCGCCTGAGAATCTCACTAAGGCGATCAGGCGTTCCAATTCAGTTAGCAGGCAAGAGGCATTAATTCCAAGAAATAGAAATATCATTTCTGACATATATTTGACAGAGGAAGCCCAGACATGTTCCCCACGTGTAATTCTAACATACAATCGTAAACATGGGGCACTTCGCAAAATTCTAAATAACAACTGGAATTTGGTCCGAAGTGATCCAGTGATTGGTCACAAAATGGATCTTAAACCTGTATTAACATACAGGAAGTCACCCTCAATGTCTAAAGCTCTAGTTAGTAATACTCTAGAGCCTAAAGCCTCTACCACTTGGTCAGCCCTAAAGAAGGGTTTTAAAGTGTGTCCACACTGCAAAGCCTGCCGATTCGGTAGCAATCGAACGCACTTCAAAAGCCCCTTCCTTGACCATCCCACGGCAATTTCCAAGTGGCTCACCTGCAAAACTGATTATGCTATTTATGTGTTGGAGTGTCCATGTGGGCTCCAATATGTGGGCAGTACCAAACTGCCCGCCCACAAATGGATACTCCAACACATACGCGCAATAACAGGACATGATCAGAATTACCCGGTTGCGAGGCACTTTCAAGAAAAACATGACGCAATACCTGATAGGCTCCAATTCTTTTTAATTGATTGTGTCGAAGTCTCGTGAGGCCAAACTCCGTCTTCTTGAGACAAGATACATTTTGGAGCTTAACACAAAAAATCCCAATGGTCTTAATGACAGAGAGGACCTTTACACCTGTCTTTAAAACGATTTAGTATGCCTATAAGACTTGTCCGGATGTTTCCTTTGATTTTCTTGTTCCCCCCTATCAGTTCCCGTTCTGTATAGATGACTGTATATAATTATAATGAAATGAACTCTCATGAGTAATACTATTTTAACTTGTATTTTAGGAATTATCTGTCTTTAACTCTAGCACTTTATTGAGAAAATTGCACAATCACTATTTTGCACTTTATATAGTCTTGGCAGACATTGTGACTAGCCCACTAGGGCTTCATTTAGACTTTTTGGACATATTGTCTCATGAATTTGGATTATCGCTGCTATTTTGAATTTGCACAGCTTGACTTTATTCATTACATAAACCGAACATATTGTGTTATGAGCCATCGCTCTTGTACATAGATTAAACTATTTATCGTGTATATATATTATCAATATACTGGTTTATCTTGGTTTGTGTTATGAAAGAATGCTTTTACATTTGCCAAAGCGTATATTTTCAACTACATTAACTTTAAAACACCATTATTTGATGTTTTGTAGAGATAAGTTTTGATTACTTCTGTTGGTTGCAAGATCGCAGCGTTTCACAAACTTAGTATTTTTTCCATGTTCATGTTATGTAACGATGCACTGTCTCTTTAAAAGGTCTGCTTACTGTCAAGCAGTTTGTCATGTGATCAAGCCTTCTCGAAGGCAAAACGCGTCATGGCGGCAGCGCTGGCTTTATTTGATTAAATCACTCTGCACCAGCACTTTTGGGTCGACTCTTTGTTGCTTCCTACTGGCATGGTATCCTGTGTGGTGTCCTGCAAGCGGCAAGTTTCTTCATATATATATATATATATATATCATATATCATGACATCACTGATGACACCAACCAGTGAATGTGTGTCTTTCTGAAAAATAAATATGTGTTATATATGTATATGTTATTGAATATCTTAGAGAATAAATATATTAGTGAGTAATGTTTAAATATTTAATTATATGGATTAGTGTTTCACTTTGTGTATAAGTGGCTGCATGGGTTGGTGAATAGCTACATGTGTATGTATTTGGGTTATTAGATGTTTTTCTTACTATCAGTATGAGTATTTGTATGGTTTGGTGGGGGTATTACTTAGCACATAGATGCATGAATGTCTGACTCTCTCTTTGTATGTCTTTTGAAGACAGCATATGTGCAGGACTGTATGGGTGGATGAGTGTGTATATGTGTGTGTTAGTGAGTGAATGACTGTTTCACTAGTGTCTTTATCAGTAACTACATATGTTTTAATCTAGTATATGTGAATATTGATGTATATAAGTGAGTACATGTGAGAGTAAGAGATTGTAAGAGTTCCTGTTTAAATAAGTATGTGTTTCTATAAGTTATTGTTTAAGAGAGTAAGTATGTGTTAGTTTCCTTATAAGTAAGGTGGTAGTGTGTGTATAGCTGTATATGCAAATAAGTGGATGTTCAATAGTTTATTTGCATGTGTAAGTATGTGTGAGAGTATCTTTTGGATGACTGTCGGTGTGTAACAGAATGTATAGGTGTATCACTACATATGATGAGTTAGTATATGTATGAGTGACTATATAGAACTGTTGGTGAATGAGTGGATGTGTACATAGATGGTGGAATTATTGAATTGGTTGTTGTAACTGGTATGGGTATCTCCTTTTTTTTTAAAATGTTAGTTTCTATTATTGAACATGTGTTTCAAGGGTTACATTACAGTGAAAGGAGGTCCGTCAGTCTGTCACAAGGATGGTGTCATCAGTGATGTAATGAGTGAAATCACTGACCATGTCATGAGTGATGTAATATGTGACGTCATCAGCAGTGCATTGCACGCGCAAGTTATAGTGAGTACAACTAACTATAACGTGGGAATTTCAATGGTTTTATGCGAGTAAAATTTCCAGCTAACTATAACTGGTGTGAAACCTATGGTTTTTTCAGTGAATTTAATAGGTTTTTTTAATGCTAATTCCTAACTATAACTGATGTGAAACCTATGTTTTTTTCAGTGAATTTCAATGGTTTTTTAATAGCAAATCTCTATAGGTATGAAAAGTAATATTTTTTATAACAAATTTTATATTGTATAAATATGTACATTGTTATAAAAAATTTTTTTAGAATTTTTTTTTTTATAGTTTTTTGCACGGAGCGCTCCAGGGCGCGTACCGGTGAACGCACGGGTAAGCGCAATGTTACGGCGCGCCCCGGGGCGCATTCCGGTGAGCGTCCCGATAGCGCTATTGCCCCGAACGAAAACAACATCGTGACGTATCACGCAGTCGCGTGATGCGTCATATGACGCACTGCGCAAGCGCACCCGGAAGCACGCGATCGCATACGATTGCGCAATGTCTCGACGCGCTTACGCCACGCACCTACGGGCGCGCCCCGGGGCACGTAGCGTAAGCGCGCCGGGTCATGTGATCTGAAAAAAACACTTTTCATTGGTGCAAATCAGTTTTGGTTTCCAAATGATTAAAGCCTGGATCATGTGACTTGAAAATAACACTTTTCATTGGTTCAGAACAGTTTTGTTTTCCAAATAATGAAAGCTCCACCTTTATTCCTTATTCTGACTGTGTACTTTGACTGAGGAAGACCTGTTTGGAGTTCTATCTGTACTCTTTACTTGTATAACATGGCTACAGTAGCAGCAACTGCCCCACCACCACCATCTAAAAGACTACCAGAAGATTACATTGGTGGTGAAGAGGAAGAGGAGGAGGATGATGAAGAGGAGGCACAGACAAGGCAGTTCCTGCCTGAAGATAAACAGCCCTACAAACCGAAAGAACACTTTATATGGGAGTTCAAGAAAGTCAACGCTGCAAAGGTGACTTGTTTAATTTGTGGTGCTGAACTGTCTAGGGGGAACCCTAACAAAAAGTATTCCTTCGGGAATCATACCATGATTCGCCACATGATGCGTTGGCATCCAAACAATTTTTCTAATGCAGAGTTAAGGGACCTCTGCAGTAAGCTACCCCCATCAACGTCTAGACCCTCAACATCTAAACAACCCACTCCATCGGGTTCGGGGGGAAGAGACACATTGGCTACTATCCAACCTTTGGCGATTACAAAATTTTATGCAAATATTGTAACAAGACACTTTGCTATGGTGAGCAAAGCATCGAACGTATAATGGTTGCTGGTGATAACCATAAGTGTCCAAAAAAAACCTAATTTTTCCTGATTTTTTTATGCTCCAGTTGAGCCATTTACAATTCCCTGTTTTTTGTTTCTCCCCATAAAAAATACAAAAAAATATAAAAGTGTTCAGAAAAGCCAAAAAAAGAACAACATTTTCAAAAAAACATAAAAAAATATAAAACAACAAAAAGTTGAAAAAACCCAGTTCTTCTTAGAACTACCTTTACTTTATAAAAATAAACCTATATCTTTGAAGAATCTCTGTCAATTTTTTATTCTACAGGGTACGCGTACCGGTACGTGCACCGGGGCGCGCACCGGGGAGCGCACCAAAAAAAAAAAAGGATTTAGCATGAGGGAAGAACACAAACAGAGTAATGTTAAGAGAAAGAAAGCTAGAGGGAGAAACACAGAGGGATTGTTTATTACATAGTAAAAAACAGAGAAGGTGTAATAGGGTGAAAGTGAGAAAAGAAAAAAATGAATAAGGGAGCGAAAGAAGGGAAGAGAGAGGAAGAAGACTAAAGTAGATATAGTCAGAGAATGTGAGTGGGTGTTGAAAGAAAAAGAAAGGACAGTAAAATATGGGGAATGAAGGGTACTGACGCATTCGGGATAAATGAACAACGTGAGAAAGGGTAAGAAAAGAGCAGTGAGTATAAGTAAAGAGGGGTTAAAGAGTGTGAAAAATTGAAGTAGGATAACACATGGTGAGTGATAAAGAGAAAGGACAGAGACAGTAAAGGAAAAAGTGCCTGAATAGGTCTGAGTGACACAGCAAGGAAAGGTAAGTAATGCAGTATGTGTGACTTATAGGGAGTCAGTGGGTGTAGGTCAGGGTGTGGGTGTGTAAGGTGTGTCTGTGGGTGTGAGTGTGTGGGGTACTTCGGTGTGGGTGGAGGTGAGGGTGTGTGAGATATGTGTGAGGGGTGTATGGGTGTGGGGAGTATGTGTGTGAGATGTGTGTGTGTGTATGGAATGTGTGTGTGTGTGTGAGAGTAGTGTGTGTGGGGAGGTGTGTGTATGTATGAGGTGTGTGTGGTGTGTGTGTGGGGTGTATGTCAGAGGTGTGTGTATGTGTTGGGAGGGTGATGAGGTGTTTGTGTAGGAGTGAAGTAAATAATTAAGAAAAACAGAATGAGTGAAGAAGCAAATGAAGGAAACAGCGGGTAAGTGAAGTAAAGAATAGGGACTGAAAGAAGTTGAATATGAGAGGGGAAATAGGGAAAGGGGAGTAAACATGGAGAATAAGAATAAGTGAGGGAAGCAGAGTAAAGAAACAGGAGTGAGGTTGGTTTAGAAAATATTAGTGAGCTTAAAGCAAAGGGTGATGACAAACTACATTTTTTTAGTCACATTTACCGTATAATAAATGTAACTGTAATTACATTTTTTTACTACACTTTGTATCTGTGAAAGAGAGAAGAAAAAATAAGTTATAATTAGTAAAATATGTATTTTAAATTAAAAGATACAAATGAAGAGGTTAAAAATCATAACAGTGTATATAGAAATAAAGTAAGAGTGAAGGACATAGAAAGGGAAATAAAGTAAGGTAGAATGAGAAAAAGAAAGAAAAAGAAATAGAAGGAGAGCAAATTACTAAGAGTAAGGCATATAGATTCACTGCCAGAGAGAAAGAAAAGAACAGAGAAATGAACTGAAGGTAAGAAAGAGACTAAAACATTGTGAGTTAGCAAAATTAAATCAGGAAACAGGAGTAAGTAAAAAGGGAATGACTGAGAGGGAACGGAGTCTGATTGAGGATGCATTTTCAAGAATGAGGAATGGAAGATGACTGAGAATGAGTGAAGGGGAGTCACAGAGTAAAGAGATGAAGGGAGAGAGGATAATATAGAAGGATTGAGGGAAAAAGAGTGAGGAAGGTCGTAGACAGACGGACTAAGGGAAGAACTGAGTGAAGTGGAATACAATGAGTGCGGAAAGGAAAATGACTAAGGGAGCAAAAGAAGGAAAGAGAGGGGAAGATGACTAAAGCATTGGAACAGAGAGAATGTGATTCGATGATGAAACTAAAGAGAAGGATACTGAAAAATAGGAAATGAGAGGTAGTAATGGAATCGGAGTAAAAGAAAAGGGGATGAAGAGCGATGAGAGAGGAGCAGTGAAGTTGTTGTAAGAGAAATGATAGAAGTTAGATAAACACAAGTGAGCATAACACAAGGAGAGTGAGGGACTGAGGACATAGAGGTAGTGGATGAAAAACAGAGAGAAGAGGACAAATGAAAGGAGCAAAGAAAGATAAGTCAGGGAGAGTGGGTGAGAAATAGTGACAGACTGCGACAAAAGAGGTGAGTGAGTAAAGAGGAATTACTAAAAGTGCAAAAGAGGAAAAGACGGAAAAGGGAAGTAAAGCAGAGAGACTGAAAGCTGAAAAGTGGTGCAAGGGAGAGAGGGGATGCAGACAGTTGAAATGAGAATGAGAGGTTTTGAAAGAAGTGGAGTAAACGAATGGGTGTGAAACAGAGTGAGAAAAAGGCAGTGTGAGTGAGTAAAGAGAGCTGAAAGAGAGAGGAAAAAGGAAAGTGAGTGTCAGAGAATGGGAATACAATTTAATTTACACAATCCAAAATATAGATTAACTTGTACAACATGTTACATAGTTTATTTTTGCTGTTCTCAGAATATATTGAATTTCACTTAAAACAGTGAGTTCAAATTACTCATCATATGACAGCGGGAAAAAAACACAATCTAAAAGATTGTGTTTTATAAAAAACCTTAGATACTGATAAATGACAAATGTACACTAATTTTTGATTGACTTACTTTTCCTTGAGGCCAAATAGTATATCATGAAGGTCCTTTTCTCGTTGCAAAGTACTCTGGTGTTCAATTAAAAATCCATTTAATCGACTTTCTAGAAGAAAAGCTCCAAGAACATCTGAAATATTGTCATTTTTTTCAAATACTCCTTTTTTTCAGTCATGACTCTTTACTCATTCCTGTACCTTTCCATTCGGCCAAATAGTCTCAGATGTATGAGTATATTTTCAAATTAATTCTAAGAAACTCTGAAATTACCTTTTTTCCGACGTTCTGAAAGAAAGTCTCATACAACATTTTCACAATATTTAAGTATTTGTAAAACCATCTCTGACTCACTCATGTTCATCATTTTCTATAATACTAATATCACTTACTATAAGATCCACTTACAGTACCTATATGACAAGTCAATTTTTTATATTACCTGAATCACTTTTACTCAGAATATATTTTTAAACAGCAAAATAACCTTTATTAACTGCTCCCGTCTTCATAGGCCAATTACCTTTACCTAAATTTTGGTTGTAAAAACACTAGGTATGAATTTTTTAAGCCAAAAGGCAAACGTTGTTTCAAAATCAAATGAGTGTCGTTACAGTGGGTCCAACCTTTACAAGTTTTTAAATAGCATGTGTAATGCCCTGATGTTGTAGAAGGACAATCATGAAAAATAATAGCTACAGTTGCAAAGGTTCTTCCTGATATTGATAACTGAGAAGCCACAACATTTTTATTAGAAGTTGTCAATTTAGTTCCATCAGGTCTACATCGTTGGAACATTAAAATGACATACTGACCATAATTTTGTAGCAATAATGTGGACAGCATTGTAGACTTATATTGGGTACACACCATATTGTCATCCGCTGCTTTAACTAGATTATTAAAAGGCACTGATTTGCAGTCTGGTAAAGTCAAATATATAAATCTTTCAGTGTCTATTCTAGTAGTACTTGATAAAGTACAGTTGTCGCAGTCATGCTGCCATTGATAAGAAAGGCTAAAAAGATTTTTTATATCTACACCTTCATCTTCCAATACATCAAACATATACATTAAAAATTCCTGACAATCCTGCTGAATATTCTGTGAAAATTGATTTTGACCAGAACATATGTCTAGAAGATTTTGAATTTCTGAAACACTTTCTATTTTTGCTCTATCACTGGTACATTTCTCAAACACGGAATTCAACAAACAACAGAATCTTTCATCCCGATTTTCAACAATCTGTTCTTGTATATTTTGAAAAAAAAAACAACACTAACCACTACATTAGCATAGCAGTTGATACCAGAACTGTTTTCAAACTGAAATCCAACAACATCTTCAACAGAATCCTTTTTCTTTCTCCATACAATTACAGTTTCATCTACTTTTTGTCTTTTTGCTACTACCTCACTGCAATTACACTAATTTCTTCTTTTTCGGCCTACCACACGTTTTTCAATCAGAGGATATTGAGGCAAATGTGGAGCATACTCTCTTCTTAACCTATTGTATTCTTTAACACAATGTAGATCTGCACAAATCTTTGTCTCATCACACTCAATCAAGTACAATCCTGATAAAGTTCTGACTCGTGATAATGCCACATATGCCATACCCTCTTTAAACACAGAACTTCCAATGTTCACCAAAGCGCTATCTACACTTAAACCTTGAGATTTATGAATTGTCACCGCATATGCCAAACAAATAGGAAACTGTTTTCGGCGAACATATAAGTTTTTCACAAGCAAAAATCTAGCTGATCAACGACAAATTTGTTCTATTTCATCAATGCCATTAAATTTAATTTTTATAATTTCAATTCCATCTCTATTTTTGTAATTCACAAAACCAACAACATGACCCATTGCTCCATTTACCAGACCTCTTTCAACATTTAAATTTCTTCTCAAAATGATACGACAATTTAAACACACATTCAGACTCTTTTCAAAACCAGCAGTTTTAGATATAGTCTTCTCTAATGAATCCAACTTTGATTTCGAATTTTCTGACAAAATAATTGTTGCTCCCATATGCTCTATTTTATCTATAGCTTCCAGTTTCACTATCTCTTCATTTTCTAACTTTAACATTTTGTTGTTGAACATGGAACATTCTTTCAGAGTAGGCATCAAACATATGCCAGATTTCTTCTCGTTAATTTTCAAAAAAATATTCTCTGGAAGAATGTTTTCATTTGGGTACAAATTAGAAATTAATCGTCCATGTAAAGCTTCTTTCCCATACTGACTTATTTTTCCGATTCTTACATCTTGTAGAATATTTTTATAATCTTCATCCTTTGCCTGCCGCATATTTTGGAGTAGTTCTGCATATTTGAAATGTAACCATATATTAACGTTTCCAATGCTTCCTAGGCACTTCCTGGTATCTTCATGCGTGACCATTTTAAACACTGGTTGACCTTTCACTGGAGTCAACTGCAGTAGATCTCCAAAAACGATAATGTGTTTTCCTCCAAATAAGACATCATAATCTGTTCTAAGAATTTCTTGCATTCTAAAATGCACAAAAGCAAGCATTACATTTGAGATCATGCTTACTTCATCAATGATAAGAAGTTTCATTTTCTTCAGGATTCTCGAAACTTCAGAACACGCATCTCCAGATAGCTTGTGGTATTGCAATTTGTTATCATGCTCCACTGGCAGCATCAGTAAACTATGTTAAGTAATCCCTTTAATATTATGTGCTGCCAGCCCAGTTGGAGCGGTAACAACCCAAGACAGCGGTGATTCAGTCCTTTTCTGCAGATAAGTTGCAATTGCTTTAATCAGAAAACTTTTTCCGGTTCCCGCTTCTCCACTCACGTACAGTCGGACAGGCTTAAATGATGTACATGAGCACTCTTTCTTCCCATGACTGAATCCATGTTCAACCTCTTCTGTGACTTCGTCATATATCTGTTTCTGCTCAAGGTTTAATTGTTTCACCAAATCTTCTAAATTAATTATATCCTCTTGAGCTTGCTCCATAGCTCTTTCCACCTCATCCATGGCAGTGGCAGCTTCATTTTGGATAATTGGTCCTCCTAGTGGATCCTGACTCAATGAAGCAGAACTCTGACTGCCTTGAGAACTGTCTCTCGCAATCTCTGCAGCAATTGTTGCTTCTTGCTCTATTTCTTCATTCAACATTTGCATATAATTTGGAAAAACAGGACATTCTATGGTATCCTTGGTTGCATTAAAAGAGTCTTCATAACAGAGAAAATCTCCAAGTAGTTTCTCTTCTTCACGCCATGGTTTAAAGAGTTGCAAAAGAGCCAAATAGTAAAATTCACTTTTATCTGGATTTTCACAACTCAATTTTCGAAGATTAATCAAATGAGCTTTTTTCTGTTTCACTAAACATCCTTCACATCCAATGACAGCATATATTCCATTATTGATATCTTCTCTGATGTTCCTCTTATAAATATATCTTTGCAGAACTTCATAGAGACAAGCGTTCTCAAGGTGAGGACTTCTGTTTGGATAGTATGTATCCAACATGTTTGTCTTCAAAATATCTGTGCTTTCTGGTTCTTTCTCTGCCAAATACTCTATCTCTTGTACAGATTTCAAAACTCGGTTTCGTGTTGCAGCAAGACCTAGACTTATCCAAATGATGGTTCTAGATTTGGCATAGAGACTTGCTGATGACAATCGATCAGAACATTCATATGCTCCAATTTCTCGATGCGACAACATCTTCAGACTGTAACTGTATAATTTCTTGTCTAGACTCTTTTCATGTGAAATGTCCTCCCACATTTCCTTCAGTTCTGTCTTTTCTTTTTTTGTGATGTAAGACGTCACATATCGAGCCACAGCAATAGAGTTGTCAGCAACTAATTGAATATCCATGGTAGCATTCCACATGGACAAAATCACTGGGTTGTAGTCGTTGATGTACTTGGAGTCTTCGTTTCTTTTTAAATTGTATGTATTTTTTGGTGACTTCCTAGTCACAGTATGTCGCAAAGAAGACATCAAATTATTTACTCTTCCCTTAGAAATCACTGGTCCTGGAAAGCCAAAACAACATTTTGTGTAGAACTTGTCCTTGTTCCTGAATTTTCGACGACAGTACTTTCCACAATGATGGGATTGAAAGCGTAAAACTTGTTGCCTTAAACTGTTTTGTTCGGTAGTTTTCGGAACAGCACATGTTGAATACTCTTCAATGAAGCTCATCACTGTCTCATCCGAATCTGTTCCAAATTTGGGTGCATCTTTAATCCACAACAACATATGTATATGAGGAGCACCTCTCGCTTGATACTCCTTTCTCCAAAACAAATCCAAAACCTCTCCAAGGGGAGGATTTTTTTTGTTGGTAATAAAAGACATCATAGCTTCAAATCTATGATTGAAATATCTGCATACATTCACTGGATCCAAAGAACACATTTCTCCAGCAGTTTTGAATTCCATATTTTGAATATTTGCATTTGCCTCTCGTAGAAATTGAAGTAAGTCGTCCCATGCATACTCAGCACAGCTAAGAGTGAGGAACCATGTAGGAGTTCCTAAATTTCTTACTATACATTTCAATTCCCCATGACAACAGAACCAATACTCGTTTGTACCACGCTGACATGCCATCAGATTGATTAAATGAGATTCCAAAATATTGTCTTGCAGATTGACTTTCTCCATAAAGTCCCTCGCCGAAACATTTTGCAGATGTGCTCCACTTTTCAGTATATGGTTTACTGCATAAGAAAGCCCAGACAAGTCACTTTCATACAGTAGATGAAACAAATATGGAATGCATTGACGAAACCTTGGATCTTCAGCATATAATCTTAAAATTCGGTATTCAGATGCAGGAATTTGTAGTGGTCGATCGTCATATTGTCCACCTCGACCTGTTGGAAATAAATGTGAAAAACAACGAGCTTCCAAACTTTCTTCCAATACACTAATGGGACTTCCTTTTGCTGCTTTCATTTGAAACAAGTCAATTGCATTCCCCATCACTTCTTTGGAATGCAAAGGATGAACAGTATAATGTTCATATATTTCTTCACTTCTTGATACATCAACTTTTTCAATTTGGCCAGCTGAACAATCACTGTCTTCATCTGCAGCTGTTTCTTCTGCCTCAACACACACATGTTTGTAGTACTCATTGTTTTTGACCAAATACAACGTTGCCTTTTTGACTTTCCTAACATCCACTAAATCTTGCCAGATTTTCTTACTCTTTGTCGGAACCCCATTAACTAGAATAACCAGAGGTTCCTCTTCCACTTCCTCTACACCAATGGTATCAATATTTTTCTTGAAATCTAGAGGCAAATAAACAACTCTTCCCTTTAATCCTCTCTGTAAATCTGAAGGAGGCAATTTCCCTATCTTAGGCTCCATGCGAACAATAGCCTGAAAAGGATGGACACATTGAATCAAAATAGACTCATATGTATTTAAATCCATCAATTCAGGAGGAATGTCTACCAACTCCAGATTATTATGAACAGCTCTAGCAGGCATTCTGTTTTGATTTAATTTATCATAACAATATTTACAAATACGCTGATCAGAACTCAAATCAAAATAATTCTCCACCCACAAATAAGTAGCAAAATCCTTCCACTCATAATTATTTATCTTTTCACTTTTTCCGTATAAATCAACTAATCTAGTTTGATGCTTATAATGAGTTATTCGACAACACACACAAGTAAAATTTGGCCTTTCACTTGATTTCACCTTAAACCTGGTAATTTCCTGGTCAAACTTTTCTTTACTTGAAATCTGTACATTGTCTTCCACATTAGCTTGAATTTCTGTGTCAATTTCTACACTGTCCTCTTTTTCACCAAAATAAGAAATCTCAATTTCTTCACAAATCTTCTTCACATGCAAAAGAGCACTGTTTAATTGTTTAAGCTTAAGTGCTGGACTTTTTGCATAATACAACATTCTCACTAATTTCCTCATTTTTGTATGATGCACTGCTAACATCCTAAAATGATGAAAAACACTTTGACAGACTTTTCTAGAAAGACAAGCCAGTGAACGGCCTTGCAAACCTGTGTTTTCTCTCACTCTGCAAGGATCTAAGTCTTGCAACAACTTCACTTTCTGCTTTAGACTTTTCTTACTATATGTACGTAAGAAATTACAAAACAAATCAATTGATTCCTGTCGCACACTACAAATACGACTACACTTCCAAGTGTACACTGGACCCTTAGTACGTCTCCCTAAAACTTCATCAGTTAACACCTCTTCTGGTTCTCTAGGCACAAGTTTCTCTTTTTCAATCGGACAACCGTCTTTCACTTCATACGCTCGACCACTGGTGTCAACTGCATGCACTAAATCATTCTCCTGGAAGTAACTCTCCTCATTAAAAAATGGCTCACAACTTGAACTGTGCATCCATTCTCCTGAAAAACTTTACAAAAATTAGTCCGATTAATTACTCTTTTCCATCTACTGTTTGATTTGAAAACATCAATTGTCTTGTTAAGTGTCCTAATTCTATTGATTATTAAAATAAATAATTTTTTCCTAACTTCAAAAGCCTGATCAACAATCTTCTCTACATTTTTCTTATAAAAAGCAGCTCTCTGTTTGCCTTTCCTAATGTTTTTTAACAAATTTAAAACCACCCTATTGAGAAACATTCGTTTACGAATGTCTCTAAACTGATTCTGCCTTCTATTCCGACACATATTATTCTCTCCTGCTCCAGTACTAACATTTTTCGAGGGCCTCGCCTTCCTTTCCAAAATTACTCTCTCCTTCTCTTTTTCTACATGCTGTCCAATATTTTTTTTTGTTCTACATATGTTCCGTAAGAAAGACTTAGTTATCTTACCAGGAGTTTCTTTCCTGTTTTTTGAAGTCTTTGTTGTGGAGGACTGCTGTAATTCCAATGCTGTTTTTGTAAACCGTACTTCATTTTTTTGTGTTCTTTGCCTTGAGTGATCTCGTTCCTTACTCTTGAAATCTTGTTTTCAATCTGTGTTAAAGAACAAAATAGCACATTATAGACCACTATTATCAAACAACAAAGCAATGACAAAAATCAAACAATCTATTCAGGGTTACAGATCAAGTGAGGATTATCCAGGGGTGCAGAAGAAGTGAAACATGCATTGAAGAGTGTAGTGGAAGAGAGGTATGTCCACAAGTACAAAGAAAGTGAGACCTGTGTCTATGAGTGCAGTAGGAGATAAGCTTCATGAAGTCTAGTGCACTGGACTCTTACACACAGGCTTCACCACTTATGTTCTCTAGGAAAGGCCTCTCTCCCACTACAGTCTTGAACACAGGCCTCACCTCGTCTTTCCCTCTGGAGAGGCCTCACCTCATCTACACAATCTACTTCCTAATCTAAGGTAACACAGGTGAAATTTTTATGAAAGGATGACATATATGCATTTAATCATGCAGACACTATTTATTCCTTCTCAAAAAACTAAAAGTCATTGTTTTTCACTAAAATCGTTTTTTAAATAACATTTTAGACAGACAGTGCAGGTCCTATGTACAAGCATTCAGTGTCCATGACTGCAGTGGAGAGGACTAACCTCCTCTCACCCTTGGACAAGCCTTACCTCATCTCTGTCCTCTGAACAGGCCTCAATGTATTGAGTATAATTGATAGTAAGTAGGTGCAGATGAGGTGACGCATGTCCAAGGGTGTAAATAAGCTGAGGCCTATCTTAGCATGCCAATTAGTTGAAGTCTATTCAGAGTTGCAGATGAGGTAAGGATTGTCTACGGGTGCACAAGAGGTATGGCCTCTATTGAAGAGTGTAGTATAAGAGAGATATGTCCACGGGTGCAAATAATTTGAGACCTGTGTCTAAGAGTGCAGTGGGGGATAGGCTTCATGAAGCCTAGTCCACTGCACTCTTAGACACAGGTCTCACCACCTACGCTTTCCAAGAAAACCCTCTCTCCCACTACAGTCTTGAACACAGGCCTCAGCTCCTCTGTCCCTCTGGACATTCCTCACCTCATCTGCACAATCTACTTCCTAATCTGAGGTAACACAGATGACATGATTGTGAAAAGGTCAAATTTTTTTATGTAATCATTCATACACTATTTATTCTTTCTCAAAAATGTAAAAGACATTAATTTGCCCCAAAAATGTTTCAGTAGTGTAATGAAAAGCTTATACATATGACCTTTTCTCTGTTTATCAAATCTTATTCTAAAAAAAGATTATGAGGCCTAAGCAGTAATGCAGATGTAATGAAGCCTGTACAGGGGAGCTCAAAAGGTGAAGCTTGTGTCCAAGAGTGCAGTGGACAGGACTAAACTGGAGTAGTGTACAAAAAAAAGATGAACCTCATTTATAAAGCCCTGCATCAGTTTTCCACTGCTGATGCGTCACTTTTTGTGACGCATCGGCGGCATAAAACATATGCCTTGTTGCACCATATTTAAAAAGTGACGCATGTAGGTAGATGCGCCACTCTTTAAACCTCTGCGCCACATTATACCTTTATCAGGTGTAATGTACACAGAGGGGTCATTTCTCCGCAGAAAGCCTCGTAATAGTGACGCAGTGAAATCAATAAGATTTCACTGCGTCACTTTTAGGACACTGTTACGTCAAAATCTTGTGCCTGCCTCACAGCAGACATAAGACGGAGGAAAACGCTTTCACATGGAGCTTTCCCCATGTGAAAGGATGCATTGCTGGAGTACAAGCATTCCATTTCAGTACTGAAAACTCACTATTTTAAAAAATACATTTCCTCTCTCTTGCAAACAATCCTACCGCATGTCGAAGGGTGTAAATAAACTGAGACTTGTCTAAACATGACAATTAGTTGAAGTTTATTCAGGGTTGCAGATGAAGTAAGGATTGTCTGGGGGTGCACAAGAAATATGGCCTCTATTGAAGAGTGTAGTAGAAGAGAGATCTGTCCACGGGTGCAAAGAACTTGAGACCTGTGTCTAAGAGTGCAGTGGGAGATAGGCTTCATGAAGCCTAGTCCACTGCACTTTTAGACACAGGTCTCACCACCTACGCTCTCCAAGAAAAGCCTCTCTCCCACTACAGTCTTGAACACAGGCCTCACCTCCTCTGTCCCTCTAGACATTCCTCACCTCATCTGCACAATCTACTTCCTAATCTGAGGTAACACAGGTGACATGATTGTGAAAAGGTCAAATTTGTTTATCTAATCATTCACACACTATTTATTCTTTCTCAAAAATGTGAAAGACATTAATTTGGCCCAAAAATGTTTCAGTAGTGTAATGAAAAACTTATACATATAACCTTTTCTCTGTTTTTCAAATGTTATTCTAAAAAAAGATTATGAGGCCTAAGCAGGAGTGCAGATGTAATGAAGCCTGTCCAGGGGAGCACAAAAGGTGAGGCTTGTGTCCAAGAGTGCAGTGAACAGGACTAAACTGGAGTAGTCTGCAAAAAAAGATGAACCTCATTTATAAGACCCTGCATCAGTTTTCCACTGCTGATGCGTCACTTTTTGTGACGCTTCGGCGGCCTAAAACATGTGCCTTGTTGCGCCATATTTAAAAAGTGACGCATGTAGGTAGATGCGTCACTTTTTAAACCTCTGTGCCACATTATACCTCAATCAGCTGTAATGTACACAGAAGTGGCATTCCCCCACAGAAAGCCTCGTAATAGTGACGCAGTGAAATCTATGAGATTTCACTGCGTCACTTTTTAGGACATATATATGTCAAAATCTTGCACCTGCCTAACAGCAGGCATAAGACTGTGGCCAACGCTTTCACATGGGGCTTTCCTCATTTGAAAGTATGCATTGCTGGAGTTGCGACATTTTTGTGACACACTCCAGCAATTCGTCACTTTTGCGCTTACAGATACATCACAAATACCGACTTATCTGTAAGTCCTAGAAACATGATGCGTCATACATTAAATGTAATGCATCATTGGTGTCACAAGGAGTGCACAATGAAAAGTGATGCATCACTGTTTTCATAAATAAAGCTCTCAGTGTGCTTCCTAATGTGAGGTAACACAGGTGGCATGATTATGAAAGCTTCAAATTATTTTACTTAATCATGCACACATTATTTATTTTTTTCTCAAAAATGTAAAAGCTATTAATTTGCCCCGAAATCGATTTTTCAATAACATTTTAGAAACACAGTGCAAGTCCTATGTACAATCATTCCATTTCAGTACTGAAAAGTCACTATTTTACAAAATACATTTCCTATCTCTTGTAAACATTCCTACGAAGCATTACCCAAAAAATTAAGCAAACCAACAGCAAAGAAACTCAATCTGCTTCCCAATCTGAGGTAAAACAGGTAACATGTTTATAAAAGATTCAAATATTTTTATGTAATTAAGCACACACTATTTATTCCTTCTTAAAAATGTTAAAGCCATGGATTTGCACTAAAATCGTTTTTCAATTACCATTTTAGGAACAGAGCACAGGTCCTATGTACAAGCATTCATTTTCACTACTGAAAGCCATTAATTTGCCCTAAAACCGTTTTTTACTTAATATTTTATGAACAGAGCACAGATCCTATTTACAGGCATTCATTTTTACTACTAAAACCCATTGTTTGCACTAAAATCGTTTTTCAATTAACATTTTAGAAACAGAGCACAGATCCTATATACAAGCATTCATTTTCACTAATGAAACTCATTGATTTGCACTAAAATCGTTTTTCAATTACCATTTTAGGAACAGAACACAGGTCCTATGTACAAGCATTCTTTTTCACTACTGAAACCCATTGATTTACCCTAAAATTGATTTTTAAAATAACATTGTAGATACAGAGTGCAAGTCCTATGTACAACCATTCAACTTCACTACTGAAACATTACTATTTCACAAAATACAAATCCTCTATTTTGCAAATATACAAACCATGTATTTTTAAAAAGCATCACACAAACCAAAAGCAAAGAAAATCAATGTGCTTCTGAATCTAAACTCTCAATCTAAATGAATCATAACTCACCTTTACAAATGCTTTGGGTGATTCAGAACAGTGTCAGATACACACACCAATATTTCTTTAGCAGAGCAAAAGGTATGTTCTCCAGGCACTGCAACCATTAATGGCACAGTAAACCTCTAATTCTACACACATATTGCTCATGGTAACCAATCAAAACTCATCCCTCTGTATTTTCAAACCAACACCCTTCCCCCCCTCAGCCCTTTCTACCTGTTACCATAGCAACTCCCTTCTCACTTAGCTCCCAGGGTTAAAAGTGTATTCTACAATGTTGCAAATCACCTCAGCAAGGATGTTTGACCTGTGAATACACCAGCTTATCTAGCGCAATGTTTCTTTAAATGACTGTTTTTTAACCATTCAAATTACTTCTTTCACACAACAGAACCATGCACCCTAACTTTCAGTTTTCAACTATCTGAATCCACCAATCATTGCTTGTGATTCAAGAGCACTAAAACTCCACAGTTTTTTTATGCAAACTCATACTGTTCCAACTGCCATTTCATTCCTACACTTCATCTGACTGCACCAGAACCTCCTCTCACCATGTACTCTGTCTGGATTATTGGACATAGCTATACCCACTGGGCTCAAAGGTAAGCTGCTAACAGAAATGTTCACAACCTTGATTTACCAAATGTGAACATCAAATGGATTGGCCAGAGAGGATTGAGATGTCACCAATTGATACCATTGGTGAAAACCTTTTTGCATTTGCCACACCCTGACCTCTTAATTGTGCACTGTGGAGGAAATGACTTGGGCACTTTGACTGGGGTAGGTCTGAAAATGCTTGTAAAGGACACCTTTGATCAATAGATGGCACTTTTTCCACAAACTGCCTTGGTATATTCCAATATATGCCAAAGACAGAAATGGAAGTGGTCCAACCAATTTTGTCCACAATTTGAGAAAGCACGGAAACATGTGAATAAATCTGTTTTTGCTTACATGAGAGACTTTGGAATGGGTTCAATGTACAACAATAACTTGCATTACATCATGCAAGATATCTACAGAGAAGATGGTGTCCACTTCTCAGATGAGGTGAATAGAATATTCCTCCTGAATTTAAGACTGTGTATCGGAACCTACTTGTAGGTACCTAAATCAGACACAGAACCCAAAAGCTATTTTCAGGGCTACCCTACCTCTGATCACTCCAAATGATTATCTTTTTCATACATTTTTCACTATTTTTCACCAAAGTACGCTCCCCGGTACGCTTCCCGGTGTGCGTACCGGGCGCTCCCTCCGCGAACATTTAAAACAACATTTTTTTTTTACCTATATGCGCCTCCTAAGACCCCCCTCAGGAAACCTAGGGGGTCGGGGGGTGCCTACCGTGCCCCCTTATACCCATTCCCAACGTTGTTTGTCCTCCATTTTCTCTCTCAAATCTACCGAAACACAAAATGGAGGACTCCCGTTGCGCTTACCGGTACGCGTACCGGGGCGCTCACTGGTGAGCGCTCCCAAATTTTTTTTAAAGTGAATTTACATAAAATCCTCTGTAGAGAAGTTCACCAAATATAGAATAGGCAATACTACATACCAGTCCCTACCATTTTCCCAAATTTGATGGAATTCTATTGAGCTATTTGGACTCTAGCCCTGTCTAAATATCCTGAGGTAAATTACATGAAATAAACACATCTGAAGTGTTAGAATATACAACCAATTAAAATGTTACTTTCATTTTCTACTTTTATTTCATCACATTTGATTGGTTATCTACATGAATATATATTAAAAAAGAGAGGGAAACACAGCCATTTTGACTCCTACTTCCTGAAGTACATTGGAAAAGGTTTTTCACTGAGAACTTCAACTGCTTTTTCAAAGGTAAGATGTTATTTTGAAAACTGAAGTATGTTGTGCACTTTAAGTTAAATTGGAAAACATTTTCTGATAGTTATATACTATCTCTCTGTAATAGTTATAGATTGAGATAGGCTTCTCTGTTATATTTATGGATTGAGTTAGGCTTCTCTGGTATAATTATGAATTTACTTAGCCTTCATCACATGCACTTTTTTATATTTATACTTCCTGCCTGATACCATACACTGCCCAAAGATAACTTGACTGTTAAAAACTCAGAAGTACCTGTCTGAACTTAAACCCAACAGTGCCTTAACTCTACTGATATAGTGATTTTTTATGCAATTTACAGCAAGAAAATGGAAGGTGAACAAGAGAGCATCAATGTTTCCTTCGAAATTTCAAATGAGGAGATTCTTAATGAAGATTTTGTTGACGATGATTTCATGAACGAGTCTTTGGATCAAGAATTTATTGACTGTTTAGAAAACACAGAATCTTCCATTTTTGAGGAGATTCCAGATGAACTAATGCTGGAAGTTTTATTAAACTATGAAAATTCTAACCAATACATTTTTATTTCATAATTAAAAAATTGTTTGAGACATTATTCATTTTTATATGTAATTCATGAAATACTACCAAAATGATTATATTTATATTATAATATATAGTGAGACTTACAGTATACTATGCAATTTCAAAACATCATAAGGGAGCAGGGTAGACTACCCATGATCCCCTAGTTCTTCTCAGGGAGTGCTTAATGTATCTATTTCTGCTTTTCTAACAGACTATGATATAGATTCCATATACCTCATTAACTTATGTAACAACATGCAAGATATCTACAGAGGAAATGGTGTACATTAAATATAAGACTCAGCATAGGTACCTACATGTTGGTACTTAAAACACCCAAACAACACAACAACTCTATGCAAACCTACCCTACCTCTAAGCACTTTAAAATATTATTTTACTGTTTCACTGGGTTTTCCCTGTGGTACGCTCCCCGGCACACTCCCCGGTGCGCGTACCGGGCGCTCCCCACGCGAAAATTCGTAAAAAAAAAATATATATTTTGCCCATCGGAGCCTTTTATGGCCCCCACATCAAACCTAGTGGGTCAGGGGGGTCTACCCTGCCCCCTTTCGGTCATTTGCCACTTTGTTTTTTGCCACCTCTTGTGTCTCGATCCTACCGAGACACAGGATGGCGGCCGCTCCGGACTGTTTGGAATGTTTACAGACACCCGAGAGCCAATCAGCTTTCCGCTCGTGAACTCGCATGGCGCGCTGGTACGCACCCGGGTACGCGTACCGGGGCGCACCTATAGGTATATAAATTTTTCGAACCTAAATTACTCAAAATCCACTTGAGCACATATCTTGAGACATAGCAAAGGCACATCGGGCTACCAGTCCCTACAATTTTGCCAAGTTTGGTGGAAATCCATTCAGCCGTTCGAGCTAAAAGTGAGTTCGACCGCCCTATGGAAATTAACATGGGGAAAACACATTTTCGGACCCCCCTTTTATCTCGGCCCCCGATTGACGAATCCCCCCCAAACTTTCAGGGAAGGAGCGGAGAGCCGCGAGGCAAAGTTGAGGAAAAATTCAGGCAGATTCCTCAACCGGCGCCAAAGTTATTCCCAATAGAATGTTGCGATTTCCCTATGGAAATAAATCCTAACTATAACTACCTACTGGCGACCGCCAGTAGATAATACTAGACATTATCAAATACTGTTTAACTAACAACTTTTTTTCTGTTCAATGATCAGTTATACAGACAAACCCTCAGCACTGCCAGGGGCACTCGCTTTGCTCCTAGCTTTGCCAACCTGTTCATGGGAGCATGGGGAAAAGAAAAGAGAAGGGACAGTGACCTACACAACGATCTTGCCAATGTCATCTTATGGCTCAGGTATATAGATGACCTGTTTGTAATTTTGAAAGGCAGCCGACAGGGAGCACTAGAGTTTATGATTAAACTCAACAACAATTCCCACAACCTCAAACTTACCGGTGTGAGCACTAGGAAGGAGGTTGAATATTTGGACACTAACGTGGAAATTATCTCCAACAATATCCAGACAAGTCTATTCAGAAAGTGCACAACTGAAAACACACTGCTATACACCATGAGCAGCCACCCAGACAATCTTAAATTGAGCATTCCCTATGGGGAATTGCTCAGCACAAAATGAAACTGTTGCTCGGAAAATGCCTTTACTATTGAGCAAATTACCATGATTGCTAGATTCAAGGAAAGGGGTTATCCCAAATCGGTTTTTAAAAGAACTGTGGACCGGATCAAGGGTATAGACAGAAACACCATTCTTGGGGAAAAAACAACCGTGACCAAGCTAGTTCGGACAAGAGTGAAACCAGAGTCATACTTATGCACAATGGCAACTCAGATATGATTCGAAAAACCCATGCACATAAATGTGACATGGGTAAGGAGGATCCTGTCATTTGGAGCACCATTCCAGCAAGACCTCACTCATACTGAACACACTACTAGGGGGATGAACTTGCAAGGCTTTTTTCTATGCAGCCACTGCAAGGCCTGCAGTGGCAACCGCATGAAAAAATACTTCTGTAATAGCAGCACCAATTGCATGATCCCCATTAAGCAGTTCCTCACATGCAGCACTACCTTTGTAGTGTATGTCCTAGAATGCCCGTGTAAGTTGAGACACACATTGAGAGCACAATACACATGGCTAAAAAAAGAATTCTTAAACATGTGAGAGCCATTACAAACAGAGACAAATAATATCTCATTGTGAGACACTACAAGACGCACCATTTTTCGGACAGCTCCAAACTGATATAATATGCTATTGAACAGGTGGTCAACAGCAGGAAACCTGCTCTCTCTTCCAAAAACCAAAGACTATTGCTTTTCTACATGGGGAGCAGCATGTTAGCTGCTCCCGATGTAGAAAAGCAATGCCGGCTCCCGCAGGACGCGGGGAGCCGGCAGGGACCTTTTGGGGGATTGGGGACCCCCCACGCTCCCCAACAAAGAGGGCCCAGCACGGGGATGGGGTCCCTTGGGCTAGAAGAGGCCTGGGAGGTGTCAAGGCGGCTCCCCATCCCAAATAATAATAAAAAATATTTTTTATATAGGAGGCATGTCGGAACCGGGGGTTGAGGTCCCCGGAGCCAGATGTGGCCCGGGAGGGGGGCCACACAGCCCCCCTCCCAACAAAACATAAAAAAATGAGGCAGAGCCCTGGGGGATGGGATCCCCGTGGCTAAAAGAAGCCTCAGGAGGGGGGCACGCAGACCCCATCTCCATTTAAAAAAAAAGAAATTAGGGGGCAAGTCCTGGGGGATGGGGACCCCAGGGCAAAAAAAATAGAAAAAGAAGGGGGGCTACACAGCCCCTTTCTTAAAAAAACGAAAGAAGAAAAACACCGGCACGCACTAGAGGCCACGCCCCCTTCATGCAGCACTCTGCAAATGCGCCCCCTGGCGCAGTTGCAGAGGGGAACGAATTCCACCTAAATACTGGGGGTCCCTGGGGGCCAACTAGCCCAGCAGGAACATCCAGTATGCGCCAGGGGGATGCGTTGCAGAGTGGTGTTCTGAGATCATGCCCCTTTTTACATCTCTCTGCAACACAGCTCTGTGGCACTTACTAGAGGTAGCTGGTGGGCTCGTTGCACCCCAGGCACCCTCAGGATTCAAGGGGAGTTAATCCCCCAACTTAAAACGTGCCACGGGGCACGTTTGCACAGTGGTGAAGGTAGGGGGCGGAGCCTGAGTTCATCTGTGTGCAAATACGCCCTGTGGCGCGGATTAACTTCGGGAATTAATTCCTTGTCAATCATGAGGGACCCTGGGGGCCAACTAGCCCACCAGGTACCTCCAGTAAGCGCCACGGAGCTGCGTTGCAAAGTGTTGTAAAAAGGGGCGTGACCTCTGAACACCTCTCTGCAACAAAGCCCCCTGGCACATACTGGAGGTACCTGGTGGGCTAGTTGGCCCCCATGGAGCCTCAGGATTGAGGTGGAATCAATTCCCCAACTTAAAACGCGCCACAGGGCGTGTTTGCAGACATGTCACCTCAGGCCATGCCCCTTTCCTTCAACACTGTACAAATGAGCCCCGTGGCGTGTTTTAAGTTGGGGAAATAATTTTCTTTTAATACTGATGGTCCCTGAGGGCCAAATAGCCCAGTACTGATCCTGACTTATAGTAACTTGAATTTCCTTCCATAGGCTAACATCGACTGGTTTCACTTAGAAATTCTTCTAAGTGTGTACTTTTGGAACTTTAAAATATTCCTATAAAATCAGCTGAACTACAAATTCCGATTTACTCAACCGTTATCAAGAGAGACCTCAGTGCTGCATCTTTCAGCCCACTACTGATCCTGAAAAGTAATTCTAACCATTCTTACAGTAATTTGAATTTCCTTGCATAGGCTAACATTGACTGGTTTCACTTGGAAATTCTTCTGTGTGGAGTTTTGGAACTCTAAAATATGCCTTTAACATCAGCTGAACTACGAATTCCGATTTACTCACCTGTTATCAAGAGAGAACTCAGTGCTGCATCTTCTGCCCACTACTGATCCTGAAAAGTAATTCTACCCATACTTACAGTAACTTTAATGTCCTTCCATAGGCAAACATTGACCGGTTTCACTTGGAAATTCTTCTAAGTGTGGAGTTATGGAACTTTAAAATATTCCTATAAAATCAGCCAAACTACGAATTCCGATTTACTCACCAGTTATCAGGAGAGACCTCAGTGCTGCATCTTTCAGCCCAGTACTGATCCTGAAAAGTAATTTTAACCGTACTTACCAGTAACTTGAATCTCCTTCCATAGGATATCATTGCCTGCTATATAAAATATATAAAAATAAAAAAATATATCAAATAAAAAAACAAATATTACAGCTTCAATATTAAAAAAAAAATGTTTTCAATTTATATTAAAAAAATTAATGTAATTTAAAAAATAAAATATCTAAAAATAAATTGTTTAACACAATGTAGTAAATCAGAATAAAAAATATAACAAGTAATACATTTAAAAATTATCATTTACAAAACCTTTGAAATTCACTGAAAAAACCAGAGGTTTCAGCCACGTTATAGTTAGGAATTAGCATTTAAAAAACCTTAGAAATTAACTGGAAAAAAACATAGGTTTCAGCCACGTTATAGTTAGGAATTAGCATTTAAAAAACATTAGAAATTCACTGAAAAAAACATTTTATAGTTAGCTGGACATTTCACTCATAGAAAACCATTGAAATTCCCCCGTTATAATTAGTTCATCTAACTATAACTCGCACGCCCGCAATGCACTGCTGATGACGTCACATATTACATCACTCATGACATCACTGATGACATCTCAAATGACATCACTGATGACATCACTGATGACATCATCCTTGTGAAAGAGTGACAGACCTCTCACCATAATATAACCTTTGATACACACATTCAAAAATAGAAACTACAATTTTCAAAACAATTGAGATACCAATACCAGTTACAACAACCTATTCAGTAATTCCAAAATCTACATACACATCCACTCATTCACCAACAGTTCTATATAGTCACTCATACATGTACTCACTCATCATATGTACTCATACACCTATACATCCTGTTAAACACCGACACTCATCCATAGAGTTGCTCACACACATATTCACACATGCAAATAAACTATCAAACATCCATTTACTTGTATATACAGCTATACACACACCACTACACGTACTTCTACAGAAACGTACACATACTTACTCTCTTAAACAATCACTTATAGAAACACATACTTATTTATACAGGAACTCTTCCAATCTCTCACTCTCACATATACTCAGTTATATACATCAATACTCACATATACTAGTTAAAACACATGTAGTTACTCAGAAAGATACTATTGAGACAGTCATTTACTCACTAACACACCCATACACACACTCATCCACCTATACAGTCCTGCACACATGCTGTGTTCAAAACACACACAAACAGTGAGTCACTCATTCATACATCTATGTGCTAAGTAATATCCCCACCGAACCATACAGACACTCTTACTGATACTCAAAAAAACAACTAATAACCCATATAGACACTCATGTAGCTACTCACCAACCCATGCAGCCACTTATACACAAAGTGAGACACTGATACAGATATTTACTTATTTAAACATTACTCGTTAATACATGTATTCACTAAGATACACTTAATAAGTCAGTTATACAATACATTTTACAAAAAAAAACATCCATTTAGACACTTATTTACCCATTTATTTTTCCATCGACCTTTAGATATACATATATAAAAAATATTACTTTTTTCAGAAAGACACACATTTACTGGATGATGTCATCAGTGATGTTATCAGTGATGTCATCAGTGATGTCATATGAGATGGCATCAGTGATGTCATGTTGATGTCACTGACCATGTCGTGAGTGATGTAATATGTGACGTCATCCGCACGAGTTATAGTTAGCTGAACTAACTATAACAGGGGAATTTCAATGGTTTTGTATGAGTGAAATGTCCAGCTAACTATAACATGTGTGAAACCTGTGGTTTTTTCAGTGAAAAAAAATAAATAAATATATATATATATATATATATATATATATATATATATATATATATATATATATATATTACCTACTGGCGGTCGCCAGTAGGTATATATAGTTAGGATTTTTTCTCTATGGGTTTTTTGAAAATTCTATGTCTAATAACTTTGGCGTTTGTGGACGGAATTGGCTGAAATTTTCAGGAAAATGGCACATTTTGTTTCTGAGCAGCCCTTGAAAATTTGGGGGGGGTTCGTCCAGTGGGGGCCGAGAAAAAAGGGGGGTCCCAAAACGTGTTTTTAACATTGAGTTTTCCATAGGGCGGTTGGCCTCACTTTTAGCCCGAACGGCTGAATGGATTTGCACGAAACTTGGCAAAATTGTAGGGACTGGTAGCCCGATGTGCCTTTTGTAGGTCTCAATATATGTGCTCCAGTGGATTTTGAGAAATTAACGTTTAAAAAAAGATATATATCTGTAACAGCGGACCGGTTAGCGCTCTGGTTCGCGGACTTTTCGCGCAACGGAGCTTTGTGAAGCGAAGCTGATTGGTTCTCCGGCGTCTGTCAACATTCCAAACAGTCCGTAGCGGCCGCCATCTTGTCTCTCGGTAGGATCGAGAGACAAGAGGAGGTCAAAACAAAGGGGGAAATAACTATAAGGGGGCATAGTAGATCCTCGCTGACCCCCTAGGTTTGATGTGGAGGTTTTAAAAGGGCCCCGCGGGGCAAAAAAAAATAATAAAAATAATAATTGAACGGCTGAATGGATTTGCACGAAACTTGGCAAAATATTAGGGACTGGTAGCCCGATGTGCCTTTGCTAGGTCTCAATATATGTGCTCCAGTGGATTTTGAGAAATTAACGTTCAAAAAAAGATATATATCTGTAACAGCGCTCCGCTTCGCGTAACGGAGGTTTGCGAAGCTGATTGGTCATTCTGTCACTGGGCTATAGTTGGGCTACATCTGGCTGATATTTGGGCTACATTTGTTTTTTTGTGTGTCTGGCGGCCATCTTTGGGCTACATTGGGCTACATTGGGCTTCATTGGGCTACATTCGGCTAATTAGCAAATAGCTCATCGCAAACTAGGAATGGTAAAGAATCGCTATTTATTCCTTAAAGTTCGCTATTTAGGAAATGCAAATAACTTTGATGATACATATGGCGGTTCATCTCTAACAAGATAAGAAGCATAGGGATAGATTTATGATGACTGGCGCATCACCAGGGATGTGTTAGTCATTCTGTGCCGCTGTTCCGTCACCTATGGTGTGCTGCATTTACAATGCGGCGCATCACGGGGCAAAAACAGCACAGATGCGTGATGTATCTGTGCCGTAAAGGTGGCGCATTGCTGGAGTTGTATCGCAAGTGTGATGAAGGTCCAGCAAGGGTCGGGGGTGCCCCTGTCGCAGGGTTTCTGTTCTCACACAGAACTGTGGACAGAGGATTGGAACCTCGGCGAATTAGGGTGTCCCAAAACTCACGTTAGTAATCAAAAACTATTTAGCAAGCTAGGTACAGTGTCACATTGGATATAACAAACTCTCAATGTTTAGACAATCCAGAATATGAACTTATAGTACCTCAGGATACGTGGAACTCATGAACAGTCGGTCGTTATATATTTCTTAGAAACCAGAACATGGAGTTAAGAAGAACACATGTGTATTTGAAATGTTTATTTACTAATGCCGTCTTCTCAGGCGTAGTACCTTAGATAATAAAAGTACACATATTATCAGTAGCAAAATTACCAGCATAGTTACTAGTACATAAAAAGTGAATGGTGATAGTATGTTAACATGCTGTAAATGAATAAGAGTTAGCAACACTTATAAGCAGCCGCGGGCCGTGGAGGGAGTTACGGTGAGGCAGGGAGGCGGGGAGGGGGAGAAGCAGGGTGGAGAATACAAGTACACATATTATCAGTAGCAAAATTACCAGCATAGTTACTAGTACATAAAAAGCGAATGGTGACAGTATGTTAACATGCTGTAAATGAATAAGAGTTAGCAACACTTATAAGCAGCCGCGGGCCGTGGAGGGAGTTACGGTGGGGCAGGGAGGCGGGGAGGGGGAGGGGCAAGGTAGAGAGGGCTCCACCCTGCTTCTCCCCCTCCCCGCCTCCCTGCCTCACCGTAACTCCCTCCACGGCCCGCGGCTGCTTATATCTCACCCTCCCTAATACACATATTATATTATTTGCTAAGAAGGTCTCTTTGTGTTGGTTTAGGGCGTGCCCATACTTTAGTGTCTTAGATTTGAAGGAATCACATCAGCATACACCAGCTCTCTCTTCATGTGAACCGCATCAACTGTTGTGTATGTGTGTTCGGCAAAGCAATATAAAACCCGCCTCATGCCCAGAATTGGCAGAAGTTGCACTTATGTTATGAGTATGAAGTCGTGGAGATCAGACCTCATAACAATTCTGTACCGTGTTGTTCTTGAAACTTTAGCACTCGCTGTACAGATATAGTTTAACAAGTAAAGCAGATAGTAGACCAATAACATATTATTCTCATGTAAACCACGATGAACTACTAGGTGGAAAGCTAAAGCAACAACTAAATGTCGTGTGCAGAAGTTGCAAAAAAGGAAAAATGGCGTTTGAACCGGTAATGAGCCCATGCTAACTTAACACGGTGTAAAGATATCCAGGACCTAGATGACACCTCCTCATGATCCGGAAACGAACTGAATAAGATAATAGAAGTGCCATCTCATGAGAGCAGATTGCAAGTTTATATGTGGACGGTCCGCAAGGTAAAGCATTAAAAACTAGGAAAATTCAATGCTAAAGGAAAATAAAACAGCCAAGTACTTTATCGAGTCTTAAGCCAATAGGCAAGGTAAATAATAAAAACTTGACAATTAAGTCAATGAATTGTCAATGAAATGCTAGTACTCAGCATATGAAACATGAAAAAGGTCTATGACATAACTGTGTATGCAAAATAAGCTGCAACAGCCTCCAACAGGAAGTCACCGTCTTCATCCGAAAACAGTTCAGCCATCCAATTTAAAAGCGGAAAAGAACATACGTGCTCTCCCAGCACCGGATCCTCTATCACCATCAGAGGACAGCTCGGTGGGTTTTCAAGAAAGCTGTGTTCCAAGAAAGACTGTGCTGCCGCCAGTAAATTCCAGGGACCAAGTAGTCCATGCATCAATGCCACAGCCATAATCCTTTCGCCAGGACAAATCAACTCGTGAGTAATGATAGGAGTCATCAGCTGATTAAAGTCGACGTCAGGAGAAACCGGTCCGCAGAGACACAAATCAATGGCCCAATCGAAATCACAGGTCAGGCAGTGAAATACAGGCTGGACACAGGTGAAGTAGGAGAACCGAAAAGATAATCCATATGCCGTGCTTAATATCGCCAACGGCATTGTGCCATAATATTCTAGCATGCGATTGCGGAACAGTGTCAGCAGCTGCAGGGTCGGAGGTTGCATAGGAGGGACATCCATATTTAAAAATGTAAAAAAGTACAAGAGCGTCCGCTGGTAATGCAAGTAAAAATGCAATCCACGAACCAGAGTGGAGAAAATGGAATGAAAGGGAGCAGGGATGACTCCAAAGATTTTCTCAAATGAAGTCACGAGACCACTGGTAACAACTTTAAAAAAGTGTGCCAGGGATTTTGTGGAGGATGCGTTAAAGATAGTCGGAAACATGTTGCTGAAATTGAAAGGCAAACCTGTGTACGGGTGTTCGCTATGTGAAGTACGAAAGTTTCACGGGCCGAACTCAAGGCCACCTCTCTCTGAGACAAAAGAGCTCTTATTCTTGTCATGCCGTTGAAACGTGTCCCAAGGTTGGTATTTGTGGCCAGATTGAAAACTCCCTATGTTCATGTGTGGGAGGAAATAGAACATTTCTGCAGCAAATAACCCGTTCACTTACTGTTACGATAAAAGGAATACTTTTAATTAACTCAGAACAATCTTCATTATTGAGCATCAAATAACTACCATTTTCCAACAACTTGAACGTGGGGATGATAGCAGGAACTGGCGTGCCTTGCATCACGCAAGCCATATTTGGTCGCTGTTTGTTGCATGAATCGTGTAACTGTATGTGCCTACACATTAGTGAATGATCTGGCGTCTCAGTGCATTCCTCTCCATTCAGATAAACTTCTTGATCATCTTTGAAACATCTGTATGTGTATGGAAGCGACCAGACCTCATGAACAAAAGCACTACCTAAAGGTTCATAAAGACCTATTGGTATATATTTCATACAATTTGAAAACTTATATAAAGCAAAAGGCAGCGTTATTAAACCGTCGATAAGGCATGTTGCCAAAAAACCCGCAATCCTCTGCTGATGATGTCACTGAGCATGTCATGAATGATGTAATATGTGACATCATCAGTAGTGGATTATGGGTAATAGTATCTCTAGTTTACTCCCCTATAGCTGTCTTTCTTTTAACATAAGTGTGTGTTTCCTTCCCTTATTCTTACTGTTTTTGGTTCGCTTCCAGTTCGCGTACCAGCGAGCGAACTAGGAAGCGAACTAAGAGAAATAGAGGTTGGCACAGTTCCAAATATTGTACCAATTTTTTAATAACGGGGAGGTAGTTCTGAAAAGAACTTTTTTTTTTATTTTTCTGAACATTTTTTTACTGTAAGGTTCCCGATTCGCGAAGCGGGAACGAAGAAAAAAAAATATTTAAAAAAATAATTATTCATAAACATATAAAATATATTTTTGGATTTAAAGAAGAATAAATTTTACAGCTACAGATATTAGCTGTTAAAAAACCAATGAAATTCACTGAAAAAACCATAGGTTATAGACCATATATAGTTAGGAATTAGCATTTACAAAACCTTGAAAATTCACTGAAAAAACCATAGGTTATAGACCATATATAGTTAGGAATTAGCATTTACTAAACCTTATTTTACTCACACAAAACCATTGAAATTCCATATATAGTTAGTTGCACTAACTATATATCGCGCACCCGCAATCCACTGCTGATCATGTCACATATTACATCATTCATGACATGGTCAGTGACATCACTGATGACATCACTGATGACATCTCAAATGACATCACTGATGACATCTCACTTGATATCAATGATCACATCACTGATGATATCATTCATGTGATAATACAATGCATCTCCTCACACTCTAATATAACCTCCGTTACACCCAGTGTTAAATAGAGAGTATCATTTTTGAAACCATTGACACACCAATACTAGTTACTACATACGCACTCACTGATTCCTATGTCTACACACACATTCACTCATACAATCATTCATACATACAATCACTCATCTTTACAACACTATCATATGCACTCATACACCTATACAGACACTCACACTCTGCCACTCATCCATGGAGTTACTCACACACCTAGTCAGTCCTGAAAAGAATCAATCACACTTCCATTTTCTCATCTATACAGTTAAACACAGAACACCTTACATTTTTGAAACATATACTAACACATAGTTACTCTCTTATAGAATCACTGATACAAGTACACATTGATCTGCACAGAGTCACACACCTCCCAGCCAGCCATACACACACTCAGTCTCCCATACAAATACTTGTGCAACCAATCAATAACCCATATAGCTACTTATATAGCTACTGATCAACACGTGCAGCAGCTTGCACAACAACAGACATACTGATGCACACTTTTAGACAGTTTAGTCACTAACCCGTGCATTCAGTAAGACGCATTTAATCACTCACTCATACAGTCAATCACGCACCTACTAAAACCTTCATTCAGACACTTATACATCCACTCATTCTTCAATATGTAAAACATATTTAAACTTTACAGAAACACATAATCACTGGATGTTGTCATCAGTGATGTCATCAGTGATGTCACTGACCATGTCATGAATGATGTAATATGTGACATGATCAGCAGTGGATTGCGGGTGCGCGATATATAGTTAGTGCAACTAACTATATATGGAATTTCAATGGTTTTGTGTGAGTAAAATAAGGTTTAGTAAATGCTAATTCCTAACTATATATGGTCTATAACCTATGGTTTTTTCAGTGAATTTTCAAGGTTTTGTAAATGCTAATTCCTAACTATATATGGTCTATAACCTATGGTTTTTTCAGTGAATATATATATATATTACCTACTGGCGGTCGCCAGTAGGTATATATAGTTAGGATTTTTTCTCTATGGGATTTTTGAAAATTCTATGTCTAATAACTTTGGCGTTTGTGGACGGAATTGGCTGAAATTTTCAGGAAAATGGCACATTTTGTTTCTGGGCAGCCCTTGAAAATTTGGGGGGGGTTCGTCAAGGGGGGGCCGAGAAAAAAGGGGGGTCCCAAAACATGTTTTTAACATTGAGTTTTCCATAGGGCGGTTGGCCTCACTTTTAGCCCGAACGGCTGAATGGATTTGCACGAAACTTGGCAAAATTGTAGGGACTGGTAGCCCGATGTGCCTTTGCTAGGTCTCAATATATGTGCTTCAGTGGATTTTGAGAAATTAACGTTCAAAAAAAGATATATATCTGTAACAGCGGACCGGGCAGCGCTCCGGTTCGCGGACTTTTCGCGGTACGGAGCTTTGTGAAGCGAAGCTGATTGGTTCTCCGGCGTCTGTGAACATTCCAAACAGTCCGTAGCGGCCGCCATCTTGTCTCTCGGTAGGATCGAGAGACAAGAGGAGGCCAAAGCGAAGGGGCAAATGACCATAAGGGGGCATAGTAGATCCTCGCTGGGGGGTCTGACAGAAAACTTACCGGCTCCAGGAGGGGTCGCGCAGCAGACATTGTTGCTCACACCGCCTTTCCCACACAGCGCCGCTGGGCCCCTGACGTTGTGGTCGCCCCCGCCGCTGTGCAGCGCCATCGCACGGCCGCGGAGCGGAGCGGACCACAACTCCCAGCGAGCCCTGCAGCATACTCCGCCCACTTCCTGCACAAGCGCCAGGAGGCGCTACTAAAGGCGGCAGCTCCCGGAGAGGAGCGGGGGTCTGACAGAAAACTTACCGGCTCCAGGAGGGGTCGCGCAGCAGACATTGTTGCTCACACCGCCTTTCCCACACAGCGCCGCTGGGCCCCTGACGTTGTGGTCGCCCCCGCCGCTGTGCAGCGCCATCGCACGGCCGCGGAGCGGAGCGGAGCGGAGCGGAGCGGACCACAACTCCCAGAGAGCCCTGCAGCATACTCCGCCCACTTCCTGCACAAGCGCCAGGAGGCGCTACTAAAGGCGGCAGCTCCCGGAGAGGAGCGGGGGTCTGACAGAAAACTTACCGGCTCCAGGAGGGGTCGCGCAGCAGACATTGTTGCTCACACCGCCTTTCCCACACAGCGCCGCTGGGCCCCTGACGTTGTGGTCGCCCCCGCCGCTGTGCAGCGCCATCGCACGGCCGCGGAGCGGAGCGGACCACAACTCCCAGCGAGCCCTGCAGCATACTCCGCCCACTTCCTGCACAAGCGCCAGGAGGCGCTACTAAAGGCGGCAGCTTCCTCCGCTTCGCGGACGCGCGCGGGCGGCACCGGGCGGAGCCCGGGCAGAGGGCGGGCCGTCTAAGGCCGTCCAAGGACGACCAGGGACGGGACGGGCCACGTCCCTTTCATCATGGGTAAGCGGAAAATGGCTACAGCGGCGGCAGGCGAGGGTAATGCGAAGGTACCTAAATTCACCACCAGCATTATTACTTATCTAACATCTAAGGTGGGAGATTTGTCTACGCAGATCGCTGAGTCCGAGCGTGAGCTGGGGCTTGTTTCCAGCCCTGGGACTGCTAATTCATCTAATGTATCTGCCTCTACAGTAAACTGTACCCCTTTGGAGCCACGGGTCATTATCGAGTCATGTAGACCTACTATGCCTCAATCTGCCACAGCTCTTCCGTTCCCGGCTTTGCCCGAAACTGTGATACCAACATTCCCATCGAGCATGGGGGGTGTTGAAAGGCCGGCAGTTAGTCAGTCTGGTCTTCAACAGCCAACTTATGTAACTGAGGATTGTATCTTGGCCCTACTAGAAAAATTGTTCACAGAAAGACTGGAATCTGCCTTGGTCCAGATTGCCTCTGACATTAACGAGACTTTAAAGGACTGTGTTAAGAATCTTATGGCTAAATGTGATCGTATTAACGATGCTCTCATTTCCCGGGCTCCACCCCCTTGTACATCCACACTATCTCTCCCAGTAGCTGTGCAGGTGTCTGCCCCTAAGGGTGGGGGTCAACCCACAACTAGGTTGGCTAGCCCCCCTATAGTTAACATTGATAACCCTGTTCACAAAAAAGGGATAGTGGATAATGGAATATACATTCCCTCAACGGAGGCTGCCCTCCAAGTAATTACCCCCGCAAACCAAAGAAGCCAGCAGGTGGCTGTGGTAAAAAGGGTACCCCCAGTAAATTTACCGCCAGAGGCAACACCCTTTGTCGCAATTCTTGTTAACGTGCCAAAACTTAAAGAGGGGGAGGTGGAACAACATGATACCCTTCTTAGGCATGTAAAAAAATGGTGTAATGCTAATTGCACAGGTGAAAGCAATATTGCTGACAATATTCTGTCAAGCAGAAGGGTTAACTGGGTGGGCACAAGTAAGAAAAAGGCATTGGGAGACTGTGTCATTGTTAATTTTAAATCCAGAAACGTCGCTTGTCGACTCTTTTGGGATGACTCCCATTTGGACCCTGTAAGCAAAGGTGTCCGGGCTATGCCTCTTGGCTTTTTTTATCCCCGAGCTCATAGTCTGAGAGGTGTAGAGAACAATACGACATACCCTATTGAAAAATCCTGGGCGGAGGACAAACTTTTTCCATCAGTGGTAACTAATGATTGGGTTACTAAGCCAACTAAGGGGATTGGGTCACTTAATGCTCAGAGGAGCTTTCCCACAAACGATTTATTGTTATCAAATAGGTTTGCGGCCCTCACTGATAGAATGGATACTGAATGACTAGTGCCCGCATATGAAAACCCGACTGCCCCATGTTTAGGTTCTGCAGAGGCCAACACACCAGAGGCCATGGCCACAACTGTTACTGAGGCCCCACTATTAGTGGGTGAAGGGCACATCAGGTTATTATCGTGGAATATTGCGGGCCTACGGGCAAAGCAGGATGATCCTATCTGGATACAACAATTGAAGGAAAATGACATAGTTGCCTTGCAAGAAACTTGGTCGCAGGGAAAGGGGTTCTGGCTAAATGGTTATATCTCTTTTTTTGTTGATGCCCAGAGCTCCACGGCGGGAAGGGACAGAGGGGGCTTGTTATTGCTTGTTTCAATTAAATTGGCAGGGAAGGTTAGAGAAATACCCAGTTCATCTCCTTCCTTCCAGTCGGTGGAAATTTGTTTGTTAGACAAGAACAAGATTTTGTTCATAAATTGTTATAACTCAACCCAAGGGGGGGCCCCCAATGTTGTTTTAGATGGCCTATCGGCCTTTTTAACGAACTATATGTCAAATCAAACCACTTTTGTTCAGCTAATTATGATGGGTGATTTTAATGTACACTTATGTAAGTTTCATTGCCACATTGTAGATGATACCGGCCCAGACCATACATCATTGCCTCACTTTGAACATAGCCCTAAGGGCATGGCAATGGAAACTCTGTTATCATCCAACGATTTATATGAGCCAGGGTTTGAAGACCATACAACTCGGGTACCCACGTATAACGCGAGGGGTAGCGAAACAATCATTGATTATTTTTTTATGTCCCCGGGGCTCTTACGTTATGTTGTGTTTTACAATGCTTTTGTAAGTGGGTACAGTGACCACAATCCGGTGCTGCTGGTTTTGGATATTCTTTCTGGTTTATGTAAAGGGGAACAAATTACAAGCTCTGCAAGGGATGTAAGGAGTAGTGACCAGGGAAGGCGCCTGAAATGGTGCAAGGTATGCCCGAAGGACTTTCATGGCCAAATTGAACAACATATGGCAGTAGAAATTGAGAAATGTCGGGATGGAGTGAGTAGGGGGGGGATGTTGTTGGTGCCTTTGAAGCTATCTGTACAAGAATAGATAAAGAGCTTACAGAAAAATCTAGGAGGGGCCCTGCCCCAGTGTTTAGGTGGTTTGACCACACTTGTTCAAAGGCCCACTCGGCTCTGTTGAGGGCACTCAAACAATTGCCCAGAAATAGGTCTCTGGTGGCACAGCTGAGAAGAGAATATGTTATGGCGGTTAATTTACGGAAAAAAGCCATTAAAGATGAAGCCTGGGATTCCTTAATGGATTCCACAACTCTCAATCAAAGCTCCAAATTCTGGGCCATAATTAATAACCCCTTGTTTGCTAACACCAATAACTCGGACCTTGATATAAATATCCCGGAAGCAGTCTGGATAAACCATTTCTCCCATATATATGGCTCAAATGATACAGTGGAGGTCTTTGCAATACCATACTCCTTATCCTACCCCACCAAGCTAACATTTAGTAAATTAGAAGTAGAGTTGGCAATTCTGGGCTCTGTTGCCAACAAGGCTCCGGGACCGGATGGGGTACCACTGGACCTCTACAAAAGCAAACCTGAGCTGTGGGCGGAGATCCTGGCTAATGTCTTCAATTGTGTACATGAGGGGGGCTTCCCAAAAACTTGGGCATGTGCAATTATAGTACCCATTTTTAAAAAGGGCCAAAGAAGTGACCCCAAGTGTTTTCGTCCAATTTCTTTACTGGATTCTTCAATGAAGATATTGGGCAAGGTCCTCTTAGCGAGAATTAATATCTGGTCCCTAGAAAATGATATCCTAGCAGAAACCCAGTACGGGTTTCGTGCAGGTAGAGGGACAGAGGATCAATGCCTCAATCTTCACCTGATAATCTCGAAATATACCATTGCTAAGAAGGGCTCAATTTTTGTTGCGTTTATGGACCTGTCCACAGCTTTTGATTTAGTCAATAGAGCTCGGCTGTGGACCATGTTATTAAAACTGGGTCTGGATCCACCCCTTGTATATTTTCTGGCTGAACTACATAAGGATCTAAAAGCCTCTATTAGGATGGACCAAAAGGGGAATTGTACAGCCTGGTTCAAATCGAGCAGGGGGGTGCGGCAGGGCTGCATTCTTGCTCCCATGCTGTTCACCCTCTATATAAATTCACTTGAGGAAACTCTTTTAAATGCTACCTTGGACATTCCGCGTGCAGGGGAGACTAGAATTCCCGTTCTACTGTACGCGGACGACGCAGCCTTGATAGCGCGTACGCCCATTGGTTTACAAAGACATTTAAATGGTTTTAATGATTTTATGACTTCACTGGACTTAGTGATAAATAACTCTAAATCGCACGTAATGACTTTCGGGACTGTTAAAAATAACTCTAAACAGTTCTATTGCAATGGTGACGTGATCACTAACGTCAACATTTTTACTTACTTGGGTGTGATTTTTGACTCCAGAGGAAGCTGGGTTCCCCAAATTACAGCTAAAACTAAAGCAGTTAGGAGTTCGGCTAACGCCATTTTAAGCTTTTCCTGGAGACTGGGCGGGAAACCAACTGGTGCTTTATTAAACATCTACAGGGCGAAATCTGTGGCAATAGCCAGGTATGGTTCAGGTTTGTGGGGGTATGTGAATGGTGAGTCAATCCAGAGGGAAGAAAATAAGTTCCTTTGATCAATATTAGGGTTACCTTAGGCCACAGCCACGTTTTCAGTCCACCAGGAACTTGGTCTAGGGTACATTTCTGACACCCTTCTCATGGCCCCAATTTTGTTATGGATAAGGACCTGGACTAACACCAATCTAGGCCTGAACCATAAAATTTTGGTGGACTCTCTAAAACTGGATAATTTTAATAAAATAGTTTGGCTTTCTTATATTCAGAAATGTTCTCTGGTCCTTGGACGTCCCGATATTTTTACGGCCCCCCAAGACCTGAGGAAGTCTGATTTGGATTGGGTTAAGCTCAACTTTATTAAAATTAAAAATATGGAGAGGGAGGAACGACAACTGACCAAAACTACGGTCAGAGCTCATTATCTGACCATCACTTCCCTCTCTATGCAACCATACCTTACCACTGTTAACATCCCCTTTCACAGGTGGCTTCTGGTTAAACTTCGGTTTAATCAGATTTACATGGTGCTCTGTGATAGTCAATGTTGGTATAGGGAGGAGGACGCCCCTGTCTGTAACTGTGATAACTTTTCAGCACAAGACAATATGCACTTTATGTTGTTCTGTCATTTTTTTACTGTGCCCAGGCAGAAATATCTGGTTCCATTATTGAAGGATAAAGCCTTCCAACAGGCTAAACCAGCCCTACTGTATCTTCAACTTTTGGATTCTGCTTTGGCTATGTTTAGCGTGGCCAATTATCTTGTTGCTGCAGTTAGGATCAGGAGGAAAAGACTAAAAATGTAATACCTGGGTCTTTGTATGGAAGGCAAAATTGGATAATGTTCTGTGTATTTGTAATCTGCTAAAAGCGTAATATGCACTCCTATTTTTAGCTGTATTTTTAAGTATGATTCATACGTTCTTAACTGATGCTTTTTAACTTTTTAATAGTGTTAATCTGTATATAGTACTGACTCAATGAATTTGTATTTTCTCAAGTTGTAATACTGTCACCTCTATATGAATGTAGTATGCTTTTATGATTTTTAACTAAATCGAATAAAGTGGTTTTTGACTTGACTTGACTTGAGATCCTCGCTGACCCCCTAGGTTTGATGTGGAGGTTTTAAAAGGGCCCCGCGGGGCAAAAAAAATAAAAATAATAATAATCGAACGGCTGAATGGATTTGCACGAAACTTGGTAAAATATTAGGGACTGGTAGCCCGATGTGCCTTTGCTAGGTCTCAATATATGTGCTCCAGTGGATTTTGAGAAATTAACGTTCAAAAACAAGATATATATCTGTAACAGCGCTCCGCTTCGCGTAACGGAGGTTTGCGAAGCTGATTGGTTCTCCGGCGTCTGTAAACATTGCAAACAGTCCGTAGCGGCCGCCATCTTGTCTCTCGGTAGGATCGAGAGACAAGAGGAGGCCAAAGCGAAGGGGCAAATGACGATAAGGGGGCATAGTAGATCCTCCTTGACCTCTTAGGTTTGATGTGGAGGTTTTAAAAGGGCCCCGCGTGGCAAAAAAAAATAATAATAATAATAATCGAACGGCTGAATGGATTTGCACGAAACTTGGGAAAATTGTAGGGACTGGTAGCTCGATGTGCCTTTGCTAGGTGTCAATATATGTGCTTCAGTGGATTTTGAGAAATTAACGTTCAAAAACAAGATATATATCTGTAACAGCGCTCCGCTTCGCGGAGATAAAAATTATATCTGTATTACCTAGCTGTTGCTAACACCAGTTAGCGACGGCTAGTAGGAGATAGCGACCATCTTGGGCCCCACTTTGCATGTGAGTGATGTTTATCACTAATGACATGCAAAGTGGGGATGCCAAGATGTTAGCGACTGGAAACAGTCGCTAACATCGCTATCTCCTATTATCAACTTTTGGAAATATTCGCGATAAGCGCGAATATCTCCAAAAGCTAGCACCTGCCCTGAGCAGTTCTTAGCCATGTCATCCAATGGGAGGTGGATAACATGGCTAAGAGTATTAGCTCGGTAATGCATGAATATCGCTGAGTTTTCAGCGATATTAATGCATTGCGGTCGTTTTTTATCGTATTTGCGATAAACCTTGATAATAGCAAGGTTTATCTGCGATAATTTCTGACGATGCTTAGCGGTAAAAAAATCGTTGCTAAGCATCGTTAGGGATAAATATCGCTTAACTTTGGTAATATGCCCCAACGTCTGTTAACGTTCGATTCGAAGGAAATCAGGAAGTGTTGAAAAACATTGTCTGCGCCATCTTGCCTTTTTTCAAATGCCACACTTTTGTCGTGCACGGCAGTCATTTTAGATGCCTTGACCAGACCCACTCTGTGCACGCTGTCGATCCTTAGCATGGCTCCCCACCCTCGCAAGCATCTCCCCCAGGCAGTGGTCACCCCCGCTCTCTGTCTTATGCATGGGTAATAAACCACCCCCCATCTGCGCTGCTCTTCCCTGAGAATCACACCCTGTGCCCGCCCGACACCTCCCTTTCGCCCTATTCACTACCGCACCCTCTGACACTCCTTTTCCTCTATGTCCGATTGTCCAGGCCGGTCCTAGGGTATCAGCTAGCCCTGCAGATGTAGTTTATGGCCCCAGCTGTAAAGAATCACCCCTCTTCAAAGGAGTTATAGTAGATCAAGGCCCACACTCGATGAGATCCGTCACAGCAGACGCGTTCCTATTATCTGAAAACCATCCTGTATTGTGATTGGGGAGGGGACCGAGCCTGAAGCGGAAGATTCCAGGGATGACTCTTTGTACATCAAAGTTTTTACAATTATATGTCACATTAAAAATACATAGCACTCCAACAAAGTAGTAAGATTATAAAACTTTAATAACTTATAAATATATACAAGAAAACAAACAGTAATAACATATAAACATTTTTAGGGAAAAACAACGAAGTAGCGGTCGGCTCTGCGAATAGTCCCAACGCAGCACAACGTCCAGATTTCTGGCGTGGGGCGTCGCGGGGGGTGGGTCATCAGTAGCAAACTGTTGTGCGAATAGTTCCAAGGCAGCAGAAAGATGGCACCAAGGTGATGTCCAGTAAGTTGCCGCACTGGTTTTGGTATCCTACAATGCTGCTCCGAATAACGGCGTGGGGCGCCCCGGGGGAGGCGGCGTGAACGGGCCTCTCCAGGTGGAGTCTCATCTGTTGTAGTGGGGCGCCCCTTTACCGTTTCAGTTGCCATTCCGTCCGCTTTTGGTCCACTGTGTCAAAAGCCGCAATTCAGCTGAGTTGCGCCCACTCTTGCGGTGCAGCGATAGGCGGCTGTCACAGGACTCTCAAAATGGCGGCAGGCTGTTTCCTTTTTGGGCCTGGTCCACTGAAATGGCCCTGGGACACCTTGGAAATCGGACGCTAGTCTGCTAGGTCTTGGACCCCATTCTCAAAGCGTCCCCTCCGCCTTGAGGATTCATCAAAAGTTTTGGGGGCCCCCGACTCCTGTAGGCTTCTGGTGGGGAGCGGCTGCCATGATTGCTCGCGGAATGACCACGACGGAGCTACGAGATGGTGGTGCTCTCATGCTGACGCCAGCTTCAGTCTGAAACATCCAGAAACAAGGTGGGGCTTTCATCGTTTGGGAAAAAAAAAGTTTTCATCCAATGAAAAGTGTTGTTTTTAGGTCATATGATCAAGCCTTCCATCATTAGGAAACCAAAAGTAAAATGAACCAATGAAAAGTTGTATAAACAAGTCACATGACCTGTTATGCGGCATAGGGTATAAAATGCGGAGAAAATACGTTGGCACGTGAGGCGGCGTCTGTAGCGGACCAATGTGCGAATAGGCCGAAGGCAACACAACGCGCCAAGATCCGGATGGCACCGAGGTGGTGTCCAGCAAGTTGCAGCACTGGTGTGGCCATCTTACAATGCTGAAAGTCGGCGTGGGGTGCCCCGTTGGCCTGTGAGTTTGCGTCAGTAGCGGACCGATGTGCGAATAGGCCGAAGGCAGCACAACGCGCCAAGATCCGGATGGCACCGAGGTGATGTCTAGCAAGTTGCAGCACTGGTGTGGCCATCTTACAATGCTGAAAGTCGGCGTGGGGCGCCCCGTTGGCCTGTGAGTTTGCGTCAGTAGCGGACCGATGTGCGAATAGGCCGAAGGCAGCACAACGCGCCAAGATCCGGATGGCACCGAGGTGGTGTCTAGTAAGTTGCCGCACTGGTGTGGCCATCCTACAATGTTGAAAGTCGGCGTGGGGCGCCCTGTTGGCCTGTGAGATGGTGTCAGTAGCGGACCGATGTGCGAATAGGCCGAAAGCAGCGCAACAATATTTCCTGAATAGAAGACACCACAAGGCGCTGAGATGCCAAGATCCGGATGGCACCGAGGTGGTGTCTAGTAAGTTGCCGCACTGGTGTGGCAATCCTACAATGGTAAAAGTCGGCGTGGGGCGCCCCGTTGGCCTGTGAGATGGCGTCAGTAGTGGACCGATGTGCGAATGGGGCCAGAGGCAGCGCAACAATATTTTCGGAATAGAAGACACCACAAGGCGCTGAGATGCCAAGATCCGGATGGCACCGAGGTGGTGTCTAGCAAGTTGCTGTACTGGTGTGGCCATCCTACAAGGTTGAAAGTCGGCGTGGGGCGCCCCGTTGGCCTGTGAGATGGCGTCAGTAGCGGACCGATGTGCGAATGGGGCCAAAGGCAGCGCAACAATAGTTTCTGACTGACACCACAAGGCACTGAGATGCCAAGATCCGGATGGCAACGAGGTGATGTCTAGCAAGTTGCTGTACTGGTGTGGCTATCCTACAATGGTAAAAGTCGGCGTGGGGCGCCCTGTTGGCCTGTGAGTTTGCGTCAGTAGCGGACCGATGTGCGAATAGGCCGAAGGCAGCACAACGCGCCAAGATCCGGATGGCACCGAGGTGGTGTCTAGTAAGTTGCAGCACTGGTGTGGCCATCCTACAATGTTGAAAGTCGGCGTGGGGCGCCCCGTTGGCCTGTGAGATGGCGTCAGTAGCGGACCGATGTGCGAATGGGGCCAAAGGCAGCGCAACAATATTTTCTGAATAGAAGACACCACAAGGCGCTGAGATGCCAAGATTCGGATGGCACCGAGGTGGTGTCTTGCAAGTTGTGGTACTGGTGTGGCCATCCTACAATGGTAAAAGTCGGCGTGGGGCGCCCTGTTGGCCTGTGAGATGGTGTCAGCAGCGGACCGATGTAGGCAGCGCAACAATATTTTCTGACTAGAAGACACCACAAGGCGCTGAGATGCCAAGATCCGGATGGCACCGAGGTGATGTCTAGCAAGTTGCAGCACTGGTGTGGTCATCCTACAATGCTGAAACTCGGCGTGGGGCGCCCCATTAGCCTGTGAGATGGCGTCAGTAGCGGACCGATGTGTGAATAGGCCGGAACCAGCACAAGGCGCCAAGATCCGGATGTCACCGTGGTGGTTTCATAGTTGAGAGGCACTTCATCTGCAGTGGGGCGCCGAGATCCGGATGGCACCGAGGGGATGTCTAGCAAGTTGCTGTACTGGTGTGGTCATCCTACAATGCTGAAACTCGGCGTGGGGCGCTCATTAGCCTGTGAGATGGCGTCAGTAGCGGACCGATGTGTGAATGGGGAAAGGTAGCGCAAGAATATTTTCTGAAGAGGAGACACCACAAGGCGCTGAGATTCGGTTACCACCGAGGTGATGTCTAGCAAGTTGCCGCACTGGTGTGGCCATCCTACAATACTGCTCCGAATAACGGCGTGGGGTGCCCGAAGGGGGGGGGGGCAGCGTGAACGGGCCTTCCTAGGTGGAGGCTCGTCTGCTGTAGTGGGGCGCCCCTTTACCGTTTCAGTTGCCATTCAGCTGAGTTTCGGCTGCTCTTGATGCTACAGCGACAGGCGGCTGCAACAGGACTCTCAAAATGGCGGCCTGTTCTTTGGATTTGGGCCTGGTCCACTAAAATAGCCCTGGGACACCTTAGAACTCGGACGCTCGATTTTTTTTTCCTTTCCTGTACATGCAAAAAAAGGTAAATGCCCGGTACGTTACACGCTTCATCTGCCACGATGAACTCTCCAGAGGAACCGAAAAAAAATATAGTTATGGTAACTATACCATGCATCGTCATATGGAGAGGTGGCACCAATTAATTATAGTGCTGCATAAAAGAGAGATTTGGAGGAGAACACCTGACCTGCTAGTACATTCATCAAAGAAGTGGCACTGACAGCATCAGAGGCAAGGGAAACGGTCCCAAATATTTAGAAGAACTTTGGAAAGATTATAATGACATGTTTAGATTGTGGCAAATTAATTTCATGTGGACAGATGAGTGTTACTCTAATAAATACAGCATATGAACATCATCATAGTCGATGGTTGGTAGAGACATTTTGACTATATCCTGGACCTGCCCGTCCTCGCCCAAAATGGCGCCGGAATAAATGGGACTCGTAACTCCTTGTTGTGTACTGGTTGCAGAACCTTGAAATCACGAGATACGTATGCAGTTTTGAAGCACATGGCGGGCGGGGACGAGAATTGATTGAATATTTCGACATCCCTATTGATATTAAGTTCTGATGTGTTATTGATTACTGTACTATTGAAAGTTCGAATTAACGTCACCCATGGTACTTGCCCGCAAATGTATATCTAGATAATTTTATTGTAACTGGCCCTGTCGTATTTTAATTATAAAATGTACGTCCACCGATTCCGTAACTGTTAGACACCTTAGTTCTTGCAACCTAATGGCCCGCCCGTTACGTTCCTCTACAGTGTAAATGTCTACTCATCATATACGATTACAGTTTGCTCCGTGGCCGGCCCACGTGATTATAGGCCCGTATTTGTATAATGAAATTTTCACAATAAAGGTTTTTAAAAGAAAACATGGTAGTAGTATATACATTGGTAAAGTTTTTAATAATAGTCACTGTTTTAGAATCATTAAAAGGCAAGTGAAATAAAGCAGACCAATTACATGAAGGGTAAAAGGTATAATACGAAGGAACGCAGTAAAGATAAATGGTCAAGGGCTGTTGTGTTTTCTACTCCTGCAACATAAAGTGATCGATAAGAATCTCATATTCAGGCGTATCGGCGACTAAGACAGCAGGTCGACCCTCTTTTGCTCAACGGCTCCGTCATGGGACGAAGAAACGCTCTTTTTCTCGAAAAAAGAATATATTTTACTTGCAGGACAGTTGTAAATTTTCCGGGAAAGTACATTAGCCTGGAACATTATAACATATATTTAAGAAAAAATAATGTTCGGAAGTAATAAAAAGCGTAATTTTTAGGTCATATGACCAAGCCTTTCCTCATTAGAATAAGAAAAGTAAAATGAACCAATGAAAAGTTTTATTAACAAGTCACATGACCTGTTATGCTTACGTTACGCGCTGCGCGTCGCGCCCCGGATGACTTCCGGATGCGCTAACGCGGCGCGTCATATGACGCATTACGCGACAACGCAGGTCCAGAATATAGTCAAAATGTCTCCACCAACCAGCGGTCGGAACACAACCCCTTTCAGCAGGCTAAATAGTTCTGTTAAATGACAACAGAAGGGACAGGCAACAAGAACCATTAGTCAAAGAGGGGAGGGCTAGTTCTTCTCTACCGGGTTACATTGGGGCGCTACCGGAACTGATCGAATTGGTAGTCTACAGTGTTTCTGGATGTTTTAGACTGAAGCTGGGGTTAGCATGAGAGCAGCACCATTTCGTAGCTCCGTCGTGGCCATTTCGCAACCAATCATGGCAGCCGCTCTTTATCGTTATTTTGGGCGGGGTGGGTGGCGGAGCCGAGCTGTTTTGCAGCCATCATTGTGTGGAGTTCAGTTCATTTCACTAGTTTTGTATTTGTCATGAGGGGTTGTTCCTAATGTTTCTATTTTAGCGAGGTCAAAAAGAGATCCCATTAGTGGCCTACTGATTTTGCTCGATTCCTTTTCTTTTTTTTTTTACACGATTTTTCGTTATCTGCAAAGACTAAACAGAGTATTGCGACTCTGTGTTTGTTTGTAAATAGAGACTGAACCAAAGAGAACCAATTCTAAAACAGTAAATACTTGGATAACAATTAATCAAATGGAGAGAGAAGCAGGCACGACGTATTACAACGGGGGCAAAGGCCTGCGTTAAGTACCCTTCACTATGTGCAAAGAGAGAGTACTCCTAATAGAAATGAGGGGGGGGGGCACCATTCAAAGCAGATCAGTGTGCATAAACACGAAAATGTTTTCAATTACCACGTACTTGACATTCGACAGCTTATGATATTTGCTATTAAAAAACCATTGAAATTCACTGAAAAAACCATACGTTATAGACCATATATAGTTAGGAATTAGCATTTACAAAACCTTGAAAATTCACTGAAAAAACCATAGGTTATAGACCATATATAGTTAGGAATTAGCATTTAAAAAACCTTATTTTACTCACACAAAACCATTGAAATTCCATATATAGTTAGTTGCACTAACTATATATCGCGCACCCGCAATCCACTGCTGATGATGTCACATATTACATCATTCATGACATGGTCAGTGACATCACTGATGACATCACTGATGACATCTCAAATGACATCACTGATGACATCACTGATGACATCTCATTTGACATCAATGACCACATCACTGATGATATCATTCATGTGACAATACAATGCATCTCCTCACATTTTAATATAACCTCTGTTTCACCCAGTGTTAAATACAGAGTATAATTTTTGAAACCATTGACACACCAATACTAGTTACTACATACGCACTCACTGATTCGTACGTCTACACACACATTCATTCATTCACCCATACAATCATTCATACATACAATCACTCATCTTTACAACACTATCATATGCACTCATACACCTATACAGACACCCACACTCTGCCACTCATCCATGGAGTTACTCACACACCTAGTCAGTCCTGTAAAGAATCAATCTCACTTCCATTTTCTAGTTTATACAGTTAAACATAGAGCACCTTACGTTTTCAACCATATACTAACACATACTTACTCTCTTATACAATCATTGATAGTAGTACACATTGATCTGCACAGAGTCACACACCTCCCAGCCAGCCACACACACACTCAGTCTCCCATACAAATACTTGAGCAATCAATCAATAACCCATATAGTTACTCATATAGCTACTGATCAACACATGCAGCAGTTTACAGAACAACAGACATAATGATGCACAAATTAAGACAGTTTAGTCACTAACCCATGCACTCAGTGAGACACATTTAATCACTCACTCATACAGTCAGTCACGCACCTACTAAATACTTCATCCAGACACTTCTACATCTACTCATTCTTCAATATGTAAAACATATTTAAACTTTACAGAAACACACAGTCACTGGATGATGTCATCAGTGATGTCATCAGTGATGTCATTTGAGATGTCATCAGTGATGTCATCAGTGATGTCACTGACCATGTCATGAATGATGTAATATGTGACATCATCAGCAGTGGATTGCGGGTGCGCGATATATAGTTAGTGCAACTAACTATATATGGAATTTCAATGGTTTTGTGTGAGTAAAATAAGGTTTTTTAAATGCTAATTCCTAACTATATATGGTCTATAACCTATGGTTTTTTCAGTGAATATATATATATATATATATTCACTGAAAAAAATATAGGTTTTAGGTCTGTTATAGTTAGCTGGAGATTTCACTCATACAAACCATTGAAATTTCTCTGTTATAGTCAGGGGTACTAACTGTAACTCTTGCACCGCCAATCCACTGATGATGATGTCACATTTTAAGTCATTCATGACATGGTCAGTAACATCACTGATGACATCACTGATGACATCATCCAGTGAATGTGGTGTGGTTTCATATGTCAATTTGTATTACATATATATAGCAATCTGCATTGAAGAATGAGTGGATGTATACGTGTCTGGATTGACAATTTAGTAGCAGTGTGATTGACAATTTACTTGACTAATTTATAGTGTCTCACTAAATATATTGAGTAGTGACTAAACTGTGTGAATATCTAAATTACTTTCTCAGTTGTTGTATAAACTGCTGCACCATTTGGTTACTAGCTACATGAAAGTCTATATTAGTTACTTGATTAGTTAACTGATTATTTGTATGGGAGAGTGAATGTGTGTGTGGTTTGGTGGGGGGTGTGTGACTGCCCAAAAATGTGTCAATAGTTGATTCAGTAGATATATGACGTTAAGACTACATGTTATAATAGTTATTTGGGTTAGTGAATATGTATATGGATGTGCTAATGAGCAAATATATCTCTCAATGGTACATGTCCAACACACTAGAATAATAAAAGGCAGTGTATGTGACTGTTGTATATAAATAAGTATACATAACACACAGTGATTGCATGAGTGACTTTATGGATAACTGTATACTTGTAATAGTGATTTTATAACACACTAGGGGGTTGATTAGGTTCGCGGTTTTCCCGCATCCTCCGGGCCGGCGGAATCCACCGTCGGCCCGGAGGATGCGGGAAAACCGCTGTTGAGCCTCAAAAGACCCACCGCGATATTAGGATGGCAGCGGGTCTTGGAATCTGTCCGCAGCTTTTCCGCCGCAGTCGCCTTCCAACCGCGGCGGAAAAGCTTTAACATGGCTGGCGGTGTCTATCAGACACCGCCAGCCATATTAGGATGGTGTAGAATGTATGCTTTTGCGCGGAGGCTTTTCCGCTGTGGAAAAGCATACGGACCTTCACTTCGGGGGCCCGTTGTGGGCCCCCTGGATGAAGGGGGGGTGGGGGTGCACATGGGGGATACCTGTGGTACCCCCCTGCATTTGCGTGCACAAAGAAGCAGGCACTGCACGGTGCCAGCCGTTTTGTGCACGCAAATGCGATGCATGGATTTTTAACATTGCGGCGGGTGCAGCTTGAAGCTGCACCCGCCTCAATGTTAAATATAGAGGATGTGACCGCCGCCCTGGCGGTCACATCCTAATCTGAACGGAGGGAACGCCGCAGCCCATGCGGACGTTCCCTCCTCCTACCCCTAAGTATGAGTTACTATCTATATGAATAAATGAAGTGGAGTTTGTATAAGTGTGTAGCTGAGTAAATATAAGTATAATCCATTATTTGCATAGGTGACTAGGATGACTACATAAGTAAATATGATGTGTGCTGGTATGTAATGTCAATATAGATGTATAAGTATATTTGATAGTGTTCTATCGATCATTGACAGCATGTATGAGTGAATCTATACATAATTGATTAGATGTGTGTGTAGAGTGAGGAATCACTGAGTGGGTTTCTAGATAATTGTATTGGTGTGTCAATGGATTCAAATATGATATTTTACAGTGTATGATGAGGTGTATCTGATTGTCAGGTGAATGATGTCATCAGTGATGTCATCAGTGATGTCATTTGAGATGTCATCAGTGATGTCACTGAATGATGTAATGTGGGACATCATTACCAATGGATTGCGGGCGCGAGAGTTACAGTTAGTACAACCAACTATAACGGAGGAATTTCAATGGTTTTGTATGAGTGAAGTGTCCAGCTAGCTACAACATCCCTAAAACCTATGGTTTTTTCAGTGAATTTCTAAGGTTTTTTAAATGATAATTCCTAACTATAAGGTAACTGTGGGTCTACAATCATCAGAAGTTGTGAAAAACCAGCCACCAGCCTATTTATAGCTCAACAGAAATCCTCAATATTAGGTATCTCTAATACTTCAAAATAGTTACTGTCTAATTTAAAAGGTCAACATGTTTTAGCAGTGAGGGGACATCGTGTCCGCTGCTTTCTTCAGGACCAATACTTCGCTACTGCATAAATGTGAATAAACAAAAAATCAGTGAATAAAATCCATTGATGTCACCTGGACAATTCAAATCCGTAGTGATCTACCAGATACCTGAAAAAGTGGCGTCCAAATTGAAATAGGTTAGTGTATCCTGAAATCACAACTATTTCACAGACAAAACACATTGGTATTAGCACATGGCATCTCTGTCAGTGATGCCTATATACGTGTTACTTATGCTTCCCATATCCTTTCAGGTATATAAGAAGCCCGACACAAATTGTGTAACCCACTCACCTTCTTGGTAGAACATGGGTACTTCACCTCACCTGGCTGCAGCTCAGGTAGATAGAGCACCGCTCTATTAAAAATAAACAGATGCAGGTCATAGGTATATGTGATGGGGGGGGCAACCCGTAGAAGAGAAGGAGCCTTACTCAGGTATACTCGATGTTGAGGAGCGCTTTTATTTTTGTAAAGTCACAAGAAGTAAAGAAAAACGAAAAACAACAGAAGTTCTCTTGGTTTTGAGATGGCAGAGTATTGTGGGCTCTTGACACTGTCTCTTTCCTGTTCCGGCCAGTGTTAGTTTCTTTGGCGACAGGGATCTACTTTTTGCTCGATACCAGGCATCAAGGGCCCGAATTAAACTCGAAAGAAAGGGAAAAAGAGACCCTGGGTTACTGGCGTTATCGAGGCTCTGATTATGAAAGAAGGGGGGCGGGGAGTGAGGGGATCACCCGGGACCGTTGTCACCACATGTAAATCAAGCGCTCATGTGTATTTAACTGGGTAGTGCGATACAGCTCACACACACACGTGTCCCGTGACCACCCTCAACTGCCCCTACCCGTTCCTTCTCTGTGATAAGATGAGCCCCCTTAATCTGGCCCGTACCTTGTGGAGCCACACTTCTCCAGAAGCGTGGCGGTGCGAAGCGTGGTCTCGTTGGCCTCCCGGATTCCTCTGTTCCTTGGGCGATGCAGCTTCCAAGTCCGTTCTCCTTGGCTCCTGGGGCGACGCAGCTCCCCTGTTCCCTCTACACTGGACGCCGAACTCCTCCGACGGCTCTCTGGACGACTTCTCCTCTCCTGTCCTGGTCGCACTGTTCTCTTCCGGCTGCCACGCTATCTGTTCCTCCGTGGCTCCTGATTGGAGGGAGAGCGATGACGGCACTGACGGAGTTCCCTTCTCCGGAAGGCCCAGGCTGCCTTAAAGGGGCCGTGTCTGTCCTGTACACGGGCGGAAACGAACACGAGTTAAAATCTTCCTCCGGGCCGTGGCAGGTAGAGACCCCCTGACACATCCCTCCCCCGGGATTTCCCTGAGCGGGGGAAAGAGGAAACCGGGACAAAAAGTCAGCATTCCCCTGCTCCAGACCTTTGCGATGACGAACCTCAATCTGAAAGGGTTGTAGAGCCAAAAACCACCTGAGGATACGATCATTGTGCCCACGATTCCCTTGAAGCCAAGTTAGTGGGGCATGGTCCGTATACAAAACAAAGGGCCTTCCCTCCAGATAGTACCTGAGTTTGTCTACACTCCAGCGAACCGCCAAACATTCCTTCTCTATTATAGAGTAGGCCACTTCTCTGGGGAACAGTTTACGGCTGATGAAAAGGACCGGTCTTTCCCACCCCTCTGAATCTTCCTGTGAAAGGACCGCCCCAATACCCACTCCTGAGGCATCTGTCTGGAGGATGAAGGGTTTTGTGAAGTCCGGAGAAATCAAGATAGGTGCCGTGGTAAGGACATTTTGCAAAGCCTGAAAAGCGTTGGTTTCTTTGGGAGTATGGGCTGGTAACCTAGGAGAGGACTGGGTTTTTTTCAACAGATCTGTAAGAGGTCCTGCAATATCTGCAAACTTAGCGATAAACCTCCTATAGTATCCCACCAAGCCCATGAAGGCCCTCAGATCTCTTTTGGTCTTAGGATAGGGGACTTCAGAGATAGCCTTAACCTTCTCTGTTTGTGGTTCTATCGTCCCATTACCTAAGACATACCCTAGATACTTCACCTTCCTGATCTCGTCTTGAAAGGCACTTCTTCTGGCTTCGGGGACACGTAGGGCTTTTGTTTAACTACTGTCTCTGGAGGAGTAGGAATGGAATGTATTGCTACATTTGTTTTTCCTGGTTGGTCTGAGAATACGTCTGAGTAACAGAGTAGAAGAGTCAAAACTTCTTCTCGTTGTTCTTCTGTCAAGTCTGGGTTTACAGGATTGTCGTGAACAGTGTGAGTGTCAGTTGTAAGGGTATGGACTGTTTGGGGGTGTTTTCCCAACCATTTTTTTAACAAGTTTATGTGGTACATTTGTGTCTTATTACCCTTAACTCGAAGGATGTACATGGTTCTACCAATTTTCCTGATTACCTCAAAAGGACCTTGCCATTCTTTCCTGAGTTTATGCGTTGACGAAGGCAACAGCACCAAAGCCCAGTCACCAACGTCAAGTTCCCTCCATTTTTTCCCTTTGTCATAAAACGTTTTTTTGTTTGTTCTGGTCTATGGCCAGATGTTCATGGGCCATAGTTCTGAGTTTATGGAGTCTGGTTTGTAGTTGTCGTGTGTAGTCTAGTAAGGTTTCTGCCTCCTGTGCACCTTCCCTTTCCCAGCTTTCTTTAGTAATTTCCAAAAGAGTTCTTGGGGTCCGACCAAACAGTAATTCAAAAGGAGAGGTGCCTAAACTGGCTTGTTTTTGGCTCTGAAGGACAAACAGAGCCAAGGGTAGCAGCTGATCCCAGTTCTTGCCATCCCCAGACAGAAGCTTCTTTAGTGTGAGCTTTAAGCTACCATTATACCGCTCTACCAGTCCATCCGTCTGGGAATGGTAGACAGAGGTTTTGATATGAGTGATTCTGAGTTGTTTACAGACCTGTGCCATTAGGCGCGAAATAAAAGGTGTTCCTTGGTCTGTAATGATTTTGCGGGGAAACCCATCCTAGAGAAGACCTCGACGAGCTTTTGCGCAATGGCTTATGATGTAGCTGCCCGGAGGGGAAATGCCTCAGGGTAGCGAGTGGCATAGTCAACCAGAACTAATGCATACAGATAACCCCTAGCGGACTTAGGCAAAGGGCCTATGAGGTCCATCCCCAACCTATCAAATGGTTTACCTATGATAGGTAATGGACTCAGAGGAACCGCAGGTGGTACATAGGGATTTCGCTGCTGACAGATCTGACACTTTTGACAATAGCGTTGTATTTCTGCATACACTCCCGGCCAGAAGAAGTGTTGCAAAATGGCCTGCCCTGTCTTTTCTGCACCTGAATGTCCCGCAAGTAAATGTGCATGTGCAAAAAATAGTATCTGATCTCTAAAGGCTACGGGTACCAGAAGCTGGGGAACTGCCTCAGGTTTGGCCAACCTATATAACAACCCATTTTTTCCGATGAAAGTGATATAGGGTCTATGTATAGGGTCCTCAGCTGAACGGGCTATTTGCCACGTGTTGGTGAGAGAGGCATCGTTTAATTGTGCGGTCCTGAAATGGGTATCCCTAGCCCATGGTTCGGAAACAAGAAGATTGTCACGTGGAGTACACTGTATGGCATCAGACATGAGAGCAATGAAGCCCGGATTGTCAGTTCCTATTATCACTGGTTCAGGAAGTGTATCCAAAACCCCAACCACAACTTCTGTTTTTGTACCTGCAGCAGTACATAGGCTAATGGTAGCTAACGGATACTCCTTAACGTCCCCATGGACACATCTTATGTGAACACTCTTCCCTGGCATTAGGCAGGATGGGGGAACCAATTCTTGTCTTACTACCGAATGTCTACATCCAGAATCTAGTAAGGCACTAACCACCCTCCCATAAATGTTCACACTCACATAGAACACTGGGCCTGTCTCCTGGGCATATAGAAGAGAATGTGGGGCGTAGCTCACGTCCGTAGGTTCTTCTTCTTTCTCCTTTTGTTTTTTCGGCAATACCTCGCTATATGGCCCCACTCTCCACAGTCATAACATTGAGGACCAGGGTTAGGTTGGAAGTCAGGTTTGGATAGACGCGGTCGTGGAGGTTCTATCGGGACCTTTGGGTATTTCTTGTCAGGTTGTCCAGGGACATTCTTATTGGTTTTCTCTGCTTCTCTTAAGGGGGGACGTCCTTGGGCCCTGGCATAGGAAGTAGCCATTTCGATTGCATGTTCGAGAGTTAGGCCTGCATGTTATTTCAGCCAGCGCTGTGTCCCATATGGTAACGCCTCCAAAAACTGTTCAAGATAGATCTTGTTCATCACCTCTTCCATATTCCCCTCCTGTGGTTTGAGCCACAGGTCAGTGGCAGCTTTTAGCTTATAAAAGAGGGTCTTGGGAAGATCTCCTGGGGTTCCGCGTTCCTGTCGGGAAACTTACGTCTATGGGTCTCTTCGTCCACACCCAGACGATCGAAGATATACTGTTTCACCACGGCCTTATTGACCGTCTGGTAGGCGGCCTGCGCCTCACCCGTTAAAAGAGGGGCGAGGTAAAAAGGTCACCGGTCACCGGGCCAAGGACTGGCCCTAGCGGCTCTCTCAAAATTCAAAAAGAAAGCCAAAGGATCATCCCCTGGTGTGAACTTTTGTAGTGGGACGACCGTTCCTGGGGGAGGGGCATTTGTTCCCCCTTGTCCCAATACCGCCATGAGTTGGTTTGGACCTTCGGCCAACTTCAACAGACTTTCTGGCTGTGCTTGTATGGCAGTGGTGAATGCTGTGCGGTCTGCTTCGGCCTGGGTAGAAGTTTGTCCTATGGCCCATTCCAGTTTGTTCTGACCCTCCTTCATTTGCTGGATGAGGGTCTCCATCTTGTATCAGAGGACGGTATAAACTCCTATCCGGCTTGCCACTCGTGATGGGAGGAGGGGGGCAACCCGTAAAAGAGAAGGAGCCTTACTCAGGTATACTCGATGTTGAGGAGCACTTTTATTTTTGTAAAGAAAAACGAAAAACAACAGAAGTTCTCTTGGTTTTGAGATGGCAGAGTATTGTGTGCTTTTGACACTCTCTCTTTCCTGTTCCAGCCAGGGTTAGTTTCTTTGGCGACAGGGATCCGCGTTTTGCTCGATACCAGGCATCAAGGGTCATGTGTATATATATATATATATATATATACACATACATATATATAGATGCATATGCATATATGCATATATATGCATATATGTATGTGCATATATGTGCATGTAGAGAGAGGTAGAGGTAGAGAGGTAGAGGTAGAGAAGAATAAAATAGTAGAGAGATGTAGAGAGTGAGTAATAGAAAGTAGAGAATGAGTAGTAGAGAGTAGTAGAGAGAGTAGCAGACTGAGTAGTAGAGAGTTGTAGAGTGAGTAGTAGAGAGTGAGTTGTAGAGAGTGAGATGTAGAGAGTAGTAGAGAGTGAGTAGTAGAGAGTAGTGGAGCGTGAGTAGTAGAGTGAGTAGTACAGAGTAGCAGAGAGTGAGTAGTAGAGAGTAGTAGAGAGGGAGTAGTAGAGAGTGAGTAGTAGAGAGTGAGTAGTAGAAAGTAGTAGAGAGTGAGTAGTAGAGAGAGAGTAGTAGAGATTGAGTAGTAGAGAGTGAGTAGTAGAGGGTGAGAAGTAGAGAGTGAGTAGTAGATAGTAGTAGAGTAGTAGAGAGTGAGTAGTAGAGAGTAGTAGAGAGTGAGTAGTAGGGAGTGAGTAGTAGAGAGTGAGTAGTAGAGAGTAGTAGAGTGAGTAGTAGAGAGGGAGTAGTAGAGAGAGAGTAGTAGACAGTAGTAGAGAGTGTGTAGTAGAGTAGAAGAGAGTGAGTAGTTGAGAGTGAGTAGTAGAGAGTAGTAGAGAGTGATCAGTAGAGAGTGAGTTGTAGCGAGTGAGTAGTAGAGATTGAGTAGTTTAATTTAAAAGGAACACAATGAGGGGGTTCAGTTTGCCATAGAAATTTTGATTAGTGCTGAAAAAAGAAAACTTAGGGCACTTTTTGAGCGACTTCTCAAACCCTCTTCTATTTCATTAAAAAATTCTGACATGCAGACTGAAACATGCACTTTCAATACCAGCAGCAGACTTCCCAGGTGAGCAGTAGCATTACTACAGTGATCTAATAAGCAACTAGAGTGCTATTATTCGGAATTTAAGGCAAATGTGTGACACATCTGAAGGCCTTCTTGTTGGAATCAAAGTAAAAAACTGAAAATATTTCCTACTGAGGAGACTGTAGTAAATGTGGGAATTGGGAAACTTCATAACAAATAAGTCTCCCAAGGTGGCCACCAGAGACAAAAGAGCCCAGATGTAGCACAAATATCACCCAGATGTAACCCAAGTATAGCCCAATGGCAGAATGTCCCAGAGTATTCTAAAGAACAACTAGAGCGCTAACAGTCTTACTAATGACAAAAGTATGGCAGACCTGAAGCAATCTTGCTTGGAATAAAGTGGTAACACTTAAAACATTTAGTTTGCAAAAGAACAAAATGAGGGGGTTCATTTTGCCATAGAAATTATGATTAGTGCTGCAGAAAGAAAAATTAGGGCACATTTTGACTTCTTAAATCCTCTTCTATTTCATTAAAAAATTCTGACATGCAGACTGAAACATGCACTTTGAATACCAGCAGCAGACTTCCCTGGTGAGCAGTAGCTTTACTAGAGTTATCTAATGAGCAACTAGAGTGCTAACATTCAGAATTTATCGCAAATGTGTGACACATCTGAATGCCTTCTTGATGGAACCAAAGTAAACAAGCATTGAAAATGCAATAGGTCTAGTCCTCGTTTAAGTTAAAGCAATTCTTTTTGTAATTGGTGGCTTTTTAGCTTTGCTTGTATTAGTGTTTTTCAAACTTTCATGTACATACCATGCATATGTATGTATATATGTATATGTATATGTATGCATGCATTTATATTTGTATTTATATATATATGCAGATTATATATATGTTTATGTTTGTATGTGTGTGTGTATATATATATATATATATATATATATATATATATATATATATATACACATACATATGCATATATATATGTGCATATATGTGCATGTAGAGAGAGGTAGAGGTGTAGAGGTAGAGGTGCAGTGGTAGAGAGGTAGAGGTAGAGAGGTAGAGTTAGAGAACTAGAAAATAGTAGAGAGAGGTAGAGAGTGAGTAAAAGAAAGTAGAGAGTGAGTAGTAGAGAGTAGTAGAGAGTAGTAGAGAGAGTAGCAGACTGAGTAGTAGAGAGTTGCGTTGTAGAGTGAGTAGTAGAGAGTGAGATGTAGAGAGTAGTAGAGAGTGAGTAGTAGAGAGTAGTAGAGCGTGAGTAGTAGAGTGAGTAGTACAGAGCAGCAGAGAGTGAGTAGTAGAGAGTAGTAGAGCGTGAGTAGTAGAAAGTAGTAGAGAGTGAGTAGTAGAGAGAGAGTAGTAGAGATTGAGTAGGAGAGAGTGAGTAGTAGAGGGTGAGTAGTAGAGAGTGAGTAGTAGAGAGTAGTAGAGTAGTAGAGAGTGAGTAGTAGAGAGTAGTAGAGAGTGAGTAGTAGGGAGTGAGTAGTAGAGAGTGAGTAGTAGAGTAGTAGAGAGTAGTCAGCCAGTGTCAGTCAGTGTCGGCCAGTCAGTGGCAGTCAGTCAGTCAGTCAGTGTCAGTGTCAGTTCGTCAGTCAGTGTCAGTCAATCAGTGTGAGTCAGTGTCAGTCAATCTGTGTCAGTCAGTGTCAGTCAGTCAGTGTCAGTCAATCAGTGTCAGTCAGTGTCAGTCAGTCAGTGTCAGTAAATCAGTGTCAGTCAATCAGTGTCAGTCAGTGTCAATCAATCAGTGTCAGTCAGTCAGTATCAGTCAGTCAGTGTCAGCTAGAGCAGAGCTGCTGACCTGGTTCTTTGGCTCTAATGCAGCTCTGCTGACCTGGTTCTCCGGCTCTAAAGCAGCTCTGCTGACCTGGTTCTCTGGCTCTCAAGCAGCTCTGCTGACTTGGTTCCTCTGGCTCTACAGCAGGTCTGCTGACCTGGTTCTCTGGCTCTAGAACAGCTCTGCTGACCTAGTTCTTATGCTACAGAGCAGCTCTGCTGATCGGGTTCTCTGGCTCTACAACAGCTCCACTGACCTTGTTCTCTGGCTCAAAAGCAGCTCTACTGACCCGGTTCCATGGCTCTAAAGCAGTTCTGGTGACATGGTCTTCTGGCTCTAGTTCCGCTCTGCTGACCTGGTTTTCTCCATCTAGTTCAGCTCTGCTGACCTGGGACTCTTCCTCTAAAGCAGCTCTACTGACCTGGTTTTTCTAGCCCTACAGCAGCTCTGCTGACCTGGTTCTCTGGCTCTAGAGCAGCTCTGCTGACCTGGTTCTTAAGCTCTAAAGCATTTCTGCTGACCTGGTTCTCTAGCTCTAGAGCAGCTCTGCTGACCTGGTCCCATTGCTCTAAAACAGCTCTGCTGACCTGGTTCTCTCCCTCCAAAGCTGCTCTGATGACCTGGTTCTCTCGCTCTAAAGCAGCTCTACTGACCTGGTTTCTCTGGCTCTACAGCAGCTCAGCTGACCTGGTTCTCTGGCTCTAGAGCGCCACTGCTGACCTGGTTCTTAGGCTCTTGAACAGCCCTGCTGACCTGGTGGGTCTCTGGCTCTAAAGGAGCTCTGCTGACCAGGTTCCCTGGCTCTCAAGCAGCTCTGCTGAACTGGTTTTATGGCTCTAAAGCAGATCTGCTGACCTGGTTCTCTGGCTCTATAGCAGCTCTGCTGACCTGGTTCTCTAGTACTAAACCAGCTCTGCTGACCTGCTTCTCTCCCTCTAAAACAGCTTTACAGACCTGGTTTCTCTGGCTCTAGAGCAGCTCTGCTGACCTGGTTCTCTGGCACTAAAGCAGCTCTGCTGACCTGGTTCTATGGCTCTAGAGCAGCTCCGCTGACCTGGTTCTCTGGCTCTAGAGCAGCTCTGCTGACCTGGTTATTTGGCTCTAAAGCAGCTCTGCTGATCTGGTTCTCTCTCTCTCTAAAGAACTCTACTGACCTGGTTCTCTGGCTCTAAAGCAGTACTGCTGACCGGGTTCTCTCCCTCTAATGCAGCTCTGCTGACCTGGTTTCTCTGGCTTTACAGCAGCTTTGCTGACCTGGTTCTCAGCCTCTAGAGCAGCTCTGCTGACCTTGGTCTCTCTCTCTAGAGCAGCTCTGCTGACCTGGGTCTCTGGTTCTAGAGCAGCTCTGCTGACCTTCTTCCTAGGTTCTAGAGCAGCTCTGCTGACCTGGTTCACTGGCTCTGAATCAGCTCTGCTGACCTGGTTCTCTGCCTCTAGAGCAGCTCAGCTGACCTAGTTCTTAGGCTCTAGAGCAGCTCTGCTGACCTGGTTCTCAGGCTCTAAAGCTGCTCTGCTGACCTGGTATTCTAGTTCTTGAGCAGCTCTGCTGCCCTGGTTCTCTCCCTCTAAAGCAGCTCTGTTGACCTGGTTCTCTGCATTTAAAACAGCTCTGCTGACCTGGTTCTTAGGATCTAGAGCAGCTCTGCTGCCCTGCTTCTCTCCCTCTAAAGCAGCTCTGCTGCCCTGGTACTCTCCCTCTAGAGCTGCTCTACTGACCTAGTTCTTAGGCTCTAGAGCAGCTCTTGTGACCTGGTTCTCTGGCTCTAAAGCAGCTCTGCTGACCTAGTTCTCTGGCTGTAAAGGCTCTGACTATCCAAATGTTTTAAATGAACTACTGTCAAGGTAAGATTAAGTAATCCAAACACTATCAAGGCACAACTATATTCAGCTGTGCACTATATATTACCTACTGGCGGTCGCCAGTAGGTATATATAGTTAGGATTTTTTCTCTATGGGATTTTTGAAAATTCTATGTCTAATAACTTTGGCGTTTGTGGACGGAATTGGCTGTAATTTTCAGGAAAATGGAACATTTTGTTTCCGAGCAGCCCCTGAAAATTTGGGGGGGGGGGTTTGTAAAGGGGGGGCCGAGAAAAAAGGGGGGTCCCAAAACGCGTTTTTCCCATGTTAATTTCCATAGGGCGGTTGGACTCACTTTTAGCTCGAACGGCTGAATGGATTTCCACGAAACTTGGCAAAATTGTAGGGACTGGTAGCCCGATGTGCCTTTGCTAGGTCTTAATATATGTGCTCCAGTGGATTTTGAGAAATTAACGTTCCAAAAAAATATATATCTGTGACAGCGCTCCGGGCAGCGCTCCGCTTCGCGTACTTTTCGCGTTACGGAGCTTTGCGAAGCGAAGCTGATTGGCTCTCCGGTGTCTGTGAACATTCCAAACAGTCTGTAGCAGGCCGCCATCTTGTCTCTCGGTAGGATCGAGAGACAAGAGGAGGCCAAAGCGAAGGGGCAAATGACCATAAGGGGGCATAGTAGATCCTCCCTGACCCCCTAGGTTTGATGTGGAGGTTTTAAAAGGGCCCCGCGGGGCAAAAAAAAAAATAATAATAATCGAACGGGTGAATGGATTTGCATGAAACTTGGCAAAATTGTAGGGACTGGTAGCCCGATGTGCCTTTGCTGGGTCTCAATATATGTGCTGCAGTGTATTTTGAGAAATTAACGTTCAAAAAAAGATATATATCTGTGACAGCGTCCCGGGTAGCGCTCCGTTTCGCGTACTTTTCGCGTTACGGAGCTTTGCGAAGCGAAGCTGATTGGCTCTCCGGTGTCTGTAAACATTCCAAACAGTACGGAGCGGCCGCCATCTTGTCTCTCGGTAGGATCGAGAGACAAGAGGAGGCCAAAGCGAAGGGGCAAATGACCATAAGGGGGCATAGTAGATCCTCCCTGACCCCATAGGTTTGATGTGGAGGCTTTAAAAGGGCTCCACGGGGCAAAAAAAAATAAAAATCATTTTTTTTGGTGGGGTGCGCCCGGTTAGCGTAACGGGAAGCGGACTGGGGAGCGTACTACAAGGAAACAAGAATGATTGACTTTTAACTTATTGCATGTTTATAGACTTTTTTTTCTTTTTTTTCTGCTGAGTGACGTCTCGGCCTATCTCCTACCATCTCGGCGTTTAAGCCCAGGGGGACCGGTAGTGTGGGAGAGATAACATCTGTTAACGTTCGATTCGAAGGAAATCAGGAAGTGTTGAAAAACATTGTCTGCGCCATCTTGCCTTTTTTCAAATGCCACACTTTTGTCGTGCACGGCAGCCATTTTAGATGCCTTGACCAGACCCACTCTCTGCACGCTGTCGATCCTTAGCATGGCTCCCCACCCTTGCAAGCATCTCCCCCAGGCACTGGTCACCCCCGCTCTCTGTCTTATGCATGGGCAATAAACCTCCCCCATCTGCGCTGCTCTTCCCTGAGAATCACACCCTGTGCCCGCCCGACACCTCCCTTTCGCCCTATTCACTACCGCACCTTCTGACACTCCTCTTCCTCTGTGTCCGATTGTCCAGGCCGGTCCCAGGCTATCAGGTAGCCCTGCAGATGTAGTTTATGGCCCCAGCTGTAAAGAATCACCCCTCTTCAAAGGAGTTACAGTAGATCAAGGCCCCCACCCGATGAGATCCGTCACACCACACGCGTTCCTACTATCTGAAAACCATCCTGTATTGTGATTGGGGAGGGGACCGAGCCTGAAGCGGAAGATTCCAGGGATGCCTCTTTGTACATCAAAGTTTTTACAATTGTGTGTCACATTAAAAAATATATAGCACTCCAACAAAGTAGTAGGATTATAAAACTTTAATAACTTATAAATATATACAACGCAACAAAAACAGTAAAAACATTTAAACATTTTTAGGAAAAAAGAAGGAACAATGGTCAGTAGCGGTCGGTTGTGCGAATAGTCCCAAGGCAGCACAACGTCCTGAGTTCTGGATGGCACCCAGGTGATGTTGCCTGGGTGCCGCACTGGTTTTGGGTATCCTACAATGCTGCTCCGAATAACGGCGTGGGGCGTCCCGGGGGGTGGCTCGTCAGTAGCGGTCTGTTGTGCGAATAGTCCCAAGGCAGCAGAACGCGCTGAGATGTGGATGGCACCCAGGTGATGTCAAGTAAGTTGCCGCACTGGTTTTGGTATCCTACAATGCTTCTCCGAATAACGGCGTGGGGCGCCCCGGGGGGGGGTGAGGCAGCGTGAACGGGCCTCCCCAGGTGGAGGCTCGTCTGCTGTAGTGGGGCGCCCCTTTACCGTTTCAGTTGCCATTCCGCCCGCTTTTGGTACACTGTGTCAAAATCCGCCATTCAGCTGAGTTGCGCCCACTCTTGCGGTGCAGCGATAGGCGGCTGCCACAGGACTCTCAAAATGGCGGCAGGCTCTTTCCTTTTTGGGCCTGGTCCACTGAAATGGCCCTGGGACACCATGGAAATCGGACGCTTGTCTGCTAGGTCTTGGACCCCATTCTCGAAAGCGTCCCCTCAGCCTTGAGGATTCTACAAAAGTCTTGGGGGCCCCCGACTCCTGCAGGCTTCCGGTGGGGAGCGGCTGCCATGATTGCTCGCGGAATGACCACGACGGAGCCACGAGATGGTGGTGCTCTCATGCTGACGCCAGCTTCAGTCTGAAACATCCAGAAACAAGGTGGGGCTTTCATCGTTTGGGAAAAAAAAAGTTTTCATCCAATGAAAAGGGTTATTTTTAGGTCATATGATCAAGCCTTCCATCATTAGGAAACCAAAAGTAAAATGAACCAATGAAAAGTTTTATAAACAAGTCACATGACCTGTTATGCGGCATAGAGTATAAAAAGCGTAGAAAATCCGTTGGCACGTGAGGCGGCATCAGTAGCGGACCGATGTGCGAATAGGCCGAAGGCAGCACAACGCGCCAAGATCCGGATGGCACCGAGGTGGTGTCTAGCAAGTTGCCGCACTGGTGTGGCCATCCTACAATGCTGAAAGTCAGCGTGGGGCGCCCCGTTGGCCTGTGAGTTCGCGTCAGTAGCGGACCGATGTGCGAATAGGCCGAAGGCAGCACAACGCGCCAAGATCCGGATGGCACCGAGGTGGTGTCTAGCAAGTTGCCGCACTGGTGTGGCCATCCTACAATGCTGAAAGTCGGCATGGGGCGCCCCGTTTGCCTGTGAGTTCGCGTCAGTAGCGGACTGATGTGCGAATAGGCCGAAGGCAGCACAACGCGCCAAGATCCGGATGGCACCGAGGTGGTGTCTAGCAAGTTGCCGCACTGGTGTGGCCATCCTACAATGCTGAAAGTCGGCGTGGGGCGCCCCGTTGGCCTGTGAGGTGGCGTCAGTAGCGGACCGATGTGCGAATAGGGCCAAAGGCAGCGCAACGCGCCAAGATCCGGATGGCACCGAGGTGGTGTCTAGCAAGTTGCCGCACTGGTGTGGCCATCCTACAATGCTGCGCCGAAAGTCGGCGTGGGGCGCTCCGTTGGCCTGTGAGTTCGCGTCAGTCAGTGGGGGTTGTTTGAGGATCTGACTGCTTTGGAAAGCAATGTGATGCTGTGCGTCGCCCCCAAGATGAAGGTTCCTCGGCTGCAGTGGGGCGCCCCTTGGTGTTTCACTCGCTATGCAGCTGAGTTGCGTGCGCACTTGCGGCGAATAGGCCGAAGGCAGCACAACAATATTTTCTGAATAGAAGACACCACAAGGCGCTGAGATTCGGTTGGCACCGAGGTGGTGTCTAGCAAGTTGCCGCACTGGTGTGGCCATCCTACAATCCTGCTCCGAATAACGGCGTGGGTTGCCCGAAGGGGGGGGGGGCGGCGTGAACGGGCCTTCCCAGGTGGAGGCTCGTCTGCTGTAGTGGGGCGCCCCTTTACCGTTTCAGTTGCCATTCAGCTGAGTTTCGGCCGCTCTTGATGCTACAGCGACAGGCGGCTGCAACAGGACTCTCAAAATGGCGGCCTGTTCTTTGGATTTGGGCCTGGTCCACTAAAATGGCCCTGGGACACCTTAGAACTCGGACGCTCGAATTGTTTTTCCTTTCCTCTACATGCAAAAAAGGTAAATGCCCGGTACGTTACCTGCCTCATCTGCCACGATGTACTCTCCAGAGGAACCGAAAAAAAATATAGGTATGGTAACTATACCATGCATCGTCATATGGAGAGGTGGCACCGATTAATTATAGTGCTGCACAAAAGAGAGATTTGGAGGAGAACCCCCGACCTGCCAGTACATTCACCAAAGAAGTGGCACTGACAGCATCTGAGGCAAGGGAAACGGTCCCAAATATTTAGAAGAACTTTGGAAAGATTAAAATGACATGTTTAGATTGTGGCAAATTAATTTCATGTGGACAGATGAGTGTTACTCTAATAAATACAGCATATGAACATCATCATAGTCGATGGTTGGTAGAGACATTTTGACTATATCCTGGACCTGCCCGTCCTCGCCCAAAATGGCGCCGGAATAAATGGGACTCGTAACTCCTTGTTGTGTGCTGGTTGCAGAACCTTGAAATCACGAGATACGTATGCAGTTTTGAAGCACATGGCGGGCGGGGACGAGAATTGATTGAATATTTCGACATCCCTATTGATATTAAGTTCTGATGTGTTATTTATTACTGTACTATTGAAAGTTCGAATTAACGTCACCCATGGTACTTGCCCGCAAATGTATATCTAGATAATTTTATTGTAACTGGCTCTGTCGTATTTTAATTATAAAATGTACGTCCACCGATTCCGCAACTGTTAGACACCTTAGTTCTTGCAACCTAATGGCCCGCCCGTTACGTTCCTCTACAGTGTAAAAGTCTACTCATCATATACGATTACAGTTTGCTCCGTGGCCGGCCCACGTGGTTATAGGCCCGTATTTGTATACTGACATTTTCACAATAAAGGTTTTTTAAAAAAAACATGGTAGTAGTATTTACATTGGTAAAGTTTTTAATAATAGTCACTGTTTTAGAATCAGTAAAAGGCAAGTGAAATAAAGCAGTCCAATTACATGAAGGGTAAAAGGTATAATACGCAGGAACGCAGTAAAGATAAATGGTCAAGGGCTGTTGTGTTTCTAATTCTGCAACATAAAGTGATCGATAAGAATCTGATATTCAGGCGTATCGGCGACTAAGACAGCAGGCCGAGCCTCTTTTGCTCAACGGCTCCGTCATGGGACGAAGAAACGCCCTTTTTCTCGAAAAAGGAATATATTTTACTTGCAGGACAGTTGTAAATTTTGCGGGAAAGTACATTAGCCTGGAACATTATAACATATGTTTAAGAAAAAATAATGTACGAAAGTAATAAAAAGCGTAATTTTTAGGTCATATGACCAAGCCTTTCATCATTAGAATAAGAAAAGTAAAATGAACCAATGAAAAGTTTTATTAACAAGTCACATGACCTGTTATGCTTACGTTACGCGCTGCGCGCCGCACCCCGGATCGCTTCCGGGAAGCTGCGCTTCGCGCACCGGAGCACTTCCGGATGCGCTAACGCGGCGCGTCATATGACGCATTACGCGACAACGCAGGTCCAGAATATAGTCAAAATGTCTCCACCAACCAGCGGTCGGAACACAACCCCTTTCAGCAGGCTAAATAGTTCTGTTAAATGACAACAGAAGGGACAGGCAACAAGAACCATCAGTCAAAGATGGGAGGGCAAGTTCTTCTCTACCGGGTCACGTTGGGGCGCTACCGGAACTGATCGAATTGGTAGTCTACAGTGTTTCTGGATGTTTCAGACTGAAGCTGGCGTTAGCATGAGAGCACCACCATTTCGTAGCTCCGTCGTGGCCATTCCACGAGCAATCATGCTAGCCGCTCCCCACCAGAAGCCTGCGGGAGTCGGGGGCCCCCAAGACTTTTGTAGAATCTTCAAGGCTGAGGGGACGCTTTCGAGAATGGAGCCCAAGCTCTAGCAGACAAGCGTCCGAGTTCCAAGGTGTCGCAGGCCCATTTTAGTGGACCACGCCCAAATCTGAAGAGCCGGCCGCCATTTTGAGAGTCCTGTGGCAGCCGCCTATCGCTGCACCGCAAGAGCGGGAGCAACTCAAGTACATGGTGAGCGAGACGCTGTAGTTGAAAGAGCGGGCGGTAAACAGCTGAATAGCGGAAGAGGCACAGTGTAGCAAAAGCGGGCGGAATGGCAACTGAAACGGTAAAGGGGCGCCCCACTACAGCGTGTCTTTAGGTGAAACGGATTGTGGGACAAGGTCAAGAATGGAAGAGTCACCAAAAGGCAAAAAGTTCAGCTTGACCCCGGGAGCCGGCCACCTATGTCGGGGGCGATCTCAGGCCACACCAGGGCAACACGACTTGCGGAGGGGGCCGGAGCCAAGCGCCCCCTCCGAGTCCGCGCCATGACACCGTCCCTCGGGGGCCTCCGTCAAGCGGTTCAGGGTGGCACCGCATCACATTGTTTTCAAATGCAGTCACGTCCTCAAACAGCCCCCACTTACATTGAGAATAGTGAAGCTGTAGCAAGTGCAAATAGGCTTCAGACAGTGTTACAAGCACTCCTCAAAACTTTGAACTATCAGAGTGCATGAGTTTCATGCTCGATCGATTGAGCTAGCCGGATCGGGCAACAAAAAGTATAAAATAGTTATGTAAATAGTTATTTATTAAAATGTTTTACCCTGTTACTTTGCTGGTGTGTTGTATATATTTGTAATATTTGCATAGAGTTTATCGTTATTTTGGGCGGGGTGGGTGGCGGAGCCGAGCTGTCTTGCAGCCATCATGGTGTGGAGCTAAGTTCATCTCACTAGTTTCATATTTCTCATGAGGGGTTGTTCCTAATGTTTCTATTTTAACGAGGTCAAAAAGAGATCCCATTAGTGGCCTACTGATTTTGCTCGATTCCTTTTGTTTTTTTACACGATTTTTCACTATCTGCAAAGACTAAACAGAGTATTGCGACTCTGTGCTTGTTTGTAAATAGAGAATGAACCAAAGAGAAACAATTCTAAAACAGTAAATGCTTGGATAACAATCAATCAAATGGAGAGAGAAGCAGGCACGACGGATTACAACGGGGGCAAAGGCCTGCGTTAACTACCCTTCACTATCTGCAAAGAGAGAGTACTCCTAATAGAAATGAGGGGGAGGGGGGGCAGCATTCAAAGCAGATCAGTGTGCATAAACACGAAAATGTTTTTACTTACCACGTACTTGACATTCGACAGCTTATGATATTTGCTATTAAAAAACCATTGAAATTCACTGAAAAAACCATAGGTTAGAGACCATATATAGTTAGGAATTAGCATTTAAAAAACCTTGAAAATTCACTGAAAAAACCATAGGTTATAGACCATATATAGTTAGGGATTAGCATTTAAAAAACCTTATTTGACTCACACAAAACCATTGAAATTCCATATATAGTTAGTTCCACTAACTATATATCGCGCACCCGCAATCCACTGCTGATGATGTCACATATTACATCATTCATGACATGGTCAGTGACATCACTGATGACATCACTGATGACATCTCAAATGACCCCCAACATGGGATTCGTGTCAGGGGTGAGAAGGAACAGTTTTCGATACCAAACACAGCATATTTAGGCATTACCATAATGGAGCTGCCAACCTTAAGTTTGCCCAGGTGCCAGCCCACGGTATCTTATGGACAATCTATCACTTATAGTTCTCTTTAATTATAAAGGGCACTATCGGGCATAATAGCTTGCACATATGGGCCAGCACCTCTAGTATATTGCACCCTGCCTTCTGGGCTTTAGAAGGTCTTCTTTAGGGGTGACTGATATATATTAAAGGCAGTGCTTTGACTGTGCCACACATGGTGAGGGTGTAGTTGAGTTCCAGCAGTTTGCACTGCTCCTGCAGTCTGAACTGGCAGGCCTGATGTCAGTAGTTCCCTTGTGTTACTCAGGATGGCACAAACAGAGCTGCAGTATTTAGGGACCCCTTTATCACCCATGTCCTGGGTACCTCTGTCACCATATACTAGGGATTTATAAGAGGGTAAAGTGCTTGTCAATGGATTATACCAATTTACACATAGGAGTTTTTGAGAGAGCACTGCCATTGAGGTCTAGGCAGGTGACTCAAGGGTGCTATTAAAGTCATAACCATCAGCACTGGAGCAAAAAGTGGGGAGGTGACGATACAAAAACTACACTTTCTTATATGTTGACCTTACCAATTAGAATTATACCAATCAGAATATACCTTTAGGAAATTGAACACTGGGCCCGGTTAGAAGAGCTCAGGGCACTTTCAGAGTCAGTATTTACCAGTCTTAGTTCAAAAATAGCAGGTGATCAGGGCAAAAAGGATGACTTTCTTACACATCACAGGTGGTATGGACATAAAGATATTTGCAAAGAAGGTGAGGAGATACCCTTGCTACTGATATTCAATTCAAAGTGGTATCTGTTTTGCTTAAAATGTACATCAGTTGAAAGTACAAAACAGACTTCCAGTACCTATCAATCAATCAATCAATCACAGACATTTATAGAGCGCACTACTTACCCGGAGGGTCTCAAGGCGCTTGGGGGGGGTGTGCTGCTACTGCTCGAATAGCCAGGTCTTGAGCTTCTTCCTGAAGGAGAGGTGGTCTTGGGTCAGGCGCAGGTAGGTCGGGAGGGAGTTCCAGGTCTTGGCGGCCAGGTGGGAGAAGGACCTTCCTCCTGTAGTCGTTCTTCGGATGCGGGGGACGGCGGCGAGGGCGTGGCTGGCTGATCGGAGATGACGTTTGGGAGCGTAGAAGTTGATGCGGTTGTTGAGGTAGCTCGGGCCTTGATCGTGTAGGGCTTTGTGTGAGTGGGTGAGGAGACGGAAGGTGATTCTTTTGTTGACGGGGAGCCAGTGCAGGTCTTTCAGATGTCCGGAGATGTGGCTGTGTCTTGGGATGTCAAGGATGAGTCTGGCTGAGGCGTTCTGGATCCGCTGGAGTCTCTTCTGGAGCTTGGCGGTGGTTCCGGCGTAGAGGGCGTTGCCGTAGTCCAGTCGGCTGGTGACGAGGGCTTGGGTGACCGTCTTCCTGGTCTCGGTGGGGATCCACCGGAAGATCTTCCGTAGCATGCGCAGGATGTTGAAGCATGACGAGGAGACGGCATTGACTTGTCTGGTCATGGTGAGGGAGGAGTCCAAGATGAAGCCCAGGTTGCGTGCGTGGTCTGTCGGTTTGGGTGCGGTGCCCAGGGCGGGGAGCCACCATGAGTCGTCCCAGGCGGAGGGTGAGGAACCCAGGATGAGGACTTCCGTCTTGTCTGAGTTCAGTTTCAGGCGGCTGGTCGTCATCCACTCGGCTACGTCTTTCATCCCTTCGTGAAGGTTGGCTCTGGCGGCGGCGGGGTCGTTGGTCAGGGAGAGGATCAGCTGGGTGTCGTCCGCGTAGGAGATGATGTTGAGGTTGTGTTGGCATGCGATGGCCGCGAGGGGGCTCATGTAGATGTTGAAGAGGGTGGGGCTCAGCGAGGATCCTTGAGGGACGCCGCAGATGACTTCGGTGGCCTCTGACTTGTACGGTGGTAGACGGACTCTTTGTGTTCTTCCGTCGAGGAAGGAGATGATCCATTCCCGTGCCTTCTCCTGGATTCCGACGTTGCTGAGGCGCTGCACTAGGGTGCGGTGGCAAACAGTGTCGAATGCCGCGGAGAGGTCTAGGAGGATGAGGGCCGCTGTTTCTCCGTTGTCCATCAGGGCTCGGATGTCATCGGTGGCGGCGATGAGGGCGGTCTCGGTGCTGTAGTTGGCTCGGAAGCCAGACTGTGAGGGGTCGAGGGATCCATTCGTCTCGAGGAAGGCGGCCAGCTGTTTGTTGACGGTCTTCTCGATGACTTTGGCTGGGAACGGGAGGAGCGAGATGGGGCGGTAGTTCTTGAGCTCGGTGGGGTCCGCTGTAGGTTTCTTGAGTAGGGCGCTGAGTTCGGCGTGCTTCCAGCTCTCCGGGAAGGTGGCGGTGTCGAAGGAGGTGTTGATGATGTCCCGCAGGTGGGGTGCGATGACAGCGTCGGCCTTGTTGAAGACGTGGTGAGGGCAGGGGTCGGTCAGAGATCCGGAGTGGATGGAGTTCATCGTGCTGACGGTGTCTTCGGTGCTGATCGGAGTCCAGGCGCGGAGGGTGGTGGTGGCGTGCGTCGGTTGAGTGCTGAAGCTGTTGTGAATGTCCGCGATCTTGTTGTGGAAGTAGGAGGCGAGGGAATTGCAGAGGTCTTGCGAAGGGGTGATGTCGTTGTTTTCGGCGTTGGGGTTGGAGAGCTCTTTGACGATGTTGAAGAGTTCCTTGCAATTGTGTGCGTTGTTGTCCAGCCGGTCCTTAAATGCAGTTTTCTTGGTGGCGCGGATCAGTTGGTGGTGCTTCCGGGTGGCAAGCTTGAGGGCGGTCATGTTGTCCGGTGTTGGTTCCCTTCGCCAGGATTTCTCGAGGGCTCGGCAGTTCTTTTTGGAGCTCTTGAGTTCGTCGGTGAACCATGGGGCCTTCTTGCTGCCGGGTCTGCTGGGCGGGGTCCTCAGTGGGGCGAGTTCGTCAGCGCAGTTGCTGATCCACTTCGTGAGGTTGTCGGCGGCCTGGCTGGGGTTTGCAGAGCTGGCGGGAGGGTGCAGGCTCAGGGAAGCGGCGAGCTGGTCGGCTGTGATCTTGTTCCAGCTTCTTCGAGCAACCTGTTGCTGGTGGTGGTGGATCGTCGTTCTTCTGAAGGTGAAGTGGACGCAGCTGTGGTCCGTCCAGTGGAGTCCAGTGGCGTGGCTGAAGGCGATGTCTTTGCTGGAGGAGAAGACGGCGTCGAGTGTGTGTCCGGCGAGGTGGGTGGGGGTGGACACCAGCTGCTTGAGTCCGAGGATGGCGAGGTTGTCGAGCAGGGTGATGGTGTTGCGGTCGTTGTTGTTCTCCAGGTGGAAGTTGAGGTCCCCCAGGAGGATGTAGTCAGCGGAGGGGAGGGCATGCGGGCTGACAAAGTCGGCGATGTCCTCGCTGAATTGTGTGCGTGGTCCCGGGGGTCGGTATATCAGGGTGCCTCTGAGGGTGGTGTTCGGGTCGGTGCGGATCTAGAAGTGCAGGTGTTCGGCGGTTGTCAGGGTGTCGTCGGTGTTGGTCGTGATGTGGATGGTGTCCCTGTAGATGATGGCGATGCCTCCTCCAGTCTGGTTGCCGCGGTCTCTTCGGGTGATCTTGTATCCCTCTGGGATGGCGATGGCGATGTCGGGTGCTGAGGAGTCGTTCATCCAGGTCTCTGTGAGGAAGGCAACGTCAGGAGCTGTGGTGTCGAGGAGGTTCCAGAGTTCGATGGCGTGCCTGTGGACGGAGCGGGTGTTGATCAGGATGCACTTGAGGTGGTTGCTGCTGGTGTTCGGCTTGGCGGGTGCTGGGGCGGGGCAGGTCCGAGTGCAGGTGTACTTGCAGGAGTGGCAGCTGAAGGGTCCGTGGGTGCGTCTCGGTGTGGCTCGGTAGCAGCCCGGGGTTCGGCCGTTGTTGAGAGCGATGAGTTCGGTGGCGTCGTAGGTCCGTCGGGTTGGCTTCTGTCGGTGGGGGCCAGGGGTCCTGGCACTGGGCGCGGTCCAGGCGCGGACGGGCGCAGACGGGCTTCCCTTTGGCGCGCCTTCGGCGTACAATCGGCGCTCCCGCTGCGCGTGACCGATGCGCGTTCGCACGGTCGCCATATATGGCGAAGTGCGAGGGAGGGCGGAGCAGCTGGGAGGCGGGAGCGGGAAGGGTACAGAAGAAAAAGGGGGCGTGGTTAGCGGCGGTGGCCGGAAGCGGGGAGCGGGTAGGGAGGAGACCGGGGGGAGCGAGAAACAGGCGAAAAATACAATAATCACAATACAATACAAATGAGCAAAATAGCTCAACAGGCAGAGGAGCACACAGCAAAAGAACGGGGTACAGGAGCCTGCAGGTCAGGCGAGCACAGCGCTACACCGTAGGAGACCACGCCGCTCGGTGGCAGGGGGCGTGGTCACACGGCGGTGGCCGGGGCAGCGAGGCAGGCAGGCGGGAGGCACACGCAGCAGCTGGTGGCCGTGCGGCGCGGGGGTGTCCTAAACTAGGTCACACTCACCTGCGTCGCACGGTCGCCATATATGGCCAAGTGCGAGGGAGGGCGGAGCAGCTGGGAGGTGGGAGCGGGGAGGGTACAGAAGAAAAAGGGGGCGTGGTTAGCGGCGGTGGCGGGAAGCGGGGAGCGGGTAGGGAGGAGACCGGGGGGAGCGAGAAACAGGCGAAAATGCAATAATCACAATACAATACAAATGAGCAAAATAGCTCAACAGGCAGAGGGACACACAGCAAAAGAACGGGGTACAGGAGCCTGCAGGTCAGGCGAGCACAGCGCTACACCGTAGGAGACCACGCCGCTCGGTGGCAGGGGGCGTGGTCACACGGCGGCGGCCGGGGCAGCGAGGCAGGCAGGCGGGAGGCACACGCAGCAGCTGGTGGCCGTGCGGCGCGGGGGTGTCCTAAACTAGGTCACTACCTCACAACAACTGTTTGAATACAGCTATGTTTTCAATATTCAAAGAACAATAAATCCAACATCCTAATTTTACAGATAGAGTCAAGAGAGGTAGAGATGGTGCATCGGGAAACCACTTACAATGTGTTGATTCCTCTATAGGCCACTTTTCCAGAGGGCATTTCCATCAAGTACAAGGAGAAATATCTACATATGCAGAGTTAAATACAAACAATCCTACAGAGACCCACACAGGTATAGAACATGGACAAACATATTTTGTGCAAACAGATAATTCATTGACGGACAGGGCAAACATTCAGTATGGGAGAATTCAGTATGGGAGAATTCAGCTCCAAGTAATTTACTCTACCATGCAGCTTTCCGCAGGGCTACTCATTAATCCATATTATTTGTTATATATGGGGCTCCCATTTTGAACTTGATTCAATCATATGGTTTCTCTACGGTATCTTATGCCAATGAAAGCCAAATTGTGGTATCCATGGACTATCTAGAGAGGTGGCCTTTTGCTTCAATTAATGTATGAGTGCTATAGTCAACTCAATGAGCTCTCATTGCCTCAAACTAAACTCAGAGAAGACAGTTACTCCTCTTCGCAAGAGACACCTATGTTTGGAATTATGCCTGGAGGCCAAGGTCCCTAGGGGAACTTCCCACTCAAGTAACAAAGGCCAGGAATCTATGAATCGTAATTGGCTTTAATCTATTTTTTAGAGACCAGACCAACCAACTTACTTTTTCTTGTTTCATTGTTTTAAAACTCCTAAGGAAAATTCTTCCATTTCTTCCTCTCGAACTACAGTAAAAAGTGGTTACCTCTCTAGGCTGAAGTACTGAAACATTCTTTATGGCAGTGCCCAGCAAAGCATTTTCCGAAAACTTCAGAGATTGCAAAATGCCGCAGTCAGACTTCTGAGAAATATCAAGAAAGGTGAACCTGTCTTTAAGGCGAAGAAAGAACTACACTGGCTTCCTATAAAAAGGAGCATTCGCAGCTCTTTACAAAATTGTAATCAAAACATTGATACATGCATGCCTACAGCATATCCAGCATTACTATGGGACATTACTGATTTATCTATTTTTGTAGGTGTATTTTAGCAGTGTTCCTCCTCATTTATGGGTAAGGGGGAACTAAAAAAAACGACTTAATAATTAGTGCATCTGGAAGAAAAAAAGTTGGAGTCTGCCCGCTTTTACTAATTAATACTTAAAACTGGAAATCTTTGGTCCTCGTGATTACGTAGGTGACTATTCTAAATAATTGCTGAATAAAACATTTTTGACTTTTTGGGGGGGTAATTGAAGGTAATTTGAAATATAGGAAAGTTGATTTTCAAATGAAGTTCCAGGGTTTTGGGCCTTGCATCCATGAGCATCCTTTTCTGTGTAAGTGTCTTTTTTTTTTTTTTATATTTTCACAAAAAAATTTTATTGAGAGAGATAGTTGAGCATTACAATAATGAGCATATAACGGAGCATTTTCTATGTACCTTTTTTCTTCGAAACACTGACCGACTGCGGACATAGTTTTCTGTGGATCTTGTGAACTACGATTGGCTTTTTCACTAGCGACCACGCATCCAAGGACTGTAATTACAATTTCAACTCATATTTGCTCGTCTTGTGAAACTGATTGAATGCTGATATATTTTTGTGCCCTGAGGAAGCTCTCATGTCGGGAGCGAAACACGTTGGCTGGGATTTTGACATAACTGGTTTTAAAACTTGAAACTGGTGAGAGGTGTGGCATCAAGGGCCCGCTGTTGCTTCTTAATATTGCAACATTCTTTGATATTCTGGAGTCATTCATTCTATGGGGTCACTTAGTTTTTGAATAACTACGTTGCATTGTGAGTATTGCAATGGTGTGGCCTGCCACCATGCTACGGTAAGGTCACAAGGCTCCTAACTGACCAACCCTATGTCCGAAACACACAAAGGCTAAGTCTTTGCCAATAAAATGAGTTTGGGGTGGAATACCAGGTAAGCTCAAACATTTTAACAAACAGATCATTAGTATGATATACTTTAGCACTGGCATACTTTGCACTTCTTGGTGTAGCTTAGGCTCTTTATTCCAATTCAAAAATAGTTTGCGCCTTCTCACTCACATCATATAAAATATTGCCAGCTGCGACTGTACATATAAAGTACCAAGACACAGATTTACAATTATTTAGTGCAACACAATGCAGCAAGATAACTTGCTTCACCGCGTCAAATGGAGAGAACCTAAATGAGCTTCAGTTCAGGCTAGAATCGACTCAGGCACACTTGTGCCTGCATTACAGCCAGTATTGTTTTTGCACAGGAAAGGTCATCTTCCTGCACAAAAACATTCCTCAGAGGCATGTTTTTCTTTTTATGTGAGCTATAGAAAGAGAAAATAATGAGGAGAAAAACACATATTTCTCCTCATTACACCTCTTTTGGGAAGGCTTAGCATGTTGACACATTCCCAGATTTGCTAGTCTTAGGCCGTTATTGTGAGTCTGGTGGTGCACGGACGTCCAGACTCATGGTGGCAATCTCCTGACCGCCCTATTACAACTAGCGCGGTCGGGCCGCCCTGGGACCGCCACAACCGTCGCAACTGCCTGGGAACTGCCTTTCCTGGTGGTTGCGTGGCGGTCCTGAGGCCGTAATATTCTTGTCAGTTTTATTGGTGATGAGTCCGCCATGAAAACCATGGCGGAGTGGAAACAAAGGGGGCCCCTGATGCCTCACACCATGTGAATGCACACAACCTGTGCCACCTGTGTTCAGACACCCCAGTACCTTCATTTACCTGCATGGCACAGACTGCAGAAGTCCAATATGTGCAGGTACTGCAGTTAACATTCTCATTGTGATCTGGGAACGCCAGACAACCACCTGCCAGACCAGAAGAAAGCTCCTGATCTGCAGGCGGTTCCTACACAGGTTTGGTGGTGCAGGGCGGTCCCACTCGCTCACTGCCAAACTCATATTAAATCCCTCAGTATTTTTGGGAAAGTGCAAAAGTCCTTGAGTGGATGCATGGGAACACCCAGGCTCTACCCATGGAGTGATTTTCCAGAGAAGAGTAACAAAGGGTACCAACTTGCACTGACTCGCTTTACTCTGGATTTACTGCAAGGCAGCTCTGCATGGCTTGGTAAATATGACTTAAGCCCTTGCATTGCCTTGACACAATGACATCGCAAGGGCTTTGCAACACTGGCTCCACGTTTCACTCAGGAAACAACATACTAAACTTTTAAAGAGGATACAAGCTTTTCTACAGCAATTCAATAAAGAAGTGTATCTATTTCTTAAAGAACAAAAAAACCTCAAAATGACGAACTCATATTTCTCACTGTATCATTCCCCAGTTTGAAAAATTGTCGTCATCCGAAATGATGACTAAATTATGTTAGTTGCATTTTCTTGTAGTTTATGAAAATTGAAGATAATCTAGTAATGCGTCTTTAGCAGTGGTCATTACATTCCAAGTTGAACTGTTGAACTGACAACTCGGAACGCATTTAAAGTGAAAAAAAAAACTTCCTCATTCCACTGCGAGAAATTGAAAATTGTAGGTTGGCAGTAAATCTAACGGAAGTCTTTAAATCTTTACAGCTGCTGTTCAAGGGCAGTGAGGTAAACATGCAGAGAGCGAGCTACGGAAATGGATGTTTCTGTTATGAGAACACATTAGACCATCAATGGTAATAAATGTACATGCTGTCTGTTCGGTAATTTGTTTTAAAGTAATTCCAGTCCGCTCCTTCCTTTTTTTTTGCTCCCCTTTTTTTCTGTGGCGATGGGCATTCTTCCAGCAAGAGCACTTCATTTCGTGGCTTTCCTTTAAAAGCCTTGCGAGTCAGCTGACCCTTCCGAGGCTGTATCACACTGCTCCTCTGAGCCGCCTGATAAGCAGTGAAGGGGACTGAATATTTGATGGCATGACAAAAGACACTGTAATGCGCAAGCTGTCAAGCCGCTGAAGATGGAGGGAATAACGCAGACTGAGATTAAAAGCATCTCTACATACGGCTGTCCCTTTGGGAGCAGGAGTGCTGAAACGACCTAAAAGAGAGTCTATAACCAAGGGTCGCAGGAGACAGAGAACATCTGACTGTCCATGAAAAGATTATCTTGGCAATACCATCATCCTTCACACCGAGACAACAAATCGTAGCAATCTGTTATTGTATTAATTTCCCCCCCATGGTTCTGGAGACCTATTGTTTAAGGGAGAGGTTTTGGGAATGTTGCATTTAGATTGACGTATGATATTCACTGCTATTCCTTTCTAGCCACATCGCTAATGCATTCTTGCTTTTAAAGATTAGTCAAACTTTAATTGTGCTTATATATCGGTTCAAAATCAGCAAATTATTGTTTTCTTGGAAAATGTTTCACATATCCTCTAATATAATTACAAATCAACCGTTATCACTTCGTGTCAATGATTTATCAAACATTATGTTTACCAATGTTAGGTATATACGATTCCGAAGTCTAAGGGGCAGCAAAATAAAACACCGCAACAAAATGAAATTCAGCATTCACTAACTGTAGTAAGAAAATCAGACAGTCCAAATCCACAATTAAAGATAAATTATGCATAATATTTTCCAGCAGATAGTATGGTGAATCGTTGGTTTAAAAAATATGGAAGCATGACATATATTGCTTTAATGTACAGGTGATATAAAACGTGCTTTACAAATGCCACTTTAAAAAGGAGAAACTGCGGGGCATATTATCAAGGGGGTTTCTCTCCTCTTTTTTGGCTTTAAAAGCAAAGAAAGCGGAGATAAAATTATCTCCCTATTACCTAGCTGTCGCTAACACCAGTTAGCGACAGCTAGTAGGAGATAGCGACCATCTTGGGCCCCGCTTTGCATGTCAGTGAAATTTATCACTAATGACATGCAAAGTAAGCGTGCCAAGATGTTAGCGACTGGAAACAGTCGCTAACATCGCTATCTCCTATTACCAACTTATGGAGATATTCGTGCTAAGCGCGAATATCTCCAAAACCTAACACCTGCCCCTGAGCAGTTCTTAGCCATGTTATCCAATGGTAGGTGGATAACATGGCTAAGAGCATTAGCTCGGTAATGCATGAATATCGGTGACTTTTCAGCGATATACATGCATTTCGGCCGATTTTTATCGCTTAGGAGATAAACCTTGATAATAGCAAGGTTCCTAAGCGATAAAAATCGCTGCAGCTTGGCGATAAAAATATTGCCGCTAATTCAAAATAGCGATAATTATCGCTAGTTGTTGGTAAAATGCCCGGCGTGATAAACAAAAAAACACATGCATGTCGTTACCCGAATGGTATTCAGGGCAATCGGGAACCAGCGATCGCAGGGGTAGTGATTATAAGAGCAACAAGAGAATGACAAACCGGGTAAAAAAAAGGCCCCAATGAGAATGCACCACTTCATAAGTCAAAAATTGAGTCAAACAGGTTCCCCTCCTAATAAAATGATGCAGAGCTTCTGTTATGTAAACTTTTGCTTCCTTTGAGTATTGTAACATTTAGCAGGAATTCAACCTTCATAAGATTTCTTCTTCACTCCTTCAAGAAAGAATTGAACTGTAGCTGGGTAGGAAAACAGAAAGGTCTCACCCTCTCAGATTAAATTGATAACACACAGTTGCTAAAATTCCGCTAGCTAGTAATTCTCTATGTGTCCTCATCAGAAGAAGAATTTCTCCTGGGTCACCTCACTAACAAACAGAATTCTTTTGGCTCTCATATTGCAAATCGAGCATCACGTCTGCTGCCTTCTTCACAATGCCCTCTCGCATTTCTGTATTGATTATACTACCATATGTGTATCCTTAGAGAGAGTTCCCAATGGCCTACTTCATATTGATGGTAATGAAATGGACTTTTTCATCAAAGGCGGGTCAGAGTAGCATTGGTGTGTCAAGTCATTGGCAAAAAAAGACTGCTTCACTGTTGGTATCTCCGCTTCATAACTCAGGAGGTGGGAGATACCAGGTACATGAATGTTTGCTGCCTGTCTCATGTTGACCTCAACCACCACTTCATCATATAGTGAAATGAATGCTTTCACCACACTTTGCCTAAATGATGCTTCTGCCTAAAGACCCAGGTTCATGTCCTACAGGACCGCGTCTGTAGACTGAAATATGTTCTTAATTGAGTCCACTGCTAATTACATGCTTGTCACTTGGTTGTAAACGTTTTCCAACTCCATTGACTACCACAGTCTATTACACTCCCTCCAACTTTTTCATACTTATCTCCAGTTTACTTATTATGTTACTCTATCAACCCTGTATTACTTCCCACTGATTTTTTTTATCTTCCTTCTTACCTGAGGTGCAAACAAGTCTCTATTTGTTTAGAAAGTGTCCACACCACATGGGAAGCTCCAAATGTAATACTTTACCTTCAGGAAAGCATGCAAGACCCAGCTTGAACCCCCAACTCATCCCCCGCCCATCGCATTCTGGGTTGTCGAATCTTCTAAAGTAAGGCAGTTTCCAGTTAAGATTGCCTTCTCAACAGGTCTGAGAAGTAAGAGCAACCACACCCCTAGCAAGGAGGCCATAAGGAGTCATATTGGTCAACTACATATCGCTCACAAAAGTCAATACCTTCCTTTGGGCCTTCGCTGTATCATACCACCTTGTTGTCTCCAGAGTGGGAACCCTAGGAGCCAGAAAGTGATCAGCCGTCTCCTCACCAAATCAACTTATAGTCGGGTCTCTTTTGTCAGCCTCAAAGGCTTGCTGCATCAACTGATGGTGAATACCTCCTTGCATGTGAGTTTCTGAAATAATGAACTGCATTCAATAGAAAGAAATGGGGAACCTTTAGTAAGATTACAGCAGTGGGACCTCCACCTATGTCTGTACCAAGTCGTCCAGACTCTAAATAGGGCTATTCTGATTAATATATAAAAAGATACATTATACATTCTTTCTTTTATTTATGCACACATAATAATATCGTTTTTAGTGTTGTGGCAAGGTACTTTAGGGAAATTATTATTGCACTGAAGTCTTTACCTCACCTGTTGATTCGCAGTTTTGGGTCTCTTGTAGTCTGATGTATTCATTCGACAAGAAAAGAAAATGTTATTAGTTTTGTTTGTTATTTCTCATTTGATCCTATAGAATTGTTATTTATCTACATTTATTTTTGAATGAGCTGCCTCTATAGTTTAGGGAGTTGCTTTACTTCTACTTACTTAAAGTAGTAATGCATCATTGGCCAACAAATGAGACAAGCATATCAATGCAATTAGTTTGGTCTGATATACATCTTAGTGTAGGAATGCAAAACCTCAGAATCATAGGTCCACACATTTTGTGCTGGTGAAGAGACTAGAGGGGAATTTAAAAGTGTAACAGAAAACACTTGCACATTTTCATTTTTTGTCCTACTTTTGGCTCTTCAATATTTTCGAGTGAAGTTACTCAAAAGTGCAGACATATGTTATAACACCCGAAACAGGTGGTGAACCTACATTTACACGTGTAAGTAACAACAGCCAAAGAGGAGCATTAATAAGGCTAGCACCACACATGGCCAACCATTGGTATTGCAACATCCACCCTTAGAAATCTATGGCGGTAGGAATTAAGGTAGGGCTAGGAAGGAGTTTAGGGAGGGACATGCACCTTTCCACAAAAGTGTGAGCTGAATGCAGTTAACAAACTACACTACTATCAGCCAAAATACTCTTACTTCAAACAAAAGTTTCCCAAAAAGGTAGTAAATGTACTCCAGCTCAAACAGGTACAAGTAAGTGCAACCCCACAAATGGCCAACCACTGGTACTGCAATACCTTAACATAATGGTGGTAAGGACTTACAGTAAAACTTATTAGGATATAAGGATGAATTAAATTAAACATTGTATCTAAAAAGATAGTTATAGTAAAGACCTAGTTTCCATGGGAAAAGCATTTTTTAATTTGCCAATATCTTTTGCGCTGTTTGACATATCTTCGTGAAATTTTCAAAACTAATGGGGCACTCAGGTCAGCTCCTGTATTGAATGTTTCGGGGTGATTCGTAAAGAGGGGGGCAAGAAAAAAGGGGGGTCCCAAATCATGTTTTCTCCATGATAACTTCCATAGGAAACTTCAGACAAGGCTACAGCCTGAACTGCAGAAAGGCATTACACCAAATTTAGCAAAAAGGTAGCTCTTGGCTCAGAAAGCAACATTTTTGTTAAATGGTGTAAATCCGTTGAGTAGTTCCTGAGGAATTAATATACTTAGAAATATTAATATCTGGTGACCATGGTGGATCTGCGAACTCACCTGATCTCCAGTTTGATTCTGATTGGCTGCCAACAGTTCCAACCTGGAAGTGTTGTGACTCTGTTGAACCGCGTCACAAGAAAAAAGGTAAAACAAAAACAATAAAAAGGGACACCCTGAACCCCTAGGCCAGCTCAGGGGGTCCCACTGGGACCCCAATGGCCAAAAAGAGCATGCTTTAAAAAGATTTTGGCAGGATTTGCATAGGGCCCGCGAATCCCCGCCCAAAAAATGAAGTGCGGTCTCCCATGTAACTAAGTCCCCAGGGATCGCCACCTCCCAGGGGCTTTAGAAAAAAAATGTGTGGGGGATCCTGCCCCCTCATGCTGCCTGGGGGACCGTCACCTCCATGGGGCAATATATCATTGTGGGCGGGGGGGTCTCACAGGCCCCCTCAAGCCCCAGAGACTCCCACCTCCCAAGGCTTTGATAAATTAATTGAAGTGTGGGGCCACATGACCCTACGCAGCCCTTGGAACTTGCACCTCCATGGGGCTACCTTTAAAAACTAGGTGTGGGGGGGCTCGAGCCTTCCCCGGGCACACTAAATTCAGATATGGGGTTCCATAGCGGACCCCAGACCATGGGGACCACCACCTCCCCGGGGTCTTTAAACCCACTGAAAGGGGCCGTGTGCCACCCCCTCCAGGAGTCCTCCTTGACCCAGGGTGTACTGCCACCCTCCAGGAACAGCTCCAGGAATGTCCCCGGGTGCCCTCCCCCGGGACATTGCAGTTTTCTATGACAGGGCAAGAGCACTGCTCCTGCCATGCCATTACAAACTTCTGCTTTGTTTCATGGAAGCAAGAGCAGGAAAACTGCACTTGCTTCCATGAAGCGAAGCAGAACTGCTTTTGGGCAAAGGGAGCTACATGTATGCAGCTGCTTTTGTCCAAGAACAATGCTGGTTCCCGCCAGAGGCCAGGAGCTGGCAGGGACCGCTGGGGCATTGAGGCTCCCCGGCGGGCCCCAGCAAACAAGTCAAACCCAGGGTGTTGGGGTCCCCAGGGTCAAAAATGGCCTGGGAGCTTGGCCACTCAGTTCACCTCTCCTTTTCAATTTCGTTTAGAAAAATGGCTAGGACCCGGGTGATGGGATCCCCTGGGCCGAAATTGGTCTGGGGAAGAAAGCCGCACAGCCCCCTTCCTTAAAATACATATGTGAAAATTGGCCAAGCCCCGGGGGATGAGGTCTCCGGGGCAAAAAATGACCTGGGGAAGGGGGCAGCTTGGCCCCCATCCATTGACTTTTTTTGTAAACAGTTGGCCAAGCCCCAGAGGATAGGGTCCCCGTGGCAAAAAGACGGCCTGGGGAGGGGGGCCCCCCTCCCTTTTAAAAAACAAAAAAAGATAGAAAGACTGAGCCCCGTGGGATGGGGTTCCCGGGGCATATATTGGCCTGGGGAAGGGGCCATGAATCCTCCCTCTCATTTGAATTTAAAAAACATTTTTTAATGGGTCAGGCCCCAGGGGATGGGGTCCCCAGGTCCTAAAAGCACTAAGAGAAGGGAGCTACACAGCAAACGTGCCTCCTGGCGCAATCTTGGTTGGGGAATGAAGTCTTCATCACTACTGAGGGTCTTTAAGGGCCAACCAGCCTGCCAGGTACCTCCAGTAAGCCCTACACATCAGGTTTGCTGAGAGGTGGTAGGAGGCCACACCCCTTTTTACACTACTCTGCAAACGCGCCTCCTGGTGCACTGGTGGTGGGATGATGCATTCCCCTTGTTTCCTGAGGACTTCAGGACTAAACTGGACTTCATCCCCCAAGCAGCAGTGCACCAGGAGCTGCATTTGCAGAGTATTGTAAAAAGGGGCATGGCCTCTGACTACCTCTCAGCAATCCAGCTGCGTGGGGCTTACTGGAGGTAAACGGAGGGCTAGTTGGCACCCAGGGACCCTCAAGATATAAGGGGACTTCATCCCCAAACCCAGAGTGCACCAGGAGGTACGTTTGCAGAGTGATGGATAAAGGAGGTGAGGCCTGCAACCACCTTTCAGCAGTCCCACTGTGTGCGGTTTACTGGAGGTAACAGGTAGGCTAGTTGGCCCCTAAGGAATCCCAGCAGTGAAGGAGACTTCATTTCCCAACCATGAGCATGCCAGGAAATGCACTTGCAGAGTGGTGGGAAAAGGGGGCATGGCCTGCTATCAGAATTTAGCAATCCTGCTGTGTGAGACTTAGTGAAGGTAATGGGAGGGGTAGTTGGCCTCCAAGGATTTCCTTGGGGGCAAACTACCCCATTTGTTACCTCCAGTGAGTCCCACACAGTTGGATTGCTAAGAGGTCTTTGGAGGCCACTTCCCCCTTTGTCCATCACTCTGCAAATGCACCTCCTGGCACACTACTTATTGGGGGATGAAGTACACTTTACTCCAGAGGGACTTTGGAGGCCAAGAAGCCCTACTGGTGCCTCCTAGTAAGTCCTACTCAGCAGAATTGAGCACTGGTCGCAGGCCCAGCATCCTTTCTCCAGCACTCTGTCAACACAACTATTGGTTAATGAAGCATTTGCAATGCAATAGGTTTTGCATTTGTGAGAATTAGAGCTATTGGTGTTGTAAATGTTAAAGTACTTAAATAATGTTTTTGGAGTGGAGTGTATGTGTAATGTATAGTGGAATTATGTGGTATGTTGTGTAGTGAAATTATGTGGATAGAATGTATGTGGTCTTTAGTGTATAGGAATAATGTAGAGTGGGATTTTGTATTATAGGGAGTGATTATGTGGTATGATAGTCTGTGTTGTGGAGTGGTAACCTCAGGGTTAGTCTTCCTTATTTCGAGAAAAGCTAAACCATAAACTCAATGAGGCACAAAAAAGAAGGAACCATAGAGGAGTACATCTGGACCTAGTCAGAGGTATGAGCAGGGCCACTGGAATTATCCGACTGTTCTGCAGCAGCGATTTTTGCATAATTATACATTTTCTGCATTTGCCACATAATCCATCATCTGTTGCATAATCTGCAGATTTGAACATAAATACCTTGTTTGTACCTCAAATGGCTCAAATGTTACCAAACATGCAGCGACAAGTATTTAAGGGTGGTGCAAGGCCATTTGCAAAGCTGGAATGGTCACCTGTTATTTATTGCTAAATGTGGTTGGTAAATTAGTACTAATGGTGTGGAAACCACTCTTGCTTCTTTCTGGTCTTTCTTGCCTCTTTCTGCACATCTCTTCCACTTTCTGCACTTCCCTTCCTTCGGCACATCTCTTGCTTCTTTCCGTACATCTCTTGTTTCTTTTTTCTGCACCTATCTTGACTCTTTCTGCACCTCTGTTGCTTGTTTCTGCACTTCACTTGCCTCTTTCTGCATACTCTTCCCTCTTTTTGCACCTCTCTTGCTTTTCTCTGCACCTCTCTTGCTGCTTTCTGCACTACTCTTGCCTCTTTCTGCACCTCGCTTCCTTCTTTCTAAGCTTCTCTTGCTTCTATCTGCACATTTATTGATTCTTTCTGCACCCCCTTGCCTCTTCCTTCACCTCACTTGCCTCTTCCTGTTCCCTCTTGCTTCTTTCTTCACTTCTCTACCCTATATCTGTACCTCTGTTGCTTCCTTCCGCATCTCTCTTGCTTAGTTCTACACCTTTCTTGCCTCTTTCTGCACCTCTCTTGCTTCTTTCTGTACCCCTCTTGCCTCTATCTGCACCCCTCTTCCCTCTTTATGCAGCTGTCCTGCCACTTCCTGTACTTGTCTTGCATCTTTCTGCAGTTCTCTTGCTTCTTTCTGCACATCTGTTGCTTCTTTCTGCACTTCTCTTGTCTCTTTCTGCATCCCTCTCCCCTCTTTCTACACCTCTGTTTCTCCTTTCTGCACTTCCCTTGCCTATTTCTACTCCTCTGTTGCTTCTTTATGCTGTTATCTTGCCTCTTTCTGTACCGCTGTTGCTTCTTTCTGCATGAATCTTGCCTTTCTGCACCACACTTCCCTCTTTATGCACCTGTCTTGCCTCTTTCTGTATCTCTCTTGCCTAATTCTGCAGCTCTCTTGCCCCTTTCTACACCTCTATTGCTTCTTTTTTTTCTTTTTTTTTTTTTTTTTTTTTAAAGTTCTTTTTCTTCACATTTTAATTTTTGATTTCACAACAAATAAACTTTTTCTAAAAACATTACAAGGTGCAGAAGGACACAGGGGAGCAGAAGAGCACAGGCCATGTAACAGAGGGCCGACAACAGGCATTGTAGATCATGACATTTCATACAGACCACTGCGGTTCTTAATGCTTCAGCAAAAAATAAATAATACACATCAAAAAGTCTCTCATGTGCTATCTAGAGCAACGTATCTACTTGGGCAGATTATCTGGGGATGGCAGCAGTACTCAAATGGAGTCTCTCCATATATATGTCTTCTGCAGCCCTCCAGTCTGTCCATAAGCAGAGTATATGGATGTCTTCTGTCACTAGCCATTCCAGTAGATCCATGAAAAATTTGGGTATTGGTGGATCTTCCACCTTCAAACAGTGAATTGGAATTCTACACTTAGCACAAATTAAAAATAGGGACAAAAACTTTTATTTAATTCTATGTTTCTTAATCTTTATACAACCCCACTGAAAAATGTTCTTAGCATTGCTCTGCAATATTGCCCATCACTCCCTGCAGTCTTTGCCACTCCTCCTTCCAGTAATCTTTTTTTTTTTTTTTATTTTTTTTTTTCATGGTGTTCTTTTTTTTTTTTATTTTACACATTTTTATTAAGCATTTTAAAAAATTTTTGGTTACAGCACAATCTGATTACATAAATATTTAAGTACATTATCATACAATTTGTGGCATACAAAGATCAGAAGAACAAAGAACAAAAAAATTAGATAAATAAATATAAATCCTATGCATAAATGATACCCACATTTATACATCAATTGATAACAGAACGACAACTGGATAGAAAATGAAATAAAGGGGGGAAATAAACAGGATAAAGACCATAAAAATACAACAAAAAGAGGAAAAGAGTCTTCCCTTCACTGTACTGGGTTTATCCTACTATTTTTCCACCCCGTAATAGGTTGCCATATTCTATTACCTAAAACCTTAGCCCTCCTTCCTTTTCTTTCATAGATTGCTTTTTCTAGGTTGTATATTGACAGAAGACTTGCAATCCATTCCTGGAATGGGGGGGGAGCTTTATTCAGCCAGTTTCTTGCTACACATAGACGATAGACTGCGAGTGAAACAAAAATAAACTCTACTGGCATATCATCTGCTGTGCCACCCACCCCTAGTATGACTAATTTATCAGTAAGTTGGACCTTAAGGCTGAGTGATTTATCAAAAAAGTCCTCTATGGCTTTTTTCAAAGTAAACAGTTGTGGGCATTGCGAAAACATATGTATGATATCTGCTTCATTTGAATTGCAGCGAGGGCATGTTATACCTGCCGTACCACCCCATTGTGCTATTCTGGCCGGGGTATGATAGAGGGAAAATACCGTCTTAAAGTGCTGTGATTGAAGAGTCGCGGAGCATAGCACTGTTCTGCCCAAATCCAAAGACGACTGGAAAGTTTCTAATCCTGACTCCAATTTTTCAGCCCATTTTTGTGCATACTTTGTCCTTTCATCTGTTTTATTTCCTTTCAGTTCTGCATAGAGTTGTCTAATTGTACACTTATTAGTTATTTCTAAATATTCCATCAATTTACAATGTCCCATTCCTGCCGGACCACCATGTTTTTGAGTTAAAAAGCTCCTAACCTGGAGATATTTGAAAAAGCTGTTATTTTCTAGCCCAAATTTACTTTTTAAGGTCGCAAACTGTAACATGTTCCCCTGATTATCCATTAGGTTCCCTATTTTCCCTATCCCCTTATTATGCCAATCTCGCATAGTGCCATCCCTAAAAATCTCCTCCGGTAATGAACAATTTGTAAATAGCCGCGTATAGTTATTAAATCTACCCAATCCCAGTTTTTTCGACACTCCTTGCCACACCCTGTAGGCTGCCTTCAAGGTCTTAAATCTTGTATGCTTGAAATAACTAAAATCTGTTGTATTTAGAAACCCATTTTCAGCCTCCTCCCCCAGCAGTGTGGTATAGACGTTGTAGGCATTATTTGATCCTGTCTCGATTTCTCCTGAGTTCTCACTGCCTCCCCCGCCTAGTAGCCCCCAGCAATACTGTATTACAGCTGCCCAATAGTAGAGCCTGAAATCCGGCGCCCCCCAACCGCCTTTATCTCTGCCTACCGTTAAATGTCTATAAGCTCTCCTTGTTTTTCCCTTGGCCCAAATGAATTTATTCAGAATTGCTTCTAATTTGTTAAACCATATATTTTCGAAAAATAATGGGATAGACCTAAAAAAAAAAAGTACCTTTGGAAAAGTAACCATTTTGATTACATTAATACGGCCCATTAAAGTCAGGTGTAAGTTATTCATTCTTTCTGTGTCAGTTTTTATTTTAAGCAATAGCGGGTTCATATTTATTTCAACTAGTCTGTCTAAGTCAGTTGTAATCTTGACGCCTAAATACATCACTTCATCAGCTACTCTTATATCCTGAAAGTTCACCCAGTTATTTTGTATAATCTGCGTTTTCCCTTTATTCAGTGAATACCCTGCAATATTTCCAAAGCGCACAGCTTCTTGTTCGATTTCTGAGATAGCCGAGCCAGGTTCTGGGGTAACCACTGCCACGTCATCTGCGTAGGCAAGTGTTTTATACTCCTGTGTGAGTAATTTAATTGGAAGAATGTTGGTATTCTCTTCCAGTCTACGCAGAAAAGGGTCTAGGTATAAGGCAAATAACAGTGGCGAGGCCGGGCAGCCCTGCCTTGTACCTCGCCTTATACGTATGCCCTCAGTATAACCTCTGTTTACTCTTACTTTAGCTGTGGGCTCTAAATATAGCACCTTTATGGCCTTTATATACCCTGCTCCTAACCCAAACCATTCCAAGACCTTCCACAGGTACCCCCAGGAGACCCTGTCAAAGGCCTTCTCTGCATCCAAGAAAATGGCCGAAGCAGGGTCTCCTGTGACACCTGCTGCGTCTAATATGATAACCATCTGTCTGGTATGTTGAGTGGTCCCTTTGCCAGGTATGAATCCGTGCTGTGTTGCGACTACCATCCCCTCAATTACCCTACTTAGTCTTAGGGAGAGAGCCTTGGAGTAGATTTTCGCATCCGCATTCATAAGCGTTATTGGCCTATATGAGCCTGGATCTAAGTGTGATTTATTTTTTTTCAGAATAACTATAATATTTGCGCCGGCCCACGATTTTGGTACATTTTCCCCTCTCTGCGCGTGTCTTAAAGTTTCCAACATATCATCCCCCAGGGTATCCCAAAAAACTCTATAAAATTCCGCCGGGATTTGATCGGGTCCCGCAGCCTTCCCTGACGGGAGTTTGATTACTGCCATATGGATCTCACCCAACGTTAGAGTAGATTCCAATGTCTCCTTATCCTCCTCACCCAGTTCTTTATGGGGGATATCCATTAGGTAGTTCTCAATCTCATCCTCCACATCACCCAAGTCCTGATCATATAGCTCAGAATAAAATTCCCTGAACACTTCCCTCACATCTGCTGCCTTAGTCATCACATTTCCCCTTTTATCGCGGATTTCTTTAATTTCTCCTGCTGCCATATCTTGTCTAATACGGACTGCTAACATATGTCCTACCCGTTCATTGAATTCGTAACATTTCTCCCTTTTTGCCAAGTAGTTACTTGCCGCTTTATTTGCCAATTTTTCACTAGTCTCTGCTCTCTTTAGTTCTATTTCCAATAAAATCTCTTCCAAAGGCCCCTGATTGATAACCGCCTGGATAAGCTGTTGTTCTAGCTCTGTTAAAACCTGTAGCCTATTTATTAATTCCAGCTTTTCTTTTTTACTCCTATGAAGAGTATATGCCAGTGTTTCCCCTCTTACCCCTGCTTTGAATGTGTCCCAGACCACTCCTACGGAGGCCGTACCTCTATTTATCTCCCAGAACTGCCTAATCCATATATTCATTCTGTTAACATAGTCTTCTTCTTTAAGCAACCCTCTTTCAAAGGTCCAATTGTATTCTTTACCTACAGCATTGGAATTCTGAGATATAGTCAGCACCAGTGGGTTATGATCTGAAAAAACCCTGGGCAGTTTTTCTATTTTTAAATTCGTTACTAAGGTGCTGGAGGCTAGGAAATAGTCTAATCTAGCAACAGCCTTATGGGGTGCCGAGTAAAAAGTACTACCCGTTCCCACGGGATTTTGTGCTAACCAGACATCGACCAGAGCATTATTGCCCATTAAATTAGTGATAGCTCTACGAGTTTTCTTCTTGCGGTCTCCCTTCATCCCCCCACCCGGCCTACACAGCCCTGATAGCCCATTAACATTGAGATCCCCACATAAGATTACTGGCTCTGCCCATAATGCCAGCTCGATATCAAGTAATTCAAATAGCTCAGGTTCATCCTCATTAGAGCCATAGACAGAGACAATTGTATACCGTCCTCCAACAGTCTCCCCTTCAATCATCACCCATCTCCCTTCCTCATCCTCCTTCTTTTTCTTAACCACCATGATCCCCTTCTTTGCAACAATTGCCACCCCTTTCGTTTTTACATCCTGTTTTGTGTATGCTAACACTTCATACCCTAATTGATCAATAAGATATTTATCCTTTCCTCTCACATGTGTCTCCTGTAAGCATATAACGTCCAATTTCAGTAGTCTACACATAGCTGCAACTTTCTGTCTTTTCCCTCCATCGTTTAAACCGCAGATATTAATGGTTGCAACTCTTAACGCCATTTAAACTCGTAGGGTAGTTCCGCAACTATCATCCTTAATCTATCTATTGTCCTTTGTTTATATCCACATAACTTCTTTCCTTGTGCTGTGCATAACCTAGCTTCTACACCATCCCTTTCCCCCCCCACCCTCTCCCACCCCCTTGTCCCCCCTCCCCTTACAGGCCCCCCCCTGCTACAGGCAAATAGGTCAGTCATGACCTATGTGTGGCTACACGCTGCTGCAGCGTCGCCTCCCTCTCCTGATCAACCTACCCGCATATTCCTATGCTTCAGTCTAACTTGAAATATACAGCCTATACTGGATCCGATTCCCTGCTTCTCTTTCCTTTCTGATTCTCCGTGATTTCTGCGAGATATTCGCCTGCTTTTACTTCTGAAAAGAACATTCTAACACGACCACCAGTGACAACTTTCAGCTTTGAGGGAAACATTAGGTACGCTTCAGAGCCTTGACGTTGAAATGGGGTGATTAGTTGCCTAAGTTTCCATCTTCTTTCGACGGTCGTGTGACAAAAGTCTGGCCTCGTGAAAAATGTGATCCCATCAACTGATTTTTTTTTCTCTGGCCTAGCAGATTCCATAACTTCTTGCCTAGCCAAGAAATTTCCAAAGAAAACTAGCATTGCCCTAGGAAGGGTTTTCTGATTATTCTGACTATTGTTCCTTGTTTTCTTCTGTGTCAATGGGAATCTGTGCGCTCTTTGGATTTCTAGCTCCCACTGCCAGTGTGACTCTGGATATGCGCCTTTCAACAGTTTGACCATGAACCCTCTTGGATCATTCCCTTCCAGTCCTTCCTCTAGTCCCAGGAATCTTAGGTTATTCCTTCGCTGGCGATTCTCGAAATCCTCGAGCTTCCATTGTAGATCCTCTATCACTTTCCCTTGCTCCGCTTTAGACGTCTGCCAGTCTGTGACTTCATCCTCCAACCTACCGGTTCTTTCCTCGACCTGAACCACTCTTTCTTCCACTTCCTCGTATTTTTTATTCATCTTCCTGATGCTTGCCTGTATTTTTTTAGTGTCCTGCCTAGCTCTCCTGCTCTCCAGACGAGCTTCAATATGCATTTGTTTTAGCATGGCAAACATCCCATCCAGAGTTGCTTGTGGTGGTGCTCCGGCTGCATCTTGAGAGATATTTATAGAGTGATTATCGAGGGTGTCGCCTAGCTCTTGGTCCTGGTACATTTTGGAGGCACTGCCATAGTCCCATAGCAATTTCCTGTTTGTACTAGATGCGGCTCTATCAATGTCTCTATCTCTTCTTATCATAGTGCGCCTTTTTTTCCGCTGTGTATCTTTATTTCTCTGACCGCTAATATTGGACCCTTCAGATTCAGACTCAGAACCTATTGAGAGGTCAGTAGTGCTATCCTCCTCCTCTGTGCGCAGCGAGGAATCTGAGCCTTCAGTCCCAGTATAGAATTTTTCTGCCTCTGGGGAGCGTATTCTCCTTCCTTTACCACCTTTAACACCCCGACTTTCTACGCTTTTCATACTTCCCCAGGTGGATTGCACTAGGGTATTGCTGTCCCCAGGCGTAGGTGCGATATCAATTTCTAGCAGAGCTTCCAGCATTTGCTCATTATTGTTATTATTATTTATCAGTTCTCCTACCTCCTCCGGCTCTAGTGTATCGGCGTCTGTAGCAGCGTCTGCCGCGGTGTCTGTTACAGCGTCTGTTACAGCGTCTGAATCTCCTGGAGCTGACACGGAAGCCTTCTCGCTGAATGCGACTCTTTCCTGCGCGCACGCCTGAGACTCCGGTTGCTCGGCAACCACCGTGCTTGCGTCCTCGCGGTTACAGCGTTCAGCTTCCGTGTTCGGCTCAACGCCCGGGGCCGGTGTGTCTTCCGTGATGAGAATCGTCGGCTGCATCCTGGCTGCAAAAGCCTCTGTGACTGTGGGCTGCCGACGATCTTTGCCAGGTACACTGTTTGCTTGCTTCGTGACCCCGCTGTCCGATTGACGGCGCTTCTGTTGCTGTTGTTCCTTTGACACTGCGGCTCCCGCCTGGAGCGCACCCTTAGGATCAGTCTTTTCCTTTTCCTTGGCGTTTTTTTCCGTCTTTTCTCCTTTCTTGGGCTGTGTTTTTTGGACGGCTCCAGTTGCTACAGCGGTTCTTCTGCTTGACGCTGTTGACTTAGGGATTGCCCCTGTGCGCTGTGCCATCCTTTTCAGTGTAGCAATACCTTGGCTAAGCGTTCTCGTCAGTTTCACTTCAAGGTACCCCCGTAGGATTGTCAGTACTTTCCTTAGTACTTCGGATCTTTCTTTACTGCTACTAGTTATCTGGAAAATCAGCATATCTCTTCATTTCAGCATGTCTTTCCGTACATGATACAGGAGAGGGAGTAGGTGCGACTACCTCCTACAGCAGCTTAGCGGCCATCTTGCCCCCACCTCTATTGCTTCTTTCTGTACTTTGCATGCCTCTTTCTGTACCTCATTTACTTCTTTCTGCATCTCTATTGCTTCTTCTGCACCTCTCTTGTTTCTTTCAGAAACTCTCATGTCTCTTTCAGCAGTTCTCATGCCTCTTTCAGCACCTCTCTTGCTTCATTGTCCACCCATCTTGCCTCTTTCGGCATCCCTCTCTCCTCTTTCTGTACCGGTCCTGCTTCTTTATGCACTCCTGTTGCATCTTTCTTTACCTCTGTTGCTTCTTTCTACGCTTCTCTTGCCTCTTTCTGCAGTTCTCTTCCCACTTTCTGCATCAATTCTGCCACTTCCTGCACCTTTCTTGCATCTTTCTGCAGTTCTCTTGCCACTTTCTGCACATCTGTTGCTTCTTTTAGCACTTATCTTGCCTCTTTCTCTACTCCTCTTCCCTCATTCTGCAGTTCTGTTGCCTCTTCCTGTACGTATGTTGCTCCTTACTGAACTTCCCTTGCTTATTTCTGCACCTTTGTTGCTTATTTATGCATATCTCTTGCCTCCTTCTGCACCTCTGTTGCTTCTTCTTACATATCTCTTGCCTCTTTCCACACCACTATTCCCTCGTTATGCACCTGTCTTGCCTCTTTCTATATCTCTCTTGCCTAATTCTGCAGCTCTATTGAACCGTTCAATACCTCTATTGCTTCTTTCTGCACTTCTCATTCCTCTTTCTGCACATCACTTGCATCTTTCTGCACCTCTCTTGCTTCTTTCTGCATCTCTCCTGCTTTTTGTTGTACCAATCTTGTTTAATTCTGCACCCCTCTTGCCTCTTTCTGCACTCCTCCTCCTTCTTTCATTACCTGTCATGCCTCTTTCTGCACTTCTCTTGCCTTTCTGTACCTCTGTTGCTTCTTTCTACACTTCTCTTACCTCTTTCTACAATTCTCTTCCCTCTTTCTGTACCAATCCTGCTACTTCCTGTACCTCTCTTGCATCTTTCTGCAGTTCTCTTGCCACTTCCTGCAACTCTGTTGGTTCTTTCCGCATATTATCTTGCCTCCTTCTGCACCCTTCTTCCTTCTTTCTGCACATGTGATGTCTCTTTCTACATCTCTCTTGCCTCATTCTGTACTTCTGTTGCCTCTTTCTGCACCTCTGTTGCTCCTTTCTGCAGTTCTCTTGCCTCTTTCTGCACCTCTGTTCATTCTTTCTGCACTGCTTTTATTTCTTTTTGAACATCTCTTGCCTCTTTCTGCATCTCTCTAGCTTTCTTTTGCAATTCTCTTGTTTTTTTCTGCACATCTCTTGCTTATTTTTACATCCTGTTCCTTCTTTCTGCACCACTCTTTCTTCTTTCTATACCCATTCCCTCCTTCTGCACCTAATTTGCCTTGTTCTGCAGGTCTCTTGTCTCATTCTGCACATCTCTTGCTTCTTTCTGCACCCATCTTGCATTTTCTGAACCACTCTTCCCTCTTTCTGTACCTGTCCTGCCACTTCCTGCACCTCTCCTGCATCTTTCTGTAGTTCTCTTACCTCTTTATGTACCTCTATTGCTTCTTTCTGCACTTCCCTTGACTCTTTCTGCACCTCTGTTGGTTTGTTCTGCACTTCTCTTGCTTCTTTCTGCATCTCTTTTGCTTTGCTTTGCACCCGTCTTGCTTCTTACTGTACTTTTCTTGCCTCTTTCTGTAGTTCTCTTACTTCTTTCTGCACCTCTGTTGCTTATTTCCACACCGCTGTCACCTCTTTATGTTCTCCTCTTCCCTCATTAGGCACATGGCCTGCCTCTTTCTGCACCTCTCTTGCCTCTTTCTACAATTTCCTTACCTCTTTCTGCAACTCTCTTGCTTTCTTCTGTACCTCTCTTGCATCTATCTGCACTTCTCTTGCTTTTGTCGGTACCTCACTTGCTGATTTCTGCTCCTCTCTTGCTTTCTGCACCATCTTCCCTTTTTCTGCATCCCTCTTCCCTCTTTCTGCATCTGTCCTTCCACTTCCTGCGCCTCTCTTGTATCTTTCAGCAGTTCTCTTGCCTTTTTCTGCATCCTCTTGCCTCTTTCTGTACCCCTCCTAGCTCTTTCTTCACCTGTCCTGTCATATAAAAATGTAATACCTTAGCACAAGAATGGCACACCACTCTCATACAAATCAACTATGTATGGCAACCTTCTAAATGTTGCATTGCCTGATACTGCAAAATTCAGCGAATACAAACATTCCTTTCATATTTCGTTGTCTTAATTGCATTTTTGAATGGTTACTGTCTGTTAGGCCTTTCACTCCTTTTTAGAGGTAGCTCAAAATAAATGCCTTTGTATCAATTCTTGCAACGTAATTATGATCATCGTGATAAATTAGTGAAAAAAACATCAAACTCTTCCCAAAATGATGATTCGGAGTCAAAACCCTCCTCAAATAGACTTTGTCACTGTTTTTTGTGTGCAAGGAGTCCTTTATTTCAACTTATTTTCCAACTGGAAGGATGTGCCTCAGAGTCTTCAACTTCCTGTTCCTGTCCAGCAGGTTCTTCCCAGTGCTTTGTCCCTCTCCTGGTCACTTTTCATTAGGATTGGTTAGTGCATTGTCTTGTTTTCCAAGCCCCCCTACTGATGATCAAGACACCACTTGATTCTGGCTCAGTCTGCGATTGAGAGATGCCACAAGATGAGGCTAGGGAAAAGGAAGGCTACTGTAAGCCTTAGAGTTATGGAGGCAGATGTTGAAGAGGAGGATGATAATGAGCCAGTCATCAAAGATGTTAGCCCAGCCCCAGTGGAGACCGACATTATGCGATCCCAAACTTTTAAGAGGGATGTGGCACCACAGGTTCCACCCCCCCAGCTGCCATATTTGCAGAGACCTATATCCCCAATCACCTCAGTAGAAGTAGGCACTGTAGAGAGTCAAATGTCAAAATGCCCACATACCACCAGTTCATCTGACGTACTAGTGGCACCTGCATCAGAAAGTTAACTTCCCCAGTTTAGGACTTCTTGCGGCTAGCAAAAAGGAGGAACATTGCCAGATGCTTCATTTGCAGAGCCAGTGTTTGTCTGGGTAAGCTTGATACAAACCATGGTAGCGGGGGACAAACAACCTATTTGGAGAAAGCACTAAATGATCCAGTGGAAGGCGCAGCCAAAAAAACTGAAAGTGTTCTTGGTGAAGGGGTGAAAAACTGAGCAGGGAATCCAATCCCAACATGGTGGAAGGGGAAGAAGAGCAAGACATTTCATTTTTATTAACCAAGACAGCCTCTCCCTAGCAGTGAGGTACTAAAGCCCATATCAGCAACATTGCAATGGCACAAGAATCAGGTTGCGATACCAACGCAAGAGAGGACAGGGATTGCCCCACTGAAATGCACATTGAGCCTACCAATGTCTCCTCTCAAGAAATCACCTGAATCAATGGCACCAGAAAAGAAAGAAATCCAGGCTACTATTCCTTGCATGATTAGGCAGGAGGGGCGGTATGAAGCCACCACCTAACAGCACTCTTCTACAATGGGAAGCTGGCTAAAATGTTAGCACTCAACCACCTCCATTTTCTTTTGTGCAAGGAGTGGGATTTCTTGAATTTGTGACATCCCTCTGGCCGAAATGGAAGGTTCCCAGTAGTCCTACTTTGCCAGAGTTGCTGTTCCAGTGTTACAACACAATGTGCTGGAATTGCTTGGACAAGTGCTGTTCACACTATCGACCTGTTGTCAGACATATGGGCTGGTTGCCAAGCCACTAGTTACATGTGCATCACTGCACACTAGATCTCTTTTGTGGGGGCTAGAGAAAAGATATGTGCTGGTGTTGACATTGCCAAGATTGTTTAAAGTCTACAGTAGTCATGTTTGCCATGGAAAAATCCCATACTGCTGCAAACATCTTGGAAGACTTTAACAACAAGGTTTTTGAATGGCTATGACCAACAGGGCTTAGCATTGGATTTGTTGCTGCAGATAATGGCAATAACATAATTAAGGCCACGGCTGATGGTGGCTATGTCAAGGTCCTGTGTTAGGCGCACTCCATCAACAACTTTGTACAGGACTTTCTCTAAAAAGAAAACCAAGTAAGCAACTTACTGCCCTCTTGCAAAAGCATCTGCATTCAATTCAGCCATTCATTTAAAGCCCAGAAACAGCTAAGGGTCATTCAGTGTGATAATATAATGCCGGTAAAAGCACTCAAAAAGTATGTGCCAACACAATGGAACTAGACTTATTGTTTGATTGAATGCCTGTTTGAGTAGTACAGACCAATCAATTATTATGTCATGCAAAGAGGGGATGCAACGTTGAAAGGCATGATAATTGAGATGGACCAATGAGTCCTAGTCAAATGCCTGACAGAGATGCTGCTTTCCTTTGAGGCATTCACACGGGAAGTCAGCAGGGAGGCCAGAACCATGGACCAAGATATCCCTTTGTTCCATATGCTACAGGAACAGCTAAAGGAGATGTCTGTAAGGTACCCAGGTGTGGAAATAAAATGCGTATAAGTTGGTGGAGAACTCAGACCTTCACCTATATTTTAATGCCAGGGTGCAAAGAGGCATTGTGTCATCTAAACATTACATCTGTGCCACAATTATTGATCCACGGTACAAACCATTACTGTCCAATTTCATTCCTTTTTCAGAAAGGGAAGTTGCAAAATACAAAACATGGATAGCTGAGCAAGCCAGTGAGCTAGAAAAAGGACGGCAGTGCGTTAGAGGTCCACTCCTCCAGGGTAAAAGTTCTGCAGGCAGCCTTCTAGTTCAAAGCTTGAGGGCAGTGCTGTTGGCTCACAGCAGAAAAAACCAACAACAACAATACCATCAACAACAAAAACAGGAGTATATTCCCAAAATCCGAAACTGAATGTTTTCTACTGGCAGGGCTTACGTCCAGTACAGAGGTGAAGGTAAAAGAGGTCGAGCAGGGTGAAGCACCAATGACCATTGAGCATATGGTCCAGGCCTATCTGGGTGACTCAACAGAGGTCTACCTTGATCAAAACCCATTGGTGTATTGGTATGGGAAGAGGCTCCAACGGCTAGTGCTCAGCAGGCTGGCAATAAACTATCTTGCTTGCTCGGTAGCCAGTGTCTCGACTGAGCGTGTTTTGAGGGATGCTGCTGCCTTTGTCAGAGTAAGAAGGACCAGTCTCCCACCCAAAACGTAGAGAGATTAACCACGATTAAAACTAATCAGCACTTTATACCACAAGATTACTCCATAACTGAAGTATGATAGGAATAACATGAGGGAGACTCAGGGCATGGAAGTAGTGTGTTAGATGACCTACTTCTGGGCAAACTGCCAGAGTTTGAGGACAAGCTCTACAGCCCTGAGAACTAGGACTGGGTCAACAACCATAAAACTTTCTCTGTGAGTCTCTATCAATGATATGCTTTCTTTCTTTGATGCCAAAAAAAAGATATAGCCAGGCAAACCTTATTTAATTTTATTTGTTTGTCTCTGGTTGACTAATTCAGCACCACCGTCTTACTCTTATACACATTTTATTGCTGGATTGGAGGTGCAACAGTTGGTAGTGAAAAAGTCCCCTCCCCCATCCATTTCCCTCAAGGACATTAGATGGAGAGATACAAATACATGTGTGCCTGCCTGCAACCCTGGGCTGTGACTATCTATCCTTTCTTAGTTTATTATTAACCTAGTCAGACTGCCCCACATTATTTGATTTAGAGTGGCCAACATCTTCTTCATGAACAAGGATCTGCAATGTACCACGCTCACAGTGACCACGCCTGAATTAGAAGAACAGGTAAATGGCATGCATTGAATGCTGAGTGAATGTTGTTTGGAAGTGCGTTGAAATGATTCATATAGTGGCAGGTAGGTGTTTGTTTTTCTGTAACTATTACACTTAAATGTGTTTGTGATGATTTACAATGTTGGTGGCCTACTGACGGCTGACCATTTTTTAACTGAAGGTGTTTTTTTCCTTCCCATTTGAGAAATAGCAGGATTTCTTCACCGGGTCTACTCCACACTACTTTGTTTAATTGTTTTCTGCTTTATACTCCTCAAAGAGCCAGACCCGACTAGATCCTTCAGAATAGATAACGCAAACACACATCTAGTATACATAAAAAATTACTCAATATTTCTCTTTTTGTGCAACAACAAAATTGTACTACAGGTGGACATATTACATTTGAATCAGGACACAGTTGGTACTAGGTTGGACACCTTACTCTGAGTCAGGAGGATGAGGGATATTACCTACTGAGGTCACCAGTAGGTAGGTATAGTTAGGACCTAGTTTCCATAGAAAAATCATTTTTTGACGTACTTATATTTTTGGTGCCGGTTGACAAATCTCATGAAATTGTCCCCAAAATGTGTGCTGCTGATCCTAGTTGTACACAAAACATTTCAGGGGGATTTGTCATGCAGGGGCCGAGAATAAGGGGGGGAGGGGTGAAAAAATGTGTCTTCCCCATGTTAATTCTCATAGAGAATTTAGACAGAAAGCACACTTTAAGTTATTTGGTGTAAATCAATTCAGTAGTTATTAATCTAAGTTTGTATATCTAGGTGCACAAATAATTGGTGACTAATTCATTGTCTTAGTGTCCTCTGCCTTTCCGTTTCCCCTGCCTCTTCAAAATATAAGAATTGGGCAGGAGAAAGGGAAACAAAGATGCTGTGCAGCAGGACACATGGAGTCTTCACCCTTCCCTCCTTCTGTAGCTCACTGTCTTTGGGGCATTAGAAGGAGGAGGCGGTGATTGCTGCTCAGTCCCTGTGTCTCTTGGCTGATCAAGTGTTAACAGCTGTATCCGTATGTGCAGCTGTTAATAGTGGAGCATTCACAGCAAGAGCTGTGAATTAAATGTTTCGAAGCTCCAGGGGATTTCAACCCCTCGGTCTCCGATACCTTTGTTTTCTCAAATGGGACATTCTGCCCTCATAGGATGGAATATTCTAATAGCTGTATAGCCTACTGTTGCTGAGCTATACTGGCCATTAAAGGCATGTTCCCTTGTTTAATGCTGGAGCAGGGCTTTAATGGGCAGTATAGTCTGGTGCAACAGCATTTAAAGCTATAATTAAAAAAAAAATGTTAGTGAGGGTGAGTGATTTTAATTATAAAGTGCTGTTCAAAAATAGTATTTATGTAATTATTATATTCATATGCAGGATGAATTTACGAGTTAGTTTGTTGCACATTTCTTGTTAGTATTATTTGCTTTAAATTATTTTAGGATGCATTTGATTATTTAGATTTTGCTAAATTAATCTTCATTAAATCAGCCATTATTTTCATATAGGGAGAGTTCCAAACCAGTATCAGAGATCCCCACAAACAGGTAGAAGATACTAATTATACTTTTGGACTCCTAAAGTCAGTCACAGGGGTCTCCTCATTTATGATGATGGAGACTCTTATGTCTGCAGCTAGGAGTACATTTCAACTCAGAAATAGTGCATAGCAAAAACATTTAACTTTATATTACGTTAAGCATATTTGGAGAGCGCAGGACTAAACCAGGAGGATATCCTGGTGCCTAGAGCAAGAACTGCATTGGCCAAGATTAGGCCATGCCCAGGTCTTCAGTTTCTTGGGAAATTCACTGTCAGGGGCAGTGACTGTGACGTGCTGGGCAGGCCATCCAGGCTTTCAGAGGAAGGTAGGAGAAGGTACATCCTCCGGCTCTGGTTCCGCAAATGCTGGTGATGCATGCAAGTAGGAATCCAGCTGAGCTGAGGTGTCTTATAGGTTTGTGGATGTTGATGTAATTGTTGAGGAACGTGGGCAATATTTGTAGGGCTTGTATGTGTGCATGAGGAGTTTAAATATTTGGAGTCAGTGGAGGTCTTTCAGGTGCGGGGTGATGTGCTTGAGATGTGGGGGTTGTCGTCTGAATGTGAGTCTGTCTGCTGAGGTTTGTATGGTCTAGAATTTTCTGATCAGTTGTTCATTGATTTCAACATAGAGTGTTTTGCTGTGAAACGCTTCCCTGCATGTATTCAGAGGAGACATTTGAAGATCTACTTAAGCATTTTGAGTCTGTGGAAACTGCGTTCACTTGGCCGGACATGCCGAACTGGTAGTTAAATACTATTGCAAGGTTCTTTGCATGGGTGCCCCTGTGGGGTAGGGTGAGGAGGGACCTAGGTCCAAGTTCAGCAGGCCAGAAGGTGGAGATCCATAGCAAGGTGTCTTTGCTGAAGATGGCTACATCCATTTTGTGTGTATCCACCTTGAGGCAGTAAGCTTTTATCCTCTTGGCCACTTCACTCAAACAAGCATATTCGTTGGTTTGGGTGCTCAGCCATTTGTTAAAGAGGGAGAGGATAAGCAGGGTGTCATCTGCATAGGATATTGCGTTGAATCCTTGGGCTTGGATGAAGTTGATAAGCGGGGCCTTGTAGACATTGAACAGAGAAGGAATGATCCTTGTGGAACTCAGCTGAAGTCAGTGGCGGCTGAGGTGTAAGGACTCAGGTGGACTGATTGAGTGCAGTCAGTCAGGAAGGAGCATATTCACTGGAGCGTGGGACCTTCAATAACAGCTTTGTTGAGAAGTTTGATGAGAATGGGGTGGGGAATTGCATCAAAGGTGGTGATTAAGTGAAGTAGGATGAGGGCACTGGTGTCTCTTCTGTCCATGATCAGTAAGATGTGGCCCATTGTGACACTGAGTGTGGATACAGTTCTGTGGTTGGGCTGGAGTCCAGATTGAGGTTTGTCAAGGAGTTGGTTGTTGATTTAGGTGGGCAGCTAGTCTGATGTTCATGATCTTTTCCATGATGTTCACCAGGTAGGGTAGTAGGGAGATAGGTTGGTAGTAGTCTAACGTCTTCAGGTCAGTTTTTTTTTCGGAAGGAGAATACTGAAACATATTTTCAGGCAAATTGGAAGGTGACTGCGTTGATCAAGACTTTCAGGGCTGGGGCAAGGCCTACGCTGATGGGGTCCAGTCCTTTTGCAAAGATGTCATAAGGACAGAGGTCCGAGGGTCATTCAGGAAGTATAAAATGTATAGTTGCTGCTGTTTCTTGGTGTTGGTGGGCCAGGTGGTCAGGGAGGTCCTCTAAGTGTTTGGTTTTGATGGGTAGGAGGGCTGCGAGGGTTGATCAGTCCGGTTGAGGCTATCATTTGTCCTAGATGCTGGCCATCTTGCTGCTGAAGAAGAACAACACCAGTGTGCAGTTGTCCTGTGAGGGAGGGACACTAGCGGAGCTTGCTGCTGGAGGGGTTACCTCTATCACAATGGTGAATATTTTCTTGCTGCTTTTGATGTTGTTGGTGAGAGCACAACAGTTGTTTGATTTGTTGATGTTAGAGTCTGAGGGCTGATCTTTAGGTTTTCTTGTTAGTCTTGTACTCCCTTGTCTCCTTCTTTATTCTAGTTACTTGCAGTGACATTTGGTGAGTCTGAGCGCTTCTGTTCAACAGCCTGCATGCTGTGCGGTTCTGGTGGTTTTGAGTCCAGCCAGGCTGTCGGTGCAGGAAGTAATTTGACCAAGGAAGTTAGTGATGGATCAAGGGAGGTTGATGAGGTGTTGCTGTCAGTGTTCCAGTCTTTGTCATGAAGGTTTGACAAGAACATTTCTTAAATGGTGCGGCATAGACATGTTGAAGTGGATGAGAGTATGGTCGGACCAGATGATTGATGAGGGGTTGTCTATTGTGATTTTGGTGAAGCTGGCGAAGCTGGTGAAGATGGGGTCCAGTAGGTGTCCAGCAACATGGGTTAGGCTTTCCGCTCACAGAGTGAATCTGAGATTTCTGTAGGAAGATCTGCTCCTCATCTAAGTATAGAAATAGGTCTGCATGTGAATATATCTATACATGCTAGCTTGCCTTTATGAAGCAGACCAAACCTATTGTGATGCTTAACAGTCAACACTCTCACTTAATACTGTGGAATATCCAGAGTATATTTGCAGCACAAAAGAGGATGTGCAAATGGGAGTGCCTTAGAAAGTGGAATTGCCAATCTGTTTAAAATGTTTTATCTTTGCTGTTGTTTACAATCATTGACTATGCCTTTCGTCACATGCTTTTCTTTTCCTATCTTAAACCCACTTCTAATAAGTGAAAATATAGAACGCAGATGTAATGTATGAAATTTCAAGTAGTGTGACACTTATCTCAATCCCTCAGATTTCCCTAGTCAGATCTCACTGCAAAAACCTCGCCACATTTTTCATGGAAATTTGCATGGAAAATGACAATCAAATTCGTAATTCCTTGAGGGAGATATTGATTACATGGCTTGCCTCATTCCATTAAAAGAACAGGGAGGCATTAACCACACCTGGTAAATTCACCACCATGATATATTGGTATCTGCTAGGTGAAGTAAATGCCACCCCTGTTTGTCACAACTTAGAATCAGGACATAAATGCATCTTTATTAATTTTTAAAACTATGCCCTTTAAAAAGTCCTCCAAGATTCGGACTTCTTGGATGCAGAGATCAATGACGCTTTGTGAGTGATTTATGGACATAGCCGTGATAACTTTTCTCCACTAATTAGGTAGTTTTATTAAGCGCATTCGCACATTTATTACATGGTAAATAGATTTTTAATATATTTTGATTGTTTTGACATGCAGCAAAACTTCTCAAAACAGAACACACTAGACTACACGTTTATTAAAAAAATACATAAAGCTTTACATATTTAATTTGAACTTCATATTATCTAACATATTCATGAATTGCAAAGCAGATGGTCGATTTACGAAGTTGCTTTGGCCACTTTTGACAGCTGGTAATGTTCTAATAATTTGAAATACTCCTATCGATTCAAGTCCATCCTGTACTGTGTAATTACCTTAATTATGACAATCTGTTGCACTAAATTTAATTTAGAAATAAAACCACCTTGACATAAGGCATTTGCATTGGATAATTTAAAATATAATTTGGAAACTAGTTTTGATTAAATGCGTCATTGGGAATTAATTAATTTGACAGTTTATGCGAAAATAAAAATGATCCACAAGGAAAAAAATTGATTGTTGGAAAATTAAAATCATATAATACATTGTTAAAGAAAACAATATACATAACATTGTTGCCAAAGTTGCGATTTTGTGTAAACATTCATACTCACTACTACTAGGTCAAGGCAAATGAAATGGTATTTTGTGATGTGTGTGGAATTTAAACTGGATTAAAGTTTTATTAAAAGTGTGAACGACATTCCAAATGTGGACATGGAGGGAAGTGAGCAGGGTAGAGGTATGTAATGCGAAACATGTAAAGATAGAACAAACAATAGGGAGATAAACAAAAAGACAGAGAGGCAAAGAATGGTATTGTATAGCGTTCAACAGTAATGTTCCCTCTGTTGTTATTGGGATGTTTATCCTCAATGCCAGTAGTAATTTGAAGATGATCATAAAACACCGACACCAACTTTGCACATTATAGATTAGCAATGTAGTTGGCTATGGGATGCGACCTCCACATCATAATCATTTCCACCCTTTAACCTACATCACCTGTTTAGAACTAGTAGTCTGAACACATGTAAACGCGTTACCTTAATATCTCGACACCAACTCGAACAAACCTTTTGCACCAAAGGCGTTTAGTTAGTTATTGATGCCTCCTACCTGACCCATATCACAATAAGTTAAGAAAGGGAAAACCTTTACCCAAAGTTGAAGGAAATACATGGTAAATTCATAGTGCGTGCACAACCATTCATATAGTGCTTTACACAGAACCATGACAGGATACCGGCTAGTACCCCTGATGAACATATAGAAGGTATTACAATGAGTGTATATTGCCAGTGCAACATGTACCCTAACCTAACCAAATGGTGAACAAATGGCACACTTACCTCAAAGCAGCCATGGAGGAGACAGCAGAGCACAGAGCCCAGAACAACATCCCCAGCAACCCAAGTACAGGCCAGGATGTCTGACAGAGTCACAGAGGGATAGGACGAGGCATTGCAGGTTTAATGAGGAGGAGAATGAGATCCTGATCACTGAGGTGATGGAGCACCAACAACAGCTTTTCAGAAACTCCAAAATGTCATTAAGGAGGAAATAGACCATTTGGCAGACCATTGTGGACAAGGTCAACAGCGTTGCAGAAGTAAAGAGGACAGTGAGTGACTGCAAAAAGCGCTGGCATGATTGCAAGTGCAGGACAAAGAAGAAAATGGCAAGCAACCTCAAGGCAGCCATACAGCACCCAAAGTGCAGATGGATCCCGTGGAGGAGCGGCTGTCTTTTGCTATCTCAAAGGAGTCATGGCTGCTTTTGCAGGACAGGACAGTGATGGATATGATGAACCACAACAGTAACAGGGTAAGTTTTAACAAGGGGCAATGTGGGTAGGTAACAAGGTAATGTCGTGCAATGCAGGTAGTTATCTCCCTGTACTCTGCGGCACTCTCTGCCAGCCACAGGGTAGTAGGCTGGCTGGTTAAACATAACATAAATGGAAGTCTTACTAACCAGTTGCATGATGTACAGCTCAGTCCAGCTCTGTCACCTTTATCCCTTCAATTTGTAAAATGCAGCACCAGTCTACAATCACCTTTCTCTGCATTCTGGCACTGGCAGTTGAATGTAAAACATCACTGACTAGAACAACAAGTCCCTGAATACAAAAGAAAAAGCATTGGGGCATACTTACAAGATAAAGACACTGCACCGCAAGCCATCTTGCTGCGCTGAGCTTTGTCATTAGGAAAGTGTAGGAATGCTTAACATTTACAACAATACAACGCATTCCTGTGTTTCCTCTGTGATGGCACACAATACCCTGCCTAGCACCAGCACAGGCACCCTTGCACCCTTCTATCACAAAGGACACAATTCCGGCAAGTTCTGAGGTGGATGGGCCCAGTAGTTTTAGAAAACTGGATAGGTACATGTAACCATTTCCAGCACTACTGCCACGTGGAGTGCTGTCTGACCCATATTACCCAATAACAGCCTGCCATGTCAGTCCATTGGATATGGTCACATATAATGTAGGTGTTGTAGGCACATGAGCGTCAATGTATGACCTGAGTTCCATCATTGTGTGGCAGTAAGTCGGCTGCCAGGACCATATTGGGAACCGCCAAATGAGTCATGTGAACATACAAGTTCATGGGTTTGATTAAAACGATGTGTGACACCCTGCTGATAACCAGAAGTGGTCAAGATGAAATGGGGTGAAAAACAGTGATCGTAATCTAACTAGTATGAAAGGGCCCATCACCATAGAGTAGGCACACCATGGTAGTGAGAACAATGCTGATATCCAGCCATCTGAAATGGAAATGCAGTGCAATTTGCAATCAATGCCCATCCGTAACTGGTGTCCCACACCTCAATAAGGGACTGAAAGTGATAAATACGGAACCTTGATTGTCAACTGAAGTATTCATGTCAACCTCTAACAGAGATCACAAAAGCATTTCTCCACCTAAGTGCAGAGGATTCACCCTTATCTCGTGGCCAAAAGGCTGTCCTAGACTTCAGCGATGATGTGGATGACAACCTGCAAACCCTCTACCAGGACACCCTCCAAGAAAACCTGGACTCCATCAAGACACCATCTTCGGACAGAGGGAGGGTCAACAGCATCATTGGGTCTCTACATTATCCGCATACCAACCAACAGACACCATCTGCCATCCCAACCAGGGCCCTGGACTCTAAGGACCCACAAATACTTTTCCAGCATACTGTTTAGGAATCCAGCAGGAGATAGTAGACCAGGTGTGGGTGGGGATGGACACCATGGCATCCACCCTAGACAGAGTCTTAGGTGCCTCAGTCCCAACAGAAACAACACTGCTTCCATATAGGTACCTACTCTCGGTTCCATGACCTCCAGCAGTAACTGACTGTTATCGCTGGTGTCATGAGGCTGGGGCATGAGCAAATCACCTGTCAAAGTGGAACCCACGATATTGCCAAACAGTTGGGGGCAATCAGAACCATCTTTGAGCCAATGGAGGGAAGCAGGACTCCCACATTGTTCCTGTGGCTGCCTGCCACTGCGAAGCTGCTTTGTTGCAAAACCAGCAGATCCTCCTCACTGTTGTGCTGCCTCATGTGTTTGCACAGATAATTGCTGCTGCAGACACGGTATACTCATATTTAGCCTCTGATGTGTGTGTACCTCCCCCTGCTCCCACGCCTACAACACCCCTATCACTGGAGCCACTGCATAGATCAGAGGAGTAAGATGTGGATTGCACCTCATTCTTGGTGGCATTTATCTGTGTCACATACCCAGTTTCTCCTGTACCCTGTGCTTACAGACACACCAGTGATAATCAGCTGGCACTGTCCTCAATTTGCTTTCTTCCTGTTGACCTCAACTATTTGTTGATTGTCTATGAGGCCCATCCTCCCTAATGCCAATGTGATCATCCCCCTCACTGAAGCACTCCTCTCCTCAACATGCCCATTAACAAGTTCCCTCCTTGAACTCTGTCTGGACATCCATTTGTTAAAAAAAACCTTTTGGGGTTGTTATTCTATGATTTGTTCCTATGAGACACATAATTATTAGTACATGTAAATAAATGCACTTAGTACTATCTGTGTGTTGTCTGTTTGAATCTGGACCAAGTTGAACATTGTGCATTATGGATGGAAAATACACCAACTACTTACCAAAGGCACATTTATTATTTGGAGTAAGGGACAATGTTAGACACTGAGAGTGAATCATATTTGGTAAACCCTATGTGTGTGTTGACTAGCAAGTGGTTACTCAAGGTTGCAAGCATGAAGTGCAACAGGTATCATGCAGTCAATCCTAATGTTGAATGAACTCACACCACAGCTGCCGGGTCTACCCATGGACACTAGCAAGCAAACAACTTTGGGCTGACAAGTAAATGCTACAAGTGTGAGTGTGTATGGGGTAACCATCAGTGTGTGACTCAAAAGACCTTTAATTTAGGGTAAAGGTTTTTACCCCATTCTCGCTCCAATGCATGTTGCATGAGGTACCCATTCTGAGAAATAATATGTAAATACCTGTGTTGCACTGTGTATCCATTCCCATCAGTTTGTCATTTTGTGAAATGTTTGGATGGGTGTGTCAGCTCTATTCTTCCCTGGGACTCAATTGTATCCTCTAATGGGACATTAACACTTGTGTGGCCCACTCAGTGACACAGAAAGCACTGGTACACAGTTAGTATCAGTACTATTGTCACAGCATTTACCTAATTTGCATTGGGGCATGGGTATTTTGAGCAAAAAGGGACGTCAGCCATAGTTACTGTTAACACTATTCATCACCGGGTAAATGAGACACATATGAAAACACACAAATGATTTACTTACCAACATATTCTTCAACTTGGATGCAAATGTAGTCCAAGAGTTCTGAATCATGGCCAGCCACATCTACCCAGCGATGTTTCAATTGATAGACCATCAGGTTGATGCAAAACATCCTCTCCATTTGTGTGCAGACCTTCTCCCACCACTGCATCTGCACTGCTGTGGGGTAGCCCTGGATTACCCTTTTACCACTGGCCACCATGTTTGGCAGGCAGAAATCCACCAGCAACAAGAAGCTCTCAAACTCCTGGGGATCCATTGGACATGCCTTATCATTGCCAGGCATTACATAACCCAACTGCAACTAAAATCCAAACAATACAGAACCCACCAAAAACCCACAACAAGCCCTAATACAATAATACCCCAAAAGACAAACATCCAACTAAACACAGGACAATATGCTACAATACACAACAAGAAAGCACAAAAAGTACTTTAGGGACACAACAGTAGTACTGAGAGCAGACACCACTAAACAGCTCAGGACACACCCAAACACTCTCCAGCACAGCCGATACACAACCACTCAAAAGCACAGACCGATAAACTGTGATTGAAAATTAAAGTAACTTCACAGTTCCTGCATTGCAGCATTCATGATCCATTACATCACTTTCTGGTTGGATGTGTCACATTTTAAGCAGATATGTTTGTGTTTTTTACACTACCAGTCATTGCATCAATTTCACATAAGTCATTTCAGATATGTCGGCAGGGAAGCATCATTTTCGGCTGTTGCAATGGCTGCACAATTCACACATTAGACACATGCATCTTTTTTTATGCAATAGGGCAAATGTGTGTTTCTTGTTGTATTGTGATGTGCAATGCATGTAAACATTTGCAGAGATTGCTGTGTGAATAGTTGAGGTGACCTGTTTACTGTCTTTGCATGTGTTTAATGTGTGTGTTGCCCATGTACATATCTGTGAGTAATGCAGTTCAGGGATCATACTATGCCAAGGGCCCAATCCCTCTGGTAGCGCAAGGGCACACCTTACAAGAGGTGTCTGTCTGCTAAATTAGTATTGACACCCAACTGCATTGCTTTAGCTTCCCCCAGGGATGCAACAAAATTGCACTGCCATGGGGTCAGGGCAAATAAATCTAAGACAACACACCCTTCTTCCCATCAGCACATTGTACCACAGTGTAGACAGCAGGCTAACTTGGGAGGGTTACATTCTTCCTTGCAGGTGAGTGCTGCAACTGGCTGCGCTCACTTGGAAGCGGTTGTACGGATGACACCATATGATTGCTGGAGTATAGGCCATTCATAGTCAAGGGTCATACCCCATAGGAAAATACAACTTTAATCGTTTGTGGCCCACATGATTCTTTTAGCACAGTAAATGGATTAGTACATACCACTACAATAGTGCAACAGCAGTGACAGAGTGTTTGGTGGAAGTGTAAGAATACAGAGTGGAGAATTGAAGATGTGAAAGACAAGTGTGCACATGGATAGTAGACTGCATGCATACAGCATATGGGTTTGAAACAGTCCTTGTCCTAAGGCCTACTTCGCTACATGAGTACTTGGGTACTGAGGGAATTATTACAGTACTGTAAGGAGAGTGTCTGAGTGAATCTATAAATGCTTGAGTTTTAGCGTACTGAACGATTAGTACATCCCGCTGAACTGGTCATTACAACAGTGCAAGGGCAATGACAGAGTGTTTGCTGGAAGTGAAAGGATACAGACAAGGGATTTGAAGATGTGAAAGACAAGCGTGCAGGTGGATAGAAGACTGCATGCATAGTGTATAGGGGTTTGAAGCAGTCCATGTTCTAATGCCTACTTCGCTGTATGAGTACTTGGGTACTGACTGAATGATTAGAGTACTGGAAGGAGAGTGTCTAAGGGAATATATGAAGTGCTTGAGTTTTAGCGCAATGAATGGATTAGCACATACTGCTGAATGGGTCACTACAATAGTGCAACAGCACTGACAGAGTGTTTGCTGGAAGTATAAGGATACAGACTGGGGAATCGAAGATGTGAAAGACAAGTGTGCACATGGATAGAAGACTACATACATACAGCATACAGGTTTGAAGCAGTCCTTGTCCTAAGGTCTACATCACTACATGAGTACTTGGGTACTGAGTAAATATATTACAGTACTGTAAGGAGAGTGTGTGAGTGAATCTATAAGTGCTTGAGTTTTTGCGCACTGAATGATTAGTACATACCACTGAATGGGTCACTTCAACAGTGCAAAGGCAATGACAGAGTGTTTGCTGGAAGTATAAGGATACAGACTGGGGAATCGAAGATGTGAAAGACAAGTGTGCAGGTGCATAGAAGACTGCATGCATAGTGTATAGGGGTTTGAAGCTGTCCATGTCCTAAGGCCTACTTCGCTGCATGACTACTTGGGTTCTGACTGAATCATTACAGTTCGGCAAGGACAGTGCCTGACTGAATTTATAAGTGCTTGAGTTTTAGCGGAGTGAATGGATTAGCACATACTGTTGAATGACTCACTGCAAAAGTGCAACAGCACTGACAGAGTGTTTGGTGGAAGTGTTAGGATACACAGTGGAGAATTGAAGATGTGAAAGACAAGTGTGCAAATGGATAGAAGACTGCATGTATAGTGCATAGGGGTTTGAAGCAGTCCATGTACTAACGCCTACTTCGCTGCATAAGTACTTGGGAACTGACTGAATGATTACAGTTCTGCAAGGACAGTGCCTAACTAAATTTATAAGTGCTTCAGTGTTAGCACACTGAATGGTTAGTACATACTGCTGAATGGGTCACTACAACAATGCAACAGCAGTGACAGAGTGTTTACTGGATGTGTAAGGATACAGACCGGGGAATTGAAGATGTGAATCACAAGTGTGCAAGTGGATAGAAGAATGCATGCATAGTGACTAGGGGTTTGAAGCAGTCCATGTCCTAAGGCCTGCTATATATTGGACTACTGCATTTTAGTCTACAACCCTAACTCATTTTGCAAATACTTAAGCAATTTGTTGCACTATTTGCACCAACATTACATCAAAAAGGTGACACAAAACAACCACAAAGAGGCGTAAGGGGTTTGTAAATCTGCCCCAGAGTGTTTGCAGCAGTGTATGTATACTGACTGGGAATTGAAGATTTGAAAGTCTGATTCTAGACAAGCAACACTATTAATTACTGTATAAGGGCTAAAATGATTGCACACATTCCAGAAATGTAAATACTGCATTTTAGTGTACAACCATAACTCATTTTCCAAATACAAAAGCTATAACTGGTTTCTAATTCTATCAAAACTTGAAAAAAGGATACCTTTTAAGAAGTTATTTGTCTACAAACACAAAACATACAAAAATGCTTCTCTCAGAATAATTCCTAAATGCACACAGGCGCACAGTGTGATTCTAGACAAAAAAATATAAGACCTTGCATTTTACCAAAACACATTTACTAGTCTAGAAATGGTAAGGTGACTACACACATTCTATATATATGACTGCTGCCTTTTACTGTACAATCCTGATTAATTTTGCAAATACATAAACAATCTGCTGCATTATTGGCACCAACATTACATCAAGAAAGTGACACAATAGAACATCAAAGAGGCACAAGCGGCTTCTAAATCTGCCCTAGAGTGTATACAGCAGTGTATGTATAGTGACTGGGGAATTGGAGATTTGAAACACAAGTCTGATTCTTGACAAGCAACACTATTAATTACTCTTGAAAGGCTAATATGACAGCATACATTCCAGAAATATAAATACAGCATTTTACAAAAATATTAGACCTTGCATTTTACCAAAAAACATTTACTAGTCTACAAACGGTAAAGTGACTGCACACATTCCATGTATATAACTACTACATTTCAGTACACAACCCTGACTCATTTTGCAAATACATAAGCAATTTGCTGCATTATTTCTGCCAACATTGCATCAAAAAAGTGACACAATGGGGGCACAAAGAGGCGCAAGAGGCTTGTAAATCTGCCCCAGAAAGTTTGCAGTAGTATATGTATACTGACTGGAAAATTGTAGATTTGAAACATAAGTCTAATTCTAAACAAGCAACACTATTAACTACTCTAGAACTGGAAAAGTGACTGCACACATTCTACATTTTTTAGTACCACACTTTACTGTACAACGCTGACTCACCAAACACATTAACTTATCAAATGCTTTTATCACAATGGTTATCCAAATGCAGACACACTCAAAATGTGATTCTACACAACTAAACTACTCCTTGCACTTAAGAACAATAAACACATTACTCTTATTAAAAACAAAATGCACCATGTACATCCACTTACAAGTTAACAACTCACTTTTCAAATTAATTTGTAGATTAAGAAGAATGTCAGTCACACAGCAGATATTCTTATACAAAATCTCTGTACTTCACTGTTCTTAGCAAAACCAGAAAATGGCAAACTTTCCCTTTCATTCTACACATATATACATGTAAATAACAAATCAAATTGCTTCCCACATCAATTCAAAAGCAAACACACATTTCTATTGGTTGAACATTTGAACCCTTTCCAACTGACATAACTTTGAACCCTACCCCCAATTTGCTCTCTGCTGTTACCATAGTAACAGATCATGCAAAACTCAACTGACCACAGTAGTCAAAAGTTCAGTACACCGTAAATCACTCCTACTCAACAAGTTAAGACTCTGCATAGGTACTTACTTCTAAGTACCAATAAACACAAAGACTCTTTTTAGAACCAACCAACATCTAAACACATAAGTTTGATAGATATCTGAAAAATATATATATTTTTAAACATTTTCTGGCTTAGGTACGCATACCGAATGCATTAGAAATCTCGAGGCATACGTGGTATGATACGCGTACCCAACGTGTGCACACGAGAGGTCGCGCTGAGCACCGCGCTGGGTACGCACACCCTAATTTTACCGTTAAAAAAATAGCCCCTATCATTAATTTTTATTATCCGCGGGGACCACATCCACCAGGGCCTATGTAAATGTTGGGGACCGTGGAGGGAGCCCCAATGCCCCTATGGTCCGAGCCGGCTCCCCGCATCCTTTGGGAGCCGGCATTGCTTTTCCTCAGGAAGAGCAGCTAACATGCTTCTCCCCCTGAGTAAAAGCAATCTGCTTTCCTATTTGGAAGAGAGAGCACATTAACCTGCTCTCTCTTCCAAAAAGGAAAGCAGTATGCAATGCCAGGGTGGGAGCCGCGAGGCTCCCACCCTGTCATTGCAAACAGCAGTGTCCCGGGACACTGCAGGAGCAGGCCCTGGGGGGTGGCGGTCCCCAAGGCCATCTTGGGCTCCAGGAGGGGGGCCACGCGGCACCCTCCAACACTTTCAAGAAGCTCCGGGGGTAGCAGTCCCTGGGTCTGGGTGGGCATCAGAGCCCCCCTCAATTAATGTTTTAAAGCCCTGGGGTGGTGGTCCTCAGGGTTGGTGGGGCCTAAGAGCCCCCCACACATTTACATTTGCTGCGGGGGGCCATGAGCCCCCCGCAGATATTCAACTAAAGCCCCGGGGGTGGCGGTCCCTGGGTCTGCGGGGGGCCCGTGAGCCCCCCCCACATACATTTTAAAAAAAGCCCCGGGGGTGGCGGTCCCCGGGGCTGCGGGAGGGCCATGTGCCCCCCACTATTAAACATACTTTGCCCCATGGGGTAGCGGTTCCCGGGGCAGTGTGAGGGGAGATTGGGCCCCCCACACTTTATTTTTACATTACTCCCTGCATTTCCCCCCCCCCGGGGGCTAATTAGCATAAAAATAGACTTGTTTTTCTTTTTTTTTCATGCGATAAGCGTATGCCGTGATTTAAAAAAAACATTTTTTGGGGGGGGGCTTGGGGGTCCTTGTGGGACCCCCTGAGCAGGCCTAAGGGATCAGGAGGTCCTATGGCAAATAGCAAATTTCCCTCTCAATCTACACACATATACACGTAAATAACAAATCAGATTTCTTCCTACATTTATTCAAAAACAAACACACATTTCTATTTCTTAAACTTTTGAACCCTTTCCAACTAACATAACTTTCAACCCTACCCCTATTCTGCCTTCTGCCTGTTACCATTAATTTTTATTATCCGCGGGGACCCCATCCCCCAGGGCCTATGTAAATGTTGGGGACCACGGGGGGGAGCCCCACTGCCCCTACAGTCCCAGCCGGTTCCCCGCATCCTTTGGGAGCCGGCATTGCTTTTCCTCAGGAAGAGCAGCTAACATGCTTCTCCCCCTGAGTAAAAGCAATCTGCTTTCCTATTTGGAAGAGAGAGCACATTAACCTGCTCTCTCTTCCAAATAGGAAAGCAGTTTGCAATGACAGGGTGGGAGCCGCGAAGCTTCCACCCTGTCATTGCAAACGGCAGTGTCCCGGGACACTGCAGGAGCCGGCCCTGGGGGGTGGCGGTCCCCAAGGTCATCTTGGGCTCCAGGAGGGGGGCCACGCGGCACCCTCCCACACTTTCAAGAAGCTCCGGGGGTAGCAGTCCCTGGGGCTGGGGGGGCATCAGAGCCCCCCTCAATTAATGTTTTAAAGCCCTGGGGTGGTGGTCCTCAGGGTTGGTGGGGCCTAAGAGCCCCCCACACATTTACATTTTCTGCGGGGGGCCATGAGCCCCCCGCAGATTTTCAACTAAAGCCCCGGGGGTGGCGGTCCCTGGGGCTGCGGGGGGCCAGTGAGCCCCCACATACATTTTTAAAAAAGACCCGGGGGGTGGCAGTCCCCGGGGCTGTGGGAGGGCCATGTGCACCCGCTATTAAACATACTTTGCCCCGTGGGGTAGCGGTCCCCGGGGCAGTGTGAGGGGAGATTGGGCCCCCCCACACTTTATTTTTACATTGCTCCTGGGATTTCCCCCCCGGGGGCTAATTAGCATAAAAATAGACTTGTTTTTCTTTTTTTTTCACGCGATACGCGTATCCCGTGATTTAAAAAATATATATTTTTTGGGGGGGGGCTTTGGGAGTCCTTGTGGAACCCCCTGAGCAGGCCTAGAGGATCAGGAGGTCCTATGGCAAATAGCAAATTTCCCTCTCAATCTACACACATATACACGTAAATAACAAATCAGATTTCTTCCTACATTTATTTAAAAACAAACACACATTTCTATTTCTTAAACTTTTGAACCCTTTCCAACTAACATAACTTTCAACCCTACCCCTATTCTGCCTTCTGCCTGTTACCATAGAAACACTTCATGGAACACTTAACTGAGCACACAGGTCAAAAGTTCATCACACACTATTTCTAATCAAAACAGCAAGTGTGCTTGACTTTTCAATATACAAGCTTATCTTATGGACATTCCTTTATATCACTTTTTATTAACCAATAAGAATCAGGCTTTTAAATAACAGAAACATGCACCCTAGTTTTTAGTCTATAATGTTTTCAAACAGCCAATCATTTCTCTTCTTTTTTTTTAATTGCATCTTATCCACCATTTTAGAAAAATCTTAGTTTTCAAACTGCCACTTAAGTTACAGAGACCAACTGAGTGCATCCAGACCTCCCTTCAAGAAGCTTAGAGTGTGTATTGTGGGACACAGCTATATTTTCTACCAAATGTAGACATTAAATGGATTGGACAGAGAGGGTTAAAGTGGCACTAATTGACGCCATTGGTGAAATCCTTTTTGCATCTCCAACACCCTGACCTCATAATTGTGCACTGTGGTGGCAATGACCTAGGCACTTTGACTGGGGTAGGTCTGGAAATGCTTATGAAGGACACCTTTAGAGAACTGATGTCACTTTTCCCCCAAACCGCCTTTGTCTATTCTAACATATGCCAAAGGCAGAAATGGAACTGGTCCAATCAATTGTATCCACAGATTGAGAAAACTAGGAAACATGTGAATAAATCTGTTTCTGCTTTTCTCCGAGACTGTAGAATGGGGTCCATATACCACAACAATCTGCGTTTCAATATGCATAGCATCTATAGGAGAGATGGTGTACATTTTACAGATGAAGGGAACAGATTCTTCCTCTTGAACTTTAAACTCTGCATCGGTACTTACTTGTAAGTACTAAAATCTCTCAATAACACAAGGGCTCTTTTTAGAGCCACCCAACATCTAAACACATAAGCCTGATCGATATCTGAAATATTTTTTTTTCTGGCTTGGTTACACGTATTGGACGCCTTAGAAATCAGGCAGCATACGTGGTACGATACGCGTAACCAATGCGTACACACCATAGGTCGCGCTGAGCGCCGCGTGAGTATGCGTATTTCAATTTTACTGACCAAAAAATAAATAATAATCTGCCCTTAATTCAAATATTTAGTTTCCCAGGGAGGCGGTGGACCCTGGGGCTTATGGGGGCCTTTTCAGGCCCCCCACACATTTACATTTGCTGCGGGGGGCTGTGAGCCCCCCGCACATATTCAACTAAGGCCCTGGGGATGACAGTCCCCGGGGCTGCGGGGGGGGGGCAGTGCCCCCCCCTGCAATTTCAATTTAGTAGAGTCCCGGAGGGTGGCGGTCCTTGGGGTTTGGGGGGCCTTAGAGGCCCCCCATCATTTTACTTTTAAGCCCCGGGTGTGGCAGTCTCTGGCGCTGCGGGAGGGCTGTGTGCCCTCCCGCTATTATACATACTTTGCCCCGGGGGTAGCAGTCCCGGAGGCAGTGGGGGGGATTGGGCCCCCCACATGTTATTTTTACATTGCCCTCTGGATTTGGCCCCCCGGGGGCTAATTAGCATTAAAATAGGCTTCAATTTTGTTTTTTCACGCGATATGCTTATCCTACGCGCACCCCGTGATTTAAAAAAATATATTTTTGGGGGGCCCTGGGGGTCCTTGTGGGACCCCCTGTGCAGGCCTAGGGGGTCAGGATGTTTCTACCCTGCCCCCTTTGCGTCTTTTGCGCACTTGTTTTTCAGTTATCTTGTGCCTCGATTCTACCGAGACACAAGATGGCTGCCAACACTTCCTGGTTTGGAGTGTTGACAGACAGTTGACAGCCAATTAGCATGCAGCTCGTGCTCGTAAGGGTACGCGCAGGATCCTCGGACGATACGCGTACCCTACTTCATCCATAGATATATCTATGATTTTACTTTTGATTTTCTCAGGAACTACTGCAGGGATTTACACCATTTAACAAAAAGCGTGATCTGGGAACCAAACTCTACCGTTTTGCCAAATTTGGAGTAATTCCGTTCAGCTGTTCGGGCTGTAGCCGCGCTTAAAGGTCCCTATGGAAAATTGCATGGGGAAAACACGTTTTGGGACCACCCTTTTTTCTCGGCCCCCGCTTGACGAATCACCCCAAGGAGCGGAGCGCCCCATCGTCTTGGAGAATTTCTCAAAGATTCATCAACTAGCGCCAAAGTTATTCCAAATAGAATGTTGAGGATTTCCTATGGAAGCTAGGTCCTAACTATAACTACCTACTGTCGACGGACAGTAGATTATATATATATATATTCACTGAAAAAACCATAGGTTATAGACCATATATAGTTAGGGATTAGCATTTAAAAAACCTTATTTTACTCACACAAAACGATTGAAATTCCATATATAGTTAGTTGCACTAACTATATATCGCGCACCCGCAATCCACTGCTGATGATGTCACATATTACATCATTCATGACATGGTCAGTGACATCACTGATGACATCACTGATGACATCTCAAATGACATCACTGATGACATCATCCAGTGACTGTGTGTTTCTGTAAAGTTTAAATATGTTTTACATATTGAAGAATGAGTAGATGTAGAAGTGTCTGGATGAAGGATTTAGTAGGTGCGTGACTGACTGTATGAGTGAGTGATTAAATGTGTCTCACTGAGTGCATGGGTTAGTGACTAAACTGTCTTAATTTGTGCATCATTATGTCTGTTGTTCTGTAAACTGCTGCATGTGTTGGTCAGTAGCTATATGAGTAACTATATGGGTTATTGATTGATTGCCCAAGTATTTGTATGGGAGACTGAGTGTGTGTGGCTGGCTGGGAGGTGTGTGACTCTGTGCAGATCAATGTGTACTTGTATCAATGATTGTATAAGAGAGTAAGTATGTGTTAGTATATGTTTCAAAATGTAAGGTGCTCTATGTTTAACTGTATAGATTAGAAAATGGAAGTGTGATTGATTATTTACAGGACTGACTAGGTGTGTGAGTAACTCCATGGATGAGTGACAGAGTGTGAGAGTCTGTATAGGTGTATGAGTGCATATGATAGTGTTGTAAAGATGAGTGATTGTATGTATGAATGATTGTATGGGTGAATGAGTGAATGTGTGTGTAGACGTAAGAATCAGTGAGTGCGTATGTAGTAACTAGTATTGGTGTGTCAATGGTTTCAAAAATTATATTCTGTATTTAACACTCGGTGTAACAGAGGTTATATTAAAGTGTGAAGAGATGCATTGTATTGTCACATGAATGATATCATCAGTGATGTGGTCATTGATGTCAAATGAGATGTCATCAGTGATGTCATCAGTGATGTCATTTGAGATGTTATCAGTGATGTCATTTGAGATGTCATCAGTGATGTCATTTGAGATGTCATCAGTGATGTCATCAGTGATGTCACTGACCATGTCATGAATGATGTAATATGTGACATCATCAGCAGTGGATTGCGGGTGCGCGATATATATTTAGTGCAACTAACTATATATGGAATTTCAATGGTTTTGTGTGAGTAAAATAAGGTTTTTTAAATGCTAATCCCTAACTATATATGGTCTATAACCTATGGTTTTTTCAGTGAATTTTCAAGGTTTTTTACATGCTAATTCCTAACTATATATGGTCTCTAACCTATGTTTTTTTCAGTGAATTTCAATGGTTTTTTAATAGCAAATATCATTTTCTTGTCTATACAGTTAAACATAGAGCACCTTACATCTTCAAACATATAGTAACACATACTTACTTTCTTATACAATCATTGATACAAGTACACATTGATCTGCACAGAGTCACACACCTCCCAGCCAGCCACACACACACTCAGTCTCCCATACAAATACTTGGACAATCAATCAATAACCCATATAGTTAATCATATAGCTACTGATCAACACATGCAGTAGTTTACAGAACAACAGACATAATGATGCACAAATTAAGACAGTTTAGTCACTAACCCATGCACTCAGTGAGACACATTTAATCACTCACTCATACATTCAGTCATGCACCTACTAAATCCTTCGTCCAGACAGTTATACATCTACTCATTCTTCAATATCTAAAACATATTTAAACTTTACAGAAACACACAGTCACTGGATGATGTCATCAGTGATGTCATCAGTGATGTCATTTGAGATGTCATCAGTGATGTCATCAGTGATGTCACTGACCATGTCATGAATGATGTAATATGTGACATCATCAGCAGTGGATTGCGGGTGCGCGATATATAGTTAGTGCAACTAACTATATATGGAATTTCAATGGTTTTGTGTGAGTAAAATAAGGTTTTTTAAATGCTAATCCCTAACTATATATGGTCTATAACCTATGGTTTTTTCAGTGAATTTTCAAGGTTTTTTACATGCTAATTCCTAACTATATATGGTCTCTAACCTATGTTTTTTTCAGTGAATTTCAATGGTTTTTTAATAGCAAATATCATAAGCTGTCGAATGTCAAGTACGTGGTAAGTAAAAACATTTTCGTGTTTATGCACACTGATCTGCTTTGAATGCTGCCCCCCCCTCCCCCTCATTTCTATTAGGAGTACTCTCTCTTTGCAGATAGTGAAGGGTAGTTAACGCAGGCCTTTGCCCCCGTTGTAATCCGTCGTGCCTGCTTCTCTCTCCATTTGATTGATTGTTATCCAAGCATTTACTGTTTTAGAATTGGTTCTCTTTGGTTCATTCTCTATTTACAAACAAGCACAGAGTCGCAATACTCTGTTTAGTCTGTGCAGATAGCGAAAAATCGTGTAAAAAAACAAAAGGAATCGAGCAAAATCAGTAGGCCACTAATGGGATCTCTTTTTGACCTCGCTAAAATAGAAACATTAGGAACAACCCCTCATGAGAAATACGAAACTAGTGAGATGAACTGAGCTCCACACCATGAGGGCTGCAAGACAGCTCGGCTCCGCCACCCACCCCGCCCAAAATAACGATAAACTCTATGCAAATATTACAAATATATACAACACACCAGCAAAGTAACAGGGTAAAACATTTTATTAAACAACTATTTACATAACTATTTTATACTTTTTGTTGCCCGATCCGGCTAGCTCAATCGATCGAGCATGAAACTCATGCACTCTGATGGTTCAAAGTTTTGAGGAGTGCTTGTAACACTGTCTGAAGCCTATTTGCACTTGCTTCAGCTTCACTATTCTCAAAGTAAAGTGGGGGCTGATTGAGGACGTGACTGCATTTGTGAACAATGTAATGCGGTGCCACCCTGAACCGCTTGACGGAGGCCCCCGAGGGACGGTGTGATGGCGCGGACTCGGAGGGGCGCTTGGCTCCGGCTCCCTCCCCAAGTCGTGTTCTCCTGGTGTAGCCTGAGATCGCCCCCGACATAGGTGGCCGGCTCCCGGGATCAAGCGGAACTTTTTGCCTTTTGGTAACTCTTCCATTCTTGACCTTGTCCCACAATCCGTTTCACCTAAAGACACGCTGTAGTGGGGCGGCCCTTTACCATTTCAGTTGCCATTCCGCCCGCTTTTGCTACACTGTGCCTCTTCCGCTATTCAGATGTTTACCGCCCGCTCTTTCGACTACAGCGTCTCGCTCACCATGTAGTTGAGTTGCTCCCGCTCTTGCGGTGCAGCGATAGCCGGCTTCCACAGTACTCTCAAAATGGCGGCCGGCTCTTCAGATTTGGGCGTGGTCCACTAAAATTGCCCTGCGACACCTTGGAACTCGGACGCTTGTCTGCTAGAGATTGGGCTCCATTCTCGAAAGCGTCCCCTCAGCCTTGAAGATTCTACAAAAGTCTTGGGGGCCCCCGACTCCCGCAGGCTTCTGGTGGGGAGCGGCTAGCATTATTGCTCGTCGAATGGCCACGACGGAGCTACGAAATGGTGGTGCTCTCATGCTAACGCCAGCTTCAGTCTGAAACATCCAGAAACACTGTAGACTACCAATTCGATCAGTTCCGGTAGCGCCCCAACGTGACCCGGTAGAGAAGAACTAGCCCTCCCCTCTTTCACTGATGGTTCTTGTTGCCTGTCCCTTCTGTTGTCATTTAACAGAACTATTTAGCCTGCTGAAAGGGGTTGTGTTCCGACCGCTGGTTGGTGGAGACATTTTGACTATATTCTGGACCTGCGTTGTCGCGTAATGCATCATATGACGCGCCGCGTTAGCGCATCCGGAAGTGATCCGGGGCGCGACGCGCAGCACGTAACGTAAGCATAACAGGTCATGTGACTTGTTAATAAAACTTTTCATTGGTTCATTTTACTTTTCTTATTCTAATGATGAAAGGCTTGGTCATATGACCTAAAAATTACGCTTTTTATTACTTTCGAACATTATTTTTTCTTAAATATATGTTATAATGTTCCAGGCTAATGTACTTTCCCGGAAAATGTACAACTGTCCTGCAAGTAAAATATATTCCTTTTTCGAGAAAAAGGGCGTTTCTTCGTCCCATGACGGAGCCGTTGAGCAAAAGAGGGTCAGCCTGCTGTCTTAGTCGCCGATACGCCTGAATATGACATTCTTATCGATCACTTTATGTTGCAGGAGTAGAAAACACAACAGCCCTTGACCATTTATCTTTACTGCGTTCCTGCGTATTATACCTTTTACCCTTCATGTAATTGGTCTGCTTTATTTCACTTGCCTTTTACTGATTCTAAAACAGTGACTATTATTAAAAACTTTACCAATGTATATACTACTACCATGTTTTCTTTTAAAAACCTTTATTGTGAAAATGCCATTATACAAATACGGGCCTATAACCACGTGGGCCGGCCACGGAGCAAACTGTAATCGTATATGATGAGTAGACATTTACACTGTAGAGGAACGTAACGGGCGGGCCATTAGGTTGCAAGAACTAAAGTGTCTAACAGTTGCGGAATCGGTGGACGTACATTTTATAATTAAAATACGACAGGGCCAGTTACAATAAAATTATCTAGATATACATTTGCGGGCAAGTACCATGGGTGACGTTAATTCGAACTTTCAATAGTACAGTAATCAATAACACATCAGAACTTAATATCAATAGGGATATCGAAATATTCAATCTATTCTCGTCCCCGCCCGCCATGTGCTTCAAAACTGCATACGTATCTCGTGATATCAAGGTTGTGCAACCAGTACACAACAAGGAGTTACGACTCCCATTTATTCCGGCGCCATTTTGGGCGAGGACGGGCAGGTCCAGGATATAGTCAAAATGTCTCTACCAACCATCGACTATGATGATGTTCATATGCTGTATTTATTAGAGTAACACTCATCTGTCCACATGAAATTAATTTGCCACAATCTAAACATGTCATTTTAATCTTTCCAAAGTTCTTCTAAATATTTGGGACCGTTTCCCTTGCCTCTGATGCTGTCAGTGCCACTTCTTTGATGAATGTACTGGCAGGTCGGGGGTTCTCCTCCAAATCTCTCTTTTATGCAGCACTATAATTAATCGGTGCCACCTCTCCATATGACGATGCATGGTATAGTTACCATAACTATATATTTTTTCTGTTCCTCTGGAGAGTACATCGTGGCAGATGAAGCGTGTAACGTACCGGGCATTTACCTTTTTTTGCATGTAGAGGAAAGGAAAAAAAATTCGAGCGTCCGAGTTCTAAGGTGTCCCAGGGCCATTTTAGTGGACCAGGCCCAAATCCAAAGAACAGGCCGCCATTTTGAGAGTCCTCTTGCAGCCGCCTGTCGCTGTAGCATCAAGAGCGGCCGAAACTCAGCTGAATGGCAACTGAAACGGTAAAGGGGCGCCCCACTACAGCAGACGAGCCTCCACCTAGGAAGGCCCGTTCACGCCGCCTCCCCCCCCCCTCTTCGGGCACCCCACGCCGTTATTCGGAGCAGGATTGTACGATGGCCACACCAGTACGGCAACTTGCTAGACACCACCTCGGTGCCTACCGAATCTCAGCGCCTTGTGGTGTCTTCTATTCAGAAAACATTGTTGTGCTGCCTTCGACCTATTCGCCGCAAGTGCGCACGCAACTCAGCTGCATAGCTTGCTAGACACCACCTCGGTGCTAACCGAATCTCAGCGCCTTGTGGTGTCTTCTATTCCAAAAATATTGTTGCGCTGCCTTTGGCCCCATTCGCACATCGGTCCGCTACTGACGCCATCTCACAGGCCAACGGGGCGCCCCACGCCGACTTTCAGCATTGTAGGATGGCCACACCAGTGCGGCAACTTGCTAGACACCACCTCGGTGCCATCCGGATCTTGGCATCTCAGCGCCTTGTGGTGTCTTCTATTCAGAAAATATTGTTGCGCTGCCTTTGGCCCCATTCGCACATCGGTCCGCTACTGCCGCCATCTCACAGGCCAACGGGGCGCCCCACGCCGACTTTAGCATTGTAGGATGGCCACACCAGTGCGACAACTTGCTAGACACCACCTCGGTGCCATCCGGATCTTGGCATCTCAGCGCCTTGTGGTGTCTTCTATTCCGAAAATATTGTTGCGCTGCCTTTGGCCCCATTCGCACATCGGTCCGCTACTGACGCCATCTCACAGGCCAACGGGGCGCCCCACGCCGACTTTCAGCATTGTAGGATGGCCACACCAGTGCGGCAACTTGCTAGACACCACCTCGGTGCCATCCGGATCTTGGCATCTCAGCGCCTTGTGGTGTCTTCTATTCAGAAAATATTGTTGCGCTGCCTTTGGCCCCATTCGCACATCGGTCCGCTACTGCCGCCATCTCACAGGCCAACGGGGCGCCCCACGCCGACTTTCAGCATTGTAGGATGGCCACACCAGTGCGACAACTTGCTGGACACCACCTCGGTGCCATCCGGATCTTGGCGCGTTGTGCTGCCTTCGGCCTATTCGCACATCGGTCCACTACTGACGCCGCCTCACGTGCCAACGGATTTTCTACGCTTTTTATACCCTATGCCGCATAACAGGTCATGTGACTTGTTTAAAAAACTTTTCATTGGTTCATTTTACTTTTGGTTTCCTAATGATGGAAGGCTTGATCATATGACCTAAAAATAACACTTTTCATTGGATGAAAACAATTTTTTTTTCCCAAACGATGAAAGCCCCACCTTGTTTCTGGATGTTTCAGACTGAAGCTGGCGTCAGCATGAAAGCACCACCATCTCGTGGCTCCGTCGTGGTCATTCCGCGAGCAATCATGGCAGCCGCTCCCCACCGGAAGCCTGCAGGAGTCGGGGGCCCCCAAGACTTTTGTAGAATCCTCAAGGCGGAGGGGACGCTTTCGAGAATGGGGTCCAAGACCCAGCAGACAAGCGTCCGATTTCCAAGGTGTCCCAGGGCCATTTCAGTGGACCAGGCCCAAAAAGGAAAGAGCCTGCCGCCATTTTGAGAGTCCTGTGACAGCCGCCTATCGCTGCACCGCAAGAGTGGGCGCAACTCAGCTGAATTGCGGATTTTGACACAGTGGACCAAAAGCGGACGGAATGGCAACTGAAACGGTAAAGGGGCGCCCCACTACAGCAGACGAGGCTCCACCTGGGGAGGCCCGTTCACGCCGCCTCCCCCCCCCTCCGGGGCGCCCCACGCCGTTATTCGGAGGGCGGCAACTCAGCTGAATTGCGGATTTTGACACAGTGGACCAAAAGCGGACGGAATGGCAACTGAAACGGTAAAGGGGCGCCCCACTACAGCAGACGAGGCTCCACCTGGGGAGGCCCGTTCACGCCGCCTCCCCCCCCCCCCCCCGGGGCGCCCCACGCCATTATTCGGAGGGCGGCAACTTACTGGACATCACCTTGGTGCCATCGTTCTGCTGCCTTGGAACTATTCGCACAACAGACCGCTACTGATGACCCACCCCCCGCGACGCCCCACGCCGGATACCGAAATCAGTGCGGCACCCAGGCAACATCACCTGGGTGCCGTCCAGAAATCTGGACGTTGTGCTGCCTTGGGACTATTCGCACAACCGACCGCTACTTCCTTCTTTTTCCCTAAAAATGTTTAAATGTTTTTACTGTTTTTGTTTTGTTGTATATATTTATAAGTTATTAAAGTTTTATAATCCTACTACTTTGTTGGAGTGCTATATATTTTTAATGTGACACATAATTGTAAAAACTTTGATGTACAAAGAGTCATCCCTGGAATCTTCCGCTTCAGGCTCGGTCCCCTCCCCAATCACAATACAGGATGGTTTTCAGATAGTAGGAACGCGTGTGGTGTGACGGATCTCATCGGGTGTGGGCCTTGATCTACTATAACTCCTTTGATGAGGGGTGATTCTTTACAACTAGGGCCATTAAGTACATCTGCAGGGCTAGCTGATAGCCTGGGACCGGCCTGGACAATCGGACCCAGAGGAAGAGGAGTGTCAGGGGGTGCGGTAGTGAATAGGGCGAAAGGGAGGTGTCGGGCAGGCACAGGGTGTGATTCTCAGGGAAGAGCAGCGCAGATGGGGGGAGGTTTATTGCCCATGCATAAGACAGAGAGCGGGGGTGACCAGTGCCTGGGGGAGATGCTTGCGAGGGTGGGGAGCCATGCTAAGGATCGACAGCGTGCAGAGAGTGGGTCTGGTCAAGTCATCTAAAATGGCTGCCGTGCACGACAAAAGTGTGGCATTTGAAAAAAGGCAAGATGGCGCAGACAATGTTTTTCAACACTTCCTGATTTCCTTCGAATCGAACGTTAACAGACGTTGGGGCATATTACCAAAGTTAAGCGATATTTATCCCTAACGATGCTTAGCAACTAATTTTTTACCGCTAAGCATCGTCAGAAATTATCGCAGATAAACCTTGCTATTATCAAGGTTTATCGCAAATGCGATAAAAAACAGCCGCAATGCATTAATATCGCTGAAAAGTCAGCGATATTCATGCATTACCGAGCTAATGCTCTTAGCCATGTTATCCACCTCCCATTGGATAACATGGCTAAGAACTGCTCAGGGCTGGTGTTACTTTTTGGAGATATTCGCACTTAGCGCGAATATCTCCAAAAGTTGGTAATAGGAGATAGCGATGTTAGCGACTGTTTCCAGTCGCTAACATCTTGGCATGCCCACTTTGCATGTCATTAGTGATAAATATCACTGACATGCAAAGTGGGGCCCAAGATGGTCGCTATCTCCTACTAGCGGTCGCTAACTGGTGTTAGCGACAGCTAGGTAATACGGAGATAATTTTATCTCCGCTTTCTTGGCTTTTAAAGCCAAAAAATCGGAGATAAACCCCCTTGATAATATGCCCCGTTATCTCTCCCACACTACCGGTCCCCCTGGGCTTAAACGCCGATATGGTAGGGACTGCATCCCGTGAAGATAGGCCGAGACGTCACTCAGCAGAAAAAAAAGTAAAAATAAAGTCTATAAACATACAATAAGTTAAAAGTCAATCATTCTTCATTCCTTGTAGTACGCTCCCCAGTCCGCTTCCCGTTACGCTAACCGGGCGCACCCCACCAAAAAAACGATTTTTTTTTTCTGCCCCGCGGAGCCCTTTTAAAGCCTCCACATCAAACCTATGGGGTCAGGGAGGATCTACTATCCCCCTTATGGTCATTTGCTCCTTCGCTTTGGCCTCCTCTTGTCTCTCGATCCTACCGAGAGACAAGATGGCGGCCGCTACGGACTGTTTGGAATGTTTACAGACGCCGGAGAACCAATCAGCTTCGCTTCACAAAGCTCCGTAACGCGAAAAGTACGCAAACTGGAGCGCTGCCCGTTCCGCTGTTACAGATATATATCTTTTTTTGAACGTTAATTTCTCAAAATCCACTGGAGCACATATATTGAGACCTAGCAAAGGCACATCGGGCTACCAGTCCCTACAATTTTGCCAAGTTTCGTGCAAATCCATTCAGCCGTTCGATTATTAATATTTTTTTTTTTGTTTGCCCCGCGGGGCCCTTTTAAAACCTCCACATCAAACCTAGGGGGTCAGGGAGGATCTACTATGCCCCCTTATGGTCATTTTCCCCTTCGCTTTGGCCTCCTCTTGTCTCTCGATCCTACCGAGAGACAAGATGGCGGCCGCTACGGACTGGTTGGAATGTTTACAGACGCCGGAGAACCAATCAGCTTCGCTTCACAAAGCTCCGTAACGCGAAAAGTACGCAAACTGGAGCGCTGCCCGTTCCGCTGTTACAGATATATATCTTTTTTTGAACGTTAATTTCTCAAAATCCACTGGAGCACATATATTGAGAGCTAGCAAAGGCACATCGGGCTACCAGTCCCTACAATTTTGCCAAGTTTCGTGCAAATCCATTCAGCCGTTCGATTATTAATATTTTTTTTTTTGTTTGCCCCGCGGGGCCCTTTTAAAACCTCCACATCAAACCTAGGGGGTCAGGGAGGATCTACTATGCCCCCTTATGGTCATTTTCCCCTTCGCTTTGGCCTCCTCTTGTCTCTCGATCCTACCGAGAGACAAGATGGCGGCCGCTACGGACTGGTTGGAATGTTTACAGACGCCGGAGAACCAATCAGCTTCGCTTCACAAAGCTCCGTAACGCGAAAAGTACGCGAACTGGAGCGCTGCCCGGTCTGCTGTTACAGATATATATCTTTTTTTGAACGTTAATTTCTCAAAATCCACTGGAGCACATATATTGAGACCTTGCAAAGGCACATCGGGCTACCAGTCCCTACAATTTTGCCAAGTTTCGTGCAAATCCATTCAGCGGTTCGGGCTAAAAATGAGGCCAACCGCCCTATGGAAAACTCAATGTTAAAAACACGTTTTGGGACCCCCCTTTTTTCTCGGCCCCCCCTTGACGAAACCCCCCCAAATTTTCAGGGGCTGCTCACAAACAAAATGTTCCATTTTCCTGAACATTTCAGCCAATTCCGTCCACAAACGCCAAAGTTATTAGACATAGAATTTTCAAAAATCCCATAGAGAAAAAATCCTAACTATATATATATTCACTGAAAAAACCATAGGTTATAGACCATATATAGTTAGGAATTAGCATTTACAAAACCTTGAAAATTCACTGAAAAAACCATAGGTTATAGACCATATATAGTTAGGAATTAGCATTTCAAAAACCTTATTTTACTCACACAAAACCATTGAAATTCCATATATAGTTAGTTGCACTAACTATATATCGCGCACCTGCAATCCACTGCTGATGATGTCACATATTACATCATTCATGACATGGTCAGTGACATCACTGATGACATCACTGATGACATCTCAAATGACATCACTGATGACATCACTGATGACAACATCCAGTGACTGTATGTTTCTGTAAAGTTAAAATATATCTTACATATTGAAGAATGAGTGGATGTATAAGTGTCTGGATGAAGGATTTAGTAGGTGCGTGACTGACTGTATGAGTGAGTGATTAAATGTGTCTCACTGAATGCATGGGTTAGTGACTAAACTGTCTTAATTTGTGCATCATTATGTCTGTTGTTCTGTAAACTGCTGCATGTGTTGATCATTAGCTATACGAGAGGCTATATGTGTTATTAATTGCTTGCCCAAGTATTTCTATGGGAGATTGAGTTTGTGTGGGGGTGGCTGAAAGGTGTGTGACTCTATGCATAGATGTGTGAACAGTTTATTCACTAGGTGTATGAGTTCAAGAGTGCATGTGGAAACAGCTACATGGGCAGTTGACTGTGTGCATGAGTGTATTGATGAGTAAATGGATATCTCAATGCTACATGTCATAGTAAGTACATATGTAAAACACAGTACATGTGAGAGTTGGCATATATAAATAACTGTGCATGAGAGCCACCGAATGAGTGAGTGGTTGTATCGATCATTGTGAACTTGTATCAGGGATTGTATAAGAGAGTAAATATGTGTTAGTATATGTTTCAATAAGTAAGGTGTGTTTAACTGTATAGTTGAAGAAATGGAGATGAGATTGTTTCTTTGCATGACTGACTGGGTGTGTGAGTAACTCCATGGATGAGTGGAAGTGTGTGAGTGTCTGTATACACTGAGTGTATCTAAGATTATATTAGAGTCTGAAGAGGTTTATCGTATTAGCACAAGAATGATGTCAAATGAGATGTCATTAGTGATGTCATCAGTGATGTCATTTGAGATGTCATCAGTGATGTCATCAGTGATGTCACTGACCATGTCATGAATGATGTAATATGTGACATCATCAGCAGTGGATTGCAGGTGCGCGATATATAGTTAGTGCAACTAACTATATATGGAATTTCAATGGTTTTGTGTGAGTAAAATAAGGTTTTTTAAATGCTAATTCCTAACTATATATGGTCTATAACCTATGGTTTTTTCAGTGAATTTTCAAGGTTTTGTAAATGCTAATTCCTAACTATATATGGTCTATAACCTATGGTTTTTTCAGTGAATTTCAATGGTTTTTTAATAGCAAATATCATAAGCTGTCGAATGTCAAGTACGTGGTAAGTGAAAACATTTTCGTGTTTATGCACACTGATCTGCTTTGAATGGTGCCCCCCCCCCTCATTTCTATTAGGAGTACTCTCTCTTTGCAGATAGTGAAAGGTAGTTAACGCAGGTCTTTGCCCCCATTGTAATCCGTTGTGCCTGCTTCTCTCTCCATTTGATTCATTGTTATCCAAGTATTTACTGTTTTAGAATTAGTTCTCTTTGGTTCATTCTCTATTTACAAACAAACACAGAGTCGCAATACTCTGTTTAGTCTTTGCAGATAACGAAAAATCGTGTAAAAAAAAAGAAAAGGAATCGAGCAAAATCAGTAGGCCACTAATGGGATCTCTTTTTGACCTCGCTAAAATAGAAACATTAGGAACAACCCCTCATGACAAATACAAAACTAGTGAGATGAACTGAACTCCACACAATGATGGCTGCAAAACAGCTCGGCTCCGCCACCCACCCCGCCCAAAATAACGATAAAGAACGGCTGCCATGATTGGTTGCGGAATTACCACGACGGAGCTACGAAATGGTGCTGCTCTCATGCTAACCCCAGCTTCAGTCTGAAACATCCAGAAACACTGTAGACTACCAATTCGATCAGTTCCGGTAGCGCCCCAATGTAACCCGGTAGAGAAGAACTAGCCCTCCCCTCTTTGACTGATGGTTCTTGTTGCCTGTCCCTTCTGTTGTCATTTAACAGAACTATTTAGCCTGCTGAAAGGGGTTGTGTTCCGACCGCTGGTTGGTGGAGACATTTTGACTATATTCTGTACCTGCGTTGTCGCGTAATGCGTCATATGACGCGCCGCGTTAGCGCATCCGGAAGTCATCCGGGGCGCGCAGCGCGTAACGTAAGCATAACAAGTCATGTGACTTGTTAATAAAACTTTTCATTGGTTCATTTTACTTTTCTTATTGTAATGATGAAAGGCTTGGTCATATGACCTAAAAATTACGCTTTTCATTACTTCCGAACATTATTTTTTCTTAAATATATGTTATAATGTTCCAGGCTAATGTACTTTCCCGGAAATTTTACAACTGTCCTGCAAGTAAAATATATTCTTTTTTCGAGAAAAAGAGCGTTTCTTCGTCCCATGACGGAGCCGTTGAGCAAAAGAGGGTCGACCTGCTGTCTTAGTCGCCGATACGCCTGAATATGAGATTCTTATCGATCACTTTATGTTGCAGGAATAGAAAACACAACAGCCCTTGACCATTTATCTTTACTGCGTTCCTTCGTATTATACCTTTTACCCATCATGTAATTGGTCTGCTTTATTTCACTTGCCTTTTAATGATTCTAAAACAGTGACTATTATTAAAAACGTTACCAATGTATATACTACTACCATGTTTTCTTTTAAAAACCTTTATTGTGAAAATTTCATTATACAAATACGAGCCTATAACCACGTGGGCCGGCCACGGAGCAAACTGTAATCGTATATGATGAATAGACATTTACACAAAGTAAAGTAAAGTACACTGTAGAGGAACGTAACGGGCGGGCCATTAGGTTGCAAGAACTAAGGTGTCTAACAGTTACGGAATCGGTGGACGTACATTTTATAATTAAAATACGACAGGGCCAGTTACAATAAAATTATCTAGATATACATTTGCGGGCAAGTACCATGGGTGACGTTAATTCGAACTTTCAACAGTACAGTAAGCAATAACACCTCAGAACTTAATATCAATAGGGATGTCGAAATATTCAATCAATTCTCGTCCCCGCCCGCCATGTGCTTCAAAACTGCATACGTATCTCGTGATTTCAAGGTTCTGCAACCAGTACACAACAAGGAGTTACGAGTCCCATTTATTCTGGCGCCATTTTGGGCGAGGACGGGCAGGTCCAGGATATAGTCAAAATGTCTCTACCAACCATCGACTATGATGATGTTCATATGCTGTATTTATTAGAGTAACACTCATCTGTCCACATGAAATTAATTTGCCACAATCTAAACATGTCATTTTAATCTTTCCAAAGTTCTTCTAAATATTTGGGACCGTTTCCCTTGCCTCTGAAGCTCTCAGTGCCACTTCTTTGATGAATGTACTAGCAGGTCAGGGGTTCTCCTCCAAATCTCTCTTTTATGCAGCACTATAATTAATTGGTGCCACCTCTCCATATGACGATGCATGGTATAGTTACCACAACTATATTTTTTTTCGGTTCCTCTGGAGAGTTCATCGTGGCAGATGAAGCGTGTAACGTACCGGGCATTTACCTTTTTTTGCATGTACAGGAAAGGAAAAAAAAATCGAGCGTCCGAGTTCTAAGGTGTCCCAGGGCCATTTTGGTGGACCAGGCCCAAATCCAAAGAACAGCTATCTCACAGGCTAATGGGGCGACCCACGCCGAGTTTCAGCATTGTAGGATGACCACACAAGTACAGCAACTTGCTAGACATCACCTCGGTGCCATCCGGATCTCGGCGCCCCACTGCAGATGAAGTGCCTCTCAACTATGAAACCACCACGGTGACATCCGGATCTTGGCGCGTTGTGCTGCCTTCGGCCTATTCGCACATCGGTCCGCTACTGACGCCATCTCACAGGCTAATGGGGCGACCCACGCCGAGTTTCAGCATTGTAGGATGACCACACCAGTACAGCAACTTGCTAGACATCACCTCGGTGCCATCCGGATCTCGGCGCCCCACTGCAGATGAAGTGCCTCTCAACTATGAAACCACCACGGTGACATCCGGATCTTGGCGCGTTGTGCTGCCTTCGGCCTATTCGCACATCGGTCCGCTACTGACGCCATCTCACAGGCTAATGGGGCGACCCACGCCGAGTTTCAGCATTGTAGGATGACCACACCAGTACAGCAACTTGCTAGACATCACCTCGGTGCCATCCGGATCTCGGCGCCCCACTGCAGATGAAGTGCCTCTCAACTATGAAACCACCACGGTGACATCCGGATCTTGGCGCGTTGTGCTGCCTTCGGCCTATTCGCACATCGGTCCGCTACTGACGCCATCTCACAGGCTAATGGGGTGACCCACGCCGAGTTTCAGCATTGTAGGATGACCACACCAACTTGCTAGACATCACCTCAGTGCCATCCGAATCTTGGCATCTCAACGCCTAGTGGTATCTTCCATACAAAAAATATTGTTACGCTGCCTTTGGCCCCATTCGCACATCAGTCCGCAACTTAGACATCACCTCGGTGCCATCCGGATCTTGGCATCTCAGCGCCTTGTGGTGTCAGTCAGAAAATATTGTTGTGCTGCCTTCGGCCTATTCGCACATCGGTCCGCTACTGACGCCATCTCACAGGCCAACGGGGCGCCCCACGCCGACTTTCAGCATTGTAGGAGGGCCACACCAGTGCGGCAACTTGCTACACACCACCTCGGTGCCATCCGGATCTTGGCATCTCAGCGCCTTGTGGTGTCTTCTACACCGGAAATATAGTAGAAAATATTGTTGCGCTGCCTTTGGCCCCATTCACACATCAGTCCGCTACTGACACCATCTCACAGGCCAACGGGGCGCCCCACGCCGACTTTCAACATTGTAGGATGGCCACAGAAGTGCGACAACTTACTAGACACCACCTCGGTGCCATCCGGATCTTGGCGCGTTGTGCTGCCTTCGGCCTATTCGCACATCGGTCCGCTACTGACGCAAACTCACAGGCCAACGGGGCGCCCCACGCCGACTTTCAGCATTGTAGGATGGCCACACCAGTGCGGCAACTTCCTACACACCACCTCGGTGCCATCCGGATCTTGGCGCGTAGTGAAGCTGCAGCAGCTGCAAATAAGCTTCAGACAGTGTTACAACCGCTGCTCAGAACTCTCAACTATGACACCACCTCGGTGCCATCCGGATCTTGGCGCGTTGTATTGCCTTCGGCCTATTCGCACATCGGTCCGCTACTGACGCCGCCTCACGTGCCAACGTATTTTCTCCGCATTTTATACCCTATGCCGCATAACAGGTCATGTGACTTGTTTATAAAACTTTTCATTGGTTCATTTTACTTTTGGTTTCCTAATGATGGAAGGCTTGATCATATGACCTAAAAACAACACTTTTCATTGGATGAAAACTTTTTTTTTCCCCCAAACGATGAAAGCCCCACCTTGTTTCTGGATGTTTCAGACTGAAGCTGGCGTCAGCATGAAAGCACCACCATCTCGTAGCTCAGTCGTGGTCATTCCGCGAGCAATCATGGCAGCCGCTCCCCACCAGAAGCCTGCAGGAGTCGGAGCCCCCAAAACTTTTGATGAATTCTCAAGGCGGAGGGGACACTTTCGAGAATGGGGTCCAAGACCTAGCAGACAAGCGTCCGATTTCCAAGGTGTCCCAGGGCCATTTCAGTGGACCAGGCCCAAAAAGGAAACAGCCTGCCGCCATTTTGAGAGTCCTGTGACAGCCGCCTATTGCTGCACCGCAAGAGTGGGCGCAACTCAGCTGAATGGCGGATTTTGACACAGTGGACCAAAAGCGGACGGAATGGCAACTGAAACGGTAAAGGGGCGCCCCACTAAAACAGATGAGACTCCACCTGGAGAGGCCCGTTCACGCCGCCTCCCCCGGGGCGCTCCACGCCGTTATTCGGAGCAGCATTGTAGGATACCAAAACCAGTGCGGCAACTTACTGGACATCACCTTGGTGCCATCGTTCTGCTGCCTTGGAACTATTCGCACAATAGTTTGCTACTGATGACCCACCCCCCGCGACGCCCCACGCCGTTATTTGCTGGGTGGCAACTTACTAGACATCACTTTCGTGTCATCTAGATTTCGGCGCGTTCTGCTGCCTTGGAACTATTCGCACAACAGTTTGCTACTGATGACCCACCCCCCGCGACGCCCCACGCCGGAAATCTGGACGTTGTGCTGCGTTGGGACTATTCGCACAGCCGACCGCTACTTCGTTGTTTTTCTCTAAAAATGTTTATATGTTATTACTATTTTTGTTTTCTTGTATATATTTATAAATTATTAAAGTTTTATAATCTTACTACTTTGTCGGAGTGCTATATATTTTTAATGTGACACATAATTGTAAAAACTTTGATGTACAAAGAGTCATCCCTGGAATCTTCCGCTTCACGCTCGGTCCCCTCCCCAATCACAATACAGGATGGTTTTCAGATAATAGCAACGCTTCTGCTGTGACGGATCTCATCGAGTGTGGGCCTTGATCTACTATAACTCCTTTGAAGACGGGTGATTCTTTACAGCTGTGGCCATAAACTACATCTGCAGGGCTAGCTGATAGCCTAGGACCGGCCTGGACAATCGGACACAGAGGAAAAGGAGTGTCAGAGGGTGCGGTAGTGAATAGGGCGAAAGGGAGGTGTCGGGCGGGCACAGGGTGTGATTCTCAGGGAAGAACAGCGCAGATGGGGGGAGGTTTATTACCCATGCATAAAACAGAGAGCGGGGGTGACCACTGCCTGGGGGAGATGCTTGCGAGGGTGGGGAGCCATGCTAAGGATCGACAGCGTGCACAGAGTGGATCTGGTCAAGGCATCTAAAATGGCTGCCGTGCACGACAAAAGTGTGGCATTTGAAAAAAGACAAGATGGCGCACACAATGTTTTTCAACAATTCCTGATTTCCTTCGAATCGAACGTTAACAGACGTTGGGGCTTATTACCAAAGTTAAGCGATATTTATCCCTAACGATGCATTGCAAAGATTTTTTTACCGTCAGAAATTATCGCAGATAAACCTTGCTATTATCAAGGTTTATCGCAAATACGATAAAAAACGAGCACAATGCATTAATATCGCTGAAAACTCCGCGATATTCATGCATTACCGAGCTAATGCTCTTAGCCATGTTATCCACCTCCCATTGGATAACATGGCTAAGAACTGCTCAGGGCAGCTGTTACTTTTTGGAGATATTCGCGCTTATCTCGAATATTTCCAAAAGTTGATAATAGGAGATAGCGATGTTAGCGACTGTTTCCAGTCGCTAACATCTTGGCATGCCCACTTTGCATGTCATTAGTGATAAATATCACTCACATGCAAAGTGGGACCCAAGATGGTCGCTATCTCCTACTAGCCGTCGCTAACTGGTGTTAGCAACAGCTAGGTAATACAGATATAATTTTATCTCCGCGAAGCGGAGCGCTGTTACAGATATATATCTTGTTTTTGAACGTTAATTTCTCAAAATGCACTGAAGCACATATATTGAGACATAGCAAAGGCACATCGGGCTACCAGTCCCTAATATTTTACCAAGTTTCGTGCAAATCCATTCAGCCGTTCGATTATTATTATTATTTTATTTTTTTGCCCCGCGGGGCCCTTTTAAAACCTCCACATCAAACCTAGGGGGTCAGCGAGGATCTACTATGCCCCCTTATGGTCATCAGCCGTTCGATTATTATTATTATTTATTTTTTTTGCCCCGCGGGGCCCTTTTAAAACCTCCACATCAAACCTAGGGGGTCAGCGAGGATCTACTATGCCCCCTTATGGTCATTTGCCCCTTCGCTTTGGCCTCCTCTTGTCTCTCGATCCTACCGAGAGACAAGATGGCGGCCGCTACGTACTGTTTGGAATGTTTACAGACACCGGAGAGCCAATCAGCTTCGCTTCGCAAAGCTCCGTAACGCGAAAAGTACGCGAAGCGGTGCGCTGTTACAGATATATATCTTTTTTTGAACGTTAATTTCTCAAAATCCACTGAAGCACATATATTGAGACCTAGCAAAGGCACATCGGGCTACCAGTCCCTACAATTTTGCCAAGTTTCGTGCAAATCCATTCAGCCGTTCGATTATTATTATTATTATTTTTTTTTGCCCCGCGGGGCCCTTTTAAAACCTCCACATCAAACCTAGGGGGTCAGCGAGGATCTACTATGCCCCCTTATAGTTATTTCCCCCTTTGTTTTGACCTCCTCTTGTCTCTCGATCCTACCGAGAGACAAGATGGCGGCCGCTACGGACTGTTTGGAATGTTGACAGACGCCGGAGAACCAATCAGCTTCGCTTCACAAAGCTCCGTTGCGCGAAAAGTCCGCGAACCAGAGCGCTAACTGGTCCGCTGTTACAGATATATATCTTTTTTTAAACGTTAATTTCTCAAAATCCACTGGAGCACATATATTGAGACCTACAAAAGGCACATCGGGCTACCAGTCCCTACAATTTTGCCAAGTTTCGTGCAAATCCATTCAGCCGTTCGGGCTAAAAGTGAGGCCAACCGCCCTATGGAAAACTCAATGTTAAAAACACGTTTTGGGACCCCCCTTTTTTCTCGGCCCCCACTGGACGAACCCCCCCCAAATTTTCAAGGGCTGCTCAGAAACAAAATGTGCCATTTTCCTGAAAATTTCAGCCGATTCCGTCCACAAACGCCAAAGTTATTAGACATAGAATTTTCAAAAAACCCATAGAGAAAAAATCCTAACTATATATACCTACTGGCGACCGCCAGTAGGTAATATATATTCACTGAAAAAAACATAGGTTATAGACCATATATAGTTAGGAATTAGCATTTAAAAAACCTTATTTTACTCACACAAAACCATTGAAATTCCATATATAGTTAGTTGCACTAACTATATATCGCGCACCCGCAATCCACTGCTGATGATGTCACATATTACATCATTCATGACATGGTCAGTGACATCACTGATTACATCACTGATGACATCTCAAATGACATCACTGATGACATCACTGATGACATCTCAAATGACATCACTGATGACATCTCACTTGACATCAATGATCACATCACTGATGATATCATTCATGTCATAATACAATGCATCTCCTCACACTGTAATATAACCTCCGTTACACCCAGTGTTAAATAGAGAGTATCATTTTTGAAACCATTGACACACCAATACTAGTTACTACATACGCACTCACTGATTCCTATGTCTACACACACATTCACTCATACAATCATTCATACATACAATCACTCATCTTTACAACACTATCATATGCACTCATACACCTATACAGACACTCACACTCTGCCACTCATCCATGGAGTTACTCACACACCTAGTCAGTCCTGAAAAGAATCAATCACACTTCCATTTTCTCATCTATACAGTTAAACACAGAACACCTTACATTTTTGAAACATATACTAACACATAGTTACTCTCTTATAGAATCACTGATACAAGTACACATTGATCTGCACAGAGTCACACACCTCCCAGCCAGCCATACACACACTCAGTCTCCCATACAAATACTTGTGCAACCAATCAATAACCCATATAGCTACTTATATAGCTACTGATCAACACATGCAGCAGCTTGCACAACAACAGACATACTGATGCACACTTTCAGACAGTTTAGTCACTAACCCGTGCATTCAGTAAGACGCATTTAATCACTCACTCATACAGTCAATCACGCACCTACTAAAACCTTCATTCAGACACTTATACATCCACTCATTCTTCAATATGTAAGACATATTTTAACTTTACAGAAACATAGTCACTGGATGTTGTCATCAGTGATGTCATCAGTGATGTCATTTGAGATGTCATCAGTGATGTAATCAGTGATGTCACTGACCATGTCATGAATGATGTAATATGTGACATCATCAGCAGTGGATTGCGGGTGCGCGATATATAGTTAGTGCAACTAACTATATATGGAATTTCAATGGTTTTGTGTGAGTAAAATAAGGTTTTTTAAATGCTAATTCCTAACTATATATGGTCTATAACCTATGGTTTTTTCAGTGAATTTTCAAGGTTTTGTAAATGCTAATTCCTAACTATATATGGTCTATAACCTATGGTTTTTTCTGTGAATTTCATTGGTTTTTTAACAGCTAATATCTGTAGCTGTAAAATGTATTCTTCTTTAAATCCAAAAATATATTTTATATGTTTATGAATAATTTTTTTTTAAAATATTTTTTTTTCTTCGTTCCCGCTTCGCGAATCGGGAAGCTTCCCGTTAGCTGACCTTGATGCCGCGAAATAGACCGCGAGCCGGTAAACGTTTCTTTACCGCAAGTGCCGCGTTAGAAAACAACATCGTGACGCCTCCCGTCCGCATGACGTTTCACGTTGTCGCGTGATACGTCATATGACGTGCTACGTTAGCGAACTGGTACGCGAAGCGAGTCGCAAAGCGCAGGTTTCTAGAAGCAAACCGGGAGGCCCTGCAAAGCGCTTAACGTAAACACAGCAAGTCATGTGACTTGGTAATAACACTTTTCATTGGTTCATTTCACTTTTGGTTTCCTAATGATGTAAGACTAGGTCATATAATCTAAAATGAACACTTTTGATTGGTTGAGAACTCTTGTTTTTCCCAAATGATGAAAATCCCTCCTTCTTTCCTCACTCTGACTTTCATCATTGTGAGAGAAAGACCCTTTGTGATCACTGAGCAATGGCTTCTTTAGTAGCTTCAGCTGGTGCTTCCCCACCACCTCCACCACATCCAAGGAAGAGTGGACCACCTGCTCAAGTTGTAATTCAACAAGAAGAAGAAGAAGAGGAACAGGAGGACGAGCACGAAGAGAGGCAGTTTTTGCCTGAGCAGCCCAGGACGTCTCACCGGAAAGAAAACTTCATTTGGCAATTTTTTAAAATTCCCAAAGGTCAGAAAAAAGTAAATGCAAGATACGTAACTTGCCTTATATGTCAAGATAGACTGTCCAGAGGGACCGACAAAAAATACAGTTTCGGAAACTACACAATGCATCGCCATATGACTAGGTGGCATCCTAACAACTACAGTGCTGCACAGTTTCGGAACGACCTAGATAATCTCCCTATTATGGCCAGAAGATCTGTTGTACCGGAAGTAACGGGACCAGAGGGCAGGGAGATGGTGCCAAATATACAAATGAGATTTGGTGATGTAAAACACATCTGCGCATTTTGCGATGGATTCATTTCCTACGGAGAAAAAAGCATCACTCTGATCAACAGAGCTATTGACTATCATATGCAAGTTTGTCCGAAACGCCCAAAATAATAAATACTTCTTTTTTTTGTTTTGTTGCTCCTGTTGAGCCCTTTACAATGAATCGTTTTCATTGCCCCCTCCAAGAAAAACCCCAAAAAATATAAAACTGTTCCGAAAAATTCAAAAACAGTAAAAAAATGTTCAGAAAAATAAAAAAAAAAGTTCTTTTCAGAACTACCTCCCCGTTATTAAAAAATTGGTACAATATTTGGAACTGTGCCAACCTCTATTTCTCTTAGTTCGCTTCCCAGTTCACTCGCGGGTACGCGAACCGGAAGCGACCCAAAAACAGTAAGTATAAGGGAAGGAAACAGACACTTATGTTAAAAGAAAGACAGCTATAAGGGAGTAAACTAGAGATACCATTACCCGTAATCCACTGCTGATGATGTCACATATTACATCATTCATGACATGCTCAGTGACATCATCAGCAGAGGATTGCGGGTTTTTTGGCAACATGCCTTATCCACGGTTTAATAACGCTGCCTTTTGCTTTATATAAGTTTTCAAATTGTATGAAATATATACCAATAGGTCGTTATGAACCTTTAGGTAGTGCTTTTCTTCATGAGGTCTGGTCGCTTCCATACACATACAGATGTTTCAAAGATGATCAAGAAGTTTATCTGAATGGAGAGGAATGCACTGAGACGCCAGATCATTCACTAATGTGTAGGCACATACATTTACACGGTTCATGCAACAAACACCGACCAAATATGGCTTGCGTGTTGCAAGGCACGCCAGTTCCTGCTATCATCCCCACGTTCAAGTTGTTGGAAAATGGTAGTTATTTGATGCTCAATAATGAAGATTGTTCTGAGTTAATTAAAAGTATTCCTTTTATCGTAACAGTAAGTGAACGGGTTATTTGCTGCAGAAATGTTCTATTTCCTCCCACACATGAACATAGGGAGTTTTCAATCTGGCCACAAATACCAACCTTGAGACACGTTTCAACGGCATGGCAAGAATAAGAGCTCTTTTGTCTCAGAGAGAGGTGGCCTTGAGTTCGGCCCGTGAAACTTTCGTACTTCACATAGCGAACACCCATACAGAGGTGCAAAACCTTTTTCAATTAACATTTGCCTTTCAATTTCAGCAACATGTTTCCGACTATCTTTAACGCATCCTCCACAAAGTCCCTGGTGCACTTTTTTAAAGTTGTTACCAGTGGTCTCGTCACTTCATTTGAGGAAATCTTTGGAGTCATCCCTGCTTCCTTTCATTGTATTTTCTGCACTCTGGTTCGTGGATTGGCATTTTTACTTGCATTACCAGCGGACGCTCTTGTGCTTTTTTACATTTTTAAATATGGATGTCCCTCCTATGCAACCTCCGACCCTGCAGCTGCTGACACTGTTCCGCAATCGCATGCTAGAATATTATGGCACAATGCCGTTGGCGATATTAAGCACGGCATATGGATTATCTTTTCGGTTCTCCTACTTCACCTGTGTCCAGCCTGTATTTCACTGCCTGACCTGTGATTTCGATTGGGCCATTGATTTGTGTCTCTGCGGACCGGTTTCTCCTGACGTCGACTTTAATCAGCTGATGACTCCTATCATTACTCACGAGTTGGTTTGTCCTGGCGAAAGGATTATGGCTGTGGCATTGATGCATGGACTACTTGGTCCCTGGAATTTACTGGCGGCAGCACAGTCTTTCTTGGAACAGAGCTTTCTTGAAAACCCACCGAGCTGTCCTCTGATGGTGATAGAGGATCCGGTGCTGGGAGAGCACGTATGTTCTTTTCCGCTTTTAAAATGGATGGCTGAACTGTTTTCGGATGAAGACGGTGACTTCGTATTGGAGGCTGTTGCAGCTTATTTTGCATACACAGTTATGTCATAGACCTTTTTCATGTTTGATATGCTGAGTACTAGCATTTCATTGACAATTCATTGACTTATTTGTCAAGTTTGTATTATTTACCTTGCCTATTGGCTTAAGACTCGATAAAGTACTTGGCTGTTTTATTTTTCTTTAGCATTAAATTTTCCTAGTTTTTAATGCTTTACCTTGCGGACCGTCCACATATAAACTTGCAATCTGCTCTCATGAGATGGCACTTCTATTATCTTATTCAGTTCGTTTCCGGATCATGAGGAGGTGTCATCTAGGTCCTGGATATCTTTACACCGTGTTAAGTTAGCATGGGCTCATTACCGGTTTAAACGCCATTTTTCCTTTTTTGCAACTTCTGCACACGACACTTAGTTGTTGCTTTAGCTTTCCACCTAGTAGTTCATCGTGGTTTACATGAGAATAATATGTTATTGGTCTACTATCTGCTTTACTTGTTAAACTATATCTGTACAGCGAGTGCTAAAGTTTCAAGAACAACACGATACAGAATTGTTATGAGGTCTGATCTCCACGACTTCATACTCATAACATAAGTGCAACTTCTGCCAATTCTGGGCATGAGGCGGGTTTTATATTGCTTTGCCGAACACACATACACAACAGTTGATGCGGTTCACATGAAGAGAGAGCTGGTGTATGCTGATGTGATTCCTTCAAATCTAAGACACTAAAGTATGGGCACGCCCTAAACCAACACAAAGAGACCTTCTTAGCAAATAATATAATATGTGTATTAGGGAGGGTGAGATATAAGCAGCCGCGGGCCGTGGAGGGAGTTACGGTGAAGCAGGGAGGCGGGGAGGGGGAGAAGCAGGGTGGAGCCCTCTCTACCTTGCCCCTCCCCCTCCCCGCCTCCCTGCCCCACCGTAACTCCCTCCACGGCCCGCGGCTGCTTATAAGTGTTGCTAACTCTTATTCATTTACAGCATGTTAACATACTGTCACCATTCGCTTTTTATGTACTAGTAACTATGCTGGTAATTTTGCTACTGATAATATGTGTACTTGTATTCTCCACCCTGCTTCTCCCCCTCCCCGCCTCCCTGCCTCAACGTAACTCCCTCCACGGCCCGCGGCTGCTTATAAGTGTTGCTAACTCTTATTCATTTACAGCATGTTAACATACTATCACCATTCACTTTTTATGTACTAGTAACTATGCTGGTAATTTTGCTACTGATAATATGTGTACTTTTATTATCTAAGGTACTACGCCTGAGAAGACGGCATTAGTAAATAAACATTTCAAATACACATGTGTTCTTCTTAACTCCATGTTCTGGTTTCTAAGAAATCTATAACGACCGACTGTTCATGAGTTCCACGTATCCTGAGGTACTATAAGTTCATATTCTGGATTGTCTAAACATTGAGAGTTTGTTATATCCAATGTGACACTGTACCTAGCTTGCTAAGGAGTTTTTGATTACTAACGTGAGTTTTGGGACACCCTAATTCGCCGAGGTTCCAATCCTCTGTCCACAGTTCTGTGTGAGAACAGAAACCCTGCGACAGGGGCACCCCCGACCCTTGCTGGAGCTTCATCACACTTGCGATACAACTCCAGCAATGCGCCACCTTTACGGCACAGATACATCACGCATCTGTGCTGTTTTTGCCCCATGATGCGCCGCATTGTAAATGCAGCACACCATAGGTGACGGAACAGCGGCACAGAATGACTAACACATCCCTGGTGATGCGCCAGTCATCATAAATGTATCCCTATGCTTCTTATCTTGTTAGAGATGAACCGCCATATGTATCATCAAAGTTTTTTGCATTTCCTAAATAGCGAACTTTAAGGAATAAATAGCGATTCTTTACCATTCCTAGTTTGCGATGAGCTATTTGCTAATTAGCCGAATGTAGCCCAATGAAGCCCAATGTAGCCCAAAGATGGCCGCCAGACACACAAAAAAACAAATGTAGCCCAAATATCAGCCAGATGTAGCCCAACTATAGCCCAGTGACAGAATGACCAATCAGCTTCGCAAACCTCCGTTACGCGAAGCGGAGCGCTGTTACAGATATATATCTTTTTTTGAACGTTAATTTCTCAAAATCCACTGGAGCACATATATTGAGACCTAGCAAAGGCACATCGGGCTACCAGTCCCTAATATTTTGCCAAGTTTCGTGCAAATCCATTCAGCCGTTCAATTATTATTATTATTTTTTTTTTTTGCCCCGCGGGGCCCTTTTAAAACCTCCACATCAAACCTAGGGGGTCAGCGAGGATCTACTATGCCCCCTTATAGTTATTTCCCCCTTTGTTTTGACCTCCTCTTGTCTCTCGATCCTACCGAGAGACAAGATGGCGGCCGCTACGGACTGTTTGGAATGTTGACAGACGCCGGAGAACCAATCAGCTTCGCTTCACAAAGCTCCGTTGCGCGAAAAGTCCGCGAACCATTGCGCTGCCCAGTCCGCGCTTACAGATATATATCTTTTTTTAAACGTTAATTTCTCAAAATCCACTGGAGCACATATATTGAGACCTACAAAAGGCACATCGGGCTACCAGTCCCTACAATTTTGCCAAGTTTCGTGCAAATCCATTCAGCCGTTCGGGCTAAAAGTGAGGCCAACCGCCCTATGGAAAACTCAATGTTAAAAACACGTTTTGGGACCCCCCTTTTTTCTCGGCCCCCACTGGACGAACCCCCCCCAAATTTTCAAGGGCTGCTCAGAAACAAAATGTGCCATTTTCCTGAAAATTTCAGCCAATTCCGTCCACAAACGCCAAAGTTATTAGACATAGAATTTTCAAAAAACCCATAGAGAAAAAATCCTAACTATATATACCTACTGGCGACCGCCAGTAGGTAATATATATATATATATATATATATATATATATATATATATATATATATACTTTCTTGAAATGTTTTTATTATTGATTGCATTATGCTTTGATCTTAAAATTCTGAGGTGTGGTTGTAATGCCCAGAGAAATCTAGAAGCGATGAATTGTATGAGGTGCACCCATAATAGGGTGTTAAGCTCGTGGTGGTACTGTGAATTTATTGTTCAGGTCATGCTGATGCACAGGAAAGGTTAGGTTCCTCCAGCTCAGGGGATACAAGGGACATTTAGTAGGATCTATGTTGGGTACGAGGCCCTTAGAGAGTGTCACCCTAGGCTTTTCCACTTGCAATTTGGTATGTAATAATAAATATGTCCACAGATTTAGGCCTTCCGCAGAGTGCCTCCCTTGCGCAAGTTCGACTGCAATTTGGGTATTCCAACAAATCAAAGCAATAAAATACATCACTACATGGCGTAAAATAGGGATACATCACACTAGTCCTCTCATCAATGCTTTATTGCAGTCTTTGGTGAAAGACTCATAGTCTATGAATAGTAAATATTTGTGTTTGGCTCTGCAAGAAACTAATACAACTTTAATTATTGCACTCTAATTCACTGGATCCTGCTTTCTGCTGGGTCATTAACAAAGCAGCTAAATTACATTCCTTTATTGATGACAAGCACAAACTCACCACTCGGTCACATGCTTGGATGGTAGTACAATATTACAACATTTTAAAGCCAGCAGAATACCTTAGTATGACTAATTCATCATATTTGAAAAAGAAAGCTGCTGGCCATTCGGCTAGGGGGTTTGCCATCTCTGGCTGACCAACCCACATGGAGACATAAAGGACTAAATTCATGTAGAATATATGATACCCTAAAAGAAGACATCATAACCTGGTTTGGCATATGCCTTGCCCTAAAGGAACCCCGTATTCTGCTGTTAAAATCAATTTTTATAGAACAGGGAATCTGACAATGTCGAACAGCCATAATTAAGAGCCATGGGGCATATTAACAAGGAAACGCAATAAATATCGCATTTCCCCCTTTGCACGATTTTTTGTAAGGCCGCGTATCGCTAGATTTAATCGCCAAGATATTGCATTATTACGAAGGCATATCTCCACAGCGATTAAATCCAGACAAAGCTGCTTGAAACAGATTCGCGCAAAGCGGTAAATTAGATATTTATTGTGTTTCCTTGTTAATATGCCCCGTTGCCTCAGCCGTACAATCCACCTGCCATTAACAGTATGGTAAAGTCAGTTTCTGACCAGGCATTGAAAACCCGCGATAACCGCGGTCAGCGCGGTTTATTTGATCGCATCGCGGGTTTGCTTGAGGCTTGATAATATTGCGCTGCCGTGTCAGTGCAGATTTCAAGGGAGAAATGTTAGGGAACGCCTACTTTGCATGTCATTAGCGATATTCATCGCTGACATGCAAAGTGGAATTGAAAGGGCTGCTTACTCAAGGAAATACGTGTTAGCAAGCCCTTGTTGATACTGCGATAAAACTATCAGCGCTTTTCAGCTGAAAACGGCCGCTAAAGCGGAGATAATTCTCTTGATAATATGCCCCAAAGTTTCAAGCGACTTTCAGATCAACTGCAAACTGCTGACATTTTTGCCATTACATGAAAATCTACTTTAGAGCAGTTGATCTTTCCTGGTGCAAAACAGAAAGTGTGATGTTAAGGATGTTTTAGAGGCACAATTGCTCTTAATGATCAAGAATCAGATGACTATGATATCATGACATTTTAATATTTTAAATGATTTTAGTGTTGATATTTACCACGCAGCATTTTTGCACTACCAAAAAAAAGAATCATGTATTGATTATATACATCCATGCACAATGGCACTTTAAATAACTTCTAGTGGCACAAGAGTTGATATTTGAACGTCTGGCACTTTAAACCACAAGAAACCAAGCAATGCTCTCAGGTATTGTACTGATATTTTAGACTGTTTAGGCTGACTGCAGTGTTTAGGGGCTATTACAAAGTATTAATATTATTATATATTTCATGAACATTAGTGAAAATTGAATTTTTAGGACAACTAGCAGACAAGTAGTATTGGCCGAGTTTTATACGTTTTACGAATATTCAGGTATATGGTAATATTGTGATGGTTTTTATTACCTTGAAACAATCAAGACTTATTTGATTTGAGTTGGTATCCCACAACACATCGAAGAAGTAACCCAAATTAATGACCCTAGGAGACATTTGTTGAAGTTATTAAGCAGCAGCACCTGGAATTGGGACTTTATTCTTATGACTGTGAGGTATTGGGACCTTTATTGTTAGGTCTTGTGGCATCTTTTCAGCATTTCTAAAGATAGAAGAATGATCGAGACACAGCACACTATTGAGCATTGAAATCTTTATTGATAATAACAGTATTAACAAAGAGGTCTTTGCATAAATATATATATGTAAATATTATAGGTTATTATTGAAAAGTTTTTTTAAATGATTGCATTGTGTTTTGAACTTAAAAGTCTGCAGAGTGATAGTGACGCCATGAGACAGCTAGAAGCCCAGAATGTTATGAAGTGCACCAATAATACTGTGTTAACTCATGGTGGCACTGTGACTTTAGGGTTCAGGTCAAAGTTGAAACATAGGCGAGGTTAGGTGCCTTCAGCTCAGGAAATCCAAGGTGAATTTAAAATGCTACTTCAACTGTTGGACATGTATTTGGTGTCTGTCCCCTGTTGGATATGAGTCCCTTCAGAGAGGGTCATTCTAGGCTTTTCCACTTGCAATTCTGTATGTATTTATAACGATGTCCACAATATTATCACTGTGCGTAATAAAATACTTTTCCTTGTTCTAGGAAAAAGCACAAACTGGACAGTAATTTATTCATTGTTGTTTGATGTGTTTCTGTATGCCCAGTCTTTAGCTGACAGACATCCCTGAAAAAGTACTGGACTGCTCTACCTCATTACCCTGAGAGTCCATGACTGAAATGGGAATACATCGTTCCAAGAGAAGGATTCCATGGTCTGGGGCACCTGGACATCAGTGGTGAAAGGTTTTCTGCTTGGGGCCCCAGTAAACTCTGTCTGCCCCCGGATCCTCTGACCCAATTCCTGGCAAAGTTACATAATGAGTAACCAATATTACCATTTGGAAAGGGCCTGGAGAAGGTGCTACCACCCTGAAGACAAGGAATACTATTAAAAAAAGCTATTAACTCATATCACTGTATGACACATTGCAAGAAGCTTTTTTCCCAACCAAGCTGCAGGTTCTAACAACACACAGAGAAATATATTTAAGAAAGTAAAGCATGTTTCACACGCTGACACCCTTTCAATACCCTAAGATATATCTCCTATGTTATGCAAGTAGTTGTCCGATTTCTTTGAGGAAAAATCACTGGCATTGTGGAGGAACTTACGAATATGGCCACTGATTGTACTCCAGAGAATAACTGCATTGAAGGGTTAATAAAACTTCCAGTTAAGATCTTGAGAAGCTCTCTTTGGGGGTTTCCCACAATTTCACTGGAGGAATAAGAGCAGGCCATCAAAGAGTGGTAATCTCCCTAACCAGATGATCCATGGTCCCCTATCCCTAATTTTTACAGCCAGCTTAAAAGTCATCAACCCCTTTCTAAACCATCTTGTTAATAGCTAAATCTAAGTGACGTATCCATCTACCTGCTTGAAACAGGCCATTCTTGTGCCCTCAATAGATAGATCCATACTGAACAATTTCTGACCCATTTCTCTTCTACCAGCTTTATATAAGATGTTGGAGAAGCTCATTAATGGACAACTATCTAAATACTCAGAAGAAGGCCAGTTGCTGCACCAGTCCCATGTATGCTTCAGGCTTAGCTTTATATCAGAATGAGCTTTAGTCAAGGTGACAAATTCCATTAAACTGGATCAAAGGAAACAGCAGTGTTGATATTACTTGACTTATCTGTGACCTTTGACATGGTGTTTCTTCTATCCTTCTCCAACTCTTGGAAAATATAGGTGTTAGTGTTTTCCACTTTGGCCTGGATTATCTCGTTTGTTGTGGACAGAAGCCAAACAAATGGATACCACCATTTGCATCTGACCCTAAGCTGATAAAGTTCTGAGTCCCTCAGGGCCCGCTCTCAGTCCTAGTCTTTTTAATATCTATATGACCCCCTTGGCCTCATTGGTGGAGTCCTTTGGTGTCCAGATAGTGTCATATGCTGAAGATATACAGCTATTTCTTACCTTGGATAAGTAACTCTCCAGATGCTTTTAGATTTAAGAACTGTCTGATAGCTATCTTTCAGTGGATGTGATCTAGCAATCTACAATGCAGTGCTAGTAAAACAGAGAGTTTGCTATTTGGCTCTCCATCCCCTATTTGGTATGGCGTTTGCTATCCTGGCCATATTCCTCCACTCCCTGATTCAGTAGTCCGTACCCTAGGGGTTAAGATCATGGTCAACTATCCTATGGTCCAGAACTGCTCTCTGATAAAAATGTTTTTGCGCTACTCCCTATGCAGGCTCAAAGACTTGTCTTTATATGGGACTTCCCACCTAACTGTTGAGGAGGCTACAGCTAGTCGAAAATACAGCTCCACTGCTTCTATTAAAAGTTCCTAGACAGTTGCACATTCACCCTCATTTAAAAGAACTCCAATGGTTTCCAATCAAGGAGAGAATTTTGGTTAAAGGTCAAATGAGAGCTCATAGAGCGTTCTACCAGAATGGTCCCAGGGATTTGTCTGTTACGTTTACTCATTATCACTTTACAAGAACTCTCCACTCCTCTTGAGCAGAGTTGTCTGCTGTACCAAGAATTAGGAGATAGAGATGGGGTGATATGTCTTTCTCCTACCTTGATACTCGGGCCTAGAGTGCCCTACCACTGGATTTGCTGGTGCTGAGGGATGAACATTGCTTTAAGCTCAGCCTTAAAACCTGACTTTCCCAATCCCTTTTTCAGTATTTAGTTGTCTAACATGTCCTAGCGCCGGGACACTCTTTGAGTAGCAGAGCGCTCAATAAATCTTGATTGATTGATTGATTGTTCGAGAGTTTGGTGACACCATCAACTATAGAGAATGAGTGGTTTCCAAATGACATGAGAACCTTGAGATGGCAATATAGGACCATATTACACATTACTAAGAGTGGGCGATAAACTCCACTATGCTTGCAGAGCAGGGCCGGACTGGCTACCGGGCAGTTGTGTGTGCTGCCGTCCCGGGGGCTAATTTCGTTGCTGGGGACCTGCGTGTGCAAAACGAAATTCGTTTTGCTTTTTTTATTTCAAATCGCACGCAGGTCCCCATCAACGAAATAAGCCCCCACCACAGAGAAATTAGCCCCTAGCTCGGCAGCACACACAACTGCCCGGTAGCCAGTCCGGCCCTGTTGCAGAGTTAAGAGAGCTTTGGCCACTTTGTGTTACGCTTGTAACGCAGAGTTCTGGCAAAACTCCTCCAACCACCATTGTTAGAAATGGGATTTCTGGTTGGCTAGGGCATGCACCTAAGCCAATCAGAAACCATCACTCTAGTCAGGGCAAGGGAGTTACACACTGAAGATAACCCCTGCTCACCCCCTTGGTAGCTTGGCAGAGCAGTCAGGCTTATCCAAGAGGCAATGTGTAAAGCGTTTGCCAACACACTCACACAGCAGCAACACACTAGCCACACCACAAAAGAAACTCAAAACAAGGTTATATAAACAATAGCCTTTGTATTATGCATAAAAACACATTAGAACATAATCACATATGTACACTGTGCCACCAGGCCCTTGTCATGACTTCATAGGTATTTCATACACCAATAATCATCGCAACTCACAGTTAGTGAGGACAATCAGTAACTACTGGTAAGGTTATACTTTACACATCAGCTTAGATGTAAAATATGATCAGTAGTGTAGTCTAGTAAACATTTGTAGAGGGCACACACTATAAAATCACCACTACTTCACTGTACATATGGGGTACCTTCTGGATGAGTGCCGGTTATCCTGATCATGGGAGAGTTATGACATTGCCAGCACCAACATACACATGGGAATTACCCTCTCCAAATCATTGTAGGTCGTCCTGCATAAGCCAACAATTCCATTGGAGTCAAATTGCCCCAAAACCGGTCAGCGCGCAGCTGCCCGCGACCATGCGGCACAGCTGCAGCGATATAAACAAATGTGGTCATTACATTGGTGCTACGAAGGCACCTGAGCGAGGCCATCCAATGGCCCCTCAGGGCTGGGAAACCCTAGTACTGCCAGCTTGCTTGCAAGGAGCACTCCTGAGACCTCGACTGATTTATAGCGGTACACCCCCAAACTGCACAGCTCAGGACAAAGCTCTCCAACGGCACTCACCCACTCTCACTGGGGTGTTTTCACGGGGCCCAAGAGGTTCCTGTGGAGGCAAGATGCCTCCATTGATGATTCCTTAAACCGCGGAACAGAACAAAGTCTCCTCTCTTTTCTGTGGACCTCCGGCGGCCCCTGCTAATGTGAGGCCACAAGGCTCTGCTTCACAGTAGTGGGACCTGCCCACAACCAGGCTCAGCCTTTGACTGGCTTCAGGTGGCTTCGCGTCTCAGGTCACAGAATGAGGTCTCCGTCAGGACTGCAGTCTTTGGCCTCCTTCGGCGGCTGGGCCCTGCCTCCCAAGAACACGGCAAATCGGGGGTAGTCTCCCACCCTGGAGTTCTTTCACCTATGCTGCTTACTTTCGGGGACACGGTCCTATTCTGCCCCGCCTACAACCAGGTGCAGCAGCTGCCTGACTTCCGGCAACTGCGGGAGCTTAAAGGTAAAAAAACTCAGGTTGATACTGCAACACGTGCCCATGCCAGGGGCTTCAATACTCGTTGCACAGAATCACGAAGTGCCCCACGCACTCCACTGCCATGGGGTCCACTCCTTGGGCAACTGATTCTTCAGCACTCTCACAGCGTGCTGGGAAATGGAGGGAAACCCCAGCGTTCCAAGCACAGTTCCGGGAGCACAGCATCACTCCTGGAAGAGTGCTGGAGAATACACCAGCAGGGTGCAGCCAGGCAGGCCAGCACCAGGGGCTTCAGAGCAGAGGGGCAGTCCTTCACTAAGCCCCCCCAGAATACTCCAATCCCTAGGTGGCTCCTCCCGACTGTCCAGCCGCCTGCCGGCCACAGCAGTCTCATCTGTCACAGTGTCTTAGTTCCAAGTACAGCACAAAACATGGGATCACAGCACCGGTACTTATAGTCCACAAAGTCGTTGTCCTGCCCTGGTACAGGGCCATACACCCAGTCTAAACCAGTTCTGGGGGGCATTTAACAATCTCCTCACAGTGCACAACACTCCCCTTTGTAAGGGCGGAGCCATCATTGTGGAAGGCAGGCACAGCCTGTTAGAAATTGGATTTTTGGTAGGCTAGGGCGTGGGCCAAAGCCAGGCAAAAACCACCACTTTAGTCAGGATAAGGGAGTTACACTCCTAAAATAACCCCTGCTCACCTCCTTGGTAGCTTGGCATGAGCAGTCAGGCTTATCTTAGAGGCAGTGTGTAAAGCATTTGCACAGAACCAACAGTAATACAGTGTAAGCACTACAAATGGACACCACACCAGTTTAGAAAAATAGCCAATATTTTGTATACTTAAACAAGATCAAATACGATAAAATCCACATTACAGTACTTTAAAAATAGATGCGTTGCAAGATGTCTTTTAAATTGCAAAAACACAGTTCCTTGATGTCGATACCTCTGTCCGGGGCTATTACGGCGTTGTGAAGAAACAAATCCAAACAGTTCTGGCTGAGCGCGGCGTTGCGGGTCAGCTACGGTGTCAGGCACAACCGTAAACAGTACCTTTCAGAAATGCAGGGTGCCGATGATCTCTCGTTGGGCAGCCAAAAGTGCAGCGTCCGCAGGCGTTGGTTCTGGAGGTCTGTGCAGGAGTTGTCGGGCCCTCGAAGTCAAGCTCGTTGCAGATCAAACTCCTCGCTGATGAAATCAGGGGTGCTGGCATCGGCAGGTGTCGGGTGCTGCGGTGCAAAGTGCAGCAGTGAGGTGCCCTCAGGTGGCGGTGCGAGCAGCGGCCCGGTGGTGTCATCAGATCGTGTCGTCGATGAGACCAGGGTTGCAGTGTGCGATGAAGGAGGTGCTTGTCACGGTGCTGGCAGGTCACGGTGCAGCAGCGGCGTCACTGTCGCTGAAGCGCTGTCGTCGGCTGCAACTGGAGTCGATGGCAGCAGTGTCGGTAGGCCAAGGCTGCGCTGCAGGGTGAGGGCGGTGCGTCGTGAAACTTTACCAGCGTTGCCCTCGAACCACGGTGCAAGCAGCGGCGTTGAGTCCGGCATGGGACGTCATCGTCGGGGTACCAAGGCGTGGTAGTGAAGCGAGGTGGTGCGGAGTGCAGTGCCCACAGGTCGGTGGTGGCATCAGCAGGTGTCGTCAGTGAGACCAGGGTCGCAGTGCAGCGGTGCTCTCGGCGGTTCCAAAGCTTCGACATGAAGCGCGGCAGTGCGGAGTGCGGTGCACACAGGTCGCGGTGCAAGCAGCGGCTCGGTGGCGGCGTCAGCAGGAGTCGTCAGTGAGACCAGTGTTGTGTTGCGGCGTTACAGAGGTGCCCTCTGTGGTGCCTTTTGGACAGGGAGTCAGTAGCGGCATCGTAGATGGCATCGGGCTTGAAGTTTTTGCAGTTCCTGAGACTTCTTGAAAATGGGGCAAGCTCTACCTGAAGCCCTTGGAGATACTCAGCACAAGTATAGAAAGGTAAGTCCAGTCCTTTCACTGCCCAAGGCAGAAGCAGCCGCTGCAGACCAACCCAACAAAGCAACAATATAGCAAAGGGGCTGTACTTCTTCCAGCTCTTCTTCTTGGCAGGTTCCTTGATTCCAGCGAGTTGTCTGGAGTCTTTTATATCACTGAGAATTCCGGCAGGAGGCAAGCTCTACTTCAAGCCCTTCGAGAAAACTTTAACAGCAGGATGACTAAAGCACAGTCCAGTCCTTTCCCTACCCAAGACAGAAGCAACCACTGCAAGCCAACCCCTCAACATGCAGCATAGGGGCAGTACTCCTCCTTCTGCTTTCCCGTCCTTCTTCCTGGCAGGTTCCTTAGTTCAGAAGTAATTTAAATCTCTGGGGTCTGGGCCCCAGTATTTATACCAGCAGATCTGTTGTCCTCTGAAGGCAGAGGGGCCTATACCTAGTTCAAACCAGTTTTGGGTGCATACTGCCAGTGTGCACCTTCTTTTTTTGTCAGTGTAGGCCAGGGTCATCAGAAGCACCACAGGAGGTGGGGCCAGCATTGTGGAAGGCAGACACAGCCATATTCAGAGTGGTACGACTCCTCCCAGCCATCTACATGTAGATCTTGCTATTCAGCCCTGTGCTGACTCGCCCTGTCTCCTGGAATCTCCCCCAGCCCCTGTCATTCCCAAACCAGACATACAATACACAAGCTAGCAGAGGCACGCTGGATGGTTAGGTAAGAAAATACCTACTTTCTAAAAGTGGTATTTTTAAACACAGAATGTTGAAACCATCTGCACTAAAAGATGTATTTTATCATCCTTAGTTCAGGCATACTAAACTTGAATTTCTACCATGTTCCCTGAGTCAGTTAGGATTATAGGATGTTATAATCAAGCTGCCCACTCTGGCCTATGGGGAACATGTAGCCTTGCAATAGTGAAAAACGAAGTAGGCTGTTATTCACTATCAGGATATGCCACACACACCCGGGCATGTCGTACCTTTCATATACAATGCACCCTGTCCATTGGGAAACCTTGAGCCTACCTTAGGGGTGACTCACATGTAGAAAAGGGAAGATTTAGGCACCTGCAAGTGTGTGCACTTGCCAAGTCGACATAGCAGCCCCAATCTGTACACAGGCTCTGCAATGGCAGGCCAGAGTTACACTTTACAGGCCGTTTGCATGGGTGGCACAATCCAGTGCTCCAGCCCATCAATTGCATTTGATTTATAGGCCCTAGCACTCGCAGTGCACTTTACTAGGGACTGACACATACATCAAATAGCCAATCATGGAAATACCAATCCATATCACAGTTTTCACAGAGAGCATATGCACTTTAGCACTGATTAGCTGTGGTAAAGTGCCCAGAGTCCTCATACCAACACACACAGGTCAGGGATAAATAGGAGGAAAAAGCAAAACGTTTGGGGTTAACCCTGCAAAAAGGGCCATTTCCAAGTTCAGGTGCTACTCCTTCCACTACTCCAAATGCAGGTCAGGCCTATTCAGCCTAGAGCTGACACACCAAGACTCTCTGGAGCCACTGCATCTCCCCAGCCCCTGTCACTCCAAGGGTAGACAGTCAATACACAACAGGCAGGCACAAAGACACAGCACACAGAAATGCCTATTTCTTCAAGAGGCATTTCTAAAATAGTGATAATAAATCTGCGAACACCATTATGCAGCATTTATCACCACTATTCCAAACATACAAACTTGATCACACTACTTCTCTCATGTCAGGAATTACCACTGAAACACATTTCAGGGAACCCCCAATGCATTCCTATGAGAGGGCAGCCTCACAGCAGTGAGGAAGCAAATAGGCTGTTTGTCACTACCAGGACATATCACACAGTTAAGTCACATGTCCTACCTTTTACCTAAACCGCACCCTACCCATAGGGCTAGCTAGGGCCTACCTTAGGGGGGACTGATATGAAGTAAAAGGTGAGTTAGGGACATCGCAACCACTTTATGTGCCACGTCACAGCAGCAGTAAACTGCACGCGTCAGCCCTGTAGTGGCAGAGGCCTGAGACAGGTTTGAAAGGCTACTTTGGTGGGTGGCACAAGCAGTGCTGCAAGCCCACCCGCAGCATTTAATTTACTGGCCCTGGGTATATGAGACACCACTGTATAAGGAACTGATAGGTAAATTACATATGCCAAACACGTGTAGACCAATCGTACCAAGTTTACCATAGCGAGCAATGCACTTTAGCACTGAACAGCACTCATAAAGTGCCCAGAGTCCTAGAACCACCAACAACAGGTCAGAAAAAAATACCGGAGAAAGGCAAAAAGTTCTGGGATGACCCTGTAAAAAGGGCAAAGTCCAACAACCATGTTATGGAGATTTTTCTCACCCACAGCTCGCCAAAGTCAGGATAGCAAGTGCAAGTGAGAATTTGCGTCTCCTAGTGAGATTTTCAGGTGCTAGAACACCAACCGGCAGGATTTTGTCAATGTGGGCAGATGCAGTAGGTCGTGACTGTTCACACTGAGAAAGCTGCTGCTCGAGTAGAAAATCGGCTCGAGCAGCAGAAAGAAGCAGCACTCTCTTGTATACTGCACGGTGACATTCAGGCTGATTTTACAGGTAGATCAAGCTACTGGCGCAAAAAATCATGCTGAGCAGCGCGGCATGCCAAATTCTGCCTGCCTTCTGAACTGTGGAATCTTGCAGAGTTTTTTATGTAACTCCTCTGAATTCTGCATAATGAAACTGCCATATTATGATGCCAGCTGTTTGAGGTCGGGGGAGAAGACCGCTGCCTCCAAAAGGATCAGATATCCCATCGGGACAGCGTTTGGACAAGTAATCGCTGAATGGCGGCAGTGTCTGCGTAAGCACTGCCGCTGGGATTACGATGTCCATTTCCCTTTGTCTTTTCATAGCGGTCTGACTGCCATAAACAGGCAGAAGAAAAGGGAATTAGGAGGCCCCAGGCAAGTCCCCCATCCCGCCGGGCCTCTGCTATGGGGCCCGGGGAGCACACATTGTGCCCCCACAAATACCCATACACCCTGTGCCAGGCACCACATGGTGCCTGGCACACGGTGCAGGGATGTTTGTAAACATGCCATTTGGCATTGGGGCTTGTGCAGCACAAGTCCCAATGGCTAAAGGCATGTTCCTGACTGCCTACACAGTGGTCAGATCGAAATTCGGTGGGCCGGACTGCCAACTACCTATCAGACATTTCCGATCCTGCAGAAATGGCAGTCGGACGAGTAGTAATGAGGCCCTTAGTTTGAAAAAACAGTTTTCTTCAATGTGGCCTTAACAATTTGCAGTACTTGCAATTGAACTGCTTAAATGTACTTTTCACAAATAAATTGCTGATGAAATAATGGACATTGGTGAGGAAAAGCAGATATAAACATACACATAATATACCTTATTGGACCTAAAGTACACCATATCATTTTCATAATTTACATATTTCACAAAAATATTTTTTTAGCCCACACGGATGAAAACAATTCTGCAAGGGAATGTTCTCTATACTTTGCCTTTTTATGATAACAGAATTTAAATAATCTTGTCACATCATCCTAGCGGCCCAGACGTGGGTAATGATAGCTAGGTTGAACGGTTTGGAAGATGTCATTATTATGAAATCTGTATCTCACAGAGAAATACTACATTATACCCATATTTCATGGTTCGTTGTAAAAAATAAAAAATGGAGTTATTAGGCCTCTGCCTTTTGTGCACAGAGTGAGAGAGAGATACAGGGAGAGAGAGTGTGCGCGCGAGCACCAACAGTGGCATTTCCTGCTGCTTTTCATGTGTTATGTCCGAGTTTCAATGTTAAAGTAAATTTGTAGTTTCTTAATGACACTGGTGCTACAAATTAGCAAACAGCATTAAAAGAACGTTCGTCCATCCAATTTTGGATCGTAATGTTCTCTTGAGCGTCACCATGCACCACACAAAGACATAACCCGTTTCAAAAAGTGATCTACACAGGTAAAGCCTATTTTGTAGAGTCAGTAAAGAAGATGGCATGCTATGTCACCAATTAGTAGTCCCTACATTCCCCAGTGGCAGGTTATATTTATTACACATTGTATAATGTTAAGGTAGTTAATTACATTTAAACAGAGATAATAGAAAGTCATTTCAAAACATATGCTTACAGAGCCTGAAGCTGATGTACAGATCATAAAATGTAAATAGATTCCAAGTCAACAGATGCCTGGGCCTGCGAATTCTCACAAATGTAAATTATTTTAGAGATCTACGTGGAAGAACATGTGCTACATTCTCCTGAATGCTTAGCAGGGGCATCCATGTGGAAAATTGTTGCCAAAATCCAACAATTTGCAGCGTATTTACAAAGGGGGTTTTCTACTGAATGAGGAATGTGTTTTGAAAAGCATGCAGATTCGTACTGCACCCTTTAAATATTAAACGTAAGTGTAATGACACACACTAAACTAGTATAAGAAAAGCCTATGCCGGCAATCAGCATTCTAATTTAAGAGGAGGAAGACATAGCCTGCCTTTTCAACTAATGTCTACTACGTCTTTAATATTATGTGATAGTTAAACATACACACAAGGAATGCCGTGTTATTTTAGCTGAAGACGTGTGGTTGGAGGTATTAAAGAGGAGCATGTCCTTATCTCTTTGCAGAGGAATTTGCTCAACGACTGGTCTTTATTGCCACAGATGTCTGATAGCTCTGGACCTGAATCACAGAGGTATGGATTTCAATGTCAGAGATTCGAGGGCTAAGTACATTGATGGACTTTTACTTTATTCACAAATAAATCCCTGGAGCAGTTCTAGTAATATATGCATTTTATCCATTTCAATGAATTCTTTCAACCCTCTGGAGTTTCTACTGGGCGGAGTGTTCAGAATTGGTAACCGTGATTTATCAATATGGTCACTGAAAAACATAGGTTATAATGACGTTACATGGACCATATGAGTCCCCCATGGGGCCTCAGAGGTAAGTGTCCTTACTCTGCCCCCTTATATCCCTTCAGAGGTGCAGACTACTAAACAGATATGGCTCCAGAGTTTTCAAGAATGGCCACGTATTGCATGGATTGTAGTGTTGTTATAAGTGCTGTTGAGCAGAGTGTTACAGTTATTCACAATGCTGCATTTCTCTTGTCCCAGCTGCCATATTTGTTACCATAAAAAAGAACAAAAAACATTAAAAAATTACAAATCCACTAAAACAATACAAATAAAAAAAGGTTCCTCTTGGAACCACCTTTTACAGTTAAAAAAAATCTCAAGTATGTTGGAATGAATATACATGAGGTGTATGGATGACTGAATGAGTGCATAACTGGTGCATTGATGTTACAATGAGTGCAGAAGTGGTGCCTGGGTGAATCTATGAGTGTATGGTTAGTGCCAGGTGAATTGTATGACTGCATGGGTTATACATTGATGACTGCATGAGTGCATAGGACCTGCCTGGGTAATTAGATGAGTGCTTGGGTAGTGCCTGGTTGATTGGATGACTGCATGGGTAGTGCCTGGATAATTGGATGAGTGTATGAGTAGTGCCAGGGTGATTTGATTACTGCATGGGTAGTGCATGTGTGATTGGACGAGGGCAGGGATAGTGCCTGCCTGGGTGATTGGATCTGTGTATGGGTAGTGCCTGGTTGATTGAATGAGAGCATGGTTCAAAAAACAAGTTTATTTAGACAATATTCCATAAAATATTTAAAAAAATACATATTATTTAAAACCTTTAAATGAACCCCCCTCCTCATTCTGTTTAACAGATCGTAGGAACCGAGCAATCCCAACAGCCACATCTAAATATCGCATCTCAGACAGTAACTCCACCGCCTTGTTCCTATGAAGAGCATCATGTTTTAAAAACAGAGGTCTTAAAAACCTAATCTGATTTGCAAGATAAAAAGCGCAGTCCATAAGAATATGATTAATAGTGCATTTGGCTTTCAGAGGGAAGGGACAAAGAGTACTATTATTTTGCACCCCTGTCTTATATGGGTGGGATGAGAGCATGGGTAGTGCCTGGTTGATCCGTTTAGTGCATGGGTAGTGTCTGGGTGATTGGATGGATGTATGGGTACTGCCTGGGTGATTTCATGAGTGCAGGGTAGTGCATGGTGATTAAATGAGTGCATGGGTAGTGTCTGGGTGATTGGATGAGTGTGTGTGCATTGCCTGGGGATTTAGTGAGTACATCCGTAGTGCCTAGGGGATTGGATATATGTATGGGTAGTGGCTGGATGATAGGATGAGTGCAAGGGTAGTGTCTGGGAGATTACATGACTGCATGGGTAATGCTGAGTGCAATTGCAGTGCTTATGTGATTACACAAGTGCAGTGCGTGGATCATTGGATTAGTGCAAGAGCAGTGCCTGGGTAAATGAATGAGTACAAGTCCAGTGGCTGGATGATTGAATGACTGCATGAGTAGTGCCTAAGTGTATGGGTGAATTGATAACTGCAACTGCAGTGACCGGATCATTAGATGAGTGTAAGTGCAGAGCCTGGGTGATTGCTTGACTGCATGGGTAATGCCTGAGTGATTGTATGAGTCCAGCTGTCTGGATGATTGCATGAGTACAAACACAGTTTTGCATGCCTGCTTGGTACTGCATGAGTGAATAGATGACTTGATGGCCACTGCCTGGGTGATTGAATGACTGCAAATGTAGTGCCTGGGTGAATGGATTAGTGCAAGAACAGTGCTTGGATGAATAAAAGATTGCAAGTGTAGTGCCTAGGTGATTCCATAACTGTGCTAATAGTGCCTGAGTGAAGGCATGACTCCATGGTTACTGCCTGTATGATTGGCTGAGTGCCTAAGTAGTGGCTGGGAGATTGGATGAATGCAAGTGCATTGCCTGAGTGATTGGATGACTGCCTAGATAGTGGCTGGGTGATTGGAACTGTAGTGCCTGGGAGATGGGATGAGTAGTGACTCGATTAAACCATCACTAGATTAGTGATTTGACACATGTAAAATATCCCAATCTCCATTAACTGTAAAAAATTATGCCAAACTCAGAAATGTAAGAGGTCAAATTAATTCTGTTCACAGATTGACAAACCAGGAAACATGATAATACAACTGTATCTGCTTTCCTCAGGGACCATAACATGGGGTCTAGCTACAACAACAATCTGTGTTTTGACATGCATGGAATATATAGAGGTGATTGAGTTCACTTTACCGATGAAGGTAACAGGGTGTTTCCCTTTGGAGGATATCGGTAGCCGCGGTCACCAAGAATACATTGCAAAGTGACAAAACAAATGCAGGCATTCAGTAGCCACCAAATCTAGGATCTACAGTTCCTCTCAGTCAGGGGAAATGAAGGGGAAACTGGATCGTTTCTTATGTTCCAGGTCAAAGGAAAAGGCTCCAATAGGAGCAAATGCCCTCTGTGTAATGGTGCATCAGTGTCACAATGTGTCTGTGATTGTTTGAGTAAGTCTCTCACTCAATCTGTGAGTAGGTCATGAGTGTCTTTGTGCATTTGTGAGTAAGTATATGACTGTCTGACCGGATCTCTGAGTGGATACATGGGTTTTAAGTGGGTGTCTGAGTGGGTGAGTGAGTGGGTGCAAGAGTCTCTGAGTGGGCTGTGAGTGAGTGCATGTGTCTCTCAGTGGATCTATCACTGGCAGCATAAGTGTCTAATTGGTTCTGTCAGTGGTTGCATGAGTCTGAGTGTGACTGTGAGTGGTTACATGAGTCTGAGTGTATAACTGACTGGGTGCATAAGTCTCTGAGTGGGTCTAGGAGTGTCTGTGGGAGTGACTGTATAGTTGTGTGAGTGTTTGCGTGCATCTGTGAGTGGATGTATGAATGTCTGAGTGGATCAGTGAGTAGGTGTATAAGTGTCTCAATGGGTCTGTGAGTGAGAGCATAAGAATCTGAGTGGGTGAGTAAATGGGTGCATGCAAGAATGTCAGAGTGAGTCTGTGACTGGGAGGGTGATTCTCCGGCTGGGTCTGTGAATGGATGCATGTGCCTTGACTGAGTGAGTGAGTGTGTGCATGTATATATTGTGGTAAATAAATAAATAATACCCTATTTTTGACTAGGCATATAGCATAACAGATAGCTCAATAAATAAGAGTCAAGATTCGAGGTAGTAGGAGTTTCTGCAGGTTTATTACAGCATAAGGACAGGATCAGGACAACCTGCATAGGAATAGGACAATAAGGCCCGGCAGCTGCCGGGGCTGGATCTGGAATGAGCGCGCTAACTTTTAATAACAATACACGGGCATATATACATAGCGCGAACACATAGCATTACATTGCAGTAGGCGTAGCAGTGGGTGGAGCAGAAGGCGTGATGCGTAGCAGTCGCGAAAGATAACAGTAAAAAGAGGTGTAACTGGGCGTATACATAGACATGTGGTGCAAACGTAACAGAATATGTCATGAATGGGGCGGAAACATAGGAGGGGGCTACCTAAGGAGCCGGGACCTTTAACCTAATGGTGCGCGTAAACTGGCAATGACGTATTACTAGGAGAAGCTGGGGGCTATGAACTCTGTGCTAGGAGCAGAGACAAAAGTCTGGAGGGTCGGAGCGACTTGTACCTAAACCCTATCTAGTATCTGATGTTTAGGGAACATGTTGATATAAACTAGAAGTCATGAGGGGAAAGGCTAACTTGATTCTAAGACTGGACCATGCATTATTCTACATGTAGTGCGTGATGAAGAATACTAAATGACCATTAAATACAGTATTTCTCTAACGTGGAGCCGCATAGGCTAGACAATGACGGGAACTATTGATGCAGTTCAGTAGCTTAGGAATGCAGAGAAGGAGGACTGAACTGATAACTGGAACTATAACATACTTTTGGCAGACTCAGAGGCAGAGCCAGGCTGCACCGGGCACTGCGAGGCAGGAAGTAAGTGAAGGGTCGAGGATACAGGTGGGGGCTGTATCGCTCCTCTGCGAGACTTCAGGAGACAGGAGCTGAATCTGTGGTCCGGGCCCTGTTGAGGCCTGGAAACGGGGACTTTATAATGAAATAACGTGCACACTGAGAAACGTGGCAACGTAACTTTACATAGGCCTGATATTCGTAGTATTCACGAGGACTGGAAACTAGCGTACTAAAGGTGGACACAACTGTAATTGCGTCATTAATCGGACATGGGGAATAACATATGCATATTGGTCATGCATACATAACATATGATGGATGAGGCGTAGGGACACAGAACATGGCAAAATTTACTTTTCCACAATATGAGTGACTTTCTAAGTGGGTGTGTGTTGCTTAGTATATGAGTGAATGACTGAGTCCATAAGTCTCTGAGACAGTCTGTGACTAAGTTAAGGAGTGACTGTATAGGTATGTTAATGGGTATATGAGTGTCTGAGTGGAACTGTAATGAAATGAAATGAAGAAAATTCTTAATAAAGCGCACTGCGACCAAGCGGCTTCCTGGCGCTGAGGATAGAAGCTAAAGAGAAGGATAACAGCTGCCAGGAGGAGATCAGCCGGAGTACGCTATGGAAAATAAATGTGTCTTAAGGGCTTTACGAAATTGAAGAAAAGTTGGGAAAGATCTAATTGATAGGGGGAGGCTATTCCAGAGATGGGGGGCTAGTACCGAAAACCTGGTACCTCCTATTTTGGATTTGCGAAATCGGGGGACATTAAGAAGAAATTGGTTGGAAGAACGGAGGGCACGGATAGGAGTATAGGAGCTGATGAGTGAATTAATGAACGCTGGGGCAATACGAGTGCGGGCCTGGAAGGCCAAGCATCCCATTTTTAAAAGTGATCTCTGGCAGATGGGAAGCCAATGAAGAGATTTCAGGACAGGCGTAATGTGAGAAGATTTGGGCAAGCGGTGAACAATTCGGGCAGCCTGGTTCTGAATGGCTTGCAATCGGCGGAGTTCGTAAGCCGGAATGCCTGCGTAAAGACTGTTCCAGTAATCAAGACGGGACAGAATCATTGCAAGCATGATCAGTTTGAGGGCTTCGGTAGAAAAGAAGCGGGACACTTTCCGAATAATACGGAGGGAAAGGAAACATGAGGAGACAACAGAGCCAATCTGGGCATGCATGGTGAGGTCCCCACTAACTTTAATGCCCAAGGTCTTTGCAGAAGCCGCTGGTATGGGTGGAGGGCCAAAGGTGGAGGGCCAGAAGGCTGACGACCAAGAGGAGGTGGATGACCGGTCAGGACCAACTCCGTCTTGTCCAGATTGAGCTTAAATTGGTTGCGGTTCATCCACTCCAAAATGAAAGCAAGAGTAGAATGAAATTTCGGTACAGGGTGCAGGGGGGACGAGAGGTCGAAGACAAGCTGGAGGTCATCCGCATAGTTATATACGGAGACCCCCATGTCAAGGAGAGAAAGAATAAGGGGGCAAATATAAAGATTAAAAAGAAGAGGGGACAGGGAAGAACCTTGGGGGACCCCACAGGGGACCAGGCGGGTAGGTGCAATATGGCCAGAGAGATGGACAGCCTGCGTCCGCCTGTTTAAAAAGGAGGCGAGCCAAGAGAGAGTGGTGCCCCGAACGCCCGCCGCGCCGACACAGTCGAGAAGGATGGAATGGTCGACCGTGTCAAACGCAGCGGACAAATCAAGGAGCACCAAGGCTTGAGGCAGGTTGGAGTCCGCCTTACTCTTGAGCTCGTCTAGGACGGACAGGACGACTGACTCTGTAGAATGGACTGGGCGGAAACCCGCTTGGTGGGAGGCCAAGAGATGGTTATCCTCAATAAAGGCGGAGAGACAGGAAGTGGTGTAGCTCTCCAATATCTTTCCAAGGTAGGGGAAAAGGGAGATGGGTCTGAAATTGGAAGGAAGGGAAGAGTCTGCACCAGGCTTTTTAAGAATGGGGCGAACTATTGCAGCTTTGAAAAATTGCGGGACAAGGCCTGAGGAAATAGAAGAGTTAAGGAGAGATAGAAAAGGGTCAGGACAATGAGTAAGAAGCTCCCTTAAAATATGAGCTGGAGCACAGTCAGCCGGAGAGCCTGACTTCACTTTCCGGAGAAGAGCCAGAAAGGTATTTAGAGAGATGGGAGGGAACTGTTCAAAGAGCAGCGGGGGCAGAGGCAACAGGGGGAAAGGAGGGGAGAGAGGAGGTGAAATTGTTGGAGGAATATTGGATTTGATCTTTGCGATCTTCTCTAGAAAGAAGTCGTTAAGAGACAAGCAGAGAGCTTGAGTGGGGACAGGATTGGAGTTGACTCTGTCCGAAGCAACAAGGTTGCAGACTATTGAAAAAATTTCCTTGGGTTTATTTGCTGATAAGGATATTCTCTCCGAGAAATATGTAGTTTTGGCCGAGAGAATGGCCTTCTTGTAGTTCATCAAAAGAAGCTTGTATTTGGCTCGCAAAGAAGGGCAGTAATTGCGTCTCCAATGGCGTTCAGATCGTCTAAGGTCCAATTTAAGAGTTTTTAAGTCATCTGTGAACCATTTTTGGTCGTCATGCGGGCGGCAGATCTTGACTTTTCTAAGGGGGCAACGCAATCACAGGCGGAGGACAGCCACTGATTCACTGCGTCTAATTGAAGATCAAGAGAGAAAGTCCCTAGATCAGGAGGAGAAGCAGTTAAAGAGGAACGGAGAAGGTTGAGATCAACCCGATTCCAATTGCGAGATGTGATATTTTTAGATAAAAGGTTATTTTTTTTGGCTCCAAGATCAATGAAAAATGAAACCAGAAAATGATCAGACCAGGTACAGGGGACAGCTGTAGGAGAAAGAATAGTGCAATTGGCTGACCACACCTGATCTAAGGTATGGCCCTGAATATGGGTAGGGGAGTGGAGGTGAGGGAGAAAGTTGAGACATTGGAGAGTAGCTGAAAAATCTTTTGAGGGCGGGTCCTCTTTAGGATCACCTGGCCAATAATTGAAATCTCCAAGAAGGAGCACTGAGGAGTTATTAACCACGAGTGTGGCCAGTAGTTCTTGTAAGATGGGCACAAAACTGGGCATATTCTGAGGGGGACGATACATTAGAACTATTGTGATAGGAGCTAGGAGGTTGACTGAGCGAGCAACCAAAAAATCTATGCCGGGTATGGGAGAATGAGGGAGAAGCTGAAACTGCAAATGGGAGCGGATAGTCATCGCCACTCCCCCACCGGCTTTACCAGCAGGACGGTCCGCCCTAAGGGCATAATACGAATTGGGGAGGGCGGACAACAAATCAGGGAGAGAGTCAGCGGCAAACCAGGGCTCCGTGAGGAGCAAGAAGTCTGGAGCATCGGTGTCCAATAGGTTAAAGAGCTCGTACTGGTGCTTGCCTGCTGATCTAGTATTTAGCAGGCAGGCAATGGCCATAGTAGGAGGAGAGGAAGAGAGGGAGACAGGGAGAGGGGGAGTCTGTGACCGGGACGATTGCAATACAGGTTCAGACAAGGGAATGGAAGGACCAGGAATGCCCAAGGCTACAATATATGTAGACAGGGACGGAGAAATGGAGCGGACCGAGTTTAAGGAAAGGAGTTGACCTGAAGTGTAAGTGATGGCTGGGGCAGGCTCCGTGGCCCTTGGTCCCTGTCGGTCGCGGACGGGCGCAGACGGGCTTGCCTTTGGCACGCCTTCGGCACGCTGACGGCGCGCCCGCTGCGCCCGTCCGCTGCGCGAACGGAAGAGGCACATTGTTTGTAGGGAGAGAGGCAGGGGGGGGCGTGGCCGATAGACGGTGGGCGTGGCCAGTGGCCTCAAGGGGATGACGGCAAAAAGGTGTAGCCTGCTGCAGCTATGTAGTCTGCTGCGCGGGAATCCCCAAGATGTCAATAACGATTATGAAGAGCCCAGGAGCGGGAGGTAGGCAAATAAAAACACAGTCAATACACAAACAAAAGACAGATTTAAAATAGCAATCCTAGCGTCTCCCGGCTTCCGTTAAGTTAAGGAGTGACTGTATAGGTATGTTAGTGGGTATATGAGTGTCTGAGTGGAACTGTAAGTGGGTGTATGAATATCCTAAAGTGTCTTTCAGTATATATATGTATATATATATATATATTCACTGAAAAAACCATAGGTTATAGACCATATATAGTTAGGAATTAGCATTTAAAAAACCTTATTTTACTCACACAAAACCATTGAAATTCCATATATAGTTAGTTGCACTAACTATATATCGCGCACCCGCAATCCACTGCTGATGATGTCACATATTACATCATTCATGACATGGTCAGTGACATCACTGATGACATCTCAAATGACATCACTGATGACATCACTGATGACATCATCCAGTGACTGTGTGTTTCTGTAAAGTTTAAATATGTTTTACATATTGAAGAATGAGTAGATGTATAAGTGTCTGGACGAAGGATTTAGTAGGTGCATGACTGAATGTATGAGTCAGTGATTAAATGTGTCTCACTGAGTGCATGGGTTAGTGACTAAACTGTCTTAATTTGTGCATCATTATGTCTGTTGTTCTGTAAACTGCTGCATGTGTTGATCAGTAGCTATATGATTAACTATATGGGTTATTGATTGATTATCCAAGTATTTGTATGGGAGACTGAGTGTGTGTGTGGCTGGCTGGGAGGTGTGTGACTCTGTGCAGATCAATGTGTACTTGTATCAATGATTGTATAGGAAAGTAAGTATGTGTTAGTATATGTTTAAAAATGTAAGGTGCTCTATGTTTAACTGTATAGACAAGAAAATGGAAGTGTGATTGATTCTTTACAGGACTGACTAGGTGTGTGAGTAACTCCATGGATGAGTGGCAGAGTGTGAGTGTCTGTATAGGTGTATGACTGCATATGATAGTGTTGTAAAGATGAGTGATTGTATGTATGAATGATTGTATGGGTGAATGAGTGAATGTGTGTGTAGACGTAGGAATCAGTGAGTGCGTATGTAGTAACTAGTATTGGTGTGTCAATGGTTTCAAAAATTATACTCTGTATTTAACACTGGGTGAAACAGAGGTTATATTAAAATGTGAGGAGATGCATTGTATTGTCACATGAATGATATCATCAGTGATGTGGTCATTGATGTCAAATGAGATGTCATCAGTGATGTCATCAGTGATGTCATTTGAGATGTCATCAGTGATGTCATCAGTGATGTCACTGACCATGTCATGAATGATGTAATATGTGACATCATCAGCAGTGGATTGCGGGTGCGCGATATATAGTTAGTGCAACTAACTATATATGGAATTTCAATGGTTTTGTGTGAGTAAAATAAGGTTTTTTAAATGCTAATTCCTAACTATATATGGTCTATAACCTATGGTTTTTTCAGTGAATTTTCAAGGTTTTGTAAATGCTAATTCCTAACTATATATGGTCTATAACCTATGGTTTTTTCAGTGAATTTCAATGGTTTTTTAATAGCAAATATCATAAGCTGTCGAATGTCAAGTACGTGGTAAGTGAAAACATTTTCGTGTTTATGCACACTGATCTGCTTTGAATGGTGCCCCCCCCCCTCATTTCTATTAGGAGTACTCTCTCTTTGCAGATAGTGAAAGGTAGTTAACGCAGGCCTTTGCCCCCGTTGTAATCCGTCGTGCCTGCTTCTCTCTCCATTTGATTGATTGTTATCCAAGTATTTACTGTTTTAGAATTAGTTCTCTTTGGTTCATTCTCTATTTACAAACAAACACAGAGTCGCAATACTCTGTTTAGTCTTTGCAGATAACGAAAAATCGTGTAAAAAAAAGAAAAGGAATCGAGTAAAATCAGTAGGCCACTAATGGGATCTCTTTTTGACCTCGCTAAAATAGAAACATTAGGAACAACCCCTCATGACAAATACAAAACTAGTGAGATGAACTGAACTCCACACAATGATGGCTGCAAAACAGCTCGGCTCCGCCACCCACCCCGCCCAAAATAACGATAAAGAGCGGCTGCCATGATTGGTTGCGGAATGGCCACAACGGAGCTACGAAATGGTGGTGCTCTCATGCTAACCCCAGCTTCAGTCTGAAACATCCAGAAACACTGTAGACTACCAATTCGATCAGTTCCGGTAGCGCCCCAATGTAACCCGGTAGACAAGAACTAGCCCTCCCCTCTTTGACTGATGGTTCTTGTTCCCTGTCCCTTCTGTTGTCATTTAACAGAACTATTTAGCCTGCTGAAAGGGGTTGTGTTTCGACCGCTGGTTGGTGGAGACATTTTGACTATATTCTGGACCTGCGTTGTCGCGTAATGCGTCATATGACGCGCCGCGTTAGCGCATCCGGAAGTCATCCGGGGCGCGCAGCGCGTAACGTAAGCATAACAAGTCATGTGACTTGTTAATAAAACTTTTCATTGGTTCATTTTACTTTTCTTATTCTAATGATGAAAGCCTTGGTCATATCACCTAAAAATTACGCTTTTAATTACTTCCGAACATTATTTTTTCTTAAATATATGTTATAATGTTCCAGGCTAATGTACTTTCCCGGAAATTTTACAACTGTCCTGCAAGTAAAATATATTCTTTTTTCGAGAAAAAGAGCGTTTCTTCGTCCCATGACGGAGCCGTTGAGCAAAAGAGGGTCGACCTGCTGTCTTAGTCGCCGATACGCCTGAATATGAGATTCTTATCGATCACTTTATGTTGCAGGAATAGAAAACACAACAGCCCTTGACCATTTATCTTTACTGCGTTCCTTCGTATTATACCTTTTACCCTTCATGTAATTGGTCTGCTTTATTTCACTTGCCTTTTAATGATTCTAAAACAGTGACTATTATTAAAAACTTTACCAATGTATATACTACTACCATGTTTTCTTTTAAAAACCTTTATTGTGAAAATTTCATTATACAAATACGAGCCTATAACCACGTGGGCCTGCCACGGAGCAAACTGTAATCGTATATGATGAATAGACATTTACACTGTAGAGGAACGTAACGGGCGGGCCATTAGGTTGCAAGAACTAAGGTGTCTAACAGTTACGGAATCGGTGGACGTACATTTTATAATTAAAATACGACAGGGCCAGTTACAATAAAATTATCTAGATATACATTTGCGGGCAAGTACCATGGGTGACGTTAATTCGAATTTTCAACAGTACAGTAATCAATAACACATCAGAACTTAATATCAATAGGGATGTCGAAATATTCAATCAATTCTCGTCCCCGCCCGCCATGTGCTTCAAAACTGCATACGTATCTCGTGATTTCAAGGTTCTGCAACCAGTACACAACAAGGAGTTACGAGTCCCATTTATTCCGGCGCCATTTTGGGCGAGGACGGGCAGGTCCAGGATATAGTCAAAATGTCTCTACCAACCATCGACTATGATGATGTTCATATGCTGTATTTAATAGAGTAACACTCATCTGTCCACATGAAATTAATTTACCACAATCTAAACATGTCATTTTAATCTTTCCAAAGTTCTTCTAAATATTTGGGACCATTTCCCTTGCCTCTGAAGCTCTCAGTGCCACTTCTTTGATGAATGTACTAGCAGGTCAGGGGTTCTCCTCCAAATCTCTCTTTTATGCAGCACTATAATTAATTGGTGCCACCTCTCCATATGACGATGCATGGTATAGTTACCACAACTATATTTTTTTCCGGTTCCTCTGGAGAGTTCATCGTGGCAGATGAAGCGTGTAACGTACCGGGCATTTACCTTTTTTTGCATGTACAGGAAAGGAAAAAAAATCGAGCGTCCGAGTTCTAAGGTGTCCCAGGGCCATTTTAGTGGACCAGGCCCAAATCCAAAGAACAGGCCGCCATTTTGAGAGTCCTCTTGCAGCCGCATGTCGCTACAACATCAAGAGCAGCCGAAACTCAGCTGAATGGCAACTGAAACGGTAAATGGGCGCCCCACTACATTTCAGCATTGTAGGATGACCACACCAGTACAGCAACTTGCTAGACATCACCTCGGTGCCATCCGGATCTCGGCGCCCCACTGCAGATGAAGTGCCTCTCAACTATGAAACCACCACGGTGACATCCGGATCTTGGCGCGTTGTGCTGCCTTCGGCCTATTCGCACATCGGTCCGCTACTGACGCCATCTCACAGGCTAATGGGGTGACCCACGCCGAGTTTCAGCATTGTAGGATGACCACACCAACTTGCTAGACATCACCTCGGTGCCATCCGAATCTTGGCATCTCAACGCCTAGTGGTATCTTCCATACAGAAAATATTGTTACGCTGCCTTTGGCCCCATTCGCACATCAGTCCGCAACTTAGACATCACCTCGGTGCCATCCGGATCTTGGCATCTCAGCGCCTTGTGGTGTCAGTCAGAAAATATTGTTGCGCTGCCTTTGGCCCCATTCGCACATCAGTCCGCTACTGACACCATCTCACAGGCCAATAGGGCGCCCCACGCCGACTTTTACCATTGTACGATGGCCACACCAGTGGCACAACTTGCTAGACATCACCTCGGTGCCATCCGAATCTTGGCATCTCAACGCCTAGTGGTATCTTCCATACAGAAAATCTTGTTACGCTACCTTTGGCCCCATTCGCACATCGGTCCGCAACTTAGACATCACCTCGGTGCCATCCGGATCTTGGCATCTCAGCGCCTTGTGGTGTCTTCTACTCCGAAAATATAGTAGAAAATATTGTTGCGCTGCCTTTGGCCCCATTCACACATCAGTCCGCTACTGACACCATCTCACAGGCCAACAGGGCGCCCCACGCCGACTTTTACCATTGTACGATGGCCACACCAGTGCCACAACTTGCTAGACACCACCTCGGTGCCATCCGGATCTTGGCATCTCAGCGCCTTGTGGTGTCTTCAAATCAGAAAATATTGTTGCGCTGCCTTTGGCCCCATTCACACATCAGTCCGCTACTGACACCATCTCACAGGCCAACGGGGCGCCCCACGCCGACTTTCAACATTGTAGGATGGCCACAGAAGTGCGACAACTTACTAGACACCACCTCGGTGCCATCCGGATCTTGGCGCGTTGTGCTGCCTTCGGCCTATTCGCACATCGGTCCGCTACTGACGCAAACTCACAGGCCAACGGGGCGCCCCACGCCGACTTTCAGCATTGTAGGATGGCCACACCAGTGCGGCAACTTGCTACACACCACCTCGGTGCCATCCGGATCTTGGCATCTCAGCGCCTTGTGGTGTCTTCTACTCCGGAAATATAGTAGAAAATATTGTTGCGCTGCCTTTGGCCCCATTCACACATCAGTCCGCTACTGACACCATCTCACAGGCCAACGGGGCGCCCCACGCCGACTTTCAACATTGTAGGATGGCCACAGAAGTGCGACAACTTACTAGACACCACCTCGGTGCCATCCGGATCTTGGCGCGTTGTGCTGCCTTCGGCCTATTCGCACATCGGTCCGCTACTGACGCAAACTCACAGGCCAACGGGGCGCCCCACGCCGACTTTCAGCATTGTAGGATGGCCACACCAGTGCGGCAACTTGCTACACACCACCTCGGTGCCATCTGGATCTTGGCATCTCAGCGCCTAGTGGTGTCTTCTATTCCGAAAATATTGTTGCGCTGCCTTCGGCCCCATTCACACATCGGTCCGCTACTGACGCCATCTCACAGGCCAACGGGGCGCCCCACGCCGACTTTCAGCATTGTAGGATGGCCACACCAGTGCGGCAACTTACTAGACACCACCTCGGTGCCATCCGGATCTTGGCGCGTTGTGCTGCCTTCGGCCTATTCGCACATCGGTCCGCTACTGACGCAAACTCACAGGCCAACGGGGCGCCCCACGCCGACTTTCAGCATTGTAGGATGGCCACACCAGTGCGGCAACTTACTAGACACCACCTCGGTGCCATCCGGATCTTGGCGCGTTGTGCTGCCTTCGGCCTATTCGCACATTGGTCCGCTACTGACGCAAACTCACAGGCCAACGGGGCGCCCCACGCCGACTTTCAGCATTGTAGGATGGCCACACCAGTGCGGCAACTTACTAGACACCACCTCGGTGCCATCCGGATCTTGGCGCGTTGTGCTGCCTTCGGCCTATTCGCACATCGGTCCGCTACTGACGCAAACTCACAGGCCAACGGGGCGCCCCACGCCGACTTTCAGCATTGTTCGATGGCCACACCAGTGCGGCAACTTACTAGACACCACCTCGGTGCCATCCGGATCTTGGCGCGTTGTGCTGCCTTCGGCCTATTCGCACATCGGTCCGCTACTGACGCAAACTCACAGGCCAACGGGGCGCCCCACGCCGACTTTCAGCATTGTAGGATGGCCACACCAGTGCTGCAACTTGCTGGACACCACCTCGGTGCCATCCGGATCTTGGCGCGTTGTATTGCCTTCGGCCTATTCGCACATCGGTCCGCTACTGACGCCGCCTCACGTGCCAACGTATTTTCTCCGCATTTTACACCCTATGCCGCATAACAGGTCATGTGACTTGTTTATAAAACTTTTCATTGGTTCATTTTACTTTTGGTTTCCTAATGATGGAAGGCTTGATCATATGACCTCAAAATAACACTTTTCATTGGATGAAAACAATTTTTTTTTCCCAAACGATGAAAGCCCCACCTTGTTTCTGGATGTTTCAGACTGAAGCTGGCGTCAGCATGAAAGCACCACCATCTCGTGGCTCCGTCGTGGTCATTCCGCGAGCAATCATGGCAGCCGCTCCCCACCGGAAGCCTGCAGGAGTCGGAGCCCCCAAAACTTTTGATGAATTCTCAAGGCGGAGGGGACGCTTTCGAGAATGGGGTCCAAGACCTAGCAGACAAGCGTCCGATTTCCAAGGTGTCCCAGGGCCATTTCAGTGGACCAGGCCCAAAAAGGAAACAGCCTGCCGCCATTTTGAGAGTCCTGTGACAGCCGCCTATCGCTGCACCGCAAGAGTGGGCGCAACTCAGCTGAATTGCGGCTTTTGACACAGTGGACCAAAAACGGACGGAATGGCAACTGAAACGGTAAAGGGGCGCCCCACTACAGCAGACGAGACTCCACCTGGAGAGGCCCGTTCACGCCGCCTCCCCCGGGGCGCCCCACGCCGTTATTCGGAGCAGCATTGTAGGATACCAAAACCAGTGCGGCAACTTACTGGACATCACCTTGGTGCCATCGTTCTGCTGCCTTGGAACTATTCGCGCAACAGTTTGCTACTGATGACCCACCCCCCGCGACGCCCCATGCCGTTATTTGCTGGGTGGCAACTTACTAGACATCACTTTCGTGTCATCTAGATTTCGGCGCGTTCTGCTGCCTTGGAACTATTCGCACAATAGTTTGCTACTGATGACCTACCCCCGCGACGCCCCACGCCGGAAATCTGGACGTTGTGCTGCGTTGGGACTATTCGCACAGCCGACCGCTACTTCGTTGTTTTTCCCTAAAAATGTTTATATGTTATTACTATTTTTGTTTTCTTGTATATATTTATAAATTATTAAAGTTTTATAATCTTACTACTTTGTCGGAGTGCTATATATATTTAATGTGACACATAATTGTAAAAACTTTGATGTACAAAGAGTCATCCCTGGAATCTTCCGCTTCAGGCTCGGTCCCCTCCCCAATCACAATACAGGATGGTTTTCAGATAATAGCAACGCTTCTGCTGTGACGGATCTCATCCAGTGTGGGCCTTGATCTACTATAACTCCTTTGAAGAGGGGTGATTCTTTACAGCTGTGGCCATAAACTACATCTGCAGGGCTAGCTGATACCCTAGGACCAGCCTGGACAATCGGACACAGAGGAAAAGGAGTGTCAGAGGGTGCGGTAGTGAATAGGGCGAAAGGGAGGTGTCGGGCGGGCACAGGGTGTGATTCTCAGGGAAGAGCAGCGCAGATGGGGGGAGGTTTATTACCCATGCATAAGACAGAGAGCGGGGGTGACCACTGCCTGGGGGAGATGCTTGCGAGGGTGGGGAGCCATGCTAAGGATCGACAGCGTGCACAGAGTGGGTCTGGTCAAGGCATCTAAAATGGCTGCCGTGCACGACAAAAGTGTGGCATTTGAAAAAAGACAAGAAGGCGCAGACAATGTTTTTCAACACTTCCTGATTTCCTTCGAATCGAACGTTAACAGACGTTGGGGCATATTACCAAAGTTAAGCGATATTTATCCCTAACGATGCTTAGCAACGATTTTTTTACCGTCAGAAATTATCGCAGATAAACCTTGCTATTATCAAGGTTTATCGGAAATACGATAAAAAACGACCGCAATGCATTAATATCGCTGAAAACTCAGCGATATTCATGCATTACCGAGCTAATGCTCTTAGCCATGTTATCCACCTCCCATTGGATAACATGGCTAAGAACTGCTCAGGGCAGGTGGTAGCTTTTGGAGATATTCGCGCTTATCTCGAATATTTCCAAAAGTTGATAATAGGAGATAGCGATGTTAGCGACTGTTTCCAGTTGCTAACATCTTGGCATGCCCACTTTGCATGTCATTAGTGATAAATATCACTCACATGCAAAGTGGGGCCCAAGATGGTCGCTATCTTCTACTAGCCGTCGCTAACTAGTGTTAGCAACAGCTAGGTAATACACATATAATTTTATCTCCACGAAGCGGAGCGCTGTTACAGATATATATCTTGTTTTTGAACGTTAATTTCTCAAAATGCACTGAAGCACATATATTGAGACCTAGCAAAGGCACATCGGGCTACCAGTCCCTACAATTTTGCCAAGTTTCGTGCAAATCCATTCAGCTGTTCGATCCTACCGAGAGACAAGATGGCGGCCGCTACGGATTGTTTGGAATGTTTACAGACACCGGAGAGCCAATCAGCTTCGCTTCGCAAAGCTCCGTAACGCGAAAAGTACGCGAAGCGGTGCGGTGTTACAGATATATATCTTTTTTTGAACGTTAATTTCTCAAAATCCACTGGAGCACATATATTGAGATCTAGCAAAGGCACATCGGGCTACCAGTCCCTACAATTTTGCCAAGTTTCGTGCAAATCCATTCAGCTGTTCGATTATTATTATTTTTATTTTTTTTTGCCCCGCGGGGCCCTTTTAAAACCTCCACATCAAACCTAGGGGGTCAGCGACAATGTACTATGCCCCCTTATGGTCATTTGCCCCTTCGCTTTGGCCTCCTCTTGTCTCTCGATCCTACCGAGAGACAAGATGGCGGCCGCTACAGACTGTTTGGAATGTTGACAGACGCCGGAGAACCAATCAGCTTCGCTTCACAAAGCTCCGTTGCGCGAAAAGTACGCGTCCTGGGCCGCTGCCCAGTCCGCTGTTACAGATATATATCTTTTTTTAAACGTTAATTTCTCAAAATCCACTGGAGCACATATATTGAGACCTACAAAAGGCACATCGGGCTACCAGTCCCTACAATTTTGCCAAGTTTCGTGCAAATCCATTCAGCCGTTCGGGCTAAAAGTGAGGCCAACCGCCCTATGGAAATTAACATGGGAAAAACGCGTTTTGGGACCCCCCTTTTTTCTCGGCCCCCCCTTGACGAACCCCCCCAAAATTTTCAGGGGCTGCTCAGAAACAAAATGTGCCATTTTCCTGAACATTTCAGCCAATTCCGTCCACAAACGCCAAAGTTATTAGACATAGAATTTTCAAAAAACCCATAGAGAAAAAATCCTAACTATATATACCTACTGGCGACCGCCAGTAGGTAATATATATATATATATATATATATATATATATATATATATATATACATATATATATTACCTACTGGCGGTCGCCAGTAGGTAGTTATAGTTAGGACCTAGTTTCCATAGGAAATCCTCAACATTCTATTTGGATTAACTTTGGCCCTGGTGGATGAATGTTTGCGAATTTCTCAAAGAAGATGGCTCGGTCCGTTGCGCTCCTTCCCTGAAAGTTTGGGGGGGAATGGTGAAGTGGGGGCTGAGATAAAAGGGGGGTCCCAAAACGTGTTTTCTCCATGTTATTTTCCATAGGAGGTTTAGACACGGCTACAGGTCGAATGGCTGAATGGATTTATAAGAAATTTGGCAAAACTGTAGAGTCCGGCTCGCAGATTACGCTTTTTTTGGAATGGTGGAAATCTGTTCAGTAGTTGCTGAGAAAATTAAAGTTAAAGTCAATTATATATCTATAAGTGCGCACGGGTGCGCGCACTCAAGCGGCTGCGCGCGAGCGGAATTTTTTTTTGCTGGTGAGGTCTGTTAACGTTCGATTCGAAGGAAATCAGGAAGTGTTGACCGCCATTTTGTCACTGCGAGTAAATATATTCTCATTTCAAAGCGTTGGAACATGGAAAGGGGAAAAGGTAGAGATTGTTTTGCTGCGTAGGTTCTCTCAGGGTGTGCAGTAAGGCCCTTAAACGCGAAAATATATATATATATATATTTTTTTAAAGTTGCGGGGTGCGCGCACTCGGGCGCGCACACCTATTTACAAGAGTGTGAAATTGGAGATAAATCAGAAGTTTGAGTGCTTTGATATAAGGTGGCTCTGAAAAGAGCCCTTGTGTTAATTGAGTTTTTTCTGCATTTATAAGTAAGTACCGATGCAGAGTCTGATGTTGCAGAGGAAGATTTTGTTTCCCTCATCCGTGAAATGAACACCATCTGTCCTATAGATGTCTTGCATGTGGTAACGCAAGTTGTTACGGTAAATAGAACCCATGCTATAATCTCTGAGGAAAGCAGAAACAGATTTATTAACATGTCTCCTTGATTTCTCAATTTGTGCACAATGTTGATTGGACCAATTCCATTTCTGTCTTTGGCATATATTGGAATATACCAAGGCAGTTCGAGGAAAAAGTGTCATCAATTGTCTAAAGGTGTCTTTTAGAAGCATTTCCAGACCTACCCCAGTCAATGTGCCTAGATCGTTCCCACCACAGTGCACAATTATAAGGTCTGGTTCTGGGAGATGCATAAAAGTTTTCACCAATGGTATTAATTGGTGACATCTTAATCCTCTTTGCCCAATCCACGTTATCTGCACATTTGGTAAATCAAGGTTGGAAATTCGTCTGCTTGCTGCATATTTTCCACTCCAGTGAATATAGCTGTGTCCTAAAAGCCAAACCTTCATTTTCAAGGCAGATGCACTCGTACTCCGATGGGTTCTGGAAGTGGAATGGCAGTTAGAAGCTGAAAGTCAGGATAAAAAAATGGATGAAGCTTGGTGTGGTTGAAAAACGAAAAATGATTGGTTGATTGTAATACGTGAAGATTGAAGACTACGTTGCATGTTAATGTTATGTAAAAGAAAAAGTAGTATTGGGTGTGAAAAAAATGACATGTAACAGAGCTGTGGATAGGCAGGTGTTTCTGGAGGGAAAACAGTGTTGTTAGTTTGCTGTAGAACGTTGAGATATGAACTTTTGACCTGTGCCTTCAGCCAGGTGCAGAATGAGGTGTTACCATGGAAACAGCCAGAGATGGCAGTGGGTGATGGGTGACTTTTATGTGACATTGAAAATATTGTGAGGGACAACCAACTGAAATGTAAATTTGAATACAAAATTTTGCGGGAGGAAATATGATTGGCTGAAGAGACATATATGAGTCTGTATTGACTGGATATCTGTGCCATTGAATTTTGGTTGCAGTGATAGCAGCATAATTGAGACTTCTGTCAAACGAATATCTATTTTGTGACTGTCACTGTTGTACATCGTACAAAGCATTGGTAAAGGTAAGTCTGTAACTGTTTGTTTTGTCATGTACCGTAAAATATGGTTTACTCACAAACAATGAATGATTTTCCTCATAGTTTGAAACTAAAGTCATTTTTGGCTGTCATAATGTGTTGTATTTCTAAAACTATTTTTAATTTAAATGTGAAATATGAAGTTTAAAATATGTTTAATATAAAGAGTAATTATTTGTGTGATTTTGAAGCCTTTATATATAATGAGAGAAGTTGTTTATGAAGTGAAAAAATGATATTAGCAGAGAGACAGATAATGCAGATAGAGAGAGAAATGGTAAATTACATGTGATACCGTCGTGAAAAAATGTTAATGGTTAATGAATTCGTAAACTTTCTGTCACACGACAAAATTAGAGTGCGGGTTCTGGACGCGGCCTGCATTGGTGGGTGTAGGGTGAGAGGGGCAGGTGGTTGAGTGAAATAAAATGAAAAGTTGGTATATTACATGTGATACCGTGTTGAAAAAGTGGTAATGTTTAATGAATTCTTAAAGTTTGTGTCAGACGACAAAATTATAGTGCGGTTTATGGCCGCGGCCTGCGATGGTGGGCGTAGGGTGAGAAGGGCAGGTGGTCGAGTAAAATAAAATGAAAAGTTGGTACATTACATGTGATATCGTCTTGAAAAAGTGGTAATGCTTAATGAATTCTTAAACTTTCTGACAGACGACAAAATTACATTGTAGTTTGTGGTCGCGGCTTGCACTGCTGGGGTGAGAGGGGGAGGTGGTCGAGTAAAATAAAATGAAAAGTTCTGACCATGAGGTTGTACACAGATTTGTGCAGTAAATGTGTTCGTAAATTGAGGTACCAAACGGAGTATAAAAATATCTCTCTCACTCCTGCTGTTTGACTGCATCTTCATCTCCCTTCTGTTTTCCGTCTCCGTTGCCCTGTGTTATCTTATTGTGTGTGTGTCTGTCTGTGTCTGCCTTCAGTCCGGGTTGAGGAACTTTGTTGTGTAGGCACACACAGATAGTCTCATCAAAGTAGTTGGAACGTTTTGAAAAAACTATTTATGTAATTGAAATGTGTTTTTGAAGCGCTAGTGAATGTTTTTTTTCACAATTACCGCTCGGTTGTTTCCATAGAGCAGAGGGTATGTTGTATTTCACTACATAGTGCCTCTGCATCTGCACTCTGTTCTCTGGTGGCTGGCGGAGAAGTGTTTGTTATTGTGGAGATTAAAGCGTGATAAGGAGTGAAATACGACATAGCGTCTGGTCTGTAGAAGCATGGGAGCAGTGATTAACACTGAGAGAAGCGGAACTGCGGTAGTGCTTGCTAAGAGTAATACATTATTTTTTACAGAGGTACAACTGTCTGATGGTGCGCGACCTACTAAGAAAGGGTTCACGGGCTGTTATAGGCCTGTGGGTTCTAGTATGAGTAAATCAGGTCGACAAAAGAAAATATTAAGTTAGTACAGCTGAAGTTACGTGGAACACATGGATACTGTTTCAATATACAATCATTTTACTTGATATTATGGATTAAAAGAGAGAACGTGTATATTTGAAATGTTTATTCAGAAATGCACTGTTTTCAAGGCAAGTTTCTTATCTAATACGAGTACAGACATTGCAAAAAACAAAGTAATCGGTATAGCCACTAGTACATAAAATACAAACGGTATAGTTGATGAAAAATTAATATGGTTTAGCAAAATTAATTATACACTCTTATGAGGAAGTATATTGGGGCAGATTTATGAAGGCCTTGCGCCACCGGTGCGTCACTTTTAACATGGGAAAAAGTGACACACCGGCGGCGCAAGGCCTTCATAAATAAGGCTCATTATATGTTAATAAATGGAAGAAGGTCTCTGGCCTTTCAGTTTAGGAACGATACATGAAAATGCTAGTGGTTAGACAATATGTCTTTATCAATGAGCTCTCTGCATGCGAAACACTATCACGTTTCTGTTATGCTATTGTGTAAGGGAAAAAAAACATTGTGCCAAAACCGACAAAATGGCGAGAGGTGCATGTATGTAATGTGTTGGATCGTTCGCAAATCAGTGTTGAGAAGAACTACTGTATTGAGATATCTTTTGAAGGTTGCAGTATTGCATTTGAAGTACAGTACGAAAAACAATGGAATAAAATTATAGTGCAGTTTGTGGCCGCGGCCTGCGATGGTGGGCGTAGGGTGAGAAGGGCAGGTGGTCGAGTAAAATAAAATGAAAAGTTGGTACATTACATGTGATATCGTCTTGAAAAAGTGGTAATGCTTAATGAATTCTTAAACTTTCTGACAGACGACAAAATTACATTGTAGTTTGTGGCCGCGGCTTGCACTGCTGGGGTGAGAGGGGGAGGTGGTCGAGTAAAATAAAATGAAAAGTTCTGACCATGAGGTTGTACACAGATTTGTGCAGTAAATGTGTTCGTAAATTGAGGTACCAAACGGAGTATAAAAATATCTCTCTCACTCCTGCTGTTTGACTGCATCTTCATCTCCCTTCTGTTTTCCGTCTCCGTTGCCCTGTGTTATCTTATTGTGTGTGTGTCTGTCTGTGTCTGCCTTCAGTCCGGGTTGAGGAACTTTGTTGTGTAGGCACACACAGATAGTCTCATCAAAGTAGTTGGAACGTTTTGAAAAAACTATTTATATAATTGAAATGCTTTTTTGAAGCGCTAGTGAATGTTTTCTTTCACAATTAACGCTCGGTTGTTTCCATAGAGCAGAGGGTATGTTGTATTTCACTACTTAGTGCCTCTGCATCTGCACTCTGTTCTCTGGTGGCTGGCGGAGAAGTGTTTGTTATTGTGGAGATTAAAGCGTGATAAGGAGTGAAATACGACATAGCGTCTGGTCTGTAGAAGTTTGGGAGCAGTGATTAACACTGAGAGAAGCGGAACTGCGGTAGTGCTTGCTAAGAGTAATAAATTATTTTTTTACAGAGGTACAACTGTCTGCATGGTGCGCGACCTACTAAGAAAGGGTTCACGGGCTGTTATAGGCCTGTGGGTTCTAGTATGAGTAAATCAGGTCGACAAAAGAAAATATTAAGTTAGTACAGCTGAAGTTACGTGGAACACATGAATACTGTTTCAATATACAATCATTTTAGTTGAGATTATGGATTAAAAGAGAGAACGTGTATATTTGAAATGTTTATTCAGAAATGCACTGTTTTCAAGGCAAGTTTCTTATCTAATACGAGTACAGACATTGCAAAAAACAAAGTAATCGGTATAGCCACTAGTACATAAAATACAAACGGTATAGTTGATGAAAAATGAATATGGTTTAGCAAAATTAATTATACACTCTTATGAGGAAGTATATTGGGGCAGATTTATGAAGGCCTTGCGCCGCCGGTGCGTCACTTTTAACATGGGAAAAAGTGACACACCGGCGGCGCAAGGCCTTCATAAATAAGGCTCATTATATGTTAATAAATGGAAGAAGGTCTCTGGCCTTTCAGTTTAGGAACGATATATGAAAATGCTAGTGGTTAGACAATATGTCTTTATCAATGAGCTCTCTGCATGCGAAGCACTATCACGTTTCCGTTATGCTATTGTGTAAGGGGAAAAAAACGCGCCAAAACCGACAAAATGGCGAGAGGTGCATGTATGTAATGTGTTGGATCGTTCGCAAATCAGTGTTGAGAAGAACTACTGTATTGAGATATCTTTTGAAGGTTGCAGTATTGCATTTGAAGTACAGTACGAAAAACAATGGAAATATTATTGCAAGAACATATTTTTCTCTTATGTATTAAAAAATATTTTAGTTTATGGAAAATTAAAGGAGCAGAGGTGTGTGAGGCGGAAATAAGCAGTTCAAATGCGAAATGGCGTTTACAGTTATAAAAAACTCATTCTATATTTACACATTAATTAGGGCACATGTAGCATATATTACCGAGTTTTGCTTCGAGTGCGTTTGAAAGAACATAAGATAAGATATACAATAGAATTGTTGAGATTAGACTTTAATAAAAAATAAAGTTCAAAATCGAGTAGCTGAAGAAAAAAAAATTAGTCCACAGAAAAGATCAAAATTTAACCAGCAGGAAATCATAATGTCCACTGTTAGTAAAGCCAATAGGTCTGTTCATGTTAAGAAAATATCCAAGAAAACGTGAAAAAGATAGGGAGGCAAAACGAAATGTGGACGTCAATGTCTTGCATAACAGTCATGCAAGTATTGTATAGGCAAAGTAGGCAGCAAGTGCCTCTAACAGGAAGTCACTGTTATGATCCGAAAACATGTCAGCCATCCAATTGAAAAGAGGAAAGCAGCATTCATGATCTGGTATTATCGGAGCCTCTAGTACCATCAGAGGACAGCTCGGTGGGTTTTCAATGTAGCTGTCTGTCAGGAAATCTTGCGCCGCTGCGAATATATTCCAATGACCTAGAACTCCTTGTATCGCTGCAAAGGCCATAATCCCTCCGTTGCAACATAGCTGTTCATGATCAATTAATGGATTCATGAGATGATTGTAATTCACTTCAGGAGGTACCAAGTTGCAGAGACATAAGTCCAGGGCCCACATGAAATCACAGCTCAGGCAATGAAATACAGGCTGTACACAGGTGAAATAGGAATATCGAAATGATAATCGATATGAAGTATTCAAAGTCGAGAGTGCTAAGATGCCGTAGTAGTCAAGCATCTTCTGGCGAAATAGTTCTAAGTGTTCCGGCTTGTTTGCGAAGACAGGAGGGACATCCATTTTGAAATAAACGAGATGGGAACACAAACGTCGCAGCACTGGCAGTTCAACAGGCAGTCCACAGAAATAGGTCGCAGAGCATGGAGTGAAGAGTAGCAGAATGACTTGATATAAATTTTGGCAGTCCGGTCACTAAACCATTGCTTAGTAGTTATAAAAAAAATAGCCTGTCTTGAAGTGGAGGATGCGTTTAAAATTAAGGGAGTCACCTCAGTAAATTGTAAAGGAAGGCCACTCTTTTATAAGGAATGGTGTTGTCTGTGAATATTAGCTAAGTGAAAGATATGTTCGCGAACAGATGCTACGCTAACTTCTTTTTGTGACAATAAGGCTGTTGTTCATGTCTTGTGATTCAAGGCCGGAATTCGCTGCCAGATGGAAACATCAAGGTTCAAATGCATGGGGTAGATAAACTACATTCTTAAAGGGAAGCAAATGCAGAGTGATTTTTACCGCGTAAGCTTTGTCGTTTAAAAAGTCATAGTGATTTTCATTATATGTAAAAAATAATATCACTGATGAAGAATGAAAAAAAATCGTTATAATAATAGGCACTGGTGTATTTTTGGAAAGATATGCAACATTACAGGGATTCCACTTAAATAAGTCATGTAATTGAAAGTGCCTGCATGTGGACGACTAAATATATGTTTAGGCGTTTAATATGCAGCTTTGAAAAAAAACGTGTGTATGGTTTAAAAATCAAATGTAAAGGTTTAAAGCAGGAGTTTCCAAAGCGGTCGTGGAGGGCCAGATGTGTGGTAGATTAAAAAAATTACTACATGTTTTTCAATTGAGTTATCTAAAAAATATGTTTCATTATCTACTGTGTAGTTTTTCAGCATGTTGCTTATTGTTTGAGTTTTACTATTGCTGTGTCTTATACATTTTCAAGGGGCGTATCTAGGGTCATGGTGGCCGTGGGCAGGGAGCGTAGGTAGGGGGCCCTGTAACAGGGGGTCCAGGCGGGGCGGAGTGCGGAGCCCAGTGAAGAGGGGGGAGGGGTGAGGGTGTTTGGAAGTGGAACAGAGCCAGAGGACACGTAATTCTTGGCATGGGCCATCACAGAAACATGTATCTATTGTCAAAGAATTATTATATTAAGGATATATATTGGCATGGTGGCCCCTGGAGTTTGGTGATCCAGTGCAGGTGTACAGCTTGCATATGCCTAAGGCCAGCTCTGCATTTTCTGTGTATGCAGTTGTTGTCCGTTACATGGGTTTTTACAAAACGTGTGTGTGGTGAAAATGGAATGTAAAGGTTTAAAGCAGGAGTTTCCAAAGCGGTCCTGGAGGGCTAGATGCATGGCAGATTAAAAAAAAATTACTACATGTTTTTCAATGGGGTTATCTTAAACATATGTTTCTTTATCTACTGTGCAGTTTTTCTGCATGTTGCCTATTCTTTGATTTTTACTGTTGCTGTGTCTTATACATTTTCCAGGGGCGGGTATAGGGTCATGGCAGCCCTGGGCAGGGAGCGTAGGTAGGGGGCTCTGTAACAGGGGGTTTGGGCGGGGCGGAGCGTGCAGCCCACTGAATACGGGGGGGTGGATCAAGGTGTTTGGAAGTGGATCAGAGCCAGAGCACGCCAAATTCCTGCTATGGGCCGGTACGCAAATATGTAGAGGATTATTATATTAAGGATATATATTAATATGGTGGCTCCTGGGGTTTGGTGGTCCTGTGCAGGTGTACTGCTTGCATATGCCCAAGGTTGGCCCTGTATTTTCTGTCTATGCACTTGTTCTCCGTCACATGGGCTTTTAGTTATGAAGGCCTTGTCTCGCTGGTGCATCAGTTTTAACATGGGAAAAAGTGACATATCTGTGGCGCAATGGTTTCATAAATGAGACATTTTGTATCTTATTGTAATGATAGAGAATCTTGGGGAATTTATCTGTTATGCTTGTTCTTTGCTATAATGGCTCTATGTTGTGTAAGAAATAAGTCTGTAATAAGTTAATTAAATGTTATTATTTTCTTTTTTACAGTGTTTGGTGGTGAAAAGCAACAACCTGCCTTCTGAATTACACAATTTGAGGAATTATATTCTTTTTTTCAGGTGAGTTGGTATTTTTGCATAGGCAATTTTTTTGGGTGCACATGAAAATAATGAAGAAGATTTTTTTAAATGTTTGTAAAATTTCATTTTGAAATATGATTTTATTTTGAATTATTCACATGGGTTGTATCTGCTTATACTAGATATGTATTTTGAGATATTCTCCACTGACAGTTGAAATTATCTTTTAATGGGCTTGGTGCATGTGTTGTTTTTGATGGAGTTCAGATTTATGGATCATTGGGGAATAATTCTTTCATGTTTCCATTACTTAAATCTTGTGAAGTGCTCATGATTTTTGAAATCTTGTTGCATTATGTTTGGCAGTCTTTCTCTTTTATTTACAGAGAGGTATTATGATATGGTTCTAGGTGTGATGGGTATCTTTCCTGCATATCTGTGATTATACTATGTATAGGTATTGTTTTACATATTCATGCAGAGGTTTATTATGAGGTTGTTCTTCATGCTTAGTATGACATTTTGTATATGCTATGACATTTACATGGTGAGTATGCTGTTGAAACATAAAAGGAACTGTCTCTGTGGAAAGTAGTAATCTGTTAAGTGAATGCTATGGTTTGTATAGTGTGAGCCTTCTCTTCAGAGTGCATATAGTTTACATAGCTCTTTGTACTGGTAAACTGAAAAAATGGGTCTCTAAAAATTAATTCTACAGTTAATCAATATTTGTGATATCTAGAAAATCTAAAAAAGAGATTTTACTGTAAAATGTCTTTTAATAACAGTAATTATTTAATGGAAAAAAAGATCAGTGTTAATGTTTAGGGTTATATTGCCAATTTCTTTTCAAAACAAGCGGAACGTGGTATCTTAATATATATACAGTTAATAAGTTAGAAATTATAAAAATATATGTAGTTTAAAAATTAGTAAAGGTACTTTTAAGTTATACATTTATGAAAAAAGATATAATTTAGTCTGTATATTTTTTTAAAAGGATACAGAAGAATAAACTGAGTCTAGTTATGGAGAATTCCTCAGAAGAGAAACAAATTCATTTTGAAATCATTAACGAAGTGATGGAGGAAATCTTAGATGCAGTCTTTGAAGAGGAAATAGATGAAAATAATGATTTTATGGACATGTCTTTAGACTCAGCTTACTTAGAGATGGTAGAAGGAGATGAGGACTTTGGACTTGAAGAAGTTACTGATGATATAATGCTGGAAGTTCTACTAGATTATGAACTTTTCAATGAATAAAACATTTTTTGATAGTAAAGCATTCTTGAAGACAGTTTTCTTGTCCTATTCATCGATGATGTGCTTTATGAGAGTGATAAGACATGTTCTCATGAAGTGTAAAAGAGATTGTAGTAAAAAAGGTTAAAACATCTACGATGACCCATAGTTCTTGAAAAAAGTGTACTGTTTGTATGCTTTAAAATTAGAATTAAAAACTGTCTATAATGTTAAAACAGATATGGAGTGTGATAAAATTAAGAACCAACATTTACTACAGGATTTCCTACTCTGTTCAGAGACTTTCTGTTATTTTCTTTATTCTACTTAGAAAATGAATCTGTGGTTTAAATTTGTACGTTATATGCTAGTAGTCAACTATAATATTTGTTATGTTTGTGTTTTACAGATTGAGAATTTCATCAAAATCTTAAATTAAGATGCCGACCAGAACTGAAAAAAGAAAGCTCTATAAACGGACTTACAATTTGAAGAAGAAAGGAATTGAAGAAGTATCAAAAGAACATAGGACGGATAAAAAGAAGAGTGCTTCTGGTAAGCAAACCAAAAAGTTTTTGAGAGCAATATGTGGAAGGAAAAATGTTAGTATTGAAGTCGACAAGGAAAAAAGTATACCAGTATCAAGAAGGAGACATGGAACCAAAGATAAAAATGTTTCTGGAATCAGCAGACAGGAAAATCTGTACAGTAAAACTCGGATGAATCAATTTAGCCAAATCAGGAAGCGTATGTTTTACAAAAGAGTAGTTTCAAATTTATTACAAAAGGAGAAAGTTTCTAAAAGAAGATCTGCTTTTCTTAAGAAGAAACAATATATAAAGGGTATTGTTGAGCGCGCATTTGAGACAAAAAGAAAATTATTTATTTTAGTACTTAATAGAATAAATACGCTAAATAAGGCAATACAAGTTTTAAAAGCTAAAAGTAAATGGAAGAGACACATAAATAGGAGTAATTTTTGTAAAGTGTTTTCTGGGAAGTGGATGCATACTTCTACTTCTGAACCATTTTTTAATGAAGAGTTACTTTCAAAGTATCGATTTGTTGCATGCAGTTGACACCAGTGGTCGAGGATATGAGGTGAAGGAGGGATGTGTAATTGAGAAAGAGAAAATTGTGGTTAGAAATGCAGAAGAGGTGATGGCTGGAGAAGCCTCAGGGGGACGTCCTAATGTTCCTGTTTACAGTTGGAATTGTAGTAGCATTTGTAGTGTACGACAGGATTCAATTGATTTCTTTCGCAATTTCTTACGTAAGTACACTAAAGAAAGTCTTAGAAAAAAATTGTTATGTTGCAAGAATTAGATCATTGCAGAGTGCGAGAAAAAATAGGTCTGCAAGGTCATTCTCTGGCTTGCCTTTCTAAAAAAATATGCCAGAGTGTGTTTCATCACTTCAGGATGTTAGCAGTGCATCATACTAAAATGAGAAAATTAGTGAGAAAGTTGTATTATGCAAAAAGTCCAGCACTTAAACTTAAACAGTTAAATAGTGCTCTTTTGCATGGATGTGAATTAGATGTTAAGAAGATTTGTGCAGAAATTGAGGTAAGTTATTTTGGTCCAGAGGAAGATAATGCAGAAACTGATATAATCATAGAAGGAAATGTGTTAGAAAATGTTGGACATGTTAATATTGAAAATTTTGAACAGGAAATAATAAAGTTTAAGGTAATTGCAGGTGAGAAATCACATTTTTCTTGTGTCTGTTGTCGACGCATTCATTACAAAAGTCAAACTAGGTTAGTTGATTTATATTTAAAAAGTGAAGATGAAAATAATGGTCAATGGAAAGATTTTGCAACTTATTTGTTGGTGGAAAAATATTTTGATTTGGGTTTTGAGCAACGTATTTGTAAATATTGCTATAATAAATTAAATGAAAATAAAATGCCTGCTAGAGCTGTTCATAATAATCTAGAGTTCATAAATATTCCATCAGAATTGATGGATTTAAATACTTATGAGACTATTCTGATCCAATGTGTACATCCTTTTCAGGCTATTGTTCGTATGGAGCCTAAGACTGGTAAATTAAATCCTTCAGATTTACAAAGAGGATTAAAGGGTAGAGTTGTATATTTGCCACTTGATTTAAAAAAAATATGGAAACAATTGGTGTTGAAAATGTAGAAGAGGAACCTCTAGTTATTCTAGTTAATGGTGTACCTACAAAGAGTAAGAAAATCTGGCAAGATTTAGTGGATGTTAGAAAAGTCAAAAAGGCAACGTTGTATTTAGTTCAAAACAATAAGTACTATAAAGATGTATACCTAGAAGAAGAAGATGTAAGTGAAGAAGAGGAGAGTGATTTGTCTATTGGACAAATTGAAAAAGTTGACCTATCCAGAAGTGAAGAAATTTATGAACATTACAGTGTTCATCCACTGCATTCCAAAGAAGCAATAGGGAATGCTATTGAATTATTTCAGATGAAAAAGGCGAAAGGAAATCCTATTAGTGTGTGGGAAGAAAGTTTGGAAGGTCGTTGTTTCCCACAGTTATTCCCTACAGGTGAAGGTACACGATATGATGATCGACCTATGCAGATTCCTGCATCTGAATACCGGACAACAAGATTATATGCAGAAGATCCGAGGTTTCGCCAATGCATTCCATATTTGTTTCATCTTCTGTTTGAGAGTGACTTATCTGGTCTCTCTTATGCAGTAAACCATATCTTAAAAAGTGGAGTTCATCTGCATAATATTTCAGCAAAGGAATTTATGGATAAAGTGCAACAATAAGATAGTGTTTTGGATTCACATCTAATTAATTTAATGGCTTGTCAGCGTGGTACTAATGAGTATTGGTACCGTCGTCATGGAGATTTGAAGTGCATGCTTAGAAACTTAGGAGCAACAACATGGTTTTTAACTCTAAGCTGTGGAGAGTATGCTTGGGAAGATTTACTTGAATTTCTTCAGGAGGCGAATGCAAACATAGAAAATATAAACTACAAGACACCCGGAGAACTGTGTTCGTTAGATCCGGTTAATGTTTGCAGATATTTTAATCATAGATTTGAAGCTATGATGTCTTTTCTTACAAACAAGAAAAATCCGCCTCTTGGTGAAGTACTGGATTTCTTTTGGAGAAAAGAATACCAAGCAAGAGGTGCTCCTCATATTGATATGCTGTTATGGATCAAGGATGCTCCTAAATTTGGAAGAGACTCGGATGAGACTGTACTGTCTTTTATTGAACAGTATGCCACTTGTGACATACCTAATAGTACAACTGATAAGGACTTAAGAGGAAAAGTGTTACGCTTTCAAAGTCATCGTTGTGGAAAATATTGTCGGCGAAAATTCAAATCAAAGAGTAAATTCTACACCAAATGTCGTTTTGGATTTGCACGACCGGTACTTTCAAAAGGAAGAGTCAACAATTTGATGTCATCTTTGTGACATAACATCAGAAGAAGGTCACCTAAAAATACGTACAATTTAAGAAGAGGTGAAGAATCCAAATATATAAATGACTATAACCCAGTCATTTTGTCCATGTGGAATGCTAACATGGACATACAATATGTTGCAGACAACTCTATTGCTGTGGCTCGATATGTAATGTCTTACATCACAAAATCTGAAAAGACGGAACTGAAGGAGATGTGGGCAGACATTTCTCATGAAAAGAGCCTAAGCAAGAAATTGTATACGTACAGTTTGAAGATGTTGTCTCATCGAGAAATTGGAGCATATGAATGTTGTGACCGATTATCATCAGCAAGTCTTTTATGCTAAATCAAGGACTATTCTCTGGGTGAGTTTGGGTCTTGCAAAAACACGAAACCGTGTTTTAAAACCTGTGCAAGAAATTGAATATTTAGCCCAGAAAGAACCAAACAGTACAGACATTCTGAAAACAAATATGTTGGATACATACTATCCAAATAGAAGTACTCTTCTAGAAAACATTTGTCTGTATGAAATACTTCAAAACTACACTTTTAAAAGGAATGTTACAGAGAACATTGATAAAGGTGTATACGCTGTAATTGGACAAGAAGGATGTCTGGTGAAACAAAGAAAAGGACACTTGATTAATCATCGGAAACTGAGTTGCGAAACACCTGGCAAAAGAGAAGTTTACTGTTTTGCTCTTTTGCAACTCTTTAAACCATGGCGTAGAGAAGAGGAACTACTTGGGGAGTTTGATAGTTATGAAGATTCATTCAACGCTTCTAAAAGTAGTATTGAATGTCCTGTTTTTAGTAATTATCTCCAAATGTTGAATGATGAAATGGAGCAAGAAGCGACAATTGCAGCGGGGATTGCTAGAGATAGTTCACAAGATAGTCAAAGTTCGGCTTCATTAAGTCAAGATCCACTGGGACAACCAATTATCCAAAATGAAGCAGCCACCACCATGGATGAGGTGGAAAGAGCAATGCAGCAAGGTCAAGAGGAAGCAATCAACTTAGAAGAATTAAAGAAGCAATTTAATGTTCAGCAAAGACAGATATATGATGAAGTGACAGAGCACATTGAGCATGGCTTTCGTCATGAGAGAAAAGATTGCTCATGTATGTCATTTCAACCTATTCGATTATATGTAAGTGGAGAAGCTGGAACTGGTAAAAGTTTCCTAATTAAAGGAATTACTACATATTTACAGCAAAGAACTCAGTCAACACTGTCGTGTGTTGTTACTGCTCCAACTGGATTGGCAGCACATAATATTAAAGGTATTACTTTACATCGTTTACTGATGCTGCCAGTTGAACATGAAAATAAATTACAATATCACAAGCTATCTGGAGAAGCTTGTTTTGAAGTTTCTAGAGTGCTTAAAAAAATGAAACTTCTTATTATTGATGAAGTAAGCATGGTATCTAATTTAATGCTTGCTTTTGTGCATTTAAGAATGCAACAGATACTTAAGACAGAGTATGATGTGTTATTTGGAGGTAAACATGTCATAGTTTTTGGAGATCTACTCCAACTAACTCCAGTGAAAGGACAACCTGTATTTGAAACTGTTACGCATGAGGAGACTAGAAAGTGCCTGGGCAGTATTGGAAATGTCAATATATGGTCACATTTCAAATATACTGAACTGATTCAAAATATGCGACAGGCAAAGGATACTAAATATGGAAATATTCTTCAAGATATAAGGATTGGAAAACTAACTGAAGATGCGAAACACACTCTACGAACACGATTACTTTCCAAGCTGTTTCCTAATGAAGATAATGTACCTGAGAAAATATATAGTAAAGAGGTAGCAGATAAATCAGTGATATGCTTGATGCCAACTGTGAAAGAATGTTCAGTTTTTAATGAGAAAATGTTGAATTTAGAAAATCAAGAAATTAGGAAACTGGAAGCTAAAGATAGAATAGAGCATGAAGGTAGTACTATTGTTTTGTCTGAAAAGTTGAAGTTAAAATTGGATTCTCTTCAAAAAAGTATATCTAAAACTGCTGGTTTAGAGAAAAATCTGTATGTATGTTTAAATTGTCGGATAATTTTAAGGAGAAATTTACATGTAGAAAGAGGATTGGTAAATGGAGCAATGGGTAATGTTGTTGGTTTTGTCAATTATACAAATAGAGATGAGATTGAATTTTTAAGAATTAAATTTGATGGAATTGAGGAAGTTCAGAAAATTAGTCGCTGTTCAAATCGTTTTTTGCTTGTGAAAGACTTATATGTCCGTCGGAAGCAATTTCCAATTTGTTTGGCATATGCAGTGACTATTCACAAATCTCAAGGTTTAAGTGTAGATTGTGCTTTGGTAAATATTGGAAGCACTGTATTCAAAGAGGGTATGGCATATGTTGCTTTATCGCGAGTTAGAACTTTATGTGGACTTTATTTAATTGATTATGATGAGACAAAGATTAGTGCAGATTTAAATTGTGTGAAGGAGTATAATAGGTTAAGAAGAGAATATGCTCCAAGTTTACCTCAATATCCTTTAATTGAAAGGTTGGTCAGAAAAGGAAAAATGAGGAGAAATGTGCTGAAGTAGTTGAGAAACGACGAAAAAAAGATGTAGCTGTTGTTGGTAGGCATAAGAAAACGGTTAGTATTGAAGAGATTGTTGGATTTAAGTTTGAAAACAGGTCTGGTGTCAACTGTTATGCAAATGTAGTAGTTAATGTTGTTTTTTTTCTAAAAAATGTTAAGGAACAGATTGTAGAAAATCAAGAGCAAACATTTTGCTATTCCTTAAATTCTATATTTGAAAAATGTAGTAGTAGTGAAAGTGAAGTTGGAAGTGTTTCAGAACTAATGAATGTTTTAGACATATGTGCAGGAGTAAATCAATTTTCACAGAATATTCAGCAAGATTGTCAGGAATTTATTATGTATATGTTTACAGTTTTGGAAGATGAAGGTGTAGATATTGATAATCTTGTTGGCCTTTCTTATAAATGGGAACATAAGTGTGATAATTGCTCATTTTCAAGTAGTACTGATATACACAGTGAAAGATTTATATATTTAACATTACCAGACTGTAAAGAAGTGTCTTTTAATAAACTAGTAAAAGATGCGCATCAGAACATGGTCTGTTCTCAATGTAAGTCTGAAATGTTATCAACTTTATTTATCCATAGATATGGACAATATGTAATATTAATGTTTCAACGATGCAGAGCTGATGGGAGTAAATTGTCAACTTTAATAAAAAATGTTGTGGCTACTCAAGTATCTATTTCTAGAAGAACATTTGTAACTGTAGCCATCATTTTTCATGAAGGGCCTTCCACATCATCAGGACATTATACAGCTTATTTGAAGTGTGGAAGTGGCTGGACGCTTTGCAATGATACCCAATTGACTTTTAAGAAACGTTTGCCTTTTGCCTTAACTAACTCCTATCTGCTATTTTTGGAACCCAAATTTCAGTAGAATCACTTGCTGTAGGAAGATTAATACTGTAAAGATATGAAACTTTCTTGTTCACAAATATCATGTGACTGAGGGTCTACAAATCTATAAATGAAATTTGTGTTTGGTATAGTGATAACATCAGGTAGAAATTTAGTTAATGTTTGATGGTATAAAACATGTTACACATTGTTACTGTAAAGGTTCACAAAAGAATAGATAAGATTAACATTAAGAAATTTCAGAAAAAAACGACTTAACTCATAGTATTTGGCCATGTGGAAAAATATGAGAGAAGAAAATGAGTACTTTAGATAATTATTTTAGAACATATATGGACGCAAGTTTTTGGGAGAGGTATTTAAAAGATAATGAGTTAACTTATACAATTTGGCCACGCGGAAAGGTATGAGAGAAGAAAATGTATAGTTAAGATAGATTTTTATAGGAGATACTTGCACGGTGTTTTTTTGAGATATATTTAAAAATAGGTCGTATAGTTTAATTAGTTTGTAACTGTGGAAGATGTAGTGTGCTTACTCAAGAAATTGAGAATTTGAGAAAAACATTTAAGATATGTTTTTTTCAGGTATTCATAATATGTATGGAGATTTTGGATGGGTTTTTTAAACACAATCATTTTGATTGTGGGTTTTTTTCCCCCGCTGTTATATGATGATTAATATTGAAATCACTGTTTATAGTGAAAATCAATGTATTCTGAGGACAGCAAAAATAAACCATTTAATTTGTTGTTTGAGTTATTTTGTTACATTGAATTTAGAAATATGTATTAAAACATATTTTTTTACTGTCTTCCACAGATATTAAATTTAAAAGGTAAGAACAACTAATAACATCCGAGAGTTTTCTCTGCCTCTCTCTTATTGTACATTATAATCTTATTTTTACTTTTCTTCCACAGGTACTATGTTTTGAAAAGAAATTTACTTTACTTTTTTACTATTTTTTAGGTAAGTATAAAAAATAAAGAAACTTTTACATCACTGTGTCATTTCTTTGTCTATCCTGTTTAAAGCAATGTCATGTTTAATATAAGCACTTCCACATAGGATTGGGTGCATTGTTATAAGGTATGCTTCAAAAGTGATTTAATGAAATGAGCGACATTTTACTGAGTGAGTTCAGCAACACTGATATATGAAAACATTGGTGGGAAATGATATTAAATGTTACTTGTTGTTCTTTCCAGTAGTTTAAGTCCTTTGCTGCAGTGGCAATTCTGCCTCAGCATTAGGGGGCCGGGGGGCTAAGTGGTACTTCTATGCTCATGATAGAGGTACTCCTTCATGAGCCACGGTTGAGATCTGTTCATGATACAGTGGTTCTGTCATGGCTCTGCTTAGTCAATAGAACGTGTCATGGAGGTACAATATTAGTGCTGTGCAAGCACAGCGGCAAGCCCATGACAAAACTGGTCTATTCTGAGGACAGCTGAGGCAATGCTCGTAATGGAGCGGCTCCGCATGAGCATGGAAGGACTTAACAGGTGTTAAAAAAACATGAGGGGTCTCTTCAAAGAGAGTGTTGGTTGTAATTTAAAGGGCACTTTAAAACACATTGTAGCAGCTTTATGTTGATGTTGCGTCTCTTTGCGCCACAATTTCGTCAGTTTATTTAATACAATGACAGTGGAAATAATGTACCATATTTACAACGTTATGGATCTAGGAAATATATGTCACATTCTAAAGCCCTGCACCATAAGGAAGTGTTCCTCTGAAGGAATGCGTCTTGAAAGTGGCTGACTGTAATGCATGATATTTCACTCAGTGACTTTCAGACCTATGCTGTTTCAAAACTGTGCATGTGCTTGAAGCAGGCGTAGGTATTGACGCAGTATTGTGAATATAGTGCATTGGTGAGCCTTGCTGGAGCTGCATCACACTTGCGATGCAACTCTAGCAATGTATTACTTTTTCAGCACAGATGTGTTACGCATGTATGGTGTTTTTGTAGCATGGTGCGCCACATTTCAAATGTGGCACACCATGGGTAACGGAGCACTAGCATACTGTGGTGCACATTAACTGGTGCATATCTGGGTATGAAGTAGTTAACATAAATCTGCGCAATAGGTTACAAATCCGCGTTTAGTAGAGTGTTCGGCCTTTGTAGTGTTATGTTTTTTCTGTTATTCTATGTAGGTATGTAATATTGCAAGATTTTTGTCACGAAAAAGAAGCCATGAGTATTGGGTTTGTGAAAGATTGCAAGATTTTTAAAATTAAAAAGCAAGAACCATGGCATTGTTTAATTTAGCATTGTAAATACTTATCTTTAATAATGATGAGAGAGTAAAAAAAGGTTAACCTGATGTTTTAAAGTTATTCACAGGCTTCTTTAGAGGAAGTGTTCTATGTGATTGTAGCGTGGGTGTTTGACTTTTTTATAGGTAATAGAATGCATTCTGTATGCTGTAGCAGGAGGAGTACTACATACTTGAATATTCTTCAGTGCTTATTTTCATTTTGTAAGTGGTATTGAGACCGACACAGAACTTCAATGGATCGGAGGGGCTGTTCCTGTGCATCTGGAGGACTGCCAAGCCGTTGCAGCAGTGGGAGTGAGGCCTCTCACGACAGAGAACTTCAATGGATCGGAGGGGCTGTTCCTGTGCATCTGGAGGACTGCCAAGCCGTTGCAGCAGTGGGAGTGAGGCCTCTCACAGGGGCGTAGCGCAGCTCCTTTTGATGCTCACAATTGCAGATAACAGGGTAGAGATGTCTGTGGAATTTATAGATGGTTAGTCACACTAGAGTGTGGGCGGCGCCCCTAGCACTTCATTACGGCACACAGGGGAGCCGTGTTGCACAGTTTGAGAATCAGAGACTTAGCAGATAAACCTTCATAATAGGAAGGCTTCTAAGTGATAAAAATCGCCGGTGCTCGACGTTAAAAATATCACTGCTATCGGTGGAATTTTCCACGGTGTTAGTGCTTCAACAGAAATGGGAACACATATCTGATTGAAAATCCTGTAACAATCTCAGTATTTCACATTATCGCGTGAAAAGAAAGTCTTTCGAAAGATGTTGAACGTTGTTCTCTCTTGAGAGTAGAAAAGATAGTGAGAGAAGTGGGTGGAGTGCTCCGTGTAAATTGCAGAATAGAAACTACTAAGAACCAATTGGAAGTGTTGTTTTCAAGTCACATGACTTCACATGCGCGTCTCAGGACGTGTACGTGGTGATAGTATCTGGTCGCGTACGCCATTTGGAAGTAGCGGTCTAATTCGGCGAAGTTTCAAAACGTGAAAAGGAGTAAATCCAAACACATCCGGTTTAATATATCTTTTGAGCTCGATTCAAGCATACAATTGCAAAGTTTTCACGAAATATATAGGCGGATGCGCGCACACGGTCGCGCACTAACGAAAGCCAAAAAAGCGGAGATAAACCCCCTTTATAATAAGCTCCTGGAGCTCTTTTTGGTAGAATGATTTAGTTCTGAAAAGAACTTTTTTTTTATTTTTATTTTTTTTAAAACAAGTGTTATGTTGTTTTTGATTTTTTAAACTTGCAACAACATTTTCATGTGTGACACAGGATCAAAATGAAATGAAGAAATTTATCTTTTCTCGGGGCATTTATGACTCTCAATTTTTAGTTTAGTAAGAATGAGGCTCTGCTCTCCGTACAGAAGAATTTCTCCACACTCGTTGCATTTCATGTGAACCGTTGCAAGATATGGTCTCAAGTCCATCACAGCACTCGATGGAGATACAGGTCGTCCACCAGAAGATGTGCTGGCCACCTCTGATGGTAATAGCGTGGCCAGGGCTCTTGTCGATGCCTTTGCAAATTGCACAGGGTGCACTTGTTTGACATGCCGCACCATGGTATGTATGGAAAAGGAATTTTTTTTCTTGGATTTCCTCTTGAGAGAACCGAATTGCATATCGTGCAGGTAACGTTTGGCGCATTCACTTTCTTTTGTTCTTCAGGATAAGTGAAAAATTGCCAAATAAAAGATTCCTTTTTTCTTTTTAAAGGTAGTCGCTCATTTCCTTCAGATTCGGAAGATGAATGCGGGGCGGCAGCCATTTCAGCAAAGTCTTCCGAAGGGTGTTCAACGTCGTTCTCTTTTGAGAGTAGAAAAGATAGTGAGAGAAGTGGGTGGAGTGCTCCGTGTAAATTGCAGAATAGAAACTACTAAGAACCAATTGGAAGTGTTGTTTTCAAGTCACATGACTTCACATGCGCGTCTCAGGACGTGTACGCGGTGATAGTATCTGGTCACGTACGCCATTTGGAAGTAGCGGTCTAATTCAGCGAAGTTTCAATACGTGAAAAGGAGTAAATCCAAACATATCCGGATTTAATATATCTTCTGAGCTCGATTCTAGCATACAATTGTTAAAGTATAAAACCTTTTATATTTTTTTTTAAATACCAAGGTGTGTACATTCGGTCACACACGAAAGTTTAAAAAGACATTCGGCTCCATTTAATGAAAATTTTCATAATATTAAAAAAGAAGCCTAGGTTTAGTCTCTTTGACGTAGTATAAGTTCTTTGATGGGTCTATGAAGAAATTCAATAAGTTCAGATTGCAAAGTTTTCACAAAATATATAGGCGGGTGCGCGCACACGGTCGCGCACGAACGAAAGCCAAAAAAGCAGAGATAAACCCCCTTTATAATATGCTCCTGGAGCTCTTTTTGGTAGAATGAGTTAGTTATGAAAATAACTTTTTTTTTTTTCTTTTTAAACAAGTGTTATGTTGTTTTTGAATTTTAAACTTGCAACTACATTTTCATGTGTGACACAGGATCAAAATGAAATGAAGAAATTTATCTTTTCTCGGGGCATTTACGACTCTCAATTTTTAGTTTAGTAAGAATGAGGCTCTGCTCTCCGTACAGAAGAATTTCTCCAACACTCGTTGCAATTCATGTGCACCGTTGCAAGATATGGTCTCAAGTCCATCACAGCACTCGATGGAGATACAGGTCGTCCACCAGAAGATGTGCTGGCCACCTCTGATGGTAATAGCGTGGCCAGGGCTCTTGTCGATGCCTTTGCAAATTGCACAGGGTGCACTTGTTTGACATGCCGCACCATGGTATGTATGGAAAAGGAATATTTTTTTCTTGGATTTCCTCTTGAGAGAACCAAATTGCATATTGTGCAGGTAACTTTTGGCGCATTCACTTTCTTTTGTTCTTCAGGATAAGTGAAAAATTGCCAAATAAAAGATTCCTTTTTTCTTTTTAACGGTAGTCGCTCATTTCCTTCAGATTCGGAAGATGAATGCGGAGCGGCAGCCATTTCAGCAAAGTCTTCCGAAGGGTGTTCAACGTCGTTCTCTTTTGAGAGTAGAAAAGATAGTGAGAGAAGTGGGTGGAGTGCTCCGTGTAAATTGCAGAATAGAAACTACTAAGAACCAATTGGAAGTGTTGTTTTCAAGTCACATGACTTCACATGCGCGTCTCAGGACGTGTACGCGGTGATAGTATCTGGTCACGTACGCCATTTGGAAGTAGCGGTCTAATTCAGCGAAGTTTCAAAACGGAGAAAAGGAGTAAATCCAAACATATCCGGATTTAATATATCTTCTGAGCTCGATTCAAGCATACAATTGTTAAAGTATAAAACCTTTTATATATTTTTTTAAAATACCAAGGTGTGTACATTCGGTCACACACGAAAGTTTAAAAAGACATTCGGCTCCATTTAATGAAAATTTTCATAATATTAAAAAAGAAGGCTAGGTTTAGTCTCTTTGACGTAGTATAAGTTCTTTGATGGGTCCAGGAAGAAATTCAATAAGTTCAGATTGCAAAGTTTTCACGAAATATATAGGCGGGTGCGCGCAGTCGGTTGCGCACGAAAGCCTGGAAATGCGCTATCCATTTTATTGAGAACTGTTGCCGAGAGTGCGCACACCGGGTCGTGCACGAAAGTTTAGAAAGGCTATTTTTATTTACAGGCAAATTTTAATGCGTTGAAAAAAAGGCAAGGTACAGACTTTCTAATTCTGTATCGCTTTACAAGGAGTCTCTATGCAACTTGAACAGTGAAGAAAACGGCTTGTTTCCGAAAAAAATATTTCCAGAACTTTATTGACAAAAGTATAGGTTGTATACACGAGATATTTCTGAATTAGTATTTTAAAAACCAATGAAATTCACTGAAAAAACCATAGGTTTTACACACGTTATAGTTAGGAAGTAGCATTTACAAAACCTATGAAATTCACTGAAAAAAACATAGGTTTGACACCAGTTATAGTTAGCTGTAAATTTTACTGATATAAAACCAATGAAATTCCACGTTATAGTTAGTTGGACTCACTATAACTTGCGCGTGTAATGCACTGCTGATGACGTCACATATTACATCACTCATGACATCACTGACAACACCATCCTTGTGACACAGTGACAGACCTCCTTTCACTGTAATCTAACCCTTGAAACACATATTGAAAAATAGTAACTAAAATTTTCAAAAAAATGGAGATACCCATACCAGTTACAACAACCAATTCAATAATTCCACCATCCATATACACATGCACTAATTCACCAACAGTTCTATATAGTCACTCATACATATATTCACTAATCATATGTAGTGATACACCTACACATCCTGTTACACACCGACAGTCATCCAAAAGTTATTCACACACATACTCACACATGCAAATAAACTATTGAACATCCATTTATTTGCATAAACAGCTATACACATACTACCACTTTACTTCTAAGGAAACTTACACATACTTAATCTCTTAAAAAATCACTTACAGAAACACATACTAATTTAAACAGGAACTCTTACAATCCCTCACTCTCACATATACTCACTTATATACATCAATATTTACATATACTAGATTAAAACATATGTAGTTACTGATAAAGACACTAATAAGACAGTCATTCACTCACTAACACAGACATATACACACTCATCCACCCATACAGTCCTGCACATATGCTGTTTTCAAAACACATACAAACAGAGACTCAGTCATTCTTGCATCTATGTACTAAGTAATACTCCCACCAAAGCATGCAAACACTCATACTGATACTAAGAAAAACATCTAATAACCTATATACATACACATGTACCTACTCATCAACCCATGCAGCCACTTATACACAAAGTGAAACACTAATACATATATTTAAACATTTAAGCATTACTCACTAATATATGTATTCACTAAGATATTCAATAATATATACATATATAACACATATTTATTTTTCAGAAAGACACACATTCACTGGATGGTGTCATCAGTGATGTCATGAGTGATGTAATATGTGACGTCATCAGCAGTGCATTACACGCGCAAGTTATAGTGAGTCCAACTAACTATAACGTGGAATTTCATTGTTTTTATATCAGTAACATTTACAGCTAACTATAACTGGTGTCAAACCTATGGTTTTTTCAGTGAAAAAAAAAAAAAATATATATATACATATACATAATCAGAGACTCATGCACCCATTTGCAGACCCACTCACACACTCATATTACCTACTGGCGGTCGCCAGTAGGTATATATAGTTAGGATTTTTTCTCTATGGGATTTTTGTAAATTCTATGTCTAATAACTTTGGCGTTTGTGGACGGAATTGGCTGAAATTTACAGGCTAATGGAACATCTTGTTTCTGAGCAGCCCCTGAAAATTTGGGGGGGTTCGTCAAGGGGGGCTGAGAAAAAAGGGGGGTCCCAACACGCGGTTTTCCCATGTTAATTTCCATAGGGCGGTTGGCCTCACTTTTAGCCCGAACGGCTGAATGGATTTGCACGAAACTTGGCAAAATTGTAGGGACTGTTAGCCCGATGTGCCTTTGCTAGGTCTCAATTAAGCATGAGCGCAAAATCCGCTCCGATCGCGGATTTTGCGGATTTTCGGTAAATCCGCGATCCGCGAACTCTCGCGAATTTACCGAAAATTCGTAATTCGCGAGCGGCGGATTACTCGGTCAAAAGTTCAAGCCTTGCTAGTCTGTAACTAATTTACAATGGCGCCGGCAAGCTGCCAGCGCCATCCTAAAGTTACTTAATTAGCTTCAGCAGGAAGCTCTAATAGATAAGATAAAGCAGGGGCTCGAGCGCCTGCTTTATTTTACCAATTAGAGCTTCCTGTTGAAGCTAATTTAGTAACTATTTTAGGATGGCGCTGGCAGCTTGCCGGCGCCATCGTAAATTAGTTACAACAGGCACAAAACGGTGGTGTCTTCTTGAATAAATATGAAGGGCAGGGTTCATTCTGGCACGACGGTCCTGGCACAAAAATTAAACCTCTTCCGCAAGCACTTACAGAAATAAGCATGTGCCCTAGTTGAAGCTTAAATTCAGTGACTCATTCATTGGCCCCAAAAACAATCGTGAGCGTTGTCAAGGCTGGGCAGATGTGCCTTCTTCCCAGATATACCATCGAAAATCAGCTGTGATGCTGGACATAGGCCTTTGCATCCTTGACTTTCACGAGCGCAATCCTCGTGCTGTTCCTGTGGCCAGGAGCTTCTGTATCTGTATCTGTATCTGCTGCTCTGATCGGTCTCTGACCTTTTATACACACAAGAGGCATGTGCACTCGCATGGAAGCCCTGTCCATTTGGCCCCGCCCACACACTCGAGGTGTGCACCGTCTTCCCGCCATTTACCCACTATGATAGGTCACTCAAGGCAGGGACCCCTGCGCCCTTCGGCGCGATTGCATAGTAACACACACCTGGTCGCTGTTGACAACTCTCTGGCACTTTAGGTAGCTGTAGTGTAGTAAAAGCACTATACATTTACCCAACGAGGTAGCACTTACTGATTATCCAGTAGAAAGTACTCCAGTTCAGTAGAGGTATGGCACAAAACGGTGGCGTCTTCTTGAATCAATATGAAGGGCAGGGTTCAATCTGGCACGATGGTCCTGGCATGGAAGCCCCGCCCCCAAATCCGCCGATCCGCAAAATCCGCGGATTTTGCGGATCCACGATCCGTGAATACGCAAATTCGTGAATCGTGGATCCGCAAAATCCGCCCATGCTTAGTCTCAATATATGTGCTCCAGTGAGTTTTGAGAAATTAACGTTCAAAAAAATATATATATCTGTAAGCGCGCTCCGGGCAGCGCCCCGGTTTGCGTACCTGACGCGTAACGGAACTTCGCGAAGCGAAGCTGATTGGCTCTCCGGTGTCTGTCAACATTCTAAACAGTTCGGAGCGGCCGCCATCTTGTCTCTCGGTAGGATCGAGAGACAAGAGGAGGCCAAAACAAAGGGGGAAATGACCATAAGGGGGCATAGTAGATATTCCCTGACCCCCTAGGTTTGATGTGGAGGCTTTAAAAGGGCCCCGCGGGGCAAAAAAAAAAAATATTTTTTTTTTTTGCGTAGGGAGCGCCCGGTACGCGCACCGGGAAGCGGTCTGGGGAGCTTACTATAAGGAAAAAAGAATGCTAGACTATGATATTTTGAAATATTGTAAGTTTATTGATTGTTCTTTTTGTTGGTTTTTTTTTTTTTTTTTATTTAAGTAGCAGTATTTATGATTATTAAATATACATTTATTTTTGGGATTGTGCACAGTATACTATAAGTCTGACTTTACATTATAATCAATTTGGTACTAGTTTATGAATTACATATAAAAATGATTAAAGACTCAAACAATTTTTTAATATTACATATAATTTTATTTTTATGATTCTTTTTCAAAATTTAATAGAATGTCTAACATTTGACTGTCTGATATGTCTTCTTTTTGACTGAACATAACTTCCCACATTTGACCGTCCTCATATTGAAGTAAGAAATCCACAGATTCTACACATTGTAGAAGTTCATGGTGTCGTGATTCATCCATGAATTCCAAGTCAATGGGTTCAATGATTTCCTCATTGTTCATGTCTAGGACAATTTCAAAGGAAACGTTCTGTTCTCCTTCCATTTTTGTGCTGAAATTTGCATAAAAAATAAATATATCAGTAGAGATAGGGCACTGTTGGGTTTAAGTTCAGACGGGTACTTTTTTCTGGCGTGAAGTAGTACTATTAAAAAGTGCTTGTGAAAATGCCTAAGTAAATTCATAATTATACCACAGAAACCTAAATCAATCCATAATTATAATAAAGAAGCCTTTTTCAATGTCTAACTCTTACAGAGGGATAGTATATAACTATCTGAAAATGTTTTCAAATTTATAAAATAACATCTTACCTTTTAAAAACAAGTTAAAGTTGTGAGTGAAAATGATCTTGCAATGTAGTTCAGGAAGTAGTAGTCAAAATGGCTGTGTTTCTCTCTCTTTTTTTATATATATTCAGGTACATAACCAATCAAATGTCAGGTAAAAAAAGTAGAAAATGAAAGTAACATTTTAATTGGTTGTCAATTCCAACACTTCAGATGTGTTTTGTGAAGTAATTTACCTCAGGGTATTTAGAGAGGTCTACAGGCTAAATGGCTAAATGGAATTTCAATCAAATTTGTGAAAATGGTAGGGATTGGTATGTAGTATGAGCTAATCTATATTTGGTGAAAGTGTCTCCAGTCATTTTTCTGTAAATTACTTTCCCACCTTTTTTAATGGAGCGCTTCCCGGTGAGCGCCCCGGTACGCGAACCGGCAGCGTTACGGGAGCCCTCCATTTTGTATTACGGTAGAATGGAGATACAAGATGGAGGGCAAAAAATGTTCAGAATGGGTAGAAGGGGGCACGGTAGACGTATCCTGACCCCCTAGGTTTTCTGAGGGTGGCTGAGGAGGTCCATATGTGCGAAAAAAAACATTTTTTTAAAATTTTCGCGCTGTTAGCGTCCGGTGCCTGTACCGGGTAGCGCTCCGGGGAGCGTACTTTGGTGAAAATTAGTAAAAAAAAGTTACATTTAAAATTTGTTTATGGTGATCATAGTTAGGGTAGCTCTGAGAAGAGCTTTTGGGTTTATGGTAGATTTAGGTACTTATAAGTAGGTACCAATGCACAGTCTTAAATTCAGAATGAAAATTCTGTTCCCCTCATCTGAGAAGTGAACTCCATCTCCTCTGTAGATATCTTGCATGTAGTAACGCGAGTTATTGTTGTAGATGGAGCCCATTCCATGGTCTCTCATGTAAGCTGAAACAGACTTATTTACATGCTTCCTCCATTTCTCAATTTGTGGACAAAATTGGTTTGACCACCTCCATTTCTGTCTTTGGCATATATTTGAATATACCAAGGCAGTTTGAGGAAAAAGTGCCATCAATTGCTCAAAGGTGTCCTTTAAAAGCATTTCCAGACCTACCCCAGTCAAAGTGCCCAAGTCATTACCTCCACAGTGCACAATTAACAGGTCAGGTTTTGGCAAATGCAAAAAGGTTTTCACCAATGGTATCAATTGGTGACATTTTAATCCTCTGTGGCCAATCCACTTAATTTCCACATTTTGTAAATTGAGGTTGTGTAAATTTCTGTTATCAGCAAACCTTTGAGCCCAGTGGATGTAACTATGTCCAACAATCCAGACAGAAAACATGGTGAGAGAAGGTTCTGCTGCAGTCAGATGAAGTCTGGCAATGAAATGGCAGTTGAAAAAATAAGAGTTTAAAATGAAAAAAACTGTGGAGTTTCTGTGTTAATGAAGCAGTAGCAGTGATTGGTGGATTTTGATTGCTGAAAACAGAAAGTTAGGGTGCATGGATGAGTTCTTTGAAAGATGTAATTTGAATGGTCAAGAAAAAATCATTTAATGAAACATTGCACTGGATATGCAGGTGTACTGAGAATTCAGAGTTCAATTGAAACATTGTTGTGTGAACTTGCAAACATCAGAGGTCTTTCAGGAGGTGGTTGCTATGCAAAAAAGGCAGAAAGGGCAGAGGGGGAAGGGTGTTGATTTGAAAAAAGTGAGGGAAGAGTTTTGATTGGGTGACATGAGAGATATGTGTGATGAATTACAGCATTTCTGTGCTTTTTATGGCTGCAGCCTCTGGAGTGCATACCTTTTGCTCTGCTAAAGACAAATTGGTGTGTGTTTGAGACTGTTTTGAAAATCATAAAGTATTTGCTAAGGTGAGAAAAGATTCATTTAATTTAGATAGAGAATAGTATGCTTTAGGGAGAAAATTATGAAGAAAGTTGTGTTTTTAAAATGTTGCTTTTAGTCAAGTGTTTTACAAATAGATTTTGTTTCTTTGAGTTACATAGCCATGTTAAAAGTGATGCAAAAATAGTGCAAGGGTCTTACAAAAATACTTTCATGTGTCTTAGGGCATTTTAACTCAGTTCCCTATGAATGTAGGAATATAATTGTTTTATAAGATGTGTTTAAAAACGTTTTTTGAAATCAATTAGGTTTCTTGATATGTACTGCTAGAGTTTCATAGGTTGCTTGGGGCATATTTACAAGGCTTTTGAGTTCTTTTGATGTAAATTATTTTCATTTTATTTTAAGACATTTCCTTGTGGTATAAGGTCCTTGTAAATACGTCCCCATGTGTGCTTGGCAAATTTAGATTTTGATTCTTTGAGTTACATGGCCATGTTAAAAGTAACGCAAAAATAATGCAAGGGCCTTAAAAAAACGATTTCATGTGTCATTGGGCATTTTAAGTCATTTCCCGATGAATGTAGGTATAAAATTGATTTAGATGATGTGTTTAAAAACGTTTTTTGAAATCAATTAGGTTTCTGGATATGTAGTGCTAGAGTTTCATAGGTTGCTTGGGGCATATTTATAAGGCCTTTGAGTGTCTCTGATGTTATTTTTCCCATTTAAATTTAAGACCTTTCCCCGTGGTGCAAGGTCCTTGTAAATACGCCCCCATGTGTGCTTGGCAAATTTTAGATTTTGATTCTTTGAGTTATATAGCCATGTTCCATACAGTGCTCACCTTCTGCGTAGTCTTTGATATGCTAGACTCCATCTGCACAATGAGATACCTAAGCAAAGGAAACACAGGTGATGTGATTGTGAAATGAGGAAAAGAAATTCCACATTTTTCAATTACATCACCTGTGTTTCCTAACTTTACGAATAACATTGTGCAGATGAGGTTTAGGCCTGTACACAGACACAGAAGAGGTCTGGCCTTTGTTCAAGAGTGAAGTGGACATGACTTGCTTCAATGGCAGGCCTGCACATGTATTATCTCCTCTGTACTCTTCAACAAGCTTAAATTTCATCTGCAACCCTGAGTAGGCCTCACCTCAAACAAACCTCTAAATAGGCCACACCTTATCGTCATCCTGAATCAATCATTTAAAATGTTAGGGACAGATTGATGATAGCTGTGTGCCTCTTTTGCGCCACTGTGCGTCACTTTTGTGACGCAGCGGCGGTGCAAAAGATTTGCTATGTGGCGACATATTTACAACTTGATGCATCTAGGCAGATGTGTCATGCTGTAAAAAAACGCTTTCATGTGTCTTAGGGCATTTTAAGTCATTTCCCCTTGAATGTAGGTATATGATTGATTTAAATGATGTGTTTAAAAACGTTTTTTGAAATCAATTAGGTTTCTTGATATGTAGTGGTAGAGTTTCATAGGTTGCTTGGGGTATATTTAAAAAGCATTTGAGTCCCTTTGATGTTATTTTTCCCATTTTAATTTAAGACATTTCCCCGTGGTGGAAGGTCCTTGTAAATACACCCCCATGTGTGCTTGGCAAATTTAGATTTTGATTCTTTGAGTTATATAGCCATGTTCCATACAGTGCTCACCTTCTGCGTAGTCTTTGATATGCTAGACTCCATCTGCACAATGAGATACCTAAGCAAAGGAAACACAGGTGATGTGATTGTGAAATGAGGAAAAGAAATTCCACATTTTTCAATTACATCACCTGTGTTTCCTAACTTTACGAATAACATTGTGCAGATGAGGTTTAGGCCTGTACACAGAAGAGGTCTGGCCTTTGTTCAAGAGTGAAGTGGACATGACTTGCTTCAATGTTAGGCCTGCACATGTATTATCTCCTCTGTACTCTTCAACAAGCTTAAATTTCATCTGCAACTCTGAGTAGGCCTCACCTCAAACAAACCTCTGAATAGGCCACACCTTATCGTCATCCTGAATCAATCATTTAAAATGTTAGGGACAGATTTATGATAGCCGTGTGCCTCTTTTGCGCCACTGTGCGTCACTTTTGTGACGCAGCGGCGGTGCAAAAGATTTGCTATGTGGCAACATATTTACAACTTGATGCATCTAGGCAGATGTGTCATGCTGTAAAAAAACGCTTTCATGTGTCTTCGGGCATTTTAAGTCATTTCCCCTTGAATGTAGGTATATGATTGATTTAAATGATGTGTTTAAAAACGTTTTTTGAAATCAATTAGGTTTCTTGATATGTAGTGGTAGAGTTTCATAGGTTGCTTGGGGTATATTTAAAAAGCATTTGAGTCCTTTGATGTTATTTTTCCCATTTTAATTTAAGACATTTCCCCGTGGTGGAAGGTCCTTGTAAATACACCCCCATGTGTGCTTGGCAAATTTAGATTTTGATTCTTTGAGTTATATAGCCATGTTCCATACAGTGCTCACCTTCTGCGTAGTCTTTGATATGCTAGACTCCATCTGCACAATGAGATACCTAAGCAAAGGAAACACAGGTGATGTGATTGTGAAATGAGGAAAAGAAATTCCACATTTTTCAATTACATCACCTGTGTTTCCTAACTTTACGAATAACATTGTGCAGATGAGGTTTAGGCCTGTAAACAGACACAGAAGAGGTCTGGCCTTTGTTCAAGAGTGAAGTGGACATGACTTGCTTCAATGGTAGGCCTGCACATGTATTATCTCCTCTGTACTCTTCAACAAGCTTAAATTTCATCTGCAACCCTGAGTAGGCCTCACCTCAAACAAACCTCTGAATAGGCCACACCTTATCGTCATCCTGAATCAATCATTTAAAATGTTAGGGACAGATTTATGATAGCCGTGTGCCTCTTTTGCGCCACTGTGCGTCACTTTTGTGACGCAGCGGCGGTGCAAAAGATTTGCTATGTGGCGACATATTTACAACTTGATGCATCTAGGCAGATGTGTCATGCTTTAAAAAAACGCTTTGATGTGTCTTAGGGCATTTTAAGTCATTTCCCCTTGAATGTAGGTATATGATTGATTTAAATGATGTGTTTAAAAACGTTTTTTGAAATCAATTAGGTTTCTTGATATGTAGTGGTAGAGTTTCATAGGTTGCTTGGGGTATATTTAAAAAGCATTTGAGTCCCTTTGATGTTATTTTTCCCATTTTAATTTAAGACATTTCCCCGTGGTGGAAGGTCCTGTAAATACACCCCCATGTGTGCTTGGCAAATTTAGATTTTGATTCTTTGAGTTATATAGCCATGTTCCATACAGTGCTCACCTTCTGCGTAGTCTTTGATATGCTAGACTCCATCTGCACAATGAGATACCTAAGCAAAGGAAACACAGGTGATGTGATTGTGAAATGAGGAAAAGAAATTCCACATTATTCAATTACATCACCTGTGTTTCCTAACTTTACGAATAACATTGTGCAGATGAGGTTTAGGCCTGTACACAGACACAGAAGAGGTCTGGCCTTTGTTCAAGAGTGAAGTGGACATGACTTGCTTCAATGGTAGGCCTGCACATGTATTATCTCCTCTGTACTCTTCAACAAGCTTAAATTTAATTTGCAACCCTGAGTAGGCCTCACCTCAAACAAACCTCTGAATAGGCCACACCTTATCGTCATCCTGAATCAATCATTTAAAATGTTAGGGACAGATTGATGATAGCCGTGTGCCTCTATTGCGCCACTGTGCGTCACTTTTGTGTTGGAGCGGCGGTGCAAAAGATTTGCTATGTGGCGACATATTTACAACTTGATGCATCTAGGCAGATGTGTCATGCTGTAAAAAAACGCGTTCATGTGTCTTAGGGCATTTTAAGTCATTTCCCCTTGAATGTAGGTATATGATTGATTTAAATGATGTGTTTAAAAACGTTTTTTTAAATCAATTAGGTTTCTTGATATGTAGTGGTAGAGTTTCATAGGTTGCTTGGGGTATATTTAAAAAGCATTTGAGTCCCTTTGATGTTATTTTTCCCATTTTAATTTAAGACATTTCCCCGTGGTGGAAGGTCCTTGTAAATACACCCCCATGTGTGCTTGGCAAATTTAGATTTTGATTCTTTGAGTTATATAGCCATGTTCCATACAGTGCTCACCTTCTGCGTAGTCTTTGATATGCTAGACTCCATCTGCACAATGAGATACCTAAGCAAAGGAAACACAGGTGATGTGATTGTGAAATGAGGAAAAGAAATTCCACATTTTTCAATTACATCACCTGTGTTTCCTAACTTTACGAATAACATTGTGCTGATGAGGTTTAGGCCTGTACACAGACACAGAAGAGGTCTGGCCTTTGTTCAAGAGTGAAGTGGACATGACTTGCTTCAATGGTAGGCCTGCACATGTATTATCTCCTCTGTACTCTTCAACAAGCTTAAATTTCATATGCAACCCTGAGTAGGCCTCACCTCAAACAAACCTCTGAATAGGCCACACCTTATCGTCATCCTGAATGAATCATTTAAAATGTTAGGGACAGATTTATGATAGCCGTGTGCTTCTTTTGCGCCACTGTGCGTCACTTTTGTGACGCAGCGGCGGTGCAAAAGATTTGCTATGTGGCGACATATTTACAACTTGATGCATCTAGGCAGATGTGTCATGCTGTAAAGTCCTGTGCCACATGAAACCGATGCAGCAGTGATGCAAAAGATGCACCATGTTGCAAGGCAGGCCTCACTTCATCTCCAACAAGATACCGTCAGTTTAAACTGTAAACATTTAGGACTGTGTAGGGGGCATGGAGAAGCTGAATCTTCTGTAAATGTCAAAATTGTTGTATACAGTGCTCAACTTCTGTGTACTCTTTGATATGCTAGACTCCATCAGCACAATGAGATAACTAAGCAAAGGAAACACAGGTGATGTGATTGTGAAATGAGGAAAAGAAATTCCACATTTTTCAATTACATCACCTGTGTTTCGTAACTTTACGAATCACATTGTGCAGATGAGGTTTAGGCCTGTACACAGACACAGAAGAGGTCTGGCCTTTGTTCAAGAGTGAAGTGGACATGACTTGCTTCAATGGTAGGCCTGCACATGTATTATCTCCTCTGTACTCTTCAACAAGCTTAAATTTCATCTTCAACCCTGAGTAGGCCTCACCTCAAACAAACCTCTGAATAGGCCACACCTTATCTTCATCCTGAATCAATCATTTAAAATGTTAGGGACAGATTTATGATAGCCGTGTGCCTCTTTTGCGCCACTGTGCGTCACTTTTGTGACGCAGCGGCGGTGCAAAAGATTTGCTATGTGGCGACATATTTACAACATGATGCATCTAGGCAGATGTGTAATGCTGTAAAGTCCTGTGCCACATGAAACATGCGTCAGGTTTCATATAGGCGTTTTGTTGCAGGGTGGGCATTTATTTGCATGAAAGCCCTGCAAAACTAACACAGTGAAATTTAGAAGATTTCACTGAGTCAGCTTTATGGCATTGCTGAATCAAATCCTTACGCCTGTTTGAAACAGGCATAAGGAGTGATGCACCATGCAATGTGTGGCTTGCTCCTGTGCATTGCAGTAGACATGTCGCGCTTACGACGTGATTCCTGCAATGTGCTGCTTTTGCGGCACAGATGCGTGACGCATCTGTGCTGTTTTTACTCAATGGTGCTCCACATTTAAGTATGAGCAGGGGACACAGAGTCGGTGAGGCTTATCCAAGTTTAAGAAGAGATGAGTCCTGTTCACTGAAAAATTGGACATAGGCCTCACCTCCTCAGCATCGCTGGACATGGCTAAATAATAGCTGCAAAATGTTACTCTTGTTAAACAATTTTACTATTATAGTCTCTGAGATTTGTCTCTTACTCTGCAACATCTCATTGTTGTTCTCTTTCTTTAAAGATAACGACAACATCAACCATAAGTGATAATGAGCAATCCGTTGATCTCGATCTTATCGTTGAACTTGTCATTGAAACGTCAGTGGAAGTAGATCCCTTAGATGATTTAAATCCTGAGGATGATGAAGAACATGATGAGGATGCCGATTTGTCAGAATTGTATGACATAGGGTGGGAAGCTGACCTGCTTGAGCCTATGGAACTATAAACATTTATTTTTAAAATTTACTGGAAATAAAAAGTAAAAATGTAAACCGTTTCATTTAAAATTAAACACAACTTCAAAAACAGGTTATGTGTAGTGTCTTTAATAAAATAGTATAATATGCTCATAAAATTAGATCAGTTTCACATATAAAACAGCAAAGGTAAAATGTAGAAGCATTCCATTTCTTTCCTACTATTTGTGAATACTAAATTTGCCAATGCACTAAAAATTATTGTATGTAAAAATGACAAGTAGTGTGTTAAATTTTTGACGACTGTTATTGATTTACTGTTTGGTAATAGTGGTTAATAACATTTTTTATTATATTTTACCACAGATTCAACTGCAGATCATTTCGAAATTAGAGAATGCCGTCTAAGGATAGAATCCGAAAGGCTACAAAACGTCAAAGACAGCAGCTTCATAGATTGTTGCAGCAGTCCTCTACAAAAAAAACTTGTCAAGTCACCAAGAAAGCTCTGGGTAAGACAACGAAATCATTCATAAGAAACATTTGTAGAAAAAAAAGTACTACTACAGAAAATGTTTTAGTCCAGAAAAAGAGAAGCAATTTAAACGGAAAGGAAAGGCTAATCAAAAATGTTACTGCTAGAGCAGGAGATAACTCTGTGCATGATAGTAGAAGGAAACAACAGTTTAGGGACATTCGTAGACGAATGTTCCGCAACAGGATAATTGGCAATTTGTTAAAAAATATTAAGAAAGGTCAACAGAAAGTGGTTTTTTATAAGAGAAAAAAAAGTTGAGAAAGTTATTGATCAGGCATTTGAAATTAAGCGAAAGTTATTTATTTTGATAATCAATAGAATTAGGAAGCTAAACAAGGCCATTTATGATTTCAAAAGAAATAGTAGATTGAAGAGAATAGTTAATCGTAGTAATTTTTGTGAAGTTTTTTCAGGAGAATGGATGCATAGTTCAAGTTGTGAGGCATTTTTTAATGAGGAGAGTTATTTCCAGGATAATGATTTGGTGCATGCAGTTGACACCAGTGGTCGAGCTTATGAGGTGAAAGATGGTTGTCCAGTTGAAAAAGAAAAACTTGTGACAACAGAGGCAGAAGAGGTGTTAGGTAATGAGGTTTTAGGAAGACATCCTAAGGGACCTGTGTACACCTGGAAGTGTAGTAGTATTTGCAGTGTGCGACAGGATTCCATCAATTTGCTTTGTGATTTTGTACGGACATTTAATAAGAAAAGTTTGAAGCAGAAAATGATGTTGTTGCAAGAATTAGATCCTTGCAGAGTGAGAGAAGTGACAGGTTTGCATGGTCATTCACTGGCTTGTCTTTCCAGGAGAGTATGCCAGAGTGTTTTTCATCATTTCAGGATGCTAGCAGTGCATCATAATAAAGTGAGGAAATTAGTTAGAGTGTTGTATTATGCTAAGAGTCCAGCAATTATGCTTAAACAATTATGCACTGCTCTTTTGCATGGTTCTGAAATAGATGTGAAGAATATTTGTGAAGAAATTGAGTTTTGTTACTTTGGAAGTAAAGAGGAGAATGTTGAAATTGACCCAGAAGAAGAGGGTAATGTGGAAGATAGTGTACAGGTTTCCAGTACAGATAATTTTCAGAAGGAAATTGCCACGTTTCAGGTGAAATCAAGTGAGAGGCCTAATTTCACTTGTGTGTGTTGTCGATGCACTTATTATAAGAATCAGACTAAGTTAGTGGATTTATATGCAAAAAGTGAAAGGGAAAATAATAGTGAATGGAAGGATTTCGCAACATACTTGATGGTAGAAAATTGTTTTGATTTGGGATCGGATCAACGTGTGTGTACTTATTGTTGTAACAAATTAAATCAAAACCAGATGCCTGCTAGAGCGGTTCATAATAATCTGGAATTGGTTGAGATTCCTTCTGAATTGAAGGATTTAAATACTTATGAATCTATTTTGATTCAAAGTATCCATCCCTTTCAGGCTATTGTAAGAATGGAGCCAAAGACAGGTAAATTGCCTCCATCACATTTACAGAGAGGATTAAAGGGAAGAGTTGTTTATTTGCCTCTAGATTTGAAGAAAATCATTAATACAATTGGAGTAGAAAAGGTGGAAGAGGAACCTCTGGTTATCTTAGTTAATGGGGTTCCGACAAAGAGTAAGAAAATATGGCAAGATTTAGTGGATGTTAGGAAAGTCAAAAAGGCAACATTGTATTTGAAAAAAAATAATAAGTAATATCAGAATGTATATGTTGCAGAAGAGGAAGTAAGTGAAGAAGAGGATAACGATTTGTGTGCTGGTCAAATTGAGAAAGTAGAACCCTCTAAAAGTGAAGAAATATATGAACATTATAGTTTTCATCCTTTGCATTCCAAGGAAGTCATGGGGAATGCTATTGAGTTGTTTCAAATGAAACAAGCCAAAGGGAGTCCCATTAGTGTTTGGGAGGAAAGTTTGGAAGCTCGGTGTTTCCCACAGCTATTTCCAACAGGTCAAGGAGGAAGATATGATGAGCGACCTCATCAAATTCCTGCTTCTGAATACCGGACTTTACGATTGTATGCAGAAGATCCTAGGTTTCGACAATGCATTCCCTATTTGTTTCATCTCCTGTTTGAAAGCGATCTGTCTGGACTGTCATATGCAGTGAACCACATCTTGAAAAGTGGTATACAGATGCAAAACATCTCGGCAAGTGACTTTATGGATAAAGTCAATGTGCAAGACAGTATTTTGGATTCTCACCTGATTAATCTCATGGCGTGTCAGCGTGGTACTAATGAGTACTGGTACCGTCGTCATGGTGATTTAAAATGTATGCTGAGGAACTTAGGAACTCCCACATGGTTCCTCACTCTCAGCTGTGCCGAGTATGGCTGGGAAGGCTTACTTGAATTTCTACGAGAGGCAAATGGAAACATTGAAAATATCGAATTCAAGACACCCGGAGAACTGTGCTCTTTGGATCCAGTGAATGTATGCAGGTACTTCAATCATAGATTTGAAGCTATGATGTCTTTCATCATGAATAAGACGAATCCACCTCTTGGAGAGGTGTTGGATTTCTTCTGGAGAAAGGAGTACCAAGCAAGAGGCGCTCCTCATATACATATGCTGCTGTGGATCAAGGATGCACCTAAATTTGGAACAGATCCAGAAGACTTAGTGATGAGTTTCATAGAACAGTATTCTACATGTGCTGTTCCAAACGCAAAGGAGAACAAAAGCCTAAGAGAACAAGTTCTACTTTTCCAAAGCCATCGTTGTGGAAAGTACCGTCGTCGTAAATTCAGAAACAAGGACAAGTTCTACACCAAATGTCGTTTCGCCTTTCCACGACCGGTGATTTCTAAAGGAAGAGTAAACAGTTTGATGTCTACGCTGCGACATAATGTGATGAAGAAATCACCTAAAAACACATACAATTTGAAAAGGAACGAAGAGTCCAAGTACATCAACGACTACAACCCAGTGATTTTGTCCATGTGGAATGCTAACATGGATATACAGTTTGTGGCTGATAACTGTATGGCTGTGGCTCGGTATGTGACATCTTACATCACCAAAAAAGAAAAGACAGAATTGAAGGATATGTGGGAGGACATTTCCCATGAAAAGAGCCTCAGTAAGAAGTTGTACAGTTTCAGTCTGAAGATGTTGTCACATCGAGAAATCGGAGCTTACGAATGTTCTGACCGGTTGTCTTCAGCAAGTCTCTATGCCAAATCCAGGAGTATCGTTTGGGCGAGTCTTGGTCTTGCTGCAACGCTTAATCGAGTTCTGAAACCTGTGCGGGAAATTGAGTATTTGGCGGAAAAGGAGCCAAACAGTACCGATATTTTGAAGACCAACATGTTGGATACATATTATCCAAATAGAAGCAGTCACCTCGAGAATGTTTGTCTGTATGAGGTTCTACAAAATTACATATTCAAGAGGAACATCAAAGAAGATATTGATAAAGGAGTGTATGCTGTAATTGGAAGTGAGGGATGTCTGGTCAAGCAAAGAAAATGCCACTTGGTAAACCATCGAAAATTGAGTGGCGAATCTCCTGAAAAAAAAGAGTTTTTCTATTTAGCACTTTTGCAACTTTTCAAGCCTTGGCGTGCAGAAGAGGAACTGCTTGGAGATTTCCTCTGTTACGAAGACTCTTTCACTGCCGCCAAGGAGACCATAGAATGTCCTGTTTTTCCCAAATATCTAGAAATGTTGAATGCGGAAATCGAGCAGGAAGCAACGATTGCAGCCGAGATTGCCAGAGACAGTTCTCAGGACAGTCAGAGTTCTGTTTCATTGAGTCAGGATCCACTAGGAGGACCAGTTATTGAAAATGAAGCTGCCACTGCCATGAATGAAGTGGAAAGAGACATGGCACATGCTCAGGAGGATGCGGTTAACTTAGAAGACTTGGAAAGACAACTCAACGTTGAGCAGAGGAAAATATATGACGAAGTTACCAACCAAATTGATCATGGATTAAGTCATGAGAAGAAAGAGTGCTCATGTACGTCGTTGAAGCCTGTCCGACTGTACGTGAGTGGAGAAGCGGGAACTGGAAAAAGTTTCCTCATTAAAGCAGAAAGAAAATGGATTCTGTTGAAGATGTTGTTGGTTTTCAATTTGAAAACAGTTCTGGTGTCAACTGCTGTGCTAATGTAGTGGTTAATGTTTTGTTTTCTCTAGAAAATGTAAAAGAAGAGATTGTGGTCAATTCGGATCAAAGATTTTGCAGTTTGTTAAATTCTGTGTTAGAGAAATGTAGCACTGATAGAACAAAAATAGAAAGTGTGTCTGAAATTCGAAATCTGTTAGACAGATGTTCAGGTCAAACACAATTCTCTCAAAATATTCAGCAAGATTATCAGGAGTTTTTAATGTATATGCTTGATGTATTGCATGCTGAAGGTGTAGATGTAGATCACCTGTTTGGGCTTTCTTATCAATGGCAGCATGACTGCGACAACTGTAGGGTATCAAGTACTACTAGTGTAGACTCAGAAGGATTTATATATTTAACTTTGCCAGACAGTAAATCAGTGTCCTTTAATAAGCTAGTAAAAGCAGCTGATCACAACATGGAGTGTAGCCAATGTAAATCTGAAATGTTGTCAACATTATTTATACGAACATATGGCCAGTATGTCATTTTAATGTTCCAACGATGTAGGCCTGATGGAACAAAATTGACAACTTTAATTAAAAATGTTGTGGCTTCGCAGTTGTCAATATCAGGAAGGACTTTTGTAACTGCAGCAATTATATATCATGACGGTCCTTCAAAACCATCAGGACATTACACAGCTTATTTAAAGTCTAGAAATGGCTGGTCATTCTGCAATGATTCTGTTTTAACTTTCAAAACAAAATTGCCTTTTGACCTTAAAAATTCTTACCTGGTGTTTTTAAAACCAAAATTTTAGGGAAGGAGGGGAGGAGCCTAGCTCGAGAGCGTGATGGCCGCCTTTTAGCTCAGCTCCGTCGGCCCTCCGGCCAACCTCGAATATCCTGCAATATATCCTGTACTGCGTCGATACTTCACTACAGATTTTGGAATTTAACGACCCACTCTTACTCACCGTCTGGTCCGGAGGCTCCTGCGTGCTGTGGGTCCGCGGCTGTGCCTCGGTAGGATTGGGGCCTCTGGGCGCTCGAGACCGGGACCTCGCCTGTGGGACCCGACCGGCGGTGCAGAGATTGCCGGCCCCGGCCGCGAGAGTGAGCCACTGGTGTGAGCCGTTGTGTGTATGCCCCGGCGATCCTGAACCGGCCCCGATTTGTGGACCGTGCGGCTGGAGGGGGACGAGATGTGTTGGGGGCTGACTGTGTGAAGGGGTCCCTTCGCCTTTGTTCTGTCCGGCAGCCCTGGACCCCGCGCCTAGCTCTCGCTTGTGGGGCCCGCCACTGTTCGGAGGGGGCCCCCCCCATGGAGCGCCTGCCCGTTCTGTGCCGGTGAGGCCGTTGTTGGGAACATCCGGAGGTCTGTAAAGTCCTACATTTGGGAACTGTTTGGGGGCCCACGGTGGAGTGCGGGGCGGCGAAACTCACAAAATGGCTACCAACAACGTGGGGGGTGATCCGCTCTGCACCGACGAACCTTGCTGGCCGGATTGCGCGGAGGCCTGGGCGTGTGCTCGAGTGCCCACGTTAGGAGATGTCCTGGACGCCTTGATGTCCTTGTACGCTGTCTTGGCCCCCGGTGCTTCTACCGACCCCATGCGGCCCGCCGCCATTTTGGGTCGCCGTTCTTTCATGCACCCCTATCGTCCTGATGCCTCCATTGCTTCGCCCCCTTCGGCTGCGCTAGGAGTTGCTGCCGTTGTTCTTCGGCCGCTTGATGGGCCGGTGGCTTTTGAACCTCCGCTTTTTCACCGCCTGGACTTCGAGGACTTGCACACGACGCGGAGATCTGCTCCTTCCCGGACAACTGGGAATTATGGTGGACCGCTGTTTGCTCCCGCTTCGATGGATTCGAGCTTTTGTCCTGGAGGGGTACCTTTGCATTGTCGAACTGCGAAACTGGACTCCGGCTTGCTTTTGCTTGCCCTGTCGTTGTTGCTACGATTGACTTGCTTCATTGACTTTTTGTATTCCATTAGTATGGTGGCTCTCCCTAACCTACATCACTGCCGTAACCCTGGTCAACATTACGAATATTCTGTGCGGGGTGGTCCGCTCCATGTTATCCTTTATTGGGTTGGTTTCGTGGTTAGGAAGGGCTGGGGGTAAGTTGCACAACACTGATAGACTGCTGGTTTACCTGTCCATTGCACTGATGCGTGTAGTCTCGACATTGTGAAACGTTAAAATTTCCCCCTCCCCCCCTGCGGGTTTTTGTTGTATGTGAAGGTGTAGTACTGATTTGATAATTATTCATTTGTTGGTCGGGGGAGGGTCGTGACCGAGTGTGTTTGTTCATATCCTCTGGCTCCTCCCTCACATCTTATTTTTGTTTCATATTCCCTCTCCTCCTTCTTTTTGTCTCCTTATTCCACTTTCTTTCTTTACTATATTTCGGGTTTCGGATTAGGGCGACAGGCACGCTGTTTGGAGGGTAGGCCGTAGCCTTCTGCAGGGGTGCGGGGTGGGACGGGTGGGCGGGGTCTTTCAGATATTTCTTTTTGGTTCTATGGCCCTTTTCTATCCCTTCATAGCGGTGCCGCTTCTGTCCTCGCTTCTCTGGCATGAGTGGGTTGGGGTCTGTTGCTATGCCACTTTTCTCAGTTTCGATGCTCCGTCGCGACTGCCATACCCTTCTTCTCACCAGCTCTCTACTTTCTTCTGTATAATTAGCCGCGGGATGCCTGGCCCGGGGTGGCGCCCATCTTGCACGATTGTGTTTCTCCTTTTATATTTCTTTTTCTTTGTTCCTCCTTCTTCCCCCTTCCCTGTTCTTGACCTTATTGCTTTCCTCCCCTCTGTTTCCCCCCTATTTTTCCCCCTTTCCCTCCCCCTCCCCTCCCCTTCCCTCCCCCCCCTTTTTTCCCCAGGCTCGTATGGTGCGTAGGTATCGATCGTGCAGTTTATGCGCTCCCCTTGCCTTTGTTAGCGGGTTATTGGGTGGGGGGCATGAGATGCTGGTAGTACTTGTATGCTTATCTACTATATTTTGCGTTTGTTTTGTGCTACGATCGACTCGTGTCTTTACATCCCCCCCCCCCCTTTTCCCATTTTGGCGTGGGTGTATTTCTGTTTATTGGTTTTTCCCGTAATTTTATGAGTCTGCCATGAGCCTTGTCCCCTTATTATAAAATGGACCTCATTGATCCTGGTATTGGGCCGTTAATGTTGCTTGTCCTTTCCTTAGCACTGTTTTAAATATGTTTGCCTGCCTGTCAGCTGGCCTTCTGTCGCTTATTTTGACTTTTGATCATTTTTTGACTTGTGGCCGGCCAGATTGGTTGTTGGCCCATGCATGTCTATCCTATTGATGCAAATAAAGGTTTTAAAAAAAAAAAAAAAAAAAACATTTAGGGAAGGAATCTCGGGATTTGCTCTGAGGAATTTCAAGAGGTTCTAATGGCTCCTACATAATTTGGCCTTGAGGATAAGTGTAGTACAGAGTCAAAAGTTATTTTTGAGTTTTAAATAGTTCCTGGAAAAAAAGAAGGTTTTCTTACAGAAAGTGGTGGGCACGGATTAGTTAAAGGACAACAGAGTATTTCCCAAAGCAAGCGGTGTTCTTACCATAACACTTGACGTCATGGAAAAATAACTGCACTTTGAATGAGTTCAGAAAAACTGTTTCTTTTAATAAGCTAATTCAAGCAGCCAATCAAAACATGGAGAGAGGTAATGTAAGTCTGCAATGCTGTCTAGATTATTTGTCCAAACTTTTGGTTATAATGTCATTTTAAAATTCCAACTATATAAACCTGATGAAAGTAAGTCTTCAACTTTAATTACAAATGTTGTGGCTACACAGTCGTTGATTTTAGGAAGAACATTTGTAACTGCAGCTATTATATGACATGATGGTCCTTTGACAAGATCCGCTTATTACACAGCTTATTGAAAATGTAAAAAAAGCTGCTGTTTCGGAAATTATTCCCATTTGACTACGATACAATGTTGCCTTTTTACTTAAAAATATTCTTACTTTCTGTTTTCAGAAAAGAGAATTTAGGGTAGGTAACTGGCCTATAATGATTCTAGGGGTTGATATCATTTTATCTACTGTTTTAAATTACTTTGTGATTAAAAGTGATGTAGAGAATTAAATAATTGTAGTAGTCATAGAGGTAGTGTAAGTCTGCTTCATAGTAAGCAGTATCAGTGTCATAGGAAATGTAGAACATGAGTCAGCAAGAAGGGTAAGATATTACTAGTACATGATTGTGAAAGTGATCTTGAACGTTTTCTTTCTGAAAGTTGCGGAAATACAAAATGACGGGATTTGCTTAGAAGAATTCCAAGAGTTATAAATGGCTCTTACACAATTTGGCCTTGTGGAAAAGTGCGGTAGAGAGCGAGAAGTAATTTATTGTATGTAACATATTTGTCAAAACGATGGAGCTTTTTTTTCAGAAAGTGGCGGGCTGAAAATAATAACAGCACAACAGAGTGTAAGCTGTTCATAGGATATCCTTCGACGTCATGGAAAGTAAGTTACTTTTGAGGAGTTCTGATTTCTGATTGGTTATGTTATATGGGTTTTTTATACACAATCATTTTGATTGTGGTTTTTTTCCCCCGCTGTTATATGATGAATACCTTCAAGTCACTGTTTTTAGTGAAATTTGATAAATTCTGAGAACAGCAAAAATAAACCATTTAACATGTATAATTAATTCTGTACTTTTTGTATTTATGATATACATTTAGAACTGTGTAGTGGGCATGGAGAAGCTGAGGCTTCTGTAAGTGTCAAAGTTGTTGCATACAGTGCTCACATTCTACGTAGTCTTTCATATGATAGACTACATCTGCACAATGAGATACCTAAGCAAAGGAAACACAGGTGATGTGATTGTGGAATGAGGTAAAAAAATTGCACGTTTTTCAAATACATTACCTGTGTTTCCTAACATTACACATCACATTGTGTAGATAAGGTTTAGGCCTGTTCCAGGAGACAGAAGAGGTCTGACATTTGTTCAAGAGTGCAGTGCACATGACTCACTTCGTTGGTAGGCCTGCACATGTATTATCTCCTATGTAGTCTTCAACAAGCCTAAATTTCATCTGCAACCCTGAGTAAGCCTCACCTCAAACAAACCTCTGGATAGGACACACCTTATTGGCATCCTGAAACAATCGTTTAAAATGTTAGGGACAGTTTTATGATGGCTGTGCACCTCTTTTGCGCTGTCATTGCGTCACTTTTGTGAGACAGTAGCAGTGCAAAAGATGCACCATGTTGCAAGATAGGCCTCACTTCATCTCCAGCAAGATACTGTCAGTTTAAAATGTATATAATTAGGACTGTGTAGGGGGCATGCAGAAGCTGAGGCTTCAGTAAGTGTCAAAGTTGTTGCATTCTGTGCTGCACTTCTGCGTACTCTTTCATATGGTGGACTACATCTGCACAATGAGATACCTAACCAAAGGAAACACAAGTGATGTGATTGTGAAATGAGCAAAAGAAATTGCACGTTTTTCAAATACATTACCTGTGTTTCCTAATATTACGAATCACATTGTGCAGATTAAGTTTAGGCCTGTTCCAGGAGACAGAAGAGGTCTGACATTTGTTCAAGAGTGCAGTGCACACGACTCACTTCGTTGGTAGGCCTGCACATGTATTATCTCCTCTGTAGTCTTCAACAAGCCTAAATTTAATCTGCAACCCTGAGTAAGCCTCACCTCAAAAAACCTCTGGATAGGACACACCTTATTGGCATCCTGAAACAATCATTTAAAATGTTAGGGACAGTTTTATGATGGCTGTGCACCTCTTTTGCGCTGCCATTGTGTCACTTTTGTGAGAGAGCAGCAGTGCAAAAGATGCACCATGTTCCAAGATAGGCCTCACTTTATCTGCATCAAGATACTGTTAGTTTAAAATGTATATTTTTAGGACTGTGTAGGGGGCCTGGAGAAGCAGAGGCTTCTGTAAGTGTCAAAGTTGTTGAAAAACAGTTTGTCCTTCAATCTTTTCCCTTGTCTTTTCTAATTTTTAAATACATGTTTTAATATTTTTCAAATGTTTGTTCTCTCTTTCACAGATTGAAAGTATAAAAATAACAAGTGACTAAGTTAACGACAATTATAAGGTAAATGTTTTGTACTCTTTTCGTTACATTTCTATCACATTTAACTTCTATTAGTTCCACTGCTTCATTTCTTTAACCCTCACTTTCCTGCCTTTGCTACTTCCCTCATTCCTTTCTCTATTACTTACTTACTCTACTGCTTCCACTCTTTTTCTCAGTCCCTCTCTTCTCATAGTTCCTCACTCTTGTTCACTCACTCCGTCTCTATTACTCTCAGTGTCTCTGACTGATCACTCTTTCACTACTTGTTCATTATGCTTTCTCTGTGTAGTTGAAGCACACTAAGGGGCATATTATCAACACAGCCAATAAAATTATCGCTGCTTTTATCGGCAGAAAACTGCTGCAAAAGCGGCTTTAGCGGCACATTTCTGCCGATAAAAGCTGCAAAACTTTTATCGCCTATGTTGATAATATGCCCCTATGTTATTTACATTTCTTTGCTGTTTCAATCATTCCTTTTCTGTTACTTCTTCTTTTCTGCATTCTGTTTTTTCTCTCTGTTATTCCAATGTTTTAATCTTAATTTGATCATTCAGTCACATTCTCTAAGAAACTCTTGTTTGTTATTCTTCTACTCTCCTTTTTTTCTTTCACTTCCTTATCTATTTTGTTTTTCACAATTATACCCTCTTCCATCTTTTCTTCGGTAAATAGATCTATTAAACAGTATCTCTGGTTTAGTCCCTATAGCTGTCTTTCTTTTAACATTACTCTCTGTTTACTTTCCCTATACTTACTCTTCTTTTTTTTATTTTTATTTTATTTGGTTCGCTCCCGGTTTGCGTACCGGCGAGCGAACCGGGAAGCGAACCAAAAGAAATAGAGGTTGTCAGAGTGCTAAAGATTCTAGCAATGTTTTTATAAAGGGGTGGTAGTTCTGAAAAGAACTTTTTTAAAAATTATTTTTGTTGTTTTATATTTTTTTTATTATTTTTCTGAACATTTTTTTTCTTTTTTTGTATTTTTTGAACGGTTTTATTTTTTTTTGTTTTTTTGGAGGGGGAACAACGAAAAACAGGCATTAGACAAGGCTCAACAGGAGCAAAAATGTGTATTTATTTTTTGGGGCGTTTTGAGCACTTGTGGTTTTCAAATGCTCTGTTTACCAAATTGATACTCATATTTGCACATGAGAGTAGGTTACCACAATAAAGGCACACTATCTTCATGTGCACAAAATTCTGTTGAATGTTTGACACTGTTTCCCGTGCCTCTGGCCCCGACAGAGTTACCTGTGTACTGGCCACAGGAGTTGGTGGGTTGTCTTGGAGGTGACGCATCTCTGCAACACTGTAATTCAGTGGATGCCACCTCTGCATATGACGGTGCATAGTATAGTTGCCGTAACTATACTTTTTATCTGTGCCTCGAGATAAAACATCTTTACATATGAGGCATGTCACGTGGCGAGCATTCACTTTTTTTTTGTCTTGAGGAAAAGAAAAAAACTGCCAAATAAAACTATCTTTGCGGTGAGATATCCGGGGCTCCTCACGTAAAAACTGTCTTGGCTGTACTTCCTCTTCCTCTTCTTCATCCTCTTCCTCCTCTGGGTTGGGAAGGAACTGTGGAGGTGGTCCTTCCTTCCTAGGTGGTTGTGGTGGGGGTCCACCAGCTGCAGCTACTACTGAAGCCATTTTTTAGTAAGTTGAAAGTCAGAGTGAGAAAAAAGGTGGGGGCTTTCATCATCACATGACCTAGCCTTACATCATTAGGAAACCAAAAGTGAAATGAACCAATTAAAAGTTTTATTTACAGGTCACATGACCTGTTACGCTTACGTTACGCGCTGCGGGCCGCGCCCCGGATCGCTTCCGGGGAGCAACGCTTTGCGCCTCGGTTCGCGCTCCGGTGCACTTCCGGGTGCGCTAACGCGGCGCGTCATAAGACGCATTACGCGGCAACGCGATACGTCGCGCTTACGTGACGCGCCCCGGATCGCTTCCGGGGAGCTGCGCTTCGCGCCTCGGTTCGCGCTCCGGAACACTTCCGGGTGCGCTAACGCGGCGTGTCATAAGACGCATTACGCGGCAACGCGATAGGTCGACGCGTCACGATGTTGTTTTCTAACGCGGCAGTTGCGCTAACGGAACGTTTACCGGTTCGCGGACCGGGTCGCGGCACCAAACTGAGCTAACGGGAAGCTGCCCGGTTCACGGACCGGGAGCGAATCAAAAAAAATTATTAAAAAAAATACATAAAACAATTGTATTGAAAACATATAAAATATATTTTTCGATTTAAAGAAGAATACATTTTAAAGCTTTTGATATTTTCTATTAAAAAACCATTGAAATTCACTGAAAAAACCATAGGTTATAGACCATATATAGTTAGGAATTAGCATTTACAAAACCTTGAAAATTCACTGAAAAAACCTTAGGTTATACACCATATATAGTTAGGAATTAGCATTTACAAAACCTTATTTTACTCACACAAAAGCATTGAAATTCCATATATAGTTAGTTGCACTAACTATATATCGCGCACCCGCAATCCACTGCTGATGATGTCACATATTACATCATTCATGACATGGTCAGTGACATCACTGATGACATCACTGATGACATCTCAAATGACATCACTGATCATCAGCAGTGGATTGCGGGTGCGCGAAATATATAGTTAGTGCAACTAACTATATATGCGAATTTCAATGGTTTTGTGTGAGTAAAATAAGGTTTTGTAAATGCTAATTCCTAACTATATATGGTGTAAAACCTATGGTTTTTTCAGTGAATATATATATATATATATATATATATATATATATATATATATATATATATATATATATATATATATTCACTGAAAAAACCATAGGTTATAGACCATATATAGTTAGGAATTAGCATTTAGAAAACCTTATTTTACTCACACAAAACCATTGAAATTCCATATATAGTTAGTTGCACTAACTATATATCGCGCACCCGCAATCCACTGCTGATGATGTCACATATTACATCATTCATGACATAGTCAGTGACATCACTGATGACATCACTGATGACAACATCCAGTGATTATGTGTTTCTGTAAAGTTTAAATATGTTTTACATATTGAAGAATGAGTGGATGTATAAGTGTCTGAATGAAGGTTTTAGTAGGTGCGTGATTGACTGTATGAGTGAGTGATTAAATGCGTCTTACTGAATGCACGGGTTAGTGACTAAACTGTCTTAATTTGTGCATCATTATGTCTGTTGTGATGTAAACTGCTGCATGTGTTGATCATTAGCTATACGAGAGGCTATATGTGTTATTAATTGGTTGCCCAAGTATTTCTATGGGAGATTGAGTTTGTGTGGGGGTGGCTGGAAGGTGTGTGACTCTGTGCATAGATGTGTGAGCAGTTTATTCACTAGGTGTATGAGTTCAAGAGTGCATGTGGAAACAGCTACATGGGCAGTTGACTGTGTGCATGAGTGTATTGATGAGTGAATGGATATCTCAATGCTACATGTCATAGTAAGTACATATGTAAAACACAGTACATGTGAGAGTTGGCATATATAAATAACTGTGCATGAGAGCCACTGAGTGAGTGGTTGTATCGATCATTGTGAACTTGTATCAGGGATTGTATAAGAGAGTAAATATGTGTTAGTATATGTTTCAATAAGTAAGGTGTGTATAACTGTATAGTTGAAGAAATGGAGGTGAGATTGTTTCTTTGCATGACTGACTGGGTGTGTGAGTAACTCCATGGATGAGTGGCAGTGTGTGAGTGTCTGTATACACTGAGTGTATCTAAGGTTATATTAGAGTCTGAAGAGGTTTATCGTATTAGCACAAGAATGATGCCAAATGAGACGTCATCAGTGATGTCATCAGTGATGTCATTTGAGATGTCATCAGTGATGTCATCAGTGATGTCACTGACCATGTCATGAATGATGTAATATGTGACATCATCAGCAGTGGATTGCGGGTGCGCGATATATAGTTAGTGCAACTAACTATATATGGAATTTCAATGGTTTTGTGTGAGTAAAATAAGGTTTTCTAAATGCTAATTCCTAACTATATATGGTCTATAACCTATGGTTTTTTCAGTGAATTTTCAAGGTTTTGTAAATGCTAATTCCTAACTATATATGGTCTATAACCTATGGTTTTTTCTGTGAATTTCATTGGTTTTTTAACAGCTAATATCTGTAGCTGTAAAATGTATTCTTCTTTAAATCCAAAAATATATTTTATATGTTTATGAATAATTTTTTTTTTAAATATTTTTTTTTCTTCGTTCCCGCTTCGCGAATCGGGAAGCTTCCCGTTAGCTGACCTTGATGCCGCGAAATAGACCGCGAGCCGGTAAACGTTTCTTTACCGCAAGTGCCGCGTTAGAAAACAACATCGTGACGCCTCCCGTCCGCATGACGTTTCACGTTGTCGCGTGATACGTCATATGACGTGCTACGTTAGCGAACTGGTACGCGAAGCGAGTCGCAAAGCGCAGGTTTCTGGAAGCAAACCGGGAGGCCCTGCAAAGCGCTTAACGTAAACACAGCAAGTCATGTGACTTGGTAATAACACTTTTCATTGGTTCATTTCACTTTTGGTTTCCTAATGATGTAAGACTAGGTCATATAATCTAAAATGAACACTTTTGATTGGTTGAGAACTCTTGTTTTTCCCAAATGATGAAAATCCCTCCTTCTTTCCTCACTCTGACTTTCATCATTGTGAGAGAAAGACCCTTTGTGATCACTGAGCAATGGCTTCTTTAGTAGCTTCAGCTGGTGCTTCCCCACCACCTCCACCACATCCAAGGAAGAGTGGACCACCTGCTCAAGTTGTAATTCAACAAGAAGAAGAAGAAGAGGAACAGGAGGACGAGCACGAAGAGAGGCAGTTTTTGCCTGAGCAGCCCAGGACGTCTCACCGGAAAGAAAACTTCATTTGGCAATTTTTTAAAATTCCCAAAGGTCAGAAAAAAGTAAATGCAAGATACGTAACTTGCCTTATATGTCAAGATAGACTGTCCAGAGGGACCGACAAAAAATACAGTTTCGGAAACTACACAATGCATCGCCATATGACTAGGTGGCATCCTAACAACTACAGTGCTGCACAGTTTCGGAACGACCTAGATAATCTCCCTATTATGGCCAGAAGATCTGTTGTACCGGAAGTAACGGGACCAGAGGGCAGGGAGATGGTGCCAAATATACAAATGAGATTTGGTGATGTAAAACACATCTGCGCATTTTGCGATGGATTCATTTCCTACGGAGAAAAAAGCATCACTCTGATCAACAGAGCTATTGACTATCATATGCAAGTTTGTCCGAAACGCCCAAAATAATAAATACTTCTTTTTTTTGTTTTGTTGCTCCTGTTGAGCCCTTTACAATGAATCGTTTTCATTGCCCCCTCCAAGAAAAACCCAAAAAAATATAAAACTGTTCCGAAAAATTCAAAAACAGTAAAAAAATGTTCAGAAAAAAAAAAAAAAAAGTTCTTTTCAGAACTACCTCCCCGTTATTAAAAAATTGGTACAATATTTGGAATTGTGCCAACCTCTATTTCTCTTAGTTCGCTTCCTAGTTCGCTCGCTGGTACGCGAACCGGAAGCGAACCAAAAACAGTAAGTATAAGGGAAGGAAACAGACACTTATGTTAAAAGAAACACAGCTATAAGGGAGTAAACTAGAGATACCATTACCCGTAATCCACTGCTGATGATGTCACATATTACATCATTCATGACATGCTCAGTGACATCATCAGCAGAGGATTGCGGGTTTTTTGGCAACATGCCTTATCCACGGTTTAATAACGCTGCCTTTTGCTTTATATAAGTTTTCAAATTGTATGAAATATATACCAATAGGTCGTTATGAACCTTTAGGTAGTGCTTTTCTTCATGAGGTCTGGTCGCTTCCATACACATACAGATGTTTCAAAGATGATCAAGAAGTTTATCTGAATGGAGAGGAATGCACTGAGACGCCAGATCATTCACTAATGTGTAGGCACATACAGTTACACGGTTCATGCAACAAACACCGACCAAATATGGCTTGCGTGTTGCAAGGCACGCCAGTTCCTGCTATCATCCCCACGTTCAAGTTGTTGGAAAATGGTAGTTATTTGATGCTCAATAATGAAGATTGTTCTGAGTTAATTAAAAGTATTCCTTTTATCGTAACAGTAAGTGAACGGGTTATTTGCTGCAGAAATGTTCTATTTCCTCCCACACATGAACATAGGGAGTTTTCAATCTGGCCACAAATACCAACCTTGGGACACGTTTCAACGGCATGGCAAGAATAAGAGCTCTTTTGTCTCAGAGAGAGGTGGCCTTGAGTTCGGCCCGTGAAACTTTCGTACTTCACATAGCGAACACCCATACAGAGGTGCACACCCTTTTCAATTAAGATTTGCCTTTCAATTTCAGCAACATGTTTCCGACTATCTTTAACGCATCCTCCACAAAGTCCCTGGCACACTTTTTTAAAGTTGTTACCAGTGGTCTCGTGACTTCATTTGAGAAAATCTTTGGAGTCATCCCTGCTTCCTTTCATTGTATTTTCTGCACTCTGGTTCGTAGATTGGCATTTTTACTTGCATTACCAGCGGACGCTCTTGTGCTTTTTTACATTTTTAAATATGGATGTCCCTCCTATGCAACCTCCGACCCTGCAGCTGCTGACACTGTTCCGCAATCGCATGCTAGAATATTATGGCACAATGCCGTTGGCGATATTAAGCACGGCATATGGATTATCTTTTCGGTTCTCCTACTTCACCTGTGTCCAGCCTGTATTTCACTGCCTGACCTGTGATTTCGATTGGGCCATTGATTTGTGTCTCTGCGGACCGGTTTCTCCTGACGTCGACTTTAATCAGCTGATGACTCCTATCATTACTCACGAGTTGGTTTGTCCTGGCGAAAGGATTATGGCTGTGGCATTGATGCATGGACTACTTGGTCCCTTGAATTTACTGGCGGCAGCACAGTCTTTCTTGGAACAGAGCTTTCTTGAAAACCCACCGAGCTGTCCTCTGATGGTGATAGAGGATCCGGTGCTGGGAGAGCACGTATGTTCTTTTCCGCTTTTAAATTGGATGGCTGAACTGTTTTCGGATGAAGACGGTGACTTCCTATTGGAGGCTGTTGCAGCTTATTTTGCATACACAGTTATGTCATAGACCTTTTTCATGTTTGATATGCTGAGTACTAGCATTTCATTGACAATTCATTGACTTATTTGTCAAGTTTTTATTATTTACCTTGCCTATTGGCTTAAGACTCGATAAAGTACTTGGCTGTTTTATTTTTCTTTAGCATTAAATTTTCCTAGTTTTTAATGCTTTACCTTGCGGACCGTCCACATATAAACTTGCAATCTGCTCTCATGAGATGGCACTTCTATTATCTTATTCAGTTCGTTTCCGGATCATGAGGAGGTGTCATCTAGGTCCTGGATATCTTTACACCGTGTTAAGTTAGCATGGGCTCATTACCGGTTTAAACGCCATTTTTCCTTTTTTGCAACTTCTGCACACGACACTTAGTTGTTGCTTTAGCTTTCCACCTAGTAGTTCATCGTGGTTTACATGAGAATAATATGTTATTGGTCTACTATCTGCTTTACTTGTTAAACTATATCTGTACAGCGAGTGCTAAAGTTTCAAGAACAACACGATACAGAATTGTTATGAGGTCTGATCTCCACGACTTCATACTCATAACATAAGTGCAACTTCTGCCAATTCTGGGCATGAGGCGGGTTTTATATTGCTTTGCCGAACACACATACACAACAGTTGATGCGGTTCACATGAAGAGAGAGCTGGTGTATGCTGATGTGATTCCTTCAAATCTAAGACACTAAAGTATGGGCACGCCCTAAACCAACACAAAGAGACCTTCTTAGCAAATAATATAATATGTGTATTAGGGAGGGTGAGATATAAGCAGCCGCGGGCCGTGGAGGGAGTTACGATGGGGCAGGGAGGCGGGGAGGGGGAGAAGCAGGGTGGAGCCCTCTCTACCTTGCCCCTCCCCCTCCCCGCCTCCCTGCCCCACCGTAACTCCCTCCACGGCCCGCGGCTGCTTATAAGTGTTGCTAACTCTTATTCATTTACAGCATGTTAACATACTGTCACCATTGGCTTTTTATGTACTAGTAACTATGCTGGTAATTTTGCTACTGATAATATGTGTACTTGTATTCTCCACCCTGCTTCTCCCCCTCCCCGCCTCCCTGCCTCACCGTAACTCCCTCCACGGCCCGCGGCTGCTTATAAGTGTTGCTAACTCTTATTCATTTACAGCATGTTAACATACTATCACCATTCACTTTTTATGTACTAGTAACTATGCTGGTAATTTTGCTACTGATAATATGTGTACTTTTATTATCTAAGGTACTACGCCTGAGAAGACGGCATTAGTAAATAAACATTTCAAATACACATCTGTTCTTCTTAACTCCATGTTCTGGTTTCTAAGAAATCTATAACGACCGACTGTTCATGAGTTCCACGTATCCTGAGGTACTATAAGTTCATATTCTGGATTGTCTAAACATTGAGAGTTTGTTATATCCAATGTGACACTGTACCTAGCTTGCTAAGGAGTTTTTGATTACTAACGTGAGTTTTGGGACACCCTAATTCGCCGAGGTTCCAATCCTCTGTCCACAGTTCTGTGTGAGAACAGAAACCCTGCGACAGGGGCACCCCCGACCCTTGCTGGAGCTTCATCACACTTGCGATACAACTCCAGCAATGCGCCACCTTTACGGCACAGATACATCACGCATCTGTGCTGTTTTTGCCCCATGATGCGCCGCATTGTAAATGCAGCACACCATAGGTGACGGAACAGCGGCACAAAATGACTAACACATCCCTGGTGATGCGCCAGTCGTCATAAATGTATCCCTATGCTTCTTATCTTGTTAGAGATGAACCGCCATATGTATCATCAAAGTTATTTGCATTTCCTAAATAGCGAACTTTAAGGAATAAATAGCGATTCTTTACCATTCCTAGTTTGCGATGAGCTATTTGCTAATTAGCCGAATGTAGCCCAATGAAGCCCAATGTAGCCCAATGTAGCCCAAAGATGGCCGCCAGACACACAAAAAAACAAATGTAGCCCAAATATCAGCCAGATGTAGCCCAACTATAGCCCAGTGACAGAATGACCAATCAGCTTCGCAAACCTCCGTTACGCAAAGCGGAGCGCTGTTACAGATATATATCTTTTTTTGAACGTTAATTTCTCAAAATCCACTGGAGCACATATATTGAGACCTAGCAAAGGCACATCGGGCTACCAGTCCCTAATATTTTGCCAAGTTTCGTGCAAATCCATTCAGCCGTTCAATTATTATTATTATTATTTTTTTTTGCCCCGCGGGGCCCTTTTAAAACCTCCACATCAAACCTAGGGGGTCAGCGAGGATCTACTATGCCCCCTTATAGTTATTTCCCCCTTTGTTTTGACCTCCTCTTGTCTCTCGATCCTACCGAGAGACAAGATGGCGGCCGCTACGGACTGTTTGGAATGTTGACAGACGCCGGAGAACCAATCAGCTTCGCTTCACAAAGCTCCGTTGCGCGAAAAGTCCGCGAACCAGTGCGCTGCCCGGTCCGCTGTTACAGATATATATCTTTTTTTAAACGTTAATTTCTCAAAATCCACTGGAGCACATATATTGAGACCTACAAAAGGCACATCGGGCTACCAGTCCCTACAATTTTGCCAAGTTTCGTGCAAATCCATTCAGCCGTTCGGGCTAAAAGTGAGGCCAACCGCCCTATGGAAAACTCAATGTTAAAAACACGTTTTGGGACCCCCCTTTTTTCTCGACCCCCACTGGACGAACCCCCCCCAAATTTTCGAGGGCTGCTCAGAAACAAAATGTGCCATTTTCCTGAAAATGTCAGCCAATTCCGTCCACAAACGCCAAAGTTATTAGACATAGAATTTTCAAAAAACCCATAGAGAAAAAATCCTAACTATATATACCTACTGGCGACCGCCAGTAGGTAATATATATATTCATTGAAAAAACCATAGGTTATAGACCATATATAGTTAGGAATTAGCATTTACAAAACCTTGAAAATTCACTGAAAAAACCATAGGTTATAGACCATATATAGTTAGGAATTAGCATTTAAAAAACCTTATTTTACTCACACAAAACCAATGAAATTCCATATATAGTTAGTTGTACTAACTATATATCGCGCACCCGCAATCCACTGCTGATCATGTCACATATTACATCATTCATGACATGGTCAGTGACATCACTGATGACATCACTGATGACATCTCAAATGACATCACTGATGACATCACTGATGACATCTCAAATGACATCACTGATGACATCACTGATGACAACATCCAGTGACTGTGTATTTCTGTAAAGTTAAAATATGTCTTACATATTGAAGAATGAGTAGATGTATAAGTGTCTGGACGAAGGATTTAGTAGGTGCATGACTGAATGAATGAGTGAGTGATTAAATGTGTCTCACTGAGTGCATGGGTTAGTGACTAAACTGTCTTAATTTGTGCATCATTATGTCTTTTGTTCTGTAAACTGCTGCATGTGTTGATCAGTAGCTATATGAGTAAGTATATGGGTTATTGATTGGTTGCTCAAGTATTTGTATGGGAGACTGAGTGTGTGTGTGGGTGGCTGGGAGGTGTATGACTCTGTGCATAGATGTGTGAGCAGTTGATTCACTACATGTATGGGTTCAAAAGTGCACGTGGAAACAGCTGTATGGGCGGTTGACTGTGTGCATGAGTGTATTGGTGAGTGAATGAATATCTCAGTGCTACATGTCAAAGTAAGTACATATGTAAAACACAGTACATGTTAGAGTTGACATATATAAATAACTGTGCATAAGAGCCAGTGAATGTGTGAGTGGCTGTATGGATCATTGTGAACTTGTATCCAGGATTGTATAAGAGAGTAAATATGTGTTAGTATATTTTTGAATAAGTAAGGTGTGTATAACTGTATAGTTGAGAAAATGGAGGTGTGATTGATTCTTTGCATGACTGACTAGGTGTGTGTGTAACTTCATGGATGAGTGACAGTCTGTGAGTGTCTGTTTACACTGAGTGTATCTAAGGTTATATTAGAGTCTGAAGAGGTTCATTGTATTATCACATGAATGATGTCATCAGTGATGTGATCAGTAATGTCAAATGAGATGTCATCAGTGATGTCATCAGTGATGTCATCAGTGATGTCATTTGAGATGTCATCAGTGATGTCATCAGTGATGTCACTGACCATGTCATGAATGATGTAATATGTGACATGATCAGCAGTGGATTGCGGGTGCGCGATATATAGTTAGTACAACTAACTATATATGGAATTTCATTGGTTTTGTGTGAGTAAAATAAGGTTTTTTAAATGCTAATTCCTAACTATATATGGTCTATAACCTATGGTTTTTTCAGTGAATTTTCAAGGTTTTGTAAATGCTAATTCCTAACTATATATGGTCTATAACCTATGGTTTTTTCAATGAATTTCATTGGTTTTTTAAAAGCTAATATCTATAGCTGTAAAATGTATTCTTCTTTAAATCCAAAAATATATTTTATATGTTTATTAATAATTTTTTTTTAATATTTTTTTTGTTTCGCTCCCGGTCCGCGAACCGGGAAGCTTCCCGTTAGCTCAATTTGATTCCGCGATCCGGTCCGCGAACCGGTAAGAAATCAACATAGTGACGGTATCGCGTTGCCGCGTAATGCGTCTTATGACGTACTGCGTTAGCGCACCCGGAAGTGTCCTGGGGCGCGGACCGAGGCGCGAAGCGGAGCGACCCGGAAGCTAACCGGGGAGCGTTCCGCAGCGCGTAACATGAGCGTGAGAGGTCATGTGACTTGTTAATAAAACTTTTCATTGGTTCATTTCACTTTTAGTTTCATAATTATGGAAGGCTAGGTCAGGTGACCTAAAAATAACACTTTTCATTGGTTGAGAAGTATTGTTTTTTCCAAATGATGAAAACCCCTCCTTCTTTCCTCACTCTGACTTTCATCATTGTGAGAGGAAGACCTATTTTGCTTGTTGGAAGACCTATTTTGCTTGTGTGAAAATGGCTTCATTGGTTGCTTCAGCTGGTGGACCCCCACCACCACCTCCACCTCCTCATGGGAAGAGAGGACCACCTCCCCAGGTGATTACCAACACTGAGGAGGAAGATGAAGAAATGGATGAGGAGGGAGAAGAACCACAATTCCTGGAAGAGTTGCCCCGGGTTTCCAGAAAGAAAGCCAGTTTCATCTGGCAGTTTTTTTCGATGCCTCGTGGACAAAAAAAAGGTCAACGCGAGGTATGTCACCTGCCTCATATGCAAGGAACAATTGTCCAGAGGGACGGACAAAAAATACAGTTATGGTAATCACACCATGCATAGGCACATGACGAGGAAACATCCCCTAAATTACAGCCGGGCGGAATTAAGGGATATGCTGGACAATCCTAGACCAACTCCTGTGGCCAGACCAACAATACCGGTTTCTTTAACACCAGAGGAGGCACGGGAAACTGTGCCAAATATCCAACAAAATTTTGGGCATATGATACATTTATGTATGCACTGTCGTGCATTATTAGCTTGTGGCAACATGAGCATCAATGCACTCAACCTTGCATATGAACACCATGATTGCCTTAACCGCCCCCAGTAATATTTTTTTGCTCCTGTTGAGCCCTTTTCAACGCCTGTTTTTTGTTGTTTCCCCCCCAAAAAAAAACCAAAAAAAATATAAAATTGTTCAAAAAATACAAAAAAAACTAAAAATGTTCAAAAAAAAAAAAAATATAAAACAACAAAAATATAAAAAAAAAAGTTCTTTTCAGAACTACCTTCCCTTTCAAAAAAAATTGCTACAATGTTTAGCACTCTGGCAAGCTCTATTTCTTTTGGTTCGCTCCCGGGTTAGCTTCCCGGTACGCGGACCGGGAGCTAACCAAAAAAATTTTTTTTTTTTTAAAAAGTGTAAGTATAAGGAAAGTAAACAGAGAGTGATGTTAAAAGAAAGACAGCTATAGGGAGTAAAGAAGAGATACTGTTTAATAGATCTATTTACCGAAGAAAAGACAGAAGAGGGTATAATTGTGAAAAACAAAATAGATAACGAAGTGAAAGAAAAACAAGCATTGGCATAGCCAATAGGTCTCGCCTTTGGGACCTTCTAAGTATTTAGTTATGCAGCATAATATCCTTGGTGCAGCAACATCAACTGTTGCATGGCTAAACACGTATAAGGTCCCAAAGGCGAGACCTATTGTCTATGCCAATGCTTGTTTCTTAAGTAGTATTGCAATACGTCTGACTCTTCCATGTGAAAAGATCTTATCTTGTGCTCTAAAGATTGCTAAAGTCTCGACAGAGAACAGGCTAGGCTGTAAGTAGTGTAAATTGCGCTTGGTGATCTGTTTGAGGGAGCGTCTGCTTTGCCTGGTGTCTTTGGAGAGCAATTTTGATTGTTATACTGGACAATGTTAGTTTTATTGGTCCAGTAGACAATTAAACTGCTGCATGACCACACTGTGTGATCCTGGGCACACTTTACAAATCCTACCTACCATCCAGCGGCTGAAGTGCAAATTGTAAAACCTGATAGCTGGGCACAATTACAGTGTAATTGCAGGCACACCCTGTGTGATCTTGGACATTTATCACATCTCAAAGTACTTTTAAATGCTTGAGCTTGGGATAAACCCTAGAAAAATACTCTCATGCATTTGACCTACCCAGGTGTTTGCTGCTACGTGCTTGATAAGAAATAATGCAACACACAATTGCAACTTCTGTGCCCCTTCCAAATAAACACTAGAAATCAGAGTTGTAATTAGTCTCTAGAATGAGTAAGATGCCCTCCAGCCTCCACTTGAAAGCAGGGGTGTATAGTTTGAGGGGAGTGAGGGGGGGGCGAGGGAGGCATGCAATACTTTAACGCAGGTAAAAGTGTCCAAAGTCACACCATCTGCCCACTAAAGAGCGGCTCGCAGTGGCCGGCTGGCCCGGCTGATTAGGGGAGCTGTTGGTGCCGAGCCTGGTGGGGCAGGTCCCAGCTGTGCTCTGCCGGGCTGCAGGCAGCTCAGTTATTAGGCAGCTGGTGGCGTGGGGACCACTGCTATTCCGTCTGTAATGTGCCCGAGCCTCCCGGCAGGCGGGGGGATCACAAGAGCGACCGCTCCCACCCTCGGAGGCTAATTAATTGGCAGAACAAGAGCGCATTAAGGCGGATATAGGAGGGAGCCCTGTGCTGGCACCTTCTGAGTGTATGAGCTAAAGGCAGGTGGTTGTGTGTTTCAAATGCATCTCAGACTACAAAACGCAGCGAATGCTACGTCCAAATCTGAAATTAGGAGTGCTCGTGTGCACGTGCCTAGGTATGTCTATCTAAGTGTGTGTGCTTCATAGTAATAGTCTATGTGTCACTGCATCTTAGACTGTGTGCCACTTTAAGCATGTAACAGTGTGAGGGTATGCACTACTGCGCTTGTGAGTCACGCTGTTTGCGAGTGGGTTTGTACCTGACAATTACTGACCTTGCAGTTGTGTGTGACTCACTCTGTGTCTGTGCCACTTTATGCGTGTGCATTTAACCTTGAGTGCCTGTGTATGTGGAGCGTGATGTACTGCGTGTGTGTGCGCGTGTGTGTACAGCGAGTTACTGTATGTGGCCTACTGTGAGTGTGCGTGTGTGAGCCACTGTGTTTGTGTGCGTGTCCCACGCTGTGCTGTGTATCTATCTATGTTTGTTAGTGTGTGTGTGCTGCTGTGTAGGTACCACTGTATGTGTAAGCGGGTGCTGGAGTGTATAGACAAACACACGTGAATCCTCAGTTTGTATGCAATGTACGTCACACGTAATTTACGGTCCTGTTCCGCTTTATTTTATTTTGATTGCAGTATAAAAAATGCTTGTTTATATTAGACTGGGGAATACAAACAGGAATCTAGTCTTCAAAGGGAGAGCTGCATGCCAATGTAGAACAAGCACCGGCCAGCTTATAACCCTACTCTGCGATGTTCTTGACTCCCATGCCATTGTTCACCATTTGAGTGAAGTCATGACCCCGCCTACCGAGCGGGGTAAGAAATGCTGTTCACAAGTGTGGTTGTAGCTCTCTGGGCACTTAAATATGTTGCAGCTGTCACGTTACTTAAAAACATTGTGAGAGCCTAAGTAAAACTAGAGTGAATTATCGCATGGCATTTTATGTACAGCCCTAATGCTGCTGCGGCAGAATGGCACCATGTCCTGGAAATACAATAACAGAGACCAGAGCGTCTGTAAATGTCCATGAATCGGGCACCACGCTGAGCCAGGGAAACACTCGAACAATAACAAGGAGAAACACGAGAGATGGCCTGCGGCCGTCAAAGTGAAAGTACGGCCGGCGGAGGAGAAATGCGACACGGCGGGCAGGGGAGGGGGCGGAGCGGGGAGAGCGGCATGAGGGTGTGAAGCAGCAGGGGCCTGAGACGAGGCCGCCTTGCCTTTGATGTGGTAATGCGAGGCAAGCGGCTGGTGGCATTGTGCACGCGCTTTCACGTGCACTGGAAGAAATCGCCTGGGAATCGCCTGATCTCGGTAAGCTCTGTTTAAGCTGCAATAGATCGAGCTCCCGCTCTCAATGCGCACATGCGCATTGAGATAGGTCGCTCGACCTAAAAAAGAGAGTATAACATTAACAAAGAAGAGTTTCTTGGAGAATGTGAGTGAATGTTCAAAATAAGATTAAAACATGGGGAATAACAGAGAGAAAAAATAGAAAACAGAAAACAAAAAATAACAGAAAAAGATTAATTGAAACAGCAAAGAAATGTAAGTAACATAGAGCCATATCATCAACATAGGCAATAAAAGTTTTGCAGCTTTTATTGGCAGAAATGTGTCGCTAAAGCTGCTTTTGCGGCAGAAAACTGCCACTAAAACTACTTTTGCACCAGTTTTCTGCCAATAAAAACAGCAATAATTTTATTGGCTGTGTTCATAATATTCCCCTTAGTGTGCTTCAACTACACAGAGAAAGCATTATGAACAAATAGTGATACAGTGATCAGTCAAAGACACTAAGAGTAATAGAGACGGAGTGAGTGAACAAGAGTGAGGAACTATGAGAAGAGAGGGACTGAGAAAAAGAGTGGAAGGAGTTGAGTAAGTAGGTAATAGAGAAAGGAATGAGGGAAGTAGCAAAGGCAGGAAACTGAGGATTAAAGAAATGAAGCAGTGGAACTAATAGTAGTTCAATGTGATAAAAATTTAACGAAAAGAGTACAAAATATTTACCTTATAATTGTCGTTAAATTACTCACTTTTTGTTTTTATACTTTCAATCTGTGAAAGAGAGAACAAACATTTGAAAAATATTAAAACATGTATTTAAAAATTACAAAAGACAAGGGCAAAGATTGAAGGACAAACAGTTTTTCAACAACTTTGACACTTACAGAAGCTTCTGCTTCTCCAGGCCCCCTACACAGTCCTAAAGATATACATTTTAAACTAACAGTATCTTGATGCAGATGAAGTGAGGCCTATCTTAAAACATGGTGCATATTTTGCATTGCTGTTGTTTCAGAAAAGTGTCGCAAGACACTAAAATTTTAAATAATTGCTTCAGGATGCCAATAAGATGTCTACTATCCAGAGTTTTGTTTCAGGTGAGGCCTACTCAGGGTTGCAGATGAAATTTCGAGTTGTTGAAGAGAATAGAGGACATAATACATGTGAAGGTCTACCAATGAAGTGAGTCATGTCCACTGCACTCTTCAACAAAGTCCAAACCTCCTATGTTTCCCTGGACAGACCTAAACTTGATCTGCACAATGTGATTCGTAATGATAGGAAACACAGGTGATGTAATTGAAATACATGCAATTTATTTTGCTCATTTCACAATCACATCACTTGTGTTTTCTTTGCTTAGGTATCTCATTGTGCAGATGTAGTCTAGCATATGAAAGAATACGCAGAAGTGCAGCACTGCATGCAACAACTTTGACACTTACAGAAGCCTCACCTTCTCCATGCCTCCTACACAGTTCTACATATACATCATAAATATAAACAGTACAGAATTAATTATACATGTTAAATGGTTTATTTTTGCTGTTCTCAGAATGTATCAAAATTCACTAAAAACAGTGACTTGAAGGTATTCATCATGTAACAGCGGGGAAAAAAAAACACAATCAAAATGATTGTGTTTAAAAAACCCATACAACATCAGAAATCAAAATTCAGAACTCCTTAAAGTTAACTTACTTTCCATGACGTCCAAGGATGTCCTATGAACAGCTTACACTCTTTTGTGCTGTTATTACTTTCAGCCCGCCACTTTCTGAAAGAAAATCTCCATCGTTTTTAAAAACACGTTACATGCAATAAATGACTTCTTGCTCTCTACCACAATTTTCCACAAGGCCAAATCTGGTCAGAGCCATTTATAACTCTTGGATTTCTTGTAAGCCAATCCCGTCATTTGGCATTTCCGCAACTTTCAGAATTAAAATGTTGAAGATCATTTTCACAATCCTGGAATAGTAATATCTTCCCCTTCTTGCTCAGTCATGTTCTACTTTTCCTATGACACTGATACAAGCAGACTTACACTACCTCTATGACTACTACAATTATTTAATTCTCTACATCACTTTTAATCACAAAGCAATGTAAAACAGTAGACAGCATTGCAGACTTACATTCCCTCTACTCCATGTTTTGATTGGCTGCTTCAATTAGTTTATAAAAAGAAACAGTTTTTCTGAACTCATTCAAAGTGCACGTATTTCTCCATAATGTCCAGTCCTATGGTTAGAAGTTATGTCTCTGAACTACACTTATCCTCAAGGCCAAATTGTGTAGGAGCCATTAGAACTTCTTGAAATTCCACAGAGCACATCCCGAGATTATTTCCCTAAAATTTTGGTTTTAAAAACACCAGGTAAGAGTTTTTAAGGTCATACGGCAATTTTTTTTTGAAAATTAAAACAGAATCATTGCAGAATGACCAGCCATTTCTAGACTTTAAATAAGCTGTGTAATGTCCTGATGTTATTGAAGGGCCGTCATGATATATAATTGCTGCAGTTACAAAAGTCCTTCCTGATATTGACAACTGCGAAGCTACAAAATTTTTAATTAAAGTTGTCAATTTTGTTCCATCAGGCCTACATCGTTGGAACATTAAAATGACATACTGGCCATATGTTCGTATAAATAATGTGGACATCATTTCAGATTTACATTGGCTACACTCCATGTTGTGATCAGCTGCTTTTACTAGCTTATTAAAGGAGACTGATTTACTGTCTGGCAAAGTTAAATATATAAATCTTTCTGAGTCTACACTAGTAGTACTTGATACCATACAGTTCTCGCAGTCATGCTGCCATTGATAAGAAAGCCCAAACAGCTGATCTACATCTAGACCTTCAGCATGTAATACATCAAGCATATACATTAAAAACTCCTGACAATCTTGCTGAATATTTTGAGAGAATTGTGTTTGGCCTGAACATCTGTCTAACAGATTTCGAATTTCAGACACACTTTCTATGTTTCTTCTATCAGTGGTACATTTCTCTAACACAGAATTTAACAAACTGCAAAATCTTTGATCAGAATTGACCACAATCTCTTCTTTTACATTTTTTAGAGAAAACAAAACATTAACCACTACATTAGCATAGCAGTTGACACCAGAACTGTTTTCAAACTGAAAACCAACAACATCTTCAACAGAATCCTTTTTGTTTCTGCTTGTAATTTTAGGTTCATTGACTTTTTGTCTTTTTGCTACAACCTCCCCAGTATTGTTCTCATTTCTTCGTTTCCGGCCTACCACACGTTTCTCAAACAAAGGATACTGAGGCAAATGTGGCGCATACTCTCTTCTTAACCTATTGTATTCCTTAACACAATCTAGATCCGCACAAATGTTTGTGACATCACACTCAATCAAGTACAATCCCGATAAAGTTCTAACTCGTGACAATGCCACATATGCCATACCCTCCTTGAACACAGAACTGTCAATATTCACCAATGCACTGTCTACACTTAAACCTTGCGATTTATGAATTGTCACAGCATATGCCAAGCAAACAGGAAACTGCTTACGGCGAACATATAAGTCTTTTACAAGCAAAAATCTAGCAGAACAACGAGCAATTAGCTGTATTTCCTCAATGCCATCAAATTTAATTTTTAAAAATTCAATTCCATCTCTATTTCTGTATTTCACAAAATCAACAACATTACCCATTGATCCATTTACCAGACCTCTTTCAACATGTAAATTCCTTCTTAAAATTATACGGCAGTTCAAGCACACATTCAGAGTCTTTTCAAAACCTGCAGTTTTAGATATACTCTTCTCTAATGAATCCAATTTTGTTTTCAGATTCTCAGACAAAATAATTGTTGATCCCATATGCTCTACTCTATCAATAGCTTCCAGTTTCACAATCTCTTGCTTTTCTAAATGCAACATTTTGTTGTTAAATTTGGCACATTCTGCAAGAGTTGGCATCAAACATATTCCAGATTTCTTCTCAGTAATTTTCTGAAAAATATTCTCAGGCACAACATCTTGTTCTGGATATAAATTTGACAGTAATCGTGCATGTAAAGCTTCTTTCCCATGCTCGGTCACTTTTCCAATTCTAACATCTTGTAGAATAGTCTTGTAAACTTCATCCTTCGCCTGACGCATATTTTCATGCAGTTCAGCATAATTGAAGTTTAACCATATATTGACGTTGCCAATGCTGCCTAGGCACTTCCTGGTATCTTCATGCGTGAGCATTTTGAACACAGGTTGCCCTTTCACTGGTGTCAGCTGCAGAAGATCTCCGAAAACAATGATGTGTTTGCCACCAAATAACACATCATACTCTGTTTTGAGAACTTCTTGCATCCTCAAATGCACAAAGGCAAGCATGACATTGGAAACCATGCTTACTTCGTCAATGATAAGAAGTTTCATTTTACTCAAGATTCTTGAAACTTCAAAACAAGCATCTCCAGATAGCTTGTGATATTGTAATTTGTTGTCATGCTCCACTGGCAGCATCAGTAAACGATGTAAAGTAATCCCTTTAATATTATGTGCTGCCAGTCCAGTTGGAGCAGTGACAACACAAGACAGCGATGACTCTGTCCTTTCCTGCAAATAGCATGAAATTGCTTTAATGAGGAAACTTTTTCCAGTTCCCGCTTCTCCACTCACGTACAGTCGGACAGGCTTCAACGACGTACATGAGCACTCTTTCTTATCATGACTTAATCCATGATCAATTTGCATGGTAACTTCGTCATATATTTTCCTCTGCTCAACGTTGAGTTGTCTTTCCAACTCTTCTAAGTTAACCGCATCCTCTTGAGCATGTGCCATGGCTCTTTCCACTTCATTCATAGCAGTGGCAGCTTCATTTTCGATAACAGGTCCTCCTAGTGGATCCTGACTCAATGAAGCAGAACTCTGACTGTCCTGAGAACTGTCTCTGGCAATCTCGGCTGCAATCGTTGCTTCCTGCTCAATTTCCGCATTCAACATTTCTACATATTTGGGAAAAGCAGGACATTCTATGGTCTCCTTGGCGGCATTGAAAGAGTCTTCGTAACAGAGGAAATATCCAAGCAGTTCCTCTTCTGCACGCCAAGGCTTGAAAAGTTGCAAAAGTGCTAAATAGAAAAACTCCTTTTTTTCAGGAGATTCACCACTCAATTTTCGATGGTTTACCAAGTGGCATTTTCTTTGCTTGACCAGACATCCCTCACTTCCTATTACAGCATACACTCCTTTCTCAGTATCTTCTTTGATGTTCCTCTTGAATATGTAATTTTGCAGAACCTCATACAGACAAACATTCTCGAGGTGACTGCTTCGATTTGGATAATATGTATCCAACATGTTTGTCTTCAAAATGTCGGTACTGTTTGGCTCCTTTTCCGCCAAATACTCAATTTCCCGCACAGGTTTGAGAACTCGATTACGCGTTGCAGCAAGACCAAGACTCGCCCAAACGATACTCCTGGACTTGGCATAGAGACTTGCTGAAGACAACCGGTCAGAACATTCGTACGCTCCGATTTCTCGATGCGACAACATCTTCAGACTGAAACTGTACAACTTCTTGCTGAGGCTCTTTTCATGGGAAATGTCCTCCCACATATCCTTCAATTCTGTCTTCTCTTTTTTGGTGATGTAAGACGTCACATACCGAGCCACAGCCATACAGTTATCAGCCACAAACTGTATATCCATGTTAGCATTCCACATGGACAAAATCACCGGGTTGTAGTCGTTGATGTACTTGGACTCTTGGTTCCTCTTCAAATTGTAAGTGTTTTTAGGTGATTTCTTCATGACATTGTGTCGCAGCGAAGACATCAAACTGTTTACTCTTCCTTTAGCAATCACCGGTCGTGGAAAGCCGAAACGACATTTAGTGTAGAACTTGTCCTTGTTTCGGAATTTACGACGGCAGTACTTTCCACATCGATGGCTTTGGAAACGCAGAACTTTTTCTCTTAGGCTTTTCTTCTCCTTTGCGTTTGGAACAGCACACGTAGAATACTGTTGGATGAAACTCATCACTGAGTCTTCTGGATCCGTTCCAAATTTAGGTGCATCCTTGATCCACAGCAACATATGTATATGAGGAGCACCTCTTGCTTGGTACTCTTTTCTCCAGAAGAAATCCAACACCTCTCCAAGAGGTGGATTCTTCTTATTCATGATGAAAGACATCATAGCTTCAAATCTATGATTGAAGTACCTACATACATTGACTGGATCCAAAGAGCACAGTTCTCCAGGTGTCTTGAATTCGATGTTATCTACGTTAGCATTTGCCTCTCGTAGAAATTCAAGTAAGTCTTCCCAGCCATACTCGGCACAGCTCAGAGTGAGGAACCATGTGGGAGTACCTAAGTTCCTCAGCATACATTTTAAATCACCATGACGACGGTACCAGTACTCATTAGTACCACACTGACACGCCATGAGATTAATCAGGTGAGAATCCAAAATACTGTCTTGGACATTGACTTTATCCATAAAGTCACTTGCCGAGATGTTTTGCATGTGTATACCACTTTTCAAGATGTGGTTCACTGCATATGACAGTCCAGACAGATCGCTTTCAAACAGGAGATGAAACAAATAAGGAATGCATTGTCGAAACCTAGCATCTCCTGCATACAATCGCAAAGTCCGGTATTCAGAAGCAGGAATTTGATGAGGTCGCTCATCATATCTTCCTCCCTGACCTGTTGGAAAAAGCTGTGGGAAACACCGAGCTTCCAAACTTTCCTCCCAAACACTAATGGGACTCCCTTTGGCTTGTTTCATTTGAAACAACTCAATAGCATTCCCCATGACTTCCTTGGAATGCAAAGGATGAACACTATAATGTTCATATATTTCTTCACTACTAGAGAGTTCTACTTTCTCAATTTGACCAGCACACAAATCGCTATCCTCTTCCTCACTTACTTCCTCTTCTGCAACATATACATTCTTATAGTATTTATTATTTTTTTTCAAATACAATGTTGCCTTTTTAACTTTCCTAACATCTACTAAATCTTGCCATATTTTCTTATTCTTTGTCGGAACCCCATTAACTAAGATAACCAGAGGTTCCTCTTCCACTTTTTCTACTCCAATTGTGTTAATGTTTTTCTTCAAATCTAGAGGCAAATAAACAACTCTTCCCTTTAATCCTCTCTGTAAATCTGATGGAGGCAATTTCCCTGTCTTTGGCTCCATTCTTACAATAGCCTGAAAGGGATGGATACTTTGAATCAAAATAGATTCATAAGTATTTAAATCCTTCAATTCAGAAGGTGTCTCAACCAAGTCCAGATTATTATGAACTGCTCTAGCAGGCATCTGGTTTTGATTTAATTTGCAACAACAATAAGTACACACACGTTGATCCAATCCCAAATCAAAACAATTTTCTACCATCAAGTATGTTGCAAAATCCTTCCATTCACTATTATTTTCCCTTTCACTTTTTGCATATAAATCCACTAACTTAGTCTGATTCTTATAATAAGTGCGTCGACAACACACACAAGTGAAATTAGGCCTCTCACTTGATTTCACCTCAAACGTCGCAATTTCCCTCTGGAAATTATCTGTACTGGAAACCTGTACACTATCTTCCACATGACCCTCTTCTTCTTGCTCAATTTCAACATTCTCCTCTTTACTTCCAAAGTAACAAAACTCAATTTCTTCACATATATTCTTCACATCTATTTCAGAACCATGCAAAAGAGCAGCGCATAATTGTTTAAGCATAATTGCTGGACTCTTAGCATAATACAACATTCTAACTAATTTCCTCACTTTGTTATGATGCACTGCTAGCATCCTGAAATGATGAAAAACACTCTGGCATACTCTCCTGGAAAGACAAGCCAGTGAATGTCCATGCAAACCTGTCACTTCTCTTACTCTGCAAGGATCTAATTCTTGCAACAACATCATTTTCTGCTTCAAACTTTTCTTATTAAATGACCGTACAAAATCACAAAGCAAATTGATGGAATCCTGTCGCACACTGCAAATACTACTACACTTCCAGGTGTACACAGGACCCTTAGCACGTCTTCCTAAAACCTCATTACCTAACACCTCTTCTGCCTCTGTTGTCACAAGTTTTTCTTTTTCAACTGGACAACCATCTTTCACTTCATAAGCACGACCACTGGTGTCAACTGCATGCACCAAATCATTATCCTGGAAATAACTCTCCTCATTAAAAAATGCCTCACAGCTTGAACTATGCATCCATTCTCCAGAAAAAACTTCACAAAAATTACTACGATTAACTATTCTCTTCCATCTACTATTTCTTTTGAAATCATAAATTGCCTTGTTTAGCTTCCTAATTCTATTGATTATCAAAATAAATAACTTACGTTTAATTTCAAATGCCTGATCAATAACTTTCTCAACTTTTTTTTTTCTCTTATAAAAAACCAGTTTCTGTTGACCTTTCTTAATATTTTTTAACAAATTGCCAATTATCCTGTTGCGGAACATTCGTTTACGAATCTCCCTAAACTGTTGTTTCCTTCTACTATCATGCACAGAGTTATCTCTTGCTCTAGCACTAACATTTTTGATTGGCCTTTCCTTTCCATTTGAATTCCTTCTCGTTTTATGGACTGAAACATTTTCTGTAGTAATATTTTTTTTACTACACATATTTCTTATAAATAGTTTTGTGCTCTTACCCGGTGCTTTCTTCGTGACTTGACAAATCTTTTTGTTAGAGGACTGCTGCGTTTTTTTTTTCACCTGCTGTCTTTGACGTTTTGCAGCCTTTCTCTGTCTTTCTATTGTAGGCATGGTGAAATCTTGAAATGATCTGCAGTTGAATCTGTGGAAAAATATAATAAATAATGTTATTAACCATTATTACCAAACAGTAAATCAGTAACAGTGATAAAAAACTTAACACACTACTTGACATTTTAATTAGAAGATTTTTTAGTCGTTGGCAAATTTACAATACAGAAATACCAGAAAAGAAATGACATTTATATTTATGTTACCTATGCTATTTTATATGTGAATCTGATCTAATTTTATGAGCATATTTTAATATTTTATTGAAGACACTACACATAACCTGCTTTTGAAGGTGTCTTTATTTTTAAATTAAACGGTTTACCTTTTTACTTTTTATTAATTATAAATTTTAAAAATAAATGTTTATATTTCCAAAGGCTCAAGCAGGTCAGCTTCCCATCCTATATCATATAATTCGGACAAATCTGCATCCTCATCACGCTCTTCTTCATCCTCAGGATTTAAATCATCCAAGGGATCAACATCCACTGATGTTTCAATTACAAGTTCAATGATGAGGTCAAAATCAACTGATTGCAGATTGTCGCTCATGTTGAGGTTGTCTTTATCTTTAAAGAAAGATAACAACAATGAGATGTTGCAGAGTAAGAGACAAATCTCACAGATTATAATAGTAAAATTGTTTAACAAGAGTAACATTTTGCAGCTATTATTTAGCCATGTCCAGCGATGCTGAGCAGGTGAAGCCTATGTCTAATCTTTCACTGAACAGGACTCATCTCTTCTTAACCTTGGATAAGCCTCACCGACTCTGTGTCCCCTGCACATACTTAAATGTAAAGGGGCAGATTTATGTTAAATGGCACATCCCCAGGCATGCACCAGTTAACGTGCACCACTGCTCTGCCACCCATGGTGTGCCACATTTACAATCAGATAGGAGAAACCTGCGTCAAAACCCTGCGCCTGCTTGAAGCAGGCATAGGTCTTGACGTAACATTGTGGAGATGGTGCACCCCTGAGCCTTGCTGGAGCTGCATCGCACTTGCGATACAACTCCAGCAATGCGCCACCTTAACGGCACAGATGCGTCAAGCATCTGTGCCGTTTTTGCCCCATGCTGTGCCGCATTGTAAATGCAGCACACCATGGGTGGCGGAACAGTGGCGCAAGATGACTGGCACATCCCTGGTGATGCGCCAGTCATCATAAATCTATCGCTAAGCTCCTTATCTTGTTAGAGATGAACTGCCATATGTATCATCAAAATATTTTGCATTTCCTAAATAGCGAATTTTAAGGAATAAATAGCGATTCTTTACCATTCCTAATTTGCGATGAGCAAATTGCTAATTGCAAGTTACCCATTCATTTCCATGGGCTAGGAGGCTCATAGGAATGAAGGTTTAATTTGCGATTAGCAATTTGCTCATCACAAATTAGGAATTTTTCCAAGGGTGCAGGGGTGTCTCAAGAACACCCTGCTGCACCCCTGAAAAAGAAATTTGGGGGCATATGGCACACATACATGCCCTAAGGGCATGTGTTGGCGTCATATGGGACCTTTTGTTTTTTTTAAAAAAAGCTTTTTGAAAAGAATTCACAAATTACCACCAATTTACCACAATAGTTTCCAAATCCTTAATGTCATTTTTTACATATTTTTTGTTTGATACATTGCATTTAAGTAGTCACAAAATTTGCAAATCCTTCAGTGCAATTGCAAAATAAGGAATAGCAAATTTTTCTACTCCTTATTTTGCATCAAACTTGTTTGATACATACCATTTGTCTAATTAACATTCGCAAAGGCCAAAATTCGTAGAATTTTGATCTTTGCGAATGCTAATTAGCTTGATACATATGGCCCCAAGTGAGGCCTGTCTTAAGACATGGTGCATCTTTTGCATCACTGCTGCATCGGTTTCATGTGGTACGTTTTTTTTACACCATGACATATCTGCCTAAATGCATCAATTTGTAATGTTGTCGCCTCATAGCAAATCTTTTGCACCGCCGCTGCATCATAAAAGTGACGCACAGTGGCACAAAAGAGGCATACACCTATCATAAATCTGTCCCTAGCATTTTAAATGATTAATCCAGGATGACGATAAGGTGTGGCCTATCCAGAGGTTTGTTTAAGGTGAGGCCTACTCAGGATTGCAGATTAAAGTTACGCTTGATGAAGAATACAGAGGAGATAATACATGTAAAGGCCTACCAATGAAGTAAGTAATGTGCACTTTATTGCGCCAGTCATCATAAATGTATCCCTAAGCTTCTTATCTTGTTACAGATGAACCACCATATGTACCATCAAACTATTTTGCATTTCCTAAATAGCAAATTTTAAGGAATAAATAGCATTTCCTTACTATTCCTAATTTGCAATGAGCAAATTGCTAATTGCAAATTACCCATTCATTTCCATGGGCTAGGAGGCTCATAGGAATGAAGGTTGCAATTTGCGATTAGCAATTAGCTCATCACAAAATAGGAATTTTTTCAAGCGTGCAGGGGTATCTCAAGAACACCCTGCTGCACCCCTGAAAAAGAAATTTGGGGGCATATGGCACACCTACATGCCCTAAGGGCATGTATGGGCGTCATATGGGACCTTTTGTTTTTTTGGAAAAAATGCTTTTTGAAAAGAATTCGCAATTTACCACAAACTAGAAGTTGGTGGTAGTTTCCAAATCCTTAATATCATTTTTTACATATTTTTTGTTTGATACATTGCATTTAAGGAATCGCAAATTTTGAATTAAGGACATTTTAAGTCATTTCCACATGTGCAGTGTTTTCAAATTATGATTTGAAAATCGTTTTTGGGGAAAAGTAATGGTTTGCAAATTTATGACAAGGACATAATGGTGTATGCTTCTCTATAAGGCATTTCAGTGTCTCTGATGTCATTTTTCCCATATTACATTATAAGACCTTTCCCCATGGAGCACATTCCTTGTAAATATGCTCCCACCTGTGCATGGCGAATTTAGATTTTGACTGTTTGAGTCACATAGCCATGTTAAAAGTGACCCAAAAAAATTGCAAACGTTTTAAAAAAACACATTCATGTGTCTTAAGGACATTTTAAGTCCTTTCCCCATGGACAATGTTTTCTAAGTGGCGCAAAAGAGGCATACACCTATCATAAATCTGTCCCTAGCATTTTAAATGATTAATTCAGGATAACAATAAGATGTGGCCTATCCAGAGGTTTGTTTAAAGTGAGGCCTACTCAGGATTGCAGATTAAAGTTACGCTTGATGAAGAATACAGAGGAGATAATACATGTAAAGCTCTACCAATGAAGTAAGTGATTTCTACTTCATTGCGCCAGTCATCATAAATGTATCCCTAAGCTTCTTATCTTGTTAGACATCATCCGCCATATGTATCATATAACTATTTTGCATTTCCAAAAAAGCGAATTTTAAGGAATAAATAGCGATTCTTTACCATTCCAAATTTGCGATGAGAAAATTGCTAATTGCAAATTACCCATTCATTTCCATGGGCTAGGAGGCTCATATAAATGAAGGTGCAATTTGCGATTAACAATTTGCTCATCACAAATTAGGAATTTTTTCCAAAGGTGCAGGGGTGTCTCAAGAACACCCTGCTGCACCCCTGAAAAAGAAATTTGGGGGCATATGGCGCACATAAATTTTAACAACATTCCTTTACCTCAAAAACGATTTTCAAATCATAATTTCAAAACACTACACATGGGAAAATTACTTAAAATGTCCTTAAGACACATAAAAGCGTTTTTTGATTGCCTTTCCTGCATGGTTGGGTCACTTTTAACATGGCTATGTAACACAAACATTCAAAATCTAAATTTTCCATGCACATGTGGGAGCATATTTACAAGCAATTTGCGCCACAGAGAAAGGTCTTACACTAAAATGAGAAAAATAACATCAGGGACAGTCAATTGCCTTATAAAGAAGCATACACCATTATGTCCTTGTCATGAATTTAAAAACAATTCCTTTTCCCCAAAAACGATTTTCAAATCATAATTTCAAAACACTGCACATGGGAAAATGACTTAAAATGTCATTAAGACACATGAAAGCGTTTTTTGATTGCCTTTCCAGCATGGTTGGGTCACTTTTAACATGGCTATGTAACACAAACATTTAAAATCTAAATTTCCCATGCACAGGTCGGACCATATTTACAAGCAACTTGCGCCACAGAGAAAGGTCTTACATTAAAATGGGAAAAATAACATCAGGGACAGTCAATTGCCGTATAAAGAAGCATACACCATTATGTCCTTGTCATAAATTTAAATCAATTCCTTTTCCCCAAAAACGATTTTCAAATCATAATTTCAAAACACTGCACATGGCAAAATTACTTAAAATGTCCTTAAGACACATAAAAGCATTTTTTCATTGCCTTTCCTGCATGTTTGTATCACTTTTAACATGGCTATGTAACACAAACATTCAAAATCAAAATTTCCCATGCACATGTGGGAGCAAATTTACAAGCAATTTGCGCCACATAATTCATAATTTTCTCCTTAAAGCACACTATTCTCTATCTAAATTAAAGAAATATTTTCTCACCTTAGCAAATACTTTGAGTTTGAAAACAGTCTCAGAAACACACCAATTTGTCTTCAGCAGAGCAAAAGGTATGCACTCCAGAGTCTGCAGCTATCAAAAGCACAGAAATGCTGTAATTCTTCACACATATTTCTCATGTCACCCAATCAAAACTCTTCCCTCACTTTTTTTCAAATGAAAACCCTTCCCCCCTCTGCCCTTTCTGTCTTTTCTGCATGGCAACCACCTCTTGGAAGACTTCTGGTGTTTGCAAGTTCACACAACTTTGTTGCAATTGAACTCTGAACTCTCAGTGCACCTGCATATCCAGTGCATTCTTTCATTTAATGATTTTTTATTGACCACTCAAAATACATCTTTCAAATAACTCATCCGTGCACCCTAACTTTCTGTTTTCAGCAATCAAAATCCACCAATCACTGTTACTGCTTCATGAACACAGAAACTCCACAGTTTTTTTCATTTTAAACTCTCATTTTTTCAACTGCCATTTCATTGCCACACTTCATCTGACTGCAGGAGAACCTTCTCTCACCATGTTTTCTGTCTGGATTGTTGGACATAGTTATATTCACTGGGCTCAAAGGTACGTTGAAAACAGGAAATTACCTAACCTCAATTTACAAGATGTGGAAATTAAGTGGTTTGGCCACAGAGGATTAAAATGTCACCAATTGATACCATTGGTGAAAACCTTTATGCATTTGCCCAAACCTGACCTGTTAATTGTGCACTGTGGAGGTAATGACTTGGGCACTTTGACTGGTGTAGGTCTGGAAATGCTTTTAAAGGACACCTTTGAGCAATTAATGGCACTTTTTCCTCAGACTGCCTTGGTATATTCAAATATATGCCAAAGACAGAAATGGAGGTGGTCAAACCAATTTTGTCCACAAATTGAGAAGTCGAGGAAGCATGTAAACAAATCTGTTTCAGCTTACATGAGAGACCATGGAATGGGCTCCCTGTACAACAATAACTTGCGTTACTACATGCAAGATATCTACAGAGGAGATGGAGTTCACTTCTCAGATGAGGGCAACAGAATTTTCACTCTGAATTTAAGAATGTGCATTGGTACCTACTTATAAGTACCTAAATGTACCATAAACCCAAAAGCTCTTCTCAGAGCTACCCTACATCTGATCACTCACAATTATTATTGTACTCTAACATTTTTCACTAATTTTCAACAAAGTACGCTCCCTGGGGTGCTACCCGGTACGCGAACCGGGAGCTAACCTCGCGAATTTTTTTTAAAAAATGGTTTTTTTTCGCACATATGGGCCTCCTCAGCCACCCTCACAAAACCTAGGGGGTCAAGATGAGTCTACCGTGCCCCCTTCTACCCATTCTGAACATTATTTGCCCTCCATCTTGTATCTTAATTCGACCGAAACACAAAATGGAGACAATTTCACCAAATATAGATTAGCTCATACTACATACCAATCCCTACCATTTTCACAAATTTGATTGGAATTCCAATTAGTCATTTAGCCTGTAGACCTCTCTAAATACCCTGAGGTAAATTACTTCACAAAACACATCTGAAGTGTTGGAATTGACAACCAATGAAAATGTTACTTTCATTTTCTACTTTTTTTACCTGACATTTGATTGGTTATGTACCTGAATATATATAAAGGAAGAGAGAGAAACACAGCCATTTTGACTACTACTTCCTGAACTACATTGCAAGATCATTTTCACTCACAACTTAAACTTGTTTTTAGAAGGTGAGATATTATTTTATAAATTTGAAAACATTTTCAGATAGTTATATACTATCCCTCTGTAAGAGTTAGACATTGAGAAAGGCTTCTTTATTATAATTATGGATTGATTTAGGTTTCTGTGGTATAATTATGAATTTACTTAGGCTTCTTCACAGGCACTTTTTAATAGTACTACTTCACGCCTGAAACCATACAGTGCCCATAGATTACTTCTCTGTTATAAACTCACAAGTACCTGTCTGAACTTAAACCCAACAGTGCCCTATCTCTACTGATATATTTATTTTTTATGCAAATTACAGCAAGAAAATGGAAGGTGAGCAGAATGTTTCCTTTGAAATTGTTCTGGAGAACAACACAGAAAAAGATATTGAGGACAATGATGACTCAGATTTCATGGATGAATCACGGGACCATGAATTAGTTCAATGTGTAGAATCTGTGGATCATTTACTTCATTATGATGACGGTCAAATGTGGGAACTTATGTTCACTCAACAAGAGGACATATCGGACAGTCAAATGCTAGACGTTCTATTAAATTTTGAAAAACAATCCGAAAAATAAAATTGTATGTAATATTAAAAAATTGTTTGAGTCTTTAATCATTTTTATAGGTAATTAATAAACTAGTTAAATGTTAGAAATGTTATTACATTTTCAACCACAATCACAATAATAAATAATTGCTTAAAAAACTTAAAAAAATAAAAAATAATCAACAAAACCAACAATCAATTAACATACTGCATTTGAAAAGTCTCTCATTCATTTTTCATTGCAGTACGCTGCCCAGAACGCTTCCCGGTTCGCGGACCGGGCGCTACCCACGAAAAAAAAAAATAAAAAAAAATTTTTTTTGCCCCGCGGGGCCCTTTTAAAGCCTCCACATTAAACCTAGGGGGTCAGGGAGGATCTACTATGCCCCCTTATGGTTATTTCCCCCCTTGTTTTGGCCTCCTCTTGTCTCTCAATCCTACCGAGAGACAAGATGGCGGCCGCTCCGGACTGTTTAGAATGTTGACAGACACCGGAGAGCCAATCAGCTTCGCTACGCGAAGTTCTGGTACGCGCCCCGGTCCGCGAACCGGGGAGCTGCCCGGTCCGCTGTTACAGATATATATCTTTTTTTAAACGTTAATTTCTCAAAATCCACTGGAGCACATATATTGAGACCTACAAAAGGCACATCGGGCTACCAGTCCCTACAATTTTGCCAAGTTTCGTGCAAATCCATTCAGCCGTTCGGGCTAAAAGTGAGGCCAACCGCCCTATGGAAAACTCAATGTTAAAAACACGTTTTGGGACCCCCCTTTTTTCTCGGCCCCCCCTGGACAAACCCCCCCCAAATTTTCAGGGGCTGCTCAGAAACAAAATGTTCCATTTTCCAGAAAATTTCATCCAATTCCGTCCACAAACGCCAAAGTTATTAGACATAGAATTTTCAAAAATCCCATAGGGAAAAAATCCTAACTATATATACCTACTGGCGACCGCCAGTAGGTAATATATACATATATATATACACATATTACCTACTGGCGGTCGCCAGTAGGTATATATAGTTAGGATTTTTTCCCTATGGGATTTTTGAAAATTCTATGTCTAATAACTTTGGCATTTGTGGACGGAATTGGCTGAAACAAAGAACATTCGTAAGAGATTAAATTGATTACAAAAAAGGACAGATCCTCACTTTTGCTAAAAAATGTGAAGCGCTACGAGCATCCACTAAAACGCCCAAGAAAATAAAATCACAAGGCAATAAATCAACAGCACAAGATGAAACAGCGATTGAAGGCATCGCTGTTTTGGAGCAATCGGATGGTGAGAGTGTGGAAAGTGACGTCTCGGTGAATATGGAACCACAAAGCGTAAAAGACCGCATTTTAAACGAAGTAGCGCTACTTGCCAGGGCACGCCAAACCCCACCAAGAGGTCGTGGCAGAGGCGCAAGAGGAGGCAAAGGAGCAGGAGGAGGATCAAAAAATATAACACAATCAGCAAGCCCAGTGGGAGTTCAAACAAGGGGCAAGAAAACAAAAAAATGAAGAATCAAGATAGCAAGACAGTGGTAAATCTTTCATCTCATATTTTATCTAATGATCAATTGTATGTCTTGTCACGGGGGTTATCTTTTTGCCCCACAGCAAAATTTAATTTTACAGAGGCACGTATTGACCTTTTCAGATTTACTAGAAAACTGAAGCTGAAAAAATGGTTCGCCTCTAAGCCACGGTTAAAACATGATAAAAAAGACAAAGCAAGTACCCTGTGTATTAAAGATGCAGAGACATTGCAATTGGTGCACGAATTGGCAGGCTGTGAGGATGTTTTAGACAATCCAGTCCTCAATTTATTGGACAGTGACATTGACATTGGGGCAAGTAGTGCAAGCAATTTTAAACCTAAATCTCTGTTTGTTCCACAAATTAACAGCAATTGTATAGAATGTTTTGAAACAGGTATGATTAATGAGATGAGAAAAATAGAAAAACAGGTTTCACATCTGAATTTCAATTTAAACAAAAAGCAGTACTCAGCACTACAAGAAATGCAGAAGTGGTCGGATGTGGTAATTAAAAACTCCGACAAAGGAGGTAATGTTGTCATCTGGCCCTTAGACATGTACTTAAAAGAAGGTCTTATGCAGTTAAGTAATAGTGACAATTACAAGGTTTCTAACATGCAAGAATATGAGGCATCCAAACAAATGTATTTCTGTAAACTAAATGATTGGAAAGACAGAGGAATCTTAGAAGATGAGGAGTACAATTTTTTGGTATGTAGATATCCACGCATTCCTGCACTCTATTTACTCCCGAAGTTACATAAAAACTTTGAGGTGCCCCCAGGCTGGCCCATTATGTCTTCTAATGGAAGCCTTTTAGAAAATACCTCCAGGTATATCGACTATTTCTTACAGCCACTTGTCCAGTCTCTTCCCTCTTTCATCAGAGACACTTCTGACTTCTTAAGAGTCATTAGTGACTTAGTATGGAAGGATGAATATTGGCTTATTAGCTTTGACGTCACAAGTTTATACACTTGTATACCACATGACTCAGGCGTCGACGCTTGTAAGCATTTTCTGAGAAAAAGATCTGTTTCTCACCTTCTCCACACGCACATGTTACTTGACATGGTTGAGATTTGTTTGAAGAATAATTTCTTTATCTTCAACAAACAGATATATCAGCAAACCCGGGGAACTTCGATGGGCAGTTGCTTCGCCCCCAGTTTCGCTGGGTTGTACCTGGGCTGGTGGGAGGAGCAAGTGGTGAGTAACATCTCCCACTTTACTGACCACGTAGTTCTCTTGGTACGCTACATCGACGATATTTTCTGTGTGTGGAGTGGGACTTTGCATCAAGCAAATGATTTTGAGATTATCCTCAATAATAACTCATTGAACTTACAATTTACCAGCCACATGAGTACCAAAAAATTGGAGTTTCTAGATGTGAATCTAGAGATTATCAACGGGGCATTAACTAGTTCTCTTTTTCGAAAACCCACTGCGGGGAACAGTTTGCTCCATGCCAAAAGTTGCCACCCTTCAAACTTAATACGAAGCATCCCATTGGGAGAACTGATCAGGGCCAAACGCAATTGTAGTGCACAGGAGAGTTTTGATGCAGAAAAAGATATCATGTGTCAAAGGTTTAAGGAAAGAGGGTACAGCGACAAAATAATTAAACAAGCTATAACCAAGGTTGAGACAATGCAAAGAACCGATTTGTTAATACCTAAAATGCGTGAAGAATCTGAACAGATCAGGTTCATTACGAATTTTGACAGCCAAACTTGGCGATTAAGAAAAAGTTTAGACAAACACTGGAGCATCCTCAAACTTGATCAGGATCTCAGTGAAGTTCTAAGTGAGAATCCTGCACTCACCTTTAGAAAAGCAAAATCGCTGAAATACTCTCTCAGTAAGGCTACAATAAAAGAACCTTTCAAATCCCCCCAAGTGGTTGGGTTTCTTCCCTGCACCAAGTGCAAGGCGTGCAAAAACAGCAACAAGTGTAAAAGTGTCAGAATCTGCAGTAATCAGGCAGAACACAAAATAACTAAAATGCTAGGCTGCAACACTGAATATGCAGTGTATGCCCTTAAATGCCCATGTGACAAGTTCTACATTGGGATGACGACTAAAAAAGCAAAACTGCGGGCACTTGAACATCTTCGTGCCATCAAAAATGCAAATCCACAATATCCTGTGGCTAGACATTTTGCAGCTGAACATCAACAAAACCCCAATCTGGTAAAATTCTATGTCATTGACTGTGTGACGAGGAATGAAAGGGGTGGTAACAGGCTACTAGAGTTGCGCAAACTGGAATCCAAATACATCATCCGGTATAATACCATACAGCCCTTTGGACATAATATGGGGGAAGAACTATCAGTACACTTACAATCATAAAAATGTATTTTGTCTGCTTTCCTACAAATTGCATTCTGTTTGTTTTTAATTTTTAATATGTATACTTTGTACGTGACGTATTGATTAGATCGAGTAAATCTCTGATGCATTGTCCTTTAAATTTGAAATTGCAGGTGTGCTGAAAACACACAAAACAATTGGAACAAGCGTGCCCACTGGGGCTAGACAACTTCAAGTATGAACTGTGGATTGGTGTTCCTATAATTAAGGAACTGGTTATTGCTCATTTGGCCCACTAGGGCGAGATATTAGCACTCATGAACTTATGAACACTGCTTCAACCCATCTATGGGAGGAAACATCTTTTTTAGCAAGTGGTTTTGAAAAAGCCCTTTTGAATTCAAACGGTATTTTTTTCATGAAATGTCTTTCTTTGCAATTTTGGTTTAAATTACTAATTGTGAAAGCGGATTTATTTTCATGTTTGTTCCAATACTGAAATGTGTTTATTATAACAGCAACCATCTATTGGTAAACGAGGGACTGTGAATACTACATAGTAACTCTTTCATGTTCTTTTGTCACGTGCACGTAAGAAAACATGTCTGTATCACTTTAAAAATGGAATGGCCACCTAAACATTGTACCCGTGAGCAAGAGGTGCAAGCCTCGAAACGCGTAGGGTTTATCCGTGTGCCAATAAATATAGCACTTTGAACTAACATTTGGGCCTCGGCTCTGGTGTGTTGCTGATTTACGAGCTCTAAACGACCAGGAGTGTGCGGATGTTTGGGAAGTGGCGATCCCGCCGGGAAGCCCGCTGCTGAGGGAGGCTGGAGCAAACGCCAAAACTTGTGTTTGTATATATATATATATATATATATATATATATATATATATATATATATATATATATATATATATACATATATATATACACATATTACCTACTGGCGGTCGCCAGTAGGTATATATAGTTAGGATTTTTTCCCTATGGGATTTTTGAAAATTCTATGTCTAATAACTTTGGCGTTTGTGGACGGAATTGGCTGAAATTTTCAGGAAAATGGAACATTTTGTTTCTGAGCAGCCCCTGAAAATTTGGGGGGGGTTCGTCAAGGGGGGGCCGAGAAAAAAGGGGGGTCCCAAAACGTGTTTTTCCAATGTTAATTTCCATAGGGCGGTTGGCCTCACTTTTAGCCCGAACGGCTGAATGGATTTGCACGAAACTTGGCAAAATTGTAGGGACTGTTAGCCCGATGTGCCTTTGCTAGGTCTCAATATATGTGCTCCAGTGGATTTTGAGAAATTAACGTTCAAAAAAAAGATATATATCTGTAAGCGCGCTCTGGGCAGCGCTCCGGTTCGCGTACTTTACGCGTAACGGAACTTCGCGAAGCGAAGCTGATTGGCTCTCCGGTGTCTGTCAACATTCTAAACTGTCCGGAGCGGCCGCCATCTTGTCTCTCGGTAGGATCGAGAGACAAGAGGAGGCCAAAACAAAGGGGGAAATGACCATAAGGGGGCATAGTAGATCCTCCCTGACCCCCTAGGTTTGATGTGGAGGCTTTTTTTTTTTTTTTTCGTGGGGAGCGCCCGGTTCGCGAACCGGGAAGCGTTCTGGGGAGCGTACTATAAGGAAAAAAGAATGATAGACTTTTCAAATACTGTATGTTAATTGATTGTTGGTTTTGTTGATTATTTTTTAAATTCTTTATTTTTTAAGCAATTATTTATTATTGTGATTGTGTTTCAAAATTTAATAAACATTCTAACATTTCACTGTCTGAAATGTCATTATTTTCATTGAACATAGTTTGTAATCTCTGAGGGTGTAAAATGTCCTCATTTTGAAGGAGGTCATCTACTGCTTGCACACATTGCAGTAGTTCTTGGTCCCAAGTTTCATCCATAAATTCTATATAATTTGGATCAATTATTTCTTGGCTGCTCTCTTGCAGGACAATTTGAAATGAAACTTTGTGTTCGCCTTCCATTTTGCCTGAAATTTGGATAAAAAAAATATATATTAGTAGAGATAGGGCACTGTTGGGATTAATTTTAGATAGGCAGTTTTTATCAGTGAATTTATCTTTGGGCAGTGTATAGTATCAGAGTGGAAGTAGGAATATAAAAAAGTGTATGTGATTTAACGTAAGTAATTTCATAATTATACAAGAGAAACCTAACTCCATCCATAACTATAACAGATAAGTCTATCTAAATCTATAACTACTACAGAGGGATAGTATATAACTATCAGAAAAAGTTTACCATATTAACTTATAGTGCACAATATACCTCAGTTTTAAAAATAACAACTTACCTTTACAAAGAAGTTGAAGTGATTAGTGAAAATCCAATTGAAATGTACAACAAGAAGTAGTAGTCAAAATGGCTGTGTTTCCTTCTTCCTTTATATATATATTCAGGTATATAACCAATCAAATTGGCCCATGGAAATGAATGGGTAATTTGCAATTAGCAATTTGCTCATCGCAAATTAGGAATGGTAAAGAATCGCTATTTATTCCTTAAAATTCGCTATTTAGGAAATGCAAAATAGTTTGATGATACATATGGCGGTTCATCTCTAACAAGATAAGAAGCTTAGGGATAGATTTATGATGACTGGCGCAATGAGGTGGACATCACTTACTTCATTGGTAGGCCTTTACATGTATTATCTCCTCTTTATTGTTCAACAAGCGCAACTTTGATCTGCAACCCTGAGTAGGCCTCACCTTAAACAAACCTCTGGATAGGCCACACCTTATCGTCATCCTGAATTAATCATTTAAAATGCTAGGGACAGATTTATGATAGGTGTATGCCTCTTTTGCGCCACTGTGCGTCACTTTTGTGATGCAGCGGCGGTGCAAAAGATTTGCTATGAGGCGACAAAATTACAAATTGATGCATTTAGGCAGATGTGTCATGCTGTAAAAAAAACGTGCCACATGAAACCGATGCAGCAGTGATGCAAAAGATGCACCATGTTGCAAGACAGGCCTCACTTGGGGCCATATGTATCAAGCTAATTAGCATTCGCAAAGGCCGAAATTCTGCGAATTTTGGCCTTTGCGAATGCTAATTAGACAAATGGTATGTATCAAACAAGTTTGATGCAAAATAAGGAATAGCAAAATTTGCTATTCCTTATTTTGCGATTGCACTGAAGGATTTGCAAATTTTGCGATTCCTTAAATGCAATGTATCAAACAAAAAATATGCAAAAAATGCCATTAAGGATTTGCAAATTACCACCAACTTCTAGTTGGTGGTAATTTGCAAATTCTTTTCAAAAAGCTTTTTTTCCAAAAAACAAAAGGTGCCATATGACGCCCATACATGCCCTTAGGGCATGTATGTGGGCCATATGCCCCCAAATTTCTTTTTCAGGGGTGCAGCAGGGTGTTCTTGAGACACCCCTGCACCCTTGGAAAAATTCCTAATTTGCGATGAGCTAATTGCTAATCGCAAATTGCACCTTCATTCCTATGGGCCTCCTGGCCCATGGAAATGAATGGATAATTTGCAATTAGCAATTTGCTCATCGCAAATTAGGAATGGTAAAGAATCGCTATTTATTCCTTAAAATTCGCTATTTAGGAAATGCAAAATAGTTTGATGATACATATGGCGGTTCATCTCTAACAAGATAAGAAGCTTAGGGATAGATTTATGATGACTGGCGCATCACCAGGGATGTGCCAGTCATCCTGCGCTGCTGTTCCGCCACCCATGGTGTGCTGCATTTACAATGCGGCGCACCATGGGGCAAAAACGGCACAGATGCGTGACGCATCTGTGCCGTAAAGGTGGCGCATTGCTGGAGTTGTATCGCAAGTGCGATGCAGCTCCAGCAAGGCTCAGGGGTGCCCCATCTCCACAATGCTGCGTCAAGACCTATGCCTGCTTCAAGCAGGCGCAGGGTTTTGACGCAGCTTTGTCCTATCTGATTGTAAATGCGGCACACCATGGGTGGCAGAGCAGCGGTGCACGTTAACTGGTGCATCCCTGGGGATGTGCCAGTTAACATAAATCTGCCCCTTTACATTTAAGTATGTGCAGGGGACACAGAGTCGGTGAGGCTTATCCAAGGTTAAGAAGAGATGAGTCCTGTTCACTGAAAAATTGGACATAGGCTTCACCTCCTCAGCATCGCTGGACATGGCTAAATAATAGCTGCAAAATGTTACTCTTGTTAAACAATTTTACTATTATAATATGTGAGATTTGTCCCTTACTCTGCAACATCTCATTGTTGTTATCTTTCTTTAAAGATAAAGACAACATCAACATGAGCGACAATCAGCAATCAGTTGATTTCGACCTCATCATTCAACTCGTAATTGAAACATCAGTGGATGTTGATCCCTTGGATGATTTAAATCCTGAGGATGAAGGAGAACGTGATGAGGATGCAGATTTGTCAGAATTGTATGACATAGGATGGGAAGCTGACGTGCTTGAGCCTATGGAACTATAAACATTTATTTTAAAAATTTATAATAAATAAAAAGTAAAAATGTAAACCGTTTAATTTAAAAATAAAGACACCTTCAAAAACAGGTTATGTGTAGTGTCTTCAATAAAATATTAAAATATGCTCATAAAATTAGATCAGATTCACATATAAAACAGCACAGGTAAAATGAATATAAATTCCATTTCTTTTCTGCTATTTCTGTATTCTAAATTTGCCAAGCACTAAAAAATCTTCTATGTAAAAATGTCAAGTAGTGTGTTAAGTTTTTGATGACTGTTATTGATTTACTGTTGGGTAATAGTGGTTAATAACATTTTTTATTATATTTTACCACAGATTCAACTGCAGATCATTTCAAGATTTCAGCATGCCAACCAAAGAAAGACTGAGAAAGGCTGCAAAACGTCAAAGACAGCAGGTCAATGAAAAAAAGCAGCAGTCCTCTAACAAAAATATTTGTCAAGTCACCAAGAAAGCACCGGGTAAGAGTACAAAAACATTCATAAGAAATATCTGTAGTAAAAAAAATATTACTACAGAAAATGTTTCAGTCCAGAAAAAGAGAAGCAATTCAAACGGAAAGGAAAGGCCAATGAAAAATGTTACTGCTAGAGCAAGAGATAACTCTGTGCATGACAGTAGAAGGAAACAACAGTTTAGGGACATTCGTAAACGAATGTTCCGCAACAGGATAATTGGCAATTTGTTAAAAAATATTAGGAAAGGTGAACAGAAAGTGTTTTTTTATAAGAGAAAAAAAATAGTTGAGAAAGTTATTGATCAGGCATTTGAAATTAAACGTAAGTTATTTATTTTGATAATCAATAGAATTAGGAAGCTAAACAAGGCAATTTATGATTTCAAAAGAAATAGTAGATGGAAGAGAATAGTTAATCGTAGTAATTTTTGTGAAGTTTTTTCTGGAGAATGGATGCATAGTTCAAGCTGTGAGGCATTTGTTAATGAGGAGAGTTATTTCCAGGATAATGATTTGGTGCATGCAGTTGACACCAGTGGTCGAGCTTATGAAGTGAAAGATGGTTGTCCAGTTGAAAAAGAAAAACTTGTGACAACAGAGATAGAAGAGGTGTTAGGTAATGAGGTTTTAGGAAGACGTCCTAAGGGTCCTGTGTACACCTGGAAGTGTAGTAGTATTTGCAGTGTGCGACAGGATTCCATCAATTTGCTTTGTGATTTTGTACGGTCATTTAATAAGAAAAGTTTGAAGCAGAAAATGAAGTTGTTGCAAGAATTAGATCCTTGCAGAGTGAGAGAAGTGACAGGTTTGCATGGTCATTCACTGGCTTGTCTTTCCAGGAGAGTATGCCAGAGTGTTTTTCATCATTTCAGGATGCTAGCAGTGCATCATAATAAAGTGAGGAAATTAGTTAGAATGTTGTATTATGCTAAGAGTCCAGCAATTATGCTTAAACAATTATGCACTGCTCTTTTGCATGGTTCTGAAATAGATGTGAAGAATATATGTGAAGAAATTGAGTTTTGTTACTTTGGAAGTAAAGAGAGGAATGTTGAAATTGACCAAGAAGAAGAGGGTAATGTGGAAGATAGTGTACAGGTTTCCAGTACAGATAATTTCCAGAGGGAAATTGCGACGTTTGAGGTGAAATCAAGTGAGAGGCCAAATTTCACTTGTGTGTGTTGTCGACGCACTTATTATAAGAATCAGACTAAGTTAGTGGATTTATATGCAAAAAGTGAAAGGGAAAATAATAGTGAATGGAAGGATTTCACAACATACTTGATGGTAGAAAATTGTTTTGATTTGGGATTGGATCAACGTGTGTGTACTTATTGTTGTAACAAATTAAATCAAAACCAGATGCCTGCTAGAGCAGTTCATAATAATCTGGAATTGGTTGAGATTCCTTCTGAATTGAAGGATTTAAATACTTATGAATATATTTTGATTCAAAGTATCCATCCCTTTCCGGCTATTGTAAGAATGGAGCCAAAGACAGGGAAATTGCCTCCATCAGATTTACAGAGAGGATTAAAGGGAAGAGTTGTTTATTTGCCTCTAGATTTGAAGAAAAACATTAACACAATTGGAGTAGAAAAAGTGGAAGAGGAACCTTTGGTTATCTTAGTTAATGGGGTTCCGACAAAGAATAAGAAAATATGGCAAGATTTAGTGGATGTTAGGAAAGTTAAAAAGGCAACATTGTATTTGAAAAAAATAATAAATACTATAAGAATGTATATGTTGCAGAAGAGGAAGTAAGTGAGGAAGAGGATAGCGATTTGTGTGCTGGTCAAATTGAGAAAGTAGAACCCTGTACTAGTGAAGAAATATATGAACATTATAGTGTTCATCCTTTGCATTCCAAGGAAGTCATGGGGAATGCTATTGAGTTGTTTCAAATGAAACAAGCCAAAGGGAGTCCCATTAGTGTTTGGGAGGAAAGTTTGGAAGCTCGGTGTTTCCCACAGCTTTTTCCAACAGGTCAGGGAGGAAGATATGATGAGCGACCTCATCAAATTCCTGCTTCTGAATACCGGACTTTGCGATTGTATGCAGGAGATGCTAGGTTTCGACAATGCATTCCCTATTTGTTTCATCTCCTGTTTGAAAGCGATCTGTCTGGACTGTCATATGCAGTGAACAACATCTTGAAAAGTGGTATACACATGCAAAACATCTCGGCAAGTGACTTTATGGATAAAGTCAATGTCCAAGACAGTATTTTGGATTCTCACCTGATTAATCTCATGGCGTGTCAGCGTGGTACTAATGAGTACTGGTACCGTCGTCATGGTGATTTAAAATGTATGCTGAGGAACTTAGGAACTCCCACATGGTTCCTCACTCTCAGCTGTGCCGAGTATGGCTGGGAAGACTTACTTGAATTTCTTTTTTTTTTTTTTTAAGATTTTTATTAATGTTGACAGGATGACAGAAAAAGCAAATTAAAGCAAAACATTCATGAAACATTCATGTGATGATTACAGAAAGAAAACTAGCGAAATTAGATATGTAAAAAAACAAGTTAATTATAGTGTGCAATCATCTTAGTTAAAGTTACAGTTACATTTTTAATACATGAGGGTTTAACATTTAAACGATATGGGAATAATAATTTCCTGGTTTTAATCCATAAAACTACCCCAAATTCTATCAAATTTATTCAATGACCGTACTCCCCTGATATTGGCTAGAGCCAGCTCCATAGCATGTACCTCTGTTACCAATGTCCACCACTTCCAAACCGTCGGGGTGTCTAAATCTATCCAAGCCCTAGCTAAAGTTAGTTTGGCACATGAGAGCAGTATAGTCGTTAAAGGGGATAGTGGGGATGAGAATAGATTAAGGTCTATCAAAACCGAAGCAGCCGTGATGGTAGGCAATGGAATATTTTTTAATCTAAAAACCCTCAATATATCATCCCAAAAGTTCTTAAGTTTGGGGCATGAATACAAAATATGAACTAGATTAGCTGCTTCAGCCGAGCATTTGGGACATTTAGTGCGACTACTAAACGCGGGGTTCGAAGACCATCTAGCGATCCTTTGAGGAGTATAGTAGAGCATACAAGTCGTGCGATATTGTTGTAGCCTAAGACTAGATGAACGTACCAATTTGTTGATGTTAGTAAAAGAATTCTCTATCTGCTTAGGTGTAACGTTTAAATTTAATTGTATGCTCCATTTCAAAGCAAGTTTGTCATTGTCATTTGTTTTAAACGTGCTGAATATTCGATAAGCTTCACTAATAATTGATTTATTCTTATTTGTATAAAGGCATGCCCATATATCGCATTCCGACAAAGTTAGTACCTTTTTCTTATTAATCAGATAATCATGGATTTGCATATGTTTGAATCTTGCAGTTTCAGGAAGATCATATATTTGTTTGAGCGTACTAAAATCCAAGAACCCCTGTACGCCGTACAGGTCCGCTAGGGTATTAATCCCAAAAGATGCCCAACTGTTAGTGGTCGAGTCTGTAAATAAGGCCGGGAGACCTGGATTGCCCCACAATGGTAAATTTGGGTGGAAAAAAGTTGTTTTACAGAATTTTAATATGTTTTCCCATATTTTAATAATATCTCTAGCAGTCTTGAATCTTACCCTTTTGTAGTAATTCGGGTCGTTAATTCTGAACAAAAAAAGTTGCGAATCTTGTTTTAGCATAAAATAATGAAAAAAAAGAGTTCTACCCCCGTACAGTAAAGAGCGTATGCGTGTAATAAATGAAGACCAAAAATATAATTTGAGGTCTGGGGCATTCAGCCCTTCCTTATTTGTATTGTTTTTCAGCATTTTTAGTGACCTTCTGGCTTTTTTGTAACCCCAAATAAAGCTGCTAAAGATCCCATCTAAATGTTGGAAGAATTTATTATTTAACGCCAGTGGAATTGATCGGAATAAATATACATATTTTGGGAGTATTTTCATTTTAATAAGGTTAATCCTACTAATCATATTCAGTGGCAATTTATTCCATTTTTTCAAAATAAGAATAGTCTTTGTAGTCAGATCATTGTAATTTATCTTATTGATGTCTTGTATTGTTGCTGTTAGTTTTACCCCTAGATAAGTGGCCTCTTTACATATCTCAGGAATAGGTGCAATAGGAGAATAATTAGCTATGACTTGCGTCTTCTGCTGGTTGAGCTTATAGCCAGACACCTTCCCAAATTTCTCGGCTTCAAAATATATTCCCTTCAATGCCTTGGCTACATCTGTAGTGTATACTGCGATGTCGTCAGCATAGGCTGTCAATTTCAATTCCTGTAAGCTGGTACTAAAGGGAGCAATCAATGTTTGGGAGTGAAGGGCAAGTAAAAAAGGTTCCAGTGAGAGGGCGAATAGGAGGGGAGAAAGAGGGCATCCCTGCCGGGTCCCCCGCTTAATTGGGAATTCTGGTGAAGTCAAGCCCCCATAACTGATACAGGCGGTAGGTTTGTCATAAAGCGCTTTTATACCCTTCAAGAAACTGCCCCCAAACCCCATTTCAGACAGTACGCACCAGAGATAGGTCCACCCCACCCGGTCAAAAGCCTTTTCTGCATCTAATAGTATCATACCGAGTGGGGTGGATTCAATCTCCGCAATATCAAATGCCGTTATTGCCATGTTTACGTGTACTGTTGTGTCTCTCCCTGAGATAAAGCCGTGTTGTTGCGGGTTTACGATTCTGGGCATGTATGGGGCAAGTCTAAGTGCGATGATCTTGGCGAATATTTTGGCATCCGTATTTATTAGAGAGATGGGTCGATATGACCCTCTTTCCTCTTTAGGTTTCCCTTTTTTTAAAAAAAAAATTATTTTAGTCCGATTCCAGGATTTAGGGGTTGTTCCAATTATTCCGATTGATTGGATTACTTCTAAAAGAAGCTGTTCTAGTTCTAATCTACAGATTTTGTACAGTTCTAGAGGTATCGAGTCTTCCCCTGCCGCCTTCCCTGTTGGTAATATGTTGATAGCCTGATGGAGTTCACTCAATTGTATTTCGTTCGAGAGTACATCTAGGCCTAATATATTCCCTAAATTTATTGTGTAGTCGTTCACATATTCCTGAATATTGTCTATGGTTACAGGGTTGTCCGGGGTATATAAATTTTCATAATATACCGCAAATTGATCTAGTATATCTTGTGGTCGGCTATATACCTTGTTCCCCGATCCTCGGATGTTAGAAATCAATGTGTCAGCTCTTTTTTCCGCTACCTTATAAGCTAAAATTCTACCAATCTTGAGCAATCAGCGGGCAGAAGCACAGGAATATTACCTACAACTCAGGGAAGATAACAACAAGATGCAATCCTCTTTACAGGACCTTACTATCAAAATCGGGGGGGTTTCCCAAGAAACTTTAGAACTACAGGAACGAGTGGTTCAGGTGGAGGAGACAAGTATCAAACTCGAAGGAGCAGTGGGAAAACATGATGACCAGCTGAAGGCTCTGCAGCTAAAGGTCGAGGATTTGGAGAATAGACATAGACGATCCAATTTACGACTTTTTGGTATCCCGGAGAGATCAGAGGGCTCGGATCCTAGAGCCTACATAGTAGGGGTACTTCAGAAGGCCTTCCCAGACCTAGCAGACTGGGACTGGGATTCACAAATCCAGAGGGCCCACCGCTTGCCTCTGATCCAGAGGAATAAAGAAAATCAATTTCCTCGCCCTCTCCTTATATATTTTGGCAATTTCCTTTTACGGCAAGCAGTTTGGCAGAGAGCTCGCCCCAACTCCCCGATTGCTGTAGGAGAGTTCTCGTTTTTTGCACGCTCAGACCTCAGCAGGGACACTATGGATAGGAGGTGGCAACTCCGGAAACTGATGGACCCAATTAAGGCTCACGGCGGGCAGGTGTTTCTTCAAGAGCCTGCACGCCTCAAGGTTATAAGAAATGGACATACGTATTTCTTTAACGATGTAAAAGAGGCAGAGAGTTATCTCTCCAGTATTAGTTCTAGCTAGAGCCAAAATGCAATTTAATAGTATAGTCACTACTGATGAATTGGCTATACGAGGCTATACGAGTGGATGTTTAGGGGGAATAATACATAATACAAAAAAAAAAAAAAAAAGCGGTGAGGGTGACTGTGAGGGAGGGGGATCACAAAAAAAAAAAAAAAAAAAGAGGGAAAAGATACACGTAACTCTTACAGGCCTGTACTATGAAGTTTGTTTATGGAGGGGGCGGGAGCGACTCAGGGGGGGTGTCACCACACGTGCTGCCTCACCAACGGCGGCAGTAACTGGAGGGTGGTTCTTCCCCGGCTGGGGAGAGAGCCTGGGGGACGGGAGGGGGGTGGGGCCCCTTCTCCGCAGGTTGGGGGCTAGGGGAGGGAAAGGGGGGGTATAGCAAAAATTGTTGGCAGGATGTCAGGGGGAACCAACTTGATAAAGTTCGTAGCTTTTTTTCGTTTTTTTTGGCTATTGATGGTATTATTTTGTATTGCAGATGCTTTAGAGAACTAGCTATCTTATATGGATTTCTGAAGAGGGGCATAGCATTTCTATTGACATTAAAATGCACTTTATAAAATGTTTAGCTTGGAACGTGCCAGGGCTGAATAGTAAAAATAAAAGATCCCTAGTAGCAGAAGAATTGAAATTACATAACCCCCATTTTTGTTTATTAACAGAAACCCATATTATGTGGAAAGATAGGAAAACCCTAAACCAACTAGGGTATGATGTTTTGGTTTGCTCTACTTTTGTGAACCCTACGAGAGGAGTGGTTATACTTAAGGATAAGCGTTTTAGGGCACAAGTACTTCAAACTGCTCATGACAAGGACGGCAGATGGGCTATAGTACAAATTAGTTATGCAAACGCTAAATATGTCCTGTGTGCAGTTTATGGCTCAAATACAGATGAACCAAAATACTTTGACCAACTAAACGTGAAACTGCTGGATTGGGAGGGGGAGATAATTGTAATGGGAGATTTTAACTGTATTCTAGATTATAAAATTGATACAACTAAACCCCATGTACGTCAAAGGATGCAAAGGACCAGATCATCAATATTAGATTTATGCCAGATACATAACATCAAAGACGCCTGGAGGTATTTATATCCAACTCTACCAGGATATACGTATTACTCTGCTCCCCATAGGATGTGTAGCAGATTAGACATGGCTCTAGTGAGCGATAATCTATTACGGACCGGTCGTATGACTCTTTGCCCTCGGATAACATCCGATCATAATGTGTTAATAATGATATTTGATACACAAAGTACCAGGACACCACCTAGGCCATTTTCTTTCCCCAGATATCTAATTTCAGACACCACCTACGTGACACAACTTAAAACCCATATAAACGAATTTATTAACATCAATAGGAACTCAACCGGGTGCTTCACGGTATGGGATGCATGCAAGGCAAGCATTAGGGGCTTTACCCAGGCGTATGTTTTTAGGCAAAATGCAGAACAGAAACAACACAAGGCTACATTATTAGAGAACATAACTAACCAAGAAGACTTACTAGCTAAAGCCTTACAGATTAATTCCCCATCGGCAATGGAAATTATTATAAAACTTAGTGCATTGAAAAACGACATAAAAGCTAATCTTATTCGGAAAAACAGTGCCAGGATTCACAAATTTAAAGTTGTTCAATATGAGGGTGGGGACTTACTTGAATTTCTACGAGAGGCAAATGGAAACATCAAAAACATCGAATTCAAGACACCCGGAGAACTGTGCTCTTTGGATCCAGTCAATGTATGCAGGTACTTCAATCATAGATTTGAAGCTATGATGTCTTTCATCATGAATAAGAAGAATCCACCTCTTGGAGAGGTGTTGGATTTCTTCTGGAGAAAGGAGTACCAAGCAAGAGGTGCTCCTCATATACATATGCTGCTGTGGATCAAGGATGCACCTAAATTTGGAACGGATCCAGAAGACTCAGTGATGAGTTTCATACAACAGTATTCTACGTGTGCTGTTCCAAACGCAAAGGAGAAGAAAAGCCTAAGAGAAAAAGTTCTACGTTTCCAAAGCCATCGATGTGGAAAGTACTATCGTCGTAAATTCCGAAACAAGGACAAGTTCTACACCAAATGTCGTTTCGGCTTTCCACGACCGGTGATTTCTAAAGGAAGAGTAAAGAGTTTGATGTCTTCGCTGCGACATAATGTGATGAAGAAATCACCTAAAAACACATACAATTTGAAGAGGAACGAAGAGTCTAAGTACATCAACGACTACAACCCGGTGATTTTGTCCATGTGGAATGCTAACATGGATATACAGTTTGTGTCTGATAACTGTATGGCTGTGGCTCGGTATGTGACATCTTACATCACCAAAAAAGAGAAGACAGAATTGAAGGATATGTGGGAGGACATTTCCCATGAAAAGAGCCTCAGCAAGAAGTTGTACAGTTTCAGTCTGAAGATGTTGTCGCATCGAGAAATCGGAGCTTACGAATGTTCTGACCGGTTGTCTTCAGCAAGTCTCTATGCCAAGTCCAGGATTATCGTTTGGGCGAGTCTTGGTCTTGCTGCAACGCGTAATCGAGTTCTGAAACCTGTGCGGGAAATTGAGTATTTGGCGGAAAAGGAGCCAAACAGTACCGACATTTTGAAGACCAACATGTTGGATACATATTATCCAAATCGAAGCAGTCACCTCGAGAATGTTTGTCTGTATGAGGTTCTTCAAAATTACATATTCAAGAGGAACATCAAAGAAGATACTGAGAAAGGAGTGTATGCTGTAATAGGAAGTGAGGGATGTCTGGTCAAGCAAAGAAAATGCCACTTGGTAAACCATCGAAAATTGAGTGGCGAATCTCCTGAAAAAAAAGGAGTTTTTCTATTTAGCACTTTTGCAACTTTTTAAGCCTTGGCGTGCAGAAGAGGAACTGCTTGGAGATTTCCTCTGTTACGAAGACTCTTTCAATGCGGCCAAGGAGACCATAGAATGTCCTGCTTTTCCCAAATATGTAGAAATGTTGAATGCGGAAATTGAGCAGGAAGCAACGATTGCAGCCGAGATTGCCAGAGACAGTTCTCAGGACAGTCAGAGTTCTGCTTCATTGAGTCAGGATCCACTAGGAGGACCTGTTATCGAAAATGAAGCTGCCACTGCTATGAATGAAGTGGAAAGAGCCATGGCACATGCTCAGGAGGATGCGGTTAACTTAGAAGAGTTGGAAAGACAACTCAACGTTGAGCAGAGGAAAATATATGACGAAGTTACCATGCAAATTGATCATGGATTAAGTCATGACAAGAAAGAGTGCTCATGTACGTCGTTGAAGCCTGTCCGACTGTACGTGAGTGAAGAAGCGGGAACTGGAAAAAGTTTCCTTATTAAAGCAATTTCATGTTATTTGCAGGAAAGGACAGAGTCATCGCTGTCTTGTGTTGTCACCGCTCCAACTGGACTGGCAGCACATAACATTAAAGGGATTACTTTACATCGTTTACTGATGCTGCCAGTGGAGCATGACAACAAATTACAATATCACAAGCTATCTGGAGATGCTTGTTGTGAAGTTTCAAGAATCTTGAGGAAAATTAAACTTCTTATCATTGACGAAGTAAGCATGGTTTCCAATGTCATGCTTGCCTTTGTGCATTTGAGAATGCAAGAAGTTCTCAAAACAGAGTATGATGTGTTATTTGGTGGCAAACACATCATTGTTTTTGGAGATCTTCTGCAGCTGACACCAGTGAAAGGGCAACCTGTGTTCAAAATGCTCACGCATGAAGATACCAGGAAGTGCCTAGGGAGCATTGGCAACGTCAATATATGGTTAAACTTCAATTATGCTGAACTGCATGAAAATATGCGTCAGGCGAAGGATGAAGTTTACAAGACTATTCTACAAGATGTTAGAATTGGAAAAGTGACCGAGCATGGGAAAGAAGCTTTACAAGCACGATTACTGTCAAATTTATATCCAGAACAAGATGTTGTGCCTGAGAATATTTTTCAGAAAATTACTGAGAAGAAATCTGGAATATGTTTGATGCCAACTCTTGCAGAATGTGCCAAATTCAACAACAAAATGTTGCATTTAGAAAAGCAAGAGATTGTGAAACTGGAAGCTATTGACAGAGTAGAGCATATGGGATCAACAATTATTTTGTCTGAGAATTTGAAAACAAAATTGGATTCATTAGAGAAGACTATATCTAAAACTGCAGGTTTTGAAAAGACTCTGAATGTGTGCTTGAACTGCCGTATAATTTTAAGAAGGAATTTACATGTTGAAAGAGGTCTGGTAAATGGATCAATGGGTAATGTTGTTGATTTTGTAAAATACAGAAATAGAGATGGAATTGAATTTTTAAAAATTAAATTTGATGGCATTGAGGAAGTACAGCTAATTGGTCGTTGTTCTGCTAGATTTTTGCTTGTAAAAGACTTATATGTTCGCCGTAAGCAGTTTCCTGTTTGCTTGGCATATGCGGTGACAATCCATAAATCGCAAGGTTTAAGTGTAGACAGTGCATTGGTGAATATTGGCAGTTCTGTGTTCAAGGAGGGTATGGCATATGTGGCATTGTCACGATTTAGAACTTTATCGGGATTGTACTTGATTGAGTGTGATGTCACAAACATTTGTGCGGATCTAGATTGTGTTAAGGAATACAATAGGTTAAGAAGAGAGTATGCGCCACATTTGCCTCAATATCCTTTGTTTGAGAAACGTGTGGTAGGCCGGAAACGAAGAAATGTGACCAATACTGTGGAGGTTGTAGCAAAAAGACGAAAAGTCGATGAACCTGAAATTATAAGCAGAAACAAAAAGGATTCTATTTATTTATTTATTTATTTTGAAAGTTTTATATAGCGCGAACAAGATCTTCGCAGATATCAGAGCGCTTTACAGAGGAGGGGAGCATGTATACGCAGATACATCAATCATGTTAACAGTACATTGAAGTGATATCATAAAACAATCAAGTAAGTCAATTTCAAAGTCAAAAATAAAAATACAAGGGTTCGAACAAGTAGTACAGATGAGTATCGAGTCTTTGCAGTTTTTCCTCAGTAGTCGTTCAAGTGTATTTAGCCATGAGGATCGCTTTCACTTCTCTCTTGAAAAGTATGGTAGAGGTGATAAGCCTTGTTTCAGGGGGGAGCGAGTTCCAAATCCTGGGAGCCATTCCTGAGAAAGAGCGTTTAAAGGTTTTTTCCTTGCGGAATCTTTTAGGCTTTAGCAAAAGGTTGTTTGTGCCTCTAGTGTTTCTGGAGCCTCCAGAAATCGTCAGCTTCTGAGCGAGGTATCTAGGTGAGCTCAGGTGGACAGCCTTGTGGGTCAAACAAGCTATTTTCAGGTGTATTCTGTCTTCAAACGGCAGCCAGTTCAATGATTTGAAGTCAGGGGAAATGTGTGAGTGTTTTTTTGATCCAGTGATAAGTCTCGCTGCGGCGTTTAGAGAGGCTCTTATGGGTGCCGTAGTAGCTAGGGGGAGACCGCAGAGGGCGGTGCTGCCGTATTCTATTCGAGGTATGACTAGTGATTGTACCGCCGTCTGGAAGTCTTTGGCTGGAAGGAAAGGTTTAAGTTTCCTAAGGGTGTTGATTTGGTAGTTTGCTCCCTTAGTTGCTTTGTTGATGTGTTCCTGCATGCTGAGATTGGTGTCAAGTGTTATGCCCAAAGATTTCGCTGAATCCACGATGGTGGGTTGGACATTGAGCGCCGTTAGGTCTTTAAGCCACATTTGTGCGGTAGTGATCTTCGCTGGAGGTGAGATCAGAAGGAACTCTGTTTTTAGGGCATTGAGTTTGAGATGATTAGCGGCCAACCAAGATTGGGTGCTTCTGATCGTTGAGTTCAAGAGCGTGATGTCTTTGGGTGATTGTAGTTTGAGGTAAAGTTGGGTGTCATCAGCATACATGTGGAAGTGTACATTGGATTCTTGCAGCAAGGTGGTGAGAGGTTCCATAACTAGGTTGAACAAAGTTGGGGATAGGGAGGATCCTTGTGGTACGCCTAGCGATACGGGTCTTGGTGCGGACATCAGGTTGTTGCTCTTGAATTTCTGCGACCTGTTTTGCAAAAAGGAAGTGAACCATTTGAGCACAGTTCCAGATAGGCCCATTCTTGTGTTTAATAGTTCGAGTAAGCTCTCATGTTTGACGGTGTCAAATGCGGAGGAGAGATCAAGGAGGATGAGGAGGCAGGTATCGTTATGATCTAGGATTTGGAGGGCGTCGTCGATTATGTGAATCATGGCAGTTTCCGTACTGTGATTAGCTCGGAAGCCTGATTGATGAGAGTTGAGGAGATCAAATTGAGTAATGTGTTTAGTCAATTGTATTTGTGCGCATTTTTCCAGCAGTTTGGCCAGAGTCGGAATGTTGGTAATGGGACGGTAGTTGTTTAGGTCAGAGGGGTCGGCTGTAGGTTTCTTTAGCAAAGGTGTTACTTGTCCAACTTTGAGGGAGTCGGGAATGATCCCTTGTTGAAGTGAGCTGTTGATAATTTTGGTCCAGAGTGGAAGGAGCGTCGGGGTAAGGACTTTGACAGCGTTAGCAGGAAGGGGGTCCGTGAGGTGATTGGATGGTTTCAGAGTGCTGAGCAGTTTGCCAATTTCTTCTTCCGTGTAGGTGACAAAGGTTGACCAGGTTGCATTGTTTTTTGGTTTAGTGGGTGTTATGCGGTGGGGTTTGGGATAGCAGCTTGCGTCCATGAGGAGATCATTCTGTTGAAGATGTTGTTGGTTTTCAATTTGAAAACAGTTCTGGTGTCAACTGCTATGCTAATGTAGTGGTTAATGTTTTGTTTTCTCTAGAAAATGTAAAAGAAGAGATTGTGGTCAATTCTGATCAAAGATTTTGCAGTTTGTTAAATTCTGTGTTAGAGAAATGTAGCACTGATAGAACAAAAATAGAAAGTGTGTCTGAAATTGGAAATCTGTTAGACAGATGTTCAGGCCAAACACAATTCTCTCAAAATATTCAGCAAGATTGTCAGGAGTATTTAATGTATATGCTTGATGTATTGCATGCTGAAGGTGTAGATGTAGATCACCTGTTTGGGCTTTCTTATCAATGGCAGCATGACTGCGAGAACTGTAGGGTATCAAGTACTACTAGTGTAGACTCAGAAAGATTTATATATTTAACTTTGCCAGACAGTAAATCAGTCTCTTTTAATAAACTAGTAAAAGCAGCTGATCACAACATGGAGTGTAGCCAATGTAAATCTGAAATGATGTCCACATTATTTATACGAACATATGGCCAGTATGTTATTTTAATGTTCCAACGATGTAGGCCTGATGGAACAAAATTGACAACTTTAATTAAAAATGTTGTGGCTTCACAGTTGTCAATATCAGGAAGGACTTTTGTAACTGCAGCAATTATATATCATGACGGTCCTTCAATAACATCAGGACATTACACAGCTTATTTAAAGTCTAGAAATGGCTGGTCATTCTGCAATGATTCTGTTTTAATTTTCAAAAAAAAATTGCCGTATGACCTTAAAAACTCTTACCTGGTGTTTTTAAAACTAAAATTTTAGGGAAAGAATCTCGGGATGTGCTCTGAGGAATTTCAAGACGTTCTAATGGCTCCTACACGATTTGGCCTTGAGGATAAGTGTAGTACAGAGACATAACTTCTTACCATAACACTGGACGTCATGGAGAAATAACTGCACTTTGAATGAATTCAGAAAAACTGTTTCTTTTTATAAGCAAATTGAAGCAGCCAATCAAAACATGGAGTAGAGGGAATGTAAGTCTGCAATGCTGTCTACTGTTTTATATTGCTTTGTGATTAAAAGTGATGTAGAGAATTAAATAATTGTAGTAGTCATAGAGATAGTGTAAGTCTGCTTCATAGTAAGCAGTATCAGTGTCATAGGAAATGTAGAACATGACTGAGCAAGAAGGGGAAGATATTACTAGTCCAGGATTGTGAAAATGATCTTCAACATTTTAATTGTGAAAGTTGCGGAAATACAACATGACGGGATTGGCTTACAAGAATTCTAAGAGTTATAAATGGCTCTGACATGATTTGGCCTTGTGGAAACGTGTGGTAGAGAGCAAGAAGTCATTTATTGTATGTAACATGTTTTTCAAAACGATGGAGGTTTTCTTTCAGAAAGTGGCGGTCTGAAAGTAATAACAGCACAACAGAGTGTAAGCTGTTCATAGGACATCCTTCGACGTCATGGAAAGTAAGTTAACTTTAAGGAGTTCTGAATTCTGATTTGTTATGTTGTATGGGTTTTTTAAACACAATCATTTTGATTGTGTTTTTTTTCCCCGCTGTTATATGATGAATACCTTCAAGTCACTGTTTTTAGTGAAATTTGATACATTCTGAGAACAGCAAAAATAAACCATTTAACATGTATAATTAATTCTGTACTGTTTGCATTTATGATGTACATTTAGAACTGTGTAGGAGGCATGGAGAAGGAGAGGCTTCTGTAAGTGTCAAAGTTGTTGCATACAGTGCTCATATTCTACGTAGTCTTTCATATGATAGACTACATTTCCACAATGAGATACCTAAGCAAAGGAAACACAGGTGATATGATTGTGCAATGAGCAAAAAAAATTGCACGTTTTTCAATAATATTACCTGTGTTTCCTAACATTACACATCACATTGTGTAGATGAGGTTTAGGCCTGTTCCTGGAGACAGAGGAGGTCTGACATTAGTTCAAGAGTTCAGTGGACATGACTCACTTCGTTGGTAGGCCTCCACATGTATTATCTCCTCTGTATTCTTCAACAAACCTAAATTCCATCTGCAACCCTGAGTAGGACTTACCTGAAACAAATCTGTGCATAGGTTATACCTTATTGGCATCTTGAAACAATCATTTAAAATGTTAGGGTCAGATTTATGGTGGCCGTGCGCCTCTTTTGCTCCATTGTGGGTCACTTTTGTGTAAAAGATGCACCACGTTGCAAGATAGGTTTCAGTTCATCTCCAGCAAGATACCATCAGTTTAAAATTTATATAATTAGCACTGTGTAGGGGGCATGCAGAAGCTGAAGCTTTTGTAAGTGTCAAAGTTGTTGCATGCAGTGCTGCACTTCTGGGTACTGTTTAGTATGCTGCACTACATCTGCACTATGAGATACCTAAGCCTAGGCAACACAGATGATGTGATTGTGAAATGAGGAAAAGAAACTCCACATTTTTCAATTACATCACCTGTGTTTCCTAAGTTTACGAATGACATTGTGCAGATGAAGTTTAGGTCTGTCCACGGACACAGAAGAGGTCTGGCCTTTGTTCAAGAGTGAAGTGGACATGACTTACTTCATTGGTAGGCCTTCACATGTATTATCTCCTCTGTATTCTTCAACAAGCATAAATTTGATATGCAATCCTGAGTAGGCCTCACCTTAAACAAACCTCTGGAGAGGCCACACCTTATTGTCATCCTGAATCAATCATTTCAAATGTTAGGGACAGATTTATGATAGGTGTATGCCTCTTTTGCGCCACTGTGCGTCACTTTTGTGATGCAGCGGCGGTGCAAAAGATTTGCTATGAGGCGACAAAATTACAAATTGATGCATCTAGGCAGATGTGTCATGCTGTAAAAAACCCGTGCCACATGAAACCGATGCAGCAGTGATGCAAAAGATGCACCATGTTGCAAGACAGGCCTGACTTCATCTCCAACAAGATAAGAAGCTAAGTCTTCTGTAAATGTCAAAATTGTTGTATATACTGCTCAACTTCTATGTACTCTTTGATATGCTAGACTCCATCTGCACTATGAGATACCTAACCAAAGGCAACACAGGTGATGTGATTGTGAAATGAGGAAAAGAAACGCCACATTTTTCAATTACATCACCTGTGTTTCCTAAGTTTACGAATGACATTGTGCAGATGAAGTTTAGGTCTGTCCACGGACACAGAAGAGGTCTGGCCTTTGTTCAAGAGTGAAGTGGACATGACTTACTTCATTGGTAGGCCTTCACATGTATTATGTCCTCTGTTCTCTTCAACAACTCGAAATTTCATTTGGAACCCTGAGTAGGCCTCACCTCAAACAAACCTCTGGATAGGACACATCTTATTGGCATCCTGAAACAATCATTTAAAATGTTAGTGTCTTGCGACACTTTTGTGAGACAACAGCAGTGCAAAAGATGCACCATGTTTTAAGATAGGCCTCACTTCATCTGCATCAAGATACTGTTAGTTTAAAATTTATATCTTTAGGACTTTGTAGGGGGCCTGGAGAAGCAGAAGCTTCTGTAAGTGTCAAAGTTGTTGAAAAACTGTTTGTCCTTCAATCTTTTCCCTTGTCTTTTCTAATATTTAAATACACGTTTTAATATTTTTCAAATGTTTGTTCTCTCTTTCACAGATTGAAAGTATAAAAACAAAAAGTGAGTAAGTTAACGACAATTATAAGGTAAATGTTTTGTACTCTTTTCGTTACATTTCTATCACATTCACCTACTAGTAGTTCACAGCTTCATTTCTTTAACCCTCAGTTTCCTGCCTTTGCTGCTTCCCTCATTCCTTTCTCTATTACCTACTTACTCTACTCCTTCCACTCCTTTTCTCAGTCCCTCTCTTCTCATAGTTCCTCACTCTTGTTCACTCACTCCGTCTCTATTACTCTTAGTGTCTTTGACTGATCACTCTTTCACTACTTGTTCATTATGCTTCTTCTGTGTAGTTGAAGCATACTAAGGGGCATATTATGTACACAGCCAATAAAATTATTGCTGTTTTTATTGGCAGAAAACTGTTGCAAAAGTGGTTTTAGCGGCAGTTTTCCGCCGCAAAAGCGGCTTTAGCGACACATTTCTGCCGATAAAAGCTGCAAAACTTTTATTGCCTATGTTGATGATATGGCTCTATGTTATTTACATTTCTTTGCTGTTTCAATTAATCTTTTTCTGTTATTTTTTCTTTTCTGTTTTCTGTTTTTTCTCTCTGTTATTCCACATGTTTTAATCTGATTTTGAACATTCACTCACATTCTCCAAGAAACTCTTCTTTGTTATTGTTCTACTCTCTTTTTTTCTTTCCCTTCCTTATCTATTTTGTTTTTCACAATTATACCCTCTTCCATCTTTTCTTCGGTAAATAGATCTATTAAACAGTATCTCTGGTTTACTCCCTATAGCTGTCTTTCTTTTAACATTACTCTCTGTTTACTTCCCTTATACTTACTCTTCTTTTTTTTTTTTTTTTTTTTTTTTGGTTCGCTCCCGGTTCGCGAACCGGGAAGCGAACGGGGAAGCGAACTAAAAGAAATAGAGCTTGCCAGAGTGCTAAACATTCTAGCAATTTTTTTTTGAAAGGGGAGGTAGTTCTGAAAAGAACTTTTTTTAAATGTTTTTGTTGTTTTATATTTTTTTTTATTTTTTGAACATTTTTTGGTTTTTTTGTATTTTTTGAACAGTTTTATGTTTTTTTTTTGTTTTTGATGGAGGGGAAACAACAAAAAACAGGCATTGAAAAGGGCTCAACAGGAGCAAAAAAAAAATTACTATCTGGGGCGGTTAGGGCAATTGTGATTTACATAAGCTAGGTTGATTAACGTAATGCTCATGTTACCACATGACAGCAATGCACCGCAATACATACAGGTAAATTTCATATGAGCAAAGTTCTCCTGTATGTTTGGCATGGTTTCCCGTGCCTCTGCTCCTGTCAACGATATCAGTGATGTTGACCTGGCCACAGGAGTTGTTGTTGGGTTATCTTGCATGTCACGTATCTCTGCCTGGCTGTAGTTCAATGGATGCCACCTGTTCATGTGACGATGCATTGTATAGTTACCGAAGCTATACTTTTTATCAGTGCCTCTAGATAACCGGTCTTTACAAATGAGGCAGGTGACATACCTAGCATTTACTTTCTTCTGCCCTCGAGGGAGTGAAAAAAACTGCCAAATAAAGCTGGCTTTCCGACGGGAAACCCGGGGCACCTCTTGTAAGAACTGTGGTCCTTCTGTCTCCTCTTCCTGTAGTTCATCCTCTTCCTCCTCTGTGTTGCTGAGGAACTGGGGAGGTGGTCCTCTCTTCCCATGAGGAGGTGGAGGTGGTGGTGGGGGTGCACCAGCTGAAGCAACTAATGAAGCCATTGCTCAACTATCAAAAATGGTCTTCCTCTCACAAAGATGAAAGTCAGAGTGAGGAAAGAAGGAGGGCTTTTCATCATTTGGGAAAAACAATAGTTCTAAACCAATGAAAAGTGTTATTTTTAGGTCACCTGACCTAGCCTTACATCATTATGAAACCAAAAGTGAAATGAACCAATGAAAAGTTTTATTAACAAGTCACATGACCTCTTACGCTTAAGTTACGCGCTGCGGAACGCGCCCCAGATAGCTTCCGGGTCGCTGCGCTTCCCGCCTCGGTTCGCGCTCCGGAGCGCTTCCGGGTGCGCTAACGCGGCGCATCATAAGACGCATTACGCGGCAACGCGATACGTCGCGCTTTCGCGACGCACCGCGGATCGCTTCCGGGGAGCTGCGCTTCGCGTCTCAGTTCGTGTACCGGAGCACTTCCGGGTGCGCTAACGCGGCGCGTCATAAGACGCATTACGCGACAACGTGATACGTTGCGCTTCCGCGACGCGTCACGATGTTGATTTCTAACGCGGCAGTTGCGCTAACGGAACGTTTACCGGTTCGCGGACTGGGTCTCGGCATCAAGATGAGCTAAAGGGAAGCTTCCCGGTTCGCGAACCTGGAGCGAACAAAAAAAAAGTATTACATTTTTTTTTTATTAATATACATATAAAATATATTTTGGGATTTAAAGAAGAATACATTTTACAGCTACAGATATTAGCTTTGAAAAAACAAATGAAATTCAGTGAAAAAACCATAGGTTATAGACCATATATAGTTAGGAATTAGCATTTACAAAACCTTGAAAATTCACTGAAAAAACCATAGGTTATAGACCATATATAGTTAGGAATTAGCATTTAAAAAACCTTATTTTACTCACACAAAACCATTGAAATTCCATATATAGTTAGTTGTACTAACTATATATCGCGCACCCGCAATCCACTGCTGATGATGTCACATATTACATCATTCATGACATGGTCAGTGACATCACTGATGACATCACTGATGACATCTCAAATGACATCACTGATGACATCACTGATGACATCTCAAATGACATCACTGATGACATCACTGATGACATCTCAAATGACATCACTGATGACATCTCAAATGACATCACTGATGACATCTCATTTGACATTACTGATCACATCACTGATGACATCATTCATGTGATAATACGATGAACCTCTTCAGACTCTAATATAACCTTAGATACACTCAGTGTAAACAGACACTCATAGACTGTCACTCATCCATGGAGTTACTCAGACACTTAGTCAGTCATGTAAAGAATCAATCACACCTCCATTTCCTCAACTATACAGTTATACACACCTTACTTATTCAAACATATACTAAAACATATTTACTCACTTATACAATCCTGGATACAAGTTCACAATGATCCATACAGCCACTCACACATTCACTGGCTCTTATGCACAGTTATTTATATATGTCAACTCTCACATGTACTGTATTTTACATATGTACTTACTTTAACATGTAGCACTGAGATATCCATTCACTCACCAATACACTCATGCACACAGTCAACTGCCCATACAGCTGTTTCCACATGCACTTTTGAACCCATACATCTAGTCAATCAACTGCTCACACATCTATGCAGAGAGTCATACACCTCCCAGCCACCCACACACACACTCAGTCTCCCATACAAATGCTTGGGCAACCAATCAATAACCCATATAGTTAATCATATAGCTACTGATCAACACATGCAGCAGTTTACAGAACAACAGACATAATGATGCACAAATTAAGACAGTTTAGTCACTAACCCATGCTCTCAGTGAGACACATTTAATCAGTCACTCATACAGTCAGTCATGCCCCTACTAAATCCTTCATCAAAACCCTTATACATCCACTCATTATTCCATATGTAAGACATATTTTAACTTTACAGAATTATACAGTCACTGGATGTAGTCATCAGTGATGTCATCAGTGATGTCATTTGAGATGTCATCAGTGATGTCATCAGTGATGTCATTTGAGATGTCATCAGTGATGTCACTGACCATGTCATGAATGATGTAATATGTGACATCATCAGCAGTGGATTGCGAGTGCGCGATAAATAGTTAGTACAACTAACTATATATGGAATTTCAATGGTTTTGTGTGAGTAAAATAAGGTTTTTTAAATGCTAATTCCTAACTATATATGGTCTATAACCTATGGTTTTTTCAGTGAATATATATAAAAAAAATAATAATAAAAATATATATATATATATATATATATATAATATATATATATATATATATATATATGTATATGTATATATATATATATTCACAGAAAAAACCATAGGTTATAGACCATATATAGTTAGGAATTAGCATTTACAAAACCTTGAAAATTCACTGAAAAAACCATAGGTTATAGACCATATATAGTTAGGAATTAGCATTTAGAAAACCTTATTTTACTCACACAAAACCATTGAAATTCCATATATAGTTAGTTGCACTAACTATATATCGCGCACCCGCAATCCACTGCTGATGATGTCACATATTACATCATTCATGACATGGTCAGTGACATCACTGATGACATCACTGATGACAACATCCAGTGATTATGTGTTTCTGTAAAGTTTAAATATGTTTTACATATTGAAGAATGAGTGGATGTATAAGTGTCTGAATGAAGGTTTTAGTAGGTGCGTGATTGACTGTATGAGTGAGTGATTAAATGCGTCTTACTGAATGCACGGGTTAGTGACTAAACTGTCTTAATTTGTGCATCATTATGTCTGTTGTGATGTAAACTGCTGCATGTGTTGATCATTAGCTATACGAGAGGCTATATGTGTTATTAATTGGTTGCCCAAGTATTTCTATGGGAGATTGAGTTTGTGTGGGGGTGGCTGGAAGGTGTGTGACTCTGTGCATAGATGTGTGAGCAGTTTATTCACTAGGTGTATGAGTTCAAGAGTGCATGTGGAAACAGCTACATGGGCAGTTGACTGTGTGCATGAGTGTATTGATGAGTGAATGGATATCTCAATGCTACATGTCATAGTAAGTACATATGTAAAACACAGTACATGTGAGAGTTGGCATATATAAATAACTGTGCATGAGAGCCACTGAGTGAGTGGTTGTATCGATCATTGTGAACTTGTATCAGGGATTGTATAAGAGAGTAAATATGTGTTAGTATATGTTTCAATAAGTAAGGTGTGTATAACTGTATAGTTGAAGAAATGGAGGTGAGATTGTTTCTTTGCATGACTGACTGGGTGTGTGAGTAACTCCATGGATGAGTGGCAGTGTGTGAGTGTCTGTATACACTGAGTGTATCTAAGGTTATATTAGAGTCTGAAGAAGTTTATCGTATTAGCACAAGAATGATACCAAATGAGACGTCATCAGTGATGTCATCAGTGATGTCATTTGAGATGTCATCAGTGATGTCATCAGTGATGTCACTGACCATGTCATGAATGATGTAATATGTGACATCATCAGCAGTGGATTGCGGGTGCGCGATATATAGTTAGTGCAACTAACTATATATGGAATTTCAATGGTTTTGTGTGAGTAAAATAAGGTTTTCTAAATGCTAATTCCTAACTATATATGGTCTATAACCTATGGTTTTTTCAGTGAATTTTCAAGGTTTTGTAAATGCTAATTCCTAACTATATATGGTCTATAACCTATGGTTTTTTCTGTGAATTTCATTGGTTTTTTAACAGCTAATATCTGTAGCTGTAAAATGTATTCTTCTTTAAATCCAAAAATATATTTTATATGTTTATGAATAATTTTTTTTTTAAATATTTTTTTTTCTTCGTTCCCGCTTCGCGAATCGGGAAGCTTCCCGTTAGCTGACCTTGATGCCGCGAAATAGACCGCGAGCCGGTAAACGTTTCTTTACCGCAAGTGCCGCGTTAGAAAACAACATCGTGACGCCTCCCGTCCGCATGACGTTTCACGTTGTCGCGTGATACGTCATATGACGTGCTACGTTAGCGAACTGGTACGCGAAGCGAGTCGCAAAGCGCAGGTTTCTGGAAGCAAACCGGGAGGCCCTGCAAAGCGCTTAACGTAAACACAGCAAGTCATGTGACTTGGTAATAACACTTTTCATTGGTTCATTTCACTTTTGGTTTCCTAATGATGTAAGACTAGGTCATATAATCTAAAATGAACACTTTTGATTGGTTGAGAACTCTTGTTTTTCCCAAATGATGAAAATCCCTCCTTCTTTCCTCACTCTGACTTTCATCATTGTGAGAGAAAGACCCTTTGTGATCACTGAGCAATGGCTTCTTTAGTAGCTTCAGCTGGTGCTTCCCCACCACCTCCACCACATCCAAGGAAGAGTGGACCACCTGCTCAAGTTCTAATTCAACAAGAAGAAGAAGAAGAGGAACAGGAGGACGAGCACGAAGAGAGGCAGTTTTTGCCTGAGCAGCCCAGGACGTCTCACCGGAAAGAAAACTTCATTTGGCAATTTTTTAAAATTCCCAAAGGTCAGAAAAAAGTAAATGCAAGATACGTAACTTGCCTTATATGTCAAGATAGACTGTCCAGAGGGACCGACAAAAAATACAGTTTCGGAAACTACACAATGCATCGCCATATGACTAGGTGGCATCCTAACAACTACAGTGCTGCACAGTTTCGGAACGACCTAGATAATCTCCCTATTATGGCCAGAAGATCTGTTGTACCGGAAGTAACGGGACCAGAGGGCAGGGAGATGGTGCCAAATATACAAATGAGATTTGGTGATGTAAAACACATCTGCGCATTTTGCGATGGATTCATTTCCTACGGAGAAAAAAGCATCACTCTGATCAACAGAGCTATTGACTATCATATGCAAGTTTGTCCGAAACGCCCAAAATAATAAATACTTCTTTTTTTTGTTTTGTTGCTCCTGTTGAGCCCTTTACAATGAATCGTTTTCATTGCCCCCTCCAAGAAAAACCCAAAAAAATATAAAACTGTTCCGAAAAATTCAAAAACAGTAAAAAAATGTTCAGAAAAATAAAAAAAAAGTTCTTTTCAGAACTACCTCCCCGTTATTAAAAAATTGGTACAATATTTGGAATTGTGCCAACCTCTATTTCTCTTAGTTCGCTTCCTAGTTCGCTCGCTGGTACGCGAACCGGAAGCGAACCAAAAACAGTAAGTATAAGGGAAGGAAACAGACACTTATGTTAAAAGAAACACAGCTATAAGGGAGTAAACTAGAGATACCATTACCCGTAATCCACTGCTGATGATGTCACATATTACATCATTCATGACATGCTCAGTGACATCATCAGCAGAGGATTGCGGGTTTTTTGGCAACATGCCTTATCCACGGTTTAATAACGCTGCCTTTTGCTTTATATAAGTTTTCAAATTGTATGAAATATATACCAATAGGTCGTTATGAACCTTTAGGTAGTGCTTTTCTTCATGAGGTCTGGTCGCTTCCATACACATACAGATGTTTCAAAGATGATCAAGAAGTTTATCTGAATGGAGAGGAATGCACTGAGACGCCAGATCATTCACTAATGTGTAGGCACATACAGTTACACGGTTCATGCAACAAACACCGACCAAATATGGCTTGCGTGTTGCAAGGCACGCCAGTTCCTGCTATCATCCCCACGTTCAAGTTGTTGGAAAATGGTAGTTATTTGATGCTCAATAATGAAGATTGTTCTGAGTTAATTAAAAGTATTCCTTTTATCGTAACAGTAAGTGAACGGGTTATTTGCTGCAGAAATGTTCTATTTCCTCCCACACATGAACATAGGGAGTTTTCAATCTGGCCACAAATACCAACCTTGGGACACGTTTCAACGGCATGGCAAGAATAAGAGCTCTTTTGTCTCAGAGAGAGGTGGCCTTGAGTTCGGCCCGTGAAACTTTCGTACTTCACATAGCGAACACCCATACAGAGGTGCACACCCTTTTCAATTAAGATTTGCCTTTCAATGTCAGCAACATGTTTCCGACTATCTTTAACGCATCCTCCACAAAGTCCCTGGCACACTTTTTTAAAGTTGTTACCAGTGGTCTCGTGACTTCATTTGAGAAAATCTTTGGAGTCATCCCTGCTTCCTTTCATTGTATTTTCTGCACTCTGGTTCGTAGATTGGCATTTTTACTTGCATTACCAGCGGACGCTCTTGTGCTTTTTTACATTTTTAAATATGGATGTCCCTCCTATGCAACCTCCGACCCTGCAGCTGCTGACACTGTTCCGCAATCGCATGCTAGAATATTATGGCACAATGCCGTTGGCGATATTAAGCACGGCATATGGATTATGTTTTCGGTTCTCCTACTTCACCTGTGTCCAGCCTGTATTTCACTGCCTGACCTGTGATTTCGATTGGGCCATTGATTTGTGTCTCTGCGGACCGGTTTCTCCTGACGTCGACTTTAATCAGCTGATGACTCCTATCATTACTCACGAGTTGGTTTGTCCTGGCGAAAGGATTATGGCTGTGGCATTGATGCATGGACTACTTGGTCCCTGGAATTTACTGGCGGCAGCACAGTCTTTCTTGGAACAGAGCTTTCTTGAAAACCCACCGAGCTGTCCTCTGATGGTGATAGAGGATCCGGTGCTGGGAGAGCACGTATGTTCTTTTCCGCTTTTAAATTGGATGGCTGAACTGTTTTCGGATGAAGACGGTGACTTCCTATTGGAGGCTGTTGCAGCTTATTTTGCATACACAGTTATGTCATAGACCTTTTTCATGTTTGATATGCTGAGTACTAGCATTTCATTGACAATTCATTGACTTATTTGTCAAGTTTTTATTATTTACCTTGCCTATTGGCTTAAGACTCGATAAAGTACTTGGCTGTTTTATTTTTCTTTAGCATTAAATTTTCCTAGTTTTTAATGCTTTACCTTGCGGACCGTCCACATATAAACTTGCAATCTGCTCTCATGAGATGGCACTTCTATTATCTTATTCAGTTCGTTTCCGGATCATGAGGAGGTGTCATCTAGGTCCTGGATATCTTTACACCGTGTTAAGTTAGCATGGGCTCATTACCGGTTTAAACGCCATTTTTCCTTTTTTGCAACTTCTGCACACGACACTTAGTTGTTGCTTTAGCTTTCCACCTAGTAGTTCATCGTGGTTTACATGAGAATAATATGTTATTGGTCTACTATCTGCTTTACTTGTTAAACTATATCTGTACAGCGAGTGCTAAAGTTTCAAGAACAACACGATACAGAATTGTTATGAGGTCTGATCTCCACGACTTCATACTCATAACATAAGTGCAACTTCTGCCAATTCTGGGCATGAGGCGGGTTTTATATTGCTTTGCCGAACACACATACACAACAGTTGATGCGGTTCACATGAAGAGAGAGCTGGTGTATGCTGATGTGATTCCTTCAAATCTAAGACACTAAAGTATGGGCACGCCCTAAACCAACACAAAGAGACCTTCTTAGCAAATAATATAATATGTGTATTAGGGAGGGTGAGATATAAGCAGCCGCGGGCCGTGGAGGGAGTTACGATGGGGCAGGGAGGCGGGGAGGGGGAGAAGCAGGGTGGAGCCCTCTCTACCTTGCCCCTCCCCCTCCCCGCCTCCCTGCCCCACCGTAACTCCCTCCACGGCCCGCGGCTGCTTATAAGTGTTGCTAACTCTTATTCATTTACAGCATGTTAACATACTGTCACCATTCGCTTTTTATGTACTAGTAACTATGCTGGTAATTTTGCTACTGATAATATGTGTACTTGTATTCTCCACCCTGCTTCTCCCCCTCCCCGCCTCCCTGCCTCACCGTAACTCCCTCCACGGCCCGCGGCTGCTTATAAGTGTTGCTAACTCTTATTCATTTACAGCATGTTAACATACTATCACCATTCACTTTTTATGTACTAGTAACTATGCTGGTAATTTTGCTACTGATAATATGTGTACTTTTATTATCTAAGGTACTACGCCTGAGAAGACGGCATTAGTAAATAAACATTTCAAATACACATCTGTTCTTCTTAACTCCATGTTCTGGTTTCTAAGAAATCTATAACGACCGACTGTTCATGAGTTCCACGTATCCTGAGGTACTATAAGTTCATATTCTGGATTGTCTAAACATTGAGAGTTTGTTATATCCAATGTGACACTGTACCTAGCTTGCTAAGGAGTTTTTGATTACTAACGTGAGTTTTGGGACACCCTAATTCGCCGAGGTTCCAATCCTCTGTCCACAGTTCTGTGTGAGAACAGAAACCCTGCGACAGGGGCACCCCCGACCCTTGCTGGAGCTTCATCACACTTGCGATACAACTCCAGCAATGCATTCGCCGAGGTTCCAATCCTCTGTCCACAGTTCTGTGTGAGAACAGAAACCCTGCGACAGGGGCACCCCCGACCCTTGCTGGAGCTTCATCACACTTGCGATACAACTCCAGCAATGCGCCACCTTTACGGCACAGATACATCACGCATCTGTGCTGTTTTTGCCCCATGATGCGCCGCATTGTAAATGCAGCACACCATAGGTGACGGAACAGCGGCACAAAATGACTAACACATCCCTGGTGATGCGCCAGTCATCATAAATGTATCCCTATGCTTCTTATCTTGTTAGAGATGAACCGCCATATGTATCATCAAAGTTATTTGCATTTCCTAAATAGCGAACTTTAAGGAATAAATAGCGATTCTTTACCATTCCTAGTTTGCGATGAGCTATTTGCTAATTAGCCGAATGTAGCCCAATGAAGCCCAATGTAGCCCAATGTAGCCCAAAGATGGCCGCCAGACACACAAAAAAACAAATGTAGCCCAAATATCAGCCAGATGTAGCCCAACTATAGCCCAGTGACAGAATGACCAATCAGCTTCGCAAACCTCCGTTACGCGAAGCGGAGCGCTGTTACAGATATATATCTTTTTTTGAACGTTAATTTCTCAAAATCCACTGGAGCACATATATTGAGACCTAGCAAAGGCACATCGGGCTACCAGTCCCTAATATTTTGCCAAGTTTCGTGCAAATCCATTCAGCCGTTCAATTATTATTATTATTATTTTTTTTTGCGGGGCCCTTTTAAAACCTCCACATCAAACCTAGGGGGTCAGCGAGGATCTACTATGCCCCCTTATAGTTATTTCCCCCTTTGTTTTGACCTCCTCTTGTCTCTCGATCCTACCGAGAGACAAGATGGCGGCCGCTACGGACTGTTTGGAATGTTGACAGACGCCGGAGAACCAATCAGCTTCGCTTCACAAAGCTCCGTTGCGCGAAAAGTCCGCGAACCAGTGCGCTGCCCGGTCCGCTGTTACAGATATATATCTTTTTTTAAACGTTAATTTCTCAAAATCCACTGGAGCACATATATTGAGACCTACAAAAGGCACATCGGGCTACCAGTCCCTACAATTTTGCCAAGTTTCGTGCAAATCCATTCAGCCGTTCGGGCGATAGCCAGTAGGTATATATAGTTAGGATTTTTTTCCTATGGGATTTTTGAAAATTCTATGTTGAATAACTTTGGCGTTTGGGGACAGAATTGGCTGAAATTTTCAGGAAAATGGAACATTTTGTTTCTGAGCAGCCCCTGAAAATTTGGGGGGGTTTCGTCAAGGGGGGGCCGAGAAAAAAGGGGGGTCCCAAAACGTGTTTTTCCCATGCAATTTTCCATAGGGCGGTTGGCCTCACTTTTAGCCTGAACGGCTGAATGGATTTACACCAAACTTGGCAAAATTGTAGGGACTGGTAGCCCGATGTGCCTTTGCTATGTCTCAAGATATAGGCTCCAGTGGTTTTCACGAAAATTAACTTTGAAAAATATATATTGGGCTACATTGGGCTATATATATGTTGGAGCCCAAATGTAGCCCAATGTAGCCCAATGTAGCCCAATGTAGCCCAAAGATGGCCACCAGAGACAAAAAAAACAAATGTAGCCCAAATATCAGCCAGATGTAGCCCAACTATAGCCCAATGACAGAATGTCCCAGAGTGTTCTAAAGAACAACTAGAGTGCTAACAGTCCTACTTATTACAAAGGTATGGCACACCTGAAGCCATCTTGATTGGAATAAAGTGGTAACTCTTAAAACATTTAATTTAAAAAGGAACAAGATGAGGGGGTTCATTTTTCCATAGAAAGTATGATTAGCGAATATATGACGAAATCCTGCATACCATCAGTCCGCAAAAAAAATCCCGCATGTACTATTAGGCCGCAAATTAAAATAACGAAAACTTTTAGAACGAATATGCCTTTAGCATACACTAAACAACTAAACTACCCTAAACCCTAAAACACTACCCCCAGCATGACCCTACACTACACAAACAGTACAGCACTACCCTAAACCCTAAAACACTACCCCCAGCATGACCCTACACTACACAAACACTACAACACTACCCTAAACCCTAAAACACTACCCCCAGCATGACCCTACACTACGCAAACACTACAACACTACCCAAAACCCTAAAACACTACACCCCAGCATGACCCTACACTACGCAAACACTACAACACTACCCTAAACCCTAAAACACTACCCCCAGCATGACCCTACACTACACAAACACTACAACACAACCCTAAACCCTAAAACACTACCCCCAGCATGACCCTACACTACGCAAACACTACAACACAACCCTAAACCCTAAAACACTACCCCCAGCATGACCCTACACTACGCAAACACTACAACACTACCCTAAACCCTAAAACACTACCCCCAGCATGACCCTACACTACGCAAACACTACAACACTACCCAAAACCCTAAAACACTACACCCCAGCATGACCCTACACTACGCAAACACTACAACACTACCCTAAACCCTAAAACACTACCCCCAGCATGACCCTACACTACGCAAACACTACAACACTACCCAAAACCCTAAAACACTACACCCCAGCATGACCCTACACTACGCAAACACTACAACACTACCCTAAACCCTAAAACACTATCCCCAGCATGACCCTACACTACGCAAACACTACAACACTACCCTAAACCCTAAAACACTACCCCCAGCATGACCCTACACTACGCAAACACTACAACACTACCCTAAACCCTAAAACACTACCCCCAGCATGACCCACACTACGCAAACACTACAACACTACCCTAAACCCTAAAACACTACCCCCAGCATGACCCTACACTACGCAAACACTACAACACTACCCTAAACCCTAAAACACTACCCCCAGCATGACCCTACACTACGCAAACACTACAACACTACCCAAAACCCTAAAACACTACCCCCAGCATGACCCTACACTACGCAAACACTACAACACTACCCAAAACCCTAAAACACTACCCCCCAGCATGACCCTACACTACGCAAACACTACAACACTACCCAAAACCCTAAAACACTACCCCCAGCATGATCCTACACTACGCAAACACTACAACACTACCCAAAACCCTAAAACACTACCCCCAGCATGACCCTACACTACGCAAACACTACAACACTACCCAAAACCCTAAAACACTACACCCCAGCATGACTCTACACTACGCAAACACTACAACACTACCCAAAACCCTAAAACACTACACCCCAGCATGACCCTACACTACGCAAACACTACAACACTACCCAAAACCCTAAAACACTACCCCCAGCATGACCCTACACTACGCAAACACTACAACACTACCCAAAACCCTAAAACACTACCCCCAGCATGACCCTACACCACGCAAACACTACAACACTACCCTAAACCCTAAAATACTGCACCCCAGCATGACCCTACACTACGCAAACAATACAACACTACCCAAAACCCTAAAACACTACCCCCAGCATGACCCTACACTACGCAAACACTACAACACTATCGTAAACCCTAAAACACTACGCTCAGCATGACCCTACACTACGCAAACACTACAACACTACCCTAAACCCTAAAACACTAGCCCCAGCATGACCCTACACTACGCAAACACTACAACACAACCCTAAACCCTAAAACACTACCCCCAGCATGACCCTACACTACGCAAACACTACAACACTACCCTAAACCCTAAAACACTACCCCCAGCATGACCCTACACTACGCAAACACTACAACACAACCCTAAACCCTAAAACACTACCCCCAGCATGACCCTACACTAAACAACCACCACAACTCTACACTACACTAACACAACACTACACTACACAACACTACACTACACTACACAATCACTAACCCACGAAAAAATTAAGACAAACCCACTTACCTCTCTCGTCATCATGGTTTTCACAACGCAAATGCATTTACCATACATGCCTTTAAAACGTAATTCTTTATAAAGGCATGCGCGATAAATGCACATGCGTTTTGAAAAAATGCGGGATAATGGTATGCGAGGTCAATGACCTTGCGGGATAATGGTATGCGGACTGAAAGTCTGCGGGATAAAAAATGCAGGAAAATGGCTGCAAACCATGATTAGCAGCAGACTTCCCTGGTGAGCACGAGCTTTACTACAGTGATCTAATGAGCAACTAGAGTGCTAACATTCAGAATTTATGGCAAATGTGTGACACATCTGAATGCCTTCTTGATAGAACCAAAGTAAACAAGCATTGAAAATGCAATAGATCTCGCCCTCGTTTAAGTTAAAGCCATTCTGTTTGTAATGAGGTGGCTTTTTAGCTTTGCTTTTATTAGTGTTTTTAAAACTTTCATGTAAATAACATGCATATGTATGCATATATGTATATGTATGCATGCATTTATATTTATATAGATATGCAGACTATATATGTTTATATATGTATATTACCTACTGGCGATAGCCAGTGGGTATATATAGTTAGGATTTTTTCTCTATGGGATTTCTGAAAATTCTATGTCTAATAACTTTGGCGTTTGTGGACGGAATTGGCTGAAATTTTCAGGAAAATGGCACATTTTGTTTCTGAGCAGCCCCTGAAAATTTGGGGGGGTTTCGTCAAGGGGGGCCGAGAAAAAAGGGGGGTCCTAAAACGTGTTTTTCCCATTCATTTTTCCATAGGGCGGTTGGACTCACTTTTAGCTCGAACGGCTGAATAGATTTACATGAAACTTGGCAAAATTGTAGATATGGTTTGCCTGACGTGCCTTTGCTATGTCTCAATATATGTGCTCCAGTGGATTTTGAGAAATTAACGTTTAAAAAAATATATATATCTGTGACAGCGCTCCGGTTAGCGCCCCGGTTCGCGTACCTGACGCGTAACAGAACTTCGCGAAGCGAAGCTGATTGGCTCTCCGGTGTCTGTCAACATTCTAAACAGTCCGGAGCGGCCACCATCTTGTCTCTCGGTACGATCGAGAGACAAGATGTGGTGAAAAACGAAGGGGGAAATGAAGGAAAGGGGGCAAGGTAGACCACTCCTGACCCCCTAGGATTGATGAGGGGGATATTAAAGTGCCCCGCGGGGCAAAAAATAAAAAACTTTTTTTTTTGCGATTTTACGCCGTAGAGGCACGTCCCGGTACGCGAACCGGGCAGCGAACCGGGCAGCGAACCGGGCAGCTAACCGGCAGCGTAGCTGTCAACATTGTAAACAGTCCGGAGCGGCCGCCATCTTGTCTCTCGGTAGGTTCGAGAGACAAGATGTGGTGAAAAAGAAGGGGGAAATGAAGGAAAGGGGGCAAGGTAAACCCCTCCTGACCCCCTAGGATTGATGAGGGGGATATTAAAGTCCCCCGCGATTTTTCGCGGTAGAGGCGCCTCCCGGTACGCGAACCGGGCAGCTAACCGGCAGCGTAACGGGAGTCCGCCATCTTGTGTTTTTGGAGCGTCCGGTTCGCGTACCGGGTAGCGCCTGGTAAGCGTAACAAGAGGAAAACCAAGAGAAACAGTAAAAAAAAAATTAAGGGAATAGATTTCCAGCAAACTTGGCAAAATTGTAGGGACTGTTTGTTTGATGTGCCTTTGCAAGGCCCCAAGATATGTGCACGTGTGGATTTTGTCTAATTAAGGTTAAAAAAATATATATATCTGTAAGCGTGCTCCGGCACGCTTACGTTACGGGTTTTGTTTGCGCTGCTGAGCCGATACGTCACGGTTATGCGACGCGTCATGAGGCGTCTCATGTGGCTACGTGATACGTCACGTAATAAAGAATATATTTTACAGCTATAGATATTAGCTTTTAAAAAACCAATGAAATTCACTGAAAAAACCATAGGTTATAGACCATATATAGTTAGGAATTTGCATTTACAAAACCTTGAAAATTCACTGAAAAAACCATAGGTTAGAGACCATATATAGTTAGCTGGACATTTTATTGACATAAAACCAATGAAATTCCATATATAGTTAGTTGCACTAACTATATATCGCGCACCCGCAATCCACTGCTGATGATGTCACATATTACATCATTCATGACATGGTCAGTGACATCACTGATGACATCACTGATGACATCTCAAATGACATCACTGATGACATCTCAAATGACATCACTGATGACATCATGACACACCAATACCAGTTACTACATACGCACTCACTGATTCCTACGTCTACACACACATTCACTTATTCACCCATACAATCCCTCATACATACAGTCACTCATTATTACAACATTATCATATGCACTCATACACCTATGCAGACACTCACACACTGCCACTCATCCATGGAGTTACTCACACACCTAGTCAGTCCTGTAAAGAATCAATCACACTTCCATTTCCTCATCTATACAGTTAAACACAGAACACCATACTTCAGTGACATCACTGATGACATTACTGATGACTTCTCAAATGACATCACTGATGACATCTCAAATGACATCACTGATGACATCATGACACACCAATACCAGTTACTACATACGCACTCACTGATTCCTACGTCTACACACACATTCACTCATTCACCCATACAATCACTCATACATACAGTCACTCATTATTACAACACTATCATATGCACTCATACACCTAGCCAGTCCTGTGAAGAATCAATCACACTTCGATTTCCTCATCTATACAGTTAAACACAGAACACCATACTTTTCACACATATACTAACACATACTTACTCTCTTATACAATCACTGATACAAGTACACATTGATATGCACAGAGTTACACACCTCCCAGCCAGCCACACACGCACTCAGTCTTCCATACATCCACTCATTCTTCAATATGTAAAACATATTTAAACTTTACAAAAACACACAGACACTAGATGATGTCATCAGTGATGTCATTTGAGATGTCATCAGTGATGTCATTTGAGATGTCATCAGTGATGTCATCAGTGATGTCACTGACCATGTCATGAATGATGTAATATGTGACATCATCAGCAGTGGATTGCGGGTGCGCGATATATAGTTAGTGCAACTAACTATATATGGAATATCATTGGTTTTATGTCAATAAAATGTCCAGCTAACTATATATGGTCTCTAACCTATGGTTTTTTCAGTGAATATATATATTACCTACTGGCGGTCGCCAGTAGGTATATATAGTTAGGATTTTTTCTCTATGGGTTTTTTGAAAATTCTATGTCTAATAACTTTGGCGTTTGTGGACGGAATTGGCTGAAATTTTCAGGAAAATGGCACATTTTGTTTCTGAGCAGCCCTTGAAAATTTGGGGGGGGTTCGTCAAGGGGGGGCTGAGAAAAAAGGGGGGTCCCAAAACGTGTTTTTAACATTGAGTTTTCCATAGGGCGGTTGGCCTCACTTTTAGCCCGAACGGCTGAATGGATTTGCACGAAACTTGGCAAAATTGTAGGGACTGGTAGCCCGATGTGCCTTTTGTAGGTCTCAATATATGTGCTACAGTGGATTTTGAGAAATTAACGTTTAAAAAAAGATATATATCTGTAACAGCGGACCGGGCAGCGCTCCGCTACGCGTACTTTTCGCGCAACGGAGCTTTGTGAAGCGAAGCTGATTGGTTCTCCGGCGTCTGTCAACATTCCAAACAGTCCGTAGCGGCCGCCATCTTGTCTCTCGGTAGGATCGAGAGACAAGAGGAGGCCAAAGCGAAGGGGCAAATGACCATAAGGGGGAATAGTAGATCCTCGCTGACCCCCTACGTTTGATGTGGAGGTTTTAAAAGGGCACCGCGGGGCAAAAAAAAAATAAATAATAATAATCGAACGGCTGAATGGATTTGCACGAAACTTGGCAAAATATTAGGGACTGGTAGCCCGATGTGCCTTTGCTAGGTCTCAATATATGTGCTCCAGTGGATTTTGAGAAATTAACGTTCAAAAAAAGATATATATCTGTAACAGCGCTCCGCTTCGCGTACTTTTCGCGTTACGGAGCTTTGCGAAGCTGATTGGTTCTCCGGCGTCTGTCAACATTCCAAACAGTCCGTAGCGGCCGCCATCTTGTCTCTCGGTAGGATTGAGAGACAAGAGGAGGCCAAAGCGAAGGGGGAAATGACCATAAGGGGGCATAGTAGATCCTTCCTGACCTCTTAGGTTTGATGTACCATTTTGTCAAGTTTGGTGTAATTCCGTTCAGCCATTCAGGCTGTAGACGTATGTAAATGTCCTATGGAAAATTGCATGGGGAAAACACATTTGAAAGTGTTGAAATTTAGAACCAATTAAAATGTTACTTTGGTTTTGTATTTGTGTGTGATGAAAGTTAATTGGTTATGTATATATGTCAAATGAGAGGAAACCACAGCCATTTTGTGATACTACTGTCTGAGGTACATTTGTGAGGAATTTTTGGTGGTGAATTTCTGGTGTTTGATTTACACAGTACTAACACTTCTGCTACTTTTAAAAAGGTGAGTTGTTAATTTGTAAGGGGAACTATGTTGTACACTTGAAGATAATTTGAAAAATGTTTTCTGTTATTTATTTGCAGTCCTTCTGTTATACTAAATACTTGATAAAGTTAGTTTTATATTATGTATTACTAAAAACGATAAATGAAAGTGATTATTTTTTTCTGCAATTTACAGCAAGCAATTTCAAAATAAAATGGCTCACAATGAAGAGACCGTGGCAATTTCTTTTGAATTGTCCACTACATTGATTGAAATTGAGAGCACCAATAATGAAATATTGTCACAAGGAGGACATGACTTGTATGATTCCATTAGATTGATTGAAATGGACAGCACCAAGAATGAAATATTGTCACAAGGAGATGACTTGAATGATTCCACTACATTGATTGAAATTGAGAGCACCAATAATGAAATATTGTCGCAAGGAGGAGATGACTTGTATGATTCCATTAGATTGATTGAAATGGACAGCACCAATAATGAAATATTGTCACAAGGAGGAGATGACTTGAATGATTCCACTACATTGATTGAAATTGAGAGCACCAATAATGAAATATTGTCACGAGGAGATGACTTGAATGATTCCACTACATTGATTGAAATTGACAGCACCAATAATGAAATATTGTCACAAGGAGGAGATGACTTGAATGATTTTTTTGATCAATCTCTTGATGGCGAATTTATCGAGTGTTTGGAGACCATAGAGTTACAAGAATCATCATTGGAGACTTTTAATGAGGACATTGCTGATGAGGACATGTTACTAGTTCTTTCAAATTTAGAAAATTCTGAAGAATAAATTCATATTTAGAAATCAAAAATTGTTTGAGACATTATTCATTTTTATTTTTAATTTATGAGGTTGTAGCGAAGTGATTGTAGTATAAAATGAGACTTATAGTATAGAGTGCAACATTTTTATGTTACATGGTAAGTTTACTCATATTTACTTCCCTTCTGCCACTATATTATCTCCAATGTGTATTTGACATCTCTTCTTCATCTCCGGCCTCCTTTCTCTCACTGTGTGTCTCCGATGCATCTTATCGCTGCTATTTTGGGTAATTACAGAAGAGAGTAAAATAAAATAGTTCGGAACGTGAAAAGGGGGCAAAGTAGAGTACTCCTCACCCCCTAGGCCTTTTTAGGCGGTCCCAAAAGGATCAGTTTCTGCTTTCCTGAGAGATTATGGTATGAGTTCCATATACCACAATAACTTGCATTACAACATGCAAGATATCTATCTCCTATTACCAACTTTTGGAGATATTCGCGCTAAGCGCGAATATCTCCAAAAAGTAACACCTGCCCTGAGCAGTTCTTAGCCATGTTATCCAATGGGAGGTGGATAACATGGCTAAGAGCATTAGCTCGGTAATGTATGAATATCGCTGAGTTTTTAGCGATATTCATGCATTGCGGCCGTTTATTATCGCATTTGTGATAAACCTTGATAATAGCAAGGTTTATCTTCGATAATTTCTGATGATGCTTAGCGGTAAAAAATTCGTTGGTAAGCATCGTTAGCGATAAATATCGCTTAACTTTGGTAATATGCCCCAACGTCTGTTAACTTCGATTCGAAGGAAATGAGGAAGTGTTGAAAAACATTGTCTGCGCCATCTTGCCTTTTTTGAAATGCCACACTTTTGTCGTGCACGGCAGCCATTTTAGATGTCTTGACCAGACCCACTCTCTGCACGCTGTCGATTCGTAGCATGGCTCCTCACCCTCGCAAGCATCTTCCCCAGGCACTGGTCACCCCCGCTCTCTGTCTTATGCATGGGCAATAAACCTCCCCCCATCTGCGCTGCTCTTCCCTGAGAATCACACTGTGCCCGCCCGACACCTCCCTTTCGCCCTATTCACTACCGCACCCTCTGACACTCCTCTTCCTCTGTGTCCGATTGTCCAGGCTATCAGCTAGCCCTGCAGATGTAGTTTATGGCCCCAGCTGTAAAGAATCACCCCTCTTCAAAGGAGTTATAGTAGATCAAGGCCCACACCCGATGAGATCCGTCACACCACACGTGTTCCTACTATCTGAAAACTATCCTGTATTGTGATTGGGGAGGGGACCGAGCCTGAAGCGGAAGATTCCAGGAATCACTCTTTGTACATCAAAGTTTTCACAATTATGTGTCACATTAAAAATATATAGCACTCCAACAAAGTAGTAAGAATATAAAACTTTAATAACATATAAATATATACAACAAAACAAAAACAGTAAAAACATTTAAACAACGAAGAGACCGTGGCAATTTCTTTTGAATTATCCAATAGATTTATTGAAATTGACAGCACCAATAATGAAATATTCTTGTCAGTAGCGGTCTGTTGTGCGAATAGTTCCAAGGCAGCAGAACGCGCTGAAATCTAGATGGCACGAAAGTGATGTCTAGCAAGTTGCCGCCCAGCAAATAACGGCGTGGGGCGCCGCGGGGGTGAGTGAGTCCAGTAGGCACCACAGCTATTCTTACCGGCATTGCAGAATTACTGCTGGGGACAATGCCTGTGCTGTAGCAGGGTCACAGCAGAAACAAAAAGGATTCTGTTGAAGATGTTGTTGGTTTTCAATTTGAAAACAGTTCTGGTGTCAACTGCTATGTTATTGTAGTGGTTAATGTTTTGTTTTCTCTAGAAAATGTAAAAGAGGGGGAGGCAGTCCAAAGTTCCGTTAAAAGGGCAAAGGAAAGGATCGGTGGTTTGAACTATCAGTCAAAAAGGGGAGGGGGTGCAACAATTTTTCCTACCGGGTCACACTGTACTTTCACCGGAAGTGAGGTCTGCAGGATTCTAGTAATTCAAAGTGAGGCTGGCGCCGACGTCCCGCGGATACAGTTTCGTCACTCCACGGGTGATCATGGCAGTCATTCCCCATCGGGGGTCGGAGACTCCCGCGGCTCCTCTAGAATCTTCAAGGTCGTGGAGGACTACGGTGGTGGAGTCAACCAGTGACCGGGCCATTTCTTTATGCTGGGCCCGCTCTTGCCAGGTCGACCGCCATTTTGAGAGTTCGGTAGCTACTGGCGATCGCGGGGTCAAATGAGCGGACGGGCTCCACCCTGCCGGGCGAGACGTTGCAGCATGGCCACAGTGGAAGAACCCTTTTCCGGGCGCCTGGAGCGCTGAGGGTGCAGCTGGGAAGCCTCCACCTGGGGAGGCGGGAGAGGCCTGTTCGCACCGTCTCTCCCTCCCAGTGCACCCCACGGCGTCTCGCTTGAGATTTGTTATGGCCGGACCAGGCGATGAGGACGAGGGGGGGGGGTCGGAGGCATGTGCAAGACATCCCCCCCCAGGGTTGTTGCAGCAATTATACAAGAAAGAAGAAGTGTCCCGTCCGTCTTCGGGCCGGGCTTCCGGTAGATGTCGGCCGGACGCCCCTGGCTCTGGCCCCATGAACGGGTTTCTTGGTTTATTGGCTGCAGCCGGATCCCGTCGGCCTCGGCCCCCCGACCGTTGGTGGCCGGACCGGAAGAGCATGTGGCGGGACTACCTGCAACTCTCAAGGGCCACCGCGGCCGGACTGGGAGAGAGAGGGGAGGGTCGAGGAGACATTCCCCCCCCCTGCAACTGTTCAGCGTTGTAAAGGCAATCCCCTGGCCGGGTCCCGCTAGTCTCGGCCTCTCCTCCGGCTACACCCTACGTTAGGATCTCCTGGCCGAGGCGTGGCAGCAGGACCTGCCTTATATGGGCTGCTCCCGGCTGGGCGTAGCCGGAACCCTGCCCCACCTTGGAAGTTTCCAGAGTGGGGGCGGATGTTCTACTGACTTGCATTTTCCCTAGTCTATCGATTTTTTTGGCGTGGCAGGCGGTGGGACAGCGAGGGGTGATTTGGTTTCTCTTACTGTTTTTCTGGTCTCTCACCACTGGCATATTTCTAACGTTTTCTTGTTTCTAGGACATTAATAGGTTTTATCATTACGTTATGTTATCGTTTCTTTGTTCGTTGTTTAATAAAAGTTCATGTTCATCAGTGGCCTACTGATTTTCGATTTCCTATTCTTTTCTTTCCAGGTTGTTTCATGCTAAAGTTTCTGTTAACAGGATACAGTGATCACTTCGTTATTATTGCATATGTCCTTTTCACTAGGGGTGCTCTCTGGTCGGGCCAGATGACGTATGTCTAGTAAATGGTCCGGGTGAAACAGGTGCATCAATCAGTGGGGAGTAGATAGGCATGACAGATTACAACGGGGGAGAAAGGTCCGCATTACGTACCCTTTCACTACTTGCAAAGATTTTCCTACGTTTATTTGCAAACAGGGAATACCTGCAAAAAGAACTAATTCCCAAACAGTCAATGTTCGGACAATCAATCAATCAATGAGGAATGAAATAGGTACGACGTGTTAAAGGCTTGCGTTACCTACCCTTCACTATCTGCAAAGGGAGAGAGAATATTCCTATTCTTCCTCGTTTGCAGGCAGAGAAGATCCTTAAGAGAACCAACTTCGAACAATTCAATGCTCGATTCAAACAATCAACAAGGGGTACTGTGAACACAAATGAACGCCGCTTATGTACATACGCATTGCTATTTTCAACAGGTTGTTCCTAATGTTTCTATTTTAGCGAGGTCAAAAAGAGATCCCATTAGTGGCCTACTGATTTTGCTCGATTCCTTTTGTTTTTTTACACGGTTTTTCGCTATCTGCAAAGACTAAACAGAGTATTTTGACTCTGTGCTTGTTTGTAAATAGAGAATGAACCAAAGAGAACAATCAATTAAATGGAGAGAGAAGCAGGCACGACGGATTACAAAGGGGGCAAAGGGCTGCGTTAACTACCCTTCACTATCTGCAAAGAGAGAGTACTCCTAATAGAAATGAGGGGTGGGGGGCAGCATTCAAAGCAGATCAGTGTGCATAAACACGAAAATGTTTTTACTTACCACGTACTTGACATTCGACAGCTTATGATATTTGCTATTAAAAAACCATTGAAATTCATTGAAAAAACCATAGGTTATAGACCATATATAGTTAGGAATTAGCATTTACAAAACCTTGAAAATTCACTGAAAAAACCATAGGTTATAGACCATATATAGTTAGGAATTAGCATTTAAAAAACCTTATTTTACTCACACAAAACCATTGAAATTCCATATATAGTTAGTTGCACTAACTATATATCGCGCACCCGCAATCCACTGCTGATGATGTCACATATTACATCATTCATGACATGGTCAGTGACATCACTGATGACATCACTGATGACAACATCCAGTGATTATGTGTTTCTGTAAAGTTTAAATATGTTTTACATATTGAAGAATGAGTGGATGTATAAGTGTCTGAATGAAGGTTTTAGTAGGTGCGTGATTGACTGTATGAGTGAGTGATTAAATGCGTCTTACTGAATGCACGGGTTAGTGACTAAACTGTCTGAAAGTGTGCATCAGTATGTCTGTTGTTGTGCAAGCTGCTGCATGTGTTGATCAGTAGCTATTTAAGTAGCTATATGGGTTATTGATTGGTTGCACAAGTATTTGTATGGGAGACTGAGTGTGTGTATTGCTGGCTGGGAGGTGTGTGACTCTGTGCAGATCAATGTGTACTTGTATCAGTGATTCTATAAGAGAGTAACTATGTGTTAGTATATGTTTCAAAAATGTAAGGTGTTCTGTGTTTAACTGTATAGATGAGAAAATGGAAGTGTGATTGATTCTTTTCAGGACTGACTAGGTGTGTGAGTAACTCCATGGATGAGTGGCAGAGTGTGAGTGTCTGTATAGGTGTATGAGTGCATATAATAGTGTTGTAAAGATGAGTGATTGTATGTATGAATGATTGTATGAGTGAATGTGTGTGTAGACATAGGAATCAGTGAGTGCGTATGTAGTAACTAGTATTGGTGTGTCAATGGTTTCAAAAATGATACTCTCTATTTAACACTGGGTGTAACGGAGGTTATATTACAGTGTGAGGAGATGCATTGTATTATCACATGAATGATATCATCAGTGATGTGATCATTGATGTCAAGTGAGATGTCATCAGTGATGTCATTTGAGATGTCATCAGTGATGTCATCAGTGATGTCACTGACCATGTCATGAATGATGTAATATGTGACATCATCAGCAGTGGATTGCGGGTGCGCGATATATAGTTAGTGCAACTAACTATATATGGAATTTCAATGGTTTTGTGTGAGTAAAATAAGGTTTTTTAAATGCTAATTCCTAACTATATATGGTCTATAACCTATGGTTTTTTCAGTGAATTTTCAAGGTTTTGTAAATGCTAATTCCTAACTATATATGGTCTATAACCTACGGTTTTTTCAGTGAATATATATATATATGAGTGTGTCTGCAAATGGGTGCATGAGTCTCTGATTAGGTCTGTACATGGGTACATGACTCAAGTGAGTCTGTGAGTGCATGAGTATCAAAATGGGTCTGTATGTAAATGTATAAGTGCCTAGGTAGGTATGCAGATGGGTATAAAGGTCTCTAAGTGGGTATGAGAATGTACTCATGAGTCTATGAGTGGGTCTCTAAGTAGGTGCATGAGTCTCTGAATGGGTATGTACATGGGTGTGTCACTCTCTGAATGATTCTGTAAGTTGGTGCGTTAGTACCTGAATGGGTATGTGAGTGAGAACATGAGAATCTAAGTGGGTATGTGACTGGATGTAATAGTGTGTGAGTGGGTATGTGAATGGGTATTTAAGTGTCTGAGTGAGTTTGTGAGTACTTACATGAGTGGGTGACAGTGACCGGTGAGTGTTTACAAATATATATACATTTTGTATATTTTTCACTAATGTTTGTGAGGCCTTTGCGATAATCGCAATGTCACTGCGATGGTACATGGGGTCCGCGCTGACAGTCGCATCGTCATCACAAATATCGCTCATAATTTTAAAAAACTATTTTGGAGAAATAACTTGTGTCAATAACACATCCATTTCTCAAACATGTGGGTCAGAGTATCTCCGCCCTGACCCCTTTATTTTAGCTTTCACACACATTTTCAGCCCCAGGAACCATTCCCAAACAATAAAATGGCAGCTGCAACTTTCTGTTCAGGTTGCATCCAGTCAATCACATCATTATCGATGGTGCACTCATCTGCGATTATCCGCGATACCACAGCAAAATATACACAGTCCGAGATATATCTATAATTTTCAGCTTAAATTTCTCTAGAACTACTGGACGGATTAGCATCAAAAAATAAAAAGCACAATTTGCGTAACAACATCTACCTTTCTGACAAATTTGTTGTAATTCTGTCCAGTGGTTCAGGCTGTAGGTTTGACAACTTGTTCCTATGGTAATTAACATTTGAAAAGCACTCTTTTTCCATGCCCATATTTCTCAGTCCCCACTTCACAGATCACCTCCAAGCTTTCCAAGACACACATTTGCCAGTAGGTCGTTATAGTTAGGACATAGTTTCCATAGGAAAAGCATTTTTTTTACTTGCTTATAACTTTGGCATCGTTTGACCAATCTTCATGACATTTTCCCAAAAAAGTGCAATGCCAATTCCTGCAGGAGGCAGGGAGCCAGCAGGGACTGCAGGGGCATTAGGGCTTTCCTGCGGTCTCAATGGAGACTGAAGGCACCCAGTAGACATGGCCACGACTCAGGGGATGAGGTCCCTTGGACCAAAATTGGCCTGTTCATGGGCAGCAAGGCCCCTCCTCTACTTGAAAAAGGCTGGGCCATTTGCCAATAATTCATAAATAAAATAAAACGTCTGGCCGAGGGGATGTAGTCCCCAGGGCTAAAATTGGCCCTGCAGGAGTAATCAGAGGCTTCACCCTCTTTCTAAACCACTGTGTAAAGGGGCCTTCTGGTGCTCAACTTTTTAGGGGAGGAAGTCTCCTTGGATGCTGACAATCCAGGAGGGCCCACAATCTCTCCTGTTACCTCCAATAAGTCCCACTCAAAGGGATTGCTGAGAGGTCATCAGAGGCCATTCCCCTTTTCTTCACCACTCAGCAAATGCACCTCCTAGCACACTACTGGCTAGGAGATTCAGTCCCATTGGATGCTGAGGGTCCTTGGAGACCAAGAACACATCCTGGTACCTCCAGTAAGTCCCACAAAGTGGGATTGCTGGGAGCTGGTCAGAGGCTATGCGCCCTATCTCCAACACTCTGGAAATGCGCCTCCTGCTGCACTACTAGTTAAGGGATGAAGTCCTCTTGGATGCTGAGGGTCCTTGGGGGCCAAGAAGCCCTCCTATTACCACCATTAATTCCCACACAGCAGGATGGCTAAGAAACTGGTGGGAGGCCACCCCTTTCTGCACCACTCTGCAAACGTGACTACTAGTTAAAAAACTATAGAAATTTACTGAAAAAATAAAGGTTACAGGAATGTTATAATTAGGCTCAGATTCACTTGTACAAAACCAAAGCTAACTATAACTTACTCCCCCACAGTGCATTGCTTATAACCTATATTGCATCACTCATGACATGGTCAGTGATATCACTGATGACATCTCAAATAACATAATCTACAGAACCATTTACACCACCATAAAACCTCTCATAAACCCACTCACACACCCACAAAACAATTCACATGTCCATTCACAGACCCATACCAGTACTCACACATCCACTCACTCTTCCATAGAGACACTCACACACTCACACATATAGCCACCCACACAACCATTCACTCACCCATACAGCTACTCATACATCCAGTCACTCACCACCACTGCCACTCACACAGCAGTACACTCACCCGTATGGCTATTCGCAGACTTTTTCATCTATACAGCCACTCACACACCCATACAGCCTCTCAACACAGCCACTTACACACCCATACAACCAGTTGCATACCTATTCACACATCCATGCAAGCCCTCCCATATCTTCTCACTCATCCATATAGTCATTCACAAACACACTCACTTTCAAATATAACCATTCACATACCAAAACACTTTACCAAACACTCAAACAGTCACTCACTCACCCATACAGCCACTTACACACCCAGTCACTCACTCATACAGACATTCATATACCTAGTCACTCACCCATATAGTCACTCACTCACACACCAACTCAGTTACCCACACAGCTTCTCATATACCTACTTATACACCCAAATAACCACTCATATACCCTATGTGACTGGTTGCATGGGTGAGTGACTGGGTGTGTGAGTGGCTGTATGAATGAGTGAGGAGGTGTGTGATTGATTGTATGGGTGTGTGAGTGGGTATATGAGTTGTTGTGTGGGTGTTTGAGTGGATGTATGCATGAGGGGTTCTAGGGATGATGTTATCGGTGATGTCATTTGAGATCTCATCAGTGATGTCATTAGTGATGTCACTGGACATGTCATGACTGATGTAATATGTGAGGGCATAAGCAGTGGGTACATAAGTTATAGTTAGCTCAGTTATTGGAAAGTGCTTTTTCAATATGGTTAGCCCCCAATGTATTTGCCTGATATCTGATGTGACTTGATCTGGAAGTGCACTGGGTCTCTGCTAACCAGTCCCTAGTACCAGATCTTTTTCTCAAAACCTGTACCATGATTGGCACAACTTCAGTTATATCTGTAAGTCCCTAATAAAATATATCCTTGGTACCTAGTGTGTGGGTACTAAAGAGGGTTCTCTAGGGATTCAGCACTGGTTTTGCCACCACAGGGACCATTCAACAAGGCAATGCTTTCTGTCATTGCAGGCTTTGTGTCTTGGTGCAAAGCAATCTGCAGTTGACATGGAAATCAGCCTTGTGTGTAACACTACTCATACCTGCATAAGATTTGGACCTGGTCCTATCATCAACCTAAAACAAGAAGGTTAACTTCGGGAAATTATTGCCTGAAATTATATGCATTTTTCAGCTGTTTCCTCATTGTTTCCTATGGTGCATAATTGCATATAAAAGTGATATATTTATCAAAATTTGCAAAATCACAGCTCCAAAAGTTCTTACATTAGAACTGTGTTCTTGGTCTTAAAAAGTATATAAAATTCAATGTGATTTTTACAAATTAGGCTCAGATTTATTCTTGAGTGTGTGTCTCATATATTGGCTCTGTGAATACAACAAATACTTAGCACTACCCTCTGATAAACCTAGCTGCTCGCCCACACTACCACTAAAAGAGAGTTCGTTGTGAGTCCCCAGACTTTCTACATACTGTACTTCCTTTTAGTACGCTGAACAGAGAGCCAGTTTGTTACACAAGGCAACTATAATTGCTGAATTTATCTGGTTTTGTATGTGTAAGATCTGAACCTACATATAACGCACCTTTACCCATTTTTCAGTGCATTTATACATTTTTTAATGCTATTTCCTAACTATAATATGCCTGTAACCTTTTGTTTTGTCAGCAAATTTTTAGAGTTTTTAATGTTATTTCCTAACTATAATGTCCCTGCAACATTTGAGAGTGAGTGTGTGAGAGGCTGTACGGGGCTATGAGTGGAAGTGGCTGTATGGGCCTGTAAGTGGGTCTGTGAATGGGTCCGTTAGAGGGTGTGTGAATTTCTATGTGGTCCTGTGAGTTGGCATCTGAGTTGGTCTGTGAGTGGGTCTCTAAGTGTATGTATGGGTCTGTGAGTAGATGTGTTAGTGTCTAAGTAGAGTTCTGAATGACTATGTGCGTTTTTGTGTGAGTGGTTGTATGATTGTATGAGTAAGTCTCTAAAGGGTTGTTTGAGTGTTTGGGTGGGTATGTGAGTGGGAGTATAAGTGTCTGTATGGGTATGTGAATGGATGACTGAGACGTTCTATGATTGTATTAGTGGGTGTATGGGTTTATGTGTGACTGTGTGAGTGGATCTGTTAGATTTTTAATAGCTCTGTGAGTTGGGTATTTGAGTATCTTTATGAATTCCTTCATAGGTCTGTGAGTGGCTGTGTAAATGAATGAGTAGGTCTCCGAGGAGGTCTGTGAGTACCTGGGTGAGTCTGGAAGTGGATGTCTGAGTTGCTGTGTGGGTCTGTGAGTGGATATGTGGCTGCCTGTGTGAGACTCTCAATGGGAGTGAAATTTCCAGCATAGAACAGAGTAGGTGTGTGAGTTCCTGATGAGGGTCTGTGAGTGGGTATGAGAGCGTCTCTATGGGTCTTTAAGAGGATGTGCAAGTGGATGCATGGGTCTGTGAATAGGTGAGTGAGTACCTACATAGTCCTTTGCATGGTTCTTTGAGTACCTGTGTGGGTGTGTGAGCATGTTTATCAGTACCTGCATGGACTTCTAAGTAGGTTTGTGAGGTGCCTGTATGGCTCTGTCATTGTGTCTGTGTGTGCCTGTGTGGTTCTGTCAGTAGGTATGAGAGTTAGTTCCTATATGGGTCTGTGGGTGAATGTGTGAGTAGTTGTGTGGATTTATTTTTTAAAGATTTTATTTGCATTTTTTTGATACATGTCAATACATATTAAACGTAAGAGTGCGTATATGCGACAGTCACAAAATGTAGCGGACAGTAGGACTGTTATTACATTATGCACAGTACATGCCTTGAGTTCTTTAGCTGACAAATATTAGCAGCAGGCCAATACATTTGGTATACATTATCCATTACTTTAAGCAAATTACAAGCATTCCTGTGTCACTGTTACTCATGTGTTGGTGGTGCAAACATCATAAAAAAGAACAAACAGTAACTAGATACTAGAAAACAGCCTTAAGCACTAAGCAGAAGATACACACCATGTTAGACCTCCCCCCGCCTTGCACTAGCCCTGAGTCTTGTTTGGCCCAAGTAGTATATCTGTGTCATTTATCCTTCAAGTCACTTCTGGAGTATTCAAACGGGTTGAACGGCATTGGTCCTGCTCTGGATGACTCTGCGACGCGGCCTGATGTCCCTCAACTCTCTATCCTATGGCGTATCCCCATTTTGCTCTGATCTCACCTGCTGTAATGTCACTAACATGGTATCTCAGCATTGCGCTATTGGATAATTGCGCAATCGCACAGCCTCCTCTTTATGTTAAGCTACGCTTTCCGCTTGAACCCAGACGAAGACCAAGAGTGACGTTTTCCAACATTCTCCCAAGTTTGACACAGGGATGCAATGGGTCTTAGAGTGTGTGATAGTAACACATTCACTAGCCAATGTATAATGTGACAGCCAGTACCCATGACATAGGTATTTTTGTAAGTAGGTGGGGCTGGGGCTCCGTATTCATATCTCCCCAGGACTTAGTTAGTGCTGATGTTATGAAATTGTATAACAGAAATTGGCCTGGCAGGATACCTGTATCCTGTGCTAATTTGTCAAATGGTAGCAGCACTTCATCTCCATATAAATCGCCTAGCGTATGCACATCTACGGCATGCCATGGTTCCAATGCACCTATTGTTGTCCCTGTTCCGGTCCTTGGGGTACCGAGGAGGGGGAGTGCAGGACCATAGGGGGTTGTGTTTCTAGTGAGAAGCAAGCCTCAACTGTAGCAGCAGTAGGCTTCAGGTAAAATGGTAAGTTTTGGAACCAGGGGCCTAGCGATATGCTGCAACACATGACAGACCCCAGATAGTGACCAGGAGGGGCTGGGCAGTGGCCATATCAGATAACTGGAAACCTGCCAGCCATTTAGTTACCCTTTTAAATTTTGCAGCTAGGTAGTACAGTTCCATGACAGCTAGACCTACCCATTCCGTAGACGTGTAGAGCTTTCACAAGGCCATTCTGTAACCTTCTTTAACCCCCAGACACAGCAGATGACATGGAATAATGTTCCAGCAGCCATTCCTAAATGGTGTTTAGAGCCCAAGACACTGGAAGATAAATTATTCCGTGAGTCACTTAGCACAGAAATCATCAATTACTTCAACGACAACACAGGTACTACATCATTAAACATAGTTGGATGGGACACATTCAAGGTGGTTATAAGAGGCTGCTGCCTAGGCACACAAATAGGCATGTGCAAATCAATAGAAACAGTCATTAAGAAAGTAGAAGTTAGGATACTTCATCTTGAAACACAATGGGTCTGTAAGTGCTTGCATGGGTCTGTGAGTAGGATATTTGTGGCTGTGTGGGTATATAAGTGAGTGTTAAACTGCCTTTTGTTGGTGGTCAGTGAGTGGGTATGTGAGTGGCTGTGTGGGTCTTTGAGGAGGTGGTTATAAGAGGGCCTGTGGCTGTAATAGTGCCTGTTGACATCTGTGAGTGGGCGTGTGAGTGGCTGTTTGGGTCTGTCAGTAGGTGTTTGAATGCTTGAATGGGTCTGTGAATGGGTGCCTGAGTGGCTGCATGGATCTGTGAGTGGATCTATGAGTGGCTGCATGAGTATGTGAGTGGGTTTATGAGTGACTGTATGGGTCTTGAGTGAATGTGTAACTTCCTGTATGGGACTCTGAGTTGATATGAAAGTGCCAGCATGGAACTGTGTGTATGTGAGTGTCTGTATGGGGCTGTGAATGGGTATGTGAGTGCCTATGTGCCTAGTGGGAGAGGTGTGGCGCCGCGGCCAGGGCGACTGACGCTGGAATCTGGGGATCAGGGTTCGATCCCCGACTCCGGCGGCAGGTTAGCCCAGCACCATGTGACTCTGGGCAATAGCTTGCTTAATCTTCCCGACGGCCCCCCAGCGCCTAGAGACCCTAACGGGTGATTGTGCGCTATACAAATGTGGATTATTATTATTATTATTATTATATGTAGGAATGTGAGTGGGTCTATGGGTGCGCAAAAGGGTGCAAAGTTCCCCAGGGAAAGAGGTTTAGCTACAGAGGAGAGATGAATACAGAGTAGACCATCAAGGAACCAAGAGGTTCCTCTGTCGGAATTAGAGAGCCTCACACACCCAAGGCATTTAGGTGTGGAACACGCCCAGACCGTAGGGTGTCCAGTGTCATCATTGGCTCACTGCTCCTCGTCAGACCGGCGCTGCAATGTCTGACGGGGTGCCAGCAGGCACCCTTTTGGCGGAGTTCTTTTATTCCTTGCCGGCGGTGTGTGCGAGTCAGGGAGGTGGTAGTGTAGTCGGTGTAGAAAAAGTGAGTGATAAAAAGGGTAACCAGTCCACAATAGAATTTATTGGTGTGGCTGCTTCCCTGATTAAAAGGGGGTGATAGGGGAGCGAGGCACTGTGTGGTGTATCAGAACCTAGCTCTACCCCCTGGTATGGTCAACATGTTTCTCGCCATCCGGCGATTCGTCAGGACCAAAACAGTACTACACGTGAAAAAAGGTGCTAGAAAATACAACAAGAAAAATAAAATACAGTACAAATACAACCTCACTGGGTCGGTTGAGTAGAGGGCCGGAGGTCCTGCTCTAATTAGGCGACCTATAGGGTGAGGAAATATAAATTAAAAGCAAAAAAGGACAGAAACCATTGTAAGTATGTCTTGGTGAAATAATGGTACTTTGGTATACTGTACAAGGTCACTCTGTAATATATTACTCTCCACATTAAAAGATAGGGGGTGGATGAAGCGTGCAGGAGATACAGACACACAGATTATTCATAATCAGTTAAATGGTGGTACAATTCTAATCTCTCACTGGAGATCTCAGGGATTACAGAATACATAGCGAATTAGTCTAGTCCTTCCATGCAACACCGTGGTCCAGTGGACGCACAGGGGAACAAAGCAGCGATTCCTTACCATAAGAAGGATTACAAAGGGCCTTGCAGTCTGCTCCCGTGAGGCCAGCGCTGTCTGGTGGTGATGCCTGTGAATGGTAAAACGGCAGGGATGTGGTTGGAATGCAAGGCATGTGTAGTAAGAGATAAGGTGTTTAGTCAGAAGTGACTGACGCTATGTTTCTCAGGTACTCGCAAGGTAAGGAGACAACTTAGTAAGGACATTAGCGCGAATGCAGGGGAGAAAAGGTCACTCCTAAAGGGGCATTACCCGTTTAATGAATGCAGAGTTTCAAGTGACTGCTAGGGTACAGGTAAGGTAAACAGGAGAGGTAGCGGTAAAAGTAGAGGTAACCGGAGGAACCAGAGCCATTGTGATGAAGGCTCTGTCGTGTCGGTGTAGTACTACCGAGCTGCTGCTTGCTAGCAACAGTGTCCTCCTTCCTCCACCAGTGTATTGGTGAATCGGTCTCCTGGTGAGGCTGGCGGCTTAGTCTGCCGAGGGCTATGGGTAGGACTCCCATTGCGTGGTGTACCGGGCAGCGGGTAGCAGTTTACTCATATGAAGAGAGTCACGGGAAGGGGAGGCGGGGGGGGGGGAAGGGGGGGGTTTGCGCGAATCGCTGGGGTGGAGAGCTGGGGAAGTGAAAAGTGACGGAGTCCACGAGCTTACCTTAGTCCATGCGCCAGCGGCCAGAGACACCTACCCCTCACACTCGCGGCACCTGGTCAGGGTGCGGAGCGACTGGTGCCTCGTCTCGGTGTTTGCTGTGCTTACAAAGGCGCTTTCGTGTGCGTCACCAAACCAACGGTGGTAGTTGATTGGTGCGCATCATCCACGGGCGTATTGGTAGCCCGAGCCTCTGAATGGGCGCGGCGGCCAATTTAGGATGGGTAGTGTTCAGCCGTGTGTGCGTTGCGCATGCGCGACTAGCGGCTCGGGGCTCCAGGGGTCACTGTCAATCCACGGTGATTGTGGCGGCCATGGTTGAATGTTCATTGACGTGTCCGAAAAGCGGCTATGTAGACCGCCTCCAGTCCGGAAGATTCCCTTGTAAGAGCCTACAGTACTTGGCTCTAGATATTCACAAAGGAACCATCGAGGACTGCGTGAGAGAATGTAACTACAATGTGTGCCGGTAGATAAAATGGTATGTGTTGGAGCACTACATGCATATATGGAGGCTACATGCCCGGGGGTACATGGGAGCCGGGTAGCCGCAGTCAGGGTGGAACCTGTAAATTAGTTATGGAAGGGGGGAAAAAAAGAAGGAGGGGGGTGGTTTGTGGCAGGTGGAGTGCAGAGGTAAGGTCGGGTGTGTAAGGGATCGGGGATTAAGAGAACATTGATCCCCAATTTCCGCTGGTATTAGGTAAATCAGCGAGGGAACCAGAACTGGACAGTGGTTTACCTGGATACGGAGACCCAGGGGACTGCATCATTGAGTCCCACTGTATCTAACTGTAGGCGATGCACCCACCGCTGTTCCAGTTTGAATAGTGCCTGCCTGGACATGCCTGGTTGAGACTCGAGTACTAGCCACTCCAGACTGTCTGCGGAGTGGTTGTGTTGATGATAATGTTCATATAGTCTCGTGTGGGTCCTAGAGCACCGGATATTACTCTTGTGCTCTGTTATTCTCAATTTAACTTGTCTCATGGTCATCCCTACATAAAGTTTGTCACAGGGGCAGATCAGCAGATAAATACATTTGGTGCTAAGGCAATTGGTGTGTCTATTTAGTTTCCATACGTAAGAGTCCGTGAGTTTGATCTCTTTACATTGCCTGGATTGGGGACATACCGCACAGCCACCGCATGGGTAGTGACCGACTACGGGGGGGAGGTGCCATAAGGTCTGTTGCCCACTGTTATGATGTTTCTTAGGGCGTGTGTGTATCAAAGCGTCTTTAAGGTTCGCTGTACGCTTGAAGGCGAACCTGGGTTTGGGTAATGCAGTCCCCCCTGCGTTCAGGATGTCCCAATGTCTATTCACAGTTTTCTTGATGTAATTGGAGTTTCTGGTGAAGCTGGTGACACAGGTAATTAGATCCTCGCTTTCCTTTTGATTTACTTCCAGAAGGGCTTCTCTATGATTGTTGAGAGCTCTCTTACTGGAGTCCCTTATTAGTCTTGTGGGATACCCTCTCTCCATCAATTTGTGTTGGAGGCTATTGGCCTCGTGTCTATAGTCATCCTTAGAGGAGCAATTCCTACAGACCCGCAGGAATTGGCCAAAGGGTAGGTTCTCACGTAGTGCTCTCGGGTGATGGCTTTCGAACAGGAGGAGGCTGTTTCTATCGGTATTCTTCCGAAAGAGAGTAGTGCTCAATACGGCTGGGCCTAGCCGTATCGTGAGGTCTAGGAAAGGGAGAGATGTTGCGGACATAGTCCCTGTAAATTTGAGGTGTGGGTTCTGTTGGTTAATCCATGAACAGAATGCAGTGCAGGTATCTCGATCACCCTTCCAAAGTATCAGGATGTCGTCGATGTAACGGCGCCACAGTGTCAGATGTTCTCTGAAGGGGTTGGATTCTGGGTAAATCATTAGCTTCTCAAAGGCTGCCATGTAAATACAGGCAATGCTAGGAGCAAACGTAGAACCCATTGACGTGCCCCTGATTTTGATGGTACATTTGTGAACCGTATTGGAAGAAATTCTCTGTCAGGGCAATGCTGGCGCATGCCATGACGAACGGTAGTGGTGTGGGTGAGGACCAGTCTTCCTGCATTAGAGCGGTTTCCACTGCTTCCAATGTGGCAGCTTGAGGGATATTCGTATATAATGCTTCCACATCGAGAGTGAGGAGGAGGTCCACGTCTTCCCTGCCATCAATTGAGTCAATCAGGCGTAGGACATCTCTAGTATCCTGTAGGTAGGAAGGTATTTTCTTCACAATAGGCTGAAGGAATACATCGCAAAACTTAGACAATGGCTCGAGTAGTGAGCCAATGCCGGAGACTATAGGTCTACCTGGGACTGGCCTGGTGCCCTTGTGAATCTTGGGTAAGGTGTAGAAGTAAGGGACCACAGGGTCCGTTGTTAGGAGAAAGTCCGCTTCGTTTTTTGAGATCCAGCCATTGGTTTCGCCTTCAATGATCAGGCTTGAGATGTCTGTAGTCAGCCTACTGGTAGGATCTGCCGGGAGGGGTCTATAGTGGTTGGTGTTGGCCAACTGACGTTTGCATTCTTTGTCGTAGTCAGCGACATCTTGAATCACCGTAGCTCCCCCTTTGTCGGCTTGTTTGATAACAATGGAAGTGTCAATCCCCAAGGCTTGTACTGCATCTCTTTCTGCTTTACTCAGGTTATTATAGCAGTTGGTCTTTGGCTTGTTCTTCAGGGACCTCATCACTGCTCTTTCGAATGTTAACACCTCGGGTGGGATCATCCCATCCGTAGGGGTGAAAGTGGACGGATTTCGTAGGCCTGTATCGATTTTGTCAGTTGCTGTTTGGTCTTGAAAGAAGGCTCTGAGACGCACTTTGCGGAAAAACTGTTTCATCTCACAGATTTCCATGAAGTCATCTGGAGTAGGAGTCGGCACGTAGCCCAATCCCTTCTCAAGGATGCCTATTTCAATGGGATTAAGTATTCTTTGGGAAAGGTTAACTATTAGGCTCTCCTTCCCCTGGTCACACTCCTGGTTTCCATTGGGGCAGATGTCGACGGCTGGTCTTGCCACTGTATCCCTCTTCCTCCGCCCCGCTTGCGCCCTTTTCCTCTGACCCAGCCTCTGTCGTGAAAAGGAGGGGGGTTTAAGGGGTAAAACTGTGGGGGCCCTTGTGGGTAGAAGGGGTACTGCCACGGGGGCATCATTTGAGGTGGCATCTGGGGTAATCCTTGGAACACGGGTCCTTGGTGGTACCCTCTGTTCTGGTTAGGGCGACGTTGTTGACGGTTGTTATTCGAAGTGGTACTTCCACCAGAGTCACTACTGGCCGATCCTCTACGGTTATCAGTGCCAGAGTTCTCGTCCGAGGAGTATCCGGATTTCTTGTTGGAGTACCCTTATTTTAGGTAGGGGGTACACCTTTTCCTTTTCAAACCTGTCCAGGTCTTTTTGGAGTTTAGCCAGTTTCTGTTTTTGGAGAAATTCATGATTGTCTGCAATCTCCTGGTTTATTTCTGCGAGTTTTGAGGTAAAGCCCGCCTTGGCAGTCTTACTGACTCCTGCCTTCATTGTTGTTTCTATCGCTGTGATTTTGTCCAGCAAGGCGTCAGCCAGTCTTTTGGCTGTCTTGACTATCAGGAAGAGAAGATCTTTCGTACATTTCCAAGAGACCTGACACCAGTCCCCTTTGAACTGGGTGTCTTCAAGGAAAAGTCTTGGAAAGATGTTAACTATGAGGCCCTGAGGAGCGATGTTAACTCTCAGGTATTCCGTCATAATTATTCCATGTATAGTTATTCTCACCCATTCCTTTTTCAGGATGGTGAGTGTTGTCCAATCATCGTTTGAAGATCCGGTGGCGGCTGCCTCAGGTGCTCCAAGGAGCGCGGGTGCTGATCTCAGGGCTTCGGCTATTGCTTCCTCGTCGAAACTCAAACCTGGCACATCCTCCATTATGGGGTTGTTGGGCAGGCAGTTATTAGAGTCGCGATAGGTCTGGTGCCGGGTGAGGGGAGTATAGGGGATGGGGGGATAGTGCGGTATACAAGAATGCGATTAGTAATTCAGGGTACCGATTGGGCCTCACAGCTATTATGGCTGGAGGTAGCCTAAGAAGTTCCGTGGGAAACCCACGCAAAGATTTTTAACAACAAGAGGAACTTGTGGGACAATATTAACAAGGGGTCCAGTGTACGTGTCCAGGACTAGAGCGCGCAAAAGGGTACAAAGTTCCCCAGGGAAAGAGGTTTAGCTACAGAGGAGAGATGAATACAGAGTAGACCATCAAGGAACCAAGAGGTTCCTCTGTCGGAATTAGAGAGCCTCACACACCCAAGGCATTTAGGTGTGGAACACGCCCAGACCGTAGGGTGTCCAGTGTCATCATTGGCTCACTGCTCCTCGTCAGACCGGCGCTGCAATGTCTGACGGGGTGCCAGCAGGCACCCTTTTGGCGGAGTTCTTTTATTCCTTGCCGGCGGTGTGTGCGAGTCAGGGAGGTGGTAGTGTAGTCGGTGTAGAAAAAGTGAGTGATAAAAAGGGTAACCAGTCCACAATAGAATTTATTGGTGTGGCTGCTTCCCTGATTAAAAGGGGGTGATAGGGGAGCGAGGCACTGTGTGGTGTATCAGAACCTAGCTCTACCCTTGGTATGGTATGGTCAACATGTTTCTCGCCATCCGGCGATTCGTCAGGACCAAAACAGTACTACACGTGAAAAAAGGTGCTAGAAAATACAACAAGAAAAATAAAACACAGTACAAATACAACCTCACTGGGTCGGTTGAGTAGAGGGCCGGACGTCCTGCTCTAATTAGGCGACCTATAGGGTGAGGAAATATAAATTAAAAGCAAAAAAGGACAGAAACCATTGTAAGTATGTCTTGGTGAAATAATGGTACTTTGGTATACTGTACAAGGTCACTCTGTAATATATTACTCTCCACATTAAAAGATAGGGGGTGGATGAAGCGTGCAGGAGATACAGACACACAGATTATTCATAATCAGTTAAATGGCGGTACAATTCTAATCTCTCACTGGAGATCTCAGGGATTACAGAATACATAGCGAATTAGTCTAGTCCTTCCATGCAACACAGTGGTCCAGTGGACGCACAGGGGAACAAAGCAGCGATTCCTTACCCTAAGAAGGATTAGAAAGGGCCTCGCAGTCTGCTCCCGTGAGGCCAGCGCTGTCTGGTGGTGATGCCTGTGAATGGTAAAACGGCAGGGATGTGGTTGGAATGCAAGGCATCTGTAGTAAGAGATAAGGTGTTTAGTCAGAAGTTACTGACGCTATGTTTCTCAGGTACTCGCAAGGTGAGGAGACAACTTAGTAAGGACATTAGCGCGAATGCAGGGGAGAAAAGGTCTCTCCTAAAGGGGCATTACCCGTTTAATGAATGCAGAGTTTCAAGTGACTGCTAGGGTACAGGTAAGGTAAACAGGAGAGGTAGCGGTAAAAGAAGAGGTAACCGGAGGAACCAGAGCCATTGTGATGAAGGCTCTGTCGTGTCGGTGTAGTACTACCGAGCTGCTGCTTGCTAGCAACAGTGTCCTCCTCCCTCCACCAGTGTATTAGTGAATCGGTCTCCTGGTGAGGCTGGCGGTTTAGTCTGCCGAGGGCTATGGGTAGGACTCCCATTGCGTGGTGTACCGGGCAGCGGGTAGCAGTTTACTCATATGAAGAGAGTCACGGGAAGGGGAGGCGGGGGGGGCGAAGGGGGGGGGTTTGCGCGAAGCGCTGGGGTGGAGAGCTGGGGAAGTGAAAAGTGACGGAGTCCACGAGCTTACCTTAGTCCATGCGCCAGCGGCCAGAGACACCTACCCCTCACGCTCGCGGCACCTGGTCAGGGTGCGGAGCGACTGGTGCCTCGTCTCGGTGTTTGCTGTGCTTACAAAGGCGCTTTCGTGTGCGTCACCAAACCAACGGTGGTAGTTGATTGGTGCGCATCATCCACGGGCGTATTGGTAGCCCGAGCCTCTGAATGGCGGCGGTACCTGCATAGGTCTGTGAGTGGGTATGGCAATGCCTCCATAGGTCTGTGAGTGGGTATGCGGGTGCCTGAGTTGGGCTGAGTTTGTGTGTTAGTGTTTGTGTAGGTCTATGAGTGGCTGTGTGATTGTTAATGTGGGTCTGTAAGTGGATGTGTGAGTTCCTGTAGGTGCCTATGATTGGGTATGTAAGTGCCTGTGTGAGTTTATGAGTGGCTGTGTGAGTGTCTGAGTGGATATGTAGGCACATGTGTGAGTGTCTTTATTCATCTGTGAGTGGGCCTATGGGTGTGTGAGCGGGTCTATAATATATATGTGTAAGCCTGTGAGTGTTGGTCTGTGAGTTGATGTATCACTCTTTATGTGAATCTATGAGTAGCTCTGTAAGTGGCTGTGTGAGTGTGTGAGCCTGGGAGTGGGTATGTGAGTGCCTTCATAGGTGTGTGAGTAGGTGTGCAAGGGCCTTTGAAAGTCTAACGTGGGTGTGCAAGTGGATGCATGGCTCTGTGAGATGGTATATGAGTACATGCATAGGTTTGTGAGTCGGTATGTTAGTACCTACATATATCTGTGAATAGGTTTTTGTGTGCCTGTGTGGGTCTGTGACTGGATTTGTTAGCACCTGTAAGGATATCTGAGTGGATGTATGAGTGCCTGCATGGCCCTCTAAATGCATCTATAACTGTCTGTGTGAATCTGTGAGTGGGTGTGAGAGTGCCTGTTTAGGTCTATGAGTGAGCCTCTGTGTATGAGTGGGTCTGTTAGTGGGTTTGCAACTGTCTGTTTGGGACTCCGAATGAGAGTATGAATGTAAGAGTGAGTCTCCGAGCGGATGTCTGATTAGTTGGATGTATAAGTGTCTGTCTGGGCCTGTGAATGGGTTTGTGAGTAGATTTGTGGGTGGGTGAGTTTCTGTTTGGGCCTATAGGTAGGTGTGTAAGTAGATGCATGGGTCTGTGATTAGATATGAATGTCTCTATGAGTGCCTGCATACGTTTGGGAGTGGGTATGTGAGTGGAGAAGTGGGTCTGTGAGTGGGTCTGTAGTGCCTGTGTGAGTCTGTGATTTGATTTGATTTGATTTGATTTGAGTTAGATTTCTAAAGCGCGTAGCTACCCGTGGGCGTCCCAGTGCTAACACTCGTCATGCTAAATCCAGGGCAAGAAGTTTCAGGGGAAGAGCCAAGTTTTCAATAGCCTGTGAGTGGGTCTGTCAATGCCTGAGTGATCTGTGTATGGGTGGGTGACTGCCTATATGGGTCTGGAAGTGGGTACGTGAGTGGGTGTACAAGTCATTTGAAATTCTGGAAGTGGGGGTGCAAGTGGAAGCATGGATCTGTGAGTTGATATATGAGTGCCTGCATAGGAATGTGAGTGGGAGTTTGAGTACCTGGATAGATCTGTTAGTAGGTCTGTGAGTGCCTGTGTGGGTCTGTGAGTGGATTTGTTAGTACCTGCATGGATATCTATGTGGGTGTATGAGTATCTGTGCCACTCTCTCAATGAGTCTGTGAATGCCTGTGTGAATCTGTGAGTGGGTGTGAGAGTGCCTGCATGGGTCGATAAGTGTATGAGTGAGTCTCTAATTGAGTGTTTGAGTGCCAGAGTAAGTCTGTGATTGGGTGTGTGAGTGTCTGTGTGGATCTATGAGTGAGAGTATGAGTATATGAGTGAGTCTCTGAGTAGATGTCTGAGTGTGTGAGTAGGTTTATAAGTGCCTGTCTGGGTCTGTGAATAGATGTGTGAGTGGATTTGTAGGCATGTGAGTTTAGGTGTCGCTCTGAGTGGGTCTGTTAGTATCTGCATAACTCTTTGAATGGGTGTGTGAGTACCTGTGTGGGTCTGTAGGTGGTTGTAAAAGTTGATGCATGGATCTGTGAGTGGGTGTGAGAGTTGTACGAGAAATGCATGGGCAGTGAGTGGGTATATGAGTTGGTCTGTGAGTAGGTCTGTTGTACCTGTGTGGGTCTGTGAGTGGGCATACAAGTGGCTATGTGGGAATGTGAGTTGGTGTGTGAGACTCTGAATGGGTCTGTAAGTATATGTTTAAGTGGATGCATGGATCTCTGAGTGGGTGTGTGGGTACCTGCATAGGCCTGTGAGTGGTTCCTTGAGTCCCTGTGTGGGTATCTGAGTAGATCTGACAGTGCCTACATGGATTCATGATGGGTATGTGAATGCATGTGTAGCTCCGTCAGTGAGTCTCTGAGGGTCTGGGGGGTTTTGTCAGTGGGTGTGAGAGTGCATGTGTAGGGGTGTGAGTGAGTGAGTGTGTGAGTGGCTGTGTGGGTCTTTATATATGTATGTGAGTACCTATGTGGATATGTAATAGGGTCTCAAAGTGCCTCTATGGGTCTGTGAATGGGTGTTTAAGTAGCTGCATGGGTCTGTGAGTGCCTGTGTTTGTCTGTGAATGGTTCAGTCAGTGCCCACATAGGTCTGTAAGTAGGAGTATGAGTGGCTGTGAGGGTCTGTGAGTGGGTGTTAGATTGCCTGTGGGAGTCTGTGTGTGAGTGGCTATGGGGATATATGAGCAGGTGGGTGTAAAAATGCATGTGTGGGTGTGTGAGTAGGTATATGATTAGCTATATCGGTCCGTCAGTAGGTGTGTGAGTGCCTGAGTGAATCTGTGAATGTTTGTTTGAGAGTGCCTTGATGGGTATGTGAGTGGTTCTATAAGTGGTTGCATGGAACTGGGAGTGGGTGTGTGGCTGCCAGAGTGAGACTCTGACTGGGTTTGAAAGTGCCATCATAGACCTGTGTTTGGATGTGTGAGTGCCTATGTGGGTATATGAGTGGATCTATGAGTGGGTGTGTCATTGTCTGTGTAGGTCTGTGACTGGGTGTGTATGTGCCTGGATGGGTCTTTAGGTGCATATGTAAGTTCCTATAAGGGTCTGTGAGTGGGCATGTGATTGCCTATGTGAGTATGTGAATGGCTGCATGAGTGCATGTGTAGATATATGAGTGGGTGTGTGAGTGCTTATATGAGTATGTGAGTTGGTCTATGAGTTGGTCTGTGAGTGGGCATGTGCGTGTCAGTGTTTGTCTGTGAGTAGATGTATGACTTTGTGTGTGGATCTTGGAGTGCCCATGTGGATCTGTGAGTTGATGTGTAAGTGTCTCCAGATTGTTGAGTGTGTGTGGGGGTTTGAGGCCCCCACACAGGCCCATAGGAATGAATGGGGAGTCATTCCTTATTTGCGATTAGCAATTTGCTAATCGCAAATAAGGATGTGACTTAAGGGTGCCAGGGACGTCCAAAGGACACCCTGTAGCACCCCTGAAATGTAAATGTAGCCTGATGTTGCCCACACACATGTCCAAAGGACATGTGTGTGTGTAACATACCACTTAGAAAAATGCACTAAAGTGCATTTTTCTAAGTTTTCGCTATTTACCACGAAGTCAGACTTCGAGGTAAATAGCGGCCAGAAATAGCGAATTCGCAAATAAAAAATGGTTAATGAATTGCATTTAAGGAATCTCAAATAGAGATTCCTTAAATGCAATTCCTCGCAAATATGTGATTTCGCAATTATCGATTTTTGCATTTGGGATGATGAATCCCAAATGCAAAAATTGCGCTCGCAAAAGGCCAGATTCTCAGAATCTGGCCCTTTGCGAGCCGGATTTCCTTTCATGAATCTAGCTGTATATTTCAAAAATATTGTGCAGTACAAAGTATTTACAGTTTTTAGCATCTGTAGGAAAAATTTTAAGGAGTACCACAGGAACACCTAATAAATACTGAGCAAATGCGGTACAATTAAAAAAAATGGAAAAGAAGCATTTCCTTAACAATATAGAACTTACTAGATACTACGCAGTACTCTGTAAAGATACTTAATAATTATAAAAATATAAAGACATGTCTCTAGCCATTACCATTTCAATAAAGTGGTAATAGCCAGGGAACCATAATAAAACATAATACTTACCTCTATCTAAGGCCCTAAACAGATGACAGTCAATGTGTAGTAAAAGTAATATCGCTGCTGTTTTTAATTTTGTAAAATTAGCCCTTAAACAATTATATGCAGTCTTGTCTTCGCCATGTACCATGGTATACTGCAAAGATATTGTGTTCCACGTGTATCAACATATCACTAAGGCCTAGCGTTATTATTTTATTGATGTACCATTACATCACTCATGCTGTCACAAGGGCAACACAATATTTAAGTTAGATTTACAATGCAATGCAAAGCAATGATGCGTCACCCTGCATTGACTGGTAAATCTGGAAAAACGCAGGACACTGCATTTCGCTATTTTACATTCCTCTGTGCACCATAATTTACATTGCTATTACATTTCACAAACAGCTGTATGCCACTCCATTCTAAGCCAATCCAGTACATACTACTCCGCTCTATGGGTTTCCACTTTATACCATTTCAGTACGCATCATTCCACTCTAAACCACTTCACCTAATGCCATTCCACTATACACCACTCACTATACACTATTCTACACTATGCCTCTCCACTGTACAAGACTACTGTACTCTGCACTGTCCAAATTTGTATTAATTTCTATGCCCTCACACTATGTTGCACAACACTCTAATCCACTCCACCGTACAACACAGCATTCCATTCTACTGTGGGATATGTCACTTCAATTTATGACCGGTTACTCCAACCTACAATGCACCACTTCAATGTACGCCACTCCACTCTATGTTAATTCACTGTATCCTGCTCTAATCTATGCCACTCCACTGTACACCACTCTGCTTTATGCTATTTCACTCGTTGCCACTCCATTCTTCTACACTTCATTGTAAGGTATTTCACTGTGTGCTATTTCACGATATGCTACTCATTTGTACAGTCATCCAATGTATGCTACTACAGTGTACGCCTCTCCACTCTACGCTGCTTTAATGTTCAACACTCTTTAATACTCTAATAAAGTCTACTACACTTTATGGCACTCTGTGACACTCTACTCCAATCTATCCCCATACACTTCACTGTCCAACTTTAGACTCCACTCTGTGCCAGTAAACTCCATTTTATAATAGTCCGCACTCCAGTTTATACCAGCTTACTGGCTACACTTTGCTATGCAACTACACTATACTTCATGCCACCCTACTCTACGACACACCAATATACTCAATTATATACTACTTTACCCCACTCCACTCCACTCCACTGTTCAAAACTTTACCTCACTCTAGGCTACTGTACAATTATCCAGTCTACACAGCTCCACTGTTTGAAACACTAATGTAATATGTGCACCTCCCCTCTACATCACTCTACTATGCCACTCTCCGATATCTAACTACAGTATATACCCCTACACTCCACCGTACAAGCCAGTAATACCCTGTATGCCACTGTACAACACTCTACTCCACTCTATGCAACTCTACTGTACTCTTGTCCACTATATGTCACACTATACAACTCTTTGTCTGCCACTGCACCCCACATTACTCCACTGTACTTTATGACACAGTACTCCACTACTATAATGTAAGCCACTCCACTCTATGCCACCCTATGGCATTGTACTATGTAACACTGTATGCCAACACACTCATAACACTATACTGTATTTTACACCATTTCATTCTACAAAATTCTATTAGACTGTATGCCCCTCTACTCTACTGTTGTCTACTGTACTTTGCAATAGCTTACGACACACCACTGCCCCCTGCACTACAACATAGTACTCTAGTTTATGACACTTTACTTGACCTTATTCTACGCCACTCCACTCTACTGCACTTAATTCCTCTATAGTCTACAACACACCGCCCCACTCTAAGACACTTCACTTCCCTCTATACTACTCCACTCCAGTGTAGTCCTCTGCACTATACACCACTCTACTTTATCCCACTGTACGCCACTGTACCATATTCTGTCCTATGTTGCTTCACAGTCTGACACTCTAACCCCATGGTGCGAGCAGCGGTGGGAGCTGCCTACACTGTTTGAAATGTGTGCACTGCAGACACATAAGTATGTCCTTGTTTTTCCATTGGCCAAAAACAGATTGACTTTTGTGATGTCAGTGCTGCTGCTGTGCCAGGTATATGGGTTACATTAACCCAGAACGAGCTCAGCTGAGCCAGCCCCCAAGCCTGTAGCCAGCAGCGCGAACTGTGTGCTGCCAACACCTTGCTCAGTCTCACAAAGTGGTAATATAGCTGCGGGCAGCTAAGGAGGCGCTATTAATGCTTGACTTTATATTTCAGTGTGGCAATGCCGATCACCATACTGAAATGCGCTAATTTAACGCCTGATGCGTGGTACTTTGGAGGACTGTCAGTTTGGTAAGAGCCCCACAAGGGGGGAGATTGTGGTAAGAGTACTCTGAGGCAGTTCACGTTCTCCCAGAGGTAGTCCAAGTTCTTCCAGAGGCAGTCCGAGCTCTCCCAGGGACAGTCAGATGTCTCCCATAGGCAGTCTGATGTCTCCCAGAGGCAGCCAGAGGTCCTGCATGGGCATTCTTATGGAGGCAGCCAGAATTCCTGTAGAGGCAATCAGAGTTCTCCCAGAGGCAGTCAGAGTTCTTCCAGAGGCAGTTAGAATTCTCCCAGAAGAAGTCAGAATTTACCCAGAGGCAGTCAAAGTTCTCCCAGAGGCAGTCAGAGTTTCTACAGAGGTAGTCTGAGTTCTCTAAAAGAAGGAAGAATGATTTCTCAAAAAAGAGAACATATATTGAGAAGCAGTAGGATATCCTTTGATAACTTTTCAGGAAATATGTTCTTCATGGATCACTTGGAAGGGCTGAGGGATGAAATTGCTTCAATGTTATCAATGTTATCCCAGACACCTTTGCAAAAACGGACTGAATGAGCTTTGCAGGCCCCTGCACTGCAATCGTTTAGGAGCCATTGCCCAGAACAGTCCTTTGAAACAAAACAACAGTCAAGATTGGTCCTCCAGACCTGTGTGCAAATATCAAGAAGAAGCCCTTTCAACTAAACAATACTTTAGCAGAGACCTCCAGAAGCAGGCCTTACTTGGAATATGAACTGTAGACCTCTAAGTAGTACACCATGTACAGCCCTTCAACCAGATATAATCTGTGTATAGCCATTACACCTAGGCACAATCTAGAATGAGCCCTCAGAATTAGACTAAACTGCAGATGTGGCTAACAGACTTCAACAAAATACTACAAAGGAGTACTTCGGACCTGCACTCAATACCCCAGATACAACCCTTCAAGCAGATGTACTCCATGTATGTCCATCACACCTGGACACAATTGAGAAGCGCCCCTCAGAACTTGACAATACTCCAGATTTGGGCTATACACCTCAACACAATAGTGCAGAGCAGTACTCAGAACCTACACACAGTACCCATGAAGCAGTTTTCTTAACTACACAGTACTGTAGATGCAGTCTTCAGACAGCTATCTCAGTACTAGAGAAGTTTACAGGTGTGCCATTCAACTTTAGACACAATGAGCTAGAAGTGGCCTCCAGACTGAACATAATATTCCAGATTATTCACACAGAACTAGAAATGATACTCGAATTGTGGTCACACACTTAGACAATACTCCAAGCATGGCACACAGATCTGATCAAAATACTAGCGATAATGCATCCAGAACTACTGCAGACACAAGTCTGTCTGTGCTCCAACCTTGCCAGCCTCGAGAAATCTTATCACTTAATGTTCCACTTGAGAAAGAGAGATGGAGCAGTTGTATGTTTCATTTTTGCCATCCCACATAACCGAATTCATGTGTGTGAGGAACAAAGGAGTTTGAATAATTGTCACACATCTTGCGTACATCAGATTTTTAATATTGCATTGTCAAATAAGCAACAGCTAACGTAAATTGGACAGATTTTAATACTGTGGCTGCAAACTGTGTATTTGCATAGCACAACACAAACTGAGGCACCAAATAAATTAAAAGAATGACTAGTGAAATAGTAAAACTAATCATTTATCGATCAACTCACTTGCACTTGGCATCCTGGACTACTGCCAGTGGTCCCAGTACACTGAAAACTCAATTTTGCACAGCTCTTTGAAAGGTTTGCTACTTTGCTACAATAAACAAAATGCTGCACCTCTCGAAGTGGCATTCAAGCCTGAGGCTACTTGTTGCACACAGATATATGCAGCAAGCGATCATGGCGACTGAGTTATACCTCCCAACACTCATCTTTTTAAAACTTTGGTATGATATTTTTTGTGTTGCCCTTTTACCCATAATACTGGAACAGGTCACACATTTATAGCACTGCCTCAGCAGTAAGCATGGGCGGATTTTGCGAATTGGCAATCGGCGAAATTGCGTATTTACGGATTTGCAATCCGCAAAATCCGCGAACTCTCGCGAATTTGCGGATTTTTTATTTTTTTTTGTGTTCGCAAGTATTTCTGCCAGTTCGCGAGGATTTTGTACCAGTTCGCAAACGCGAACTTACTTTTCGGGTAGCAACGGTCGCGAACATGTTGTTTCTACATCTGGTTCATCACAGCACCCTCTGTTTCACCACTGCCACCCTCTGTTTCACCACTGCCACCCTCTGGCTCACCCATGCCACCCTCTGGCTCACCCATGCCACCCTCTAGTTCATCACTGTAGATTATGGGTGGAAAAGCACACCTGCCCTGCCTCAACTGACATAAATGAATTAGGGGATGATTAATGTGTTACTGAATTTGAACTTCCTGGCTGGAACCTGCTTCCTTATCTGTAATTGCTTTCTCTGAGCCTGCTGTGAGGGTCAGAGCAGGGTCATAGAATAGTTGCAAGTAGGCAACTGAACTCTGGAGGGGCCCCTCAGGAAGCACTACAGGGAATGGTTACTAATGATAAGATTGAACTTTTGCACCTGCTGAGTGCTTTCAGTTTTGCAAGAATCCAAATATCCAGCAGCATCCACAAAAAGTAATCCTTCCAGGTCAAGATCCCTGGCACCTGCTTCCTTATCTGTAATTGCTTTCTGTTGCAGTGTAATTTTTTTAACAGGACCTTTGTTGTATACTTGTAGCTATTCTCTGAGCCTGCTGTGAGGGTCAGAGCAGGGTCATAGAATAGTTGCAAGTAGGCAACTGAACTATGGAGGGGCCTCTCAGGAAGCACTACAGGGAATGGTTACTAATGATGAGTTTGAACTTTTGCACCTGCTGAGTGCTTCCAGGTCAAGATCCAAATCAAAGTGACCAGCACATGAAGAAAGCACTGAGAGGAGCCTGCTGGACAGGAACAGGAAGTTGGAGACTGTGGGGCACTTCCTTCCTCCCACCCCCCCCCCCAAAATGGACTCCTTGCTAAAAAAAATTGCAGGCAAATGTCAACCTGAGGAGTTATTCTAATAAAAATCATAATTTTCAAGGTTTATGCTGCCTGCTGGTGGATTTCTTGTGCGAAATTGCAAATTTTGCAATCTCGCAATTGCGAGATTGTCGCTGCCCGCCGCATCTACATTTTTGCGAGTGTTTACTCCCGCGAAATTGTATAGTATTCTAGTTGGCAAGTGCGACCGAGCAAAAAAATCCGCTTCGCACGGATTTACGAATTTTCGGTAAGTTCGCGAAAGTTCGCGGATTGCGAATTTACCGAAAATCCGCAAAATCGGCGAGCGGAACGGATTTTACGCCCATGCTTACTCAGCAGTCCGGAGAACTGTTACCACTGTGAGAGATGGAACAAGGTGCTGGCAGCGTATAGTCAGCACTGCTTACTGTAGGCTTGGGTGCTGACTCAGCTGAGCCTGCTCTGAGTTAATGTAACCCATTCACCCGGCAGGGCGTTAGGCCTGATGCCACGAGAGTCAGTCTGATTTTGGCTAATGAGAAAACTGGAACAGATTAATTTGTCTGCAGTTCAAACAGCACAGGCAGCTCCCACAACTGCTTACACCACGGGGTGTAAGGATTCGATTTCTGCATTCACTTCATGAAAGACCCAAACTGCTGGATTTGCCAATGTATGCTGTTTTACACTTCGACCTCTGAGAAGGAGGAGGAGGAAGGAAGAGGGATTGGGAGGTGAAAATGAAATGGGAGGTGTAGAAGACAGACAGCGAATGTAGAGAGAAGGAAAGAAGGAGGCATTCATGATACACGAAGATGTGGACCCCAGCTGTGGTGACAGAAGTACTGTTCTTTCCTGCTCCCAAGAAGGTGGTATTTCCCGAGAAATTCACAATCCTGCTCTGGAGACTGGGGTCTGTAGCAGGGAGCTCTGAAGCTCTAAAACCTAAAACTGACAGCAAGTGAAGGGTACGGAGAGGACAGAAAGGACAGGTGCAGCACAACAGAGTTATGGGTACTGTCACCAGTGCACTTCTCCTGCCTGAAATAACACAGAGCAGATGGACACGAGAATACCAAGCAGAAACCAGAAAAAGGCGGGATATATGCTGGAGCATAGGCACACAGAAGGACAAAGACCAAAGGCTGTTCAGCGCACTGAAGACTACACACCAGAACACAAGGTATGCACTGGAAGCCAGCCACAGACTAAACTCTGGAATCCAGAATCCGAGGCTTACACCAGGGCACATACTATATATACACACACCTGTACAGAGCGGTGCAGACTCCAAAAGTACCAAAGCACATAGTTGAAAGTTACCAAAACCTGCACGAGTGGGGCAAACGTGAACATCACCCCAGACCAGACCTCTGAGAACCTAAACAATAACTGTATGTGTGTTTGTATATGTGCAAAAATGGTAATAAAGTACTGCTTCTAAAAGACGTGTTTACTGTTTACTATCACTGTTACACAATTGTTTTTTTCTGACCGTTCAGCTTACAACGACACTCGGTTAGTGCCCTTCCATTTCAGGTGCTTGATCAGATCATGATTGGTGAGCAGTAAATTTAAGGTCCTTAGAGGGCGGCGCCATTCTTGAATGGGGTCACCCAAGGGGAGGGACAAGTGGTCTCTCCTAGAACTCCAAGGGCAGTTACAGCCGGTTGGCTGGAAGGGTGCGGGGGAGGGGGGAGTCACGCTTTCTCTAGGCTGGTTGGCCACCCCTCACGTGCAAAATGATGCCAGTAAACGGCGCAGAGATGCAAGGGCACCCTTTAATGGAGTTAATAGAGCATACGGGGGCCGGGGGGGAAGTACCCTCACAATAAACGGGCCCTCTGCGCATGCACACTCCGAATGGCGGGCGTGGTTAAGGGATAAGGATCTGACACTAGTTAGTGACCTTGCCATAGGCCCAAATAGGATACTCAGTAAAGTAATTACTGTATGAATAAGGTTAATATGTTAGATTCGGATAGGAAATACCTTGTACTAGAATTATGTTAAGGTTAGCCATCTGATATCTGTATATATCAATTGTAATCAATGTCATGGAACGTTTTCTGCATAATCATGTAAATATTGTTTATTTCAATATTTTTTTTTATGTTTAATAAATACGGCCGGGTGTTGTACGACCCCCGCCTCCAAAGGAATCCCTCTCATGTCATGTTAATAATGTTTGATAGAGGAGGGGGGGGGGGTTGTCAGTCTCTGGCCATAGAGAAAGACTGCCTCGAGCTGGACGGGCAGGCCGTGGAGCGCGGAGTCAAAGAGGCAGACTCCCGCGCTCCCTGGCCTTTAAACCCCTCACTTGCCAGGCCAGTTCTAACCAGCCTGGCCTTTGCTCCCTGGTGACCCGGAAGTGATTCAATCACTTCCGGGTCACTGGGAGATCCGGGGTCCAATCGGTGTTAAGGCGCGCCCGTCGCGTCATTGTGGCACGACGGGGCTTGCCCCAAAACAGAAAGAGGGTAGAGGCCGGTGTGCCTGACATACTTGCGGCGGGGCCGATGCCGGCCCCGCCTTTCTCGAAGGGCGGTTTAGGTTTTCATTCACCTTTTGCCATAGTTTGGGTTTGGAATGTGATCAAGTCCCATAGACAACAGCAGATTAGCACTTGATTTCTTTCTTTGAGGCACTCTGCTACTTCCTGAATGTTCTATTAATTTAATGTTTTGTAATTTAAGCTCACAACAGCATCATAGACAACAAGGGCTTAAATCATAAATTCGTTTGAAAATAATGAGTTTTGTGTTTACCATTGTTTGCACGTTATTTTTTTGTTTTTCGCGCTGGCATTGCTATTTCATTCATTTTGTCCCTATTACCATATTGTTGTCGGCTTTTGTCTCATAGAGGCCGTTTGATAACTCCTGACTGCTCCAATCAAGAATGTCCCAATTACTTCAAGGTTTATCAGCATAGTACTTTGCCGAGCTCATAGAAGCAGCTTCCTCAAATGTTTGACGCTGTGGGGCCCTCAATCTGGGAGACATTATACAAATAAAAGAATGAGCGCATGTACTCACCAAAGACCGCAACATCTCCATCTACCTGGGCAGCAGAAGGGCTGACACCCTTGGTGCCTGGCCTGGCATGGAAGGCAGGAGAAGCAGTCCACACACTGCGAGGAGGGGCGCTGACGGACTGGTAACACCTGGCAACCCCGAACCCTCATTCTTCCAAAGCCGCGACCTTGTCACCGAGTCCTGCCTCTTTTCCTTCCACCTCCAAATAATTCCATTTCATAACATATGGTTTCAGTTTTATTCTGTGACGGGCAGCTTGACCTAGGCTGCAAAGGACAAAAGCACAAGAAAAATAGATTTGTGATAGGAAACATGCACTGCATCGCACCAGCTGCCGTGTGATGAGATAGAGCAATGATGCTATTGGCTCGAATGCAAGCTCTTGCGCTTGATTTTTCTTTATTTGAATTTGTTCACCGATCTGCAGATCCCATGGAATTTCATGGAAAAATAAAAGCAAATACTTTTTTGCTCCATGCGGGGTCAGGGTATTCCTACCTTACCCCTGGTGTTTTGTTTGTGTTTAATGGGACCCAGGCTGAGTCCGAGTCCCAGGGTGGCTGCCACCACTTCCTGGTTGAAATAGTGGCAGCCAAGCAGATATCAGAATGAGATCTGTCTGATCAGTGGAGGGTTTGAGTACCTAGATATACACAAATCTTTTTTTTTTGTTATAACTTCAAAACTCCTGAATGGATTTACACCAAATTGAAAAAAAAAATCTTTCTAGACCAGTATCTAGCTTTTTACCAAATATGGATTGATTCCGCTGAGAGGTTCAACTTGTTATCATGTCTAAAATCCCTATGGAAAATTGTATTGTGAAAACCATTTTTTGCACACCCCTCTTTATGGATCACCCCAAAACTTTCCCGACAGCAGCTGAATTGATGGGCATACACATTTTGAAACTTTTGTGAAGGTTTGTCAAGCAGAGCCAAAGCTATTAGCGAAACATAAATGCTTTTCTAATGGAAAGTAGGTCCTGACTATAACTAGCTACTGGTGACATCCTATATATACACCTTGAAAAAACCAAAGGTTTAACGGAGGTTTCATTTCAGTTTTGTGAGAGTCTATGAGCATGTGGAGGTAAAGGGGTTCCCCTGGCAAGGAGGACGGTGAGTCTCTTGTGAAATTACAATATCCTTTGTGTTACTAGCTAGGTAAGCAAGGACCTTGCTGCTTTTCCTTGGATTATGGGGTCCTCCAACATTCCATGTTGTCTTGTTTAAAGTACTGTGGCCTTTACCTTCGTACACGAGCATGATAAGCAGTCAACCTTAATGCCAACCAAGAGGTCTATTAGGATGGCGGACGGACCTGCGTCCGTCCGCCACCCCCGAGGTGAAGGGACCGTCCGCAGGGGCAGCGGCGGTCCCTCCATACCAACTAGGATGTGACCGCCACCCTGGCGGTCACATCCCCTATCTTTAACCTTGCGGCGGGTGCTGCTTGAAGCAGCACCCGCCGCAAGATTAAAATTGCATGCTTTGCATTTACATGCACAAAGCGGCAGGCACCACGCGGTGCCTGCCGCTTTGTGCATGTAAATGCTGGGGGGTACCATAGGTACCCCCCATGTGCACCCCCCACCCCCCGATTCCCTGGGGGCCCACAACAGGCCCCCAAACACAAAAGACCATATGCTTTTCCATGGCGGAAAAGCCGCTGGCGGTGTCTTGCAGACACCACCACCATATTTGCCTGAATACACCGCGGATCAGCGGCAGACGGACTTGCCGTCCGCCGCCGATCCCACCGCCATCCTAATGTATCGGTGGGTGTTTCCAATGTCTGCGGCGGGGAATCTGAATCCTCCAGGCCGGCGGTGGCTTCCGCCGGCCCGGAGGATGCGGATTCACCGCCATCCTAATCGGCCCCTAAGTGCGGAGGAAGAGAGACCCTTGCCTTACACTAGAGAAAGCAAAGCATGACACTGCCCTATTTTGATAAACTTCCCAGGCCCAACCACACCCCCTGAAGATTGCACACCACATACACCAAGTCATCTTAGTCGACTGGATAAATAACAATATTCTCACAATGGCAACATATAATGAAATTTAACATTAAATGTTCAGCATGCACAGGTGACAGAGTTTTGAAAACAACAATACTATATCAATAAACAACAGCTTGGAGCAGGTCTTAGACCTACTGCTGACACAAAATATGGATCTAGACAAGGCAAAATCACATTTTGTTACTCTTGAACATCAGTACAAACATGATCAGTTAATGGCTGATATTCTTACAAGATAGAGGCTTACTCAGCCTCCTCCAATGGTGATCCAGAGTCAGCATACATGCAGGGAGTACTCAAATTATGAGCTGAAACATTATGTTGAAGAAATGAGAGGGCCTCTCCAGTAATTACAAATATTCTGTTTGCCCTTCTAACTGAACTAAAGCTGAGCAGGATCCATCATAGTATAGGGGATAACCTTTTCTTGCAGTTTTTTTAACTGGAGAACTCCTAAACACTTTGTGTAAAATCTGGGTAAAAGGAGAGATGCATCCTCTCATGATGTGGCAACGTTCTTCGAATGTGTCACTGATCTCTTTGGAGTGTTGCACAGCATCATCTTCAATGTCGAAAATGCACTACTCAGCATTGGAGATACATGAATGTGGCTTGTCTTGTTGAACCTGTATGACATCCCTTTGCTGAGTCAGTGAGTCTGTCTTCTTGTCTATTGCTGAAAGGCTAGATTATATGTCCAACTGCAGAGTCTTGATGTCGGCTGGCAAGAGCGATTTACCCTTAGCAGGATCATCATGGTCAGTGCCATGAGAGTCATCAGGAGCAGGGGCCTTAGCCTGTTCCTTAGAATCAAAGACCAAATGGGACGGTAGAGCATCGGTCTTGCACATGACCGGCTGGTGTATGTCACCGGTCCACCTCCAAAACATCTGCACCTAGGCCAACCACTGCACAGGAATACACGTTGTGATGAAATACATTGCCAAGCAAAACCTGTGAGTGCCCAGATAGTGACCAAAACTAGCAAACACTAACCAATCACCAAAGATCACCCAAGAAAAATGTTGTGGCCCCCTAGGAGAATCCTGGGGTCCTATAGGGTAAGCCTCCCAGTGGAGGTAATAATGAGGCCCTCAAATGTGATGCTTCAGGGAACAATAGCCATAAGTAGTTGATTCAGTTAATGTGATCAGGCTGGTGAGTGGAAAAGATCGCTGGCACCCGTATTAATCTGATTGATGGGGATGCCATTCATTTGCCATTATGTCAGCGATACTGAGGTGCCAGGGGTCGCTGCCAGTGTAAAACCTGTTGGAGGCCACGCAGCAGGCCAAAAGTTGGCAGGGGATGCCTAGATGTGGGTCCCTTGCTCACTTTGCCACTGGATTCAAGCTAGCCTTGCTGATGAGGGCTGTGTGCCCGAAACCGGTCCAGGATGCATATTTCCGGTTCAGGGAAGACATGGCTTGGCAGTTCGGGCTGGACTGTTCCCATGAGGCACGGGGTCAAGACTGATTTGCATTTAGCTGTGTCTGAACTGGAGTGGGGAAGTGAGCTAAAGAACGATGATGGAATCAACCCAGATCTGTGACTGAGGGTGAGTGTCTGAAAGGTTTCAGCGCTCCGCCCATCATCTCCTTATGTTCAAATTGACTGCCAGCAGGGATGACTGGCATCACAGATGATCATTCACACTCTGCCAGACTGATAGGGAACTTCAACGGGAAACCCATTCCTCAGTGGCAAGTAGGCCGATGTCCTCACAGAGGACCCACACACACACTGAAAGGCACAGACGGCACAGCAGACTCAACGCACACCCCCGAACCACTGCTATCTGGCCAGCATCCATGCCAGCTGCGGCACGAGAGGCCTTCCTCCAGTCTCTCTGCTGCCCACCCGCAGAGGGGCCCTGCTCACACCCCCAAGCGTCAGGGATACTCCAGTATTGTTGCGCTGCTCAAGGAGAAAAAAGAGTCCATTTGCGTGTAACGGCATACCGAGTTCCAGCCACAGAGCTTTTCTAATGTGCCACCATCTTGTTCCAATGCATCGCCACACCCTCACGTTCACACACATTTTTATTGTGTAGCAAATCACTGGACTATGACTGTAATATTGGTATTGATCTTGTATATTTTGAGCGCAGTGGTGACAATGCTCAATCTACTTCATGCTATTTGCAATATCATTTTATTAAAATGTATAGCATTTTCCAAAAATGGTTTTATTATGTGACTTGTTGCTTTTACAGTGAACCAAAAATAAAGTCCTCTCATTTCAAATATGGTCAGATATTCTCAAATGTATCAGCAGGGGGGGGTGAATTAGATTTTTGGTTGGAATCCAATACCTTCTAAATTTGGGAGGAATGTTAAATGCCCAAAAGTATGAACCTCACACATGCTTACAAAGCCCTCCATGACCGAGGACATGCCTACATCTGACTGAACTGCCACCAACCATCTAGACACCTGCAGTCCTCTTCATTTTCCCTCGCATACACACCCCCACATCCATTACAGCTGCGGCAGTGGATACTGCTTCTCCTACATTGCTGCCAAGACCTTCAATGACATTCCTCCCAGCTCCTTACAACCTCATCACTGGCAGACTTCAGAAAGAGACGCAAGACCAGGCTCTTCGATGGAGACACATCACCCGGCTACAGCTATGGGTGACAGTTTTGCACTTTACAAATGCTGATTGATTGATTGTTTGATTGAATGACAACTGAAATGTTCTCCAGATTACCATTTGATTGTAAGAGGAATGATTTAGACTAGTGTATTTTCCTCTAAATTTAAGAACATGGAGAAAATTCGATTTCATATTTGAATAAAGCCTTACATTTCTGTGAGTCCTGGTAGAATAATAATTTTGGTACACATACAAAATACAAAGTATTAGCTGTCTTTATTGATGGTTGTGGGTAATAGAATGGTGACTATATAAATTAATCAATAAAATCACACTGAATGGAAAAGAATAACTGATGCAGACATTAAAGGGTATTTGTAGGAAGCTGGCTCTCTAGGTTGAGCACCAAAAAGAAGTACACTGTGCAGAGAGTCCAGAGAATCCCTAAATGGTATAGCGTAGTAAAAACAGATAATTCTAATGCTTTATTTACGACAGTGTGGGTGAGTATACAGGCGTACAAGAGGGTAGTGCTGAGCATTTGTTGTACTCCACAACAGCAATAAATGAGACACACACTCAGGAATAAATCAGAGCCCAATTTATTAAAAAAAATATATATTTTTTTTAGAATTTGTAAGACCAATAACTAAGGTAAGTACTTTTGGAGTTACAACTTTTGAAAGTTTCGGAAAATATATAACTTTTATGCATAATTATGCACCATATGAAGCAATGGGGAAAAGAAGAAAATGCATAGAAAATCAGGCCTTCCCATTTTAGGTCAATGTCAGGACCAGGTCCAAAGATCCAGCAGAAGAAGTTCCAGAGTTTTCAGGATCGGGCAGGAACAGATTGCTGAGGGTCTTGGAATCTGGTGCGCAAAGAGGAAGGGGGTCCCTTGCAAACTCACTGCACAGGTGGATTTACAGGTAGATCCAGTGGGGTTCCTTCGATGAAGGATGCCGCAAGGTCTTTGGGACCATGGGACCTTAGCTCGTTAGTCAGCCGATGGGGCCATGTGCAAAGCAAAATGGTCAGCCGGGTGTCATGCATCTTGAGGTCCTCCGGGGCAGGAGCAGGCAACTTTGGGAGGTGATCACAAGACAACAAGGCAACTCAGGAAGTGGGTCTCGGGTGCCTCTACATCTCTCGACAGTTGCTTGCTTCTGGTGCTTCGGGAGTCCGGAGTAGACTCTGCTTCATGTTTGTCTTTGGGAGTCCAGAATCCTGGGTATTGGTATACCGCGGCTCAGGTATGTTTGGCAAAGCAGCGTGCACAATAACATTCATTTTGTTTATTTATTTATTTGTTCTCTTACATCTGTTCGGTCGTATGCCGTAGTTTACTACCCCCACCCTGCTCCACCCCTGCCCCGCCCTACCGCCCACAGCACTCCCACAACCGTCTGCTACTGAACATACTTTGTGGTGATACTTTGAGTGCTGGAAGTCCCACATATATAGATTTTGATCTGCCATAGCCGTGTGGTCATCAACTGGCTCGCACCTTGGATACAAACCAAATGCTGTTAAAAAGAGAGATCACTTCTCATGTCATTTCTAATTGTCATATAGTCCAAGCTGAGTTAATCGAGGATAAATCTCCTCACCATCCGATGGTAGCTTGTGCCTCATGACCATTATTGCTAGATAGGTCAGTCAGCGGGCTGGCACCTAAATGTGTATTAAAGGAGCCACAGGCTATTTTTTCACTTTTTCCTATTTTGCTTCACTTTTTCCATTGCGAGCCCAAATAAGAATATAGTCAAGGCAGCCAGCTAAGGAAGCCCTATGCAGAACTTTTGCCAGTAATAAACTAGGCTCTCAAAGTGTGTCACATGCAAGGTGCTTGCAAGGTCCACGGGGTCAGTGATAAAAAGGGTGCCTGACAGCAACATTTCTCCTGAAAGCGATTCACACTAGGAAATCTATGGGGCATATTACCAACAACTAGCGATAATTATCGCTATGTTGGCTTAGCGGCAATATTTTTATCGCCGAGCTGCGGCGATTTTTATCGCTTAGGAACCTTGCTATTATCAAGGTTTATCTCCTAAGCGATAAAAATCGGCCGAAATGCATGAATATCGCGGAAAAGTCCGCGATATTCATGCATTACCGAGTTAATGCTCTTAGCCATGTTATCCACCTACCATTGGATAACATGGCTAAGAACTGCTCAGGGGCAGGTGTTAGCTTATGGAGATATTCGCTCTTAGTGCGAATATCTCCAAAAGTTGGTAATAGGAGATAGCGATGTTAGCGACTGTTTTCAGTCGCTAACATCTTGGCACGCCCACTCTGCATGTCATTAGTGATAAATTTCACTGACATGCAAAGCGGGGCCCAAGATGGTCGCTATCTCCTACTAGCTGTCGCTAACTGGTGTTAGCGACAGCTAGATAATAGGGAGATCATTTTATCTCTGCTTTCTTGGCTTTTAAAGCCAAAAAAGCGGAGATAAACCCCCTTGATAATATTTGATTGTATGACCAATCGGGCCTCTTAGGGGCATATTATCAAGGGGGTTTATCTCCGCTTTTTTGGCTTTAAAAGCCAAGAAAGCGGAGATAAAATGATCTCCCTATTACCAGACTGTTTTCAGTCGCTAACATCTTGGCACGCCCACTCTGCATGTCATTAGTGATAAATTTCACTGACATGCAAAGCGGGGCCCAAGATGGTCGCTATCTCCTACTAGCTGTCGCTAACTGGTGTTAGCGACAGCTAGATAATAGGGAGATCATTTTATCTCTGCTTTCTTGGCTTTTAAAGCCAAAAAAGCGGAGATAAACCCCCTTGATAATATGCCCCTATGATCTTTGACATTTGACCGCATCAACCGCAGGGTTTCTTAAGTTATTTTTGCACTTCCACTTTTTTGAAAATGAACTACCCATGCTCATACCAATCCAGGGGTATAATATGAATCATGTACCCAGGCTGTAATACTCCTCTTGTAAGAAATGTACACTAGGATATTAATGTTCTTTGATGATATTTGATTGTATGACCAATCGGGCCTCTTAGGGGCATATTATCAAGGGGGTTTATCTCCGCTTTTTTGGCTTTAAAAGCCAAGAAAGCGGAGATAAAATTATCTCCCTATTACCAAGCTGTCGCTAACACCAGTTAGTGACAGCTAATAGGAGATAGCGACCATCTTGGGCCCCGCTTTGCATGTCAGTGATATTTATCACTAATGACATGCAAAGTGGGCGTGCCAAGATGTTAGCGACTGGAAACAGTCGCTAACATCGCTATCTCCTATTACCAACTTTTGGAGATATTCGCGCTAAGCGCGAATATCTCCAAAAGCTAACACCTGCCCTGAGCAGTTCTTCACCATGTTATCCAATGGGAGGTGGATAACATGGCTAAGAGCATTTGCTCGATAATGCATGAATATCGCTGACTTTTCAGCGATATTCATGCATTGCGGCCGTTTTTTATCGCAAGGTTTATCTGCGATATGTGCGGCGATAATTTTTGTCTCTAAACAAGTTAGAGACAAAAATTATCGCTAGTTGTTGGTAATATGCCCCTTAGTCTTTTTTGCACTTGCACTTTTTTTGGAAATGGACTACCCATGCCCATATCAATCCAGGAGGAGTAAATGAATTGTGTATTCAGGCTGTAATATTTTTCTTGTAAGAGATTTATATTAGGATATTATTGTCTTTTGGTATCTTGACTGTATGATCAATAGGGCTCTCTAAGTAATCTTCGCACATACATGATAAAGGTATGGTTGTTTTATCTTTGCATTAACATGGGGGCAGTATATGAATTACGCAAAGGTGTCTATTATAGTGTCCCTTTTCATGTTTAAGTTTTTTTTTTTGCTCGATTAATATTTTACAATAGTATGTACAGGCAACTATTTTACTATTACTGTGTATTTGTTGTGATTTAGGATATATGTTTGCCTTTGCCTTGCTTATATGGTTGATTCATTTAACCAAATAAAAGCTTTCAAATCGAATCTTGTGCCTGACATACGCAAGTTTGAAGGACTTACAACACATAAACTTCTGACCCAGCCAGACGTACCTACCCAAGTCCATAGTAATACACTCTAGGACTCACCCACTGTCAACAAAACCACCTCGCTTCCCAGGAGCTCGCAGCATAACGGGTGATAAATCTGGGGCGTACAGGCAGACTGATCCACTATTGGTTTTGTTGAATTCAATGACATCGTTCTTGTTCTTGATAACAGACTTGTTGAACAAACAATCACTCAAAATGGATGTACATATTGATACACTTCTGAAAATAGCAATGCACGTACACTGTAAGGGGTCTGAAATGCCCTCTTTAGGACTGGAAAGCAAAGAATTTAAATTGACTGCTATTCACTGTTTTTGTGCAGACATTATTGAAAACGAAGGAACTCTACCCAGAATACTACACACAATGGTAACAGCTCGGCTTAATATGGAAACAGGTATCCTGAAGCATGTCACTGCAAATGTGAATCCAGTTAACCAAAACCAAAGAACAGCATTAATAACCCCAAAGAGTATTGCCATCAGTCCTAAAACCAGTCAAACTTGTTGTTTCCCTTGTGCACTGAAGGATGATTGTGTCCCTGGAGCTAAGAACTCTGAACAAATACACACATTAAAGCATTCGTAAAAAGCTAAATGTTCTCAGGCAGAAACTTCTGGAAAAAAAATAGCATGGGTAACACTTCCGAACAACAGGTGACTCTTTCTGATATTGCAATTGAAAATAAGTCTGATGAGTGTTGTATATAATTACATATGTATATAATACATGATCACACAACACATTACATGCATACAATAAGTCATACAAACATTCATACAGTTGTACATACATAACACTCAGGCATTCACACATGCAACTGCACACACATATTATTCAGTGTGTATTTACTCTGATGTTGACACTCAGAATGTAGAATGTTATGATAGTATTTATATGAGGTCATAGAATTTTCGCCGCAGAGTTGTAGAAAGTTTGCAAGGATCCTGGTTGCTCTACCTGTTTGATTGAATGTGGGCTTACTGGTCTTGTACTTGATAAAGAGGTTTGTGAAAACAATGTCCACCTGTGTCTCTCCATAACTAATTGGCGACGAGTTAGAGAACGAGATGAAGTTATATGGTGGTCCCACTCCAAGTTTATATCAGCCGATCAGCCGTGAACGTAACGAGCTGTAATCAGCTGAGCCGCAATCGGTCGTGAAGAAAACGAGCCGCAAGCAGTTGAGCTATGTTTTATGGACATTGTCACAGCAAGTATTGTTAAAGGAAAGATTATTGCTAGCGATGTATGATGGGTTCAAATCAATAATTAAGGGCTCGCTTGCTAAACTGTATTCAATTTGGATTGTGTAGGGACCATCACGCGCAATGTTATAGTAGGCTGGATTACGTAGATCAGTGGTTCCCAAACTTTTTTGACCTGTGGCTCCCTTGACCTAACCGGCAGTTGGCCGTGGCTCCCCACCATTTTTTTACTGGTGGGTGGGGGGAATGTACTTCCTGTTGTCTTCCTCAAAGTAATTGGGACGCAATTAAGGTATTATAATGGTTGGAATGCTTGAATTATTAATCTCATCTTTCACTTCACTCATCTATCCATCCTTTTCTCCATAAAACCCCCTTTCACTCACTCATCAATCCTTACATCCACCCTTTCACTCATCCATCCATTCACCATTTCACTTATCAATTCATCCATCCACCCATTTACTTGCCCATCATCTACCCTTTCATGCATCCACCCATCCATCCTTTCACACACCCATCCACCAATTTACTCGCTCATCAGCTGCCCTTTCACTCATCCATCCATCCTGTCACACACCCATCCACCCTTTTACCCATCCATCCACCCTTCCACCCATACATCCATCTATTTACCTTTTCTCTCATCCATACTTCCACTCATTCGCTCATCCATCCTTTCTTTCATTATCTATCCATTCCCCCCTTTCATTCACCCTTTCATTCATCCTTTCAGTAATCCATCCAGCCATTCAGACATTCCTTCACTTATTTACTCAACCACCTTTTCACATGAACTGAGCCTTTGTCTGCAGCATTGCAAACAGAAGAGGCCTATCAAGAACGAACTACAGCAAGGGGTGAGGGGGGTGGGAGGGTGGGGTGAGAGGGTTCACTATACTCCTGCACATAGGCAGACTGAAAACATAGAAGTCATGAGTCACACATGATGCACAGTGCCAGGATGTGAGGTGACTGTAACATTGTGGTGTTTCCAGGGCTTTAAGTGGTGTAAAAAAACTGGGGTGTCTCTTCAAAGGGGGTGTTGGATGTAATTAAGAGCGTAGTTTAAAACACCTAGGCTAAAAATCTGCGCTTAGCATAGTGTTGTGCCTGACTTGTATTATGTTGTTTATGTCATTGCATCCAGATATATAATACAGCAAGTATCATTACACCAACAACAAGTCAGGACTATTGGCTTTGTCAATGGTTGCTAGTTCTGTAAAATAAAAAAGCAGCAACCATGGCTTTGTTGAATCTAATATTGAAAATACTTCAGTTCTAAAATGACGAGACAGAGAAAAAAGGATAGCCCGTTCTTTTTATTAACTTGTTTTTCATGCTTCTTTAAATGAAGTGTTCTCTAACGTGGCAGCGTAGGCGTTTTACTTTTTTTTCTAACAAAATGCCCTGCTGTATCCTGAGCAAGGAGGAGGCCTCTACATGCTGCCACACTCCAGACTGCCCCATTGTCATTCTGTATGTGGCAATCAGCCCCATACAGAATTTCAATGGGCGGGAGGGGCTGCTCTTGTGCCCCAGGAGGAGTGCGAGGCGGCTCCATCAGCAGGGATGGGGCCTCTCACAGGGAGCAGCGCTGTTCCCTGTGAGAGGCCAAAATTACAGACAAAAGGCGTACGATCCGTGAAATTTAGACTGTGCGCGGCGCCCCTGGCACCTCATTACGGCGCACCGGGGCGCCACGGCGCACAGTTTGGGAAGCACGGACGTAGATGGTTGAGGCACAGCATCTTTGATATTGTAGCTGCCTGCTCAAATTCGCATATGCCTGCATGCCTGCTACAGCTTAGTGATGGAATTACACGTCACCATAAACTAATATGACCTGGGTCACACAACCTGCCACCATCATATATCGGACAATAGGAAGATTCAAATAAAGGCAGAAACAATCCTGACTAAATGGCAGCATAGCTCATATGGCAGGGTTATCTCTTCAGAAAGGCATCTTGGTCACCGCATAAGCAGTTATTACCAGACACTGTCCTCGAAAGGGGCCTTACGGATGGGCGCCGTAATGTCCGCCAGGGACCCAAAAAAGATGGTTTGGACCACCTCAGTGCACTCAACTACAATGGGGAGATTTTCTCCACTCCCCATCTTTGAGGAAGAGTGCACGCCTAAGGTGGCGCGAAAATACCTGGCCAAAACAGGGCCAGTTGATGTTTTGAACCACCCTATTGAGGTATGTCACCGCATGCCAAAAGGAGTCAATGGAGGATTATAAGTGCCCTGCAGCCCCAGCACAGTTTACTTTTGGAAGTTGCAATGGATTCGAGCAGCATCATAGAAACACAGGAATTGGTTGCAGACTCACCCGCGTGGGGACCCAGGCGAAGCAGCCAGGATAGTGGAGGATCAAGAGACACCAGCAGAGTTCGACCTACCAGGAATACCACCACAAAAGCAAGAAAGAAAATGGAGGCAATGAAAGGGACATACAGACGGACCTACCACCTGGAGCCATCCCGGTGACAGTGAGATCCAGCAGAGAGGCCAACAGGAATGCGGCAGTAGGTGAGGTTGTCGGAGCAATAATGCATGAATGTTTAAAATAATGTTCCCCCATGGTGTTTAATGACTTAAGCACACAGGGTCAGGGTTTAGTGGACATGCAGGAACCACAGGGGGGATATCTGGGCTCCCATGGCACCTGACAGACCCAGGGTGCACAAGGCTAGGATGACTGAAGGGGCAGCAGGGCTGCCCAGCATGGGAAGTCAGCAGAATAGGGCCGGCAAAGAGCTAAGGTACGGTGCAGGGCAACAGCGAGGAAGCAGTATCCCCTCTCGCAGCCGGGGCAGCACAAGCATAACAGGCAAGCCTCAGAGGTATACACAAGCCCTACACCAGGACAGCCATCAATGACAAGAGAGCAACAGAGCAAACAAGACTCATCTCCCTAGTAGTAAAGAAAGGATCTGGAGGAAGGAATGTATTGACATTTTTTTGTCTGCTTTAAATAAAGCTAGATGGGTTGGATTGAACAGTGTGCAACATAAAAGAGTAAGACAGGGGAGAAAGTAGAAGGGAGAGAAAGGAGAGAAATGCTGACAATTTGCTGGATGCATTTCGAATAATGGCATTCATTATTGTGGAGAAGTTCCCACACTGCGCAGTGGACCTCTGGCTGTAGGAGGCCAACATCCATGGGGCACAAAGGCAGTTCCCAGGGGATGCCTAGTTGGAAAACAAGAAAGGTTTTAGATTGAAAATGCAGACACAACTTGTGTTGGGATGGAATGAGGGCGATGTGTTAGGGTTCATCCACAAGATGTTGGTGACAAAGGAGGTCAGGACTTCGGCATTGAAGGGCAAGCACTCCTTTTGGATCTCTTCCTTTAAAGGGAGGCACAAGGCTTTTTAGAAGCCTAATTCACACAGAAGCTGGAAATCCTCACCCTGAGCAGCAAAATGCACCCGGATAAGAATGAAAGGAAGAAGAAGCATTAGCAGGGATGCAGAGGCTGGGGGGAACAAAAATGTGGAAGCTTTCACCTAGACAGATCCCTCATCAGCACCCACCAGCACCGGAGGCTAGCGAACAGATATCACAACAAGAAAGACGCTGCCCTATTGGTAAAGGGCTTTGAGGAAACAGAAAAGAAGACAAATGTATCATGATTCTGTTAATAGAGTTTAAACAAAATTGTTGAAAGAAGGAGGTTGTAAAAAAAACATGATGGGACAAAGGGAAGAATCAGGGAACTATTCACCTGTACAATGTTTGAAAGTATCAAATAGTTCTATGTTGCTAAGAGATAAAGGATAATGGAATGAAATTGCTGTAGTTTTGTCAACATATTACAAGCATACAATCATTCATGCAAACATCCACACAGTTGTACATACATAACACTCATACATTCCCACATGCACCTGCACACATTTATCATTCAATGAGTATTCACTGTGAAGTTGACACATAGAATGTAGAATGTTATGACACCCTTTATATGAGGTCATAGAATGCTCACTGCTGAGTTTGAGAAGGATTGCATGGATGCTGTTTGCTCTGCCAGTTTTATTATATGTGGGCCCACTGGTCTTTTACTTCACACATAAATAAGCTTGTGAAAATGCTGTTGGCATACGCCCCTCCAAAACAAAGATAAAAAAGAGCAGCCAAGGAGAAGAACAGATCAAACAACACCCTACTTAAGTTGTTGTCCAGGTCACAAGTCTGTCAAACGTTCTGTCAGAAAACACAGATTCCTCTCATTCGATGCGGGAGACTGATCCAATTGTGCAACAACATCTGTATGGTCTACTGAGGCTCAGACAGGATGTTCACTCTATAGGGATGCCTCAGGGGGATCTGAAAATTTATTGCCTGATCCTCCAGGGACATTGGTGAATACTCAAGGGAATCCTCCAGTAGTGAAATCTGCCAATTTAGAAGAGTAGAGCAATTAGAGAGTGAAGTTAATTAATGTCCGAGTTATCTCCTGACAAAAACAAGCTCAGAGGCTGAAGCTGAAGGAAGTCTTAAATAAATTAAAATACCTAACATTAGGGAGTGCACTAAAGTATCAGCCTTCTCCCACACTGGTAGAATAAACTCTAAATGGAAAATAATATCCTAAATAATACTCTTGATCAATTACTTCCACAGCGTATCTTTAGAATGAGTGCCAAAGCGCAACACGGACCATTATAGATCAATGAATCAATGAATCAGAGCATTTCTAGAGCGTACTACTCACCCGTGAGGGTCTCACGGCGCGGGGGGGGGGGTGTTGCTACTGCTCGAACAGCCAGGACTTGAGAAGTCTACTGAAGGTCAGCAGGTCCTGGGTCTGTCACAGGTGGATGGGGAGGGTGTTCCATGTCTTGGCGGAGAGGTGGAAGAAATATCTGCCGCCGGTGGTCCTTCTGTGGTTTCTTGGATTAAGGAATAACCTCCCACCCCTGTTATGAACTCAATAGAACATCCCACACTCAGACACCTAGAAAATGCTGGGTATGCATTAGAAACTGTTAAAAGCAGTCAACCTCATGTTGAAATTGCTTTTTTCTCATACCCACTCCTTGCCTGCAAAAGATAGCAGCACAAAGCAGGTTGTCCGAAGCAAATTAGTAGCATCAAATTCAGCACAATTTATCTGACACACAGCCACCTTCCTATTTATTATTGCGCTTTGTTCACTTCCAGGTTTGGCCTCCCCAGAAAAATGAGTCATTGTGGCTTAACCGGTTGTTGAACTTTTTTGGTTGGATTGTTTGAATGGGTTACGAATGAGTGTGGAGTGAGTGTCGAAGAGTATTGAGTGAGTGTGGTGTCTTTATTGTGGTTAGTTGTAGTTGTACTAAGTGTTCGTCTTAATTTCTAACAGTCAAAGTTAATGTATTATCCGAAAGTAATTCAAAGGACTTTGCAAATAAAATGAAGAATTTGAATTTGATTTTGGTGGTACATTTGATTTAAGTTCATTGTGCCTATTCTGAAGTAGTACAGTAAGTAGTGTTCAGTATTAGCATCTGTTTTGATTTTTGTTACTTTTAGAAACTTGGCATTTCCTTCCCATAGCCTTTGTGCCTGCAGCCTGTCTTGAGTCTCATGACTCGATGTATCTGACAGTTAGACTTTGTGAATTCCTCGCAGGCAGTCACACAATAGAGGGATACAGTGTGCCTCAGTAGGCCATCTTCTGGCAGGATGGAGGCAGAGCTGAGCACAGCTGCACATACACCTGAATAGCCTGTGCTCTGCCTTTACACAAAGGTCCTAACAACCCTATATTGTCACTCAGCCAGCTTGGAGCAAGGGCAGTGGAGTCAGGAACACCCATGCACTTTGAAGAACCTTCCCAGAAGCATCTCCCACCTTCCATAGGAAGGGCATCATGGTAGAAAAAGAGGACCTTCAGACCTACTCTTCTGTTTACTACTAGACCTGAGAAGGACTCTCAGAGGACTGCCTGCTACTGGGACCTGCTTGCACTCTGCCAGGCTGCTGCTGTACCTGGAAGGACTGCTTTGAATGCTAGAGCCTGCCTTGAACCCTTAGATGCCAGCCCTACTGTTAAGCCCTGCATCATCACCTGCACCCAGGACTCCCAGAAGTGACTCAAAGGCTAGTTTTCTGGCCCCCTAGTCAATGTTCCCCCCACCTTGAACCCACAACTGGACAATACCTGAATGAGTCTTAAACTCCATGGTGGTGTCCCTCCTCTCCTGCACTCTTGGTTGTGGTTTTAAAACTGCTCATATAGCCAACTTCCAAACTGGGAACAACATTTGGTAAAAAGGTTCTTTGAGAACTAGGAGGAGACCAGTACCATCCTGCACGCCTATCCGATTGAGGTGCCTCGCTGGTCGGATTGACTCTGCGGCTTCTCCTACTATGTTCTTCGACACAGCAGCAAATCCGTTTCAGCGGTTCTTCACCAAAGGGGTAATAGACCTTGTGGAACTCTCTTCAGCCACTGCCTTCTGCCTCATCCTTCTGGAGTATTTCAACTTACATTTTGACGACTAAGTCCGCAGTTGAAAACTTCACCGCAACTTCAACTCAAGGCCATCCGACAACGCCTCTTAAAGCCTTGCCCTGTTAAACTTTACCTTCTCAGACATTTTTTTTCAGTCCGAAGGCAAGATCTGGCCAGGCCCAATCCATTATTTGTATCGGAAAAGGGCTCCGACTTTGATCATAGCTCTTGCGACTGGATGTTCGCAGTTGGAGCTTTAATCTTTAAGCACTATTTTGAACCTTAAACTTTGAAAATTCATAACTCTAGTTCTCCTGATTGGGCTTTTGTCATTTGTTTGTGTCAAATAATTTATAAAAATCTACTCTATTTTTCTAAATTGGTTTGGGATCTGTCATCTGTTGTGCTTTCACTTTATTTCTGTTTGTGTGCTACATAAATACTTTACACAATGCTTGTAAATTAAACCTAACTGGTTTTTGTGCCAAGCTAAGCAGTGTTAGGCATAGGTTAATTTAGTGACTGTTCATGGTTCACTCTTACAGGGATTGTGGTTATTGCTTCACCCGAGCTCAGATCCCAGTCAACCATTAACACAATTTCTTGCAGTTCTCCCACCTAAAGAAATTATCATTGTGATTGTACGTCCATGTCCATTGTTAGCTCATTGAAATCCATTCATCAAAGACACGAATGTAGTGATATTTTCTATTAAACATACTCTTTTCCAAACAATATGGTTTAATATCCAAAAATGGTGCTGATGTTCGAGTATGAAAATACAGCTCTTCGCACAAAACAATTTAATTGCTGAAAAAGAAGAAATCGGAATCATCATTCTGTGACACTTGATTTTTCAGGCCTTTCAAGAGCATTTCTGCTAATGCACCTCGTAGCTTTTTGCCAGAACTGATGCCCTTTGATTTGATCATTTGCATGTGAATGCTTGCTGGTCATTAACATATACCTCCCGAGAAAGAGAAAAGTCATGCACGTTCAATCCCACTCACAAATGAAGCAAGTGCATTAGAAATATAGATATACTAAAAAGGCTAGGCTGTAGCACTGAAATAAATTACATTTCATACAGTATTAATAAAGGCAGGACAGCATAATGGATGACTGGGGAACCTTGTGAGATGTCTTTGGAATCATGAATAGGAAAATGAGCAGTACTTTCTATTTTAATGGTTTATTTGAAGTCAGGAAATAGACTTACACCTCGAGCAGCTGAAAAGGAAGGACAGAATGCCACGAATCTTTTCCTTGCCAAAGAATATTTTGTCCTCCTCACCTGCAGGTCCTGAATTACTTTGCAACTGTAGTTCACACCCATTCAGCACAGAGTACAATCCAGATTGCTGGTTTGATATAATTTTGTTTCACTTGCATTTCCATGAAGTATATTTTCACAGTTAAAATGTATCTTCATTCTTCATAGATTTAAATTCTGCATTGTACTAGTATTGCCTCATAGCGAACAATTAAATCCAGAAAATGTCACGTGTCTTTTTTATATAGGCCTAAACATCATTAATTAGAAATATTTATTTAACAACATTGAAACACTTTGCTTGTTTAGGAGACATGGAAGATCATCTTCTAATCGATCAAGATGAAGAGAGGTAGACACACCTTTCTATACTTCTTTTCTCTGAGCAAAGGAATGATCGAAAAATGAGTTTGTGACCAGGTGTAAGTGAAAGAATGTGCCCCCATACTTGGAAATGGCTTGTGTTCTGGCTAGACTACAGAGATTCCAGAATACAATGGTAAGACTTACGCGGAGGCTTTCCTGTCAGAAGGGAATAAATGATTCTATTCATGTTGAACATGTATTTAATTCTTAACAAATCCAACATATCACTGTTTCAATGCGATTTGGTGAAAATCTAGCGATTTTGCTTCAGGTTTGGTAGATATATTTTCCATTTGTTTAGCATTTTCATTATCTTTTGTAAATAAGTGATGCACATCCTAAATACTGAAAAAAGGCTACAGCATGAGTCAAGTCAAGAGTTCTTTATTCGATGATTAAAAATCACCATAAAAGCACATATACATACAGCTGATTAAAATCCAATTAAATCATTATCAGAACCCTGCTTGTAATACAATCTATTTTTTTTAAAGAAACTTAACAATATAAATGCATTGGGGGTCTTATCAATCAATCAATCCCCCCCTCTAGTTACCCTCAGTCGGACCGCCACTTTAAGGAAATTCATGATACAGCATAATGTCAATGGATCAGTTGCTTGTTGCAGATATAGCAGAGCAGCTTTAGCATGTTTCAATTTAGCTTGTTTTAGAATTCCTACCAAGAATCTTCGCCTAGGCATTGAATAAAAAGAACACAATAATACAAAATGAAGGGAGTCCTGCGGAGACCTATTGTCGCAGCCGCAGGCTCCCTTCTGCTCAATTGAAGTTAAAAATCCTGACGGAGACGCAAATAAATATGGTAATAAATTGAGCCTAAAACGACACATTAAAAACCTATCCTGGGCATTATACATAAGGTATAGGTATGGCTCCATTCCCTCGGTACATTTGACAAGACTATGGGCACTCACAGTTTGTTTGGACCCTTCAGCCTCAGCTCTGTGTTTTATTTTCTGGGCTAGAAAGGCTCTCTTTATGATCACTATGTCCTGAGGTACGATTGCTACCGGATCAACAAAGAGATTCTTATAGCCAAGGTTTTCTAAGCTTGCCTTTACATAATTGAGCTATGGGATGCTCATACTTTTGTCCCTTCCTAGGCAATCACTTAGAATTTCCCTGCTTAAAGACGCCTCAGGATTTGTCCAGATTTTCAACCAGTCCAGGATGGGTCTAGACTTCACCAAATCTTCGAGGTATGGCCTCCCTAGTTCTCTATGTGCTATAACAGCTGGGGTACTTTGTGGGATTTTCAGAATTGATCGTAGATATTTGTTTTCTTCCTGCTGGAGTTGCGTAGTGTTGACAAAGCCCCATACCTCTGCCCGTACATGACTTTGGAAGAACACATGGAGCCATAGAGGTTCAACACTTGTTCGGGGCACCATCTACCAACCCTCCGCCCATAGCTCACAATTGCACCATTAGTGGCAATCATTTTACAGCAACGTTCCTCCACCAGGGAATTTAAATTCTAATGATTCCATAAATTTAACAAATCCGTCTATTAAAATCTGTGGACTCTTTGGCATGCGCGCGAGCAGGACTGCGTCATCCGCGTATAATAATACCGGGATGCAACGTGACCCTACTCTTGGGCAATCTGTCTTTAAATTCAACAAAAACTGCTCTAAATTATTAATATAAAGTGAGAACAAAAAGGGACAAGAATACAGCCTTGCCGTACCCCACTCCTACATGAAGACAATTCTGTCAGTCCCCCCTCCATGTTATACCGTACTTTGGCTGAAGTGTCACTGTGGAGCTCCCTTAAGATGTTGATTAGGCCAACATCGATCCCCATGTGAGGCATAATAGACCAGAGCTTATCCCTATTCACATGAATGAAGGCGGCTGCCAAATCCATGAACCCCAGATAAATAGCTTCATTGCTGGCTTTGGTGTATTTAGCAGTCAGCATGTAGAGGTTCAGGCATTGATCGCTAGTAGACCTCCCTATCCTAAAACCGTACTGAGAGTCTGAGATAGTGTCATTTTCCTCGGTCCACTCAGACAGGCGGTTAAGGATTCCCCGGCCGATTAGCTTAGCAGACACATCTATCAGTGAAATTGGTCGTTAGCACTGGGGATCGTCCCTGTTACCCTTTTTAAAAATAGGGACAATTATAGCCGTTGACCACGATCGGGGCAAATCACAGCTAATAGCTGCATTCATGATTCTTGTCATTATTGGGGCCCACAACTCCACACAGCTCAGAAACAGGTCAGGCGGGATCCCATCTGGGCCAGGGGCTTTATTTTTTGACAACCCCTCAATTCCCGCGGTAATTTCCTTGATGGTAAAAATTACTAACTGACCCTGCTGCACCATCCCCACCTCGTCTACGATCGTTCCTGCTTCGTGGTTGTACAGCCCCTTAAAATTACTGACCCACTGTTCTGGCAGAATATTTGACCAAATTTCAGGGGCATTACCATCCTGAAAGCATGGTCTGTTGATAATTCTCCAGAATTCAGTGATGTCCCTTTTTTCTCCTGCCTCTCTTCAGTCTGCCCATGCTTCCCCCTGTAGGACTAATTTCCTTGTCTCTGTCTCGCTCCTATATATTTTTCTGCACAATGCTATTTTTTGGGTATCCCTAGGCCTAGTTTTGAGGCTACATTTGAGCTCCCTTAGGGCGCGGGAGCATTCACTATCAAACCATCTTGGTTGACAGTTTTTCCTCATCGGCACCCTTGTTTTTAACAGCCCATCTACCAGGCTAGCAATCTGCCCAAATGCACGGAGCATTAAATTAAAACGTAACATAGCATATGTCTTCAGTTTGTGAATGCTGTTTATGTGTTGCCATCGTCCTGCAATCTGTACTTTTGGATCACTGACATAATATTGCTCCTTCAAATATTGAAATGCACATATATTGGAAATGTAATATCGATAATAAAAATATCGATTACAAAATATTTTTTACCATATATTGATAACAAAAATATTGGAAACACTATTATAACTGCCTATAAATAAACTTGTAAAAAGTAAAAAATATCAATTACAATATTATCACCAACTTGACTAATAAATCCTTAAAAATACACCCCCATTTTTTTTTTAAATGAAAACAAGTAGTTCAAATAAATATATATATTTTACTCGTGCTGCTTCTGTGCCTCCCTTGGCACGTGGTAAATGGGGCGTATTCCGGCGAAGATCACCGTAATTTTTTTTTGTCAAGATCCAAGTAATCACACTCTCTCAGGACAATCCAATGTCGAAGATTTTATTGCCAGTTACACGTTTCGGGGAACACAGTCCACAAGCATTGGATTGTCCTGAGAGAGCGTTATTGCTTGGATCTTCACAAAAAGAAAATATATTCACTGAAAAAAAACATAGGTTTCAGGGACATTATAGTTAGCTGGACATTTCACTCATACAAAACCATAGAAATTCTACCGTTATAGTTAGTTCAGCTAACTATAACTTGCACACCCGCAATGCACTGCTCATGACGTCACATATTACATCATTCATGACATGGCTAGTGACAACAATGATGACATCTCAAGTGAAAAAACTGATGACATCACTGATGACATCGTCCAGTGACTGTGTGTTTCTGTAAAGTTTAAATATGTTTTATATATATTTCAAGGTGTATTGAAGAATGAGTGGGTGTATAAGTGTCTGGATGGAAGATGTATTAGGTGCATGACTGACTCTATAAGTTTATGATTAAATGTGTCTTACTGAATGCATGGGTTAGTGACTAAACTGTGTGAATGTCTGTATCAGTCTGTCTGTTGTTGTGCAAGCTGCTGCATGGGTTGGTCAGTAGCTACATGAGTGTCTATATAGGTTAATGATTGGTTGTCTGAGTATTTTTGGGGGAGATTGAGTGTGTGTGTGGGTGGGTGGGAGGTGTGTGACTCTGTGCATAGATGTGTGAGTGGTTTATTCATTGGGTGTATTGGTTCAAGAGTGCATGTGGAAACAGCTGTATGGGTGTATGTGTGTTGGTGAATGAATGGATGTCTCAGTGGTACATTTCCAAATAACTACATGTGTAAAAGGCAGTGTATGTGAGAGTTGAAGCATATAAATGACTCGACATGATAGTCAGTGATTGCGAGACTGGCTGTATGGATGAGTGTGTACTTGTATCACTGATTATATAAGAGAGTAATATGCATTAGTATCTGCATGAATAAGTTAGGTGGAGTGTGTATAATTGTATAGGGGAGGAAATGGGAGTGTGATTGATTCTTAGCATGACTGACTAGGTGTGTGAGTAACTGCATGGATGAGTGGCGGTGTGTGCGTGTCTGTACAGCTGAATGAGTGCATATGATAGTGTTGTATTGATGAATGACTACATGTATGAGTGATTGTATGGATGAATGAGTGGATGTGTGTATGGACCTAGTAATCAGTGAGTGTGTATGTAGTAACATGTATTGGTGTGTAAATGATTTAGAAAATGGTAGTCTATATTTTACAGTGGGTGAATAAAAGGTTATATTAGAGTGTGAGGAGGTGCATCAGATGTTCACGTGGATGATGTCATCAGTGAAGTCATCAGTGATGTCATCAGTGATGTCACTGACTATGTCATGAATGATGTAATATGTGACTTCATGAGCAGTGCATTGCGGGTGCATGAGTTATAGTTAGTTGAACTAACTATAACAGTGGAATTTCTATGGGTTTGTAAGAGTGAAATGTCCAGCTAACTCTAACGTTCCTGAAACCTATGGTTTTTCAGTGAATTTCTAAGGTTTTTTTAAAGGCTAATTTCTAACTATAACGTACCTGAAACCTATGTCTTTTTCAGTGAATTTCTAAGGCTTGAATACTGAAGGTCCCTGGTGGCCAAGTATCCCACCAACTGCAAACACAACAATGATGGACAGAATGTGGATCAATGTCACACATTCACCCCAGTCCAAAGATCTGGGCCCAAATCCATCGTTTTTCCACTCCACACCACCCTGGGTTAGACAATGGCGATATGCAAATCAGCGCTGACCCTGTGCCCCATGGGAACAGTCCAGTCCGAACTACAAAAGCCATGTCCTTCCCAGAACGGAAACAAGCATCCGAGGACCGGCCCGGTTTCGAGGTAACACGTCTCATCAGCCCGGCTAGCTTGACTCCAGTGGTGTGGAGTGCCTGGGACTCACGTCTGAGCATCCCCAGTTCACTTAGAGCGGTAACTGCAAACACAACAATGATGGACAGAATGTGGATCAATGTCACACATTCACCCCAGTCCAAAGATCTGGGCCCAAATCCATCGTTTTTCAACTCCACACCACCCGGGGTTAGACAATGGCGATATGCAAATCAGCGCTGACCCTGTGCCCCATGGGAACAGTCCAGTCCGAACTACAAAAACCATGTCCTTCCCAGAACGGAAACAAGCATCCGAGGACCGGCCCGGTTTCGAGGTAACACCTCTCATCAGCCCGGCTAGCTTGACTCCAGTGGTGTGGTGTGCCTGGGACTCACGTCTGAGCATCCCCAGTTCACTTAGAGCGGTAACTGCAAACACAACAATGATGGACAGAATGTGGATCAATGTCACACATTCACCCCAGTCCAAAGATCTGGGCCCAAATCCATCGTTTTTCCACTCCATACCACCCTGGGTTAGACAATGGCGATATGCAAATCAGCGCTGACCCTGTGCCCCATGGGAACAGTCCAGTCCGAACTACAAAAGCCATGTCCTTCCCAGAACGGAAACAAGCATCCGAGGACCGGCCCGGTTTCGAGGTAACACCTCTCATCAGCCCGGCTAGCTTGACTCCAGTGGTGTGGAGTGCCTGGGACTCACGTCTGAGCATCCCCAGTTCACTTAGAGCGGTAACTGCAAACACAACAATGATGGACAGAATGTGGATCAATGTCACACATTCACCCCAGTCCAAAGATCTGGGCCCAAATCCATCGTTTTTCCACTCCACACCACCCTGGGTTAGACAATGGCGATATGCAAATCAGAGCTGACACTGTGCCCCATGGGAACAGTCCAGTCCGAACTACAAAAGCCATATCCTTCCCAGAACGGAAACAAGCATCCGAGGACCGGCCCGGTTTCGAGGTAACACCTCTCATCAGCCCGGCTAGCTTGATTCCAGTGGTGTGGAGTGCCTGGGACTCACGTCTGAGCATCCCCAGTACACTTAGAGCGGTAACTGCAAACACAACAATGATGGACAGAATGTGGATCAATGTCACACATTCACCCCAGTCCAAAGATCTGGGCCCAAATCCATCGTTTTTCCACTCCACACCACCCTGGGTTAGACAATGGCGATATGCAAATCAGCGCTGACCCTGTGCCCCATGGGAACAGTCCAGTCCGAACTACAAAAGCCATGTCCTTACCAGAACGGAAACAAGCATCCGAGGACCGGCCCGGTTTCGAGGTAACACCTCTCTTCAGCCCGGCTAGCTTGATTCCAGTGGTGTGGAGTGCCTGGGACTCACGTCTGAGCATCCCCAGTACACTTAGAGCGGTAACTGCAAACGCAACAATGATGGACAGAATGTGGATCAATGTCACACATTCACCCCAGTCCAAAGATCTGGGCCCAAATCCATCGTTTTTCCACTCCACACCACCCTGGGTTAGACAATGGCGATATGCAAATCAGCGCTGACCCTGTGCCCCATGGGAACAGTCCAGTCTGAACTATAAAAGCCATGTCCTTCCCAGAACGGAAACAAGCATTCGAGGACCGGCCCGGTTTCGAGGTAACACCTCTCTTCAGCCCGGCTAGCTTGATTCCAGTGATGTGGAGTGCCTGGGACTCACGTCTGAGCATCCCCAGTACACCATTGTTGTGTTTGCAGTTACCGCTCTAAGTGAACTGGGGATGCTCAGACGTGAGTCCCAGGCACTCCACACCACTGGAGTCAAGCTAGCCGGGCTGATGAGAGGTGTTACCTCGAAACCGGGCCGGTCCTCGGATGCTTGTTTCCGTTCTGGGAAGGACATGGTTTTTGTAGTTCGGACTGGACTGATCCCATGGGGCACGGGGTCAGTGCTGATTTGCATATCGCCATTGTCTAACCCAGGGTGGTGTGGAGTGGAAAAACGATGGATTTGGGCCCAGATCTTTGGACTGGGGTGAATGTGTGACATTGATCCACATTCTGTCCATCATTGTTGTGTTTGCAGTTACCGCTCTAAGTGTACTTGGGATGCTCAGACGTGAGTCCCAGGCACTCCACACCACTGGAATCAAGCTAACCGGGCTGAAGAGAGGTGTTACCTCGAAACCGGTCCGGTCCTCGGATGCTTGTTTCCGTTCTGGGAAGGACATGGCTTTTGTAGTTCGGACTGGACTGTTCCCATGGGGCACAGGGTCAGCGCTGATTTGCATATCGCCATTGTCTAACCCAGGGTGGTGTGGAGTGGAAAAACGATGGATTTGGGCCCAGATCTTTGGACTGGGGTGAATGTGTGACATTGATCCACATTCTGTCCATCATTGTTGTGCTTGCAGTTACCGCTCTAAGTGTACTGGGGATGCTCAGACGTGAGTCCCAGGCACTCCACACCACTGGAATCAAGCTAGCCGGGCTGAAGAGAGGTGTTACCTCGAAACCGGGCCGGTCCTCGGATGCTTGTTTCCGTTCTGGGAAGGACATGGCTTTTGTAGTTCGGACTGGACTGTTCCCATGGGGCACAGGGTCAGCGCTGATTTGCATATCGCCATTGTCTAACCCAGGGTGGTGTGGAGTGGAAAAACTATGGATTTGGGCCCAGATCTTTGGACTGGGGTGAATGTGTGACATTGATCCACATTCTGTCCATCATTGTTGTGTTTGCAGTTACCGCTCTAAGTGTACTGGGGATGCTCAGACGTGAGTCCCAGGCACTCCACACCACTGGAATCAAGCTAGCCGGGCTGAAGAGAGGTGTTACCTCGAAACCGGGCCGGTCCTCGGATGCTTGTTTCCGTTCTGGGAAGGACATGGCTTTTGTAGTTCGGACTGGACTGTTCCCATGGGGCACAGGGTCAGCGCTGATTTGCATATTGCCATTGTCTAACCCAGGGTGGTGTGGAGTGGAAAAACGATGGATTTGGGCCCAGATCTTTGGACTTGGGTGAATGTGTGACATTGATCCACATTCTGTCCATCATTGTTGTGTTTGCAGTTACCGCTCTAAGTGTACTGGGGATGCTCAGACGTGAGTCCCAGGCACTCCACACCACTGGAATCAAGCTAGCCGGGCTGAAGAGAGGTGTTACCTCGAAACCGGGCCGGTCCTCGGATGCTTGTTTCCGTTCTGGGAAGGACATGGCTTTTGTAGTTCGGACTGGACTGTTCCCATGGGGCACAGGGTCAGCGCTGATTTGCATATCGCCATTGTCTAACCCAGGGTGGTGTGGAGTGGAAAAACGATGGATTTGGGCCCAGATCTTTGGACTGGGGTGAATGTGTGACATTGATCCACATTCTGTCCATCATTGTTGTGTTTGCAGTTACCGCTCTAAGTGTACTGGGGATGCTCAGACGTGAGTCCCAGGCACTCCACACCACTGGAATCAAGCTAGCCGGGCTGAAGAGAGGTGTTACCTCGAAACCGGGCCGGTCCTCGGATGCTTGTTTCCGTTCTGGGAAGGACATGGCTTTTGTAGTTCGGACTGGACTGTTCTCATGGGGCACAGGGTCAGCGCTGATTTGCATATCGCCATTGTCTAACCCAGGGTGGTGTGGAGTGGAAAAACGATGGATTTGGGCCCAGATCTTTGGACTGGGGTGAATGTGTGACATTGATCCACATTCTGTCCATCATTGTTGTGTTTGCAGTTACCGCTCTAAGTTTACTTGGGATGCTCAGACGTGAGTCCCAGGCACTCCACACCACTGGAATCAAGCTAGCCGGGCTGAAGAGAGGTGTTACCTCGAAACCGGTCCAGTCCTCGGATGCTTGTTTCCGTTCTGGGAAGGACATGGCTTTTGTAGTTCGGACTGGACTGTTCCCATGGGGCACAGGGTCAGCGCTGATTTGCATATCGCCATTGTCTAACCCAGGGTGGTGTGGAGTGGAAAAACGATGGATTTGGGCCCAGATCTTTGGACTGGGGTGAATGTGTGACATTGATCCACATTCTGTCCATCATTGTTGTGCTTGCAGTTACCGCTCTAAGTGTACTGGGGATGCTCAGACGTGAGTCCCAGGCACTCCACACCACTGGAATCAAGCTAGCCGGGCTGAAGAGAGGTGTTACCTCGAAACCGGGCCGGTCCTCGGATGCTTGTTTCCGTTCTGGGAAGGACATGGCTTTTGTAGTTCGGACTGGACTGTTCCCATGGGGCACAGGGTCAGCGCTGATTTGCATATCGCCATTGTCTAACCCAGGGTGGTGTGGAGTGGAAAAACGATGGATTTGGGCCCAGTTCTTTGGACTGGGGTTAATGTGTGACATTGATCCACATTCTGTCCATCATTGTTGTGTTTGCAGTTACCGCTCTAAGTGTACTGGGGATGCTCAGACGTGAGTCCCAGGCACTCCACACCACTGGAATCAAGCTAGCCGGGCTGAAGAGAGGTGTTACCTCGAAACCGGGCCGGTCCTCGGATGCTTGTTTCCGTTCTGGGAAGGACATGGCTTTTGTAGTTCGGACTGGACTGTTCCCATGGGGCACAGGGTCAGCGCTGATTTGCATATCGCCATTGTCTAACCCAGGGTGGTGTGGAGTGGAAAAACGATGGATTTGGGCCCAGATCTTTGGACTGGGGTGAATGTGTGACATTGATCCACATTCTGTCCATCATTGTTGTGTTTGCAGTTACCGCTCTAAGTGTACTGGGGATGCTCAGACGTGAGTCCCAGGCACTCCACACCACTGGAATCAAGCTAGCCGGGCTAAAGAGAGGTGTTACCTCGAAACCGGGCTGGTCCTCGGATGCTTGTTTCCGTTCTGGGAAGGACATGGCTTTTGTAGTTCGGACTGGACTGTTCCCATGGGGCACAGGGTCTGCGCTGATTTGCATATCGCCATTGTCTAACCCAGGGTGGTGTGGAGTGGAAAAACAATGGATTTGGGCCCAGATCTTTGGACTGGGGTGAATGTGTGACATTGATCCACATTCTGTCCATCATTGTTGTGTTTGCAGTTACCGCTCTAAGTGTACTGGGGATGCTCAGACGTGAGTCCCAGGCACTCCACACCACTGGAATCAAGCTAGCCGGGCTGAAGAGAGGTGTTACCTCGAAACCGGGCCGGTCCTCGGATGCTTGTTTCCGTTCTGGGAAGGACGTGGCTTTTGTAGTTAGGACTGGACTGTTCCCATGGGGCACAGGGTCAGCGCTGATTTGCATATCGCCATTGTCTAACCCAGGGTGGTGTGGAGTGGAAAAACGATGGATTTGGGCCCAGATCTTTGGACTGGGGTGAATGTGTGACATTGATCCACATTCTGTCCATCATTGTTGTGTTTGCAGTTACCGCTCTAAGTGTACTGGGGATGCTCAGACGTGAGTCCCAGGCACTCCACACCACTGGAATCAAGCTAGCCGGGCTGAAGAGAGGTGTTACCTCGAAACCGGGCCGGTCCACGGATGCTTGTTTCCGTTCTGGGAAGGACATGGCTTTTGTAGTTCGGACTGGACTGTTCCCATGGGGCACAGGGTCAGCGCTGATTTGCATATCGCCATTGTCTAACCCAGGGTGGTGTGGAGTGGAAAAACGATGGATTTGGGCCCAGATCTTTGGACTGGGGTGAATGTGTGACATTGATCCACATTCTGTCCATCATTGTTGTGTTTGCAGTTACCGCTCTAAGTGTACTGGGGATGCTCAGACGTGAGTCCCAGGCACTCCACACCACTGGAATCAAGCTAGCCGGGCTGAAGAGAGGTGTTACCTCGAAACCGGGCGGTCCTCGGATGCTTGTTTCCGTTCTGGGAAGGACATGGCTTTTGTAGTTCGGACTGGACTGTTCCCATGGGGCACAGGGTCAGCGCTGATTTGCATATCGCCATTGTCTAACCCAGGGTGGTGTGGAGTGGAAAAACGATGGATTTGGGCCCAGATCTTTGGACTGGGGTGAATGTGTGACATTGATCCACATTCTGTCCATCATTGTTGTGTTTGCAGTTACCGCTCTAAGTGTACTGGGGATGCTCAGACGTGAGTCCCAGGCACTCCACACCACTGGAATCAAGCTAGCCGGGCTGAAGAGAGGTGTTACCTCGAAACCGGGCCGGTCCTCGGATGCTTGTTTCCGTTCTGGGAAGGACATGGCTTTTGTAGTTCGGACTGGACTGTTCCCATGGGGCACAGGGTCAGCGCTGATTTGCATATCGCCATTGTCTAACCCAGGGTGGTGTGGAGTGGGAAAACGATGGATTTGGGCCCAGATCTTTGGACTGGGGTGAATGTGTGACATTGATCCACATTCTGTCCATCATTGTTGTGTTTGCAGTTACCGCTCCAAGTATCCCACCAGGCACATCCAGTGAGCGCCACAGACCTGCTTTTCAGTGAAGTGTTCTGAGCCCATGCCCCTTTTTACACCACTCTGGAAACGTGACTTCTGGAGCACTGCTGCGCATAGGATGAAGTAGACTTGTGTCTTGAGGTCCTCAGGACACAAGCGGACCTCATCGCCCCACCAGCAGTGCACCAGAAGCCGCATTTGCAGAGTGGTGTAAAAAGGGAACTGAAACTCCCAACTTAAAACGCGCCACAGGGCATGTTTGCACTATGGTGCAGGGAGGGGGACAGGGCCTGATGTGACAAGTGTGCAAACGCGCCCTGTGGCGCATTTTAAGTTGGGTGAATACGTCTCCTTGAATCTTGAGGGTCCCTGAGGGCCAACTAGCCCACCAGCTACCTCCAGTAAGAGTCACAGAGATGCTTTGCAAAGTGGTATACAAAGGGGGTGTGACCTTGGACCACCACTCTGCAATGCATCTCCCTGGCACTTACTGGAGGTACCTGGTGGGCTAGTTGGGCCCCAAGGACCCTTAGCATTGAAGAGGACGTAATCCTCCAACTTAAAACGTGCCATAGGGTGCGTATGCACAAATCAGGTCATGCCCCCTCCCTGCACCAGTGTGCAAATTCACCCTCTGGTGGGTTGTTAATTGGGGGATTAAATCCCCTTGAGCCCTGAGGGTCCCTGGGGTCCAACTAGCCCACCAGGTACCTCCACTAAGCACCACAGAGCTGCGTTGCAGAGAGGTGTAAAAAGGGGCGTGGCATTGGACCACCTCTCTGCAAGGTAGCCCTGTGGCGCATACTGGAGGTACCTGGTGGGCTAGTTGGCCCCCAGAGACCCCCTAGTATTGAAGGGGAATTAATTCCCCAACTCAAATGCACCACGGGGTGCGTTTGCAAAGTGTTGCCGGGAGAGGGCGGGGCCTTCGGTACAATGGCAGTCTTTTTTTTAGTTGTTTTTTTTTTAGAAGGGAGCCGGTGTGGCCCTACTCCCTTCTTTTCTCTTTTTTTGGACCCTGGGTAGCTCATTCCCCAGGGTCTGACCCCTTTTTCTATAAAAAAAATGTACACGGAAGGGGGCGACATGGGCCCCCCTCCTGTGGCCAATTCCAGCCCCTGGGATCCCATCCCCCGGGGCATGGCCACATATATTTATTTTTCTAAGGAGGAGAGGCCCAGTGGCCCACTATAGCCCCGGGGACTGCATCAACCAGGGCCAGCCCTTTCCGTTGGGGACCGTGGGGGGAACCCAAATGCCCCCATGGTCCCGCCAGCTCCCCGCCTCCTGCAGGAGACGGCATTGCTGAAATGCAGCTCCCTGTGTAGAAAAGCAATCTTCTTTGGATTTAGGAAGCGAGAGCACAAAAACTGCTCTCGCTTCCAAAATCCAAACTCATCTCTTCACTAGCCGCAGTGTGAGGTCGGTTTTGCCCACCCCTCACTGTTCCGGTCCCAGAGAACTGCCACTTGGATGACCCACTGTGCTTCATAACCCATGGTAACTTACTGATAAACGTTGATTCCGTTTCTTGTTATGACAGTGCAGGGCATGGCAGCAGCCACCATCCCCTGTGAAGAGGGCAGTGATGTCGAAGATGTGGATCCAGCCACCTGTTGGTACAGCGGTGTCTGTTGTACCAGCCTTGTGCTACCCAGGACTGCTGGAAACTACCACCGAGGCTGCCGGATGGGGGAGGGCGACAGTTCTCAGAACAGCAGGGTGTCTGTAGTACCAGCCTTGTGCCACCCAGCACTCCTGGAACCTAACACCCAAGTTTGCCGGGTGGGGGGGAGGGTTATCTGAGCAACAGCGTGCCTGTGGTAACAAGCCTTGTGCCACCAAGCGCTGCTGCAACCTACCACCTGAGACTTGCAGGGGGCAGGTGGGGACTTCTCTGAGCAGTATCTTTTTTAACAGGTCTTGTGCCACGGAGCGCCTTGCATTAGGTGTGTTGTGTTTTGTGTACATCTGAATTCTATATAAAAGTGCTGTCTCATGTTGATGATTTGTGTGCTGTGTTCGCATTTGGTTGTGTTTTGTCGGTATATGCTAGCTATAGTTATGATGGGATATCTGTGTGTTGGGTGTGTGTGTTTTGCTGTTAGTTTATGTTCTGTTTCCTAGGTGTCCCCAGGTGGCGGTGTTACATATGATGGTCCTGTGTGTGCGTCTGTGCTGTGTCTATGGGGTGTGCCATTCTTGTGGTGTCTGTCTATATTCTGTGAGTGTTGCACTGTCTCTGTGTAGGTTTTGTGAGTCGTGTGGGTCTGTAAGTGCAGTTGTGTGTGTGTTGTGTATGCCTATGTACTGTTTGTGCTGTGCAAGAGTTGTCTGAGGGGCTCGTCTGTTCACATGAGTTGTGTGTTTTAAGAGTGTTGGGGAGGATGTTTTTCGGGCCACACCCTGGCTTCTTTTTGTCTCTACCCTCTCTTGGCCGCCTCAATACTCTGTCGTTCTCTTTTCTCCATCTTCTCCCTCCACCTCTTTTCTACTCGTTCTCTAATAATGTTTTCTTTTTCTCCAACTCTCCTCTTTTCTCTTCCTCCATTTTTTTGGTCCTGCCACACTTAGGGCGAACAAAGCGATACAAAAGGGGATGATGGACGGAGCGTTTGAGCAAATCAAACACTCACCCCAAGTCAACTGATCTGGGTTTAATCCATCACCATTCTTTAGCCCACTCAGCCACCCCATTTCAGACATGGCCATATGCAAATCAGTCTGACCCTGTGCCTCATGGGAACAGTCCAGCCCGAACTGCCAAGCCATGTCTTCCATGGACCGAAAACAAGCATCCTGGGACCGGTTTCGGATTCATTATCCTCATCAGCCAGGCTATCTTGAATCCAGTGGCCAAGTGAGCAAGGGACTCACGTCTGAGCATACCCTGCCACACTTAGGGCGAACAAAGCGATACAAAAGGGGATGATGGACGGAGCGTTTGAGCAAATCAAACACTCCCCCCCAGTCAACTGATCTGGGTTTAATCCATCACCATTCTTTAGCCCACTCAGCCACCCCATTTCAGACATGGCCATATGCAAATCAGTCTGACCCTGTGCCTCATGGGAACAGTCCAGCCCGAACTGCCAAAGCTGTGCAAAGTCAGAAGATCTTGCATAGGCGAGACCTATTGTCTTTGCCAATGCTTGTCATGGGTGAAAGTGGACTTCACAAGCAGCAGACACATCCCTGATCAACATAAACAAAGCAGTCCTGATCCACCATTCCAAGATTGTTTAACTGCTTTGGTGGGGTTGGAGGTAATGAATGAAGAGGGGTGGAGGCAGCAACACTGAGAAGGGGTGGGCAAGAGGGATAGAAGCACCATGCATGTGTGGGAAGAGGGAAGAATAAATATTACCTCAATCACAATCTGAGCAGAGGATGGGCACTAATTAAGTCCAATCTATTTCTGCTTGGTTCATACTCCACAGAAAGGAAAGCAAGCGACGCTTGGCGTATGCTGGCCAATTAGGATGCAGCATAGAAGAGTGACAAATGAGCAAACAAATGGTAAGAAACGGGTGGGCTGCAAGCCACTTGTCCACAATAGCCTCTGAAGCAAGAGTGCAAATGCAAACTGCACATTCACAAGCTGCGCATGCGCTGTCACAGTCGAGATCTAAGAAGAGGCCAAGTGCATGGACGCCTGGAGAAGAGGGGTTCTGGAATCAGAAACTGCACTGTTGGAGGGAGGTACCCAAAGGTTGTGTGGACCAGAATCCATTGTGCGATAGGGTCTGTTGACTGCGGGAGCAAGGAGCACACAGGGTATGAGGAACCACCTTGTCTGAGGAACCCACCAGGTCCAGGACCGCCCGACGGGGGCCCCAGTCCCCTAATCAGATACTTCAGAATTTGAAGTTGTTCAAACCTGGGGGACAGTGTGAATTAAAGGAGCCCACCTTTATATCGTATGGTATGCATTCACTGGGGACATCAAACCATGAGTGGGAAGGATCAAGGGGTACCCGAAGGAGGGATGTCCTCCTCATAAAGGGGATGAAATGTGAAGTTTCAAGTCTATACTCACACTTAGAAACCACCAGGGATGTGCAGCTCTTATCCTGTCACCAAGGAACTGTTCACCAGGCTGCATCCATTTTTGGTAAAATACTACCAGTGATTTAAATGTGCCTGTGCTCTCAGCTACTGAGTACTAGCCCCCTTAATTTAAAAGCAGAGCTCAGTAAGAGTGTACGAAATTTAGAGGGAGAGCACCCCCCACTTCTCAGGCACAGACAGGTACCTGGGGATAGTAGGCACATACACTTTTGTATATCCAGACCAAGCTCCAGATAATATAGTGGATTCATGTACTCGTAACACACTTTTGCGGGTCAGTGGGGTTGCGAAATAGCCAAGTTCTGTTATGTACATTGGTAAACACATTGCGACTGTCTGTCTGGCCTCAATGCACCTTCGGGATCTGGGCACTCTTTGCTGTTCTAGGGTACTTGCTGACCAATCAACAATCTACTAAAATTGTGCTTGTTTTTGTTTCAAATGTTACAGAGGGTGTTGTGTCGGTGGTGGCCGGTCTGGTGAGGACAGTGTAGATCTTTTGTCAAAATGAGCCTAAACTGGGGAGTCGCAGGCACGAACCTTTATGGTTGTGTGTGTGGTTGCATGCTCATTGTGTGTGGGTATGAGGATCCCAAAGGATATGTGAGAGTGAGTGATTGTGAGAGTGGCTGTATGGATGAGGGTGTTCTTGTATCACGGATTGTATAAGAGAGTAAGTATGTGTTAGTCTCTGTATGAATAAGGGATGTGGTATGTGAATAACCGTATAGGTGAGTAAATGGGAATGTGAATGATTCTTTGAATGATTGACTAGGTGTGTGAATAACTCTATGGATGAATGGCGATGTGTGAGTGTCTGTATAGGTGTATGAGTGCAAATGATAGTTATGTATTGATAAGTGACTGCATTTATGAGTGACTGTATGGGTGAATGAGTGGACGTCTGTGTATACCTAGGAATCATTGAGTGGGTATGTAGTAACTGGTATTGCTGTGTCTATGGTTAGGAAAATGGTTATCTGTATTTTAAAGTGGGTGTATCAAAGATTTTATTAGGGTTTGAGGAGGTGCATCAGATTATCATGTGGATGATGTCATCAGTGATGTAATTTGAGATGTCATCAGTGATGTCACTGACCATGTTGTGAATGATGTAATATGTGATGTCATCAGCAGTGCATTGCGGGGGCGCGAATTATAGTTAGCTCAACTAACTATAACAGCCGGTTTGGTACGAGTGAAATGTCCAACTAACTATAATTCCCTGAAACCTATGTTTTTTCCAAGTAAATTTCTATGTTTTCTTAAATGCTAATTTCTAACTATAACGTCCCTGAAACCTATGTTTTCTTCAGTGAATATATATATTGCATAATTTGATATATATATATATATATATACATATATTATCCCAAAGTGCCTCTGAACTCAAAGAGGCCACTCCGTGCAAGATGGGTTTACAAAAGCCTTTTATTTTTTACAGCTGCACATCAACGCTAGAAATAATCTGTTCCCTGACGCGTTTCAAAGCAACATGCTTCTTCTTCATGGGGCAGGCTGCAAGTGACGAAAGAAACACGCAACCATCGCTTTCCATTTTTGTATGCTCTCTCCAGTGAGGCATACTGGTAGTTGCAGTTCAAGATTCCCCTTGGTGGGGTCCGTTACTAAACAAGATTTGATTTGATTTTGGGTTTTATAAAGTATGAATAATCATCCTGAGGTGTCCCAGCGCTCAGAAACAAAGAATGAAAAAGACAAAGGGTTCAGGGAAGTGCCATGTTTTTAAAAGCTTGCGAAACTCCAAAGAGAGGGAGCAGATTTTATTTCTAAGGGAAGCCTATTCCAGTTTTCAGTTGTACAGTGCATAAAACTCCAACTTCCCCAGGAAGAGAGCTTGTAGGGTGGCACAACCAGATTCATGGCTTTGCTGGACCTAAGAGTCCTGTTAGGAATGTAGTTTTTTCTCTTAAAAAGGCTTAATCTTGTCCCTGAAGTGCTGTGTATGTGACGCACAGTGCTTTAAAACAAATCATACGATGCACAGGGAGCCAGTGAAAGCTCACCAAGGCCTGTGAGGCCGACTGAACATCAATATTTTCATCAGCATCCTCGCCGCGGTGTTCTGAAGAATCTGCAGTTTTTTCAAGGGAGCTTTAGGTAAATTAGCATATAGTCCATTGCAATAGTCCAACTTGGACAATACAACGCTAAGAACGACTGCTTTCAGCAGGTTTAGGGTAAGGAACAGTACTATTTTCCTGATCGTACGAAGTATAAAGAAGGCTGTAGAAATTATCCTATTGGTTTGTACTTTATAAGTCAGTTTGTCATCAATCAGGTTTCCCAAGTATTTTACCATTTTCACTGGAACCAGGAGCAAACACAATTACTCCAGTCAACAAGAGGGATTCCAGAAGGAGGTGTTTTCCCCAAATAAGATGACCTCCATTTTTGCAGAGTTCAACCTAAGGCAATTCTCATCCATCCAAGCACCGACCTTCCTCATGCAATTATGAAATGTCTCAGTTATGTCAGGGCTATTCCTAGAAAGGGAGACAACACTTTGTGTGTCATCCGATTATGAGACAATTGATAGACCAAAGGGAGTTTACCTGGGCCGCAAATGGAGTAACATAGGTATTAAAAAGTCTTGGACTCACAGAGGAGCCTTGGGGAACAACTCATAGTAAGGAAAATGCTTTAGATGTAAAATCCCTCCTGACAGTTTGGATTTCTTCTGTAAGAAAGTATCTGAAAAGGGCTAAAACTGCCTCTTTCATACCCAGCTCTTACTACCGATCTATAAAAAGCTTCTGCCTAAAGATGGAAGCAATATCATTAAGTGAAACAGCGTAGGTACCTGTTGAACGCATTTGCAGACCGGTATTCTGTCTGGTCTCCTCACCATCTTATTTGTGCATATTTGCCTTCATCCAGATGGATGAAGAGAGATAACATCATACTAGTATGTACAAAATTGATAAAATACTCCACAGTTTAGATCTAGTTCTAGAAATCATAGCAAAGGCCGACTTTAGGTCGACAAACGCGTTATGCAAACTGCCTCTATGGATCATTGCAATTCTCCAGTATATTAACAGAAATTTAAAAGCCTGGTCAATAGTTGAGACCTTGGTATAGAAGCCAGCTTGAAAGGGGCTTAGGATATTTTTCTTATCTATCCAATATTGATTCTTATTAAGTAGGCAATGACCAAAGATTTTCTGAATACAATCGATAAGGCTTATCAGCCAATAGTTAGATGGTGGGGAACTGTTGTCTCTTTAAATGCGGGTAGGACTATAGCACCTTTCCAAGAATCAGGAATGGGGGGCCCTGCTACAATTGGATTGGCAAAGGCCAAAACTCACTGAGATCAGGGCTATATGTTATCTAAAAAAAATCAGCAGGGATGCCTTCCGGGCCAGCTGCACACCCAAGAATTCAGGACTTGAATGATATCTGCAGTTTCACACATCAGCGTGTTGCTAGATGTTGTTTGGATTGGTATAGAAATGGTGGGTGTTGCGGAATCCACAGAATCAACAGCATATAAACTGTCCAAATATTTTACTCAATCAGAGGCGGACACATTATTATCTAAGTTCTGGGTGGCTCTTGAATGATCTTGAGCCACTAGGGCCCAGGAATTTGGACGAATTGCCAATGGAACATGAGTCAAACAGGGCCCTACTCCTTTCTTCATCCCATTCGTTTTTTGCATGCACGCTAGCCTTTTTGTATGCTTTCCTTAAGACAGGTATTTGAGCCAGATAATATCAACTATACCAAAGCACCAAGAATATATAATAAAGGAAGTATGCATAAATATTAGTTTAAAAAACTCATCCAACCAAAAATACACCTAACTCCCTAAATCTTGACAAACTTGCAACAAAATGCCATATTTAATTGATATAACCTTTTTTCTTTTTCAACAGAAAAATCATGACATGCTCCTCATTATAACAAGGTAAAAAAGAATTTCAAACCCATGCAAATCGTCTCAATAAAACATAAGTAAGTAAAAAAATGAAAAAACTGCATTTATTTAAATATTAACAAAGAAGCAACGGTCAATTCATAATATATGTATACTGTTAAACTATTTAGATATACAATGACAGAAGAGACTAACTATGTCACTTCACAGAAACAAGCATTAAACCATATGGGTTACACCTACAGACAAGAATTTGCATCAACAGAAAGCATAAACTGGAAATGTACTACATTTTATTCATATGCATGCTATAAGAGGTCAACTACAAGAGATCATTTGTAATAAATCGAAAAGGAGCACAACCAGACACACAATGTTACAGAAATAGAAATTGGAGCATTCTTTCAATATATGAGAAGTAAGCAATAGGTCCCATACACCTAAAAGCAAGGAGCCCTGAATAACCAAGGAGAGGGGGCCACTACCTACCCGCTGTTTTGCTTGCCGCCACCGGGAACCGCAGAGGAGGAGTCGCAAGGGTGCCTGCCATCAGTTTCCCCCGCCGCCAACGCCTGTATCACCTGAGGCCGCAGATGCAGAGCGGGGAAAACTACACCCCGAAAGACCCTTAGCGGCCGGACACCGCACACGGAGTTTCCGCGCCCGTCGGCGCATAAAACTGAGCCTGCACTTTAGGGGAGCGGGAGCCCTGAATAACCAAGGAGCGGGGGCCACTACCTACCCGCTGTTTTGCTTGCCGCCACCGGGAACCGCAGAGGAGGAGTCGCAAGGGTGCCTGCCATCAGTTTCCCCCGCCGCCGCCGCCGTGTCACCTGAGGCCGCGGACACAGAGCGGGGAAAACTAGACCCGCCAAGACCCTAAGCGGCCGGACGCCGCACACGGAGTTTCCGCGCCCGCCGGCGCATAAAACTGAGCCTGCACTCCCGCGTCGAGGGACCGCGCGCGGGCATCGCAGGGCTGAGCCCGGGCAGAGGGCGGGGCAGGAGGAGGCAGGGCAGGGCTGGACCCTCTACATCTATGCATGGGTAAGCGCAAGCAAAATACTAATACTGATGAGGGGGGGAGTAAAGCCAAGGTGCCAAGACATTCAAACACCATTATGTCGTATCTGTCATCCGCTGTGGGGGCACTAACTAAAGAGATCGCAAACACAGAACACGAACTGGGATTGATATCGACCTCCCTTTCTAATGTATCCAACTCTCAGGAGACACAGTTATCTGTTGCTGTTGCCGTCCCCCCTATCCCTTTGGACCCAGTGGTCATCATTTCAAATCCTACCCCCCCTGCCACATTGGACATTGGCCCGACACAGGACAATACTCTAATACCGCACGCACCACCGAGTACCCAGCTTAATGGTCTACCTTCACCGAAGCAGAAACAGGGGAATAACAATAATGTACCAGGCATACTCATTACACCTTCGGACATACTGGGAGAAAAGCTGGAGGCCCTCTTTGTTGCCAGGATTGAGCCTCTGCTTGTGGGTATCGCTAAAGACATTGTGGAGACATTGAACACTTGCTTGGAAGGTCTTTTAAAGAATTGTTCCTTGATAGACAGACTCGCCAATGCTCATATCCCGCTCTCAGAGGTCCCAAACACAGACAGAGCAACACAGGGAGATGGTTGCATGGAGATGGTCAGTCCCAGGGGAGCGGATCCACCTTCAAGTGGGGCGGTGCTTGTTGAAGAAGGACAGCTGGTTCTTAGTGCCCCTCTCCTGAGTCGGGATGCAATCGTTCCCAACCCTATTGACCCAGCACGTGCTCGGAACCAGCATAGCACACTTACCAACAGGAGGGCGGTGGCCAGCAAATCCTATTTAGATCTACCCACGGAAGCTGCCCCACTGGTTGCAGTCTTTATTGGGGTTCCCCCACTCAAAGAGAGTGAGCGGGAATCCGCTGATGACCTTATGGCTAAAACTAACACCTGGTGCGCTGATGCCTGCTGTGGGGAGAACATTTCTAATAAGATCATTTTTGCTAGGAGGGTGGGTTGGATTGGGAAGCAGCCAAAGAATATCCAGGGGGATTGTGTAGTAATCAACTTTGATAGGGCCAACCTGGCAGATAGACTATTCTGGGATCAATCAATCAATCAATCAGGGCATTTATATAGCGCACTACTCACCCGGAGGGTCTCAAGGCGCTGGGGGGGTGGGAGGGGGGTCCGCTACTGCTCGAACAGCCAGGTCTTGAGCTGCTTCCTGAAGGCGAGGTGGTCCTGGGTCAGGCGGAGGTGGGTCGGAAGGGAGTTCCAAGTCTTGGCAGCCAGGTAGGAGAAGGACCTTCCTCCTGTGGTGGCTCTTCGGATGCGGGGGACGGCGGCGAGGGCGTGGCTTGTCGATCGAAGCTGGCGTTTGGGAGCGTAGAAGTTGAGGCGGCTGTTGAGGTAACCTGGTCCTTGATTATGTAGGGCTTTGTGTGCGTGGGTGAGGAGCCGGAAGGTGATTCTCTTGTTGACCGGGAGCCAGTGCAGGTCTCTAAGGTGTCCGGAGATGTGGCTGCGGCGGGGGATGTCCAGGATGAGTCGTGCTGAGGTGTTCTGGATCCGCTGGAGTCTCTTCTGGAGTTTGGCGGTGGTTCCAGCGTAGAGGGAGTTGCCGTAGTCCAGACGGCTGGTGACGAGGGCCTGGGTGACCGTCTTCCTGGTCTTGGTGGGGATCCATCGGAAGATCTTACGTAGCATGCGCAGGATGTTGAAGCATGACGAGGAGACGGCATTGACTTGTCTGGTCATGAAGAGGGAGGAGTCCAGGATGAAGCCCAGGTTGCGTGCGTGGTCTGTTGGTTTGGGTGCGCTGCCCAGGGCGGGGGGCCACCAGGAGTCGTCCCAGGCGGAGGGTGAGGATCCCAGGATGAGGACTTCAGTCTTGTCTGAGTTCAGTTTCAGGCGGCTGTTCGACATCCATTTGGCTACGTCTGTCATCCCTTCGTGCAGGTTGGCTCTGGCGGTGGCGGGGTCGTTGGTGAGGGAGAGGATCAGCTGGGTGTCGTCGGCGTAGGAGATGATGTTCAGGTTGTGCTGGCGTGCGATGGTTGCGAGGGGGCTCATGTATGTTATGTTATGTTATGTTACTTTATTTCTTTTATAGCGCACGGCAACTCCGAGGAGCATCCCGGCGCTTTGGCAAAGAAAGACAGCATAGAAAGCAACCACACAACAAAAAACAGAAAGAAAAACTATTTCTTAAAAAGCCATGTCTTCAGATCCTTTCTAAAGGTCAGAAGACAGGGAGCCGATCTCAGGGACACTGGTAATTCGTTCCATGCCTTGGGTGTCAGATAGCGGAAAGAACGACCTCCCAATCGTGCACGACGAATTACAGGAACTTTAAGCAAAGACAGACCCGATGACCTGAGATTCCTGCTTGGCACATACCGGGAAACGCGTTTCCCAATATATTTGGGGCCAATACCATTAAGGGCCTTGAAGGCCACAGTCAGGCATTTAAAAAGGACCCGCTTGGAGATGGGTAGCCAATGAAGAGTGTTCAATAAGGCAGTGGCGCCAGCTCTCCTTGGGAGTCCAAAAATAGCACGGGCTGCCGAATTCTGGACTACTTGCAAACGGGTCATAAGATATTTTGGTAGACCCAGAAAGAGAGGGTTTGCGTAGTCCAGACGCGACCCGATTAATGCCTGTACGACTGTTTTCCTGTGATTGAGTGACAGTAGAGGGAAAAATTTCCTCAACATCCGTAAGATGCCGAAGCACTTCCCAACAATGGACAAGATGTGGGGTCCAAAGGATAACTCACAGTCCACTATCACTCCCAAGTTCTTCGCCTTCGCAGCAACCTTGTCAGGAGGAAACATATCCTGAGGCCACCAGGATTTCCAGTCATGTTCCGGTGCGCAACCGAAAAAAAGCAACTCTGACTTGTCAGAGTTGCATTTTAAGCCATGACCTCTGAACCACTCAAACACCGCACCAAGGCAATCCCTGATCTTTATGCCATCAAATGACCCCTCCCTGTCACATGTGAACAGGAGTTGGGTGTCATCAGCGTAAGACACGATCCGGGCGCCAAAAGATTCCGCGACTTCCGCCAGAGGGGCCATAAAGATGTTAAACAGCATAGGGCTGAGAATGGAGCCCTGCGGGACTCCCACCTCTAGCGGAGCCATATCAGCGGAAAAAGGGGGCGCCCAGATCGTTTGCCGGCGGTCGGCCAGAAATGATTTTAGCCAGTTCCACACCGTTCCACGAAGGCCACACTCCCAGAGTCTTACAAGGAGGGCATCATGAGGAACGGTGTCGAAAGCCGCCGACAAGTCAAGCATGACTAACACGGCCTTTCCCCCCGAGTCGAGTACTTCCCTGATAGCATCAGTGACCTCCAGCAGAGCCAGCTCCGTGCTAAAATTAGCTCGGAAGCCGGACTGCGAGGAGTGCAATAGGTCGTTTCCTTCGATGAAACTGGAAATTGTCCTATGCACATACCGCTCGGCCACTTTTGCCAGAGCAGGGAGAAGGGAGATTGGCCTGTAGTTGGCATGTATCAAGGGATCCAAGGTGGGTTTTTTGAGCAGTGGTAAAATCATGGCTCGCTTCCAGGCCAGAGGCACCTCCCCTGTCGACAGAGATGTATTCAACAGGGGGTTCACCAAGATGTTAATGGCGGGAGCCACTTTTCCCAAGCATTTAGCCGGACATGGATCTAAAGGAGAGCCGGATTTCAGGCCGGACAACAACTCCAAAGATGTACTAAGATCCATAGGGGGAAATGCAAAAAGGAAAGGGCCATGGTCTTCCACCGAACGAGATGGCGGTGGGTGGCTCACAACCGGTTGCGCACTAGAGAGAGAAGCCTGGATGGCTGTAATCTTACTGACAAAGAAGGTGGCAAGTTGTTGTATCCACGCGTCCGTATGAGTATGGTTAGGGGTGCAGACAGCAGGAGAGATAAAGTCCTGGACCACTTTGAAAATTTCTTTGCAGACATTATCAGCCTCATCAATACGATGTTCAAAATAGACCTTTTTAGCATCCCAGATAGAATGATGATAGGCTTTAATGGCTGCCCGAAATTTCAATTTCTCCGCTGGGTCGTAAGTCCGCCTCCAGGCCCTCTCAGCCCTCTTACACTCCTGACGTTGGGTCCTCAACTGAGGAGAGAACCAAGGGGCAGACGCCCTACGCTCTCCTAGTTTAGATCTTTTAATGGGGATTAAAGTCTCAAATCTTGCCAACAGCCATTTATGCAAGAGAGCAAGATTTTCCTCCAAATTTCCAACAAGGGGGCAAGGTGAGGAGATAAGAGCCTCAGACAGCATGTCCCCAGAGAGCAGATGAAACGGGTGTGAAGTTCTCGCAGCCACAATTTCTCTCTCCCGAACCGAGGCAGTAACCAGCAAAGAAAAGGAGATTAAAAAGTGATCCAACCAGAGTACTGGCTGTGTGGCACAGACCGAAATGGGTCTTGTTGAGAATACCTGATCTAAGGTATGGCCTTTATTGTGTGTAGGGCCTTTCACAAAGGGGAATAACCCTAACGGAGCCGTAATATCATTGAGTTTTATAGTGTCCGGGTCGCAACTATTGTCCATATGGACATTGAAGTCTCCCAGGAGAATACAGTGGTCTGACCTGAGACAAGAGACTGCTAATGCTTCTTGCAGTTCATCAAAGAAAGGCCCTATTGATCCAGGGGACCTATATATAAGTATCCCAGTGCAAGCCTGGAGGGAGGAAAGATGTAAGGTGAAACCAAGTGCTTCACATCCCTGTATATTCTCCACCAGAAAGGTAGAGCAGGGAGTACTCTTTTCCACAATAAGAGCAACTCCCCCACCTCTGCCCGATGTTCTATCCCTCCTGAAGATGGTATAATTCGGAGGGATGGCATTTGCCAAGTCTGGCGCGGAGAAATCACCCAACCAGGTCTCGGTCAAAAACAGACACTTAATGCTTGACTTATACAGCAAGTTCCAAATGTCGCTAGAGTGACAGTTCACGGACCTAGTATTGAGGAGGAGACATTGAAAGGGTACCGAAGTACTGTCGAGCCCGTTATCGGCTGGTGCCGGGAAACACCATGCACATGACGGGCAGCCTTTCCTTAGTTTCCTACCACCAGGAAAGAGATAGGAACATTTCCCTCGAGGGAGACGTAGAGCGAGAAGCTCAGCTGAAGAATAGGTCGGCATAATACAGAAGTTAAAAGCAACAATGACCAATAAAATACTAACCACAGGAACAGCCCCGAAAAGCCGTCCAGCCCCGTACGCCTCCGGGACGCTGACGGGCGCAGACGGGCTGGACTCAGGCGTGACTCCGGCGCTGCGTAGGCGCACCCGCTGCGCGATCCCGCTGCGCTCGCAAGGGAGCTTTATGTAGGCGAACATCCACCCCCACCGAGCGCTGGTCCGCTCGTGGTCACCGCCCCCCTCCCGGCAAAACACCACTCCAAGATGGCGGGCGCTGTTTTTTTCCACCCCGGGACCCGGACCCGCTACAGCAGCGGTGATAGCACGATTACAGTGCAAGTGTGAGGAAAGAGACGCCCCAGAATAAAAACAGGGAAGAAAACCAAACAGAATGTCAAAATAATAAGCAGGTATGAATTAAAAAGTATAGCGCGATGTTGCAGCGCAAAATGCGGCGCGCTATGCAGGGCAGCCTTTACCTGGCAAGGGAGAGCCTGGAAACCGGTCGCCTTATGTAGGCGAACATCCACCCCCACCGAGCGCTGGTCCGCTCGTGGTCACCGCCCCCCTCCCGGCAAAACACCACTCCAAGATGGCGGGCGCTGTTTTTTCCACCCCGGGACCTGGACCCGCTACAGCAGCGGTGATAGCACGATTACAGTGCAAGTGTGAGGAAAGAGACGCCCCAGAATAAAAACAGGGAAGAAAACCAAACAGAATGTCAAAATAATAAGCAGGTATGAATTAAAAAGTATAGCGCGATGTTGCAGCGCAAAATGCGGCGCGCTATGCAGGGCAGCCTTTACCTGGCGTTTACCTGTAGACGTTGAAGAGTGTTGGGCTGAGCGAGGAGCCTAGAGGAACGCCGCAGATGACTTCGGTGGCTTCCGATCTGAACGGGGGGAGGCGGACTCTCTGTGTCTTTCCGGCGAGGAAGGAGGTGATCCACTCCAGTGCCTTCTCCTGGATTCCGACGTTGCTGAGGCGCTGTACTAGGGTACGGTGGCAGACAGTGTCGAAGGCCGCGGAGAGGTCCAGGAGGATGAGGGCCGCTGTTTCTCCGTTGTCCAGCAGGGTTCGGATGTCATCGGTGGCTGCGATCAGGGCGGTCTCGATGCTGTGGTTGGCCCGGAAGCCAGACTGCGAGAGGTCGAGGGAACCGTTCGTCTCGAGGAAGGCGGCCAGTTGCTTGTTGACGGTCTTCTCGATGACTTTTGCAGGAAATGGGAGCAGCGAGATGGGGCGGTAGTTCTTGAGGTCGGTGGGGTCGGCTGATGGCTTCTTTAGTAGAGCGCTGAGTTTGGCGTGCTTCCAGCTCTCCGGGAAGGTAGCGGTGTCGAAGTGTTGGTTCAGCCATATCACCGAGAGATCAGATGAGACCGGTTCCCTGGGGTATTTTTATCCTCCCAAAGTGTGGAGCATGGGACAACATCGACACCCAGAGAGAGGCCGGGTTTTGAGTCCAGCCCAGGGTTTGGGTAGTTCCAGTGGGTTCAAATTCCCACAACCTCAGATGCCTGAGATTGCTCCCCAGGCAGTATACCCCGGGGTAGCCCATAGATCGACAGAGAGTTGTGGACCGATTCTGAGTAATCGTTTCACCCCTCTGTCAGGACTTGAGGAAATTGATTGACTACCAGACCCGATGCTGCCTCCCATGGACGGGACTCATGACCCTGAAGAGGAAGCAGCTTTCAAAATCCTTAGCTGGAACGTGGCTGGAATCAGAGCCAAAAGAAAAGATGAAGAATGGGTTGGCTTTGTTACCCGCCACAAAGTTATAGCATTCCAGGAAACATGGGACACCACACCCAGTTTTTTGGTTATACGGCTTCACCAGCTTCGTTGTCCCTGCAGCCCCCAGCAATGCTGGCAGAGCTAGGGGAGGCCTTATATTTCTCTTTTCATTAAAAATTAAAGGGACTTTAAGAATGGTTAAAATTGCCTCACCAAATATTTTAATTGTAGAAAGGGAAATCACTCCTGCTCGGAGTACCATTTTCATTATTTTTATAACTCGTTGAACAGGGAGAATGGCAATAATAATATTGCTACCCTGGAATCCTTTTTAATCACTGCCAGTCAAAATAAATATACTAATTCTGAGCTAGTCCTTTTGGGCGATTTTAATATTCACCCTTGTAGTGACCTGTGTGGCATAAGTAAATATGAGGGGCCAGCTGGGCTAGAGGTTCCCCACTTTGAGCACACCAAAGCTGGAGAGGAGCTAGAAGACTTGTTGGCCAATAGTAATTTAACTGAGCCAATTTCTCCGGAAGGGGGGCAAGAACAATCACTTACAAGGGATCGGAACCTGGCACCATTATCGATTATATATTCCTGTCTTCAGGCATTTTCAGCAGGGTTATCTCTTACAGAACCATTTCGTCTCCATACAGCGATCATAATCCTGTTGTACTTGATGATCTTTGGGGGGACTTCATGAGACCTATGCCTTGCCTTGCTAAGCCGAGGACTGCCTTACGCTCGGTGGATCAGGGGAGAAGGCAAAAGTGGGCAAATGTGGCACCTAAAAACTTTTATGATGAGCTCCTCCCAAAAATAGAGGAACATATGGCGATTTGTCAGGACACTAAGGCCTCAGATTATGACATAATAGGGGCCTTTGAAGCAATTTGCAGTCAAATCTCGCACAATTTGACGACGAGAACAAGGCAAAAACTTTTGTCGCTGGTTTGACTCGAACTGCTCTAAAGCGCATAGAGCACTAATAGCAGCCTTAAAACATACACCGAGGGACAAGGCGGTCATTACCTCCTTAAGGAAGGAGTACAAACAAGCACTTAAAGTTAGGAAAGATGATATTGAGAAAGCTGCTTGGGAGAATCTACTTTGCACGGACGTCCTGCGGGACAGTAGGCAATTTTGGGCTATAATTAATCAGCCTTTTTTCCGACTCGGCTAACACTGATATGGATTGTGTCATCCTGGATGACAAATGGCTGGGCCACTTTAAAGCAGTGTATGGAGACACGGCCACAGATAGCTATGAGAAACCCCATGTTAGCCATTGAGGCTGAACCTATGTGCTTTAATCAGAGCGAGGTAGAGAAAGCCATCTTAGCCACAACAAAGAACAAAGCCCCGGGCCCCGATGGGGTTCCTGCAGATTTTTATATATATTCGCTTATTTATTTTTTATTTATTTATGGAATTTGATAGAGCGAATGGCTACCCCCACCGGGGGTGTCCCGGCGCTGAGGACAGGGACTTCAGAGATTAGACAACTAGCAGCGTGAGAACAGGTATGTTTTTATCTTGGATCTGAACAGACATTCTGATTCGGTAAGTCTAAGGTCAAGCGGCAGAGAGTTCCACAGCTTGGCGGTGACTACCGCAAAAGCTCTACCACCTCTTCTTGAACGATGAAAACGGGGAAGTAGTATGAGACGGAGGTGGTTGGATCTTAAAGAGCGAACAGAGTGGACCTGCTTCAGTCTATCTCTGAGATAGCGTGGCCCAAGACCATTGAGCGCTCTGAAGGCTAGGACCAGGGCTTTGAACTGTATGCAATAGGTGATTTGGAGCCAGTGTAAATTCTTCAGGTAAGGGGAGATGGAATGCCGATAGGGGACATGACAAATCAGTCTTGCCGCCGCATTTTGGGCGACTTGCAGTCGATGGCATAGGTATGCAGGTGCCCCTACATACAGACTATTGGCATAATCCAAATGTGAGGTGATGAGGGCGTGCACAACCGTCCTCATTGAATCATTTGAAAGATAGGGGGAACATTTTTTAATCATTTTTAGTTTGCCGAAACAAGCAGATGTGACCTTTTGGATTTGAGTTTTGCATGACAGTTCATTATCAAAATGGAACCCAAGGTTCCGGGCAGAGTGGGCGGGGATAGGTGGTGGATTAAGCTCAGTCGGCCACCATACAGACGTCAGCAGGGGTGTTTTTGAATTAAAAAACAACACCTCAGTCTTATCTGTATTCAGTTTTAATGTGTTAGATGTCATCCAATCCACTATTTTGGTGAGACAAGATTTAAAATTGTCGAGCCCTTTGTCCGAGTGGTCTCTAAAAGAGAGAATAAGCTGAGTATCATCAGCATAAGAGACCACTCTCGGCTAGAGTCCTAGCTAACATTTTTACGGCTGCAAATGGTAACTCACCGCCTATCACCTGGGCCACCTCTATTATAGTTCCAATCTTCAAGAAGGATCAGCGTGATGACCCAGGGTGTTACAGGCCCATATACCTCCTAGACTCTGCAATTAAGATCTTCGGCAGAGTCCTTTTGGTTAAACTGAGGGATAGTATCGAGAGCTGTGGTGGGTTATCTAATATCCAGTATGGATTTAGAGAGAAGAGAGGCGTTCTGGAGCAGTGCTCCAATCTGCATCTGCTGATCTCTAAATACACGATAGCTAAGAAGGGGTAATTATTTTTGGCATTCATGGACCTCTCCTCAGCTTTCGACCTAGTGAACAGGGCCAAATTGTGGGCCATCCTTTTAAAGATCGGGATAGACGGGGCACTGGTCAAGTTTATGGCGTCTCTCCACCAGGAGCTGTTCGCTGCAGTTAGAGTTACCAACGAGGGAAGGTGCACAACCTGATTTAAATCTATGCGAGGGGTACGGCAGGGCTGTATCCTGGCCCCCCTCCTCCTCACTATTTATATTAACGGACTGGGTAGGCATTTGGAAGAGGTGGAAGGGGACGTCCCGCGTGTAGGAGATGTAAAGATCCCTGCTCTCCTATACGCGGATGACGCAGTCCTCATAGCCCGCACTGGCATCGGTCTCCAGCGTCTGTTGGATGCGTTCGGAGATTTTATGGACCAACTAGATCTAAAGGTCAATACGAACAAATCCCACACGATGGTGGTCGGATACCATAGAAACAAGGGCAAACCAAAAACTTTCAAGTCTAAGGGGGATGTGGTTTCTAGAGTGGCAGTTTTCCCCTACCTGGGGGTGCTCTTCGATGAGAGGGGCTCGTGGGGTCCCCCGCTTAGCGCAAAAAGTCTATCTGTGGCCAGGTCTTCCACGGCCCTCATGGGTTTTTCAAAAAGGTTAGGGGCTAGACCAATGGAGGCCCTACTGAAAGTCTTCAATACCAAATGCATTCCACTAGCAATGTATGGTTCACCCATATGGGGTTATGTACATCTTGAACCAATCCAGAGGGCAGAAAATAGGTTTCTACGCTCCCTATTGTCCGTCCCCCAGTCCACACCAACCTTTTCTATCCATGCGGAGGTGGGTCTGGTCTACGTTACGGATAAGCTTAACTTGGCGCCCTTAATATTTTGGCTAAAGACATGGCTCAACAAGGAATTAACCCTCCATCATGTAATTATGAAAGATGTCATGGTTCTAGATCATTCTAAAAAAGTTCCATGGCTGGAATATTTGAGGAAGTCCTTCGAACAATTGGGTCGTCCTGAACTCTTCACCTCTCCTTCGTGCATCAGGAAAGAGGAAGTAGACTTGACTAAAAAGCACTTTATGATGAGGGCAAGACTAGGCCACGAGGAAAGGGAAATGCAGAAAACTGCAGTCAGATCACATTACCTGCTACTAAACTCTACCTCGCTTGAGCCTTACCTCAGCATTGTTACCAGCCATTTCATAGCTTTTTATTGATTAAGTTCAGATTTAATTTGATTCATTTTTATTTTTCAACCCAAGATACCATGCATTTTGTTATGTTTTGTGGTTTGTTCTCAGAGATACTGAAAAAATATTTGTTGCCAATTATAAGGGAGCCAGGCCTCCTTCAAGTGAGGCCGGCACTACTCTACCTCCAGTCACTGAGCAACACTCGTATCATATTTTGCATGGCAAATTATCTAGTGTCGGCGTCCAGAATTAGATCACGTAACGCACCACTGAGTGTATTGTAAGAAGTTTTTATTAATTGCAGACCTTATGTAGCTTAAACTTCTGACCCAATGTATTGATTATAACCCAATGTACTGATTATAACGCAAGTGCAATATATATTTATATGTGTATATAAATGTTGTATATCTTTTATGATTTTAATGAAATCGAATAAAGTATTTTGACTGACTGACTAAATGCAAAATCCTGAAAGAAATCCTACCTAAAGTCCCTACACATGTAACATGCCCAATACCACCTATCTTAAATGGAGTCCTTGAGACCAAGAACTATGCAACGCACAGCTTTCTGGCAATCCTGCCTCAAGAGTTATAAATAAATCATTTTAACCAACATTTCCTGATGTTTTAACACAAAACATTTTGCACATTTATTTGCAAATTTTCACATAAATTCTTTGGAACATAATAACTCAGTATTCTGAGTGAAACATACGTTAAATGTGAAATCAAAAAATCGAAATCAATGAGTCACAAGTAGAAAAACATTAATCAAATCAAAACAACCCAATGCATTTTGGGTTCAACAGAACCCTTCTTCAGGGGTTATAATAAGGCTTCTATGGTCAAGTTCTCCGGGCGGGTTCAGGTAACGTATCTACAACAAAAGTATAGTATTCACACATATGTAAGTAATGATACATGTCACATATTAATAACTTCCTAAGGTTTGCATTCTCCCATAATACCAAAGTTTCTGTGTAAAATCTAAAAAGGCCAAAAGAGTCCAAGAACCAAAAAGAAAACGAAAACTGAATGACAACCATGCCGTGATTCACACATCTAATAAGAAAATCGAGTGAAAAGGGTCCTAACCATTGTCAATCATATTAATAGATGGTGTTCTTAAAGATTAAAAGGCAACGACAATTAGCGTGCTCGAAAAACTATATCATAACAAGTTATGTCCACAAATACCTTAATTCCTACACTGTTTTAAAGTAGTGAAGAGAAGTCATCCGGTCAAAGGTAAAATAATTCTGTAAAAAACAAACCTAATTGTAGATCTGCATTGTAATGGACCCCAGTATCTAATAAAGGTAAAGTAATATGCCTACCGTGTCTAGTACACTCAAATGAAATCTGCTAGATTGTGTAGTACTCCGAATGTAAACATCCTGCATCCGTCTCTCTATGAAAATTACAAAATATCCGGTGTAACAAATGTCAATTAAATGAACTAGCAAAATCTTAACATGAAAATATCAACAAGACCCTGGATAATCACGCCCGAGAGTTACATGAGCGTAAGACACGCAAGTTCAGAAGAGACACAATAGATTATAAATTAGATGAGGTCAATACGTGGGCGGAGAACCACGCACAGAAAAGAGTCTTCAAAAAAACAGGGACTGCCTCATCAGAAGAGAGTGTCGCGACGGACCAACATTTGTCTATGCAGAGACCAAGCGCAACATCAGTAGCACAGAACTTAGCTAAAACGAGGGAGGAGGCATCTGCAGGTACATCTACAGGACAGCCTTTTTTAGAGGCAGGCCAGGGGGACAAAATACCTCCCGACAAATCAACAACAGGAGACGGAGGATCCGCAGGGGACAAAACAAAAAAGGTCACTCAGACAGAAACAGGGAGACCGAGGAGAGATGTGAAGAAATGAACTTGGATGAATCACTAGTGATCAATATTTCTCATAAAACGCTCAACAAAACAGAACTGCAGATACTCAACAAAGGAGCATCTTTTGTACCTACTTATACCACAAATGAGCTAGAGACCGAAGTGTCTCTATTTAAATTCATGAGGAAATTAAGATTACGTTGGTTCTTTTCCACACTAACCATCAGCGAAACAGCATCTTCTTCAGAACGCCAATTCAAACCGAAAAGCAAAATTCTCTCTCCTATTTCACATAAAACATTTAATAACTTTGAGGTTTTGGTCAAAAAAGATTTGGAGCAAGTGAGATATACACCACCGGTCCACTGTAACTTTACTTTGCCGGAAAGAAGAACTCTTGACAAAATGAAACAAGATCCGACTATAACTGTTCAACCTGCTGATAAGGGAGGAGCTCTCGTAATACTTGATACTGAATTTTACCATCAAGGCGTCAATACACATGTTCAGAATGATGACACTTATATCCAGCTGACATACGATCCAACACAAGAATTTCAACAGATCTTAATAAAAAATCTTGGACAAAGGTCTAGAGATGGGAGTGATTAACGAGAAGGAACGGCAATTTTTGTATAACCAACATCCTCAGATTCCATCAATATACATGCTACCTAAAGTACATAAGAACAGAGAGAATCCACCATTTCGCCCAATTGTAGCAGGATGCGGATCCATACACGAAGCCCTAGGATATTTTCTTGAGCATCACTTACAACCACTTGTACAAATGTGGACGACTTATGTAAAAGACACAACAGATTGTCTAAAAAAAATGGAAGCAGTACAGGGGCACTTTCATGATGACATACTCTTATGCACCATCGACGTAGTGGCGTTGTATACGTCCATTGCCCATGGGAAAGGATTAGAGGCAACGGAAGGGAGATTGCTAAACTCAAATCTCTCAAGTGACAAAAGTGTTTTTCTACTTGAACTTCTACACTTTGCTCTTTACCATAGCAGCTTTAAGTGGCAGGACACATTCTATGTGCAGAGGACGGGTAACTCAATCGGTTTTCCGGGGGCACCCGCGTATGCGAATACGTATATGGCATACTTTGAGCATCAGTTTATACTGAGCCATCCTAAATGGCAAGAACACACGATTTTATTTATGCGATATATCGATGATATCCTTGTAATTTGGAAAGGAACCAGACAACAATTGGAAAGATGTGTTGTTGAACTTAATACATATAACACCAGAATTCAATTCATGTCAGAGATTGACACAAACAGGATACATTTCTTGGATATTGAAATTTTGAAAACAGCCAAGGGTCTTGAGACTAGAGTTTACCGCAAACCTACTGATGTGAACAGTGCGTTTCACAAGTGCTCATCCTTTAACTCTGAAAAAACATCTACCGGTTTCACAACTAATGAGGATCAAGAGAATCACCTCCGATGACACAACATGCAAACAAGAGATTGAAGCACAAATAGAACAATACAAGAAGAGAGGTTACCCTGAATTCACACTTGATGAGGCCAAAAGGACGGTGTCCACCAAGAAAAGGGATGATCTTTAAAAAAAACAGACCAAATCTTCAGTCAAAAGAGAGGTGTACGTTCTTAAACACTCAGCTCAGGCTCCCAAGATTAAGTCCATAATACGGAAAAGATGGGAACTGATAGAAAAGGAGTCAGATTTTCAGAAAATATTCATGCAACCACCATTGTTTGCGCACACTCGTGCTCAGAATTTACGAGAACTTCTGAAAAGGCCCGGAACACAACATAGTACCAAGACATTTAAGGGCATGAGAAAATGTCACAACTGTGGCCAGTGTGGAAATGTTATCACTGGCCATGAGTTTCAACATCCTAAGACAGGAAAATCTATATCCTTAAAACATACATCTGACTGCACAACAGAAAATGTAATTTATGCTATCAAATGCCCTTGTGGCCTAGTTTACATTGGCAGGACCAGCAGAAAAATTTAAACAAGGATCATAGAGCACAAAAGTCGGATCAGGAACAAAAACATGAATTCATCATTATCTGCGCATTGGGTTAAAGCCACACATACCATTCCTCAACTACGTTTTACCATCTTAGAACATATCACACCACACTCAGGTATGGACATCAACACCACATTAGCGCGCAAAGAGACAGAATGGATAAAGAAATTGGGGACCATAATCCCGGGGGGTCTAAATGACCACTATGAACTTTTATGTTTCTTGTAAATTCCATATGGATTTGAGATTGTACAGGGTAATATTGCATTTCCTCATTTCATCAAGTTGAAGTGTTATTTCTTCACGTATTATTCATTAATGCATGCATATTTTTGAACTATCACATTTATTTCATTTATCTTATTCTATTTTTATTTATTTCATTTATTTCACTCTTCTCGAGAGTTTACAGCACGCGAGCGTAGTCTAGAACCCTGCACTGATGAGACTAGTGGAACCGTCATATTGAAGCAGGTTGTTTTTAAGTGAAGTCCTTTTTTCATGTCTACACACGGAACACATCACGTTAAGCACCGGGAAGACTCGCGCATTTTGACCGAGTCTTCTAACTGTGAACTAACTGTAAAGTCAGAGACTACATTGCTGGAGGCAGGATTCGTTCGAAGGTATGGGACCTTCAAAATACCACGTGTTTCATAGTTACGAGTAGACACCTAAAACGAATTCACTTTTAACAGCGTCTTCGTCTTATTTAGGTTTTTTGCCGGGAGCGAGTTCTTTCAATTTGTAATTGACAACGTGGATGGTTTACTTATCGTGCCGACACCGGTAAGAAGGGAATGTATTCCCGATGTTAAGATTTTGCTAGTTCATTTAGTTGACATTTGGTACACCGGATATTTTGTAATTTTCATAGAGAGACGGATGCAGGATGTTTACATTCAGAGTACTACACAATCTAGCAGATTTCATTTGAGTATACTAGACACGGTAGACATATTACTTTACCTTTATTAGATACTGGGGTCCATTACAATGCAGACCTACAATTAGGTTTGTTTTTTACAGAATTATTTTACCTTTGACCGGATGACTTCTCTTCACTACTTTAAAACAGTGTAGGAATTAAGGTATTTGTGGACATAACTTGTTATGATATAGTTTTTAGAGCACGCTTATTTTCGTTGCCTTTTAATCTTTAAGAACACCATCTGTATATATGATTCACAATGGTTAGGACCCTTTTCACTCGATTTTCTTATTAGATGTGTGAATCACGGCATGGTTGTCATTCAGTTTTCGTTTTCTTTTTGGTTCTTGGACTCTTTTGGCCTTTTTAGATTTTACACAGAAACTTTGGTATTATGGGAGAATGCAAACCTTAGGAAGTTATTAATATGTGACATGTATCATTACTTACATATGTGTGGATACTATACTTTTGTTGTAGATACGTTACCTGAACCCGCCCGGAGAACTTGAACATAGAAGCCTTATTATAACCCCTGAAGAAGGGTTCTGTTGAACCCGAAATGCATTGGGTTGTTTTGATTTGATTAATGTTTATCTACTTGTGACTCATTGATTTCGATTTTTTGATTTCACATTTAATGTATGTTTCACTCAGAATACTGAGTTATTATGTTCCAAAGAATTTATGTGAAAAATTGCAAATAAATGTGCAAAATGTTTTGTGTTTAAACATCAGGAAATGTTGGTTAAAATGATTTATTTATAACTCTTGAGGCAGGATTGCCAGAAAGCTGTGCGTTGCATAGTTATTGTGGTACCCTTTCCCCATGCTTCGCACGCACACATTTTGATAACTTTAGTTACATTCCGAGTACATTGGTTACTTTCAGGTGTGCAGACCCGCCCACATTTATATTCAATACCACCTATCCCCACTTTAAAACACTTAATTTCATGCACTAAAAAGCCAGCACTGATGCCCCACAAGACCCTTGAACATACCAAGACAAAGATATAGTTGACCATTTAAAAATAACACATAATGAGAAACACTTCCTTTTTCATGACAATTTAAATCATGAACAATGAATCCTAATTTTCTCTACAGCAAACAACTTAATAAAATGTTCCCAATGCCAAACCTGGATTATGTATGGGACCTTCAAAATGTGTCTCAAACCATTCAATCAAATATACACTATGCATGGTGAATATGAAAACACATATATCCCTTTCACATTTGCTTTACTACCATACAAACAAAGCAGCACCTACTGTGAACTGTTAAATAATACAAAAGAACATACAATTAGCTACTACCCTAATAAAACAATCATAGGCTTTAAACAAGCTATGATTCAAAATATTCTAAAAATATACTTCCACAAAGCCATTCAAGGTAGAATGTCTATGACTGCACGTTGTCACAGGACGCCAAAACAAACAACACAGTAGATGAATGGCACAATTCCTTCCACTTCACGCTAGGCAGAACTCAACCTACATTATAAAAATGTATTGAAGCATTATAAAAAGAGCAAAGCTACAAAGAACATAGAACAGAGCCATCTGATTCCCAAAGTGAACAAACTAAAGGAATGTACAACATGCTACAATTTAAAGTCAAACTATTCATAAATAACAAAGGGTGACCTTACTTAGAAATAATAGCCAAACGTATATTATTAATTAAATATAAACCTACCAGAAACCTGAAAAACAACAAGAAATTGTAATCCAACATATTCAATCCTTTTTCTTTTTTTAAATATTAACATAAATATGTTATTACATCAGTGAAAAAGTTATGTAAAATCACGAAGTTAATAGACACTGAGCTAATAAAATATATAATAAAAAAATTCTAAAATAGTGCAATAAATTATCAACCAACGTAAACAAATTCAGTACATACATTTAAATAAATACGACACATTTTCAAAACAATTGCACATAATATTAACATACACGCATCATAAACAATATATCACATTTCTCACCCTCTCAAAAAAGCAAGAAATAAAACTTACTGTTTTGAAGCTGCAGACCTTCCGTCATCCCCACATAATAAAAAGTAGGAATACCCAAAAATATAGACATTCAGAAAACTGGAAGCCCAAAAGAAAATGCAAACACAGAAACAATCCAATCAAAACCCCTTGAATCCATCAAAAGGTTTTGTAGTTTCATTATAAAAAATGGATTAAATACAAGAACCACTTCGGGAATCCCCCAAAAAAGGAAATCCAGTTGAAAACCATTGGTTTACATTAAACTGATTTAAATAACATCACATAATTTAACATAAAACCTTCATACAGTTGCATCACATTTTATAAAAACCCAAGATGAAAAAACTGTGCAAAATTCAACAAAACACATCTAAATATACAAAAAAACTTAAGCAACACTATAACCAAGTTTTAAACATGAACCCTAAGTCCCGTCTACCACCAAATTCTTAAGAAAGGACTTTTATGTTACAATGAAAAGCAACACCTAACTATGACATCTTTCATGGATGCATGACTCAATAAAGTGAAAATTGACTACAAAATAGAAGGTAGCAGTAAAAACAATATAACAGCAGCTAACTGAAGCTGAAAGAAAAGACTATCACCGCATAGAATGCATTAGAAAATATAGTAAAAAACTTTAATAAATGTTTCAAAAATAAAAAAAATTAAACGTTAAACTTGAAAAACAATGTTGAAAAAATTAAAAAAGTTAAATAATATAAATTAAATAATGATATAAAATGTATATATATTTACTTTATACTAATAAATATTTCCACAATAATGTGAAAAACAATATAATGAAAAACGATAATAAAAGTATAAAAAAGTAATACATTTTTAAAAATGTTAGATTTGTCAAACAATGTTGTTCAACAAGTTAAAAAAAACTTGTAAAGTATAAATTAAATAAGAAACATACATAAAATGATTTAGTATATACTAATAAAAATGTAACAATATTCTGAAAAATAAAACATAACAATTGAAAATGTGCATTATACAAATATATTAAATATGCTGCACTTCTGTTTTTTTACTGTAAAAAATTAACAAAAAGTAATGTTTTACTTGACTATGCTTGGCTTTAAAAATATATTTGTTAAAACATAAAACTGTATAATAAATGGAGAATTACAATAAAATGTAAAAATGTAAAATATGTGTGACATCTTTCAATAAAATCTTATACACTAAACAGGTGACATTTATTATTGCCCATTCAACCTAAACCAGCATGGGGAAAGTGTTGGACACTAAAGTGGTGACATTTACTATTCCCACTCTATTCCAAAGTAAGTTGGGGAAAGTGAATGATAGTAAAGGGCTAACTAATACGTACTATTTTCACTCTAATCTAAACCAACTTGTGTAAAGGGATGGCTACTAAAGGGCTAACACTTACTATTCTCACTTCCGACTGGACCAACTTGTGGAAAGTGTTGTACACTAACGGGGTGACATTTACTTTTCCAACCCCAATCTAAACAAACTTGGAGAATGTGTTAGGCACTAAAGGGGTGACATTTACTATTCAACTTGAATCTAAACCAACTTGAAGAAGGTGCTGGGCACTGTAGGAAAGTAGGATCTGCTTTTATGGTTAGTTACCCCCAATTTTTACCTGGTGCTATGCTGTTTCTGACTAGTCTGACTGGGATTCTGCTAATCAGGACCCCGGTCTCTCTGCTTTCTCCCCTAAATTGTTATGGTAGGTACTTCCCAGATTGGATACTGGGGTACCCCTAGTATATGGTACTAAGGTACCCAGGGCATATGCACCCCAGCGTTCCCCCATAGGCTGAAGCATGTATTATGCTACCTATGAGAGACCATTCTAACTGTCACTACAGGCCTGCCATTGCTGCCTGTGTAAGCTGTAGCTAGCACCTTACAAAAGATATAGGTTTCCTTTTACGTAGGGTCACTCCATTTAAAACCTATAAGTCACTCCTAGAGCAGGCCTTTTCAATCCTGAAGGAAGGGTGCTCGGTTCTAAGTGTGTGGGTGACCCTGCATGAACAGTGCACCCCTACAGCCTTTGCAGTTCATTCTCCCGGGTTGTAAGTGAGACAGCCATATAACATATAGAGGGACACCGAGTCATTACTCAATGACCATTGTGAAACTGGCTGAAAAAAAACCCTATCATGTTTGATATCAAACATGTTGGAATCATACCTCCCACACCATAAACAGTATGGGAGGTATGATTCCAAGTACTGTAAAGGATCTTTGTTTGGTCCTCAGTGCTCCTGGTACCAGTCTTCTACACCCGGACAGCACAACTTGGTTACTGCCAACCAGAGACACAATTCTGCCCTCCTGCTGCTGAGCTAAGCTCGAGAAGGGGAAGACAGAACAATAGGTATCCTGTCACAGGGAGGTGTGACCACCACCCAGACAGGGTTTACTGTATTGAGGCTGTATGGGAGCACTTGCTAGCACCGTTCAGTCTGCTTGAAGAACACATTTGGTGTCCTCCTTTCATAGCCCACTTCAAACCATCTCAGCGAGCCGTTGGCTCCTGCTCTGGCATGAAACTGGACAAAGGACAAGGGAGTATGCTCCCCACTGTGTGTCCCTAGATTAGTTGCGGGACACGATTCAATTCAGACACCACTACAACTTCTACCTGTGGGACTTTGAACTTCGTTGGACTTTGCTCTGGGCATCAAGGCTGAAACCGCGAAGACTCCTGCTGCTCCTGATCGATTCGCCCTGCTTGTCTGCTGCAACGTCCTTGCCTGTGCTCCAGACAGAAAACCTTCCAAAGCCTGTGGGAGTCCAAGACACCTGAAGGAATCACCCTTGAATTGAAGAAGTCACTTCCCTGCATCTGCAGGCACCACACCTAAGCTGACCGGTCAGCTGATCATGGGCTCCCATGGACTCTGAAAGGCTCAGCAAAACAGGTGGTGGTTCTCCACATCCATCAAGGCCTGACCGGTCGTCTCACCAAGTTTGAGGCCAGTATCTCTCATCAGAGCTGCAGGAACCGAACCCCTGTGCACTTCATTGACTTGCCATTGCAAAGGCTTGTTGGCTTCCTTCCCTCAAGATCTTCAGACTCCAAGTAGCCCCAACCTCAAGCATCTCCAGTGACCATAATCTTCAACCACACCGCATTGTTTGCACCCTGTACCTGCTTCTTTGTTAAGCTGCTCAAGGTACTCTTGCGACTCCAGTATTTCCAGCCTCTGGGTCCTGTCGAGGGTCACTTTTGAATTCTTTGGGCTCCCTTATTGCTCGGGCCTTCCCTGACTCCCCTGCATGTGGCGAGTCTCCTAGACCATGCTGGTCCTGACATTGCACCTTTTTTAACTTCCCTGTTGGTTGCAGTTGCCAAGGCTTGTTGGTGCTCCTGCTGGATACTGACCCCTCTACTCTTGCCATCCGATATAGGACAGCTTGTGCATGGCTCCTGGTCTCCTGGTTTCCAAGTATTTGGACGCAATTTTGCGTCCTTATATGGAAAAGATACCAGGATATATTCAGGACACTCGTCACATTATCAAAGAACTTGAAGGCACACCGTTCAATGCCCACCGTCAGTGGATAGTGACACTGGACGTTGAGAGCCTTTACTCAAACATCCCTTGTATAGGCGCCATGGATGCGACTAAGTGGTTTATAGAACTGCATGAAATAGATTGCAACATGAATTTCATCTTAGAATGTCTTAAGATCATTTAATTTGATAACATTTTTGAGTTCCGCGGCAGTCTGTATAGGCAAACAAAGGGAGTTAGCATGGGCGCATCTTGCGCCCCAACGATCGCTAACATTTACGTAGCACACTTTGAAAAAAAGCATATATTCAATGAGGTAGCTCCATTTTTCGAGTCAATATTTTACTGGTCAAGATATATTGACGACATTGTATTTATTTGGAATGACGAGGAAGATATGTTACAGGAATTTATGTCTTTGGTTGAATGTCTGCGATCCTAACCTAAGGTTCACAGAAAAGAAAAGTAAAACAGAACTAGAGTTTCTTGATTTAACCATAAAACATGACGAAGGCCTACTCGTCATGGATCTTTTTGTGAAACCTAGTGCTCGCAATACTCTCCTTCATTACAGCAGTTTCCATCCTATGACACAGAAGAACAGCGGTATACAACGTTTACAACGAAACTTTTACCACGCACTACCATTACAACGCAGACATTACAACGCAAACCATTACAACGCATTGCGCTGGGGGGCGCTCTAGGACAGGGAATAAGTTTAATTTTTTATCCAACACCTTCCCTAGTGTCCACGGGGACTGGAGTTGGAATAGAAAATTATACTTACCACTATCCAGCACCTCTAAGCACTATGCGTTGTAAAGGTTTGCGATGTAAAAACCGCGTTGTAAAGGTATGCGTGGTAAAAGTATGCGTTGTAACATCATACATCCCTGCTGTAATGAAGGAGAAGTTCAAAGAATGTGGTTACCCCCATAGGTTAATAAGGGAGTCATGTAAAAGAGCTAGGTACTATGACAGGCAGCATTTACTCAATAATACTAATCCTAAGAAAGATGCTAGCCTAGTATTTGTTACCAGACACTCCCAACTTAACAACCAAGTTCGCCAGATTCTAGATTCCCATTGGCATATACTAAATGTAAATAAAACAAGACAGGAACTGATACCCAAGCCCCTTTTTGCATATCGTAAAAATAAAAATCTCAAAGACTTAGTTGTGAGATCGCGAATGACGTTGGCTAAAGGGAATTTATATAGAAATCCGATCACCGGGGCTCCGGTGATTGGCAATTTTAAATGTGGGATTTGTAAGATCTGCCCACAAGCCAATGAGACAACTGATTTTCTATTTAATGGCATTAGAATAAATATCAACTATATGACGAATTGTAAAACAAAAAATATCATTTATTTATTGTTATGCCCCTGCAAAAAGGGATATGTAGGTGAATCTTCCAGATCCATGTACACCAGATTAACTGAACACAAATCGGCCATTAGAACAAGAAAAATGCATGCACCAATAGTGGCCCACTGTGTAGAAGCCGATCATAAACCAGAAGATATCCAGTGGATTATTCTGCAAAAAATTGTCCCTAAAGCGGGTTTATGTCCAGATAAGATTCGAGGTAAACGAGAAGTTTTTTGGATTTTTTCCCTAGAGACAGTTAAGTCGGGACTCAATTTAGAGTTCCCGTGGGAACAAGCTATTATATAGCCATAAGAGACTACCAACGGAGGTTCTCTCCCTAACCGGTATACAGTAAGTGATTATGGTACACAAATTATTGCTGGAATATATTGGACATATTTGTGCATAAGACTTATACCAATTTGTGTTTTTGCCATTATATCGACCAACAGGGTAAGTTTTGACTTTTCATCTGAGATATACATTGATGCACTGAAATTTGAGTCAAGAAAATATGGTAAAACAAATTGTCTATCTGTGTTACCTCTGTCGTAACACTGAGAAATATATAGGATCCCTCAATAGACATGAGCAATCGGAGTTCATCAATACTGTTACCATCATGACTCTGTTTAAATATCAAATTAATCCAATATTATATCGATAGACTTATTGCTCATGAAATATAATAACAGATTTAGCGTTTGCAAACATGTTGACAGTAGTAACGGACATGAGGAATACATATGTCTGCTTTTACTGTTTGGTCCTTGAAAAGTATAGGCATAATGGCGTGTTTTCACATCTAACGCCTAGCTGAGTACATTATCTGTTTTTCCTGAAAGAAATCTCATTGAAATGACGTATTTTTCAAGCGCCATGGGTCGTTAGCCCAGCTGATCCGAGTTTAGACACAAATGGCCGGCTAGTACCAGTATATAAAGGAACAATCACCAACTAATGTTCCTTATTATAATTTGTTGTCGGATACGCGTGACCGGCCATCATAGAACCCCACATCACTACAAGTCCATAGAGAATACAGGTGCTTGAATAGCAAACGTTTCTACCGTGAGTAGATTGTCGTATTATGCACGTTAGGCACTTTATAGACATGCTATTGATCGCGCTCTCTCTTTTTTCTGATAGAGAAGCAGAATATCATTGAGTATATGGATTAAGGAAGTAGAAAAAATCTTTCTCGAAACCATGGCCGAAGTATTATTTTAAGCCATTTTGGACAGAACCCTCATGTTGTAGCGTGTTCACCTCTACAGAAGGTAATCAGATAATTATAGTCGTAATATTTAGACTACGTTTTTGACGTTTAGTCATACATTAGCATTCTATTGTAGTGACTGACTGTGTCCTCGTTTGTGTCCTTAGTTTTAAGAACATATCCGAGAGAAGTAATAAAGAAGGCACAAAAAGTTCTCTGCAACTAATGACTGCACTACCAGTTAAAGTCGCTTAAATACAGAACCTCACGCTACTGCGTTACCGATATGAACTAAGGTAACTAAATAACAGCAGCCGCAACAATGAGTTCACTTTACTTCTTGGCTTCATATCAGCATTCTAACTAGAATTATGCATTAAATTTTTTGTGTTATTTTCTAGTTATATGACAATACACAATATACCGAAAAGAGGAGATATTAACGACGTTCTAAGATAAACACAAGGTATTATTTTCCTGCTTTGAAGGTCCTACTATATTGTAGACATCAATGACCCGACAATTCTATTACAGACATGCTATATCTAATGTACTATTGGTACTTTTCTATAGATCATTGGAGTATTACTGAATTGAAGTATTGCTTATACCCCAATCGATCGAATGTAATTTCTGCGCATATTTACAAAAGTTAAAATCATACTTATAGTAATAAATATGGATAGGAAACAACGTTGTTCAAAAGAGCATTAAACTGTTGTAGCATCAATTCCCTTTTACCTATAGGACTTGTGTATGCTGTACTGAATTTATTTACTGATACTAGGGAGGGAACATTTTTATAACGGACACCTCCTTACAAGCCATACAGTACTGCAAAAAAGGTAAAAGAGTATGTCTTGAATCTATGACCTTTATGTTAATCTTATTTAATTTTTCAATAAAATTGATTAAATAGACACCAATCATTCAAACTAGTGAGTATATATGCATGTCGCATTGGAAGTTTCTACCAAATAGGGTAATAATATAGTATAACTACTACAGATCAGCTCCACCTGTTCATCACGGATTATTTTGTGATAGAATGTGAATAATAATCACATTTCAGCCACGTTTTGCCCTATTAAGTAGGGGTTGTAAATAAATCCTGAAAGGTTTTTTCTCTCCACAGAATATAAACAGAATCTCTTGTGCTCCCCTTAAGAATCAACAGTGGAGGAGCTAAAATAGAAATGATATCTTGAGATTAATTAACCGCATGAGGCATTTTATAAGTAAGTGATGATGTTTAACGAGAATCTCCCTTTGATTAATTGTCTGTCCTCTGTTTAGGATAGATATAAAAATGAATTGTTGATACCAAACTTTATTCCCCTTCTCTTTTCTTTTGTTTCCTACTATCCTTCTCCTTCTGATTTTCGTACTTACTAGGGAAATGTCATTTTACTTTATCAATTAACAACTCTTTGTGTATTGAACCAAATGCTGATCATCTGAGTTAGCTTGACTGTCTTTGAAACAATCATGAATTATAATGAACTTTAAGAAAGATTAAAAACAGAATGTATAAGCCTTGTTGCCCTCTAGATAGAATCATGAATTACGATTTGGATGATGAAAATTTTGAGTACATAATATATAAGTCATAAGGAACCACAATGAGAGAGAAATAGTTTCTTGTAATTGGCTATAAAAGCTATTTGACAAATAGATATAAATTATCAATTACAGTCTGAAAAGAGGACAATAAATGTTTTTTGAAATGACCTAGGGGGTATTGTTGCTTAAGAATAAAAAGATATCATGTAATCACCCATAATAGAGAAAAGTTAGAAGCTGTTATAGTATAATAAAGTAGAAGTCAAACTGACCCTGCCTTTCATGTACAGTAATAGATATAAAATTATGGACGTTTTCATATATCTGTATAAAGAAACAATAGCTTTAAAGCATGGTTACCAAGTGACTGATTTATATTTTCCGTTTTTTTACAGATCTTTGTGTAACTTTTTGTCTTGTAAATGTTTGTGTTGTATATGTAGGACGGACACCTGGTGAAGGCTACAGGCCGAAACGCGCGTTGTGTGGTTTAACATCATATTGCCTACATCTGTAAATACATCGACCTAAATTACGTTATGTAAATGTTTTTCTGTGTTTTTTTGTTTATATACAATTTATGTGTCTCGAAAATTTTATAAAAATTAAGAAAGAAAGAAAAAATGGATAAAATGATGATTTTCTAAAAATATCAAAAATAAATTATACTTCAAACTCATATTGCATTTATCATGTGCTCTATTTGAACGTCATTTGTTATATGAAAACGATATGTTGATCACTTTAGGGCAGTAGATATCCTATTGTTTGCTAATTATGTCCTTTACTTACCTGTTTGATTAGTCCCTACAATTAGCAAACTTAACTATACGTAGGGGTCCCCTGTTTACAAAACAATATATTCTCATGGCCTGTCCATGAGGGGAACACTTGTTTTTTAGACATATAAGTCATTTATAATATAGTGATTACAGCTTCTGTTATTGAAAATGTACTCTGTCTAGGTGATACATTTGTATATTATGAGTTTTCTCCCTGGGATATATATTTTATTTTCTCTTTTGCTTTTCTTCCCTTTTTCCCCTCATTTTATTGCTTTAAATCTACCTATTTATGAGTAAATAGATTAACTAACTTGTAGTGTCTTGTACTCTGTGGATAATGGCCACACTTAAGTCTTTTGGCTTTACAGAAGATGACTTTGCCTCTATGGTAGGATCTACAGTAGATTTTGACTCTAGGAACACTACCAATGCTGAGCAGAACGAAGACTTAATACATTTGTTATTCCTTAAGAAAAAAGAAAAAAGAGTAGAGTTTCATGGCAAATTTATATTAGACTATTTAAAAGCCGGAGCGATTCCCCAAGGCCTTCAAATCAAAAACATTCCTGGTCTTTTTATACACCTCAAACATTTTTTGGAGCGATGGTCCCTCATTTCCAACAGATGCTCAAGGGACCATATGATGCTCATTGTGGAAACTGCTAAGGAAGTGTTAGACAAACTTTTCAAGGAAATTTCTGAGCTTGAAGATACAATTAAATCATCCACTGTCATACTCGACATTAAAAATAAGTTAGATGACATTGAAGCAGATCTCACCTCATATAGTGACTATTTATTCAAAAGAAAAATGGATAAATTACAAAAAGATTTGTGGTTCTTCAGTAAGGAAAAAGTATACCCATACTTAGCAGATAATTTCTATGCACAACCAAATGCATCTAATCAGGACAATGCATCTGAATACCCTAATCAGGGCCCCAAAAAATATACTACCTTTTCCAATTCCTCAGACTTTGGTAGTAATTCCAGTATGTCACCATTCCTACCACGAGGTAACAGATTTAGGTCTAACCAAGGATATAGACCTTTTTTAGGAGGGCGTTATCGCAATCGAGGAAATTGGAGTCCCAATTATCGACCTCGGTATCGGCCTCAATACCAACACCAACAAAGTCAACCCTATCAACCATCGGGCCAGTATCAACAAGACCAAATATATCAACCCCAGGCACAATATCAACAACCCCAAAGGCAGTATCAACAATCCTACCAACCTCAGGGACAATATCAACCCAATTTCCAGGACCATCAACAATTGAACACAGATCGATACCTAGAAACACGAAATGCCAGGTACTGGCGACAATGAAAACCATCCCTATATTCAATTTAAGTAGCCATGAGGCCAGTGACTCCACCTATTCAGTCTTAGCTAAGGGACTCTCTTTTGTTCCCCATTCTGGGTTGAACAAATTTGAATTATTCAACGACATGACGACCTTCTTCCGTAAAATCCGACTTAGAAGCTTTTTTTCCAACAGAGAAAATGACAATCCAGAATTTAATAGATCAGGTTTGGCCCCTAAGTCTATTTTTACTCCCACCCTGGAACAGGTTGCACCAGAGGTGGGAATTTTTGAAAAAATAGTTCTTAATAAACTCAAGAACGCCACTAAATTTGTACCACCTACCCCCTACAACATATCGTATGACGAGCATCAGGCATTAACGGAACTCAAAGACTCTGGCACAATAACTGTAAAGAGTTGTGATAAGGGTGGCGGGATCGCCATCCTAGATACAAATAAATACATTAAAAAAATGGAGAATATGTTGAGCGACACTAACTACTACATAAAAATCTCCAAAGATCCTACGTCTAAAATTAAGAATAAAATATCAAAACTGACTGCCAAAGCATTGGATAATGGTGACATTTGTGCAAAAGAACATCAATACATGAACATAGACAACCCCAAAATGGCCAGTATTTACGGAATCCCAAAAGTTCATAAAAATGAATGGGATCCCCCATTTCGCCCCATTGTTACAACTATTGGGAGCGTCACTGAGCCAATTTCCAAGTATTTGGACGCAATTTTGCGTCCTTATGTGGAAAAGATACCAGGATATATTCAGGACACTCGTCACGTTATCAAAGAACATGAAGGCACACCGTTCAATGCCCACCGTCAGTGGATGGTGACACTGGACGTTGAGAGCCTTTACTCAAACATCCCTTGTATAGGCGCCATGGATGCGACTAAGTGGTTTATAGAACTGCATGAAATAGATTGCAACATGAATTTCATCTTAGAATGTCTTAAGATCATTTTATTTGATAACATTTTTGAGTTCCCCGGCAGTCTGTATAGGCAAACAAAGGGAGTTAGCATGGGCGCATCTTGCGCCCCAACGATCACTAACATTTACGTAGCACACTTTGAAAAAAAGCATACATTCAATGAGGTAGCTCCATTTTTACAATATTTTACTGGTCAAAATATATTGACGACATTGTATTTATTTGGAATGACGAGTAAGATATGTTACAGGAATTTATGTCTTAATTGAATGTCTGCGATCCTAACGTAAGGTTCACAGAAAAGAAAAGTAAAACAGAACTAGAGTTTCTTGATTTAACCATAAAACATGAGGAAGGCTTACTCGTCATGGATCTTTTTGTGAAACCTAGTGCTCGCAATACTCTCCTTCATTACAGCAGTTTCCATCCTATGACACAAAAGAACAGCATACCCTTTAGTCAATTTTTAAGACTTAGTAGAAATTGCACACATCTGACGGACTTTGATGAGAGAGCTGCTGTAACGAAGGAGAAGTTCAAAGAACGTGGTTACCCCCATAGGTTAATAAGGGAGTCATGCAAAAGAGCTAGGTACTATGACAGGCAGCATTTACTCAATAATACTAAACCTAAGAAAGATGCTAGCCTAGTATTTGTTATCAGACACTCCCAACTTAACAACCAAGTTCGCCAGATTCTTTATTCACATTGGCATATACTAAATGTAAATAAAACAAGACAGGAACTGATACCCAAGTCCCATTTTTGCATATCGCAAAAATAAAAATCTCAAGGACTTAGTTGTGAGATCGTGAATGAAGTTGGCTAAAGGGAATTTATATAGAAATCCGATCACCGGGGCTCCGGTGATTGGCAATTTTAAATGTGGGATTTGTAAGATCTGCCCACAAGCCATTGAGACAACTGATTTTCTATTTAGCTTGAAGGTTCTTCACATATTGAATCCACCTTTGGGTTCCACTGGGCACTTTCACCTTCTGCAGCAGAGGCATCTTTCTGAAGTCTTCCACTGAGTTTGACAACAGTTTTCAATGCCACTTCACACCTATTCACCCGGCATCCCTAGTGCAGGTAACTTGGTTCCTAAGGTATCCACGGGTGGGATGGCTCTCCAACATCTTGTCCTCCATGAGATTTATTCAGCGCCCACTGGGAAGGGTCCTCTATCTTAAAAATTGCAACACGACTTTCACATTGATGTGTTCCTACACTACACATGACCTCTGTGGGGCTCCTATATACTCACCTTGGGTGGTTCCGTGGGTCCCCAGTACTTCCACGTCCTCTTTTTATTTTTTTTATTTTTTTATTCTTGATTTTTTTCCCATTTTTTTATACATCAAGCAGGACAGATAATACAAATAATTGACATATTCCACATAAAAAAATAAAGAAATAGAATCCAAGGGAGACAAATTAAAACATACCAAGAGAAATAAACCGTTCCGAAATCATACTAAAAAAAAAAAAAAAAAGAGATCAAGACATGATCAGTCCAGGACCCCTTCAATCCAGTGCTGTAGCGGCGCCCAAAGCTTCCTTCCCATGGCTCTTTTTTTACGGCCTTTTGCTCTATAAATAACCATTTCCATATGATACATGGCTAAGAGACGAGCCCTCCAAATAAAAAAGGAAGGGGGTTCTGGATTGATCCATTCCTGTGTAATAGAAGCACGCATTATTGCTATAGATATAAAAAGAAAATTCTTTTTCCCCTCTGGTAGTCCTGAGGATACACCAATTAAGACTAATTCATCTGTCAAAATGACTGAAAAGCCTAACAAAAGTGATAAAAAAGTTTTAATTGCAGATGCAAAGGAAGTTAATTGAGGACAAGAAAAACACATATGTGCTGCATCAGCAGCAAACACACCGCACCTACTGCATGAAGTACCCCTTGTCGATCCCCATTTAGCAATTTTCAATGGCGTGTAATATAGATCAAATAAAGCCATGTAATGTTGTGAGCGTGACCTCCCAGATATCAGAATAGTGTGAGCCAAGGCAATGGATTCCTCCATCAGGATATTATCGGTACCTAGCCTCATCTCGCATTTACCTTGATAAAACTCTATGGGCAAGATGTAGGTAATTTCCATTTACCGATTCTTAAATACCGACTCATACCGAATCGGTATTTCAGAATCGGTAAATGGTATGTAGGTGAAAATTCGGTAAAACTTACCGAATCGGAATGACTCGGTATTTCATTTCGGTACATACCGAATCGGTAAATGCCGAATCGGTAAATTCCGAATCGGTGAAACCCATGCATTCCCATGGACCTCCTGGCCCATAGGAATGAATGGGTTTTTCCGAATCGGAATTTACCGAATCGGAATTTACCGAATCGGAATTTACCGATTCTGAAACTTTAAAAAAACGACATGTGAGCCTGCCAACCAAACAGGGACACCCTACACACCCCACAACCAAGGCCCAGAGAATCCAACCAATCAGAATGAAGCACCCCTCCCCAGTACCTGGGAGTGGCCAAACCCCTGCAACTGAACAAACAATTGAGCTGAGGTGAGAGGAGCAGAGCATCCACAGACAAGCAGTCAAGCAGTGCTACAGAATGGAGTCACATGAAGGCCCAAAGGATGGTGGGGAGCGCATTAGAAAGATTAAGTTCAGCCAAGAAGAACTTCAGGTGGCAGTAGAGGAAATCGTAAGTCACTACAACCAAATTTTCGGGAGACAGTCTCTGCATGTTGCAGAGACTGTGAAGAGGAACATATGGCTTGGCATACAGGGCAAAGTGAATGCCAATGGTGTGACCCACCGGGACATCGGGGACATCAAAAAGCGATGGTATGACCTGCGCATCATAACCAAGAGGAAGATTGCTGCACTAAAAAAGGATGCTGGACTGACAGGAGGTGGCAGGGGCAAAGCACCAAAGCTGACTGTGATGGAGGAGCTTGTGGAAACCACCATGGAACCAGAATGCATCCATGGGATTGGAGACATTGACAGTACAGCAAAAGCAACAAAGAAACAAGGTAAGAGGCATGTACCCTAATCCACAACCATTAACCGGAACCTGTACCCCACTGTGTAGAAACATTACACAGCTGCACAGCTCATACTTGGTGCCAGCAATGCATCATAGTACACGTAGTCATGAGTACATAGATGCAATGCATACACTACAAGACTCTGCAAGGCATGCCACACACATCACCAAACACACAATGTACACTGTGCAAAGGTGTGTAAATGATTTAATCAAGAAATACACACAGGTGAACAAAAACATTGACCCTATGTCAATTTGATTCCATAGGAGAGTCCTCACGCACTCCAGCACCAGCAAGGGAGGAGAGGGCACCAGCAGCTAAGAGAAGTGAGAAAGAGAAGAAAAAAACAGGTCACAGCGCTGTAGAAGGAGGCAACACCACCACCCAGGAAGCCTCATCACCAGAGCGAGCCACAACACCTGTCCCACAATCACCGTTGTTGTTTGGATCACCTGAATTGTTAAGCACACCGCCTACAACCATAGCAACGTCCAGGTTGGCCATGCAGGGAAGGGCAAGTAGGCCTGCTGTGCCTCCTCAGAGGATCCTGCAAACCTCTGATTCAGAGGATGAGGATGTTGTACCTCAGACAATTGCACCTGTGGCCGACAAGGCTAGACCACAGATTACAGCAGGCGCTGCCCGCACAAGTGTACTTGGCAGGGGGGCACGTGAGGGTTGCGAGGGGCAGGAAGGTGAGAGCGTCTTCTGTGGCCTGGAGGCCACAATGGTCAAAGTGCAGCGCGTGCAGGCCAAAGCACTGTTAGCCGTGCATAGGCAGGTTCGCTGCATGAACAATAAAATGACCAACATGGACAAAGGAATAGGCCACATAGCATGTAGTTTGGAGGCAATATTAAAGGGGATAACAGACATCTCCACATACATGGGTGTACTGTCGGATAAGTTGGACAGGGATCACCTAAAGCGTGGCAGGGCGCGGCACTACATGCGGCAGCAGACAAAGGCAATGAACAGATTTGCTTCAGCTACGTAATACTGTGCCGACGCTCTATATCCATGCAGGATGCCATTGTGCACTGCTGCACAGACTTGACACGGGGCATGGGAAGGGTGACCTCTGCGATGGAGCAAATGCTAACCACTAACACAGGCAATGCTGGTGACATGGGTGTGGAGGAGACAGAGGGGTCAACCAGCAGGAGTGGCTCCAGCACACCTGTACCAAAGGTGCGTAGGAGCGGCAGGCGTAGCCATGCTGAGTCAGGCCCCAGCCGAGATACTGTTAGCCAGCCACATCAATCGCGCAATGTGGTGCGTCGACGTAAACACTGACCAATGCCGCAGATCCTCACAACTGCACACAGTGACGGCAACTGAGCACAAGCAGTCATGGACATATGCTTTGATGACAATGGCTTTTCCTATGTGATGATGATGTAGTGACTATTAAACTACACTTGTCAAACACTATACCTGTCTATGAGTCATACATTACCTAGAAATATCGACGTGTAATTTCTGTCCGTCTCAATCTCCCATCTGTTGCTGCTGGTCCTATTGCTTGGTGGTCTGCATGTTCTTGGTCATCATCAATGTCTTCGTGATGTGTCACCTCCACCTCTGTGCCTTCTTTGGTGGCAAGATGGTGCAAAATGGCACAGGTCACTATTATCTTGCAACACAGGATGGGGATGTACTGTCGCGCACCTCCACTCTTGTGGAGGCAGCGAAACCTGCTCTTGAGGAGTCCAAATGTTTGCTCCACTACGTTGCGAGTTGACCTGTGTGCCACATTGTATCGCCTTTAGCCTCTGTTAGTTGGGTTGAGGTACGGTGTGAGCACAAAGGAACACAGGGCATATGCACTATCGCCTAGGAGGGAATGAGAGGTACATGAGTTACATTCGCATGTCACATTCATCTGCCATTCATTTCAGGGTGTGTTACACTTATTTACCTAGCAGATATCCATCACCAAAATGTCCAGCAACAAGCCTTGTGTATATTCCGCTGTTCTGGAAGATGTAGGAGTCGTGCGTGCTCCCAGGAAATGTGGCCACTATGTCGGTGATGATGTTGCCTGCATTGCATATCACCTGCACATTGATGGAGTACGTTGACTTACGGTGTGTTCAGTGGCTGCAGGTAGGCATAGGGGAATGTGGGTGCCACCTATGCAGCCTATCACATGCGGGAAGTGTGCCAGTCCATAGAAGTCAGTTTTTGTTTTGGCAAGTTCCGCAGGTGTGTCAGGGAACCGGATGTAATGTTCCATTCTCTGCGTCATGGCATCCAGAAACTTCCTGAAAAAACAGGACAGACAGCTCTGGGATACACCACCTACTGCAGCTATCACACTCTGGTAGCTCCCAGAGGCAAGCAGGTGTAAGCTACATAGCACTTGCACATGGGGTGGTATGGTGTGGGCCCTGGGTGTTGGGGGATCCAGGTATGGGTGGAGGTCCCTTATTAAGTCCATGATGGTTCTGGGGTGCAGCCTGTACCTCTGAAGTATCTCAGGCTCAGTCAATTAGAACAGGGTGATCCTCTGCCTGTACACCTGCTCCTCCCTTCTCCATACCCTCTGACCTGTAGCCTGTAGCCTTTGCCTCCTCGTAATCACATAGAGTGCAGCCATTCTTGCAACACTGTTGCATTTTGGGCCCTTTTTTATAGCCTGCACCTGGTTACCACCTGCTTTCAGTCCATGGTAAATACCGACTCGTAAATACCGACTCTTAAATACCGAATTTCATTGAATTTTATCCTTTCCTACATCTCGATGGGCATTTTTTCCGATTTCTTATTTACCGATTCGGTGAATAAGGACTCGGTAAATAAGGTATCGGTAAATACCGATTCGGAAATATGTATTCGGTAAATACAGATTCGGTATTTTACCGATTCATATTTTCCAATTCGGTACATTTTTGTCACCTACATCTCATTTTCTAAATACCGGTCGGTAACGGCCTATTTTACCGATTTTGGGCCGTTACCGACCGGTATTCGCCTACCTACATCTGGCCCTAGATCATCTAAACATAAAGAAATTAATAGATTATAAAAAAAAACTATTCTCCTTTTACCGTACATACTGTCAATAAGAGGAATCCTATGAAGACCAGAAGTTTCCCAAGGATGTAAAGTATTAAAAAAGCTAAATATTTGTAAATACTTATAATACTCAGAACTTGTAGATTGTATTTAGCCATCAGCTCTGGAAAGGACATAAGGTGTTCATATTGCCATAAGTCGCCCACACAATAAATACCAAAATTCCGTCATCTACTCATTCTATCATCTCTAAAGACCGAGGGGAACATACTCGAAGTAAGAGGTGTGTATAGTGTAATTTTTTGAAGCCCTAAATGGCGCCTTATATGCTTCCATACCAGGAATGCTGCTTTCAAGATCTTAAACTTAGTTTTTTTGAAGTAACTAGGTTCTAAATTTTTTAAAAGACAGCCTTTAGCCTCCACTCCCAGTGCAAATTCATACATCGATGGTGAATGGCTCACTGGAATTCGGACCTTTGCACCTATTATCAGAGGGGTGATAAACTGTAAGCCTGAAGAAAAATATAATAAAACATAAAATATGGAATACCCCATGGAATATCATGTGCACCTGAATCCAAGTGAGTCTCATGGATGCTGGGAGCGTATGCATTGTGAAGTGTGAGACTTTGTGAGGATTTGCCTTGTTATTGTGTGCACCGGAATTCAAGTGAGTCTCATCACCGCTGTGTGTGGGTGCGTTGTGCACCGGGAGACTTTTGTGAGGAGTTGCTGTGTTATTGTGTGCACCAGAGTAAAGTGAGTCTCAGCTACGCTGTGCGCGTGATATTCATGCAGCCTAAGATCTGTGTGTGGAGTGCCCAGTGATTGTGCACCCGGAGTGAAGGAAGACTCAGCGACGCTGTGTGCATGTGCTTTGTTGCAGCCTGAGATCTTCGTAAGTTAAGCGGCCTGGACCGGCTGTCCCGGAGGAGCTGAGTTGCTGGCCAGAGCCGTCATTGCCATTTCACAAAGCTGCATTGGAGGCCTAGCCACTGGACGAGGAGAGGAGAGTGGGTTTGCGCCCCCCAGGTAACGTGTGTCAACTCCTGGTGTGAGGCACTGGCCCGGAGGGAGACGCTCTCAGCCTCCCTCTCGTGTTGGCAGCACGAGCCTCTGCTTTGGCGGTACAGGGGCCGGAGTGCAAAGCTGCACTTTGGGATTACATCATACTGTGTTGGGGCAACTGTGAGAGGCTGACTGAAGGTCAGAAGAGGAGGCGGAGAGGCCGCCTAAGTCCCGGTAATCGGGGCCTGAGTGTAATACGTAGTATTATATTTTTGAGAATGGAGTACCTGACTGACGTATTACACATTGCATAATTTCTGTATAACCAACTACTTGATTGTCGTATGACACATTGCCTTGTTTCTGCATAATGAACTACCGGATTAGTATATTGCGCATTGCATTATTCCGGCACAACAAATTACCAGATTAGTGTATGAGCATTGCCTTATTATTGCAGAACAACATATCGTGTGGTTGGATTACGCATTGCATTGTTTTACCTTGCAAAGTGCCTCATTGTTGTGTTATGCATTGCACTCTTTTCGTTGCAGAGTGTCTGATTGCTACTTTACGCATTACAGTATTTTTACATTGGAAAAGTACCTGATTCTAGCATTATGAACTGTATGACATGATATTAGGAGTAAAAGAGGATGCTTCGAAGTGCTCATTTACATCGCCAGAATTAGAAGTGCTGGCTGGCCTAACAACCAGCAAGGAGAAATATTACACAACCTCATATGTTGGTTTTATATTGTGTGGTCTTATCATGTATCTTTTTATATAAGGTTTATAATTGTTTTATAAAACATGTGTGGCATTGTGAGGGTGGTTGCGAATACTTTACACATTTGCCTTGAAGATAAGCGTGGCTGCTTGTGCCAAGCTACCGAGGGGGTGAGCTGTGGCTATCGAAGAAGGTGACCTTCCTTTCCCTGATGTTGGAACGCGGGTCCCTACTCAGCCTAAGGTACCTACCTCAGCCAACTAGGGGTCCTGGGTCTAACATTCATGCATTTTAAAATCCTGTGTTGTAAAGGTAAAGCATGGTAATGTGTGGTCACCTATGCGTTGTAAAGGCAATGCATGGTAACAGCCACGTTGCAATGGTTTTTCTCACTCAGTGCATGACATAGATTGCCTATTATACCATACTTTCTTCTTGTCTACTGTTCTGCTATCTTGATCACTCAGTAAGCAACTTAAGCATGTTGTATGTAGTATTTTATATCGCTGATTTGGTGAAGCTTTTATTTTTCAAGTAATTCAGCATCATGAATGCTATTTCATTCCACAACAGCTATGAATAATCCTGCAAAAAGTAATTGTTGCTGTAGGAAAGTAGGATCTGCTTCTTATGGTTACCCCTACTTTTTGCTTGATTGTACACTGTTTTTGACTAGTCTGAATGGGATCCTGCTAATTAATACCTCAGTGTATCTGCTTTCTCCCTAAAATGTTATGCCATGTACTTAGGTACACTCCAGATTTTATACTGGGGTACCCTTGTCAGTCCCTAGTATATGGAAAACACGTACCCAGGTCGTAGGTACCCAGAGACCTCCCATGAGCTGAAGCATGTATAATGCCACCCATGAGAGGCCATGCAAAATGGAACTACAGGCCTGCCATTGCAGCCTGTCTAAGAGTGTGCATGCACCACTTACTTTAGATATAGGTTTACAGTCACCCCTCTAGCAGGCCTGAAGGAAGGCTGCTTGGTTTTACATGAGAGGGTGCCCCTGCATGAGCAGAGCACCCCTGCAGCCTTCGGAGACCATTCTCCCGGGTTGTCGGGACGCAGCCAGACAAATAGGTAGAGGTCCATTATATGTTCACATAAAATGCTATCTCAAAAACGTCTGCAACAAAACATGTCATGTTTGGTATCAAGGGTGACATACCAGGAAACCGGTCCCATGATGCTTGTTTCTGGTCCAGGGAGGACCTGGCATGGAGGTTTGGTCTAGACTGTTCCCATGAGGCACAGGGTCAAGACTGATTTGCATATGGCTGGGTCCAAACTGGGGTGATGTAGTGGGCAAAAGAACAATGGATATAACCCAGACCTGTTGACTGGGGGAGAATGTTTGAATCATTCAGCATTCCGATCATCATCTGTTGCAGTTACACTTTACGCCCTAAGTGGGATTTGTATGCCCTGACATGGGTCCCTTAATCACTGTGCCACTGAATTCAAGCTAGCCTGGCTGATGAAGAGTGAAACTGGTCCCAGGATGCTTCTTTCCAGTCCAGGGAGTACATGGCTTGGCAGTTCACTCTGGACTGTTCCCATGAGGCACAGAGTCAAGACTGATTTGCATATGGCTGGGTCCAAACTGGGGTGGCGTAATGGGCATAAGAACAATGGATTTAACCCAGAGCTTTTGACCGGGGGAGATTGTTTGAAGCATTCAGCATTCTGTCCATCATTTGTTGCAGTGATTATTTCATAGGCATCACCATGGGAATGGCAAAGAACTGCCTGCCAGTGACTGAAAAATATAATATTCTGGCAGGTATGTGCACACAGGTTTGGTGGTGTGGGAGCTCGGATGCCGGCATGACAGTCTCGGTACCGCTCCCATACCACCAAACTTGTAATCAGGCCCTAAGTGGAATCCACATTAGTAAGTATTGGCAGGTGGAATTTCAGCGTTTAGAACAGGGGATGTTTGTGAATCCTAAGAAATTTTTAATATTAATGAGGGCTTTTCTGAGCTACAAGGTATATCTGTCTTATAGTTGAAAAAATAAGTAATTTCCATGTGACTTACATGTGACAAAGAATAAATGGATATAAATAAAGCAGTAATCAGATCGACAAGGTTACAAGTCGTGCAGAGAGCCTGTGATGAATAGAGAACTACATGTATTTTCCATAATAATTTGAAAATGTCTCTTAATTATGGACTTCAGCATGAACGAAGCAAGTTAAATTGGCCATCAGAACAGACATATATTTTCATTTATATTTCTAGAGTAATGCAAAATATGAACTCCATTGAAGTACAAATGAAGATAATGAAGCAGTTATTCTTAGTAGATTGATATAACAATCTGTAATAATGTTAGAAAAAATCTCAAGAACCCCGGTTTTGAGAACTTTGTTCTTTTTGATGGATATTTAGCAGGTGCCGCAAATCTAAAATGAATCGTGTGGTTATATGACTTTACCTGTGATGGATTTCGGTATTTGTAGTGCGAGGTTTCAGTGAAAATAAATGAGTCTTGCATATAACGATTTGTATTTTAAAGTATCATATGCAGAACTGAAATTAATTGAATGAAGGATATTGCACAGAAATGCCCCTTCAGATGTTACACTTTATGTAACACACCATTGCCAGACAACCCTAAAAGAAAATGCATATGTTTACAAATGAGGCTCTGATACTGAGTGTAAATTGTTCTGGGTGCAATTAGTACACTCAATAATTACTGATTTCATTGGGCATTGTAATCACTGGGTGCCTCAATTTATGTATCGTTCAGTTACTCGTTTCTTGGAATGGGGAATAACACACACAAGGCAGCTGTTATCATCCATTTCAAGGTTTACAAAATGATATTTCACATTATTTTCCCTTAAGATTCCTTTAAGCATTACTTATTTACTTATGACTCCTGTCCCGTCTGAGATATAGTGATGTCGCAACAAATGATGGACGAAATGGTGTATGAATCAAACATTCACACCCAGTCAAGAGAAATGGGTTAAATCTATTGTTCTTTTGTTCACTACGCCACCCCAGTTTGGACCCAGCCATATGGAAATCAGTCATGACTCAGCCCCTCATGGGAACAGTCCAGCCCTAACTGACAAGCTGGGTCCTCCCTGGAATTAAACAAGCATCCTGTGATCGGTTTTGGGTAACACCCCTCATCAGCCAGGCTAGTTTGGATTCAGTGGCACAGCGTGCAAGATACCTATATCTGGGAATACCTATCTCACGTAGGGCAAAAAGTGCTGCGGCAACAAATGATTGAAGGAATGCTGAATAAATCAAACATTCACCCTAGTTAAGAGAGCTGGGTTAAATCCATCATTCTTTTTCTCAGTATGCCACCCCAGTTTGAACCCAGCCATATGGTAATCAGTCTTGACCCTGCTCCTCATGGCAACAGTCCAGCCCGAACTGCCGATTTGGGCTCTCCCTGGATCGGAAACAAGCATCCTGGGATCTGGGATATACGCCATTAGCCAGGACTCACCAGCCATCTCTTTCCTGGGCTTTTCTTTCAATCTGACTCCAGGTGTCACCCATCTCCTTTTAGTCAGCCTGAAGGCCTCAACCCCAGGTGGTTCTTGGCCTTCCTCTTGTCCTTTTTCCTTGAAGTTACCAGTTGAGGGCTTGTCTGGTGGTGTTTGATACAGACTTGTGAAGGGTGTGATCTAGTTAGCCTCTGTAACTTTTCATGATTTCACCATCAGCAGGGATATGTTAAGTTTTCTGCCTTAGGTTGTTGATGACAATGGCCAGTTGATTTGGAGGACTTTCCTGAAAAGTGTTGATAAAGTTCTGGAATTTGTTTATGGTGGTCACTATTGTCCTCCAAGTTTCTACTTCTTACTGAGGGACTGATTTTGCGTTAGTGTTAAAAAGCCTGATCTTGGGTGGCAGGAGTAGGTCCTTGAAGCTTCAGATCTTCTTTTGCTTAATGAAGGCAGCCCTAGCTTTGTTGATTCTTGCCTTGACGTCTGCGTCTGTGCCGTCCTGTTTGTCTATGACACTACCCAGGTAGGTAAAGGCCTCATCCTTTTCCAAAGCCTTTCCTGTCAGAGTGACTGCAGTTGTGCTGGCCATGTTAGCCTTCAGGATCTTGTTTTTTCCCCCTGTGTATATTGAGTCCACGTTATGCTGATGTGGCTGTCACTTTGTCGGTCTTCTCTTGCACCAGCAGATGGTTATGGGAGAGTAGGGCCAAGTTATCTGCAAAGTTCAGGTCATCGAGCTGTGTCTAAGGTGTCCACCGAATGCCATTTCTTTTCCTTCTAGAGGATCCATCTATGGCCAGCAGGAAGAGAAAAGGCAACAGCAAACAACCTGGCCGACTCTGGTCCTGACTTTGAATGCTTCCATGAGTTGTCCTCAATTGACTATTTTGCAGTTCATTCCCTCATGAGAGTTCCTGATGGTTCTTTCAAGTTTATCTGACACATCTTAGTAGTGCAAACGTGTCTAAAGTGTCTTCCTGTTCACTCTGTGGAATGTCTTATCATAGTCGATGAAGTTGACACAGAAGGGGCATTTTTGTTTCATTGATGCACTTTCCCTGTTAAATATTTTGCTGGGAAATCAAACAAGGTATGCAATTTGCACACAATTTGCAATGCTACTTTGGGGGCAAACATAAGCAACATACAGTAACTCTCTGTAACTTTAATATTGTAACAAATCATGATGTTCAAATGCTTAGAATGATTTTACACCTTATTCCTTTCCAAAAAGCTGTATTTTTGGATACCATAGGCTCAATTAGAGCAGTATCTTCAACTACAGAATTTCTAAAAGACTGAACCACATGGAAAATGTAGTTATACAATAGGGTAGTTTGACATACTGGCTCTTCACTGTGCTATACCAACTTATCCCATTAATTTGGTCCTTATTCCAACTATAGGTGCTCTTCATAACATCTAATAAACAGCAATACCCTAAAGTATATTATTTATTGGACATGAATATTAGTACCCAATCTAGTAAATACAGTACACTTTCTCCTTGTTAAAGTTCTACAGGCTTGATCTGCTGAAATTTAACAAAAGGTGAGGTATTTATCACACCTGGGCAGATGTAGCATAGTGTTGCCTTTGCCTTGCATTACGAAAGGTAATGCAAATGCATTGTTACCTTGCGTTGCCCCAGGGAGGGGTTTTATCGGAGTAGAGTGGGTATTCCCATGCATCCACCCATGAATTTTGGTGCATTCTCAGGTTTACCATGAGTGGTAGATGAGGAAAAGCGTAGAAATGCTATGACTTCCCAGGAGAAGCGTATCAAGGACAAATATCTTTACTTCTCCCCTTTTGTACCTCTTTCTCTTTCTGCAGCACACATATAAAGAGAAAACACCTAAGAGAATTGTTTTTATGCAGGAAGGTGCCCCTTCCTGCACAAAACCGTTTCTGCCTGCAATGGAGGCATTGTTGCACCGTGACACAAGGGTGCCTGTTTTGGCGCTAGGCAGCAAAATGTTTGCTTCTGCAAGGAAAGGACAGGACTGCTCCATATAATGTTAATTATGGCGTATTCCTGTCCTTTCTGAAAGTGTCTTGCTGCGTTGAGTTTTGTTGCATGAAATATTGATAATTCTACTGCCTGGTAACTGTTTAACCCCATCGCTGCTTCCATTGGCCAACGGCCTTCGCGCACACTACCTTCGTAGTGCTGCGCACGTCCGTTGGCCGGCACGGCCCTGCCCACTGCGCTAAACCGTTGCACAGCGGCGAAAATGCCACTGCGGTTAAGCGGTTAATGTGTTAAATACTACAAGAGTCAGAATTTCTAACCCAAACAAAACAAGGGTTTTCGTATGGTCAGGAAACACTAACCCATTCATATTCAGGATATTTTTGTCTTATTTTAGGAAACACTTTTTAGAGAGGCAAGGGAAGAGAAGGTACAAGCCTAATATTTGTTGCAGCAGCTTTCATAAAATCTGAATCAAATGATCACTGAACTGATGTGATCCATGGCACTCTATGGTAGTTTTGGTTTTCTCGTTAGTACTTTAGTTAAGCTCAATTGTTAACACATTGTAGAGATGTGAATTAATCATGAAAGAACAGCCATCGTGCAAAACAGTTCCGATAAATGTAGATCTAAATAAAGACCTTTCAGTTGTTTCCTATGAACAACTAACAAGTCGAATTTTCCAAAAGTAGAAAGAGAACCGAAAATACCACTACATGGACCAAAATAGTTTTTATTGTCTAGGGCCGCTTTGACAAGTTGATAAAAAGGATTTTGTAATTTCACATCAGAGACCATTCAAAGACCAATGCCACAAAAGGGTTGTAATCAAAATGGGGTAATAATTCATCAGTCGGTAAATATATTAACATAAAAGTGAGGCATGATAATGGGAGCTTTCGGAATGCAAACTAATCAAATATGCACAAATTGTTTAGGCTGTTCTAAATTAGAAATGAGTGATACATATTTAATGCACTTTTATTGTTTTTTAAATAATGTTGTCAGTGCCATAAACGATCTTGCCATTCGTACTGGGCCTTTGGCATTTGTTGAACCTTGGAAAATATATATTGGTGAGTGAAAGTTCTGCATCCTATGGATTCACTTGTGTTAGAATCTCAATTAAAAAGGGATTTGTGCATTTTTGTATGAAAGTTTGAAATGTTTACATTTATTATTCTGCTCACTTCAAAACGGAGAACATCATTGAATTTAAATGGGCAATTTTTCCTTCCTCCCTTAAGTGAAACACATGGTCCTAGTGCTAGGGAAAATAATAAGAAGCTTCTATAAAGTGGCCAGAACGTTCACTTTTCCGAATTGTTTGCACTATACAAGTGTTTAATGTTTGTGACCACTCACAATCAGCAGAACACAAAATAAATATGGGGGTCTATCTAAAGCAACAAACTCAGATATTGGGTCTGTTTGAAAGTAGAAAAGGCTGAGGAAATGAAATCACATTTTTGAAAAATGTTTTTATATTTTAAGAACAAAAACTCTCACCCACTCATGAGTGGAGTGCTTCATCTTCAGGTCCCTCCTCATCCTTCTAACAGACATGGTAGCAGGGAGGGCTAAAAAGTATCCTCGAATAAGGAAATGGAGCACTAATATATTGCATCTCAATGGCTACTCCAATGTGAGTTGTGTGATGTTAGTGGGGTGACCAGATTGCAAACAACAAATGTGTGAAAAAATACTTAGAATGTCTCTCAGTGGACTTAACCTTAGTTTATTAACCATCCTCGAGGAGCATATTAAAACCGAAGACGGGAGAGGCGTCCTTACCCCAATGTGTTGTTTAGAACAAACAAGGGAACCCACTAGGTAAGCAAGGGCCAGGGGTAGTAGTTTTATCAGACAACAAAGGTCCTTGAAAATTTACATTAGCAGCTTGGAATAATTATAGGCCACAATCTGCACTATAATGAAGGTGTCCAGCCGGACCCTATTTAATAATCAAGAATGAGAAACATAAGTAGAATTCAAAGCACACAAAATGACAGTGGGACACAATCCTGTATCCAGTACAAACAACAACATATATGGACAAACCAATATCTACAAGGGTGGGGAATTAGTCAGGAATATATAAAATATTGAGGCGCTAGTGGGTACACAAATATCAACAATCAGTCTAGCTGCACTCATGTAGTACAACACAGATAAGTCACACAGTGGAGAACTAGTGTACAACTACATCAACTGTCGACGGCGTTTCGATCCTATTAGTAATAAAGGATCATCATCAGGACTGACATTGTATCGCCTGAATTGCAAGCCTTGGCTCATGTGAGATGGTATGAGGTGGTCCAAGGTGGTTGATGTTAGGAGGAACCTCCTGTATGGGGGGCGGATCTCTAATGGTAGAGATTAACGAAGCCAATGGTATTCTGTATATGAATTATCCGTGTTGGCGAGTTTTAGGCACGACAACGTTGTCTGATCCGGGAGGTTCTGGGAAAGGATTCCGAGTCCGGGCGGTAAACGGTCGGCGGGATGGCAGCCGATACCTTGAACTAGGAACGGCCGTCACAGCGGTCGATAAACAGATAAGCGGCGGAGTTCACAGGCACCGCTGGCTATGGGTCGAACCTGATACTTCAGCAGTACCACGTCCTCTGCGGGGCAGGATCGCCTAATACTCACCAACACGGATAATTCATATACAGAATACCATCGGCTTCGTTAATCTCTACCATTAGAGATCCGCCCCCAACAGGAGGTTCCTCCTAACATCAACCACCTTGAACCACCTCATACCATCTCACATGAGCCAAGGCTTGCAATTCAGGCGATACAATGTCAGTCCTGATGATGATCCTTTATTTCTAAAAGGATCGAAACTCCGTCGACAGTTGATGTAGTTGTACACTAGTTCTCCACTGTATGACTTTTCTGTGTTGTACTACATAAGTACAGCTAGACTGATTGTTGATTTGTGTGTACCCACTAGCGCCTCAATATTTTATATATTCGCCTGACTAATTCCCCACCCTTGTAAATATTGGTTTGTCCATATATGTTGTTGTTTGTACTGGATACAGGATTGTGTCCCACTGTCATTTTGTGTGCTTTGAATTCTCCTTATGTTTCTCATTCTTGATTATTAAATAGGGTCCGGCTGGACACCTTCATTATAGTCCAGATTGTGGCCTATAATTATTCCAAGTTTACCCCAATGTGTGGCAATAACGTCTACATGTTTCTTCCAATCCCATACCTTACTAAGGGGTGTCTGGCATTCTTCAGAACCTAATGTCTCAATCATTTCACTCTGCAGGTAAAATGTGTGTAAATAACTGAACAAGGAAAGTGAATGTAGATGATACAAACGCCAGTCCAAAATCCAGGTGACTTTTGACATTGTTGTCATCACATGTAAAAACAATCAAGAGACCCGACAAACACAAAAAGGGAAATTCATTTAATGGAAAAAGACTATGGGGCATATTCTCAAGGACTTATCGCCGAGTTATTGGCACTTTAGCACAGCAAAAGTAGCAAAAGAATTATTGCCCCATTCTCAAGCTGGTGCAAACTGACGATATTGCCAGTTTTCGAGCGATAGCTTCTGCAAAAAACAACGCCATGGATGAGAGCGGCAACTAACGCTAATGATATGTAGAGTAGGCATTACCATGCAAAAACACATAAAAACACCACTTTAGACGCGTTAGCAGCAGGGTTTTAACACCTGCCTTTTACTGGTATTAAGCAGGACAACAACTTGCAGTATGAAAGGGAGCCCAGCGCAAAGCAACATCTGAAGACCAGCTAATGTCATGGAGACACTGATCATGCAGCTCGGAGACCCAAGAGTTCCACATCACCCACCCCCACCACTCCCAGGAACACCCTCACCACTCCCAGGACCACCCCCACCCCCAGGACCCCCCACCCCCAGGACCCTACGGACTCTCACAGAGGCAGTGCAGAGTAGACAGCGGACCGTCCGAAAATGCACCAGCCTCAGAGACTTAATGCCAGAGGATGTCATTGCCCACTATAGGCTCAAAAGGACAACCATCTTCCGCATCCTGACCCACATTTCCCACAGGCAGATGGTACCAACACAGCGGACAGGCAACACCCCTCCACAGACAAAGCTGCTGGCTGTGCTGCTCCTATTGGCCTCTGGTACCTTCCAACCAACAACTGCCAGAGACGGAGGAGTCTCACAGCCAGCCCTATCAAACTTCCTCACACATGTCTTGGATACATGTTCACAAAAGCAACGGCGGGCCCCTTTATCTGCACCACCCACTAGTCCCAATTCGTAGTGTTCCTGCGCAACCAACCCCAGCCATTGCCTGGTGCCTCTGTTCTCCAGATCCAAGGTTGTAGTTTCTGAAACGGGTGTGCGCCAGGTCATGAAGTCCAGTAGTCAAAATTAGTGGAAAAACAGTTATTTAATAAAAAAAACATAAATTAACAACACACAAACATCAGCCAACGCGTTCCATTCCCAAAGGGGAAGTTCATCAGGGCAAATTGTGGTTCCAATTAACTGCATATGGTCCAGGAACTCCCCAATACAATTCCATATTCTAAAAATCGGTATTCAGAAACCTGTTGGATACATGGTGACAATGGTAATCTAGTAAAGTGTATTGCACTTGCACAAACAGGAATGCTTACAGGTATGATCAATCCTGCACAAAACACGTAACAGACGTTTGTGTGGTTCTTAACTAACGTAGCAAAGAAAAGGAATGTTACGATCACACAAACTTCTGTTACGGTCTCATTAGTCAGGATTTATCATCCCTGTAAGCATCAAGGTTTGTATCAGCTTGATACCCCTGCACCGTCACTTCCCGCACACTGTGCAGAAACAGCTGGAGACAAAGCAAGGGAACTACGCCATAGCAGGCTACCTGCGTGTGTTGGGGGCAATTGACTGCACACATGTACTACTTGTGCCCCCTGCCAACACTGCACACAATCACTGCAACCGAAACCACACACATTACATCAATGTGAAGGCAAAAGTGGACCACTGGGGCCTGTTCACAAATGTAGTTGCAAACGTCCCAGGCAGTGTGCAAGAGTCCTACTTCTTCCACAAGCACCCCACCCCTGTCCCCAGCGATGACAGCCTGACTCTGCACACCTACGCCTCAATGCTCACCTGCTGCCACCAGCGTTTCTACAAGAGGGCCCACCACGTGCTGGTGCAACCTCCTCAGCCGTCGCTGGATTCCATGGCACAGGCCCCCAGGGCACCTGCTGCACTGCGCTGCGGAGCATGTATGTAAGGGAGAGCAAATGCAATAACGTTTTTATTGTATGAATCAGGCAAAAACAACTTGTTGTTGAAATGACAGCTGATTATTAAACTTAACCCGTAGATTTTTGATCACCTTGGATTGTGGCACTATTGAAGGGGCATCCTTCAGTCAGTGGGTCTGCCAGTCCGCTGAAGAATTTCATTTGAAACAGAGGATATCAGTCTTATCTGCATTGCACTTCAATTGGATAATGTGCATCCAGTGGGAGACCGCAACTAGGCAATGTTTTATTAAATCTGGTGTGTCTTTTTCTCCTTTTTTAAAGGAGCAGAAAGGCAGTGTGTCATCTGCATGGGACATATCTTCTCAGTTCCTGACAGACAATGAGATTCACCGCTCAGATTCAAATTCTGGGTTACAACGTACAGTCTGTTAGAAATTGGGTTGCAGGTTGACTGGGCTATGTGCCCAAGTCAAGCAGCAAACACACCACAATCCTAGTCAGGGTAAGAAGCAGGCAATTACTAAATTAACCTGTGCTCATGTGCTCACCCTTTAACAACTTGACACAGAGAAGTCAGATTTGATCTTAGAGGCAATGTGTAAAATATTTTTGCAACACTTCAAACAGTAATCAGTGAAAACATCACCCAAAAAGATTCCACACCAGGTTAGAAAAATAGCTCTTAACTGAATAAATAAAATAAGACCAAATGACAAAAATTCAATAAGTAGAACTTGAGATATTGAATTTCAAAGCTTTTAGGTAAAAATAGCACCAAGAAGGTGAAAGAGCTATTTGGGATATCTGGTCGCTCCAGACCAGGAAAAAGTCAGAAAAGTTGACTGCAATAGAGTGCAGGCCTGATACAGTGACCAAATGAGGCCCACTGACCAAAAGTACCTTAATCCTGAGGGCTTCAAGGATGAGTGGTACAGTTGAGGTGATGATCCACGCAGCAGGGATAATGGGCTGGTCTCAATCCACGCAGCAATGCATCAGCTCCGAAGTGCGATGAGACGAGATGCAGAGGCTTTGGCATCATTGAGGTTGCCATCGACAGAGATGCCAGGCCTTGGTCGGGGAGCGCGTCATGCTGTTGTGGTTCCAAAAGTGAAGCATCAGGTCCATTCCATGCAGCAGCAGCAATACATCAGTGCCAATCCACACAGCAGAGGCAATGCACAGTTCCGATTTACGCAGCAGAGGTGATGTGTCAGTTTTGACCTATTCAGCAGTGGCAATGCATTGGTTCAACAGCAGATGTAACAATTACACTTCATCAAGCACCTTAGGCCCAATCACAAGAGTCCAAGACTGGGGTTTCACCATTTGGCAGTGCAGACTCACAGATGGCAGAATCCAGGTGCAAGAGAAGGGTGGCAAGAATCATTTAATGTCCCTGAGATTCAGATCAGGAGGCCAGTCACCTAGTCCTTGGTGTCACTCTAGGTTCAAGTGATGCAGGTCCAGTCTTCTTACACAGTCAGGGGAACAGCAGGCTGCAGGACAGCACAGCAAAGCAGGAGTTCAGCAAAGCAGCAGTGCAGCAGAGTGGCAGTCCTTTAGTAGCATAGCAGTCCTTTTTCCTCACAGAGTATTCACAGGTCCAGAGGTTCACTGAAGTGGTGGTGTCAGAGGTCCAGTACTTGTGCCCAGTTGGACCTGTGAAGTCGTATAAATTTCAAAGACAGGACTTTCAAGTGCACAGAGGTCCTCCCTTCCTGGCCTGGCTCCAGACTCCCTAAAGAGGGTATGCAGGGACGCAATGCTGAACTATGTCAAACATTCACCCCACTACAGAGATCTGGGCCTAAATCCATCATTTTGTTGCTCACCACACCATTACAGTTTGGGCTCAACCATATGCAAATTAATCTTGACCCTTTTCCCGATGGAAAGAGTCCAGCCCAAACTGCCAGGCCCAATCCTCCATGAACTGGAAACATCCTAGGACCAGTGTTGGGGTATCACCACTCATCAGTCAGGTAAGTGTGACTCCAGTGTCATGGTGAGCACAGGACCTATAGCTAGGCATTCCCATCCCACTCGAGGTGACAAATTCAAAAAGAAAAATTGATGGATGGAGTAGTGAACAATGTCGAACATTCACCCCAGTACAGAGAGATCTGGGCCTTAAACATGTTTTTTGCTCACCATGCCATTCCAGATTGTATGCAGCCATTTGCAAATCAGTCTCTACCCTGCTCCCCATAGAAACATTCTAGCCTGAACTGCCAGGCCAGGAGGAGGATCAAAGCTGATTTGCATGAGGCTGAGAACAAACTGGAATGGCGTGTTCAGGAAATAAACAATGGATTAAGGCCCAGCTCCCTGTACTGGAGATTATTTTTTGACATTCTACAGCATTTTGTCCATCATTGGTACTTTTTGCAACTTTATAAAAGTGACATTTTCAGAAATGCAATTTAAAATCTGCCGTCACCCTAAGGTGTGATTTCAAATTATGATTTCAGAGATACCAAAAATTGAAAAGTCTCTTTCTTCGCAACTGGGAATTGCACTTGGAGTAAGCTACTCCCAATGTCATCCTGTAGGAGAGATAGACCTTGCAGTAGTGAAAGACTAATTTGAGTGTTTTCCACTACCAGGACCTGTACAACTTAAAAGTGTGTATCCTACCTTTTAAATACATTAATCCGTGCCATCTGTGTTGTCCAGAGCCTACCTTTAGGGTTACTTATATGTACAAAAGTGGACATTTTGGGTCTGGCATGAGGCATATCCTACCAGGTCAAAATTGAAGTGTAAGCGTCCCATATAGGCTATGCAATGGCTGGCCTGGGCAATAGTTAGATGGCTACTTAACTGAGTGGCATAATAAGTGCTGCAGCCCACTAGCAGCATTTAATGTACAGATCCTTGGCACATGGATTGCACTTTACTAGGGACTTATACGTATTTTAAATTGGCCAAATGGGGATGAACTAATGTATTAGGAAGAGAGTGATTATCAGCGGTAAATTACTCAGAGTCCTAACGGCAGCAAAAATGAATTCAGGAAAAGTGGAGGATGAAGGCGAAAGTTGGGGTGAAGACCACTCTAAGGCTATCAGGTCTAACAGGGCCTGTTTTATATTTTAGTGAAAGGGCTATTGTTCCATCAGGATGACGGAGTACATACCTCCATCGACCAGGTAGAGGATCTGCAACTGAATTTATAAATGACATGAATCCTGGCAGTCATTATAAAGTTAGCAAGAATAGCCATCACAAGCAAGTTTACTTTTTTTCTTAATGAAAATCCCCAAAATTGATATTCTTTTTGAAATTACAGAAAATAATGTTCCCCTCACCATGGGAATCTCCCAGGGTGGGGAGGGGGGCATTACTCACGTTTTACTATCCCTCACCGCAGAGTTTGCCTGGTGATGACGAAAAGAAAAAAAACGTCTACATGTCTGTCCATCTAAATTGGGTAGATAGACATTGTAGCCATTTCCCTGATAGGAAGATAGAGTAGTCTCTGCCATGGCCAAACTTAAGGTCCACCCCCATAAAGATCAGGGGGGTGGGTTCTATGTTGGTGGGGTGGAACTTTGTCCATCACAATTGGGCCCTAAATCTGTAACATTTTTAACCCTTCATTGTGAATGTTTTTTTTATACCTTCATAGATAAATCTAAGCCAGGCCAAAAATATAAATATTTCTCTAACTGAAGGCATTTTCTAGACTTCTGAACCTCAGGGACTTGCATAAATCTGGGCAATTCCATCTCTCACTAAAGAAATTTAGCAAACCATTATCAGACATTCCCATCTTGAGAAAAATTCTTAAAACGTCTGTTGCCACCCATTTACAATGGAAAATCAAGACCAACACTCTAATAAAGGACATCACATTTATATTGAACACACAATGAACCACAAAAATGATAGAATTGGCCAAACTGGAAAGCAAAATCTCAAAAAACTGCAACCACTTTCACCAAAATTTCTTGAATTATTCAGCAGTCATTAGCACTGGTGACCACCAACCCCTACTTAGCAAACTCTACACTAAAATTGACTTCAAAAGATGTTTGGTGAAGTTATTCTAATCAATCTTGATGAAAAAAGTCCAGCACATCCAAATGGCAGCTATAAATGGTAGTACATTGCTGTGAACTGTACTATGGGGCTCAGATCTATTGTATGTGGTCTTCTTCATCTCATCTAAATAGCTATGCTCTGGGAGCACAGCGCAGAGGAGGAGGAACATGGCGGTGGGCTGACGCTGGTCGCAGGATCTCGGTGAGGCAGCACAGCTTAGAAAATGACAGACGTACCGCGACTTATGAGGCTTCATTACTGAAACATACTCGGTTCTTTTCCCTGACGCATTGTGGTGGATTGAGTTGTCTTTTCTTTCTTCTAGGTGTGGGTGTGGGTGTCAGCGCTGCTGGCTCTAGGACCTGGGAGAAAGCGGACGCGGATGGGCAGAGAGGCGGGGCGTGTGGAGCAGGAAGCCGGGTCCGCGCTGCTTGATAGACTCGTGAGCATCGGACCAGGCTCTGAATTCGAGGCCAGTCTGCCTTAATAAAGACTAGGTTCTCGGGGCTGCAATGCAGGGATTATTCGCAGCAAGCGGAGGCCACCGTTTTACAGCATCACACAGCAGTCTATTATGATCTGTTAAGGCGGTTTCAGGTTAGGGGGGAGCAGAAACAGGACTGCATGGAGCAGGATCCAACCCATGCATATTCAATTATTCCCTCAAGGAGTAGGGAGGCAATGGGGAGGAGACAACAGCACAAAGTCCCCTAGAAGAAGCAGGGGGTCCAGCCAGCCGGCAAAGTTTAAAGGGAGTGGTGGCAAGGGTGGTGTTTGAGCATTCGTGCAGGATCAGCAGGGTCAGCAGAAGGGGCTATTTCCCCCAGGGAGAAACAGACACCAGCTAAGGTCCCAACATGAGATGAGGACCAAGTGGATTCTGGACTGCACGGAGGGGGCTGGGGTGGTCCCATCAACCCCACGCAAAAAGAAAGCAGCAAGATCGGGGTGATCAAACAATCAAAAGGACTCAGAAGAATACCCCATCCCTTATAACCTATTTTAAATTCATGGAGCAGGTGGCGGACTCAGCTCAGGCTATAGATGCAGCCTGGCTATACAAGACAGTGCCCCCCCCCCCCATTATGCTCGAAAATCGCTTCTCTCCACTGGAAAGTATAGTGGACTTGGAGAGGAGTACAGGCGGAGCAGTTGAGGACAGTACTTTGAATTTAACGGCGCCTAACCGCGGGGATCTCTCTGGCTACTCTAGTAATGCTATAACCAGCAACAACATTATAATTGCACCTTCTCCTTTTCGGGCCTCTTCGGTTTCCTTGGATCTACAGCCTCCATAGGAGTTGGTAGAGGTGGAGGGCAATGTTGGAAGTATTGGAGATATTGGGAACAGCTCTTCGAGTATTGCAGTGTCGGCGATAGGCCGATTTCAAGCCCAAGCTCAAGGGCAGGAACCTCACCGGGATAGTACTATGCTGGCATCAGGAGATGTTAATAATGACAGGGACAGTCTAGGCTCCTTGCTACAGGCATTAAGGGGGGACCTTATGACTAAGTTTGAAATATCCGAAGCAAACCAGAAGAGTATTCATGATAAGTGTGATGCCCTCGAGTCAAAACTGGACGACGTATGCACACGTACGGGGTCACTCGAACTTAAAGTATCATCATTATCAGAGTCTGTCCAAGGGAACTCCAAAGATTTAGACGCTCTATAGACCCAAAACCGATCCCTACAGATGGATATGGAGAGGCTGGAGAGCAGGCACGTAGGAATAATCTTAGGATTTTGAAGATACCGGAGGGGGAGGAGATGGATGACATAAAGGGGTTTGTATGTAAGTTGTTAAGAAAAGGGGTGTTAAAAGATCGATTAGATATTGATCTAGAGGCAGAGATACAAAGAGTACATAGGGACCCCTTCAGGTTGCATCCAGATAGAAAAGCCCCCGGAAAATGTGTTGTCAATTTTCAGACTTACAGTATCAAGGAACTAATTTTAGGGAGGTGTTTAACACGGTCTCCTCTTCATCATCGGGCCAACCAATACCAAATTCGTTCAGATATTGGGGGAGAACAGCACAAAGGCAGTGGGAGGTAGGCTCCAGAATGCCCGAATTAAGGTCACTTGGGGCCAAGTTCTAATGAAGTTCCCCGCATTATTAAAAATAATGTGGAAAAATAAGATGTATAATTGTAGTCAACCTGAGGATGTAGACGACCTTCTGTCCCAGATGAGAGGGTGAGGTGAGGTGAATGTTATGTGGTAAGGTCTGGTTTGGGGAGGGGAAGAAGGGGAGGAAAAGGGAAAAAGAAAGGGCAAGGGAAAGGGGAAGAGTACTTAAAAAAAGAAAGAAAGAGAGAAAAAAAGTAGATATGGAAAAAGGAAAAACAAAAGGGAAATAGAAAGGGGGAAAGAAAAAAAAAGAGAAGGGGAAGGAGAAGAAAAAAACATATACAATACATAAGGTAAGGTTATATTGGGTATTCGTTGGAATGGTTTTCTTTGTTTTTGATAAATAGGATGCTGTGCTGCCTTAGGGAGGGTTCCTAAAAGGCAGTTCCAACGCCAAGCATCAAGGGTGGGTTCCTCAGGGATGGGTTGGGGTGGGGGTGCAAGGGAGGGTGGGGGGGGTGAAATTGCAAAATTGTCCTCATACAAAATAAAAAAGGCTGTTTCTTTAACTCTAGATGTATGGCTCATACGGGTAGGCTATGATTAGGTCAACGAAAACAAAACTCCTCTCTTGGAACGTGAACGGTCTAGGAGGGGGTAAGAAGCTATCTCGGGTTTGTGAATTTCTAAAAAATAGTGAAGCACATATTTACTTATTGCAGGAAACTCACTTGGAAGCCATGGCCTGTAAACAAGCCTTTAAATTAGGTAGGGTGCAGGAAGTGTTATGTTCTAAACAAAAAAGGTGCACGAGAGGCGTAGCAATAGTGGTAAGAGCAAACAAGGGGGTTAAGGTTGAGAAATGGGACACATACCAGTTCGGGAGACGGTTGGTGGCAACTTTGTCTATATGCGTGTCGATAATTGTTTGCGCTGTATACTATGGGCCCAACGAGGACAATTCTGGTCCCCTTTTGAAACTTGAGACTAGCCTGCTCCACACGTCTGCCCAGTCATACTTGGTGGGGATTTTAATCTAGTCTTTGATAAACAATTGGACCGGACTTCCAAAGCGAAATACTGTGTTCCAACTAGAACACTCTCCATACTTAGGAACGTTATGAAGGATTTTAATTTGCTTGATATTTGGAGAGCAAAATATGATAATGTAAGAGAATTCTCGTTCTATAGTAAGAAGTACAAGCACTTTTCAAGGATAGATAATTTTTTAGTAAATCAGGGGTTGCTTTCAGACGTAGGATCAATTAGTTATATTCCAGCGATTGTTTCAGATCATTCTGTAGTGGAGTTAGTCCTTAATCTTGAGTTTAAGAGGACAGAGAGAAGGTGGACCCTAGAAAGGACTTTGTTATTGGATGAGAGAGTGAAGGCGGAGTTAAATGACAAACAGGTGATTTCTTTAGCTTCAATATAGGTTCCTTCAAGGAACAGGTGGTCTGGGAGACATTTAAAGCATATTTGCGGGGGCTTCTGAGTTCCCTTATGACCCATAAGAGAAATACTAGCAAGAAAAGAGAAATAGAAGGCCTTAAGGATATTAAGGAGATAGAGCTGGAGTTACAACAGGCAGCCCTGACAGCCAGGGGGCATATTCCTCAATTGGAGAGGGAGCTGGCCAGTCTACAAGCGGAGTTCAATGCTAGAAACGATAAGAACATTAAGGGCAGGTGGGAGGCCAGTAAATTACAGAACTTTGCCTATGGTGAAAAATGTGGCTCCCTCCTGGCGTGGAAGACAAGAACATAAAGGGTGAGAAATAACATCAAGAGTTTGATAGAAAGGGGGTCAGGGGTGCTGCTATTAGAAGATGATAAAATCAGGGCGGAGGCCAGGTCATTTATGCAGGGTCTATATCAAGAGGATACTATTTATGGACCAGATGAAGTTAGTACATGGTTAGACCGTAGGGATTTACCGCAGATGCCTGAATCGGATAAGGAATATCTAGCTACCGACACCTTGGAGGGGGAAATGAAAGAGCAATTAAGGAAAATGAGTCGGGGCAAAGCCGCCAGCCCCGACGGACTACCAATTGAAGTCTATTTAGGTCTAGAGAAGGTTGTGCCGGTATTAAAGGTACTTTTTAATAAAATACTCATACAATGTGAAAGTATCCCCTTATCATGGTCAGAAGCTACTGTATCACTGATTCCTAAACAAAACAAAGATCCCCAAAGAATCGAGTTGTACAGACCTGAAGATTTTCTCCAGGATATTGGCCACTAGGACGGCCAGAATCATCAAAACAATCATACACCCAGATCAGAGAGGATTTAAACCACGGGGGCAGCTTAATGAGCTTACTTTCCAGGTAATCTGTGCAATCGACTTTGCCGAGGAAAAAAAGTTGCCACTTGCCATCATTGCAATCAACGCCGCTAAGGCATTTGACCAGGTTAACTGGGAGTATCTTTGGGAGACCCTGAACAAGTTTGGTTTTCCATAAAATGTTATTGGAGCAGGTAAATCTCTCTATTTGAATCCTAGTGCGAAAGTCCTGGTTAATGGTGCCCTAACGGGGTGGTTTAGTATTTTTAGAGGTACCAGGCAGCGGTGTCCCCTGTCCCCCTTATTGTTTAATGTCTGTATTGAGCCTTTTGTTTGTGCACTTAGAATGGATCGTATCATTACACCTTTTAAAATTGCAGATTTAGAGTTTAAAACCGCTCTATATGCAAATAACCTTCTCTTGTACGCCTCAAATCATATTGACACAATCCCACGGTTATTCGAACTGGCTGAGGAATTCGGTAGAATCTCTGGCTATAAAATTAACAGGGGAAAAACTGATATTATGGGGTGGAATAGTTTAGGCACCGCACAGGGGGCCAGAGAACAGATCAGATACCTAGGGAACTATTTAACTCAGAAATTGATGGATATACCCAAGATTAGCTGGCAGAAGGTATCCAAGGAGGTGTGTAGGTTATTGTTAAGATGGGGAAGTCTACCATTGAATATATATGGGAGAGTTAATCTTGTAAAAATGACGATCCTGCCTAAAATAACCTTCCTGTTCAATACAATTCGACTACCCTTTAACTCTAAGGCTATTGCCAGCCTTCAAGGAAATATTGGTTCCTTTATGTGGGCAACAAAAACATCCAGAATAACCTGGAAGAAACTAAGGAGAGGGTTGAAGATTGGAGGTTTGGCCTTACCCGATCTACTTGCGTACTGTCACGCCTTCCATTTTAAGAATTTTAGAATATTAGCCAGTAAATTAGATTCTTCTTCGCAGGGCCTTTTATTTCGGGCAATGCTACAGGATGTGCCGCAGGGACAGGAATTTTTTCTTTTTAAGTTATGGGACCCCAAATTCTACAAAAAAGTCCGCCTTAAGATCCTGCTGGCCGCTCTTAAGAATTGGGGATATATCAGGAGAGTCCTGGAGATACCATATTACACCTTACAGGCTCCAATCCGGGACTCCCCTGGCACCTCTGATTGCTTTCTGGATCAACTATGTCAGCCGCTTAAAGTATCTGGTATTAGGATATGGGATGACCTTTGTAAAAACTTACAGCTTATGAATTGGGAGTCCCTCTCCCACCTGACAAATGGGACTTTAACAAGAATTAAGTTTTACCAGCACTCTGCTAGGTGGGCAACACAATCCTGGGGCAATAAAAAAGATAATTTGCCCCTTGACTCCATTCCCAGAGCGGGTCCTTGGAAACGTGAGGTCTCCTTCTGGTATATAGGGCTTTCACTGAAATAAGGGACTGTTTGGACTCCGAGCTGGAGAATCTTTGGGGTAATGCCCTTATAGAAAACTGAGAGGAGATACGGAAAATCTGGAGTGACTCCTTCTTTATGTCCCAAACAGTGGTTAAACCAGCGAATCTTAGGAGGAATTACCTTTAAACAGCCTATAGAGTGTATTGGACTCCGGCTAAACTATCCAAGGTGTCCACAAGGACATATTATTGTCCTAAATGTAAGCACCAGCCTTCAGACAATCAACATATGTTTATGGGCTGCCCAAAGATTGCTCTGTACTGGGCTGCAGTATGTGGTTTCCTGGAGGAGGTATTATTAAGCAATATAAAAGAGAGATTCCCTTGAACAAGGTCATTCACATTAACACCATAAATATGGAACAAACAGTGACTATAACAACTGAATAAAGGTAAAAAAGCTCTCAAATTTTATTGTATACAATGAGGTTAAAAACGGCAAAAAGCAGATAAAATGATGAGCACAAAAAGATTAAAAATAACAATCCATATACAATATTGACCAGCAATATTGCTGAAAAACAGACAGAAAAAACCACAGTGAGACATACAAATGATGCAATACACGGTGTGTGTTCTAATGCTCTTTTTTGGAACAACGGTGTTATGCAGATGGAATATTATTCTGTCAACAGCGATGTCTGAACCATGAATCACACTGTACTAAGGCGTCGATGCGTTTCGGTGGTTTGTTGAAATTCTATCCACCTTTATCAAGACAAAGATTCTATTTCTGTCGTACTTTACAAATGTTCCTAGAGGATAGATACACAGTGAAATTAATAACATGGCAATGAACTCGTTTTACAATCTTGTATAAACAGTATTGTTCACATTAGTTGTCTAATCTTTACATTGGGTCTCTCTGTGCAAATTTCTTAACATCATGAGAGAGCTACAAAGTCATAACACATTGTGTCCTTCAAATCAAAAATTAGAGTGCATTTTTGGCAAGGGGGAACCATCTTTTATATTCGTTCTAAGAACGTCCTACAAGAATAGTAAGGGCCCAAAGATCTATAAATTGGTAGTGTGGGGGCCTGGAAGTTTTCTACGGTCTAATCCCCATCCATTTATTGAACCCTCTAAAATTAGGTAGGATCGTGTGATATTTTAAAGTCGTGGTTCTATCCACCTAGTTGACGATCGTAATTCATTATAAATCTTATTGTTGGACCACATGCATTATTTATGATGGTACACGGGGTTAATTTTCATATCCACAGAGATGAATGAAACTATATATTTACCTCTATGAATTGAGGACCGGTGTAGAATATTGGTGTAGTCGTCCTATATGTAGACCTAATCCTCAGACCGAGGTATTTCATGGAGGTTTTTCTAGTTTTCACTATTATTGAAATTTTCGATGGAACAGTACATCTAGCAGTGTGCTGAGAGGAAAGAGAGGAGAATCGATAGATTACCCTCTTTGTATATAATGACTAGGATATTCTACCCTCTTCATTGCATTGTACCTATTCAATATTAACTTTTTTACCTTTTGGTTTGTTTCGTGTTTGTGGCAAGGTGGGTCGAGTTTGGTAGTAGTCGTCCTTTATTGAAGTAACTTCTATTTTAGTGTTCCTGTGGAGTATACCTGCAATACGATATCCTAGAGTAAGTTAATTGTTCTCTACTGTGCATTATATTGGGCCTCTCTTGAGTGGAGTATAAGCTATATTGCCATACCTGTTGGGTAAAGTAGCAAAATAATGCCCGACTTCCTGGATATACAGCGCTTTAAATTCAAACGCGTTGTGCCTGACCAGAGGCGCCTAAGTCTTGCCCCAGAGACGTGAGTAGAGATTCCCTGTTGGAGAGGGTACAAAAAGTATCCATTAAGAATTTTTGAAGCATCCAATCAATCTCCTAAGGGGTCATAAACTGGAAAGGGCAAAGTACCGTGATGGAGTCTATCTGCAGAGCTTACCTCTACGTCTTCTGTCGGCTGCACGCTTCTCTGGTCGTTTTCTTTCGATGTATGACGGATAGCGGTTCGCTGTAGTTATAACATGGAAGCTCGCTATCCATTGGTTCTATTATCAGCCAATGGGAGCTTGAAAGAGTGAGCCCTGAAATTAGCATACCACGGCTAGGAATTACTCTGTTCTCATTGGATGAGAGCGATAGTGATATTAGATAGGAGCTAAAACGTGGAGGGCGTTGTGCAACATGAATGCGCCTTTTATTTTTTTATTTTTAATGCTTCTCTATTGATCGTATTTTACAGAGAACATTATTGGAAACAAGTTTTGGTTTTCTACAGTTATACAGTATATATCAGTATATATCTATATCTGCTCCTTAATTCCAACAGGTCCGTTAATAGACTGAACTTTCTCAAATTTGATAACATATCGAGCCCGCCAAGGCACTCGTCAAAAGTTACCTTTGTGTGGAGGAATGTTATTGAAGCATGTTTGTATAAAATGGAAGGGCTATTTATGCAGGAAAGGGGCAGAGAAGGTGGTATGAATTAAATATTCATATTTAAATTGAAAAATTATTATTGACTATAGACTGGGTCTAATGACGGAACTGTTTGGGGAAAAGGGGCACATGTCATAACCAGAAAAGGATGGTCGTTATTTTGAAAAAATGTTTTAAATGCATTTAGTCCAATCCTCCCTGGTGTTGAGTCCTTTGTCTATAGTATTCAGATGACAAAAGTACCATTGTTCTCTTATTTTCCTGAGTTTATCAATATCCCCACCACGTCTGGTGGTTCTGATTTTCTCCAGGATGAACCAACGCACATCCTCACAGGAGTGATTGTGCTGTCTGAAATGTTCCGTGAGGGGGGCATTGCATTTGTTGGTGCGGATCGCTGATTTGTGCTCAAGAACTCTAACTCTGAGTTCTCTGCTAGTCTCGCCCACGTATCCTAGGTTACATGGGCAAATTAACAGGTAGACAACATTCTGACTTCTACAGTTATTGAATGTTTTTGATGTAAGAGACTTTCCATTGTAGGTGAAAGGGGTTTCTGAAATACAGTGTGGACAAATGGAGCAAGTCCCACACCTATAGTTGCCTGTAGCCAGTCCCCCTGTAAGGGTTTGTTGGGATTCCCCCGGAGGTTTGTAAGTATGTACAAGACAGTTACGGAGGGTTTTATTTCTTCTGAAAGAAAACAGAGGTTTGTTTATTTGTTTGTCACTAAAATTTAAGATGCGCCAATTTCTATTAATGATGTTCTTGATCTGGTTACTGGCCTGAGAAAATTGGGTCACAAAAACTATCTTATCGAGGTTGTTATCTGTTCTAGTTTTGTTCTGATCTAGGAGACTGTCCCGATTGTAAAAGCGCGCTCGCTTAAAAGAGTGTTTAATTAATTTGTTAGGATAGCCTCTTTCTTTCAACTTCCTTTTTGTATTCTCTGAGTGTTTATAAATGTCATGGGTGCTCATGGTGCACATGCTGCTTTAGGTTAAATATTCTGTTAAATATTCTTTTCCAAAAGATCAGGGGGAAAGATGGTACAAATATTGTTAATCACATTCAATTTAGTGAGTATATTTCCAACATCTGTCCTTGGTTAAACTTGAAATGTATAAACTAGAAATGAATGGAAAATCCTTGTATGTAGCAATGCTTGTTACCATGCTTGTTACCATTGTAATTGTGGTTGCAGTACTAGTTGATCCTCAAGCACGTTCTACCTGCCAGCAACAGCTTCACTAAATACACGTGTGGATGGAGACAACGCCCAGAGCCAACGCCCTAGCACGGAGGCTATTTAAGCCGTGCTCTTGAACGTGGGAGTGCTTCGCTTCGTTTCTACGAGCATCACCACGAGAGCTTCCTGAACATCTCCTGCCCTGCCTGGATTTCCCGTCTTGCTCCCGCTTCCTTTCTGGCTGCCCCTCTCCTTCCCTTGCTGGTTTCCCTCCCCTATCCTGCCGGCAGTTTGCACAAGCCTCCCTTTCCTCCCCGCTTCACCTTACCTGTTTCCAGACAGCATCGGACCTTGGAGCAACTTCAAAGCATTTTTGGACTTCAGATCCCGTCTTTGGTTTCCGGTTGGTGCAGCCTTCGAGACCATCCGCTTCCTGTGACAAAAGACAGTAAGACTAGTTGCTTAGCAACAAACAACAGATTCCTAGAGACATTTTCCGATCCTCGAACAAAACAACCATTGCTAAACAACCATTGTTAAAGACAATTCGTTTTGGGGAACTTTACTTTTGTTTAATCAGAAGAATTTGCCAATACTATTCTTTTATGTGAATGATCAACAGTAGTTGTTTAAATGATTTAGTACAACTCAAGAGATATTGTGATTTCAATGTGAAACAGAGAATGATTAACGTTCAGTGGTGATTTAAACCACTGATTCTTTACGTTGCGCTAGTTACTATTGGCGCAGAACTTGTTCTTGGCTTTTCTTTTCTTTTTTCTCTCATTTTACAGAACCCAATTTACGGATAAAGATAAATCATTGCAAGGTATGGTTTAGTCGTGTGGTGTGATAAGTCACTTAACCCTAACTAATGACTAACCTTTAGAATCACCTTACCTGTTAGACATTTTAGGTTGATGTACCTTGCATTTTCTTTCTTTTCTCTTGAACAAGTTTTAAACAGAAAAAACAACGTCTTGCAATAATAGAATTGTGCGAATGGGCTAAAGTTAACACTGGTATGTACTGTTAATGTTTTACAGTAATGAATAACAGTTTGGTGTCCATTATTGCATTGCTATTTATAAGTGTGCCGGTTTGCATAGGTACAAGTGGTTGAACACTTCCGATCACTGTGAAGCCCAGAACACTTCGAGAGAAAACTGGCTGACATCTCTGAAGAGATCCAGTGTTTGTTTGTTTTCTCTGTCCACTTCCCCTTTCCCTGTCCACTTCCCCTTTCCCTTGGGGAATAACCAGACCAGTCAAGTGTTCTCTTCCTTGCTAGCTGGTTAGTTCTCAGGGGAGTTGGGAGCTTGCAGCGCCAAGAAGGAAACAACAGGAACCTCGTGGATGAATGCTTAACAATAAAAATCCTTCAAATTTGAGCAATTTCTTCTAAGTCTAAGAAATTCTCCGAAAGGCACGTTATCTTTCTGTGCCTTCGGATGATTGTTTGAATAATGGAGGAGTGTGTTTTTATCAGTTGGTTTAGTAAATAATTCCACTTTTAAAATACCTTCTTCGTCTTTGATTACTATATCAAGGAATTCAACTCTGGAGTTGCTATGGTGACCTGTAAATTTTAGATTAGGGTCACCCAGGTTTAACCACTCCAGAAAACTAAGAAGATCCTCACTGGCACCGCTCCAAATAAATACGATATCATCTATGTAGCGGTGCCAGCAGGAAATGTTTTCAAAGAAGGGTGCGGCCTCATTAAAGATGTGTTTTATTTCAAAATTTCCCACATACAAGCAGGCCAGGCTGGGGGCACAGGTGGCCCCCATACTGGTCCCCTTGATCTGTAGGAACAGGTCATCCCTAAATAGAAATACATCTCTTTTTAAGATCAGATGGATGCACGACATGATGAAGTTACTTTCCCCACCTTTTAGATCTTCAGTTTCTAAGATTGAGGATATGACGTTGATTGTATCATTTTGGGGAATGTTAGTGTATAGGGCTTCAATATCAAGGGTGACCAACAACTGGGTCACCCTGTTGAAGCCCCTCCCCTCAAATACTGATATTGCGTGCGAGGTATCTTTAAGATAGGACCTTTGTTTTTTCACAATGGGCTGCAAGAAGAAATCTACATACCGACTTAGCGGTTCCAGGATAGATCCTATTCCACTAATTATAGGTCTCATGGGTGGATCCATAAGGTTCTTATGGATCTTTGGGAGACCGTACATAGCTGGGGTGACTGGGTGTTGGTTGAGTAAGAAGTTATATTCACTCTCGCATATGGCGCCCCTGTCTTTACCCTCTCTCAAGAGGTGGGCCACCTCATACTTAAGTTTACTCAGTTCCTGGAATTTTGATTTGGTATAGTGCTCCTTAACACTAAGGAGTTCTCTCATCTTGGAGTTATACTTATCCGTGTCAAAAACTACCACACCCCCCCTTTGTCGGCGGGTTTGATAGTTAACTCCTCGTTGTTCTGCAAGTTAGTCAGGGCATTTCTCTGTTCTTTTGAGAAATTGTTGTGGCCTAGCATGTGTTTAGAGAAAAGATTTTTTATTTCAACTTCCACAACACTCTCAAAAACTTCCACATTTTTATCAACTTGGTTTATACTGGGGAAGAAGGAAGATTTTGGTTTGAGCCCCGTTATGCTTGGGGGGGGGATTATAGTCTCGGTTTTCAAAGAACCGATTAAGACGTATTTTTCTGAAAAAGGATTTAAGGTCACTTTCTATGTCGAACTTCGATGGAGCATTAGTAGGGGCAAAGCTGAAACCTTTCTGAAGGACTGTTTGTTCTATGGTACTGAGCGTTTTTTTGGAAAGATTTATGATGGGAAATTTTCCTACCTCCAGTATTGAGTACTTCTGGTGGCTATGTACTCCCTCGAGCTGTTTTGAGGTTGATGCTTTCTCTGGTTGTCTGGGCGATTGTATCCCCTGTAATTTCTTTGCCTGCGATTTGGGCGTCTGTCTAAAAAAGGCTCTCGTTCGTAATTGGAGCCCCTCCTCTCATCTTGTGGTCTTTCAAGTTCGTCATCCCCACTTGATTCTGAGGATTCTGAGAATGTAATTCTTTTGTTATTGTTTCTGGAATAGACAGGTTTCTGTTGGTATGGTCTTTCCCATCTAGTTTCATTTTTGTTTGTGAAGTAATCCTTCTGGGTATATGGGTATACACCCTCTGTAGTATATTTATCTACGTCTTTTCTGAATTTTTGAAATTTTTTATTGAAAATATAATCTCTGTATCCCTCGGCATCTAGGTCGATCTCCTCAAGTTTCTTTTTAGCGTCTTCCAGGGCTGGGGATTGTTTGAGTGTCGCCTCCAATTTTTCTATCTCTTCTTTCTCTAGTTCAATTAATTCCTGAGCGGTTTCTATGATTAAAATGAGCCAATCGCGGCTACATAGATTGGCTATCAGAGTCCAAGTTTCTATAAACTTTGGACATTCTGTAAATAGCCCAGGTTCATTGCGAGCTTGTAAACCTATCGGGATGACTCCCTCTTTAAGGTAATTGATAAAACCTTCTGCGTGGAGCTCAGTTCTAATGAGCTTCATTTTTGAATTAAGTATTTTGATCAATTGCTTGTGACTTGAATTATGTAGCCCTTTTGAGCTCCCAATTTTGGGGTCTAAGTTCATAAATCTGGTGCATTTATCATCAGAGAAACCAAAAGTTTTCAGTTTCTCCATGGTAGGCTCAAAAATATTTTGTTTAGAAGTTGTTTTAAGGGTGTCCTCAAAGGAGGATCATGAGAGAGAGAAGGTATTATTAAGGCCAATTGAAGTCAGCACTAGATTAGTTTTCTTTGGTTTACCGTCGGGCTACTGTATGAGTACCCCAACCTCAATTTCTGTTTGGAGGTGTAGGCTCCACCTACATTCGCTGATTGTCTTAAAAACATCATTATGACTAGCTAGTCAGATATGGCCTGTGACGGATCGAGTATTAACCCCTTCGCTGCTAGGCCTTTTCCCCTCCTGTGCTAAGCTTTTTTTTGGCGATTTGGGGTAGTGCGCGCTTCAAATTTGCGTCCTTTTCTTCCAACATCATGTGGATTCTAAAGGTGCCCAGGGTTTGTGTATTCCCTTGGAGGGGTCCCAGATATTAAGCAAAATACAGTAACATTTTTGTTTTTTCAGAAAAATGGGAAAAACGGGCTGCAAATGAAAGCCTCTGGGTTTTTCCCTGCAAATGTTATCAAAAAAGGGTTTGTGGGGCTGAAATCTCCATTTTCTCAGCTTTTAGGGAATGACAGTCTTTTGTCAGAGAACCAACATTTTTCACACAGTTTTGGCATTTTTCTGGGACATAGCCTATTTTTGCTGTTTTTAGAGCTTTCAACCTCCTTCCAGTTAATGGTAGAAATGAGTTTAAAATCAATAATGGATCCTGAAAAGCTATACATGTTCAAAAAGTAGACAAAATTCTGAATTCAGAAAGGGGTCATTTGTCTAAATCCATGAAGGTTTCTTTATAGAAACTAACAGTTAAATATTGGAATAATTGAAAATTTGTTGAAAAAAACAGCCTTTTGTCTCAATGTTTTCACCTATAACTTCTTGGAATTTTGACAGCTCTTGGAAAGCAATATAACGTTACATCCGTTTGATTTTCCTGGTTGTGGGGAAATATAGGACTTGTAGTTTCACCAAGAACCCGACGAACCCAGAGCCAAAAGCTGAGCAGCAACTTGCAAATGTATTTTATTATTTACTGGGTATAGAGCACTTATTCTTGGAAAATGTATACATGGAAAAATCGGTATGAAAGACACCTATGTATTTCTGAATTGGGTGCAAATTATAGAGTTTAGAAACAGTATATATTTGCACATTTTCAAAATTGGGAATACTCATAATAGCATGAGAATTATTGGTCATTTTTCAAAAAGATTTTTTTTTTACACAATGTCTTTCATTGGGAAGGGGGAAATGCATGAAAACTCAATAGGTAATAACAGTTGATTTACAAATCTGAAATACCCTAAGTCTCCCGATAAAAATGGTACCTCACTTGTGTGGGTCGGCCTTTTGCCTGCGCCAGGAAACGGAGCAAAATGCAACGTGGTCACACCTCAATTTTGCAGTTAAAAATTGACCCTTTTATGGCAAAGTGCCTAGCTGTAGTTTTTGCACCCTAGCTCTGCCGGCACGTAGGGAAACCTAGCAAACCTATACATTTTTGAAAACTACACACCCAGGGAAATTCAGTATGGGGTGACTCGACTGCCTCCCACCAGGTTCTGTTACCCAGAATCCCTTGCAAAGCTAAAAAATTGACAAAATAAAAGCATTTTCCTCACCTTTCTGTGGTGGAAAGTTCTGGAATCTGCGTGAATCAACACATTTCCACCCGCCCAGCGTTCCCCCAGGTCTCCTGAAAAAATGGTACCTCACTTGCCTGGGTCTGCCTAGTGCCTGCGACAGGAAACAGCGCAAAACGCAACGTGGTCGCACCGCAATTTCGCAGTGAAAATGTGCCCTTTTTTGTCAAAGAGCCTACCTTTCGTTTTTTAACCCTAGCTCTGCCGGCACCTAGAGAAACCTAGCAAACCTATACATTTTTGAAAATTAGACACCCTGGGGAATTTAGAATGGGGTGACTCGACTGCCTACCACCAGGTTCTGTTACCCAGAATCCCTTGCAAAGCTAAGAAATTGACAAAAAAATGCATTTTCCTCACATTTCTGTGGTGGAAAGTTCTGGAAACTGCGTGGATCAACAAATTCCCACCCACTCAGGGTTCCCCCAGGTGTCTCAAAAAAAATTTTACCTCACTTGCCTGGGTCTGCCTAGTGCCGGCGACAGGAAATAGCGCAAAATGCAACGTGGTCGCACCTCAATTTCGCAGTTAAAACGTGCACTTTTTTGGCAACGAGCCTACCTTTTGTTTTTGAACCCTAGCACTGCCAGCACCTAGGGAAAACTAGAAAACCTATACATTTTTGAAAACTACACACCCAGGGGAATTCAGGATGGGTGACTCGACTGCCTTCCACCAGGTTCTGTTACCCAGGATCCCTTGCAAAGCTAAATAATTGACCAAAAAAAGCATTTTCCTCACATTTCTGTGGTGGAAAGTTCTGGAATCTGCGTGGATCAACAAATATCCACCTACCCAGCGTTCCCCCAGGTCTCTCGAAAAAAATGGTACCTCACTTGTCTGGGTCTGCCTAGTGCCTGCGACAGGAAACAGTGCAAAACGCAATATGGTCGCACCGCAATTTCGCAGTGAAAATGTGCCATTTTAACAAAGAGACTACCTTTCGTTTTTGAACCCTAGCTCTGCTGGCACTTAGGGAAACCTAGAAAACCTATACATTTTTGAAAACTAAACACCTAGGGAAATTCAGGATGGGGTGACTCGACTGCCTACCACCAGGTTCTGTTACCCAGAATTCCTTGCAAAGCTAAGAAATTGACAAAAAAAGCATGTTTCTCACATTTCTGTGGTGGAAAGTTCTGGAATCTGCGTGGATCAACACATTTCTACTCACCCAGCGTTCCCCTAGGTCTCCCAAAAAAAATGGTACCTCACTTGCCTGGGTCTGCCTAGTGCCTGCGACAGGAAACAGCACAAAACGTAACATGTTTGCACCTCAATTTCGCAGTGAAATCGTGCCCTTTTTTGGCAAAGTGCCTACCTTTTGTTTTTGAACCCTAGCTCTGCCGGCACCTAGGGAAACCTAGCAAACCTATACATTTTTGAAAACTAGACACCCAGGGAAATTCAGGATGGGGTGACTCGACTGCCTACCACCAGGTTCTGCTCCCCAGAATCCCTTGCAAAGCTAAGAAATTGACAAACAAAACGCATTTTCCTCACATTTCTGTGGTGGAAAGTTCTGGAATCTGCGGGATCAACAAATTTCCACCCACCCAGCATTCCCCCGGGTCTCCCAAAAAAAATGGTACCTCACTTGCCTGGGTCTGCCTAGTGCCTGCGACAGGAAACAGCACAAAACGCAACGTTGTCGCAAATCAATTTCGCAGTGAAATTGTGCCCTTTTTGGCAAAGAGCCTACCTTTTATTTTTGAACCCTAGCTCTGCCGGCACCTAGGGAAACCTAGCAAACCTATACATTTTTGAAAACTAGACACCCAGGGGAATTCAGGATGGAGTGACAAGACTGCCTCCCACCAGGTTCTGTTACCCAGAATCCCTTGCATACTAAAGAATTGTGAAAAAAATGCAATGTCCTCACATTTCTGTGGTGGAAAGTTCTGGAATCTGCGTGGATCAACAAATTTCCACCCACCCAGCGTTTCCTCAGGTCTCCCAAAAATAATGGTACCTCACTTGCGTGGGTGGCTCAAGGACCCGCAACAGGCAAGGGCCCCAAACCTAATGAGGCAACATCAAAATAACCTATCACTAACCAACCTGGTTTTGCAAGGGGGTTCCCATGAGTTTTTGGTCCGGGGCTCAGCGGCCATCTAAGGAAACCTACCAAACCCACACACTTCTACAATGTAGACACCCGGGGGCTTCCAAGGAGCTATGGCTTGGGTGGATACCCCAACGTTCTCTTACCCAGAATCCCTTGCAAACCTCATTTGTTGCTGAAAAAAATCATTGTTTTCACACATTTTTATGTGGGAATGCGTGGCACCATTGGGCTCACACAAATTTCCTCCCACCCAGTGTCCCCCCAGGTCTCCCAATAAAAATGGATGGTATCATTTTACTCGGGAGAACAAGGGGAACACTGGGCGGTAGGACATTTGTGCCTGCACGGAGATCCAACGCAAAAATGTATGAAAAAGTGTTTTTTTAACCAAATTTTAGGGTTTGCAGGGAATTCTGGGTAGAAAAACCTTGGGGGACCCACGCTTGCCGTACCTCGCTGCACTCCCCCGGGTGTGTAGTTTCAATAAATGTGTGGGTTAGGTAGGTTTCCCTGGATGACCGCCGAGCCCCGGGCCAAAAACACATGGGAACCCCCTTTCAAAAACAGGTTGGTTAGTGTTTGGTTATTTTGATGTCGCCTCCTTAGGTTTGGAGCCCTTGCGTGTTGCAGGTCCTTGAGCCACCCATGCAAGTGAGGTACCATTTTTATCGGAGACCTTGGGGAAGACTGGGTGGGAGGAAATTCGTGTGAGCCCAGTGGTGCCACGCATTTCCACACAAAAATGTGTGAAAAAAATGACTTTTTTTCAGAAAAAAATGAGGTTTGCAAGGGATTCTGGGTAAGAGAACGTTGGGGGATCCACGCAAGCCATAGCTCCTTGAAAGCCCCCGGGTGTCTAATTTGTAGAAATGTGTGGGTTTGGTAGGTTTCCCTAGATGGCCGTCTAGCACGGGGCCAAAAACCCAGATGTCCCCACTAGCAAAAGCTGGAGGTTTTGACATAGGCGACTTCAACGTTGATTCTGAAACCAATTGAAATATCTAATGTCGTTTTATATTTTTTGCGCACAATGTTATTCATTAGTGCTGCACTGTGTGAGTTTTGTATTGCAAATGTTTTGCAACAAGAGTTTAGGTGTCTGTAATCCAAAACTAGACGATCTGAATCATCTGGCTTGGAGACAGGAAACAAAGGATTGTTCATTTGTGAGGTGCATGTTTCAATCACCCCCTGATATTCAAGTTGATCTAAGATCTCTCTGACTTGTTTATTAGCTTCTTGCTTAACAGGATACTGCCTTTGTGCAGTAGGTTGATTTTTTAACTGAATTTTATGGTGAGGAGAATCCTCATCCCATCCTACATGATTTTTATATAATGCAGGGGCTTGGGCCACTGCCCATTTTCTAGCATATGTGTATTTTTTATGTATTGGAATGTGATTTGAGAAGGCAGGCATAATCATTTCTTTGCCATGTGGGCACTCCCTGACAAACTCTGGTGGCCAGTTTTTCTCTGCTAGCAGGATATCATAGCCTTTAGATAGGTTATCTCAAAAGAGACGCCTTATTTTCCTAGTTTTGTCCCCCTCTATACGCAATGTTATTTCATATAATTCATGGGGCACGCTAACTCTGGTGTCTGCAGTTTCCACTTGAATGTATTCATTCGTGTCCAATGTCTCCAGAAGATTCATCAGGATCTTGCGAGCTATGGTCACTTCTGCTGCGCTGTCTAGCATTGTCTGGGCCCATTCTCCGTTTTTCAGTTGTTTCCTCAGAATCCTCGGCATGTTTTATTTTAATACTAGCTACCTTCTTTTTTGGGAACTGTAATTGTTTACTTTGATGAGCAGGTTCCTTGTGTTTGGACTTCACATGCTCTTCTTTGTGTTCTGACCGTCCTCTTCTTTCCAATTTCTGTGAGGAAGTCTGAAAAGATCGAGAGGGACGTGTATCAATATCTTGATATCTGTCAGGTTTTCTTAAATTGTCCCTATTTCTAAGGTTGTATCTTTTTTCAGAGGGTTCCCTGTGGGGAGACTTGCCTCCTCGTTCTGGAGATCTATCTGTCCGTTGAGGGGACCTTCCTCTGAACTGAAACTGTTTTTCTGTGGGAGTGGTTTGTTTATTACCCTCCCACCTCTTTTTTGGAGTATTGAGATTTTTCTTAATAAAGGTTTTTTCATGATTTTCAGTTAGTTGTGGTTTTAGTGGTTTCCCACCCAAACTATCTCTACCTAATTCTTCATAGGATTTTTCAAGTATTCTGGCAAGTTGAAAAGGTTGTTCTGCTATATCTGTTTCTTTTAATTTCTGGCGGCAGGTTGTACCGTCAATTGTCAATTGAACTAATTCTCTATATGCTTTTGGTAATTCTTTTAGCTTAACTAAAAGTTGTTGGTCTTACATTTTTTCAATGTCGGGATGTGGTGTATAGCCGGCTAGAACTGGCCATGTGGCTCCTGGTCTACATAGTGGACCGAGCCTGGTAATGTGATTTTGATGTTTTAGGGCGCCATTAAACCAGAGCTGGTGCTCTTGGTATGTTAGTGGAATTTCAATATCCTCGAAAGGGACGTTTTCCTCTGGAGATTCATCTATTTTGTAGTAGTGAAACTCGCGTGCCACAGCATGTGCTGCTGGAAAGTGTTTCCAGGAATAGAATAGCTCTGTCTGCCGATATTCATGGGCCTCTACCACAAATATGACTGTACCACCTCTTGGTGATACTCCATTTTTTATAAGTTTCATAGTTATAGTTTTTCTTATTTTGACTGGGATGATTATAGCATCCGGGTCATTCTGTTGGAGAGTTGTGTCATCTAACAACAGTTGAGCTGCTAAAGCATCTCTTTCTTTATCCTCTTCACCTTCCGACATTTTTACTGACTGAAAGTTTTCAGAGCAAGTTTCAAGGAAACAAAGATTAGGTGCACAATATTTTAGAACACTGTATCCTTCAACGTTGACTAAACCAAAAACTAATACATAGGATTCTCATCCTACTAAGTTCTGGCGGATATTAACCTTTTACCCACTCCAGGCGTCTATTGGAGTTTTTACGGGAAAAGGGGTCTGTGTGAAAAGCACGACTGAGTTACTCTAGTATCTAGCGTTAGATTATCGCCTTACCAAACATTGGGCGCCATGTAGTGTAGTTCCTATATTCCCAATAGGATCTGCGCATTGGAATAACATAAGCGATAGTTTAGACGTAGGACTGAGGTCGACTAGGTCTCTATTGAATATGTTAGACTTAATTATGAATGCCAGCTAGCTCAGAGGTCACTAGAAACGTTCTTAAGTGAACAGGAAGGGGTTAACTTTCCTGAATAGACAAGAAGGGATTATTTTCTGACAACCGCATAAACATGACAACTTTGCTCCCTCCAGAATAAGCAGTATATCTCCAGAGTCGCGGAAACAATAGACAGCTATTTCACTCAGTCAATCGTGCATGCTTAGTTTCACCAGGAGTGCAGAGAAATAGAGAGACGGGCGTTTTCAATAAAAGTGGTTATTTATTGAGCAGTCTTCTTTCTCATGCAAGAGAAGTGAATTGCCACAATTGCAATACTTGTCATAAAGTAAAGTGCGTACAGTAAAAGGAGTATTATAAAATAATACTGTAAAAGCATTTATATGGTTTCTAAGCCATAAGATACTGAAAAAAGGATAAAGTACATACAATGATAAAAGTTGACTAAACTTACTCAACTGGTGTTTCTAAAATACGCCTACCCTGGTGTACCTAACCTAAGCCTAGTACGTGGGAAGGAGTAAGTGAGATATAGTTTGAGTTAAAATAGTTTTGCCAAGAATCTGAATCAAGAATTCTCTAAGGATCTAATCAGCTCCGTACCTTGGTTTATAGAATGAAGGAGGTCTTGTATCTCTTTCTCCGGACTCAATCTCCCAGCAACCCACAAGGGTGACTGGAAACAATGGAGCTGGATTTCTTCGGCAGGAGAAAAGACAGTGCGTCAATGGGAGGGTCGGCTTCCTTTGGCACTCGTTACAGCAGGGCGTCGGGTAAGTAGATAGCCGATCTGCTCCAAACCACCGTTTGTTTGCTAAGGCAGATGCTGGTATATTTATACCTGGAAGGTGCCGAGTTTGACGTAAGTTTGGACATAAGACGTCACTAAGAACTCGCAGTTCTTTTAGGGCTCCAGGAGTTCTTTGACAAATCAAAACAGAAGCAGGGGGAATTCCCGGGCTGCTGGAGGCTTGGTTTGTTTAAAGAACGCGTTGTACTTTCTAGGAGTCTATGGGAGTAGACTTTCCGTATTTGGACTGCATTGGCTATGACTAAATATGGATATGATTCTTATGCCTTTATAAGGATATGATTTGTTATAACCACATGAGGGCATAAATCAGGAATATTTAAATAGGGTCCTAGATACGTTCACAACAAGACCGAAACGTCGACTCTTAAATCTTTTTCATTTGACATTAACTGTTGTTGAATGGATTGTTGATTTATGTATTGACATCCTTCCATATACATGTGAAAATATGTTAACATAGCTGTTCTGCAGGTTAATTCATGCTACCTCACAGTCTATGTTAGGTTGTGATAATCCTTTTTCATCACTAATCCTTTGTAGGCTTCCTGAATAGCGTGCGTCAACAATCGCTATATAAATACAAACCTTTGTCCTCCTCTACCCTTCAGCTATCATTCCAAATCCAAATAACTGACTAACCTATCCACCACTTAAAATGTACTTGCATGTTTCACTATACTAATTCAACACTAATTCAACACTAATCCTCTATGGGTCCCGGAGTAGTGTACTACTCGCCGAAAAAGCTCTTCGACGCCTCGTCAGGGGTAGTAAGCGCTATATAAATGCAATTACAATACAAATCAATATCTGTGGGCTAGACTCCATCAGACTGGGCAGTACCTTGGTGATGAATGGATGGGGAAACACCTGTAGTACACAGGGGGTACATAGAAGTGAATAGGGAGTATTGACTTGAAAGTTTGAAACAAAAAGTGCAAGACAAAAAGTTCATGAGAGATTTGTCATGGAATGCTACATCCACACGTCATTTTCCCCGTGCTTTGGCTGAGAGCTTCAATAAGTGCTGTCAGCTCTGCTGCCTTTGCTGAAAGATGGGGGAGGAAAGAATGCTGCATGGTGACTTGCAGCATTTCTGAGGGTGCGTGGCTATGTGCCATCTCTACTGCTGCCCCCTGTGCCTTTCCCAGGTCTCTTTTTCCATTGTGGAGAATCCGTCGCTCAACAATGCTTCCCTGTCCAGGATGGGATACTTCTCTGCCTGGCTAATCCCCTTGGGTGTATGTGGCACAGTCGTGGATCTCATCTCTGTCCTAAACCTCAAAAGCTAGGAAGGTGGCTGGGTTCACTTGATGGCACCATATTATTTTTAAGGAAAGCTTGGAGAGCATCAGCTCGTAACCTGAAACTCATTGTGTACTGAGCATGCTCTTGCTTTTTTGTATAACCGCAAATACTGAGTGTTATACATACATTGTCATTGGTGCCACCATCACAATGGAGTTCCTTTTGTCGCTGGCGAAGACTGCTGCTGTCAGTGCCTGCTTGCATGGGAAATGGCCATGCATGACTAAGTCTATGAGTCTGCTAGAGTACGCAAGGTTTTTGTGCCCCAGGGGATAGTTCTGTTTCTCTACTTCTGCCCTTGTGTGCCTTACTCCCGGTCTCCTTGTCTGTCATGGAGGAACTGTTGATGAACAATGTTTCGCTGTCGAGGATGGGATCCTCCTTTGCCTGGCTACTAATTCTCTCGGGTGTGTAGGTGGTGCAATCATGGATGTCAGTGGTGCCCCCATCACAATGAAAGTGCTTTTGTCAATGGCAAATCCTGTTGCTGCCAGCGCCTGCTCACATGGGAAATGGTCCTGCACGATTGAGTTTAATAGCATGCTGTAGTATACAAGGGGGTTGCGCCCCAGTTAATTTTTCTGGGTCTGAAGTACTGACATGCCTCGCCCATCACTGTGGCTGAATAAGAAGAATTCCAATAGTTGGCCATTCCTAGCATTCGGGAGTGCGTTATGTCTGTTTTGAGTTTGCCAAAGGCTTTATGCCACTCAAGTGTCCATGCTAGCTCCTTATGGCCAGCTTTTGCATTTTTCATGGCCTCGAGTAAGAGTAAATGAGCAAGTTGTAGTCAAAGACCCACTGCCAGACGTAGTTGCATAGTCTTAAAAATATTAGCATACCCTGTTTCGCTTTCGGTGATGACATAGCCCTCATAGAATCTGTACATTCTGGCGTGATCTGCTGGCAGGCCGCTGAGATCAGCAGGTCCAGATAACTAACTTCCTGCTGTACATACTGCATCTTCGCCTTCTATACTTTGCAGCCTCTCCCAGCAAGTGCATTCAGCAGGATTATCGTGTCCTACCGACACAGGTCCTCAGAGGAACTGCATATAAAGATGTTGTCAGCATACTGTATCAAGGTGCTGTTTCATTGAAAGTTGATGGAGTTGTTCCTCAGTATTTGACTGCAGATACTTGAGGACTAACAGTACCCTTGTAGTAGCCTCCAGTATAGCAGCTGAACCACTCGGAAGGTGAACACGATCAAGTGCTGACTGTCGGGGTGCAGCAAAATGCTAAAGATTGCTTTCTTGATGTGTATCATTGAAAAATAGCAGCCACATGTGGGTATATTTTTTATATGATAGAGGGGTCTGGTACTTTAGGGAATTCCGGGACCACACGTCTTTGAGGAGGCGCAGGTCTTGCACCAGGTCTCAGGCCTCTCAGGAGGACCTCCTGATCAATTAGTGTTTGTATTGTGGGTGCTATACCCCCATTTGCTTCTTTGGAGAGTGGTTATTGGCTGACCCATGGTGGGATGGTCCCTTCTCACAGAGTTATCCTTACTGGTTCAGCAGTATTGATGAGCCCGATTTATAGGGCTCATCAATACTGCCAAGCCAGTAACTGGGTGTAACGAAGTTGAAACTGCGCACTGTGTGATTGCTTGGTCATTGGTCATCAGGGCCCCAATCTTTGGCCCGTACTTCAACAGCCTCCAAGCAAACAGACCCTCCTCTTGGGATTCCACATCATGGTGAATCCTCCAGGCTGAACACAAATTCAAAGGGCAGCTGTAGCTTCTGATCCAGCAGTTTAGCAGCATTCAGTATGATTGCAGGTACAGTGTTAGCAAAGGACGTTCGTCCGGTGGGGGATGTATGACATTACAACGCATGCTTTTACATCGCATGCCTTTACAACTCGTTTTTTACAACGCAAACCTTTACAACGCATAGCGCTTTGGGGTGCTGGATAGTGAATAGTTTAATTTACTATTCCAACTCCAGTCCCCGTGGACACTAGGGAAGGTGTTGGATAGTAAATTAAACATATTCCCTATACTCGAGCGCCCCCCAGCTCAATGCGTTGTAATGGTTTGCGTTGTAAAAGTTGCGTCGTAAAGGCACTGCGTGGTAAAAGTTGCGTTGTAAAGGATGTTTCCCGACGGTGGGTGTTGCTCTTATCAGCCTGTCTGTGTGATGTAGGTGGGTTATAGACATGAGTCTTGATGGTATACCCCCAGGGGTTGAGATGTCCCATCATCTGAGAAAAGAGCAGTCATGTTTGGCCATTAAGTCTCTTCCTAGGAGTTTGGTTGAGGATGAGAGGAGATATAGCAGCTGCCCCTTGATGCGGCTGCCTCCCAAGTCTGTGTCCTTCCCAGCGGTCCAAGCAAACAACATCTCTCACTTCTTTAAGACATCACCAGTGTTAAGAAGCCGATAGCACTGAGAAAAAAATGGACTAAAAATAAGATTGAGGTGCCGGCCCTATATCACACCCAGGGCCCATGTGTACCATCTGTATCACACCCAACAGTCCAAGTGGTGAGGCCTCAACCCTGAATAACAGCCAAGGGGACAACTATACCATCTGCATCACGCCCAACGAATAACTAATGTCACTCTTCCTAGTGTGCTGACTATTGAAAAAAGCTGACATCTGCGGGAACGCTTCCGAGGTGCCATGCAACTACTCAATCCGGACACATAAAATAGGTAACATGCTAGATTTCTGTAAGCAGCTGGGTTCTCAGGTTAAATATTTGTGCATCTTCCTTGTTTGCCATACTCCAAATGCTGGGGATTAAGGATCAGAGGTGGTCTCTTACCCTCTAACGGAGGCTTCAGGATGGAGTTCCGCCCTGTGGATTCAGCAGAACTTCCAATCAATTTCAGTGTCTACTCACCTTCCTTGCGGCACAGATTTGAATCCATCCAGGCGGGGTCCCTTTCCTTTGGCTGCAGTCAGATCAGAGGTACCAATCTCAGCTAGTTAACTCGCCAAAATGTTGTTCGGATATGAATTTAACTTGAAAAAACAAGAGGTGTTTGGCAAAACAGGAACACTTCGGGCGGTAGCACAGTTAGAGAAGCAGGTCTGAGAACTGTCTCAAAGTACAATCAATCTCAGGGAGTTTTTATACAGCTTTTGGGTATCTTAAAATACTTCTACCTTTCCTTGTTTGGTAAAAGAATGCAGGCCTTCTCTGTGGACCCATAAATACGGGCCCTGATAGCAAATGCAGGTGGGCCTCAGCCTTGTTCAAAGTAAATAAAAACAAAGCACGACGGGGTGGCCAGCATGACCTTGTCATATAGTTATATTTGTTTATTTTAAGCCATGCTGCACAGAAGCCCGCCTAGCTGTGCAACATCCTAAAAACATGTTAACAAAGCAGTACGGCTTAAAATAAACAACAAAAAAACTATGACAAGGTCAGCTCTGGCCACACCATTGTGCTTTGTTTTTATTTACTTTGAGCCATGTACACAGCATCCTGGGCTGCAGTGCGGCATCTTCAAAAATAGGCAAACCAGTTTGGTTTTATTTTGCAGTTTTAAATAGCAGAAACTCGACCCAAACGTATTCAAGCGCTTTAGATTGAGCAATAGTTACACTGCACAAGGACAAATTCATTTTTGGTAGGCACTGGGGAGATTCGTGATTTGCCCAGAACCACAGGACGCGGAGATTCAAACCAGGTTCCCCAGCTTCAGTGTCGGCAGCTCTGGTCCTTATACCATATCCTCTCCCCAAATCATCTCCCCTTTGCTTGGTTTGCCAATACTTGTTTTACCTAGTAGCGAGGCCTAGGGCATCGAAATGTCTCTCCTGCTTCAACAATAACAAAGTTATTATATTTTCCTCGGAAAATATACCAATACACGGTTTGTTAGACTACTTTAAATAGATAGTTTACCCAATATCTATTACCCATGACCCAAGAAGTATGTAGTTAGTGGGGAAAAAAGCAGATCATATGAGCAAAATAAAGCTAGAAAGTACAACCATCGGCTAGGACGACGTCCAACTACGTACTAGCAGCAATAATAATCAAAACACAGGTTTAAACAGAACGTCCTGACCTCATTTAAATCAAAGGCTGCTATATCTGAGAGATGAGAAAGGAGTCCTAGACTGTTTGCGGAAGCTTTCCATGATTAATATTCCTCTAATCTCTGAAGGACACACCGAAATCACATGATGCTATTTTCATCAACTGATACCACCTAATGTAATAGACTAAAAACAATGTGGATAAATGATGTATAAATTATATTGCTAACGTTAAATTAACACGCTATGCTGTTAAAACCCGAAAGGGCCAGTCACAGAGGAACTGTGGCGATTTGTCAAATATTCATGCTAAATAAATTAACCCAGACTGCATATTGTACCTCATAGTATGTGAGCATATTTAATGCATTTAAAAAGTAAATTACAGGACACTCTGACAGTATTTATTATGCAATAAAAGTGGCAATGACTGAACGCTTAGCACATCTGTATTTCCTTGTAATATGTAACCATGTCACCAGCAAAGTTTCAATCTAATTATTACACTGGGAATTCAGTTATATGAGGCCAACGTTTCAGCTGATCCTCGACATATTTTTAACCTGAGCGGGTTATATTGAGGAAATATTGAGCTTTTGTGTATAACCCCTCAAAAAAAGTGTACTTACATACACAAACGACTCAATTTCAGACCTCTAGGCAGACAGTGAGGCACTACATTCCAAATATTAGCCTCCTTTGTGATTGGATGAAAAGTCCCATTAGAAATAGAACAGCTTGCAAGGCCATTTAAACTGCACCTTTGCAGGCAACTTTATTCTGACCTTAAGCAATTTGAAGGGGTCTAATACTGAGATTTAAGTGGGCCAGGTCTTGCTGGTGCTGAGCACCAGCAGTTTTTAAAAAGAGGTGCCGATACTGGTCCCTATCAAGCTCTCCATTTCTGCCCTCAACCTCAGGTTGAAAACGAAAATATGAACTCTTCAGCAGCACCACTGCTCAAAGACTTTGATGTAACTTCAGAGAGACTGGTTTTAGTTCTTTCACAGTCTCATTTCAGAACTGAAGCATTTTCAATATTATATACAACAATGCCATAGTCGTTGCTGATTTATTATATTCAACTAACAACCAGTGACAAAGCCAATTGCCCTGGCTATTGCAGGTGTAACCTTACTTGTATTACATATCTGGATGCAATGACAGAAACAGAAAAATGCCAGTGGGGCCGCACACTATGCTAAGCACAGATTTTTAGCTTATGTGTGTTTAAGGTACACCCTAAATTACATAGGCCACGCCCCTTTGAGAGACCTCCCAGTTTTCTCAACCCACTTAAATCCCTGGTGTAACACAAGATCATGTATTTAAGGGGCATCCTCCCTTGAATGTGTTGTGGATGGAAGGGGTCCTGGGATTTTGAGAACTCACAGCTATTCATAGGCTTTCCGTTGAACATGGGGTGTCGTGAGTGATGGGGGTGTGGCTGGACTGCAGGAGCGGAAGGGGCCATTGTTTTTTCAATGCAAATGTAATTTTCAAATCACTGAAACATTGCCCAGCACCAGTGCAAAATTGCATGATTGCACCAATGAAAATGTTCTTGCCTACAATTCCTTTTGCCTGCTCGGACTTTCGTATTGTTCCTCTTTTTCCTACACTAAATTCCCTGTTTGAATCTGGTACTTTGAAAAGATGACTCTCTCTTTAATTGTGCTACTTCTGTGCTCTGTCATGTTTTTGACATTTAATGACACTCATTTAAGGCTAGATTTAGCATACTACCATGAAACACTGCAGTAAGACACCTTGCTGTACTGTGCTGCTCTGTGTGAATGGGAGAGGGCAGGAATGTGCCTTATTTAACATTATATGGCACATTTCCATCCTCTCCTTATGCTGGTGTACAATGTGCTTCTGTGCACCAGTGCATGCACCCTGCGCTGTGGTGCAAGGGTGCCTGTGTTGCAGGCAGGATTGTTTTTCCCCCTTCCTGCACAAAAATATTCCTGAGAGTCATTTTCTTCTTTCTAAGTTGTCTGCAGAATGCAGCCCACTTAGAAAGAGGAAACAATGAGGAGAATTCAAGATATTTCTCCTCATCATGCCTCTCCTGGAACGGTGTAGCATTTTGGCACATTCCCAGGTTTACCTGTATAGGTAAATCTGATAATGTACCAAAAGCCATGAGTAGATGATTGGGAACATCCATTCTCCATCCATTGACCGGCTTCCAGGGCAGAGTATCGCAAGGCAGAGACTTGCACTGCCTTGTGTTACTGCAGATTTACTGAGCCACGCAGAACCATGAAAGGTGGCCCTGTGTGGATTGATAAATCCCATTCTAGGTTTTGCGTCAACCTGCATCGCCTTGCTTAACACAAGGGCAACACAAAACCTTGATAAATTTGGCTCTTTATGTTTAGATTCATTTCATATGACAAGTCTGTAGTCCATTCCACTAAATTTACAAAAATGTCCTGTCAAGTTGTTAGATTTTGTGCTCAAGGTATAATCTTGACTTTTAATTGTTTTCAAGAGTAGTTCTAAAAGAGATAATGCTATGAGATTGGTGAACTAAAACTCATTTGCAAACCAAGTGTCTTGCTTTGCCCTCCCAAAATACCACTCCCATATGGTAGCTCAAACATGACAAAGGAAGAGACATATAGCACAACAACACCTAGAAAGGTGTTTTTGAATAAGGCTTGGGGTTTTATTTATGCAATGCTCTCTAACAGAAAGGCTTTCCCAGATCTCAAATGAACAGCATTCAAATGTATATAGAGATATATATTTATATGCAAGCAGTATTAACACACTTGGCAAATGCAACTGTTAAATGCATGAATAATATTATGAATTAACAAGCAGCAAATAATATTGGACATCCTGCCATAAATCAGAAAGATATATACACTAAATACATTAAATGATTACTTTGGATGTGCACTCTGACTCACTCACATATCACAAGGGAACCACCACAAATGACCATAGCCACTGGAAACTGAAAATGCACGCACAAACAGCCACGCATCACAATGGCACTAGTCAGAATCAAATCACCTCACAGGTCATTTACTCAACATCCTTGCCAACTCATGCTGGAGGAGCCTGTTGACAGCCAGGCAGGGCTCGCAAACTGGACTCAAGTTCCGTTCTTTTGTGCCGACAAGTCTGCCCCACAAATTAGCTCTCAAGCTGCCCTAAAGAACCTCTGCGTTTAATACCTTTTACTCAACCTAAGGTGAAGGTTCTAGAAACCTTGCCCTCTTTCTTCTGTTACAAAAAACAGAGCTGACCATACTGGTCTGTGTAAAGGTCACGACAGAAGCTGGCCAGGCCCCTGTATTTTGACTCTGAGTCAGAGCTCTACATTCCACTCATTTCTCTGGCAACAGCAATCTCTGTACCACACACAAAAGAAGGAGATGAGAGGAACTCCTACTTCGACCTCATCTATAATTAACTAATCACACACAGAGAAGTAGAAGTGAAGAAATCGCTTATTAGAGATTTAGTGGCAAATTCAAAGTGTTTGAAAAACTGCCCTCACCCACAAAAACCTGTGGCATGTTTCATCATTGGGCTGCTAAACACACCCCTGCGCAGACCAACACAGGGGGTGAGCAATAGGGTGGGGAAGCAATACAAACACAAAGAAGAGTAGGGATCAAGTAAAGAATAGGTGCAGAAAATCAGATGTAAAACTAACTCAAGGATATCCAAATACCTATTTTATTCATGGAATCCCTGGTCAGGATTAAAATGGTATTGCAAACCAGAGGATGCTGATGAATAGGGTAGATTATGAACCATTCACCTCTCCTCTCTGCAAATGAGTCGACATGTTTCAGCCGGATATTGTGTCTTCCCTGGCTTTCATCAGGACTACTAGATCCCTGTGATTATACCCTCCTATATTACCTTAATAAGAGGATCGAGGACGGAACCTGTACTTATACCTAGGTCATGTAATCACACTTCAGGTAAAATCGAGTTTCACTGTAGGTTGTGAACAAAAAAGCGTCAAGGTGAGTCCGCCTCAGTGAAAATGTCTCTCACAGCTTCACGGTGCTGGGAAAGAAATTGTCACTGAGGCGGACTCACCTTTGTGTTTCAAGCACAAACCAACTTATTTGCAGTTTTTCAAATATTGTGACTTTGCCACTAAATCTCTAATAAGCTATTTCTTCACTCCCACTTCTCTGTGTGTGATTAACAACAATATCTGCTCTGAAAGGCACCAAGCACACTTCCCACACTTTATCCTAGTGAAGCTTATGATAGCCTCCATCCAGCAGAAAACAAAACAACCTTGAACATGGATAAACAACTTAGAGCAATTTGGGGGTCTGCCTGTGCCTGCAGAGCAAGATAGAGTCTAGAGTCAGGATTTAAGATGAGATGAGGGCATGTCAACGCCAATAGTAAGAACTTAATAATACTTTCCAATGTACAACACAATGCACATATGAGCACCGCTGCCTAAAGCATCAGATACTTCATTTCTCAATGTACAACACAATGCACATTTGAGCACCACTGCACTGCACTTCCAGACAAAAAAGTACATTCCACACCTCTCTCTCTCTCTCCCATGCTTTCGAATGCACATCCCACACGTTCAGTTCTTGGCAAGCTGTTCTACTCTGGGACAGCTCCTACTTTAAGACTGCAAGATTACATGAAAGGAACCTTCAAGGAAAAAAGGCATATGCAGGATGTACATTCAGGCTTGGGTAAAGTAAAACACAAACAGTCTGGTAAAATGATAATATTCAAAGGTCATCATGTGGTGTCAAGCAGTAAGAGTTACTCTTACACTACACCAGGAATTGCAATTTACATATGGACTGAGTTTCAAATAGATATGTAATTTGCAATGTGATATAGATATAAACCTGTAGACTTGAATACAGAGCTATGCAGAGAGCTCCTCACTCAGCTAAGAGTAGATTATGAAGTCAATACTACAAGAAAAAATGTAGAACTAGTTTTCAAAATATAATTGAAAAAATATGTTAAAAGTCTGGCAAATGATTTTCTAACTGTATGTCAGAGGGGAATACATAGCCCCAAGAACCTTTCGCACAGCTTCATGCCGTTTTTAACGTGCATGTTTTATTTGCAATCATTTTATCAATATTTTCCATGTTTCTTTCTTCTACCATATTTTTAAACTCTTATTTTCACCATCTTTTATCATGTTTTTTCCAAAGAACCACAACTAGTTAGAAATGCCATTTTCCAAGTTTCTGCTATTCAAATTGAGCCTGTGCCGGCCTCTTTCAAAGAATAGGACTGATGCAGAAGTTCATCACAAGCAGTCTTTATTTTGCGTAAAAGACCCAATGCATTTCGGGCTTTCTTCGGGGGTCACTACAATTAAAATAAACACAAGCAATTAGTACTAATCATCTTCAATACATATGTTGTAGCAACATGATGTGAATTTGCATTCATTATGCTTTGTACATATTATTAAGCCCATTTCAATAAATGCACCACGTAATCCTGTTTTATCACCTAATATTCTAGCCTAATCTCTCATGTTCACACCTTCATGAGCACCCCTCCTCCCCAATCTACCCGCAGCTACTCTCTGTAGATCCCCTTACATCTCGCACCATTCCCCTGTTGAAACCCTCCAATCTGTGTTACAAGCACTCCATTTAAACATCGTTCTGATTCTACGTTTATTTGTCCATGAAACCACTTCGCCTACTTCAAAAGCGCATCTGCTGCTTTTGTAATCTCACAATGTTATGCTAGCGAATATAACTTCATTTACCTCAGGTTTCCCCGTGCTTAAATGAACCAAATAACAGCGTGCCCCATTCACGTACCTGCTCTGTTTATATTTAAAAGCCCTGGTGTTACGCCATCCTCCTCAGTACGAAAAACAGCTTGAGCTTCCCTACCCACGCTCTTAAATCACTCCACCTGTGTACCCAGAATCACTCCCGATTAGTTAGAAAGTCAGGATTCTCGTCTTTTACAATGCAGAAACTACATTTCCCACTATGCATTTAACAATTTTAAAACCGGACCTCCAATCCTGCTCAGCTCGCAAAAAGTTACAGGCAACAAAATGCACCAAACATATTGCCAATATTCAACAATGTCCATCTGCTTGTCGATCCTTGTAGTTTAATGTTTGAACTTGTGATGAACTCTAGATATTCCGTCAACTAGTGTGGGTCCCGAATCTTCCTCCATTATTTCATAGTGTCTCTTGATTCTCCAATGGGTGCAAACCCTGATAGGGCAAATAGTTATGAATGTTCTTTAGATATAGGGATGCACACCTTGCTTATTCACATGTTATTTTCTCTCCTCTTGTTATCCCGCTTTCATCTTGTTGCGTGCAGATCGGTATTGGCATGCCCAACAGCCATAAGTTAAGACTGTATGTCAGAGGGGACTACATAGCCCCAAGAACCTTTCGCACAGCTTCATGCCGTTTTTAACGTGCATGTTTTATTTGCAATCATTTTATCAATATTTTCCATGTTTCTTTCTTCAACCATATTTTTAAACTCTTATTTTCACCATCTTTTATCATGTTTTTTCCAAAGAACCACAACTAGTTAGAAATGCCATTTTCCAAGTTTCTGCTATTCAAATTGAGCCTGTGCCGCCTCTTTCAAAGAATAGGACTGATGCAGAAGTTAATCACAAGCAGTCTTTATTTTGCGTAAAAGACCCAATGCATTTCGGGCTTTAAAGGCCCTTCTTCGGGGGTCACTACAATTAAAATAAACACAAGCAATTAGTACTAATCATCTTCAATACATATGTTGTAGCAACATGATGTGAATTTGCATTCCTTATGCTTTGTACATATTATTAAGCCCATTTCAATAAATGCACCACGTAATCCTGTTTTATCACCTAATATTCTAGCCTAATCTCTCATGTTCACATCTTCATGAGCACCCCTCCTCCCCAATCTATCCGCAGCTACTCTCTGTAGATCCCCTTACATCTCGCCCATTCCCCTGTTGAAACCCTCCAATCTGTGTTACAAGCACTCCATTTAAACATCGTTCTGATTCTACGTTTATTTGTCCATGAAACCACTTCGCCTACTTCAAAAGCGCATCTGCTGCTTTTGTAAACTCACAATGTTATGCTAGCGAATATAACTTCATTTATCTCAGGTTTCCCCGTGCTTAAATGAACCAAATAACAGCGTGCCCCATTCACGTACCTGCTCTGTTTATATTTAAAAGCCCTGGTGTTACGCCATCCTCCTCAGTACGAAAAACAGCTTGAGCTTCCCTACCCACGCTCTTAAATCACTCCACCTGTGTACCCAGAATCACTACCGATTAGTTAGAAACTCAGGATTCTCGTCTTTTTCAATGCGGAAACTACATTTCCCACTATGCATTTAACAATTTTAAAACCAGACCTCCAATCCTGCTCAGCTCGCAAAAAGTTACAGGCAACAAAATGCACCAAACATATTGCCAATATTCAACAATGTCCATCTGCTTGTCGATCCTTGTAGTTTAATGTTTGAACTTGTGATGAACTCTAGATATTCCGTCAACTAGTGTGGGTCCCGAATCTTCCTCCATTATTTCATAGTGTCTCTTGATTCTCCAATGGGCGCAAACCCTGATAGGGAAAATAGTTATGAATGTTTTTTAGATATAGGGATGCACACCTTGCTTATTCACATGTTATTTTTCTCTAATCTTTTTATCCCACTTTCATCTTGTTGCGTGCAGATCGGTATTGGCATGCCCAACAGCCATAAGTTAAGAACTGTATGTCAGAGGGGACTACATAGCCCCAAGAACCTTTCGCACAGCTTCATGCCGTTTTTAACGTGCATGTTTTATATGCAATAATTTTATCAATATTTTCCATGTTTCTTTCTTCAACCATATTTTTAAACTCTTATTCTCACCATCTTTCATCATGTTTTTTCCAAAGAACCACAACTAGTTAGAAATGCCATTTTCCAATTTTCTGCTATTCAAATTGAGCCTGTGCCGCCCTCTTTCAAAGAATAGGACTGATGCAGAAGATTTTCTAAGGCACAAAAGGCTACTGATGGGCCAAAGGTGGTTTTCATAAATTATGTGCTAATAAGTATATCTTATCTCAGATAATGTCATCCTTATGGGTGTTCGATTAAACCATCCATTCTTCCATGCTGATTTCATAAAGGAGACATTTGAGTAGCCCTGCCAGAACAAAAACAATGAGTAGGCCCAAGGTCAGCTATTGTCCACATGCACATTTTCAATTTTGTCCTCATTTGGAGTGGTTGCCACATCATCTCGCTTGAATCCGATATTGGCGGAGAATGTTCCCTGTCCCCTTTGTGACTGGCTATAAAAATATTTTTTAAGGGCAGGCAGTGGTCCCAGGGACCACTGCCTTCCCTTAAAAAATGAAACACTGATGTTTATTTTTTTTTATGCATTCCGTTTTCCTTTACGGAAAACGGGATGCATTTTTAAAAAAAAACTGTTTTATTGACAAGCAGTCCCAGACATGGAGGACTGCTGAGCCCAGCAGGACATCATGCCTGGGAGGGTCAGCCATTCCCAATGGGGTCGCAAATTGCGAGTGGCTCATTAATATTCACGAGCCTCGCATTTTGCAACCCCATTGGAAATTGCAATCAATGTCAATTGAGCGCAAATTGCGAGTCGCAATTTGGAATGGTCGTACATCTGGCCCAATGTCACTAATCTTGTTTCATATAGGAAAGGTTTCAGTAAATTAAACCTGAGCTCAACCACTGGTAACTATGGCACAGAGCAGATAGGTTTAACTTAAGAAAATGTGTAAAGCATTTAGAAGTACTAAAACAGATAAAAAGTCAGAAACACAATACAATAAAAAACACACTCCTTTTCATACAAATAGAGAATAACTTAATGAACAAAATGACCCCATTTACAAAAGGGGGACAGGAGATAGGAGTTTTTTAAAGTTTGAAATACCAAAAATCGCCACAAAGTTTTAAGTGCCAATTGCGGTAATCTGGATTTGTATTCCAGCTACTTAGGTGCTATTTAAGGCTGACCATGATAGAGCACAGACCGAACACAGAAACCAGGTCTGTCCCATTCTGATGTTTTACCTTCTGACTTAGACTCTGAAGCGGAAGTCAAAAATTCTCAGTGGAGTAAGGCAGCAGACTATGCTCAAGAAGGGCACCATGAGACCAGATGGCCTTCAGACTTGGTCCTGGTGTAATCGGGAACTCTCAGAGTGGGAGAAATTCAAAGTTTGTACCCAAAGAATGTCCTCTCACTGGCCAGATACTTTTAGTACCTTAATCCAGTGCAGATTTCTATGTAATATATAAGTCATTCTTTTTAGAACTCAGATTCTTCCAGTGGGGCAATGCTGCAAGCTGTAGTCAATCAGGGCGCCACAAGGCAGGATGCTTCCTCTGCGGTGTCAGGTTGACACCTATTTGCCACTCTGGAAAAGTCTCTCAACAACAAAGGGAGAGCAAGGGAGAGGAGACACTCTCTCAGTCCCCAACCAATCGTTCATAAACAAAAAGAGAGAGAGGTCAGAACAATCTCTGATCAAACTTTCAGGGATTTTTAAGGACCACACGAAACGGAGTCAGAAATAAGGTTAGCACACCCAATTTGGGTGATGAAGAAAGCCCTCACACACCGACCTAGTCAGTGTCATGCTTCATCATCGGGCCCCACCAAAGAGGCCGAGTGCCTCTTTGGTGTGCTACGACGCCAGATAGACTGCGGAGCGGGTTGTGTGGGGAGGGCGTGCTCTAGATTACAGTGAATTAATTTAAAAGTGCCTTAAAACGAGTATCAAAAACAAAATTTAATGAGTGATCCTTTCAAAATGGGCGCTATTGGCACCATGGGTCACGGGAGGGGATCGGAGCGAACCTGGCACATCGCCCTCGGTGCTCTCGACCCGCCGGAAACCTAGTTGCAGCCTCCAGACTTCGGGGCCATGGTGCCAATAGCGCCCATTTTGAAAGTGCTGTTATACTCCAAAATTTAAGGAGTTTTTTTTGGAATGAGTAACTTACTCTTCCCCCTTTTTTAAGCACTTTTTTCACCTTTTTAATTTTCACTTTCACGTCCCCAGGTTAGGGTGGGTGATTAGAGAGCCCATACCGCCGGGGTTTAGTCCTGACGAATGCCTTGGTAAACAACCACCCTTATGGCAGAAACATGTTGACTAAGTAAATCTATTTTGAGTATATTCTGTATTTAACCAACCATAATCCTTGGCAACTAAATCCAGACACTTAATACTCTTTGTGCCTTAGGGATCACTCATTAAATTTTGTTTTTGATACTCGTTTTAAGGCACTTTTAAATTAATTCACTGTAATCTAGAGCACGCCCTCCCCACACAACCCGCTCCGCAGTCTATCTGGCGTCGTAGCACACCAAAGAGGCACTCGGCCTCTTTGGTGGGGCCCGATGATGAAGCATGACACTGACTAGGTCGGTGTGTGAGGGCTTTCTTCATCACCCAAATTGGGTGTGCTAACCTTATTTCTGACTCCGTTTCGTGTGGTCCTTAAAAATCCCTGAAAGTTTGAAACTCTGGAAAAGTCCCCAGTGGGAGAAATCTGAATCTTTGATCCAATTGAATTTGCAGGTTTGTCCTAGCCCTCTTGAGGTCCTTGGAGCCAAAAAGTCTCAAAGTACTATGTTTCAGGATTTTAGTATGAATACACTTTGACACAGTCTAAGGTCGAAGGACCTCAGGAACATAAATTGGGGATCAAAACTCACTCAAGCAAGGGCCACGAGATCCATGAGAGATGAACTTGGAACTGGCCCCTGGACCCTCTAGTCAAGGGCGTCCACCAGTGTGTTGTGTCTTTGAATCTTAAAATGAATTCAGCCTAGTGACCCTTGGAGTTCACTTCTTTGACTTAGGATCAGGTCAAGCCCTGCAGGTATCCTCACAGGTGCAGTCCTTTTTCTGTGTTTCTAGGTCCAATGGTTTTCAGAAGTGCCATAGTTATGCCTGGCACTGGCCTGTGGGTTGGGGTAATTTGATGTGCCTCCCAATACAATTATAACAAGTTTACTACTACTACTACAAACAAACTTGCAGTGCCCCTATCTACCTAAATCCATCATGGCAGAAACTTGCTTTCCCTGAGCAGAGCCCCTGTGCCCATGTTGTATATTAAAAGTATAATTCCACAGATTGGATGTTGCAGGAACAGCTTTATTGCAGCACAGAACAGGTAAGCCCAAACCTCCCCTGGCCAGAGCTCCAACTGCCAACAGGGCGAAGGAGAACTCCAGAACAAAGAACATTACAGAGATCTAGAGTGCTAGCTCAGGAGATGAGCTAAGCACTGTACAACATATCTTCCCCCCTTAACAAGGAAAGAAAGCAACATCATATAAAAGATCAAACACAATCAATGTACATAATCATTCAAGTAAATAGGTGGACGACGAGAACGAGTACACCTCAAACTAGCTTCTGATGAGGAAGAAGAAGAAGTAGTGGGAACAGTTGTAGTAGAGGCAGTTTCAACTGAATAATTATCTTGTGTACTCAAGGAAGTGGAAGCATCACCACTACCCACCTCCCCCCGTACAATTGGTTGAGAAGTGAAAGAGGAGCTACCATCAGAAGTTAACAAGTACCCATTGCATCCCTCAGAACTACCAGGTATTACGCCATCAAAACAGTCATTCTTCCTTTGGTATAGCGCAACTCTCCTATAATTCCAACTTTCCCCATTGGCCAAAACAACAAAATGTGGAAAAACCCTTTTGACTCTAAAGGGACCTCTAAACTTGCTAAGACCCTTGGCACATCTTCCTGGCTTTACTTTGACCAGATCGCCTACAGATATAGGTAAAGAAACACTGCCCTGGGATAAGGACACCTCACTTGCAGAGCCCCTTAACCATGCAGGAGTCAATCTTGACACTGGCGTACGCCCTCGCATCAACTCAAAAGGGGATTTTTCTCCATTCCTATGGGGTGTTGACCGGTAGGCCCAAACAAGTTCTTGTACCCGCTCATGGGAAAAACAACCACCTTCAACAAACATTTGAATCACCCCTTTTACAAGACGGTTTACCCTCTCGCAAAGGCCATTTCCTTGGGGATTGTACAAACTCGTCCTCTGATGCTTGATGCCACATTCACGTACAAACTGAGTCATTTTTGAAGAAGTCAGTTGAGTGCCATTATCCGTGATAAGAACAGAAGGGTATCCTTCATTCAAAAACACGCCTTTAAGAAAGCTAATGGTAGTATCAGTGTTTATCTCTCTCACAAACTGTACACAAAGCCACTTCGAATAACAGTCTATTACAACAATAGCATAACGTTGATTTAACGGCAATTCACTCATGGGACCTATAAAATCTAAACACACACTGTGCCATGGTATATTTTCAAAACCAATTTTCTGTGTAGACTGAGACCCCAACACTTTCAGACGTTTCTCCCCTTCCTTGCAGAAATTACACCTTAAAACACAATCTACTGCATCACAATCGACAGAGGGCCACCAAAAATTTTCCTTAACTCGACGTTGCGTGAGACTTTGGCCCAAATGTCCCTCATGGGCTAAGTCTAGGATCCTACACCTTAAAGAACTAGGTGGAATATAACGGTCACCTCTCATCAAAACATGCTCCCCTTCTAAGGAGAGTTCGTCTAAGACTTTTAAAAACGGTCTGACTTGAGGTTCAACAGTACTCTCTCTTCTTGCTCCTTTTGACACAAGGTTTATGACAGCCTTTAGAACTTGATCATCTTCCATACCTTTTGACCATTCACTACGAGAAAAAGAACCACCACCTACACTCGTAACATCATCCATTACAGCAACTGCTACATCATCTAAAATATCCTCTACTGAATCTTCACTACTAGAAGATCGCACAGGAAGTCGTGACAGGCAATCCGCTTGAATGTTTTTCCATCCATGAACAAACTCAATTTCACATTGGTAATTTTGTAGGCGAGAGGCTAACCTTGCTAAACGTGGAGACCCCTTTCCAGCACCTCCCGGAGCCAACACATTTAAGAGAGGTTTATGATCTGTACGAAGGATAAATTTGTAACCCCACAGATAGGTCCTAAAATAACTCGTGCCCCAAGCAGCAGCAAGAGCCTCACGTTCTATAACCGAGTAATTCGACTCTGAGATAGATAATGGCCTAGAGGCAAACGCTATGGTCTTTTCCACTCCACCATGTTTTTGTAAAAGAACTGCACCAAGACCTACAATACTAGCATCCACCATCAAAATAGAGGACCGAGCAGTATCAAACGGTGTAAGGACATTGGCAGACTTTAGTTCTTTTTTTATCATATCGAAGCAAGACCTGTGCTCAACAGTCCAATTGAACTTAACACCCTTCTTCAACAAATTCCTCAAAGGAGCAGTCTTTGAAGAAAAATCCTTCACAAATTTCGAGTAAAACTCGATCAGACCCATGAAGGATCGAAGTTGATCCTTATCAACTGGAGAAGGAGCTTGTTCAATGGCCTCTAACAAATTCTTTTTTGGTTTAATTCCCTCTTCAGATAGGCAAAAACCCAAGTACTCTATTTCTTTCAAAAGGAATGCACACTTCTCTTTTCTCAATGTCAGACCAGCAACATCCACTCTTTGTAACACATTCCACAAAATCTCATTGTGTTCTTCTAGTGAATTTCCATATATCAAGATATCATCCTGAAAGTAAAGGACCTTATTTAACCCTTTAAACACTTCAGAAACAAGTCTCTGGAATACACTAGCGGCAGAGACAAGTCCGAAGGGCAATCTCGTGAATTGGAATGTCCCCTCACTAGTGATGAATGCGGTAAGATGTTTGGAGCTGTCATCTAAGCAAATTTGATGATAAGCATGCTTTAGATCCAGTTTACTAAAGAAATTGGCCCCTTTAAGTGTCGAAACTAGCTCATTAATGTTTGGTAGGGGAAATACATCCGCAACCACACATCTATTGAGTGAGCGTAAGTCCACACAGAACCTAATTTTATTGTCTGGTTTCTGGGAAATCACTACAGGCGAAACCCAGGGAGATGCTTCAATTGGTTCGATAATACCACCTTGAAGCATTTCTTCTAAAGTGGACTTAACTTCTTTACGTAGGGCAAAAGGGACTTTCCTCACTTTATGTTGGACAGGACAACTACCCTCCTTGAGTATTATGCGATGAGAATATCCTATAAGTTCCCCCAATTGGTCTCTGAACACATTTTTAAATTCGTCTAGTATCTCACCAATAGAAGACTTATCAACTATAGATACAGGATCATCAGACCTGGGATCTACTACAATGTGTAGGTCAAATTGGTGGTGACGACCTAATATGGCCGGTCCTACAGTCGAAATGTAAACTTTTCCAGGCACCGATCTATTCCTGAATTCAATCTTTGACTCGAAATAGCCTAATAGATCAATTTTCTCGCCTTGATATCCAGACGGAAAAATATCACACTCTTTCAATACTCTCTCGCCCCACAAACTCTTCATTAAGGATAGTGGGATGATGGTCCACTTTGAACCTGTGTCAACCATGAGGTTCACTACCCTCTCATCAATTTTGAACTCAGCTTTAAAAGGATTCTCTCTTCGATCTTTGCATACAGTGTCAGACAAAATTAATATCTTGTTCTTTTCACGTCTCACATCAGTACAGTCATTAATTACAGTCACCCTTGAACTGTTTTTGTTTTTACACATCTTTGCAAAGTGTCCCGTTTTCCCACAACGTAGACACTCTTTATTATTTGCAAAGCAAAACTTAGCATCTGAAGAATGTGAAAAACTCCCACACCTCGAACACACTTTCTGACTATTCCTACTATTTGAGGTTTGTTGAATATTCTTTTTCTGAAGAATATAGCCTTTTTTCCTTACGATAGCAATCGCCATAGCTTCATCATCACTATTGTCACTAGTCATACTCTTATTGGAAACCTCTGCAACTTTAGTTTCCAAGCCACTCTTCTGCAACTCTCTCATACATTTCTCACTCTCTTCTACTACTTTAGCTAATTCTATCGCAACTTTCAATGTTGGATTTTTTGCTGCCCATAATCGTTCTTGGACTTTTCTGTTATTGGCTTGAACAATCAGTTGGTCTCTTATAAGTTCATCCGCCATTTGGCCGAAATTGCATTTCACTGATAGTTCACGTAGACGCGCAACAAATTCATCAATGCTCTCTTCCGCTAACTGTTTGTTCTTGTAGAATTTGTATCTCTGTAAGACAAGGTTTTCTTCCTTACCGAATCTGGTTTCAAGTCTTTCTACTGCCTCCTTAAATTCATCTAAATCTGCTTGTGACCCAGAAGGTAATACTTGTGGTAAGTATTTAAACAGACGTTGTCCTTCTTTACCTAAAGTCGTCATCAAGAGAGCTTTCTTGCGCTTAGGTGAGAAATCCTCCCCGTCTAAAGCTTGGATATAGTTGTTAAACATTATTATCCAGTCTTCCCACATTATGGGTGGATTCCCTGGCTCGCACAAGAATTGTGGTGGTAGTGCAACATTAATTGCTTGAGCCATTGGATTGAAATGTAAAGTACTATTGTGTAGTAGCAAGAAACAGTTGTCACACAAGCACGTTATGTATAATTTTTTCCACAGAGAACAGAAAACAGTCTGTATATATTTATCCTTTCACTCGATTTAAATGCTTACTCCACTTTATAATTCTGAATTTCCGCCAAATAATGACGTTCCAGGTAGTCCGCAGTGATAATCCGCTGCACTACGGTGTTTCCGATAGCCTGATGTGAAGATCTCCGCGAAGCGCGTCGCTTAGCAACCACTGACAACAGACAGAAAATTCATTTAAAATGGCCGATTTACGTCAGTTACGTCTGACGTCTGTTGTCACACGCGCATGAACGTGTGCGTCTCAGGCTTGTGTATGAAGACAATGCGTACAGCGTCAGAGAAGCGTAGTTGTGCGTTTCGGTGTGCGCTTTAGCATACGCTCCAGCAGTGCGCGTAGGGGATGCGCAACTCACCCAGTTACGTCGTGCGCTTCAGTGTGCGCTCCAGCAGTGCGTGTGCGCGACTCACCACATCTCGTCACGAAAGACGTTGGAGGACGTGACGTCACCTTCGTCGGCACATAGAGGAAACCTCGTAATCTCCCAAAAATCACGATCGGTTCCACTGCAACTAACGCCAATACGCTGAAGTCTCCTCTCAGTCTGCATATCACGCGGGTTCGTGAGGAATCGGTGCTGCTGTCCTGTAATTTCTTAATTAGCTGCAATCTTCAATAGGAAGCTGTGGCCAGACGTATTATAAGTCCAAGTCGCCAAATGTTGTATATTAAAAGTATAATTCCACAGATTGGATGTTGCAGGAACAGCTTTATTGCAGCACAGAACAGGTAAGCCCAAACCTCCCCTGGCCAGAGCTCCAACTGCCAACAGGGCGAAGGAGAACTCCAGAACAAAGAACATTACAGAGATCTAGAGTGCTAGCTCAGGAGATGAGCTAAGCACTGTACAACAGCCCACCCCAGATTTGGCTATGAAAATGAGCACCCTCTCCTGTCATTCTAAACCACTGTGGTCACTCTAAACCAGTTCTGCAGCAACTCCTCTCCCATTGAGATTGGTGCCTGGTTGACTAGGTCGACATTAGAGGGCCCTGCCCAGTTCCTAACTAATATTTGCCTGTCACAGGGTATGCCTTTTTGAAGTTAATTAAGCCTTTGGGCACAACCCAGATGGCCCTCCTGCCAGAGAAATAGCACATCTCTCCACACTCAAGGCCCAGGTTCACACCTCATAAAGGGGCAATTCATATTCTGGGTAACAGTTGCAGATTCATGCACATTGGCTTCTAGATGCTTTAGACAGGAAACAGATGACTTTCTAAAATTCCCTGTATAAAATATTTATGACAAATCCAACTTTACCAAAGAATTAGGCTTGTAAAACATATTTTTAAAAGTTCAAGAATTAACTCTGTATTTGCTTCATAGCCAGGGATATCATTATTAAATGTAATACTGTAACCCACTGTTTTCCTATGTAACAGCCAACCTTGCTACGGTGAAAATAGCTTGTGGGGTTTTTTTCACTACAAGGACCAATGTGACTTTAAACTTTTACATCCTGCTTTTTAAGCACTGTGCACCCTACCTTTTTGGCAATATGGCCTACATAGGGGTAACTTATTAATATTTAAAATAATGTTCTAACTGTCAAATGGGTTACTTGGACTGGGAGATTTTGCAATTTGATATTGCAACAGTTAGGCTACAAACAGTAGGTCTGCAGTCACATTTGTTCTCTAACTACAGTGGTGCCACTGTGGGCTCTGCAGCCTACTAGGTACATTCAAAATAAAGGTCATTCATGCACATTGTACCATATACTATGAACCTACAGGTACATTAAATGTACTACTGGGGGTATGCCAATTTCATCAGGTTGAAAGGGGGATCAGAGGCACTTCATCACTTTTTAGCTGGGGTAAAAAGCGCAGAGTTATACAGCCAATAAAAACAGTCAAGGCAAAAATCTGGGGATACCCCACAAGAAGGTAATTTCCAACAGTACTTCATTGTGAAAAACATGTGTTAATCTGGCCCATAGTGTTTTTCAACTTTACTCGAGGGGAGACAAAAGCTAGTGCTATTATTTTAATTTCAGATGCAATCTTTCTCTAGGTTTTGTATTTTTCTACTAGTGTATAAGTTTGCATCTTGATTGAAATGGCCTGAATAAAGAGAAAATAGAAGCCTTTTATTTGCATATAGGGTAGCTGTACTAGTTACCATTACATATGCAAATTCAATGACAATTTGTACAAGTGAAAAATCATGTTAATTATTGTGATACATTTGCTGTTGGTGGAAGATTGCTCATATGGTAGAGGGCATAGACTAAGGATCTGTTGTAATTTGGATATTAGTGATGTATTTTATATTTATAGATATTGGTAAATCGGAGGAGTGCATGGCGTGAACATCTTCTCCAGTAGCCAGACCTATAACTGTGTTAATGTTTGACAGTTATTGATAGCACAGTAAATTATGATTCTTTATTTTTATTGTGTCCTTAGTGCGCTATATAGTAAAGTTTGGCTGATTTCTACAGTGCAAAATTCAACTTGGTATTTTACAACATAAAACTTCCAAATACGCTACGCAATAATGACTCAGATAGAATCCATATCAGAGGCATTTTCACAAGTATTAGGTGTTCCATTTAGTAATCCCTTCATGCAGTCCAATATACTCATCATGGAGAAAATCGTTCTGCTGTTTCCCTTCTCTTCTGTGGATGGCTGTTTAAATCACTCTGTTGGTGTTTACATATAAGTGAGCAGTGATGGGAGTTTGTTGCTGAGCAAACACAAGGTTGATTAGTTCAGGCCATAATTATGTGAGTATCCTTTAAAAGCCTACTTGAGCATTATATGATTCAGTCTTTGCAAATGTAAGAGTAGAGTGTAATTCAAAGTAAGAGGTCTAAGCCAGAGCAGGATTATGTATCTTGATTTCAGTAATATGAGACAAGCAAATCCGGATATTAATTTATATTAATTGTAGGAGGTATTGTTAACTGTATCATATTGTTTTATAACAATTACATTCAGTCGCACACGATTGGCCAATTAAATAACTAATGATCAATGTGATTTATTGAAAATATACACATAGGAATAGTATGGTATAATTTTTATTACTGCTATTAATTAATTATTTAGTTTGCAGTTTTTACAGTCCCATCCAGGTTACCGTGAGCTCTCTTCTCCAAATAACTATGCACTTGTGTTTTGTTCCAGGTTGCGGATATATTGAACATTTTTATTTACACTGCAAGGTGATATGAAATCTTTTGTCCATTTCTGTGTTTTACATTATTGTGGTGGAGACAACTTTTAGATGTACTTATAAATGCATGCTGAACTATTAATGAACAGTGCCAATATACTGGCAATAATTGTTTGGATTGATGAGAGCTTTGGTTTTAATATGCTCTAATGTCTTTCATTTTTATATGTTAGGTCCACATCTTTTGTTCACAGTCGATGAGCAATTTTTGATGTTCAGAAAAAGGCTTTAGCCATAACACGGGGACAGTAAAAAATAAAGGGTTGTTTACAGATTCTTGGAGTGGAGGTGTTTTGCTTTTTGAGGAATTTGTTGAGGATATTGACAGGGCCTTGCTCCTGTCAGTAAGCACCCTCTCTTTGTAAGGAAATGTCCACAGCTGCAAGGAATTTGTGATGTTTGTTGTTACAAATACGCCAGGAACAGGTAGGTGTAGTTTAAGTTACTCTTTTTTATTACGGCCTTCACTCTGAAACCTCTAACACGTCGCTGTGAAGGCACAGCTCACAAACTCTGCCAGTCAGGCTGCACTTGTCAACATTCCATGGCAGCCTCTGGCTCAACTGTAGGAACATTCCAAAGGGTAGAATAGGGGAGGGGGCAGAGAGAGAGAGAGAGGAAGAGACCAAAGAAGGTACATGGAAATACAATAGGGCAAATAGTAAAAGTGGGTGAATTATTACACATCTTCCCCCCATAAAACAATGAAGGAGAGAAAAATAATTCTATTGCATAGCAAAGTCTTTATGCCATTTGGGTGAAATAGTAGGTCTTCTGGTACAGCTCCTAGGAGGAGTGACAGAGTCTTCAGGTCCCCCAGATGTTAGGGAGTTTTCATGAGTGGTGTTTTCTGGGTTCAGGCATTTAGCCAACCAGTCCATGCCCCATTTATGCCCATTCTCTAGAACCACAGTGTTGTTTTTGATCTCTACCATTCTTCTGGGTTAATAGAACTTCGATTTGTGATCACCTGCAAGAGTGTTTTTTTTCACAGCGACCCAATCTCCTACAGACCATTCTCCATTTTTTGTTCCAAGCTTATGATCATATCGGTCTTTGTAGTTAGCTTGATGGGAAGCTATTTTAGGTTTGCCCTTGTCAAATCAGTGTGCAGTTACCTCTCCACCCCTATCCGGGTGGGAAAGAATGATGTACTGGGTTTTCTTCTCCTGAGCAATAGGAAAGGGGATATCCCAGTGACCAAGTTGAGGGTGATGTGGTATGCCCAGGGCATATCTTGAATAGAACGTTCAACAGGTAGGTTGTTGATGCAACCTAGCTGTATGTTCTCCTTTACCATTCTATTAACTCTTTCGACTAAGCCGTTTGCACGAGGAGAGTACAGAGCTGTTTTTAAGTGGGTTACGGCTAAGCTGGTTAGGAAGTTGGACATGGCTGACGAGGTGAATTGTACACTGTTGTCCGTGACCAGGGTGGCCGGAATGCCTTCATTGGTGAAAATGTCACGCAAAAAATTGATCAGGGATTTGGTATTTGTTTGGTGTACCATTTTAATGACTACCCAGTGAGAGTCAAAATCCGTCAGAACAAACGCAAATCTTTTGGAGACACCTCTCTTATTGATCGGGCCGATAATGTCCAGTGCCAGTTTTTCCCATGGTTTGTGCGGAATGGAAACTGGGGTAAGAGGTGCCATCTGTGTTCGTTTAGTTTTATCACTGCTGGCGTATATAGTGCAGTTATTGACTTTGGTCTCAACCATAGGGTCCATGTTGGGGAACAAATAGTGCTCTCTGAGGCTATTTTTTATAAAGCTTCTCCCTAGGTGGCCCTCATGAACCAAGTCTATTATTTTGTCTTTCAAACCTTCCGGGGGGATGATTTTTTGTTATTTCTCCAAATGTAACTATTTTTCAAGTTGATCTCATGTCTACCTTCCCAGAATTTGTCTAGGTCTTGGCTAATACTTTTACGCAAAGCTGGCCAACCTTGACTAGTATACTCTTTAAGTCAAGAAAGTGTGGCATCTTGGGTCATGCACTCAAACCCTTCATCTTACTTTATTGTGGAGGAGTGGACCAGTAAAATGGGAAATTCATATGTTTCTGAAAGATCTAATGGTGCCCTTGAAAGGAAGTCAGCTGCAGTGTTGAGGGTGCCCGTGACATATTAAAGTTTAAAAACAAAGCTTTCCAGGCCTAATACCCATCTAGCTACCCTAGGTGTACTGTTAGCTGAGCGTTCAGAACTGAACATGTAAATGAGGGACTTGTGATCAGTGCGAACAGTAAACTTTATCCCCCACAGATAGAATTTAAAATGTTTAATCACCCAAACGCAGGCCAGGGCTTCCTTCTCTACGACTGAATAGTTCCTTTCTGAATTGTTGAGGGTGAAGAAAGTGAAAGCAACAATGCGGTCTCTACCACCAATGACTTGAGAGAGGGTTGCTCCTAGGCCTTTATTGCTGGCGTTGGTGGTTAGAATGGTTTTCCTGGAAGGGTGATCGAAAGTGCATCAGTGAGGGGCATTTAAAATGCTTCTTTTAATGTTGTCAAAGGCTGCCTGGTGCACCTCTAGCCATTTGAAGGGAGTATGGTTGTTGGTGAGCTACCTAAAATCGTTTGAAATATCAAAAAAAATCGTAACATTTTTGGCCATGTATTCTGCAAGTGCAGCCTGACTGGCTCAACTGTAGAAACATTCCAAAGGGTAGAATGAGGAAGGTGGGCAAAGAGAGAGAGAGGGAGAGCCCAAAGAAGGTACATGGAAATACAATAGTGCAAATATTAAAAGTGGGTAAATTATAAAATGTGTATACACAGATACACACACCCACACAAATACACACATTTTAAAGTTTAGATAGGCAGTATATGTGCACTATATTTTAGCTTGAAAAAAAACTATACTGTGCAAATATACTAACTCACAAAATGAATTTGTGCATGTCTAAATAATGCTGCATGTTTATAAATCTTATTGCACACATGCAACGGCTCTAAGGCTTGCTAGTGTTTGGCACACAGCATAGGTCACAGCTCATCTCTAACCTATAGATGGCTACACTAAAATCTATGTCAGGACATCTCATGTTCCAATCTGGTGTTCTGGAACTAGTCACTGCAATGTAAGGCTAAGGCCATGGTGAAGGAGGCAGGTTCTCTAGGGGAGGTGGGGACATGGGGCACTGGGTGGCGAGCATGGGGGAAAAATAAAAAAATATACCTCAGGAGCCGCTGATTTGCCCGATGTTAATTTCAAGAGGAATGAGTATGGCTAAGGGACAGAGGTTACAGTCTAAGTTTCTATCTACGAATGTGAATGACATGAAGGTAAGAGGAAGAAGGGAAAATAATTCTGCAGTATATTAAAGATTTGCCCGCCCAGGTTATTATTTTACAAGACACACATCTGACAGAAAGAGAGCGTAAGGAGGTATTTAAGTCAAGAAGATGGGTGCAGAAAATGGTGTGCACAAAACATACATCAGTTACTAAGGGAGTGGCTATTTTGTTAAAACAGTATGCCAAGATCATGATTGCTGAAAGCATTCCCAATATCTTGGGAAGGGGGACTTTAACAATACTGAGAGTTCGCAGACAAGGGTTTACATTGGAAGCGCATTATGGGCCAAATAATGATGATATAATGCCTCTAAAAGAATTGTTAGCTGAGGTAATGAGTTTCCCTGACCCTATTATCATGGCTGGAGATGTTAACGCTGTGTTAGATAGCTCCCTGGATAGATCATCTAAAATCAGAGCAATAGTTAATCAAAAGATTGTGGTGCAGATAAAGCGGATGATGGAACATATTGGGTCATATGATATTTGGGCATAAAGAGTGGGGGTCAGGAGAGGGCATACTTATAACAACAGGAAGTATCACCATCAATCTAGGATAGACTACTTCTTAATAGATATTGGATTAAAGGATCTAGCACAAGATATCAAACATATTGGGGCTCACTTATCAGATAATTTCACTGTCCTATTAGATATTGCCCTTGTAGAGAACAACACAGATTAGGTTGGCAATGGATCGTACTCTACTACTAGATCAAGACTTAGTGGAAGGGCTAAACGAGGAGACGGTAGAATTTTTCCAGTTTAACCTAGGTTCTGCCACAGCAGGATTAGTGTGGGACGCATATAAAGCTTACCTGAAGGGGAAGTAGGAAGCATGTCGGTAGCCAAGAGGAGGGCTTTACAGGAGGAAGTTATCAATTTAGAAAAGAAGATAAGAAGAACAGAATGGGTACAGTAAATCAGAGACAGAGACTGAGAGAACCTCTACAGTCAGAGTTAATGGACTTGAAATTGAAATTATCTACTATTGTAGAAGATAGGGTCTGGAAAAGATGGGAGGCTAGCAAGTTAGCGCACTTTGAGTATGGGGAAAACTGTAGTATGCTACCAGCGTGGCAAACTAAGAAAGATCAGGTGTGGAAACTGATAAATGACATTAAATGTTACGAAACCAGGGTGGTGGTAACCAACAGGAAGGAGACTGAGGGAGCTTTTCATTATTATGTTGGTAATTTATGCGAAGAAGACTTGGGGGTCCGCCACGCTATCGGAAAACGGGACCGCCCACCTTAAGGGCGGGGGTCCCGGGGGTGCCATTAGGATGTGCCCACCACAGTGGCGGGCACATCCTGTATTCTCAGCATTGTGGCGGCGGTGCTCTCTGCACCGTCTGCCACAATGCTGACAATACATCACAGCATTTTCATTTCCAAAGCAGCAGGCACCGCGCGATGCCTGCCGCTTTGGAAATTAAAATAAAGGGGGGTACCACAGGTACCCCCCGTGTGCACCCCCCACTCACCTTCACTCTGGGGGCCCACAGGGGGCCCCAGAGTGAAGACCGCCTGCCTTTCCGTGGCGGCATTGCCGCAACGGAAAGGCATTGCACTCTTGCCATTGTAATTTGGCTGGCGGTATCTCATAGACACCGCCACCATATTCACTATTTTCCGCCCCGGCCGCAAGGCGACCGGGGCGGAAAAGTGGCAGGCGGTGTTTTCTTCCGCCGTGGTCCCCCCCCGCCATACTAATATGGCGAAGGGGAATTCAGGGAAGGATGTCGGGTGGATTGTCCCCACCAGGCTGGCGGTGGCTACCGCCAGCCTGGCGGGGGCATTCTGCCCGACATCCTAATGGGCCCCTAAGTGATTTCAGAAGAAAAGGTAGAAAAATTGGCAAATCAGGAACAGCTAGAGGCTCTAAATGAAGAAAAATACACAACTTTAAACACACTAATAGAAATCTGGGAAGTGGAACAAGCACTCAAAAATGGCAAGCGGGGAAAGCTCTCGGTCCGGATGATCTGCCACATGAGGTCTAAAGAGCCCTAGTCGGTACCTTGGCCCCAAGTCTAACAAAATTATTTAATGACATTTTTGTAGATGGTGTGCCTCTACCAGAGTCATGGTTGCAGGCTACAAATATGTTAATTTTGAAACCTGGGAAATGCGCAAGGAGTTGTGACTCATACAGGCTGGTGTCACTTTTAAACTGTAACTATAAGATATTTGATACAGTCTTGGCGGAGAGACTCAATGGGATTATCGGTGATTGTTGGACTTGGCCCTTTTGCATGGTCTCCCCTGAACTTTTTGCCTTCCTCCTGTATTTTGTCTGACCTGTTTTTGCTAGTTTTATGACTCTGGGCACTTTACCACTGCTGATCAGTGCTAAAGTGCATATGCTCTCCCCATTGTAAATTGATGTATGGATTAGTGATTCCATGACTGACTGATTTGGTTTACTTGTCAAACCCTAGTACAGTGCACTGAGTGTGCCCAGGGCTTCTAAACCAAATGCTGCTAGTGGGCTTGCAGCACTGGCAGTGCCACCCACAGAAGCAGTCCGTAAAAGTGTGCCATTGCAGAGCCTGCGTGCAGTCTGGTACTGCCATGCTGACTGGGCAAGGGCGCCCACATCCAAGTCCTTAAACCTTTTTCTTCTGCATATTAGTCACTCCTATGCTAGGCCCAAGGGTAGGTTGCATTGTAAGGTTAAGGTAGGACAATCTCAGATGTGTGTGGCATGTCCTAACAGTGAATTACATCAATTTTTGTCTTTCACTATTGCAAGGCTACCTACTCCCCCTAGGCCTGCATGGGTAGTTAGATTATTACATCTTATGATCCTAACTGACTCAGGGAACATGGTAGACATTTAAGTTTAGTATGCCTAAACTAAGAATGATAAAATACATCTTTTAGTGATGTTGATTTTAACATTCTGTGTTTGAAAATACCACTTTTAGAAAGTAGGTATTTTCTTGTCTAACTATCCAATCCTGCCTCTGCTAGGTTGTGTATTCCTTGTATGGAGTTTGAGTGACAGGGCTGGGGGATTCCAGGAGACAGGATGAGTCAGCCCAGTGGTGAAAAGAGAGATCTGCATCTAGATGGGTGGGAGGAGTTGCTCCTGGGACCTGAATAGGGCTGTGCCTTCCCTCCACAATGTTGACTCCACCTCCCGTGGTGTGTCTGATGTCTCTACCCTGCACTGTGAATGGAGAAAAGGAATCATGTCAACAGAGTGCTCCAGGGTTGTGCCTTTCCTCCACAATGCAGGGTCCACCTTCTGTTGGGTGTCCGTTGTTTCTGCCCTGTACTGCAAAAGGAAAGACGCAGTCATGTAAACAGAGTGCTCCAGAACTGGTTTGGACTAAGCAGAAGCCCCTCTTCCCTCAGAGGACAAAGGATTTGGGGGTATAAATATTGGGACCCTGATCCCAAGAAATTAGATCACCTTTGGACAACAAGAAGAAACCTTTGCTGAGGAGAGGAACTGAAGAAACTGAGGAGAGACTATCCCTAAGCTAAAGTGCTGCTTGGGGGATTGGCCTTCAGTGGTTGCCTGACTGCCAAAGAAAGAAGAAAAGACTTTGTGTGCTTTATTCAACGTGTAAGGATCTCCAAGGGTTTGAGAAAAGAGCTTGCCTCCTGCTGAAGTCTCAGGGACAACAGACTTAAACCCCCAGCTCCCCAGAGTTCTTTGGAAGTGCCTGCTGCTGTTTTGGGCCTTCTGAGGGACTGTGTGTCGCAAGGAGCTGGAAGTGCGAAACAAGAGGAAGAAGCGTGTCACCGTTGCAGCAGTCGCATCTCTGTACAAGGATGTTGATGCTGTAGCTGAGGAATTGCACCGCATCGAGGAAAGCACCTCGCATCCACGGAGAAGTGTGCTGCCGTTTGAGCCACTGTCGTCGCATCTCTGAACAAGGGTGTCGCAGCTGCAGCTGTAGCATCAAGCAGAAGCATCTTTCATCGAGGGAGAAGAGAGTTGCCGCCAAAGCCGCTGTCATTGCATCTCTGAACAAGGGTGTCGCCTCTGCAGCTGACACATTGAGTCGAGACTTCTCGCAACATCGGAGAAGCGTGCCGCATCAGGAAGAACTTGACATCTTTATTTCTTTGCACCGGATTTTGCCGCATTTCCAGTGTTGCAACACTTTTGTTGCCCTGGGTGTCACATCTCAAGGTACATTGACTCAAAGTGTCGCATTTTAAGAACTAAAGAGAACTAAGCTAAAATTACCATTTTAAGTACAGTATTATGGATTTTTGTCGTTTGTGGTCTTGTGATAAGTCTATATAAAGAATACTTATTTTTGAAATAAAACCTCTCTGGTGTCCATCTGTAGTGTTGTCGCTTGATTACTGTATGTGTTCACTGCCTCTGAGATAAGACTGTCTGCTTGTGCAAAGCTACCAAGGGGGTGAGCAGGGGTTATTTCAGGAATGTATCCCCTTACCCTGACTAGAGGCAAGGGTCCCTATTTGTCACAAGTACCTACCTGTGCCAACTAGAGACCCCCAAAACTAACAGTGATCTCGTCCATCGAGACCAGAATGTTTTTATGCAAGAGCGGTCAGTGTTTGAGCTTAATTATCCTCTTATAGGGGCAATAGATTTGGCCACTGCTAACAATTCTCCTTTAGCAGTTACAGCTTTAGATGCTATGAAAGCCTTTGGCCAGGTGAACTGGATTTACTTGCAGACAGTGATGAAAGCCTTGAATTTAGGAGATAAGTTCTGCAAGGCATTGGTTGCAATATACAAGTTCCCGAGGGTGAAAGTACTTGTGAATGGAATACTGGCACCAACATTTAAGATCATGAGATGAACAAGACAAGGGTGCCCTCTGTCACCCTTACTGTTTGACTTGTATATTGAACTTGTATATTGAACCATTGGTGAGAAAACGTAGGAGTGAACTAGGGATCCCCCTTTGGAATGCAATGGAAGGGGGAAAGAACTTGCTGTGTATGCCCAGGACCTCATGATTTACACGGCTGACCTGTAGGCCACAATGGCTCATGTGGTTAATATAGCTAAAGTCTTTGGAAAGGTCTCAGGCTATGAGATAAATAGAGGGAAGACTAAGGTAATGATCTGGAATGTGTATGGTGATAGAGTGAGGTACTTAGGAATCAGGGTGGCACAGGACAACACATAACTCCCAGAAACAAACTTTAATTAAATATAGTAAAAAAAGAAGTGTGCAATTTGATGGAAAGCTGGACACATCTTTTAACAACTTTTGGAAGAGCTAATTTAGTAAAAATTGTCATCCTCTCGAAGTTTAGCTTCCTATTTAATACAATAATGCTACCCTTTAAGGGAGTTTGGTTTGGGAAACTGCAGGTCAAATCAGTAGTTTTATTTGGGCAGCTAAAGGGCTTTGAATTGCTTTGAGGAAGCTCAGGAGGAAGAAAGAGAAAGGAGGTTTAGCCCTTCAGGACAATTTTATGCTAGGACATTTCTGCTTAAGAATGGTAGAATGCCGTTGGACAGACCCCCATGCTCAGAAATCAGCGGGATGTTTTTCAGTAATGTTAAAAGAAGCTCAATTCAATTTAAACTTTATTTCGGCAATTGATGCCATAAAAGCACAATTTCATAAATGACAACACACAATAAAATATGCTATTAAAGTTAAAAACAGTGTCAGTTGGGAACAGAATGATAGTAGATTGTTCATGGAGATCTTAAGGTACAGTAGGCAAAAAGACAGATAGTAGTTTAAGGGGACAGATCGCATCTTAAGGGGCAAACACATCATGTGGGCCATTTCATTAAAAAATATAAATAGATAAGCCAAAAAACATGATTAAAAAACACAATTAAAAGAAGCGTCAATTAATAACAGTTAAGATCTGGAACGGGAACATTAAAATAGTGAGAATCATTATCTTACACAGCCGTAGCTTTCACTAAACATCTGCGCGTACACCACATTGACAAAAGAAACTGTATTGCAGCAACAGAGACTGGGTGTGTATCATACTTAAATAGCCTGAGAACATCTCTAAAGTTCCTAAATCCAAAGTTCCTGCAGAGTTGGAGAACACACTTTCATCTTGCAGCCTTGTAGGCAGGGCAAAAAAGATCACGTGGGCCTCTGTTTCTTCGGACTCATTGCACCCGGGACATAATAGTTTTTTAGCTCCAGACCAGTTATTAGAAAATGCATATAGCGGGAGCGTCCTGTGTTGGAATTGGAGGAACAGTTTCTTTGCTAGGGATGGTTGGATAAGGTCTAAGGCCGGCTCCATTTTGTAGAGTGACTTTGCATCCAGAAACCTAGAAGTTAAACTTAATGTCTCGGTCACCCTAAAGATAGACATAAGATGGAATTCTTTAATAGCAGAGTTTAGCGACTGTTTGGAGGTGGCAGGACATGACTCCTCAGGTGAAAACAACATATCGCTCCTTCCAATTTTACGGAGGGTGTTCCGAATATAGGATAACAAAGGGATTTTTCCCGCCCCTAAAGTGAGCATTACTGATTTTAATTCCTCTCTATAGTTGGCCATCTCGGGAGTGCTCCATAGCTGTCGCCAATAAAGTAATGGACGAGAGGCAATCACTTCGGCAATGGGGAGAACACCTTGGTCCATCCGTAGAGGGATTAGAGGAGTGCTATTAGGAAGAGCCAATAGTTTTCTTAAAAAGGTATTCTCGGTTGTGCTCAGTGCTTTAGTCTGTGAGTGGCCCCAAAGTTCTGCACCATACAAGGAAGCAACCCTTGCTTGAACTTGATAGATTTCTACAGGGTGGCCAATAACCTTTACTGCACAACTCCTGTGTATTTTTAGAATCCCCCCACTAGCCTGGGTAAGTTTTAAATTCGCCTTGGAGATCTGTGGGCCCCAATTCATAGAATCGTTTAAAGTAAGCCCCAAATAGTCAAAAGCAGGTACTCTCTCAAGGGCGATTGAATCCATTTTGGGGTGTGGGCAGTTTGTGGTATCTGCGTGGAAGACCATATACTTAGTTTTCTTTAGGTTCACCTCAAGGTTCCTTTTCTTACAAAACAAGCTAAATGTCTCTAGGACATGCTGCATCCCCATTGGTGTTTTCGATAGGAGCATTGTGTCATCCGCAAACATTAGTGCTGGTATTTTGCGGCTTGCAAGTTTAGGACAATCTATATCATTGGCTGCTAAGAGATCAGCAATTAGCCCATTTAGAAAAAGGGAAACGAGTGTTGGAGCAAGGACGCAACCTTGTCTTACGCACTTCTCTACGGGGATCGAAGCTGAAATTTCCCCTCTGTTCCCATACCTAATTTTTGCAAAAGTGTCTACATGGAGGCTTCGTAGCTGTTGACAAAAATAGACTGGAGCCCCCATTTCTAGGAGGAGGCCCCACAGCTGGTCTCGCCTGCCGACTTGAGGTCAACGAATGTTAAGTAAAGTGATCCTTGCTCTAAGATGATGGTTTTCCAATCGATCAGTTGAAGTCTAAGCAACTGATCTATGGTTGAGGTTTTTGATCTAAATCCCACATGTAGGGGGGTCAGTATGTTATGGTCATCAATCCAGTTCTGAAGTCTTCCCAGAAGAACACGTGCAAAAAAATGTTGCGATATGTCAATAAGGTTATTAGGCCTGTAATTAGCCGGTTCTAAGGGGCAACCTTTTTTGAAAATTGGAATGATCTCGGCACCCACCCACGTTTGGGGGGGTGTCAAACCCTGGAGATTGCATTGAAAAGGGGCCCAAACTACCTGCTCAGATTTATGTAGATCTCCAGGGACCCTGTCCAATCTGGGAGCCTTATTTGGCAGAACTTTGGCCAAGGCCACGGATACCTCACCCAGAGAGCAAGGGGGAATGTCAGCAGATGTAACATGGATGGGATCAATCGCAAGTGGCCCTGCTACGGCGGTTCTCACTTGGGACTTTGAATATAGTTTTTCAAAGTAGGACCGCCAAACTTCCTCCCCGAGGTTTGGCTCAATTGCGTTCTTATCATCAGGGTTGCCTGTCTTGACCAAGTTCCAGAGCCCTCTCATGTCCCTATTGTCTAGGGGTTTCTTAATAGGCTGCCACCTCTCAATCTCCCATTCAGATTTTGCATTTAAAATAATGTTTTTAAAAAAGGCCCTAGCCTCCCTGATGGGTGCGACGTCCCCCTCACGTAGTTTAATCAATAAATCAGTCCTTGCTTCTTTACATGCCCTATTGTACCAAGGACTGTTACTACTTTCTTCCTTCCTTTTCTTGGTTGAAGAAGTATAAAAATACTCAGCCAATATTCCAACCAAGTCCTGGTGATTTGCCCCCAACTCCTCTAAGCAATCAAAATTACTACATCTGTCTGGAAAGAGGCTAGCCTTTACCAAAAGGGGTAGAATCGATTTATACAACGAAGCCTTTGCCTCAGGCGTTTGAAGGAAGGTTGCCCTGCGGATTCTTCTCCCACCCTCTGTAGCAATTAAGTTCGGGGTCGGCTGAGCAGTCTCAGCATTCCCAACTGCCAAGTTACACCAATCCGGAGTGATGACTAAAGGATTGTGATCGATTTCGGGACGACGCTGGACCAGAAAGTTCACAATCCTATGCCAGATGTCCACCTTCACAAGGATATAATCTATTGTGTACGCCTGCCCATTTCTTTCAAATGTATGTTTACCTGGATTGTCCGCAAACAATCGGCCATTAAACGCTCTCAGAGAATGATTCAGAGTTAAAGTGGTCGATTGCAGAGCTAGAGGGGTCCAAACCCTCAAGGGGTAGTGGTTGCATGCTGGGATTCCCCACGAGGCATCCTCGTCGCTCGTTATGGGATTGGATAGACCATTTAGGGGTTCAAAATGTGAGTTCAAGTACCCGCCAATGATAGGGAAGATTTGCTCAGGTAGCGTAAAAAGAAAGGCAGTCAGGCAGTCCAACGTGTGCGCGGTCTGCCCATCCTTAACAGGGTGTGAATATATGTTGATAATTGCCAACTTAGGGAAATTGTTAAGTGAAAGCACAACACATAAAATATCGGGGGAGTGGGTGTCTATCAGCTTGACTGAATAACCAAGATGTGTAGCGACCCAGATGCCCAACCCTCCGGAAGGCCTGCTCCTTGGCCCCTGAATGGCCACTTTACTATAAGTGGCAAACCCAGATCTGTGCATTCGCCCCACTCAGCTTTGAGCCCAGCTATATTCCATGATAATATCCTTAACCCTGGAAATGGGGCTGCGCTAATTCTCTGTGGTCCCGTAGTTTCAGGTCTAGAATCGTAGTGGCTCACTATTTCCCCTTCAACATTCTGGGTTTGGACCCAATCATTACTTCTCAACAAGGAGTTATCAAGCACCAACTCTTCCTGACCCATAATAATTCCTATGGCATGCAGGGGACAGGTAAGTTCTCCCTGGGTAACAGTAGTCACTTTCGAACTCCCCGCCCTTCCAGGTCGGCTACAGGTTGTATCCCCCTCACTATCATCATTGGCTCCCCTATGGGTATCCTCAACTATTAGACCCCTCTTCAGGGTCAATAACTGATCTTTAGTCGTGTCTCCCTCCTCAGGTCGTGAAACTTAGCTCCAACAAGTCAGTCAATCAACTTGGTCTAAGGTGCTAAATCTATTGTTTGTTTAGGGGAGAACAAAGGGGAAGGGAGCATCAGAATTAGCGTAACTGGTGTTTTTTCTTCCCACCTGTAGGAAACATTCCCTACATACCCGACGCTGACCCCAACTATCTTAGGGAGGATAAAATGAGTGAGGGGGTAAAAGTAGGTTAGGAAAAAGGGACCTTATCCGTGAGGCCGCCCTTGTTAGCTGCCAGTCGCATATGTAGTTAACCACCTGGCAATCTCTGAAGTTACAAAAATGGAAGCAGACTTGCACTGCTCGGTAAATCCACGATAAACAAATTAAAAGTTAGTAGCGTGCTACCAGGAACAACGCCGTCTGGCCTTGCAGCGTAAAGTTCAAGGACTATTGCAAAGCTCCCCACGCTGGGGGGAGACTCCCGGTGCACAGCGTGCAAAAGACAATCCTGTCTAATACAAAATGTTTAGGTTCAACCAAAGTTCAATCCAAAAGGCTGATAAAGGTTCCTTGATAATTTATTCCATGTATCAAGTTTTCAAGAAATCATCAGTATTCCCAAAATCAACATAGTCCATAAACGATATTATCCAATTGTCATAACTCCCAATGCATTTCGGGCTAAATTAAAGCCCTTCTTCAGGGGATAGCTCTATAAAAATAAAGGAAAGCAAAACAATATAAATGCCATATAATATACTATTGTGCCCATATCCATTGCCTCATAAATGTGCCACAACATCAACATCTAATATGTCAAAAGCAGACCTGTATGTCCATACAAAAAAATAATACTCCAGTGTGCACGAGCCCAGGTGCATGCAAAACGAGTGAAACATGCTATATAGTGTCAACGTTATCTCAAGGTATCCACTATGCATGCGCTGTTTCTCAAATGTGCAAAAAAGAAAGAAAAGTGTAAACCATATGAGATACATCTACTGAACGGGGTGAATTAACGTGCTAAGGCGTAACCTCGTGAACATATAATCTATGCCTGAACGGCGCTTAAGCAGTAATAATCGGTACGCATTAACAAATCAGCGAGGGTCCTAACAGTTACCAGGGTCCTCCGTGGAGGTACTTACATGGATCAAAGTAAGCTCTGCGTATTCACAGCTAACAGCCTCAGCGTGCGCGATGGCAAGCAGGTTGATGTACGCGCGGCATTAAAGTGAAAATAAAGAAAGGACTACCATGAAAAGTACAACAATAATCGCCGCCATCTTGGAAATCTCTGAAGTTAATCAAGATACAGTCACCTTCAATATCCTTCTTACTCTGGCCCACCCAGCTAACTCTCCAGGCAAACAATATTTCACTCTCTTCCTGTGGTGGGAGTGGTCTATTGAGGTTTAGCCAATGGGAACATTTGTTTTTAAGGTCGGAGTATGATTCCTCCTTGCCAAGGGCCAGCCCATGGACACCGGCCAAGACGACAACATACGGGATTGATTCTGGTGGCAGATCTATACATGGGCGACTAGAAGATAACACGGATCTCTGTGATTTATCAGGTTTATCTTTCCCCCTAGGAACCAGCAATAGACCACCCTCCTCGGAAGAAGTTGCTTGGTTTGAGATCACATTGCAGTCTCCCTCCCCATGGAGTACATTGCCCAGATTCTCAAGGGGGCCGGACTCAGCTATCCCCCTCCCCTAGAAGTAGGTAATATCGGGTTACTTGGGGGTACAGATAGTAAGCCATTGGGAACAGGGGGAGTGTGCACTGGAGCAGAAGTCGCGCCAACTGAACCAGACTAACCCCCCCCCCTAGCAAGTTACTGGTTGATTTATCTAGTACCAAACAGGTTTCAATATGCAAAAGTTTGTCCTCTATAAGGGAGCGTCTGTCGAGGAGCGGGCGAAGAGATGAGGTAAGAAGGGCTCCCATTTTTGCCAGTAGATCCACTTCATCTCGTAGGGGACAAGCCTCTGTAGAATCTAGGCCTAACAGCCCATCGAGCACGGTGGTGAGAGGATCTCTGACCCTGGTTGAATTGTTGTAGACTCCCTCACACCAGTTCTAGAGGGTTTTTGGAGTTTAGGGTTTTTCGGATTTTTGTTCCTTTGCGAGGCCCCATCCTGCTTTCTCTTTATAGCTGGTACCAGTGGTTGGGCCACAGTTTGCTGAGAGGGATTGCAAATAGACCTAGTCAAGGGGCGAGAAGGTGAGCTACTGGCAGAGTCTCTAAGGGGCAAAATAGCGGGCTCAACAGCCAGTACAAGCTCCGATGACGAGGGTAAGTTAACAAGGTTCTTTGGGGCCAACGAGGGGCGATGGCTTCCTCCATGCACTGGAGTAGAGTTATCAATCATAACAATATGTTGCTCAGGGGACCTTGCGTGGCTTAGGTCACCCAGGGATGATCGTTTTGAAGCCATGGGATCAGGCGATAAGCGCCGCTCAGTCAGGGCGATTTCATGTGCCAGTACCGAAGTAGCTCTTACCAAGAATTGATCCGGTGTGCCCACCACCGAACCACCACACGCGGGATTCCTCCCCTTTCCTCCATTAGCGGCAATCTGAATAAATCCTAATGTGCAATTATACAACAGAACCAAAAGATGCAAGTACCAAGGCTAGGTGCGAACTCATGAAAGTCTGGACGATTAAACAGCACTAAACTTTGGAGACGGTCAGATAAGAGGGGGGTCCGGCCCGGCCTCTCGCGGTCTCAAACGGGCTAAAATTGGCCCGCCCTTGGCCCGGGCTTAGCTCGGTGCGCGTCCCGCGCAGTGGGTGCCGCGAGTAGCTAAGTAGGCGGCGGCAGGGTGGGGCTATTACACGCGGCGCTGCGGTTGTGGGTCCTGTAGTCCGCCCCACCACTCTGTTTCTTTCTGCGACGTGCTCTCTCCCAGTCAAAGCTCCCACTGCAAAGAGGCACCCGCGCAGCGGGTGCCCAGAGTAGCTACACTCGGCGCTGCAGTTGTGGGTCCTGTAGTCCGCCCCACCACTCTGTTTCCTCCTGCAATGTGCTCTCTTCCAGTCAAGCTCCCACTGCGAAGAAGTGAAAGGAGGTAATATCGGATATATGCAGAAGTTTGCTAATCCTAGGTACTAATTCTACGGGGCATGGCAGAAACTTGGTATTGTATTAAAAGAAACTTAAAGCTACCATACCACAGTAATCTGGTTCTGAATTGGGACGCTCCAGGCGCTCCGGAATGGACGAAAGGGTATACAGTCAAAATATCTAGTATAAAATATAAAATTGCATTAATATTGAATTAAAAATATAGAATGGACAAAATATCGAATGGACAGAATATAGATAACAAAAATATTGAATGTAATGGACAAATATCGAATGGACAAAATATAGACAACACAAATATCGAATTTGAAGTAAGTAAGTTAATATCGATTTACGTAAATATAGAAAGTTAAAATATTGAAGTATGTAATATAGATGTTAAATATATCGATTTTTTGATAATATCAAATTTTTTTAAGTTTTCTTATGTTAGTATATGTGTTAAAGGGTATATTTATTTTATAATTTATTTTAAGTAATGAATTATATGGTATTTTATTTTTGCATAATTTAATTCTGTAGCGGGTTGTAGGTTTTTAGGGGAATAGGGTGGGAAGTATTTTAATTATAATTGATTAAATGTTTTAATTTATTTATTGGTATTTATTTTGAATTAATTGTTAATTAATTTTTAATTGGTAATTAATTAAATTATAATTGGTCATTATTTTTTATTAATTGATTAATTGATAAATATGTTAATTTTATAAATGTATTTTCTGTAGCGGGTTGTGGGTTTATAGGGGAATAGGGTGGGAAGTAATTTAATTATAATTGATTAAATGTTTTAATTTATTTATTGGTATTTATCTAGAATTATTTGTTAATTAATTTTTAATAGGTAATTAATTAAATTATAACTGGTAACTCATTTTTATGAATTGATTAATAATTATGTTAATTTTATTAATTTATTTACTGTAGCGGGTTGTGGGTTTTTAGGTGAATAGGGTGGGAAGTAATTTAATTGTAGTTAATTAAATTTTGTAATGTATTTTTGTTATTTATTTTTAATTAATTGTTTATTATTTTTCAATTGCTAATTCATTAATTGTAAATTGGTAATTACTTTGTATTAATAGGTAATGATTTTTTTATAAATAATTTTTATTTGTATTTTTAATTGATTAATTATTATATTATATTAAATTGGTAAATATTTTGTAATTGGTATTAATATATATATTTTTTAAATTAATATATGAAGTATTTACTTTCCCTACTGTTGCACTCACTGGAGTGGGAATAGTAATTTTTACCCTCCCGCTATCCAACGCTTTCCCTGCTGTTGCACTCTCTGGAGTGGGAATAGTAATTTTTACCCCTACGCTATCCAACGCTTTCCCAACTTTTGCACTCTCTGGAGTGGGAATAGTAATTGTTAATCTCCCGCTATCCAACGCTTTCCCTACTGTTTCACTCTCTGGAGTGGGAATAGTAATTTTTACCCCTATGCTATCCAACGCTTTCCCTACTGTTGCACTCTCTGGAGTGGGAATAGTAATGTTTACCCCTACGCTATCCAACGCTTTCCCTACTGTTGCACTCTCTGGAGTGGGAATAGTTATTTTTACCCCTACGCTATCCAACACTTTCCCTACAGTTGCACTCTCTGGAGTGGGTATAGCAATTTCTACCCCTACGCTATCCAACTCTTTCCCTACTGTTGCACTCTCTGGAGTGGGAATAGTAAATTTTACCCCTACGCTATCCAATGCTTTCCCTACTGTTGCTCTCTCTGGAGTGGGAGTAGTAATTTTTAACCCTACGCTATCCAACGCTTTCTCTACTGTTACACTCTCTGGAGTGGAAATAGTCATTTTTACCCCTACGCTATCCAATGCTTTCCCCACTTTTTCACTCTCTAGAGTGGAAATAGTAATTTTTACCCTCCCGCTATCCAACGCTTTCCCTACTGTTGCACTAACTGGAGTGGGAATAATAATTTTTACCCCTACACTATCCAACTCTTTCTCTACTGTTGCACTCACTGGAGTGGTAATAGTACATTTTACCCTTTCTGCTATCCTACGGTAAAACTATTGTATATTTTTTATTAATATTACGTTCATATATATATATATATATATGTATTAAGAAATCAATTTGGATGTTTTTTAACTTACATTAATTATTTATTAATTTTAAGGTTATTTAAGTATTTTTTATTTATTTATTTCTTTATTTCGGCCAACGGCCATAAAATACACACATATATACATTCATTAACTCATATATCATAACAATATACGTGCATCAATTCATTTAAAACAATAATTTCAGTAATAAGGTGCAAAATTAATTTTCACCAATTGAATCATAAGCATCATTCATTTAGCAGGGAAGTACAATTTTTAGCAGCAAAGTTCAGTGATTAAAATCAATCCAGCTTCAAAGCACCTGTCCCAATTTCTTTCGGAAAATAAAAACCGAGTGAAGAAACCTACTGATACTGAATACAATGAACTGTGCAGTATTAGTTTTTAAGATCCTGTATGCTGTAGAACAAGATCTGGTTCCTAAGAGAACACACATAGTTTTGAGCCATCTTTTTCGAGCTTTCAGATATGCTTTGCATATAAACAACATATGGACCTCATTCTCCTTGCATAAGTCTGAGCACATAGGACATCTCTCACTTGTACTATTAGGACAATCCGTTTTTTTATTTGTCCAACGCTCGATGTTGGAATTCAGCATGAGGTTCCCATACCTAAACTTCAGGAAGAGAGTCTTGGCAACAGGGGGCTCTATTTCATCCAAGAAGGATTCAAGGATTCAAAACACGGTTCACTTTTGAAGGATAAAAAATGTTTAGTTAAGGTGCCGATTCTACTTTCATGAACATGTCTATTGTTCATAAAGCACCAGTATGCTCTTTTTACCATGGTTTTAGCAGAGGCTGGTAAATTCTCTGGGTTTTCCCAGAACGAACACAACCCCAGATTATCGAACCATTTTTTAACATGCCCGAACCACCGAAGGGAATTGAAAGAGTCTAAATTCAATACTTCTTGAAGACCATTCCTGTAATCTATCAGTTCTGGAGTGGACCAAATCCTTATCCAGAACATTAATGGTCTTATGATAGTTAGGTGGTCGGTTCGCTTGAAATTCAAATCGAGCTGGAGAGGTATTAGTGGTGTACTGGTTGGGACCTTTACAATTGTTCTCATAAATTTGTTATCAAGGCCTTGGAAACTCTCCCTGGCCCAAGGTCCCCATATCTCAGCCCCATATAAAGCGGCAGATTGAATTTTGAATTTGAAGAGTTCAAGTACAGGAGATATACTTTTACTTGTACTAGCATTCAATCTACAGATTATTGGTTTTGCATTATGGGCATATGACACCTTACTTTTCTCGATTTGAGCCTTCCATGTTAACTTAGAATCGAGTACTACCCCCAGATAAGTAAAGTTCTCCACAGTACCTAAAGTTTCCCCATTCAGGGTCAGGTTCCCTCTGTCCGGTCTAATAGGATTTAAAGCCATACATTTTGTTTTATCAACATTTATTTCTAGCCCTTTGGTCACACAGTAGCTGCTGAAGGAGTTTAAGAGTGCCTGGAGGCCCTTCTTGGTTTGGGATATTAAGATGGTATCATCCGCGAAGAGCAATGCAGGCACTCTCTCTCCATTCAGCTGTGGTGAATCATTGTTGCAAGCATTAAGATAATCAGGCACATCATTAACAAAAATAGAAAACAGGGTGGGGGCCAAGACGCATCCCTGTCGGACACCACGCTTAATCGGGATATCTCGCGTCAGTTCACCTTTCGGACCCCATCTGATGTTTGCGTGATTTCTAGCGTGCAACTCGATAATGTAGACCAAGAGGCTTTCTGGCAGACCGGCTGTGTTTAACGATCTCCAGAGCAGGTTGCGAGGAACAAGGTCGAATGCCGCCCTCAAATCAATAAAGGCTACATACAAATGACCTTTCCTAATGTGAACATACTTCCAAAACAGACAGCAAAATCTAAAGACCTGGTCTATCGTGCTGGTCTTAGACCTAAAGCCTGCCTGAAATTTGGAAAGAATAGCCGACTCCTCCAACCAGTCATTTATCCTAAATAGTAGATGCTTAGCATAGAGTTTTTGCAGGATGTCCATTAAACTAATAGGTCTATAATTAGAGGGAACAGATCTTTTTCCCTTTTTAAAGATCGGGACAACTTCTGCTGCACGCCAACTATCAGGAAAATTACAACTTACGGACAGAGCATTAAACAAACGATTGATATAGGGAGCCCAAACTTCAGGTTCGTGTTTATAGAGGTCACCCGATATTTTATCTGGGCCGGGAGCTTTGTTATTTTTTAATTCATTAATTGCCCTATACGTTTCTTCCAAAGTTAAATCAAGACATACAGGTAGTGGAAGTGAACATGGGAACTCCTCCTCCTTACCATTATCATATTGTTTGTACAAATTGGAAAAATGCATCACCCATGTCATTTCATCAATGAACGAGTCCTTCACAGGTCTACCAGCATGCCCCCCGTTTGCAACCAACCTCCAAAAGCCAACATTATCGTTATGTTTTGCAGCAAACAACATATCAGCCCAAATTGACTCTTCCCATGTTTTCTGCGATACCCTTTGGACTCGCTTATACTCCTCCCTGGCGAGTCTAACATCATCTTGGGATTTACTTCTAATCGCATTTAGGAGCTTCCTCTTAGCCATTTTACAAGCATGACCATACCAAAGTTTTCCGTGGCATCCCACGCGTACATTTTGCTGTTTCTTCCTCGATAATTTGGACATATGGATTCTTAATTCAGCAAAGAAAACCTTGTGTAACTCAACAAAGTGGTCACAATTATCAGTAGACAAGGGTTGTCCTACTAGGGGTGTAAAAGTCCTATCAAACAATGAGTAAACTGCAGCCAGGGTCTTACCCTCACTTAAAAGATGCGGCCATTTTAAAGCACGTCTATTATTATTAATTGTATGTGCATGCTCACATTAGTCATCAGCAACTATCTCACTTAAGGTGGGGCCGTGGGTGTCTCTGATTATGTGTGCATCAATAAAAAGTTCCAGAGGAAAATGATCACTCTCGACCCTTAATGAAACTTTAAAATCAATCATAAAATGCCAAATAGTTAAAGAAACAAAGATAAAATCTAGTCTGCTTTTTGATTTCCCAAAGGTAGGTTGTTTTGTTAGATCTGAGGGAAAACGACCATTGCACGCTCTAAGGCCGTGATCAACTGTTAGCCTCAGTAATTGAACCGCCAGAGTGGTACACGGGACATAGTTCGAGGTCTCAAGCTGGGGGATATTATATGCTTGATCCTCATCTTGGAAAACATCGGAAATCCCAAGGATCGGTTCGAAATTACAGTTCAGGTCGCCCCCCAATATCACAGGGACTTCGCCCACCACCCTTTTCAAAAAGGTATCCAGGATTTCCAAGGTGGGCGAGACCTTGGAATGCCCTGTAGGTCTGTTATAGACATTAATAATGTAGTATTCACCCCCTTCAGTTGATACAATTTTTAAAGCCAGAATGTCAGGGGTTCCTGTATCTATGAGATCAACTCTTATGGCTAGAGTAATTTTAAGCCATATGATCAATCCCCCACATGGCCTTCCCCTATCGGACTGGGTGGCCTTGATGCCAAAGGTTTTGTATCCCATCCTGTGCGGGATATCCAATGCCCAAGTTTCTTGTAGTAGGCAGAAGTCACTGGAGTCGACATAATCTGCCCATTCTGGGTCTTTCAGATTTTTGCCTACTCCAGCGATATTCCATGACAGGAAAAACAGCTGTGGGATTGGCTCACTGCCAGAAGAATCAGATTCGGCGGTGAGAAGCATTGGTGCCAAGGGGGGGGCTACACTATCTTGATGTGGGTCATCTATCCTTGTCTCTTCATCAATAGTCGGTACCCCAGATAAGATACTGGTCTTAGCACCAGCGCACTCCTCAACATTATCAGTACGTGCTAAGGTCAAAGTTGAATGGCTTTCCATATGTCCGAGATTATAATCAGACACTACGGGGGGACTTACAAGAGGCCCTGCAATCTGAGTTGCAGAGGCCATTGCTACTACATTGGACGTTGGTTGCCTTATAAGTCAGTCTACCTCCTCGAGGCTACCGAACCTATTCTGGGTGGGTGGACCATTCCAGCACATAAAGGGATCTTGGTAGTTGGAGGGATAGATCCTCCAAGGATGGCGCTGTACCAGGGACCAACAATCGTCCCGTGGTTTTTTAGGGGGTGGAGGGTAAAAAAAAGACAAAAGTCTAGGAATAACACGGGAACCTTCACCGTTGGGGCAAGAGCAAATATAACGTGCTGTATGTGGGTCCTCAAAGGTCACCACTATACAGTCTCCAACCACAGATTTCTTTGTGGGGCCCACCCAGGGAACACGACGCACCATCAGCACTCTGCTCTTCCTACCATTAGGAATTGCACGGTTCGCATTGAGCCAGTGCATTGTCTTGTTCTTCAGGGACCAATGGTTCTCGTAATGGCCATTTTCAAGCTGAGAAACACCCGTCAAAACGACCACGTAATCATTTGCCTCTGGGGGAAGATCAATGTAACCCCCTCTAAAATTATTCTTTACAGAAGTACCCTGGGAATACTGTTGGCGAGATTCTGTGGGGCATGGTTTAACAGGAGGGACTGCAATAGAGTTTAGGATGGGTACGGAACAAGAACGGGAGGGGACAACAGGTTTAGCGAATGCAGCAGTTTGGTTCACACCCACAGTTCGTGGTTTCGGAACCGGGCGTTCCGGTGGTAGTACAGGTGGAGGAAGAGAAGATGCCTGTGAAATCGAATCCTCTACCCCAATGCCCTGATTTTCTAGACTTCTCAAGCCAAGAGTGGCCAAAGCAATAATGCTTTTCTCCATCTCCAACAAACTGTTTTCGATGGATGAGAGTCTATGAGCAAGAGGGGAAAGGAGTTTGTTGAGTGTTTCCCAAACTATGCCTATAAATTCCCCGTCCTTCCCTTCCTGGCCCTCAACAGTTGAGCCCCCCTTTTGTAGTGTGGTAGTGGTTTGAGTGGGAACTAACCCCTCTGTGGACCCCTCTAGATGTGTCTGTTCCTTAAGGATAATCCCTTCAATTATATTGGGGAGTGATACAAGGAGCTAGTTTTGATTTCTGTGCCACCGCAACTCTTGCCTTCTTCCGGTAATAGGTATACCGGGAGGTCTTTTTCCTTTTTGGGAAATTACCCGAACTTAAATTAATTCTGGATGAGTTAAAAATTACTGGGTCGGGGAAATTAGAGCTAGTGTCCTGCGTGTCAGCGAAAGATTTTGGAGTTGCCGGGATAGAAAAATTAAAACTGACATTCTTCACAGGGGACAATACAGGTGGAATCATATCACCTGCATCAACAACTGGTCCTAGGACCTGGAAGGCAGGTTGTAGAGTTGGAGCCTGGTGAACCTCTGCCTGCAGGACTAATGACTTAAGAGTGGCGGGTCGCTCCGGGGTAACAGCAGTAGCTATATGCCCCAGTGAAGATTTTTTTGAAACAGTAATTACCTCCGATAATCTTCTAGCGGCTGCCAACTCAAGAGAAACACGAGTCTGCAATTTAGAAATTTCCTCATCAATGGCCAAGTTGGTACGAGTGATAAAATCATCCATTGGACCACTGATTGAAGTGTTTCCCTTACCAGTCTTGCTACGGGTTATCCTAACGGACATATTTATACACAAATAAAAACCTAAGTAAGGCCTCCTATGGATTATAAATATTAATTGCCACACCAACCCCAATTTAACGATATAGCAGAATGGGCGAAAGAGGGTAGGCCAGTCCAGTCCTCGGCCGTCCTCGAACGGCCTCAAACGGCCCAGTCTTTGCCCTGTCTTCGCCCGGGCTGCGTCCCGCGCTGTGGGAAGTGGAGACTAAGGTATAGGGGGCGTGGGGGGCGGGCCAGCAGGGAGAGCGGACCGGAAGCTCTTCCTTGGTCTTGCAGGGACTTCTGGGAGATGAAGTCCCCGCACACTCGCAGCCCCGCTGACGCCTCGCGCCCACTGCCGCCTTACCGCCACAAGAGATGCCCCGCTGAGTTGGTGTTCACTCCTCCCGTCGAAGCGGCACCCGCGAAGCGGGTGCGGCGAGATGTGGGCTTGGAGCTCGGAGCGCTGGTACAAAGTTAAAATAAAGCCGCTGTGCTTCTGGCCCCAGAACAGGACTGCTGCTGAAACAAAGTAAGTGTCCCACCTGTCAGAGGGCTGGGTCGCCTCTAAAAAGCCTCGTGGGGGGGGCGGGGGGCGGGCCAGCAGGGAGAGCGGACCGGAAGCTCTTCCTTGGTCTTGCAGGGACTTCTGGGAGATGAAGTCCCCGCACACTCGCAGCCCCGCTGACGCCTCGCGCCCACTGCCGCCTTACCGCCACAAGAGATGCCCCGCTGAGTTGGTGTTCACTCCTCCCGTCGAAGCGGCACCCGCGAAGCTGGTGCGGCGAGATGTGGGCTTGGAGCTCGGAGCGCTGGTACAAAGTTAAAATAAAGCCGCTGTGCCTCTGGCCCCAGAACAGGACTGCTGCTGAAACAAAGTAAGTGTCCCACCTGTCAGAGGGCTGGGTCGCCTCTAAAAAGCCTCGTGGGGGGGGCGGGGGGCGGGCCAGCAGGGAGAGCGGACCGGAAGCTCTTCCTTGGTCTTGCAGGGACTTCTGGGAGATGAAGTCCCCGCACACTCGCAGCCCCGCTGACGCCTCGCGCCCACTGCCGCCTTACCGCCACAAGAGATGCCCCGCTGAGTTGGTGTTCACTCCTCCCGTCGAAGCGGCACCCGCGAAGCGGCACCCGCGAAGCGGGTGCGGCGAGATGTGGGCTTGGAGCTTGGAGCGCTGGTACAAAGTTAAAATAAAGCCGCTGTGCCTCTGGCCCCAGAACAGGACTGCTGCTGAAACAAAGTAAGTGTCCCACCTGTCAGAGGGCTGGGTCGCCTCTAAAAAGCCTCGTGGGGGGGGCGGGGGACGGGCCAGCAGGGAGAGCGGACCGGAAGCTCTTCCTTGGTCTTGCAGGGACTTCTGGGAGATGAAGTCCCCGCACACTCGCAGCCCCGCTGACGCCTCGCGCCCACTGCCGCCTTACCGCCACCAGAGATGCCCCGCTGAGTTGGACGTTCACTCCTCCCGTCGAAACGGCACCCGCGAAGCGGGTGCGGCGAGATGTGGGCTTGGAGCTCGGAGCGCTGGTACAAAGTTAAAATAAAGCCGCTGTGCCTCTGGCCCCAGAACAGGACTGCAGATGGACGATAATAACAAGCGCAGACTGCCAACAAGTAGATTCAGCACTGCAAGCTACAGTACAAGGCGCAGTCTCAGTGTTATGTTATGTTATGTTACGTCTATTTATTGTGCGCGCAGCGACTCCAGCCAAGGAGCGTCCCGGCGCAAAGACAAGGTAGCTCGTAACACAACGGGATGTAAAAAGAGGTAAATAAACAGCTAAAACAGGAGCAGGGACAAAGACAACTAAAACAGGAAGGTTTTTATCGCCTTCCGGAAAGTCAGAAGGTCCTCAAGCAAGCGGATTTCAACAGGCAAGGAGTTCCATGCTGACGCAGCCAGTACCCGAAACGAGCGGCCTCCCATGCGGCTAAGCCTGAATCTGGGAACCACCGCAAGGGCCAGACCTTGGGAGCGGAGGCAACGGGCAGGAACATAGAAAGACAGACAATTCGACAGGATTTCCGGGCCTGTACCTCTCAAGATTTTAAAAGCGAGGCACAGGACTTTAAAAAGAATACGCTTCCTAACCGGAAGCCAGTGTAGGGAGCGAAGGACACCTGTCACTGAGCAAAATCTTGGTAAGCCGACGATCGCCCTCGCCGCAGCATTCTGAACCCGTTGTAATCGGGTTAGTTCAGCCTGATTGGCCCCAGCCAGGAGAGAGCTGGCATAATCCAGGCGAGAGATGATAGTGGCCTGGATCACCAGCTGCCTGGTCGGGGCGTCAAAGAACTTGAGAACAGGTCTCAAGCCCCTCAGAAGACCGAAACAGCAGGCCGCAGTTCTTTTCGTATGGCCTATAAAAGAGAGGCCCGCATCCAGCCATATCCCCAGATTTTTCACTTCCGATACCGGGATCGGAGTGGGACCCAACTCTGGAGGCCACCAGTGGTCACCCCACAGCTCCACTCCCTTCCCGACGACCAACACCTCTGTTTTAGTGGCGTTTAGCTGAAGGCAGTTGCCTGTCAGCCAACTAGCCACCGCCTTCAGTCCGGACTGAAACCTGGGGGCCTCAATTTCCGCATCCCCGCTGAGCGTAACCGCCAGCTGAGTGTCGTCGGCATACGAGACCAGGGTAAGGCCCCACTGCCTGGCGACATCAGCCAGCGGCCTCACGTAAAGATTGAACAACGTGGGACTCAGCGAGGACCCTTGCGGAACCCCCATGGCCAGTGGATGGTAACTGGACTTGAAGGGAGGGATGGCAACACAGAAGGAGCGGTCGTCTAAGAAGGAGCGGAACCATTGCAATACCACACCGCCAATGCCGGTCTCCTCGAGCCGACGCAGGAGGATGCTGTGGTCTACCGTATCAAAGGCGGCGCTGAGATCTAACAGAATAAGCGCCGCCGTTTGACCAGCATCCAACCTTGCCCGGAGATGTTCCACCATCACAAGTAACGCAGTTTCCGTACTGTGCCCAGCACGGAATCCGTTTTGTGTGGGGTCGAGGGCATTGGTCCGAGTCAGATGTTCAGACAGGGCCAAATTGACGTGGGCTTCAGTGATCTTGGCTGGCCAGGGTAGCAGCGAGATGGGGCGATAGCTTTCAGGCTTAGAGGGGTCCAGGGTAGGCTTTTTAATAATCGGGGATACCACGGCTTGTTTCCACTTAGATGGTACAATTCCCGATTCCAAGGAGAGATTGACAAGGGAGCATACAACTGTACGCCCCATAAAAGCCTGGTCTCGAAAGAGAGCAGGCCTTACTGGGTCAGATGGAGACCCAGATTTAACTTGCAACGCAAGTTTGTCAAAACCGTCCAAGGCAAGGGGGGGGAAAACAAGCAATGTGGTCTGATGGTGAACCCGATTAATACTTTCCACAGTGGACCCTATGCTAGGGAATGTCCTGTAGATGGCTAGGACCTTCCCCAAAAAATAAGAGGCAAGGGATTCACATTGGGAAAGGGAGCTTACGGTTGTAGTGGTAGTCCGCTTCGCCATAAGTTGTTTTACGGCCTTAAAAATAGCCTTTGACGGATTTGGGCTGTTCCGGAATTCGGTAGCATAGAAGGCCGCACGAGCCCTGCAGATAGCTCGATGGTAGAGCTTAACGGACCTGGTATATGCGGCTTTTAAATCAGCCGCATAGGTTTTCCTCCAGGCCCTCTCTGCTCGTCTACAGGCGCCCTTTAGGGCCCGAAGTGCGCCATCGTACCAGGGACTGGACTCTCTAGAATTGATTTTAGTTGATACAATAGGTATCAGAGAGTCCAAGGCCCTGGTGATCCAAGAACAGAAGAGGTCATACCCCTTTTCCACATCCGTCAAAAGGTCCAGCGGCTCCTCTAATAGAAGACGATGGAAGTCTTCTAACCTAAGCTTTTTCCAAGCCCTCTTCTGAACCCATCTAGCCGACGAGATGGAAGGAGTGGCAGAGACAGGGCATAGAATGGACACCAAGAAGTGATCTGTCCACTCCACCGGAGAAACAGAAGTAATTTGAATCCCCGGCAGATTGGTGAACAAGGGATCCAAAATATGCCCCCCCGAGTGGGTAGGCTGGGACACCATCTGAGGGAGTTGAAAGGCCTCTAGGTCAGAGGAGATGGAACGCACTGTCAAGCCAGAGAGGGTGTCGAAATGCAGGTTTAAATCACCCATGATAGAAAAGTTGGCACAATCTGCAACCAGAGGGCCAACAATATCGGGGAAGGCATTTCTAAACGCCACCTCACTGCCGGGTGGACGATAAACGACCATCCCGGACAGGGTAAACTCCGGGCTGACAGAGACCTTGAACATGGCGCTTTCGCACCCAGAGATGGTTAGGGCACTCCAGACGCAAGGGTAGATAGTTTTTACCACTAACGCGATACCTCCGCCCCTAGACAGCCTATTCAAGGTGTATATTGAATAGCCGGGTGGGCAGGCTAGATTGGTAATAGCGGTATCAGCGTCCTGCAGCCATGTTTCCGTCATGGCGAGTACGTCGGGAGCTTCCTCCTCAATAAGGTCATAAATATGCTGATAATGCTTCAGCGCGGACCTGACATTTAGGTTCAGGATCCTCAAAGTAGTAGGAATGCCTATAATGCGGTGCGTCTCTGAGGAAACCGTCCTTGAGAGGGGGCGCGGGGAGTCTAGAGCCCACCCATTACAGAGGCAATGATAAGGGCCACGCAGTGGGTGTACCGGAGGCAGGGTGCAACAGCGGCTTACCTGACCGATGGAAAGCAGGCAGTCCCGCGAGTACGTCAGCATGGTAGAGCCGGGATAGAATGATGCTCCCTAGCCAGAGTGCCGCGACGTCCAGCGCGTCCTTAGCGCGGACGGGCGCAGACGGGCAGGACTCTGGCACGACTCCGGCCACGCGAGGACGCGCCCGCTGCGCGATCCCGCTGCGCTAGGGGAGGAGCTTTAAATAGGTGTTCCAGGTCCGCACATGCGCAGTAAAGCGCAGGCAGATCGAGCTGCCTCTAACCAAAACCCCACTCCAAAATGGCGACCAAGATGGAATAAAGCACCCACCCCAGAACCAGACCCGCCCAAACGGCGGTGGGGGCCACAAATTACAGTGCAAGTGAGGGGGAGATTAAAAACAGGGTCCAAGTGACCAAAATAAAGCCAACACAATTAAAATAGCACTTTTAACACAGCGCACTAAGCGCTCGCGCTGCAGTCAGTCAGCTACCTTGTCAGGGGGCGAGGTGAGGAAGGACTCGCCTTAAATAGGTGTTCCAGGTCCGCACATGCGCAGTAAAGCGCAGGCAGATCGAGCTGCCTCTAACCAAAACCCCACTCCAAAATGGCGACCAAGATGGAATAAAGCACCCACCCCAGAACCAGACCCGCCCAAACGGCGGTGGGGGCCACAAATTACAGTGCAAGTGAGGGGGAGATTAAAAACAGGGTCCAAGTGACCAAAATAAAGCCAACACAATTAAAATAGCACTTTTAACACAGCGCGCTAAGCGCTCGCGCTGCAGTCAGTCAGCTACCTTGTCAGGGTCTGTGTCTGTGATCGAAGTATTTTTAGTATGTGTAAGTTAATTATATTTATTATTTCAATCATTTTTAATTACTTTAAAGCATTTAAAAAAAATATATTTTGACTAACTATATTTTTTACAACAATATTTTTGATTCGATATTTTTGTCCTTAACCTGTTTGGAGATAGGAAGTCGATATTTTTGCATTCTATATTTTTTACTCGACATTTTGGTAGTTCTATATTTGTGTCATCGATATTGTTTCAGTGATCCGGACGAAAGGCAAGTTGGCATGGCCCTTGAGGGATGCTGGCATTCTAAGATGGGCAGACCTTATGGAAAGAGGACAATTAATGACATTGGAGGAGTGTTGAGAGAGAACATATACGCTGTCAATATTTAAATTCTTACAAATCCAAAACTTGTAAGAAATCCAAAACTAGTTTCAGTTGGCTAACACAAAGATAGGGGACCTTAATGAGTGGGATGAAAAACTGCTATTAAATATACCAAAGAAGAAGGAAATATCAATCTGGTATTGGCTGATGACTGAGGAGGTGGAAAGTTCCCCCTCTATCTCCATCCAACCAATCAGAGGAAGCCAAAAGGCATATATTTTCCTCCCTTGGGATACTACATGCATCCTGAATCTATTTTTTAAATACACTACTCAATCCTTATACATGGGAGGATTTACACTAACACACTTCCTACATATCTCTATTCTTGCCAACATTATTAAATAAAATATTAATTTAGACATTTCTTTATCAAACTTTCCTTGTGTAGTAAATAGACCAAAAAAGATGAGGGGCAGGCTTACCTGAAACTGAGTTTTTAGGATCTCGGATAATGCCTTACTTACATCTTCCCAGGATGTCTGTATTCTGAGAAATTCTGAAAACATGTGTTTAAATCGGAGGTGGAAAGTTCATGCTACCGCAAGAGCTGTGGGTAAGATGCTTGCCAGAGTCTACGCTGGAGGGATTATGGCAAGTATCTTTTTCGATGCTTTAGAAAGTGGTTACGCCTGCCCATTTAAGAAGGAAACATCTGTTTTCAACCCATAGGGCATACTGGACACCTCTCAGGCTGTCTAAGTTTGGAAGTGGTGGAGTTCTAGCTTGTCCCAAATGTGGGCAAAATATGGCAGACGATTTAAACACATGTTTTCAGAATTTCTCAGAATACAGACATCCTGGGAAGATGTAAGTAAGGCATTATCCGAGATCCTAAAAACTCAGTTTCAGGTAAGCCTGCCCCTCATCTTTTTTGGTCTATTTACTACACAAGGAAAGTTTGATAAAGAAATGTCTAAATTAATATTTTATTTAATAATGTTGGCAAGAATAGAGATATGTAGGAAGTGTGTTAGTGTAAATCCTCCCATGTATAAGGATTGAGTAGTGTATTTAAAAAATAGATTCAGGATGCATGTAGTATCCCAAGGGAGGAAAATATATGCCTTTTGGCTTCCTCTGATTGGTTGGATGGAGATAGAGGGGTAAGGGATTGAAGATGGGTCCATAGATTACGCTTAAAGTCCTCAATTAGGGCACTTTTTCTGCCAGGCAGGTTGGCTTGGCAGATAATACAAGAACAGATGGAAGGTCTCGATTACAGGGCAGAATCAGAAATCCCTACTCCGGCACAAGGGCAAGTTACCAGACATGTGTGCTATGGAAGGTGAATCTGAGGCAAATTAGGAATTTTTTTTTTTTTAAATAATAACATGAGGAGACAGAAATATCCTTTCATGCAATGGGGAAATATTGGCCACATCCCATAAAATGCCTAACCAGAATGTTACATTATTATATTTCCATCCTTACTTTTGTGGTAGAAATGAATCTAGTAACCCTTTTTGCTCCATATGTATCATTGCAGTTCTCATAGACCAAGTGGGATGAAGAGAAGAGGGCCTGCTGAGATCAGAAAACTCATGTTGCTCCTTTTAGGAGGTTCTTTTTAGGCATTAGCCTAACAGTTTGTGAATACATTCTAATACTAACAAATGTTCCAGTTTCAAATGTTTGCTAAACGGGGGAATCATTTACATTAGTCCATTTGTGTGGTGCATGAAATGAGTCCATTCCTAGGGGTTGGTTGCATCAATGTTATACATGACAAGAGTGAGGGTTGTCTGAAAAAAATTTAGCCATGACCTGTGCGACAACACAATAACATAGATATGTGAGACATGTTTTCCGTGGGCTTCAGTGTTAACAATTAAAATCGAGGTGTAATTGTAAGTGACCGTGTTGTGCTCTAAACAACACATACAGTCCAAATGTGTTGAACTTGTGAGGAAGGATGTACCAGGGTCTTTCATTTATCCAATATGATTGACCAGTCAACGTGGCACTGAAGAAAGAGCAGTAGATGTGGTCACTGGTGTCAAAGGTGCTGAGTGCGAATGCCCTACAATGGTGACGTGAACAGACAATATGTGATGTTATGTGAAAATTTATTTAGGATTCCCCTTAACATGACAGTAAGATGTGTACAAACAGACATAAGTGATTAAGACACCCAGCACTGACAGGGATCTAAGAGTCCACCCCGTCAGGGCCCAGTGAGATACAGTCACCTGGGTTGCATCCTTCCTCACAGGAAGGCCCCAGAGAATACACCAAGCACCTTCTTCTTCTGAACCCAAGAGCACCATCTGCGGCATTTCTCAATTGTCATCCCTCAGCCCTACCCTGTTCAACACTTACATGACGTCCCTGGTCAGCAACACCTAGATCAGAAGAATCCTTCACCACTTAGACCAACTTCCACAACTTCATGACGAGTGTCGCCAACTAGATGAAGACAAACTGCCTGAAGCTCAACATGGACAAGATGGAAGTGCTGATCTTTGAAAACAATACCTCCCTGTGAAAAGACACCATATGGCTCTTCAAACTTGAACCCACACTGACAGGCAAAGCCTGCAAACTTGACATCATCCTGGACAGAAACTTACCATGGAACGCCAGATCAATACAGTCTCCGCCACCTGCTTCTACACCCTCTGCATGCCTTGAAAGAGGGAAACATCCAGAACAGCGAGGCCAGAGCCACGAGTTCTAGATGCCCACATGCCGAACAATGCCTTGCCGATACAACGACTTTGCCTTAACCACGCATGTGCGTGGTTAAAGCAAAGTCGGTCTAGTGTACAGGGTGGGCGGGGAGAGAGGAGCATCAGAATGTGAACAGGACAGGTAAGAGGGGTTCTGAGTAGTTTTTAGGGGGTGGGGGTTTGTGGTAGTTTATAGGGGATAGGGTTTGGGGTAGTTTTAGTGGCTCAGGCATTTGGGGTCGTTTTTAGGGGGTGGGGTTTGGGGTAGTTTTTAGGGAGTGGGGTTCAGGGTAGGTTTTATGGGGTGGGGAGATTCAGGTAGTTTTTAGTGGATGGAGGTGTGGGGGTTCAGGGTAGTTTTTAGTGGGTGGGGTTTGGGGTAATTTTCAGGGGTGGGGGTAGAGGTAATTTTTAATGGGTGGGGGTTTTGGGTAGTTTTTAGGGGTGGGGGTTTGGGGTCGTTTTTAGTGGGTAGGGACCTGGGGTGGTTTGGCGTAGGTTTTAGTGGGTGGGGGTTTGGGGTAGTTACTAGGTGGTAGGAGTGTATTTAGGGCTCAGGAGGAGAGGGAGGGGGTGGTAACCTCAGTCACGGAGAAGTGTTTACCATGCATGCCTTTACCAGGAAAATTTGTGGTAAAGGAATGCTTGGGAAAGCAATTTGTGGTTAAGACACGGTTGTTGTAGAGACCACATTGTAAAGTTAGGCGGGTTATAGGACATCGTTGTTGGTACATATAACCCTTGAAAGATCTTCACATGGCTCCGTCAGCACCAGGAACATCGTCACTCAAGCAATAGTCACCAGCTGGCTGACTACGGCAATGCACTCTACGCAGGAATCACCACCCAACTCCTGAAGAAGCTCCAGAACATACTGAACTCAGCAGCCAGACTTATCCTCAACCTCCCCAAATAGACCAACATAAACCACTACCTCAGGAACCTCCACTAGCTCCCCTACAGAAAAGATACCGATTAAAGTTGCTGACACACTCCTATAAGGCCCTCTGCTAATAAGCACCAGCCGACATCAACCACCGCCTGAACTTTCACCAACCTATCAGAAATGTACACTCTGTTTCCCTCTTCCTCATACACACCCACCCTGCGTTGGCCAAAACCACAGTGGAGGAACATCTGTCTCCTACCTTGCCACCAAGTCTCAACTGATTGACTGAGCTAATCCTAGTTTTGCCCTTGTCACACCACTGCAGAGCACTGCTGCTGCTGTTAGCAATTGTGCATGCAATTGGTCTGAGATGACGTAAGGTGAAGATTGTGAATTTGTTGATTTTGGAAATGGGTTGTGACAGCCATGTGTGCTGCGGCCTTTATGTATGTGTGTGTTGATTTGTTTTTACTGGAGTAGGGCGATGTTTGCAGGATATTTGTATATATATATATATATATATATATATATCGCAGCTCCAAACAATCCACGAATCCTTAATTCGTAAAGAAGGCAGCACACTCAGGGGTAGTTCCACATGGATTTAATGAGGGAACTTACAGCATACGACGCGTTTCGCCAGAGGGCTTCGTCAAGATATGCCTATCTTGACGAAGCCCTCTGGCGAAACGGAGCAGGGCTCTGCTGTGCCAAGCACATCAAGTGCACCACCACCACGATCACCACTACCGAGCACTATGATTTCCAGCATCCAACCGGAATTTGGAGATCTTAGAATTCATTGTAATATTTGCAATCAATTAATAGCCTATGGAGAACAATCCATTGAGCTGATTCTTCGGAAGAAGAGGAGCCACAACTGCTCTCGTTAATTTGTTTTTTGTTTTTTTGTTTCTGGTGAACAGTTTTTTGGTTTAAAAAGTTCAATTTTTTTAGTTTAAAAATAAAAACTTTCAAAAAACAACAAGAAACAATATAAAACAACGAAGACAGAAAAAAACTGTTCTTTTCAGAAATACCTCCAATGGTAAAAAAAAAGAACTATATTTCTACGTTAGTGTATACATTTTGTCAGAATGAATGTGTAGTTCATAAATGAATGAATGAATACATTAGTAGTGTATGCTGAATGTGAAAGTGCAGAACTATAAGGATGTGCTACAGCATAAATCTATAAGGTATTTACCTATAGTTTACTGTAGTATCTCCGAAGCACTTGAATGTAACATATGCATATAAATATGATACAAGTCTATGCTTCAATTTGCACTACTGGTGAAACTGCCTGGATGAATTTGTATGTATTAGGGGCGGTTTTACAACCCCCTTGTGCCTCTTTTACACAACCGTTGCATCACTTTTGTGATGCAGCGGTGGTGCAAAAGATGTGCCATGGTGTATGGTATTTACAATGTGACGCAATTGGAAGGTGCGTCACATTGTAAAGCCCTGCGCCAGAAGGGGGCTTTCCTGCGCAGGAAGGGGTGTTCTGGCGCATGAACGCCTCCTAAAAGTGACTAAGTGAAATCTATAAGATTTCATTCAGTCACTTTTGAGCGTATACTGCATCCAAACCCTGCACCTGCTTGAAGCAGGTACAAGGATTGACACAACATTATGAGCATAGGGCCCCAACAGCATTGCTGGAGCTGCATTGCACTTCCAACACAAGTTAAGCAATGTGCCACCTTCACAGCAGAGGTACATTACATATCTGTACCATTTTTGCCCCATAGAGCAACACATTGTAAATATGGTGCATGCATGGTGTTGAAGTTACACTGCACAATAACTGGCATTTCTATGGGGATCTATCACTTATTGTACATCTACTGATTAGTGTTTTAATGTAGTAAATGCCTTACTACACAATGATCAATGAGTAACAATAAAAGTATACCAAGATTGACAGAGTGTTTGGTGGAAGTGTAAGGATAGAAACTGCGGAATTCAACATATAAAAGGCAAATTTGCAGGTGCATAGAACAGTGTGTGCATAGTCTATAGGGGTTTGAAGAACTCCTTGCCCTAAGGCCCACTTTCCACTATGAATACTTTACTACTGACATAGCACCTCATTTATGAGATTTTACCGTATGGAGGCACAGCAGGCCTTCCTGCTACACTTCCCTACGTCAAATTAAAAAGTGAAGAATGCGCCGTATCTATAAGATACGGCACATGCCTCTCCTTTTCCCCTGCACTGGCACACAATGGTGTACCTATGCCAACGTAGGCACCTTTGCACAAGAGTACAAGGGTGCCTGTGTTGCGGCGATGATTGCTTTTGTTCAATAAGGGAAACAAACCTTTCTGTACAAAAGTATTCACAAGAGACTTTTATTTTTTTCTATGTGTGCTGCAGAATGCAGCAATCATAGAAAAAGGAGAAACAAATAGAAATAAAACTATTTTTCCTTGTTGTGCCTTCCTTATGCCTCCCCTGGGAGGCGTAAGCTTTTTCCACTGCCTCAGATTTACAATTTCTCGTAAATCTAGGACAGTGTCAAAAAGCTATAGGTGTTGCTGTGAACTCTCCCAGCAACACCCATTGCATGCCCCTTTAATGCAGAAAACTATGTTAAAGGGGCTGATATTTATCATGCAGCAGTATGCCAAAAGAATTGGATTATTTGTGCCTGATAAATATCACGTAGACAACTGTGCCACAGAACATCACAAAAAGTGACGTTCCGATGGCACAAGTAGCCTCATGAAACAGTAGAATGAGAGTGATTGCTGAAAGTCTAATGATACAGACTGGGGAATTCAATGTATAAAGGACTAGTTTGTAGGTACATATAAGACTGCATACATAGTCTATACAGGTTTAAAGCAGTCCATGGCCTAAGGCAGAGCTTTCCAAACTGTGTGTCCCAACACAGTACTGTTTTGTCTACACATGGTGGTTGTGTCACAGGCACTTAGCACATAACGGCTGCTAATTAAGAGGCATTCCTTGACACTCTGCTCTATGGTCTTTGAAACACATGTGAAGTGCAGCAGTGCTGACAGCTCTCATCTCCAGGCTAGAGGAAGGGAAATGCCACCTGCCTATCAGCTACAAAAAAAGTACACTAAAGGCTTTCAGTGTTAATCGGGGCTCTACAATTCCTTTTGTGGAAATTCCTTCGGTGTCTCGAACTTGCAGAACAAAGCCATAACCTAGGCCTCAGCTGCCTGTGCACAGCGAAGCCAGGGAAGCCTCTTGCAGAGAAGCTGGATGTACAGTATGCATATCGAATGAAATATGTGTGTGCATGCATTCATAGTTTATCTTCACTTTTGGTGCACTTCTGCATAGAACCATTAGAGAGACGTTCCATGGCTGCTCTCTGAAAATTCAAGGCACGTCCTCTCTCCTTGCTCTCTCGTTTATTGATGGTAGAATATTCATGATGTGTTGTAAGCTAAAACTGTGCACAATTTAGCAAGAGTAAACCCTATTGAAGAAGTGCGCTTGGTGTGGATCAAGGCTTGGCTTTTCTTCTGTTAGTGGTGTCTACATGGCAGACATCTGCTCTTGCAAAGGGCTCTAGTAAACCCCTTTCAGTGTAGAAACCAGTATGGAACTCGACTTCAGTTGGGTGTTAGGGAGAGTTTCTTGCTGGGAGAAAATTGCAAAACGTGCTGACTAGCCCCTCTGTGGGCTTGTAGCAACATAGAGAGAGGGACACAGACAGAATGAGTGAGACAGACGGAGAGAGAGTAAGAAAGAGGTAGAGAGCAAGCGGGAGGAAGGTAAACAGAAAGAGGAAGGGAGACAAAAAGAGACAGAGAGACAGGGAGGGAGAGAGAGACAGAGAGAGACAGAGAGAGGGAGGGAGACAGAGATAAAGACAGAGTCAGAGACAAACAGATAGAGACGGAGACAGGGACAGGGGCAGAGAGAAAAAGGCAGAGACTGACAGAGACAGAGAGACAGAAAGGAAGACAGAAACAGACAGAGACAGAGATAGAGGGTGACAGACAGAGGAAGGGAGACAGACAGAAGGAGGGAGACAGAGAAAGAGGGAAACCATGGGAGACAAACTGAAAGGGCGAGTGAAGGAGACAGAGGGAGGGAGACAGAAGGAGCGAATCTGTGAGAGACAGAGGGAGGGAGGAAGGCCACACTCGGATGGAGACAGACAGAGGGAGACCATTTTCCCACTTGTATTTCAAAATGTTCTTCCAGAGGGAGAAACCCCCCCCCCCCTAAACCCCCTTCGATGGTTCGGGCTCACTCGCTACACTATCTTACTATGGTAAAAAATTATGCCTCTCCAAAAAGTGTGTCACCAACATGAACAGTTTATAAAGCTGTAGCCTAAGGCCTACTTTCCTCCATGAATATTTGGATACTGAATGGATAATTACAGCTCTCCAAGGAGACTGCCTAACTGAATTTAAAATAGGTTCATTTTTAGCACAGTGCATAGATAAGAACATTCTGCTGAATAGCTCAGTACAATACGGAATCAGCAATCACAGGGACTTTGCTGGAAGTCAAATGCTATAGACCTGGAAATAAAAGCTATAAAACATAACTTCGCTGGTGCATAGAAGACTGCGGACATAATCTATAGAGGTTTGAAGCAGTCCATGTCCTAAGGCCCACTTTGCACCATAAGTACTTAGATACTACCTGAATGATTAAAATTTAGCAAGAGAAGTCTCTCAAACCATTTTTAATTTTAAATCATTAATTTATTCCTGTAACATTTCATAATTTAATAGAGCTTCCAACATGATTTCATCTGAAATTTAATTTTTTTCATTATAAATTTGAAAAGTCTTTTCATGTAACTCGATGTCCGCTAATGCTTCAATGAAATCCTCATCCATTGTTTTATCGAAGAAATCGCAGCTTATATCTGTAGCCATATTTCCATCTTCATTTTCACAATCAATAAAAGGTACATTTAACTCCTCTATCAAAGTGTTAGAAAGTTCAACACTTTCTTCTACATAGTTTTGATCTTCTTCCATAGTGATTTTTTAAAGGTTGTTGTTCCTTGTAGAAAAAAATAAACACTTTATTGTATTGTTTTTCCTATTACTTAATACAAACCTTGCTTTATCAACTAATTTTCCTTTAAAAAAATATTTTACAAACACCATTGTCAACTACTTTATAAGACCATATTAATAAAATTGCTTATATGATTTTTTAGTTATAAAATGTTCTTACATTTTCAAACCAGTCACTCCTTATCACTATAGGAAAAAACTAAGGGTATTATAATAAAATGCAGTACTAAAAAAATACATTATATCTATTCACTTTACCAGTTGCAAAGTAGTAGATATGTTGTAGTAAAATGCAAAGAATACAGGTACACTCAGTATATATTATTCCTATTTTCTTCAAAAATGTTTAAAAGATACAAACCAGCTTTACATACTTATGTAGTTCATCCACGTTCTCTTACTCCAGCTCTGTAGAAATACATCTCATTTTTAACACTTATTTATACTTACCTTCAAAATAATAAATTAAAATAATTAATTATTATAAAATTAGCATCTGTAGAAGACAAAAACAAATACAGTTACAATTCATCTTTTAAAAAACAAAATAATTTGTAAAGCATTTCATTTGCCTTTTTTGCTATTCTCAGAATATATTGAATTTCACTAGAAACAGTGAGTTCAATAGTACTCATCACATAACAGCGGGCAAAAAAAAGACAATCAAAAAGATTATCTTTAAAAAACCCAAACAAGAATCTCAATAACAATCTAAACAATAGAAATAAAACATATGTTAAATGACCAATTTCTTATGTAACTATGAGGTATGTCAAACAATCTTAAAATAACAAAACACTATCAATAATTTTCTTCCATTATAAATAATATTACTTACAAATATATGCTTACAAAATGTACAACAAAAAGTCCTTAATGGTTTCACATACTTTCCCCATGGCCAAATAGTATCTGTGAAATTCTTAGTTTAAAAGTTGTTCAATAGTAATTCTGAGCATCTGTCTCCCAGCCTTCTGATCCAAAACCACTGACATCATTTGCACCATCCCCCAGTGCTCATCTCTCAGCCCGACGCTATTCAACATCTCCATGGCCACCCTCAATCAACCAACCAATCAATCAGTACATGTATAGAGCGCGCTACTCACCCGTGAGGGTCTCAAGGCGCTGGAGAGAGGGGGGGGAGTCGCTACTGCTCGAAAAGCCATGTCTTGAGGTGTTTCCTGAAGGTACGATGGTCCTCGGTCAGCCGTAGGTGTGCGGGGAGGGAGTTCCATGTTTTGGCTGCTAGGTAGGAGAATGATCTTCCTCTGGTGGTGGCTCTGCAGATCCGTGGGACGGTGGCGAGGGCAAAACACAGCGGGCAGCAGGGGGACTCATGTGGCAGCGGCAGAGGCGACAGCGAGGGCAGCGTCACCTGAGGACCGTGTGGCAGCTGGGGGGCGACCTACCTGAGGACAGGGTCAAAGGTCGCTCCCACAAGTGACCCGCCATTACAACCTCAACATCATCTCCTACACCAACGACACCAAGGTCATCCTCTTGCTCACCAAGGAGCCACATACCACAAAAAATAACATCCACGATGTAATTAAGGATGTCACCAACTAGATAAGGAGCATTTTTCTAAACCTGAAGTCGCACAACATGGAGGTACTCATCCTCAGACCCACCCTCTCAACCTTGGATAACTCCTGCTAGCCAGCTACACTGTAAACAGTACCAACACCTACTAATCATGTACACAACCTATGATTCATCCTCAACTCCTCCCTCTACATATATAAACAAGTCTACAGCATTTCCTCATACTTCTATAACACCATCCACATTATTATATTATTATTATATTTATATTTATAGAGCGCGCAGCTACCCAGAGGTTTCCCGGCGCTAAGGACAAGCTGAGAGAGGACACAGTAGGGAGACAAAAGGGCCTAAAAGGAAGTTTATTGCTCCGCTCATGCTCATGCACATGCTCCGCAACATTTACGAATAGATCAGAACCAAAAGAAGAAGAACAGTAACACAGGCCCTCATTAGCAGCAGACTACACTATGGGAACACAATTTACAGAAAAATTCCAGCCAAACACCTACAATGACTACAACAAATCTAAAACATCTCCACCTGACTGATCTTCAATGCAGTTACATCACTCATGACCTGATACTCCTACACTGCCTCAACATCAACAAGAGAATCACCTTCAAGTTCCTCACCATCGCTTCCAAATATTATACAGCACCAAACTAATCTACCTTAACAACAGTAATGCTGAAAGGCCAGATTTTGTTCTAAAAATGTTGGCTTTAAAAGTGTTAGATAAGAATTTGATAACTCTTTAGGCAAAAGTTGCTTAAAAACAAATTGACTATCATTACAATGTATCCAACCTTTTAGACATTTTAAATAAACAGTGTAATGTCCAGATGTTGTAAAAGGTCCATGATGAAAAATAATTGCAACAGCTACAAAAGTTTTTCCTGATATTGATACTTGACCAGCTACAAAATTGGAAATTAAAGTTTCCAATTTTCTTCCATCAGCTCTACAATGCTGCAGCATTAAAATTACATACTGTCCATATCTTTGTATAAGTAATGTTGATGACATTCCTGATTTACATTGGCTACACTCCATGTTTTGACTTGCTCCTCTAACTAGATTGTTAAAAGACATTGATTCACAGTCTGGTAAAGTCAAATATATGAATCTTTCAGTGTCTATGTTAGTGGTACATGTAAACAAACAATTTTCACAGTCATGTCGCCATTTATAAGAAAGGCCAAAAAGATGTTCAATATCAATACCTTCATCTTCAAATACACCAAGCATAAACATTAAAAATTCCTGACAATCTTGCTGAATATCCTGCGTAAATTGATTAGAACTAGAACATATGTCCAAAACATTTCGAATATTAGAAACACTTTGTACTTTACTTTTATCACTACTACATTTCTCATAAACAGAAGATAACAATGAACAGAATTGTTCGTCCCGATTTTCAACAATTTGCTGCTGCAAACTTTCAAGAAAAAAACATTTACAACTACATTAGCATAGCAGTTGACACCACAACTATTTTCAAACCGATAACCAACATTCTCTTCAACACTGTCCTTTTTCTTTTTACTTGCAGTCGCAACTTCATCTTCTTTTTTTCTTTCTCTACAGTTTCACTACAGATATTCTCAAATCTTCTTTTTCTACCTCCCTCACGCTTTTCAAATACTGGATATTGACCTAAATTGGGTGCATATTCTCTTCTTAACCTATTATACTCTTTCACACAATTTGCATCTGCACTAACCTTTGTCTCATCAAAATCAATCAATTACAATCCAGATAAAGTTCTGACTCGAGACAAAGCAACATATGCCATACCCTCTTTAAACATGGTACTTCCAATATTCACTAAAGCACTATCTACACTTAAACCTTGAGATGTATGAATGGTCACCGCATTTGCCAAATAAACAGGAACCTGTTTTCTGCGTACATACAAATCTTTTACAAGCAAAAACTGAGATGAACAACAACTAAATTGTTGTACTTCAGCAATTTCATCAAATTTGATTTTCAAAAATTCAATCCCATCTTTATTTACATAATTAACAAAATCAACAATTTTACCCATTGCTCCATTTACTAAATCTTTTTCCACATTCAAATTACAATGTAAAATTATCCTACAGTTTACACATGCATACAAATTATTTTCTAAACCAACAGTTTTACTTATCGATTTCTCTACAGAATCGAATTTCCTCTTCCACTTTTCAGTCAAAATACTAGTGATTCCTTCATGTTCTATTTTATCAATAGCTTCCAATTTTATAATTTCTGCATTTTCCAACTTTAACATTTCTTCATTGAATATAGAACATTCACGTAGTGTTGGCATTAAGCAGATTACAGATTTGTTTTCTGCAAGTCTCATGTATATTTTCTCTGGGACAATATTTTCATTTGGAAACAAATTGGAAAGTAATCATCTCTGTAAAGTTTGTTTGCCATGTTCAGTCATTTTTCCAATTCTTATATCTTGATGAATAGTTCCATAATCAGCATCATTTGCCTGTTGCATATTTGTAATAAGTTCCTTATACTCAAAATATTACCAAATGTTTACATTTCCAATGCACCCCAAAGACTTTCTGGTATCTTCATGCGACAGTGTTTTAAACACTGGCTTTCCTTTTACAGGAGTAAGTTGTAGTAGATCTTCAAAAACTATGACGTGCTTTCCTCCAAATAATACGTCATACTCTGTTTTAAGAATTTGCTGCATTCTTAAATGCACAAAAGCAAGCATTAAATTTGATACCAAGCTTACTTCATCAATAATGGGAAGTTTCATTTTTCCCAAGACTCTTGAAACTCCACAAGAAGCTTCTCCAGATAGCTTGTGGTATTCTAATTTATTTTCATGCTCTACTGGTTGCATTAATAAACGATGTAAAGTAATTCCTTTAATATTGTGGGCTGCTAATCCAGTTGGAGCAGTGACGACACAAGACAAATGCGACTCAGTTGTTTTCTGTAGAAAAATTGTGATTACTTTAATTAAAAAACTTTTGCCTGTTCCAGCTTGTCCACTCACATACATTCGGATAGGTACAAATGATGAGCAAGAGCACTCTTTCTTCTCATGAAGTAATCCATGGTCAATCTGTTCTCTCACTTGCTCATATATTTCTTTCTGCTCAAGATTTAGTTGTTCTTCCAAGTTTCCTACGTTTGTAACATCTTCTTGACCTTGATACATTACTGTTTCCACGTCTTCCATAGCAGTTGCTGCTTCATTTTGAACAATTGGTTCTCCTAGTGGGTCCTGACTCAACGGAGCAGAAGTTTGACTGTCTTGAGAACTGTCTCTAGCAATCTCAGCGGCAATTCGAGCTTCTTGCTCAATTTCTTCATTCCACATTTTCACATAATTAGCAAAAACAGGACATTCTATAGTATCTTCAGTTGCATTGAAGGAATCTTCATAGCTCTCGAAATCTCCAAGTAATTCCAATTCTAAACGCCATGGCTTGAAAAGTTGCAAAAGAGCTAAATAGTAAAATTCCCTTTTGTCAGGTGTTTCGCAACTCAGTTTATGGTGTTTAATCAAATGTCCTTTTCTTTGTTTCACCAGACATCCTTCAGAACCAATAACGGCATATATACCATTAGTAATGTTTTCTGTAATATTCCGTTTAAAAATATAGTTTTGCAGCACTTCATAGAGACAAATGTTCTCAAGATGATGACTTCTATTTGGATAATATGTATCCAACATATTTGTTTTCACACTATCTGTACTTTCTGGCTCTTTTTCAGCTAAATATTCAATTTCTTTTACAGATTTAAGAACTCGGTTTCATGTTGCAGCAAGACCTAGACTCACCCAAATGATTCTTCTAGATTTGGAGTATAGACTTGCAGATGATAAACCATCCGAGCATCCATACGCTCCAATTTCTCGATGAGATAACATCTTCAAACTGTAAGTATATAACTTTTTACTTTAACTCTTCTCGTGGGAAATCTCTTTCCACATTTCCTTCAATTCCGTCTTTTCTGATCTTGTTAAGTGGGATGTTACATATCGAGCAACAGCAATGGAATTGTCCGCAACATATTGAATATCTATATTAACATTCCACATGGACAAAATGACTGGGTTATAGTCAATTAGATATTTTGACTCTTCATTTCTTCTTAAGCAGTAGGTATTTTTTGGAGACTTTCTTGTGATAGTATGTTGCAAAGATGACATAAAACTGTTCACTCTTCCTTTTGATATTACAGGTCGTGGAAATGCAAAACGGCATTTGGTGTAGAATTTGTCCTTAGATTTGTACTTTCGACGACAGTATTTTCCACAACGATGGCTTTGGAATCGTAAGACTTGTTGCCTTAAGTCCTTATCTTGTGTACTTTTGGGTATATCACATGTAGCATATTCTTCAAGAAATGACAACACAGTATCATCTGAGTCTGTTCCAAATTTGGGAGCATCTTAGATCCATATTAGCATATGTATGTGAGGAGCACCTCTTGCTTGATACTCCCTCCTCCAAAAGAAGTCCAGAACCTCTCCAAGAGGAGGATTTTTTTTTATTGGTGAGAAAAGACATCATAGCTTCAAATCTATGATTGAAAGACCTGCATACATTAACTGGATCCAAAGAGCACAAGTCTCCAGTTGTCTTTTACATTTCAGATCTCCATGACGACGGTACCAGTACTCATTAGTACCACGCTGACATGCCATGAGATTAATCAACTGAGATTCCAAAACATTATCTTTCTTCAGTACTTTATCCATTAATTCCTTTGCCGAAACATTTTGCAGATATACACCTGTTTTCAATATATGGTTTACTGCATAAGAAAGTCCTGACAAATCACTCTCAAACAAAAGATGAAACAAATACGGAATACATTGTCGAAATATTGGATCTTCTGCATATAATCTTGATGTCCGGTATTCAGATGCAGGAATTTGCACAGGTCGGTCATCATATCGTCCTCCTTTTCCTGTGGAAACCAACTGAGGAAAACAACGACCTTCCAAGCTTTTTTCCCATACACTAATGGGACTTCATTTTGATTCTTTCATTTGGAATAACTCTATAGTATTCCCCATCACTTCTTTAGAATGCAGTGGATGAACACTGTAATGTTCGTAGATTTCTTCAGTTCTGGACACATCCACTTTTTCAATTTGTCCAGATTGCAAGTCACTATCTTCTTCTACAGTTATTTCTTCTTCTCTCACATACATATTTCTGTAATATTGATTATTTCTTACCAGATACAACTTTGCCTTTTTCACTTTCCTAACATCCACTAATTCTTGCCAGATTTTCTTACTCTTAGTAAGAACGCCATTAACAAGACTAACTAAAGGTTCATCCTCTACATTTTCTACACCAATTGTTTCAAAATTGTTATTTAAATCTAGAGGTAAATATACAACTCTTCCCTTTAATCCTCTCTGTAAATCAGAAGGAAGCAATTTTCCTGGCTTAGGCTCCATACGAACAATAGCCTGAAATGGATGCACACATTGATAAAGTATAGACTCATAGGTATTTAAATCCATCAGTTCAGAAGGAATATTTACCAACTCAAGAATATTAAAACAATTCTCTACCAACAAGTAGGTTGCAAAATCCTTCCACTCATTATTATTTTCCTTTTCACTTTTTAAATACAAATCAACAGTCCTGGTCTGATTTTTATAATGAGTTCGTCGACAACAGACACAACAATAATTTGGCCTTTCACCTGAAATCACCTTAAACTTTGTAATTTCTTGCTCAATGTGTTCTGTACTACAATGTTGTACTTTCTCTTCTACATTGCCTTCTATTAATATCTCAACTTCTGCACTGTCTTCCTCAGAACCAAAATAACTAACCTCAATTTCACCACAAATGTTCTTTACATCTGATACTGACCCACGTAAAAGAGCATCGTTCAACTTTTTTAACAGTAGAGCTGGACTTTTTGCATAATACAATCTTCTGACTAATTTCCTCATTTCAGAATGATGTACTGCTAACATCCTAAAATGGTGAAAAACACTTCGACATACTTTTTTAGAAAGACAAGCCAGAGAATGACCTTGCAAACCAGTATTTTGTCTCACTCTGCAAGGGTCTAGTCCTTGAAACATCCTAATCTTTTGTTTAACACGTTTCTTAGTATAGTTACGTAGGAAATTGCGTAAAAAAACAATAGATTGTTGCCGTACACTGCAAATACTACTACAATTCCAAGTGTACACCGGAGCTTTAGGACCTCTCCCTAAAACTTCATTAGCTAACAGCTCTTCTGCATTTCTAGGAACAATTTTCTCTTTTTCATTAGGACAACCATTTCTAACCTCATAAGCACAACCACTAGTGTCAACTGCATGCAACAAATCATTACTCTGAAGATAACTTTCTTCATTGAAAAAAGGCTCAGAACTTGAACTATGTTTCCATTTACCCAAAAAAAACTCACAAAAATTACTTCTGTTAATTACTCTTCTCCACTTACTTTTGACCTTCATTAAATGGATTGGCTTATCTAGTGATCGAATTCTATTGATTACTAAAATAAACCTTTTTCTTTTCAATTCAAAAGCTTTCTCAACTACATTTTCTATATCTTTCTTCTTCTTATGTAATGCTGCTTTTTTTACATCCTTTAATTTCTTTAATTACATTTAACACTACTCTATTATAAAACATTGTTTTCCTATTTTCAGTAAATTGGTTTTTCCCCCATTTACTATAAACTATTTTTTCTGCACTTGACTTTCCATGATTGTTCGCTTTATTCTTCTTTTTCTTTTTCGTTGCAGACACACTAAAACCATTTTTCACTTTGTGCACACTACTCTTAGGGCCATATGTAGGTAAATGGAGAATACCGAATCCTTAATACCGAATTTTACCGAATCGGTATTAAGGAATCGGTAAACGCGATGTACATAAAATTTCGTTAAAATGTACCGATTCGTTAAAAATCGGTATTAAATACCGATTCAGAACGAATCTGTAAAAAAATATAATTTCAAGAAAGGCAAATACCGATTCGGTGTTACAGAATCCATTACCGAATCGGAAATACCGATTCGGTAATTCAAAAAAAACGTAATTTGTTGAATCAGCCAATCCTGAATCACCCAATTACCTCCCGAACAGGAAGTGGCCACACCCAGCCAGGTGCACAGGACCTGGAGCTCACAGTGAGGCAGGCAGGCCCTCAGGTGAGCTGAGGAGCCAGCAGCAACACAGCCACACAGCCACAAGCAGGACTGAAATACTACAACAAGCATTGGAATGGCAAGCCAGGACAGGGAGAAGGAGGGAGGCGACAGAAAGAGAAAACTCAAGTTCAGTGACAAGGAGCTGGAGGTCCTGATCCAGAATGTCAGCCAAGAGCACCACAAGCTATTAGGAGCCCAGTCCCACCAAGTGCCAGAATCACAGAAGAGGCAAATCTGGAGTGGCATCCGGGACAAAATCAATGCCATAGTTGTGACCCAGCGCACCATAGAGGACATCAGGAAGTGGTGGTACGACCTCAGGAAGACAGCAAAACTGAGAATGGCAGAGAAGCAGAGGCAGGCTGGCAAAACTGGTGGAGGGAAAAACCGAGCCCCAGCACCAACTCCACTAGAACTGATGGTGGAGTCCACCATCCAGCCGGAGAGTGTGAGTGGCGTGGGAGACGCAGACAGCTCCGCCAGAGCAGCTAGAAAACAAGGTAAGAAGCATGCCCAGCATGCTGTGCTACCCACTCCCCAACCCCAATCCCCATATTGGCAAAGGGGCTCCCACTCCACCCCATGTCATACTGGTTACCTGCAATGCATTATGGGTGATGTAGTCAGAGGGAACTCATGAATAGGACAGTCAGGCTAGCAAACACAATAGCATGGTAAAGTAATTGGCTACGTCAGGACAACCACTGTGCTCTGTAGGCATGTTGTTTAATGTAATTCCATAGCAGACAGAGCAGTGAGTATATCTACATTTGTGTCATTACAGGCGAGTCACCTCGCAGTGCAGCAGAGAACAGCCGAGCTAAGTCAGCCAGGCCAGAGGGGAGGCAAAATGAAGACGTCAGCATGCCTGCAGGGACCACAACCTCTGCGTCATCACAGCCATCTATTCCTCCACCACAGCCATCACCACAGCGCCAGGGAAGTCCGCAATCCCCTCTCATACATTCCGAAGATCACCAATACCCCCACCACCACAGTCAGGCAGGAGGCATGCCGTGGCCACCCTCCAGCAGGAGGAGGATTCAGAGGAGGAGGGCAGAGGGGGCGAACAAAGTCCCATAGGAGATAGATCCAACAGTGAGAGGTCTGGTTCTGCATCCGAGGGTGCCCACATCTCATCAAGATGCCGCAGGGCAAGGTTGGACAGTCCAGAAGCAGCTGAGAAGGGTGACAGTGTGTTTGCTGGACTGGAAGGCAACATGCTGAAGGTCCAGGGCCTGCAATGGAGAGAGATGAAGTCAATGCACAGGGAGGTGGCACACATAAACAAGCATATGCACAGGATGGAGAAGGGCATCAGTGCTATGGGGGAGAACTTGTGTGCAGGAATGGAGAGAGTAGCTACTTCGGTGGACAACCTCTGCAGCCAGCTTGAGCAGGACCGTCTAGCCAGGCGCAGGGAGAGACAGAGGCTCCAGGCCTATACCAAGTCTGTGAACCGGCTGGCCACTGCAACATCACTAATGTGTCGCAAGTCCATCGCCATGCAGGAGGAGATGGCGCTTTGCAGCAGGGATGTGGCCAGGGGGATGGTGTCCATGACCTCAGTGCTAGAGCAAATGCAGAATGCTAAGGCGGCCACAATGGAAGGGGGGGGACAGTGAGGAGGCCACCAGCCGTGGTAGCATCACGCCCTCACCCACCGTGTGCAGAAGGCATAGTGAACGTAACGTGCCTTCACAGGAACAGTCCAACACACCAGACAGTGTTGATAGGGAACGGTCACGGGCAGCGCGTGGCCGCAGGAAGTAAGGACCTATGGCTGTTACCATGCATGAGATGGGTGATGTAACCCATGTCCAATTGGACATTGCTCACATTACTGGGGGTGTGCCTAATAAACACCTTAACATGTATCTGTAACTGGCGCTGTGTCGTTACTCACTCAGAAATAGTTTGACGTAATCTCTGCCCGTCTCTGTCTCCCATCATGTTCAATAGCAACACCTGCTGCGCAGGGCTCTGGCTGAGGGTTGTCCTCGTCCTCGTCCTCTGAGTCAGTCAGTTCCACTGATGTTCCTTTTTTTGTGGCCAGATTGTGTAGCATTGCACATGTGGCAATTATCTTGCAACATTTGATGGGGCTGTACAGACTTGAACCTCCAGTTTTGTGGAGGCAACGGAATCTGCTTTTGAGCAATCCAAATGTGCGCTCCACCAAGTTGCGTGTCATCCTATGTGCCACATTGTATCTCCTCTCCCTTGGGGTTGCTGGGTTGAGATATGGTGTGAGTAGATAAGGCCGGAGGGCATATGCGCTGTCACCTATGTACAGATGTAAGTGGCATTAATATGTGTGACCAACAGCTTTAGCCAGGGTGTACATCAGGGTGTGTCACATTTACTTACCTAGTATGTATCCGTCTCCAAATTCACCTGCAAGCAGACGTGTATGGATGCCTATGTTCCGGAAGATGTACCGGTCGTGGCTACTCCTGGGGAATTTGGCCAGGATGTCAGTAATTATGTACTTGGCATTACATGTCACCTGTGCATTGATGGAGTGGGTGGATTTGCGGTTCCTGTATATGTATTCACTTGCTGCAGGTGGGCAGATGGGTATATGGTCCCATCGATGCAGCCGATGACGTGTGGGAAGTGTGCAATTTGGTAAAACTCCAGCTTGGTCCTCTGCAGCTCCGCCTGTGTACTGGGGAAGGAAATGTAATGTTCCATTCTGTCCATCATGGCATCTAGGAAGGTGTTGAAAAAACGGGATAGACAGCTCTGTGACACTCCACCCACTGCAGCTATCACATCCTGGAAACTTCCTGATGCAAGGAGGTGCAGGCAGCAGAGTACCTGGACATGGGTGGGGACAGCGTGGGTCCTTGGTGTCTGATGCTCCAGATAGGGTTTTAGGTCCCGTATTAGGTCCAGGATGGTATCAGGGTGCAGTCTGTATCTTTCATGGATTTCTGCTTCTGTCAATTGGAACAATGTGATGCGCAATCTGTACACCTGCTCTTCCCGTCTCCAGATCCTCACTCCTGCTGCTCTCAAGCATAGCCGCCTTGCTATGAGGTAGAGGCCCGCCATTGTGTTCACACAGATGCATTTTGGGCCTGTTTTTATGCACTGCACCTGATTACCACATGCTCCTGAAAAGTGGTAAATACCGAATGGTTATTACCGAATCTGGTCATATTCGGTATTAACGAGGTTTGCTACATCTCTCCTTTGGGAATTATTCCGAATCGTTATTTCCGATTCGGTATTCTTTGTTTCGGTAATTTTAAATCGGTAATTAAGGAATCGGTAATTTTTTACCGATTCGTTATTATCGATTCAATTCGGTATTACGTACATCTCACATGGCTAAATACCGGTCGGTAACGCCGAAAACTGGCCTTTTTCGGTGTTACCGACCGGTATTTAGCCACCTACATATGGCCCTTAGTCTTAAATGTTTTTCTCAGATAAGTGTTCCTTCTCTTACCAGGACTTTTTTCTTTTTGTTAACACATGGTTCTTCATGTAAATCGTGTGGTTGACTTCTATTCAAATAAAAACCTTTCTTTCGTTGTTTCCTACTTTGACATTTTGTAGGCATGATACCGTTTTTTCAGGATTGATAAACAGAATCTATTATTAAAAAAAGATATAACATTACAAAAATAAATATATGAAATATTCTATAATATTACTTATAAGAACAGAGGGAGGATTATGAGCACAAATGTGGGACTATGAAAATAAAAGTACTTACAACAAGAGAGGAAGGAGTATGAAACAAGGGAAAAGCTAACAAAAAAGGGGAATATAAACAGATACTGCAAAATAACGGGATAAAGGAACTATGAATAAAGTGGAAAGTATGAATAGGTAAGGGAGAATATGAAGAGAAAGATGAAGATATGAGGAGAGAAGAGTATAAGAAGAAACAAAGAGAGTAAGAGGACAGAGGGGGCACTATAATAAGAGAGAGAAAGACTCTAAAGAAAAATGAAGGAATATGTGAAAAGACGCGCAACTTTAAGAACGCAAAAGGAATACTATCAAAGAACAGTGTGTATAAGAACAGAGAGTACAGTACCAGAACAGAGCACGGACACTGTGAGGAAAAGTGGACCATAAGCAAAAAAGGGGTGTACAAGAACAGAGGATACAGTCTCAGGAGAAAAAAAGGACTATAAACAGATGGATGATTATGAAGAGTAATAAGTGTGTTACGAAAGAGGCAGAAGTATGACAAGAGAAACAGTTATAAACACAGAGGTCAGTATGAAAAGACGTAGAATATGAGGAAAATGCTGAAGAGTGTATGCAGGGAGTCAAAGAGCAATAAGAGAAGAGAGCAAACCATATGAACAGATTTAAGAAGTATACACAGAGAGGACAGAAAATGAAAATAGAAAAGAAATATGAAGAAAAAGAGGAAAATATGAACACAAAGAGAAGGAGTACAGGACAAAGCGAAATATAGGAAAAACTCAGTAGTATTAGGAGACATGGACAAGTAAGAGAACAGAGAGGACAATATGAAAATAGGGGGGAGTATAAGAACAGGAGGGCAAATGAGGAGAGGAATATGACAATAAGAAAAGACGGCAATATTAATAGAGAGTGCAAAGTATAAGAAAATAGAGGAGAAATGTGAGTACAGAGAGAAGAGTATTAGAAGAAATTAGGGAGTACTTGCAAAGAACAGCGACAATAAGAAGAAACAGAGAATATAAGAACAGTAGAGTACATATCATGAAAGCAGAAGGAATATAAAAAGACACAGAGACAAAAATGTGGAGAAAACACAAATATAAACGAAGACTAACCGTATAAAGTGAGAGGGAGTACTATGTGAAGACACTAAGAACGATGACAACAGTAGTGAATTTAAAGACAAAAGAGAATATAAAGAGGAGGACGACAAATATGCAAAAAGGGGAGAAAGTATGAAAAAAAAGTATAAAAAGAGAGCGGAGTATAAGAAAAAGAACGTTGGGGCATATTATCAAGAACCGGTGTTAAAATTATCGCCATTTTATCGGCAGAGAAACTGCCGATAAAACGGCGATAATGGGCTTCATAATACGCCCTTGTTAATTCCCATAGAAGCTATGGGAATTAACAAGGGCCTATTATTTAGCCCATTATCACCGTTTTATCGAAGGTTTCCTGCCAAAATAACTGAGATAATTTTAACACCAATCCTTGATAATATGCCCCTTAATTCCTTAATGTACACACATGCACAGAGGGATATTAGACAATAAAAACAAGACCATGCATTTTACTATTTGCTACTGATAAACATGCAAGTGACTATACATATTCCATGTATATAATTACTACATTTCAGTGAAGAACACTGACTCATTTTCCAAATACATATGCAATTAACTACATTATTTCTGCCACTATTACATCAAAGAAACTAACACAATAAAACAACAAAGATGCACAAGGAGCTTATAAATCGAGCCAGACTATATACAGAGGGAGAGAAACGAGAAAGAGGAGAGAACAGGGAGTATCAAGAAAAAAATAAAATATGAAGACAAAGGGAAGAAATGGAGGAGACAGAAGGAATAAGTGGAGAAACAGGAAAATATAAAGACAAAGACGGGCAATATCACCACAGAGCACAACATAAGAAAAAGACATTAGTACCGAGAGAGAGAAAGGAGTAAAAGGAGAGAGGGGAGAGTATAAAAACAGAGGCTAGAAATTATGGAAAAAGGGACAAATATAGGGTCATATTATCAAGAAACGGCGACACATTATCGCTGCTTTTATCGGCACGAAACTGCCGCTAAAGCGGTGATAATGGGCTTGATAATATGGCCGTGTGAATTCCAATTGAAGCCCAGGTTAACACCATAACCTGGGCTTCTATGGGAATTCACAAGGGCATATTATCAAGCCCATTATTGCCGTTTTAGCGGCACTTTCCTGCAGATAAAAGCGGCGATAATGTATTGCCCTTTCTTTATAATATGCCCCATAATTCGTTAATGTACAAAGATGCACTACATACATTCCCATATAACTTATCAACTCACCTTTCAAATTGATTTGTAGATTAAGAAGGATGCCACTCACACAGTAGATATTGTTATACAGAATCATTCTAGTTCAGTCTTTCCAGCACAACCACGAAATGGAACATGTTTTTACACATACATACATATAAACAACCAATTAAAATCCTTCATGCATTAATTGAAAACGAAACACACATTTCTATTGCTTTAACATTTCAAACCTTTCCAACTGACATAACTTTCCACCCTACCCCAAACAGATCATGCAAAAGTCAACTGTCAACAGAGGTCAAAAGTTCAGCACTGTATAAAACACTGCTCCTCAACAAATTCAGACTATGCATAAGCACTTACTTATACGTCAGAGTATGTAATTAACGTTTGGCGCCTCGGCAATACGTTTCAAATAAATATAGATAGAATATAATTACTAATATATTACAAAAGTTTTGCAGCGGATGACAAACACGGCCGGGGAAAAGAAAGCGGCAAATTTAATACCTGAAATGAGGACACCTTTCCTTGGCGAACTTGAAGAAAAAAAAAGAAACATGGGCTTGGAAACGAGGCTGCGCATGTGTAGAGAGTACAACTGGTGCACAAAAAACAAACAGAAAGTTTTACATACTATCATAGAAATATAGCTCTTTTTTTGACCACTAAAGTTAGTTCTCAAAAATAACAGTTTTTTTTAGCCGCAATGCCCCCACAATCCCTGACGGCTCCCCGCGTCCATACTCCAAAATATAACCACAGAGGGGTGCCGTTCCCAGGTGCTCGGGACACCTTACAAGCCCTCCATTATGGAAAACAATTGCCCCAGGAATTTGCCCCCCCCGGGACCTAATGAATAAAACGGACTTCTCGTTTTTTTTCCCTTTTCCACCGCATACGAGTACGATATGCATACCCTGCGATTTCTTATTTTTTTTAAAAAATAAAAAATTGAGCCTAAAGATCCATGTTCGAACCCCTGAGCAAACCTAGAAGGTCAGGATGTTCCTACCTTGCCACCTTTCCCTATTTCTCAACTTTGTTTTACTGTTTTCTTGTGACTCGGTTCTGGCGATGAACAAGATGGCTGCCAACACTTCCTGGTTTGGAGTGATGACAGACAGTTAACAGCCAATCAGCATGCAGCTCCTGCTCGTAATTGTACGGATTTCTGTATGTGTGCTGTACTTCGTCTCTAGATATCGCTATGATTTTACTTTTAATTTTCTCAGAAACTACTGAACAGATATACACCATTTAACAAAAAGCACAATCTGCAAACCGAACTCTACCTCTCTGCCAAATTTTGTGTAATTCCGTTCAGCCGTTCAAGCTGTAGCCCTGGCTAAAGGTCCCTATGGAAAAATGCATGGGGAAAACATGTTTTGGGACCCCCCTTTTTTCTCAGGCCCCCACTTGAGGAATCACCCCCAAACTTTCAGGGAAGGAGCGGTCCAAGCAGGCCATTTTCTTGGAGAAATTCGCGAAGATTGGTCCACCAGCGCCAAAGTTATTCCAAATAGAATGTTTTGGATTTCCTATGGAAACTAGGGGCCTCATTTATGAAAAGTGACGCATCGCTGCGTGAAAACAGCGATGCGTCACTTTTCACTGCGCCCTCCTTGCGACACCAATGATGCGTCATATTTACAGTATGACGCATCATGGCGCAAGGAGTTACAGATACGTCAGTATTTCTGACGTATCTGTATGGCGCAAAAGTGACGCATTGCTGGAGTGTGTCACAAAAGTGACGCAACTCCAGCAACGTGTCCTTTCACATAGGGCAAGCCCCATGTGAAAGGGCTTGCGTCAGTCCTACGCCTGCTGTGAGGCAGGCGTAAGAAATTGACGCATTTGTGTCCTAGAAGTGGCGCAGTGAAATCTTATAGATTTCACTGCGTCTTTTCTTTGACCCTTTCTTGCGCCTGAACGCCCCCCCTGCATACATTATACCTGGCGGAGGTATAATGTTGCGCAGGGGTTTACAAAGTGATGCATCTACCTAGATGCATCACTTTGTAAATATGGTGCAACAAGGCACATTTTTTACGCTGCTCGTGCGTCACAAAAAGTGACGCACCGGCAGCGTAAAAATTACGCACGGCCTCATAAATGAGGCCCTAGCTCCTAACTATAACTACCTATATTCAGTTTTTCTTCACCAGGTAACACTTATATACCAAAAAGGATGACGAACGCAGACCCAGATTTGGTGCAATTTTCTATTTATTAGTGGACGCCCTGCACCACCGCCACAGTGCCCTTGATCACATGACATGCATGTGGAGTTCTCTCAAATATTTAAAGTGATAGTGCATGCACATGGTATCTCATAAAGCGAGTCACTAGCATTGTAGACATAGAAGAAATTTGCAGTCAGTTTGCCTAAAAACAAAATTGCAATCCCTTAAAATGCATATATAAATAGAGATAAATGTTATCACCCTAAATATAGCATTAAAAGCAGCACACATTGTAAAAACATTTAAAACAAATATTGCATGTTTCAAACATTATAAAACCAGCATTGGTATGTAGCAAAGATTTTTTTAAAGTTAAAAAAAAGCCTTGCTAAAAACGATCTCTACACGCAATGTTATTAGTAGTATTCATGAACATCGTATAATAAAAAACAATTGTTCAATTCTGAAACTTTGCGCTGGTATTAAACCTTCAAGTATGTTAGAGACCATGTATAGGTTTCACTACAGGTCTGAACGTACCAATGTGCAAATAGCAAAAGGGAAGTGTAAATGCATTGTCTTAAGCCAAGTCCTGCCCAAGTGGGCCTTAATTGCAAAGATTTAAATGATTAAATTTGCCTAAAGTGCATGTGCAAAACAGTGCTGATATTCACCTATAGTAGTCACAGCCGCGACTTACTAAAGTGCAAATGTGCAAAAATGAAAGCTAAAAAACAATTGTCTTAAAGGCAGCGGCTAAATAGATCTAACATCTTACTTAAAATCTCATTTAAAAGCAAATGGAATCAATCACAGGCATGTACAAAAGTCCTCACTCGAATTCAAGCCCAGGAAATCTTGCTATACAATTCTAAAATGTATCTAGTCACAAGTTTTCTGAGCATGGCTTCCCGGTTGCCACCACGCTCCTGAGGAAAGATCGTATCTAAGACAAAGTATTTCAAATGATATAACTTACTGTCATGATACTCCTTAAAATGTCGGGCAACCGGGTAGGTGACATCAATATTAATGATTGCTTTCAGGTGCTGGAGTACTCGTTTATGCACCTGCAACTTAGTACTCCCTACATATTGCAGGTTACACGAGCACTCCAGCAAGTAAACAGCATATTCTGTTTCGCAATTGAGACTTTTACTGATCGGTACAGGATTAGTATTGAAAGGTGTTGTATAGCTTGTTCTATTTTAACATGCTTTGCATGTATTACAACGTGTAAAGCCATTTCTAGGACTCAACCAAATTTTGGCCCTCACCACTTCCGGACTACTTTTTACTAAGTAATTGCTCATGGACTGAGCCTTCCTAAAATGTATTCAAGGTGATCTGGCTACTCAAAACGGAGTCACTACTTACCAAAGCACAGTTCTCATTAAAGATTTTACATAGGGCTTTGTGCTGTAGGTTGTATGTAAGGATCAGTCTGGTGGATGGCTCATTTTGTGTATTTTGTGTATTGTCTGGTTTGTTGCGTTTTGTATATGCTTGGAATTGGTCAAGATGGGCAGTCTTATTCATGGCACTATAGAGCATTTTTTCTGGCTAGCCCCAGGAACCTATCCTTGATTTGCAATTGTGCCATCTTGCACTCACTATCAGTACTACATACTCTGCGAATGCGCAGCATCTCCCCATAGGGGATGCAATTAATCAGGTGGGCAGGGTGATGACTCGTGGCATATAAAATCGTGTTTCCAGCAGTACACGAGCACTCCAGCAAGTAAACAGCATATTCTGTTTCGCAATTGAGACTTTTACTGATCGGTACAGGATTAGTATTGAAAGGTGTTGTATAGCTTGTTCTATTTTATCTTCTTTCTTTCAATCTTTATTCGGTTTAAAAAACCTTGTAAGATACAAACATACAATCATAATACATCATGTTGCAATATAATACATAATGAAACAGTAGCAGTGGGTAAAATATCAACACATTTCCTTTGCATAAAATACCTAAAATTCAGTTCATTTTTCAAGCCATCCACTTAATTGACTAGATCGTGATTGGCCCCTCTAGTATACAGAACACTAAATATTCAAATTTGATAAAAAAATAAGTTAAACATCTGTTTTGTTAAAAAGAAGAATACACATCAGGACAGTAAGCAAACAACATTTAGCAGCTGACCAATAACGTAAAAACATGGTAAAGTGGCCTATTTCATTAGGTTTTTTGGTTTTTAGGTTTTTCATCCTCCTAATCAAGGCTACACATAGGAGAAAACGACTTAGGCTGAACACAATCGGTTGTGCAGTGTCACCCTTAAAAATTCTAAGTCCAACCTTAATTTGTCTGTAGCCTAGCCTTTTACAGATTGGCTTGAGCCATTTTTTCCTGGCTCTTAGGTAAACTGGGCATATAAATAAAACATGGGACTCATCCTCTTTCAACCTCATCTCGCATAGCTCACATATATTAGAGCCAGCGGCCCCGGCCAACCCCTTATTACAGGTCCAGCTGGTTGTCCTTTCTTTTAGTTGTAAGATACCATACCGAAACTTTAAATATAGGCTTTTGGCCAGTGGGGGGTGGATTTCATCCATAAGGGGCTCTAAATACATAGTCATTTTAATTTCGAAAAATTTCGAAGTTAGGGTCCCTGTTCTGGGGTTTAATAACACTGAGTCTCTGATGTAATCCCAGTACCTTTGCTTCAAAATCTTTTTTGAACTATTTGTGAGGGAATCAGGAAACCAAAAATCACTTAGCCCTAATTTTTCAAACCATTTCTTGACGTACTCTTGATGGAGCAGATTTCATCTGCAGTCATGCATTGTTTTATTTTTTGTGCTTCAGACAGGCTGCATTTAAATTGCCACACACATTTTGGTGCAGGTTAAAAACATGGCACATGAAAAACATGAAAAGTGAGGCCTATTCACTTCAGACTGAAAATGCTTTTGCTGAATTAAATTAACATGTGTTTTTTTGCAATGTAGAGAAAAAGTGGCCTTTTTACCTTTGAAGATTTTTAATAGAATGTGTTTCTCTCTTCCCAGCACATCCATGTAAACTAAATGTATTATTCCTGTCTTAATAGACTTTGACTTGTTGCATATTTTGATAAACATTTTCAGTTAATAACACCTCTTTTTATAATGTGTGTGAATTAATAATGCACTTGGGACACATAATGGACTGATTTACATGAAATTAATATTATCTTTGTGTTTGTTTTATTTTTGGGGCCTACACAAAACATGGCTGCCTGTGAATCCATCAAGGCTTTGACTTTCAATTTAATGAGAAGGGAGCATGCGCAGACTGTGGCAGCTTTCCTCATGACAAGAACAGCGTGAACTGCACATTCTTGTCATTCTGCCAATGTACCAGTTAGTTAAAAGTATCCATCTACTGCGCTGAGAAGGAAGAAGGATGAATTAGATTGAAACATTTTTCCTAGTAAATGTTGCAAATGTTTATAAATGTATTTATTCATGTATGCTTCTTTTGTTAGGACTAGTGAAGTCAGGTTTTTAGAATGAGTCAGGGAAGTGTGACCTCATGCCTTTATGACTGACCAATCACGTAAGGTTCTCCTGAAAAATGTTACATCTTTGTGTACTCTGCCAATAATTATGGTATAAATACTGTCCTCTCTGGATGGGAGCCACCACTTCCACTTCTTCTTTTTCTCAGCTCAGCTGGCTTCTATGGGTTAGGTACGAGAAACGTCCCGGGAGATTGCTGATGGGCGGGCTTGCGTCCGAGGAGTGTCAGGGGGAGGTTTCTTGCTTCCACGTCATATCTTGGCACTTCATTGCCACATTCCTTTGAGGCCTGTGAAGGGCGGGCTGCTTTCCTCTTTAGACACAGACAGACAGAGAGTGCAGTGGATCAGGATAGGATTAGATGCTAATATGTTTTGACTAATTAATTAGGTCTAAAAGATTTATTTGTCTTATGCATTTATTTCTCTTAATGGGAGATTTTTTGCCAACTATTTAATTATTGATTAGCTTTGCAAGACTATTTTTCTTAGAAACTCTTTAAGAATTGTGACTGAAATTTTGCGCCACATTTTCATAACTACATGTAATGCTTATATGCAGACTGTAATGTGTTCTGTATTATTGATATTTTTCCTGTTTTCCAAAATTCTGTAACCTAATTGATATTTTACTAATGAATAAAGGGTCAGAGAAAAATTAACTTTTTGACTAGAAAATAAAACCCTTTAAAATAATCAACAACTCTCTTTATTGGCTTACAATAATAATTGCATTTTGACTGTTCATCTTTATTTAAATTTCTCCTGATGGTAATACATGGTGTGAAGGGCCCAACACCTTTTGAGCGGTAAAATAGAGGTAGCATGAGGGTTTTGCATTGAGAAACTACCAGAAGAAATTACCGCTCTCCATCAGTTTTTGGTAAGCAGAGGATGGTCATTATTGATTAGTTTGGTGATTAGTAATTTTTGATTTCACCATCAACTACTCAACTAATGGATCATTGACCTTAAGAGGGAAATAAAATAATTGCCCAAGTTAGATAAATGTCCAAGTCCTGATTCCTGACTCCAATGCTCAGAACCTGAAGACTGGCAAAGCAGTACTGGCAGGTGATGCAAGAAGTGGTGTGAGTATCAATAGGGTTGTGAAATGGTGTTAATATGCTAGCATGTACTTTTTGAAGTGTTGAAAATAGTAATGATTTTTGCTGTTGGTGAAATTTTGCTCATTTTGAATTGATGGTGTTATTGATTATATTGGTAATTTCATAGGACATAATTTTTTGGTTATTGATTACATGTTTTAACTCTTCATGTTAAGTTAGTGTTTTGTTCTGTGTTGTCTGGAACACGCAGGTATGCACACCTGTGGAATCCCGGGAAGGAATAGCGGGTGGTAAATGGAAGCCACACTGCACTGAGGTTACTCGTCTGTTGGAATAACACTGAGAAGCTAAGGAGGGCTGGCAGTGTTAAATTAGGGACTATTTTCTGTGTGAATGATTAATAGCAAAGAGTTCGCTGGTGAAACTTTGGTCTGATATCACCTAGAAAGGGTCACACCAAAGGAGTAGCAGGTTCTTCTGAGCTTGATTGATAGCAAAAGGGTTCGCTGGTGAAACTTTGGCCTAAGATATATCCTGAAGGATAAGTCCAAAGGAGTAGCAGGTTCTTCTGAGCTTGATTGACAGCAAAAGGGTTCGCTGGTGAAACTTTGGACTAAGATATATCCTGAAGGATAAGTCCAAAGGAGTAGCAGGTTCTTCTGAGCTTGAGTGAAAGGTAAGCGGAAGGGATTTACCTGTAGTGTTTGAAGAGTAAACGGAAAGTCTTACTTTGTGAAGGGTAAGCGGAATGTGTTACTCGCAGTGAATATAAATCTATCCTTTATTTAGCACAACAGACAGAGTAGCGAATGTATTTATGTTGTTACTAACAGAGTTATTGATTAAGAGAAATATTGAAGTAAGATTTTGTGGAGGGTCAGTGGTAGGAGTAAAACTGACTGAAATTTAGATTGACAGCTTTGGAGAAAAGAAATTGCATTGAACTATTGCAAAAATGAAACTGTTTGAAGGTTTAAAGAAGCTGTTAGGAGGTAAAGTGAAAAATTCGTTTTTTATTGGTGATGCTCCTGAAGGAACACCTGTGCATTTTATGTCTACCAGTTTGGGACAAAACACATGTATGTGGGTTCAACAATGGTGCAAGATTACTGAAAAAGAGGGTGCTTTGAGGTTTCCAAAAGATGGTACTTTTGAATTGCAAATTATTGACAAATTAAGGGAAGTGTTATGTGAAATAAAGACACCATCTAAAGCTGCACAATTTGAGGCCTTAAGCCTGTGGGAAAAAGCAGCAAGAGAGAAAGCAAGTGAGGATGAAAAGGTAAAGCACCATATACAGGAGAAGGGAATTAATGCTGAAAAAGAGCTTCAAATAAATAATAATTCAGGGGATGAAATAATGGATGCATTGTTAACTGAGTGTCCACCACTTTATGTGGTTCCCATGAAAAATACTGAAAATAGTGCACCAGTAAATACTACAGGGGCTACTGCTTCTGTTGAACAGAGAGAAATACAGACTGAGAGAACTGTGCAGACATTTTATATTGAACCATTACCTGTTGATTCAGTACTGACAGTGATACCTCCAGGTGTTACTGCTTCAAATGTGCCTGATTCAGTCAAAGAATTACAAACTGCAGATGCACAGATAATGCCTAGAAAAATTATGACTGTCCCAATTAATATGGGCCCTACTGAAAAGGTGCAAAGGGCTGCAGAAGGAGTGATTATGGCAGGGTTTAGTTCAGAAACTAAGAACACACAGATTATTGAACAGAAATTACCCCAAGCACTAAAAGGTGAGGGAAAAATTGTATTTACAACATCTGCAGCCCAGGATAAAATAAATATATTTGAAAATGGGATTTTTCAAACCTGCTCTGAGGAAGCAGCAGTGATTAAAAATATAGAAAACATGGGGGAACATATTAACACAGGCCCTGAAAAAGAGAAACAGCTTAGTGTTTTAAATTCAACATGTGAACATGAAGAAATTAACTGTCCCTGCTGTTTAAATAATGAAAATGTGAACCAGTGTCAAGAAAAAGAATTAATTTCCCTGAGTAAGGAAACAGCTACATGTTCATTAATTACTCATAATGGACTGACAGATTTGGCTCAAAAATATAAAACTGATGTTTCAGGAAGTTTTCCATTTCAGAAAAGTTTCAGGGTACACATGGATGATGAAGCAAATGAGAAAATGTATTCTTCAGAAATGCAATTGCACCTTGCAGAAATAAAATATATTTTCAAATGCAATGGGTTTGAGAAATTAGGAGACAAATGGGCACGAAAACATGAGAAGAAAAAGAAACGACCAGACCTAGCAGGGAAACTGGATAAGGAAAAGAAGCCACCAGATTTAGTTGAGAAAAATAATAAACAGAATGAGGGAGAGGCTTTTGCTTACTCATTGAGAGAAAAGGTGGTAGAAATGTATGTGCATATGCCACAGAATAAAAGTGAACTTGCAGCATTTCTGAACACAATCCCACAATTGAGAGACAAATTTATGCTGTGGTACGCACAAGTTGATGGATTTGATGAATTTTTAAAAGAGTTGTGCATTCATTTGGAAATGTTCTTTTACATTGCCATGCAAACAGAATTGTGGTTTGAATCTAAAGTTGTGGAAAGGCCAAGTGAAGAGACAATGAAAAGGGTTTGCATGAATGCACCATCATTTTCTGTTGTTATGGAGGAAAATATAGCAGTGATTTATTTCCTAAAGGGCAGAGTGCTAGCAAAGGATGTTGATTGGGTACAGATTAAAAGAACACAGGATGGAAGTAAAGGTGTTTTGGTTTGTGCAAATTCAGGTATGGATGTTGTACTGTTGGAAAATGTGTCCTTTTGCCATCTTTATAACAGATTTGAGCATTGGAAGAAGAAAACTAAATTTAAACATGATGCACAAAATCATGGAGAATTGCAGATGCAAAATATGCCAGTTAAGCAAATGCAAATGTCAGTTCAGAAACAGGTACCTATGGCAGGAATTTTTCAAGCACAGATGGTCCCACAAAATATGGAAAATGCTAAAATTAATTTAAATGAGTTGCCCAGAGTAAATGTGAATTGTTTCCAGAGACAAAAACAGAACCCAGTCCAACAGGTTGCTCTTTTTGCAAATGAGAGTTTTAACACTCACAATTCTGAATTTACCAATTCCATTGTGAGGGCAGTGGAAAGTCCAGATTTAGTTGCAGGAGTTTTAAAGAAAGAAATTACAAACCAAGTATTAGAAAATTGTGCACCAAAATTAGGCCCATTTGAGGAAGATTGCAAAACTGTTGTCTGTGACTCAGGCCTAGCAGGAAAACAATTATTTTGCAAATTAAGCAGCACAGATTACTGTACACCAGATAATGCTATTTTTCAGATTCCTGATGAGGATGTACATTTTAAAATGGCCCATCAAGAGACAGTTGTAGCATTGTTTTCAGAAAAGACAGTTGAAAAATTACCTTCTGCTTTGGAAAAAATATTAAACACAGAAATAAGAGAGTTCACAGAGAAGGATGCCAGGCTAATAAAATGTGCTGAACATGTCTTATTAAAATTTGAACCAGATGACATGTATTCAGGAACACAATCAGTTGCAGGAATTTTACCAATAAAAGGATTTTTGATGGAACTGATTGGAAGTTTGTGTAACTTTCTGATCATAGGTTCACAGAAAATAAATGAAAAGAACAGAATAGTGCAGGAGATTAAAAGCATATTTTTTCCATGTTGTCCTGTGGTACCGAATCCAGCCAATATATTTTTTCACATTCCATGTGGTGAAGAATGGCTTACTTTTATTGATTTTTGCCAAGTTCATGTCACAGTGCCATTGCATGAGAATAGTCAGGAGTACTGTCAAAAAGAAGATGAATATCTGGGACACAAAATTGGAAAGGGAGGTAGAAAGGTGTCACCAGAGAAGGTGGAAATAATTTCCAAGATGAATCCACCTCAAATTCAGAAAGAAGTCAGGACATTTTTGGGAATGGTTAGCTGCTGTAGAGAGTGGTTAATAAACAGTTCCCTAGTGGCTAAGCCTTTACTGAGGCTGACACACTCAGGTGTGTCTGATCCGCTTCCATTGGACAACAATTGCACAAAAGCATTCCTAGAGTTGAAAGAGAAAAAATGGCGCGCCCCAGCACTAGGAATGAAAGTTTATTTGAAAGAAAATACACTAATTTGCAGTGAGAGGGAGGGCTGCGCTCTCTCATTGCTTATTCAAAAAGATGAATGTTTTCAAGGGTCTGTGATGTATTGCCCAATGGCCTTTGACCCTAACTTCACAGACATGTCAGCAAATGAATTGGATTATGATGAAAATGAATATGAGTGTCTAAATATCATGAAAATATGCATAAAGCCAAATTCAGACTTTAAGGATGAACATCTGAGTCAGCCCAACAATGTCCTTTTTGTAGATGGCCCAAGTTTGAAAGGTGACACATTAAAAGCAGCACATGCTGTGCTCCTTATACATGATGTTGTCAAAGCTTCAAGGCTTTTAGTAATTACCCCAGCCCAAAATTCGAAATTGATTGCCCTTACCATAACATGCAGTATATCTGCTCAATTGGGAGTCACTGTTGTCATGGGAGAGAAAAATTCTAATTCAGTTGCACAAAATTGTGTTCTGTTAGCATGTACATTCTATGTAATCTTCACAGATGAATTAAAAGAGGCTCAAGAAAATGTTTTTGAAGCAGCACAACAGGGTTGTATCAGAACTGTTTTTGAGAAAAATGACAATTGCAAAGTGGCAAATGTGTTATTGCAAAGACTGATGCCCAGGTATAGGTGGCCAGTTTCTCTGAAATCAGATCATAATGTGGTCTCAAAAATAATGAGTGCAGAACAACAGATTGGACAAGGAATGGATTGCAGCTATCTGCCTGAAGTGTCACGCATAATAAAGCAACACAATGGCAGCACTGAGTTACCTTTTGCAAAAGACTGTGTTTCAGCAACACTAAAGTGGCTTGAAAATGCATATGCAAATGCACTTGTGGAAAACACTGATGAGAACACTAGCCATGGCTGTGTAGGTCTGGTTGATGTACAGTGTGCAGTTTCTCACCAGATTGCAGCTGCTACACAAGATCTGCATAATGGATGGTGCAACGGTTTTGATCTGAGAGATGTTGTGGTGAAACATCTGAATCTGATCAAAGTGAAAATAAGAGTGAAAGGCCTTGGTTGAAAAAGTGCAAAGGATTGATGGTGCTCTGTCAGAGTTTCTCAGCACCTAAGTAGTCCAATTTGCATGGAAAGTATGAGCCATACTGATGACAAGCTGATGACAATGAGTAAAGAAATGCTGAAACTGTCCTGTTGAATTCCTTTTTTATTATTTTAGTTACTTATTTTAAAGAAGACTAACTGTTCCAAGAAGCTACTTACAGATCTCTGCACTAAAACATTTGAGCTTGGCTATATATGATCTGATTACAGACCAAACTTGTGTTTGCCTTAGAAATAGAAGTAACATTGTTATATGCTCAGCTTTTGCAATTTAAAAAAAAATATATAAAAAAAAAAAAAAAAAAAAAAATTGTCACTTATGAAATGAAATATGTGTGATGAATTATAAATCATTTTATTATGATTTGAATTATCAAGAGGGTGGGTTGATGGAGCAGATTTCATCTGCAGTCATGCATTGTTTTATTTTTTGTGCTTCAGACAGGCTGCATTTAAATTGCCACACACATTTTGGTGCAGGTTAAAAACATGGCACATGAAAAACATGAAAAGTGAGGCCTATTCACTTCAGACTGAAAATGCTTTTGCTGAATTAAATTAACATGTGTTTTTTTGCAATGTAGAGAAAAAGTGGCCTTTTTACCTTTGAAGATTTTTAATAGAATGTGTTTCTCTCTTCCCAGCACATCCATGTAAACTAAATGTATTATTCCTGTCTTAATAGACTTTGACTTGTTGCATATTTTGATAAACATTTTCAGTTAATAACACCTCTTTTTATAATGTGTGTGAATTAATAATGCACTTGGGACACATAATGGACTGATTTACATGAAATTAATATTATCTTTGTGTTTGTTTTATTTTTGGGGCCTACACAAAACATGGCTGCCTGTGAATCCATCAAGGCTTTGACTTTCAATTTAATGAGAAGGGAGCATGCGCAGACTGTGGCAGCTTTCCTCATGACAAGAACAGCGTGAACTGCACATTCTTGTCATTCTGCCAATGTACCAGTTAGTTAAAAGTATCCATCTACTGCGCTGAGAAGGAAGAAGGATGAATTAGATTGAAACATTTTTCCTAGTAAATGTTGCAAATGTTTATAAATGTATTTATTCATGTATGCTTCTTTTGTTAGGACTAGTGAAGTCAGGTTTTTAGAATGAGTCAGGGAAGTGTGACCTCATGCCTTTATGACTGACCAATCACGTAAGGTTCTCCTGAAAAATGTTACATCTTTGTGTACTCTGCCAATAATTATGGTATAAATACTGTCCTCTCTGGATGGGAGCCACCACTTCCACTTCTTCTTTTTCTCAGCTCAGCTGGCTTCTATGGGTTAGGTACGAGAAACGTCCCGGGAGATTGCTGATGGGCGGGCTTGCGTCCGAGGAGTGTCAGGGGGAGGTTTCTTGCTTCCACGTCATATCTTGGCACTTCATTGCCACATTCCTTTGAGGCCTGTGAAGGGCGGGCTGCTTTCCTCTTTAGACACAGACAGACAGAGAGTGCAGTGGATCAGGATAGGATTAGATGCTAATATGTTTTGACTAATTAATTAGGTCTAAAAGATTTATTTGTCTTATGCATTTATTTCTCTTAATGGGAGATTTTTTGCCAACTATTTAATTATTGATTAGCTTTGCAAGACTATTTTTCTTAGAAACTCTTTAAGAATTGTGACTGAAATTTTGCGCCACATTTTCATAACTACATGTAATGCTTATATGCAGACTGTAATGTGTTCTGTATTATTGATATTTTTCCTGTTTTCCAAAATTCTGTAACCTAATTGATATTTTACTAATGAATAAAGGGTCAGAGAAAAATTAACTTTTTGACTAGAAAATAAAACCCTTTAAAATAATCAACAACTCTCTTTATTGGCTTACAATAATAATTGCATTTTGACTGTTCATCTTTATTTAAATTTCTCCTGATGGTAATACATGGTGTGAAGGGCCCAACACCTTTTGAGCGGTAAAATAGAGGTAGCATGAGGGTTTTGCATTGAGAAACTACCAGAAGAAATTACCGCTCTCCATCACTCTAACCATGGCAAATGCGTAATATTCCTTATGGCCAATATCTCTTTCAATGCTTCTCTATAATCTGTCAGCTCCTCAATGGACCATAAACGGATCCAATAAAGGCGCGGACGAAGAGAAGCGTAGTCATCTGTACGTCGAAAGTTAAGGTCCCATAATACTGGTGTCAGTGGTGTTGACCCTGGTATCCCTAAAAGTTGCCTAATAAAGGAATTTTCCCTCACTCGAAAAGTATCCTTTGAGGCATAGGCCCAAAGGTCCGCACCATAAAGTGAGGATGATTGTACTTTATATTTGAATAATTCAATGGCTGGTGAGACTGCTTTAAAATGGCTATTCTTATGCCTCTTTAAAATCGGACACTGATTTTGGGTCAGCCTTAGTTTTGAGTTCTCCAATTGTGTCTTCCATGTAACGTGGCTGTCTAAAATAATGCCCAGGTATTTAAAATTGGGGACTTCTTCAATAGGTTCATTATTTATCTTAAAAACCTTATTAAAACCTTTATGAGGGTTGATTGTCATAACTTTTGTTTTAGAGGAATTAATTTCTAATCCCTTGTCATGACAGTACAAACTAAAAGTATTTAAAAGGTTTTGGAGTCCCCTAGGTGTCTGGGAAATTAAAATCGTGTCGTCTGCAAACAACAGTGCCGGAACGGCTTGCCCGCTCAATTTGGGAGAGTCATGCTCGCAGCCCAAAAGAGTATCGGGAATGTCATTAACGTACAAGGAGAATAAGGTAGGTGCCATTACACACCCCTGCCTTACCCCTTTTGCTATTTTTATTTTCTCGCTAACTTCACCATTAGGTCCCCATCTGACTCGTGCATAATTATTCTCATGAAGTGTAATTAAAATTTGAAGGATATTTGCAGGGACGCCCATCTTACTTAATGTCTTCCATAGGGCTGCCCTTGGAACCATGTCAAAAGCTGCCTTCAAATCTACAAATGCCACGTATATATGGGAACTTCTTATAATCGTGTATTTCTAGACTAAACATAAAAATCTAAAAACCTGGTCTATAGTGCTTATCTTTGATCTAAAACCTGCCTGGTATTTTGTATAGATAAAGTGTTCTTCAATCCAAGAGGAGAGCCGACCAAGAACTTGTCGAGCAAACATTTTTTGCAACACGTCAATTAGGCTGATAGGCCGATAGTGTGAAGGATTTGACCTGTCACCCTTTTTGAACAGTGTTACAATCTCCGCCCCCTTTCAGGTTTCTGGAACAGGAGCTCCACAAACAATTTCATTGGATAATAAATTGATGTAGGGAGCCCAAATATAATTTTCGTGTTTCCAAAGATCACCTGGTATTTTATCAGGGCCTGGGGCTTTCCCTGTCTTAACTGCCTTGATTGCTAAAATTGTTTCTGTCAAAGAAAAGACAAGAGGTGTGTCATGGGCTACAAAGGGAGCCTGTAAACTATCCCAGCTTTCAATCTCACTTTGGCTTTCGCAAGAATAAAGCGAGGTAAAATGCTCGACCCATGTTTTCTCCTCTAGAAATGTATCTTTGCATTCCGTAGCCCCCCTGGTACCTCTAGCAATGAGGCTCCAGTAGGAAGTCTGGTCTCTGCACTTACATGCATCCAGCAGATCTGACCAAACCCTTTCATCCCACTCTTTTTTGGCCATTTGCAAGGTTCTTTTATACTGAGCTCTCTTAGTTCTCACAATATTCACTGAATCCCCCCTAACCGCTGTGATTAGATCTGTTTTAGCTTTCCGGCATTTCTGGTTATACCAGGTAATCCCGGCTTGTTTACTTTTTCGGGTGTTTTGTGATCTCTTTACCGCCCTGCTCAAGATCTCACCAAGTTGGTTAATTAGATGTTCATGGGATTCTGCCAAACGCGGACTTTGGATGGCAGTACTGTTCCCTAAGAGGGCAGACATGTGCCTCACAAATACATTGTAGATTTGACTAATGATTTTTGTATTGTCTAATACCACTGGCACCTTCAGGGATCTACGGTTGTTTGCCACTAGAGGGTCCTGTGGCAAGGATACTATGCTACTAACACTTTTATCGAGGGTTATGAAAATCTGGGTCTGGACAGATAGAATCAGGGGATAATGATCACTTTCTGTACGGTCATCCACCATTAAATCGATGGTCATAGGCCATAGATTTAAAGAAACCAACAAATAATCTAAATGGCTGTGGATCACCCCTCTAGTAAATGTTGGTTTACTGGGGGAGTCTGATGGCAACCGCCCATTGCAGGCACGTAGGCCTGATTCTAGAGTTAAGTTCAATAGTTGTAAGGCACTCACTGTACAGGGTGCTTTATAATTTGTATCAACTAAAGGAATATTATTGGCACCGTCCTCGTCCTTATAGATGTCTTCTAAACCTATGATAGGTTCAAAACCTCTGTTGAAGTCACCTCCTATAATTATTTTTGCATTTTGATCAAACCCTGTCACAATATTACTCAAGTGGGTTACAACTGATGATTCTCTACATGATCGATGTGGTCTACTATAGATATTGATCACGTAAATGCTACAGCCCATAGTGTTTTTTAACTCAAGTAATAACAGGTCAGGATTATTTGTATCAATTTGCTTAAAGGACAGGCCTCTTGTAATTTTTACCCAAATTGTTAGGCCGCCAGAAGGTCTTCCCCCATTTGTATTTACTGCGGGGATGAAAAAGGATCTGTAATTAACCTTAAAAAAGTTCTCAAGCCCCCAGGTTTCCTGGAACATAATTAAATCCCCACTAGCCAGATAATCCTGCCAGGCCGGATCTGAGAGATTTTTTTTCAGACCTGCAATGTTCCAACAAATAATTTTTGTTAATTCCGAAACCCCTAGTTCCTTTGTTACCAGCTGTGGAGTCATTGGTCCATTTACATCTAGATGTGGTGTTCGCACCATTGTGTCTACGGAGTGCATTAACTGTTGAGGGTTTTCGGCAAGTACAATCTGCTTTGGTGCAACTACAGAGGGCAAACCAGAATGTATATGATTTGCACCACATGACATTGTCAAAACCCCTCCTTCAAGTCAATCACAATCGGATAAACCAGCTAGGGCGTCAAATCTATTTGAGGTACTAACTCCCCAATTGTAAGATGGAGCCCCAAAACCCCAACCATTTGTAGGTACATTCCATCTAGGTGTAGGTGTGATAGGAAACGGTGGATTCAGGTAAGTACCCGGCCATCCTCCATTATAATTACCATTACCTATAGGTGCTGGGGTATTAGGGTGCAATAAACGCTGATGCATACCTGGCCATCCTCCATTGTAGCCAACACTACCTAAAATCCCACAGTTATTTGATGGTATACCAAGCCCTCGTCTACCCATTAGATTCAAATTTTGTCCTGGGGTAATATGACGAGGAATGTTGTGTTGGTTGACTTGCCATGGGCCAGTCCTATCTTTGGAGACATGGTTCGTGTCACACATTGTAGGTCCCCCACCCCATCCATTTTCTCTCGCTAACCAAGCTGGCTTCAGGGGCTTATGATTATTGGCTTTTTGCGAATCATTATTAAAGAATTCCAATGTAAGGGGGATTATGGAACTACTTCTTCTTTGTGGTGGAAGTATGTTGGATAGAATATCAGGAAGAGCAGATGGAGTTCCAAAAGTTAGTATCACACAATCGCCCTTCCATTTCCTTGTGTTTATTCCCTATCCATCCAACCCTCCTTGCCATTTTAATTTCGTCAGCCAGCCGTTGTTCCCCCCCCTGGGCTATCCGCATGTTATTTGACAGCCAATATAATGCCTTGCTTGTTAGTGACGAGGCTGACTCAATTTGACCCGGTGATAGGATGGGTGTATTAGCTAGCACTAACACTAGTGGTGATGCTTCAACTACAAATTGTGTAGAGTTATCTTCTATCGCCGGGGGCACTGTGTCATGTGATGGATTAGCTAATTGAACAAAAGGGGCTTCTAATGCCAGGTCATTAACGATATGGCCAGTTTGTGGGCATTCTGAAAGAGTTGGCCCTGGTGGTGTAATATCTGATGTTGACCCAGATTCATTATCTTCCTTTGAGCAATCATGGCCACTAATGACATTACTTAAAACATTTCCTATGGCATCTGTTAATACATTTTGGGTACCTCCCAATTTCTTTATCTCTGCAGAAAGTTTATCAATCTTGCTAATAAGTGGTTTGATAATTGTCGGAATTTTAATTTCTAACAGCTCCGCTATTCGTGACATTGGTCCTCGTCCAATATTTCCCTCGAATTGTTCTCCTCATTGTTCTGGTGGGTACTTTTTGGATTTTGCAGTGGTATAGCCTTGCTTTTTCCTGAACGTGGCCCTCCACATTTGTTTTGTAATCTGCGACAGGCTCTAACTGCCCTTGCAGACTGCTTTGCAGGTACTTCATCCACCACTTCCTCTTTTTCATCATTGTCTACAACCTCAATGACAACCTGTGCATCTAACTCGTTGTCCGCATGTTGTTCAATATCCGTCACATTCGTTGTACTGGTGTCAATATTAACATTTGCTGAGGGAGCTGTTTCAAGAACATCACTATTAAAGTCTAATAGCAAGGACTCATTTGATTGTGAGGAAGTAGGTGGGCTCGAGGAATGGAGAACAGGTGACTGGGACAACCCCAATGATTGTCTGCGCTTGCTGTTTATCTGAGTAACCACTTGGACAAGGTAGTTTTCCATAGTGTTCTTAGGTGTTTCAGATACCATATGATGATTTTTTTTAGGCATAATTATGCAAGATGTGTGATAGTCTTACACCCACAACCCAATAAAATAACAAGGTATTAGTCTCAATATTTTAAAACAAAAGTCTTACGTCAATGCCTTGTGCAGGTCTCCAACGGACTTGTTTCCTGGTTCGTAGAGATGTTTTATCTGCTATCTGCTTTACAGAAATAGCCCCTTCCTTATCCGAGCTCCAGGGTGAATCGATGTCAGCTATATGGCCGGTTTGCCGACCCCCGTCTGGATAGCTAGGATTTTGGAGGCGGTCAACAGAAAGGCTTGTACACCCCCACTATCTATGGACTAACAGGAACTGCTCCCTGGAGCACAAGGGTAGATTTCAGAGGGATGGCCTAGCCTGGCCTCCTCGTGCCGCTGAGGGCCGTAGAGGGCCCGCCCTTTGCCCGGGCTTAGCCCCGGGCGCCCGCTCGCGTCCCGCGCCGCGGGTATGTGCTCCTCTTTATCCTGTCTCGCGCTCTCCGTGCGCGTCACCCAGCGCGCCGCCGCGTGGCCTGCCGGGTGTTGTGGTTCCCGGAGCGGCGGCGCGGTTTCAATGGCGGGTGACTCTTGGCGGTGTCGGCTTCTCCTGAGCAGGACGGCGTGGTCAGGTAAGTAAGAACAGGCTCCCCCGCTTTGCCGGTATGTGCTCCTCTTTATCCTGTCTCGCGCTCTCCGTGCGCGTCACCCAGCGCGCCGCCGCGTGGCCTGCCGGGTGTTGTGGTTCCCGGAGCGGCGGCGCGGTTTCAATGGCGGGTTGACTCTTGGCGGTGTCGGCTTCTCCTGAGCAGGACGGCGTGGTCAGGTAAGTAAGAATAGGTTCTATTTTAACATGCTTTGCATGTATTACAACGTGTAAAGCCATTTCTAGGACTCAACCAAGTTTTGGCCCTCACCACTTCCGGACTACTTTTTACTAAGTAATTGCTCATGGACTGAGCCTTCCTAAAATTTATACAAGGTGATCTGGTGGTCTGGCTACTCAAAACGGAGTCACTACTTACCAAAGCCCAGTTCTCATTAAAGATTTTACATAGGGCTTTGTGCTGTAGGTTGTATGTAAGGATCAGTCTGGTGGATGGCTCATTTTGTGTATTGTCTGGTTTGTTGCGTTTTGTATATGCTTGGAGTTGGTCAAGATGGGCAGTCTTATTCATGGCACTATAGAGCATTTTTTCTGGATAGCCCCAGGAACCTATCCTTGATTTGCAATTGTGCCATCTTGCACTCACTATCAGTGCTACATACTCTGTGAATGTGCAGCATCTCCCCATAGGGGATGCAATTAATCAGGTGGGCAGAGTGATGACTCGTGGCATGTAAAATCGTGTTACCAGCAGTTATTTTCCTATGCAATCTAGTTTCCATCTTGTTGTCAAGGATGTGGATTTCCTCATCCAAGAAACACATGTTTTCTCTGCTCATCCGTGCTGTGAAACTGAGATTCAAATTGTTACAATTGATGCACTCTACAAATTTCTGAGCACTCTCATCAGTCCCCCTCCGGATCATAAAAATGTAATCAATGAATGTATACCAATATAAAACCTGGTTTACCAAAATGTCTTCATATTCAATCCTCAGGACCTGTTCCTCCCAGAGCCCCATATGCAGGCAGGCATAACTGAGAGAAACACAGCCCCCCATGGCTACACATCTGATCTGATTAAAAATCCTGTTGTTGAATAAAAATAAATTATTTTCGGGACAGGTTAAAATCATGGGCCCGATTCACAGAACTAACTTAAGACAAAATCCTAAACTTACTACTTTTGGTATTCACAGAAGTTAGGATTTTGTCTTAAGTTTGTCTTAAGACAGACTTAAGACAGACTTAAGACAAAATCCTAATTTAAGTCTGTCTTAAGTCTGTCTTAAGACAAAATCCTAACTTCTGTGAATACCAAAAGTAGTAAGTTTAGGATTTTGTCTTAAGTTAGTTCTGTGAATCGGGCCCATAGTAGATAACATTTTGTTATTCATGTGCATAACATCAGGTCTGGTATTCTGCTGCTTTTATACCGTCACGATGATTGACACTCATATATAATGTTGTAACATCCAGAGATATCAATAAGCAGTCCTCTTCCCACTTAACTCCACTCAATTTTCTCAAAAAATCTCCTGTGTCCTGTATGTAAGAAGGGAGTCTTTTGACATGGCTTTGCAGGAACAAATCCACGTACAGCGACGTAATGTCCAGTAAACCCCCACAGGCCGATATATGGGCCTGCCTGGGGGTTTTGATGTGCACTTATGAACTTTTGGGATAAAATAGATTGCTATAATTTTTGGATGGTCATTCTTTAATAATTTAAATTCATCATTGAAAAGTAAGCCTGCTGATTTCAATGCCACCAGTTTATTATAGAATTCATTGCATGCTGTGGTTACCAATTGCATATTACTTCATTTGTAACAGTCATCTATCGTTCAGTTGATTAAGTTCTTCCTCCATATACATTTCATGAGGGCATAATACGATATTGCCCCTTTATCAGACTGGCGAATGATGGTCTTTTTTTGTGCTTGGAGTTTTTTCAACAGTCTGTAATAATCATTATTCTGTATGTTGTATTTCCTTGCTGAGTGCGATGTTTTATAATAGAGAGATTTTAACTCTATTGTAACCTTCTCATTAAACAGATCCAAATTGTCTCCCAGCATGATCAGGCAGAAAGTTGATATAGGCTTAAATGGGGTATGCACAGATGTTCATATCTCTGGTTCGTCATAGTAGGGTGTTTGTGTAATCGCGGTACTTTCAGCATGTAATTCCTCTAAATCCCTGAGTAAAATTGCCTCTTGTGTTGACAATTCATTTGAGTCATCTGTGGCTGATGATTGTGTGTCAGCTTGTTTTTCTTTAGAAGCCCCTCGCATTGCATGGTACGTGCTCAGCTTTAATTTGCGTACAAACTTGTATAAGTCAATCCTTGTGTTAGCATAGTTAAAGTTTGCCTGTGGACTAAAAGACAGTAACAGGGATAATGTTCTTATTTCTTCATCGCTCATTTTCATGTCCATTAAGTTTACTATTGTATTTGATTTAGCATTTTTAGCGTATATATATATATATATATATATATATATATATATATATATATATATATATATATATATATATATATATTCACTGAAAAAACCATAGGTTATAGACCATATATAGTTAGGAATTTGCATTTACAAAACCTTATTTTACTCACACAAAACCATTGAAATTCCATATATAGTTAGTTGTACTAACTATATATCCCGCACCCGCAATCCACTGCTGATGATGTCACATATTACATCATTCATGACATGGTCAGTGACATCACTGATGACATCACTGATGACATCTCAAATGACATCACTGATGACATCACTGATGACATCACTGATGATAACATCCAGTGACTGTATGTTTCTGTAAAGTTAAAATATGTCTTATATATTGAAGAATGAGTGGATGTATAAGTGTCTGGATGATGTATTTAGTAGGTGCATGACTGACTGTATAAGTGAGTGATTAAATGTGTCTCACTGAGTGCATGGGTTAGTGACTAAACTGTTTTAAATTGTGCACCATTGTGTCTGTTGTTTTGTAATCTGATGCAATTGTTGATCATTAGCTATATGACTAACTATATGGGTTATTGATTAGTTGGCCAAGTATTTGTATGGGAGACTGAGTGTGTGTGTGGGTGTCTGGGAGGTGTATGACTCTGTGCATAGATGTGTGAGCAGTTGATTCACTAGATGTATGGGTTCAAAAGTGCATGTGGAAACAGCTGTATGGGCGGTTTACTGTGTGCATGAGTGTATTGGTGAGTGAATGGATATCTCAGTGCTACATGTCAAAGTAAGTACATATGTAAAACACAGTTCATGTGGTAGTTGACATATATAAATAACTGTGCATAAGAGCCAGTGAATGTGTGAGTGGCTGTATGGATTATTGTGAACTTGCATCAGGGATTGTATAACAGAGTAAATACGTGTTATTATATGTTTCAATATGTAAGGTGTGTATAACTATATAGTTGAGGAAATGGAGGTGTGATTGATTCTTTGCAAGACTGATTAGGTGTGTGAGTAACTCCATGGATGAGTGACAGTCTGTGAGTGTCTCTTTACACTGAGTGTATCTAAGGTTATATTAGAGTCTGAAGAGGTTCATCGTATCATCACATGAATGATGTCATGAGTAATGTCAAATGAGATGTCATCAGTGATGTCATCAGTGATGTCATTTGAGATATCATCAGTGATGTCATCAGTGATGTCACTGACCATGTCATGAATGATGTAATATGTGACATCATCAGCAGTGGATTGCGGGTGCGCGATATATAGTTAGTACAACTAACTATATATGGAATTTCAATGGTTTTGTGTGAGTAAAATAAGGTTTTTTAAATGCTAATTCCTAACTATATATGGTCTATAACCTATGGTTTTTTCAGTGAATTTTCAAGGTTTTGTAAATGCTAATTCCTAACTATATATGGTCTATAACCTATGGTTATTTCAGTGAATTTCATAGGTTTTTTAATAGCAAATCTTTATAAAAATAATACATTTTAATTCGAATTTTATATTTTATAATTTTTTTTTTAATATTATTTTAGGTGCGCTCCCGGGGCGTGGACAGGTGAACGCACGGGTAAGCGCAATCTTGCGGCACGCTCCGGGGCGCGTACTAATACGCGTCCCGGAAGCGCTATTGCCGCGAACGAAAACAACATCGTGACGTATCGCGTAGCCGCCACGCCTTGCGTCATAAGACACGTATCGCGTAGCCACGAGATGCGTCTTATGACGCACCGCGTAAGCGCACCCGGAAGCGCATACGATCGCGCAACGTAAGCGCCCGGATGCGCTTACGATACACGCCCGGGACACGCCCCGGGGCGCGTAGCGTAAGCGCGTCAAACCATGTGACTTTAAAATAACACTTTTCATTGGTTCAGAACTTTTTTTTTTTCCAAATTGTGTGAAACCCACCTATTTCTCTCACTATTGCTTTGTACTTGGAGAGAGCAAGAGCTGTTCTGTCTACTCTATCTCCTACTTTTCTGATCTCCAGCAATGGCTGCAAGAGAGTCATCCAGCAGAGATTCAGATGGATTTTTAGATGAGGACCCTCCTCAGCAAAAGAAAAAAACCCATTTTATCTGGAAATTTTACGACATCCCTGAAGGACAGAAAAAAGTCAACGCTCCCAAAGTAACCTGCAAAATATGTGGGAGTAGTTTATCCAGAGGCAATCCTCTGAAAAAATATAGTTTTGGGAATGCTAATTTGATCAGGCATGTGAAAAGAAGACACCCTAACAACTTTGCCAGGGAGAGTGTCAGAGAGCTGGCACGGAATGTACCAACAGATGGCGGCAGCACCTCCACTGGTGGAGCAACACCTTCGGGACCACCCCGTGGAAGAATGGTCCCTAACATTCAGCCGGTGTTTGCAGGCATCACATTTTTGTGCACGGAGTGTGACAAACTGCTCTGCTATGGGGAGCAGAGTGTTGAACTCATTGCCCTAAAGAAACAGCAACACCGCTGCTCTGCCAGTCCCTAAATTTTCAATTTTTTTTGCTCCTGTTGAGCAGTTTTGGAATCCCTGTTTTTGTTTTTCCCTTGACAAAAATCAAAAAAAAATATAATTGTTTTAAAAAGTCTAAAAAAAATATAAAACAACAAAAACAAAAAAATATATATAAAACAACAAAATCAAAAAAAAAGTTCTTTTCAGAACTACCTCCAATTTATAAAAAGAAGCTTTTTTTTTTTTTAAAAAGTCTGTCATTTTTAATCTCCATGGTACGCTCCCCCGTAAGCTCCCCGGTGCGCGTACCGGGCGCTCCCCCCCGAGAAAATCGAATTTTTTTTAAATTTTTTTTTCACCCGCGGGAGCCTTTTATGGCCCCCACATCAAAAGTAGGGGGTCAGGGGGGTGTACCCTGCCCCCTTTTGCTCATTTCCCCCCTTTGATTCTTGCCACCTCTTGTGTCTCAATCCCACCGAGACACAAGATGGCGGCCGCTGCGGCCTGTTTCGAATGTTTACAGACACCCGAGAACCAATCAGCTTGCCGTGCGCAAGTCGCGTGGCGCGCCCGAAGCGCTCCCCGGTACGCGTACCGGGGCGCGGCTCTAGATATATATCTTTTTTTAAACCTAATTTACTCAAAATTCACAGGACCACATATCTTGAGACCTAGCAAAGGCACATCGGGCAAACAATATCTACAATTTTGCCAAGTTTCGTGGAAATCTATTCAGCCGTTCGAGCTAAAAGTGAGGCCAACCGCCCTATGGAAAATTGCATGGCAAAAACAGGTTTTGGGACCCCCTTTTTTCTCGGCCCCCCTTGACGACCCCCCCCCCCAAATTTTCAGGGGCTGCTCAGAAACAAAATGTTCCATTTTCCTGAAAATTTCAGCCAATTCCGTCCACAAACGCCAAAGTTATTAGACATAGAATTTTCAAAAATCCCATAGAGAAAAAATCCTAACTATATATACCTACTGGCGACCGCCTGTAGGTAATATATATATATATATCTATATATATATATATTCACTGAAAAAACCATAGGTTATAGACCATATATAGTTAGGAATTAGCATTTACAAAACCTTGAAAATTCACTGAAAAAACCATAGGTTATAGACCATTTATAGTTAGGAATTAGCATTTTAAAAACCTTTTTTTACTCACACAAAACCATTGAAATTCCATATATAGTTAGTAGTACTAACTATATATCGCGCACCCGCAATCCACTGCTGATCATGTCACATATTACATCATTCATGACATGGTCAGTGACATCACTGATTACATCACTGATGACATCTCAAATGACATCACTGATGACATCACTGATGACATCTCAAATGACATCACTGATGACATCACTGATGACATCACTGATGACATCTCAAATGACATCACTGATGACATCTCATTTGACATTACTGATCACATCACTGATGACATCACTCATGTGATAATACGATGAACCTCTTCAGACTCTAATATAACCTAAGATACACTCAGTGTAAACAGACACTCACAGACTGTCACTCATCCATGGAGTTACTCACCCACCTAGTCAGTCATGCAAAGAATCAATCACACCTCCATTTCCTCAACTATACAGTTATACACACCTTACTTATTCAAACATATACTAACACATATCTACTCTCTTATACAATCCCTGATACAAGTTCACAATCATCCATACAGCCACTCACACATTCACTGGCTCTTATGCACAGTTATTTATATATGTCAACTCTCACATGTACTGTGTTTTACATATGTACTTACTTTCACATGTAGCACTGAGATATCCATTCACTCATTAATGCACTCAGTCAACCGCCCATACAGGTGTTTCCACATGCACTTTTGAACCCATACATCTAGTGAATCAACTGCTCACACATCTATGCACAGAGTTATACACCTCCCAGCCACCCACACACACACTCAGTCTCCCATACACATACTTAGGCAATCAACCAATAACCCATATAGTTACTCATATAGGTACTGATCAACACATGCAGCAGTTTACAGAACAACAGACATAATGATGCACAAATTAAGACACTTTAGTCACTAACCCATGCACTCAGTGAGACACATTTAATCACTCACTCATACAGTCAGTCATGCACCTACTAAATCCTTCATCCAGACACTTCTACATCCACTCATTCTTCAATATGTAAGACATATTTTAACTTTACAGAAATACACAGTCACTGGATGTTGTCATCAGTGATGTCATTTGAGATGTCATCAGTGATGTCAGCAGTGATGTCATTTGAGATGTCATCAGTGATGTCATCAGTGATGTCACTGACCATGTCATGAATGATGTAATATGTGACATGATCAGCAGTGGATTGCGGGTGCGCGATATATAGTTAGTACTACTAACTATATATGGAATTTCAATGGTTTTGTGTGAGTAAAAAAAGGTTTTTAAAATGCTAATTCCTAACTATATATGGTCTATAACCTATGGTTTTTTCAGTGAATTTTCAAGGTTTTGTAAATGCTAATTCCTAACTATATATAGTCTATAACCTATGGTTTTTTCAGTAAATTTCATTGGTTTTTTAAAAGCTAATATCTATAGCTGTAAAATGTATTTTTCTTTAAATCAAAGAATTTATTTGATATGTTTATTAATATTTTTTTTTATTATTATGCTTTGGTTCGCTCCCGGTTCGCGAACCGGGAAGCTTCCCGTTAGCTTAATTTGGTGCCCCGACCCGGTCCGCGAACCAGTAAACGTTCCGTTTGCGCAACTGCCGCGTTAGAAATCAACATCGTGACGCGTCGCGGAAGCGCGACGTATCACGTTGTCGTGTAATGCGTCTTATGACGCGTCGCGTTAGCGCACCCGGAAGTGCTCCGGTACGCGAACTGAGACGCGGGGCACGTCGCGAAAGCGCGACGTATCGCGTTGCCGCGTAATGCGTCTTATGACGCGCCACGTTAGCGCACCCAGAAGTGCTCCGGAGCGCGAACCGAGGCGCGAAGAGCAGCTCCCCGGAAGCGATCCGGGGCGCGTTCCGCAGCGCGTAACATAAGCGTAACAGGTCATGTGACTTGTTAATAAAACTTTTCATTGGTTCATTTCACTTTTGGTTTCCTAATGATGTAAGGCTAGGTCATGTGATCTAAAAATAACACTTTTCATTGGTTTAGACCTATTTTTTTTCCAAAATGATGAAAACCCCTCCTTCTTTCCTCACTCTGACTTTCATCTTTGTGAGAGGAAGACCCTTTGTGATCACTGAGCAATGGCTTCATTGGTAGCTTCAGCTGGTGCACCCCCACCACCACCACCACCTCCTCATAGGAAGAGAGGACCACCTCCACAGTTCATTACCAACACAGAGGAGGAAGAGGATGAACAAGAGGAAGAGGAGATACAGGCACCACAGTTTTTACAAGAGGAGCCCCGGGTTTCTCATCATAAAACTAGTTTCATTTGGCAGTTTTTTTCAATCCCTGAAGGGCAGAAAAAAGTTAATGCTCGATATGTGACGTGCCTGATATGTAAAGAGGACTTATCTAGAGGCACCTTAAAGAAGTATAGCTTCGGCAACTACACCATGCACCGTCACATGCAGAGGTGGCATCCACTAAACTACAGCCGGGCAGAGATGCGTGACCTTCAGGACAATCCACGAACTCCTGTGGCCAGGACATCGGCGCAGGTATTTTTGTCAGGGCCAGAAACACGGGAAACCGTGCCAAACATTCAGGACAACTTTGTCCATATGAAGATTACCTGTTTATATTGCGGTACATTACTCTCATGTGCCAATATGAGCATTAACTTAATCAACAGAGCATTTGAAAACCACAAGTGCTCTAAACGCCCCAGAAAGTAAATTTATTTTTTGCTCCTGTTGAGCCCTTTCCAATGCCTGTTTTTTGTTGTTTCCCCTCCAAAAAAAACAAAAAAAACATAAAACTGTTTAAAAAATACAAAAAAACTAAAAATGTTCCGAAAAAAAAAAAAATATATAAAACAACAAAAACATTAAAAAAAAGTTCTTTTCAGAACTACCTCCCCTTTCAAAAAAAATTGCTAGAATGTTTAGCACTCTGGCAAGCTGTATTTCTTTTGGTTCGCTTCCTGGTTCGCTCGCCGGTACGCGAACCGGGAGCGAACCAAAAAATTTTTTACAAAAAAAAAGAAGAGTAAGTATAAGGGAAGTAAACAGAGAGTAATGTTAAAACAAAGACAGCTATAGGGTCTAAACCAGAGATACTGTTTAATAGAGTTATTTACCAAAGAAAAGAGGGAAGAGGATATAATTGTGAAAAACAAAATAGATAAGGAAGTGAAAGAAAAAAAGGAGAGTAGAAGAATAACAAACAAGAGTTTCTTAGAGAATATTAGTGAATGTTCAAAATAAGATTAAAACATGTGAAATAACAGAGAGAAAAAACAGAAAGCAGAAAAGAAGAAGTAACAGAAAAAGAATAATTGAAATAGCAAAGAAATGTAAATAACATAGGGCCATATTATCAACATAGGCAATAAAAGTTTTGCAGCTTTTATCTGCAGAAATGTGTCGCTAAAGCCGCTTTTGCGGCAGAAAACTGCAGCTAAAACCACTTTTGCAGCAGTTTTCTGCCGATAAAAACAGCAATAATTTTATTGGCTGTGTTCATAATATGCACCTTAGTGTGCTTCAACTACACAGAAAAAGCATAATGAACAAGTAGTGAAAGAGTGATCAGTCAAAGACACTAAGAGTAATAGAGATGGAGTGAGTGAACAAGAGTGAGGAACTATGAGAAGAGAGGGACTGAGAAAAGGAGTGGAAGGAGTAGAGTAAGTAGGTAATAGAGAAAGTAATGAGGGAAGTAGCAAAGGCAGGAAACTGAGGGTTAAAGAAATGAAGCTGTGGAACTAATAGTAGGTGAATGTGATAGAAATGTAACGAAAAGAGTACAAAACATTTACCTCATAATTGTCGTTAACTTACTCACTTGTTATTTTTATACTTTCAATCTGTGAAAGAGATAACAAACATTTGAAAAATATTAAAACATGTATTTAAAAATTAGAAAAGACAAGGGAAAAGATTGAAGGACAAACAGTTTTTCAACAACTTTGACACTTACAGAAGCTTCTGCTTCTCCAGGCCCCCTACACAGTCCTAAAGATATACATTTTAAACTAACAGTATCTTGATGCAGATGAAGTGAGGCCTATCTTGGAACATGGTGCATCTTTTGCACTGCTGTTGTCTCACAAAAGTGACGCAATGGCAGCGCAAAAGAGGTGCACAATCATCATAAAACTGTTCCTAACATTTTAAATGATTGTTTCATGATGGCAATAAGGTGTGTCCTATCCAGACGTTTGTTTCAGGTGAGGCCTACTCAGGGTTGCAGATCAAATTTAGCCTTGTTGAAGAGTACAGAGGAGATAATACATGTGCAGGCCAACCAGTAAAGTTCAGACTTCCTCTGTTTCCCTGGACAGGCCTAAACTTCATCTGCACAATGTGATTCGTAATGTTAGGAAACACAGGAAATGTATTTGAAAAACGTGCAATTTCTTTTGCTCATTTCACAATCACATCACTTGTGTTTCCTTTGGTTAGGTATCTCATTGTGCAGATGTAGTCCAGCATATGAAAGAGTACGCACTGCATGCAACAACTTTGACACTTACTGAATCCTCAGCTTCTCCATACCCCCTACACAGTCCTAATTATATACATTTTAAACTGAAGGTATCTTGCTGGAAATGAACTGAGGCCTATCTTGCAACATGGTGCATCTTTTACACAAAAGTGACGGAACAGCGGCGTAAAAGAGGCACACAGCCTTCATAAAACTGCCCTTAACATTTTAAGTGATTGTTTCTAGATGCTGATAAGGTGTAACCTATCCACATATTTCTTTCAGGTAAGTCCTACTCAGGGTTGCAGATGAAATTTAGGCTTGTTGTAGAGTATAGAGGAGATAATACATGTGCAGGCCTACTAACGAAGTGAGTCATGCCCACTGCACTCTTTAACAAATGTGAGACCTCCTCTGTCTCCTGGAACAGGCCTAAACCTCATCTACACAATGTGATGTGTAATGTTAGGAAACACAGGTAATATAATAGGAAAACGTGCAATTTTTTTTGTTCATTCCACAATCACATCACCTGTGTTTCCTTTGCTTAGGTATCTCATTGTGGAAATGTAGTCTATCATATGAAAGACTACGTAGAATGTGAGCACTGTATGCAACAACTTTGACACTTACAGAATCCTCGCCTTTTCCATGTCTCCTACACAGTTCTAAATGTACATCATAAATACAAACAGTACAGAATTAATTATACACGTTAAATGGTTTATTTTTGCTGTTCTCAGAATGTATCAAATTTCACTAAAAACAGTGACTTGAAGGTATTCATCATATAACAGCGGGGAAAAAAAACACAATCAAAATGAATGTGATTAAAAAACCATACAACATGACAAATCAGAAATCAGAACTCCTTAAAATTAACTTACTTTCCATGACGTCGAATGATGTCCTATGAACAGCTTACACTCTGTTGTGCTGCTATTATTTTCTGCCCGCCACTTTCTGAAAGAAAACCTCCATCGTTTTGACAAATATGTTACATACAATAAATGACTTCTCGCTCTCTACCACACGTTTCCACAAGGCCAAATCATGTAAGAGCCATTTATAACTCTTGGAATTCTTGTAAGCAAATCCCGTCATTTTGTATTTCCGCAACTTTCAGAAAGAAAACGTTCAAGATCACTTTCACAATCCTGGACTAGTAATATCTTACCCTTCTTGCTCACTCATGTTCTACATTTCCTATGACACTGATACTGCTTACTATGAAGCAGACTTACACTACCTCTATGACTACTACAATTATTTAATTCTCTACATCACTTTTAATCACAAAGCAATATAAAACAGTAGACAGCATTGCAGACTTACATTCCCTCTACTCCATGTTTTGATTGACTGCTTGAATTAGCTTATAAAAAGAAAAAGTTTTTCTGAACTCATTCAAAGTGCAGTTATTTTCCATGACGTCAAGTGTTATGGTAAGAACTTATGTCTCTGTACTACACTTATCCTCAAGGCCAAATCGTGTAGGAGCCATTAGAACCTCTTGAAATTCCTCAGAGCACATCCCGAGATTCTTTCCCTAAAATTTTTGTTTTAAAAACACCAGGTACGAATTTTTAAGGTCATACGGCAATTTTTTTTTGAAAATTAAAACAGAATCGTTGCAGAATGACCAGCCATTTCTAGACTTTAAATAAGCTGTGTAATGTCCTGATGTTATTGAAGGACCGTCATGATATATAATTGCTGCAGTTACAAAAGTCCTTCCTGATATTGACAACTGCGAAGCCACAAAATTTTTAATTAAAGTTGTCAATTTTGTTCCATCAGGCCTACATCGTTGGAACATTAAAATGACATACTGGCCATATGTTCGTATAAATAATGTTGACATCATTTCAGATTTACATTGGCTACACTCCATGTTGTGATCAGCTGCTTTTACTAGCTTATTAAAGGACACTGATTTACTGTCTGGCAAAGTTAAATATATAAATCTTTCTGAGTCTACACTAGTAGTACTTGATACCCTACAGTTCTCGCAGTCATGCTGCCATTGATAAGAAAGCCCAAACAGGTGATCTACATCTACACCTTCAGCATGCAATACATCAAGCATATACATTAAAAACTCCTGACAATCTTGCTGAATATTTTGAGAGAATTGTGTTTGACCTGAACATCTGTCTAACAGATTTCGAATTTCAGACACATTTTCTATTTTTGTTCTATCAGTGCTACATTTCTCTAACACAGAAGTTAACAAACTGCAAAATCTTTGATCCGAATTGACCACAATCTCTTCTTTTACATTTTCTAGAGAAAACAAAACATTAACCACTACATTAGCATAGCAGTTGACACCAGAACTGTTTTCAAATTGAAAACCAACAACATCTTCAACAGAATCCTTTTTGTTTCTGCTTATAATTTCAGGTTCATCGACTTTTCGTCATTTTGCTACAACCTCCCTAGTATTGGTCACATTTCTTCGTTTCCGGCCTACCACACGTTTCTCAAACAAAGGATATTGAGGCAAATGTGGCGCATACTCTCTTCTTAACCTATTGTATTCCTTAACACAATCTAGATCCGCACAAATGTTTGTGACATCACACTCAATCAAGTACAATCCCGATAAAGTTCTAACTCGTGACAATGCCACATATGCCATACCCTCCTTGAACACAGAACTGCCAATATTCACCAATGCACTGTCTACACTTAAACCTTGCGATTTATGGATTGTCACCGCGTATGCCAAGCAAACAGGAAACTGCTTACGGCGAACACATAAGTCTTTCACAAGCAAAAATCTAGCAGAACAACGACCAATTAGCTGTACTTCCTCAATGCCATCAAATGTAATTTTTAAAAATTCAATTCCATCTTTATTTCTGTATTTCACAAAATCAACAACATTACCCATTGATCCATTTACCAGACCTCTTTCAACATGTAAATTCCTTCTTATAATTATACGGCAATTTAAGCACACATTCAAAGTCTTTTCAAAACCAGCAGTTTTAGATATAGTCTTCTCTAATGAATCCAATTTAGATTTCAAATTCTCAGACAAAATAATTGTTGCTCCCATATGCTCTACTCTGTCAATAGCTTCCAGTTTCACAATATCTTGGTTTTCTAAATTCAACATTTTGTTGTTGAAGATGGCACATTCTGCAAGAGTTGGCATCAAACATATTCTAGATTTCTTCTCAGTAATTTTCTGAAAAATATTCTCAGGCACAACGTCTTGTTCTGGATATAAATTTGACAGTTATCGTGCATGTAAAGCTTCTTTCCCATGCTCGGTCACTTTTCCAATTCTAACATCTTGTAGAATATTCTTGTAAACTTCATCCTTCGCCTGACGCATATTTTCATGCAGTTCAGCATAATTGAAGTTTTACCATATATTGACATTGTCCTTTCACTGCTGTCAGCTGCAGAAGATCTCCGAAAACAATGATGTGTTTGCCACCAAATAACACATCATACTCTGTTTTGAGAACTTCTTGCATTCTCAAATGCACAAAGGCAAGCATGACATTGGAAACCATGCTTACTTCGTCAATGATAAGAAGTTTCATTTTCCTCAAGACTCTTGAAACTTCACAACAAGCATCTCCAGATAACTTGTGGTATTGTAATTTTTTGTCATGCTCCACTGGCAGCATCAGTAGACGATGCAAAGTAATACCTTTAATGTTATGTGCTGCCAGTCCAGTTGGAGCGGTGACAACACAAGACAGCGATAACTCAGTCCTTTCCTTCAAATAACATGAAATTGCTTTAATGAGGAAACTTTTTCCAGTTCCCGCTTCTCCACTCACGTACAGTCGGACAGGCTTCCACGACATACATGAGCACTCTTTCTTCTCATGACTTAATCCATGATCAATTTGGTTGGTAACTTCCTCATATATTTTCCTCGGCTCAACGTTGAGTTGTCTTTCCAAGTCTACTAAGTTAACCGCATCCTCCTGAGCATGTGCCATGGCTCTTTCCACTTCATTCATGGCAGTGGCAGCTTCATTTTCAATAACAGGTCCTCCTAGTGGATCCTGACTCAATGAAACAGAACTCTGACTGTCCTGAGAACTGTCTCTGGCAATCTCGGCTGCAATCGTTGATTCCTGCTCGATTTCCGCATTCAACATTTCTACATATTTGGGAAAAGCAGGACATTCTATGGTCTCCTTGGCGGCAGTGAAAGAGTCTTCGTAACAGAGGAAATCTCCAAGCAGTTCCTCTTCTGCACGCCAAGGCTTGAAAAGTTGCAAAAGTGCTAAATAGAAAAACTCCTTTTTTTCAGGAGATTCGCCACTCAATTTTCGATGGTTTACCAAGTGGCATTTTCTTTGCTTGACCAGACATCCCTCACTTCCAATTACAGCATACACTCCTTTATCAATATCTTCTTTGATGTTCCTCTTGAATATGTAATTTTGTAGAACCTCATACAGACAAACATTCTCGAGGTGACTGCTTCGATTTGGATAATATGTATCCAACATGTTGGTCTTCAAAATATCGGTACTGTTTGACTCCTTTTCCGCCAAATACTCAATTTCCCGCACAGGTTTCAGAACTCGATTACGCGTTGCAGCAAGACCAAGACTCGCCCAAACGATACTCCTGGATTTGGCATAGAGACTTGCTGAAGACAACCGGTCAGAACATTCGTAAGCTCCGATTTCTCGATGTGACAACATCTTCAGGCTGAAACTGTACAACTTCTTGCTGAGGCTCTTTTCATGGGAAATGTCCTCCCACATATCCTTCAATTCTGTCTTTTCTTTTTTGGTGATGTAAGATGTCACATACCGAGCCACAGCCATACAGTTATCAGCCACAAACTGTATATCCATGTTAGCATTCCACATGGACAAAATCACTGGGTTGTAGTCGTTGATGTACTTGGACTCTTCGTTCCTCTTCAAATTGTATGTGTTTTTAGGTGATTTCTTCATCACATTATGTCGCAGCGAAGACATCAAACTGTTTACTCTTCCTTTAGAAATCACCGGTCGTGGAAAGCCGAAACGACATTTGGTGTAGAACTTGTACTTGTTTCGGAATTTACGACGACAGTACTTTCCACAACGATGGCTTTGGAAACGTAGAACTTGTTCTCTTAGGCTTTTCTTCTCCTTTGCGTTTGGAACAGCACACGTAGAATACTGTTGTATAAAACTCATCACTGAGTCTTCTGGATCCGTTCCAAATTTAGGTGCATCCTTGATCCACAGCAGCATATGTATATGAGGAGCACCTCTTGCTTGGTACTCCTTTCTCCAGAAGAAATCCAACACCTCTCCAAGAGGTGGATTCTTCTTATTCATGATGAAAGACATCATAGCTTCAAATCTATGATTGAAGTACCTGCATACATTGACTGGATCCAAAGAGCACAGTTCTCCGGGTGTCTTGAATTCGATGTTTTCAATGTTTCCATTTGCCTCCCGTAGAAATTCAAGTAAGTCTTCCCAGCCATACTCGGCACAGCTCAGAGTGAGGAACCATGTGGGAGTTCCTAAGTTCCTCAGCATACATTTTAAATCACCATGACGACGGTACCAGTACTCATTAGTACCACCCTGACACGCCATGAGATTAATCAGGTGACAATCCAAAATACTGTCTTGGACATTGACTTTATCCATAAAGTCACTTGCCGAGATGTTTTGCATGTGTATACCACTTTTCAAGATGTGGTTCACTACATATGACAGTCCAGACAGATCGCTTTCAAACAGGAGATGAAATAAATAGGGAATGCATTGTCGAAACCTAGCATCTCCTGCATACAATCGTAAAGTCCGGTATTCAGAAGCAGGAATTTGATGAGGTCGCTCATCATATCTTCCTCCCTGACCTGTTGGAAATAGCTGTGGGAAACACCGAGCTTCCAAACTTTCCTCCCAAACACTAATGGGACTCCCTTTGGCTTGTTTCATTTGAAACAACTCAATAGCATTCCCCATGACTTCCTTGGAATGCAAAGGATGAACACTATAATGTTCATATATTTCTTCACTTTTAGAGGGTTCTACTTTCTCAATTTGACCAGCATACACATCGCTATCCTCTTCCTCACTTACTTACTCTTCTGCAACATATACATTCTTATAGTACTTATTATTTTTTTTCAAATACAATGTTGCCTTTTTGACTTTCCTAACATCCACTAAATATTGCCATATTTTTTTATTCTTTGTCGGAACCCCATTAACTAAGATAACCAGAGGTTCCTCTTCCACTTTTTCTACTCCAATTGTGTTAATGTTTTTCTTCAAATCTAGAGGCAAATAAACAACTCTTCCCTTTAATCCTCTCTGTAAATCTGATGGAGGCAATTTCCCTGTCTTTGGCTCCATTCTTACAATAGACTGAAAGGGATGGATACTTTGAATCAAAATAGATTCATAAGTATTTAAATCCTTCAATTCAGAAGGAATCTCAACCAATTCCAGATTATTATGAACCGCTCTAGCAGGCATCTGGTTTTGATTTAATTTGTTACAACAATAAGTACACACACGTTGATCCGATCCCAAATCAAAACAATTTTCTACCATCAAGTATGTTGCGAAATCCTTCCATTCACTATTATTTTCCCTTTCACTTTTTGCATTTAAATCCACTAACTTAGTCTGATTCTTATAATAAGTGCGTCGACAACACACACAAGTGAAATTAGGCCTCTCACTTGATTTAACCTGAAACGCGGCAATTTCCTTCTGAAAATTATCTGTACTGGAAACCTGTACACTGTCTTCCACATTACCCTTTACTTCTGGGTCAATTTCAACATTCTCCTCTTTACTTCCAAAGTAACAAAACTCAATTTCTTCACACATATTCTTCACATCTATTTCAGAACCATGCAAAAGAGCAGCGCATAATTGTTTAAGCATAACTGCTGGACTCTTAGCATAATACAACATTCTAACAAATTTCCTCACTTTATTATGATGCACTGCTAGCATCCTGAAATGATGAAAAACACTCTGGCATACTCTCCTGGAAAGACAAGCCAGTGAATGACCATGCAAACCTGTCACTTCTCTCACTCTGCAAGGATCTAATTCTTGCAACAACTTCATTTTCTGCTTCAAACTTTTCCTATTAAATGTCCGTACAAAATCACAAAGCAAATTGATGGAATCCTGTCGCACACTGCAAATACTACTACACTTCCAGGTGTACACAGGTCCCTTAGGACGTCTTCCTAAAACCTCATTACCTAACACCTCTTCTGCCTCTGTTGTCACAAGTTTTTCTTTTGCAACTGGAAAACCATCTTTCACCTCATAAGCTCGACCACTGGTGTCAACTGCATGCACCAAATCATTATCCTGGAAATAACTCTCCTCATTGAAAAATGCCTCACAACTTGAACTATGCATCCATTCTCTGGAAAAAACTTCACAAAAATTACTACGATTAACTATTCTCTTCCATCTACTATTTCTTTTGAAATCATAAATTGCCTTGTTTAGCTTCCTAATTCTATTGGTTATCAAAATAAATAACCTTCGCTTTATTTCAAATGCCTGATCAATAACTTTCTCAATTTTTTTTTCTCTTATAAAAAACCACTTTCTGTTGACCTTTCTTAATATTTTTTAACAAATTGCCAATTATCCTGTTGCGGAACATTCGTCTACGAATGTCCCTAAACTGTTGTTTCCTTCTACTATCATGCACAGAGTTATCTCTTGCTCTAGCAGTAACATTTTTGATTGGGCTTTCCTTTCCGTTTAAATTGCTTCTCTTTTTGTGGACAAAAACATTTTCTGTAGTACTACTTTTTTTTCTAGAAATGTTTCTTATGAATGTTTTCGTGGTCTTACCCGGTGCTTTCTTGGTGACTTGACAAGTTTTTTTTGTAGAGGACTGCCGCAGTAAATGATGGACCTGCTGTCTTTGACGTTTTGTAGCCTTTCTCATTCTATCCTTAGTTGGCATTCTCAAAATTTGAAATGATCTGCAGTTGAATCTGTGGTAAAATATAATAAAAAATGTTATTAACCACTATTACCAAACAGTAAATCAATAACAGTCATCAAAAACTTAACACACTACTTGACATTTTTACATAGAATATTTTTTAGTGCTTTGGCAAATTTAGAATACACAAATAGCAGAAAAGAAATGGAATTCTTCTTCATTTACCTGTCCTGTTTTATATGTGAATCTGATCTAATTTTATGAGCATATTTTTATATTTTATTGAAGACACTACACATAACCTGTTTTTGAAGGTGTGTTTAATTTAAAATTAAACAGTTTACATTTTTACTTTTCATTCATTGTAAATTTTAAAAATAAATGTTTATAGTTCCATAGGCTCAAGCAGGTCAGCTTCCTACCCTATGTCATACAATTCGGACAAATCTGCATCCTCATCATGTTCTTCTTCATCCTCAGGATTTAAATCATCCAAGGGATCTACTTCCACTGACGTTTCGATTACGAGTTCAATGATGAGGTCAAGATCAACTGATTGCTGATTGTCGCTCATGTTGATGTTGTCGTTATCTTTAAAGAAAGATAACAACAATGAGATGTTGCAGAGTAAGAGACAAATCTCAGAGATTGTAATAGTAAAATTGTTTAACAAGAGTAACATTTTGCAGCTATTATTTAGCCATGTCCAGCGATGCTGAGGAGGTGAGGCCTATGTCCAAGTTTTCAGTGAACAGGACTCATCTCTTCTTAACATTGGATAAGCCTCACCGACTCTGTGTCCCCTGCTCATACTTAAATGTACAGGGGCAGATTTATGCTAAGTGGCGCATCCCCACGGATGCACCAGTTAATGTGCACCGCTGCTCTGCCACCCATAGTGTGCCGCATTTACAATGTGGAGCACCATTGAGCAAAAACAGCACAGATGCGTCACGCATCTGTGCCGCAAAAGCAGCACATTGCAGGAATCACGTCATAAGCGCGACATGTCTACTGCAATGCACAGGAGGAACCCTCACATTGCATGGTGCATCACTTCTTATGCCTGTTTCAAACAGGCGTAAGGATTTGATTCAGCAATGCTATAAAGCTGACTCAGTGAAATCTTCTAAATTTCACTGTGTTAGTTTTACAGGGCTTTCATGCAAATTAATGCATACCTTGTAACAAAACACCTATATGAAAACTGACGCAGGTTTCATGTGGCACAGGACTTTACAGCATGACACATCTGCCTAGATGCATCAAGTTGTAAATATGTCGCCACATAGCAAATCTTTTGCACCGCCACTGCGTCACAAAAGTGACGCACAGTGACGCAAAAGAGACATACACCTATCATAAATCTGTCCCTAACATGTTAAATGATTGATTCAGGATGACATTAAGGTGTGGCCTATCCAGAGGTTTCTTTAAGGTGAGGCCTACTCAGGGTTGCAGATTAAATTTACGCTTGTTGAAGAGTACAGAGGAGATAATACATGTGAAGACCTACCAATGAAGTAAGTCATGTCCACTTCACTCTTGAACAAAGGCCTGACCTCTTCTGTGTCCGTGGACAGACCTAAACCTCATCTGCACAATGTGATTCGTAAACTTAGGAAACACAGGTGATGTAATTGAAAAATGTGGAGTTTCTTTTCCTCATTTCACAATCACATCACCTGTGTTTCCTTTGCTTAGGTATCTCATAGTGCAGTTGGACTCTAGCATATGAAAGAGTACACATAAGCTGAGCAGTGTATACAACAATTTTGACATTTACAGAAGATTCAGCTTCTTATCTTGTTGGAGATTAAATGAGGCCTGTCTTGCAACATGGTGCATGTTTTACATCACTGCTGCATCGGTTTCATGTGGCACGGGACTTTATAGCATGACACATCTACCTAGATGCATCAAGTTGTAAATATGTCGCCACATAGCAAATCTTTTGCACCGCCGCTGCGTCACAAAAGTGACGCACAGTGGCAAAAAAGAGTCATACACCTATCATAAATCTGTCCCTAACATGTTAAATGATTGATTCAGGATGACATTAAGGTGTGGGCTATCCAGAGGTTTCTTTAAGGTGAGGCCTACTCAGGGTTGCAGATTAAATTTACGCTTGTTGAAGAGTATAGAGGAGATAATACATGTGAAGACCTACCAATGAAGTAAGTCATGTCCACTTCACTCTTGAACAAAGGCCAGACCTCTTCTGTGTCCGTGGACAGACCTAAACCTCATCTGCACAATGTCATTCGTAAACTTAGGAAACACAGGTGATGTAATTGAAAAATGTGGAGTTTCTTTTCCTCATTTCACAATCACATCACCTGTGTTTCCTTTGCTTAGGTATCTCATAGTGCAGATGGACTCTAGCATATCAAACAGTACACATAAGTTGAGCAGTGTATACAACAATTTTTACATTTACAGAAGATTCAGCTTCTTATCTTGTTGTAGATGAAATGAGGCCTGTCTTGCAACATGGTGCATGTTTTACATCACTGCTGCATCGGTTTCATGTGGCACGGGACTTTACAGCATGACACATCTGCCTAGATGCATCAAGTTGTAAATATGTCGCCACATAGCAAATTTTTTGCACCGCCGCTGCGTTACAAAAGTGACGCACAGTGGCGCAAAATAGTCATACACCTATCATAAATCTGTCCCTAACATGTTAAATGATTGATTCAGGATGACATTAAGGTGTGGCCTATCCAGAGGTTTGTTTAAGGTGAGGCCTACTCAGGGTTGCAGATTACATTTACGCTTGTTGAAGAGTATAGAGGAGATAATACATGTGAAGACCTACCAATGAAGTAAGTCATGTCCACTTCACTCTTGAACAAAGGCCAGACCTCTTCTGTGTCCGTGGACAGACCTAAACCTCATCTGCACAATGTCATTCGTAAACTTAGGAAACACAGGTGATGTAATTGAAAAATGTGGAGTTTCTTTTCCTCATTTCACAATCACATCACCTGTGTTTCCTTTGCTTAGGTATCTCATAGTGCAGATGGACTCTAGCATATCAAACAGTACACATAAGTTGAGCAGGGTATACAACAATTTTGACATTTACAGAAGATTCCACTTCTTATCTTGTTGGAGATGAAATAAGGCCTGTATTGCAACATGGTGCATCTTTTGCATCACTGCTGCATCGGTTTCATGTGGCATGGAACTTTACAGGATGACACATCTGCCTAGATGCATCAATTTTTAAATATGTCGCCACATAGCAAATCTTTTGCACCGCCGCTGCGTCACAAAAGTGACGCACAGTGAAACAAAATAGTCATACACCTATCATAAATCTGTCCCTAACATGTTAAATGATTGATTCAGGATGACATTAAGGTGTGGCCTATCCAGAGGTTTGTTTAAGGTGAGGCCTACTCAGGGTTGCAGATTAAATTTACGCTTGTTGAAGAGTATAGAGGAGATAATACATGTGAAGACCTACCAATGAAGTAAGTCATGTCCACTTCACTCTTGAACAAAGGCCAGACCTCTTCTGTGTCCGTGGACAGACCTAAACCTCATCTGCACAATGTCATTCGTAAACTTAGGAAACACAGGTGATGTAATTGAAAAATGTGGAGTTTCTTTTCCTCATTTCACAATCACATCACCTGTGTTTCCTTTGCTTAGGTATCTCATAGTGCAGATGGACTCTAGCATATCAAAGAGTACACATAAGTTGAGCAGGGTATACAACAATTTTGACATTTACAGAAGATTCCGCTTCTTATCTTGTTGGAGATGAAATGAGGCCTGTATTGCAACATGGTGCATCTTTTGCATCACTGCTGCATCGGTTTCATGTGGCATGGAACTTTACAGGATGACACATCTGCCTAGATGCATCAATTTTTAAATATGTCGCCACATAGCAAATCTTTTGCACCGCCGCTGCGTCACAAAAGTGACGCACAGTGAAACAAAAGAGTCATACACCTATCATAAATCTGTCCCTAACATGTTAAATGATTGATTCAGGATGACATTAAGGTGTGGCCTATCCAGAGGTTTGTTTAAGGTGAGTCCTACTCAGGGTTGCAGATAAAATTTACGCTTGTTGAAGAGTATAGAGGAGATAATACATGTGAAGACCTACCAATGAAGTAAGTCATGTCCACTTCACTCTTGAACAAAGGCCAGACCTCTTCTGTGTCCGTGGACAGACCTAAACCTCATCTGCACAATGTCATTCGTAAACTTAGGAAACACAGGTGATGTAATTGAAAAATGTGGAGTTTCTTTTCCTCATTTCACAATCACATCACCTGTGTTTCCTTTGCGTAGGCATCTCATAGTGCAGATGGACTCTAGCATATCAAAGAGTACACAGAAGTTCAGCAGTGTATACAACAATTTTGACATTTACAGAAGATTCAGCTTCTTATCTTGTTGGAGATGAAATGAGGCCTGTCTTGCAACATGGTGCATGTTTTACATCACTGCTGCATCGGTTTCATGTGGCATAGGACTTTACAGCATGACACATCTGCCTAGATGCATCAAGTTGTAAATATGTCGCCACATAGCAAATCTTTTGCACCGCCGCTGCGTCACAAAAGTGACGCACAGTGACGCAAAAGAGTCATACACCTATCATAAATCTGTCCCTAACATGTTAAATGATTGATTCAGGATGACATTAAGGTGTGGCCTATCCAGAGGTTTGTTTAGGGTGAGGCCTACTCAGGGTTGCAGATTAAATTTACGCTTGTTGAAGAGTATAGATGAGATAATACATGTGAAGACCTACCAATGAAGTAAGTAATGTCCACTTCACTCTTGAACAAAGGCCAGACCTCTTCTGTGTCCGTGGACAGACCTAAACCTCATCTGTACAATGTCATTCATAAACTTAGGAAACACAGGTGATGTAATTGAAAAATGTGGAGTTTCTTTTCCTCATTTCACAATCACATCACCTGTGTTTCCTTTGCTTAGGTATCTCATAGTGCAGATGGACTCTAGCATATCAAAGAGTACACAGAAGTTCAGCAGTGTATACAACAATTTTGACATTTACAGAAGATTCAGCTTCTTATCTTGTTGGAGATTAAATGTGGCCTGTCTTGCAACATGGTGCATGTTTTACATCACTGCTGCATCAGTTTCATGTGGCACGGGACTTTACAGCATGACACATCTGCCTAGATGCATCAAGTTGTAAATATGTCGCCACATAGCAAATCTTTTGCACCGCCACTGCGTCACAAAAGTGACGCACAGTGATGCAAAAGAGGCATACATGGCTATGTAAGTTAAATAATCAAAATCTAAATTTGCCAAGCACACATGGGTGTGTATTTACAAGGACCTTCCACCACGAGGAAATGTCTTTAATTAAAATGGGAGAAATAACATCAAAGGGACTCAAATGCCTTTTAAATGTACCCCAAGCAACCTATGAAACTCTAGCAGTACATATCAAGAAACTTAAATGACTTCAATAAACGTTTTTAAACACATCAAGTAAAGCAGTTATTCAAATACATTCAAGGGGAAATGACTTAAAATGGCCTAAGACACATAAAAGCGTTTTTTAAGTTCCTTGCACCATTTTTGGGTCACTTTTAACATGGCTATGTTAGTCAAAGAATTAAAATCTAAATTTGCCAAGCACAGATGGGGGCGTATTTACAAGGACCTTGCACCACGGGGAAAGGTCTTTAATTAAAATTAGAAAAATAACATCAGAGAGACTCAAATGCCTTTTAAATATACCCCAAGCAACCTATGAAACTCTAGCACTACAGATCAAGTAAACTAATTGATTTCAAAAATCGTTTTTAAACACATCATCTGAATCAATTATATACCTACATTCAAGGGGAAATGACTTAAAATGGCCTAAGACACATGAAAGCGTTTTTTTAAGGCCCTTGCACCATTTCTGGGTCACTTTTAACATGGCTATGTTAGTCAAAGAATTAAAATCTAAATTTGCCAAGCACAGATGGGGGCATATTTACAAGGACCTTGCTCCACGAGGAAAGGTCTTAAATTAAAATGGGAAAAATAACATCAGAGAGACTCAAATGCCTTATAAATATGCCCCAAACAACCTATGAAGCTCTAGCAGTACATATCAAGAAACCTAATATTTTTCAAAAAACGATTTTAAACACATCATATAAATCATTTATATACCTACATTCATCGGGAAATGACTTACAATGCCCTAAGACACATGAAAGCGTTTTTTTAAGGGTCACTTTTAACATGGCTATGTAACTCAAAGAAACAAAATCTATTTGTAAAACACTTGACACAAAGCAACATTTTAAATACAGAACTTTCTTCATAATTTTCTCCCTAAAGCATACCATTGTCTATCTAAATTAAATGAATCTTTTCTAACCTTAGCAAATACTTTATGAGTTTCAAAACAGTCTCAGAAACACACCAATTTGTCTTCAGCAGAGCAAAAGGTATGCACTCCAGAGTCTGCAGCTATCAAAAGCACAGAAATGCTGTAATTCATCACACATATCTCTCATGTCACCCAATCAAAACTCTTCCCTCACTTTCTTCAAATCAACACCCTTCCCCCCTCTGCCCTCTCTGCCTTTTTTGCATAGCAACCACCTCCTGAAAGACCTCTCATGTTTGCAAGTTCACACGACAATGTTTCAATTGAACTCTGAACTCTCAGTACACCTGCATATCCAGTGCAATCTTTCATAAAATGATATTTTTATGACCATTCAAATTACATCTTTCAAAGAACTCATCCATGCACCCTAACTTTCTGTTTTCAGCAATCAAAATCCACCAATCACTGCTACTGCTTCATTAACACAGAAACTCCACAGTTTTTTTCATTTTAAACTCTTATTTTTTCAACTCCCATTTCATTGCCACACTTCATCTGACTGCAGCAGAACCTCCTCTCACCACGTTTTCTGTCTGGATTGTTGGACATAGTTACATCTACTGGGCTCAGAGGTATGCTGATAACAGAAATTTACCTAACCTCAATTTACAAGATGTGGAAATTAAGTGGTTTGGCCACAGAGGATTAAAATGTCACCAATTGATACCATTGGTGAAAACCTTTATGCATTTGCCTAAACCTGACCTGTTAATTTTGCCCTGTGGAGGTAATGACTTGGGCACTTTGAATGGTGTAGGTCTGGAAATGCTTTTAAAGGACACCTTTGAGCAATTGATGGCACTTTTTCCTCAAACTGCCTTGGTATATTCAAATATATGCCAAAGACAGAAATGGAGGTGGTCGAACCAATTTTGTCCACAAATTAAGAAATCGAGGAAGCATGTAAACAAATCTGTTTCAGCTTACATGAGAGACCATGGAATGGGCTGCATCTACAACAATAACTTGCGTTACTACATGCAAGATATCTACAGAGGAGATGGAGTTCACTTCTCAGATGAAGGGAACAGAGTTTTCATCCTGAATTTAAGACTATGCATTGGTACCTACTTATAAGTACCTAAATGTACCATAAACCCAAAAGCTCTTCTCAGAGCTACCCCACATCTGATCACTCACAATTATTATTTTACTCTAACTTTTTTCACTAATTTTCAACAAAGTACGCTCCCCGGAGCGCTACCCGGTACGCGAACCGGAAGCTAACCGTGCGAAATTTTAAAAAAAAAATTTTTTTTTCGCACATATGTGCCTCCTCAGCCATCCTCAGAAAACCTAGGGGGTCAAAATACGTCTACCGTGTCCCCTTCTACCCATTCTGAACATTATTTGCCCTCCATCTTCTATCTTAATTCGACCGAAACACAAAATGGTGGACTCCCGTAACGCTGCCGGTTCGCGTACCGGGGCGCTCCCCGGGAAGCGCTCCATTAAAAAAGGTGGGAAAGTAATTTACAGAAGAAACCCTAGAGACACTTTCACCAAATATAGATTTGCTCATACTACATACCAATCCCTACCATTTTCACAAATTTGGTTGGAATTCCATTTAGCCATTTAGCCTGTAGACCTCTCTAAATACCCTGAGGTAAATTACTTCACAAAACACATCTGAAGTGTTGGAATTGACAGCCAATTAAAATGTTACTTTCATTTTCTATTTTTTTTACCTGACATTTGATTGGTTATGTACCTGAATATATATAAAGGAAGAGAAGGAAACATAGCCATTTTGACTACTACTTCCTGGTGTACATTTCAATAGGATTTTCACTAATAACTTCAACTTCTTTTTAAAGGTAAGTTGTTATTTTAAAAACTGAAGTATATTGTGCACTTTAAGTTAATATGGTAAACTTTTTCTGATAGTTATATACTATCCCTCTGTAGTAGTTATAGATTTAGATAGACTTCTCTGTTATAGTTATGGATGGAGTTAGGCTTCTCTTGTATAATTATGAATTTACTTACGTTAAATCACATACACTTTTTTATATTCCTACTTCCACTCTGATACTATACACTGCCCAAAGATAAATTCACTGTTAAAAACTGCCTATCTAAAATTAATCCCAACAGTGCCCTATCTCTACTAATATATTTTTTTTAATGCAAATTTCAGGCAAAATGGAAGGCGAACAGAAAGTTTCATTTGAAATTGTCCTTGCAGAGACCAACCAAGAAATCATTGATCCAAATGACATTGCATTTATGGATAAAACTTGGGACCAAGAACTACTGCAATGTGTGCAATCAGTAGATGTCCTCCTTGAAAATGAGGACATTTTACACACTCAAACATTACAAGCTATGTTCAATGAAAATAACGACATTTCAGACAGTGAAATGTTAGACATTTTATTAAATTTTGAAACACAATCACAATAATAAATAATTGCTTAAAAAATAAAGAAATAAAAAAAATCAACAAAACAAACAATCAATTAACATACAATATTTGAAAAATCTATCATTCTTTTTTCCTTATAGTACGCTCCCCGGACCGCTTCCCGGTTCGCGAACCGGGCGCTCCCCACGCAAATTTTTTATTTTTTTTGCCCCACGGGGCCCTTTTAAAGCCTCCACATCAAACCTAGGGGGTCAGGGAGGATCTACTATGCCCCCTTATGGTCATTTCCCCCTTTGTTTTGGCCTCCTCTTGTCTCTCGATCCTACCGAGAGACAAGATGGCGGCCGCTCCGGACTGTTTAGAATGTTGACAGACACCGGAGAGCCAATCAGCTTCGCTTCGCGAAGTTCCGTTACGCGTCAAGTACGCGAACCGGGGCGCTGCCCGGAGCGCGCTTACAGATATATATCTTTTTTTGAACGTTAATTTCTCAAAATCCACTGGAGCACATATATTGAGACCTAGCAAAGGCACATCGGGCTAACAGTCCCTACAATTTTGCCAAGTTTCGTGCAAATCCATTCAGCCGTTTGGGCTAAAAGTGAGGCCAACCGCCCTATGGAAATTAACATGGGAAAAACACGTTTTGGGACTCCCCTTTTTTCTCAGCCCCCCCTTGACAAACCCCCCCAGATTTTCAATGGCTGCTCAGAAACAAAATGTTCCATTTTCCTGAAAATTTCAGCCAATTCCGTCCACAAACGCCAAAGTTATTAGACATAGAATTTTCAAAAATCCCATAGAGAAAAAATCCTAACTATATATACCTACTGGCGACCGCCAGTAGGTAATATATATATATATATATATATATATATATTCACTGAAAAAACCATAGGTTTCACACCAGTTATAGTTAGGTGGAAATTTTACTCGCATAAAACCATTGAAATTCCCACGTTATAGTTAGTTGGACTCACTATAACTTGCGCGTGCAATGCACTGCTGATGACGTCACATATTACATCACTCATGACATGGTCAGTGACATCACTCATGACATCACTGATGACATCTCAAATGACATCACTGATGACATCATCCAGTGAATGTGTATCTTTCTGAAAAATAAGAAAAGCAAGGGTTTCAGGGACATTATTGTTAGGCTCAGATTTTACTCATACAAAACCAGTGAAATTTAACAGTTATAGTTAGCTGAGCTAACTATCAACTAGCGCCCCCACAATGCACTGCTTATGACCCCACATATTACATCACTCATGACATGGCCAGTGACATCATTGATGACATCACTGATAACTTCACTGATAACATCATCTGGTGACAGTGAGTGTGTTTAAAAAGTTTATTAATGTTCAATATATATGCTAAGGTGTATTAGTGAATCACTGGTTGTATCAGTGCCTGTGCAAATATTTCAGTGGGTGCATGATTGACTGTATACGTGAGTGATTAGGTGTCTGAATGAATGTATAGGTGAGTGGCTGGTTATGGGGATGTCTGTATCAGTCTGTCAGTTGGTGTCTAAGTGGGTTTATGGGTGTGTGAGCATGTGTTTGACTGTATGGGTGAGTGATTGATTGTCTGAGTACCTGTATGGTTTTCTGTGTAGGTGGGTGAAAGGGTGTGTGACTGTCTGTATGGGTGAGTGAGTGGGTGAGTAAGTAGCTGTATGAGTTAGTGAGTGCATGTGTGAGGGGCTGTGTGAGTGAGTGAGTGAGTGAGTGAGTGGCTACGTTAGTGATATATAGGTGAGTTACTGAGTATGTTAAAGGCAGTATAGGTGAGTGATGGGATATTTGAGTGACTGTATGGGTGAGTGAGTGATTGTATGTGTGCGTGGGTGCTTGTGCCAGTGACTGTATTGGTGAGAAAGCATATGTTAGTATCTGTATGGTATGAGTAAGTGAGTGGGTGTGTGTGGATCTGTATGGGTGATTAGGTGACTGTGTGATTGATTGTATGGGTGAGTGACTAGGTGTGTGAGTAGCTCTGTGGGTGACTGACTCAATGTGTGAATGGCTGTATGGGTGTAGGAGTGGATATGTCAGTTGCTGTATTAGTGAGTGGCTGTATGGGTGAGGGAGTGGATGTGTGAGTAGAACTATGAATCAGTGAGTGGGTGTGTAAGTACTGGTATGGGAGGATATGTACAAAAGGTTATATGGAAGTGTGCATGGGTGCGTCAGTGATTCTGTGGAAGATATCATTAGTGATGTCATCAGTCATGTAATTTGAGATGTTATCAGTGATCTCATCAGTGATGTCACTGACCATGTCATGAGTGATGTAATATGTGAGGTCATAAGCAGTGAATTTCGGGGGCGGGAGTTATAGTTAGCTCAGCTAATTGTCACTGCTGAATTTCACTGGTTTTGTACAAGTGAAATCTGAGCCTAACTATCACATCCATGTAACCTTTGTTTTTTTTCAGTGAATCTCTAAGTGTTTTTAAATTCTATTTCCTAACTATAACAACCCTGTTTTGTATGTTTTTTTCACTAGTAGTCGCGCTTGCAAACTGGAAGAGAAAAGGGGGCCTCCAACCAGCTCTCAGGAATCCTGCTGTGTCAGATTTACTGGGGGTAAACCACTATTTGTGACCTACTGGAGGTAAAGTCCACAAAGTAAAGTCCACATTTGTAAAGCGCACAATCACCCGTAAGGGTCTCTAGGCGCTGGGGGCCGTCGGGAAGATTAAGCGAGCTATTGCCCAGAGTCACATGGTGCTGGGCTAACCTGCCGCCGGAGCCGGGGATCGAACCGTGGTCCCCAGATTCCAGCGTCAGTCGCCCTGGCCGCGGCGCCACACCTCTGGTAACTTGTAGGCCCCCAAGGACCCTCAGCATCCAACAGAACTTCATCATTCAACCAGCAGTGCACCAGGAGGTGCATTTGTAGAGTGGTTGATAAAGGGGGTATGGCCTCTGAAGTCCTCTCAGCAATCACCATGTTTGGGACTTACTGAAGGGAACAGGAAGGCTTGTTGGCCCCCACGGACCCTTTGCAGCCGAGGGTACTTCAACCCCCAACTGTCATTGTGCCAGGAGGTCTGTTTGCAGTGTGGTGGAGAAAGGGGAGATGGCCTTCAAAGAGTTCCATACAGCAATTCCACCATATGGAGCTTACGGGAGGTAACAGGAGGGCTTCTTGGCCCCCAAGGACACTCTAAAGCCAAGGGGACTGCATCCCTCAACCAGCAGTGTCCCAGAAGGTAGGTTTGCAGAGAGGTGGAGAAATGGAGGGTTGCCCCCAATGTACTCTCAGCAATCCCACTCTGTGGGACTTACTAGAGGTAACAGGAGGGCTTGTTGGCCCCCAAGGACAGTCGGGAGCCAAGGGGACTTTAGCCCCAAACCAGCAGTGTGCCAGGAGGCACGTTTTCTGAGTGGTGGAAAAAGTGGGAGTCACCCCAAAGTCCTCACAGCAATGAGGCTGTGTGGGACTAACTAGAGATAACAATAGGGCTTTTTGGCCCCCAAGGACCCTAAGCATCTAAGGAGGCATCATCCCCCATCCCATCAGTGCTCCAGGAGGCGCATTTGCCGAGTGGTGGAGAAAGGGAGCATGGCCTCTGAAGACCTCTCCGCTATCCCGCTGTGTGTGGGACTTACTGGAGGTAACAGGAGTGCTTGTTGGCCCCCAAGGACTCTCAACATCCAATTGAACTTCATCCTCCAACCAGCAGTGTACCAGGAGGAGCGTTTGCTGAATGGTGGAAAAGGGGTGCGTGGGTTCTGAAGTCCTCTCAGCAATCGCACTGTTTGGCACTTACTGGAGGTAATAGGAGAGCTTGTTGGCCCCCACGGACCCTCTTCAGCCAAGGGGACTTCATCCCCCAACCAGTAGCAACCAGGTGGTACGTTTGCAGAGTGGTGGTAGAAGAAGGCTTGGCCTCCGGGGGATTGCGGGTCATTTTTTTGTCTTTTGTTTTATTTATTCGGGAAAGGGGGCAATGTGGCTCCCTTCCCTGGGCCAATTTCAACCCTAGGGACCCCATCTTCTGACGCCAGGCCTATTCCGAATGAGGAAATGTGGCCACAGACCCTCTTCCAGGGTCAATTTCGGCCCCGGGGACACCATCCCCCAGGGCACGGTCTCTTTTTTTTATTTAAAAAAAATAATAATAATAGTGGGAGGGGTGCCACATGACCCCCCACTTTGACTGATTTCACCCCAAGGAAACCATACCCCGGGCCCACCCTTTTACAAAATAAATATATTAAAACTTACAGTGAGGGGGGCCACATGCAAATATGGAGCATGGCATTGTGCCACAGGAACGTTGTTAAAAGTGAGGTCTCTGTTGCGCAATGCCCTTGTAAATATGACTTATGTTTTAAGGTGTTCCACTCTTTGTATGTTCACTGAAAACATATCTTTTTTTTATGCCTGTCTCGTGGAGGCACAAGATTTTGGCATAGGTCCCAGTCTACAATTCTTTATAGTTAGATATTTGTGTCAAAACCCATTGGTGGTTGCACAGGAATGCCCATGCACAACCCATCGTGGCTTGATTCAAAGTAAGACAAAGAAAGCAGTCCATTGCACAGCTTTCCGGTACTTAGAGCTACAATTCAATGCAAATTTCGGTTTACATCGGATTGTAAATCTCGCCACAACACTTTGCATCAACATAGCTGTAAAAAATCAGCACAAACCCGACGCAAAGTGTTTGTAAATGTGGGTTGTAATGTCACTTGTATTATTATTAGGTTTGTACATTCAGTTCGACATCTACTTTTGTCCATGTATGTGCAGATTTCGTGGATATGTCAAAGTGCATCGACACTGGAAACGTATATTGAACGTTGTGAATTGGGCCTCATTGATTGCAACATGTGTATGAGTAGAACAAGTTAAAATAAACCTGATTGTTTGGCTGAAGTTCAAAATTGATACTAGTATTAATCAGAAAGCATCGATTACACAAAGAATCATAGATGAGAACCATAGAGCGCTCTTGTTTTTTTTATCAAGAAAGGGCGCATAATGAGTATTAATAAACATATACTACACTACCCATGAATTACTCTCATAGTGCGTATTGAACAGTTCATCTCCTCAAAATAACTCAATTGCTTAATTTAATACAACATTTCACCGGAAGCAACTGGTATAAATCGGCCATATATCTGGAAAGACTCAGGGATCCGGATCTCTACACATGCTATTTGCTTGATAGCTTTCTGGCCTAGCCATAAACGCCTGACTGCTTGCCAATCGAAAATAGAATTTAACACACAAGCAAACTCGTTGCAACTTGAGACCTGCATTAAAAATATTATTTGTGTTTGTTTTTAATACCGACGAAGTCAAGCTAAAAGTATTACCGATATCACATTGGTTAGAGAAACGTGGTAACTACCAAGATATCCCTCATAAATAAATGCTGATGCAATTTGTTTGCAGCATGTGCACTTTTTTCACAGTATTCGGGATAGGAACACCATTTTCGTTTTTTTACTTAAACTGGCAGGCATCCCTACAGATTACATATTATCTTTAAGAGCTTTATTGTGCAAAATGTATCATAGAAACCGCATTCATTCTTTCTTAAAGGGTCACTTATAAGACCAAGGGTGTTATCATTTGCACAAGGCGAATTTTTCTTTCCAATGTGATTTGGTCAGTGACATCTGACGCTTTATTTTTTGCATTTGACTGCAATGTGTACCAGAGCGGATACTTTCCTATACTTTTTTTTGTTTGACCTTGCTACGAACTGTGTCTGGATATGGCCTTCCTTTGTGTGTATGTTTTGCTTTGTGCCCATCACAATTTCTGATAAGGATTAAGATGCCAGTATTTTAATGTACATTTTGCATTTAAGAAAATTACATGAGAACAAGATATATTAACTGAATAAATGAGCTTAAGGTGATTTTTGATTAAAGAAATCTTATAACATGACTATTGTATTAAAATGGTGCTGCCAGTTGAGTACAACTCTCTCTTATTTTATTATATATTGCCCTTTTTTTATCCCTTTTTGAATATGTTTCATTTTTCTTGGGGAGAGGAGACAAAGCGTGAACCCAATAGAAACTATTTAAAATGGCACTGCTTAATTGGCTTGCTGGTGGAAGGACTAATACTTCCCAAGAAATAGGTTTTAAAATAATAACCACTGCAGAACATTACATGAATTAACATTTGGTTTGACATCTCTCTGCTTTTAAAGCTTTATTCCAGTTGTTACCTAACAATAACATTTAAAGGTCTTTCCATCTGTTCTAGGATTGCGAGGGCCAATGCTGCTAAATCAGTTTTCTACAAACTGGAAAAGTTGGTATGTGCTCAATATAAAAGTTCAACACTATGGCCCTGATTCACAAATGCAAACCTACAATTTTGTGTAAGTTTACATTGTTTTGCAATTCAAAAAGTATAAGTCAATCCTTGTGTTAGCATAGTTAAAGTTTGCCTGTGGACTAAAAGACAGTAACAGGGATAATGTTCTTATTTCTTCATCGCTCAATTTCATGTCCATTAAGTTGACTATTGTATTTGAGTTAGCATTTTTAGCGTATATATATATATATATATATATTCAGAGCAAACGTCCCTTGCTGGAGGAGGAGCGGCCTACCAGCTGGTGCATATGATTGGAGATGCACCATTAATCTCCTATAGAAAGGCACCATCACTCGGAGATACCTTGATCAACAGCCACTTCACAAACAAAAAGGAAGAATCTTGGCTGGAAAAAAGACAAAAAGGTTTCACTAAATGCATATCATGCAAAGCTTGCAAAATTGGAAAAAACCTAAAATCTCTAACTGATCCGAAAGGCAACCCTTTTGAAATACGGAACAAGATCACATGTGAGTCTCATTATGTTGTTTATCTTCTTGAATGCGACTGTGGTAAAAGGTATATTGGATCGACAATATGTGCTCTCAAAAAAAGAATGTTGGAGCACATTAGGGCCATACAAAATAAAGACCAAACGTACGCAATGGCTAAACACCTCATGTCTCATAAAAACAAAACCTGGCTCAATGTAAGATACTCGGGAATAGCCATGGTGTCAGAAAACGAAAGAGGAGGTAATCGCCTACAAAAACTCAGACGTTTGGAATCGAAACTAATAATAAGGTTCAAAACGAACATCCCGTTGGGTCTTAATGGGGACGAGGAACTGTATGTACACTTATAAAGGACTTGTAGAATCAACTAAGAGACAGTTAAAAATACAAAAGAATGTATCTGATCCAGTAATCATGATATCTATCTCAGAACATAAGTGGTCAATATCCAATTTGTACAAAGTAAGGGATGATAGATAACAAAATAGTAAGAAATGTATACTTTATGCTCGAACGCAGTGTCTGAGCAGCTTCTCTAAGTACATTTTGAATAGATTTTGAAATTTGAAAAGGGTCAAAGCTGACTAGAACAAAATGAGAAATTTATGTTTGTTGTTTGCCTCGTTGTTTTAATTAAGGTCATGCTCCCGCACCAAAGCACAAGCCACTGACTTGGGGCATAGCACTTAGCTATCACCCCAACATATGCATTTAAACATATATAGCGATGAAAGCATGTACAAAACTTACATCATGTACATTAGAAAAATTATTTCCTAAATCCATGAGGCACTAAGCCCAGTAACAATTAAAAAGGTCATAAATATGTGGCTTATAACTTTGGTGATAGGGAAATTGATAGGTTGAAACTCAACCTAGAATCAAACTACCCCTCCCATAATGCATCCTAATTGCCAATTGGGTAGTAAGGGTATAAATACTGAAAAGTAAAAACGGACTTGTTACTACCGTGATCAAGAACAGTTGTGTTCGAAACGCGTAGGTGAGGAAGTTTTTCTTAAAGTTGGTTTAAACAAGCTTGAAAACATCCGAGAAGAGTGCGGTGTCTTTTTTGAAATTACTCGAAAAAAAAAAAATATATATATATATATATATATATATTCACTGAAAAAACCATAGGTTATAGACCATATATAGTTAGGAATTAGCATTTACAAAACCTTGAAAATTCACTGAAAAAACCATAGGTTATAGACCATATATCGTTAGGAATTAGCATTTAAAAAACCTTATTTTACTCACACAAAACCATTGAAATTCCATATATAGTTAGTTGCACTAACTATATATCGCACACCCGCAATCCACTGCTGATGATGTCACATATTACATCATTCATGACATGGTCAGTGACATCACTGATGACATCACTGATGACATCTCAAATGACATCACTGATGACATCACTGATGACAACATCCAGTGACTGTATGTTTCTGTAAAGTTAAAATGTGTCTTACATATTGAAGAATGAGTGGAAGTATAAGTGTCTGGACAAAGGATTTAGTAGGTGCATGACTGACTGTATGAGTGAGTGATTAAATGTGTCTCACTGAGTGCATGGGTTAGTGACTAAACTGTCTTAATTTGTGCATCATTATGTCTGTTGTTCTGTAAACTGCTGCATGTGTTGATCAGTAGCTATATGAGTAACTATATGGGTTATTGATTGGTTGCCCAAGTATTTGTATGGGAGACTGAGTTTGTGTGTGGGTGGCTGGGAGGTGTATGACTCTGTGCATAGATGTGTGAGCAGTTGATTGACTAGATGTATGGGTTCAAAAGTGCATGTGGAAACAGCTGTATGGGCGGTTGACTGTGTGCATGAGTGTATTGGTGAGTGAATGGATATCTCAGTGCTACATGTCAAAGTAAGTACATATGTAAAACACAGTACATGTGAGAGTTGACATATATAAATAACTGTGCATAAGAGCCAGTGAATGTGTGAGTGGCTGTATGGATCATTGTGAACTTGTATCCAGGATTGTATAAGAGAGTAAATATGTTTTAGTATATGTTTGAATAAGTAAGGTGTGTATAACTGTATAGTTGAGAAAATGGAGGTGTGATTGATTGTTTGCATGACTGACTAGGTGTGTGTGTAACTTCATGGATGAGTGACAATCTGTGAGTCTGTGTTTACACTGAGTATGTCTAAGGTTATATTAGAGTCTGAAGAGGTTCATCGTATTATCACATGAATGATGTCATCAGTGATGTGATCAGTAATGTCAAATGAGATGTCATCAGTGATGTCATTTGAGATGTCATCAGTGATGTCATCAGTGATGTCATTTGAGTTGTCATCAGTATTGTCATCAGTGATGTCATATGAGATGTCATCAGTGATGTCATCAGTGATGTCACTGACCATGTCATGAATGATGTAATATGTGACATGATCAGCAGTGTATTGCGGGTGCGCGATATATAGTTAGTGCAGCTAACTATATATGCGAATTTCAATGGTTTTGTGTGAGTAAAATAAGGTTTTGTAAATGCTAATTCCTAACTATATATGGTGTATAACCTATGGTTTTTTCAGTGAATTTTCAAAGTTTTGTAAATGCTAATTCCTAACTATATATGGTCTATAACCTATGGTTTTTTCAGTGAATTTCAATGGTTTTTTAATGGCAAATATCAAAAGATTTAAAAAAAATATTCTTCATTAAATCGAAAAATATATTTTATATGTTTTTAATACAATTTTTTTATGTATTTTTTTTTAATTATTTTTTTTGTTTCGCTCCCGGTCCGCGAACCGGGTAGCTTCCCGTTAGCTCAATTTGTTGCCGCGACTCGGTCCGCGAACCGGTAAACGTTCCGTTTGCGCAACTGCCGCGTTAGAAAACAACATTGTGACGCGTCGCGTAAGCGCGACGTATCGTGTTGTCGCGTAATGCGTCATATGACGCGCCACGTTAGCGCACCCGGAAGTGCTCCGGTACGCGAAGCGAGGCGCGAAGCGCAGCTTCCCGGAAGCGATCGGGGGCGCGGCGCGGAGCGCGTAATCTAAGAATTACAGGTCATGTGACTTGTTAATAACACTTTTCATTGGTTCATTTCACTTTTGGTTTCTTAATGATGTAAGGCTAGGTCATGTGACCTAAAAATAACACTTTTCATTGGTTTAGAACTATTTTTTTTCCCAAATGATGAAAACCCCTCCTTGTTTCCTCACTCTGACTTTCATCTTTGTGAGAGGAAGACCTTTTTTCATTACTTAGCAATGGCAAGTGTTGTAGCTGCAGCTGGTGCACCACCACCACCTCCTAGGAAGAGAGGACCACCTCCTCAGGTTATCGTTCAGCAAGAGGAGGAAGAAGAGGAAGAAGAGGAAGAGGAGGAAGAGAGGCAGTTTTTGCGTGAAGAGCCTAGGAGGTCCCGTGTCAAAGAGAGTTTCATTTGGCAATTTTTCAAATATCCCCGGGGCCAAAAAAAAGTGAATGCCCGCTATGTAACTTGCCTTATCTGCAAAAAAGATCTGTCCAGAGGGACAGATAAAAAATATAGTTATGGCAATTATACCATGCATCGCCATATGGACAGGTGGCACCCTATCAATTATAGTGCTGCACAGGTACGTGACCTGCAGGATAACCCCCGTCCTGTGGCCAGTACATCATATCAAGAGGCAGTGACGGGACCAGAGGCGAGGGAGACGGTCCCAAATATTCAGCTGAAGTTTGGGGAAGTGAAACATGTATGCATTTATTGCGGACAATTGATTTGCTACAGGGAGAGTAGCATAAATTTAATCAATGCTGCTATTGACAATCACAAATGTCCAAAACGCCCCAGAAAATAAATTATCTTTTTTCTTTTGTTGCTCCTGTTGAGCCCTTTATAATGAATTATTTTTGTTTCCCCCCCCAAAAAAAACAAAAAAAATATAAAACCGTTCAAAAAATACAAAAAAAGTAAAAAAAATTCAGAAAAATAATAAAAAAATATAAAAGAACAAAAACAATAAAAAAAGTTCTTATCAGAACTACCTCCCCTTTTTAAAAAATTGCTACAATGTTTAGCACTCTGGCAACCTCTATTTCTTTTGGTTCGCTTCCCAGTTCGCGCGCCGGTACGCGAACCGGAAGCGAACCAGAATTTTTTTTTTTTTTAAAAAAAGAAAAGAAAGTATAAGGGAAGGAAACAGAGAGTAATATTAAAAGAAAGACAGCGAGAGGGAGTAACACAGAGATACTGTTTAATAGATCTATTTACCGAAGAAAAGATGTAAGAGGGTATAATTGTGAAAAACAAAATAGATAAGGAAGTGAAAAAAAAAAGGAGAGTAGAAGAATAATAAACAAGAGTTTCTTAGAGAATGTGAGTGAATGTTTAAATTAAGAAGAAAAACAGTAAAGGATGTGGAATGAGAGGTAGGCATAGAACCGGACTAAAAGAACAACCCTGAGGGAAAGTGTTAAGAAAACAGTGAGCAAAAGTAAATAGGAATAAAACAAGATGTATGACAGTGACTAAGGTTAAAACATGTGGAATAACAGAAAGAAAAAACAGAAAGCATAAAAGAAGAAGTGACATAAAAGGAATGATTGAAACAGCAAAGAAATGTAAATAACATAGGGGCATATTATCAACACAGGCGATACAATTATCGCTGCTTTTATCAGCAGAAAACTGTCGCTAAAGCCGCTTTTGCGGAAGAAAACTGCCGCTAAAGCAGCTTTTGCAGCAGTTTTTTGCCGATAAAGCAGTGATAATTTTATCGCCGGTGTTGATAATATGCCCCTTAGTGTGTTTGAACTACAGGGAGAAAGCATAATGAACAACTAGTGAAAGAGTGATGAGTCAGAGATAGTGAGAGTAATAGAGACAGAGTGAGTGAACAGGAGTGAGGAACTATGAGAACAGAGGGACTGAGAAAAGGAGTGGAAGGAGTAGAGTAAGTAAGTAATAGAAAAAGGAATGAGGGAAGTAGCAAAGGCAGGAAACTGACGGTTAAAGAAATGAAGCAGTGGAACTAATAGAAGTAAAATGTAATAGAAATGTAACGAAAAGAGTACAAAACACTTACCTTATAATTGTCGTTAACTTAGTCACTTGTTATTTTTATACTTTCAATCTGTGAAAGAAACAACAAAAATTTGAAAAATATTAAAACATGTATTTAAAAATTAGAAAAGACAAGGGAAAAGATTGACAATCATCCAATTTTACAAAGAAATAAAGTTAGAGATAAACATGCAGAAAAAAAGAGAAAGAAACGGTGATAAACAGTCAGAGACAAAAAGAAATTGAAATAGAGTAAATTACTAAGAGAAAAAAAAGGAAGATACTTTCAGTGACAGAAAAGAAGGATAGAAGAGAAAACTATATTGAAGTTGTGTAAGCTAGTAAAAGAAAGTGAGTAAGGTAAACTATATAAGGAAAGGGTGAATAAGGAAAACAGAGTGAGGGAGAGAGGAGACAGAGGAAGTGAAGGAAAGAGTGTCAGATACAGACTGAGTGAGGCATCTACACAATGTGATTCGTAATGTTAGGAAACACAGGTAATGTAATTGAAAAACGTGCAATTTTTTTTGCTCATTCCACAATCCCATCCATTGTGTATCCTTTGCTTAGGTATCTCATTGTGCAGAAGTAGTCTAGCATATGAAAGAGTACGCAGAAGGTGAGCACTGTATGCAACAACTTTGACACTTACAGAAGCCTCAGCTTCTCCATGCCCCCTACACAGTCCTAAATATATACAGTTTAAACTGACGGTATCTTGTTGCAGATGAAGTGAGGCGTATCTTGCAACATGGTGCATCTTTTGCACTGCTGCTGCGTCACAAAAGTGACGCAACGGCGGCGCAAAAGAGGCGCACGGCCATCATAAATCTGCCCCTAACATTTTAAATGATTGTTTCAGGATGCCGATAAGGTGTGGCCTATCCAGAGATTTGTTTGAGGTGAGGCCTACTCAGAGTTACAGATTAAATTTAGGCTTGTTGAAGAGTACAGAGGAGATAATACATGTGCAGGCCTACCAACAAAGTGAGTCATGTCCACTGCACTCTTGAACAAAGACCAGACCTCCTCTGTCTCCCTGGACAGGCCTAAACCTCATCTGCACAATGTGATTCGTAATGTTAGGAAACACAGGTGATATAATTGAAAAACGTGCACATATTTTTGCTCATTTAACAATCACATCACCTGTATTTCCTCAGCTTAGGTATCTTATTGTACAAATGTAGTCTAGCATATCCAAGAGTACGCAGAAGGTGAGGACTGTATGCAACAGAGCAATGTACATTACTCACCTCCCTTGACACTTACAGAAGCCTCAGTTTCTCCATGCCTCCTACACAGTTCTAAATGTATATCATAAATACAAAAAGTACAGAATTAATTATACATATTAAATGGTTTATTTTTGCTGTTCTCAGAATATATCAAATTTCACTTAAAACAGTGACTTGAAGGTATTCATCATATAACAGTGGGGAAAAAAAACACAATCAAAATGATTGTGTTTAAAAAACCCATATAACATAACCAATCAGAAATCAGAACTCCTTAAAAGTAACTTACTTTCCATGATGTCAAAGGATGTCCTATGAACAGCTTATACTCTGTTGTGCTGTTATTATTTTCAGCCCGTCACGTTCTGAAAGAAAAGCTCCATCGTTTTGACAAATATGTTACATACAATAAATGATTTCTCGCTCTCTACCGCACTTCTCCTCAAGGCCAAATCGTGTAAGAGTAATAACTCTTGAAATTCTTCTAAGCAAATCCCGTCATTTTCTTTTTCCGTAACTTTCAGAAAGAAAACGTTCAAGATCACTTTCACAATCCTGTACTAGTAATATTTTACCCTTCTTGCTCACTCATGTTCCACATTTCCTATGACACTGATACTGCTTACTATGAGGCACACTTACACTACCTCTATGACTACTACAATTATTTAATTCTCTACATCACTTTTAATCACAAAGCAATTTAAAACAGTACATAAAATTATATCAACTCCTAGAATCATTATAGGCCAGTTACCTACCCAAAATTCTTTCTTCTGAAAACAGAAAGTAAGAATATTTTTAAGTCAAAAGGCAACATTGTTTCATAGTCAAATGTGAATCATTTCCGAAACACCAGCTTTTTTTACATTTTCAATAAGCTGTGTAATAAGTGGATGTTGTCAAAGGACCATCATGTCATATAATAGCTGTAGTTAGAAATGTTCTTCCTAAAATCAACGACTGTGTAGCCACAACATTTGTAATTAAAGTTGAAAACTTACTTTCATCAGGTTTATATAGTTTGAATTTTTAAATGACATTATATCCAAAAGTTTGTTCAAAAAATGTAGACAGCGTTGCAGACTTACATTACCTCTACTCCATGTTTTGATTGCCTGCTTGAATTAGCTTATTAAAAGAAACAGTTTTTCTGAACTCATTCAAAGTGCAGTTATTTTTCCATGACGTCAAGTGTTATGGTAAGAATACAGTTTGCTTTGGGAAATACTCTGTTGTCCTTTAACTAATCCGTGCCCACCACTTTCTGTAAGACAACCTTCTTTTTTTTCAGGAACTACTTAAAACTCAAAAATAACTTTTTATTCTGTACTACACTTATCCTCAAGGCCAAATAGTGTAGGAGCCATTAGAACCTTTTGAAATTCCTCAGAGCAAATCCCGAGATTCTTTCTCTAAAATTTTGGTTGTAAAAACACCAGGTAAGAATTTTTAAGGTCAAAAGGCAAATTTTTTTTGAAAGTTAAAACAGAATCATTGCAGAATGACCAGCCGTTTCTAGACTTCAAATAAGCTGTGTAATGTCCTGATGTTGTTGAAGGACCGTCATGATATATAATTGCTGCAGTTACAAAAGTCCTTCCTGATATTGACAACTGCGAAGCCACAACATTTTTAATTAAAGTTGTCAATTTTGTTCCATCAGGCCTACATCGTTGGAACATTAAAATGACATACTGGCCATATGTTCGTATAAATAATGTGGACAACATTGCAGACTTACATTGGCTACACTCCATGTTGTGATCAGCTGCTTTTACTAGCTTACTAAAGGACACTGATTTACTGTCTGGCAAAGTTAAATATATAAATCTTTCAGACTCTACACTAGTAGTACTTGATACCCTACAGTTCTCGCAGTCATGCTGCCATTGATAAGAAAGGCCAAACAGATGATCTACATCTACACCTTCATCTTGCAATACATCAAGAATATACATTAAAAAATCCTGACAATCTTGCTGAATATTTTGAGAGAATTGCGTTTCACCTGAACATTTGTCTAACAGATTTCGAATTTCAGACACACTTTCTATTTTTGTTCGATCAGTGCTACATTTCTCTAACACAGAGTTCAGTAGACAGCAAAAACTTTGATCCGAATTGATCACAATCTGTTGTTTTAAAGTTTCTAGAGAAAAGACAATATTAACCACTACATTAGCATAGCAGTTGACACCAGAACTATTTTCAAATTGAAAACCAACAACATCTTCAACAGAATCCATTTTCTTTCTGCTTATAATTTTGAGTTCATCGACTTTTCGTCTTTTTGCTACAACCTCCCTACTATTGGTCACATTTCTTCGTTTCCGGCCTACAACACGTTTCTCAAACAAAGGATATTGAGGCAAATGTGGCGCATACTCTCTTCTTAACCTATTGTATTCCTTAACACAATCTAGATCCGCACAAATGTTTGTGACATCACACTCAATCAAGTACAATCCCGATAAAGTTCTGACTCGTGACAATGCCACATACGCCATACCCTCCTTGAACACAGAACTGCCAATATTCACCAATGCACTGTCTACACTTAAACCTTGCGATTTATGGATTGTCACCGCATATGCCAAGGAAACAGGAAACTGGTTACGGCGAACATATAAGTCTTTTACAAGCAAAAACCTAGCAGAGCAATGACCAATTAGCTGTACTTCCTCAAAGCCATCAAATTTAATTTTTAAAAATTCAATTCCATCTCTATTTCTGTATTTCTCAAAATCAACAACATTACCCATTGATCCATTTACCAGACCTCTTTCAACATGTAAATTCCTTCTTAAAATTATACAGCAATTTAAGCACACATTAAGAGTCTTTTCAAAACCAGCAGTTTTAGATATAGTCTTCTCTAATGAATCCAATTTAGATTTCAAATTCTCAGACAAAATAATTGTTGCTCCCATATGCTCTATTCTGTCAATAGCTTCCAGTTTCACAATCTCTTGGTTTTCTAAATTCAACATTTTATTGTTGAAGATGGCACATTCTGCAAGAGTTGGCATCAAACATATTCCAGATTTCTTCTCAGTAATTTTCCGAAAAATATTCTCTGGCAGAACGTCTTCTTCTGGATACAAATTTGACAGTAATCGTGCATGTAAAGCTTCTTTCCCATGCTCGGTCACTTTTCTGATTCTAACATCTTGTAGAATATTCTTATAATCTTCATCCTTCGCTTGACGCATATTTTCACGCAGTTCAGCATAATTGAAGTTTAACCATATATTGACATTGCCAATGCTCCCTAGGCACTTCCTGGTATCTTCATGCGTGAGCATTTTGAACAAAGGTTGTCCTTTCACTGGTGTCAGCTGCAGAAGATCACCGAAAACAATGATGTGTTTGCCACCAAATAACACATCATACTCTGTTTTGAGAACTTCTTGCATTCTCAAATGCACAAAGGCAAGCATGACATTGGAAACCATGCTTACTTCGTCAATGATAAGAAGTTTCATTTTCCTCAAGACTCTTGAAACTTCACAACAAGCATCTCCAGATAACTTGTGGTATTGTAATGTGTTATCATGCTCCACTGGCAGCATCAGTAGACGATGCAAAGTAATACCTTTAATGTTATGTGCTGCCAGTCCAGTTGGAGCGGTGACAACACAAGACAGCGATGACTCAGTCCTTTTCTGCAAATAACATGAAATTGCTTTAATGAGAAAAAATTTTCCAGTTCCTCTTCTCCACTCACGTACAGTCGGACAGGCTTCAACGACGTACATGAGCACTCTTTCTTCTTATGACTTAATCCATGATCAATTTGGTTTGTAACTTCGTCATATATTTTCCTCTGCTCAACGTTGAGTTGTCTTTCCAAATCTTCTAAGTTAACCACATCCTCCTGAGCATCTGCCATGGCTCTTTCCACTTCAATCATGGCAGTGGCAGCTTCATTTTCGATAACTGGTCCTCCTAGTGGATCCTGACTCAATGAAACAGAACTCTGACTGTCCTGAGAACTGTCTCTAGCAATCTCGGCTGCAATTGTTGCTTCCTGCTCGATTTCCGCATTCAATATTTCTAGATATTTTAGAAAAACAGGACATTCTATGGTCTCCTTGGCGGATTTGAAAGAGTCTTCGTAACAGAGGAAATCTCCAAGCAGTTCCTCTTCTGCACGCCAAGGCTTGATAAGTTGCAAAAGTGCTAAATAGAAAAACTATTTTCTTTCAGGAGATTCGCCACTCAATTTTAGATGGTTTACCAAGTGGCATTTTCTTTGCTTGACCAGACATCCCTCACTTCCAATTACAGCATACACTCCTTTATCAATATCTTCTTTGATGTTCCTCTTGAATATGTAATTTTGTAGAACCTCATACAGACAAACATTCTCGAGGTGACTGCTTCGATTTGGATAATATGTATCCAACATGTTGGTCTTCAAAATATCGGTACTGTTTGGCTCCTTTTCCGCCAAATACTCAATTTCCCGCACAGGTTTCAGAACTCGATTACGCGTTGCAGCAAGACCAAGACTCGCCCAAATGATACTCCTAGATTTGGCATAGAGACTTGCTGAAGACAACCGGTCAGAACATTCGTAAGCTCCGATTTCTCGATGCGACAACATCTTCAGACTGAAACTGTACAACTTGTTACTGAGGCTCTTTTCATGGGAAATGTCCTCCCACATATCCTTCAATTCTGTCTTTTCTTTTTTGGTGATGTAAGATGTCACATACCGAGCCACAGCCATACAGTTATCAGCCACAAACTGTATATCTATGTTAGCATTCCACATGGACAAAATCACTGGGTTGTAGTCGTTGATGTACTTGGACTCTTCGATCCTTTTCAAATTGTATGTATTTTTGGGTGATTTCCTCGTCACATTATGTCGCAGCGAAGACATCAAACTGTTCACTCTTCCTTTAGAAATCACCGGTCGTGGAAAGGCGAAACGACATTTTGTGTAGAACTTGTCCTTGTTTCTGAATTTACGACGACAGTACTTTCCACAACGATGGCTTTGGAAGCGTAAAACTTGTTCTCTTAGGCTTTTGTCTTCCTTTGTGTTTGGAACAGCACATGTAGAATACTGTTCTATGAAACTCATCACTAAGTCATCCGGATCTGTTCCAAATTTGGGTGCATCTTTGATCCATAGCAGCATATGTATATGAGGAGCACCTCTTGCTTGGTACTCCTTTCTCCAGAAGAAATCCAACACCTCTCCAAGAGGTGGATTTTTCTTGTTCATGATGAAAGACATCATAGCTTCAAATCTATGATTGAAGTACCTGCATACATTCACTGGATCCAAAGAGCACAGTTCTCCGGGTGTCTTGAATTCGATATTTTCAATGTTTCCATTTGCCTCTCGTAGAAATTCAAGTAAGTCTTCCCAGCCATACTCGGCACAGCTGAGAGTGAGGAACCATGTGGGAGTTCCTAAGTTCCTCAGCATACATTTTAAATCTCCATGTCGACGGTACCAGTACTCATTAGTACCACGCTGACATGCCATGAGATTAATCAGGTGAGAATCCAAAATACTGTCTTGCACATCGACTTTATCCATAAAGTCCCTTGCTGAGATATTTTGCATCTGTATACCACTTTTCAAGATGTGATTCACTGCATATGACAGTCCAGACAGATCGCTTTCAAACAGTAGATGAAACAAATAGGGAATGCATTGACGAAACCTAGGATCTTCTGCATACAATTGTGAAGTCCGGTATTCAGAAGCAGGAATTTGATCAGGTCGCTCATCATATCTAGCTCCTTGACCTGTTGGAAATAGTTGTTGGAAACACCGAGCTTCCAAACTTTCCTCCCAAACACTAATGGGACTCCATTTGGCTTGTTTCATTTGAAACAACTCAATAGCATTCCCCATGACTTCCTTGGAATGCAAAGGATGAACACTATAATGTTCATATATTTCTTAATTTTTAGAGGCTTCTACTTTCTCAATTTGTCCAGCACACAAATCGCTGTCCTCTTCTTCACTTACTTCCTCTTCTGCAACATATACATTCTTGTAGTACTTATTGTTTTTCTTCAAATACAATATTGCCTTTTTGACTTTCCTAACATCCACTAAATCTTGCCAGATTTTCTTACTCTTTGTCGGAACCCCATTAACTAGGATAACCAGAGGTTCCTCTTCCACTTTCTCTACTCCAATTGTATTAATGTTTTTCTTCAAATCTAGAGGCAAATAAACAACTCTTCCCTTTAATCCTCTCTGTAAATCTGATGGAGGCAATTTCCCTGTCTTTGGCTCCATTCGTACAATAGCCTGAAAGGGATGGACACTTTGAATCAAAATAGATTCATAAGTATTTAAATCCTTCAATTCAGAAGGAATCTCAACCAATTCCAGATTATTATGAACCGCTCTAGCAGGCATCTGGTTTTGATTTAATTTGTTACAACAATAAGTACACACACGTTGATCCGATCCCAAATCAAAACAATTTTCTACCATCAAGTATGTTGCGAAATCCTTCCATTCACTATTATTTTCCCTTTCACTTTTTGCATATAAATCCACTAACTTAGTCTGATTTTTATAATAAGTGCGTCGACAACACACACAAGTGAAATTAGGCCTCTCACTTGATTTCACCTGAAACGTGTCAATTTCCTTCTGAAAATTATCTGTACTGGAAACCTGTACACTCTCTTCCACATTACCTTCTTCTTCTGGGTCAATTTCAACATTCTTCTCTTTACTTGCAAAGTAACAAAACTCAATTTCTTCACAAATATTCTTCACATCTACTTCAGAACCATGCAAAAGAGCAGTGCATAATTGTTTAAGCATAATTGCTGGACTCTTAGCATAATACAACATTCTAACTAATTTCCTCACTTTATTATGATTCACTGCTAGCATCCTGAAATGATGAAAAACACTCTGGCATACTCTCCTGGAAAGACAAGCCAGTGAATGACCATGCAAACCTGTCATTTCTCTCACTCTGCAAGGATCTAATTCTTGCAACAACTTAATTTTCTGTTTTAAAGTTTTCTTATTAAATGTCCGTACAAAATCACAAAGCAAATTGATGGAATCCTGTTGCACACTGCAAATACTACTACACTTCCAGGTGTACACTGGTCCCTTAGGACGTCTTCCTAAAACCTCATTACTTAACACCTCTTCTGCCTCTGTTGACACAAGTTTTTCTTTTTCAACCGGACAACCATCTTTCACCTCATATGCTCGACCGCTGGTGTAAACTGCATGCACCAAATCATTATCCTGGAAATAACTCTCCTCATTAAAAAATGCCTCACAACTTGAACTATGCATCCATTCTCCTGAAAAAACTTCACAAAAATTACTACGATTAACTGTTCTCTTCCATCTACTATTTGTTTTGAAATCATAAATTACCTTGTTTAGTTTCCTAATTCTATTGATTATCAAAATAAATAACTTTCGCTTAATTTCGAATGCCTGATCAATAATTTTCTCAATGTTTCTCTTTCTCTTATAAAAAGCCACTTTCTGTTGACGTTTCTTAACATTTTTTAACAAATTGCCAATTATCCTGTTGCGGAACATTCGTCTACGAATGTCCCTAAACTGATGTTTCCTTCTACTACCATGCACAGAGTTATCTCCTGCTCTAGCAGTAACATTTTTGATTGGCCTTTCCTTTCCGTTTAAATTGTCTCTCTTTTTCTGGACTAAAACATGTTCTGCAGTGATACTTTTTTTTCTGCAAATGTTTCTTAGGAATGATTTCGTTGTCTTACCCGGAGGTTTCTTGGTGACTTGACGAGTTTTTATTGTAGAGGACTGCTGCAAGCATGTAGTAAGCTGCTGTATTTGACGTTTTGTAGCCTTTCGGCTTCTTTGCTTCGATGGCATAGTGTAGTTTTGAAATGATCTGCAGTTGAATCTGTGGTAAAATATAATAAAAAATGTTATTAACCACTATTATCAAACAGTAAATCAATAACAGTCGTCAAAAAATTAACACACTACTTGTCAATTCTACATACAATAATTTTTAGTGCATTGGCAAATTTAAAAATCACAAATAGTAGCAAAGAAATAGAATGCTTCTACATTTGACCTGTGCTCTTTTATATGTGAATCTGAACTACTTTTATTAGCATATTTCACTATTTTATTAAACACACTTCACACAAGCTGTTTTTAAAGTTGTGTTTGATTTTAAATGAAATGGTTAACATGGTTACTTTTCATTTCCAGTAACTTTTAAAAATAACTCTTTATAGTTCCATAGGCTCGAGCAGGTCAGCTTCCCACCCTATGTCATACAATTCTGACAAATCGGCATCCTCATCATGTTCTTCATCATCCTCAGGATTTAAATCATCCAAGGTATCTACTTCCACTGATGTTTCAATGACAAGTTCAATGATAATATCGAGATCAACAGTTTGCTCATTATCACTCATGCTTGATGTTGTCGTTATCTTTAAAAAAAGAGAACAACAATGAGATGTTGCAGAGTAAGAGACAAATCTCAGAGACTATAATATTACAATTGTTTAACAAGAGTAACATTTTGCAGATATTATTTAACCATGTCCAGCGATGCTGAGAAGGTGAGGCCTATGTCCAAGTTTTCAGTGAACAGGACTCATCTCTTCTTAACCTTGGATAAGCCTCACCAACTCTGTGTCCCCTGCTCATACTTAAATGTAAAGGGGCAGATTTATGTTAACTGGCGCATCCCCAGGGATGCAACAGTTAACGTGCACTGCTGCTCTGCCACCCATGATGTGCCGCATTTACAATGCGGAGCACCATTGAGCAAAAATAGCACAGATGCGTCACGCATCAGTGCCGCAAAAGCGGCACATTGCAGGAATCACGTCGTAAGCGCGACATGTCTACTACAATGCACAGAGGAGAGCCACACATTGCATGGTGCATCACTCCTTATGCCTGTTTCAAACAGGCGTAAGGATTTGACTCAGCAATGCCATAAAGCTGACTCAGTGAAATCTTCTAAATTTCACCGTGTTAGTTTTACAGGGCTTTCATACAAATTAATGCCCACCCTGCAACAAAACGCCCACATGAAACCCGACGCAGGTTTCATGTGGCACAGGACTTTACACCGTGACACATCTGCCTAGATGCATCAAGTTGTAAATATGTCTCAACATAGCGCATCTTTTGTGCCGCCGCTGCGTCACAAAAATGACGCAACAGCACTGCAAAACAGGCACACGGCCATCATAAATCTGCCCCTAACATTTTAAATGATTGGTTCAGGATGCCGATAAGGTGTGGCCTATCCAGGGGTTTGTTTGACGTGAGGCCTACTCAGGGTTACAGATGAAATTTATGTTTGTTGAAGAGTACAGAGGAGATAATACATGTGCATGCCTACCAATGAAGTGAGTCATGTCTACTGCATTCTTTAACAAAGGCCAGACCTCCTCTGTCTCCCTGGACAGGCCTAAACCTGATCTCCACAATGTGATTCGTAATGTTAGGAAACAAAGGATGATGCAATTGAAAAACGTGCAATTTTTTTTGCTCATTTCAAAATCACATCACTTGTGTTTCCTTTGCTTAGGTATCTCATTGTGCAGATGTAGTCTAGCATATCAAAGAGTACGCAGAAGGTGAGCACTGTATGCAACAATTTTGACACTTACAGAAGATTCAGCTTCTCCATGCCCCCTACACAGTCCTAAATGTATACAGTTTAAAGTGACGGTATTTTGTTGCAGATGAAGTGAGGCCTATCTTGCAACATGGTGCATCTTTTGCACCACTGCTGCGTCACAAAAGTGACGCAACAGCGGCGCAAATGAGGCGCACGGCCATCATAAATTTGCCCCTAACATTTTAAATGATTGATTCAGGATGACGATAAGGTGTGGCCTATCCAGAGGTTTGTTTAAGGTGAGGCCTACTCAGGGTTGCAGATGAAATTTAGGCTTGTTGAAGAGTACAGAGGAGATAACACATGTGCAGGCCTACCAATGAAGTGAGTCATGTCCACTGCACTCTTGAACAAAGGCCAGACCTCCTCTGTCTCCCTGGACAGACCTAAACCTCATCTGCACAATATGATTCGTAATGTTAGAAAACACAGGTGATGTAATTGAAAAACTTGCAAATATTTATGCTCAATTCACAATCACATCACCTGTGTTTCCTCAGCTTAGGTATCTCATTGTGCAGATGTAGTCTAGCATATCCAAGAGTACGCAGAAGATGAGGACTGTATGCAACATAGCAATGTACATTACTCACAATAAAGCATTTCTTTTTTTTAAAAAACGATTTTCTGCTCATAATTTGAAAACACAACACAGCTCCTATGTAGAAGCACACCCTGTCAGTACTTAAATTTGCCAAGCAAACATGGGGGCGTATTTACAAGGACCTTGCACCACGGGGAAATGACTTAAATTAAAATGGGGAAAATAAGATCAAAGTGACTCAAAGGCCTTGTAAATATGCCCCAAGCAGCCTATGAAACTCTAGCAGTACATATCAAGAAACCTAATGGACTTCAAGAAGTGTACACGGCCATCATAAATCTGCCCCATACATTTTAAATGATTGGTTCAGGATGCCGATAAGGTGTGGCCTATCCAGGGGTTTGTTTGACGTGAGGCCTACTCACGGTTACAGATTGAATTTAGGCTTGTTGAAGAGTACAGAGGAGATAATACATGTGCATGCCTACCAATGAAGTGAGTCATGTCCACTGCACTCTTTAACACAGGCCAGACCTCCTCTGTCTCCCTGGACAGGCCTAAACCTGATCTGCACAATGTGATTCGTAATGTTAGGAAACACAGGTGATGTAATTGAAAAATGTGCATTTTTTTTTGCTCATTTCACAATCACATCACTTGTGTTTCCTTTGCTTAGGTATCTCATTGTGCAAATGTAGTCTAGCATATCAAAGAGTATGCAGAAGGTGAGCACTGTATGCAACAATTTTGACACTTACAGAAGATTCAGCTTCTCCATGCCCACTACACAGTCCTAAATGTATACAGTTTAAAGTGACGGTATCTTGTTGCAGGTGTAGTAAGGCCTATCTTGCAACATGGTGCATCTTTTGCACCACTGCTGCGTCACAAAAGTGACGCAACAGCGGCGCAAAAGAGGCGCACGGCCATCTTAAATTTGCCCCTAACATTTTAAATGATTGATTCAGGATGACGATAAGGTGTGGCCTATCCAGAGGTTTGTTTGAGGTGAGGCCTACTCAGGGTTGCAGATGAAATTTAGGCTTGTTGAAGAGTACAGAGGAGATAATACATGTGCAGGCCTACCAATGAAGTGAGACATATCCACTGCACTCTTGAACAAAGGCCAGACCTCCTCTGTCTCCCTGGACAGACCTAAACCTCATCTGCACAATGTGATTCGTAATGTTAGAAAACACAGGTGATGTAATTGAAAAACGTGCAAATATTTATGCTCAATTCACAATCACATCACCTGTGTTTCCTCAGCTTAGGTATCTCATTGTGCAGATGTAGTCTAGCATATCCAAGAGTACGCAGAAGAAGAGGACTGTATGCAACAGAGCAATGTACATTACTCACAATAAAGCATTTCTTTTTTTTAAAAAACGATTTTCTGGTCATAATTTGAAAACACAACACAGGTCCTATGTAGAAGCACACCCTGTCAGTACTTAAATTTGCCAAGCACACATGGGGGCGTATTTACAAGGACCTTGCACCACGGGGAAATGACTTAAATTAAAATAGGGAAAATAACGTCAAAGTGACTCAAAGGCCTTGTAAATATGCCCCAAGCAGCCTATGAAACTCTAGCAGTACATTTCAAGAAACCTAATTGACTTCAAGAAACGTTTTTAAACACATGAAGTAAACTATTTATTCACCCACATTCATGGGGAAGTGACTTAAAATGCGCTAACACACATGAAAGCCTATTTTTAAGGCCCGTGCACCATTTTTGCGTCACTTTTAACATGGCTATGTAACTCAAAGAAACAAAGTCTAAATTTGCCAAGCACACATGGGGGCGTATTTACAAGGACCTTGTACCACGGGAAAATTACTTACATTAAAATGGGGAAGATAACGTCAAAGTGACTCAAAGGCCTTGTAAATATGCCCCAAGCAGCCTATGAAACTCTAGCAGTACATTTCAAGAAACCTAATTGACTTCAAGAAACGTTTTAAACACATGAAGTAAACTATTTATTCACCCACATTCATGGGGAAGTGACTTAAAATGCCCTAACACACAAGAAAGCGTATTTTTAAGGCCCTTGCACCATTTTTGCGTCACTTTTAACATGGCTATGTAACTCAAAGAAACAAAGTCTAAATTTGCCAAGCACACATGGGGGCGTATTTACAAGGACCTTGCACCACAGGAAAATGACTTAAATAAAAATGGGGAAGATAACGTCAAAGTGACTCAAAGGCCTTGTAAATATGCCCCAAGCAGCCTATGAAACTCTAGCAGTACATTTCAAGAAACCTAATTGACTTCAAGAAACGTTTTTAAACACATGAAGTAAACTATTTATTCACCCACATTCATGGGGAAGTGACTTAAAATGCCCTAACACACATGAAAGCGTATTTTTAAGGCCCTTGCACCATTTTTGCGTCACTTTTAACATGGCTATGTAACTCAAAGAAACAAAGTCTAAATTTGCCAAGCACACATGGGGGCGTATTTACAAGGACTTTGCACCACGGGGAAATGTCTTAAATTAAAATGTGGAAAATAACATCAAAGTGACTCAAAGGCCTTGTAAATATGCCTCAAGCAGCCTATGAAACTCTAGCAGTACATATCAAGAAACCTAATTGATTTCAAAAAACGTTTTTAAACACATCAAAAAAAACAATTATTTTCCCACATTCATGAGGAAGTGACTTAAAATGCCCTAACACACATGAAAGCGTATTTTTAAGGCCCTTCCACCACTTTTGCGTCACTTTTAACATGGCTATGTAACTCAAAGAAACAAAATCTAAATTTGCCAAGCACACATGGGGGCGTATTTACAAGGACTTTGCACCACGGGGAATTGTCTTCAATTAAAATGGGGAAAATAACATCAAATTGACTCAAAGGCCTTGTAAATATGCCTCAAGCAGCCTATGAAACTCTAGCAGTACATATCAAGAAACCTAATTGATTTCAAAAAACGTTTTTAAACACATCAAGTAAATCACTTATGTACCCACATTCATGGGGAAGTGACTTAAAATGTCCTAACACACATGAAAGCGTATTTTTAAGGCCCTTCCACCACTTTTGCGTCACTTTTAACATGGCTATGAAACTCAAAGAAACTACATCTATTTGTAAAACACTTGACACAAAGCAACATTTTAAATACACAACTTTCTTCATAAATTTATCCCTAAAGCATACTATTCTCTATCTAAATTAAATGAATCTTTTCTCACCTTAGCAAATACTTTTTGAGTTTCAAAACAGTCTCAGACACACACCAATTTTTCTGTAGCACAGCAAAGGGTATGCACTCCAGAGGCTGCAACCAACAATGGCACAGAAATGCTGTAATTCATCACACATATCTCTCATGTCACCCAATCAAAACTCTTCCCTCACTTTTTTCAAATCAACACCCTTCCCCCCTCTGCCCTTTCTGCCTTTTTTCCATAGCAACCATCTGCTGAAAGACCTCTCATGTTTGCAAGTTCACACAACAATGTTTCAATTGAACTCTGAACTCTCAGTACACCTGCGTATCCAGTGCAATCTTTCATAAAATGATTTTTTCTAGACCATTCAAATTACATCTTTCAAAGAACTCATCCATGCACCCTAACTTTCTGTTTCCAGCAATCAAAATCCACCAATCACTGCTACTGATTCATTAGCACAGAAAATCCACAGTTTTTTTCATTACATACTCCTACTGTTTCAACTGCCATTTCATTACCACACTTCATCTGACTGCAGCAGAACCTCCTCTCACTATGTTTTCTGTCTGGATTGTTGGACATAGTTACATCCATTGGGCTCAAAGGTATGCTGATAACAGAAATTTACACAACCTAAATTTACAAAATGTGGAAATCAACTGGATTGGCCACAGAGGATTAAGATGTCACCAATTGATACCATTGGTGAAAAGCTTTTTGCATTTGCCAAAACCTGACCTGTTAATTGTGCACTGTGGAGGAAATGACTTGGGTACTCTGACTGGGGTAGGTCTGGAAATGCTTTTAAAGGACACCTTTGAGCAATTGATGGCACTATTTCCTCAAACTGCCTTGGTATATTCAAATATATGCCAAAGACAGAAATGGAGGTGGTCAAATGAATTTTGTCCACAAATTGAGAAATCGAGGAAGCATGTAAATAAGTCTGTTTCAGCTTACATGAGAGACCATGGAATGGGCTCCATCTACAACAATACCTTGCGTTACTACATGCAAGATATCTACAGAGAAGATGGAGTTCACTTCTCAGATGAGGGGAACAGAGTTTTCATCCTGAATGTAAGACTATGTATTGGTACCTACTTATAAGTACCTAAATCTACCACAGACCCAAAAGCTCTTCTCAGAGCTACCCTAACTATGATCACTATAAACAAATTTTAAATGTAACTTTTTTTTACTAATTTTCACAATTTACGCTTTCCGGAGCGCTACCCGGTACGCGCACCGGACGCTAACCGCGCGAACATTTTTAAAAAAATGGGTTTTTTTCGCACATATGGGCCTCCTCAGCCACCCTCAGAAAACCTAGGGGGTCAGGATACATCTACCGTGCCCCCTTCTACCCATTCTGAACATTATTTGCCCTCCATCTTGTATCTCAATTCTACCGAAACACAAAATGGAGGACTCCCGTAACACTGCCGGTTCGTGTACCGGGGCACGCACCGGGAAGCGTTCGCTGAAAAAAGGTGGGAAAGTAATTCACAGAAAAACCACTGGAGACACTTTCCCCAAATATAGATTAGCTCATACTACATACCAATCCCTACCATTTTCACAAATTTGATTGGAATTCCATTTAGCCATTTAGCCTGTAGACCTCTCTAAATACCCTGAGGTAAATTACTTCAACAAACACATCTAAAGTGTTGGAATTGACAACCAATTAAAATGTTACTTTCATTTTCTACTCTTTTTTACCTGACATTTGATTGGTTATGTACCTGAATATATATAAAGAAAGAGAGAGAAACACAGCCATTTTGACTACTACTTCTTGAAGTACATTGCAAGAGCTTTTTCACTGACAACTTAAACTTGTTTTTAAAAGGTAAGATGTTATTTTGAAAACTAAAGTATATTGTGCACTTTAAGTTAATACGGAAAACTTTTTCTGATAGTTATATACTATCCCTCTGTAATAGTTATAGATTTAGATAGACTTTTCTGTTATAGTTATGGATGGATTTAGGCTTGTCTTGAATAATTATGAATTTACTAAGGTTTCATCACATACACCTTTTTATATTTCTACTACCAGTCTGATACCATACACTGCCCAAAGATAAATTCACTGTTAAATTAATCCCAACAGTGCCCTATCTCTACTGATATATATATATTTTTTATGAAAATTTCAGGCAAAATGTAAGGAGAACAAAAAGTGTCATTTGAAATTGTCCTTGAAGAGACCAATCAAGAAAACATTGAACCAAATGACATTGAATTCATGGATGAATCACAGGACCATGAACTACTACAATGTGTACAATCTGTAGATTTCCTCCTTCAAAATGAGGGCATTTCAGACACTCAAATGATGGAAGTTATGTTCACTGAAAATGACGACATTTCGGACAGTCAAATGTTAGATGTTCTATTACATTTTGAAAAACAATCACAAAAATAAAAAAAAACAACAAAATGAACAATCAATAAACATACAATATTTGAAAAGTCTATCATTCTTTTTTCCTCATAGTACGCTCCCCGGACCGCTTCCCGGTGCGCGTACCGGGCGCTCCCCACACAAAAAAACGGAAAACATTATTTATTTTTTTTGCCCCGCGGGGCCCTTTTAATGCCTCCACATCAAACCTAGGGGGTCAGGGAGGATCTACTATGCCCCCTTATGGTCATTTCCCCCTTTGTTTTGGCCTCCTCTTGTCTCTCGATCCTACCGAGAGACAAGATGGCGGCCGCTCCGGACTGTTTAGAATGTTGACAGACACCGGAGAGCCAATCAGCTTCGCTTCGCGAAGTTCCGTTACGCGTCAGGTACGCGAACCGGGGCGCTAATCGGGGCGCGCTTACAGATATATATATTTTTTTGAACGTTAATTTATCAAAATCCACTGGAGCACATATATTGAGACCTAGCAAAGGCTCATCGGGCAAACAATATCTACAATTTTGCCAAGTTTCGTGGAAATCCATTCAGCCGTTCAAGCTAAAAGTGAGTCCAACCGCCCTATGGAAAATTGCATGGGAAAAACGCGTTTTGGGACCCCCCTTTTTTCTCGGCCCCCCCTTGACGAAACCCCCCCCAAATTTTCAGGGGCTGCTCAGAAACAAAATGTGCCATTTTCCTGAAAATTTAAGCCAATTCCGTCCTCAAACGCCAAGTTATTCGACATAGAATTTTCAAAAATCCCATAGGAAAAAAATCCTAACTATATATACCTACTGGCGACCGCCAGTAGGTAATATATATATATATATATATATATATATATATATATATATATATATATATATATATATATATTTATTCACTTTAGAAAAGCAAGGGTTTCAGGGACATTATTGTTAGGCTCAGCTTTAGGACTCCACACATAAAAAGACAGCCAGTCATAAATATACTACTCGTAAGTTGCTTTGTGAATTGCAAAAAATCGTAAATATATACAAAAGTGTTAACGGCCCAGATTCATGTTCTAACTATTTAATTAAAATACACAATTGCATTACATAGACCAACAGGATCTCTCTTTTGTTTAGGAGACTAGGAAGGAAATGCTTGATGATATGGCTTAATGTAAGACTCTGTTACCTTCCATAACTTGTACTAAATCTGCGTTTTTCTGCATGGTCATAAGAGATGTTTCACCTTTATTTGGACCTTATATTTGGTCTCTTTTGGACTGTGCACTTTACAACTGCCAAACAGTTGTAAACTGCCTTTTCTTCCAGAGCTTGCTGGTGATGGTGGTAAAAACCCTTGATTGAGAGTCCGTGCTGAATGAGGATGTCGAAACAGACCACCCACTGGAACTGACCCCCAAGTATGGACCCCCGTGGTTTGACAATGCTGAAGACCTGTGGCAGTTCCTGATGGGGCCTGTGACAACATGGGCTCTCTGCTGTGCCCAATTAGGCTGACCTCTGTATTGGCTAGTTGCAGCCGACCGGATGGCACCCTGGAGCGGCCGAAGAAGCGGTCTGTCTACTACAAGATGAAGCAGTTTGTTGGACCGTAGTTCCTTGGTGCTTGTCACTGTTCATTTCCTCATTGCCTTACCCTGAGCAAGTGGTCCATTAGTAGGTGGAAGAGAGCTTGAGTGCAGCTCCACTGCATTGTGAGAGGAGCCACCTCAGAGTTGAAGGGAGGTCCTAAGCTTGTTGCAGCAATTCTGCTCTCGACTGAACTATGCTTGGAACGCAAAGCATCAGTATGTTGGGACTGATGCACTATACTACCTCAGTAACTATGATTCTGAGTCCGACTACCTAATAGTGCCTCACTTGCCCTCGTAACCTTACAGGACCAAGAACACAACACTCTCAACCCTCTTAGGGATCCTCTGTAACAGGTCATACCCTTTTGTTCTCTCACTCATACTTGTTGAGAATAAGATAACCAGGAGACACAAAAGAAGTTTAGAAAATGTATTAAACTAGTGTGCTGTGAAATTCAGTATATGTGCCATTATTAAGAAACAAATGCATGCTAAAAATACTGCTAGCTTGGTTAATAAACCATATACCAGAATAGCCTAAGCACGCTGCCCTGCTGCTGAAACAAATAATTAAACATAAACATATCTTTGGGATTAGTGGTGGACTCCTTACCTTAGAATACACAGGTTGGAAGTTCCATATCCCAGCACAAACAGTGTTCTTGTCTCAGAACTCTAACTTCATGTGTTGTTTTTTGGCTCCTCTGCTCATCCATATGACAAGACGTGTGCACATAAACAACAGCTGCATTTTTGTGTAATGACTAGGTGCTAGTGCCTGGCCAGAAAGAATAACAAGGTACATTGGGCCCGATTCACAAAGGTAATGTGAGACGAAAGTCTAACTTTACGACTTTCGGTATGCACAAGGGGCATTTACTCATTGTAAATGCCGTTTGTGAGTACGCAAAGTTGTAAAGTTAGACGTTCGGTATTCACAAAGGGCATTTAAACATAGTAAATGCCACTTGTGAATACCGAAAGTTGTAAAGTTAGACTTTCGTCTCACTTTACCTTTGTGAATCGGGCCATAGTTATTTGACCTTGTCTGTGGTATTCAGACTAAATCCCAGGAAAAGAAAAAAATGCAAAGACATATGCAGGTTCTGTGTGAAAATACACAAAGTAAGCATGTTTATATAGTAGCTTGTGCAAAAGAGAATGAGGCCTATAATATGCACAACTAGGCCAATATAGGGAAAACTACAGTGGTCTCTACAGAAAACACACAGCACCATCCCTGTGGTCAGATAATAGCACTAGAAAAAATACTAAATATAGTGAATGCAATGTGACACAAAGCATTGCTTCAGAAATGTTAATGACTGGAAACAAAGATTAGAAGGACAAAACAATTTGGAAAAATAGTCAAATTATAGTGCTTCAGAGCAATCCATAGTGTTTCTCATCATTTCGTAGGCTGAGGACTCCATGAAATAATCTGACTCCACACATGATGATTGGTCAACAGCCCAAGTCACAAGCTCCAACGAACAAACATGCTCTCTGGTCTCATAGAATTCTGAGATGGTTACAGGGCAACCTGCATCCATGTGCTGATGCACATGGATGCACATGTTTCCTCATAGGTCAAAGGCTCAAACCTTGCATTGTGTAGAAGTCGCATGCACAAAGGACAGTTATGAAAATGGTTACCTAGGGAGTCATTAGTAGTCCAAAGTCCAAAGCAGCAGGGTTTGCGAAGCCAAGCATATGTCCAGTGGCCATTCGAAAGGGCACCAGATGCAGTGAAACACGGGTGGCAGGCAGGGAAACCAGGCAGGCTGAAATGTCAAGGACCAATCAAGATCCAGTTCCTGTAGTCAAAGCATTCCACAGATTTGAAACATACGCTCACAGTAGTGTTGGAGAGATTTCACTTCCAAGGCAGCCGCAAAAGTAGCATCTATTACAGAGAAGCAGGAACAGGATGAGATTGCCACAAATGAGGAATAACAATAACTGAAATCCTCAGAATACACTAGAGAAAATGGAGTTGATAAAAGCCAGGATCACTCCAATGATGGTCTGAAATGAACTAACGAGGACGTAGCCTTCAACCTTAAAAAAGGCAAGGCCGGCCGCACTAGAGGCCTTAAAGATTTGATGCACTAATTCTCTGAAATGCAGGGGAAGCTTAGTACTTAAAAACAACTGTATTTCACTAGATGTTCTAGCCACCTGCAATTCAAAGTTCTCACGAGCAGATGTAACAGCTACTATTTGCTGAAAAATAATGCTTTGAGTCTGCTCAGCTTGATGAAAGCTGCCTTCAAATTTGAAATGGAAGGCCATAATCAGCTATCTACAATCCCATGCGGGGTGGGAAACAGGACATTGTTGCAACAAGTGACTAACTGAGAAACTGATAAAATATGAGGGTCTCCAGCCCCCATTTCGCAACACTCTTGATCACTAAGCATGATATAACTCCTTTCAGCGAGTACCGTAATTGAAGGGAGAAATGCTGGAACTGGAATTCCATTTAAATAACAAGTCAAGTTTGGGGCTGAAGTGTTGCATGTGTTGTGTATTGTATCGTGTTTATAAACAAGGAAACTTCCCAACAGTAGCGTTGCAATCTTCACCAGAAATAAATACTTCCTTATTGATACGTTCACAACAGTACGTAAAGGGCAGTGACCATTAATCATGTTTGTAACTGCTACCTAGTGGTTCATATCTACCTTCAGGAAATGTTTTATGTAAGCTGTGTATTGGAATATCTATACAGACAGTGAAATACCTCTATGTATTAACCACACCGCCAAAGGATCTTTGGCTATGGTGGATGGGAGTTGTTCAAATTTTCCTAAATGCAGCACTATATATGTTGCGTCTTTAATGGCAATTAATTGCTGATCTGTGCTAAATTAAAAGCCAGAAACAAATCACTGCAATTTAAGTAATGCCATGGAACATGCCCATTTTTGAGTATTTGAAGTGTTCGCCAAACTACATAATAGATCTAAGCTGACTTTGCCTATGACATAACGTTGGCATGTCACTCTGCACAATATCAATAACAGACAATACAATGTTGTTTGAGTTGTTAATACGAGATGACAATGTGTTAATTCTATTATCCACAATAGCAAGCACTTTGTTCAAATTATTTTGGTTAATTTCTCTTAACCGTACAGCAGCTTCCATGTGGGATTATTTCCAAATGTCATTATAAGTAGCATATACGCATCTTTTAGAACTTGGGGATTTGGGACCTAAAAGAAAATCTGATAAATTCATGTCCTTGGACAAAAGATAAAGATGTTGTTTCACTGTAGATAGTGTGGAATGTTCTAACCATTGTTGTCTTAACTTGTCCACTGAATAGGTGGTAACAATACCAGAATTTGTTGACTGAGAGTATCTGGGATCAGGTCTACTTGGTTTAAACTCAGGTGTGGAATTAAGAAAATGAGCATGACAACCAGTCATGTCCACTGGTCACAATAACCACCCATCAGGACTCGAAAATGAAGTATGAAATTAACCATTCTGCACCATGCCATATATTTGTTCTTCTGTGTACTTTGCCAAACTCTACCAATTATCAAAGTGGGCCATGGAGGGAATGGTTTTAATTTTGCCAATCCCAAACAAGGAGTCTACTTGATTTTTTAATTCAGAAAAAAATAAGGTTTCTTTATCCTGAACCTGACAGGACTTTATACCCCAATTCGATTTCTATTCCATAGTGACCTTCCAGTAATCACAGCCTTTTAAGGCTAACTGATTGACGAATGCAGTGGCATACACAATCTTAGTTTGAGTAAGCATATATGTTTTGGTGTTCATTTACAATAATATGACTTTGGGTCTGAAGTGCTGTATCCCATAAAGTGAATATATTCATCTTCTTACTTTTTGGAACTCTCTTGAGTGGGAGTTAGACAATGTTCCCTTTGTGTATAATTAAAATGGAGACACTGTTAAGTTGTTCTATGTAGAAAATGTTGTCTATAAGGATGGTAACAGAACATATTGGCTTTAGTTAGCAGAATTAAGAAATAGATACTTGTGGAGGTATGTCCTTTCCAAGAAGCGGTCTCAGACATGAAGTATAGATTAAACAAAGTTTATTCAGGTATAGGCTTGTACAGAGACCCCATAGAGCAGAAAGCTGAGGACAAGTGCTGATGTGTTCAAACAGCACCAGGCAACCCACATTCTAGGCAACACGCATTCTAGAAGCTAAGGGCTGTCAGAGATGCTAAGAACACCACAATTCACTCATTCAAAAACAGTGTAATATTCTACTTCAGAAAGCATAGAATTTACAGTGTCAACATGCTGATCATCCAAATGCAACTCAGGTATAATTACATCACCCATAGAAACCTTGAACACATATGGTATCTGCAGGATCTCCGTCAGACTGAATATGTTGAGGAACTTTATCCCAAACAATTTCATCAGTTTCTGGAATGGCTGCAATGTTAACTAGGAACAAGTCTCTTCTCAGTTTATGCTTTGAAGAATGGGGGTGCCAACACCCCATTGACCAGTTCTGTAGTAGACCAATCCAGGAGGTAATGTCCATTGATTAGTAGAAAAATAGGCATAAATCCAATGTAGGTATGATCCAGATATATATCTAAAGTGGGACCAGAAAAGTGCATTTTAACCATGAAATTACAACACAAATTCATGCTAGAGGTAGATGCCAAACAGAAGAACTGTCAGAAGAAAAATCATCTTGTTCAATGTAGTACCCAGAGGTACTCAGCTGAAAAAAGGAGGTTAGTATACAGCAGTAGGTCTTGAAAAATCCAACTTGAATAGATTTACCAATGGTGATCATTATAAATGACATCTGTAGTAATAGACATAATACTAGGAGCTGGGATTTTACAAGGGAAATTGTTGGCGGAGGACTCAGCCGCCCCTCCCCCAGATGGGGAGTATCAACATTGGTGGGGCTCATAGGCTGTAAAGAAGCATCTTGCAGAAAAGAACTACTATTATGTGGCATACTATGAAGTATCAGTCACATGATGTAGTTTGACATATTCAATGGAGACAAAGAGTTTGTCTTTATATCCCGGGAGCGGTGGCAAAATCACAGTTCGAGTACCTTGAAGACCAAGGACCGGAACAGGATTATGGTACGTTGGGCCGAATTCCTTTTTGATATCCACCTTTTCTCGATCCAGATCCCCATTTTTTGGAAACCAGCCAGAAACTAGAAAGGGATCATCAATAGTCAAAGAATATGTTGTAGACTAATGGTCTTGTGAGTTTGCTTTGTGTAAATCTTGTAGCTTCTGTAAGACATTACAATAGTTATCAATGTCATAGGTTTCAGCAGCCGCCACAACTTCTGGACTGTCAAGGCCTGGAACATACATCTTGAAGCAAAAAAGCACTTTGTATGGGGTCCGTCCACTCAGAGATCTTTTAGGGAGGTTACTTATAGCTTGGTGAACCCCATATAGATGGTTCAACAAACCACGCCCTGTATCTAGTACCCTAGATGTTAAGGACTGTTTTAAGTCATGGTTCATTCTCTCAATAACCCTTGGGTCTATATGGAGAAAAAAAATGCACTTGCACATCCATGGACTTTAGCGAATCATGGTACACTTTAGAAGCGAAAGCCGTACCATGGTCCATGTGGAATTTGCATAAGGCAAAAGTCCAAATGAAGACTTGCAAGTATTTAATAACTGTTCATGCATCAGTCAAGCTCTTTGGCCAAACCCAGAGGAATCTAGAGCAAGAATCAACTGCAACCAAAATAAACTTGAACGCAGTATCCAAAATAAGGGAACCACAATGATCTAAATAAATGTAACCGAAAGGTTGCTTAACAAAAAAGAGTTGTGTCTGCGATGGTTGAAATACAGTAGAGCTTTTAATCTGCTGACATATGTCACAACATAAAGCATATTTTCTGTTTTTCTGGTATAAACCCTGCCACCATTATCTTTGCTGTAAGAGTGAAATGGTGGTGTGCAGCAGCTATGCCTTCATGAGCAGCTACAATTAAATCATGTTTGCAGTCTACGTTGGGAATTATGCGATTACCAATGACAGGAATAGCCACAAAAGGATTACGCTGGCCATTTAAATGATATGAATATTTAGAAGGAAACCCTCTTGGTAAAGTAAAGAATAGTTCTGCTTAGAACCTGTAGCAAATTGAGCAGAATCGTTACTATGAATGATGGATTTATATTGGTCAAGAGGCAGAAGCAAAGAAGGCAAATTAGAAACATGTTTATATCGTAATAGTTCTTGAGTTTTCAAAGAAGGGTCAAAGACAAAGTCTACAGCCATGGCTGCTAAGGAAGAAGCCCATTGTATCCACTGAGGGTGAAGGGCTTTGCATTTGGAACACTGGCTTTTGTGACAGTCTGTTAGCCTTTAAGGCAGGCACAGGAGAAATGACAATAAGGCATTTACCTTGAGCAAATGGACATTCCTTCAGGATGGCCATTTGTGCTGCAGCTAGGATTTTTCCAATAGAAGCAAAATGCATTTCCACAGGCGAATATAAATGCAATTTGTAAAATATGGGTACTGTTTCTCCTTCGTTGAAGGTGACATATGTAAAGCCAATTGCACCCAGTAAATTTGGATGCCTAAGTTTGTAGTATTGACATGTGTATGTACATTGCTTGTTTAAAGCAAATCAGATTGTAAAGATCTGAGTATTTCAGTACGTTCTGACATACAGTATGAAGTGGAAAAATCTAGGCGTATTAAAACATAAAGAGGTTTAATTCATTGGACATAATCAGGTATATGAGTCCTGACAAAATTAAAAAATTCCAGCAGAGACTGCAATTTTTTAAGTGTACTTGGAGGCTGTAACTGAGCACACCTTTCTAGAAAATGAGGGCCAAGACTTTTACCCTCATGTGTAAGTTCATATCCTAAGAAAAGGACACTGAGAAATGAAAGATTTTTGGGAATAAAATTTATAACGAAGGTCAGGTAAAAATGATTTATGTCGTCAACTCTTGCTAAATGAGGGTTCAATTCATTGCCCTTTAAGTATATGTCATCCACGTAGGACAGAGCATCAGGGTCACTTTCATGAAGAATCGATATAATCTGTTCTGTAGAAACTCCTAGGCTATTCTTAGCGGGAGTTAGGATGTGTGATGGGACCCCCTCAAAAAGTTAAATGTGGCCAAGGAACAGAGGGGAAAAGAAAATCAACACTATAAGAGATTGTTCCAACATCGGCCATAATCTTTTAACACTGGTATACATCCCATACTTAATTTAAAAAAGGTGACAGATACATGACAAGCTTTTTTTTAGTTTCTTCAAAAATATTAAAAAAAAATATTTTCAATTTGTCAATACTTTCATAGTCTTCATTATGCTTTTAATTTATAAGAAACATTTCATCACAAATACAGTTTATATGTATGTACATAATTCATACAAAGGAAGAAAAATCTAATGTAATAATACATGAATACAAGAAATAACACAAAATACTTTAAGTAAATAGGCCCCTAGAATCATACACTCAATCACACAGAGACTACCACGATCATACCCATACTTCATTCAAAACCACAACGTCTGAAAAAGAGAAAACTGAAATTTAATTGGCAGAGTCGTCACACCAATTGGTCGGTCTCAAACATGAGACCCCGCACTGGGTCGATGCGCGTTTCGGCGGCTCAAGGCCACCTTCCTCAGAACCTCTTTCACGCAGTCCAATCCACTAATCCAGGGGACCTAAAATGTATAAACAATACTGTCACCATAAACACTCTCGAATGAGTGAAAGAGAGCATTGAGTATACAACATTAGAAACATTGCTCAGAGTAACACAGTAGTTCTACACAAGACCAAGTATTGGATGAACCTTTAGGAGATATATACAAAACAGAGTTGTCAGAAAGATAATAATGAGTTTGTGAAATCCTAAGAAACTACCCAGTGCTGTACTTATCTGGAAAGCGACATCTATAATTGTCAAACCTTTGTACAGACGATTCTACAATCCACTTAATCCAAGGAACGTGTCAAATTTCACAAAATTCTATTGAAAAACAATAAGCGTGGCACATTTTTAAGAGACAAACATCTACTTACGATTAAAACAGATTCTTGTTCCCAGACCTTGGTTCACAATATCATAGAAATAAAATTACGTAACCGATTGATTGAGAAGGTTGGGTTAAAAAAACCTGAGAAACAAAGTAACCGCTGCTCCAGGGACTGGATGATGTTGATTATAGAAACAGCCAAGGAAATAGCATCTACCCTTCTGCAGGGAATTAACGACTTAGAAGCCAAACTCAGCACATCCACGGCCGTGGATGAAGCCAAGAACAGTCTTGAAAAAATTCAAACAGAGATGAAAGACTTTGCTACTTACCTCACAAATAACAAAACAGAAAAATTACGAAAAGATGTGAGATGGTTCACCAAAGAAAAGATTTACCCCTACCTCACTCGCAGTTATTATCAAGAGGGAGTACAAGGGAACTACAATTCGAACTTTAATGGTTACCAAGGTAAGAAATATACCAGCTATTCAGACTCGGGCTCCTCCGGATCTGATGGTGACAATTACCAAGGCATGAGTAATGGCCAATATAACTCTAGACCATTCAGAGGTAGGTCCACCCAACGACCATTTCATGGAAGGGGTTTTTTACCCCGGGGCCAATATCGGGGAAGGAATGTACGGTGGCAGGATCAAGGAGCTCAAGCCCAAATGAGCCCACAACCTCCTCAACAGTATGTAAGTACCCGCAACCACCAGTAATGGTGGTAGGAGGCATATCAGGGTCCCCCTTGGTTACTGCTGCAGAAAATTTGCCTATCTATAATCTTTCATCTATTTCACTTAAACCTGAGGACATAGAGATCTTGAGCAAGGGTTTATCATTTGTTCCGAGTGTACACTTGAATAAATTTAAGTTACATGAGGACCTATTTGCCTTTTTTAGGAAGGTTAGATTGAATAGATTCTTCTCGGACCGTCCTTCAAGTAAAGAAGATAACAACTTATCTAGATGTAAACCTCCATCAACATTCACTCCCACGTTGGACATGGTAGGCACCGAAGTGCGTATCTTTGAACAGAGTGTCCTTCGCAGACCCAAGATGTATCGTGATCACCAGGCGCCAACAAACTGCCCTAGCATCTGGTTAGTACGCTCACAAAGTTTGAGTATGCTAGCAAACTGCTTAAACATCATTTGCTCCCCACCCTCAGCTATGATCTGCCAGTTTATGTCCAGTGTAGGTTCTGGTACCATGCACACCCTCACATCATGTTGTTACCGCCATACAGCGCCAGCGACCTAGTTATATCAAGTGTTGGTCGTCTAGGTCGGTTGATGGGCACTGCACACAATGTACCCTCAATAGTGACCAGATGACAAAGAAACCTCCAAATGTGTCTGGCAGCAGATTAACAGACGGAAGCGCAGTCAGTCATCAATCAATTAAGCGCCGATCCCAGCCCAGCAGGTCCGGTCCCTTGATCATGCCCGCCACTGTTAAATGAAATCCAGGCCTCCGAACACTGGACCGGCCTCTGCTCCCAGGCTGTGACCCTTGCCTAGGCCCACGCCCGCCTACGCAGCCGCAACCTGGGCCGAGCCGCACCCCACTCACCGCAGCCAGCACCCACAGGCACGGCACTTTCAGGCAGCGTCCATTGATCTCACAGTGCAGCTGGGATCCGCAACCCAGAGGCAAGCGATGTGTGCTTCGTCCGGTCCCGGAAGCCCCCGCCGCAGTTGTCGAGCGATCCACCACACTTCTCGACCTGCACAATTGGTCTCTCAGCACTGTAATGCAGTGGGGATCGCAGGGCGGCAAACTCCAGGTGCACAGGGCTCTGCACCGCAGATCAGGTGAGACGCGCCGATACAACCTCGTGGTAGCTGCCATTATCTCTGCAGCGCCGTCCGATTAGCGAGGACTGCACTGACACTCACTCAGCGAGTATTCAGGGCACAAACTGCTCCCAACGTGTGCTGGAAGTACTCACAACCCTATGTAGTGGCCCAGAGGACTCAAATTCAGCTTATTTCAGGCAGATATTGGCCGAATTACAGCTCAGCTGGGCCGAGCCTCACACAGATGTGGCTATCCTGCTGTGCGTCCTCTAGTGCCCCCCCGGCAAAAAGATAAACTTAAATACTTGGGTATTCTATTAGACAATATTGTAAAACAAACTTTGACTTTGAATTTTGAATCTACTTTGATATATATCAAGGTTAAAATTCAAAAGTGGTCCTCCTTGTGTTTATCTTGGTGGGGAAGAGTGGATGCACTTAAAATGATTTTGCCTCCTAAACTGTTTCATATTTTTTCAAGGATACCTATTCAACTCCCTCCTAAATGTTATATAACTGTAGACAAATTTTTGTCCAAATTTATTCGGAATAATAAATCGCCTCGGGCAAGTTACAACATTTTTTTAATTGTCTAAACTAAATGGAGGATTTGGCCTACCAGATTTTCTAAAATATCATAAAGCATTTATTTAAAAACAAAGTATTTTATGGTTTCAGCATTCAGATCTTAATAGTTCACCTGCATGGCTACGCATTGAACTGAATTTATTATCACCTTTTCCTCTAAAACTTTACTTACAATGTCCAATTCTTCTGTTTTTTTGAAGAAATCAGTAATGTTGAAATCTACTCGATTGATTCTACGTGATTTAGAATCTATTTTCCAATGTTCTATTCCTAATACATTGAGTTTAACGCTATGGTATAACCCATTAGTAAAATTAGTTCATCGTATAGCTATTTGAAATTCATGGATAAAAGTGGGCCTTTTTTTTATTAAAGACATTTATTACAATGATGTCTTTTTAAGTTTTGAGGATTTAAAACATAGATTTCATTTCCTACCATCAGATAGTGTTAAATATGATTAGCTTTGTAACTCTTTCCTTGACTCCTTCCCGAATGGCTTTCCTTCCTTTGTTTCTTCTGATTTAGAAGTGTATCTCCAAACAATTAGGTCTTCTTCTCATACAGTGTCATTATTATACAAAAAGTTAAATATTTCTGATGAAGATAATATCAATTTCCTTTGTACCTTCTGGAATGCAGGATTAGAGTAGTCCTTACCTTTGGACACATGGAGGAAGATTTGGGTGAATTCTGTTTCGGGTTGGTTGCATGAAACATTATACAAAACTAATTCCTGTATACTTTATAATTGTTTTTGGACCCCTTTAAAATTATATAAAGCCAAACTTTCAACTTCTTTCATTTGTTGGAATTGTTCTTCAGAAATAGGATCATTAAAACATATGTTATATGATTACCATTTTGTTAAGAAGTTTTGGGATGGAGTTTGGCAATGGATTACTTGTATATTGAATGAATTAGATACTTTATGATATGAATTAATTATTTTCAAAGTCTCTTCTCTCACCACTAAGGTGCCCCTGTTGACTAGCAAGCTTTTTGATGTTTTTAAGCTCAGCAGCTGTAAGAACGATTACTGTTAATTGGAATGATTCACCTTCTTTACCTGTTCATTCGTGGTAAGCTTGGATTATTTTCACAAGAAAGGGTGATAATTTGCCTTTATCTGGTAATATTTATAATAATTCGAACTATTTAAAATTTTGGAAACCAATTGATGATTATTTAATGTTGAATTCCTAGCTGATGCAAGTTTAAGTATATCCATTTATGAATGTACTTTTAGCTTAGAAGCTCTGTAATCTTTTATTATGATTTTATCCTATTGTCCTTTATTATTTTTCTTTGCAAAGATACCATTTAGTTTTGTAGGTACTTTATAATATTTGAGTGAATTTCTTGTTTATAAATTAGATTGTTTATCTTTAATCATATTGTATTTTTTGGATTAATGTTTGTACCTTTTCAGAGTTTTTTTTTGTATGCCATCTACTATCGAAAATTCTAATAAAATATTTTGAACATGACTGTTTAAATGTCTATATTTGAAGACTATGCAATGTGAATGATCTGGTTTCAGAAAAGGAAAAAGTTGATTATTCATCGGAGAGACACAGTGTTCAATCACTCCCTGGTACTACTGGTGGGAAAGAAGGTATTTTACGGGTGCTTTAGCATACCGTTTAATAGGATAGTAGGGCTGTACTTGTGGTGTGGACCGTATAGAAATAACATGGTAAGGAGAATCCTTACCCCAACCAGTATGACTACAATAAAGTGCGGAGTCCAATGCAAGGGCCCATTCAAATGCATAAGCTTGTTTGACTTTGTCAGGGACAAGGTTTGACAAAGAAGGGAAAATGACATTGTCATCCTGGGAGGCAAGCAAAATAAAAAATATGCCACAATATGGCTTGAGTATCTAAGTGATATAGTCTGTCTGGGGGAGCTATGTAATAAATGTTTCAGGTGCTTTTGCTCCTAGAAATTGGTGGAGAACCTGGTGTACCACTTCTGCCACACTGTCGTGGGGAGTCACTGCCCAACTCATGTCCAAAGAGGAGAGTTCTCACCATCTGTGGAATATTTAGCTGTTAAGGCTGCAACTTTCTTTTTTTTAAGTGGCTTTATATAGAGGAGGTCTACACTCTTGGTTACCCGTACTCTTCCTGTCTGTGGTCAGGTTACCCTTCTTGGTCATACTGATGATCAGCCAAGTCTTGAAAGCAATGAGGAAAATGGAGATCAGATATCTGATACCTGTCAGGACTCTTAATTCTTGTGCGATCCCGAAAATCGTATCGTCTTTCAGCGGATCATGAGGGTGGAGAGCCAACACGTGATCTAGGTTCTTATTGTTTAGATGTGTCCCAGGGTTTCTTAGGAAACTCACACATAGGTCTGGCATCCTTATAGGTACTAGGCTTGCCAAGCGGTTTATTAAAGGTATGGTTTCCAAACTAGTTTGTCCTATAGACGTATAAAAATTAGCTATAATAAGAAGCAACTGGTGTTTACAGTCAGCACTGCCACCGCGGCAAGTCACTGGCATATAGCCAAAAATGCTGGTTGACCTTTGACATTACAAACAATAATTTCAGAAATTACAGGAACATTTTTATCCCTAATCAATGGTAGGACCTGCCCTATGATTATTCTGTATCTGTTTGAGGATGTTTGGTAGAATGGCCATCGAGGGAGTGCCGTGATAATGAGTGTAAACAGTAGCAAAAAAATGTTGCCCAAGAATTGCAGTTTTGTAAAGGGAGAACCATGCCATTAGGTAAGCACATGGTTAAAATTCTGTGTTTGACTTGTGGTCCCATAAGGGAAAACATAGCTTTTTGAGTGATCCAAAAGGGTATTTTTCATGATTTGTTTGCCCATAACCGAATGAAGTGCAGGACTTATAACATGAGCTGCAGGCACCTGACGTTGACCTTGTAGGGCAACCCTAGCTGGACCAACCTGTAAGGCACGTTCAATTAATTGGCTCAAGCGTCAGTATTAGACAACTAGAACATTGTATAAAGCATGACTCTGTCCTAGATTTCTATTGGCTTATTCTGGATAAGGGATATAGCCCTCTAGTACAGGGCTTGTGTCCCCTTTAATACTTAAAGGGCCCTTTCAGACAGTGCCATGCAAGTGAGGAAGGGTGTCATTAAATCAAATCTGGCTTTACTAGTCTGTAAGAGGAATTTTGGTAAGTGCATATGGTCGATTTGGAACTGAGGTTATATGTATTCATGAAAAGTATTGTCATTAGCTTTGACAATGAGGTATGTGACCCAAGAGTAAACAACTTCAAAGAGGAATGCTGTTCTATTTCATATGAAAATATCTGCAACTCCAGCATTAGGAATCTGTGTTGCACTAAATGCCGGGTAATTTCCAGTCGGCAATTAACAGCAATAGCTACTGGTTGAGCCATAACTAAACCAAAAAATAATTAAAGTGTTGCACAATCAGGGTGTAAACCTTTTAATATTCATGCTTGAAAAACCAGCAGGATGCTCTCTAAAATCTGTGGAGGACAAATATCTAACACCACAGACGTATCTGGGAAAAGGTGCGATTGTATTGTGGACAAGCACAATCACTACTCAGGGTTACTGCAAGTAAGCACCTGACCAAAACATTGGTGGCACCATGTTGCAGGGATTCTGGTTTGTAACAGAACTATGCTGGGAACCATAAAACATCAGTATGGGACTGAATCACCATAATTCCTCTTTAACTATGAGTCTGAGTCCGACTACCTATAGTGCCTCACTTGTCCTTCTAACCTTACCCCATAACACAACACTCTCAACCCTTTCAGGAATCTTGGTAATGGGACAAACCCTTTCGCACTTTTACTCGTACTTGTCCAGAATAATATAACCAGGAGACATGAAGGAAGTTTAGAATATTTATTAAACTATAGTGCTCTGAACTGCAGTGAAAGTGCCACAATTAGAAAACAAATGCATACCAAAAATACTGTTAGCATGGTTAATAAACCATATACCATGAAAAGACCTTTCATGTTATAGGACAGAATAGCCTAAACCCCCCAGGGGTCGCCAGTGTATGTTGTTATAGTTAGGACCAAACATTGACGAATCATCACAATATTTTCAAAAACTTCTCCTTTCTGGTACAGCTGCTGTGTTAGAAGTTTCGGGGTGATCACCCAAGCGGGTTCTGAGAAAAAAGGGGGTCCCAAAACGTGTTTTCTTCATTTTATGTCTATGGGGCTTTTTTATTTTTTTAACACAACTGCAGCCCGAAAAGATGAACAGAATTACACCAAATGTGGCAGAAAGCTAGATGTTGGTCAAGAACACGTGCTTTTTGTGGTTTGGTGTAAATATTTTCAGTAGGTGTAAATGACATTTAAGTTTCAAAAATATAGATATCTGGTAGCGAAAAATCATACTGAAATACTACTGACATTTGATTGGCTGCCAACATTTCAACCAGGAAGTGTTGGCAGCCATCTTGGGACTTGACCAGCTAGGCCTCTTGGTGGGGTCCCACTGTGATCCCGCAGGGTCAAAAACAATGCTCTTTTAACATTTTCATCAGGAACTTTCATTATCAGCCCCCAGGTGGGCAAGGTCCTGGAGTCATTTTTTTAATAATGTAGGTGGGGCTCAATCCTCCTATGGCTTAATATTGCCCCAGCACCACCACCTCCCTGGGGCTTCTTTAATTATAATTGTCAGGGTCACTTTGATTACCACAGCCCCGGAGACTGCCAACTCCCTGAGGCTTTATGCTGAACGAATGAGGGGGCCTCATGGACTCTCCAGCAGCCCCATGGGGCCACCACCTCCGCAGGGTTTTCATTTGAAAAATGTGGGGTGCACCGTGGACTTCCAACAGCCTTTACATTGAGTGCGGGGCACGCAGTTCTTCCTGCAGTCCTGAGGACCACCACTTCCACAGGGCAAACTCAAATATTGAGGAGGACCGCCCCTCTTCCCTGGGCCGTATTTGGCTACAAGGGACCCAATCCCCTGGGGACCAGACATTTTTATAATGGGGAGGGGCATTTCTTTTTAAAAAAAGATAGATTTTTTTTTAATTAAAGGAAAGGGGGCTGTGTGGCTACTATTCCCTGGGCAAATGTTAACCCTGGGAAATCTACCTGCCTAGGGTTAAATCAAACAATGGAGTGGGCCAAACCATTCCTGGGTAATATTTGGCCCAGGGCACCCTATCCCCTAGAATCTCAACCCTTTCAGGGATCTTAGTAATGGGACAAATCCTTTCGCACTTTCACCCGTACTTGTCCAGAATAATATAACAAGGAGGCATGAAGGAAGTTTAGAATATTTTTTAAACTATCGTGCTCTGAACTACAGTGAAAGTGCCACAATTAGTAAACAAATGCATACCAAAAATACTGTTAGCATGGTTAATAAACCATGTACCATGAAATGACCTTTCATGTTAAAGGACAGAATATCCTAAACCCCCCCAGGGGTCGCTAGTGTATGTTGTTATAGTTAGGACCAAAGATTGACAAATCATCACAACATTTTCAAAAAACTTTTCCCGCAGTCCCGAGGACCACCACTTCCACAGGGCAAACTCAAATATTGAGGAGGACCGCCCCTTCCCTGGGCCGTATTTGGCTACGAGGGACCCAATCCCCTGGGGGCCAGACATTTTTATAATGGGGGAGGGGGGCATTTCTTTTTTTAAAAAAAGATAGATTTTTTTATGTTGGAGGGGGCCTGCGCTGCCCATCCCCGAGGCTTGGCATTTAATTTTTTTAAAAATATTTGTATTAATGAAAGGAATGGGGCTGCATGGCCCACACTCAATGGGCCTGTTTTGGCCCCGGGGACCCTATCCCCAGGGGGGCCAAGGGAGGGGGCTGTGTGGCCCATCTCCCAGCTATTGTCGGCCCGGCGACTCCATACCTCCGGGGACTGGCCTCTATAATAGGTGCCCTGGTCCCACCCATCCAGTCATTTTCAATGGGGGCTGGAGGATCCTGAAGGAGAAAGCTTTTGACCAGGTGGACTGGCCATTTCCATTTCGCACTTTCGAAAGGTTTGGATTTTGTGACAGTTTATTGCTATAATTAGGGACAACTACGATTGTCCAAGCGCCTGTGTCCTGCTCAATGGGGTAGTCTCAGACATATTTTATATTGGAAAGTGGAACGTGGCAGGGATGTCCCCTCTCACTATTAATATTGGTAATAAGCATTGAACCCATGGCAGCTAAGATACGAACAACACCCTCTATCAATTGTGTTCCATTTTGAGGGGGAGGCACAAAATAGCCCTCTTTTCAGGCAACATAATAATGTATGTTGCCATGCCTTGGTCCTCTTTGGAGGTGGTGCAAGCAAAGCTGAGACAATTTAAACAAGTGACAGGACTCCGTATCAAATTGAACAAATTCAATTTGCTTAATCATATCTAGCCACAGCGGGAGATGTTTCCTCAGTGACGTCCATACCCTTTCAATGGGCCAAAAAGAACATACCATATCTAGGTATAAAAATCACTCCCAAGATCTCAGATTGTAGTGTAGTTCCTATATATCCAATAGGCTCTGCACATTGGAATAATATATCCTATAGATGTGACGTAGGACTCATGTCTACTAGGTCCCTATCGAATATATTAGACTTAATTATGAGTACCAGCTAGCTCAGAGGTCACTAGAAACTTTCTTGGATTCACAAGAAGGAATTGGTCTCAGACAACCGCATAAACATGACAACTTTGTTTCCCCAAGATAAAACTGATCTTCAGAGTCGTGGAGACAATAGATAGATATTTCACTCAGTCAATCTTGCATGCTTCGTTTCACCAGGTGCAGAGAAAATAGAAAGACGGGCGTTTTCAATAAAAGGATTTATTGAACAGTCTTCTTTCTCAAGCATTAGAAATGAACTGCTACAATCGTAAAACTGGTTTGCAAAAGATAATGCTTACAGTAAAAAGAGTAGAATAAAATTAAACTGTAAGAGCATTGTATGTTTCCTAGACCATAAATAAATACATACATAAATAACAGAGGCTAAACGTACTCAACTGGTGCATCTAAAATACCTCTACCCCGGTGTACCTAACCTAATCTTAGTACGAGGGAAGAAGTAAGTGAGGTGTAGAATAATTAGATTATTCTTTTGCCAAGAATCTATCCAAGAGTTCTCTTAGGGTCTAATCAGCTCCCTACCTTAATTTGGAATGAAGAAGGTCAGGCTCAGGACTCGATTTTCCAACAACCCGCAAGGGTAGCTTGGAAACACTGGAGCTGGATTTCTCGGCAGGAGAAAAGACGGCGTCTCTCCCAGTGCGTCTGCTGGAGGGTCGGCTTCCTTCGGCACTTGCAGTAGCAGGGCGCGTTGGGCAAGTAGATAGTCGAACTGCTCCAAACCACTGTGTGTTTGCTGTGGCAAGTGTGGGCATATTTATACCTTGAAGATGCCGAGTTTGACGTAAAGGTGGACATAATAATGTCATTAAAGACTCTCAGTTCTTTGAAAACACCGTGAGTTCTTGGACAAGTCAGTATTCGAGCAAGGGCAAGTCCCTAGTTGTTGAAGCTGAGTTTTCCAAGAAATCGCTGTAGATTTTCAGAACTAGTGGAAGTAGCCCTGCCGTATTTGGACTGCATGAGCTATGTCTAAATATGGTTATGATTCTTATGCCTATATAAGGACATAGTGAGTTATACCTATATAAGGGCATGAATCGGGAAATTTACAATAGTGTCCTAAATTGGTTCACCCACTCCACGTTATCATGTTCATCTAAGATCAATTACTTAAAACATATAAGCTAGAGGATGTGTTTTTACAATCCCACCCAAAAATACATGAAATGTGTTTAAAAATTGGTCGTACACAAAAATGAGCATTTGTAAATATGCATTTAAAAGCAATGATTTCATTGTAAGCATATGATAGGATATTAGCAATGCTAACCAAATTACTCACAAACTTTACATTTTATGAAATTTGAGTTAAGAGCATCCCATAGCAGAGTATACATGATTTTTTGGTTTGTGCATTAGGTCAATATTGTTTCTAGGAAGTAGTCAAAGAATTCTTGTTCTCTAAGAATAGTTCTACTTTAAGCAGATCACTGTGCGCCAAAGTTTAGTTTGTTTTGGAAAAAAGTCAAACTAAATCGAAGTGAAATAGAGTTCCAAACTTGGAAGCTTTTGTTTTGGAAAAGTGAAGGTCGAATTTCAGAGTTCGAAAGACCGTTGTGTACTTATTTCAAAAGTTATTCTCGGTGTCAGGAGAAAACATTAAATCATCAAGGCTGGCAAAGAAATTGACTACCACAGTAGATGAAAGTTCAACCACTTCATTAAGAAGGTCAATTGTACACAGATGTGAAGCATCGCCATCAGCATCAGCCGCATTAGCAATGTTCATTGCAGATGGTACCTGTGTGCCTGTTGGTCTGCCTATCTCACATCCAGTTGGATTTGCCAGTGTGATCTCAATGAATGCCGTCCTCAGGATTGGTAACCGTTGGGGGCAACACAACACATGAGCCGTTACTGGACCCAGTAATGAGTCAACAGTTGTTGGCAATGCCGATGGTTGTGTTAGACAGATATCTAACACGCATTCCTCTCCACAAAGCAGGCATCGTAGAACAGGTAAGATGCAATCTTGCCAGATTGGTCTAAATGACAGAAACCATGTGGTATTCAGATCTCTCAAACAAGCCAAGCCAAGGATCTGTGTATTCTGTCACGATACCGCATGGCCCGGAGCGCATTCTCCATGCTGACATGGGTATCGCAGGTGGCCAGATTTGGCATAACGGAGCAGGAGAAATAAAAATAAGATCCCTGCTACGACTCCCAAAATGAGAGGCAGGCCGCCAAACACAGAGTGTTCGAAGTTAGGAAAAACGCCCAGGACTGCTTCAAAGGGTGCTAATAGTCCCGAAAAAATTGTCTTAAATACATGTACAATACCGCTGGTATCAGACATGTTTAAGATACGACCTAACATTTCTGCGAAATGTACTGGGCAGTTTGTTGATAATAATGCATGTATCTCTGCAGAAGTCCTTGCAACTTGCAGCTCATACGTCTCTCTGGACGAGGTCAGTGGCACAGTTTTTTGCAAAAGAATGGCTTTCATTCTGCTTAAAGTATCAATTTGTATAGAAGAGATGGTCAGTGAAGGCCATAGTGGCGATTCCCCGTCTGTCTTGGTTTTTGGAAACAATACTTGCATACAACAAGTGACCCTGGCTGACACACTAACGAGATAGACTATTTCTGGCACCATTCCACAACAGCTGTGGTCATTTAACATAATGTAGCTACCATTGGAAAGCTGCTTAAAAATTGGATCTATCGCTGCTGCAGGCGAACCTTGCAGGCGGCAAGAAAGGTTATTGGAAGAACCCTCGCAGGCTCCGTGCAAATTAACACCATGACATAATAGTGTACCGCTTAGTGAGTTTTTACCATTTTTAAAACTATGAAATACCTCCTTTCCCCCACTCCAAGATTTGTGTGTGTAAGGTAAATCCCAGGTCGACTTAATGTATTCTTTACCCAACCTTTCATACAGACCTGCTGGTATGTGTTTTAAGCAATACTGAAACTGGAAAATCGTCACTGGTATCGTGATGGTGCCATGTATTATCCATTCAACTGATGGTTTCTCAGAAACGGTTAATGGTAATCTCTTGAGTTTTTCTATGCTCAGCACTGTGCCAACGAGATGTGTTTATCTGTAAGGTTAAATACAGTAAACAATGACGTAGTGTTGATTAGACGCCAGGGCACATAGCCTTAACAAAGGTTTTGTAGCGTCCAGCCTAACAGCCTTATAGAACGTAATTGAGACTGGCCATGTTGTAACATTAGCAAGTCCTGTTCCATTATGTTAATGGCAGAGGATACAATGCTGTATAAAGAATACATTCTGGGCGACAGAGTTGTTAACCCATTGTCAACCACAGAGAGTTTTTACGCTAAATTAATACAATCAATTTCTCGTATTCTTTCAGCTGTTTCCATTTGCGCGACTTTCCATGCTTCATTGTATGCAGCGTATATACCGGCGTACATGAAACCTTTATGATGTGAATTACGAGGTCCCAGTAAGAATTCTTGTAAATCAACGCCATCTTTAAGCAAAGATAAGTGTTGTTTTATTTCTGAAAGTGTTGATTTCTGCAGCTCCTCAAGGCATAGTTTTCCTACACTATAAGTTGTTATTATCCCTGGATGTTCTCTTTGGATCTATCTTGGATCTGGCCAAGTTACTGTAAACCCTTGTGTCTTGTTCAGGAATCTATCTTGACAGATATTCGTGTCTGTGGGTCAGATTAACCATTTTTCCCATTCAGGATTTGTTCTGTTTTGTAGTAAAATGTAATGTACATCTACCTCCTCATCTGAATTTAAATAACTATCAGGTGTTGGTTAAAGGTATGGACGGTTTGTTTAAACCTTTTATCTTAGCCAGGCCAAGATACGATGTCTGTTGAACAGTGTCATTTAACACCTTCCACGCTCATGACGAGCTCAGCTCGTCATGAGTTACGCCTGTCGTACGCTCATGACGAGCTGAGCTCGTCATGAACCGTGGATTTTCGCAAAAGTCAGCGCACAGTGGGAAAAACCCGCAGCGCGCATGGGGTTAAGAACATAATTTGTTCTGGAATGATGTAGGCTCTGAACAATGCTTCTAAACCTTGTACCTGCCAGTCTTTTGTGCCCCAAACAGTTTTTGTCTCAATGTTGTCTTTCCAAAAGTCAAAGCCTAAGGTGGACAATTGAGCAAAAAAGGCCGCAGAATAAATTTGTTTAGTATTTGTCAACATACTTTTCATGCCTGTCTTATTAACATTTTTAAAGTAAAAACTTTCTGGGTATGTAACATTAAAACCTGAAAAATATGGAAATGTTCTTAAAAAGTTTTAGAACTACCTTTTGGAGGTGTTGGACAATGTTCTCATTGATTATAAGTTAAAACATTTCAAAGGTTTGCAGATTTGTGCAAGTAATGATGACCAAAATGATTAAAACAATACATTTCTTCATAATTAGATGAACTTTCTAAGTATTCATGTTTTCTAAAGTTTGCTGACATTTCTAAGTCTGCCATCATGTTATTAACAGTTTCAAAGTCCCAATCATCAGAAAATGTGCTGGGTGAAACAAAATCACTCAAGGAAACCTTAAATTGGTGTAGAATTTTCAGCAGCTCGACAGGGCCATAAATGTCATAATCAGTTCTATCCCATGCTATTCCACCAGGTAGAGGACCCGCTGTGATGTTTACTGGTGACAGGTCTCGTTGTTCACGATGAGATGATTTGTGTGGCTTCAGGAGCAAGTTGATGTTCTTACTAGCTGTGTCCATTTTACTATATTTTCCATCTATCAGCTTTCCCAAACTTAAAACAAGAATGAGTAGGAGAAAAAAAACACCTAACACAATCCAAAATTCAGCCCATGGTGAAACCAGATAGGTATTTGCAAGCTCTTGACCAAGTTCCGTTAATTGTTCCTTGAAAGTTTTGTTTTTTGGCGCTGTTTCGGGTTCACTGGGATCCTCAGAAAAGGTATCGAAGTTGATGAAATAGCCAGAGGCAGTTCTGTCAATAGTTGGTATTGCATCCGGACTCTTTGAAATTGCTGTAGTTTCTTGTTCCCTTGAAATGTTTGTATAGTCAGATGCTACCTCATTGTAGACAGGGTTTTCTTGACGAACTGTTATTTGGGTTTCAAGATACACAAGTTCTATGGCTTTGTTGCATAGTTCATCTTTTCTTACTTTAGAATCTTCAAAGGTGATGAGTCTTTTAGTTTGAACCTCTTGGATAACCTTGGGCGCAAGACTACGCTCAGCCCACGGAGTGTACATGGTGTTGCCTACTTTGCATTTTGCAAAGTAGGCGTAGTAGGCAACACTACGCACGTTACGTGGACGGAGCGTAGTTGCCCACCACCCGCCTCCCTCCCGCCCTCTTCTACTTAACATGCACATTTGGATGGAAGACACGGCGCGAAATAGAAGAGGGAGCCCTGGGACGCCGCGGACCAGGTAAGTGCTTTTAATTTACATTTTAAGTATTTTTAAGCAGAAATTAGGTTTGTAGAAGAGGGTGGGAGGGGGCGGCTGGCGCGTAGTGGGGCTACCCGAAGTGCGTGGGTTGGCGTAGCTTCATGCCCACTTCACGTAGCTTCGCGTAGCCCCACTACACATACTACGCCCAGGGTTACTCTTGGATACTAGCAAGATTTGGTCGTCTGCTACATCGTGGGAGCCCACTGGGCCTACTACTTATTATCGGCCACATGGTGTGGTTTTACCAGGTCAATTGATACAGACCGGTTCTCCTTTTTTTCCAGCAAGGGGCGTCAGTAGCACTTTTCTTGATCTGTGGACTGCTAGAACTGGTACTGGTTTTCGGTAAGAAGGCCCAAATTCCTTCTTGTCTGCTATTTTTTCCCTTACCAGATCCCCAGTCTTTGGAATCCAGATTGGTCTTGCTGGGACAGGTGTTTTTTTTTCAGTGGTCGTTGGCTGTTTGCTGGTGTTACTTTGACTTCTTCTTATTTCATTTAAGTCCTGTAAAACAGCCAAACGATCTTTGATATCAAAGGGTTTTTGTTCCACCACTGAAGTATGACGATCGAGGTCTTCAACCAACATTCTAGTACCAAAAAGGAGTTCATTTGGAGAGATTCCACCGAGAGAATTTCTTGGCAGGTTATTAAGACTACATTGGACATGTATTAGATGTTTGACCCACCCGTCACCCGAACCTAATACCCTAGCTGTTATAGATTGCTTTATGTCACGTTTTTTTCTCTCCACCACCGAATTTCCCTCAGGATGGAATGGACTCAAAAATCGCAATGCAACGCCCAAGCTGGCCATGGCTTCCTTGTAAGCCCTAGAGCTAAACGCAGGACCCTGGTCAGAATGTAGCGTGCCGATTGCGTATGTGCCGATAAAGACTCGCAAATCTTTTATAACTGTCCGGGCATCAGCCGAGCGCTTAGGCCACATCCAAATGAATCTTGGGCATGAATCCACTGCAAACATGTGTATTTATAATTGCCATCCCTTTGTAAGGGACCACAGTGGTCCAGGTAAACACACGCTAGTGGTTTATCTGAAATCAAAAGGGGCGTATGCGCCGGGCGTTTCACTGTTGAAACTTTTATTTTCTTGCAGATGTCACATTCCAAAACATAATTTCTGGTTTGTTTCCTCATGCGAGGCCACCCATATCATTGTTTTAATAATGAAACTGTGGTAGAAACACCTGCGTGTGCAGAGGCAAGCCCTTTGTGTGCTGCTAAGAGAAGTCCTAACCTGTGTTCCATGTTTGGGATTACTCTATCCCCCACTCCAGTGATTCGAGCAAACGGAACCTTATTTGCATCAGATATATATGAGTACTGGAGTGGAAGGCCTTTTGGTAGTGTTTTACCACTGTCTTTTATTGAAGCAGTGACTGCTTGCATTCTTTCGCTGTCTATTTTAGTTTTTGAATGAGTGATTGCAGCTACGGAAGCCGTTTGCACAGCTACCTTCGCGGCTTCATCAGCCAATGAATTCCCTTCAACGTGAACGCCATCACGCTGATGACTCAGTGTATGGATCATGTGAGTCTTTTGTAGTTCTTTCTGTAAAAGAACTACTTGTTCCCAAAGCATTTTATGCTTGATTGTGTCACCTTTTGCATCTTTAAATCCATTTTGAACCCAGTTCTGCAGATATTCATTGTAAGACTGGACGCAGTAATACGAATCACACACTATGAGTGTGGGGAATTCACGATCGGTATTTTCAAGTGCCATCTTGAAAGCCTGTAGTTCAGCTGGCTGAACTATACAGTCTCCGAGAGATTGAGTTTTTGTGACCATAGGTTTGAATTTACCATCGCGCCAGCGACCTTTAACAATCGCACACGCAGCGCTATAAGCGTGTTTACCCCCAATTGCGGGCTGTGCTGATCCGTCTGTATATATTATACAGCCGTAATGTTCTAGAGGCAGAATTTCAGTAGGCAGAGGACATTCTTGTTCGTATTGGAGAAATTCTTGTGTCTTCAAGTAACGGTCAAAAACGTATTCAACGTCTGTCGCAGCAAGACAATTAACCCATTGTATCCATCTTGGATGTAGATCGTTTGCATTTGGAATGCTTGCCTTTGTCACTGCGTCTAAGGCAGGTACAGGTGTAACGACTTTAATGCGTTTACCCTGTGCGAGGGCTCTCTCCTTTGCTACCGCAGTTTGAACCGCAGTCAGAATTTTTTCTGTTGAAGTGAATTTCATTTCAGCTTGTGTGTGCAAGTGTGATTTGTAAGCTATTGGTACCTTTTCACCTTCATTAAAGGTTAGGTATGTGAATCCGCATCTCTCTGGGATGATTCGGATTACAAGGTTGCGTACATTGTCACGTGTTTGTAAATGTTTTGTCGCTAACATGTCTGTTTGTACTGAATGCAACATTTCTTTGTGTTTTGGAGTCCAATTAGTAGGTTTGAGATCAGGTTTGATTAGATCGTATAGAGGTTTAACCCTTTCTGCGTAGTTTAGAATGTAATTTCTTCTGAAATTTAGGAATCCTAGAATTGACTGTAAGTTTTTCAGCGTTTTTGGAGGTTGGAGCAGCGCACATTTTTCTAAAAAGTTTGCTGCCAGGCTTTTGCCTTCACTTGAAAGTTCGTATCCCAAGAATAGGAAATTGAGGTGGGCATTCTTGATTTTTTAAAGTTGAATTTATACCCTTCAGAGGCGAATCCAAGTATTATGGTGTTCACCCTGGTCAAGTGCCTGTCCAAGTCATCATCTGAAAGATAGATGTCATCGACATAAGATAATGCCACATCATCATACGTTTGTAGTAACTCTGTTACTCTGGCTGAAAATAATCCAGGACTGTTCTGGAATCCTTGGGGAAGACGACAAAAGTGTTGTTGTGTCCCCATTATTGAGAAAGCAGTCAAGTACCCGCTTTCAGGTGTAATGTTTTGACAGAAGAAACCGTTTGAAATATCTAATGTTGTTTTATATTTTTTCCGCACAATGTTATTAATCAGTGCTGCACTGTGTGCATTTTGAACTGCAAAGGTTTTGCAGTAAGAGTTTAAATGTCTGTGATCCAAAACTAGACGATATGTGTCGTCTGGTTTGGAGACAGTAAACAAAGAATTGTTCATTGACAAGGTGCATGTTTCAATCACCCCTTGGTATACAAGTTGATCTAAGATCTCCGTGACCTGTTTTGTAGCTTCTTGCTTTACTGGATACTGCCTCTGAGCAGTAGGTTGATTTTTTAACTGGATTTTATGGTGAGGAGAGTCCTCATCCCATCCCACATGATTTTTATATAATGCTGGAGCCTGGGCCACAGCCCATTTTCTGACATAGGTGTATTTATTATGAATAGGAATATGATTAGAGAAGGCTGGCGTAATGATCTCTTTGCCATGTGGGCACTCTCTGACAAATTCAGGTGGCCAATCTTTTTCAGCCAGAAGAATGTCATAACCCTTGGATAGTTTTTCCCAAAAGAGTGCTTTTATTTTCCTACTTATGTCCCCTTCTATCCGGAGTGTTACTTCGTATAACTTGTGGGGTACACTAACCCTGGTGTCGGCAGTTTCAACCTAAATGTATTCATTCAGATCCACTGTCTCCGGATAATCTTTCAGGATCCTGCGAGGTATGGTGACCTCTGCTGCGCTGTCCAGCATTGTCTAGGGCCACTCCCCATTCTTGAGTTGTGTCCTCAAGATCCTTGGCATGTCTGATTTTAAGAATTGAGTTTTCTTATTTTTTAGAACGTGTTGATCGTCTTTGGACTTCACACGTTCTTCTTTGTGTTCTGACCGTCCTCTTCTTTCAGATTTCTTGGAGGAAGTCTGAAAGGTACGAGAGGATCGTGTATCAGTATCTTGATATCTATCAGGTTTTCTTAAATATCCCTATTTCTAAGGTTATACCTCTTTTCAGAGTGCTCCTTTTGAGGAGATCTAACTCTGAACTGATAGCGCTTCTCTTTAGGAAGTGACTGCCTAGTATTTTCCTATTCCTTATTAGGAGTAGTTAGATTGTTTTTGATAAAAAACTTTTTCAGGATTTTCTGTTAGTTCGGATTTTACAGGTTTCCCTCCCAAACTATCTCTTCCTGGTTCTTCATAGGATTTTTCAATAATTCTGGCAAGTTCATACGGTTGCTCAGTAATATCAAATTCTTTTAATTTTTGGCGGATTGCCACCGATGCTGCTTCACCTTTAATGTTAGCTAATAGAATAGCTGAGACCTGTTTGAAATCTTTCAGTAATTTCATACCAAGATGTAAAGCTAGTTCTGGACCGTATTCATTTTGAATCTGTCTCAGAACGTCTGGTATTACCGCCATAGACGGGACACCATGTGTTTTTGTGTAGATTGAAGCAAAGACTGTACCCCAAGTGTCACAGTCCTCCACGTGTGGTGCAATCCCCATTGGTAAACAGATTGTTAGAATCCTGTGTTTCTCATGAGGTGTACTATCGGGAAATACTGCCTCTATTTGAGTAATTTTCGGGGCTAACCAGAATGGAATTTGTTCCCTTTTTGCAGACAACTTACCGATGACTGACTGTATAGTCTGTGGTGTGATTTTATTTGTGTTCCCCTGATGAGGGGTGTGCTGTGAAATTCTTATTGCAGGTTGGACTGTTAAAGTCTGCTTGACATATTGTACCAATTGTATATGTATTTTAATTAATTGTTTTAGCTGAGCTAACAGTACTGGACCTGTCATTTGTTCTATGGCAGGATGTGGTGTATAGCTGGCTAGTACCGGACAAGTTGCTCCTGGTCTACCTAGTGGACCGAGCCTGGTGATGTGATTTTGATGTTGTAGGGCACCTTTAAACCAGAGCTGATACTCTTGGTAAGTGTTAGACCTGGCATCTTTGGCGTGGTATTCCCCTATCTTTTTGCCTCTACCTCCTGTATTTTTGATGCTGTGCTGGATTTCGTTTTTGTTGGTTTAGATGCTTTGGACACTCTGTCACTGCTAATCAGTGCCAGAGTGTAAGTGCTCCTTATGTAAAGTGTTATTCTGATTGGATATACATGTTTGGCATATTTGTATCACCATGAAGTCCCTAGTAAGGTGCACTGGGTGTGCCAGGGCTGGTGATGACAAATGCTACTAGTGGGCCTGCAGCACTGATTGTGCCACCCACAAGAGTAGCCCTAAAATGATGTCTCAGGCCTGACACTGCAGTGCCTGTGTGCAGTTTAGAAACTGCCATGTCCTCCTGGTCAGTGTCCCCACTGACCAGGCCTAACCCTTCCCTTTTTGTGCGCATCAGACACCCCTATGGAAGGCCCAAGGTACCCCCCTGGGCAGGGTGCTGTGTATGTAAAAGGTAGAGCATGTACTAGTGCAGGTGACATGCTCTGATAGTGAATGGCAGCCATTTTCGTTTTCACTATTGTAAGGCTATCTTGCTCCATAGATTAACATGGGGGATGCTGGCTACAGTGGTTAACAGCATTTCTTCCCATAGGAACAAGATAGAACATAAGTATCTAGTATCCCTGAACTCAGAATTTAATAACACATCTTTTAGGAAAGGTTGTTTTTAAATCCTGTGTTTGAGAACAGCACTTTTAGAAAGTTGCTGTTCTCTTGTCTGACCTTTCTGTGTGCCTTGGCCTGTTTGTGGATTGACTGTCTGGTTTGAGAGTGATGGAGGCTGGGGATGCCCCAGGAGGCTGGCTGAGTCAGCCCTAGGCTGAATGACTGCATTTGCAACTGGAGTGGTGGGAGGAGTTAGCACCTGGGCCTGAATAGGGCTGTGCCTGCCTTCCACAATGCTGGCTCCACCTCCTGCTGGGCGGCTGACGACCCTGCCCCTCACTCTGAAAGGAAAGAAGAAGCCAGCAAAACAAAGTACTCAGGAGACACCCAGAACTGGTTCAGACCGGGCTCAGGGCCCACATGCACAAAGAGAACAAAGACTTTTAGGGGTATAAGTACAGGACCCCTGACAACAGAAAATTAGATCATCCTGGAACAAAGAAGGAACCTCTGGCAAGGAGAAAGCTAAAACTGAAGAAGGAAGACTGTCCTGCTGTTGCTCTGCTGGACTGACCTGCTGTTGCTTTGCTGCCAAGGAGAGGGGAAGGACTTTGCTAGTGTGCTGTGTCCCCTGTCCTGAAGGAATCTTCAAGGGCCTGAGAAGAGCTGGCTCACTGTTCTGAAGTCCCAGGAACAAAAAGGACTTCACCCCCAGCTTCTCCTTCTGCTGAGAGAGGTCTGTCCTTCCTAGAGTGCTTGATCCAGTTCTGGGGCCTCTGGAAGTTGTACCTGTGCTGGGAAGCTTGAAACTAAGCTTGAGAGACTTTTGAAATTGAAAAGTGTTGCATCGCTCGCTTGCGGAGCGCATCCCCGACAGTGCGAGAAGATTCCTGCCGCTACGAAGGCCGAGATCGTCGCAGCGCCTGGCGCCGCTGCCAGAGCCATCGCATTCTTTGTTTGCGGGCCACACCAGACCAGACCAGACCAGATTTTTAAATCCTGTGTTTGAGAACAGCACTTTTAGAAAGTTGCTGTTCTCTTGTCTGACCTTTCTGTGTGCCTTGGCCTGTTTGTGGATTGACTGTCTGGTTTGAGAGTGATGGAGGCTGGGGATGCCCAAGGAGGCTGGCTGAGTCAGCCCTAGGCTGAATGACTGCATTTGCAAGTGGAGTGGTGGGAGGAGTTAGCACCTGGGCCTGAATAGGGCTGTGCCTGCCTTCCACAATGCTGGCTCCACCTCCTGCTGGGCGGCTGACGACCCTGCCCCTCACTCTGAAAGGAAAGAAGAAGCCAGCAAAACAAAGTACTCAGGAGACACCCAGAACTGGTTCAGACCGGGCTCAGGGCCCACATGCACAAAGAGAACAAAGACTTTTAGGGGTATAAGTACAGGACCCCTGACAACAGAAAATTAGATCATCCTGGAACAAAGAAGGAACCTCTGGCAAGGAGAAAGCTAAAACTGAAGAAGGAAGACTGTCCTGCTGTTGCTCTGCTGGACTGACCTGCTGTTGCTTTGCTGCCAAGGAGAGGGGAAGGACTTTGCTAGTGTGCTGTGTCCCCTGTCCTGAAGGAATCTTCAAGGGCCTGAGAAGAGCTGGCTCACTGTTCTGAAGTCCCAGGAACAAAAAGGACTTCACCCCCAGCTTCTCCTTCTGCTGAGAGAGGTCTGTCCTTCCTAGAGTGCTTGATCCAGTTCTGGGGCCTCTGGAAGTTGTACCTGTGCTGGGAAGCTTGAAACTAAGCTTGAGAGACTTTTGAAATTGAAAAGTGTTGCATCGCTCGCTTGCGGAGCGCATCCCCGACAGTGCGAGAAGATTCCCGCCGCTACGAAGGCCGAGATCGTCGCAGCGCCTGGCGCCGCTGCCAGAGCCATCGCATTCTTTGTTTGCGGGCCGCACCAGACCGGTGCGGGAAAATCGAACATCGCTGCGAGCGTCGTCGCAGAGCCTGTCGTCGCTGGGTGAGATCGCCGCGCCGCTTGCTTGCGGACCACATCACGTCGCTGCGAGCATCATCGCAGAACCATCGCATCGAGGAGCTGCGAGAGAGAAGATCACTGCTAGATCGCGCATCATTGCCCCGGAGATCGTCGCAGCCCCTACGAGATCGTCGCATCGTGCCTTTGCGAGAACAAACTTCCTACGGAACCTACGCACCGGAATCCATACAAGTGGCCTTCCTCCCCATACAGACCGGATTCGTCACACCACGCCCGCTGCTGCAGCGGGGCTGTCGCAAACGCCTCCCCAGGGTCTCAGGAGCAATGCATTGCTTGTTTTCCAGCGCACCAGCTTCTGCTTTTGGAACTTTGTTGCAACTAAAAGGTACTGTGAGTAAACGTGACGCAACTGTGAAATTTCCACGCATCTGTAGAGAATTCTATTGCAACCTAGAGAATTCTATCGCAAACCTTAAGAACTCTTTTTGAAACCATATTCTTGAACTGTGTGTGTTGGATTTTTGTCGTTTTGGTCTTGTGTAGTTTAGATTAAAATACCTTTTCTTTTTCTAAACTGTTGTGGAGTCAGTTTGTGGTGTTTTCACTGTGTTACTGTGAGTGTTGGTACAAATACTTTACACATTGCCTCTGGTTAGCCGAGACTGCTCGTGCCAAGCTACCTAGAGGGTGAGCAGGGGTTATCTCAGAGGGTTTCCTCCTTACCCTGACTAGAAGCAAGGGTCCCTACTTGGAAAGTGGTACCTACCTCTGCCAACTTGAGACCCCCAGTTCTAACAGTAAGTTAGTGGAATTTCAACGTCCTCGAAAGGAGCGTATTCCGCTGAAGGTTCCTCCATCTTGTACAAGTGGAACACATGTGTTGTGGGATTAGCTTGTGGAAAGATAATCCATGAATAGAATACCTCTGTCTGCCGATATTTATGTGCCTCTATGACAAATATGACTCTACCACCTCTTGGTGATAGGCCATTTTCTATAAGCTTCATAGCTCTGGCTTTCCGCACATTTTCCTGGATGTTTATTGCACCCGCATCGTCATGTCGGAAACCTGTAGTGTCAAAACCTGGTTGGTTTGCATTTACTGCAGTTCCACTGCCCCCGGGACTGTCTTCGTCTGACATTTTGTTTAAGAAGTTTGCAGAGCAAGTTTCAATGAAATAAAGATGAGGTGCACAATATTTTTGAACACTGTATCCTTCAACGGTGAACAAAACCAAAACTAATACATATGATTTTTCGTCCTACTCAGTTTATGGCGGATATTTTATCCTTTAACTCCAGACGTCTATTGGAGTTTTTACGGGATAAAGGTGTCTTTGTGAAAAGCACGACTGAGTTACTCTAGTATCTAGCGTTAAATTAGTGCCTTACCAAACGTTGCGCACCATGTAGTGTAGTTCCTATAATCCCTTAAGGCTCTGCGCAATGGAATAATATATCCTATAGATGTGACGTAGGACTTATGTCTACTAGGTCCCTATCGAATATATTAGACTTAATTGTGAGTGCCAGCTAGCTCAGAGGTCACTAGAAACTTTCTCGAGTTCACAAGAAGGGATTAGTCTCTGATAACCGCATAAACATGACAACTTTGTTTCCCCAAGATAAAACTGATCCTCAGAGTTGTGGAAACAATTGATAGATATTTCACTCAGTCAATCGCGTATGCTTCGTTTCACCAGAGGTGCAGAGAAAATAGAAAGACGGGCGTTTTCAATAAAAGGATTTATTGAACAGTCTTCTTTCTCAAGCATTAGAAATGAACTGCTACAATCGTAAAACTGGTTTGCAAAAGATAATGCTTACAGTAAAAAGAGTAGAATAAAATTAAACTGTAAGAGCATTGTATGTTTCCTAGACCATAAATAAATACATACATAAATAACAGAGGCTAAACGTACTCAACTGGTGCATCTAAAATACCTCTACCCCGGTGTACCTAACCTAATCTTAGTACGAGGGAAGAAGTAAGTGAGGTGTAGAATAATTAGATTATTCTTTTGCCAAGAATCTATCCAAGAGTTCTCTTAGGGTCTAATCAGCTCCCTACCTTAATTTGGAATGAAGAAGGTCAGGCTCAGGACTCGATTTTCCAACAACCCGCAAGGGTAGCTTGGAAACACTGGAGCTGGATTTCTCGGCAGGAGAAAAGACGGCGTCTCTCCCAGTGCGTCTGCTGGAGGGTCGGCTTCCTTCGGCACTTGCAGTAGCAGGGCGCGTTGGGCAAGTAGATAGTCGAACTGCTCCAAACCACTGTGTGTTTGCTGTGGCAAGTGTGGGCATATTTATACCTTGAAGATGCCGAGTTTGACGTAAAGGTGGACATAATAATGTCATTAAAGACTCTCAGTTCTTTGAAAACACCGTGAGTTCTTGGACAAGTCAGTATTCGAGCAAGGGCAAGTCCCTAGTTGTTGAAGCTGAGTTTTCCAAGAAATCGCTGTAGATTTTCAGAACTAGTGGAAGTAGCCCTGCCGTATTTGGACTGCATGAGCTATGTCTAAATATGGTTATGATTCTTATGCCTATATAAGGACATAGTGAGTTATACCTATATAAGGGCATGAATCGGGAAATTTACAATAGTGTCCTAAATTGGTTCACCCACTCCACGTTATCATGTTCATCTAAGATCAATTACTTAAAACATATAAGCTAGAGGATGTGTTTTTACAATCCCACCCAAAAATACATGAAATGTGTTTAAAAATTGGTCGTACACAAAAATGAGCATTTGTAAATATGCATTTAAAAGCAATGATTTCATTGTAAGCATATGATAGGATATTAGCAATGCTAACCAAATTACTCACAAACTTTACATTTTATGAAATTTGAGTTAAGAGCATCCCATAGCAGAGTATACATGATTTTTTGGTTTGTGCATTAGGTCAATATTGTTTCTAGGAAGTAGTCAAAGAATTCTTGTTCTCTAAGAATAGTTCTACTTTAAGCAGATCACTGTGCGCCAAAGTTTAGTTTGTTTTGGAAAAAAGTCAAACTAAATCGAAGTGAAATAGAGTTCCAAACTTGGAAGCTTTTGTTTTGGAAAAGTGAAGGTCGAATTTCAGAGTTCGAAAGACCGTTGTGTACTTATTTCAAAAGTTATTCTCGGTGTCAGGAGAAAACATTAAATCATCAAGGCTGGCAAAGAAATTGACTACCACAGTAGATGAAAGTTCAACCACTTCATTAAGAAGGTCAATTGTACACAGATGTGAAGCATCGCCATCAGCATCAGCCGCATTAGCAATGTTCATTGCAGATGGTACCTGTGTGCCTGTTGGTCTGCCTATCTCACATCCAGTTGGATTTGCCAGTGTGATCTCAATGAATGCCGTCCTCAGGATTGGTAACCTTTGGGGGCAACACAACACATGAGCCGTTACTGGACCCAGTAATGAGTCAACAGTTGTTGGCAATGCCGATGGTTGTGTTAGACAGATATCTAACACGCATTCCTCTCCACAAAGCAGGCATCGTAGAACAGGTAAGATGCAATCTTGCCAGATTGGTCTAAATGACAGAAACCATGTGGTATTCAGATCTCTCAAACAAGCCAAGCCAAGGATCTGTGTATTCTGCCACGATACCGCATGGCCCGGAGCGCATTCTCCATGCTGACATGGGTATCGCAGGTGGCCAGATTTGGCATAACGGAGCAGGAGAAATAAAAATAAGATCCCTGCTACGACTCCCAAAATGAGAGGCAGGCCGCCAAACACAGAGTGTTCGAAGTTAGGAAAAACGCCCAGGACTGCTTCAAAGGGTGCTAATAGTCCCGAAAAAATTGTCTTAAATACATGTACAATACCGCTGGTATCAGACATGTTTAAGATACGACCTAACATTTCTGCGAAATGTACTGGGCAGTTTGTTGATAATAATGCATGTATCTCTGCAGAAGTCCTTGCAACTTGCAGCTCATACGTCTCTCTGGACGAGGTCAGTGGCACAGTTTTTTGCAAAAGAATGGCTTTCATTCTGCTTAAAGTATCAATTTGTATAGAAGAGATGGTCAGTGAAGGCCATAGTGGCGATTCCCCGTCTGTCTTGGTTTTTGGAAACAATACTTGCATACAACAAGTGACCCTGGCTGACACACTAACGAGATAGACTATTTCTGGCACCATTCCACAACAGCTGTGGTCATTTAACATAATGTAGCTACCATTGGAAAGCTGCTTAAAAATTGGATCTATCGCTGCTGCAGGCGAACCTTGCAGGCGGCAAGAAAGGTTATTGGAAGAACCCTCGCAGGCTCCGTGCAAATTAACACCATGACATAATAGTGTACCGCTTAGTGAGTTTTTACCATTTTTAAAACTATGAAATACCTCCTTTCCCCCACTCCAAGATTTGTGTGTGTAAGGTAAATCCCAGGTCGACTTAATGTATTCTTTACCCAACCTTTCATACAGACCTGCTGGTATGTGTTTTAAGCAATACTGAAACTGGAAAATCGTCACTGGTATCGTGATGGTGCCATGTATTATCCATTCAACTGATGGTTTCTCAGAAACGGTTAATGGTAATCTCTTGAGTTTTTCTATGCTCAGCACTGTGCCAACGAGATGTGTTTATCTGTAAGGTTAAATACAGTAAACAATGACGTAGTGTTGATTAGACGCCAGGGCACATAGCCTTAACAAAGGTTTTGTAGCGTCCAGCCTAACAGCCTTATAGAACGTAATTGAGACTGGCCATGTTGTAACATTAGCAAGTCCTGTTCCATTATGTTAATGGCAGAGGATACAATGCTGTATAAAGAATACATTCTGGGCGACAGAGTTGTTAACCCATTGTCAACCACAGAGAGTTTTTACGCTAAATTAATACAATCAATTTCTCGTATTCTTTCAGCTGTTTCCATTTGCGCGACTTTCCATGCTTCATTGTATGCAGCGTATATACCGGCGTACATGAAACCTTTATGATGTGAATTACGAGGTCCCAGTAAGAATTCTTGTAAATCAACGCCATCTTTAAGCAAAGATAAGTGTTGTTTTATTTCTGAAAGTGTGGATTTCTGCAGCTCCTCAAGGCATAGTTTTCCTACACTATAAGTTGTTATTATCCCTGGATGTTCTCTTTGGATCTATCTTGGATCTGGCCAAGTTACTGTAAACCCTTGTGTCTTGTTCAGGAATCTATCTTGACAGATATTCGTGTCTGTGGGTCAGATTAACCATTTTTCCCATTCAGGATTTGTTCTGTTTTGTAGTAAAATGTAATGTACATCTACCTCCTCATCTGAATTTAAATAACTATCAGGTGTTGGTTAAAGGTATGGACGGTTTGTTTAAACCTTTTATCTTAGCCAGGCCAAGATACGATGTCTGTTGAACAGTGTCATTTAACACCTTCCACGCTCATGACGAGCTCAGCTCGTCATGAGTTACGCCTGTCGTACGCTCATGACGAGCTGAGCTCGTCATGAACCGTGGATTTTCGCAAAAGTCAGCGCACAGTGGGAAAAACCCGCAGCGCGCATGGGGTTAAGAACATAATTTGTTCTGGAATGATGTAGGCTCTGAACAATGCTTCTAAACCTTGTACCTGCCAGTCTTTTGTGCCCCAAACAGTTTTTGTCTCAATGTTGTCTTTCCAAAAGTCAAAGCCTAAGGTGGACAATTGAGCAAAAAAGGCCGCAGAATAAATTTGTTTAGTATTTGTCAACATACTTTTCATGCCTGTCTTATTAACATTTTTAAAGTAAAAACTTTCTGGGTATGTAACATTAAAACCTGAAAAATATGGAAATGTTCTTAAAAAGTTTTAGAACTACCTTTTGGAGGTGTTGGACAATGTTCTCATTGATTATAAGTTAAAACATTTCAAAGGTTTGCAGATTTGTGCAAGTAATGATGACCAAAATGATTAAAACAATACATTTCTTCATAATTAGATGAACTTTCTAAGTATTCATGTTTTCTAAAGTTTGCTGACATTTCTAAGTCTGCCATCATGTTATTAACAGTTTCAAAGTCCCAATCATCAGAAAATGTGCTGGGTGAAACAAAATCACTCAAGGAAACCTTAAATTGGTGTAGAATTTTCAGCAGCTCGACAGGGCCATAAATGTCATAATCAGTTCTATCCCATGCTATTCCACCAGGTAGAGGACCCGCTGTGATGTTTACTGGTGACAGGTCTCGTTGTTCACGATGAGATGATTTGTGTGGCTTCAGGAGCAAGTTGATGTTCTTACTAGCTGTGTCCATTTTACTATATTTTCCATCTATCAGCTTTCCCAAACTTAAAACAAGAATGAGTAGGAGAAAAAGTACACCTAACACAATCCAAAATTCAGCCCATGGTGAAACCAGATAGGTATTTGCAAGCTCTTGACCAAGTTCCGTTAATTGTTCCTTGAAAGTTTTGTTTTTTGGCGCTGTTTCGGGTTCACTGGGATCCTCAGAAAAGGTATCGAAGTTGATGAAATAGCCAGAGGCAGTTCTGTCAATAGTTGGTATTGCATCCGGACTCTTTGAAATTGCTGTAGTTTCTTGTTCCCTTGAAATGTTTGTATAGTCAGATGCTACCTCATTGTAGACAGGGTTTTCTTGACGAACTGTTATTTGGGTTTCAAGATACACAAGTTCTATGGCTTTGTTGCATAGTTCGTCTTTTCTTACTTTAGAATCTTCAAAGGTGATGAGTCTTTTAGTTTGAACCTCTTGGATAACCTTGGGCGCAAGACTACGCTCAGCCCACGGAGTGTACATGGTGTTGCCTACTTTGCATTTTGCAAAGTAGGCGTAGTAGGCAACACTACGCACGTTACGTGGACGGAGCGTAGTTGCCCACCACCCGCCTCCCTCCCGCCCTCTTCTACTTAACATGCACATTTGGATGGAAGACACGGCGCGAAATAGAAGAGGGAGCCCTGGGACGCCGCGGACCAGGTAAGTGCTTTTAATTTACATTTTAAGTATTTTTAAGCAGAAATTAGGTTTGTAGAAGAGGGTGGGAGGGGGCGGCTGGCGCGTAGTGGGGCTACCCGAAGTGCGTGGGTTGGCGTAGCTTCATGCCCACTTCACGTAGCTTCGCGTAGCCCCACTACACATACTACGCCCAGGGTTACTCTTGGATACTAGCAAGATTTGGTCGTCTGCTACATCGTGGGAGCCCACTGGGCCTACTACTTATTATCGGCCACATGGTGTGGTTTTACCAGGTCAATTGATACAGACCGGTTCTCCTTTTTTTCCAGCAAGGGGCGTCAGTAGCACTTTTCTTGATCTGTGGACTGCTAGAACTGGTACTGGTTTTCGGTAAGAAGGCCCAAATTCCTTCTTGTCTGCTATTTTTTCCCTTACCAGATCCCCAGTCTTTGGAATCCAGATTGGTCTTGCTGGGACAGGTGTTTTTTTTTCCGTGGTCGTTGGCTGTTTGCTGGTGTTACTTTGACTTCTTCTTATTTCATTTAAGTCCTGTAAAACAGCCAAACGATCTTTGATATCAAAGGGTTTTTGTTCCACCACTGAAGTATGACGATCGAGGTCTTCAACCAACATTCTAGTACCAAAAAGGAGTTCATTTGGAGAGATTCCACCGAGAGAATTTCTTGGCAGGTTATTAAGACTACATTGGACATGTATTAGATGTTTGACCCACCCGTCACCCGAACCTAATACCCTAGCTGTTATAGATTGCTTTATGTCACGTTTTTTTCTCTCCACCACCGAATTTCCCTCAGGATGGAATGGACTCAAAAATCGCAATGCAACGCCCAAGCTGGCCATGGCTTCCTTGTAAGCCCTAGAGCTAAACGCAGGACCCTGGTCAGAATGTAGCGTGCCGATTGCGTATGTGCCGATAAAGACTCGCAAATCTTTTATAACTGTCCGGGCATCAGCCGAGCGCTTAGGCCACATCCAAATGAATCTTGGGCATGAATCCACTGCAAACATGTGTATTTATAATTGCCATCCCTTTGTAAGGGACCACAGTGGTCCAGGTAAACACACGCTAGTGGTTTATCTGAAATCAAAAGGGGCGTATGCGCCGGGCGTTTCACTGTTGAAACTTTTATTTTCTTGCAGATGTCACATTCCAAAACATAATTTCTGGTTTGTTTCCTCATGCGAGGCCACCCATATCATTGTTTTAATAATGAAACTGTGGTAGAAACACCTGCGTGTGCAGAGGCAAGCCCTTTGTGTGCTGCTAAGAGAAGTCCTAACCTGTGTTCCATGTTTGGGATTACTCTATCCCCCACTCCAGTGATTCGAGCAAACGGAACCTTATTTGCATCAGATATATATGAGTACTGGAGTGGAAGGCCTTTTGGTAGTGTTTTACCACTGTCTTTTATTGAAGCAGTGACTGCTTGCATTCTTTCGCTGTCTATTTTAGTTTTTGAATGAGTGATTGCAGCTACGGAAGCCGTTTGCACAGCTACCTTCGCGGCTTCATCAGCCAATGAATTCCCTTCAACGTGAACGCCATCACGCTGATGACTCAGTGCATGGATCATGTGAGTCTTTTGTAGTTCTTTCTGTAAAAGAACTACTTGTTCCCAAAGCATTTTATGCTTGATTGTGTCACCTTTTGCATCTTTAAATCCATTTTGAACCCAGTTCTGCAGATATTCATTGTAAGACTGGACGCAGTAATACGAATCACACACTATGAGTGTGGGGAATTCACGATCGGTATTTTCAAGTGCCATCTTGAAAGCCTGTAGTTCAGCTCGCTGAACTATACAGTCTCCGAGAGATTGAGTTTTTGTGACCATAGGTTTGAATTTACCATCGCGCCAGCGACCTTTAACAATCGCACACGCAGCGCTATAAGCGTGTTTACCCCCAATTGCGGGCTGTGCTGATCCGTCTGTATATATTATACAGCCGTAATGTTCTAGAGGCAGAATTTCAGTAGGCAGAGGACATTCTTGTTCGTATTGGAGAAATTCTTGTGTCTTCAAGTAACGGTCAAAAACGTATTCAACGTCTGTCGCAGCAAGACAATTAACCCATTGTATCCATCTTGGATGTAGATCGTTTGCATTTGGAATGCTTGCCTTTGTCACTGCGTCTAAGGCAGGTACAGGTGTAACGACTTTAATGCGTTTACCCTGTGCGAGGGCTCTCTCCTTTGCTACCGCAGTTTGAACCGCAGTCAGAATTTTTTCTGTTGAAGTGAATTTCATTTCAGCTTGTGTGTGCAAGTGTGATTTGTAAGCTATTGGTACCTTTTCACCTTCATTAAAGGTTAGGTATGTGAATCCGCATCTCTCTGGGATGATTCGGATTACAAGGTTGCGTACATTGTCACGTGTTTGTAAATGTTTTGTCGCTAACATGTCTGTTTGTACTGAATGCAACATTTCTTTGTGTTTTGGAGTCCAATTAGTAGGTTTGAGATCAGGTTTGATTAGATCGTATAGAGGTTTAACCCTTTCTGCGTAGTTTAGAATGTAAGTTCTTCTGAAATTTAGGAATCCTAGAATTGACTGTAAGTTTTTCAGCGTTTTTGGAGGTTGGAGCAGCGCACATTTTTCTAAAAAGTTTGCTGCCAGGCTTTTGCCTTCACTTGAAAGTTCGTATCCCAAGAATAGGAAATTGAGGTGGGCATTCTTGATTTTTTAAAGTTGAATTTATACCCTTCAGAGGCGAATCCAAGTATTATGGTGTTCACCCTGGTCAAGTGCCTGTCCAAGTCATCATCTGAAAGATAGATGTCATCGACATAAGATAATGCCACATCATCATACGTTTGTAGTAACTCTGTTACTCTGGCTGAAAATAATCCAGGACTGTTCTGGAATCCTTGGGGAAGACGACAAAAGTGTTGTTGTGTCCCCATTATTGAGAAAGCAGTCAAGTACCCGCTTTCAGGTGTAATGTTTTGACAGAAGAAACCGTTTGAAATATCTAATGTTGTTTTATATTTTTTCCGCACAATGTTATTAATCAGTGCTGCACTGTGTGCATTTTGAACTGCAAAGGTTTTGCAGTAAGAGTTTAAATGTCTGTGATCCAAAACTAGACGATATGTGTCGTCTGGTTTGGAGACAGTAAACAAAGAATTGTTCATTGACAAGGTGCATGTTTCAATCACCCCTTGGTATACAAGTTGATCTAAGATCTCCGTGACCTGTTTTGTAGCTTCTTGCTTTACTGGATACTGCCTCTGAGCAGTAGGTTGATTTTTTAACTGGATTTTATGGTGAGGAGAGTCCTCATCCCATCCCACATGATTTTTATATAATGCTGGAGCCTGGGCCACAGCCCATTTTCTGACATAGGTGTATTTATTATGAATAGGAATATGATTAGAGAAGGCTGGCGTAATGATCTCTTTGCCATGTGGGCACTCTCTGACAAATTCAGGTGGCCAATCTTTTTCAGCCAGAAGAATGTCATAACCCTTGGATAGTTTTTCCCAAAAGAGTGCTTTTATTTTCCTACTTATGTCCCCTTCTATCCGGAGTGTTACTTCGTATAACTTGTGGGGTACACTAACCCTGGTGTCGGCAGTTTCAACCTAAATGTATTCATTCAGATCCACTGTCTCCGGATAATCTTTCAGGATCCTGCGAGGTATGGTGACCTCTGCTGCGCTGTCCAGCATTGTCTAGGGCCACTCCCCATTCTTGAGTTGTGTCCTCAAGATCCTTGGCATGTCTGATTTTAAGAATTGAGTTTTCTTATTTTTTAGAACGTGTTGATCGTCTTTGGACTTCACACGTTCTTCTTTGTGTTCTGACCGTCCTCTTCTTTCAGATTTCTTGGAGGAAGTCTGAAAGGTACGAGAGGATCGTGTATCAGTATCTTGATATCTATCAGGTTTTCTTAAATATCCCTATTTCTAAGGTTATACCTCTTTTCAGAGTGCTCCTTTTGAGGAGATCTAACTCTGAACTGATAGCGCTTCTCTTTAGGAAGTGACTGCCTAGTATTTTCCTATTCCTTATTAGGAGTAGTTAGATTGTTTTTGATAAAAAACTTTTTCAGGATTTTCTGTTAGTTCGGATTTTACAGGTTTCCCTCCCAAACTATCTCTTCCTGGTTCTTCATAGGATTTTTCAATAATTCTGGCAAGTTCATACGGTTGCTCAGTAATATCAAATTCTTTTAATTTTTGGCGGATTGCCACCGATGCTGCTTCACCTTTAATGTTAGCTAATAGAATAGCTGAGACCTGTTTGAAATCTTTCAGTAATTTCATACCAAGATGTAAAGCTAGTTCTGGACCGTATTCATTTTGAATCTGTCTCAGAACGTCTGGTATTACCGCCATAGACGGGACACCATGTGTTTTTGTGTAGATTGAAGCAAAGACTGTACCCCAAGTGTCACAGTCCTCCACGTGTGGTGCAATCCCCATTGGTAAACAGATTGTTAGAATCCTGTGTTTCTCATGAGGTGTACTATCGGGAAATACTGCCTCTATTTGAGTAATTTTCGGGGCTAACCAGAATGGAATTTGTTCCCTTTTTGCAGACAACTTACCGATGACTGACTGTATAGTCTGTGGTGTGATTTTATTTGTGTTCCCCTGATGAGGGGTGTGTTGTGAAATTCTTATTGCAGGTTGGACTGTTAAAGTCTGCTTGACATATTGTACCCATTGTATATGTATTTTAATTAATTGTTTTAGCTGAGCTAACAGTACTGGACCTGTCATTTGTTCTATGGCAGGATGTGGTGTATAGCTGGCTAGTACCGGACAAGTTGCTCCTGGTCTACCTAGTGGACCGAGCCTGGTGATGTGATTTTGATGTTGTAGGGCACCTTTAAACCAGAGCTGATACTCTTGGTAAGTGTTAGACCTGGCATCTTTGGCGTGGTATTCCCCTATCTTTTTGCCTCTACCTCCTGTATTTTTGATGCTGTGCTGGATTTCGTTTTTGTTGGTTTAGATGCTTTGGACACTCTGTCACTGCTAATCAGTGCCAGAGTGTAAGTGCTCCTTATGTAAAGTGTTATTCTGATTGGATATACATGTTTGGCATATTTGTATCACCATGAAGTCCCTAGTAAGGTGCACTGGGTGTGCCAGGGCTGGTGATGACAAATGCTACTAGTGGGCCTGCAGCACTGATTGTGCCACCCACAAGAGTAGCCCTAAAATGATGTCTCAGGCCTGACACTGCAGTGCCTGTGTGCAGTTTAGAAACTGCCATGTCCTCCTGGTCAGTGTCCCCACTGACCAGGCCTAACCCTTCCCTTTTTGTGCGCATCAGACACCCCTATGGAAGGCCCAAGGTACCCCCCTGGGCAGGGTGCTGTGTATGTAAAAGGTAGAGCATGTACTAGTGCAGGTGACATGCTCTGATAGTGAATGGCAGCCATTTTCGTTTTCACTATTGTAAGGCTATCTTGCTCCATAGATTAACATGGGGGATGCTGGCTACAGTGGTTAACAGCATTTCTTCCCATAGGAACAAGATAGAACATAAGTATCTAGTATCCCTGAACTCAGAATTTAATAACACATCTTTTAGGAAAGGTTGTTTTTAAATCCTGTGTTTGAGAACAGCACTTTTAGAAAGTTGCTGTTCTCTTGTCTGACCTTTCTGTGTGCCTTGGCCTGTTTGTGGATTGACTGTCTGGTTTGAGAGTGATGGAGGCTGGGGATGCCCCAGGAGGCTGGCTGAGTCAGCCCTAGGCTGAATGACTGCATTTGCAACTGGAGTGGTGGGAGGAGTTAGCACCTGGGCCTGAATAGGGCTGTGCCTGCCTTCCACAATGCTGGCTCCACCTCCTGCTGGGCGGCTGACAACCCTGCCCCTCACTCTGAAAGGAAAGAAGAAGCCAGCAAAACAAAGTACTCAGGAGACACCCAGAACTGGTTCAGACCGGGCTCAGGGCCCACATGCACAAAGAGAACAAAGACTTTTAGGGGTATAAGTACAGGACCCCTGACAACAGAAAATTAGATCATCCTGGAACAAAGAAGGAACCTCTGGCAAGGAGAAAGCTAAAACTGAAGAAGGAAGACTGTCCTGCTGTTGCTCTGCTGGACTGACCTGCTGTTGCTTTGCTGCCAAGGAGAGGGGAAGGACTTTGCTAGTGTGCTGTGTCCCCTGTCCTGAAGGAATCTTCAAGGGCCTGAGAAGAGCTGGCTCACTGTTCTGAAGTCCCAGGAACAAAAAGGACTTCACCCCCAGCTTCTCCTTCTGCTGAGAGAGGTCTGTCCTTCCTAGAGTGCTTGATCCAGTTCTGGGGCCTCTGGAAGTTGTACCTGTGCTGGGAAGCTTGAAACTAAGCTTGAGAGACTTTTGAAATTGAAAAGTGTTGCATCGCTCGCTTGCGGAGCGCATCCCCGACAGTGCGAGAAGATTCCTGCCGCTACGAAGGCCGAGATCGTCGCAGCGCCTGGCGCCGCTGCCAGAGCCATCGCATTCTTTGTTTGCGGGCCACACCAGACCAGACCAGACCAGATTTTTAAATCCTGTGTTTGAGAACAGCACTTTTAGAAAGTTGCTGTTCTCTTGTCTGACCTTTCTGTGTGCCTTGGCCTGTTTGTGGATTGACTGTCTGGTTTGAGAGTGATGGAGGCTGGGGATGCCCAAGGAGGCTGGCTGAGTCAGCCCTAGGCTGAATGACTGCATTTGCAAGTGGAGTGGTGGGAGGAGTTAGCACCTGGGCCTGAATAGGGCTGTGCCTGCCTTCCACAATGCTGGCTCCACCTCCTGCTGGGCGGCTGACGACCCTGCCCCTCACTCTGAAAGGAAAGAAGAAGCCAGCAAAACAAAGTACTCAGGAGACACCCAGAACTGGTTCAGACCGGGCTCAGGGCCCACATGCACAAAGAGAACAAAGACTTTTAGGGGTATAAGTACAGGACCCCTGACAACAGAAAATTAGATCATCCTGGAACAAAGAAGGAACCTCTGGCAAGGAGAAAGCTAAAACTGAAGAAGGAAGACTGTCCTGCTGTTGCTCTGCTGGACTGACCTGCTGTTGCTTTGCTGCCAAGGAGAGGGGAAGGACTTTGCTAGTGTGCTGTGTCCCCTGTCCTGAAGGAATCTTCAAGGGCCTGAGAAGAGCTGGCTCACTGTTCTGAAGTCCCAGGAACAAAAAGGACTTCACCCCCAGCTTCTCCTTCTGCTGAGAGAGGTCTGTCCTTCCTAGAGTGCTTGATCCAGTTCTGGGGCCTCTGGAAGTTGTACCTGTGCTGGGAAGCTTGAAACTAAGCTTGAGAGACTTTTGAAATTGAAAAGTGTTGCATCGCTCGCTTGCGGAGCGCATCCCCGACAGTGCGAGAAGATTCCCGCCGCTACGAAGGCCGAGATCGTCGCAGCGCCTGGCGCCGCTGCCAGAGCCATCGCATTCTTTGTTTGCGGGCCGCACCAGACCGGTGCGGGAAAATCGAACATCGCTGCGAGCGTCGTCGCAGAGCCTGTCGTCGCTGGGTGAGATCGCCGCGCCGCTTGCTTGCGGACCACATCACGTCGCTGCGAGCATCATCGCAGAACCATCGCATCGAGGAGCTGCGAGAGAGAAGATCACTGCTAGATTGCGCATCATTGCCCCGGAGATCGTCGCAGCCCCTACGAGATCGTCGCATCGTGCCTTTGCGAGAACAAACTTCCTACGGAACCTACGCACCGGAATCCATACAAGTGGCCTTCCTCCCCATACAGACCGGATTCGTCACACCACGCCCGCTGCTGCAGCGGGGCTGTCGCAAACGCCTCCCCAGGGTCTCAGGAGCAATGCATTGCTTGTTTTCCAGCGCACCAGCTTCTGCTTTTGGAACTTTGTTGCAACTAAAAGGTACTGTGAGTAAACGTGACGCAACTGTGAAATTTCCACGCATCTGTAGAGAATTCTATCGCAACCTAGAGAATTCTATCGCAAACCTTAAGAACTCTTTTTGAAACCATATTCTTGAACTGTGTGTGTTGGATTTTTGTCGTTTTGGTCTTGTGTAGTTTAGATTAAAATACCTTTATTTTTCTAAACTGTTGTGGAGTCAGTTTGTGGTGTTTTCACTGTGTTACTGTGAGTGTTGGTACAAATACTTTACACATTGCCTCTGGTTAGCCGAGACTGCTCGTGCCAAGCTACCTAGAGGGTGAGCAGGGGTTATCTCAGAGGGTTTCCTCCTTACCCTGACTAGAAGCAAGGGTCCCTACTTGGAAAGTGGTACCTACCTCTGCCAACTTGAGACCCCCAGTTCTAACAGTAAGTTAGTGGAATTTCAACGTCCTCGAAAGGAGCGTATTCCGCTGAAGGTTCCTCCATCTTGTACAAGTGGAACACATGTGTTGTGGGTTTAGCTTGTGGAAAGATAATCCATGAATAGAATACCTCTGTCTGCCGATATTTATGTGCCTCTATGACAAATATGACTCTACCACCTCTTGGTGATAGGCCATTTTCTATAAGCTTCATAGCTCTGGCTTTCCGCACATTTTCCTGGATGTTTATTGCACCCGCATCGTCATGTCGGAAACCTGTAGTGTCAAAACCTGGTTGGTTTGCATTTACTGCAGTTCCACTGCCCCCGGGACTGTCTTCGTCTGACATTTTGTTTAAGAAGTTTGCAGAGCAAGTTTCAATGAAATAAAGATGAGGTGCACAATATTTTTGAACACTGTATCCTTCAACGGTGAACAAAACCAAAACTAATACATATGATTTTTCGTCCTACTCAGTTTATGGCGGATATTTTATCCTTTAACTCCAGACGTCTATTGGAGTTTTTACGGGATAAAGGTGTCTTTGTGAAAAGCACGACTGAGTTACTCTAGTATCTAGCGTTAAATTAGTGCCTTACCAAACGTTGCGCACCATGTAGTGTAGTTCCTATAATCCCTTAAGGCTCTGCGCAATGGAATAATATATCCTATAGATGTGACGTAGGACTTATGTCTACTAGGTCCCTATCGAATATATTAGACTTAATTGTGAGTGCCAGCTAGCTCAGAGGTCACTAGAAACTTTCTCGAGTTCACAAGAAGGGATTAGTCTCTGATAACCGCATAAACATGACAACTTTGTTTCCCCAAGATAAAACTGATCCTCACAGTTGTGGAAACAATTGATAGATATTTCACTCAGTCAATCGCGTATGCTTCGTTTCACCAGAGGTGCAGAGAAAATAGAAAGACAGGCGTTTTCAATAAAAGGATTTATTGAACAGTCTTCTTTCTCAAGCATAAGAAATCAACTGCTACAATCGTAAAACTGGTTTACAAAATATAATGTATACAGTAAAAAGAGTAGAATAACATAATACTGTAAGAGCATTGTATGGTTCCTAGACCATAAATAAATACATACATAAATAACAGAGGCTAAAAGTACTCAACTGGTGCTTCTAAAATATGCCTACCCCGGTGTACCTAACCTAATCTTAGTACGAGGGATGAAGTAAGTGAGGTGTAGAATAAATAGATTATTCTTTTGCCAAGAATCTGTCCAAGAGTTCTCTTAGGGTCTAATGAGCTCAGTACCTTAATTTGGAATGAAGAAGGTCAGGCTCAGGACTTGATTCCCCAACAACCCGCAAGGGTAGCTTGGAAACACTGGAGCTGGATTTCTCGGCAGGAGAAAAGACAGCGTCTCTCTCAGTGCGTCTGCTGGAGGGTCGGCTTCCTTCGGCACTTGCAGTAGCAGGGTGTGTCATGCAAGTAGATAGTCGAACTGCTCTAAACCACTGTGTGTTTGCTATGGCAAGTGTGGGCATATTTATACCTTGAAGCTGGCAAGTTTGACGTACAGGTGGACATAATAACGTCATTAAAGACACTCAGTTCTTTGAAAACACTATGAGTTTTTGGACAAGCCAGTATTCGAGCAAGGGGAAGTCCCTAGTCGTTGAGGCTGAGTTTTCCAATAAATCGTTTTTAGATTTTCTGAACTAGTGGAAGTAGCCCTGCCGTATTTGGACTGCATGAGCTATGTCTAAATATGGTTATGATTCTTATGCCTATATAAGAACATAGTGATTTACACCTATATAAGGGCATGAATCGGGAAATTTACAATAGTGTCCTAAAATGGTTCACAACAAGATCTTTTTAAGGCTAGGCATCCCCCTCTTCTTCATCAATTGAAGAAAGGCATGGAGACCCCTGTACATCTCATGGCTAGGCCGCATCCACGCGGTTAAAATTCTGGTTTTACCTAAACTTCTGCACCTTTTCCAGGGACTGCTGATCGAGCTGGAATGCGTGTTTTTGGCAAAGCTAAAATCTATGGTCATTTGTTTTATATGGCTGAACCTTTGAGCTTGTGTCCCCAATAAACAACTTTGACTTCCGAAAAGTTCTGGGGGCCCGATTTTACCAAACTTGCACTTTTCCTACAAGGCTTCCCAACTACGAGTGATGACTGAGTGGTCAGCCCGGGAGTCCAATAAACATTGGCTAATCATGAACAGGGCAGTGGCAGAGAGATACACGTGGGACCTCCTCTGGAAACCTAAAGCAGACCATCCACCAAATATCTATCTGAGTACCCCCCATGAAGCCTACACTAAAGGTATGGTACGAGGTCATCAGGACCTTTGCTAGGACCACTTTCCCATCACCATTCATGCCAATTTACTGTTACCCAACATTTCCTCCAGCACACCTACCGGGACCTTTTGAAGCATGGAGGGTGGGGATTTCTCACTATCTCAGATCTATTACATAACTGGGATATTCTCACATTTGAAAACTGTCAGATGGAGTTCCATTTAAAGCTACTGAATTCCACCACTAAACCCAACTCCAAGACTGGGTATCAAATTAATGGAGGCAGCAACCAGAGACCTCACACCCATAGAGCTGTTTGTGAAAAGGGGGAATAGCACAAAAGGTAGTATCTCATTTCTATACTTGCTACTACTCTCTACACTTCTCTCTATACTTCTCACCCCCAAAACACTACACAGGACCTTTTGGGAGCGAACCCCTTTGGGATATAATCTTACATAAGAAGTGGGACAGACTATATAGAGACATACCTAAATTCCAACACTTGATTGGGATGCGAGAGGTTCGTGATGAAGTGGTATATGATTGTTACCTATACACCACAAAATTGAAACTAATCTTTCTCACGACTACAGATCTATGTTAGAGGGACTGTGGGCAACTGGGGGATTTTAAACACATCTGGTGGGATTGCCCGATGAACCGCCCATTTTGGTGGGAAATACTGGTACAAATTAAAGACATCCTGGGCTATCCTGTGCCAGAGGATCCGGATTTCTGTTCCTGGGCTTACGGGCTGATATCCTCACATGCCAGACTAAAGGCAATATATTTATCCTATGGTTATGCTTGAGTGCAGCAAAATGGTGGTAGCAGCGGCCTGGAAATGGAAAGAGGGACCTTACATGACTCAGTAGCACTCCCACCTATGGCAGGCCCTCGCAATGGAGTCCATGGCAGACATGCTCTCTGACTCCTTTAAAATGTTGAATCTACATGGGGTCCCTTGTTGGAGTATCTCTCAAGAGGGCTTCCTCTGTGAGCTTGCCCAACGCAAACATGAGCGCTCCATCTCTTACAGTTTTGGGAATACTATTTGTGACTGACTTGGCAACGGGAGGCAGTCCTGCAGGGTGCTCCTTCATTGTCTGGTGGTGGGCTTTGAAGATTTTACTCTGGAAGGATTAATAGATGTTTTCCCTTGTACCTTTTTGGGGTATTAACTTCCTCAGTGAGAGGCAATTGACCTGTTCTATAGAACAAACTCTTTGTAATAGAGGACGCGTGATATGTTGTATTGCACTATAGTGCACCCTGCAAAATTCCATGAAGACTGTTTTGACAAAAATCCAATGAGTAGAACAGGAGATATGCTGGTCTAAATATTGCAGTGAAAATACAGCACCAAAAAGCAAAAAACAGCAACTGTGGGTATCTGCACCAGGACAAAGTCTCAACCTCAGACTGTGCAATATAGAGTGTGGGCCAGCTACAGGGACTCATTCAGGCCTTCTAAATAAGAGTATCCTAAATCTTGAGGTTGAGGAGCATTGAGAGGTCCAGTTAAGAGAATGTGTCCTGCAGCCGAAGCGATGCAAGGTTCAGGCTGGAGATGCATTGTGAAGTGTCAGATCCAGGGAGCTGAGAGGCTGCAAAATGATGTCCTGCATCTTCATTGAGGATGCTGTTGACAAGGGGCTTGTGGTGCGTAGTTCTGCATCTATGATGTGACATGCACTGGCTGGTTTTCAGCAAGCTGTAGGGCTGGTGATGAAGAGTTCTGTGTTGTTGTTAAGGATGCCATTGACAAGGGGCCTGTGATGCAAGGGAATGCATTAAGGATGCAGCACTCAGTGGTAGTTTAAATAAAGCTATTGCAGCAATGTGAATTCCTTGCAACGGTAAAGTCCACACAGCAGAAAAGATGCGTTGGTTTTGCTGGGTCCACAAATGGGCTGGCTGAGCACATCCAGGCCCACTTTCAAGGTTCCAGGACTGGGGTGGCACCATTTGACATAGTAGGACTCACACTTACAGAGTCCAGGTGCTTGTTACAAGATGGTAATCCCTTGGAGTGACTCTGGTGGTCCTGGTTACAAGTTGCAGGTTCAATACTTCACACCCAGGCAAGAGGACAGCAGATCAACTCTAGGCTAGCTACAGGGGGTATGCACTTATTTGTTTGAAGGCAGGATACAGACTATTCAGGTGTAAGTGGGGCTGTGCCTTCCATCTATTGTGTGTTGGTGTGTGGGAGGAATGCGCAAAGTAAAGATCCCCCCATCAACACACACAATCCTTGTCAGTGTGAATCACAATAGTCACTAAATAAGCATGTGCTAAGTCCTATGGTAGCTTAGCAAAAAATCAGTCAGGCTTAACTTAGAGGCAATATGTAAAGTATGTATGAGGCACTCAAACAGTAATAAAGTGAAAACAGAGCAGAAGAAAAATCCACAACCAATTTAGAACAATAAAAATTACTTTACTGAATAAATTGATAGCAGCACAACAAAGATCCAATAGTTAGAACCAAAGATAGGAGCATTTAAGTTTCGAATTAAGAAATATCATCAAAATTCAGATATCTTGTTGCACTAGGCCAGGTCAAAGCCATAAGTTAAGGCTGACCACAATGGATCACTGTTCGAATTCAAGAACCAAGTGTGTCAAGTGAGAAGTTTGGCTTTAGACCAATAAATGTTTATGAGGAAAGGTGGCTGTGCTTAGGTATTGGCAGGAAAAGCTGCAGGGGCATACGTAGCAGTGCTAAACCATGACAAGCTGCTGAAGAGTAGTGTCCTGGGCAGTTGGTGATGAAGGCGTGGGTGAAAGTCTGAATTTCGTGCCCAGGAAGTCCTCGACTTTGGTGGGATGCTCAGCGTCCATCCTGGTGAAGCCCTAGACATTTGGACATTTCTGGGAGTCAGATCTACCTCAGAGGGTGAAATGGCAAGATGAAACTGATCAGAAACACAACATCAACAGCTGCAGCTTGGATGGAAAGCCCAGTCTCTGTTGGTGCTCCAGGCAGAAAGTAGGCAAAAAGTTTCTAAGTCCCACTTCATGCAGTTTGAGTACAAGAGGAGTGCACTCTAACACCTGCTAAGGGTCCAATACCTAGGGGCACCACTTAGGGATAGAACTCACTCCAACAGAGGCCAGCAGCAGTGTCTAGGGAAGGTCCTGTTGGATCTTGTTACCTGACCATTCAAATCACTTTTGGGGCACTGGGTTCAATGAAAGCAGGTCTAGAAAAAACGACTATGGATGTTTATCACTGCCAGGGCATGTAAAACATTAAATATACATGTTCTAATTTTCAATATCATTAACTCAGCCCTATTGTTTTTAAGGCCTACCTCAGAGGTGAAGTATAAGTTGTAAAAAGAAATGTTTAGGCCTGTCAAAATGTTTATTTTTCCAGGTTGAAATTGTAGTTTAAAACTATACACTCAGCTGCACTCACTGACAAGCTTTCATCGATTGATGCAGTGAGTGGCACAATGAGTGCTACAGCCCATGGGTCGCATTTAGTTTAGGACCATAGGTAAACGCAAAGTACAGTAAAGCGCGAACAAGTACACATGGGCGTCAAGGCGCTGGGGGTCTTCAGGGAGATTAAGCAAGCTATTGCCTAGAGTCACATGGTGATGGGCTGATATTCCGCCGGCACCGGGAACCCGCCCTGGCTGCTCCGCACACATCTTCCTAAGGTACAGGTCATAAAACATACTATTAACCTATAAGTATATTAAATGTACCAATTATGTATATGCAAATTTTGCAAGGTTTAAAAAACAGAGCAGAGCACTTCACCCGTGGTTAGCAAGGGAAAAGTGCACAGCTTTCTACAGCAAACAAAAATAGGGTTCAGTAAAAAGGCAAAATATCCCGGGTGACCATTCAGAAAGGGCAAATTTCCAACAAATCGGTTATAAATTATCAAGTGATTTTTGGTCGGCATAGATTGAGAAAAATCATTGGAATCCATTACTCTGTTGATTGCTCCTTATATTGTGGATTTTCAGAAAATCAACACTGTATATCACCGTGGCTGAAAGAATTTGATGAACATAATAATAAATAAAGATTGTAGATCGGTCTTCAGTGTACAAAGTTACACTTGAAACTTTTGTTGTCAATTTGTAATTTTTCTAACTTTCTTTTTCTACTTTTGTTAAAAATGTTGTCTACTCTTTGGAAATGTACAGCTTGCTGTGATAATCCATGAGTTTTGCACCTGTTACCGTCACTTTCTGCAGGTAAATGCAAACCACAACTTTAGGAAATACAGGCCCCAATTGTAAAACAAGTTGTAAAAAAAGCAATCACTCTGTCTCAAAACTGGTAAGATGGTGCTCTTACCACAGCAAAACCTTTGTTGAAGGAATTTATTGAAATGTAATTTAACACATTTGGTTCCACAGCAACTTTTCAAAATGTATTTTTTTTTTTATTTGCATTTTTTTAGCCAGTTTCTTAGTTTATTCTAAATATCCTCAGAAGACCCTCATATCACATGTTGATGAACTGTATACTCCAGAGAACATGTAGGCCTTACTTTTGTTCTTACATCTCCCTTGCTGGCATCTTGGTATCTGCTCTTCTCAATGTGACTAAAGAGGCATACAATTTGGCCTTGGAATCGAAGAGTCATGGGTGTTCATGTACACATTTTCATAATGGGCGTATCAGAAAATCTTAATTTTAATCACTGATAGTGTGTGCAAAGGTGGCTCACATTGGTATGCATCGCTTTGAAAATGACCGGCTACTGATACATGTGGTGTGTTGAAAATTAATGACTGCATCACCCACCAACATGTTTTCTCAACATATGATACTTTTGAGAGCAGGTAACATACATATTATAGTGGCAGGTTGTATGGCCATGGTGGCCAGACACTGCAGACATTCCATCATGGAAACTGCCCATCATAGATGTTTCCCCAAGACTGGATGCTGTGTTAGAGCATTGTCTGAATGGTGACCATGGTGGGCAGCCATGTCAGAGTGTCTACTGTTGAATTTGCCTTTGATGATCACTTGGTTGAGCCTTGACAATAGGCTACAGCATTGACTTAAGGATGGACTTGGAAACCAACCATGATGGGCTGCCCATTGTGGGGGGTGAAAGCCCACCTACTTTTGTCCAGGAAGCTTTAGCTTTTGTCTCTACATGTCTACAATATTCACATCCATCTCAAATGGTGTGCTAGCAGAAATTCCACAGCATGACAGTACCTTACCACATGGCACAGGAAGTGTCTACAATACAGTAGTAAAGTAATCAAAAACATATTAGGACCATTCAACCCATACTTCCCACTCATCTGTTCAAACCACTTCCCAACTAAGGAGAATGACAGGTCCTAAACATCACCCATTTTCACTGCACTTGGGATGCACATGTGTCACATAGATATTGGTACAAAAAGTGAGCGACCCAGATTACCCTTGAGGGCTTGGGTAATTAAATGAAAAGGTAAAAGTGCCTTCAAGGGAATTCGTTTAAACAGATATTTTCACTTTCAATGTGACTTGTAGGAATCAATTAATAATCCTCATCAGAATTCAATTCAACTGAATACAATTTAAATCAAACAAACATAACTACATATATGACAAACATAAACACAAGCCAGGTGTATAGAGAAAGAAGTTTATCAAAAATTTAAAACAATTCATCCGATATACAGAAAATAATATCATAGGGCTGCAGGTTGACACTTAGTATATGTACAAGCAACTCAACAGAACCTATTGACGCCTATCCCAAAAGCATAATAGATAAACAAACAGGATGAAGGATGAAGTTGGACATAATAACATATGACAAACTACTCTTTAATAAACACATTAGCTTGGTTGTCTCGGTCAGTTTCAACACCCTACGGATTATCAGAAAGATTATTTCTTTTATCCCTTTAACCACCAGAAAAACAGTTGTCTCTTTATTAATTTTATGGAAATTGGACTACTGTAATGATCTTTTTGCCAAACTTCAGAAACAACATATGAAGAAACTTCAGAGTGTGCAGAATGTGGCAGCCAGGCTTGTGTTCAATCTACCTAAATTCTACCCAGTTTCATCGGCCATCAAGGAATTGAATTGGCTGACAGTACCTAACCATATCAAGTTTGAGGAATTATGCCTTATTTGCAAAGCCTTGCACGATGTAGGTCCTTGTCATCTAAAAAAAGCTCTTTCATGGTATGGTCCAAATATAGCACTGGGATCCAGAAATTCCTTGACAGTGCCCTGTCCCAGGTTTAACAGGTTAAAATGGGGAGGCAGTTGTTTTACCATTGAAGCCCCTGTCCTTTGGAATGGTTTGCCTATAAACATCAAGGCAGCTTCAACATTGTTGGGATTTAGGAAGCTAATAAAAACCTGGCTTTTCACCCTTTAGGTGCCCAGTTATCTCTAAGCACCAATACTCTCACCTGATTGTCATTCAAATAGTGCCAAGACACCCATAGGTATTTGAGCACCTTAGAAACCCTGTAACATAACATAATAAATCCATGTAGTAACGTGCACAAAAGCAGTATTATGGCAGCAGAGCTCATTCTAACTTAGCAATGTTGACAATGATTCCAACCGCCATACGACACACCTACTAACAACAATACTTTTGATTAGTCATAGTAGCTGTTATTGCCAATTACCTCATGCCTTGTAATGGATACTTCCTCATCACATTTCTAGACAGTCGCTGTACAGTTCAATGTACTTTACTGTGTTTGGACTGAAGGATGCCATATGGAATTTCAAATGGATGAGTTGTTCGCTGGAAAATCATAGATACATTGCGTTTCTTTAGTATGTCATTGATCATAGCTGATCCACATTTACATTGTCATCGTGATTAGGTGATTTATTAAGTGCAGACAATGATTCTTGGTGGGCAAGGTGATACGTGACATATTATCATTTGTGGTGATTACACGTAGTGTTCAGTGATGTTGCAGCTAAATCACAGATTATATGTTTATGTACTTTTGCTCATATGTGAATTTTGAGTCACCGTCTTCAGGACACCTTGCCATTGAATCCACTGTCATTGTGCATCACATTTTCAGGCCCTACTAGCGGAAATGAGAAAGGAACATACGTCTGCTTTGGACATTTCAAGAAATGCCAATGGATTTGGAAAGGGATGTTTCAGCATCCAAGTCCAAAAATAGTTGCATGGATGGGAAGGAAAAGGAGGAAATTAGATGGATTACTTTGCAGGTGCACATAATACACCTAGAGAGGATGCTCACTCATCTGCCCACAAACATACCACACGGGTGGTCAGGGTTAGATGCTCCAGCTGTCACCACCTCACCTTACTCCGAACATACTCAGCAAACAGCAAGTCCCAGTCTCACATGAAATTCACTTATGGCTCTTTTCACCCGGTTCCTATCACTTGTTACATTCAGGATATCCCCAATAAAGATGAAAGCCGGTAGTGCTGAGCAGACTAGACGCATGAATGCCTTTCAGAGGGTGACAACAGAGTGATGGACATGTTGGCTGGGACCGTTTCTCTTTTGGATGGTAAACATTGGCTACTGTCTCCAGGTAAGGGTTGGCTTTGTTTTATGGACCTGTCAGGATGCCTGGGGCATCCATCCACATATATTTCTGTTTTACCCTGAACAAATTTCCCAAATCTCCCTTGTCACTTGTGCATTATCTCTTCCTTAGGATTTCTGAAGTGTTAGGGTGCATGTTTCAAAATCAAGGTTTCTTAGAGAAAGCGGCTACAGCTGGCAATTAAGACTACCCACACATTGGGCAGTGTATAAGCAGTCCTCTAGGTCTGCATTATTTATTAGTCATTATCTTTGTAAAATTATTTTTTCTTGGACTACATTTTTGGAGGCATGAAGGCATTAATACATGTGCTTGTAAATAGAAATAGTTTTTGATTACTTTCGGTTCCCATTTTATGTCTCCTGTCCACACCCAGATTCACCGTTTCCCTAGTCTATTTTTCATAGAAGCACTTAATGACACAGATGCAGTCAACCAAGAGCTCGTAAGATAGTGCCTCTGCCCTTTGTTTCGAGGATTACTTATTGCTGCCTTCTATATAAGGCTTTAAATCCCACAGTGGCGATGAGGCAGGTCTTGAAGCTATTTTTTTACATAATTGAGAAATAAGTCACAGAATTGATGATCACGTTTTCATTTATTGCATTTCCTTACTGAAAAAACATGCAAGTCCATTCTATGCCATGCCCACACAACTAAATGAATTGACATTTATTATTCAGTAAATATTTGGAGGAAATAAACTATGAACGGTTTGTGTAGATATAAAATGCTTAGTATTCAAAATACCATTTTTATTCTGGAGCACGACCTAAAGCAAGGAAACAAAATAAATCTCTTAAAGGTTGAAGATATTTGGAAGACTATACTTGTAGAAAAGTAAAAATCAATGTTTTAATCTACAAAATAGATTTTTGGAAGGATGAAATATGGCCATGGCAAATCTCTTGATTACTAAACTGAACACAAACTGAGGCAGCGTCAAACTTTCTGTAATCAATTTCAATTGTATTGTTGCTGGTATATGTCAACGTGATAGCTGTGCATGGGTTTTAACTATTTAAACCTTCAGGTATGGGAACCAAGTCTGCCTTAACGAAAATCAACACAACTATAAACCAATTACGAACTTTTACAATTATGCACTGTGTGCTTTTTGATTTCTGATTCTTTTTAGAAAACTGTGGAGGATTATCAACAAGTTCAACTATTTCTATTTACGATAAACCTTTTAAAAATGCAAGGCCATTCTTATGACCCAGTTTGCTTTGTTCTTGCACCACACAATGTGATCCAAGAGTGACGCAAACCGTAAGTCCAGATTTCTGAAGCCATGCAAATGCACTTTGCGTGGCTTTGAGGGCTCCAAAAATCTGGAGTAGCACAATGCAGTGAAAATCGCTACTTGCGTTACTCTGCCCTGGGTAGGCATTCCAAGGGCATTGTGTGAGTGTTCCCACACAACTCAATCAATCAATCAATCAGAGCATTCTCCCATTGTTTTTGACACAGTCCCAGAATAACAAGACCTTGTAAACCTGGAAATGTGTCAAGAAGATACATCTAAACCAGGCGAGGCGTAAAAAGAAGAAACATCTTTATTTACTCTTGTTACTTCCTCTTTATATGAGTGATGCATTCTGCAAGATGCATGGAAAGAGGAAAATGCCTCTCAGAATTGCTTTTGTCTAGGAAGGTGTCCCTTCCTGCAAAAAAACATTCCAGCATGAAACACAGGCTTCCTTGCACTATGGTGCAATGGTGCCTGAGTTTAAGCTAGGCTGCAAAAAAGGGCACCATTGCAGGGGAAAAGTCAAGAAAGCGCTGTATGCCTTAAAATGACCGTGCTTCCCAATTCTTTTAAAAATGAAACTCCTTTTTGCACTCTGAGCCCTCAGGTACATGCATTCTCTTGAATGTAGTCCTGAATATTAATAGTGCAAGAAAAATAAGTAGCAGACTACACAGTGAATGCATAATTAATTTCAAATAACATTTTAGTTAATGTTCTTGGAACTCTTAAACGTTTGGTTAAATCTTTGAATCCGAGGTTATTTTCTCATGGGCATGCCCGTTGTTTCACATTATGTGTGAACTAGATTAAATTTCACTATTAGTTTTGTATTATCTGAATTGTTCGCAGTTAAGATGGTGGCTGATATCACCTCAGGTTTGCGTGTTTCCCCCATGCCCCTGATTATTTATAATAGACAATGCCCTATCTTGGGTCCAGCTTTGCCCTTTTCCTTTCTTTGACTCCAGTCTTACTCTTGAACTATGAGCTTTACTTTAGCTTCAGTTTTGCTGCACACAGCCTGCCTAGTCTCCAGGTTTACAGTTTCATCTCAGACTGTATTTAATTTCCAGCATAAGTCATGCACGCCAGAGCGCCCGTAGCGGAAGGCGGCACAGATGTGAGCGCTCCGATCCTGCTGAGGGGAACGAGCGGTCCGCGACTTTTTTCCGACTCGCTTTCAGCGGGTTTACATGGCGAAAACACCATAGCATGTCATGAGCCCTCCATGTGGCTCTCAGAAAGCCTCCATTGGCGTTTTTTGAGGATTTAAGCTCCGGTCGCTGCTCTGTCACAGCCGCAGCCACCATTTTGTTTTTGGGACACGCCGAGGCTCCTCTTCAGGTACGAGCAGCTTCTCTGATCGGCGATTCTCTTATGTGCACCCCTGTTCCTCTCATAAACTGAGCCATGTTATCCTCATTTTCACCTTGTTTTATCTCCTCATTGTGACTGCTCTTCATGCTGCCTCAAGTCTCCTCAGCTTTCCAAAGGTGGTGGCCATTTTATGAATTGTGATATTCTTCTGGACTATTCATCTGTGGCTGCTGGTTTATCCTAATTTCATTACTGCATTAGAGACTATTTTTTTTTCCTTTTTTTTTTTCGCTTTGCTACATTGTTCCTTTCAAGTTGCCTTGCAGTATACGGAAATTCTGTGTATTCTTTATCTATTTGTCTTCCTCGCTGACGGCTAGTTTACATGGGCAAACTTACGCTGAACTGCGCCACTAAACCTACGCAGCATATCTTCATCAAAAACTCTAAAGTGTTCTCGGCCTTTGCCCAGTTAGAAGTTTCTCAGTCGTCTTCTGTCCATTTACCACAGTCCTCAATGGAGCAATCTGCGCAGACTGTGGGGAAAGGAACCACCAAGAGACTAAAGAAGGACCCTCCTTCTCCGTCTAATCCTGCTTCTGCCATATCCATGGAACTATTATTGGAGGAGATAAGAGCATTACGTCATTTTATGGAAGAAACCAACGCCAAACTACAGGTTTTGACTGATAACTGGTCTCAAATGGATGCGAGAGTCTCGTCTGTGGAGCGCAGCGTCTCTTCTCTTCAGGAGTCGTCCACCAAAGTCTCCCATTTGCATTCACAGGTTGCGTCTCTACAAACACAGGTGGAGGAGTTGGAAAATCGAAATAGGCGCAATAACCTACGTATTTACGGCCTGGTGGAGGGCTGCGAGGGGACTGACCCTGTTGCCTTTTTCAAATCTTTTCTTCCCACCCTCTTGCACTTGCCGCAAGGCACTATGCTTAATATACAGCGTGCCCACAGGCTTGGCAGAGCTCCTTCTTCTACCTCCACTTCTTCAAAACCAAGAGGCGTCATCATGTACTTTCTGGAATACACCGACTTATTAAAGGTTCTTTCAGCAGCCAGAGCTTCTCCTCGCCTAACCTAGTCAGGTTCCTCCTTGTTTTTGGACAGGATTATGCAAGAGCCACAGCGAATCGACGTAAGGCCTTCCTGGATATGAGGCCGGCTTTTCGCTCCATCGGTGCTAGATATGGTCTCTTCCACCCGTGCTTCTTCAGGGTTACCTACAACAACAAAACGACAACCTACGAGGATCCAGTTAATCTCCAGAGTTTCCTGAACTCCTGCCAAGCTGCTGATATGGACCTTTCTGGCCCATCTTCTTCTTTTCCTCCTTGATTTTTGCATCTTCTCCCTCTTTGATAGTTTACTTTCATTGTTGTTTTTCTTGTTCCATTTGTTCTTCGAATCTAGCAGTTCTGCTTTTCTATTCCCACATGCTTATGTACCTTTTCCCTTTTCCCTCTATGTTCTCTTTTCCTGCTCTTTTTTCTTTTTTCCTATTTCCATGGTTTTTTGTTTGGCTTACTGTTAATGGTGGTTTTGCCTCCTAATGTTATTCTTCTTTATCCACAGGTTGCATATCGCGTTCCGTGTTGTCCCCTTGGTTGGGTGGTTCGTTGACCCTGTTGCCCGACCTCTTCTAGTTGGTTCTACCCCCCTCCTCTTCTCGTTTCATCCTCCTCCCGAGTGTGCTCTCCTCCCTTCCCGTAAGTACAGTTTTCCTTCATGTTCATCATGTTTACTCTCCCCTTTGTCCCCCTTTGCCTAGCTTTCATATTTTCTCTATGCTTAAAGGTGTCTCTTTTTTCTCCATTTACTTTTTCTCCTTCAACTTCAGGATTCTGTTCTATCCTTTCCTTTTTTTACAGGTTTTTGTTTCCTGCGTCTTGGGTCTTTGCTGTTCTATTTCCTACAATCTGCTTTTCTCTTATGGCTTCATATCTCCCCCTTCATTCCTATCTTCTTTTTATCCTCTCCTCGACATTCTTCTTCTTTTCCTTATTCCTTTTCTTCTTCCTTTCTGGCAGTTATGATCATCTTCTTCTCTTTTACTCACTTTTTCTCATGGGCTCTTCTTCTTATGTTGCTACTGATCTCTTCTTTCTTCTATTTTATGTATTATGTCATTGAAAATAATTACATGGAATGTTAAGGGCATTAACTCTCCAATTAAGAGGCAACAAATGTTATCTCACCTAGCCAGGTTAAATGTAGATATTGCGTTTTTACAAGAACCTCATTTATCTGATGTAGAATCGGCTAAGCTCAAAAGAGGTTGGGTGGGTGAGGTTTACTATTCCCAGGGTGATGGTAAACGGAATGGAGTAGCCATTTTATGTCGTAAAACTTTATCGCATTCCCTAATTGCTCAGGAATCAGATGCAGAAGGTAGATGGCTACATCTTAAACTGTCTCTAAAGGGTGTTCCAATTTCTCTCCTCAATGTCTATGCTCCCACTGGTGGTGATCCTGCTTTTTGGCATAACTTTTCCCATCATATCACCAGATTTGCTGATGATAACTTTATCTTAGCTGGTGACTGCAATCAACCCCTTGATCCCTTTATTGACCGGAACTCTAAGTCTCCCTATGTTCCAAATAAATCTCACAAGCTCTTTACTCAAGCTATCTCTCAACATAAACTCATTGACGCCTGGCGCTTGTGTAATCCGACAACGAGAGAATTTACTTTCTATTCCCCATGCCATCAGTCCTAGTCCCGAATTGATTATATTTTTGTTACTCATAATATTGCCCAAACTCTTACCAATGCTGAAATTGGCCCAATTTTGCTTTCAGATCATGCACCTACCATAGTTCATAATGACATACTCCTTAAACCTGTTGGACCATAAAGATGGCGCTTTAATAACGCTCTCTTGTTGGATCCCAAATTCACTGCTTCCTTTATTGAATTCTTCAATGAATATTTTTGGTTCAATGACACTTCCTCAATCCCCAAATCTACTATCTGGGATGCCTTTAAGGCTTCCGCAAGAGATTTTATAATTGGATATGTTGCAAAGAAACGAAGAATTGCCCGCAAATTTACAGGGGATCTTCTTCACGATATCAAGAAATTGGAACACGCCTACTTTACTTCTCATTCACAAGACAGTCTAACAGCCCTTGTTAATGCCAAAATGAAGTTCAACAAAAAATCCACAGAGGACGCCTCCCTTTATTTACTGAAATCCAGTGCAAAATTTTATGGCGGTAGAAATAGGGCCGGGAAAATCTTAGCTAACTATTTGAAAATTAAACACAATAAATTGAATATTGAATCAATTTATGATGCTCAATCTAATCTTCAACATAAAGATGCAGACATACTCACCAAATTTTCCTCTTTTTACAAAACGTTGTACTCCTCTGAAACTCAACCCTCTACCCACTCTTTAGACCATTTCTTTTCTACCATACAAAAGCCTAACAATTTCCCTCTTGACCTCTCTCCTTTAGAACTAGATATTTCCCAGCATGAATTACTTCTAGCACTCCAGACTCTGAAAAAAGACAAACCCCTGGACCAGATGGTCTTACTTTTGAGTTTTTCTTACATTTTTCAAAACTCCTCATCCCAAAACTACACTCTCTATTGGATTCATTTCTTGCCTTAGGTGCCTCTTCAGGCTCTTTCTCTGACGCCCATATCTGCCCCATACCTAAGGAGGGGAAGGATGCACAACATTGTAAGAATTATAGACCCATTTCTTTGGTCAATATTGATTACAAGATATTTGGTAAATCACTTGCAGCGCGTCTTGATCTTCTAATTCCAGACCTCTTAGGCGAGGGACAATCAGGTTTCATCAAGGGCCGATTTATCACAGATAACACCAGACTTCTGTTTAATATTCTATCAAAATCTCATAAAACGTCCCATGCCCTTGCGGCAATTGCCCTAGATACTGAGAAAGCTTTTGATAGAGTTGAGTGGTCCTATTTATTTTATGCCCTCAAGTGGTTTGGTTTTGGCCCTAAATGTATTTCTTTAATTTCTTTATTGTACTCTAATCCCCATGCGGCAGTTTGTGCCAATGGCCTGGTCTCTTCCTTTTTTGATTTAGGAAGAGGAGTGCGTCAAGGTTGCACTTTGTCCCCTTTTCTTTTTAATCTAGCTTTAGAGCCTTTTTTATCCAAACTCCGTCAAAATCCTAACATTCATGGCTTTCAGGCCTTGGGTTCCCAAGTTAAGTTGGCCGCTTATGCGGACGATATTTTACTTTTTATCTCCAACCCCATTGAATCCATTCCTGCCTTCCTTGCAGAAGTCAGAGATTATTCCCAGATCTCTGGCTATAATCTCAATAATGACAAATGTGAGATTCTGCCCTTGACGAAGTTCACTTTTAAACCTGATTTTAACTCCTCTAACTTTACATGGAGTTCCTCACACATTAAATACCTAGGTCTTCATATCACCCCTTCCATCTCAGACACAGTCTCCCTCTGTTTAAATAAATGCATTAAAAAATTATCGGACTTAACATCTAGATGGCACCCCCTTTACTTATCGTGGTGGGGCCATCTTGATACAATTAAAATGATGCTATCTCCTATAGTCCTCTATACTAACTCTAACATTCCTATCTCCATCCCCTCTAAATTTTTCAGGAGAATTAACTCAATTTTGACATCTTTTCTCTGGAGTAACAAGAAACCTAGAATGTCCCTTGCTCAGCTTATTCGTCCCAAATCAGAAGGCGGAGTCAACTTTCCAGATTTCCCAGTCTATCATAAGGCGTTTCTGCTGCGACAGGCTTCCCTCTGCTTGCAGGACCCGACTTCCCCTTGCCCATTATGGGCTAAGCTTGAGCGTCTCTTCCTTTCCCCTTTCTCCCTCACTGAATATCTTTCTTTCTCACGCAAGCCCTCCTCTATTCCTACTCCCATTCACAAATTCACTGTTAAATTGCTTCACTCTTCCTCTCCTGATCCCCCCATGACTATTGCTGAGTTTCTTGCTTCCACTATCTGGCACAATACTTCTCTCTTGATACGTGGTAAGCCATTTTACTGGAAGTCTCGGTGGCATAGAGGACTAATCTGGGTTTCCCACCTGTTCTCACATTCATCTTTCATACCCTTCCCTACTCTTCGCACCACCTATGGTTTGCCTGCTTCTTTTACCCACAAATATCTTCTTCTCAAAGAAGCTGTAATGATTACTTACACCCGTCTCTTGCACGCACCTTCTCCTACTTCTTCTCCTACCCACGCCACATTACTCCATTCTTTTCTGCGTACTACTCCTAAAGCTTCCTCCATTTACAAATACCTTCACACTAAAGACTCTATCAGACCCAAATCTAAGGTGGAGGAATGCTGGGAACAAGATTTTGATACATCCTGGCCCTTCTCTTTATGGGATAAGATTTGGAATAAGATTCGCAAGTCCTCTAGAGCAGCAACTTTAACACAAACCCTGTTCTTCACTTACAATAGACTTCTTTTCACGCCATTCGATCTTCATAAGCGCTTTTCCACCACTCCACACATTTGCTGGTCTTGTTCTTATGTAAATCTGTTCATGACTTCTGGTTGCAGGTTTGGGGCCCAAATTAATGTAATGTTTCATACTTGTATTCCTTTCTCTTATACTAATGTTTTTTTAGGAAGCCTCTCTCCTTGCTGGGAGGATGCTGATCTCAACACTCAGATTATTGATTTATTATTAGCTGTTACGTTTCAGCAAATCACAGTCAACTGGAAGAATTTTTCTAACATCTCTTTTAAAGCATGGTGGTATAACATTTGCCATAATCATAGATTGGATACTGCTTTTGTTTTTCCTGCCCACATGGCAGCAAAACGCACAGACTTATGGCTTCCTGTTACGCTTTATCTTGATGTATGTGCTAAATGTTCGTTTCACCCACAACCTTCAAAGCAAGAAGTTCTCAAGCCTCCTTGAGCGTCCCCCACATTCCGTTTCTTTTACAACATCAACTGTATGTACTTCCTTTTGTATAATTTTATCTCTACAACCGTGGTTTTTATTTTATTTACTTTTGACAATCATGATTAGCTTTCATTATGTTTATAACTGTATTATGCCCATTGCTTACTGATGTACTTATATTTTCTATTTTTCATTGTACTCTGTATTGACACCTTATCCCTCTCTTCTTCCCTGAAATAAAATTCTTTCTGAACTTAAAAAACAAGTAATGCACGCCAGAATTTACATTCCCTTAAATTTTAATTTGTGTTTATTCTACAGTCATGATGTCTGCCTCGATGTGCCATTTCACAAACACCTTTTCAGCTTTAACATTGGATGTCAGGCCTTAAATGGTCCCCAGAATTTCCCTTACTTTCACATTACTATACTATTACGCTCACATGCTGTTATAATTTCTGTTCTTACATTTTTTAAAAGGTACAACACAATGCATTTTTATCCGAGATTGGAAGACATCTAATCAGATCAACATTGTATAATGTGCTCAGGGGACAGATGCTGGAGGGCAGCCATGATGCCAGACTATTGTTTTTATGCCTCTGCCCGACAACATGTGACATCTGTGTCGGTGGCCGTGATTGAAAAAAAATGTCTGTCCTGAATAATTTTGTAGTTGACCAGTTAAAAATTGTTTCTTCTGGTTTTAGTTGTGATATGTGGATTTGTGGACACTAAACTATATGTGGCTAAAGCAAAAATTCAAATTAATGTAAAATAAAACCAAGGTGAATTTTACTGGTTAAATAGGAACTGGAACCAAAACATTACAAGGACCAGGAGGCAACTGGAATCCATAGGATTTTAGCCATATCAGACCAGTAAACATCCAAAAGAGCGCACATGGCAAAAACTGACTCCTGTACAATCCATATGTGTCAATTCTAGTGGGATTTACACCACTCAGGTCACACAGACCATTTGCAGTTGTTGCTCTGTTTTTTATTCTTCTACAGTAACAAGCAACGCTTCTCTTTAAGGACTACCCACCATATTTGTTTTGTCAGGCCATGTGCCAGTGTTGTATTTCTGTGGACGGATGTGCATATTGCATATTGCAGATTACTTTTTCACAAACTCCAGGATACAAGGTTGAAATATGGCAGCCCACCAATCACTTGATAAGCTGTTTCTACATGTAAACTCTCAATACACGTCATATAATGATTCAATGTTACCGGTAAGGTTTAATTCATAGTCTTGTGTCCTATTCCCTCCAAAGAAACGCACTGTGCACAGCCTGCTGATAGCTAATGTCTGCCTGCTTTGCGCTTTAATAAAATCTTGTGACAAATAAAACAAAGATATGTGTGGTGAGAAAGCACAGAAATGTGTAGTAAGGTGCAAGAATGCAGAGAGTTGGAAACATTATCAATATGTTTATTGTACTGCAAATTTGATTCTATTCAACTATCAGGGCCTATGAGAAAGAAATTAGCTTGTGTTAACACCATAAATTGTACACGATAGCTCAGTCGGCTAAACACCTGCTCCAGTGATCGGTCTCAAACTGTATACCACTGATTTTAATAAAGCTATTTTACATACATTAGCAACCTCAGGGTTTAGTGCTGTTTTGAACTAGTTTTTTTTTTACTATAGTCTGCCAGACAAGGTAATTGATAGAGAAGAAATAGTTAACAATTATTTGCAGTCAATGTTCCAAACTTTAAACAAATTTGGCAAATACTGTGGAAAATGATTCTTTTACAAATCAAATCTACTCACAGAATAAGCACTTAAATACAACAAGCATTTGCAATGCATAATGTCTCGCATTTTCAAGAGTTTGAGCAATTGGCATTGTAAATCACAATGCCTTTTATTAATGTGCTTTAAAAACATGCAAGCTGTGCATAAACATGCACTTTGTACTTAAAGTCCTTGCTTACAAGAAGCAAGGTTGGCAGTGAAAGAGCTGCAGTTACTGCTAGCCTTGCTTGGAGTAATCTAGAAAAGTACTGCAGAACATTATTACAAAATATATCGTGCAGATCAGGGCCCATAAATAGTTTCATTGTCGTAAAGTGCATTACAAGAGGTTAGAGCACTGGCATATAAAGCAAATGTAATTTTGTTATGTGGATTTATGTAGCATTAAGATGCCACTGGAGCAATCAAATACTTTAAAAGTGGAGACGTCCAAACTCAATAGGAGTGGTGTGTGACTAGCTATGTCTTAAATGGATTTTTAAAGGCTAGTGGAGCTATGCTGTTTGCAGGGCTCCTCTGCTCCAGGTGACAGTAGCTACAGGGATTGCCAGCCTGTGAGGGATTTGGAGAAATTCACTTTAGTGAAGTCACCAAGGTATGCAGTATCTCATTGGAGAACAATTCGTCAAACATTACATTTGAAACATGACAACGGTTTATTTGGGAAGGATGTCCATGTTGATTCCTTATGTAGAGAAACCAGGACAGTGAAAATGGTGTGGCTCTTGTGAATGAAGCTCTTTGGTTTATTTTTCATATTGGAAACAAAGCTCCATAAATGTATACGGGGAGAGGTAAATAGTCTATCCGAGCAAATCAGTAACGGATTTTTACATTAAATGAGATTAAGCCAGAAATATCTATGTACACACCCTATACAACTTGAAAGGCATGGTCATTTTGCCCTTGCGTTCGTGCAGCAAGTACACCTTAAACTGTGCTTCCATTTTTAATTGTTGTTGTTGAAAAGCTTTTATTCGATATGCAAGATATCTTGAAAGCATACATACACAGGAAACATATTTATAAAACAATGCGATGTACGTCAGACATTTAAATGTTAAAACAGATAAATATAGAAATGTTCCATAATAAATTAGCTAAAAAGTGAATTAAATTGAAACTGAAAGTCTCTTGCAACGAATCAGCCATGCATGTTTTAAAAACTTGGAGACACCACAAACTATTAGAGAGGTAGAATCGGTCATTAAGATCCGTAGTGCAACCTGATGCCTACGAGTTCCCAGGCGTTTAAAAAGGGGTTTGAGCCAATATCTCCTGGGTTTAATATAATCTGGGCACTCAAAGAGTATATGTGCTACAGATTCTGGCCTAGATGGGCAGAGAGCACAAAAAGATGTTCGGTGTGCTCCCTTCCATTTTGCTTCAAAGGTCCCAATTGGAAGGGTACCAACCCTAAATTTATAGTACAGGGACCTGTCAGCTGGAAGGGAGATTAGGTCCAAAAAAGGTTCAAAAACAGCCACATCCTTTAATTCCAGAAAAGATGTGGTCAGATTGCAATGGTGATGGTTCCTGACAAGATTGCTAGAAACCCACTCCCAATATATCTTTTTGAGGTCAGCCTTTGGTGGAGCAGATTTTGAGATCCAACAGTCCCCCAAGCCCAACTCCGCCAAAAGACTTTTTATGTCCCTCAGCCACTTGATCTTGGCCCAACCTCCCATGTCCATTATCTCTGCCAGGCCGTCAGCATAAGACTTCAGCTCCGGGACCCTCCAAATGCGGGACCAAAGAAGCAGTGGACGAAGGCGAGCCTGATCTTTAATACTCTTGCAGCCAACGTCTTTTAATTGTTATAATAGTGCCAAATAATGTTTCATAATATTTTACAAATTAGTTATTTGTAGCAAAAAAAAACTTCAGCGAGGTAGTGGTAGGCATGTCAATGGCCCTTTGGGTGGAAATTTAAATGTTTTGTTTTAAGAAGCAAAGTCTCTGCAATGAGAGACACAGGCCTGGGAACGAGGGTGAAAAGAGGAGGATAGTCTGTTGCCAGGAAATTCCGAATCATATTCCAGTCGTCTTTGGCTCCAAGAATCACATAACCAGCAGTGAACCCTTCGCATCTTCAACGTGTCACAGCATCATTAAAACCATAATACACTCATGCATCAATACATCAAATTGAGGAGATGACAACAAAATACCTTCAATGGTCTGATCCCGTTTTATCTAGACTGATCAGATCACGTCATGCAGAAACCTGACTCTGCTCTTAAAACATAAAAATGATGAGCTAGACATTCGGCTTAATCTTTCATTAGGTTCCCCACCTCAAGTATTATCTCTACTACCAAAGGGTGATTTGCTCAAACGCTCCATCCATCATCCCCTTTGGTATCGTTTTGTTCGCCCTAAGTTGGCAGGGTATGCCCAGACGTGTGTCCCTTGCTCACTCTAACACTGGATTCAAGATAGCCTGGCTGATGAGGATTATGAATCCGAAACCGGTCCCAGGATGCTTGTTTCTGGTCCAGGGAAGACATAGCTTAGCAGTTCAGGCTGGACTGTTCCCATGAGGCACAGGGTCAGACTGATTTGCATATGGCCATGTCTGAACTGGGGTGGTGGAGTGAGCTGAAGAAAGGTGATGGATTAAACCCAGGTCAGTTGGACTTGGGGTGAGTGTTTGATTTGCTCAAACGCTCCGTCCATCATCCCCTTGGAAGACGTGGCTTTGCGGTTCGGGCTGGACTGTTCCCATGAGGCACAGGGTCAGACTGATTTGTATATGGCCATGTCTGAACTGGGGTGGTAGAGTGAGTTAAAGAATGGTGATGGATTAAACCCAGACCAGTTGCCCGGGGGTGAGAGTTTGATTTGCTCAAAACGCTCCGTCCATCATCCCTTTGGTATCGCCTTATCTCTACTACCAACACACCTGCCTAAACTCCAAATGGGGGAAAAAGAAGACTTCTCCTTTCATACGTACCGGTAAATCCTAACAACACAGAGGGAGAATACAGGGTAGTAAGGAGATGCACTAACAAGTCAAGAACTCCAAACTACTTTTCAGAAGCACAGGACTATCTCATATCTAGTCTATCAAGTCACCTGAAATCAGAGTTTAAGATGAGCAAGAAAGTGCAGCAAAACAAGTAAGAACATTAAAACAATTCCCCCTATAAGAGCATGCTTTTAAAAACACAAATAAGATATCTCAGGGTTCAAATAACAAAGGATATTGATAAGATAGCTCAATTAAATTTCGAGAAATCTTTGAGCAGTGTAAAACAGCAAATGCAGGCAAACTTCCTTTGTCAATTATAGGCAGATCTAATTTATTAAAAATGTAGATTTTACCTAGGTTTACTTTTTTATTTGATACCATTCCCCTAGAGTTCCATAAAGCCTGGTTTAAAAAAGCACAAGGGCTCTTCTCCTCATTCATTTGGAGAAGGAAGAACCCTAAATTTCGCAAAGGAAACTTAGGAGGAAAAAATCGAATGGTGCCATAGCTACACCCGATTTATATCTCTACCATTGTGCTTTCCAACTCAAAAGCTTTCACCAACTTCTTAACAACTCCCAGACATATTCACCTCTTTTTGTAGCCTTAACAAAGCCATATAATTCTCAAGTCGACTCTTTTCTTTTAAAATTGGGCTACCCCAAATACTACAAAAAGTACAGGTTGAAGATTCCTTCTGCTGCCCTTAACGTTTGGGTTCAAGCGAGGACACTATTGAATATACCGTACTATAATCAAGAATCACCAATTTGGGACTCCCCGGGTACCCCGGCATGTCTGCAAGACACTCTGACCCTACCATTAAGTAAAGCCGGGTTAGTAAAATGGGGAGAGTTAGTAGTAGAAAAAGACCTAATTCCATGGCAGTGTTATTCTGTTTTAACAAATAACACTGTTTCAAGATTTAAGTATGTGCAAATCCTCGGCTGGTCAAGATCAATCAGAAATGAACTAGAAGGAAATGGGAATAAAATTAATCGCTACAAGATCAACACGAAAAGAAGTGGCAGCATGGTATTGGCGACTGATTGAGATCGGAGACAAAAAAGCGATCCCATACACAGAGAGCTGGAAGGACATGCCGGACGATGACCTCGACACTCTCGGGCAAGTATTAATATCAACTCTTTGGTCATGTGTGAAAGCTGCCTCTCTGAGAAGAAACCATCTTTTTACTGTTCATAAGGCATACTGGACACCTTTGAAACTTTCCAAAATGGGGAACGGAGTGGCAAGGAAATGCCCGAAATGTGGTGAAATCAACGTAAACGAGGTACACATGTTTTAATAATGTCCTTCGATCAAGCTCTTCTGGGATCATGTGAGTAATATTATCTCTGAAATTGTGGGTAGTACGGTGGGGCTAACCACATCAACAGTGATTTTTGGGGTATGTGTAAATGAGACAGAAAATCAGGTCTTCTCAAGAGATCAGAGGGCACTACTTTTTGCCTTAATTCTCATGGCACGACAGGAAATGTGTATTAAATGGGTTGTACCTATCTCACCCACTAAATCAGAATGGATAAGCTCAGTCCAACGTATCTCAACTCTTGATCAAGTAAGTAAACAGGGTAAACAAACAAGATTCTGGGATCTCTGGTATAGTTGGTTTATATCTTTTGCCTCCGTTTAGGCTGGTTTTATACTGTATTTTGTTTCTTTCTTTTCTTTACTGTGTGCTTTTAATGGCAGGACGTCTTTTTCTTTCTGGTTCAATGATTACAAATTTGCTCGTTTGGCCGAAAGGACAGAAAACTAGCTAAGGCATGATGGGAATGGCCTACATACGAGGAGGAGCCTTGGTTTTTTCCACTGAAAACTGCTGCCATAGATAAAACCCAGGGGCCTGATCAGCCCTTCCTTCTTTGAGAAGTGACTGGGTATTCTTTCTCCCTTCTTTTTAGTTGAACCGGCTATATTCTCCAAACCCACGAGCTTTCTTTGTTAAATGAGGACTAAAGAAAAAAAAAACATAAAAACACACATTCACAGTGAATTTCATCTGGAATTCTTAAATTACTGAGGAAAAAATGTAATCTCTAGATAGAAATGATCAAACCAGAAACGTTGTCGGATTGGTAGGGCACACAACAGATTGGTGGAAATGTAGAAAAGCCCTTTTTAAGTATGAATGCACTTATTCAGGAGTAAGACTACATGCATGGATGTTGCTGGAGACTAGAAGCCATCACTCCGATGTTCTGCAAGTGACAGTGCAAGTGTAACTACAGCAAATGCTTAAACATTACTATGCATAACATAGGAGCATATAATTCAACATTGGTGTTTATTTTATTTACTGTTTAAACAAGGCTGAATACTTCAAAGTTAGTGCTACTTCTGGGGAAAATTACACATTCCTAATTTATAAACAAAATATGGGTAACTTCGTGGTGCGAGTGCTGCAATGTTACTGACTGAAATGTCAAAGACCGAGATTCCTATCATGACTCAGCATGGGATGGTTTACATACCCCAGGAATGTACTGAACAGTCATAAAATAGCTGTTCTCTTGTTTTCCAAAGCATTTGAAAAAATCTATCCATCAGTAGCAGATTACTGTACGAAAAGAGAGTAAACCGACATTCCCCCATAGTTTATCATGCAACATTATGACTGAATCTGGAACGATCTGCGTGAGTGACAATGTTTTTAACTTTTGTAAAAGGAGAGCGGAAACGTGAAGAATGAAAAGGGGGGGCCCTCGGCCCCCCCGCGCGCATGGCGGCGCGGCGACCGCTCCCCCCCTTCCCCCTCTTTGTGCCTCTCGGTGGTGGGGGCGGGCCCTTGGGCGCGACCCACCACCGATTGGCCGGCGACCTCCCTGACCCGGATACCAGTGGAGAAGGTCCGGGTCAGGGGGGGCGGGCTATTGGAGGGGTGGGGCGGGGGGGCGTTGCCCCCCTGCCTGGCCCCTTAGGAATAAAGAGGCGGGGAGCGCCCAGGAGACCCCCTTGTCCCTGGACGCTCCCTCACAACACGGTGTGCCCCACGCTCGGGGCTTCTTTGTTTTTTAATTTTTCTCTATTCTTTTCCAGTTTCCTGGCGGCGGACGAAGAAGCGTTTGGGTCCCTTTGTCCCTGGACGCTCCTCAGCGCGAGCGGAGGCCACTTACTGAGGAGGCCAGCACGGGAGGAGTTCATTCGAAGCACCACACCGCCTCGTGAATAGGAGTGGCTAGGGAGCTGCGCCGCTTCGGTTCTGAGAACAAGTCGGTATTTCTCGTGAGGAGTTCGGCGTGCGAGGAGGTATTTTGGCGGGGTGGGCGTCACATCGGGGACCTGGGGAGCGGCCCGATTGTTCAAATTGAGAGACGGGACTTGGGGGTTTATACTGTGGACTCGGGCTGCAACCGCGGTATAGTAAGTACTTTGTTTATCGTTAAAAAGGATTTTCCTGCCGCCAGGGGTAATCGAGAGGCGCGGGAAAGACTTGCATCCGTTTTTCTGTTAGTGCCCAGTTCCCGCCTTCCAATTTTTCCCACGCTAATGGTCGTAGGACATTCTAGTACGTCTTACTGTTTGGGGGAGTGAAGCAGGGTCGACCAGGGCAGCACCTGGACGGGAGACCCCTTATAAAAATATGCAAAGTGGGCAATTGTAAGGAAAGCGATCTGAGACTTCTTAATTAATTTTAATTGTAAAGAACAGTGATTTGGCTTTTATAACTGTTTTTTTTTGCATGACTGTCTTGCATTAAGTATTTCGCTATTGTGACTTTGAGCAACGTGTGCAGTTGAGGGTAGAAAAGTACATTCACAGTTTATTGCAGAATTATTCTGGCCTTGAGGGAGTGTTGATTTACTGTGCTGATACAACGAATTTAGTGGTGCACAGCACCAGGAAGGTCAACAGGGGGGGGTTCAAGCCTTCACTGTATTTAACCTGGGTTTTCCTAATTCTGCTCCTGCCTTTATCACACGGTGTTAATACATCTCTCTATTCCAGGCATTTAACGACACTATTGGTGCAATTCACTCATTGAGGGGACGTAAGGACGTAAGGACAGTCAGCACGCAACTTGGTGTTGGGCGTCATCACAGACGAATATCGCCGGCGAGTACGCAGGACTGGTCGATAAGAGGGGTACGGGGGGCTGGCATTCATCGCTCCTGGTGGCCGCCGGGTGGGTCTACATTAGGTTTACTCACCCCTTACATAAGCGGACAAGCCGCTGGTGTTGCGGTCGCCGTTGCATGGTGCTGAAAGCCCCCTGGTGACCCTACATCTGAAAGGTACACAAGGTTGGCCTGTCGTGACATTAGGAGAGTAGGCAGCTGGTTGTTGGAGTTTTTTATCATGCCAGGGCCACGGGGTGGTAAAGGTGGGTCCAAGATGGAGGCTATGATGCGGGCCATGATGCGTGAAATGGGCGAAATTAAACAGCGGCTAGGGAAGGTAGATGAGCTGGAAGCTCGGATTAATGAGAGGCATGATGATCCCCTGGCCCATCGGGTAGGCCTATCCGCCAGAGGGCGGCACCATTGCCAAGGGGGGATTTTGTTACCCCGCCTAGGAAGTCTAAGCCCAAGAAACCTAGGTATGCTGCACCTGCCCCAGGGCCGGTTGTGCCGGTACCTGCCACGCCGCTGGCGGTCATCCCACCCCCTATTATACCTATGCCTATACTCCCAGCCCCCGTGGTGCCGGTGCCTGTCGTACCGCCAGGAGATGCAGGGTCTGCTCCCCCACCGGTGGCCACAATCCCGGCTACAGGCTTGCCGCAACCGGCACCCGCCTTGCCTACTACACCAGTACCATTGGGCATAACCCCAGTGGTACCTGCTGTCCCAGGTGGGAATTTAGATTCAATGCCCCCTGAATTGTTGTCTCAGATAACGGCCTTGATGCCGTGGCTACAAAAAGGGGGTGCTTTCCCGACTTCTGCAGATCATGCAGCAGAGGCGGCGAGGTTTGTGGAAAAGATTAAATCGGCAGCAGTCGCCGACAGTGTTGCAGTGCCCGTATCTTCTCCCCTTGCAGGTTCCAGTCTTGCCCAGCCGGATGGAGCTAGTGGGCAGCCGGCCCCGGTGCCCGCACATGGTAAGGAGGTGGCATTGCCGCTCTTGGGGGACGGTGCAATACCTTCCAGGAGTGAGAATTTAGCGCAATATGTGTCGCTGGCTGTGAAGGAGATGATTTGGGCAGATAAATATGTGTATATTTATTCATTGTTATTGGATAATAGGGAAATGGAGCATGCTAAGACACTGAAAGAGTGGATGCACCCAAGTGAATGGAGGGCTCAGTGTGCTAGATTTAGGGTTGAGGAAACACTGCTCAATTGGATCAAGGCTTTTGCTGTATTCACGGCTATCAAGGCCGAACGACCTCCAGATTTACAGGCGCCATTGGCATGCTACCAGAGCAGGATTGTGGGGTGGAGTGAACAGTATTCTGGGGATGCGTGGAAAGGGTACGATTTGAATTTCAGGAAAGCATTAGAATTTAATCGATCATTAGCATGGGATACGGTGGACTCCATGTCATGGCATAAGCAGTTCTCTGATAATTCACCCCCCCCCCCCTCAGCTTTCCGGTTCGGTCAGGGTGTTCTCCGCGAGACCTCAACAGCCCTTTCGGCCCCCCCCAACGGGTGAGGTACCTGGGAGGTTTAGGGCCGGTGGGGCGGAGAAAAAGGGGGTGTGCTGGGACTTTAATAGGCGCACCTGCACAAGGGGCGCTTGTAAGTTTAGACACGCATGTTCCTCCTGTGGTCACCCCTCACATCCAGAAACATCCTGCAGGTCCAAGCATGGGACCACGGGGCAGAGGGGAAGGGGAAAGCCACAGTAAGACAAACCAGTTAGGCACCCCCACGCCAGTGGATGTGTTAGCAATGATACCATGGTTAAATAGATACCCGGACCACTCATCGGCCACCCTACTCCAAGAAGGTTTCTCTAAAGGCTTTAGGATCCCTGCGGCAGGATACACAGGCAGCGCACACTGTAAGAACCAATTATCAGTGAGACACAATCCGGCTGTGGTGGCCGCCAAAATTGAGAAGGAGTTATCTTTAGGCAGGATAGCTGGCCCTTTCACTGAGGTACCGGTACCCAATTTTGTGTGTTCACCATTAGGAGTCGTCCCCAAAAAAGAGAAGGGGCAATTCAGATTGATCCACAACCTGTCAGCACCTAGAGGCGCGTCACTGAATTATGCCATTGACGAAGGTATTTGTAGTGTTAAGTACGCCTCTTTTGATCAGGCTGTTAACTTATTACAGGCCATGGGGCCCGGGGCGTTGATGGCGAACTCAGACATAGAATCAGCCTTCCGTCTCCTCCCGGTACACCCAGCGGATCAACATCTCTTAGGCTTCACGTTTGGGGATATGTTCTACATGGATAAATGCATGCCCATGGGTTGTTCTATATCATGTGCTTACTTTGAGATGTTTAGCTCTTTTCTTGAATGGGCCATGAGACAAGCGACGGGCCACCAGCAGGTCATGCATTATTTGGATGATTTCCTCTTCCTGGGTACGGCGGGATCTCAGGAGTGTGCATGGGCATTGCAGGAATTTTGCGTGCTTATGCGGGCTTTTGGGGTCCCGCTCGCGCCCGGGAAGACTGTTGGCCCGACCACCTGCTTGGAATTCCTCGGCATTGAGATTGATTCAGTAGAGGGATGTTTTAGATTGCCCAGGGACAAAGTGGACAAATTCATAGCAGCCCTACGTTTATGCCTACGCAAAGATAAGGTCACCCTGCAGCAATTACAGGAGGTGGTGGGGCAACTGAACTTCGCACTGAGAGTCATCCCCATGGCTCGCCCTTTCTCTCGCTCCATCGCCCAAGCAATGAAGGGGCTAAGGGAGAAACATCACCGCACTAGGCTGTCGTCTGAGATTCGCCAGGATATGCTTATATGGATGGCATTCCTGGAGGATTTTAATGGCAGGGTGGTCTGGCCCGGCCCTCCCACAACATCAGCAGAGTTGGGCCTACGGACGGACGCCGCTGGTAGTGTGGGCTTTGGCGCCATCCTAGGGAACAAGTGGGTCGCGCAACGGTGGCCGGAGATATGGAGAACATGGGGTCTGACCACTAATATTGGCTTCCTGGAACTCTTCCCAATATGGGTGGCATTGAAGGTCTGGCCCGAACACCTATGTAATCAATCAGTGGTGTTTTGGTCAGACAACATGACAGTAGTGGAATGTATAAACCAGCAGGGAGCACGATGTCCTTTCATACTTCGTTTGATAAAAGAAATTGTGTTGCAGTGCTTAAGATGGAATGTAGTTTTTAAAGCCAAGCATGTCCCTGGTATTCTGAACAATGCAGCTGACTCCCTCTCTCGCTTCAAAATGCAGGTTTTCAGGGAACATCTTCCTACAGCAGACCCCTCGCCAGCGCACTTCCCAGCAGTGCTTTGGCAGATTGGTGCCCCAGATTACAGGACCTCGTGGTTGCTAGCTTAGCCCCCAGGACCAAGACGGCTTATGAAGGGGCGTTTTTGTCTTACTGTGCTTTCTTGGGGCAGCAATGGGAGGTGCTATGGGCGCAGGAAGATGGCTTTGCGGCCTATTTAGAATGGATGCATAAGGAGGGACGCTCAGTGGCAGCTGCAAACAGGCATAGGGCAGCGGTATCATTCTTTGCTCAAGCTAGGGGCTTGCGTGATCCCACTAATACCGTTATGGTGCGTAAGGCTTTGAGGGGTTGGCGCCGTCTACAAGGGCATCATAAAGATAAGAGAAGGCCCATAGGGTTGACACGGCTGACGGCTTTACTGGGCGCGCTGGACACTGTTTGTAGCTCGGAATGGGAGGTACTTCTTTTCAAAGCAGCATTCTCCTTGGCATTCTATGGGGCACTGAGAATCAGTGAACTAGTTGCAGGGTCCAAGTCTGACCTACAGGGCGGCGTACAAAGGGCGGGGGTAAGGATAAAGGAGGACACCATGTGGGTGACCATTCAGAAGTCAAAGACCGACCAGGAATCACGGGGTCACACCATAGTGCTCCGACGGGCCCCCGCCAACCCGTGCTGCCCAGTGAAGCACGTGGAATTATTTCACGGGCTGCTGGTGGGCGCAGCGGGCAGGGCACTGCTCTGTCACGCCGACGGTACCCCCTTGACCAAGTATCAGTTCAGGAGGGTATTGGAGCTGGTGGTCAGTAAAACAGGTCTTGACCCTAAAGAGTTTGGCTCTCATTCCTTTAGAATTGGGGCAGCAACTGAGGCGGTAGCAGGGGGCCTCCCAGTGGAGAGGGTGAAGGAAATTGGGAGATGGTCCTCAGAATGCTACAAAAGATATGTACGAATTGACATGTTGTGATTACATGGTGCTCACGCCTGGTTTGTTTCCGCTTTCTTGCAGTTTCTCAGACCTGTTACGCAGGGGAGGAATTTGCCGTCGGGCAGCAACGACCTACACCGGCGTCGACCAATGATCAGGATGAACTCAGGAAAAATGTGTGGATTGTGGGTCACTCCTATGTGAGACGGGCCGAATGTGTTTTTATTTCAGGTGACCGTAAGAAAAGGGCTGCACAACTGGGGTTTGACATCTCATTCTTCGGGAGAGGGGGTTTATGTCTCAACCAGCTTAGGGACTTCTTCCTGGGACTGTTAGCGCGCCGGCAATTCCCCCCGTCAGTGGTGATACTTCACCTGGGGGAGAATGATTTGGCCAAACTGGGAAGGCGCATTCTGATTGAAGAGATTATCTCAACTGCGGGGTGGATAGCCAGGACCTGCCCGGGTTGCACGGTAGTATGGTCGCAACTCATACCCCGATGGCAGTGGCGGGGGGGGAATTCGGTCAGAGCATTGAATCACTCGGTAAAGAGGATCAACTCACAGTTGGACAAGCTGTTTCGAGCCCCCCTTTTGCAAACGATACCTCATGGGTGTATCTGGGGGGAACGGTATTACTTGGAGGATGGAGTTCACTTGAATGGAGCAGGGAATGTCTTGTGGTCTGACAATATCTGGGCCTGGTTGGAGGGATTTGCCAAACAGGAGCGTTCCTAAGGTAGGGTTTAGAGGGGGGAGGCCAGATCGTCGGTTAACAATGCTGGCCTGTGGCGGTAAGGTCATGACCGGTGAGCACATATTTAAGGTCTGAGGGGGCGGGCATCATCCTATGGAGGTTCCCACCCAGGGGGAGGAGCCTTCGGGCCACTCCTAGAACTCCAGGGGCAAGGTAATTGATGCTTCAAAGGAGCGCGGGTAGGAGTAGTCACGCTTTCCTTAGGCTGGTAGCCACCCCGCGCGCGTATACTCATGACATCACCGGATGGCGCAGAGTAAGGGCCCTCCTTTAGTGGGTAAATGGAGTTCACGGCGTAGACCGGGCAATTCCCGGGGCACGACTGCGCATGCGCACGGCTCTAGGTGAGGCGCAGCTTGTAGGACCTGACACCGGTTAGTGACCTTGCCATATGGCCAGAAATGTACAGAAATCAAGTTGAGGATGTAAGATTCGGTTAGGAAACAACATGTATTAGAGTTTTGTTAAGGTTAGCCTCTCAAACTTGTTGACGATATTTGTATCTAATGTCCCCCTCTTTGTGCCTCTCGGTGGTGGGGGCGGGCCCTTGGGCGCGACCCACCACCGATTGGCCGGCGACCTCCCTGACCCGGATACCAGTGGAGAAGGTCCGGGTCAGGGGGGGCGGGCTATTGGAGGGGTGGGGCGGGGGGGCGTTGCCCCCCCGCCTGGCCCCTTAGGAATAAAGAGGCGGGGAGCGCCCAGGAGACCCCCTTGTCCCTGGACGCTCCCTCACAACACGGTGTGCCCCGCGCTCGGGGCTTCTTTGTTTTCCCTCCCACCACCCCTGGAACAAAAAGTATTGTGGCTTCATTATGTCCGGTTGAGCGTAATTTTGCTAGTATAACTGTTAATATGTCTTACATGCATAATAGAACTTGATCGGGTCGGTATAATTTGATGATGTGATTCGGTTTAGGAATTTTTTCCCTTTTTAGCAAACTGTGTGTGAAGTGCTTTTTCTTTGATGCCAAGTGTTAGGCCTTTTTTCCCTTTCTAGCTTTACGTTGATGCTGTCATTTATTAGCCAGTGTAGCTGTCCTTTAGAATTTTTTCCATAGGTCGTCGTATTTATTAGGTATGGGGCATGCGGTAAGGTCATGACCGGTGAGCACATATTTAAGGTCTGAGGGGGCGGGCATCCTCCTATGGAGGTTCCCGCCCAGGGGGAGGAGCCTTTGGGCCACTCCTAGAACTCCAGGGGCAAGGTAATTGATGCTTCAAAGGAGCGCGGGTAGGAGTAGTCACGCTTTCCTTAGGCTGGTAGCCACCGCGCGCGCGTATACTCATGACGTCACCGGATGGCGCAGAGTAAGGGCCCTCCTTTAGTGGGTAAATGGAGTTCACGGCGTAGACCGGGCAATTCCCGGGGCACGACTGCGCATGCGCACGGCTCTAGGTGAGGCGCAGCTTGTAGGACCTGACACCGGTTAGTGACCTTGCCATATGGCCAGAAATGTACAGAAATCAAGTTGAGGATGTTAGATTCGGTTAGGAAACAACATGTATTAGAGTTTTGTTAAGGTTAGCCTCTCAAACTTGTTGACGATATTTGTATCTAATGTCCTGCTGATTTTTGTATAATTGTTGACCATGCTATTAAAACCTTCTTTTTTAATTTCATATCTTAATAAATACGGCCGGGGGACTAGCCCCCGCCTTCCAAAAAGTAAAGAAGTCTCTTGTCCACGTTTCTGGGTGTTGGATGCCGGATTGGGGGGGGGGCGGCAGCCAGTCGCTGACCTTGTTAGCAAATTGTCACGAGCCACCAGATGCGTTTGCTCTGGCGCTGGTCGATATCTGTGAAGGTGGAGCAAGACATGATTGGGGGGGCGGTCTCAGTCTCACAGTGTTTGAGAGGATTTCTAGGCGAGACCTATAAAAAGTTGTCTGGAGAAGCCATGTCTTAAAATAATGAAAATACCCGATAGTGTCTTGTGGAGGCAAGGGACACCGTTCACAAACCAGTAAAGGTGTGCTTAACGCGAAAGCGATACCGTTCACAAAGTGAAAGCAGCACCATTTACAAACCATCAAAGGCGTGCTTAAAGTGAAAGCGGAGCCATTCACAATTAAATAATAAAGGCGTGAGGCCATTTTGAGTGCTAATGCATGCTGCTCACCTCTGCCACTTTTTACGTTTCGATTTAAGGTGGAACCAAGGAGAACAAGCGGTCGCGAGTTTCCCAGCAGCTCCGAAAGTAAGGAGGGATTAACAAGCCTATTAAGGAATCAGATGCGAGCATTTACCATGAACCAAGACACAAGCCAATGAAAAATATGGGGGGCTTCTCCTCCATACTCTACCTACAACAGATCGCCAGAGCAGGGCTTGCACACTGGCTAAGACTCGACCTAAAAATAGCCATTAATATTCAGGGTAGGATCAGGTTTGGCACCTTCTATAACCTGAGGCTTTGGTGGCCGAGCAGAGAAGTGCACAGTCTGCAGACCCCAGGGCAGGGGGCAGTGAGGTTTCAAACCACAGCAACAAACGCTGCTAAAAATGCATGTGAAAGCAGAATAATAACATATCGCAGTCATGCCCTCTTCCCCACGTGATGCCTAATGACGGTGCAATGTGTGGGAAGATCTCCAGATGGCCCTTAGCACTGGGCACCGGAGGGCGCATTGTGAAGTAAGGATAGAGAAGCTGAGCTTTGCAAATAAAGAAAGCCATGAGATGTGCAGTAATCAGGCCCTCGTATATTACTCCACTTGACATCATGTTTGTCTATTCCTTCAACAGTTTGCAGAATTGCTCTGTTGCGCAGAACGTGCAAGCAGTCCCATTGCAGAAACATGGCAATACCCAGTGGGTTTTACCTTAAAATATCCCAGAACCATCATTTCCTTCAGCCATGCACAATTACGAAATGCTACAGAGAAAAACTGATAAAATGTATCTGACTCCAACATTTTTATCATTGTCATGCAAACTTTGAGGAACAGTATTCTTTGACAGAAATATGTCTCCCACCTATTTAGATGACTGGAATCTAGTCTGACTGGTAGGCACACAACATTTTATCGGGATCTCCCTCTTAAAACTGTTTATGGTCCATTGTGTCCATTAAAACCGGCCCACTCTACGCTTGGTACAAAGCAAAGTTCTTCCATAGAAAGAACAATATATTCAAGAAGCAGTGCTTAATCTGTAACAGAATAAGTGCCAGGTCCCTCTTCAGGAGGCCACTGCAGATTTAACAACCCATTACCCCTCCCAGCACTGCCAATGAGGATACCAACACAATTACTAATCTTAACACTCCTGCAAGTGTGACATTTCAGACGATTCCAGGCACCCAGAGCTTCAAGAATGGCTTGAGCGGCAGCCATTAATCATGTTTATTAATTAACAGCTGCTGTTGTGCTGATCTCTAAATTGCACAGATAGCATCACCATGTGGCAGTCTGTCATAAGTGCCAGTGTTCACAATTAAGTGATGGTGCCAAGACCCAGAAACCACTGGCTCAAATTAAGCCCTATCTATAAACCATGTTTGTGTAGGACCCACATTTGTAATCATATTCTTCAGTAACAGTACTGTACAGGAGACACCCACTTTACTGCAGGTGGACTTGCCTATATGTGGCATACCACACCCTGTGTTACCTATTACAGCTCACAAGCAGGAGGTGGTAATTTGCGTTCGAAGTCAAATAAATGGTGGCTACTGTGTGTCCATGTGCGTTGTGGCCTGTGACATCCACACTGTGGCATGTGAATGTATTTGTTCATTTATACATATTGGACAGAGCAATTATGGCAGGTACAAGAGAACTATTGGCATGGGTTATTCTGTGTATAACATTTTGCTATACATTTTATTCCGTGACCTGATCACAAGTCCAGTTTGTTGTTATGAGGATTTTGACCAAGGAAACACATTATTTAAATTTGCAATCTTGCTCTTTAAGCTTGTATCAATAGTATAAGATTGGTTGGTGGTCTGAGCGGACTATAAGCATGCAGGTAACTAGTACGAGGCCTGCAGGTCCATGAATGCCTTAAATCTTTCTGAGGTTGATGAAAGGCGCACTGTTGAGATGGATATCATTGACGTTTGCTATTTAAGAACCTACAGACAAAGCAATTTATTTGTGCTCTATTGCTGCATTCTGGTCATAAGAAATGAGTGTCAAACAGTCTGTTTTTTGTATACAATGGCATTTTGTATGCTGGAAGGTGTTGGACCATACTTGAAGTGCAACTACTGGTCCAAGAACCCACAGCGCAGTTTGCTAAAAGGCAGGATGAGTCGTTAAGTGACTCCCATAACACAGGGCTAGTTACAAATAAAGAGATGTGTATATTAGTGTGCTGACCTCCAGATGCTGCTTCCCACTTGGACCGCTCGTTCCTGCCTGCCTTTTTTCAGAGCCTGTCAGCATTTCACTCAGCGTTGTATCCGGACTGCGAGGGCTGTGCCGCCCAGAGACGCTATTTTTGAGGAGCTAGGAGCTCGTGTGCTCCTTTGTGAACTTTTATTGCTCTGACCCAGGGAGAGAAGCGTCCCACGCTAGGAGCGGGAGCGGGACTGCGAGGACCAGAGGTGCTAGCGCTTGTCCATCGCGCGCACCTGGTGCCTCTTCCCGCCCCCTTTCTGCAGGCTATTTCACCTCTCGCGGCCCCCGCTCCGCGGGAGCCGCTCGTTCCTGCCTGCCTTTTTTCAGAGCCTGTCAGCATTTCACTCAGCGTTGTATCCGGACTGCGAGGGCTGTGCCGCCCAGAGACGCTATTTTTGAGGAGCTAGGAGCTCGTGTGCTCCTTTGTGAACTTTTATTGCTCTGACCCAGGGAGAGAAGCGTCCCACGCTAGGAGCGGGAGCGGGACTGCGAGGACCAGAGGTGCTAGCGCTTGTCCATCGCGCGCTCCTGGTGCCTCTTCCCGCCCCCTTTCTGCAGGCTATTTCACCTCTCGCGGCCCCCGCTCCGCGGGTGCCGCTCGTTCCTGCCTGCCTTTTTTCAGAGCCTGTCAGCATTTCACTCAGCGTTGTATCCGGACTGCGAGGGCTGTGCCGCCCAGAGACGCTATTTTTGAGGAGCTAGGAGCTCGTGTGCTCCTTTGTGAACTTTTATTGCTCTGACCCAGGGAGAGAAGCGTCCCACGCTAGGAGCGGGAGCGGGACTGCGAGGACCAGAGGTGCTAGCGCTTGTCCATCGCGCGCACCTGGTGCCTCTTCCCGCCCCCTTTTTCCCTCCTATAAGAACTAACTGGTATACGCGAACGCGGGACGCGCGCGGACGAAGACTGGACTAAGAGCGGGCCCTCTGTGGCCCTCAGTGGGCTGAAGTAGGCTGGGCTGGGCCCACTCCCTAATTTCTATTTTAATAGAGATATTATATTTGTCTATCCCATTGACTGTGTGTCATAGTAGGCAAGTGCTGTTTATCTAGTGACTTTATACATGCCTTTGATTGTTTGCTTGTGTGATTAGATAGCATCTATTTTTACTTATATATAACTTGTGTATTTATATTTTAAATTCCCTACTTTTCTATAGTTCGATCTTAGTTGTAGTATGACTGCCAAAAAGTTGAGATCTGGAAGAGTGTTGGGGGGAAGATCTACAGCTAAGACTAGATCAAACCCCCTTCGAAATAAGAATGTTTCAACGATTCAGTTGAAAGGTCAAACTCAGATTTTCCAGCTTTGGGAGAAAGCGATAGATGGTGTTTCCCAGGAAAATATTGCACCTGATAAGAGCATCTCCCTGGTCTCAACTCCTATCCCATCTTTGGCCTGTCAACCGAAGGAGGTAGAACTGGGAACTCCTGGTCTTAGCTCATGTATTTCTGGGGGTATTCCATCTACTACGTCTGTATTTCAGGAGAATGAGAAATGTTTAATTTCCAGCCCAGTTAATCCCAGAAATTCTAAGACTTTATTAACTTCCGGAAATGCTTTGCACAATGGGTCTTCGTCCATCTCTAAGTCGAGGGAGGATATAAATGAAGATTCACAGCCCCTGATTATTGACCCTGTGTTGTGCAAACGTTATTTGGTTGACGTCCCCAGGGCATTATTAGAAGTTGTAAAGTCTCCTATGGGCGCTACTCCTTCTGGCCTCCATCTTTTTAGCAGTACACCTTCTCCCAACTCACTAGATCCCTCATTTAAAACAAACATGTCTTCAAGTCCATTGCTCAATATAACCGGGATTGAGGCCATTAATGATCCTAGCCTGAAATATTCCGAGAAACCCATATCTGAATTTTTACTTTCATTGGAACAGCTGTTATCCTCAATTCTCACACTACTTAATAAATTCGTGGGTAGCTCGGATTGCGTATTGGACTCTGTCACCCAAATTTTAAAGGCTTTATTACCAAAGACCTGTGAAAGGAGCTGTGGCTTAGACTCTCCCACTTTAATACCTCCTAATAATGTTCGGGCTAATACATCTTGCCTGTTGATTGAGAATACGCCGGTGGCTCCGGTAGTGAAGGACGTGTGTCCCACGTTGAAATCTTCTGCTTATAATTGTATAAGTGATTCCATCCTAGGTATTGTTGCTGAGGAAAATAATTTGGTAATTCCTAATGTTATTGCCGAAGTGGCATTATATCCTATTTTCGATCTTGAACCTAAGGGGTTGGAATTGGAGGAAAAAGCGGAAAAACATGTAAAACCTAAGGGGGGGAAAAAGAGGAAGTCTCTCCGCAGATTTAAAAAAAGGAGGCAGAGACAAATTCTCTTTGAGAATCCTAAAGTTTCCTTCAAGTCCCCCTCTGTTGAGGTTGAAGATAACAAGGACAAGGATAAGGTATTTCTGAAGCTTGATCCAATTAGGCCATCCTCTGATTTCTTGGGGCTCTCCGTTAATTCTGATGAAATTATTATGAATTGTTCAAAATTAAATCTAACAGATCAGGGTATAGGAACAGAAAAATCTTTGACCCTCCGTTTAGTTGAAGAAGAAAGATGTTCTGCCTTGGTGGCTCCCACTTCTTTAAATCCTTCTGCACCTTCTTTCCATACCCGGTTAGAGGGGGCAATTGGGGGCCAAAACACTGTTCATAAATTCACGGAACTCCGTACTGATTCTTTGTTTTTGGACTTTGTCCCATTATTTGATATTGATTTAAGTCTGAATAGATCTTTTCTGTTGAAATGTTGTAAGGATATCGAGGGACTAAATCTAATTAAATCTAGCGACATTGACCTAGTAACATTATTGGGATCAGGATCCACGTCATTTACTAGGGTAAGATTCTACTCAAATTTGATAGTGAATCTAATATTAAATAAAGCTGAACTTTTTCAGAGCCAGGGGATTGATGTGGTGCCGTTTACCGCCATTAGTGGTGACAATCACATTGCGAATGGTCCTCATAGGGGATTGAGTTCGGTTGGTCTTTCTCAACCTTTTGATGACTTAAAAATTCGAGTGTCAAAAACAAAAAGGATAGTAACGCATCCCATTCCCTCCCCTATAACAATAAACAGAGGTTTATCTGAAAATGATCAGCAATGGAATTGGTTACCCGGTGCCCTGGTGACTAAGGTGACGGACAACCCTAGACTGTTCTCTCACCTTTAGCAGTAGTTTTTCTGTCATCTCCTGGAATGCAGCTGGCATTAATAATAATCCTGAAAAATTATCATATCTTTTTTCCTTGAATGCTAATATAATTTGCATTCAGGAAACTTGGTGTACTGATAAATTGAATATAGTGAAGGATTATTATGTATTGGAGGTGGCGGCAACCCCCTCTAGTAGAGGACATGCAAAAGGGGGAATTGCCTGCCTTTTATCAAATACAATAAAGTGGAGTTTCTCTCACTATACAGATCCCAGTAACCTTTTTCAGGCTGTGACCCTCTCCAATTTAGATAAAATTGGGGAGAGACACCCTTTTGGTATAATAAATGCCTATATTCCGCCTGGTGATCTTTTTAACACTTTGATGAAGCAAATTTTTACTTTTATTAGACAAATTAAAAAAACAGTCCCTCTCTCTAATTTTTTGTTAGTTGGCGACTTAAATTGTAAAGTGTCCAATTATAGTCTAGAATTATTCAGGAATAAAGAAAAAGAGGAGGTCTTATTGATACCCCAAGCCATCTTTCCGGATAACATAAAAACAAATAAACGGGGCAAATTGCTGCTGGAAGAATTATATAGCACGGAGGGACTCATAGTTAATGGTAGGCTCCCTTCTGATGTCCCTGCAAACTATACTCATAGCTCCTTCAACAGCAAATCAATTTTAGACTATATAATTGTTGACCAACCTATTTTCTCCTTGTTAAGGGATTTGGTGGTCATGGACACTAGCCTTAGTGACCATAATGTTATCGTACTAACGCTCTCTCTAGAGCCTCCCAATTCTGATACCTGGGCGTTGGATAGGGAGGTGGTCACCTTTCAAAAAACAGGAAGATGTTTTTGGGATTATAAAGCCATGAAGGATTTAGAACCCCTTCTCGAAAAAACTGTGTCCAATTTAAATAATTGGCAGGGGGTGGAACAGTGCTCTTTTGATGTTTTTATAAAGGAGGTCATCTCTGCCGTTAAAAAATCGAACCTAATTAGGAAAAAAAACATCCTCCCAAAAGCGGTTGTTTCCCTTAATAAGGAAATAAACAAACTGGTGAGGGAACAATATTTAGGTGGTGCAGTAGAAAGATCCCAGAAAATATCTCTTCTTAAAAGGAGGAGGAGCAGGTTAAAGAAAAAAATGAAAAGAGAAAAAGAGGACCTGTTATGGATTGGATTGCGAGAAGCCGCTGTCCATGGGAACTCTAGACAATTCTGGACCCTTATTGGGGAGGGATGTGGTTCTAGAGTGCGCCCATCTCCAATTCCTATCTCCGAACAAACCTGGGTTAATTACATCTTAAGTCTGTATGCAAAAAATGATCGGCATGTGCAACTTAGGGGAATTGAGGAAAATACCACCCCTATAACTGAATACCCCTCAGAATTATCCATAGAATTAGCTATAAGAGACATGCGTTCATCAGGTGCCATGGGCCCTGATGAACTCCCGATATCAGTCTTAAAACAAAATCCAGTATCCTGGAGTAAAATCCTATTTCCTCTTTTTAGGATTTGTTACCTTAAAAAATATATTCCAGCATCCTGGAAGGGGAGTATTTTGGTTCCGTTGTTCAAAAAGGGTGATAGGAACTTGCCTATCAATTATCGCCAAATAGCTCTTCTAGACGCTATCGGGAAAGTGTTTTGTAAATGTCTATTATCACTAATTAATGATTGGGTGGCGTTAAAACAAATCCTACCCTTAGAACAAGTAGGCTTTCGTAAGGGCCACGGAACGCTGGACAATCTTTCCGCTCTTCAGTCAATTACTGATAAATATATAGGGGTACGTGGCGGAAGAGTCTACGTGGCCTTTATAGATTTCTCCACAGCATTTGACAAGGTTGACCGTCCACTGCTGTGGAGAAAGCTCTCGGCTATGGGAATGCCGCCATATCTATTAGATATGATTCAGCTGTTGCATACAGACACCTGGTGCCAGGTGTTGCAAGGAGGAGACAGGGGGCTTTCTAAGATTATTCCTTCATGCAATGGTCTTAAGCAAGGTTGTTTACTTGCCCCGTTACTCTTTTCGTTATATATTGCTGATCTACCCGCTTCTCTCTCCTCTTGCGATGGTATAGCTCCAATTCTGGGCGGAAAACACATCTCATGTATGCTATATGCGGATGATATCATAATAATGGATCTTATGCCCAAAGGTCTTGCTAAACGCCTCCTTGCTCTACATCAGTATGCAGTTGTTCATTTCCTAAAAATTAATGCAAGTAAGAGTAAAATTATGTGCATCACAGGCCGGAAAAAGCATAAATTTAGGAATTTTACCTGGTCTGTGGGAGATGACAAACTGGAGGTTGTAAAGAATTATGTTTTTCTTGGAAAAGTAATTTGTGATAATTTAAGTGCCAAACCCCACACCGATAACAGTGTCCGTAAGGCATTAGCTCAAGGAAGAAGTTTAAATTCACTGTACTCGGCACTGGGAAAAAGGCATTTTTCGCATTTACTGGAGGTCTTTAGGGCAAAGGTCCCATCCACCCTTCTATATGGCTTAGAATTAATTGATCTTAAGCACTGGGATTTTTTAAATAAGGTGGAGGGGAAATTGCTAAGAAGTATTACTTCAGTCAGTTCTGCCTGCTCCGTGGCAGCCTGCAGACTTGAGTTCGGTCTGCGCAGCAGCTGGGTGCAGGGCTTGGCAGCTGTGGTGCGCTGGGTCGCAAGCATAGCCAGAGGAGAAGAGGGGACTATGAGGTTCCTCCTAAGGACTGAATTATTGGGAGGTTTAGGGGAACACTCCTTGATTGTTAGCAACTTTAGAAAGGCTGTATCCCTCTTGCAGTTGGAAGAGAGTACTCTCTTTTCTTTATCTGCATCCCAGTTAAAGTCTGTCCTGAAGGAAGCCACTTGGGACCTTAGTTATAGACTAGACTTTACTGCTATTTTTGATAAGAAGGGTGTTAATCTTCTTACTGATTCATTTGCAAGAAAATCCGCCCAACCTTACGCCACTTGGAACTTACCTCATGGTATTAGGAGATTTTGGTTTTTATTGAGACAAGATTTGTTACCCCTAAACAATCTTTTGTCTAAATGGCACGGAGTATCTGCAATTTGCAATTTTTGTCATCATTCTATTCAAGATCGAATACATGTACTTTTGATATGCCCAGTGCTGCGTCCTTATCGCAGCAAGTGGCTAAGACAAGTATGTTTGCAAATGGGTATTCTAAACGTGAATTCTTTTATGTGTGCTTTATATAATCCCCCCAATGAGAGATTTTGTTATCATATTTTTAACTTTTTTAAATGTTTTTTAGAAATCTTTTGAAGATTGGCATGCTTAATAATGTGTCACTTTGTGTTCCAGTAATTGTAATTGCTATGATTTGTCTACTTTCGCTGTGAATGATATTTCTATATTGTACTTTTTCTTTATGTGGACCTCTAAGGAGTTCCAAAGCATAATAAAAATTGAATTTGAATTACATATCTGTGACTGGAATAGAGACATGTCACGAAGGCCTTTAGTCCTAACTACCCAGTCCATAGTTTGGCTTGTAGTGACAGTCTGTGCTACTACAACGTCACAACCAACACTGTTTGTTTTAACGTGGAGTATTCCTTTGCTGTCTACTCCCAGCCCCCTGCATGGCAGAGCTTGCCCACCCCTTTTCTTTACCTAGTGCTCATAGCCATGGGCTTGGGTGAAGTTAACAATCAGCCCATTATAACAGGATGGTGAGCCAACAGCAGACTCAAACTCTGATCCCTAGCTTACCAGTCAGCAGCTCTCATTGCTGTGCCATAGCCTTTGCCTACTCAAATTGCAGGGTGCAGTACCATATGTGGCCAAAAGAGGTCCCAAGGGACAGCTAGTGACAGCCTATGTTACTGCACACTCACAACACTGCTTGTTTTAACGTGGAGTCAGAGCTGTCATTTTCACTCACAAAGCTAGGGCACCATTGAAGGCAGGGAGGACATATCTATTGCATAAGTAAAAAACATTGGCATTTATAATGCCAATAGCTTCGAACTCCAACAAATGCGAGACCTATTGAATTTCCAATGCTTGTATTCCTTTTTGTTGAGCCACTCTACAGAGAGCATATGTCTTTAGCTGGCTCTGCCGACTGCTCCCTCCCACCATCTGTGTTTGCTTCTTCCCTCTGTGTTGCCCCTCACTCTCATCGCTGTTTTGGCCTCCCATCCATCACGATAAATGACCCGAGAGGTCAGATGCCTTTGTTCCATCCTGCTTCATGAAAGCCTCGGATACCGGATTGCGGACGGTGCGCTGAGAATGTAGAACATTTGAGACGTTTCATTCCTCACCCGAAAAGCTCTGCTGCATTGTTGCTGGTTGGCCAAATTTGAATCCAAACAACATTTCCTGCATAGGTGCAGCAGATAGCGGTGGTCCTTTTTTCCCACTTCCTATTAATATAATATCTCAGCTAGACCATCTGTGCTATAAACAGCCAAGGGGCTTCCTCTGCAACATATACTTTGTCCTGATGATGGTCTCATAGACTACTGCTACAGAGACCAAAACGTCGACCTCTACATCACCTCACAAGCAATTTATGTGTCTAAGAGTGACTTTTGTGTTTTTCTTGGCCTTAGTCACTCTCTTTGACTTACAGGAGTTGATGTTTGGTTATGAACTGATTTGCTGATTTGTTTTAATATCTGTTCATGACTTCTTGCCCATTATTAATTTTCTGATGTATCCCCTCGAATTGATTTCTAGAATATAAAATATACTTTCATATGAACAGGTTTTTCTGTGTGCTTCTTCGTTGTCCTATGTGATTGAAAATCATTACTGTCACCTATGGGTACATTGAAGTTAGATTGTTGACAACAAACTCTAAGACAAATGCTAAGAAATAAGCTTAGTAGTACTTGAACAAAATCCCTTGTAGACACCCCTTACCTGAAACCATATATTTCCCAAGCCTACAAGGGTTGATTGGCTTACCCACACTCTTTTACGTCACTGCAACAAGGGCAGTCCACTCGCAAGCTCCCTTTAAGCCATGGAAAAGGAATGCCTGGACTATAGATCAGGCCTCAGAAGTGCAGTTGTGTTTGCCTATAACAAGCTTCTCAATTCCTGAGCACTCTTGCGAATCAGCATGGATCGATTTTATAACTTCTGTCATGACAAACATGTTATCATAAAGGATGAAGACTGCTAGTCACTCTTGTTAAACAAATACGGTCCATGACTGGAACACACAAATATTTTTGGGGGATGTTCCATTCAGTGTGTGCACACTTTTCATTAATGAATCTGCCACCCCATTCACCACCCCACCCGCACTCATATTTACCACCTGCATGTAATTGCCAAAGCCAATAACTTGCTCATAGGCGAGACCTATTGTCTGTGCCAATGCTTGTCTATCAAAATTGTGCTCTCACATGAAAAGAGTCCCAGGCGATACCAGCAAACATTTCAGGATGAAACCCTAAGTCTATGGAATTAGGGTGCATTGGAAAATGTACAACTTTGCTTTCTTGCTGTAAGTTGCCATCTTCCAAATGTGGGTCATCTTATTCCTTAGCACACAGGAAGGCAGTGTACTAAACGCCTACCTGCTGGGGTGACTTAGCTCTGTGGCTCTTTTCACACACATACCATATTTTGACTCTTTGGTATTAAGCAGTGTGGTGATTTAAGCTGTGGAAGGACCTGCTTTATTGTGATGCCGACGCATAAGTTTGCACATATTGCTACCCCATTGTCTCAACAGAGATGATAGGACTTATCATTTTGTGGTCTTTTTCTTCGCCAGTTCCAGGTGTAGCATGGAAATACATTGCAACATTTACTCATGAGCATCACCTCATTTTCCTGCAGCTTCATGATGATCCCCACAAGCTTCAATCTGTCTTATGAGCTATGCAAATTGTTCAGGTTGGATAAGGGGACACATTGTCGTAAGGTACAGAGGCATATGTTAACCTCAGCTACTAGACTTATTGACTTGAAGAATGAATGATAATGTGGTGTTGAAGATGTTCCTCACCTTGTTACTTTGGGAGAGATTATTGTGATTGCTCCTAGGTCAGATGGCCGGACAAAGAGTAAAATATAAAATTCAATCCATTCATTAACCCGGATCTTTGTTTTAGCTCTGTTTCTGCAAAAGAAAATTCTTCTTCATTTAACAGAAAACCTTTTTTCTAGAAATCTTGGAGACATTTACACCATCTACCAGGGCACCCTTATCGCCAGACGTCGGGAATTTGGATTCCAAGGACAGGCCAGAAGTTGGATCACCTCCTTCCTCTCCAACAGAGCACAACAAGTCAGACTCTCCACCTCTGAACACAAAAAGCTCATCTGCTGAGTACCTCAGGGCTCCTCCATCAATCCAACCTTGTTCAAAGTTTATATGACACCTCTTACTCACATCATAAGGACCCACAACATCAACATTGTCGACTACACTGATGACACTCAGCTCATTCTCTCCCTCACCAACATGAACAACACCACCAGTAACAAATTCACCGACTACATGTCTGACATGGGTAACTGGATGCGAGAAATTGGTCTCAAACTCAACATGGATAAAACGGAGATCATGAGTTTTGGTAAAAAGACATCTAGGACTCCTTCTGGTGGCCACCCGTCCTCGGTGAAAAGGCTGTCCCCGCAAACCACGCCAGAAACCTCTGCATCAACCTTGATACTAAACTCTCCATGAACAAACAGGTCAATGCTGTGATTGCGTCCTGCTGCCACATCCTCAGAATTCTTGACAAAATCTTCAAATGGCTCCCCACGCACACAAGATGCAGGGTTACCCAAGCCCTCCATACAAGCAGACTCAACTATGGCAACACATTCTCCATCAGCATCTACAAACAACTTATACAAAGAATCCAAACCATCCAGATCACCAGTGCCAGATTCATCCTAGACGTCCCGAGAAGCATGCACATCACCCCCTTCCTTACAAAACTGCACTGGCTACCATCCAGAAACTCGGTAAATTCAAACTTATCATCCACTCCCACAAAGCCCTCTACAACAGAGGACCAGCTGATCTTAATGACCTACCAAACCTCCAGACCTACCAAACCTACCAAACCTCCAGAAAGCTGCGTTCTACCTCCCTCTCCCTCGCACAAATACTCCACATCGGCACAAGCAAGACAGGTGGGTGAGCTTTCTTCTTCATCGTTGCCTAAAGCTTGACTGAACCCTTTCTACATTTCTAAACTGATATTGCTGAAAAAGCTCCACCAAACATGGTGCATAGACTGTGGAAAGTAAGAAAGATAGTGATGTTCCTTTTGGTGTATGTCACATGATAGCAATCAAGGTGATAATACATTGCACCTATTTTTACTTTTTGGGTATGGTTGAAATGAAAGGATTGGGCCAAAGCTTTTGCAGTTTTCAGTAGCTGCAGCCAGTATTTCCCAAAGAATATTTTCTGTCCTTGGTGCATCTAATTCCTCTCTATTTTTGAGCCATATGTTCTTAGAGTAGTCTTAGAGTTCGAAATAAGTATAAAAAATATCACAACTATCAGGTTTGTCGATGATTATGTCAAAAGAGGGATATAAAGGGTGCTTTTAGAGGGACAGTATTGTGTGTTTCCAATAAGTCCAATATGTAACTGGAGGACTTGATTAATGATTCTTTGGTCGCAGAAGTAGGTTTCAGCTCTGGCATTTTTTTTAACTTGATTGAGGTGGCAGTGGAAGGATGGATGGGCAGTGAGAATAGATGTGTTGTTGGAGATGGTATCCTGGATATTGATTATTGTGGTAAGGAACAAATCCAGGAGTTCAGGCATCTCTGTTAGATAATTTCTGGTGGATGCTGAAAATGTCACTAAAATAGTTGGAGGCCTCATGAGTGCATTTTACAAAGCATGAATATTTCCACTTGTTATGGTACTGCAGAAGGCTCTCTTATGTCTCATATAGAGAAGCTAGTAGTGACATTGACAGGCATAATCTGGATTTCTTGTTGTCACCACGTGGTTTCAACACTCCAAAGTTCCTTGTTGGTAGATATAATGGCCGACTTGTTTTTCTTTAGTTTAAGCTGGTATTTACAAGTTGAGTGCATTAGTCATATGGCTGTATAGGTTTATCTAATTGAGATGAACACATTTTTTTTGCTGTGGGGTATTTCAACTTTCTGTGGTGAAAAGAGAGGAAGGATTGTTCTAGCAGGGTGATAAGAAGATCTAGTTTTGAATAGGGGGTACGTTAATCTTAAGAGTTCTATACAATGTGATCATTAGCCACTGTGATAGGTTTTCTGACGACTTAACATGGTTCTCATGGTGGTTAGAAGTAATATTAAGGGGTAGCCAGGGTGGTGTCAACCAGTGTGGTTTTACCCTACAGGAATTCATGAATGAAAGAGTGCTGCATATCGATTCATTGGACAAGATTGTCGTGGTGGGAAACCTTTTCTTACCAACACAATGATAAAGAGTGGAGGTATGGTGGGTGAGAGGTTTGGATTATATGTGTTGATGTTCGGTTAAAATGAGGCAGAGTTAGAGGAACTTTCTGAGCAGAGGTGGGTTTTGTATGGACTTTATTAATACTTTAAAGCTTTCATCTAATGAATAACATTTCGGTCATTAGTCCTGGATAAGAATATTTTCATTAAATCAGGCACAATGATGGACTTCCTGAGGTATCTGAGATTAAAGATCACATCAGTTCTAGTACCTTCTTGAATGTTTGAACTCCTGGTTGTAGTATGCATGTGACTCTGTATACTTTTATGTTGTTCATGAAGTAAAGGAGATTGAGTTTTGAGTCTACAGTTTTTAGGCCTACGAAAATATGAGCAATGAAGGTTCCCTTAAAATGCCACTGATGGAGTGAATTTTAGCCACTTCCTTGTACTGCTTTTTTTATTGATTCTTTTATTGTCTTTTGTATTTCAAAAGAAAGCATACATGACCGTGTCAAAAGCATGCTCTATATCCACTAAGTTAAGGGCGCTGTCCTGCATCTGGGAATGCCAACATTTATTACATTTGCATGGCCCAGATCTTCTCTTATAGCTCCAGAAAGAAGTGGCGTTGTTGTTGCACTTTAAATTGTTCATCCCAGAAGATCATGGCAGAGGCTGAGCCACAGAGGAGTTTACCTAGCTGCTGCTTTCATGGAGAAGAGTGTCTTGATCAGCACAATTCAGAAGCCTGGCAATTATAGGTGCCCATGGGGCATATGAGCTGCCAGTGACCTGTGCCTCTTTTAACCACAAAGCAGGAGGACATCTCCACGCTTGGGGTCACAACCTCTGCTTCTCAGCAATGAAATGGGTCGGGTGGGTCCTCTCCGCTCCCTTCAGTATGCGTACAATTCTGATGTCATTCCTTCTGGCCTGCCCCTACACATCTTTGGCCCTCACCTCCAGTTAATTGACTTTAGGCTGGAGAGCCGACACAGTGGCTTGGAGTGTGCAAGTAGCGTCTCGCCTGTTTGTCAATAGCTGAAGTGGGCCTCGCAAATGTATCTTTCTTAAACTGCGTGCGCAGGTTAGACTGTTTATCCTTTCCCATGCTCACAAGTGGGGGATCACCATAGCAAGGGATCGGTGAACCAAAGTTAAATGTGGAGCCAAGGAAGAGGTCACTGTGCCATAGAATAGATACAATCCACCTTTCATTGAGACAAGGCAGGTCTTACATGGAAAGGGTAATCTGGAGAGTCGCAGCGCTCATCCAGGGAAGTTCAGCAAGCTGCAGCCATTGACCACAGTCTTACTGGGGGCATACAAAAATGTGGGCAACTTTTCAATATCTCAAAACTTCGGGTGGCCGCAGCTCATGGGTTCTACTACCCAAAGTTGCCCACAGTCCTAGTGGGGGCATCCAAACATGTGGGCAACTTTTAAATTTCTCAACACTTAGGGCGGCCGCAGCACATGGGCTCTAGTGCCGGGATTGTAACCATCAGGTGTGGGTCTGCAATTTGCACTGTATTACCCCGATATATGTGCGGGCAGGGGAGAGCCAGGTGAGTCAATCAAGGTACCACACAGGCACTGGTAGGGCCCAAGGGCCAGGTCATCAACATCAGTGGAGGACCACTCCTTCGCTCATCCAAGAGGGAGAGGCCTCAGAAGTAGGCCTGTGGCATATGGCACAGAAAGGGGGGAAACCCCGCTAGGGCCTATCCTTAGCATTGCTGGCAGGTATGCCTAGTATCCAGTCAGGGGTCACTCACCCAAAGACCCAGGCCATTGGATCTGAATGCTCCATGTCCTCAGGGCTTAACATGCTATCTCTCTGTGCCTGGGTGGGCCCAGCCCTTGAGACTGCAGGTGAGCACAGACTGCATGACCATTCCCTCTCAAAGTTGAAGGTGTAGGTCGCAAAAACGGAGCATCAGAGTCAAAAGTCCCGTCTGGTTGGAGGAGTGGTATTCCTTACTGTGTGAACAAAGCAAACACTGTGTGTCAGTATCCGCTGGTCCCCCCTTGCAGCCAGCTCTCAGGACCTCAGCGTCACTACAGTTCAGGACTGAGATCTTTAGCAGCAGGTGAAATGGTGTTGTGTTCTCATGTTCTGAAGTTTGATGGACGCACAGGACTAGGTGGAAAGATCAAAATCAAGCACCCAGCATGTTTGGCAGTTGCCCATGTGCTCCCCATTTCCTTGTGTTCTTGGATATTGCTGTGGTAGGGAAATTAATGAGAAGATTTGAGGACCTGTCCTCCGAACCATGTCTGATAGTATTTCAATCAATCAATCAATCATATCACTTGTAAAGCGCACTACTTACCCGTGAGGGTCTCAAGGTGCTGGGGATAGGGGTGTGCTGCTACTGTTCTAAGAGCCAGGTCTTGAGGAGTCTTCTGAAGGTCAGTAGGTCTTGGGTCTGCCGCAGGTGGGTGGGGAGGGTGTTCCGGAACTTGGCGGCAGGGTGGGAGAAAGATTGCTACCGGCCGTCGTACTTTGGATGCGGGGGACAGCAGCGAGGGCGAGGTCGGTGGAGCGGAGCTTGTGGGTGGGGGTGTAGAAGCTGAGTCGTCTGTTGAGGTATGCTGGTCTGGTGTTGTTGAGTGCTTTATGTGCATGGGTGAGGAGCTTGAAGGTTATCCTCTTATTGGCGGGAGCCAGTGCAGGTCTCTCAGGTGGGGTGTGATGTGGCTGCGTGGCAATCTGCAAGTGTTGCAGCCGTCGCATGAGTTTGGCCAAGGTTCCTGCGTAGAGGCCGTTTCCGTAGTCCAACCTGCTGCTGACGAGGGCCTGGGTGATTGTTCTACTCGTTTCGCTGGGGATCCATTTGTAGATCCTGCGGAGCATGCAGAGGGTGTTGAAGGAGGAGGCAGAGATGGCGTTGATCTGCTTAGTCATGGAGATGGTGGAGTCGTCAACCCACCTGAGAAGCCTGCACTGGCTCCACCTCCATGTTAGGTTTATTTATTGTGTTTTGTTGCTTCTGTCTTCAGTGAGGGCTAGATATTGAAACTGAGAGCTGTAATAGAGATAGCATGATTAGAAGCTTGTCAGTGAGCCAGGGATGCATATTTTGCAAACGTTTAAGTGTTCATTATTACCCACTATGCCAATTAACAGTCACTGTCCTTATGACTAAGTTGCCTTATTTTCAGTTTAATACGTTGTTCCTTTTCAGCAGAAAGGAGCTGATATTTGTTTCCTCATTTCATAAAGTCCATACTTGATTTGCGAGAATGCATAAGACTCCAAAATGTGTCTATCCTGGATCCGATTGATGATTATTAGGTAAAACTGTATTTCTTTGAATGAGTTAGACAGCAAACATTAAGGCAATGTTTAGTTTGTTCTAATCTTAGCAGCAGAGGAGCTCTTGAAGGGCTTATAATGGGGAGAAACAGGGGCTGACATTTTAGGTAGTGCACTTATTAATAAGGGTGGGCGGAATTGGTGGAATTTGATTCCACAGGATTCTTTGGAATTACAATGAAATTTCGCAAGATTCTGTGGAATAACTCGACTGATGAGTGGGCATTTGTTACTATTTTCTTAGTGCAAAATGAACCCTTGCATCGCAAAATGTATACAGGGATGCATTTATCTCTAAGAAACAAAGCTTCCAAATGCACTGCAGTGCATACCCCTCAGGCCCTTATATACTCTGCATTGATTACTGTAGAGTTTGTAAGGGTGCTGAGGGGTATGCACTGTAAGTGCATTTGGTAGTTGGCACTGCTGTGCATACTCCTCGGTGCCCTTACATACACAAATACTAGTATATAAAGGTACCGTGTGGTATGCACAGAAGTGCTAACAACCAAATGTAGTGTTGTGCATAGCCCTTTGGTATCATTACATTCACATTTTTTAAACTGATGCCATACATGCCTCGGGAGATGTAAAGCAAAGTAACAGAGATTTGATCAGATTTCTTGATTCCAACATGGACAGGAAACAGATGAGTTGGCGATGGGTGTCCTTGGATACATTTGAGGATCGTCATGTGTATAAAACACGGTCAAAGTCGAACTGAATGAACATGCTTTCTTATTATAAAAGCTATCATTTACACACAAAAAATATGAGTGTGAGAACTTTGGAAAGCCCTGAAGAAGTGTCTGGAAAGAGACAAAACGCATTGTCTACATGGGCAGTATTGGTGAAAAATTTATGAAAAAAGAAGAATATCAATAAAGGATCATGAAGAAAGATTTTTCAACAAATCTGATTTTGGTCGTTTGAATATAATCATTCTGTAGAGGAATAAAACAGTGGGTGTTGATCATTGTTGCTAAAAGAATTTGGGGATTTTCCCCATATGGAGTACTAGGAGTCTGATTTCTTAGATCTGAGCACCACTTAGTGATACTATATCCACTGGGAGTGATAGCTGTGGTAAAAAAGTCTCAGCCGCAATTTGTAAATCATTTACCCATACATACTCTGCAATGACTACTGCAGAGCAGGTAATGGCGCAAAGAGGTATGCCATTGATGCCCTTACATACTCTGCAGTGATTACTGCTGAGAAAGTAGGGATACAAAGGAGTATGCACTGCTGTACAAGCCCCACAGTGCCCTTAAATAGTCAGAGTATATAAGCCTTATATCTTATAACTATATAAGGGGGCGAGTGTTATGTACAGCAATGCAGTCAGTAGTTTCAAAACAGGGCCAGAAGAGGGAGCTGTCCCGCTATGTTTAAAAATTCTTGAAGCTTAAAGTATATATGGACTCAAGTAATTGTCAATTTTAGATTGGATGACTTGTGTTGATTTCTACTCACTTATATTGAACATGTTGTTGCTATTTCTGAATGACTCCGCTATTTGACTACATCTTTTCAATCTTGCTTGTATATTCTTTTTTCAGACAATTCATGTGCGGTGTGCATACAATTGAATTTGTGCTTTATACTAATTTTGTTGCCTACATTGCTGCGGTCATTTTAGTTATATTCACCAAATACTTCTAATGATAAGAATACTAAGCAGATTATTTTTGGCACTGTTTTGAATCAATTTTACCTCCCACCGATCTTGGGGATTGACCCTTTCTGATCGAAAGAATTGATAGTAGATAAAATAAAGGATGTTTTTTGTGACATAGGTTCATAGATAACTGATGTACAAAAGAGAGGCTGAGGCAAACTAGTGCCGCACTTCAACAGACTGGTGAGTGAAATATTACTCCAAACTTAGTGATGCTTGAGTCTTTCAGGACCAGCTATCTTAGTCTTCAAAACCAGGAGAAAAACTCCATTAACTTAAGGGAAATGTGATTTAGCACCCACATAGACTGATTTCTTTAGTAGTAGAGAAAATATACATTCAAATTTAAACTATACATTGCACAGACTCACATAAGCTCTTTCTAGATAAATCAAGATTCTTTATTCAAGAGTTTTCCATTTAAAACATTTATTTTTCTTATTTGACTTTGCTGTAGCCAAAATGTTTCGTCCAAAATGACTTCTTCAGGGCTACAAAACACATAATATATACAAATATATATTTTTTTAAAACATGGACATACAATACACATGAAGACATTACAAACTATACACAGTACTACATGCGTGCACTAAATCATAGTTAAATGCATCAAACAGGTGTCTCATCTCTTTTTCAGTGAAATATGCTCAATTGAATGGTCACAGTTATCAGCATGCTGTTTGTTATCTTAAATTCACTGTGCAAAGCTTGTGCATATGGTGACATCATGTTACTGCATTACTTAATCTTTTCTAGATAAGGTCAATACTCCACAGCGCAGAATGTAAAAAAAGATTTTTATGTAGAAAACGCTTAAGCAGTGCAGCAGGGGGACCAACCAGTGTTACCCAGATGGAGATCTAAGATTGTGTAGTGTGTGAGGCTATGTATTACAAGGAAACTAGTCCAATTAAAAATGTGTTAGTCCAGACCTTATCTTGTAAGATTATAGATGTCAAGAAAGTTTGGATATTGTAGGTTAATGGTTTCTCATCAAACGGTATAGTGTGCAATAGAATGCACAGATTCAAAAATTATTCTTATCGTGCAGTGTTCTTGCAATGAAATAACACATTCATAATAAAATAAAATTATTGAATATATATTGGATATGAGCCTGATGCTCACGCAATCAATGTGGGGAGAAATGAAGCCAGCTCGAATAGCTACTTGAAGAATGAACCTTATATTCCAAGGCACATGTTAATGGCCATCCCAGATTTTAAATGTATATAGGAAGAAGTTCCATGCTCTTTTAATTGGTGAAAAGATTGAGAAATCGGACACGCATGTTCTACAAAAGAACATGAAAAAAAGAATAATAAATAACTGTAAAGCCATACAAGTAAAGACTCAAGTTGAAAACATTGTCAAGTCCATACATCTACAATTGATAGGCCTCTAATGGATAAAGAAAAGGCCCAATGTGAATTATATGCTGACAATGTCAAGATAAATATGAAAAGTGGTGTCAGATAATCTTAGTCCATACTTACAGGATCCAAATCCCCACATTAGAAAGGGATGCAGACATGGCTATGGCAAATTAATAACTGAATGGATATCTTCTAATAAACAGTCATCAGAAAGCATAAGAGCGCATAGTGCACATAATCGCAAACACTCATGGGTCCCATTCTCCCTGTTACCTAAATGAAAAACAGTTCACTGCTACTCAGCATGTCTACATGCAAAAACGTGCCATCGGGCAAAAGAGTGCATGGTAACGACATTAACAACAAGCATTTACAATGCAACGGTTTCGCCTTTGGAAAAGTTTGAGCTATTGGCATTGTAAATGACAACATTTGTATTTATGTGTTGGTTTTGAAAACAGATAAATGGCATTGTCCTTTACATTGCCAATAGCTCTAACTTTTCCAAAGGCGAAACCGTTGCATTGTAAATGCTTGTTTGTTATGTCTGGGGCAACACTGACAACAGAGGAGGTAACACGGACAACAGGTGCAACATGGACAACAGGTGCAACATGGACAACTGGGGGAGGCCGGCGAGGGGGACAATACTGACAATATAGGGAAGTAGGGAGGAGCTTGAAGCAAGCACCCAGACCATGGCCAGTGAGAGAGAGGTACTGGTGACAAGTATACAAACACCAGACGATGCAACAGAGATACTGGGGGCAAGCAGATTTAAAGGAAAAAAATGTGTCACAATTTAGAATATTTAAAAAAAACAATGCATTTTGCAAACAAGAATGTACTGGCAACAATGTGTGACTACCTAGGCTGTAGCTCATCAAAAGCGGTTTTGTAACATTGATGTCCGTTTAGCAAAATGATAGGTTAAAAGTGTAAATGTTTATGGGATCCTGCTCACAAAATTGCATCATTGTCCGTAAAACATTATATATATATATATATATATATATATATATATATACACACACACACATACACACACACATATACATACACACATGTGCCACAGAAGTCATTAAAGCGACCAATTATATATTTTATATAAAATGAAGAGGTTCCACCAAGTCACTGCATGAAATTATGCACAACCATGACTCAAATCACCGGGCTAAGAGAAATCTGGGCAGGGTCTTGTGGTTTAAGGTGTGTCCACTCCTAATTAACAGATTTGTTCTATTGCCTTTACAGGGCCTTTACAAATGCATAGGACTACCCTGGAAGTCCATGTTTTTAAACCACTTGTGGAACAGAGCACAACAATCTACATAAATTCATGGACCAGGCCAAGATCCAACCGTTGAGGAGAAAATGCCACCTTCACTTGTAAAAGAAATTACAGCTGTGAATATTAACGGTTTCAAATTAGAGCGGTGTTCGATGAAAGCATGGATACGCAGAAAGCTACAGCTCGAACCACCGTGGCCCCTTTCAACCACAGGTCTCTGTGCTGCCTCAACACTACCGACCATCGCAGTTTAGAAAGGAACGACAGGAACAGAATACATCTCATACCTTCATGAGGTACACGCTCTGCACCTACTAATGAACTCAATATGACAGGCAGGAGTTCCCCCAAAAAATATTTAAAATGAAGCAACCAGAAGCTCGGTGAGCTGTTTGGACTTATACTGTGTTTATGCAATTCTGGGTAAGAAATCTCGACTCACACCTTTTTAGGAATTGGGCGTGAAAGTTGTGCACACTCCATAAACAACTGGTTTAGTTTATAACCATGTCCCCATAAAAGTGAATTCTGCGCAAAAGATTAAAAAAGACAAACATTTTTTTTTCGTTTTCTGACACAAAGCCCTTAGTACTCAGAGAAAAAATACAGGTTACGCTGGAACTAGACAGATCGAGCATGCGTTTGTTGTCAAGACAGCCCCTACCCCTAGCATCTTCTCGCACATTATGCTCTCTCACCTGGAGTGACGTCCGTCGCTGCGAGATTGAGGCGTGCGGTACATGACAGCAGAAGCAGCACGAGTCGTAGAGCCAGGTATGAGCAGCTCGCTGCCCGGTGGCGGCGATGCATGATGCGGGGGTATCTCTGCACGGGGCCAGTACACCAGCACTGACCGCTGTGAGGAAAGAGGAGGGAGCGGGGGATAGCTGGGGGAGCAATACTGGGCGAGGTGCGCTCTCATGGCAAGAGCACCCCTCGCTCTGGCTGCAATGACAACAGCACCCCAGTCCGGCAGCAGCTCGACCCCATTTCTAAACTTCCTATGCCTGCAGCTGAAGCACAGCAAGCCCCTCCCACTTCCGCCTGACTCCTTAACCCTTTCACAGTCTCTGCGGGAACGCCTGCTACCGCAACTCGCTATCACGAGACCGCTTCCCCTTGGAGAACTGACGGCGGCTCCTCTCCCAGCCTCAACATAATCTACCACGGCACCAAGCTGCTCTGAAACACGCAACACTCATTTCAATTCGATGTGATCAGAACACGAGGCGTTCTGCAGGCGTCTCTCGGGGTCACAATAGTTTCCCGTTTTAAGGCTATAATCCACTGTTGAGCAAGATGACGCATTTCATCTTTCCCTTCCTAACAGATTTGTGTTCCAGAGTTCTCACATGACTAATAATGCCCCCACCACCGAATACGTTTCGCAAGGTGGTAACCCAGTGCGCCCAAGAGCACTACTACTGCCAATGTTTTTTTCACTTGTGCTATCCCAAAAATGTGACTAGTACTTTTCACATACATTTAAGACATTCCTCATCCGATGTACGCATTTTGAAAAGGTTGGACGCTTGTTACGAACATCTAACGTTGCACAACAACACAAAAAGCCAGTTTTCTTTTCAGGAAAAGGGTATTCTTATCCCTACGTTTCAATATGAAAGAATATGCATGGATTGCATTTATTGAGAAATTGAGGCCATCTTAATAGGAGTAGTGTACACAGAGAATTGTGTGTATTTAATCATCTGTTCATATGCACTAAGCAACCAGACCAGAAAACAAGTCAGGTCCCGGGCCGCGCTGTGATTGGCCGACGTCACGGGGGTGTCCCGGGCCGGCAGCCAATCACAGCGCGGCCCGGGAATGACGTCACGGGGGTGTCCCGGGCCGGCAGCCAATCGCAGCGCGGCCCGGGACAAAGGGGCGGGGCTTAAAAAAGCACCAGAAACGCCCCCGAATCGCGTTTTCGAGAGAAAGCGCGATTGACAGCCTCTGTCTCCCAATGGCTAGTCTCCATTTATGGAGCTAGCCAATTGGAAACAGAGGCAGTCCAAACATCACTACTGAAAACAAAAGATTTCGATCTGGGAGGGGCTTTGCCCCTCGCCAGGTCGAAACCTAAAAACGTTTTGTGAGTATGGTAGAAAACAATTCAGAGCCCGGCCTTCTGTAAATGGACAGGGACATGCTAGCAAAATGGGGAGAATTGCCGTAAGCAAGCAAACATGCTATTGCATGCTAAATGCGTATAGTTGTGAACAAGGAGACATGCAATAAAATGCTGTATAAAAAAAAGGGAATGAGGAATCGCCATGGCCATACCTGGACAGTTTTTCTATGAAGAAAGTGACATGCAATCACAAAGCCACAACTTGGTCTACAACGGTTATGTGAGCATTGCCCTCTATGAATGGAACCATCGCCAAATATTCTTTCTGCATTGAACACAATGGGCGAGAAATGAAGTGAATTGTGGCAACACCCCATTAACAAAAGAGGTAGCTTGGGAAAAGTGTATCTATATTCCCCATGACGATGAGAAGTAACTCTTATAAATGCACTTAAGAACCTATCACAAGCAATAGCGTAAAGGGAGGCATGCTTGCCCTATCTGCTATATGCAAGTAACTTCAAAATGCCCTAACACATAACCAATGCCATATTGATCAATGGTGCATTGTTCAATAAGGCATTGGTTATGTTTCCGCGTCCATGTTTAAAAAACATATTTTGTATATATTATGTATTTTGTAGCCCTGTAGAAGTCCTTTTGGATGAAATGCGTTAGATACAGCAAAATTAAAGCAGAAAAATAAATGTTTTAAATAGAAAAATCATGAATAAAGAATCTGTTTTATCAAGAAAGAGGTTCTGGGAGCCCACACACCTTATAGTTTACATTTTAATGTATATTGTCTCTACTATTAAATGCATCAACTCTATGTAGGTGCTGAGTCACATTTTCAATAAGTACATAGATATCGGACCTATAATTTTACTCCTTACATCTCTTGTTGAGGCATGCTGATTATCTGCACTTTTATGTGTTAGAAAATCATATTTTAACTATCCTCACATTGATGAAAAGGAAGAGTTGCATAGGTGTTTTAACAATTGAGAATGTTCACTGTCCAAACTTTAACATTTATTTGATGTCTTAGACCTGTTCACATGGTAGTTTATATAGTGCAGCAGCAGAGGAGATGCGGGAATTGGTTAAGGATCAGATAAAATGGTACCACCAAACAACAATATATCATGATGGGGATGAGCAAATATGAACCTTAATCACATCAAATATAACTCTATTATGACTACACTGCCTCAGCATAGGCCAACAACATACGTTTGTGTCAATATTGAGCTATGACAATCAAACATGGACACTTCTCAAGAGTGTGGTTGTAAAATTGATGACAGTGAGGCACACATGGGTGGTGGGTTGAGCGGATGCTTAAAGGTACTTTACCTGGTTGAGAAACTGCCACAGTGGACATTGAGGCGTATGCGCCTTCGATCACAAGCAAAGCATCCAAAATAGGGATTGTTGAATGGAATGGAATGTTATATGGGTGCCGCTCGCAGGCGGAGACTTTGGGCATTTTGTTCTTACCTGGGACTCTGAAAGGAGAAGGCGGACTGCAGCCGAAATTGGGGCTCGGATCTAGTTGCTGACGCGGGACTGTGAGGACCAGCTTGCTCAGCGGCTCGTCACCTGCCGCAGCTGGGGTCTCTTCCCGCTCCTCTCTCCCTTCTGTGGCATATAACGCCTCGCGGTCCCCGCTTCGTGGGAGCTGCTCGCAGGCGGAGACTTTGGGCGTTTTGTTCTTACCTGGGACTCTGAAAGGAGAAAGCGGACTGCAGCCGAAATTGGGGCTCGGACTGCGAGGACCAGCTTGCTCAGCGGCTCGTCACCTGCCGCAGCTGGGGCCTCTTCCCGCTTCCTCCCTGGCCTATTTAGACACGCCCATCCCTGCGGTACGCGGGACGCGTGCGGGCGGTCGCCGGGCGCAATCTGGGCCAAGGGCGGGCCTGTTGTAGCCCGTTCGAGCCCGGTGGAGAGCGGACTGGGTCACCCCTCTTGCGCTTTCCCTGGAACCATCCCAGCTAGCCACCTGGAAGTACCCTCTGTGGAGTGAAAGAACTTCTATTTAAACTAAAGTATTCATTTGTAACATGGCTGCACGGGAGTCTAGAAGTAAAGGACATAAGAACAAACTTACAGGACCACTGGGCGAATTTATAATTAGAACTAATTTAGCGATTGACCAGGGTATCAAGCAATTGGAACGCAGGGTGTCGCAGGATCTTGCTATGGCCAAAATATCCTCGTTGGGGCACTTTGCGAACGCTCGAACACCAGAGGTTCCTAGGGATCAAATTATGGTTAATGCACTCATGGACAATGTTCAAACTATTGCCCAAATACATTCACCTAGACAGGATCTGGCTCAAACTCCCCCCGTACCCAAACGGTCGAACAGGATCTCTTACCACGATTGGAAGCATCCACCCTGGGAAAAACCCAGGAGAGACCGATTACCCGCCAGTTCCATGGTAACTGTAAGGGTGCAATTCCTAAGAAGAAGCAGCCCATTGCAAAAAAGTCCAGAGCTAGATCAGCCAAAAAACGCATAAAAAACGTAATTCCATCAGGCCCAAAGTATGCTGAGACCCAAAGTTTAGTTGTTGTACCTGATTCACCTGATTCATCTAACACTGTGCCAGGTACAGGTCCCTCCATGAAAGAACTATCGACATGGGAGGCCTGCCTATGCACGAAAATTACTGCACATCTGTGTGCTATATTACGGCCGTTGGAAGAGAGACTTGCCAGTATTGAAAGCCAACTATTTAACTTTGAACAAGTAGCAGTGGCCACCCTAAATAGTTTGGTTAATAATGCATTAGTTCAGGGCAACCGGAACATGACAATTGAGGTAGGAGGGGCTACAACGCACGAAAATCCTGCCACTTCTGTGACACAACAAATTGCTGATAATCCCACTGAATCAACAGGGGGAGCAAATGCATTGCCAAACAATTTGGGAGGGGGGCCTAGGGCTGACCAGCACACAGTGCCCAGTAGTGTAAGAGGAGTACAGATTCACACTACCTCTCATGATGGGCGGCCCACTCTGGATCCAGGGGTAAAGAGGAAATCGCGAACCGAACCCCAAGTGGACCTGCCTCCTGAAGCCAGTCCCTATATAATTATTCTAACAGGGGTCCCAGAAATTAGTATGCCGAATGTTGAAACATATTCAACTCTAAAAAATAAAGTTATCCTGTGGCTTAATGCGCACAGACCCCTCCCTCCGCACATGAGCACTGAAATATCTATGGTTCGGAGGGTGGGATGGGTAGGGTGTACTCCCAAAACTTTAACAGGCGATTGTGTATTGGTCAACTTTAGGGATCCACACATTATAGACTACATATGCAATTGGAATCTAGCTAGTGTAGGCACAAAGCTAGAAGTCAGATCACTCCCCTATTTTTATCCCAGCAAACTAATGAGAAACCCATATGAGGGTTGGTCCCTTGTATCTCAGCGTCGAGCGGCGAGGGGAGGGAAGTATTGGGATGGCCACCAACCACCTGCCCAGAACCAGATTCCATGCTATAACAGGTTCAGTGGCCTGGACCAGGTTGACTGACCAGGATATACAGGATGAGGCTCAGACTCACTGTGTGGCCGCTGGGGATGGCCAGATTATGGAGGAGAGAGACGGAAGGGAAAAGGTACCGCGGCGGACGGAAAGACCGTCCGCCGTGGTCCCGCAAGGCAGGCCTATTCCGTTCGCCTTGCGGGACTAGGTACAGGGGGTTAATGGAGGCAGTGCCGTGCAGACACCACCGTGGGTATTAGAATACCTGTCTTTTGCGGCTGAGTTTCCGCCACAAAAAGACAGGCGGAAAATGCCTTTGGGGGCCCGTTGCGGGCCCCCATGGGGGTGGGTGGTGGGGTGCTGCAAGTGGGGGCTACCTATGGTACCCCCTTACATTTGCATGTACAAGGTGGGAGGCACCGCACGGTTCCTGCCACGTTGTACATTCAAATGTAAAACATGTGTTTTTACATTGTGGCGGGTGCTGCCACCCGCCAAAATGTAAACATACAGGATGTGCCTGCCAGTGTGGCGGACGCATCCTAATTTGTCGTGCGGGACCGCCGCACCTATGGCGGTCGGTCCCGCTTGCACCACGATGGCGGGCGGACTTTGTCCGCCCGCCATTGTAATCGGCCCCTAAGTTAGGTATTTGACCCCATCCCTGCATTTAAGGGCATAGGTACAATACTGCCGCCACTGCCGAGAGTCACACGTCCATAGAGAAGGCTCCAGTGGAACCGCCGCCACCACCAAGAGTCCCAGGGCACCGGACTCCGCGCCGCCGCTCCGGGAGACCACAAATCCCGGCAGGCACCGCGGCGGCGCGTGCAGAGTGACGCCGGACGCGCCCTGAGAGCGCACAACAGGGAAATAAAGGCAGGACAACCCCGGCAGAGCGGGGGAGATACTCACAATACTGCCGCCACCGCCGAGAGTCACACGTCCATAGAGAAGGCTCCAGTGGAACCGCCGCCACCGCCAAGAGTCCCAGGGCACCGGACGCGCCCTGAGAGCGCACAACAGGGAAATAAAGGCAGGACAACCCCCGCGTCGCGGGACGCGAGCGGGACACCCGGGGCGAAGCCCGGGCAAAGGGCGGGCCCTCTACGGCCCTCATCGGCACAAGTCGGCCAGGCTAGGCCACCCCCATGATATCTCCCACATATTATATAAGGTACTGTCTCCAGTTCAGTTTAAATTTGATTTTATTAGTTTAAGAGGCATTGGCCTCCTTTTCCATTACTGGATGGTTGACCGACCTGCATGATACATCGTTGCCAACATTGTCTGTATTCATCAAATTCGTGCCCTGAGGATCATCACAAATTATCTTAGCAATCATGGGGAAAAAGTTGATCCCTGCCCCGGTCGAGGCAGTGAATACTATCGACTCATACTTGGTACAAGTAGTCAGTAACATTAACAATAAGAGAAGGCAATCTCTCGGGCTAAGCCAATCACCTATTTTGCACACAGATAGCCCCTCTACAAGCATCCTAAGTACAGCGACATCGGAGTCACTCATTGAAAAACAACCGTCAGTTTCTGCAGAAAAAGATCCTCAAAATACCAGCATTGAGGTAGCTGCTGATGATGACGCTGATGTTGACTTACCAATAGATAGAACTGATTTAATAGATCTATCAGATAGTGTTTTTATTGATGTGAACCATCAGCCAGCTGTTCCGGAGGAAGATCCACAATCCTTGCTGCCTTCAACACGGGCTGTTAGAGCCTGTAGAAGACTTCAAGCAAAGAGGGGGGGGGGAAACAATTAGGAAGGAAAAAACCCGCCACACCACCCACTAGGCGGGGGGGGGAAACATACGGAGCCCGACATTGATATAGAGTCCAAATGCACTAGCGATGATGATCTTTTTAATAGGATCCAAGAAATGATAGACATCAAGATCAGGACAATAATTAAGCCCCTCATCGGGAAATTAGATAAAATAACATCTGAGGTTAAAAAACTGGGCGGGGTACATATCAAACTAGTAGATGAGGTAGAGAATCTATCCTCTCTTGTTACAAATTTAATACCCACAGTCGTGGAGGTCACCCCAACCGAAAGCAATTTACAACCCATGCAACAAGGTCCGCTGCTTTTGCCAGCGCTGCCTTCTGTACCTATTCCTGGTCAGGATGCTGTCGTAGACAATGGAGATGGCCGAAACAGTACCCCTGGTTCTACAGTGGTTACACAACAAGAGGATGTTTCAGCCCAATTTGTAGTGGAAGCCTCGCCAGTAGTGATGGTGCTGGCGAATGTCCCGGTCCTATCACAAGGGAAAAAAGAGTCCAATCAAGATCTAAAAGATAAAGCATTACATTGGCTCTCCAACAATATGTATATGGCACAACAAGGGCTTGATAAATTGGCAGGGGATATTGTTATGACTAGGAGGGTCTCCTGGATTGGCAGTAAGCCCAAAAAGTTCCAGGGGGACTGTGTCATTCTAAACTTTGCCAATTCCGAGGTCCTTCCAGAAATTTTGAATAATGTTTTCCCACCCCAACGTCGTAGCGGCTCTATAGTTCCTCTCACGCTAAAGTTCTTTTATGATGTGACTCGGTTTGCTACTATACCCACTATTCCAAGTTACAAAAGACACGCTAACCCCAGTAGCTGGGGTGGGGGCACCACATCTCAACATTTTAATGACTGGTCCAAGCGCACAGTATATCGTGAGCCTGGAAGATTTAATTATCACACAGAGTCAACTAACAGGCAAGCCCTTGCACACGATCCAAGGCTTAATGGCTGGGGTTCTGGCCTTATGGGCCATGAACATAGCGCGCAGGGATTTAGGCCCTCACTCTGGTTGAGAAACGACCATTTTCCTACACGCCCAAATATCCCACAACCTATGTGGAACCCAGCTTCATATGGACTGGGTCAGGTGGCTACTCCTTTTGAGTGGGGCTTTGCCACAGGAAATAGGTTTGGTCCTCTATCTGACCTGAATACTTGTGATTGACTCGTACCAGGATTTGACACGGACAAGGAGGTGTTGAATAACCCAATAGTAAAATGCGGAGATTTGAACATTTTTGAGCAACCAAATATTCTTGCCCCCAATGTAGCATCAGAGTCTCAAGTGTTAATGACTTCTGTACAGCAATTGTTTGAATCTTGTACTGTGGCTGCGGTAGACTTGAGTATGGGGGGAGAGGGCATACAGAGCCCGTGTCTAGTTGACAACAGTCAAGGCACATCATTGCAACCAGTAGCTGAGGGTGATTCAGAGGTTACAAATGAACTAAGGTTACCTACTGATTCCTGCAGGATTATTAGTTGGAACGTAGCAGGCTTAGCTGCAAAACGCCAGGACAATTCCTGGTCGAGCTTTGTCACTAAGCACCATATAATCGCCTTGCAAGAAACATGGGACACATCCAGCAATCTTTGGTGGGATGGGTTCACCTGTTTTACTAAACCAGCAGTGGCTAGCAGGGCGGGCAGAGCCAAAGGGGGCTTGGTGATTTTGTTTGCATTAGATTTAGCGGGCAGCTACAGGGAGATCAGTACTGACTCTGACAACATCCTAATGATTGAAAGGGTGATTAACAAAACATGTAGGACTTTATATGTAAATTTCTACAATTCAGGGAATTCTGAATATAGTGGTCGCAATATCTCCAGTTTGGACAATATTTTAAATACGGCAGTACAGAATATCGAGTTAGCTTCTGAGTTTATTTTATTAGGCGATTTTAATATTCATTTATGTAACCTATCATGTAAGGGAAGAAGTACAAATGAGTTTGATGATGCAGCCTTACAGGGCCCTCATTTCGAACATTCTGCTGAGGGCCAGGAGCTTGAGGATCTGTTGGCTAATTACGACTTGTATGAACCGGATAGTGGCTTGAGATTGCCAACCTTTACCGGCGCCCAAAATGGAACAGTGATTGATTACATTGTTGTCTCACCAGGGATTTTAAATCAGACCATGGCTTATCGTACAGTTGCTACACATTATAGTGACCATAACCCAGTTTTACTCGAAGTGGCCTGGGGTGCCCAGATGGGGGTGCCACCAAGGAAACTAAAACCGGCTCACCCACTGAGGACCACTGATCAAGACCGACGAGTGAAGTGGGCTAAAGTGATTCCGGAAAATTTTTATGGATAATGTTTTCCTAAAATCAAAGATAATGTGGAGATCTGCAAAAATCCGGGTGCGCAAGGTACTCACATAGTAGCGGCTTATGAGGCAATCTGTAATCAGGTATCCAAGGATCTTTTAGCAAAACCATCCCAGGGTGGACAAGGACACAAGCGATGGTTTGATTCTGCATGCTCAAAAGCCCATAGAGAACTGTTGGCAGCTTTAAAAAAGACTCCAAGGGATAAAGATGTAATCCTGAGTTTAAGGAAAAACTATAAGTCAGTTGTCAAGAAACGCAAAGACACCATTAAAAGCTAAACATGGGACAATCTCCTCTCGGCAGCAGTGCTGAAGGACAGTAGGAGATTTTGGGAGATTGTCAAACAGCCCATATTCTCTGTTGACAGCAATGCACCTATGGACTGCGTGATCACAGATGAAAAATGGTTGTGTTTCTTTAAAAATGTTTATGGGGGTGACGAAGTCGGTTGTAAAGATGTTCCATTAATAATTGTGGATCCTCATCCCATCATCTTTAACCCACAAGAAGTGGAGAAAGCTATCTTGGCTACCACCAAACATAAGGCACCCGGTCCTGATGGAGTCCCTGCTGACTTTTTTATGTATTCTCCTAAACTGTGGGCTGAGGTTATGTCAAATGTGTTTAATGCAGTTAATTGTAACCCAGCTCCCGCCTCGTGGGCCAGATCCACCATCGTCCCTATTTTTAAAAACAAAGGTCAGCGGGACGACCCCGCGTTTTATAGGCCTATATCCCTCTTGGACTCAACGATAAAAATTCTGGGCAGAGTTCTTTTATCTAGACTGAGGGAGAATGTTGAGGGCTGTGGTGGGCTGTCTGACCTACAATATGGTTTTAGGGAGAGAAAAGGGACCGTCGAACAATGTATTAATCTGCATCTACTCATCTCAAAGTATACGATAGCCAAGGAGGGTTCTGTGTTTTTAGCATTTATGGACCTATCCTCGGCCTTTGACCTTGTCAATAGGGCAAAACTTTGGACAATTCTTTTGGAGATGGGTATTGATGAAGCTTTGGTAACATTCATGGCCACCATGCATCAGGAGCTTTTTGCAGCTGTCCGAGTGTCAAACAACGGCAGATGTACCCCGCTTTTTAAATCTTTAAAAGGGGTCCGGCAAGGCTGCATCTAAGCGCCCACGCTTTTTACCATCTACATCAATGGCCTTGGGGAATATCTGCGAGACCAGGACGCGGACGTACCACGTGCAGGAGATGTCCATATTCCGGCACTCCTGTACGCGGATGACGCCGTGTTGATCGCTCGCACTGGTGTAGGTTTGCAGCGTCTTTTGGACGCTTTTGGCTCCTTCATGGATAACCTAGACCTTAGGGTTAATGCCGCTAAATCGCATACTATGGTTATGGGCCGCGAACGTTTCAAAAAGAAACATAAATCATTTTTCTGCAGAGGGGCCCTGGTTGCCAAGGTAACCACATTTCCCTACTTGGGTGTTTTGTTTGACCAGAATGGAACGTGGGGGCCACATATTAGAGCAAAGAGGCTGGCGGTCATAAGATCTTCCTCAGCGCTCCTGGGCTTTGCTGGCAAGTTGGGTGCCAGGCCCATGGAAGCACTTTTAAAGATCTATAAGTGCAAGCCTGTTGCTATTGCCCTTTATGGATCCCCTTTGTGGGGGTACGTGAATCTTGATCCCATTCAAAGGGCAGAAAACAGATTTATAAGATCGCTTCTCTCTATCCCCCAGTCAACTCCGACTCTTTCCATACATAAAGAGGTGGGCTTACCCTACCTGTCAGACTCATTGAGCTTAGCACCTCTAACTCTGTGGCTGAAAATGTGGTTGAACGAAGATCTCCCTTTGAACAACATAATATTGAAGGATGTCTTATTACTTGATCAACATAGTAGCATCCCATGGTTGGCCTACTTAATTAAATCATTTACTGATTTGGGGCGCCCAGAACTCTTTCTAAGCCCAGATAAAATTAGAGCTCTGGACATAGACCTTATAAAACAGTCATTCAGGGTTATGAAGGAAACACGTCGTGAAGAAGCTGAAATGCAGAAGCCAGCAGTTAGGGCTCATAATTTCTTGGTGAGCGAATCATCCCTTGCATCTTATCTCATTTTTGTTACAGTCCCTTACCACAGGTTTTTATTAACTAAATTTAGGTTTAACCTGATACATTTTTATTTAGGTTCTTTTATATCTTGGCAGAAGCCAGATTTAGCCCCCCCTTGCAGTTGTGACCATTTTTCTGTTCAGGATACAATGCATTTTATTATGTTTTGTAGTCTATATCATGAGCAGAGAAGAAAATATCCTGAAAGAAGCAGGCTTTACTCAGGTGCGTCCGGCGTTGCTTTATCTACAACTCCTGACTAATCCCCGCACAACTTTTTGTATTGCAAACTTCTTAGTGGCAGCTGTAAGGGCAAAAAGGGGAGGTTAGATGTCGCCTTAAACTTTTTAAAATTGTCATGTTTTTTCTTTGATGGATTGTATAATGTATTTTCTATTTATTCTTGTATATAGCATTTATAATATAATATGCACTTAGTTTGATGTTTTTTAGGTTATCGAAGGGTCATTTATGTATATATCCCTTCTCAGGGTTTTATTGTTTTGTTTCTTTGTATGACTTGTAATAAGTCGAATAAAGATATTCTGACTGACTGACTGGCATAGGTAAGAATATATGGGGCATATTTATGAGGGCCTTGTGTCATGCTTGCACCACTCAAAGTGGAATATGCCCAACCCAATTCTCCAAGTCATTTTTATGAAGCCATGGAAAGCCACCTTGCATTGCTTTAATTGGCTTCACAAATATGGAGTAATGCAATGTAGCACAAGTCACTTTGTTGCCTTATTCTGTGCAAAGCAGAGGTTTATGTGGTGGTGGGTGTTCCCACACAACTATTTTTTTTTAATGCATTTCCAGCTTTGCAAGGACTTGTAAACCAGGGAATGCGTAAACATCTTATGCCTCCCAAAGTGAAGAGTAACGAGGACAAATATCTTTATTCCGCCTAGTTTTTAGGTCGATCCCTGAGCCAGCGCTGCTCTGGGGTTATTCCGGGGTACTTGAGTACGGGAGAGAAGCCACGCCCACTCCCCTGCCCATATTTTTCGTTGGTCTGTGTCTTTTTCCTTTCTACATGCTGCCTTTTGATTGGTTTACAGGCTTTTAGTTCCTCCTTATGATGGCTAAGTCGTCATTTGTATTCTTCCATGGCAACTGGCCCCCTTACTTTGCGTGTTGAGCGGTATGTGTTATTTAGATTGTGGGCACTTCTTTTCTTCCCGTGGGCCAACCCCCGAGCCTGGCAGCATTCCTGTTGTTCGTGCATTTCTGCCCGCCCACACTCACATTTGCAATGCAGTAGGTCTCACCTAAATGCGAGTCCTATTGCACTGCAAATGCTTTTTTTAACCCTTTGTTTATGCTTTCCAGGGACTTTCGCTTCACACACTTCTATTTACTGTTGGTTGCTTGGTAACCGAGACGTATCCAATCAAAGGTTGCTTGGCAACTGGTGCCTGTTGTTGCCCATCGTCCTTTTAAATCACGCCTGATGTAGATGCGCTCTCCCCAAGGTAGTTGCGCTGTTTGCTGCTGCTAGCCATTTTGTTTTTTAAAACTTGACTGTGTTCCTTGTACTGTTTTTAAAATACCTGCTTGCACTTTAGAATTTGCTACACTTGGTTTCGGCAAAACTGCTGGCTTCCGCATTATGGAGAGTGCTGAGCGCTGATTGGCTATTTAGAGCCAATCAGACGCAACGGGAGGTGCCTGTTGTTGCCCACTGTCCTTTTAAATCGTACCTGATGCAGACGTGCGGCGGGTACGCAGCGGGTGCGCCAAAGGCGCGCCAAAGGCAAGCCTGTCTGCGCCCGTCCGTGCTGGGACGCTGCCAGATGCCAGCCACTCTGTCCAAATCTCAGATGCCAGGTTAATATATACACGCTCAGAGCTCCTATCGCTTAACACAAACTGTCGGTTTCGGGGCTGCTAATCTATCGCCCGCCATCTAATGTATTTAGGGAAGCTTTAGTGAATAAGATCATCCCACTTGTTAGTAAAGCAGCAAATTTCACCATTTTGGGTGATTTAAATCTTCATTTGGAAGATAGCGGCAAAATGGATATTGCCTGCTTCCTAGCTGACCTAGAGGCTTGTCAACTAATACAACATGTGTCTGATTGTACTCATGTGGCTGACCACCTGTTGGACTCTATATTTTCTAATTTGAGTTCTATAACGGTGTCACCTCCTGTTCCCCTGGTCTAGTCAGTCCACTTTTTGGTTCCTTTTTCTTTCTAGCTGCCAGGGAAACCTGCCCCGAATTGCCGCCGCCCTGTGATGAAACGTCCTTGGTATAAATTGGATGTTAGTCAACTTTATCACTCTTTGTCAAGTTTGAAATCACAGTTCCCTTCTAATATAGCGGTAGCTGATACTCTCTTCCAGGACTGGCTGACCCAAGCGTTAGATATCAGCATTCCTGCAAAACTCAGTTCAAAGAAGAAACACGGGCCATCTAATCCTTGGTTCAATGAAACCCTGGTGAAAGCTAAAAATAGTCTGTAAGCAACTGGAGGGATCTTGGAGGTGTGCCTATGACCTGAAAACGTAAAATAAATTTCAACTAAGACGTATATATGATCCGGAAAGCTAGAGCTGAATACATTGCTGCTCAAATTACGGAGAGTAAGAATCCCCCTAACATTATCATTTCCCTTCTCAGAAAGATGCAACACTCTAATGTGAAAGCTGATTCCCCAGTCTCCTCCAATGCTCAGTGTGATGAACTTGCAGGTTTTTTTCTGCATAAGGTGGAGACCATTTATAATAACCTTCCGACTACTTGCTCCCATTCAGCTAGGGTCAACCCCGATTTAATAGTCGAGACCGAGGACAGGTTGGTCACTCCTGAATTAACGCTGTGTTCTTTTCCTCCTCTCTCACTTTCTGAAATGGAATCTCTTTGTTTTAAAATGAAATCAGGTTCCCCTGCTGATCCTTTGAAACAAGACCAACTCCGTCTTGTTTCCAACTCAATTCAACAAGCGGTTAGGGAATTGATTAATCTGTCACTGACCTCTGCATCACTGCCAGCAACATGGAAACATGCAAAGGTTGTTCCTCTGCTAAAAAAAACGCCCTTAGAACCTTCCGCCCCGGCAAATTTTCGCCCGATTTCCCAACTACCTTGTTTAGCAAAAGCTACCGAATCGTATGTAAATACAGTTTTGGCTGAATTTGTAGAGCGGAACAATGTCCTCAACCCCTCACAAAATGGTTTTCACCCTCGCCACAGCACCGAGTAGGCACTGTTGGCTGTGACCGAGGATATTCGTGGCTGCCTAGATGTCGGGGATTCTGCGGCCTTGATTCTGTTGGCTTTAAGTGCCACCTTCGACACTTTTTCACATGACATCTTGTTATGTAGGCTGCTGGATATTGGGGTCAGGGGGCTGGCCTTGGCCTGGTTTCATTCTTTTTTGGAAGGTAGAAATGTTCAAGTCGCTGCACCACAGCACCACTCGCAGGTGTATGCCATTAAGCATGGGAGTCCACAGGGTTCAATATTGAGCCCTGCACTGTTTAACATCTTTGTTCAACCCCTAGCAATGGTAACAAGAAGTAAAGGGATGTCATTGCTATCCTATGCCGATGACACCCAGCTAGTTATTGCCTTTTCAAAAAAGTGCAAAAATAATCTCCTTAAATTTAAGGAGGACCAGTTAGCAATTGCAGACTGGATGACAGCCAACTGCTTGCAGCTTAATGATGCTAAGGAAATTCTTGGGCTAGGGAGAGACAGTGAGCTTTGGTCAGAACAGTGGTGTCCAGACAAACTCAAACCAGCGCCACCGCCCAAAGAGGCGGCTAAGAATCTAGGATTTTGGATAGATATTTCTTTCGATACCCAATCTAAAGTTCTTGCTGGGGTCTGTTTTGGACTCTTGAGGGGGTTAAAACCTTTGCTTGGATATTTTGTATCAAAAATTCACCATACTATCCTCCAGGCTACAATTTTAGTCAGGTTGGATTATGGCAACTCCCTTTATTTAGGTGCTAATAAATCTTGTATTTTAAGCCTTCAAAGAATTCAGAATGCCGCGGCACGTTCTTTGTTGGCACTGCCTAAGTTTTGTTTGGTATCCAATTTTCATTGTTTACCAATAGCCAAAATAATTCAGTATAAGTCCTTGTGCTTAGCGCATAAAATTCTGACACAACAAGGCCCTCCGATCTTAGCGGATCTGCTAGTTCAGTGCATCCCGAACCGTCCCCTTCGCTCTGCCAACTTGGGATTGGTGTGTACCCCCCCGATTTCAAAGAGCCAGAGCTGGTGGTGAATCTTTTAAGGTCCAAGCGGCCCAACTTTGGAATTCCCTTCCGATGTCTATCAGAGGACTCCAGAATCATCTGACCTTTCGTAAAGCTCTAAATACCTGGCTCTTTGTGGTCTAAATGTTTTTGTTTGTTAGAGTGGTGTTTGGCATCTGTTCCTTGGGTAGCGCTGGGACGCCCCATTGCTGGGGCAGCTATGCGCTGTATAAATCTATAAATATTAATAATAATTTGTAGCAAATATAGAGCCTCTCTTATGAGCTCCCCAGAGGCCTCGCTGGGCTGGGAGCACAGGGGGCCGCTGCCCGGGCTTCCCATCCCAGTGTTAAAGGGGCATGGGTGGTTGGGGACAGGTCACAGTATCTGCAGCGCTCCACTGCCCAATGCAACTTTTATTTGTGGCGCTTCCCCTACTCCGCTAGTCCAAGATTCCCCACATTTCCGATACTTTCATGAAGTTCTTCGTCCGGGGACCATATTTAACCTGGTATCACTCTACAGCCTGACATAGCCATGATCTTTCCTGAAACACCATACTGACACCACTGTTGCCATGGAGGACCGAATTGCATCTCAATCTTCACCCTCCCATTCTTAATCCAATTTTCCATGTGACCACTCTAAGCCTGAAATACTCTAAGCATTAGCCCCCCACCCGCTACTGTTCAGCTAAATTAACCACCCTCACGCATGGCCAGTCATTAACCTCCTCTAACCCGAGACAACTCTCAGTCATAGAGGCCCTCTATCCTGAGGTCACGAGTAGTCTGAGATGGCCTCAGTCTAAGCCACCATCCCGCCTGAAACCCCTCAGCAGTCTGATACAAAAGTGAGCGGATACTTCAATATCCTGAACCCCCTAAAGGTTAAAAATACAGCTTGAAATTAAAATACAAATGAGCTGGCACCACCATGCCTGAGTACCTGCTTACTACTGATAATTGCTGCAACTCTGCTTTCCAAATTTAAGGTATGTTTCTGACTATTTAAAACAATGACTGAGCTGGAGCTCACGTATGAGACTGTGCTCAGCACAAGGGTTTCACGTGTATGGCCCTAGCTCCATTTGGAGACCTCCTCCATGACAGAAGAATCCCCTCTTATTCTGAAACATGAACAGCAAGGGACTTGCCTCAATTTGGGACCTGCACGCAACAGCTTTGGATCATCAGCGCGCAACTTATCTTCCCCAAGTTGATGTGCTTAAACTTTGATGTATTGCTTCTCTTTTCAACCTTGTTGTTATTGCCTCACGTTCCTGACTTATGTCTTGTTTGTAAACTAAGTTACGTGTCCCGTATATTGAGTAGAATCTGTGTTCAGTAACTGGACTCTGTAACTGTGACCAATAGGAAAAAGAGGTGTAATATCGCCAGTACTCGCATATAATAACCATCACATATTAATGATTAGCACATATTTTCAAATGTGGACCACAACACAGTCTTGGGAAGCGCCCACGAGTTTTTGTAAAGGAAACATTTATACCATGTGGGCACCTGTCATGCCTCAAACACACACTAGGCTGTAGAAAGTCAATTTGGATCAAACAGATCACCCACGCAGAAGTAGCACATGCAACTAGTGGTGGGACAGCAACAGATTGATCACCTTATAGAGGTATGGGTGGTTTCCTTGGCTTATTGCCAGTTGGAGTTTCCGGATTTAAGTACCAAAGGCTTTAAACGAGCACTAAGGAGACATTTTTACTATTATTTCACACAACGCAGAGAATAAAGTTGCTGCTTTGTACTGCTTGAAAGAGAGAGCAGGACAATGCCATATCTGCTAATATATGACGCTGCTTCTCTCCTCCCAAGACCTGCAGACAATTTGTCCGCCTTGCGTCACACATGCACACCTTTGCACCAAAGTGTGAAGGGTGTTTGCACAAGTCGAATAGGTTTTTACTTGAAGGGTATCCGTCCAGTACAAAATATTATGCTTAAATTTACTTTTCAACGCGTCCCACTTTCCATGTGTGCTTTATAGTACAGCTCACATTCAAATTTAGAAACGTTTGGAGAAAAGAAAACGTTTCTCCTTCTTTGAGCTTGCCTCATGAGTTAGTAAATAAGGCTTTGCTTCACAAATCATCATTGTTAGCTTAGGAATGCCTTTTTACCACCCATGGAATGCCGGTTGACACTTGTGCTCTTTTGCATTATTTTTGGTAACTTTCCAGTGCAAAAAAGGTGCTATGCTAGAAAGTAAATAGCAAATGAACACTTTGTATTGCATCACATTTGATGACCTTGTGCCAATGTAAAATGTTGCTAAATCTGGCCCTAAGAGTGGTGGAAAGAATATTTTTACATCTCCCTGTCTCCACAAAGCACTAATACAAATGTAAACCAACCACAGGGGATATCGAGGAAGGCCCCATTGATGGATAAGCTCTATTTACAGAAGGTTCACGAAAAATCTTATAGTTTGGAAAAACTACAAAATTCTGCAGCCAAATTTTGCCTCAATCTTCAGAAAAGCAATAATTCATAAATGATTTGAAAGCATTCCTCTGCTTGTCAGTAGACCTGAGGATCAAATTCATGACCCTTTGAAGACCACAAGACCTGTTAGAAGTAAAAGTCTGGTCTCTTATTGACCTCGCTCCACACTCAGGGGCCGATTATGATCGCGGACGGACTTTCGTCCGTCCGTGATCACTGAGGAGGAGGGAACGTCCGCAGGGGCTGCGGCGTTCCCTCATGTGCGATTAGGATGTGACCGCCACCCTGGCGGTCACATCCTCTATTACTAACATTGCGGTGGGTGCGGCTTCAAGCTGCACCCGCAGCAATGTCAAAAATGCAGGTGTTGCATTTGTATGTGGTGCCTGCCGCTTTCCACATACAAATGCAGGGGGGGTGCCATAGGTACACCCCATGTGCACCCCCCACCCCCCCTCCACCTAGGGGGCCCGCAATGGGCCCCCGCAGTGAAGTTACACATGCTTTTGCACGGCGGAAAAGCCGCCGCGGAAAAGCATGTTTCACATCCCATCCTAATCTGGCTGACGGTGTCTGAGAGGATCGATTCTATCAACCAATATTGCTAGATGTCCTGCTTCAGCAGACTCTTTTGGCTGACTCAGCGTTCTGCTATAGCAGACTCATGTTGGTACTGTTCGAGATTGTTTCTATAGTGGTCCCAGTTGAGCAGGGATTAAGGTCCTGTCATAGTGGACCCAGGTTTAGGTCCCTTTTTTAGGTTGCAGCCTACCAGACAGAGCAGCTTTCTGGTTTGCTGAAGACATCTTGGAGACATTCAGAAAGTTGACATAGGAATGCATTCTGCCCACTGCTTACCATTAGCTTTGTGGTTTGTAACTCACATTTTCTGGCTTTCTATTTGCTGGCTTTATTTGCTTTAAGCCGCCCAACACGAGTCCCTCCCTCCTATTGCCCTAACCTTGTTTACTGTATTCTTCCATGAATTCATTTTCTGTAAACAAGCCTTTAAATCGTGTTCTTCTCTTGTTATATTTAAAGTGTATTCAACGATAGAGGTCAAATGCCGGCCTGTGTCTTCAAGCGAGCTTGGTGTATACTTTTCTTTCTCTGACTTCAAAGTGAGAGGATTTATGTGACAATCATGCTAGCTACTGGGGGTCTTCTTGAGGAAGGCTATACATTGTTATTTTTACCACCAATACCACCACCACCAATACCACCACCACCACCAATACCACCACCAGTAACACAACCACCAATACCACCACCACCAATAACAATACCACAACCATCAATACCATCACCAATACCACCACCAATACTATCACAAGCACCACCACCACCAATACTACCACCACCAATGCCACCATCACCAATGCCATTACCATCAATACTACCACCAATTCCACCACCACCACCAATACCAAAACCACCACTACCACCACCACCAACACCCCACTACCAATACCACCACCACCAATACCACCAAAACAACAATACCACCAGCAATACCAATACCACCACCACTAATACCAATACTACCACCACCATCAATATCAATACTGTCACCAATACCACCACCACCAATACTACCACAAATGCCACCACCAATACCATCACAATACCACCACCAATGCCATCACCACCAATACCACAACCACCACCAACACTACCACCACCACTACTAATACCCCACGACCAATACCACAAATACCATAACCACTACTACTACCCCACCACCAATACCACAAATACCACAACCACTACTAATACCCCACCACCAATACCACAAATACTATCACCACCAATACCACAAATACCACCACCACCAATACCACCATTACCAATACCACCACTAGCAATGCCACCACCAATACTGCCACCACTAACACCACCACCACTAATACCACCAATGCCACCACCACCAATACCAGCACCACCAATTTCACCAATACCATCACTACCAATATCACCAATACCAATACTACCACCACCAGCAATACAAATACCACCACCCCCTGAGCGCCTGTTGCTCACTAGTAATAACAGGGGCACTGTACGAGGCCAGAGCTGCAGCCAAGACCATCCCTCCCTCCATGCCTGCCATAAATCACCGCCTGTCCTGCATCAGGAGGTAGAGCTGGGGCCCTTCTACAGCTGCAATGTCATTTATTAGGCCAAAGATAGCAATGACATTACGAAATGCCACACTGCACACTCAAATCACAGAGAGGGCAGAAAATAGCCCCGCTCGCTATTTCTCCTTAACCGCAACAGTGTAAGCACAGCGCAAAAGGTATTTTTAGCTCAGGTCATAGGCATTCTGAAGCACACATAAAAAAAGGAAAGCACGACTCTGGGTTATTTTATCAAACACTATCCTGTCGACAATACAGACGCCATTGCATCATGGGGCCAGGGTGCCTGCATTGACACTAGGCTGCTTTAGTGAGGCCAGCGCAGGGGGAAAGGACGGGAATGCACCATTTTGGATAAACACGGTGCATCCCTGCCCTTTCTCTGTGGCACAGGGCAATGCAGCACGGTAACTTATTGTGCTGCCCTGCACCACCAATCCCATAAATATTCCCTTATGTCTGCAGAGATATCTACCCATACAATTTCCTACGAGAATGGCCCCCTTTACATCTAATCCAGGTTTGTTGCTGAAAAATTCTGTGAAATATTATAATTGGAGCAATAACCTGCAAACAATATGAAAGCATATAGTTGCATTATCCCGTTTTATTTGGACAATGAAAAGTGAAGCAGGGTAACCATAGAGAACAATAATCTACCTGTGTCTAACAGCATCATGCATAAGTGAGCACATGTCAAGATGAAATGTGAGAATTTCTCCATTCTTGCTCTACCTCAAATACAAGTGGAGACCATGTAAAAAACAATCACATTTAAAATAGTCCACACACAGAGCATAAGTTTCCAAACAAACACTAGAAAGCAGAACTGACACAATATTAGAAAACTAGACCATTTATGCAACTGGTTTCAGTTTGAAAAAACAGTGTCTTCTAAACTTCTAATACTGAATTCGACACTTTATTGTAATTTTCAATTCATTTACATAACCACAATCTTAGAAATAATGTTGATTGAATAAGTGACACAAATGAGAAAATACCAATGCAGTCAATGTAGCTGGTGTAGACATGTGTTAAATAATCTAGCTAGGGTTCAGATCAAATCCTTAAGTAATCTTGTTTTGGATAATTAACAGGAAAAACACAATGATTAACTCGATTGATTCAATATACCATGCATTTCATTAAAGCATGTATTTTAGATGTAGGATGCCTAATGCATTCGTTATGAACCTTTAAGTAAATGTGTTCCCCTTGCATACAATACATTCCAGGATTTCAAACACAAGTAAGCATAGTCCGTCAAACCTACAGGTGAGTCATCATTAAAAGAGCTTATTTTCGTGATGAAAGTATACAACATTCTTGGGAAGAGTTACATTTTATAATCCTATTAAAAACATCATTTTACGGTTATACATTATTTTTAAATTTCGTTCACATTAGATACAGGAAATTCCCCTTAATTTCAAAATTGTTGCTGCTTTCATCCCTAAGGATGGGCTCACAATTATGTTTCGGAATAATATGCACACGTAACTCACTTACTCATACAAAAAACTAAACAAAATCTCACTCGAAAGTCTAAATGCTCATTTACTGAGTCAACATATGTGAAACTTTAAGAAAGCAAATTTCATTTATCAGTGTGTAAAATATGTCATAAATGTGTGCACATAGGTGGAAAATTGCACTTTCACCCAAAAACTCCGCTTATTCAGGAATATGTTGTGCTTGTAAGCAAAGCTAAACCCTCTTGGCAAACTTGATTAGTATGTCTTTTCCTGTGGCATTCCTTTTTGCCATTCACAATTCCCTACAGTTTTGTCTTGGATCTTGCCTTCAGCACTTGCAACATTGTTAAGTCACAAGGGATTTTATCTAATGTCGAGGCTGATTTGTCCAGTGGGTAATAGATTAAAACAAGTGAAAACATGGCTATATGTTGAGAACTGAAGAAGGGGTAAAATTGGGATTTGAATTGGAAAGTAAGCCTAAAGTATTGCTGTTAGACCTGGCAAGAGTAGTGCTTTGTCCTACCTGTACTACTCTTCCTGATGGGGGATACATTGCATATCACGCACACCTTTCAAAGAGTCGGTCAACTAAAGTAGACCAGAAAGATGACATTTTATTATCTTTGGAATAAAATATAACAGACAGAGAAAAGTCTTTAGCTGACCCACCGACAACTCCAGAACTCCACCAGCTATATATGTCATACAAGGAATATAAGAATTAGGCCAATATTGTTCCTCAACATAGAGAGCAAAATGCTGGCTGAGCATCTGACAAACAGGATAAGGGTGGTCATTAGAACACTTGCTCAACAAGATGCTTCTAGAATTATGCAGAATCCCCGGACTGAACCTACACTGACTTCACAATTGGCTTGATAAGTCAAAAACCATAAAAGAATCTTTCCCTGTCCCTTGCTTTAATGCCAAGAAGATATTCAAGCAATATGACATACGTATGCCTGGTGCTGAAACCTTTTTGGATCAACCCATTCTATTGTAAATGGGTGAGTCTGCTATATTTGCCACCTACAGCTACACTACACAGGACACATTCATCTGAAAGTAACCTAGAGAGAGGAACAAGACATGGGTGTCTGCTCTTTACAATTTTATTTGTCCTCTGCATTAAACCCCTGGTACGATGGGGCAGATTCTGTCACCAAATCCACAGATTGTTTCCCACATAGCAGATGAAAGGCACATTTTTACTGCATGCCTATTATGTATTTCTTTATGCATAATACCATCTTGAAAATTGAATTGGGATTTTACTTCTAAGCTTTGGGAACACTTAGGGCACCAAATGAACATTGCCAAATTCACTGATCTCGACATACATGATTGAAACAAAAATTAGATGTGCCTGCATCATAATAAGGTGACCTGAGAATGTTTTAGATCTTTGAGGGTGGAAATAATTGATGGTAACATCATTTATTATGGAGCATAGCCAGGAGCTAACCAAGTTTCTTTACAGGTCCAGAAGTTTCTGATTTGGTGGAGTCAGAGACTCAATATGTATACTCAGTTGTGCTTTGGAAGTGGTGGAGACCTACAAGAGGGGCTATGAAGTGCACAGGGGTCCCATCTTCTCAGCCCTGCCTCCAGACTCAAAACAAGGTGGCTAATCACCCCTTTGTGTTGGGACAGGACACTGCCCATTTCGGTGTGTCAGCTCCTCCTTTACCATCCTGCCCACGATGACCATCAGGCTGCAGATGGTCACTCAGTTACACCTACCCTTCCTTTGTGTGTGGCTGTCTAAATAAAATGCACAACATCCAGCTGTCACCCATCCCACATGTGCATTGGAGACAGGCTACAGGCACACAAAGCCTTAGGAGCAGAGAAATGCCATCTATTTGAAAAGTGGTAATTCTAAAATAGTGTTGTTAAATCAAAGTTTCCAGGAAAGATAATTTATCATTACCATTCTAATTATATTAAACATGACAGAGCTACTTACTCTTAATCAGGAATTACAGCCTAAAAGCGGTATAAGGAAGTCCAAATGTTAACATATGAGAGAGGTAAGCCTCACAGTAGTGAAAAATGATTTTAGGTATTTTTCACTACCACGAAATGCAACACTTAAAGGTACCTGTCCTACCTTTTACTTACACAGCACCCCATCCTATGGGCTAACTAGGGCCAAGTTCAAGTGGCAGTAAAACTGCACACACAGGCTCTGCAGTAGCAGGCCTGAGATGTTTTTAGTGGGCTATAGATGTGGGTGGCACAATCAGTGCTGCAAGGCCCATGAGTAGCATTTAATTTAGGGACCCTGGGTATATTTTATACCAAAAGCGTCATAAGATTAAGCCTTTGCATCCCCAAGTTCTAACTGTTAAGGATGCAAGGAGCAGAGCGGTTTGGCGAACTGCGAATTTTAAGCATATTATGTCCCAGGTTGCCTGCAATAGAACGATACTGGTGAACTGCAAATTGGAAATATGTCAAACATCTCTTTAAAAAAAATATTTAATTGACCTTTTAACATGGCTTAAAGGGATGGGACCTGGACCCACTCTTCAGCCACGTCCACATATTAAATCTTGGTTTATAAAGAGTGCAGAGTGGCAAATGAATGCCTACGTTGGGCTTTAAAGCAATCGCCCAGAGACCACTGTGTTATTGTAACTCAAGAAAAGGAAATTGGCCATGAAGGAGGAGAATTGGGAGTCCATAGTTAGCACAGTGGCAGCATGCTGTGGTCTCATGCTCCAAAGATTGGTCAAGGGTGCCAGATGCAGGCCACCTAGAGACCCGGGTGTTGATGAGAAAGTTGAGTAAATGAGTGGTCTCAACATTTTCTAGAACCTTAATCTGCAACATTCACACTGCCTGCATATACTTGGGGTTACATGGGAAACCTGCTAGAATTGTCTTGAAGAAAAAGACTGGGAAGCATATTATTGCATCCTAGGAAAGTAGGGATGAAGGCATGTTTACATTTCACAAAATGGGCCTGCTTAAGATTGCTAGCTGTTTACAATGTAAAACAGAGCAGGGAACCTTCATACATAGGATTTAATGATGCATCATTATTCAGACATTTTAAAGGAATATAGCAGGCCAGGAATATGTTATATTAGAAATAACATTTCCACCTACCCTTAAATTTCCTATCCTTGAAATTCTGAACAATATCGACCTGCCCGGACAGTAGCACCTGTCTTGCTCTCTTGGGCTCACGCTACAGAAGGGAGTCATTTCTTAGAAAAGTAGTAATAATACCCCAAAAAACTGAGATGATGAGTGATCATGGCATGTGTATAGAGGCTGAGAGAGTAATCTATAAGAGCAAACAGTGTCATCTAAAGTTCATGAAAGTGTGAGGCCCAAGCTCCATTGTGAACCTATGTTCCATGAGGAAAGAGGGGTGGCAAGAAACTGGGTCAATTGAGCACCAAGACCTGCCCATAGTCTCAACCCTCAGAACAATTACTCACTGAAGCAATTTTATGTATATTTACTACATATCACCCCTCAACGAGTATATGTTTCTCTGTGTTATGATGTGTTTATTTGTTTTGTTTTTTGAAACAAGCATTAAATATGTTTAAAAAAGATTCAAAAAAGTAAACAATACATCCAATAACACTTGAGATATGCTGCTGCCTAAAGAAAATCTACTGCTGGGATGTAGCATTCTTTATCTACACTGATTACCATTACCATATGTCAAACTTTGCACCAATATGTCCACTCGTTGCTAAGAAAAAAATAAATCAAAATGCAGTCTTTGTAAACTAGGCTTAAAATGACGTTCTCACCCCCCCCTGTCCAAAACAGTGGGTGAGACTTTTCTTTCTTATTACAATCCCATTAATAAGCTTCACATCCTAACCAAAATGGTCCCCGTCAAGTCAGGCTCTCTTCTAGATCCTTCCTATGGCGGTATTTCTATGATTCAAAACTCTTATTGTCTCTCTACTTTTGAAACTCATGTATGAGTCACTTGAAGTAGGAAGAGTCCTCTATTTGTAGGAAAGCTCTTTAATTTCCTAGCTTTGAAATGCCTTCTGCTAACCCTGCTATACTCACCAAATTCTGCTACATCTCCGTCTTACCCTTTGGTATCAAAATCACAAGAGAGTGTGGACAATGGCTTTTGTGGCTCCTAAGACTGTTAGAACAGAGGTACTCATTTCTTAGCTTTTCAGGCTGCTTAGGCTGTGTTACACTCGAACCTTAGCTCACATTTCTTCAAATGAGACAGACACAGGGTTCTCAACAAATAGCATTTATTTTATTTATTTTATTTTATGTGCTTCTATAGCGCAAGAATAGACCCCCGCAGGGGTATCTCCGCGCTTTGCCATACAGAAGGAGCGTGTACTGTACCAGGTCATTGCAGAATTACCGGGGCATAGGGAAGGATTAACTACTGTTAAAAAGGTGAGTTTTAAGGGATTTACGGAAGAACAAGTGGTTGGTTATTTGTTTTAGTGTGTGGGGAAGGGAATTCCAGAGAGCTGGTCCAGTATGAGCCAGAGCACGGCCTCCTTGTCGGGATTTCTTTATTTTGGGAATTTGTAGTAGCTGAAGGTTACTGGAGCGTAGTGAGCGGCCTGGGACATAGGGTGTAAAGGCTTTTGTAAGGTATTTTGGTCCATTTCCTGACAAGCATTTATGTATTGTACATAAGATTTTAAACTTAGTGCGTTGCCGCACTGGTAACCAATGAAGTTCAGTCAGTAGTGGGCGGGAGGGGGTCCTAGATGGTACGTTGAGGACTAACCTCGCCGCCGTATTTTGGACTACTTGTAGTTTGTTAAGTTGGCCTTCATTGGTGGATAATAGAAGGCCATTACAGTAGTCCAATCTACTGATCACTAGTGCCTGGACTAGGGTTTTTCTATGGTTGTCAGAGAGATAGGGAAACACCCTTCGCAATAGTCCAATGGCCCTGAAGCATGTACCGGCAACTTGGTTGACATGATCTTTAAATGTCAGGGATTGATCGAATAACACTCCCAAGTTTTTCACGGTCTGCTTTGGAATGGGAGCTGGTCCCAATTCTAAGGGCCACCACTCATCAGACCATAATGTCACTGCATCTCCAAACAATAATACCTCAGTTTTGGCCACATTACATTGGAGGCAGTTCTCGGCCATCCACTTTGCGACTGCCCTCATGCCGTCTGCAAAATATTTTTTCAGGGCTGGTGTTAAGATTTTAAATGGGAATAGAAGTTGGGTGTCGTCGGCGTAGGACACCGGGGTAAACCCAAAGGATCTCACTAGGTCGGCCAGGGGGGCCACATACACATTAAACAATGTGGGGCTTAGGCATGAGCCATGTGGCACTCCCCTGGTGAGCTCTCTAGAGGTGGATTTATGGGAGCCCATCCTGACTTCTTGAGAGCGGTCGGAGAGAAAACTCTCCATCCAAGACAGAGCTGTCCCTCCCAGTCCCACAACCCTCAGACGGTCGAGAAGCACTTCGTGAGACACCGTATCGAAGGCAGCGGATAGATCCAACAGCACCAGAATCATTGACCCCCCGCCGTCCAGTGTCATCCTGATGTTATTGGTCACTGCTAGTAGGGCTGATTCGGTGCTGTGGTTAGGCCTGAACCCAGATTGTGAGGGGTCCAGGCCTTCCGTTGCCTTGATATGGTTTGATAGGTGGGTGTTCACGTGCTTCTCTGTCATCTTACCGATGTAGGGTAGGAGGGAAATGGGCCGGAGGTTGGAAAGATCTGTCCAGGGAGAGGCCGCTTTTTTTCTAATTGGGTTTACAACCGCTATCTTCCATTCCCTAGGGACTTGCCCCTTAGCCAGTGAGGTATTCATAACCGCCTGGATAGAGGGTCCCAAGAGGGTAATCAAAGGGGCCACCATTTTGGCAGGGAGGAAGTCGTTGGGAGAGCCAGTTTTTATGTGACTGATCAGAGGTAGAAGATCTTGTTCTCTGACTGAAGGAATGGTGAGTAGGGGGTTTATGTTCTGTGAAAGTGGACTTTTTAGGAGGGAGGTCGTAGTACCTAAATCCCTTGAAGCCACGATTTTATTGTAGATGAGATTGATTTTGTCCTCAAAGAATGAAGAAATCTCATCACACAATTCTTGTGATATATCATCGGGGCTCTCAGTTGCTGAGGGTTTTACGAAGCTCTGCAGGATTTTAAACAATTCCCGTGAGCAATTACCTGCCTCTGCCAATTGTAAAGAGATATTGTCTTTCCTTGCTTTCTTGATGTTTTTATAATAGCTAGATTGGGCCTCTAGGAACATTTCCTTTTGCTCTGCATTTTTAGATGACCTCCAAGCTTTTTCTAATCGCCGGCATTTCTGTTTTTCTTTCCTGAGGTCGGGGGTATACCATTTTTCCTGTTTGGTGGGGGGATACTGCTTGTGTAGTTTCAAGGGGGCCAAGGTGTCGATTGCAAGTTTAAGTGAATTATTGAACTTCTCTAATCCTGACTCTGCTGAGTCAGCATCTGTAAATAGCGGTTGATCCCGCAATTTTCCTACAGATATTTTATGCCATTGGCGGCGGAGAATTGGCGGGAGCGATATTCTGTGCGGTTGCTTAATCGATCTTGTCAGGAAGAACTCAACTAAAAAGTGGTCTGACCAGCAGACTTCTTTGGCAGGGGAGCATCTGGTTTTGGTGTTGTTGGTGAATATAGAATCCAGGGTGTGGCCTCCTATATGTGTTGCACCTTTATTTATTGCCACTAGTCCAAGATTAGACAAGTCAGCCATTAGTTGAGTTGTTTCAGGGAGTGATGGATTATCCATGTGTATATTAAAATCCCCGAGGAGGATAAAATCCTCCTTAGCTTTAATGTGTGGGGCTAGTAGCTCCAAAAGGGACAGAGAGAAGGATACTGTAATGATATACTTGGAGAGATGGGTAACTGCAACTTCAAGGGACCATTGGAAAGGGAAGGATGTTTTTCATTCAAGAGAACAATTGAGGGGTCATGTGTCAGTTTCATAAGCAGTCCCGATACCAGCATTTAATTGGACAATGGTAGGGTGTCATCCTTATGCATATGGATCTCTTTTTTGGATTCAACAACATTCCTCATGCCAATGCTACTCCTTCTGCTCTGGTGAATTTGAGTAGGAGCTGTACCGCTGAACTGGCTGCAGTCAATCCTCACTGAATAGGATAAGGAAGTTTCTTGGACTTCTTTTAACTACTCCATAATCAGATTACTGAAGAAGCATTTGCAGGGAATGGCGAACAATCAACACGTCATCATACATGTTGTTAAATCAGTTTTCCCAGTATGTTCTTTTGGTTTCCCCTTTTGCATATATGGATCAACCCTAAAGAATAATCTGCAACAACATGATTCTACACGTTTATTCCTATACAAATCTTCGCATAACCTTGGGAGAGTAAATAGTGATAGTAAATGGCAACATTAAACACAGTCTCTAAATGTATGTTACGCATATATATTACATGTACACTCCACAGACGACAGATTAGTGATTTTTGTGTTCATGTAATCAACAGATCAGTTCGATTAATATCAAATTACTTTCATGGTATGTTTTAGACTATAATTTAAAATGTATTTGAATAGAGGTTCCAAAAGCTGACATGTGTCACCCCTGTAAATTGATACATCGAAAAAACAATGGAAGTCTCTCAAGTAGAAATGAAACACGAACACTGCATGCAAATAGCCTATAACATCATTAGTAAAGTAATCAGCAGCTGACTCATCTCATTTCAAGCAGCATCTCATAACAATATAGATAATTGATCAGGCATTAAATGCTCAATTACCTTTCAGACAGCGATGTGTGTGATAGGCATGCCTCACTGCTATTTACCTTCTGAGAAAAATGTCATTACTTCTTCATAATTCTGAAACATTTTTCATAAGAGACCATTCTGCAGTTTCAAGCCATAATCAACTAGCTCCATCCTTCATCCATCACTTTTATGACCTGCATTTACAGTTTTTTAACCACAACATTGTTTTCTATGTTGAAAAGTTATTTAAGCAAGCACTAATCAGACTTGAAGGACAATTTCAAATTAATGCAGATTGAACAAAATCATCTTTTAGGAAAGAAAGACTGTGAGGTATTTTATAAGAAGAAGAAGATAACGATTTTTTGTTGTTTATTTTACTTGGATCAGGTCCTGAACTTTTAATTTAAGCCTCTAATTGTTCCTCTTTAGACACATGTATCACTGCGCTATGCTATCCTTTAGCTATTTTGTTTACATTTCAATCGGCATTCAGAAAAACCCAGTCACAATTCCCGTGTAAATATTCGGATGCTGCCTTGCATCCCCTCACTCCACAGCAGGACTGTTCCTCTGCCTCCATTGCTGGTGCAACTCAGTCCCAGTGCCAACCACCCTTATCAAAACCAGCGCCACACCCTCACCACTAGCCAGCATTCCCAGAGAGCAACTCCGCTGCCTCCTGATCAACACCAGATCACTCTGCAAATATGCCATGAAAGTCTGGGAAAAGATCTCCACCCTCTAACCTGACATGGCCTTTAACAAAGAGGCCTGGCTCAACCCCATATCAGCCATCGAAACACATAACAGATACAAGAAGAAACACCGGGACCACACCAACAGACATGAAGGCAGCATCATCATTGTACACACGGAGTCAATCGCCTGCTTCATGGAAGATGAAACCACGCTGATCATACAACACCTGAACTTCCACCTTCACACGACCATCAAAGGCACCTTCACATTCATTCCCCCATGGCCAGTAACAGGCCTCAGCGACACCATCACAGAATTCATCACCTGCTCGCCATTAATTACGAACAATACATCTTCCTGGGATACCTCAACATCAACCTGGAAGACCCCACAGACACTTCTTCTCTTACCTCCTGGAATAAAAGGACATCATTGGCCTGTCACATCTGCTCCTAGACCCAATGCATTGGAGGAGGACACATGCCAGATCCTATCTTTACATCCAGCAACAGAGTCAGATATAGCCACACCACAGAACTCTCCTTGACCGCTCATTACATCGTCCACATCAATATCGCAGGACCACCCCACATCACCCCCAAACACCACAAAGCCCCCTTCCACAGCTGGACCAAAGTCTCACAGGACCAATGGATTGACACTCTAAGCAACACCCACCTTGATGTCTCGGCCAACCTGAATCAGGCAGTAGAGGACCTTAACGCTGGGATCATTATCGCCACCGACCAAGTCAACCCCACCAAACCAGCCAAAAAGCACAGAGGCACCCAGCGAGCCAAAGTGTGATGAAACTGATCGAGTCACTTTCAGGTTTGCCCTCAGCCCCTACTACCAACAACTCAGAGACATAAAAAAGGAGGTCCTTGCAAATCACATTGAGGCTAGCGCCATCCAGACCATGGAACTTTTCACCATCATCAGAGTTCCAAATAAACTCGATCCCCTCCTCACAAAAACTCTGTGACACTGTAGCAGACCACTTCCACAACAAGATATTCACCAGTTACAGAAGCTTTGATCCCCAACCCACCAACCTCCTCAGCCTACTCACCCCCATGAAGATCTCCAGCGACCACCCGCTTACCTCATGAAAACAGTTCAGCACACTGAACACAACAGTCTTAATTATCTCCATCCACTCATGAGCATTTTTAGCCATGTCTGCATCAACTCTTCAGCTTTGGAAATGATAAGATCAGCCACCAGTTCAACACCATCCGCAACGCCTCAGCACCTCAGCCACCTTTCCGTATGCTTGGAAACTCTAAGAGGCCAGACTCGTCCTCAGGATACCCTCTGCAGATCCAGCGATCTTCAAAACTACTGCCCTATCTCGATGCACCGGTTTCCAGTGAAAGTCCTGGAGAAGGCCATCACCTCCAGATCACTGAACACCTGGAGTGAAACAACCAACTAGACCACTTCCAATTAGGATTCAGAGCCAACTACATCACTGAGATTGCCCTGATCGCCACAACAGATGTAACCTGCACTCTACTCGAAATAGGAGAATCAGCCACCCTGAACCTTCATGACTTATCCGCAGCCTTCAACACCGTCTCACACCACACACTCATCAAACAACTATGGCAGGTCATAATCGAAGACATCACACTTGGATGACATCTTTCCTCACAGGGCGCACCCAGAGAATACGTTTCCCTTACGTCAACTCACAACGCAAGGACACCCTCTACAGTATCCTGCAAGGTTTATCCCTCAGTCCGACCCTCTTCAACATCTACATTACACTGCTAGCAAAGATAGTCAGAACCCAAAACATGAACATCATTTCCTATGATAACAACACCCAGCTCATCCTCTCATTCTCAGCTGACCCCAGCATGACAAAGTCCAACTTCCAGAAATAATAATAATAATAAAACCATTTTTAAAGCACCTGGCTACACAAAAAACAGTGTGTCCCCGCGCTAAATACTGCTAGTTCGCTAGAGGCAGGAGACAAAAGTGAGCCATGAAAGGTGAAAAAGGAAGGAAGGAGGGTTATGCAGGAGGGAACAGAAACGTTTTAAGTTTTCCCCGAAACCTAATTTCAGAGGGTTCCATTCGGAGATCGAGCGGGAGTTCGTTCTAGCATTTAGAAGCCAGGTGTCTAAACGAACAACCACCCATCCTAGCTCTGGTGATTCTGGGGGGTTTGAACAGCATCGCACCGGACGATCTCAGGTTCCGGATGGGGCGATGCATAGTGAGAAGATTTTTCAAGTAGTCTGGGCCTTTGCCCAGGGCGATTCGATGCACGAAACAAAGGGCCTTGAATTTGTTTTGCTCCTTAATAGGGAGCCAGTGGAGTTTAGCCAGAGCGGTCTTCCCAGATGCTCTGGGAGGAAGTCTGAGCACAAGGCGAGCAGCGGCGTTCTGAACGCACTGGAGTTGATGTGGGCCTTTTTTGCTCAAACCTAGAAGCAGAGCATTCCCATAATCAAGATGGGGGGTCACCAGAGCATGGACAATGGTCTTTCTGGCATCGATGGGGAGGAGGCCTAAAACCTTACGAAGGACCTTCAGTATGCTGAAGCACCTGGCTGTCACTTTACTGACATGAGATTTATAAGAGAGATCTGAGTCAAGTATTATGCCCAGGTTGCGTACCGAATCCACAGGACGAGGTGGGCTACCTAGTTCGGTAGGCCACTACATGTGTGACCATGCTGAGACTGATTTCCCTACCACCAGCAGTTCTGTTTTTTCACCATTAAGGCGCAAGCAATTGCTGTTCATCCATGATGCCACTGATGACAAACAGTTAGAGAAATTAGTGGCATCTTCTCTGTGGCCGGGCGTTAGCTTGAACATCAGTTGGGTGTCATCAGCATAGCTGACAATGCCCACCCCAAATGCTTCTACTATGCGAGCCAGGGGTTCCATAAGAAGTGTCTCCAACTGGATGAAAGACAACTGCCTGAAGATCAACACAGACAAAACCAAAGTGTTGATGTTCGGCTGCCACACCTCCACCTTGAACGGCACCTGTTGGCCATCGGAACTCAGACCCACATCCAACATAAGACCATGCCTGCAATCTAGGCATCATCCTGTACAGTGAACTCTCCATGAAACGACTGGTCAACACCCTCTCCTCAGCCTGCTTACACACTCACCACAAGCTCCACAGAATCCTCAAATGGCTCCCCATGAGCAGCAGGAAAACCGCAATGCAGGCTGTTATCACTTGCCGCCTGGACTATGGCAATGAACTCTATGCAGGCATCACTAGCGAACTTATGAGAAGACTCCAAACAATTAAGAATGCAGCAGCTAGAATGATCCTCAATCTACCAAAAAGAACCCACTTCACCCAGCACCTGAGAGACCTCCTCTGGCTCCACATTCAGGGAAGATACCAGTGCAAACTACTGACTCACGCCTACAAAGCCCACTATGACCAATGACCAGAATACCTAGACCACTGCCTGACCTTTCACAAACCATCCAGAAACCGCCACTCTTCCCACCTCACCCTTGCACAGACATTACGTATCCACTCCTGCCACACTGGGGGAACCTCCTTCACTCGCCTCGCTGCCCAGTCCTGGTACACCCCTCCACCTCCGAACATCACCCTCACTGACAGACTTCAGAAAGAAACTCAAGAACTGGCTCTTCGACTGAAACCCACTACCCAGCAACTGAATACCCTCATTTGTGATAAGCCATGCTTTACAAGTACCATTTGAGTGATAGATTGTGTAAGCACAGTGGTTCAATTTATGTGGTATAATTTAATAGGTGTAAAATGAGGGATCTGTTTTAAATATACCCAAGTTATTGTGATTAAAAATAGTTATTATTTGTACAACTCCAACTTTGACTAGAGTAATTCTGAGGGCCGTTTTCAAAAATTTGATCTCTATTGCATACTGGCTTATATCTGGAGAAAAATGAATAACATTTCAATCCATCATAACAAGAATTCATCAGTTCTGTCTTCCCACACATATCACAGTGAAAACAGTACCCTAATTTTATGACTTGGCATGTTGCCCGTGGCAGTAAATCTACCAAACATCAAAAATAAAATGAGAAGCTGAGACCTGTGGTCCTCGGCTAGTCCAGAACCCAGGGAAACCTACCAAACCCAGAATTTGCTCCATAAAAACAACTTACACATGAGAATCCAGAGTGGTGTGAAGTCCTAATACATGTTATTACCAAGAATTCTCTGAAAAACATTAAACTTTCACTTAAATCACAGATTTTCTTCATGTGTATTTGAGGAGAAGTTCCAGAATCTGCGAAGACCCACAAGATCCCTACCTCCCAGCATTCTCACTACTTGGCCTTATTGCCTGTGTCTGGAACTGGTCACAACTTGTACTGTGTGAAGTCTATGTCGTGTCAACAAACACATGTATATTATAAGTCTTATTGGTACCTGTAGGCAGGGGGCTTAACCTCCTCTTTACTAACCCAAATATCAAATTTGAATCAATCATAATAGACACTTCCGCTCTATTGTTTTGGGAATGGATACAGTATTCAAGCTGTGGGCCTCAGGGGGGCAGGTGCTTTTGATGGAGCGAGTTTCAGAAATGCATTCATTTCATCTCGTGAAGTTACACTTCCATAAACGATTAATAATATTAACAAAGATGTGTGTCATGTGTTTATTAATTCAACCTAGATTAAAGTTGCACACACAACTACATGGGTATAACATTATGTGCTCTATGTTGCAGCAAGTATGTTTTTGGAAGCTAACTAATTAACCTTGTTTGTTTGTCTATTTGTCTTATTAATAGCGGTTATTTAATTAATGGCATGTGCTTATTTTATATATGCTTTTGTCTATGTGATGTGTCTCTTATTCTATACAGGTATGCGGAGAATCCTGCTGGACTAAGTGGAGAATGGTAGATATAAATGCTGCTTTATTTGTTTGCTTCTGCTAGGTAACATAGACTAAATGGGTTAATTATTAGTGGTGATGGGTGGGTAACAGAACGAATTTCATTTCTTACATTAATTATTCTTTTATGTTTGTTTATATACTAGTTAACGTGAAAACGTTTTTGAGGCCTAGTGCATTCGTGATTGAGAAAAATTCTGCTTGGAGAAAAGCAGGAGTCCAAATGTGGTCGAATCCCCTGCCAAAAATTATTATTACAACGAAAAGTGAAACGTGATGAGCTGACTGTTTTTTAGTCAAACAAGGCCAAGGCCAGGAACCGGCAGCGGAGTAGGACAAGCTGAGGAAGCTATGAACTATAATGTTGCAAACTGGAGGAAACCTCGTAATTTGAAAAGCAAAGGACAATGGACTCTAAGAAAGAGACGGAACTAAGGTTCAGAAAATGTGATGACATGATGGCCTGTCACTTGACAACCAATCGGACTCCAACTTGAGCAGAAAAATATAAGTTTTCATAGATTAGTTTAGCGTAGAAAGATATAAAAACTCTTCTCCCGAAGAAGAGTCGGCTGCTTCTTGCTAACCTTTAGATGGAAGTGTCATGCTGACGGACTTCTCTTGGAGCACGTAAGAGACTTTTAGATCCCTAAAGAATTTTACCCTTTATTCTTTTATATAGCAAGAGTAGTCCGAAACCTAGAATTTTAATGATGCCAAACTGCTATTTTCTATTAAAATTTTACCTTTAAAACGTATTTGAAACTGTCATTACCAATTTGCAAAATTTTATTAAAAATGCTTTAATAAAATTCCTAATGCATTTTATAAATATTAGTTAATAAAACATACTTTGAAATTCAAGCTGGCCTTGTTATTTCATGAGTTTAGGTTACCATTAGCAGATTTAATCGCTTCAGTGGCGTAATTAATCATAAAGTTTGTTAAGGTGTAATGAATTCATATTACTGCAGTTGTATATAAATGTATATATTTTGTGCATAGGTTAATTAGGTCACATGATTCAGTTGGTCATAATACGTCATGTTAGTTTATGGGCCTTATGAATAATTTGTGGTAAAAGGTAGGTATTGTGGAGTTGGGTAGCGTTGCTTTTGGCATATTTTCTATAGGCCGCTGGAGCAATTTCCTGGTAGCAGAATTGATGGTTGCTATGGTAACCAACATGCTACATGATATTTGCATAGGATCGATGTCTAACATATGTTGAGTTTGTTCACTCGTGTTATATGTAGTCGAAAGGTTTTTTCCTGCAGTGTGAAAATTCCTAGTAGTACCGGTACAGAGTGGTGTGACAAGAGTGAAGTCTCGCAGTGCATTTGATCTGTTTCAGAATAGTGATATTAATGTATATCACAAGTGTTGTGGTCGTACAACACGTGTTAGGGATTTAGGTGTGTCAGATTGATTGTATGTATATTGAGGATTATCTATAAAATTTTGGCTTTGAGTATAGGGACAGAGAGCCCGTTTTTAAAACTCACTGTGAAAAGAGTAATAGTATATATTCGAGCTTGTGTGAAGGGTAGAATAACGTCGTTTATTTGGCTAACGATTCTGGAATTCTATGGCTGGTTAAAGTCCTGCCAAGAATTTCGCATGCATGTAGTTAGGGTAATTTTCCGTTTGAAAGTGCGTACATGATTCTGTAATTCCGTTCGAGTCAAACTTTGAATTGCTACTTTATGTGCATTCAGAGGGAAATGAGTTCGTTATTACCTGTTTGAAGGGTAGGGTAAAAGTTTACTTTATCGATCAATGTATATTCTGTGAGAGTAGCGTCGTCTATTCCACGCAAAGAATTCTTGAATGTCTGTAAAAACTGTCACTTTTAGTTAGAGAAACAGACAAATGGTTTGTTTTATTTTGTCGTTATTAATTGAGTTTCCATTGAAAAAGCGTTCTTAAACAGAAGTGGCGCTCCAAATATACTCCCTTACTCTCGAATTTAATCTAAGGGCAGCGAATGGGAGGACTTCCTTGGATAGGGGGGGTGCACATACTTACAACAGACCAGGGCACACCTCTAGGCTGGATTATGTCCTAATAGATGTGTGCTTATGGCCTTATGTGAAGGACATGCAGGTGGTCCCTTCGACGGAGAGCGATCACAATCCTCTCTCCCTGGAAATGGAACACTGGTGGCAACCCCAATGGAAGGCCAACTTTAAAGAGGCGCTCGTACCACTAGACGAATCTGAAGTCTCCCCATGTGGCAGAAGAATTAAATGGGCGAAACTGGTCCTATCCGAGGCGAGGGTTGGGGAAATTCAATCCCATTTAAACCGCGCGGTAACATCTTTGGAATCTTCGCTAGAAGGGGTTGGTAAAGTGAGTGGGTTGTTTCTCTCTCTGATTGAAGACCTAACCAATGTCTTTACCCTGTCCTCTAAAAAGCCGGGCACGACAGGAACTAAAAAAAAAGTTTGTGAGGGGTGGTATACCCAAGCTTGCAGGACCCATAAGGCAAAGCTAGTTGAGGCAGTTAAATCTAAATCCCAAAGTGTGATCCATGAGGCTAGGAAGGCTTATAAAAAGATCCTTAATTCGGCTAGAAGGGAGTGGGAAGAAAAATACTGGGAGGACCTACTCCAGGCTAGCAAAATCAGAGATTCCGGGGTGTTCTGGAATCTCATAAGGAAACGGACCAAATCCGATGCAGCCATGAGACCCTGCAGCATTCCACCTCAAAGTTGGGCAATACACTTTGGGTCTCTATACCTCCCACCAGACGGGGAACTGTCTGTGGGGATGGATCTCATGCTAGCTATCGAACCTCATGCCTATGACCTTTTCACTCCTCTAGAGATTGAGGGGGTTATAGGCTGGGTGGCACCACGCAAGGCACCGGGCCCGGATGGCCTTCCGGGTGATCTGATGAGGGCTTACCCAAGGGAATGGGGAAGGATCATAGCTGCTCTCCTAAATGACATTATGAGGGGAGGAGTAGTACCAGAATCCTGGAAAGGGGCGGTGGTAGTCCCCATCTACAAAAAAGGTTGCAGGGAAACCCCGGGAAACTATCGCCCAATAAGTCTGATAGACTCCACCCAAAAGATAGCTGGTAAAGCTATCCTAGGTAGGATCCTCCATTGGGTGGAGGAGAACAAAATCCTATCAGACTTTCAGGCAGGTTTCAGGGCTGGTATGGGGACTATAGAGCAGGTGTTTAGGTTGTCCCTCTTGGGGTGGAAGGTGGTGGAACTGGGCAAGGGCAGTCTTTACTTAGCCTTTATAGACTTGAAGACTGCCTTTGATCTAGTTCCCAGGGAAGAGCTTTGGAGGGTCCTTTTTGAGATGGGGCTACCACCTTACATCTTGTCCCTTCTTATAAGCCTTCATGCCCACACTTTTGCACAGGTCCGTTGGGGTAATAACGGAGAACTCACGGAAAAAATACCAGTGTCTAGGGGCGTAAGACAGGGCTGCGTCCTGGCGCCCACCCTATTCTCGCTATATCTGAATGGGGTGGTAAAACACCTCCAACAAGAACCAGCTGACGCCCCCTGTCTTGGAGGTGTCCGCATCCCAACCCTGCTTTTTGCGGACGATACGCTCCTGATTTCCAAGACCCCACAAGGACTACAGAAACTTCTAATACGATTCCAGGAGTTCTGTGTTGCAAAAGGTCTTACAATAAATGTGGACAAAACCAAATACCTAGTTGTCAATCCACCTAAAAAATTGGGCCGCCCACCTACACTTAACTCTATTCCCCTGGAGAAAGTAGCCGAATTTGACTACCTTGGCATTCGGATTACGGACAGGATGACATGGGCAAACCACATTGAAAAAATGGTCCTTAACCACAGGAGAGTAGGAGGAGCTCTCATGAGGGAATATAGGGCCTCAACTAGGAGATCACTTACCCCAGTACTTGACATCTACAAGGCTAAAGTAGCGACATCAGCCTTGTATGGGGCAGAACTGTGGGGACATTGCCGGCTGGATGCCCTAGCTACTGCTGAGAGCAAGCTATTAAAATCCTTCATTGCTCTCCCCCTGAGCACACCATCAGTACCTGTGAGGATGGACACGGGATGTAAAAACATTAAAGACCAGGCCCAGCTTCGCCCGCTCCTGTTGTGGACACGGATTTGGAGGTGCGAAGAATTAAAATCCTATGCTGATGCACTGAGAGACATAATGAGCCAGGGGGGTTGGGCCAAAATAAAATGGTTAAGGGACACCAAAAAGTTCTTGGAGAATATAGGACTAGGGGATTGTTGGCCATCCCGCTCAGCCCCTCCAAAAGAAGTTGTCAAGGCGCTTTTTTGGGAATGGATTGCTGAGCGCCTAATCTCCAGCCCAAATCACTGCAGGTCCACTGCCACCTTTTTACAAATTAAAGACATTGTGGCCTTTGAACCTTATTTGGACTTGATTACTCTCCCCTTTGATCGTGCCCTTTATTTTAAATCTAGAGTTGGTTCCCTCCCGTTGGGTGCCCTGGTGTCGAAATGGTCAACAGCGGATCGCACTTCTCCCAACTGTGCATGCTGCCCGACTAAGATTGAGTCTATTGTGCACGTTTTATTTGAGTGCCCGGATTACGCAAGGCCTAGGAGCTCTTGGCTGAAACCACTCTGCCGTAACATGGGCACACGCAGTTATTTAGTAGCCTTGCGTATCCTAAGCACGGACACTTCCCCCCCAATAGTCTGTGGAATAGCTAAATTTTTAAAGCAGTTTTGGCATATTCGATGTAAGAGATTGTCAGTAGCTGTTTAATTCTTGTTTTAGCTAATTTATTAACGGATTTAAATCCTTTTATCACTCTTAAGCATTCTAAATATTTTTTACTGACTTCTTATGGCATAAACTTTTTTTGTATACTGTATTGATTGTATTATGTATGTGCTTATAAGATATCTCTGAGTATCGAATAAAAGCTTATGACTGACTGACTGACAAATGGTTTGTTTTATTTTGTCGTTATTAATTGAGTTTCCATTGAAAAAGCTTTCTTAAAATGGCGCTATGAAAAGTTTTTGTAAAGGAGGGGTGAGCGCGGGGAGTGAGACGCGAGAAACCGCAGCGGCTGTGTACGTCACGGGTCCACGCTGTGATTGGGTAACATACGTCACAGCTAATATTCTGATTGGCTCACGTGACTTTGACGAGCTAGACGCTGATTGGCTTTTGTGGAAAGCTCTGTTTTTACTGGTTGAGCAAGGTAGTGACGTAGCTCAAACCTCATTGGTCTGTTGGTGTGTTTCGCGCACGGATTGGCTGAATTTGTGGAACATACAGGAAGTGTTTACGAACATTTCAAATAAGTGAATTTGATTTTAAAATAAGTTATTTTTACAAGAAAGTTGAGAAAAAGCCTACGTTATTTCAGAAATGTTACATTTTTATTTCACCCAATAAGAAAATTGAAACGCGAGGTGGAAAATTACTTCATAAGTACAAAACACCTGCAGCATATATGGAAGGTGAATATGGTTATCACACCTGCCTATGGTTTGATGTTTGGAAATATTACACTAAAGATGACAGAGTTTTAACTTGGCCGGATGATGGTTCATTTAACACAAGAATTTTGAGAAACTTAAGAGAAAAAATGACAGCTCTTGTTCCTAAGCCTAGACCGACACAATTTGAAGCATTAGTTGAATGGGAGGATGAGATGTTTCAACTTCAGAAGGAAGCAAACGGCTTAATAAAACCTCCTAAAACATCGATTTATAAACGAGAAACACATGAGGATAGAATGCGTATATGGAGACAGGCAGACATGTGTGAGGGTCTTTATGTAATTAGGGAAATGGTTTCAGGAACACCAGGTGAAAAGAATACTCAAAAGAAAAATAATGCTGTTGTAGAAAGCGAAACCGAAGATGCAGTCTTAGAAGAAATTTACATTACAAATAAAAAACAGACCCCATCAAAACCAGCTTGTTCATGGTCCACTCCGATGGTTTCTCCAGGGACCACACCGAGTGCACCTCCATTAAATGAAGAATCATCCAGATTGTATCCTAATAATTCTGAATCTTTTGAAACACCTGAAAGATTTGAAACAAGAACTAATTCTAGTGTTTACAATGAGAGTAGAAATGTTTCTGAAACCCGAATGAGAAAAGAAGTTCAAAGAAATTTAATTGAAACTAGGAGAGATGAGGAAGTTGCAAACACATCAGACTACTTACAATCAAAAGAGGAATTAATTCAACAATTATCAAAGGGAATGGAAGCGGTAATAGTTCCAGTAACGATTGGTCCTGTCCAGCCTGTTTTTGATAAAGGAGAAATTAAACAACCAGGATTGACAATTCCATTAAATGCGGAAATTCAGAAAGTAGCTGAAAAATTTTATTCAGAATTAACTGAAATACATCGTGAGAAAACAAAAATGCCTGATTTAACTTTTAATGAAGGTTCATTGAATAGAACACCAATGGGTGCAGAGTCAGATACAGAATCATCAGAAAAGACAGAGTCCACTTCTAAACTTGATGTGGCAAAACTAAAAGCAGACTTAGAAGAGTTAATAATTGGTACAATTGGTTCTGACAGTTTGAAGTACTATCGAGATGATGAACTTCTGTGTATTCAGTGGAAAACTAAAAACAAATATGATCAGTTGGAGGAATTAGCTGCAGAGTTAAATTTTGATTTAAGTAAACAGAAACATTTTGGAAAACATTACAGATTAGGTTTTACTGAGAAAGAAATTGCGAATTTTAATACAATGGGAAGAATCATGCACATAAAAGAGTTGATTGTGTACATCAAAAGGTTAGGTGATCTGAGTAAATGGAGAGTGAAATGGACCAAAAAGAAGGAAGATGAAAGATTAGAAAAACTATCTAGACAACTTCCAATGAGGGAAATCGCTGGAGTGGATATGTTCATGTTCCATGGTCGAGACAAGACATTCTACTTTTTACAAATGAATTTCCTCGGCTGAGGGAGAAGCCTGTGGAATGGTATCGACAGGTAGACAGGTTCATTAAAGTTTCAAAAGTTCTGTGGATTGATCTAGATGGATTCTTTGACATAGTTGTCCCATCAGATCTCTGGACAGAATGTAAAATTGCTGTGAGTTGGCCAAAAGTTGAACTAGAGCGAAACAAAAAAACAGGTGCTCCAGCATCTGAGGTCATGGATCTGTATGATAAAGTGATTTACTGGTTGAAAAAGAAAATTTCCCCAAAAGAAGTTGATTGGGTAAAAATAGACAGAACTAATCAGGAACCAAGGGAGTCAGTTCATTCATTCTATGAAAGGTTACTACTGGTTTTTAAGCAGTACAGTGGCTATGAAAAATTAGATGAAAAGGATATGAGCCATTTTATTTATAGATTTGTTTATGGTCCTAGACCTGAAATTTGAGAAATGATCAGGAATAATATTGTCGGATGGCAATCAAATTCAGTTGATGATATCTTGAGAAAGGCAAAATACTGCAGTGATGAGTTGGAAGCAAACCAAAAGAAATTAAAAGAGAAAGCAATGTAGGCTCAGGTGAAAGTAGCAGAACAACAAATTGCAAACCTTGAAAATAAAAATGTAAATTTTGTTCAGAACCAGAATCAGAGTCAAGGAAAATTTAAAAATAATTTCAACAAGCCAAAATTTAATGTTAACATTGAGGAATTAAAACAGAAGTTACCTTGCTTTAATTGCGGCGAAATTGGACATTGGAAGCGCGAGTGTAAAAACCCGCCCAGAAATTTCAAAAATGCAACATTAAATCCACAGATGCAGAACGATATAGATCTGCAGCACCAGCTACAGCGACAGTTGAACGACTTGAGTCTTCAGCAACAGCTACAGCGACAGTTAGTACATATTTGAATTGGTGTCTTTGTAGGAATGTGTTCTATACAGGTATGCGGAGAATCCTGCTGGACTAAGTGAAGAATGGTAGATATAAATGATGCTTTATTTGTTTGCTTCTGCTAGGTAATATAGACTAAATGGGTTAATTATTAGTGGTGATGGGTGGGTAACAGAACGAATTTCATTTCTTACATTAATTATTCTTTTATATTTGTTTATATACTAGTTAACGTGAAAACGTTTTTGAGGCCTAGTGCATTCGTGATTGAGAAAAATTCTGCTTGGAGAAAAGCAGGAGTCCAAATGTGGTCGAATCCCCTGCCAAAAATTATTATTACAACGAAAAGTGAAACGTGATGAGCTGACTGTTCTTTAGTCAAACAAGGCCAAGGCCAGGAACCGGCAGCGGAGTAGGACAAGCTGAGGAAGCTATGAACTATAATGTTGCAAACTGGAGGAAACCTCGTAATTTGAAAAGCAAAGGACAATGGACTCTAAGAAAGAGACGGAACTAAGGTTCAGAAAATGTGTTGACATGATGGCCTGTCACTTGACAACCAATCGGACTCCAACTTGAGCAGAAAAATATAAGTTTTCATTGATTAGTTTAGCGTAGAAAGGTATAAAAACTCTTCTCCCGAAGAAGAGTCGGCTGTTTCTTGCTGACCTTTAGATGGAAGTGTCATGTTGACGGACTTCTCTTGGAGCACGTAAGAGACTTTTAGATCCCTAAAGAATTTTACCCTTTATTCTTTTATATAGCAAGAGTAGTCAGAAACCTAGAATTTTAATGATGCCAAACTGCTATTTTCTATTAAAATTTTACCTTTAAAACTTATTTGAAACTGTCATTACCAATTTGCAAAATTTTAATAAAAATGCTTTAATAAAATTCCTAATGCATTTTATAAATATTAGTTAATAAAACATACTTTGAAATTCAAGCTGGCCTTGTTATTTCATGAATTTAGGTTACCATTAGCAGATTTAAGCGCCTCAGTGGCTTAATTAATCATAAAGTTTGTTAAGGTGTAATGAATTTGTATTACTGCAGTTGTATATAAATGTATATATTTTGTGAATAGGTTAATTAGGTCACATGATTCAGTTGGTCATAATACGTCATGTTAGTTTATGGGCCTTATGAATAATTTGTGGTAAAAGGTAGGTATTGTGGAGTTGGGTAGCGTTGCTTATGGCATATTTTCTATAGGCCGCTGGATCAATTTCCTGGTAGCAGAATTGATGGTTGCTATGGTAACCAACATGCTACATGATATTTGCATAGGATCGATGTCTAACATATGTTGAGTTTGTTCACTCGTGTTATATGTAGTCGAAAGGTTTTTTCCTGCAGTGTGAAAATTCCTAGTAGTACCGGTACAGAGTGGTGTGACAAGAGTGAAGTCACGCAGTGCATTTGATCTGTTTCAGAATAGTGATATTAATATATATCACAAGTGTTGTGGTCGTACAACACGTGTTAGGGATTTAGGTGTGTCAGATTGATTGTATGTATATTGAGGATTATCTATAAAATTTTGGCTTTGAGTATAGGGACAGAGAGCCCGTTTTTAAAACTCACTGTGAAAAGAGTAATAGTATATATTCAAGCTTGTGTGAAGGGTAGAATAACGTTGTTTATTTGGCTAACGAATCTGGAATTCTATGGCTGGTTAAAGTCCTGCCAAGAATTTCGCATGCATGTAGTTAGGGTAATTTTCCGTTTGAAAGTGCGTAAATGATTCTGTAATTCCGTTCGAGTCAAACATTGAATTGCTACTTTATGTGCATTCAGAGGGAAATGAGTTCGTTATTACCTGTTTGAAGGGTAGGGTAAAAGTTTACTTTATCGATGAATGATTATTCTGTGAGAGTAGCGTCGTCTATTCCACGCAAAGAATTCTTGAATGTCTGTAAAAACTGTCACTTTTAGTTAGAGAAACAGACAAATGGTTTGTTTTATTTTGTCGTTATTAATTGAGTTTCCATTGAAAAAGCGTTCTTAAAATGGCGCTGTGAAAAGTTTTTGTAAAGGAGGGGTGAGCGCGGGGAGTGAGACGCGAGAAACCGCAGCGGCTGTGTACGTCACGGGTCCACGCTGTGATTGGGTAACATACGTCACAGCTAATATTCTGATTGGCTCACGTGACTTTGACGAGCTAGACGCTGATTGGCTTTTGTGGAAAGCTCTGTTTTTACTGGTTGAGCAAGGTAGTGACGTAGCTCAAACCTCATTGGTCTGTTGGTGTGTTTCGCGCACGGATTGGCTGAATTTGTGGAACATACAGGAAGTGTTTACGAACATTTCAAATAAGTGAATTTGATTTTAAAATGAGTTATTTTTAGAAGAAAGTTGAGAAAAAGCCTACGTTATTTCAGAAATTTAAGATTTTTATTTCACCCAATAAGAAAATTGAAACGCGAGGTGGAAAATTACTTCATAAGTACAAAACACCTGCAGCATATATGGAAGGTGAATATGGTTATCACACCTGCCTATGGTTTGATGTTTGGAAATATTACACTAAAGATGACGGAGTTTTAACTTGGCCGGATGATGGTTCATTTAACACAAGAATTTTGAAAAACTTAAGAGAAAAAATTACAGCTCTTGTTCCTAAGCCTAGACCGACACAATTTGAAGCATTAGTTGAATGGGAGGATGAGATGTTTCAACTTCAGAAGGAAGCAAACGGCTTAATAAAACCTCCTAAAACATCGATTTATAAACGAGAAACACATGAGGATAGAATGCGTATATGGAGACAGGCAGACATGTGTGAGAGTCTTTATGTAATTAGGGAAATGGTTTCAGGAACACCAGGTGAAAAGAATACTCAAAAGAAAAATAATGCTGTTGTAGAAAGCGAAACAGAAGATGCAGTCTTAGAAGAAATTTACATTACAAATAAAAAACAGACCCCATCAAAACCAGCTTGTTCATGGTCCACTCCAATGGTTTCTCCAGGGACCACACCGAGTGCACCTCCATTAAATGAAGAATCATCCAGATTGTATCCTAATAATTCTGAATCTTTTGAAACACCTGAAAGATTTGAAACAAGAACTAATTCTAGTGTTTACAATGAGAGTAGAAATTTTTCTGAAACCCGAATGAGAAAAGAAGTTCAAAGAAATTTAATTGAAACTAGGAGAGATGAGGAAGTTGCAAACACATCAGACTACTTACAATCAAAAGAGGAATTAATTCGACAATTATCAAAGGGAATGGAAGTGGTAATAGTTCCAGTAACGATTGGTCCTGTCCAGCCTGTTTTTGATAAAGGAGAAATTAAACAACCAGGATTGACAATTCCATTAAATGCGGAAATTCAGAAAGTAGCTGAAAAATTTTATTCAGAATTAACTGAAATACATCGTGAGAAAACAAAAATGCCTGATTTAACTTTTAATGAAGGTTCATTGAATAGAACACCAATGGGTGCAGAGTCAGATACAGAATCATCAGAAAAGACAGAGTCCACTTCTAAACTTGATGTGGCAAAACTAAAAGCAGACTTAGAAGAGTTAATAATTGGTACAATTGGTCCTGACAGTTTGAAGTACTATCGAGATGATGAACTTCTGTTCATCAGTAAGAGTATTCAGTGGAATACTAAAAACAAATATGATCAGTTGGAGGAATTAGCTGCAGAGTTAAATTTTGATTTAAGTAAACAGAAAAATTTTGGAAAACATTACAGATTAGATTTTACTGAGAAAGACATTGCGAATTTTAATACAATGGGAAGAATCATGCACATAAAAGAGTTGATTGTGTACATCAAAAGGTTAGGTGATCTGAGTAAATGGAGAGTGAAATGGACCAAAAAGAAGGAAGATGAAAGATTAGAAAAACTATCTAGACAACTTCCAATGAGGGAAATTGCTGGGGGTGGATATGTTAATGTTCCATGGTCGAGACAAGACATTCTACTTTTTACAAATGAATTTCCTCGGCTGAGGGAGAAGCCTGTGGAATGGTATCGACAGGTAGACAGGTTCATTAAAGTTTCAAAAGTTCTGTGGATTGATCTAGATGGATTCTTTGACATAGTTGTCCCATCAGATCTCTGGACAGAATGTAAAATTGCTGTGAGTTGGCCAAAAGTTGAACTAGAGCGAAACAAAAAAACAGGTGCTCCAGCATCTGAGGTCATGGATCTGTATGATAAAGTAATTTACTGGTTAAAAAAGAAAATTGCCCCAAAAGAAGTTGATTGGGTAAAAATAGACAGAACTAATCAGGAACCAAAGGAGTCAGTTCATTCATTCTATGAAAGGTTACTACTGGTTTTTAAGCAGTACAGTGGCTATGAAAAGGATATGAGCCATTTTATTTATAGATTTGTTTATGGTCTTAGACCTGAAATTGAAGAAATTATCAGGAATAATATTGTCGGATGGCAATCAAATTCAGTTGATGATATCTTGAGAAAGGCAAAATACTGCAGTGATGAGTTGGAAGCAAACCAAAAGAAATTAAAAGAGAAAGCAATGTAGGCTCAGGTGAAAGTAGCAGAACAACAAATTGCAAACCTTGAAAATAAAAATGTAAATTTTGTTCAGAACCAGAATCAGAGTCAAGGAAAATTTAAAAATAATTTCAACAAGCCAAAATGTAATGTTAACATTGAGGAATTAAAACAGAAGTTACCTTGCTTTAATTGCGGCGAAATTGGACATTGGAAGCGCGAGTGTAAAAACCCGCCCAGAAATTTTAAAAATGCAACATTAAATCCACAGATGCAGAACGATATAGATCTGCAGCACCAGCTACAGCGACAGTTGAACGACTTGAGTCTTCAGCAACAGCTACAGCGACATTTAGTACATCACCAGAGTCAGATTCCTCAACCTCCTCTTCCTAACTGCGGAGGTGGTCAAAGGTATAACCAAAGTACAGGATTCAGCGGAAATGATCAGGTAATAAGAGCTCACAGACCAAATGTACAAAATGCATCAGGACAATTTTTAATAACAGGAAATCAAGGAAGTGATTCTGACGACTGCTTCTGACGGTGCCCGAGAGAGGAGGAAGAGTGTGTAATTGGAGCCACTCTTGAGGTTGACCAGTCTGGTCCATATGTAAATGGAAAGGTGAATGATGTTGAAATCACTTTTCTTGTGGACACTGGTGCTACCCGTTCTACTGTTAGATCAGTGGAAATTGAAAACCTGCCTCTCTCTGGGGAATCCATCCAAGTAGTTGGTGTAAGTAATCAACAAATTGTTAAGGTGGAAATTGGGAATTTTAAAGACAAACATAGATTTGTAGTTTGCGATAGCAGCCCAGTAAATTTGTTGGGGAGAGATATATTGTGCAAGATGAATTGCAGAATATATTGCTCACCAGAAGGACTTGAATTACAAACAACGGAGGAAGATGGGCTGTACAAATTAACCATGTTAATGGTGGAAGCAGAAGAAGCAGGATTTTTCCCTGTATTTGATAAAGAAAATTTGCCTAATGAATTAAAAGAGACAGTTAAAGCTGACATTTGGGATTTAACAGGATATGAAATGGGTTTGATGAAACATGTGGATCCAGTCAAAATTACAGTAAAGCAAGGAATAGATTTTCCAAACATTCCACAATATAAAATGAAAGCTGAAACTATTGAGGGTGTCATTCCTGTGATTGAAAAATTCATTAAACAAGGTGTTTTAAAAGAAATTGAGAGCAGTCCTTGTAACTCACCGATTATGGGGATCAAAAAGCCAAACGGAACATATAGGATTGTTCAGGATTTGAGAAAGGTTAACCAAATTGTTGTTCCTTGTTGTCCTGTTGTTCCAAACCCTGTAGTCATTCTTTACCAAATTCCACATGACGCAGAATGGTATACTGTCATTGATCTTTGCAATGCATTCTTTACTGTTCCATTGCATCCAGAGAGCCAGGAAATCTTTGCGTTCAGATTCCAGAGTAAGACCCTCGCATGGTGTAGAATTCCTCAAGGGTATACAGAGAGTCCTTCTATCTTCAATGAGTTGTTAAAGAAATCTTTGGAGGATCTAGATTTACCGGGTCGATCAACTTTGGTACAGTATATTGACGACCTTTTAGTGGCAGCAAAAACAAGAGAAAACTGTGTTACAGATACAATTACTCTTTTGAATCATTTGGCAGATGAGGGACATAAAGTATCTCCTGCAAAATTGCAGTTTTGTAAACAAGAAGTAAAATATCTTGGTCATAGAATTGCGAAAGGAATCAGACAGGTTACAATTGAGAGAATTAAAATGATTCAGGGAATGAAACCTCCAAAAACACAAAGGCAGGTCAGAATGTTTCTGGGAATGGTTGGTTACTGTCGTCAATGGATTAGTGGATTTTACGTACTTGCGAAACCACTGCAGAGATTGACAAAATCAGACATAAAAGATCCAATTGTCCTTACTGAAACTGAGTTGGAAGCTTTTGAAAAATTAAAAAGAAGTTTATGTGAAGCTCCAGCTCTGGGCATGCCAGATTATGAGAAAGATTTTGAACTGTATTGTAGTGAAAGGGAAGGATGTGCATTGTCTGTGTTAATACAGAGACATGGAAATTTGAGAAAACCTATTGCTTATTTCTCAGCAGTACTTGATCCAGTTGCAAAGGCATTGCCAGGTTGCTTAAAAGCAGTTGCAGCTACTAGTGTGAGTCTTGAGTAAAGTGAAGGAATCATAATGGGGTTTCCTGTAAAAGTCTATGTTCCCCATTCTGTTGAGATTCTCCTTACAAGAAGTAAAACGCAGCATCTTACAAGTAATAGACTCACGAAGTATGAGAAAACAATTCTGGGATCAGATAATGTTTCCATAGCAAGATGCGTGAATTTAAATCCTTCCACATTGTTGCCTGATGGTACTGTGACTGAAACTGAAAATGAAAATGATGTAGATCATGAATGCTTGGACATTCTAGAATACTGTACCAAGCCAAGGCCAGACATTAAAGATGTACCTTTGCCTGTTTCAGATCATGTGTATGTTGTAGATGGTTCCTGTCTAAGATCAGAAGGAGGCATTTTAAGAGCAGCTTATTCAGTTTGTACAGTTGGAGATGTTGAAGAAGCATCATGTCTTGAAGGAATTCGTTCAGCGCAAGTAGCTTAGTTGATTGCTTTAATTCGTGCATGTGAAATAGCAAAAGGCTTGAGAATAAAGATAATAACTGATAGCCAATATGGGTATGGAGTTGTGCATGATTATGGACAGCTCTGGTCTCAAAGAGGCTATATGACATCAGCAGGTTCACCAATCAGAAACGCAAAATTTATGAAAAGATTGATTGATGGCATACAATTGCCAAAGGAAATTGCAGCAGTGAAATGTGCTGCTCATCGAAAAGGTGAAGATTTTATCACCAAAGGAAATGCTTATGCAGATGAAATTGCAAAATATTGTGCAAGAAATAATGTTGCACTTAATCGAGAAAAGGTCAATGAACATGATTCGAATTCATTAATGCTAACATCAGTGGTTGAGACATGGCAGGAAGTCAAAGATTTGCAGGATGAAGCTGATGATGAGGAGAAAAATACATGGTTAAAAGCAGAATGTAGGCAGCGGGATGAGGATGGAGTTTGGACTTACAAAGATGGCAGAATAGTTTTACCAAATTGCATGATTGCTGACATGGCCAGAATGTACCATGGTCCAGGTCATATTGGAAGAGATTCAATGATTAGGCTTTTTAAGGAAACTTGGTTTAATACCAAATTTAGAACTATTGCAGAATCTCTTTGTCAGAGATGTTTGACTTGCCAACAAATGAACCCAAACAGAAAGACGGTTGTGGGAACTGGAATCATAGGACAGGAGGGTGGTCCTTTTACCAGGTTGCAGATGGATTTCATTGAAATGTCCAAACACAATAGGCTGCAATAGGTTTTGGTGATTGTTTGTTTGTTTTCAAGGTGGGTAGAAGCATTTCCCACACGTCACAGTGATTCAATTACTGTAGCAAAATTGCTTTTGAGAGAGATTATACCAAGATACGGATTTCCTGTCAATATTGAGAGTGATAGAGGAGGTCATTTTGATAACAGATTGCTGAAATTGATTTGTGAAGTATTACACATTGAGCAGAAGTTGCACTGTGCATACAGACCAGAAGCATCTGGAGTTGTAGAGCAAATAAATGGAACGATCAAAAACACAATAGGGAAAATGTGTCTAGCTACAGGTATAAAGTGGACAGATGCTCTTCCACTTGTTTTGATGACCCTAAGAAGTACCCTAGATAAAAAGACAGGTTTAAGTCCACATGATATACTCATGGGCAGAGTCATGAGACAAGCATTTATTCCAGTGGGAAAACTGTTGAGCATTAATGACAGTGCAATTTGGAATATTGTAAGAAGCTGTCTGACGTCGTGACTTCTGTGTCTAATCAGGTGGGAACGGAAGTGCAGTCAAGAGAAAAAGTGCAATCACATGATCTGAGACCTGGAGATTGGGTAAGGACAAAAGTTCACAGAAGAAGAAACTGTCTGGTACCTAGGTGGCAGAAACCGAGACAGGTGATACTTGTGACAACAAATGCAGTGAAGTGTAGAGGTATAAAAAGGTGGATTCATCCTAGTCATACTATACCTATACCTACACCTGAAAACTCTGATGAAGAGAGTGAAACCACAGATGATTCAGATTCTGAAGAAGAAGTTGAAGAGAATCCAGATATTGAAGATCGACAGGAAGGTCAACATCTGGAAAATACATCTGTGAATGGAGATTTTACTGAAAACGATTTAGAAGTCATTGTTATAGACCCTGAGGATGAAGATCTGCTTGAAAAAGAAATAGCAGAGGAATCTGGAAAAGAAGCAAAAGAAATAAAAGAGTCTGATCAGGATCAGAAGGAGGACCAGGAGAGTATTGAAAAGCAGAATAGAAACTCTGAAAGCAGGAACAAGAAATCTGAAGCTGGGAAGTTGAAGGTAATTGAAGAAGAGGACGAATTGCCAAGTACCAGTGAGGGAAGTAAAGTTCCTAACGGAGTAAATCTGCCGAGTAAAGAAGTGCCTGAGTCAAGAATTAAAATTTCTGACAGTGACTCTGGAGAGAGTGATGAAGATGCGCAAATAAGCAAATTGAGAGAGAGATCTTGGAAAAACGAATCAAATGTGACTGAGCCAAAGAAGAATATTCTGAGAAAAGGTAATATCTGGCCAGGTGAAAAGGGAGAATTGAGATACAAATTGATAAATAGATCAAAAGAACAGGTGAATGAGATTACTAGTCAGGGGCATCCAGAAAATAAAGCAGAGGTGGAGAAGAAAATAGAAGTTGTCTCTAGAAAAACAAAGAGAATTTTGAAGCCAAATCAAAAATACAAGTCGCCTGAGTGGGCTTACATTATCATTCCACCTGTAGTTGAAATACATAGTAGCAGTCAGGAAGAAATTGAGGACTACAGTGACAATGATTAAAGTACTAATCAGTTAAAATTAAGGTTTTTGTTTTTGGCATAAGGCTGAAGAAATTGTGTTAGGAGACACTAGGTCAAAGAAATTGTGTTTAGTTGGAAAATAACTTGTGACGTTAGGTCGAAGAAAAGTTGTTAGAGGGTTTAAAAAAAAATTTAAAAAGGGGGTGTTTAAATTTTAGGTTTTACATTTAGACATATTTAAAAAAAAATGTTTTCTTTTTCTGTGATAAAGCTAGTGAAAATGTCTTTAGTCCTGAAACGTAGTGCCTCGAAATGTTCCATTTTTAAAAATTGCTGCAAGATGACTCTGATGTGTATGCTCATATTAATTCTGCTCTGGTTAGTTTTAGCTGTCATCTTTCCTTTCGGGATCGATAAGGAGATGTACAAGGTCAATATGACAAACAAAGCTTTGGTTAGTCAAGACAAACATAGTGCAACAAACAAAGCTAACAAAGTTATTGATCACAGACCAGAGGCTCATTAGGACAGGTCTGTTAGTGATTTTTCAGCAATACTTTTTCAAGACTTTTGGGCGAATATGTTAAGGTTATGAGTGTCAAAGATTGTTATATTTGTGTAAAGTTGCCAGCTTCTGTTTCTGAGGGAGTGACATATAATATGCTTCCTCTTACTTATGGCATAACTTGCAGTGTGATAGCTAGCTTATTTTATCAGACAGGTCGTTTGGAGTATTACTATTCCAATTACGATGAAATTTTTGCTAACCTGAAAGTTGAGAGGGCTTTAAATAAACACAAACAAGCTAAACAGATGAGGGAATTCTTTTTAGTCACTAATGAACTTACCTATGAATATGCTTACAGAAATAATTTAACCTGCAAATTGAGGGCTGAAGAAAAGACTTTCCTGAATCTTGTTGAGGAAAGGAGGGCAATTTATAAAAGAAATGAGATAGTCAAAAAGACTAAATCCAAATTTTGGCAAAAGGAGGATGAAAAGTTTAATGGCAAATCTTTTGATAATGTTGCAATTCACATAGACAAACCAATTAGTGGCACGCTTTGCATTAGAAGAGGTAACACACTTTTTGATAATTATTTTGTAGGAGCTAGCAATTGTGAAGACACTTATCAGATCATGGGGGGTTGGGGATTCAAAGGTGGCAAAGACCCAATTTTTCCTGGAATTTATTTTTTCTGCGGAGATAAAGCCTATTATAATCTCCCGGATCATTGGTATGGGACGTGTTTTGTTGGTCTTGTGTTCCCAAAAGTTTTTTTCACGTTGACAGAAATGCAGAAGGTTCATTTGAAATCAATAATCATGTGAACAGATACAAAAGAGAAAGTTTCTCAGAGATTTTAGGAGACATTTTTGAAGCAGTGATACCTTTAGTAGGTATTACCTTGAATACAGGTAGAATCAGAAAATTGTCCACAATAGTTGACAGGTTATCAACTGACACAGCTGGTGGCTTCCAATTAGTAGATACTGAGGTCATTGCAATCAGATCAATGGCAATGCAAGATCGCCTTGCCTTGGATATACTCCTAGCAAAAGAGGGAGGAGTCTGTGGCATTTTGCATGTCCAGCACTGCTGTACATATATCCCAGACGAAAGCAAAAACATTGAAATGTACATTAAGAACATCACAGAGATGCATTCGGAAATGATCCCATTAGAAGAGAATGATTTTTCAGAACGTCTTTCCAAAAGATTTCAGGCTATTAAAACCTGGTTTCAAGAAATTGGTGGTTCAGTTCTTGGCAAGATTCTAACACCTTTGTTTGTAATAATTTTTGTGATGGTTTTGATAAAAATCAGTTGTATGTTACATAAGAGGAAGAAGTACATGAAAGAAAAGAGAAGAATTTACAAAATTAGAAAGGAACAAGAGAGAGAGATAGAGCTGGAGGAATTTCGTAGAGCTCAATATGATAGTTGCAAAGAAACAGCTGAAACAAATCTTTAGAAATACTAACACAATGAAATCAAATCATGTTCATTTTAGATAAAAATTTGCTAAATTTTGGGTGTGGTGTGGTGATTTGGAAATCACCAGATGAGGGAGTTGATGGAGCGAGTTTCAGAAATGCATTCATTTCAGCTCGTGAAGTTACACTTCCATAAACGATTAATAATATTAACAAAGATGTGTGTCATGTGTTTATTAATTCAACCTAGATTAAAGTTGCACACACGAATACATGGGTATAACATTATGAGCTCTATGTTGCAGCAAGTATGTTTTTGGAAGCTAACTAATTAACCTTGTTTGTTTGTCTATTTGTCTTATTAATAGCGGTTATTTAATTAATGGCATGTGCTTATTTTATGTATGCTTTTGTCTATGTGATGTGTCTTTTATTCTATACAGGTATGCGGAGAATCCTGCTGGACTAAGTGAAGAATGGTAGATATAAATGCTGCTTTATTTGTTTGCTTCTGCTAGGTAATATAGACTAAATGGGTTAATTATTAGTGGTGATGGGTGGGTAACAGAACGAATTTCATTTCTTACATTAATTATTCTTGTTTGTTTATATACTAGTTCACGTGAAAACGTTTTTGAGGCCTAGTGCATTTCTGATTGAGAAAAATTCTGCTTGGAGAAAAGCAAGAGTCCAAATGTGGTCGAATCCCCTGCCAAAAATTATTATTACAACGAAAAGTGAAACGTGATGAGCTGACTGTTCTTTAGTCAAACAAGGCCAAGGTCAGGAACCGGGAGCGGAGTAGGACAAGCTGAGGAAGCTATGAACTATAATGTTGCAAACTGGAGGAAGCCTCGTAATTCGAAAAGCAAAGGACAATGGACTCTAAGAAAGAGACGGAACTAAGGTTTAGAAAATGTGATAACTTGATGGCCTATCACTTGACAACCAATCGGACTCCAACTTGAGCAGAAAAATATACGTTTTCATAGATTAGTTTAGCGTAGAAAGGTATAAAAACTCTTCTCCCGAAGAAGAGTCGGCTGCTTCTTGCTGACCTTTAGATGGAAGTGTCATGCTGATGGACTTCTCTTGGAGCACGTAAGAGACTTTTAGATCCCTAAAGAATTTTACTCTTTATTCTTTTATATAGCAAGAGTAGTCAGAAACCTAGAATTTTAATGATGCCAAACTGCTATTTTCTATTAAAATTTTACCTTTAAAACGTATTTGAAACTGTCATTACCAATTTGCAAAATTTTAATAAAAATGCTTTAATAAAATTCCGAATGCATTTTATAAATATTAGTTAATAAAACATACTTTGAAATTCAAGCTGGCCTTGTTATTTCATGAGTTTAGGTTACCATTAGCAGATTTAATCGCCTCAGTGGCTTAATTAATCATAAGGTTTGTTAAGGTGTAATGAATTCGTATTACTGCAGTTGTATATAAATGTATATATTTTGTGAATAGGTTAATTAGGTCACATGATTCAGTTGGTCATAATATGTCATGTTAGTTTATGGGCCTTATGAATAATTTGTGGTAAAAGGTAGGTATTGTGGAGTTGGGTAGCGTTGTTTATGGCATATTTTCTATAGGCCACTGGATCACTTTATGAGCATGATTATTGCTTGATGGGAAGATGGACAGGTCGCTGCTACATTAAAAAGAATATATCTCTGTATCCAGTGGTCCTTTCTGTCCCTTTGGGAGGTGATTTGAGGTAAGTCTTCCAATTGGCCCTCAGGGGTATAGAAAGACAATTGGTTCTTTAGGGTTGGGGAGTCTGATTCCAGCATGTGCTAACCCCACCCCATTTAAAAAAACATCTACCCCTGTCCCCAAGTTGTCTTTCTGCTCCTGAGGGATCAAGAATGACAATTGGGGCTCCAGAGGTGGATGTGTGCCTGATGAAAAGAGAGGCAGTCTCCCTCGGTGTTTAACACCTTAGCCGCGGTAGGATTTACCGCGGGCGCTGAGTTTTTTTAAAACCCGCAGTTCATGACGAGCTCAGCTCGTCATGAGTGTACGAGAGGTGTACCTCATGACGAGCTGAGCTCGTCATGAGCGTCAAAGGGGTTAAAAAGGATATCCTTAGTATTGATCCACAAGGGAGCAGATGGACTGTTTAGGCATGATGTTTTGAGATTTATCTCAATGTTCTGGCATACAGCCCCCACTCAACTCTTTTAAAAAAACTTTACCTGGGGTTTAGTGGGCTCTCTTCCCCCTGTAGAGGGCACATTTAACGTTAACTCTTAATTGCCCCACAGGGACAGAAAGACCTTTGAGGTATTTGGTGGGCACTGGGAGCAATTGTCCTTGTCTGTTAGATCACTCCTTCAAAACCTACACAGACATCATAATCTGGTGGGCTGTGAATTTTCAAGGCCCAATGATAGCATGTTCTGGACATGTGCTTAGCACACTGAAGGATGTGCTAACGTTGTGTCCAGAGCATGTGTCTACTACCAAAGGGATTACAATAATTAAAAACCACAACAATTATGGCCAAGAGTACCTAATCTATGTGGCAGAAAATGTGGGAAAAGATTTAAAATGGGGAATAGAGACGTGTTTTCACCCTGGAGCCGATGGGACCCCTATGGGAGTCAGGGAGAGTTTGACTCTCCCAGACTCATCTTGCTTATAGCTGTTTATTTCCCCTCTATGAACAAACACAAGGACTTACCACATTTAACCTAGTTCTCGTAAACTAAGCAGTATATACATATATGCTAACAGCATATGTGCTATTTGCCCATGTGCAAATTGCCTACTCTATACAAATTTATGTTGGCACACTGTGTGATATTCCGATCTGCACTCCTGAAATTCACACAGGTGGTCTATGTTGTGCAATTTGAAGCTTCGCACTGTTTTCCCATAAGTTTTTTACCATGATTAACCATCTGAAATTCTGAGGGGTGAGCATGGGTTAGAAAATTAAAACAAAAAGCACTTGTTCGGTCAGTGCAAATAAAAATCCCGCTTGACTTGGGAATTTGCACCATAATTAATGCTAACATTCAAATCAAATTCTTAATGTTCCATTAAATAAATCTTCAGTGCAAATTAGCATAGACCAAAGGCATACTTCCAAACTCACCTGCCCTTGATGAATGACACTCATTTTCTTATGCACACTCTACTGCCAGCCTCCCTTTTTCAATCAAATTGCATTTGGGCTACATTATCAGATGATAAATAGTAATTGTTCCTACTCATGACCTATATATATAATATAATATAAATAAGATGCAGCTGTTTCTTAATATATGGTTATCAGTTTACCTACCTTCGGGCAAATTAAGTCCTGGTGTGATTTGCCATGATTTATAAACAATAATTTACTCTTGCAAATCCATTTGTAATGTTGAGTGGGCATTAAAGGTTTGAGATGTTCTGGAAAGTTTATGCACATTCACAAACATGGTATCATGTGTGTATAAACATTTCATATATAATAATACACAGAGAGCAAATGCATAAATAGAGTATCTGGTTTTCAATTCAAACTGATTGTAGCTGATAAAACACCACAGTGATGCCATCCTGATTCAAAGAGAGCAGGATAAATCAATTAATCATGGGTTTGTAAAGTGCAAGCTACTCACCTGAAAGAGTCTCAAGGCACTGAGGGAGGGGAGAAGAAGGGGAGAGCAGCGCGCAGATCCAAGCAAGGTTACGGAGTACAATGGAAGAGCCAGGTCTTGAGGTCCTTTAAGAGTTTGGGCAGTGAAGGAGGCTGTTGGAGGTGGAGAGGGTGGGAGTGCCATGCCTTGGCAGCGAGGAGGGAGAAGGAGTGTCCTCCTGCTCTGGTTTTCTTGATGCAAGGTACCGTCACGAGGGAGAGCTGGGTCGAGCGGAGTGGACGTTGGGAGGTGTGGAAGGTGAGGCATTGGTTCAGGTTGGTGGGTCCGGTGTAATGAAGGGTCTTGTGAGCGTGGGTAAGAAGCTTGAAGGTGATTCTCTTCTCGATGGGGAGCCCGTGAAGAGTCTGTGGGTGTAGGCTGATATGACAGTGGTGCAGTAGCTTGAGGACCAGTTTAGCAGCGGAGTTCTGGAGCTTGCGGGTGAGGCTCTTGATGATCCCGGGGTAGAGTGCGTTGCCGTGGTCCAGTCTGCTACTGATGAGGGCATGAGTGACAGTATTCCTGTGTTTGGGGGGATCAAGCTGAAGGTTTTTCGGAGTAGGTGGAGGGTGTGGTAGCAGGAGGAGGTGACAGCATTGATGTGGCAGTCCATTATGAGTTTGGAGTACAGTATGATTCTGAATTTGCATGCGTGGAATATGGGAGAGGGAGGTCCCCTAGGGCAGGGAGCCACCAGGTGTTGCTCCAGGTATCGGACTCCAGGTATCGGACTTTGGGCCCATGATGAGCACCTCAGTTTGGTTCATGTTGAGTTGTAGGCAGCTGTTCTTCAAACATCTGGCGACGGCTTCCATTCCATCCTGAAAGTTGTGTTTGGTGATGTTGGGTTAATTGGATAGGGACAGGATGAGTTGGGAATCGTCTGCGTAGGATGCGGTATTGAGTCCATGTGATCTGACGATGGATGTGAGCGGGCCATGTAGATGTTGAACATGATCGGGTTGATAGAGGAACCTTGAGGGACTCCGCAGGAGGTTGGTGTGGGTTCTGAAAAGAAAGGAGGGAGTCTGACCTGTTGCGTTCTGTCGAAGAGGAACGAGAGGATCCAGGTGAGGGCCTTGTTATTGATTCCCACGTCATGGAGAATGTGGCCTAGGGTGCGATGAGAGACAGTGTTGAATGTTGTAGAGAGGTCTAGGAGGATGAGGGCCACAGTCTCTTCTCTGTCGAGGAGGGAGTGAACATTGCCGGTGGCCGTGAGAAGGTTGGTTTTGGTGCTGTAGTTCTCTCTGAAAACTGATTGGTAGAAGTCGAGGATGTTGTTTTCTTCTATGAAGGCGGCGAGTTGACTGTTGATGACTTATTCCATGACTTTGGCCAGATACAGGGGTAGGGAAATCAGTCTGAAATTCTTGAGGTTGGTGGGTCCACCGAGGTTTTTTTTAGGAGAGGTTGATTTTGGCATGTTTCCAGTTGTCGGGGAAGGGGGTGGCCACAAAGGAGCAGTTGAAGATCAATTGAAGCTCAGGGGTGATGCTGTCTGTGGCTCTGTGGTAGATGTGTGGGGGCAGGGGTCCGTGGGGGCCCCGGAGTGGGTGGTCTTCAGCATCCTCAGGGTGTCTTTGATGCTGAGGGCAGTCCAGCTGTCAAGTGTCAGCTGCGCAGTGCTGGGAACGGTGGGAAACGGTTCCTCGTGGGGGTTGTTGTCGTGAAAGTCATCATAGATGGTCTTGATTTTGTGATGGAAGAAAACTTTTGCAGAGGTCCTGGGAGGGTGGGATATCTGTAGACTCGCTGTTGGGTTGGACGAACTCTTTGATGATGCCGAAGAGTTACTTGCTGTTGTGTGCAGGGGTGGAGATTCGGTCATGAAGAGCTTTCTTCCTTGAATGTTTGATAACTTTGTGATGGGCAGTGGCGGCTGTTTTGAAGTTGTCAAGGGCTGTTAGGGTTTTAGAGTTCTTTCATAGCTTTTCTGGTCATCTGCAGTTGCACCTGAAGTCTCAGAGTTCGGTGGAGAGCCAGCTGGCTTTCTTTGCATGGGGATTGGAGGCTTTCTTGAGGGGGTGATGGTGTTGGCACAGTAGGTGGCCCAGTTGTGTAGAGTGCGAGCGGTGGTAATAGGGTCATCGTTTGTGGTGATGGGAGCGGAGCAACTGAGGGCAGCGGCGAGCTGGTCGTCAGAGATCGTGTTCCAATTACTGCGCTGGAGCTGGTGTGGACATCTGTGGGAGATGTTGGTTTTGAAGGTGAAGTTGACACAGCAGTGGTCCGTCCAGGGGAGTTCGGAGGTGTGGCTGAAGGTGATGAAGCTCCCTGCTGTGAAGATGGGATAGAGGGTGTGTCCTGCTGAGTGCATTGGTTCTGGTACGATCTGCTTGAGTCCTGTGATGTGGAGGTTGTCCAGCAGGGAGGTGGAGTTGGGGTCCTGTCAGTCATTGTTCAGGTGGAAGTTGAGGTCTCAAAGCAGCATGTAGTTGGTGGAGAGGATGGCGTGTGGCGTGATGATGTTGGTGATAGAATCGGAGAAAGGTGCGTGGGGCCTGGGGAGTCTGTAGATGAGGGTACCTTGGAGTGTTGTGGACGGGTTGTCTGAATCTTGAAATTGAGGTTTTCAATCAGGTCTGTGGGCCCATCAGTGTAGATGTTGAGACGAAGGTTGACCTTGTGGGCGATAGTAATGCCTCCTCCAGGGCGGTTGGGGTGATCTTAACGGGTGAACTTGTATCCTTTGGGGATGGCAATCACGATGTCTGGTCCAGAGGTGGAGTTCAGCCATGTTTCAGTGAGGAAGGCGAAAACCAGGGAGGGGCTGTATAGGAGGTCCCAGATTTCCATGGTGTGTCTGTGGACGGAGCGGATGTTGAGGGTGATGCATCACAGGGTTTGGGGTGTGGTGGAGTTGTTGTTGGAGGGAGGTGAAGGGTCGTGGGTCTTGGAGCAGGTAAAGGAAAGGAGGCAGTGACAGCAGGTGAAGCATCCATGTGTGTCGAGATGTTAGGAGAGCTTACAGATGTTGTTCTTGCTGACGTTGAGTTTGTGGTAAGCCAATGAGTTGTAACGCTGGTGGGCTGGAGAACCAGGGTTCCTGGCACTGGTCGTGGTTGGGCCACAGACTGCCACAGATGGCTTGCCTTTGGCACACCTTCGGCGTGCAAGCGGCGTGGCTGCTCAACATCCGCCATTAAGTAGGGCTCAGGGGGAGGGCTGGACAGCTGGGACTCGGGAGCGGGAACATGCAGGAGGGGCAGCAGCTGTGCATGGAAATTAGGAAGACAGAAACAGAAAAGGCAGAGACAAAGGAGAATAAGGAGAAATTCAGAACTAAGAGCAGGAATAAAGAATAAAGAAGAAATACACTGCCAATAGATGATAAAGGAGATATACACAACCAAACAAAGAGTAACAGGCAGAAAAGTAAAATAGCAAGTAACCAAACAAAAGGGACAGGGGTACAGGGCCTTTAACCTGGGTCTGCATGAGAAGCTGAGCGGGGTCAGGCACTTACTGTGGAGCTGTGCACCGAGAGAGCAGTGTTCCGACCAGAATGTAAGCAGCCTTGCTCAATCCGGAGCGCATCGTCTGCCATTAAGACGATGCGTGGAGTGTGGGCATAGTGGGCACAGTGTTGAAATGGTTTAACAACTTTTTAAGACAAAGAAAGCAGCTTACTATGCTGGGGCAGTACTGTTCAGAAGAAGGGGAAGTCCAGTCTGGGATACCTCAGGGCTCTAGTCTGAACCCCATTTTATTTAATCTTTATATGGTCCCACTGATGGAGCTCATATCTTCCTTTGCCATCAGCTCTATAGCATATGCCGACGACACCCAACTTGTCCTAATCTTGGATGAGGACCGGCAATTGCCGAATGTTCTCTGAGAAACTGTTTGAAGGCCACTTTTGAGTGGATGAACATGAATCATCTGAGATGTAACACCTCAAAGACCGAAATGTTACCCTTTGGTAAAAATAACCTGTTCTCCCCCCAAACCTGTTGGCCGATAGAGGCTGAGGCGCCCCCTAGCACCATCACGGCGGCTCGAAATCTAGGAATCAAATTTGACGAGACATTAACCTTCAAACAACAGGCTAGTGAAGTAGCAGGATTGTGCTTTAATGTAATAAAGCTGCAAAAAACACAGTTGATGGACAGAATGTAGAACAATGTCATACATTCACCCCAGTACAAGGATCTGGGCCTAAATCCATCATTTTTTTGCACTCCACACCACCCTGGGTTAGACATTGGCTATATGCAAATCAGCTCTGACCTTGTGCCTCATGGGAACAGTCCAGTCCGAACTACCAAGCCATGTCTTTCCCAGACCGGAATCAAGTATCCAAGGACAGGTTTCTGGCTATCAGCCTTCATTCAGCCTGGATAGCTTGACTCCAGTGGTGTGGAGAGCCTGGGACTCACGTCTGAGCATACCCAGCCCACTCGGGGTGAAAATTGCAAAAAACACAGTTGATGGACAGAATGTAGAACAATGTCATACACTCACCCCAGTACAAGGATCTGGGCCTAAATCCATCGTTTTTTTGCACTCCACACCACCCTGGGTTAGACACTGGCTATATGCAAATCAGCTCTGACCCTGTGCCTCATGGGAACAGTCCAGTCCGAACTACCAAGCCATGTCTTTCCCAGACCGGAATCAAGCATCCAAGGACCGGTTTCTGGCTATCAGCCTTCATTCAGCCTGGATAGCTTGACTCCAGTGGTGTGGAGAGCCTGGGACTCACGTCTGAGCATACCCAGCCCACTCCGGGTGAAAATTGCAAAAAACACAGTTGATGGACAGAATGTAGAACAATGTCATACATTCACCCCAGTACAATGATCTGGGCCTAAATCCATCGTATTTTTGCACTCCACACCACCCTGGGTTAGACACTGGCTATATCCAAATCAGCTCTGACCCTGTGCCTCATGGGAACAGTCCAGTCCGAACTACCAAGCCATGTCTTGCAATTTTCACCCCGAGTGGGCTGGGTATGCTCAGACGTGAGTCCCAGGCTCTCCACACCACTGGAGTCAAGCTATCCAGGCTGATGAAGGCTGATAGCCAGAAACCGGTCCTTGGATGCTTGATTCCGGTCTGGGAAAGACATGGCTTGGTAGTTCGGACTGGACTGTTCCCATGAGGCACAGGGTCAGAGCTGATTTGCATATAGCCAGTGTCTAACCCAGGGTGGTGTGGAGTGCAAAAAAATGATGGATTTAGGCCCAGATCCTTGTACTGGGGTGAATGTATGACATTGTTCTACATTCTGTCCATCAACTGTGTTTTTTGCAATTTAATGTAATAAAGGGCCTCAAAAAATTCTTTACCTTTCTTCCCCTGTCAGCCAGACGAACGGTAGCAGTGGCATTAATTATATCCAGGTTGGATTATTGTAACAGTTTATATGCAGGGGCAAATAAAGCAGCTCTACATAAACTACAAATGGTCCAACATGCTGCAGCAAGATTAGTGCTGAAAATGCCTAGAAAAACCTCAGCCTCTGCAGCACTCGGTATGCTACATTGGCTCCCCATCCAAAAGCGGATCCTATTTAAGGTCCTAATGATAACTTTTAGGGCCTTTCATAAACAAGGGCCACAATATCTGTCTAAAAATTTCATCGGCTATTACCCCAGCCGAGAACTAAGATCGGCAAAAGCCAATCTGATGGTTGTTCCAAAATTCCAGCTTACTACGAGAGGAGGAAAATCTCTAGCGGTTAGAGGAGCTAAAGCCTGGAATAAGCTCCCACACCAAATTCGGGAAATCACTTGCGAAAGTAAATTTAGGAAATTTCTTAAAACCTGGATTTATAGCTTGGCTGACACAACCTGCAAAACCTTGGTTTAGGAGCTAACGCCAATATGAGTATTACATCTTTCATCATCTGGAATACACAAGTCAAAAGCGCCAAGATGCTATTCGGAGTGATAGCGCGCTATAAAAGTTCCCTAAAGAATAAGAATTAAGTAGGGGTCGGGGAGGGCGGGACAGCTGGCAGGCTGTTGCGGGGAGTGGGAACACGTGGGAGTGGGAGGGGCCGTGGGGGCAGCAGTGGCACAGGAAAAAAGGGAGATAGAAACATTAAAGACAGTGAGAAAAAGGATAAATTTATAACTAAGTGCATAAATAAAGAATAAAGAAGAAATACAAAGCCAATGGAGGATGAAGGAGAAATACACAGCAAAACAAAGAGTAACAGGCAGAAAAGTAAAATAGCAAGTAACCAAACAAAAGGGACAGGGGTACAGGGCCTTTAACCTGGGTCTGCATGAGAAGCTGAGCGGGGTCAGGCACTTACTGTGGAGCTGTGCACCGAGAGAGCAGTGTTCCGACCAGAATGTCAGCAGCCTTGCTCAATCCGGAGCGCATCGTCTGCCATTAAGACGATGCGTGGAGTGTGGGCATAGTGGGCACAGTGTTGAAATGGTTTAACAACTTTTTAAGACAAAGAAAGCAGCTTACTATGCTGGGGCAGTACTGTTCAGAAGAAGGGGAAGTCCAGTCTGGGATACCTCAGGGCTCTAGTCTGAACCCCATTTTATTTAATCTTTATATGGTCCCACTGATGGAGCTCATATCTTCCTTTGCCATCAGCTCTATAGCATATGCCGACGACACCCAACTTGTCCTAATCTTGGATGAGGACCGGCAATTGCCGAATGTTCTCTGAGAAACTGTTTGAAGGCCACTTTTGAGTGGATGAACATGAATCATCTGAGATGTAACACCTCAAAGACCGAAATGTTACCCTTTGGTAAAAATAACCTGTTCTCCCCCCAAACCTGTTGGCCGATAGAGGCTGAGGCGCCCCCTAGCACCATCACGGCGGCTCGAAATCTAGGAATCAAATTTGACGAGACATTAACCTTCAAACAACAGGCTAGTGAAGTAGCAGGATTGTGCTTTAATGTAATAAAGCTGCAAAAAACACAGTTGATGGACAGAATGTAGAACAATGTCATACATTCACCCCAGTACAAGGATCTGGGCCTAAATCCATCATTTTTTTGCACTCCACACCACCCTGGGTTAGACATTGGCTATATGCAAATCAGCTCTGACCTTGTGCCTCATGGGAACAGTCCAGTCCGAACTACCAAGCCATGTCTTTCCCAGACCGGAATCAAGTATCCAAGGACCGGTTTCTGGCTATCAGCCTTCATTCGGCCTGGATAGCTTGACTCCAGTGGTGTGGAGAGCCTGGGACTCACGTCTGAGCATACCCAGCCCACTCGGGGTGAAAATTGCAAAAAACACAGTTGATGGACAGAATGTAGAACAATGTCATACACTCACCCCAGTACAAGGATCTGGGCCTAAATCCATCGTTTTTTTGCACTCCACACCACCCTGGGTTAGACACTGGCTATATGCAAATCAGCTCTGACCCTGTGCCTCATGGGAACAGTCCAGTCCGAACTACCAAGCCATGTCTTTCCCAGACCGGAATCAAGCATCCAAGGACCGGTTTCTGGCTATCAGCCTTCATTCAGCCTGGATAGCTTGACTCCAGTGGTGTGGAGAGCCTGGGACTCACGTCTGAGCATACCCAGCCCACTCGGGGTGAAAATTGCAAAAAACACAGTTGATGGACAGAATGTAGAACAATGTCATACATTCACCCCAGTACAAGGATCTGGGCCTAAATCCATCGTATTTTTGCACTCCACACCACCCTGGGTTAGACACTGGCTATATCCAAATCAGCTCTGACCCTGTGCCTCATGGGAACAGTCCAGTCCGAACTACCAAGCCATGTCTTGCAATTTTCACCCCGAGTGGGCTGGGTATGCTCAGACGTGAGTCCCAGGCTCTCCACACCACTGGAGTCAAGCTATCCAGGCTGATGAAGGCTGATAGCCAGAAACCGGTCCTTGGATGCTTGATTCCGGTCTGGGAAAGACATGGCTTGGTAGTTCGGACTGGACTGTTCCCATGAGGCACAGGGTCAGAGCTGATTTGCATATAGCCAGTGTCTAACCCAGGGTGGTGTGGAGTGCAAAAAAACGATGGATTTAGGCCCAGATCCTTGTACTGGGGTGAATGTATGACATTGTTCTACATTCTGTCCATCAACTGTGTTTTTTGCAATTTAATGTAATAAAGGGCCTCAAAAAATTCTTTACCTTTCTTCCCCTGTCAGCCAGACGAACGGTAGCAGTGGCATTAATTATATCCAGGTTGGATTATTGTAACAGTTTATATGCAGGGGCAAATAAAGCAGCTCTACATAAACTACAAATGGTCCAACATGCTGCAGCAAGATTAGTGCTGAAAATGCCTAGAAAAACCTCAGCCTCTGCAGCACTCGGTATGCTACATTGGCTCCCCATCCAAAAGCGGATCCTATTTAAGGTCCTAATGATAACTTTTAGGGCCTTTCATAAACAAGGGCCACAATATCTGTCTAAAAATTTCATCGGCTATTACCCCAGCCGAGAACTAAGATCGGCAAAAGCCAATCTGATGGTTGTTCCAAAATTCCAGCTTACTACGAGAGGAGGAAAATCTCTAGCGGTTAGAGGAGCTAAAGCCTGGAATAAGCTCCCACACCAAATTCGGGAAATCACTTGCGAAAGTAAATTTAGGAAATTTCTTAAAACCTGGATTTATAGCTTGGCTGACACAACCTGCAAAACCTTGGTTTAGGAGCTAACGCCAATATGAGTATTACATCTTTCATCATCTGGAATACACAAGTCAAAAGCGCCAAGATGCTATTCGGAGTGATAGCGCGCTATAAAAGTTCCCTAAAGAATAAGAATTAAGTAGGGGTCGGGGAGGGCGGGACAGCTGGCAGGCTGTTGCGGGGAGTGGGAACACGTGGGAGTGGGAGGGGCCGTGGGGGCAGCAGTGGCGCAGGAAAAAAGGGAGATAGAAACATTAAAGACAGTGAGAAAAAGGATAAATTCATAACTAAGTGCATAAATAAAGAATAAAGAAGAAATACAAAGCCAATGGAGGATGAAGGAGAAATACACAGCAAAACAAAGAGTAACAGGCAGAAAAGGAAAAAAGCAACTAAACGGATGTCAGGGGCACAGGGCCTCAAACCGGGGTCTGCAGGTGGAGCTGAGCGGGGCACTTACTGTGGAGCTGCGCACCAAGACAGTAGAGTCCCAACTAGAAGATCCAGCACCTTGCTCAATCCAGGGTCCGTCATTAAGTAAGAGGAGGGTGGGACAGCTGGCAGGCGGGCGCGGGGGGCAGGAACACGCGGGAGGGGCTGCAGGGGCAGCAGCGGCGCAGGAAAAAGGAGACAGAAACAGAGAAGGCAGAGAGAAAAAGGAGAATGAGAAGACAGTCAGAACTAAGAGCAGAAATAAAGAATAAAGAAGAAATGGAGGATAAAGAGAAATACACAGCCAAACAAAGAGTAAGAGGCAGAAAAAGATAATAGCAAGTAACCAAACGTCAGGGGCAGGGGCACAGGGCCTCAAACCGGGGTCTGCAGGTGGAGCTGAGCATGGCACTTACTGTGTGTTAGCTGCCAAGCTTCCTGTACCCTTTCATTGCCTTGGAATATAAAGACTACCACTCCCATAATGCAATAGATTAGATGTTGGGTTGTGTGCCTTCCCATAAGGCTCTGGTGAAAGGTCAGCTGACTGTGTTAGCTTATAAGCTGTGAGCGGCTTGTCCCAGGTGCTTGGCTTTACTTCCTGTGAGGACCACACCCTTCCCCTGTTGGATTCCCTCCTCTGAATTCCTTTCCCTTGTTGGTTTGTGTACTGGTGCTTTTTCTGAGGAACTCGTTCGTAGAGAGCTTTCCTGAACTTTCTGTTTACCTGTTTCAGAGCGCAAGGTAGCACTGTTATTTATTTCCTCCGTGTTTTACTGCCTGACCTTTCTTTGCCCTTTGAGCGCGAGGACGCACTGATTCTACAATAGTGCTACTTTCCCGAGGAGTGTGTAGCCGTGCTCCTGCTGCTTTCCTTTCTCCCGGCTTCGAGCGCGAGGACGAAGCTGCGCTCTAGCTGATTTCCCGGCTTCAAGCACGAAGATGATGCCACGCCCCAGCTAACTTCCTTCGGGCAATAACCACGCCTCACACCAAGATGGGGTAAAAGGCCGCTTTATTGGACAGGTAGGCAGTACAATATAAATGCATACATATCATATACAACATTTACCAAGCTAACACCCGCATCCCCTAAGCCCTGACGCCCTAACAACTATTTCCCCACCTTGTTCGTCCTAAACCTCCTCCCAAAACGCCTATCTCAATCTCCTGCCTACCTCTTGACTCCAACTTCTCTCCCCTGCTTCCCTCTGCCCAAACCTATTCCTAATGCCCCAACCCTTCCTGCCTGTCTTGATTTCCTCCAAATCTGCCACCAGGAAAAACCCTATCACAGGTGTTTTTCCTGCCCCCCCCCCATTAGTCCGCTGGCATGATAGAAATGTTATGTAAAAAACCACTGTCGCCAAACAGGAGCATCTTTATTATATGAACAATAAATGAAGAAAAACATGAAAAATTGTATTCTCGCTATAACAGCCAAAACACATTATCTCAATACAGATGTACCCAGAAGAAAAAACCCCGCCACCCCCAAAACTCAGAAATTGTTCTATAAGGGAAACTAATAAGCACATTAGCAGAAATTTACCAAGAAAAAGAGAAAAAGGAAAAGGGGAAGCAAGAAAAGAAAAAAGGGGAAAAAAGGTGGGGGGATGGGGAGGGGGGACGGGGGAAAGGTGAATAAACCGTGACGAAAAAGAAATGTAGAGATAAAAGGAATAAAATGTCAGCAAACAGGCAGTGCTATTGAAAACAAAACGTATACAGGCACACTGTCGCTATAACATCAAAATCTTCAACACCATGGATTAATATTCAGAATCCCAGCAATCATTTCTTTTATGTTTAGCAAATAAATCTTGTTACCAATGAAAGACAGATGAACCCCATCATGCCTAAAGAACTGGAAATCCGCCCTGTTAACCTCCTCATGAACCAGCCAAAAATGTGATTTATAAAACAAAAACGTTCCAAATCGCGATTTACTTTTCTGTGCGCTCTTTCCACAGCAATAAGGCTCTCCGCTTCTCTCCATACTCTCCAAGGCAGAAGCGCTGTCAGGATGAGTCCTGATTGTGGCCATATCTTTATAAAAAGTTCCAGATCTGTTTTCATGTCAATCAACAAACCCAAACCTGACAATTGGACTAAATCATTCTCCCCGAAATGCATCAAAAGGATATCTGCCTCGGTAGCGCCCATTTTATGAATGAATGGCCGATGAGCCAAACTTGCTTGCGGGAGAACTCCACACCTAGAAAAAAATGACAATTAATATCCTTGAAATCAAATTATATGTTCCAATTGTCTGACATAATGTAAAAAACAATCGGAAGACCATCTCCCCAATTTTTTAATGTCACCCACAGAAAAGCCCCACCTGGCCGCTTCGGAGGCCGCCCCAATACGAAAAGAATGTGTACCAAATTGTTGGGGGTCCTCGCCAATACTCTCCAAAGACTTCCTAAGAATAGCTAGTAATTGTGGAGCTGTAAGTCAAGAGAAATTTTGATGGCGAAAAAGAAATTTGGAAATGCACCACCTATGCTCAAAAATTCAGACCAGGCTTGTAAAGGGCAAAAAAAACATCCTATAGCCTGCAAAATAACCGTAGAACATTTACCTGTCTGATCGTTTTTTGACTACTCTAAAAAGATTTCAATGTGTGAAGTAAATCTTGAAACAATGAAAGTCTTCAAGTCATCATGAATAGCAGTACCCAGTAGCTCTGACACCCTGAAAGCCCCAAAAAAGAGCCATACCATGCACAATTTGATCAAATGGAATTCAAATTCAGAAAAACAAATATTGGGAAGAACCATGATAATCTTAGCTAACAGCTGTAGGGATATAGGTTCTCGTTGATATGAACCCTGCTTTCTGGACTTAGACCAACTTTGTAGTATGCGTTTACCCATCTCACCTGCTGAAGGCTCATATCCCCAGCAATAGTGGTCGAGGAAATGTTCTTCTTAATGTTAAGCATAATGAAGTTTACTACATCGTCTCTACGCTGCCGTAAACGCAATCCATTGCAAATTCTAAATGTAGCACCTGACCCTAAAAATTCCAGCCAAGCTCTTCTGTAAGCCAACTTGGTGCTTTGTGCTAGAGAGTTCTCGACGAGCTGATAAGCAGTCATATCCCCAAACTCCATATCTCGCTGGGAATGGGATTCCTTCTCAAATCCGCTCCGAGCACCAAACCACAGAATCTCTCCCACTGAAAACGAGACAGGGCATCCGCGATATTATTTGCTATGCCTGCGATGTGTTTGGCCTTGAAAACAATGTTAAATTTTAAGCATCCTATCATAAAGATCTGTAACAACTTTACTAAATTCACCACTGTTTTGTTGTCAACATTAAATAATACTGTTTTATTGGCCAATTTGTAACCCCATACGGTAAGCGCCACTATGAGTGGGAAAAATTCCAAAAAAGCGTTGCCCTTCTTCCCGGCAACCCAATTGTCAGGTCATCTCTCCGCACACCTCTTAACATCCCAAAACAGGCTGAAACCATGAGCGCCAGAAGCGTTAGAAAAAAGTTGCAATTACCAAACTAATTCTTCACCCAGCGACCAAAGTGTTATGCCAAAGTGTTATGCCATCAAAATCAGCTCGCATATTTGCTGTCACCCTAAGTCTATGGTGTGGGAGTTTCAAACCAGACATAGAGAACCCCAATCTCCTGCAAAAAGACCTGCCAGCGCGTATGACTTTACAAGCAAAGTTTAGATGCCCCAGTAAACATTGAGCTTCCACCAAAGTAAATTTTTGTTCAGAGCGTGCATGTTCTAAAAGGCCTGTGATTTCTGCAATCTTCTTTTTATGAAGCCTAGCTTGCATCGTGATAGTGTCAATCTCTATGCCCAGATACATAAGGCAACAACAAGGGCCCTCAGTTTTGTCCTCTGCTAAAGGCACTCCCAGTGTCTCTGCAAAAAGTTGAAAGTCGTGTAAAGCAGCTGTACATTGTTGTGAATTAGCTGCGCCCATAAAAAGAAAATCATCCAGATAATGTGTAATGCCTTTGTGCCCTGTGTGTAACGAAAAACACCACTGAAGAAAATAAATAAATGCTTCAAAAAGTTTGAATGATATGGGACAGCCCATAGAAAGGGCATTATCAACGAAATATTTACCTTCAAAAAAGATGCCTAGCAACAGAAAATCCGATGGATGTATAGGCAACAGTCAGAAAGTGGATTTAATATCGCACTTAGCTAACTGCAACCCCTCATCCATTTCTTTAATCATAAGCAAAGCGGATCCACTGACTCAAAATGTACCATGGAATCCTCTTTTGCAATGAAATCGTTAACCAAATAACCTTGCGGCCATGATAAATGTTGAATCATGCTGTATTCTCCCTCAGCCTTCTTTGGTACAACACCCAATGGAGACACAATTAAATTTTTCAAAGGGACCCGCAATCCGGCCTTCTCGAACCTCTGTCAAAAGTTTCTCCCGAACTATGTGTGGAAAAATATTTGCGGATTTTTAATTCTGTGCAAACCTGGGACTTCTTGGGCCTTGGTAACCCAGCTTGAAACCTTCTTGAAAACCCCAATATAGCAGAGTAGCATCCTGGGTATCTGGATATAACTGCAATCAGTCACTTAAAATGTCCACCTTGATTGGTGTAAAAGCCCTTGTTGCCAAACTGTGGTGTAAACCCTCGTCCTCTGCCTGGAAAACTGTTCCCCCAATGTGTCTGTTCCCCGAAACATTGTGTGACTGCATGTTTACCCCCACATCTGGAACATTCGTGCTTGTATTTGCATGGATTCCTAACGCAGTAGCCTTTGTTGAAGTTCCAGCAACCACCGGACAACATGGTTTGAGGTCTGTTCCATACCCCCACCCCCCCACCCCCGGGGTGGGCCTAAACTGAAAGGGCCGGTAAGCTACCGCCAAACCACTGGCCTTGTGTAAAGATGGGGGTGGCCTTTGAGGGTACATCCATTGAACCCAAAGCTCATTGTCAACCTACCCCCAAGGCTTGTATGGCATCAATGTTAACGGAGCCCTGAACTCTTCGTCATAATGGATCCATGCGTATCCACCAAATTCATTTGCTGCCTTCCTAATGATATCAATATACTTAAAAAGAGAGACCGATCTGTCAGCAATTTTTTCACAATATATGCTACCAAATATGAGAAAAGCAGAAGTCCACGAATCTATATTGGTAGGGACCCTCCGCCGTTTTAAAAGTTCCCAAGCCTCTTCTTTAGAGCCCTCTTTTGCTTGTATCTCCCTGTGAAGAAGTTTAGAAATGTCAATGAGATCCCCTTTCCATATCCTATCCTTCGTAGCCTTGCTCAAATATGCACCCAAAGGCATAGCAACCCCCATATAAGGTAGTAGTTTAAAAATGGTTGCCGTTTTAAGATCAGATTCTGCTTTGTTTTCAGTCTCTTTAACTATTAATGTTGGAACTATGTCAGACACTGTACCCCCTTGTTTACCATAATGTGTGCCACCCTGCAGAGAATCCACATAATGTGCCCCATCAGTACCCACGCCCTTGTCCATTCTTATGCGTTTCGAAATCCGTACTTGATTCTCACCTGACTTATTCAGAGCTTGGTATTCTGCCACGAAACCGTGCTTCACCCTTTTGTTCTGTTTTTTCCCGTGGGCTCCAGAGGTATCATTGTCCGTTCTGTTATTCTGCAAAAAATAGAAGCTGGACAAGTCTTTAGTAGACCCCCCCGCACCCTCCAAATTTTGGGGCAAAGCAACTTCCCTGTCATCAGTCTCCGACAGTTCCCCTTCTTCTAAGGAGACAGTGTCCTCATCCCGTGAAAAAGATCCTACCCCCCATCCTGACTTAACCTACCACCCCTACCACTACTACTGGGTAGCTCCTCGTCCCCAACACCACCATCAAACTCCCTCCAATTCACCACTTTCTTAAAGCGAGCCGTTCTCTTGTCCTCCAAAGGTGTTGGAAATGCCGCTGAAACTTTCCATGTGTTCTGACTTCTGGCGGTGCAGGACGCCTGATGCCTGTCTGTTACACTCTCAATGCCCTTTTTTGTGCCTGACTGTATTGTGCCCTCGTGGGACTGCAAAACGCCTGATTTTGCAGTCGGATTCCTACAGCCCCCTTGCAATTTCAGTAACCTGCATCCGTCCGAAATATCCTGTGGAATCCATATCCATTCGCCTTGCCCTTCAAGATATTTGGAACAGGGCCCCTGCATCACGCCCATCTGAGCAGCAATGTCCTTTGAAGGAGTAACCATGTGTACTGGACCTGTAATGTCAGTAGCCTTATCAGACACCTTAGCGTTGTGTATGGGTAACGACTGTCCACATTTAAAATTTGGCAAAGAAGCATCCTGTCCCACAATGACATCCCCATGTTCATTGGATATCATGGGAGATAAACCCCTGTCCATCTGTACTGCCTGAGAATAAACAGATTCACTAGACTTAAACCTGCAAAAAATACCAATTTTCTTAGTAACATCAACTGTATTAGCAGGCAAGCTGGGCCTATTCTCATCCTGGCAATTAGATGGAGTGTTCTGCACATGAGAGTGTTTTTTAGAATAAACCTGTGTCTGCGCTTTGCTCTTTTTAATATCGACCATCTATTTAGTTTAGGAGAAGGTACTGTGGTTGTTCGTGGTCTTTCACGCCTTCCTTTCACTTTAATGAACTCACTGGTTGACTGGGACTCAGGAGCTTGTAACTGCTGCAGCTGTGAGTTGCTGTTCTGTGAAGTCTGTATTTGCGAGGGCTTGCCTTTCTCTGACAATGACGGCGATCCCTCACTCGAAAAACATGCAGCAACAGCTGCTGAAACGCCTCCTGCCGCCCGCTCCCCCCGCTCTAGGCCGACCCACGCCTGTGACAGCGTGCCCGTCACAAGCAGGACTTTTCTCTCGGTGGCTGCCAACATACGGAGCGCTTCCCGCACTGAAGCGGAGGCATGCTCCATGACGAAATTTAATATGCGCAAAATATTAAATTAACAAGATGTGGAGCAAACTTCCACACGCCTGCCTCCCCTTCTCGAAACTACGACACGCACGATGACGCTAGAGCCTACCGCTCGTGTCTCGTGCCCCCTGTCCAATCCTAGCTGTCCCCAACCACATGCAGCGTAGGGGCGTACCACCGCCTGAAATCGCCCCGGGGTCAACACTCTGTGAGTGTCACCCCCAAGAGCCCATTCTCCTGGCTTAGAGCACAAGGACGAAGCTGCGCTCCTGCTGCCTTCATTATTTCTCTGAGTAGAGCGCAAGGAAGAGGACACACAGTCATTTATTTTTCTTTCTTTCATTGGATGAGCTTCAAAACGTTCTGAGTGCAGATCATTGGGTCAAGCTAACAAACTGCTCCAAACTAGTGCGTTGGTATACTATTTTTTTTTTACGTTGTTCTCACTCTGTTGCTGCCCTAACTGCATGGCCTGCGGAAACATTGTAGCTCCTGGGACTCTGCACTCCCCTTCTGTGTTTCTTGATCGCTCTTTGCAGTACTAAAGCCTGTAAGCAGCATTGCATCTGCAGAAGAAGTGGTAACTAGAAAAAGGGGTTCTGAAGAATCAGCCACGGGATGCCAGTTATTACCTTTGGAACAATTGTCACAAGGCAGACGTTTGAATCGAAACAGCCTAATTGTATGCCACTTGCTTCATGACTGGAGTATACACAAGTCCAGAATTGATTTTTCTGTTTGATTACTTTTTGTTTTGCCATTTGGGAACAGCGCTTTTTATTCAAGAGGACTACTAGTGATCACCATAGTGAGTATGTGAGGATGCACAAACCATGTCCTAGTTTATAGCGGCCTAGAACTCCTGTGTTCAAGTATTGCTTCCTTTTTTATCTGTCCCTCTCTTCTAATTTATTGCTACAGGCTATCCACCCTCAGAGTCGTCCCTCCTTTCCATAGGATTGGCCTGGATATTCCTTGGTGGTCCTGTCTCGTCTCTTTGCTCCCTAGGGATACTGCCCTCTCCTTCTGCCTATTGCCTTTAGCAGGAAGAGACTGTATCTCAGGGGAGAGGAAAGACTCACGCTTCGCTCCCGTGGATATTGGATCTTCTGTTTAGAGACATGACCCTACGGCACTGTGGAGCTGTGCGCCGAAAGAGCAGAGTCATGACCAGAAGGTCAAGGGCTTTGCTCTGCTTTTCTTTCTGAAAACTCATGCATCAGTATTGTAACAACAAAGATCACTTTGCATCTGGTTCAGGGTTGTGAAAAATACTTTTGCAAATGCCTCTAGAATCAATATCCTTATGTTATGTTATGTTATACCGCTCTTTTAGAGCGCACGGCTACCCCAAGGGGTGTCCCGGCGCTTTGACAAAGAGGCCTGAAAAACCAAAGAAACACAGTAACAGCGAATCACAACGATCCTAGAAACTTAAGTCAGAAAGAGCATAGTCTTTAGCTCCTTTCTAAAAGAAAGGAGACTATTGGCTTTGCGGAGAGTGATGGGGAGCTCATTCCAACGGCATGCCGCCACATATTGGAAGGACCGTCCTCCCAACCGGGCACGTCTGATAGACGGTACATCCACTTTAGCCAGCTCCGCTGACCGCAACATCCTCCGCGGCGCGTAAAAAGCGACGCGCTTCCTGATGTAATTCGGACCCACTGAGTGAAGGGCTTTAAAAGCCAACGTGAGGATTTGAAAGACAGTTCTTTTCGCGATAGGTAGCCAGTGCAGCCTATTTAGCAGCTCTGAGGCTCTTGCTCTCCGTGGCAGGCCAAATATGGCTCTTGCCGCTGAGTTCTGCACTATTTGCAGTCTTGCCAACAAATATTTGGGCAGTCCTGAATACAACGCGTTGGCATAGTCGAGACGAGACCCTACTAACGCCTGGACAATAATTTTTTTATATTGCAGGGAGAGCAGTGGAAGAAATTTTCTAAGCATCTTCAGGATGCCGAAACATTTCCCTGATAACCCCATAATATGGGGTCTAAAAGAGAGGTCGTCGTCACACACTACCCCAAGGTTCTTAACTTGGGAAGACGCCTTCTCCGGTGGGAACATGTCCTGAGGCCACCACGATTTCCAACAGGGGTCAGGGGCACAACCAAAGAAAAGCAGCTCAGACTTATCTGAGTTGCATTTCAGGCTATGCCGCTGAAACCACGCAAAGACCGCACTCAGACGGCCTTTGATTCTGTCTTCTAGGTAACAATGCACCCAACACTCCTGTTAATTTTCCATTGTGATGATCTAAATAGCATGCAATGTGTACCGCATTCCATCTGTCGAAAGGATTAGGGAACACACAAAGAACATATTCAGGAACCATACACATGGTTAAAGGTTCTATGCACCAGTTTTGCTGTGACTGCCATGCCATTCATGGAATTCTTTGATTCAAGAAATCTATGAGTTGGTGTAAGAGCAGATAAACACTACTCTGCTCTCTTAGCATGTGCGTGGACAGCATGATTTTAGTTGCAAGTACCCCGGGGTTTGAGCCTATGCACTATGCACTGGCATGATACAGCCCGAGTGTGTTACCTTTACATATGACTTTTTTACATCACAGTAAGTTCATTATTTTTATACATCACAGATAAGATCAAAGGCTGTTTTCAGTACCTTTACATAATTGTACTTACAACATTGGTGAGTAATTTTTTTTAATATTGTTAGGTGTTTTTAAGTGTCACAACAATATATCTATAGGTAAGTAAACCCCAATGCACCTAAGGCCTACACATACTTCTTCGACTCCATTCTCACATTTCAGACATTCAATGAAAGACTGACATCCTATGAAAGACCCACAATGCACACACGATAAATCTAGATAATGGCTGATGCAATGATTGTATTGATAGGTCCTATTGGAGGTGCACACCAGGCACTAGGTCTGGCTATCACTGTACCCATTAAAAATATGGGGGCATATTAGCAAGAACCACGTTAAAATGATCGCTGTTTTAGCGGCAGGAAACTGTAGCTAAAACTGCGATAATGGGCTTGCTAATATGCGCTATAGAATTCCATTATGTCAAGTGGAAAAAGTATTTTATTTACTTAGCTTCCCAAAAAGCGGACATTGTCCTTTAACCAGAAACCCATCTCTCTGATACGGAATACTCTAAGCTCTAAAGACATTGGGTAGGGGCAGGGAAAGGCTAGTTCTAAGCCTACAAGCATGACTGAACAAAGAGCATTAATATATCTGATATCACTTATGGAAACAAAAAAGGTGCAATCCTCCTACATAAGACTCCGAAAGCAAAAACTTTGCAAACTTGGTTTAACACAGAAAAGAAATATATCTTTGTTGAAATCTCAGTCCAGAGAAATAATCTTGTCCTTGGCTCTGTATAATCCAGTAACTCTCAGAAGAGTGACTGTTTTTAATCTCATCAGCAGTCTGTGCACAATACTTTCCAGGTCTCGACTCTTATTGGAGGTGATTGGAATGTAGTAGCAGATATGATGCAGGCAAGTTCGAGAAGATCAGACTTAACTAACAACAGAGCCAGAAATTCTCTCAGACATATATTGTCTGACCATGGGCTAACTGATCCATGGTGACTGATACACCCCAAGGCACTGAGACGAGGATTATTTCCTCCCTTAACAGTTATGCTGTGTTAGCAAAAATACAAAACTGCACGATTAGCTCTATGGGTTTGTCAGATCACCCTACATGGATATGTCTTTCTGATTTTCAGCTCATCGTTCCAAAATCCAGGACGTGGCATATACACACACTTCAATATCAGCAGGTGCAAGATAAACAGAAACTCTGGGGCATATTAACAAGTGGCAGTCATAATTATTGCTGACCGCTGTTAGCATTGTATTAACAGCTCTTAACGCCATGGAGATAAAAATCCCAGCGATAGCGGAAATTATCGCAGTTTTCAATGGAATGGCACTGGTTTTCCAGCGATATTCCAATGAAAATGGCGATAACCTTGTTGATGGGGCAGGGTAATCTAAGCCAGGTAATCCACCTCCCATTGGATTACATGGCTAAGTCAGGTCACAAGCAGGCGTTAGGAAAGTAGCGTTAACTGTGGTTAGTCTACTTTTCCTAACACTCTTAGCAGGATAGGGAAAATGTATGCACATAATTAGGAGTGCCATAAAGGAGGCGTCATGAGGAGAGACAGCTTCTGTGTCAGTCTGATAGCCCTCCTCCATTTCCTGCAATTTGGGGTTCACAAGTGGTGACTTTGGCCAGGGGGAGCATCCTAGGAACCTAAAGAATTAATACCCTTACCCAAATTCCATTTTTATAAATGTTATAATTTTTCTTCCTCCCTGGCTTTAAACTATTTCTAAAATAATGCCTTGAGAATGTGTACAGATTCATTGAGGAACGTAAGCCCTCACAAGGACAAGGGCACACAAGGACTGGGCCATGGGCAGGGGACTGAGGTGACATTTTTTATAAATTGGTTTATATTAATAGATGTTGCTTCTTTTTACGGTAATGATTTTAATTAATTAATTAATAAAACAGTTCAAATTCATAAAAAAAAAGCATATTTTAGCATTTAGGAAATGTGTTTTAATAATTTTTAGTATCCACTTTACCAGTTGAATTTCATAAACTTATTAATGATGATATTTAGGAGAATGTGGTACAGAGAGCACATTTTGATAAGTATTAAGAAGTGAGTTACATAAGATGTAATATTTAGAACAATCAGATTGATTTAAAATGTTTTTTATGCAGTTCTGTAAAGGATAACAATGTATTGCCTTGATATACCCCTTGCAAAAAGATAAAGAAAAAACTGTTTTTCAAAAACATGGCATGTTTTATATGTTGATTATAACAAAGAAATGTTTATCGCATTAAGGGGCACATTTACTAAACTTTCACACAACCCAGGGCAGCAAGCCAAGTTTCTGCAGTGCGTTGTAGGAAAGAGAGAGGGCAGAAATGCTCCTTATTCACAAAGATATGGAACACTTCTGCTCTCTCCTTTTGCAGGCAGCCTACAGCCAATGCAACACGATCAATAAGAACTGCAAACTATTTTGGGATACTGAGAAAAGGTCCAGGCTTAGGGCTGCTCCATCCAACACTCTGTGTTGCAATATACCCAGCAACGAATGGGTGACTCATTTCATATCCATCTATCAGGGGGACTACAACTCTCCTAAGTGCTACAGCCCCATATATTTAATTGATAACTCAGTCAAGATCATGGGCAGAGGTTTTGTTCCCACTTTGAACTATGGGAGCACAAACATAAGATTCTGAGCCAGTGCCAATACAGATTTCTGACAGGGCTGGGTACAGTGGAGCAGTGCCTAAACGTGTATCTTATTTTTGGCAAGTATAACATTGCAAAGCAATGTACACTGTACTTGTCCTTTATGAACCTCTCAACAGCTTCCAGCTGTGTCAGTTGCACAAAGCTCTACCTGCTGTTGCTAGACCTGGGTGTCAAGAAGGCTCTGATGAACTTCCTTTGTATTCTGCATAAAAACTTAGTTGTTAAAGTCTATTTCGGCCCAACTGGGTAGATGTCTGAGCCTTTTTCACTTGCTAAGAGTGTGCATGAAAGCCGAATCCTTGCCCCTTTATTACCTATATTAACAATTTTAATTCTTCTTTAGTGAGTGCTTCAGAAGATGTTCCCAAGATTGGGAGCTCATCTATTCCAGACTGATTGGGCCTTTTTTAACCTTCATGGGTAATCTGAATTTAGCCATGGATTTTGGCAAGTCTTGCATTATGGCATGTGGCCCAGGCAGATTTAATATTCCCAAATGATTGGTTGGTAATCACACCTTGAGTAGATTTAATAGCCTCCCTTATCTGGGAGTAACCTTCAACTCCTCAGGAACCTGGCAGCCACAGATAAGAAATCCCTGTTTTAAGTTAAATGAAGCAACATGAGCCATATTTCACCTCCTACAGTCTGCAAGAAGAAGCACAACCTCTCTACTGCTTCCTGTCTATAAATCCCAGTTTAATGCAGCAGCTTGGTAAGAGCAGGGGCTTGGGGGTAGTCTAAAGCCCTCTCCCTTCAGATAGGGTAAAATCATATATGCAGGCAGCTCCTTCCCCTTTCTCCAACTATATGTAACTATGTCATCCACACAGCACTACCGTATTGATATTGATATTTATGTAATTTATAAAGTTCTCAAATGCCTGAGGGCGTCTTGGTGCTAGAATGAGCAAGGTTCACAGCCGAAGGAGACTAATAGCGGAGTTCCAAAAGCCAGGATTTTAGTTGTTTCCTTAAACAGGTCCAATTGGACTTATTTTTAAATGCAGAAGCAATTTGTTGACATATAGAAAAACACAACTTCTACCTTTTTAATGTAGCAAATCAAAGGTCTCTCCACAGTGTATACTATGGAAGTTTTTCTGGACCTGTGTTGTTCAAAGATTTGTGCAGCCTACTAAGTGTCTTAAAGGCTACTCACTGTTTGAATGGAAGCCTGTGAAGCTCCGCCAGTGTCTGAGTAACTGATTTGAGTTTGAGTATTTTCTTAAGAAGATGTGCAGCTGCATTCTGTAGTATGTGAAGTCATAGGCGATATATGCAAGGGTTTTTTTCGAAGTACCTAAAAGTAGGAAACAGTAGGATGATTGTTTGTTAATCTGAGCTACAAATGTAAGATTTGTGTTGAAGATCACTCCCAGATTCCTCACTTTTGAGACATGGGAAGGAAGAGGGCACAGACTTTGCAGCTACTAGGGGAGGTTCCAGAAAAAGTGCCTTTCCCTGGAGGACCTTGTTTTTCTCCTGATCTAATTTAAGGCAATTTTGTTTTATCTAAGAGACTTCTTTAACTTTGCTAGATATTGACATGGGTGATGTCTGCATATTAAATTGTAGAGAAGACAAAGGAAAAGAGTTTGGGGCTCAAAGATGACCCCTGAGGGACACCACAGGGTAATGAAAATGAGTTGGATGAGACAGACACAGCTAGCGTGAAAAGAGCAAAGAAGATCAAATGTCGCTTCACCAATCCTTATCCTGTTTAGGCAGTCTATAAGAACAGAGTGGCTCACCGTGTTGAAGACTGCAGATAGGTCCAAACGGGTCACTGCAGCTTTCCTTCATCACTGCAAAACATCAACCATTTTTTAAAATGTCATCCAGAAAATTTAGCCGGGATCATCAATGTCTACCCAAGCTAAATTACTTCTCTAATGTTCCAAATACTACAAATCAAAAACTAAAATCTCTCACTGCTCCCGAGTAACCGACTTTTGGAGTAAAGTATTCACGACAACAGACAAAATCATAGAAATGGACATAAGCTGTACACCGCTGCTGGGTTTACTGGGATACGTTAAGGAGATTCCTCTGGGTGCAAGGAGACTATCAGCGATGCTGCTCTTATTAGCCAAGCGCTAGATTACTAAGAATTGGGGGGAGGGGAATTACAAATCTTCTATAAACTCCTGGATTAGGAGTGTCAAATATTGCCGGGAGCAACTGTCGGTATACTGGGTACACATGCCCATGGCTTCCAGGCCCAAATACATTTGGGGGCCCTTCACAGGATTGTTGAGCAGGCAAAAAACCCACAATGAAGACCCTCACATGGCCAACACAGAACAAAACGCTACACCCCCTGAGTCGGTGACAAACAGGGAGGCCCAGATACAGGTCCACTGAGTGTGCACATGAGACCAAAGCGATCCAGAGCGCGGTTACGCTGAAACGTGAATCAAGGGTAAAATGTATGTAAAAGGTAAAATATTGATGCAATGCACTGATGTTTCCTTCCCAAACTGCTATTGGATTGTTGGCGTGGCTGAAAATAGCAAACATGGGGAAATGATATTGACCACACCTGTTGTTTGCGTTGTTAAAGTAATGATATGCACAGTTAAAATGCTAACGGAACATGTTGTACGTACGAACACGTTGCATAACAAATGCCAATAAATTAATGTATTTTTTTTAAAATCTCTGGACTACGATTTTTTATTTAGGTATATCAGGGGGCCGGATTAAGGGGCACGTGAAAAGGCAATGGGCACAATGCAACCTTTCCACTCCCTCACTTAAATCTAATTTATTTCATAAAAAGTGCCTACCTTGAGTGTTGAACTGGTCGAGCACCAATCCAGAGGAAATTTGGGCAGGAAAAGAGCCAGAGGTTCAAGCGCAAGCCACACTCTGGGCATAGATGGGTGCAGATGGCCTTACCTTTGGCGCGCCGGGGACGCGCCTACTACAAGCTTCTGTGCTGCTCCCTGCATTAAGAGAGCATTGAGCTCTAATGGGCTCCACCACTTCTTCCCTGATTTGTTCCCCTGAATGCAATCAGAGATAATCTTAGTGCGTGAGTTACAAGTCATTACAGAACTTCCCAAACTATGGCAATAAGTGCGTCAAACTTTTAAAAAGGTGCTCACGTTATAACACATGCAAAGTCGCACTATAATTCTTGCCCACTGCTGCTTTTTCTACATGTGCATCTGCACCACTGCCTGCATTAGAAGGGCTTCAAAATCTAACAGGCTTTGGCCCCTTCTTTCCTAACTAGTTTCCCTGTATCTAATCAGAGAGAATCTTAGTGCGGGAGTTACAAGTGGTTACAGAATTTCCCAAATTATGGCAATAAGTGTTCATATGTGCAAAATCATAATGTAAGTCTCGGGCAGTGCCACTTTTCTTACTGACGCATCTGTACCACGGCCTGCATTAAGAGGGCTTCAAGTTCTAAAAGGCTCTCCCCCCTTCTTGCCTGAGTACATAGCTGACCAAGTGAGGATAGGCTCCTTGAAGCTGTGGGTAACTATTTGGACTAATAAGTAGGCAATACTGAATAGGGACATAATACTGCACTGCCTCTCTCTTGAGCGAGCCTTAAAGATCACCTAGATAGATGATGTACAACACACTTTTAAAGAATTAGCATCGCCCAGTTTGCTTGACATGCCTTCTTCTCTAAGTTGACATGGTGTGCAAAATAATGATAGATTGGGGTGTGGCCCAAGTAATTACCATTGGCTGAGATTAACCCGTTGGCTGCTTCGAACGTTCTGCGCCAGTGCTGAACGTTCGAAGAAACGATTGGGGCCGCATCAGCCAACGGACGTGCGCAGCACTACCGAGGTAGTGCTCGCGGTGACCGTTGGCCGACGGCAGCAGCCAATGGGTTAATTCAACCATCCATTTATTTGTATATTTTAGTGTGTCACTCTAAGTGGGACGGGTATACCCACTTTACACGTAAAAGGGGAGAGGGTCTAAGACTACACTCTACCACCCCGAACCCCCGATTATTCTCAGTTAAACACATTATAAGGGGTGGAGAGCACAAAACAACACATATAACGAAACAGAAAGACTCATCTGTTTAGAAAAACTGTCCTCACTCACATACCGAAGTATGTGACATGCTTCATCATTGGGCCTGCTTACAATACGCCCTGGTGTAGCCACACTCAGGGCGGAGCATAAGGGAGGGGAAAAAATGATAAAACACACACAACAAAATGTAAGACCACAAAACTCAACATACAAAGTGATAGAACAGTGCATATCACCAAGTGACTGGAACTAGTGATGCGACAGAAAGTGCCGTTAATGAGGATGTGATTTAAAGCTGGTTTGAGGATACCAACCCAAACTTTATTCCAAGGTTCCCCCACCAGGATTAAAAAGAAAAAGGATGGGTAGTGTCTAGAAGAGAAGATGAGGTTTCTCAAGACACCCCTCCTGGTACTGCTGGTGTCAACATGTTTCGACCGACTTACTGTGCCTGTGCAGGTCACCCCGGTCTTCTTCAGGACTGATGTCGCTCCCAGTACCTCTTATGGCCCCACCGTATTTCGGTTGGTATGCCGAGAACAACACGAGCCGGTCTAACTAGATCCTGGCCCCTCTCGTCACGTGTGGAAAGTACTCTCAGTATTGTAGGAGAACATAAACTAAATGAGGAACACAAAGGAACAGAAATAGTATAGTAGTGCTATACATCCCGGTGATTTCGTGTCCCATCACCGTGTCTTAAAACCACTGTTTGTGTTCCCACTGTGGTCAAAGGTATGATATTCAACCCTCTTGGTTCCTATTCCTGGTATGGAAAATAGTACCCCAGGTATAGGGATCCCAAACAAAACGAACGTAAATAAAATTACTACAGTGCTGCATATATACACGTGTATCACATATCATCACATCCTGTCTCCGTAATTATTGCCAAATCCCCCTCATGCTTCCGTCATCATATTCATATAATTGTGGCGAGGAGTGTTGTTGTTATAGTAAACCAGTACATTGTGCATGGTGACTTGTACCCACTCTGTACTCACCGAGTTTATATAGTATATAAACTAGAAATTATGTCCGGCAGGAGGGTATCCCAGGAGCACAACCTATGTTAAAACGAGAGGAAAAATACTAAGCAAACTCTCCTATCGTTAACAGAGTCTAGGGCGTGCCCCTCCATTAGACCGACTCTCTCCGTGTTAATAGTAATCATTTTGAAAGGAAGGAGCCCTTCAGGTGCTAGTCGATATCCCCCTCGAGCCCACAACCCTTTGCCACCTCCTTACTGTTCCGTAGGCTTGCCCTGTCTCCTCTGCCTGTTAACCGGATCACCGTGAAGACTGCACACAATCCGTGTTGTTAGTATTTTTAAAGGAAAACCCGTCCCCTGTGAACATCACGTACGGCCCACGTGATCACTCTGCCAAACGTGAGGCGTCATGACATACAGGACGGGAGGAAGTCGGGGTGCTGGGAGGTGTAGTTTTTAACCCAAACAACTCGCGTAGTGACCATAATTTCAGGGCTAATCTTCAGCGCAAGTGGAATATCGCCACCCCCCACTATGGCCCGCCAGGATAAATACACGGGTGAAAAAAAACTATTAATGTTCGATTTCCTTTTTTTTCATATGTTTCTTTTCGACCTGATGGGGCCTGAGCTCTTATCTCGATCATCAGATTAAAGTTAATTTAACCAAGTGGTTTTAGAAATAAAATACAATACAGGGGGGCTGTTGACGGATCCTAGTTATGCATGCCATATCAAACAGCCCTAACCTCAGTATTATATTTTGGGTCTTATTTGTAGCAGATATCTTTTGTATATTCTAGAGGGAGCAAGGTCCCGATCGATAGAAAATCTAAAAACTCGTTGGTGTGTCAATGAGTTATAATATCAGCGCCTTTTACCTCTATTGTCTCCCCAGTGATTGCCATGGGATGTCATCATTCATCCCCACTATGTGGCTTCTCAAACGGTAGACCATTTTTGCTCTCGAAGCAATAGAGTTCTCTGTTCATCCTCCTGGTGCCTACCTAGTGGTACCTTCTCTATTACTGTCCATTTTAAATCTTCGATGGTGTGTCCCCACTCTAGAAAGTGTGCTGTGAATTTAGTGTTGGATTTACCGCACCTTACTGTGCTACGATGCTCTGTAATTCTCGTTCGCACCTTTCTGCTAGTCATCCCCACGTACATTTTGTTACAAGGACAGGTGATCAAGTAAATGACCCCCTGAGAATTACAATTCGTGTGGGATCTCTGTTCCCAAGCTGTGAGGAGTCCCAGGTCAATGGACTGGGTATTGCAGGTGAGGTGGCATACAGTGCATGAGCCACACCGCGTGTGGCCCATTATTCTGGGCAAGCCTGCCACAGAGGTGATACCACTCATCCCTGCCGTACCTCTAGGTCTTGTATGTACAAGTAGATCTTTCAAATTCTGGCTCCGTTTGAAGGAGAAGAGTGGTCTCTCTATACTTATGCCCCCAGAATTCAATATTTTCCAATTTCGTAATACCATTTGTCTGATCTGTTGTGACGCTGTATTAAAAGTGGAAATGAAAACTGGTTTGTTGGTCTGGGGTCTAATGGTTTTGAAGAGGAGGGAGTCGCGATTAGCATGTAATGCCCGTTTTCTTGCTTTTTTAATGATCTTGGGCGGATATTCCCTCTGTTTCAGTTTCTGCGTAAGGATGTCGGATTCCAGAATGAAGTCAGTTCTGTTCGAACAATTACGGCTTATTCGGAAGAATTGCCCTACCGGCAGATTCTTCCATAGGGATCGTGGGTGGATCTCCTGAAAGCCAGCAAGGCGTTTTTATCAGTAGGCTTATGAAACACCCTGGTTTTCGGTGCTCCCTCGCTGGGTTCTATCACCAGGTCCAAAAAGGGGAGGCTAGTTTTTGTGACAGTCGAGGTGAAGTGGAGGAAAGGATTTTTGTCATTTAGCCACTCTAAAAAAAAGGTCGACCGATCTTTTGTCGCCTCTCCAAATCACCAGGACGTCATCTATGTAACGTCGCCATAGCCTCAGTTGCGAAACCCAAGGGCCATTAGAATCCAGAACTGTCATCTTTTCAAAGGCCCCTACATATAACCCGGCCAAGCTCGGAGAAAACACACTCCCCATTCATGTTCCATGGGTTTGGAGGTACATCTTACCCTCAAATTCCCCCAAAATTTTTGTAAGGGCTATCTCAGCTAGATGTAGAATAAAAGCTCGCGGTGTTTCATAAAGCCATTCTGCCTCGAACAACAAGGTCTCCAGCATCCTTAAGGTTTCCAACTGTGGAATGTTTGTGTAGAGGGCCTCTATGTCAAGCCCTATGAGGTACTCGGTGTCTGAATCAAAAGAGATATCTTTCAACAAATTCAAGATATCCATAGTGTCCCTCAGGTAGGCTGGCAATTTCTGTACCAAGAGTTTTAGAAAAAAATCGCAAAACTGCGAAAGAGGCTCCAGCAGGGACCCCATCCCCGAGACAATAGGTCTTCCGGGAGGGGGTCTCACTGCTTTATGGATTTTAGGCAGGACATAAAAATACGGAGTCTTCGGCTGTTTATTAACCAAAAACTCCGCTTCATGTCCCGTAATCCAGTCATTAGTTCTGGCCTCTTCAACCATTGTCGTGATCTCCCTAGCGATGGAATCCGTAGGGTCCTCAGTCAGTCGCCGATAAGTCCTGGAGTCAGATAATAAGGGGGTACATTCCATACGGTAAGCATCTAGATCTAGTATCACTGTAGCCCCGCCTTTATCTGCTGGTTTCAAAATGATTTCTTTATTGTCCGCCAGTTCTTTCAAAGCCTGTCTCTCCAGGTTGGAAAGATTAGAAAAATGACGGTGTTGGATTAAATTGGAATTTTCCAAATCATGTACCACTGCCTGCTCAAACGCGGCTATCTGAGGAGGGAGTACAGCCAACTGGGGGGTGAAGGTACATTTGGGTCGGAAGGGGGTGTCCCCTCTTGCTTCGTTCAGGGGTTCTTGATCAGTGAAAAACACCTTCAATCTCAATTTCCGAAAGAATGTGACCAAATCTTGCCGGAGTCTAAAAAGGTCCGAAGCATTAGTAGGAACAAACCCCAGTCCCTTATTGAGAACTTGTTCCTGTAGAGGAGAGATGGAATAGGAGGACAGGTTCACTACTAGGGTGGTAGGCGGCTCGTACTCAGTAGGCCGCCCTGCACCATGCTCCTGGTCACTCGTTGAGTAATCTCCTGGTCCTGATTGTCCCAGGTTACTTGTGTCTGTCCTCTTTGTTTGCCTCGTCCCTTGTTCCGGCCTCTTCCTAAAAAAGGCCCATATACCCAGACATGGGTCGGGTGTGCACTCCGTCAGTCACTGGAACTAAGCTGAACCTAGCTTATATGCCCACAATTCAGGCAAAACCCATCCTGTGTTTAGTAGCGGCTCCTAGATGGAGTGTTGCGGGTGGTCGGGTGGGGAGGGGGAGGCGCAGGGTGGGGGGTAGTATATTCCAGCATACGGCTGAACCGAGGTAAGTACATGAATAAATAAATAAAACAAATTACATTGCGCACGCTACATCACCATTTGGCATTGCAGTGTGCGCAATGTAATTCGTTTTATTCATTTATTTACGTACTTACCTCGGTTCGGCTGTATGCCGGAGTTTATACCCCCCACCCTGCCCCTCCCTCACCCTGCCTCACCGCCCCACAGCACACCCTCCAGGAGCCGCTACTGCCTTTGTTGCTTATGTTCCAGTTCAGGGAGGACCTGGCTTGGCAGTTCAGGCTGGACTGTTTTGATTGGAGCAGGGTCAAGACTGATTGCATACAGCTGGTTCAAACTGAGGTGACGTTGTGTGTGTAGGAAGTTAGATTACTTTGTGTGTGGCCTGCACAATTAATAGGTCCACACTTTTCCTTACTGGGAACCAAGCACACCATTGAAGCACTTGACTCTCTCAGGTAAGTGAGACAGATCACTCCAAGGCTTTCTCAGGGGGGGAGGTGTTGGCTAGTAATCATCATTTATTGGCACAATCGAGTGGTTGACATTCGATGACCGCAGTCATCAATGGGATGCGTGACCAATAGGCGCGGGACCCTCATATCGGTTGCTGGTACGAGAGATGACAGCAACCACTCGGTTCGGTGTGATAAATCAGTGAGATGAAGACTGGTCCCCCTTCAGCCCTGATGAAGTTGCCGTACATAAATTGGCAACGAAACATGTTGGCCTTTCGCCTTTGAAAATGGCCAAATACATGCCATTCTTTTAATCGCAGCGCCACCTAAAATTCTGTGTACGGAAGTGAGTTTTACCTCATTTTAATTTAGAGAACTGAATTTCCCTTTCTTTCACCATGGGGGCGAGGGGGTACTGAATGACACGAGCAATTACAGTGCATCTGTACACAATTTTACTTTCTTTCTTTCTTTGGATTTTTCGCCTCTGAGAAATTTGAACACACTTACTTGCTTTATGGTCATGAAAGATACCTATGATGATAACGTGGGAAAACTGGTGAGTACCAACCAGCAGCTCCCCTGGTGATGCTTACATGAGGTACGTTCTGACCTATCACTCATTTTTTCACCAAATTCACTTTCTCACCAAATACTCTTCACTAATCTTGCATGTTGTCAAACTTGAAATACAACATGGTTTATTGACATTAGTCAAAATTGAACAGTTGGACTAACAGGTGAATGGCAAGGAGTCAGTCCTGTGAGGGAAGTTTAAGGCTTGTTTAAAAACTCTCTCAGTGTGCCAAAAAAGCCAAAGAGGTAACTGTTCATAATAATCAGGTCCTTGGGTGTTTATTAGTTACTGAGTGGGGGTGATGAGTTCAGGCCTCAGCAAGGCCCAAAGGTACCAAAAGGGTTCGCCCTTCTGTGTACAAAGTCCTTAGACTTACAAATGAAGTTGGCAAGGAAACTGGAAATACAAAAACATAGTTTAATAAACCTTTAAAGGTGGTGATACAACCTCCACAACACTTCTACAGTATTGTACAGAGTAGCACACTGAATACAAGCACATGGCCCCTTTTATACACAGTGGAAGGGGTTCAGCTTACAGCTTAGACAGAGGTTACAACCACGTAAGGACATTTCCAAATATATCAATGGGTGGAGCTAACAGTATTTCTAGAACATGGGAGGGCTATGCTAATAAGGAACAACTGTTACTTCTGCTGAGCATGCGCTACACTCTCAAGAAGGACTAATAATAACTGTTGCTAGGTAGAATCCACAGTGTAACTGGCAGAGAGGTAGGACAATCAGAACATTGAGCACATGGCAATGTATGGCATGACAAATGGCGGACTCGAAATACAAAATGGAATCCCTATACTAGATATTTGGACTGATGCATTATGGCTTCAGCTAATGCTTAATAATACCGCTGTTTTATTTACAACAGACGACCCTTTCAGCGTTAGCTGAAGCCATTCCATTTCATAGGGTAGTCATCAAACTCATCTTGAATGTCAATGCTCATAATGTTAGAAATCTCTTTAGTTAGACTCTTTTGATAAGCAGCTTCGGAAACAGCTTTCTTATTGGGTATACAAGAAGTAATGCAAAGAGAACATATCATAGGACCACATTGAATACACATACAGCAAGTAAAAAGAATTACTACTATTATACAAAGGCCACTGAGGATCTTCCAACCCCATGTAGTAAATAAGGTCCAAAACCAACTAGAGAAGGTCCATGTACCATTATCTACATGTATGTCAGCAGCTATTTTATGCAGTTTATTTATGGCATTATAAACAGAAGGCGAGTTGTCTGGGATGAAGACACAACAGCTACTTCCAATAAGTCTACAAGCTCCTCCTTTTTCTGCTAATATGACATCTAACACCATTCTGTTTTGCAGGGCAACAATTCTAGTAATTTGCAACTCTTCAGTTACGTTTCCTAGTGCTGCAGCAGTTTGGTTGGTCACTGCCTCTACAACTCTAGTTAATCTTCTTATCTTTCTACTGTTTAGGGCAGCTCCAACAAAGAAGAATAAACCTAGGTTAAAATCTACATATTGCTGCAAACTAGTGTCGGTCTGGTCCACATCATCGATAGATAAAGTACGTTTGTATCTATTCACAGTGGCATTATTCAACAATTTCAAGTTTTTATGATAAGTGGCAGGTGCTAAAAACACTGGTGGTAATAAAAACGATACATAGCATACTCCTGACCAGCCAGCTGATAATCGATAATATCCTCTATTACCGCATACAAAATATGTATTATGGGATGCTAAAAATGTGCTATTATTCAGACCATCTATATTTAAGACTTTAATACAATCACTAACACCTACAGGGATGTACCCAACACTTTGTACGCATAAGTCCGCTTGTGCTTGTGCAACTGAGATCACAAATTTTTCACTTTCGACAGTGTCTCTAGTGTTCGTAAAAATGTAGGGAGTAGACTCATTGTCCGGTCGATATTCTTCCCACTCCCATATAGTTCCATTGGCTTGTGGATAGCCTTCTTTATTCTGGTGACATTCTTTATTTAATCTAAAAAGTAATCTTCCAACAGCAGGCTTTCTTGTGGCAAATAGAGGAGTATACCAGGCACGACAAGAACCATTATGAGAGAAAGGGAGAGGTATAAACGGTGTTCCCCCCTTCTTCTGGTGCGCTGGCATCATACCACATATCCAGCAATTTGTTTCATTTGTAGCAGTGTGGGTATGATGTAGCATCTGAATGAAGGTGTTATTTACAAAGGAGAAGCGGTGTTTGGATTCCTGATAGGGGAGCGTATAAAAGAAATGCTCCTCTGGCACCGGTGTAGAAACCACATATAGATCACGGGCAGGAATTACATCCTCAACAAACCACGTGATAATGGCAACAACTGCCACACTGGCAATAAATCCAAAGTCGCAGATCACTTTCTTTCTCTCCATGTTGAACAAATGTCTCGCAAATCTTCCTGAAACTAAAAAAAAGGCTGTCAGAACTCTTCCCCCAAGGCGGCTGTTGTTTTCTTCACCAACGGGCCAAGACGGGTGTCACTACACTAATGCAAGGCTGATCCCCCCCCTTGCCTCATCGGCTCTCCGTTGCACCAACCAAGAGGCCGTTCTGACAGCAGTCTAAACAGCAGCAAACTTCTTCCTGGGTCGAAGGTTGTATTTTCTTACTCCAGAAGTCGTCGGGTCCGGGAAGAACTCCTCTTGCTCATCAGGTACCACAGCAGGGCCTTTCTCTGTAGTCAGGATTTCTCGATGGTCAGTCAACACGGCAGGCTCCACCAATCCGGGTTGCACTCTGCGACAATGAAGGGAATGAATCCAATTCTTCCGGTTGGTCACTCGGACGGCCGTTCTTGTTGCGAGCAGAACCTGCTCGGGACCGCACCATCGGGGCTCCAGGCCACTCGTCCTCTCGAACGCCTTGATGAGGACGAAGTCACCGGGTCGGAGACTATGACCCTCACCTGTGGACCGGTCAGGGAGTGCTTCTCGAACCTGTTGATGAATAGAAACCAAGTTATCAGTTAATTGTGCCAGATAGTCATTCATCAATACACAAGGTACATCATATACGGAACTTGGTTTGGGCACTCCCCAAATATTCATGGGATGACCAAACACCACTTCATACGGTGTAAGGCTGGTTCGGGAGTGTGGTACTGATCTTATTGACAACAATGCCAAAGGCAAAGCGTCGGGCCAAGTCAGAGAAGTGGAAGCCTGGATCTTTGCTAGTTTAAGCTTCAGTGTTCCATTGTAGCGTTCCACCAAGCCAGCCGACTGTGGATGGAACACTGCATGAAACTTCTGTTTTATCCCCAGACCTCTCAGAACGTACTTGATAACGTCTGCTATAAAATGAGGCCCGTTATCACTCCATAATAGTCTACAAACACCATACCTAGGGAAGAACTCCTTCAGTAGCACCTTTGCTGTAGTCATTGCAGTATTGTCCTTAGTAGGGTAGGCTTCAATCCATTTACTGAAAGCACACACCACCACCAAGACGTACTTTAGATTATTACAGCGTTCAAGTTGGATATAGTCCATTTGCAGGACTTCAAAAGGTGCAGTAGGTATTTCAAATCCTCCTGCTGGAGTCCGTGTTCCTTTCCCTGGGTTGTATTTAAGACAGATCATACAGGTCTGTACCACTCTCTTGGCCGTGCTAGCAATCTCTGGATGCTCCCAAACTTGCGCAAGCAATTTCACAATCGCTGAAGCTCCAACATGTGCTAGCCCATGTGCCATTTGAAACATAGGTTGGACAAAAGCTGTGGGCAACTTCCACCTATCCATTTGTTTGTTGCGCCAACAACCTTCATCATCCAGTTCTCCATTTTCAGACCATTGCTCTCGTTCTTTATCAGAAGCAACTCTCTGTATTTCCCTCACTTCTTTCCTAGCATCATGCCATCGTTCTGCTTGTGATTTTACAAAATACATTGAAGTGGAGTCAGGTCTCATTGCAGTTTCTCGTGCTACTTGGTCAGCGAAAGCATTTCCTTGCCCTACTTTGTCAATAACTTTCTTATGTGCACTGCATTTCACTATAGCTATCTTCTTAGGAAATGTCAGGCAGTCAAAAGATTGTGCACCAATTCTCCATACATAATTTGTGTTCCGTGTGATGTCAGAAAACCTCTTTCCTTCCAGAGCAGGCCAAAGTCGTGCGCTACTCCGAAAGCATAGCGGCTATCTGTATAAATATTCACACACAACTCTGCACTAAGCTCACATGCTCGTGTCAATGCTATCAGCTCCGCTGCCTGGGCTGATTTCTGTGGTATGCGTGCTGTTTCCACGATGGTATACAAAGTAGTGATGGCATATGCTGCCGAAGTCGTACCATCCGGTAGCTTCAGGCAGGAGCCATCCACCCATAATTCTCCATCTACATCTGAGAAAGGCGTATCCTGGAGATCGATACGACCCTTTGTCTGTTCCTCAGTCACAAAAATACAATCATGTGCTTCTTGTGCCTCAGGCTGAGTCGTCAGGAATGGTAACAATGTTGCTGGATTTAACGTAGCACATCTCCTCAATGTGATATGGGGAGCCAGCAACGTTAGTTCATATCCGGTCAGACGGGCACTTGTTAAATGCTGCGTCTTTGTTTGATTCAAAAGGGCATCAACAGCATGGGGAACCAACACTAACAGCTTGTGAGATAACACTATTCCCTCACTCTGACGTATTGACACAGCTGTCGCTGCGACCGAACGAAAACACCCCGGCAATGCCCGAGCGACAGGATCGAGCAATGCCGAGAAATATGCACACGGACGCTGCCTGTCCCCGTGCATCTGTACTAACACAGATGACGCACATCCATCTCTCTCATGTACATATAATGTGAAAAGTTTCGTGTAATCAGGAGTGCCTAACACTGGTGCTGAACAAAGGGCCTGACGTAACTGTTGGAAAGCGTTTTCACATTCATGTGTCCAAGGAAGGGGAATTGGAGTGTCTTTTGTCAATAGCGCTAACAGTGGTTTGACTATATGTGAAAACCCCAGTATCCACTGCCTACAAAAGGACGTAAGACCCAAAAATGCTCGAACATCTTTCTGTGTAGAAGGTGTTGGTGTGTCCAGGATGGCTTGGATACGATCTGATGTAAGTGCACGACCCTCCTTAGACAAAAGGTGGCCTAGGTAGGTCACCTTAGGTCTACAGAATTGCAATTTTTTCTTAGATACCTTATGATTGTGAGAAGCCAAAAAGGAAAGCAAGGACAACGTACAAGTCTCACATTGCTCAGGGGTGTCAGCAGCCAACAAAATGTCATCGACATATTGAATAAGCACTACCCCCTCAAGCAAGACAAAGGAATCCAACTGTCTTTTCAATGCCTGACTGTAGATACTAGGGCTCTCAGTATAGCCCTGTGGAATTCTACAAAATCTATACGATCGATTATTCAAAGTGAAGCCGAAAAGGTAACGGCTATCAGGGTGAATAGGGATCGAAAAGAAGGCGTTCTTCAGGTCGACAACCGAGAATGTTGTCGCTGTTGGTGGGACCAAGGTAAGGAGTGTCGTGATGTCAGAAACAACAGGGTATTGGGGCACCACTATCTTGTTCACCTCCCTCAAATCAATAATAAATCGATATACCCTAGTATCAGTGTCTTTCTTCAAGATTGGTAAAATAGGACTGTTACAAACATTGTATGGGACTTCTTCCACCACCCCCACTCGAATGAGATCCTGCACAATCTGTATGAGCGCCCCCTCACCCTCCTGTGAAATCCTATATTGAGGCAGGCGTGGCAACACAGCTCCCTCCTTTACACTAATGCGAACCGGGGGAATGACCATCTGTCCCACATCAGTGTCTGAAGTAGCCCACAACGTGTGAGGTAAAGAGGCTAATGCAGCACTTTCAGCGACCATACACACTCTCTCTTTTGCAGGGTAATTGTCATTTAAAATCACGCGTACTCCTTCAGGGGAGCAGCGGATTGTGGCTCTAAAATGTTTCAGCATGTCCAGACCCACAATGTTGTCAGGCGTGCTTGAGGAAAGCAAGAATGGACATGGTGCTGTAAATTTGTCGACATGAAATGCAAGGGGTTGAGATAATGGGCTAAGAGAAGGTGTTCCATCGAACCCTACAGATGTGATCGTTAAGCCAGACAGGGGAGCCCTCGGAACCAATTGTTTAGACAAAGCGCTACGAGTAGCCCCTCTATCAACCAAAAACTGATCAGTAGAACCCAAAACATGTGCTGTAACATAAGGACCCCTCTGATCTACTGGTACTTCAACTGATTCCTCCCCCCATCCTACGCAATCCTATGCATATTGGGAATCATGACTTTCGGGGTGCACATAGTCAGACATCTGATACTGATTTCATCTATCAAAGGTATTAGACCCTCCTTGTTGTTGCTCCCTAGATTCAAATCTAGCCCTGTCATTTAGGTTACCTCGTGGTCCAGAAAACCCCCACGATTTCTCCCAAAACCTCTACCCCGTCCCATAGCCCTGTGTTCTCGCGCTAAAGGACACTCATTGGCCCAGTGGCCTCGTTGCTTACAATATGCACATTGATCTTTAGCCAAGTCTGTGCGGTTATATGTAGAATCATAAAAACCCCGACCACCTCTATTATTTCCTCTCTGGGGTGGTCCATACACTTGTGCTAACATAACTTTTGTTTTCAAATCCTTAGATTTCTTATCTTCATTACTTTTTGCTTCTAATTCCTGACGCTCGTAATACTGAGCCATTGTCAGGAGGGATGCCGGAGTCGAAGTCGTCCAGGAGCTTTCACTCGCTTTCAACCGAGCTGCTACTCCCGGTAATAAATTCGAAACATATTTGTCTACAAACAGATGTCGACCCGTGTCATCCGTCAGAGACTGACCACTGAAATCGTGAAAAGTTTCTTCAAATCGCGTAAAGAAGTCAGAAACTGATTCATCTGTCTTTTGCTTGCAAGATGCTAACATAGTCCAGTCAATCTTTTTAGGGGGAATAATCGTCTTTAATTTAATCAAAATAGCAGCAGGGAGGTCTAGAATGAGCTGGGGTGGTTTCTGCGCAGGTTTCCTAGCTCTGTCCTCCTCCTCAATGTCTTCCCATTTAGCTTTAAACGTCACTAAATCATCAATTTTCCGTACTGATCTCCACATGTCAGGGGGTAATATAAGACCAAAGAATAAATCAACGTCAGCTAATGTCATAGTACAAGAATTCAAAGCCCCCTCAACTTCCTCATAAAAGGCAGCAGGATTTTTCCGTGGGCCAGGTAACGCTTTCTTTAAGGCCATAACATCCGCTCTATTCCAAGGAGTATATACCCAATTATAGATAAAATACCCTCGTGCATCAGCTGAATCTTTATCTGAACTAGTACCCGCTCCTTTAGGAGGAACATACAAAGGCGCTGCCTCTCGCATAGGTTTAACATGCACAATATCGACCTTATCTGAAGAAAAGATAGATGATTGTTTCCCGTCGCCACTCAAACCCGTCTCTTTGTCGTCCACCGTCTTTTGTCGTTTTTCTTCTCGTAACCGAGACGCCTCATCCCGCAATATGAATAACCGTCGAACTGCATCAGCTGCCTGGGAAGGAGAAAAGAGACCTTTACGCAATTCTTTCTTATCTTGTATTATGTCATCAGGTTCAAGAACAGGAGAATATTTTCGAAAAGCCCCGACTACTTCATCAGAAAAGGTTTCAAGAAAATAAACTTTTTCCCTGTCCGGCCATTTTTCAAGAGACAACAATATTTCAGCAAGAGGAATTGTACCCTTAAGAATACGATAAGAAATTTGTCGGAGCTCCGCCATACGATCAGATGTTAGCTTAGACCGCGTGTCTACCTTATCTTTAAATGATCCAGAATCCTCATCTTCCCCTTTCGGAGCAGACGGGCCAGCATACGGAGGCGGAGAACGATCTAGTAATGAAAAATCATCATCAGAATTATTAGGGACAGGATAAAGAGGCCGACGAATGGGATATTGGCCAGATATCTGCAATCTACGTTCCTTTTCCCGTTTTTCTTCCGCGTCTTTTTGTTCACGTTGTCTCATTTCTTGCGCCTTCTCACGCACATTCTTCCTCTGCTCTTTCTCAATCAGCGCATGTTCACGTTTCTCACGCTCACGTACTTCTTTCACCCCCATTCGCACACTCTCAAACATATCTTGTCTCGCTCGGCGCTTACACAGGCACTGTTCCACATACTCAATTTTGCGCACATCAAACGAACCATAACAAAGGCCATCTCAACTCAGGATCCTTCTTGGTATACTTCCTCCACAATGTGCTGTACATTATAGGGGAAAGACCAAACTTAATATACATGTCCCTATTCGGCGTCCCTTCTGGGGGAGCCGGCTGCGATTCTTCAAGACTTAACCGTTTTCCACAGCAGCACCACTTACGTAGTGCGCTAAAAGCAGGCATGCTAGAAATAGTGCGAAATACGCAATATTATACAGAAAAATGGCACTTAATCGTTGCGCCGCTCACAACCATATGTTGGAGAAAAATCTCCACATTGCCTACCTATATGTGTTGCAACGCATATATACCCATATTCATAATCATAATATGATCGATCATCCAAACATCTCCATATTCATATCCATATCCATAAGCCACAGCAAGCGTATCCTAAAACTGCCTTGCTAATCACTGGCTACCATAAACACTCACAGTAATTACCATACATTGGTCCTTACCAAGCACGAGCATCCAGATTCCACTTGCCAAGTTCCACAATTTGCTCAAACAGCTTATCCACAGCAAACCGACAGAAGAGGTCTCAGCGGAAGACCGGCGCCACCCAGATGGTCAGATCGAAAGGAAGGAATAAATACCTCAGGATGCCAGGACTAAAGACGCCGCTGGCAGTGATCACTTCCCCGGCAGAGTTCCATTCCTTCGTCACGACCAGTCCTTCGAGCCTCCGAGTCGCCGATGAGCCCCACGTGACGGGCGCCAATTGATGAGTTCAGGCCTCAGCAAGGCCCAAAGGTACCAAAAGGGTTCGCCCTTCTGTGTACAAAGTCCTTAGACTTACAAATGAAGTTGGCAAGGAAACTGGAAATACAAAAACATAGTTTAATAAACCTTTAAAGGTGGTGATACAACCTCCACAACACTTCTACAGTATTGTACAAAGTAGCACACTGAATACAAGCACATGGCCCCTTTTATACACAGTGGAAGGGGTTCAGCTTACAGCTTAGACAGAGGTTACAACCACGTAAGGACATTTCCAAATATATCAATGGGTGGAGCTAACAGTATTTCTAGAACATGGGAGGGCTATGCTAATAAGGAATAACTGTTACTTCTGCTGAGCATGCGCTACACTCTCAAGAAGGACTAATAATAACTGTTGCTAGGTAGAATCCACAGTGTAACTGGCAGAGAGGTAGGACAATCAGAACATTGAGCACATGGCAATGTAGGGCATGACAAATGGCGGACTCGAAATACAAAATGGAATCCCTATACTAGATATTTGGACTGATGCATTATGGCTTCAGCTAATGCTTAATAATACCGCTGTTTTATTTACAACAGGGGGAGACCTGATTATTACCCCCTGATGCTCCTTTTGTAGTGTACGATATAATACCAATCAATAAATGATTGTTAAGTCTGTACTTTTTCTTTAGAAAAGAAGAACATTTATTACACTCACACTACTAAATATTTAGCAGTAATTTGCAAATATGTACCTTGACAAATAGAAACTATCACAGATAACATTGCATAATCACCACTGACCCCCATACAAACATATCAAGCATGTCTATTGGCTTGGTCAAGGGTCAAGAGTAGCTAACTACATGGTAAAATCATCATTTTATACTTACATGCAATGATAAAAGACAATGATCATGTGCAAATGCACTTAATAATGTCAATAGCCTAGGCAATTGGAGCGAATATTGTGGCTCATGTGAGGGAAATGAGGAGGTGGTATAGGTTGGCACAAAAAAGAGCCAAAAGGGAGTGGAATGGAGATAGATGGGCCCAGATAGGAACGTCCTGCGACATGAGGGACTCTCAGAAGTTCTGGCTCCTTGTCACTAGGGGGGATTCAAATAGGCCTCCACTGACTACTAATAACATCTCGATTACTGCATGGTATGACCAGTTTTCTCTATTATACTCTGAGCCTTGTGTACAAGAAGCAGAGTATCATACTCATGGCTCTGCTCCTGCCACAGTAGTAGATGTATTCTCTATCAGTGAAATTAGGACCTGTATACCTTCTATCGCAAAGGCTAAAGCTGCCGGCCCGATGGTACCCTAGGAGGTGTGTTTGTACATGACAGCGAGAATTTGGCAAATCATACCTTAGCCTTAGCTAATGCAATTGCTAGGGGGGCCACATTCCCCCCTTCTGGAAGGGAGCAGAGGTGATCCCTGTGTTTAAAAACATTGAAAGATCCCTACCCTGTAACTATAGACCCATCAGTTTTAAAGACTGTATTCAAAAGGTGTCAGCATGAGCATTTCTTCTCAAAGTTCAATGCTGGATGAATGACCACAGGATCTTGTCCTCATTCAAAGTTGGGTTTAGACAAAAAATACCATTGACCAGGTGTTTTGATTTTATCTTCTCAGCTAGAATACTGTGGTCATTAGAGCCCTATATAGCTTTCATTGACCTTAAGATTTTGTTTGATCTTATTCCTATGAGCAAGCTCTGGCAAGTAGTAAGGATATGGGTCTTCCCTTAAAGATTCTTACACTCATCATTTGCCATCATGAGGCAAACTTTGCTAGGGTTTGTTGAGGTTGCCAAGGCCAGATTACTGACCCAATGGAAATTAATAGGGGGTATGCAAGGGCTGTATCCTGGCACCTACACTTTTTGTTTTTTTTGTAAATGGTGTATTTCAGAATCTTTCAGAGGTTCCAGCGGATGCCCCAACCTTGGGGGGAGAAAAAGTGGTAACTCTATTGTTTGCAGACGATACCCTGATTGCCTCAAAGACACCAGGTGGGCTATAAATACTTCTTGATTGCTTTAAAATCTTTTGTGATTCTTGGGGCCTAGAGGTTAACACCTCAAAGACAACATTTTTTTACAGCTTATCCTTTTGGAGAAGGTGAGAACATTTAACTATCTGGGTATTTCCATCTTAGTAGATATCTCATGGAAGCCCAGCCTATCCAAACAGATCCTCAAGCATTGACAAATTGTAGTGGCCTTGATAAAAGAACTCAGCATCTCTCTTAGTAAACTGGTAGCAGCGCCACTTCAGATCTACAAGACAAAAACTGTAGGCTTCACACTCCATGGAGCCAAACTGTCGGTTTCGAAAAAATGGACACCCTCTTGAATTCTAAGAACAAGTTTTTTAGCTCCGTGTCTCTATGCGAGGTAGCAGGCAGCTACATCCATTAAGGTTGGACTTTGGAAGTGCCTCTATCATTGAGAAGGCTAAGCTATGCCCCTTACTGTTTTGGCTGCATGTAAAGTTTACCCCAGAGTTGTCCTCATATGCTGCTGCCCTCAAGTAAGTCATTGCACTCGATCATTCTAGGAAGATTGGTTGGATCCGCAATTTGAAATCTTTGCTAAGTGCAATATGTCTGGAGGGCTATTGGGCATGAAAGGATCCACTACTGTTACCTAGTAAAGGTACAATTAAGAGGCATTATTGGGACTGGGTAACACAGGGTTCACTTACTAGTTCCTCATGAGGTTGCCTAACTATGAAATTTCTGAACTTTAAATTGACTAGTTCATATGAATATTATTTTGAAACAAATACCATACTCCAGGATAGGAAGCTCTACATACAGTTTAGGTTTGGCTCCCTCCCTCTCTAATAGTTCATCGGTTCTTGGCGGCAGGCAACCATTACCTCTCAGACTTGCCCTTGCTCTCCTTTTGTAAGAAAATCTACTGACCACATCTTTCTTGTCTGTCCCTAGTAGGCTTGCCCAAGAAGAAAATGACTGAGGCCAATCTGCAAGCAATTGGGCATCCAACACTGTGCCGAAGCCCTTTGCATATCAAGATCAGATAGTAGTTTTTGGGTCATATAATATATATCTTTTTTTAACTAATTTGACTGCTATGATTCATGTCGATTTGAAATTCGTAATCAATTATGCATGTGTAAATATCCTCTGAATCCAGCCAGCAGAGTGGGTCATGCCGCTCAACTGGGTAACAACAATGACTCTTGCTCCCTTGTTGCTATGTGTATATATATATGTGTTATTATAATTTGTTAATGAATTTTAGATGAGGCTCTGATTGATATTTTATAATAGGATTTCAGGAATCTTCAAGGCCTTTAAATTACCTTGTATGAAATCTGGAGTATTTGTACTTTTATGGTCTACAACAGAAATAAAGTTTTTGTGATAATGATAATCATTGTCAACAATATCAAATCAATCAAGCATTTAAAATGAAAACAAATAAAACATTTAAAATGTAAAAAACATGTTTGTGTATTTTTTTATAAACTCTCCAAACATAAAAATGCAATTATGCAATTATAATTCTGCTCATCACATTTCAATTACATTATGTGCAACATGAACCTTTATCGTACTTTCCAGGCCGCAATAACTGCAACCACATAATATAATCAACACCTGGAGGGGTACAAAGCTCTCAGCTGCGAAGCTCTAACCTAAAAAGTGTTATAAAAACAGAAACAATCCTAGAGGGGTTCTGGATTCTGTGGAGCCCGCAAACCTATTGTCATAATTTTTAAATAAAATTCCTTTTGGGGGAGTTGCTGCACTCCTGCAGCCCTGAAAGATTACTTTTTTAACATTAGTAGTGGTTCTTCCTGCCTATTTTGGAGGCCAACACAAGGAGAGAAAGTCCAGTACCGAAGAGCCCTGGAGGGCATTATGGGGTGATCCTACAGGAATAGTGAATATTTTATGAGCTGCTCTCCTGCTGTGCTAAGGAGAGCTGATGTTTTGTTACCCCCTTATCTTTAGTTGTTGTTGCTTTTTAGGAGTTGTCTGGACACACTCAAGCAACCCGGTACCTCCATTGGCTTACAACAGTCAAGGGAGCCCATCCTTTGCTGTCCCAGCATGGCCCAAACCTACTAATGCTGCAGTAGAGGCAGTGTCTCTTTCCCTGTCCACTCCAGTGGGCACAATGGGGTCTTCTGCGGTGGCCACCCTGTTCCCCCTAGACATAGGCAAGGGCATGGGGATGAAGACACCACCATGTGGGGGGCATGACAACCCTGTCCTTCTCACAGGGGTCGGTATTGGGGTCCTGGCCCCCTTTCTTGTCAATGAAGCCTGGCCACAGGCCAAAGAGATTTGGGGGAGAGTGCCCCATGCTCACCCGCTAAACAAACTGAATGTATTTGCCCTCAGGGAGATGGGGCTCCTGGAGTCAAAGGTGAAGATTGCAAGGTGGCTCCACAAAACCCCCTTTCGCAATCAAGTAAATACGTCTTGTGATGAACCCCACACACTGGACCACTCCAGAGGTGTTTTCCAGGGGGTCAACAGAGCCCCACGTGCTTCATTGTGAGAGGCATTTTCCTCATTTTATGTGTGCTGCAGAATTCAGCACACACAGAAAGAGGACCTAACAAGGAGAAATAAAGAAAAGTCTCCTCGTAACGCCTCACCTTGGGAGTCATAGATCAGCAGTACAACACGCTACTAACATTGCTGAAGCTCTTCTCGCTGAAGAAATTGACATTGCCTTCCTCACAGAATCCTGGCTCAATTCCCACTCCTCCCCCATTCTTGACATTCTCACCCCTCCAGTGTACAGCCTCATCAGACAAGACAGGCTGATCAAAACTGGGGCGGGAATAGCCATCATTCATAGAGACGGAATACAGATTACCAAACTCAAACCTGCAGAATGCCTATCGTTTGAATACCTAGGCGTCAAACTCACCACCAAGGGCACCCCACCCATCAAATTCCACACTATCTACCATCCTCCTGGAGAGCGTACCCTTTTCACTGAAGAACTAACAGACCTAATAACACGATTCTCCATGTCAGACACCAACGACGTTTTCTTGGGTGACCTCAATATCCACTGGAACAACCCAGAATACTCCAATGTCCTGAACCTCTCCAACCTTATGGAAATACATAACCTCAAGCAACTCTGCAATAAACCTACTTACATCAAAGGCACTTGCACAGAAAGGTTTTAGGTGTCAGAGAAGACCTGGGCGCTCTGCCGTAAGTGGACGCATAAGAAATTGTGAGGTGCTACAAGTGGGTGGTGCAAATGGATGAGTGGAAAAACCCTTGTAACCACTCAAAAGGTTAACCAGCACTGCTGATTAAGCAAAACATTCACAACAGGAATACCCTATGCACACATATGTAAAATCATAACATTGTATATAGGTAAATAAACAGAAGTAAGCAAAACAAAGGCAGCAGAAATTGAGGGATCTCCTGTGCAGTATTAGTCCAATGGAGTTTTTTAATTTTCTTTCACAAAACAAATGGCCCAGGAGCAGCGTGAGAGGTGAAGATGCAGAGCGGATAACTCTGTAGTCTCTCTTTCAAAAGTAGGATGAAGCGTAAGAGAAAAGGGTGCAGAGCGGGTAACTCGGTAGTCTCCTATTTTGAGAGAATGGGGCAGTATGTCAAGTGTGGCTTGCTCCCGGGTTGCCCTGTTCCTCGTTGCGGGCCTTTTGCCCGAATTACCACATTCGGGGGATTCGAGAAGGATTTTTATCCCATCCTCTTCGAACTTAGACATGTCATTTGCTTGATTCTTCACTGCACTGGATTCTTTACCATAGGGGGCCGTCTCTACTTCCTTGCTTTCACTGAACAGGTTACGGGCCCCACCGGGTCGGAAGTATCACCGGCAGAGCGACCTTTTTCCCTAGATACAGCCGATTTTGAGCCCTGAGGATTCGCAGAAGCGATGAAACACGTGTCGGCTGGCTGCTGTTTTGTGAAAGAAAATTAAAGAACTCCATTGGACTAATACTGCACAGGAGATCCCTCAATTTCTGCTGCCTTTGTTTTGCATACTTCTGTATATTTACCTATATACAATGGTATGATTTTACATGTGTGTGCATAGGGTATTCCTGCTGTTTTACATCAAAGGTGCAACACTAGATGCGATCATAACAAACAATGATCTGATCTCCTTGAGAGAGATTGCTCTCATTGACTGGTCCGACCACCACCTCATTCTGTTCAAGATTGACACACTTTCGGCCTCCAACCTATTTGTGCTGTCAAACCTAAACTCTTAACTGGAAACATCAAATAAATACCTCTTTCCGAACTTGAAGCCAAGATTCATCCCCATCTTCAACTCCATCCCTCATCAGGAACGGCGAATGACCTCACTTCTCACTTCAACTCAAGAATGACAGAGGTCTTAGACCAAGTAGCTCCTCTCAAACTCAAACAACTGAGGAGAAAGAAATCTAAACCCTGGTTTAACATGGAGCTGAATGATGAACAGCCCCAACTCAGGCAAACGGAAAGGTCTTGGAGACAAAACCCCTCGTCCTTCCACCTAACACATCTTAGATCTTCTCGACGGTCATATAAAAAACACATCTTCAGCAAAAAGGCATATTTTTTCCGCAGCCAACTAGATCGGGCAAAAACCAGACCACGAGAACTCTTCAACATTGTTAAAAGCTAAACTAACTGCACTCCCTCTCAAGAAATCGAAGCCACCAATGAGCGATGTGAAGAAATTGCCATCTCCTACACCAATAAAGTCTCTAAATTTGATCAATCCTTCTTACAAACTGCCAACCCCCTTCCCCCTTAACCTGCCCCCTTCAACCTCCCTGGTCCACTAGGAAAGAGCTCATAACAAGGACAATCAGACCTACCTCTAGCTAAAAAACAATGCGCATTGGTCTGACTTTGAGCTAATGTCGGTAAATGAGGTCTTCAAGATCATTTCCAATTTAAAACCTTCCTCCCAAACCATGGACCCCCTCCCTTCCCCAATCATAAAAGAACTCAACCACACCATCTCCCCTTTCTGGACAAAAATCATCAACACCTCTCTCACCTCAGGCTGTGTCCTAGACTCTCTCCAACTAGGACAAATCACACCCATTCTCAAGAAACCTGGGGCTGACCCTAACAATCTTAACAACCTCAGACCTATCTCTAACCTCCAATTCCTTGCAGAAACATTGGAGAAATGTGTTTTCCTCTAACTCAATAATCATATTGATAAGTTCAACCTCCTTGATGCCTTTCAATCTGGTTTCAGAAAAGGCTGTAGCACGGAAACAGGTATGCTCTACGTCGCCGACGACATTGACAAGGCCTTAGAAGAAGGGGATGCCTGCCTTCTCATCCTTATTGACCTATCTGCGGCATTCAACACAGTAAACCATCCAGCCTTTTTGGAGACCCTGTCAAAACGGTCCAGCATTAATGGCACAGTACTAAAATGGTTCATCACCTTCCTTCAACACCGCTCGCAACAAATTAGAATTAACTCCTGTCTCTCAAAGCCAACTAAAGTCACACATGGGGTCCCGCAAGGCTCAATTCTCTCCCCGTCCCTCTTCAATCTCTTCATTGAGACCCTCACAATCATATTGAAAAAGACGGAGTGAATTACCACCTTTACGCGGATGACACCCAAATCTATTTCAGGATTAAGTCTCCCAGCGACATCCAACTCCTCAATACCACCCTAACCGAGATACAAACTTGGTTCTACATTAACCACTTAAAGCTCAACCCAGACAAAATGGAACTAATCCTATTCTCCCCAAAAAGTAACCGTTATCCAATCCAAGAGTGGCTCAAGAATCTGGTTGCCCTAAACTGCCCTCTTACCCTATCCGACTCAGTTAAGTCTCTCTTGACAAGAACTTATCAATGGAGGCTCACATCAAAAACTCAGCAAAAAGTGCTCTCTTCTCTCTAAAACAGCTCAACCTTTTCTACACCACGATTACCCCAAGACAGTAGTTCAATACCTAGTTCTCTCATTGACTACGGGAACGCCATCCTTACAGGGACTCCAAAAGCTCACCTAGCCCCTCTAAGAGCAGTGCTGAACATGTCCACTCGATTCGTATCTGGAGTTCGAAAGATTTGAACACATCACTCCAGCTCTCAAGTGCGTTAATTGACTTCCCATGGAAGGGAGATGTATTTATAAACTGGCCTGCATCACACACAAAACCCTTCACGCTCCTGACCCCAACTACTTAAATAACAAACTGAGTAGAACAGGTCAATCCAGAACACTAAGAAGCTCCAACTCACTCCTTCTTATTCCTCCGAAATTGGAAAAGAAAACCACCCAATACTGATCATTTTCTGGCAACGTACCCAGGATATGGAACCCTCTCCCTGGAGTCCTCAGATGCAACCCCTCCTTATCCTGTTTCAAAAGGGACCTGAAACTCCATCTCCTAAACAAATACTTTCATAACCAACTTCAACTAACCTAGTCTTCGTTATCCGAGTTGTCTCCTCTCTCTCTGGACATTCAAGAATAGTGGTGACCGGACTATGTCACTCTCGCCTTTTTCTTTTATTGCTCTCTCCCCCTCTGCACCAATGCATATTTATTTCCCATGCTGTATTATTTTTATGTGGTTTGCTTCCTTACTGCCTACTATGTAATGTAATATCCTTTAGCTGTTTACTGTGTGTATGTAAAGCGCTCTGATACTTACGGGTCAAGCTAGCGCTATATATAACTTTTAAAATAAATAAATAAATTAAATAAATGCCCATGGAATGCCTCCTGAGCACAGAGTAGGGCAATGCAGCGATGTGTGCTGCCTTACCTTACTTCATATTTATGAGACCATCCGAAGTCACGCATAGTGATTTTGCATGTCCTAATAGACAGGAATTGGTCATTTGCACAGCCAGAGCATCACAACAGATGAACCTTAGGGGGTGCAAGGGGCTTGTAAATATTCAGGTTTGACGGCTCCTCTGAAGACATTCAAAGTTTGCTGGGCCGCTGCTGTGTTTTATGTGTCTGCTCAGCAAACTTTTTTGATTCTAAAAACAAAAGCTCAAAGCAGGAGTTTTTTTTTTTTTTTTATCAAAAATATACTTTTAATCCATGGGAGTTTACTCCAAGGTGAGGGCTGCAATTCTTTTTTTTTCTCACTAGACCCGTCAGTTCTTCTCTGGAATTCCATAGAGTCAAAGAATACATCAGACCATGTACGTTATATATGGCGGACCATCTGATACACTTTCACAAGTAGCGCAATTCTGTAGAACACTCGGGGGATATTCACAAGGACGTAACTCCGATTTATCCCCACCTTACTGCATCAAAAGTGGAGATGGATTTGACACCCCTTTCACAAGCTGGTGCAAACTGCGGACATCGTCAGTACTCCCGCGATAACTGCCTCAAAATTTACCTCCGCGGTGGACACCACCAACTAACCCTAATGAGATGCAGAGTAGGCGTTCCCATGCAAAAACAGACAAAAAAAACAGAACACCACTTTTACAAAGAAATGCCAGATCTGGGATGCAAACCAAAAACAGGCGATAAGCTGTGGTAGCAGCAGAGAATTAACACCTGCATCTTGCTGGTGCTAAGCATGACAACTACCCAAAGCATGAAAGGGGGCCCAGCCAACAGCCACACCTGAAGACCGACAGATGCCATGGAGACAACGACCATGCAGCACCGATACCCATGAGGGCCCCATCATCCCCCGCCACCACCCAAGACCCCCCCCGACTCCCTCCGGACATACACATACCGTGCACGACACAAGAGCCACAAAATGCGCATGATGACGCACATTGCCAAAATAAATACACACATGTGTGGCCAGAAGAACCAGAAACAGTCACACAGCACTGAAGTAACAACCAAAAACTTTATTGAAACACAACATAAAAATGCATACCACTCCTGTCAGGTCCGTCAGGGACAACCTCGAAGTCACAGCCTGGAAAACAAAGCGCAAAATCAGGACGTGTGCCATGCGCACATCAAAGGAGTGAGACACAGAGAAACAGAGAAGGACAATGAGCCAGAGAGATAAAGAGAGGGAAGGAAAGGGAGGGAGAGTGAGAGAGAGGGAAGGAAAGAAGAGAGAGAGAGAGAGAGCGGTCAGGGAGAGAGAGTGAGAGAGAGGGAAGGAAAGCAAGGGAGAAATAGAGAGAGAGAAAGAGAGAGAGAGAAAAGGAAAGGAAAGGAAGAGAGAGAGAAAGGGAAGAAAAGGGAGTGAGAGAGAGTGAGAGAGAGGGAAGGATAGGAAAGGAAAGGGAGAGAGAGAGAGACACCACCGCTCCTGTGCACACAGGCCCCACTGCTCTCCTGCTTCCGCTGGTGTGTCCACTATTAGACACACCACATGCCCGTGCAAGCTCCAGGTCCCGCCACTATGGCATAGTCCACATCATGGGGGCCTGCCCAGCGGCCCAGCAGGTCCCACACATGACCCTGAGTCATCAATGGTGGAGACCACATCAGTGCACACGTCATCATTGCAGGCTGCACACCCGCTCAGCTAGTCCAGTGCCACTAATCCTGAACAACCCAAGTCAGTGCCACATGATGGCAGGCCCGTGATGGCTGCCAGGCCTTTGTTGCCACTAACCCTGTGCAACGCAAGTCAGCGCCACGTGGTGGTAGGTCCCTGACGGCCGCAGGGCCTCGGGTGCTACCAACCCTGTGCGTAAGATCTCATGGGTCCTTTATGATTGAGTACCGTGGAGCGTCCGTCATTCAGTTACCACCGGCAGAGGGGAATGCGACATTGTCAGCCCCTTATATTTGTGTGGTCACGTGGCCTGTGACACCTGTGCCGGATGGGTGTGGTTTATGTGCAAACCTACTCTCGGGGAGTGGCTGTGAGATGCTGACAACTAGACCAGTGACCTACACAACACCAGTATGAACTCCTGAGACAGGTAGCTATGTGGGCCCCCCCTCAGAGCGTAATCAGAGTGGTCTGGCCTGGCATACGCCATTCCAGCGCAGGGCTTGCAAAAATGACTCGGGCCTCTGGGCGTGGTTCAGTCCATGTACGGACCAGGAAGTAACTAATGCATGTGTCCCTGTTGCAGTGTTAAGTACACGGCACACAGTTCAAAATAGGCAATGTAGCACACTGTGGCTGGCATTGCCGTGAGGGGAATCACTGTCCCTGCATTCATACACATATACATACATCGATGATAAAAGACATGACACAGCAGTGCGTTACTGGATGTTTATTGCACATCCAGTGCAGTACTACAGCTGGAAAGGTGCAGGGCCAGGCTAAGCATACTACACAATATGGGATCGTGGAGGGACAGCCAGAGTCCCTTCGGGGATGACAAGCACTGCGGAAGACGAAGGGTACAGTCTGCAGTCTAGTCGCTGTGTCATTGTTCATCAAACAGGATATGGCAATCCATGTCGTGGCCCAAGGTGAGTACAGCGGAAGGTATCGGGAGCCAGTGGAACCAGAAACATGCCAGGTGGCAGAAATGAATGCTAGTGCCTCCTTCTGACAAAAATCCCAGCCACGACCACATCCTCGGATGTGTGTTCTGCCCCACCTGTGGGTGTTGCTGTACCGGGTGCGGCACTGAGTGCCACTGACACATCAGGGGCCGGAGGAGGATTGCCGGCAGCAGTGTGTGACAGTGCCACATCAGGTGCCGGAGTGGATACGCCTGCCGCACTGTGAGGCACTGACACACCAGGGGGCAGAGATGTGGATGGTGTGGGGGCAGTTGCATTCATCAGCGCCACGCCTTGTGACAGCAATGCCATAATGAGGATCTGCAGGGCATGGTAGATCCCAGCTACGTCTCGCTGATGTGCAGCGGTGTCTGCCATCCATTCTGCCTCCATCCGCACCATGTCCTCCATGAACCTCCGCCTCTGTGCCAGCTCACGGCTGGAATCGCTGAAGCCAGTCTGAGCGGACAGATGTTCTTCTCTCAGCGTCATGACTTCAGAGATGTCAGATAGGGCTTGTTGGAGACCATGGAGCGGGATGTGGGTGTCCGTTAGGGACTGGAGCTTGTCCCTCATGGGACCTAGGCACCCATGGATGGCGTCCAGATTGGTAGCCATGAGGTCGAATCCCACCTGCTCCAGCTCAGCTGTCTCCCTCTGGCCCTCCAGCGCACCGCATTGGAAGGCCATGGTTTGTTCATAGGGGTCTTTGGAGACTGCCGGGGATGTGGGTGCCTCTTGCTGGGTGGTTCGGGTAGTGGCTGGAGTCTCCTTGATGCAGCTGGACTGCCCTGATCCTGGAGGTGAGTTGCGAATCATGTCCCTGATGTTTTGGAGGGCTTGGGTGTCGATGCTGGGGTTGTCCTCCTCATCATCACCAGTGGCTGGGACTGCTGTGCAAAGGGTGTTGACGGTGCCCCTGCAATGTGAAGGTGAGATGGTGTATTACAATGTGTCCACATGTATGTGGCCGCATGGAACATGTTGATATACAGACAACATGGCAATGTACACTGTGACAGTGTATAGATCAGGGCTATGACCCAGAGTCATTATGGGTGTGCACTGTGCTCTGCTTGATTGTGCATGGGTGCCATTGTGGGCCTCTCTACGCGTCCACCCAGTACCTGGTGGTTACTCACCCTGTTGCTGTTGTGTTGTGTCCTGTCGAGCAGTGTCCGTTCCCCCGACTCTGGCCACAGTCTAAACACTGATGACTGTTGACACTAGCTCCTCCATGTCCTCCAGCACGAGCTGTGATGCTGGGCTCCCACCTCCAGTCTGCATTTCTGCCTTCTGGTTGGATGTGAGTTTCTCCTTGGTCTTCCACTTGATGTCAATCCATCGCCTCATGGCCTCATCCATTGACCTCTTGTGATCCTCGATGGCATTCACCTTGTCCACGATGTCCCACCAAATCCCATTTTTGGTGTCCAATGACACGTTGGAGTTGATGAACAGTTGTTGATGGTGTTCCATCACCTCCGTGGTCAGGATCCTGTTTTCCTGCGGACTGAACTTTGTCTTCCTCTACTTCTTGTCCTTGCCCTTCCCTGTCCCCAAGGTCCCAGGCTGGTCGTCCAGGGTGCTTGTGGGGTTGCGCTCGTCCTCTGCGCCTGCTCCGGCTGCCTCCATGGTGCTTGGGTGTTGGTCAGTTTGTGTTTGTGTGTTTTTTCTACTTTTAAATTGATTTTTCCAACCTGCCATGTGTGTATTGCACGCCTGGCATTGCTTATCGCTGATTTCCTCATCACGCATTGGCCCATCGCATGTTTTTTCACGTTAAGGTTTTTGTTTTTATCTCGTCGAGGTTGTTGCACCGCGTACATTGGCCGTGGTTTCAGATTACTATCGCATGGTACCGCAGTGTTGTGAATTCCACTTTAACACAGGTTAATTAGCCGCGATTGGCTGCAATGTGTAAAGGTGCAATAGGATTTTCTGGTGATGTTTAGCACACGTTCTTGTGAATATACCCATCGGACTGTCACTTTGGCAGTGTACTCTGCTGCATTTGCAAGAGTCAACAAAAAATCCATTTCAGGTACGTGACTTGGCAGAGATCAATTCTAATACTGATGGAGCAGTAAAGGAAGAGGTTAATTCACTGCAAACATATTTTCTCCATAGATAAAAGGGAGAAAAAATGAAAAGCCTTTCTGTGTGTACAGATACACGTCTATATTAACGTAAGTGAAAATTACATTTACAAAAGAATTCCTTGAGCAAAAGGGTGCCACCGTTCAAATTGCGCCTGAGAGAATATTACTGGCGATTTGTTTGAAACATAGCATATTTATTACATTTTATTAAATGGGAAAACAGGGCTCATTAACTTAATAAAGCATTTTAAGAAAAATATTTTATCGATTGTACTCACTGTGTTTCAAAATATAACGCTGAAATATTTCTCATGATTTCAAAAATACCTTAGTTAACCCAAAATGAAATGTTCAAAATAACATTATTGAATGTAATAAGGAAGGCGTCTACAATCAATGCCACTCTTTTCCATGACAATCCCCCTCACTTATGACAAGCAGCGTTCCTCCACAAAGGCATTCTGAAATGTTTTCTGAAGCAACAGAATGTCAAGGAGACAATAAACTTTATACTCAGAACAATGTGTACACCGTATACCTGTGAAAAAAAGTCAATGTCTCCCAATAGTGTGACTCGGAGGCTAGGAAACCATCACCTGAAAAAGAAAACTCTCAGGACTTGAGCGGTAAATGGTAATTATCTCTGTGAAAACTTATAAATGTAAGAGAAAGCATGCAGCCCATATGAGCTCAGCTGAAATCCAACCTCAAATATGACATACTGTTCTAAAGTATGAAATGATAAAGAAACTCACACAACTAGTCTTCCCTTTTGCAGATACGCGTCTTCCTCCCACACATAGTACTACAATGATTCTCTTCGAAAATTGACTGTCCTTGAACTTAGAAAAAAAACCTGTAAAACATAATGTTTTGCTCTTTGTTTGCAAATTTCTATGATCTGTAGGTGTCGAATTATATTTTCGCTTTCTGTTCTTTCAGCATTTTCATCTATTCTTCAGCTGTATCTTAGTATTGATATTTACTACCCAAGATAGTCAGTGCTGTCATTCAACAGAAATGTCTTGTTTGCTCTGCTGTAAAATGAATGCTTGAATTGTAGGTTGGAGTAAATAGAATATGGTCCCTAATAATATGTGATACATTATTTGTTAAACCAGGACCGATGTCTTCAAACTGTGGTATGCCTTACCTGGTGTTCTGTGGCTGTATTCCGGGGGGAGGTGGGAAATAATGCCTAAGAAAGTACTTGTAAATAAAGATGGTCTGGAAGTTGATCTTGTTTATTTAGCCCATTTCCAGACTGTATTTGTTTAAATGCAGCAATTACCCTGCCTAAAAAGGGCATGAGATCTCTGATCCTGTGTACCACTAGGGTGGGGCTCAGTGAGTATGTATACAGGGTCACAGAAATGCCTAAAATGAATTAAAAAATGTGTAACTGTTTTGTAGTCTTTTTCCTCCTCGATTAACTGCATATAAAACATTGCACACACTTTAGATGAAAAAGAAATGCAAATGTATCAGTGGAAAAAACAATCTTAGGTTTGTAACCATAGCTGGTTAATACAATCACTGCAAATGTCTGACTTTGCGACTCAAGAGTCATAAAATGGTATCCTTATTGGTGCATTAGGGAACAATGACTTGCATATTCATTGTACTTTGAGATCCCAGTCTGTGTCACAAAGTTCTGTGAAAATGGGTCATTATTTTAAAATTCTGTTACACACAGTAAAAGATCCGCTGCAGCAAGATCATTAAGGGCTCAATTATAAGTCTGGCTTGCCACGGACCACCTGGCTCACGGGGCGCAGTGATGGCTATATTCCAGCCACCCTATTGACCTTAGCGTGGTCAGACCGCCATTGTCCCGCCCCACCCACTAGGGAACCGCCATTTCCTGGCGGTTGTGCAACGGTGTAGAGCCAGCAATATGCTTGGCAGGACCACCGTGATCCCGCCAAGCATATTACAAGTTTCCTCTCCGCTACTGTTTTTATGACGGTTCCTCCTCCATGAAAACCGGGGTGGAGAGGAAACAAAGGGGCTACACTGCTAAACTCATTATTAGGACCTTGGTGTTTAGGATGAGGCAAGTATTTTGAAAGCAAATATTTTAGTAATACTTAATCAGACTGCACCTAGTACCAAAAACAATGTTCAATAAAATGATGCATTGCTTAACTCAGCTGATAGCATCCTTAACTTACCTCTCAAAAGAATACATCTTTGCCAGCCAGCAAACAGTCTTTACGTTTGGTGATTAACCAATTGCACACATTTACATTTCTGTCAGGTTGCAGGAAGACTACTGAGAAGACCTGTTTCTTCTTTAGCTCACTGCCTCTCCCAAGGCTTGACAGCACAGACAGCCTGCCCCCCTTTCACTTTCAGCAAGTGGCACCTCTAGGTCTGCACAAACTATTCAGAGATGTAATGATTGCTATTTAACCAAAAATTATAGGAACTGTTTTTTGAAAAACTGAAATAGCATGAGGATGTATGTCTCTGTGGACCCCAACCACTTTGGCCTATATTTACATACACATTATCCTTGCCAGCAATAAGGGCCATGCCACCTTTGCTGCACTAAGCCCAAAAAAAGAGAGGGGCACGGAATGGAACTTTTTTCACTTTTTCCTCTGCACAAATGGTCAGACCAGTGGAGTTATTAGAGTAGACAGTCTGTAGGTAACATTAGTAATGCAGGTGCAGTGGCACAGAGGCTTGTGGCGAAAGGAGCTAGCCCTATCGGTAATCATCCCGCCCCCATATCCCAACACCGTGAGCGAACCAGCCAACATACAAAAGACACTAGTTCCTTAGCCTAGGAACGGCAATGTTGGTTCTACTTACATTTCATATTTTACTAACTCTTGCATTCCCTTATGAGTATGTGCTTTTTCCAGGATGGTGTGTTTCTGTAGTTTTTTCATGCAACACATCACATTTGTATGGTGCGTAGTGTGAAACGTGTCACTCCATATGTACATGTATGTAAGTGTGCGTGTATATATATAAATATATTACCTACTGGCGGTCGCCAGTAGGTATATATAGTTAGGATTTTTTCCCTATGGGATTTTTGAAAATTCTATGTCGAATAACTTTGGCGTTTGAGGACAGAATTGGCTGAAATTTTCAGGAAAATTGAACATTTTGTTTCTGAGCAGCCCCTGGAAATTTGGGGGGGTTCGTCAAGGGGGGGCCGAGAAAAAAGGGGGGTCCCAAAACGTGTTTTTAACATTGAGTTTTCCATAGGGCGGTTGGCCTCACTTTTAGCCCGAACGGCTGAATGGATTTGCACGAAACTTGGCAAAATTGTAGGACTGGTAGCCCGATGTGCCTTTGCTAGGTCTCAATATATGTGCTTCAGTGGATTTTGAGAAATTAACGTTTAAAAAAAGATATATATCTGTAAGCGCGCTCCGGGCAGCGCTCCGGTTCGCGGACTTTACGCGTACCGAAACTTCGCGTAGCGAAGCTGATTGGCTCTCCGGTGCCTGTCAACATTCTAAACAGTCCGGAGCGGCCGCCATCTTGTCTCTCGGTAGGATCGAGAGACAAGAGGAGGCCAAAACAAAGGGGGAAATGACCATAAGGGGGAATAGTATATCCTCCCTGACCCCCTAGGTTTAATGTGGAGGCTTTAAAAGGGTGGGTAGCGCCCGGTTCGCGAACCGGGAAGCGTTCTGGGCAGCGTACTATAATGAAAAATGAATGATAGACTTTTCAAATACTGTATGTTAATTGATTGTTGGTTTTGTTGATTATTTTTTAATTTTTTTATTTTTTAAGCAATTATTTATTATTGTGATTGTGTTTCAAAATTTAATAACATTTCTAACATTTAACTAGTTTATGAATTACATATAAAAATGATTAAAGACTCAAACAATTTTTTAATATTACATACAATTTTATTTTTCGGATTGTTTTTCAAAATTTAATAGAACGTCTAGCATTTGACTGTCCGATATGTCCTCTTGTTGAGTGAACATAAGTTCCCACATTTGACCGTCATCATAATGGAGTAAATGATCGACAGATTCTACACATTGAAGTAATTCATAGTCCCGTGACTCATCCATGAATTCTAAGTCATCAATGGGTTCCATGACTTGTTCATTGTTGCTGTCCAGAACAATTTCGAAGGAAACATTCTGCTCACCTTCCATTTTATTGCTGTAATTTGCATAAAAAATAAATATATCAGTAGAGATAGGGCACTGTTGGGTTTAAGTTCAGACAGGTACCTGTGAGTTTATAACAGAGAAGTAATCTATGGGCACTGTATGGTTTCAGGCGTGAAGTAGTACTATTAAAAAGTGCCTGTGAAGACGCCTAAGTAAATTCATAATTATACCACAGAAACCTAAATCAATCCATAATTATAATAAAGAATGCTTTCTCAATGTCTAACTCTTACAGAGGGATAGTATATAACTATCTGAAAATGTTTTCAAATTTATAAAATAATATCTCACCTTCTAAAAACAAGTTTAAGTTGTGAGTGAAAATGATCTTGCAATGTAGTTCAGGAAGTAGTAGTCAAAATGGCTGTGTTTCTCTCTCTTTCTTTATATATATTCAGGTACATAACCAATCAAATGTCAGGTAAAAAAAGTAGAAAATGAAAGTAACATTTTAATTGGTTGTCAATTCCAACACTTCAGATGTGTTTTGAGAAGTAATTTACCTCAGGGTATTTAGAGAGGTCTACAGGCTAAATGGCTAAATGGAATTCCAATCAAATTTGTGAAAATGGTAGGGATTGGTATGTAGTATGAGCTAATCTATATTTGGTGAAATTGTCTCCAGTTGCTTTTCTGTAAACTACTTTCCCACCTTTTTTGATGGTGCGCTTCCCAGGGAGCGACCCGGTACGCGAACTGGTGAGCGCCCCGGTTCGCGAACCTTAAGCGTTACGGGAGTCCACCATTTTGTGTTTCGGTCGAATTAAGATACAAGATGGAGGGCAAATAATGTTCAGAATGGGTAGAAGGGGGCACGGTAGACTTATTTTGACCCCCTAGGTTTTCTGAGGGTGGCTGAGGAGGCTTATATGTGCGAAAAAAAAAACATTTTTTTAAAAAAGTTCGCGAGGTTAGCTCCCGGTTCGCGTACCGGGAAGCACCCCAGGGAGCGTACTTTGTTGAAAATTAGTGAAAAATGTTAGAGTAAAATAATAATTGTGAGTGATCAGATGTAGGGTAGCTCTGAGAAGAGCTTTTGGGTTTATCGTACATTTAGGTACTTATAAGTAGGTACCAATGCACAGTCTTAAATTCAGAATGAAAATTCTGTTGCCCTCATCTGAGAAGTGAACTCCATCTCCTCTGTGGATATCTTGCATGTAGTAACGCAAGTTATTGTTGTACAGGGAGCCCATTCCATGGTCTCTCATGTAAGCTGAAACAGATTTGTTTACATGCTTCCTCGACTTCTCAATTTGTGGACAAAATTGGTTTGACCACCTCCATTTCTGTCTTTGGCATATATTTGAATATACCAAGGCAGTTTGAGGAAAAAGTGCCATCAATTGCTCAAAGGTGTCCTTTAAAAGCATTTCCAGACCTACCCCAGTCAAAGTGCCCAAATCATTACCTCCACAGTGCACAATTAACAGGTCAGGTTTTGGCAAATGCATAAAGGTTTTCACCAATGGTATCAATTGGTGACATTTTAATCCTCTGTGGCCAAACCACTTAATTTCCACATCTTGTAAATTGAGGTTAGGTAAATTCCTGTTCTCAGCATACCTCTGAGCCCAATAGATGTAACTATGTCCAACAATCCAGACAGAAAACATGGTGAGAGAAGGTTCTCCTGCAGTCAGATGAAGTGTGGCAATGAAATGGCAGTTGAAAAAATAAGAGTTTAAAATGAAAAAAACTGTGGAGTTTCTGTGTTAATGAAGCAGTAACAGTGATTGGTGGATTTTGATTGCTGAAAACAGAAAGTTAGGGTGCATGGATGAGTTGTTTGAAAGATGTATTTTGAGTGGTCAAGAAAAAATCATTAAATGAAAGAATGCACTGGATATGAGGTGCACTGAGAGTTCAGAGTTCAATTGCAACATTGTTGTGTGAACTTGCAAACACCAGAAGTCTTCCAAGAGGTGGTTGCCATGCAGAAAAGGCATGAAATGGCAGAGGGGGGAAGGGTTTTCATTTGAAAAAAAGTGAGGGAAGAGTTTTGATTGGGTGACATGAGAGATATGTGTGAAGAATTACAGCATTTCTGTGCTTTTGATAGCTGCAGACTCTGGAGTGCATACCTTTTGCTCTGCTGAAGACAAATTGGTGTGTTTCTGAGACTGTTTTGAAACTCAAAGTATTTGCTAAGGTGAGAAAATATTTCTTTAATTTAGATAGAGAATAGTGTGCTTTAAGGAGAAAATTATGAAGAAAGTTGTGTTTTTCAAATGTTGCTTTGTCTCAAGTGTTTTACAAATAGATTTTGTTTCTTTGAGAAAATGTAATTGGAGAAAATGTGAAGTATTAGTACTGACAGGGTGTTTTTCTGCATAGGAGCTGTGGAGTCTTTTCAAATTATGACTTGAAAATCGTTTTTGAGGAAAATGAATGGTTATAATATTTCTGACAAGGACATAATGGTGTATGCTTCTTTATAAGGCAATTGACTGTCTCTGATGTTATTTTTCCCATTTTAATGTAAGACCTTTCTCTGTGGCGCAAATTGCTTGTAAATATGCTCCCACCTGTGCATGGCAAATTTAGATTTTGAATGTTTGTGTTACATAGCCATGTTAAAAGTGATACAAACATGCTGCAAAGGCAATCAAAAAACGCTTTTATGTGTCTTAAGGACATTTTAAGTCATTTTCCCATGTGCAGTGTTTTGAAATTATGATTTGAAAATCGTTTTTGGGGAAAAGGAATTGTTTTTAAATTTATGACAAGGACATAATGGTGTATGCTTCTTTATAAGGCAATTGGCTGTCTCTGATGTTATTTTTCCCATTTTAATGTAAGACCTTTCTCTGTGGCGCAAATTGCTTGTAAATATGCTCCCACCTGTGCATGGCAAATTTAGATTTTGAATGTTTGTGTTACATAGCCATGTTAAAAGTGACCCAACCATGCTGGAAAGGCAATCAAAAAACACTTTCATGTGTCTTAAGGACATTTTAAGTCATTTCCTCATGTGCAGTGTTTTCAAATTATGATTTGAAAATCGTTTTTGGGGAAAAGGAATGGTTTGTAAATTTATGACAAGGATATAATGGTGTATGCTTCTTTATAAGGCATTTCAGTGTCTCTGATGTCATTTTTCCCATATTACATTATAAGACCTTTCCCCATGGAGCACATTCCTTGTAAATATGGTCACACTTGTGCATGGTAAATTTAGATTTTGACTGTTTGAGTCACATAACCATGTTAAAAGTGACCCAAAAAAATAGCAAAGGCTTTCAAAAAACACTTTCATGTGTCTTAAGGACATTTTAAGTCATTTCCCCGTGGGCAGTGTTTTGTAAGTGGCGCAAAAGAGGCATACACCTATCATAAATCTGTCCCTAGCATTAATTAATTAATTCAAAATTTGCTATTCCTTATTTTGCGATTGCACTGAAGGATTTGCAAATTTTGCGATTCCTTAAATGCAATGTATCAAACAAAAAATATGTAAAAAATGACATTAAGGATTTGGAAACTACCACCAACTTCTAGTTTGTGGTAATTTGCAAATTCTTTTCAAAAAGCTTTTTTTCCAAAAAACAAAAGGTGCCATATGAGGCCAAGGGCATGTATGTGCGCCATATGCCCCCAAATTTCTTTTTCAGGGGTGCAGCAGGGTGTTCTTGAGACACCCCTGCACCCTTGAAAAAATTCCTAATTTGCGATGAGCTAATTGCTAATCGCAAATTGCACCTTCATTCCTATGAGCCTCCTAGCCCATGGAAATGAATGGGTAATTTGCAATTAGCAATTTGCTCATTGCAAATTAGGAATGGTAAAGAATTGCTATTTATTCCTTAAAATTCGCTATTTAGGAAATGCAAAATAGTTTGATGATACATATGGCGGTTCATCTGTAACAAGATAAGAAGCTTAGGGATACATTTATGATGACTGGCGCAATAAAGTGGACATTACTTACTTCATTGGTAGGCCTTTACATGTATTATCTCCTCTGTATTCTTCATCAAGCGTAACTTTAATCTGCAATCCTGAGTAGGCCTCACCTTAAACAAACCTCTGGATAGGCCACACCTTATCGTCATCCTGGATTAATTATTTAAAATGCTAGGGACAGATTTATGATAGGTGTATGCCTCTTTTGCGCCACTGTGCGTCACTTTTATGATGCAGCGGCGGTGCAAAAGATTTGCTATGAGGCGACAAAATTACAAATTGATGCATTTAGGCAGATGTGTCATGGTGTAAAAAAAACGTGCCACATGAAACCGATGCAGCAGTGATGCAAAAGATGCACCATGTTGCAAGACAGGCCTCACTTGGGGCCATATGTATCAAGCTAATTAGCATTAAAAAGATCAAAATTCTGCGAATTTCGGCCTTTGCGAATGCTAATTAGACAAATGGTATGTATCAAACAAGTTTGATGCAAAATAAGGAATAGCAAAATTTGCTATTCCTTATTTTGCGATTGCACTGAAGGATTTGCAAATTTTGCGATTCCTTAAATGCAATGTATCAAACAAAAAATATGTAAAAAATGACATTAAGGATTTGGAAACTACCACCAACTTTTAGTTGGTGGTAATTTGCGAATTCTTTTCAAAAAGCTTTTTTTCCAAAAAACAAAAGGTGCCATATGACGCCAATACATGCCCTTAGGGCATGTATGTGCGCCATATGCCCCCAAATTTCTTTTTCAGGGGTGCAGCAGGGTGTTCTTGAGACACCCCTGCACCCTTGGAAAAATTCCTAATTTGCAATGAGCTAATTGCTAATCGCAAATTGCACCTTCATTCCTATGAGCCTCCTAGCCCATGGAAATGAATGGGTAATTTGCAATTAGCAATTTGCTCATTGCAAATTAGGAATGGTAAAGAATTGCTATTTATTCCTTAAAATTCGCTATTTAGGAAATGCAAAATAGTTTGATGATACATATGGCGGTTCATCTGTAACAAGATAAGAAGCTTAGGGATAGATTTATGATGACTGGCGCATCACCAGGGATGTGCCAGTCATCCTGCGCCGCTGTTCCGCCACCCATGGTGTGCTGCATTTACAATGCGGCGCAGCATGGGGCAAAAATGCCACAGATGCGTGACGTATCTGTGCTGTAAAGGTGGCGCATTGCTGGAGTTGTATCGCAAGTGCATATAAGATAGCACAGGTAACATGAATATAAATTCCATTTCTTTTCTGCTATTTCTGTATTTCTGTATTCTAAAATTGCCATGCACTAAAAAATCTTATATGTAAAAATGTAAAGTAGTGTTTTAAGTTTTTGATTACTGTTATTGATGTACTGTTGGGTAATAGTGGTTAATAACATTTTTTAATATATTTTACCACAGATTCAACTGCAGATCATTTCAACATTTCACCATGCCAACGAAAGAAAGACTGAGAAAGGCTGCAAAACGTCAAAGACAGCAGGTGATTGAAAAAAAGCAGCAGTCCTCTAACAAAAAGATTTGTCAAGTCAACAAGAAAGCACCGGGTAAGAGTACAAAAACATTCATAAGAAATATTTGTAGTAAAAAAAATATTACTACAGAAAATGTTTCAGTCCAGAAAAAGAGAAGCAATTCAAATGGAAAGGAAAGGCCAATTAAAAATGTTACTGCTAGAGCAAGAGATAACTCTGTGCATGATAGTAGAAGGAAACAACAGTTTAGGGACATTCGTAAACGAATGTTCCGCAACAGGATAATTGGCAATTTGTTAAAAAATATTAAGAAAGGTCAACAGAAAGTGGTTTTTTATAAGAGAAAAAAAAAAGTTGAGAAAGTTATTGATCAGGCATTTGAAATTAAACGTAAGTTATTTATTTTGATAATCAATAGAATTAGGAAGCTAAACAAGGCAATTTATGATTTCAAAAGAAATAGTAGATGGAAGAGAATAGTTAATCGTAGTAATTTTTGTGAAGTTTTTTCTGGAGAATGGATGCATAGTTCAAGCTGTGAGGCATTTTTTAATGAGGAGAGTTATTTCCAGGATAATGATTTGGTGCATGCAGTTGACACCAGTGGTCGTGCTTATGAAGTGAAAGATGGTTGTCCAGTTGAAAAAGAAAAACTTGTGACAACAGAGGCAGAAGAGGTGTTAGGTAATGAGGTTTTAGGAAGACGTGCTAAGGGTCCTGTGTACACCTGGAAGTGTAGTAGTATTTGCAGTGTGCGACAGGATTCCATCAATTTGCTTTGTGATTTTGTACGGTCATTTAATAAGAAAAGTTTGAAGCAGAAAATAAGGTTGTTGCAAGAATTAGATCCTTGCAGAGTGAGAGAAGTGACAGGTTTGCATGGTCATTCACTGGCTTGTCTTTCCAGGAGAGTATGCCAGAGTGTTTTTCATCATTTCAGGATGCTAGCAGTGCATCATAATAAAGTGAGGAAATTAGTTAGAATGTTGTATTATGCTAAGAGTCCAGCAATTATGCTTAAAAAATTATGTGCTGCTCTTTTGCATGGTTCTGAAATAGATGTGAAGAATATATGTGAAGAAATTGAGTTTTGTTACTTTGGAAATAAAGAGGAGAATGTTGAAATTGACCAAGAAGAAGCGGGTGATGTGGAAGATAGTATACAGGTTTCCAGTACAGATAATTTCCAGAGGGAAATTGCCACGTTTCAGGTCAAATCAAGTGAGAGGCCAAATTTCACTTGTGTGTGTTGTCGACGCACTTATTATAAGAATCAGACTAAGTTAGTGGATTTATATGCAAAAAGTGAAAGGGAAAATAATAGTGAATGGAAGGATTTCGCAACATACTTGATGGTAGAAAATTGTTTTGATTTGGGATTGGATCAACGTGTGTGTACTTATTGTTGTTGCAAATTAAATCAAAACCAGATGCCTGCTAGAGCAGTTCATAATAATCTGGAATTGGTTGAGATTCCTTCTGAATTGAAGGATTTAAATACTTATGAATCTATTTTGATTCAAAGTATCCATCCCTTTCAGGCTATTGTAAGAATGGAGCCAAAGACAGGGAAATTGCCTCCATCAGATTTACAGAGAGGATTAAAGGGAAGAGTTGTTTATTTGCCTCTAGATTTGAAGAAAAACATTAACACAATTGGAGTAGAAAAAGTGGACGAGGAACCTCTGGTTATCTTAGTTAATGGGGTTCCGACAAAGAATAAGAAAATATGGCAAGATTTAGTAGATGTTAGGAAAGTTAAAAAGGCAACATTGTATTTGAAAAAAAATAATAAATACTATAAGAATGTATATGTTGCAGAAGAGGAAGTAAGTGAGGAAGAGGATAGCGATTTGTGTGCTGGTCAAATTGAGAAAGTAGAAACTTCTACTAGTGAAGAAATATATGAACATTATAGTGTTCATCCTTTGCATTACAAGGAAGTCATGGGGAATGCTATTGAGTTGTTTCAAATGAAACAAGCCAAAGGGAGTCCCATTAGTGTTTGGGAGGAAAGTTTGGAAGCTCGGTGTTACCCATAGCTTTTTCCAACAGGTCAGGGAGGAAGATATGATGAGCGACCTCATCAAATTCCTGCTTCTGAATACCGGACTTTGCGATTGTATGCAGGAGATGCTAGGTTTCGACAATGCATTCCTTATTTGTTTCATCTCCTGTTTGAAAGCGATCTGTCTGGACTGTCATATGCAGTGAACCACATCTTGAAAAGTGGTATACACATGCAAAACATCTCGGCAAGTGACTTTATGGATAAAGTAAATGTCCAAGACAGTATTTTGGATTCTCACCTGATTAATCTCATGGCGTGTCAGCGTGGTACTAATGAGTACTGGTACCGTCGTCATGGTGATTTAAAATGTATGCTGAGGAACTTAGGTACTCCCACATGGTTCCTCACTCTGAGCTGTGCCGAGTATGGCTGGGAAGACTTACTTGAATTTCTACGAGAGGCAAATGCTAACGTAGAAAACATCGAATTCAAGACACCCGGAGAACTGTGCTCTTTGGATCCAGTCAATGTATGTAGGTACTTCAATCATAGATTTGAAGCTATGATGTCTTTCATCATGAATAAGAAGAATCCACCTCTTGGAGAGGTGTTGGGTTTCTTCTGGAGAAAGGAGTACCAAGCAAGAGGTGCTCCTCATATACATATGTTGCTGTGGATCAAGGATGCACCTAAATTTGGAACGGATCCAGAAGACTCAGTGATGAGTTTTATACAACAGTATTCTACGTGTGCTGTTCCAAACGCAAAGGAGAAGAAAAGCCTAAGAGAAAAAGTTCTGCGTTTCCAAAGCCATCGATGTGGAAAGTACTGTCGTCGTAAATTCCGAAACAAGGACAAGTTCTACACCAAATGTCGTTTCGGCTTTCCACGACAGGTGATTTCTAAAGGAAGAGTAAACAGTTTGATGTCTTCGCTGCGACATAATGTGATGAAGAAATCACCTAAAAACACATACAATTTGAAGAGGAACGAAGAGTCCAAGTACATCAACGACTACAACCCGGTGATTTTGTCCATGTGGAATGCTAACATGGATATACAGTTTGTGGCTGATAACTGTATGGCTGTGGCTCGGTATGTGACGTCTTACATCACCAAAAAAGAGAAGACAGAATTGAAGGATATGTGGGAGGACATTTCCCATGAAAAGAGCCTCAGCAAGAAGTTGTACAGTTTCAGTCTGAAGATGTTGTCGCATCGAGAAATTGGAGCGTACGAATGTTCTGACCGGTTGTCTTCAGCAAGTCTCTATGCCAAGTCCAGGAGTATCATTTGGGCGAGTCTTGGTCTTGCTGCAACGCGTAATCGAGTTCTCAAATCTGTGCGGGAAATTGAGTATTTGGCGGAAAAGGAGCCAAACAGTACCGACATTTTGAAGACCAACATGTTGGATACATATTATCCAAATCGAAGCATTCACCTCGAGAATGTTTGTCTGTATGAGGTTCTTCAAAATTACATATTCAAGAGGAACATCAAAGAAGATACTGAGAAAGGAGTGTATGCTGTAATAGGAAGTGAGGGATGTCTGGTCAAGCAAAGAAAATGCCACTTGGTAAACCATCGAAAATTGAGTGGCGAATCTCCTGAAAAAAAGGAGTTTTTCTATTTAGCACTTTTGCAACTTTTCAAGCCTTGGCGTGCAGAAGAGGAACTGCTTGGAGATTTTCTCTGTTACGAAGACTCTTTCAATGCCGCCAAGGAGACCATAGAATGTCCTGCTTTTCCCAAATATGTACAAATGTTGAATGCGGAAATTGAGCAGGAAGCAATGATTGCAGCCGAGATTGCCAGAGACAGTTCTCAGGACAGTCAGAGTTCTGCTTCATTGAGTCAGGATCCACTAGGAGGACCTGTTATCGAAAATGAAGCTGCCACTGCTATGAATGAAGTGGAAAGAGCCATGGCACATGCTCAGGAGGATGCGGTTAACTTAGAAGAGTTGGAAAGACAACTCAACGTTGAGCAGAGGAAAATATATGACGAAGTTACCATGCAAATTGATCATGGATTAAGTCATGACAAGAAAGAGTGCTCATGTATGTCGTTGAAGCCTGTCCGACTGTACGTGAGTGGAGAAGCGGGAACTGGAAAAAGTTTCCTCATTAAAGCAATTTCATGCTATTTGCAGGAAAGGACAGAGTCATCGCTGTCTTGTGTTGTCACCGCTCCAACTGGACTGGCAGCACATAACATTAAAGGGATTACTTTACATCGTTTACTGATGCTGCCAGTGGAGCATGACAACAAATTACAATATCACAAGCTATCTGGAGATGCTTGTTTTGAAGTTTCAAGGATCTTGAGGAAAATGAAACTTCTTATCATTGACGAAGTAAGCATGGTTTCCAATGTCATGCTTGCCTTTGTGCATTTGAGAATGCAAGAAGTTCTCAAAACAGAGTATGATGTGTTATTTGGTGGCAAACACATCATTGTTTTCGGAGATCTTCTGCAGCTGACACCAGTGAAAGGGCAACCTGTGTTCAAAATGCTCACGCATGAAGATACCAGGAAGTGCCTAGGCAGCATTGGCAACGTCAATATATGGTTAAACTTCAATTATGCTGAACTGCATGAAAATATGCGTCAGGCGAAGGATGAAGTTTACAAGACTATTCTACAAGATGTTAGAATTGGAAAAGTGACCGAGCATGGGAAAGAAGCTTTACATGCACGATTACTGTCAAATTTATATCCAGAACAAGATGTTGTGCCTGAGAATATTTTTCAGAAAATTACTGAGAAGAAATCTGGAATATGTTTGATGCCAACTCTTGCAGAATGTGCCAAATTCAACAACAAAATGTTGCATTTAGAAAAGCAAGAGATTGTGAAACTGGAAGCTATTGACAGAGTAGAGCATATGGGATCAACAATTATTTTGTCTGAGAATCTGAAAACAAAATTGGATTCATTAGAGAAGAGTATATCTAAAACTGCAGGTTTTGAAAAGACTCTGAATGTGTGCTTGAACTGCCGTATCATTTTAAGAAGGAATTTACATGTTGAAAGAGGTCTGGTAAATGGATCAATGGGTAATGTTGTTGATTTTGTAAAATACAGAAATAGAGATGGAATTGAATTTTTACAAATTAAATTTGATGGCATTGAGGAAGTACAGCTAATTGGTCGTTGTTCTGCTAGATTTTTGCTTGTAAAAGACTTATATGTTCGCCGTAAGCAGTTTCCTGTTTGCTTGGCATATGCGGTGACAATCCATAAATCGCAAGGTTTAAGTGTAGACAGTGCATTGGTGAATATTGGCAGTTCTGTGTTCAAGGAGGGTATGGCATATGTGGCATTGTCACGAGTTAGAACTTTATCGGGATTGTACTTGATTGAGTGTGATGTCACAAGCATTTGTGCGGATCTAGATTGTGTTAAGGAATACAATAGGTTAAGAAGAGAGTATGCGCCACATTTGCCTCAATATCCTTTGTTTGAGAAACGTGTGGTAGGCCGGAAACGAAGAAATGTGACCAATACTGGGGAGGTTGTAGCAAAAAGACGAAAAGTCGATGAACCTGAAATTATAAGCAGAAACAAAAAGGATTCTGTTGAAGATGTTGTTGGTTTTCAATTTGAAAACAGTTCTGGTGTCAACTGCTATGCTAATGTAGTGGTTAATGTTTTGTTTTCTCTAGAAAATGTAAAAGAAGAGATTGTGGTCAATTCTGATCAAAGATTTTGCAGTTTGTTAAATTCTGTGTTAGAGAAATGTAGCACTGATAGAACAAACATAGAAAGTGTGTCTGAAATTCGAAATCTGTTAGACAGATGTTCAGGCCAAACACAATTCTCTCAAAATATTCAGCAAGATTGTCAGGAGTTTTTAATGTATATGCTTGATGTATTGCATGCTGAAGGTGTAGATGTAGATCAGCTGTTTGGGCTTTCTTATCAATGGCAGCATGACTGTGAGAACTGTATGGTATCAAGTACTACTAGTGTAGACTCAGAAAGATTTATATATTTAACTTTGCCAGACAGTAAATCAGTCTCCTTTAATAAGCTAGTAAAAGCAGCTGATCACAACATGGAGTGTAGCCAATGTAAATCTGAAATGATGTCCACATTATTTATACGAACATATGGCCAGTATGTCATTTTAATGTTCCAACGATGTAGGCCTGATGGAACAAAATTGACAACTTTAATTAAAAATTTTGTGGCTTCGCAGTTGTCAATATCAGGAAGGACTTTTGTAACTGCAGCAATTATATATCATGACGGTCCTTCAATAACATCAGGACATTACACAGCTTATTTAAAGTCTAGAAATGGCTGGTCATTCTGCAATGATTCTGTTTTAATTTTAAAAAAAAAATTGCCGTATGACCTTAAAAACTCTTACCTGGTGTTTTTAAAACCAAAATTTTAGGGAAAGAATCTCGGGATGTGCTCTGTGGAATTTCAAGAAGTTCTAATGGCTCCTACACGATTTGGCCTTGAGGATAAGTGTAGTTCAGAGACATAACTTCTAACCATAAGACTGGACGTCATGGAGAAATAAGTGCACTTTGAATGAGTTCAGAAAAACTATTTCTTTTTATAAGCTAATTGAAGCAGCCAATCAAAACATAGAGTAGAGGGAATGTAAGTCTGCAATGCTGTCTACTGTTTTACATTGCTTTGTGATTAAAAGTGATGTAGAGAATTAAATAATTGTAGTAGTCATAGAGGTAGTGTAAGTCTGCTTCATAGTAAGCAGTATCAGTGTCATAGAAAATGTAGAACATGACTGAGCAAGAAGGGGAAGATATTACTATTCCAGGATTGTGAACATGATCTTCAACATTTTAATTCTGAAAGTTGCAGAAATGCCAAATGACGGGATTGGCTTACAAGAAATCCAAGAGTTATAAATGGCTCTGACAAGATTTGGCCTTGTGGAAACTTGTGGTAGAGAGCAAGAAGTCATTTATTGCATGTAACATGTTTTTAAAAACGATGGAGGTTTTCTTTCAGAAAGTGGCGGGCTGAAAGTAATAACAGCACAACAGAGTGTAAGCTGTTCATAGGACATCCTTTGACGTCATGGAAAGTAAGTTAACTTTAAGGAGTTCTGAATTCTGATTTGTTATGTTGTATGGGTTTTTTAAACACAATCATTTTGATTGTGTTTTTTTTCCCCGCTGTTATATGATGAATACCTTCAAGTCACTGTTTTTAGTGAATTTTGATACATTCTGAGAACAGCAAAAATAAACCATTTAACATGTATAATTAATTCTGTACTGTTTGCATTTATGATGTATATGTAGAACTGTGTAGGAGGCATGGAGAAGGTGAGGCTTCTGTAAGTGTCAAAGTTGTTGCATGCAGTGCTGCACTTCTGCGTACTCTTTCATATGCTGGACTACATCTGCACAATGAGATACCTAAGCAAAGGAAACACAAGTGATGTGATTGTGAAATGAGCAAAAGAAATTGCACGTATTTCAATTACATCACCTGTGTTTCCTATCATTACGAATCACATTGTGCAGATCAAGTTTAGGTCTGTCCAGGGAAACAGAGGAGGTTTGGCCTTTGTTCAAGAGTGCAGTGGACATGACTCACTTCATTGGTAGGCCTGCAAATGTATTATCTTCTCTGTACTCTTCAACAACTCTAAATTTCATCTGCAACCCTGAGTAGGCCTCACCTCAAACAAACCTCTGGATAGGACACATCTTATTGGCATCCTGAAGCAATCATTTAAAATTTTAGTGTCTTGCGACACTTTTCTGAGACAACAGCAATGCAAAAGATGCACCATGTTTTAAGATAGGCCTCACTTCATCTGCAACAAGATACTGTTAGTTTAAAATGTATATCTTTAGGACTGTGTAGGGGGCCTGGAGAAGCAGAAGCTTCTGTAAGTGTCAAAGTTGTTGAAAAACTGTTTGTCCTTCAATCTTTTCCCTTGTCTTTTGTAAATTTTAAATACATGTTTTAATATTTTTCAAATGTTTGTTCTCTCTTTCACAGATTGAAAGTATAAAAACAAAAAGTGAGTAATTTAACGACAATTATAAGGTAAATGTTTTGTACTCTTTTCGTTACATTTCTATCACATTTAACTTCTATTAGTTCCACTGCTTCATTTCTTTAACCCTCAGTTTCCTGCCTTTGCTACTTCCCTCATTCCTTTCTCTATTACCTACTTACTCAACTCCTTCCACTCTTTTTCTCAGTCCCTCTCTTCTCATAGTTCCTCACTCTTGTTCACTCACTCCGTCTCTATTACTCTTAGGGTCTTTGACTGATCACTCTATCACTACTTGTTCATAATGCTTTCTCTGTGTAGTTGAAGCACACTAAGGGGCATATTATGAACACAGCCAATAAAATTATTGCTGTTTTTATTGGCAGAAAACTGGTGCAAAAGTGGTTTTAGCGGCAGTTTTCTGCCGCAAAAGCGGCTTTAGCGACACATTTCTGACGATAAAAGCTGCAAAACTTTTATTGCCTATGTTGATGATATGGCTCTATGTTACTTACATTTCTTTGCTGTTTCAATTAATCTTTTTCTGTTATTTTTTGTTTTCTGTTTTCTATTTTTTCTCTCTGTTATTCCCCATGTTTTAATCTTATTTTGAACATTCACTCACATTCTCCAAGAAACTCTTCTTTGTTATTGTTCTACTCTCTTTTTTTTTCTTTCACTTCCTTATCTATTTTGTTTTTCACAATTATACCCTCTTCCGTCTTTTCTTCGGTAAATAGATCTATTAAACAGTATCTCTTCTTTACTCCCTATAGCTGTCTTTCTTTTAACATCACTCTCTGTTTACTTTCCTTATACTTACTCTTTTTTTTTTTTTGGTTAGCTCCCGGTCCGCGTACCGGGAAGCTAACCGGGAAGCGAACCAAAAGAAATAGAGCTTGCCAGAGTGCTAAACGTTCTAGCAATTTTTTTTGAAAGGGGAGGTAGTTCTGAAAAGAACTTTTTTTTTAAATGTTTTTGTTGTTTTATATTTTTTTTTTTTTTTGAACATTTTTTGTTTTTTTTGTATTTTTTGAACGATTTTATATTTTTTTTGTTTTTTAGGGGGGGGAAACAACAAAAAACAGGCATTGAAAAGGGCTCAACAGGAGCAAAAAAAAAAATTACTGGGGGCGGTTAGGGCAATTATGATTGTTGTAAGCTAGGTTTATTGAATTGATACTCATGTTGCCACATGCTATCAACGCACCACAGTGCATACAAGTATGTTTCATGTGGCCAAAATTCTCTTGGATGTTTGGCACAGTTTCCCGTGCCTCTGCTGGTGTCAATGATATTGACGATCTTGACCTGGCCACAGGAGTTGATGTTGGATTTTGTTCCATATCCCGTATTTCCGCCCGGCTGTAATTGAATGGATGCCTCCTGGTCATGTGCCTATGCATGGTATAGTTCCCATAACTATACTTTTTATCAGTCCCTCTTGATAATTTATCTTTGCAGATGAGGCAGGTGACATACCTCGCATTCACTTTCTTTTGCCCTGGAGGGATTGAATAAAACTGCCAGATGAAACTGGCTTTCCTATGGGAAACCCGGGGCATCTCTTCCAAGAACTGTGGTTCTTCTCTCTCCTCTTCCTCTATTTCTTCTTCTTCCTCCTCTGTGTTGGTCATGACCTGGGGAGGTGGTCCTCTCTTCCCATTAGGAGGTGGAGGTGGTGGTGGGGGTGCACCAGCTGAAGCAACTACTGAAGCCATTTCTCAAGTATTAATAAAGGTCTTTCTCTCACAATGATGAAAGTCAGAGTGAGGAAAGAAGGAGGGGTTTTCATCCTTTGGGAAAAACAATAGTTCTCAACCAATGAAAAGTGTTATTTTTAGGTCACCTGACCTAGCCTTACATGATTATGAAACCAAAAGTGAAATGAACCAATGAAAAGTGTTATTAACAAGTCACATGACCTGTTATGCTTACGTTACGCGCTCCGGTCCGCGCCCCGGATAGCTTCCGGGTCGCTGCGCTTTGCGCCTCGGTCCGCGCCCCGGGGCACTTTCGGGTGCGCTAACGCGGTACGTCATAAGACGCATTACGCGGCAACGCGATACATCGCGCTTTCGCGACGCGCCGCGGATCGCTTCCGGGGAGCTGCGTTTCGCGCCTCGGTCCGCGCCCCGGGGCACTTCCGGGTGCGCTAACGCGGTACGTCATAAGACGCATTACGCGGCAACGCGATACGTCGCGCTTTCGCGACGCGTCACGATGTTGATTTCTAAAGCGGCAGTTGCGCAAACGGAACGTTTACCGGTTCGCGGACCGGGTCGCGGCATCAATTTAAGCTAACGGAAAGCTTTCCGGTTCGCGGACCGGGAGCGAAACAAAAAAAATATTTTAAAAAAAAATTATTAATAAACATATAAAATATATTTTTGGATTTAAAGAAGAATACATTTTACAGCTATAGATATTAGCTTTTAAAAAACCAATGAAATTCACTGAAAAAACCATAGGTTATAGACCATATATAGTTAGGAATTAGCATTTACAAAACCTTGAAAATTCACTGAAAAAACCATAGGTTATACACCATATATAGTTAGGAATTAGCATTTAAAAAGCCTTATTTTACTCACACAAAACCATTGAAATTCCATATATAGTTAGTTGTACTAACTATATATCGCGCACCCGCAATCCACTGCTGATTGACTAGGTGTGTGAGTAACTCCATGGATGAGTGACTGTTTACACTGAGTGTATCTAAGGTTATATTAGAGTCTGAAGAGCTTCATCGTATTATCACATGAATGATGTCATCAGTGATGTGATCAGTAATGTCAAATGAGATGTCATCAGTGATGTCATCAGTGATGTCATTTGAGATGTCATCAGTGATGTCATCAGTGATGTCACTGACCATGTCATGAATGATGTAATATGTGACATGATCAGCAGTGGATTGCGGGTGCGCGATATATAGTTAGTACAAATAACTATATATGGAATTTCAATGGTTTTGTGTGAGTAAAATAAGGTTTTTTAAATGCTAATTCCTAACTATATATGGTGTATAACCTATGGTTTTTTCAGTGAATTTTCAAGGTTTTGTAAATGCTAATTCCTAACTATATATGGTCTATAACCTATGGTTTTTTCAGTGAATATATATATATATATATATTACCTACTGGCGGTCGCCAGTAGGTATATATAGTTAGGATTTTTTCTCTATGGGATTTTTGAAAATTCTATGTCTAATAACTTTGGTGTTTGTGGACGGAATTGGCTGAAATTTTCTGGAAAATGGAACATTTTGTTTCTGAGCAGCCCCCAAAAATTTGGGGGGGTTTCGTCAAGGGGGGGCCGAGAAAAAAGGGGGGTCCCAAAATGTGTTTTTAACATTGAGTTTTCCATAGGGCGGTTGGCCTCACTTTTAGCCCGAACGGCTGAATGGATTTGCACGAAACTTGGCAAAATTGTAGGGACTGGTAGCCCGATGTGCCTTTTGTAGGTCTCAATATATGTGCTCCAGTGGATTTTGAGAAATTAACGTTTAAAAAAGATATATATCTGTAAGCGCGCTCTGGGCAGCGCTCCGGTTCGCGGACTTTACGCGTAATGGAACTTCGCGAAGCGAAGCTGATTGGCTCTCCGGTGTCTGTCAACATTCTAAACAGTCCGGAGCGGCCGCCATCTTGTCTCTCGGTAGGATCGAGAGACAAGAGGAGGCCAAAACAAAGGGGGAAATGACCATAAGGGGGCATAGTAGATCCTCCCTGACCCCCTAGGTTTAATGTGGATGCTTAAAAGGGCCCCGCGGGGCAAAAAAAATATATATATATTTATTTATTTTTTGCGTGGGTAGCGCCCGGTTCGCGAACCGGGAAGCGTTCTGGGCAGCGTACTATAAGGAAAAAAGAATGATAGACTTTTCAAATACTGTATGTTAATTGATTGTTGGTTTTGTTGATTATTTTTTATTTTTTTTATTTTTTAAGCAATTATTTATTATTGTGATTGTGTTTCAAAATTTAATAACATTTCTAACATTTAACTAGTTTATGAATTACATATAAAAATGATTAAAGACTCAAACAATTTTTTAATATTACATACAATTTTATTTTTCGGATTGTTTTTCAAAATTTAATAGAACGTCTAGCATTTGACTGTCCGATATGTCCTCTTGTTGAGTGAACATAAGTTCCCACATTTGACCGTCATCATAATGAAGTAAATGATCCACAGATTCTACACATTGAACTAATTCATGGTCCCGTGATTCATCCATGAAATCTGAGTCATCATTGTCCTCAATATCTTTTTCTGTGTTGTTCTCCAGAACAATTTCGAAGGAAACATTCTGCTCACCTTCCATTTTATTGCTGTAATTTGCATAAAAAATAAATATATCAGTAGAGATAGGGCACTGTTGGGGTTAAGTTCAGACAGGTACTTGTGAGTTTATAACAGAGAAGTAATCTATGGGCACTGTATGGTTTCAGGCGTGAAGTAGTACTATTAAAAAGTGCCTGTGAAGAAGCCTAAGTAAATTCATAATTAGACCACAGAAACCTAAATCAATCCATAATTATAATAAAGAAGCCTTTCTCAATGTCTAACTCTTACAGAGGGATAGTATATAACTATCTGAAAATGTTTTCAAATTTATAAAATAATATCTCACCTTCTAAAAAGAAGTTTAAGTTGTGAGTGAAAATGATCTTGCAATGTAGTTCAGGAAGTAGTAGTCAAAATGGCTGTGTTTCTCTCTCTTCCTTTATATATATTCAGGTACATAGCCAATCAAATGTCAGGTAAAAAAAGTAGAAAATGAAAGTAACATTTTAATTGGTTGTCAATTCCAACACTTCAGATGTGTTTTGTGAAGTAATTTACCTCAGGGTATTTAGAGAGGTCTACAGGCTAAATGGTTAAATGGAATTTCAATCAAATTTGTGAAAATGGTAGGCATTGGTATGTAGTATGAGCTAATCTATATTTGGTGAAATTGTCTCCAGTCGCTTTTCTGTAAACTACTTTCCCACCTTTTTTGATGGTGCGCTTCCCAGGGAGCGACCCGGTACGCCAACTGGTGAGCGCCCCGGTTCGCGAACCTTAAGCGTTACGGGAGTCCACCATTTTGTGTTTCGGTCGAATTAAGATACAAGATGGAGGGCAAATAATGTTCAGAATGGGTAGAAGGGGGCACGGTAGACTTATCTTGACCCCCTAGGTTTTCTGAGGGTGGCTGAGGAGGCCCATATGTGCGAAAAAAATAATATTTTTTTTTAAATTTAGCGAGGTTAGCTCCCGGTTCGCGTACCGGGAAGCGCCCCAGGGAGCGTACTTTGTTGAAAATTAGTGAAAAAAGTTAGAGTAAAATAATAATTGTGAGTGATCAGATGTAGGGTAGCTCTGAGAAGAGCTTTTGGGTTTATGGTACATTTAGGTACTTATAAGTAGGTACCAATGCACAGTCTTAAATTCAGAATGAAAATTCTGTTGCCCTCATCTGAGAAGTGAACTCCATCTCCTCTGTAGATATCTTGCATGTAGTAACGCAAGTTATTGTTGTACAGGGAGCCCATTCCATGGTCTCTCATGTAAGCTGAAACAGATTTGTTTACATGCTTCCTCGACTTCTCAATTTGTGGACAAAATTGGTTTGACCACCTCCATTTCTGTCTTTGGCATATATTTGAATATACCAAGGCAGTCTGAGGAAAAAGTGCCATCAATTGCTCAAAGGTGTCCTTTAAAAGCATTTCCAGACCTACCCCAGTCAAAGTGCCCAAATCATTACCTCCACAGTGCACAATTAACAGGTCAGGTTTTGGCAAATGCATAAAGGTTTTCACCAATGGTATCAATTGGTGACATTTTAATCCTCTGTGGCCAAACCACTTAATTTCCACATCTTGTAAATTGAGGTTAGGTTAATTCCTGTTCTCAGCATACCTCTGAGCCCAATAGATGTAACTATGTCCAACAATCCAGACAGAAAACATGGTGAGAGAAGGTTCTCCTGCAGTCAGATGAAGTGTGGCAATGAAATGGCAGTTGAAAAAATAAGAGTTTAAAATGAAAAAAACGGTGGAGTTTCTGTGTTAATGAAGCAGTAACAGTGATTGGTGGATTTTGATTGCTGAAAACAGAAAGTTAGGGTGCATGGATGAGTTGTTTGAAAGATGTATTTTGAGTGGTCAAGAAAAAATCATTAAATGAAAGAATGCACTGAATATGAGGTGCACTGAGAGTTCAGAGTTCAATTGCAACATTGTTGTGTGAACTTGCAAACACCAGAAGTCTTCCAAGAGGTGGTTGCCATGCAGAAAAGGCATGAAATGGCAGAGGGGGGAAGGGTTTTCATTTGAAAAAAAGTGAGGGAAGAGTTTTGATTGGGTGACATGAGAGATATGTGTGAAGAATTACAGCATTTCTGTGCTTTTGATAGCTGCAGACTCTGGAGTGCATACCTTTTGCTCTGCTGAAGACAAATTGGTGTGTTTCTGAGACTGTTTTGAAACTCAAAGTATTTGCTAAGGTGAGAAAAGATTTCTTTAATTTAGATAGAGAATAGTGTGCTTTAAGGAGAAAATTATGAAGAAAGTTGTGTTCTTCAAATGTTGCTTTGTCTCAAGTGTTTTACAAATAGATTTTGTTTCTTTGAGAAAATGTAATTGGAGAAAATGTGAAGTATTAGTACTGACAGGGTGTTATTGTGCATAGGAGCTGTGGAGTCTTTTCAAATTATGATTTGAAAATCGTTTTTGAGGAAAATGAATGGTTATAATATTTATGACAAGGACATAATGGTGTATGCTTCATTATAAGGCAATTGAGTGTCTCTGATGTTATTTTTCCCATTTTAATGTAAGACCTTTCTCTGTGGAGCATATTGCTTGTAAATATGCTCCCACCTGTGCATGGCAAATTTAGATTTTGAATGATTGTGTTACATAGCTATGTTAAAAGTGACCCAACCATGCTGCAAAGGCAATCAAAAAACGCTTTTATGTGTCTTAAGGACATTTTAAGTCATTTCCCTATGTGCAGTGTTTTCAAATTATGATTTGAAAATCGTTTTTGGGGAAAAGGAATGGTTTGTAAATTTTTGACAAGGATATAATGGTGTATGCTTCTTTATAAGGCATTTCAGTGTCTCTGATGTCATTTTTCCCATATTACATTAAAAGACCTTTCCCCGTGGGGCACATTCCTTGTAAATATGCTCCCACCTGTGCATGGCAAATTTAGATTTTGAATGTTTGTGTTACATAGCTATGTTAAAAGTGACCCAACCATGCTGGAAAGGCAATCAAAAAACTCTTTCATGTGTCTTAAGGACATTTTAAGTCATTTCCCTATGTGCAGTGTTTTCAAATTATGATTTGAAAATCGTTTTTGGGGAAAAGGAATGGTTTGTAAATTTATGACAAGGATATAATGGTGTATGCTTCTTTATAAGGCATTTCAGTGTCTCTGATGTCATTTTTCCCATATTACATTAAAAGACTTTTCCCCGTGGGGCACATTCCTTGTAAATATGGTCCCACCTGTGCATGGTAAATTTAGATTTTGACTGTTTGAGTTACATAGCCATGTTAAAAGTGACCCAAAAACTTGCAAAGGCTTTAAAAAAACACTTTCATGTGTCTTAAGGACATTTTAAGTCATTTCCCCCCGGGTGCAGTGTTTTCAAATTATGACTTGAAAATCGTTTTTGATGTAAAGGAATGTTGTTAAAATTTATGTGCGCCATATGCCCCCAAATTTCTTTTTCAGGGGTGCAGCAGGGTGTTCTTGAGACACCCCTGCACCTTTGGAAAAATTCCTAATTTGCGATGAGCTAATTGCTAATCGCAAATTGCACCTTCATTCCTATGGGCCTCCTGGCCCATGGAAATGAATGGGTAATTTGCAATTAGCAATTTGCTCATTGCAAATTAGGAATGGTAAAGAATCGCTATTTATTCCTTAAAATTCGCTATTTTGGAAATGCAAAATAGTTTGATGATACATATGGCGGTTCATCTCTAACAAGATAAGAAGCTTAGGGATACATTTATGATGACTGGCGCAATGAAGTGGACATCACTTACTTCATTGGTAGAGCTTTACATGTATTATCTCCTCTGTATTCTTCTTCAAGCGTAACTTTCATCTGCAATCCTGAGTAGGCCTCACCTTAAACAAACCTCTGGATAGGGCACACCTTATCGTCATCCTGAATTAATCATTTAAAATGCAAGGGACAGATTTATGATAGGTGTATGCCTCTTTTGCGCCACTGTGCGTCACTTTTGTGATGCAGCGGCGGTGCAAAAGATTTGCTATGAGGCGACAAAATTACAAATTGATGCATTTAGGCAGATGTGTCATGGTGTAAAAAACACCGTGCCACATGAAACTGATGCAGCAGTGATGCAAAAGATGCACCATGTTGCAAGACAGGCCTCACTTGGGGCCATATGTATGAAGCTAATTAGCATTTGCAAAGGTCGAAGTTCTGTGAATTTTGGCCTTTGCGAATGCTAATTAGACAAATGGTATGTATCAAACAAGTTTGATGCAAAATAAGGAATAGCAAAATTTGCTATTCTTTATTTTGCGATTGCACTGAAGGATTTGCAAATTTTGTGATTTCTTAAATGCAATGTATCAAACAAAAAATATGCAAAAAATGCCATTAAGGATTTGCAAATTACCACCAACTTCTAGTTGGTGGTAATTTGCGAATTCTTTTCAAAAAGCTTTTTTTCCAAAAAACAAAAGGTGCCATATGACGCCCATACATGCCCTTAGGGCATGTATGTGCGCCATATGCCCCCAAATTTCTTTTTGAGGGGTGCAGCAGGGTGTTCTTGAGACACCCCTGCACCCTTGGAAAAATTCCTAATTTGCGATGAGCTAATTGCTAATCGCAAATTGCACCTTCATTCCTATGGGCCTCCTGGCCCATGGAAATGAATGGGTAATTTGCAATTAGCAATTTGCTCATTGCAAATTAGGAATGGTAAAGAATCGCTATTTATTCCTTAAAATTCGCTATTTAGGAAATGCAAAATAGTTTGATGATACATATGGCGGTTCATCTGTAACAAGATAAGAAGCTTAGGGATACATTTATGATGACTGGCGCAATGAAGTGGACATTACATACTTACTTCATTGGTAGGCCTTTACATGTATTATCTCCTCTGTATTCTTCATCAAGCGTAACTTTAATCTGCAATCCTGAGTAGGCCTCACCTTAAACAAACCTCTGGATAGGCCACACCTTATCGTCATCCTGAATTAATCATTTAAAATGCTAGGGACAGATTTATGATAGGTGTATGCCTCTTTTGCGCCACTTACAAAACACTGCCCACGGGGAAATGACTTAAAATGTCCTTAAGACACATGAAAGTGTTTTTTTTAAGCCTTTGCAACTTTTTTGGGTCACTTTTAACATGGCTATGTAACTCAAACAGTCAAAATCTAAATTTACCATGCACAGGTGGGAGCATATTTACAAGGAATGTGCTCCACGGGGAAAGGTCTTTTAATGTAATATGGGAAAAATGACATCAGAGACACTGAAATGCCTTATAAAGAAGCATACACCATTATGTCCTTGTCATAAATTTACAAACCATTCCTTTTCCCTAAAAACGATTTTCAAATCATAATTTGAAAACACTGTACATGGGGAAATGACTTAAAATGTCATTAATTCAAAATTTGCTATTCCTTATTTTGCGATTGCATTGAAGGATTTGCAAATTTTGCGATTCCTTAAATGCAATGTATCAAACAAAAAATATGCAAAAAATGCCATTAAGGATTTGCAAATTACCACCAACTTCTAGTTGGTGGTAATTTGCGAATTCTTTTCAAAAAGCTTTTTTTCCAAAAAACAAAAGGTGACATATGACGCCCATACATGCCCTTAGGGCATGTATGTGCGCCATATGCCCCCAAATTTCTTTTTCAGGGGTGCAGCAGGGTGTTCTTGAGACACCCCTGCACCCTTGGAAAAATTCCTAATTTGCAATGAGCTAATTGCTAATCGCAAATTGCACCTTCATTCCTATGGGCCTCCTGGCCCATGCAAATGAATGGGTAATTTGCAATTAGCAATTTGCTCATTGCAAATTAGGAATGGTAAAGAATCGCTATTTATTCCTTAAAATTCGCTATTTAGGAAATGCAAAATAGTTTGATGATACATATGGCGGTTCATCTGTAACAAGATAAGAAGCTTAGGGATACATTTATGATGACTGGCGCAATGAAGTGGACATTACTTACTTCATTGGTAGGCCTTTACATGTATTATCTCCTCTGTATTCTTCATCAAGCGTAACTTTAATCTGCAATCCTGAGTAGGCCTCACCTTAAACAAACCTCTGGATAGGCCACACCTTATCGTCATCCTGAATTAATCATTTAAAATGCTAGGGACAGATTTATGATAGGTGTATGCCTCTTTTGCGCCACTGTGCGTCACTTTTGTGATGCAGCGGTGGTGCAAAAGATTTGCTATGAGGCGACAAAATTACAAATTGATGCATTTAGGCAGATGTGTCATGGTGTAAAAAAAACGTGCTACATGAAACCGATGCAGCAGTGATGCAAAAGATGCACCATGTTGCAAGACAGGCCTCACTTGGGGCCATATGTATCAAGCTAATTACCATTCGGAAAGGTCAAAATTCTGCGAATTTCGGCCTTTGCGAATGCTAATTAGACAAATGGTATGTATCAAACAAGTTTGATGCAAAATAAGGAATAGCAAAATTTGCTATTACTTATTTTGCGAATGCACTGAAGGATTTGCTAATTTTGTGATTCCTTAAATGCAATGTATCAAACAAAAAATATGCAAAAAATGCCATTAAGGATTTGCAAACTACCACCAACTTCTAGTTGGTGGTAATTTGCGAATTCTTTTCAAAAAGCTTTTTTTCCAAAAAACAAAAGGTGCCATATGACGCCCATACATGCCCTTAGGGCATGTATGTGCGCCATATGCCCCCAAATTTCTTTTTCAGGGGTGCAGCAGGGTGTTCTTGAGACACCCCTGCACCTTTGGAAAAATTCCTAATTTGTGATGAGCTAATTGCTAATCGCAAATTGCACCTTCATTCCTATGGGCCTCCTGGCCCATGGAAATGAATGGGTAATTTGCAATTAGCAATTTGCTCATCGCAAATTAGGAATGGTAAAGAATCGCTATTTATCCCTTAAAATTCGCTATTTAGGAAATGCAAAATAGTTTGATGATACATATGGCGGTTCATCTCTAACAAGATAAGAAGCTTAGGGATAGATTTATGATGACTGGCGCATCACCAGGGATGTGCCAGTCATCCTGCGCCACTGTTCCGCCACCCATGGTGTGCTGCATTTACAATGCGGCGCAGCATGGGGCAAAAATGGCACAGATGCGTGACGCATCTGTGCCGTAAAGGTGCCGCATTGCTGGAGTTGTATCGCAAGTGCGATGCAGCTCCAGCAAGGCTCAGGGGTGCCCCATCTCCACAATGTTGTGTCGAGACCTATGCCTGCTTAAAGCAGGCGCAGGGTTTTGACGCAGCTTTTTCCTATCTGATTGTAAATGCGGCACACCATGGGTGGCAGAGCAGTGGTGCACGTTAACTGGTGCATGCCTGGGGATGTGCCATTTAACATAAATCTGCCCCTTTACATTTAAGTATGTGCAGGGGACACAGAGTCGGTGAGGCTTATCCAAGGTTAAGAAGAGATGAGTCCTGTTCACTGAAAAATTAGACATAGGCTTCACCTGCTCAGCATCGCTGGACATGGCTAAATAATAGCTGCAAAATGTTACTCTTGTTAAACAATTTTACTATTATAATCTCTGAGATTTGTCTCTTACTCTGCAACATCTCATTGTTGTTATCTTTCTTTAAACATAAAGACAACATCAACATGAGCGACAATCAGCAATCAGTTGATTTCGACCTCATCATTGAACTCGTAATTGAAACATCAGTGGATGTTGATCCCTTGGATGATTTAAATCCTGAGGATGAAGAAGAACGTGATGAGGATGCAGATTTGTCCGAATTATATGACATAGGGTGGGAAGCTGACCTGCTTGAGCCTATGGAACTATAAACATTTATTTTTAAAATTTACAATAAATGAAAAGTAAAAATGTAAACTGTTTAATTTTAAATTAAACACACCTTCAAAAACAGGTTATGTGTAGTGTCTTCAATAAAATATTAAAATATGCTCATAAAATTAGATCAGATTCACATATAAAACAGGACAGGTAAATGAAGAAGAATTCCATTTCTTTTCTGCTATTTCTGTATTCTAAATTTGCCAAAGCACTAAAAAATATTATATGTAAAAATGTTAAGTAGTGTGTTAAGTTTTTGTTGACTGTTATTGATTTACTGTTTGGTAATAGTGGTTAATAACATTTTTTATTATATTTTACCACAGATTCAACTGCAGATAATTTCAAATTTTGAGAATGCCAACTAAGGAGAGAATGAGAAAGGCTACAAAACGTCAAAGACAGCAGGTCCATCATTTACAGCAGCAGTCCTCTACAAAAAAAAATCATCAAGTCACCAAGAAAGCACCGGGTAAGAGTACAAAAACATTCATAAGAAATATTTGTAGTAAAAAAAATATTACTACAGAAAATGTTTCAGTCCAGAAAAAGAGAAGCAATTCAAACGGAAAGGAAAGGCCAATCAAAAATGTTACTGCTAGAGCAAGAGATAACTCTGTGCATGATAGTAGAAGGAAACAACAGTTTAGGGACATTCGTAAACGAATGTTCCGCAACAGGATAATTGGCAATTTGTTAAAAAATATTAAGAAAGGTCAACAGAAAGTGCTTTTTTATAAGAGAAAAAAAAAAGTTGAGAAAGTTATTGATCAGGCATTTGAAATTAAACGTAAGTTATTTATTTTGATAATCAATAGAATTAGGAAGCTAAACAAGGCAATTTATGATTTCAAAAGAAATAGTAGATGGAAGAGAATAGTTAATCGTAGTAATTTTTGTGAAGTTTTTTCTGGAGAATGGATGCATAGTTCAAGCTGTGAGGCATTTTTTAATGAGGAGAGTTATTTCCAGGATAATGATTTGGTGCATGCAGTTGACACCAGTGGTCGTGCTTATGAAGTGAAAGATGGTTGTCCAGTTGAAAAAGAAAAACTTGTGACAACAGAGGCAGAAGAGGTGTTAGGTAATGAGGTTTTAGGAAGACGTGCTAAGGGTCCTGTGTACACCTGGAAGTGTAGTAGTATTTGCAGTGTGCGACAGGATTCCATCAATTTGCTTTGTGATTTTGTACGGTCATTTAATAAGAAAAGTTTGAAGCAGAAAATGAGGTTGTTGCAAGAATTAGATCCTTGCAGAGTGAGAGAAGTGACAGGTTTGCATGGTCATTCACTGGCTTGTCTTTCCAGGAGAGTATGCCAGAGTGTTTTTCATCATTTCAGGATGCTAGCAGTGCATCATAATAAAGTGAGGAAATTAGTTAGAATGTTGTATTATGCTAAGAGTCCAGCAATTATGCTTAAACAATTATGCGCTTCTCTTTTGCATGGTTCTGAAATAGATTTCACTTGTGTGTGTTGTCGACGCACTTATTATAAGAATCAGACTAAGTTAGTGGATTTATATGCAAAAAGTGAAAGGGAAAATAATAGTGAATGGAAGGATTTCGCAACATACTTGATGGCAGAAAATTGTTTTGATTTGGGATTGGATCAACGTGTGTGTACTTATTGTTGTAACAAATTAAATCAAAACCAGATGCCTGCTAGAGAAGTTCATAATAATCTGGAATAGGTTGAGATTCCTTCTGAATTGAAGGATTTAAATACTTATGAATCTATTTTGATTCAAAGTATCCATCCCTTTCAGGCTATTGTAAGAATGGAGCCAAAGACAGGGAAATTGCCTCCATCAGATTTACAGAGAGGATTAAAGGGAAGAGTTGTTTATTTGCCTCTAGATTTGAAGAAAAACATTAACACAATTGGAGTAGAAAAAGTGGAAGAGGAACCTCTGGTTATCTTAGTTAATGGGGTTCCGACAAAGAATAAGAAAATATGGCAAGATTTAGTGGATGTTAGGAAAGTTAAAAAGGCAACATTGTATTTGAAAAAAAATAATAAATACTATAAGAATGTATATGTTGCAGAAGAGGAAGTAAGTGAGGAAGAGGATAGCGATTTGTGTGCTGGTCAAATTGAGAAAGTAGAACCCTCTACTAGTGAAGAAATATATGAACATTATAGTGTTCATCCTTTGCATTCCAAGGAAGTCATGTGGAATGCTATTGAGTTGTTTCAAATGAAACAAGCCAAAGGGAGTCCCATTAGTGTTTGGGAGGAAAGTTTGGAAGCTCGGTGTTTCCCACAGCTTTTTCCAACAGGTCAGGGAGGAAGATATGATGAGCGACCTCATCAAATTCCTGCTTCTGAATACCGGACTTTGCGATTGTATGCAGGAGATGCTAGGTTTCGACAATGCATTCCCTATTTGTTTCATCTCCTGTTTGAAAGCGATCCGTCTGGACTGTCATATGCAGTGAACCACATCTTGAAAAGTGGTATACACATGCAAAACATCTCGGCAAGTGACTTTATGGATAAAGTCAATGTCCAAGACAGTATTTTGGATTCTCACCTGATTAATCTCATGGCGTGTCAGCGTGGTACTAATGAGTACTGGTACCGTCGTCATGGTGATTTAAAATGTATGCTGAGGAACTTAGGAACTCCCACATGGTTCCTCACTCTGAGCTGTGCCGAGTATGGCTGGGAAGACTTACTTGAATTTCTACGAGAGGCAAATGCTAACGTAGAAAACATCGAATTCAAGACACCCGGAGAACTGTGCTCTTTGGATCCAGTCAATGTATGTAGGTACTTCAATCATAGATTTGAAGCTATGATGTCTTTCATCATGAATAAGAAGAATCCACCTCTTGCAGAGGTGTTGGATTTCTTCTGGAGAAAGGAGTACCAAGCAAGAGGTGCTCCTCACATACATATGTTGCTGTGGATCAAGGATGCACCTAAATTTGGAACGGATCCAGAAGACTCAGTGATGAGTTTTATACAAGAGTATTCTACGTGTGCTGTTCCAAACGCAAAGGAGAAGAAAAACCTAAGAGAAAAAGTTCTGCGTTTCCAAAGCCATCGATGTGGAAAGTACTGTCGTCGTAAATTCCGAAACAAGGACAAGTTCTACACCAAATGTGTTTCGGCTTTCCACGACCGGTGATTTCTAAAGGAAGAGTAAACAGTTTGATGTCTTCGCTGCGACATAATGTGATGAAGAAATCACCTAAAACACATACAATTTGAAGAGGAACGAAGAGTCCAAGTACATCAACGACTACAACCCGGTGATTTTGTCCATGTGGAATGCTAACATGGATATACAGTTTGTGGCTGATAACTGTATGGCTGTGGCTCGGTATGTGACGTCTTACATCACCAAAAAAGAGAAGACAGAATTGAAGGATATGTGGGAGGACATTTCCCATGAAAAGAGCCTCAGCAAGAAGTTGTACAGTTTCAGTCTGAAGATGTTGTCGCATCGAGAAATTGGAGCGTACGAATGTTCTGACCGGTTGTCTTCAGCAAGTCTCTATGCCAAGTCCAGGAGTATCATTTGGGCGAGTCTTGGTCTTGCTGCAACGCGTAATCGAGTTCTCAAACCTGTGCGGGAAATTGAGTATTTGGCGGAAAAGGAGCCAAACAGTACCGACATTTTGAAGACCAACATGTTGGATACATATTATCCAAATCGAAGCATTCACCTCGAGAATGTTTGTTTATATGAGGTTCTTCAAAATTACATATTCAAGAGGAACATCAAAGAAGATACTGAGAAAGGAGTGTATGCTGTAATAGGAAGTGAGGGATGTCTGGTCAAGCAAAGAAAATGCCACTTGGTAAACCATCGAAAATTGAGTGGCGAATCTCCTGAAAAAAAGGAGTTTTTCTATTTAGCACTTTTGCAACTTTTCAAGCCTTGGCGTGCAGAAGAGGAACTGCTTGGAGATTTTCTCTGTTACGAAGACTCTTTCAATGCCGCCAAGGAGACCATAGAATGTCCTGCTTTTCCCAAATATCTAGAAATGTTGAATGCGGAAATTGAGCAGGAAGCAATGATTGCAGCCGAGATTGCCAGAGACAGTTCTCAGGACAGTCAGAGTTCTGCTTCATTGAGTCAGGATCCACTAGGAGGACCTGTTATCGAAAATGAAGCTGCCACTGCTATGAATGAAGTGGAAAGAGCCATGGCACATGCTCAGGAGGATGCGGTTAACTTAGAAGAGTTGGAAAGACAACTCAACGTTGAGCAGAGGAAAATATATGACGAAGTTACCATGCAAATTGATCATGGATTAAGTCATGACAAGAAAGAGTGCTCATGTACGTCGTTGAAGCCTGTCCGACTGTACGTGAGTGGAGAAGCGGGAACTGGAAAAAGTTTCCTTATTAAAGTAATTTCATGTTATTTGCAGGAAAGGACAGAGTCATCGCTGTCTTGTGTTGTCACCGCTCCAACTGGACTGGCAGCACATAACATTAAAGGGATTACTTTACATCGTTTACTGATGCTGCCAGTGGAGCATGACAACAAATTACAATATCACAAGCTATCTGGAGATGCTTGTTTTGAAGTTTCAAGAATCTTGAGGAAAATGAAACTTCTTATCATTGACGAAGTAAGCATGGTTTCCAATGTCATGCTTGCCTTTGTGCATTTGAGAATGCAAGAAGTTCTCAAAACAGAGTATGATGTGTTATTTGGTGGCAAACACATCATTGTTTTCGGAGATCTTATGCAGCTGACACCAGTGAAAGGGCAACCTGTGTTCAAAATGCTCACGCATGAAGATACCAGGAAGTGCCTAGGCAGCATTGGCAACGTCAATATATGGTTAAACTTCAATTATGCTGAACTGCATGAAAATATGCGTCAGGCGAAGGATGAAGTTTACAAGACTATTCTACAAGATGTTAGAATTGGAAAAGTGACCGAGCATGGGAAAGAAGCTTTACATGCACGATTACTGTCAAATTTATATTCAGAACAAGATGTTGTGCCTGAGAATATTTTTAAGAAAATTACTGAGAAGAAATCTGGAATATGTTTGATGCCAACTCTTGCAGAATGTGCCAAATTCAACAACAAAATGTTGCATTTAGAAAAGCAAGAGATTGTGAAACTGGAAGCTATTGACAGAGTAGAGCATATGGGATCAACAATTATTTTGTCTGAGAATCTGAAAACAAAATTGGATTCATTAGAGAAGAGTATATCTAAAACTGCGGGTTTTGAAAAGACTCTGAATGTGTGCTTGAACTGCCGTATAATTTTAAGAAGGAATTTACATGTTGAAAGAGGTCTGGTAAATGGATCAATGGGTAATGTTGTTGATTTTGTGAAATACAGAAATAGAGATGGAATTGAATTTTTAAAAATTAAATTTGATGGCATTGAGGAAGTACAGCTAATTGCTCGTTGTTCTGCTAGATTTTTGCTTGTAAAAGACTTATATGTTCGTCGTAAGCAGTTTCCTGTTTGCTTGGCATATGCGGTGACAATCCATAAATCGCAAGGTTTAAGTGTAGACTGTGCATTGGTGAATATTGGCAGTTCTGTGTTCAAGGAGGGTATGGCATATGTGGCATTGTCACGAGTTAGGACTTTATCGGGATTGTACTTGATTGAGTGTGATGTCACAAACATTTGTGCGGATCTAGATTGTGTTAAGGAATACAATAGGTTGAGAAGAGAGTATGCGCCACATTTGCCTCAGTATCCTTTGTTTGAGAAACGTGTGGTAGGCCGGAAACGAAGAAATGTGACCAATACTGGGGAGGTTGTAGCAAAAAGACGAAAAGTCGATGAACCTGAAATTATAAGCAGAAACAAAAAGGATTCTGTTGAAGATGTTGTTGGTTTTCAATTTGAAAACAGTTCTGGTGTCAACTGCGATGCTAATGTAGTGGTTAATGTTTTGTTTTCTCTAGAAAATGTAAAAGAAGAGATTGTGGTCAATTCTGATCAAAGATTTTGCAGTTTGTTAAATTCTGTCTTAGAAAAATGTAGCACTGATAGAACAAACATAGAAAGTGTGTCTGAAATTCAAAATCTGTTAGACAGATGTTCAGGCCAAACACAATTCTCTCAAAATATTCAGCAAGATTGTCAGGAGTTTTTAATGTATATCCTTGATGTATTGCATGCTGAAGGTGTAGATGTAGATCAGCTGTTTGGGCTTTCTTATCAATGGCAGCATGACTGCGAGAACTGTATGGTATCAAGTACTACTAGTGTAGACTCAGAAAGATTTATATATTTAACTTTGCCAGACAGTAAATCAGTCTCCTTTAATAAGCTAGTAAAAGCAGCTGATCACAACATGGAGTGTAGCCAATGTAAATCTGAAATGATGTCCACATTATTTATACAAACATATGGCCAGTATGTCATTTTAATGTTCCAATGATGTAGGCCTGATGGAACAAAATTGACAACTTTAATTAAAACTTTTGTGGCTTCGCAGTTGTCAATATCAGGAAGGACTTTTGTAACTGCAGCAATTATATATCATGACGGTCCTTCAATAACATCAGGACATTACACAGCTTATTTAAAGTCTAGAAATGGCTGGTCATTCTGCAATGATTCTGTTTTAATTTTCACAAAAAAATTGCCGTATGACCTTAAAAACTCTTACCTGGTGTTTTTAAAACCAAAATTTTAGGGAAAGAATCTCGGGATGTGCTCTGAGGAATTTCAAGAAGTTCTAATGGCTCCTACATGATTTGGCCTTGAGGATAAGTGTAGTTCAGAGACATAACTTCTAACCATAAGACTGGACGTCATGGAGAAATAAGTGCACTTTGAATGAGTTCAGAAAAACTATTTCTTTTTATAAGCTAATTGAAGCAGCCAATCAAAACATAGAGTAGAGGGAATGTAAGTCTGCAATGCTGTCTACTGTTTTACATTGCTTTGGGATTAAAAGTGATGTAGAGAATTAAATAATTGTAGTAGTCATAGAGGTAGTGTAAGTCTGCTTCATAGTAAGCAGTATCAGTGTCATAGGAAATGTAGAACATGACTGAGGAAGAAGGGGAAGATATTACTAGTCCAGGATTGTGAAAATGATCTTCAACATTTTAATTCTGAAAGTTGCGGAAATGCCAAATGACGGGATTGGCTTACAAGAAATCCAAGAGTTATAAATGGCTCTGACAAGATTTGGCCTTGTGGAAACTTGTGGTAGAGAGCAAGAAGTCATTTATTGTATGTAACATGTTTTTCAAAACGATGGAGGTTTTCTTTCAGAAAGTGGCGGGCTGAAAGTAATAACAGCACAACAGAGTGTAAGCTGTTCATAGGACATCCTTTGACGTCATGGAAAGTAAGTTAACTTTAAGGAGTTCTGAATTCTGATTTGTTATGTTGTATGGGTTTTTAAAACACAATCATTTTGATTGTGTTTTTTTTTCCCCGCTGTTATATGATGAATACCTTCAAGTCACTGTTTTTAGTGAAATTTGATACATTCTGAGAACAGCAAAAATAAACCATTTAACATGTATAATTAATTCTGTACTGTTTCCATTTATGATGTACATTTAGAACTGTGTAGGAGGGATGGAGAAGGAGAGGCTTCTGTAAGTGTCAAAGTTCTTGCATACAGTGCTCATATTCTACGTAGTCTTTCATATGATAGACTACATTTCCACAATGAGATACCTAAGCAAAGGAAACACAGGTCATATGATTGTGGAATGAGCAAAAAAATGTACATGTTTTTCAATTATATTACCTGTGTTTCCTAACATTACACACCACATTGTGTAGATGAGGTTTAGGCCTGTTCCTGGAGACAGAGGAGGTCTGACATTTGTTCAAGAGTGCAGTGGACATTAATCACTTCGTTGGTAGGCCTCCACATGTATTATGTCCTCTGTTCTCTTCAAACAACTCGAAATTTCATTTGGAACCCTGAGTAGGTCTCACCTCAAACAAACCTCTGGATAGGACACATCTTATTGGCATCCTGAAGCAATCATTTAAAATGTTAGTGTCTTGCGACACTTTTCTGAGACAACAGCAGTGCAAAAGATGCACCATGTTTTAAGATAGGCCTCACTTCATCTGCATCAAGATACTGTGAGTTTAAAATGTATATCTTTAGGACTGTGTAGGGGGCCTGGAGAAGCAGAAGCTTCTGTCAGTGTCAAAGTTGTTGAAAAACTGTTTGTCCTTCAATCTTTCCCCTTGTCTTTTGTAATTTTTAAATACATGTTTTAATATTTTTCAAATGTCTGTTCTCTCTTTCACAGATTGAAAGTATAAAAACAAAAAGTGAGTAATTTAACGACAATTATAAGGTAAATGTTTTGTATTCTTTTCGTTACATTTCTATCACATTCACCTACTATTAGTTCCACAGCTTTATTTCTTTAACCCTCAGTTTCCTGCCTTTGCTACTTTCCTCATTCTTTTCTCTTTTACCTACTTACTCAACTCCTTCCACTCCTTTTCTCAGTCCCTCTCTTCTCATAGTTCCTCACTCTTGTTCACTCACTCCGTCTCTATTACTCTTAGTGTCTTTGACTGATCACTTTTTCACTACTTGTTCATAATGCTTTCTCTGTGTAGTTGAAGCACACTAAGGGGCATATTATGAACACAGCAAATTAAAATTATTGCTGTTTTTATTGGCAGAAAACTGGTGCAAAAGTGGTTTTAGTGGCAGTTTTCTGCCGCAAAAGCGGCTTTGGTGACATATTTCTGCCGATAAAAGCTGCAAAACTTTTATTGCCTATGTTGACGATATGGCTCTATGTTATTTACATTTCTTTGCTGTTTCAATTAATCTTTTTCTGTTATTTTTTGTTTTCTGTTTTCTATTTTTTCTCTCTGTTATTCCCCATGTTTTAATCTTATTTTGAACATTCACTCACATTCTCCAAGAAACTCTTCTTTGTTATTGTTCTACTCTCTTTTTTTTCTTTCACTTCCTTATCTATTTTGTTTTCCACAATTATACCCTCTTCCGTCTTTTCTTCGATAAATATATCTATTGTACAGTATCTCTGGTTTACTCCCTATAGCTGTCTTTCTTTTAACATCACTCTCTGTTTACTTTCCTTATACTTACTCTTCTTTTTTTTTTTTTTTACTTTTTTTTTGGTTCGCTCCCGGTTCGCGAACCGGGAAGCGAACTGGGAGCGAACTAAAAGAAATAGAGCTTGCTAGAGTGCTAAACATTCTAGCAATTTTTTTTGAAAGGGGAGGTAGTTCTGAAAAGAACTTTTTTTTTTAATGTTTTTGTTGTTTTATATATTATTTTTTTTTTTGAACATTTTTTGGTTTTTTTGTATTTTTTGAACAATTTTATATTTTTTTGGTTTTTTTGGGGGGGGGAACAACAAAAAACAGGCATTGAAAAGGGCTCAACAGGAGCAAAAAAAAAATTACTGTGTGGGGCGGTTAGGGCAATTATGATTGTTGTAAGCTAGGTTTATTGAATTGATACTCATGTTGCCACATGATATCAATGCACCGCAGTGCAGACAAGTAAACTTCATATGCCCAAAATTATCCTGGATGTTTGGCACGGTTTCCCGTGCCTCTGCTGCTGTCAAAGAAATCAACGAAGTTGACCTGGCCACAGGAGTTGCTGTTGGGTTCTGTTCCATGTCTCGTATTTCCGCCCGGCTGTAATTGAGTGGATGCCACCTGCTCATGTGCCTATGCATAGTATAGTTCCCATAACTATACTTTTTATCAGTCCCTCTTGATAATTTTTCTTTGCAAATGAGGCAGGTGACATACCTCGCATTCACTTTCTTCTGGCCTGGAGGCCTTGAAAAAAACTGCCAAATGAAACTGGCTTTCCTATGGGAAACCCGGGGCACCTCTTCCAAGAACTGTGGTCCTTCTCTCTCCTCTTCCTCTATTTCTTCCTCTTCCTCCTCTGTGTTGGTGATGACCTGGGGAGGTGGTCCTCTCTTCCCATGAGGAGGTGGTGGTGGTGGTGGGGGTCCACCAGCTGAAGCTACCATTGAAGCCATTGCTCTAGTATGAAATAAGGTCTTCCTCTCACAAAGATGAAAGTCAGAGTGAGGAAAGAAGGAGGGGTTTTCATCATTTGGGAAAAACAATAGTTCTAAGCCAATGAAAAGTGTTATTTTTAGGTCACCTGACCTAGCCTTACATGATTATGAAACCAAAAGTTAAATGAACCAATGAAAAGTTTTATTAACAAGTCACATGACCTCTCACGCTTATGTTACGCGCTGCGGAACGCGCCCCGGATCGCTTCCGGGTCGCTGCGCTTCGCGCCTCGGTTCGCGTACCGGAGCACTTCCGGGTGCGCTAACGCAGCGCGTCATAAGACGCATTACGCGACAACGTGATACGTCGCGCTTCCGCGACGCGTCACGATGTTGATTTCTAACGCGGCAGTTGCGCTAACGGAACGTTTACCGGTTCGCGGACTGGGTCGCGGCATCAAGATGAGCTAACGGGAAGCTTCCCGGTTCGCGAACCGGGAGCGAAACAAAAAAAATATTTTAAAAAAAATTATTAATAAACATATAAAATATATTTTGGGATTTAAAGAAGAATACATTTTACAGCTATAGATATTAGCTTTTAAAAAACCAATGAAATTCACTGAAAAAACCATAGGTTATAGACCATATATAGTTAGGAATTAGCATTTACAAAACCTTGAAAATTCACTGAAAAAAACATAGGTTATAGACCATATATAGTTAGGAATTAGCATTTACAAAACCTTGAAAATTCACTGAAAAAACCATAGGTTATAGACCATATATAGTTAGGAATTAGCATTTAAAAAACCTTATTTTACTCACACAAAACCATTGAAATTCCATATATAGTTAGTTGTACTAACTATATATCGCGCACCCGCAATCCACTGCTGATCATGTCACATATTACATCATTCATGACATGGTCAGTGACATCACTGATGACATCACTGATGACATCTCAAATGACATCACTGATGACATCACTGATGACATCTCAAATGACATCACTGATGACATCACTGATGACAACATCCAGTGACTGTATTTTTCTGTAAAGTTAAAATATGTCTTGAGTGGATGTATAAGTGTCTGGATGAAGGATTTAGTAGGGGCATGACTGACTGTATGAGTGACTGATTAAATGTGTCTCACTGAGTGCATGGGTTAGTGACTAAACTGTCTTAATTTGTGCATCATTATGTCTGTTGTTCTGTAAACTGCTGCATGTGTTGATCAGTAGCTATATGATTAACTATATGGGTTATTGATTGGTTGCCCAAGCATTTGTATGGGAGACTGAGTGTGTGTGTGGGTGGCTGGGAGGTGTATGACTCTCTGCATAGATGTGTGAGCAGTTGATTGACTAGATGTATGGGTTCAAAAGTGCATGTGGAAACAGCTGTATGGGCAGTTGACTATGTGCATGAGTGTATTGGTGAGTGAATGGATATCTCAGTGCTACATGTTAAAGTAAGTACATATGTAAAATACAGTACATGTGAGAGTTGACATATATAAATAACTGTGCATAAGAGCCAGTGAATGTGTGAGTGGCTGTATGGATCATTGTGAACTTGTATCCAGGATTGTATAAGTGAGTAAATATGTTTTAGTATATGTTTGAATAAGTAAGGTGTGTATAACTGTATAGTTGAGGAAATGGAGGTGTGATTGATTCTTTGTATGACTGACTAAGTGTCTGAGTAACTCCATGGATGAGTGACAGTCTATGAGTGTCTGTTTACACTGATTGTATCTAAGGTTATATTAGAGTCTGAAGAGGTTCATCGTATTATCACATGAATGATGTCATCAGTGATGTGATCAGTAATGTCAAATGAGATGTCATCAGTGATGTCATCAGTGATGTCATTTGAGATGTCATCAGTGATGTCATTTGAGATGTCATCAGTGATGTCATCAGTGATGTCATTTGAGATGTCATCAGTGATGTCATCAGTGATGTCATTTGAGATGTCATCAGTGATGTCATCAGTGATGTCACTGACCATGTCATGAATGATGTAATATGTGACATGATCAGCAGTGGATTGCGGGTGCGCGATATATAGTTAGTACAACTAACTGTATATGGAATTTCAATGGTTTTGTGTGAGTAAAATAAGGTTTTTTAAATGCTAATTCCTAACTATATATGGTCTATAACCTATGGTTTTTTCAGTGAATATATATATATATATATATATATATATTTTCACCACACCAAACTTCACCATCCAAGAAGGCGCTGACTCCGTGTATCTTAGTTCAAGGGTGTTTATTTCACATCAACTTCTGCTCAGACGCGTTTCGGCGGCTACCCCGCCTTGCTCACTAACATCTGACCAGGCAAACTAACGCTTTTTATACATGTTCAAATCATCACATGAGTCATAATTGTCATCCCTAATTGGCATTGGTTTGTTGCCATGGTGACTACAAGTTACACCCACACAATTACGTGACTGCTTACCATTGCTCATGAAAATTCTTTGGCGGTTTTTTGGTACAATACATAGGTCACGTTGATTGGCGTGTATTAATCAAAACATTACATCATGTTCATCTACATATTCATTACGATTCTGTACCTTGTATTCTACATACATTAATAGTTAAATCATTAGAAGAAACAACCCGTAATACGTGACACCCTCCATGTTAACCTGTGTCATAGAGGATCGGGCGTGTCAGAAGGGAGGTGTGTTGAACCCGTGTCTGTGATTGGTTTCACGGACCCCTGTTCAAACAAATGGGCTCCGTTACATCGGAGATCGGTTTGCTGGCCTGGTGGCAGAGGCAGAACATGTTGCAGTGTTAATACTCGTCCTCGTGCAGCCGGTAAGTTAGAACACTGTTTGTCAGAGTGAGCCTCTAAGGCAAAATTCCATTACCGACAGTATTACACCTAATGGAGAGGTACACTCCCGCGCAAGTGCGCAATTACTCCCCCTACATGGGAAGGATTCTTCTCCCGTATAGAATACAAAGTGAGCCAGATAAACCTGCAAGGTTTTTGACATTTACTCAGGGTGCTGTATGACCATGTGACGGAATTTGTGATTAATTGTAATTTATCGCGCAAACTGGTATGCGATGTTACATGGTACTTGGGAAAAATGAGGTGAGCTGCTCTAGATATGCACACTTAGGGCTTCATCAGCATTCAGCCCTGCGGGAATTTTGGAATTTAACAGAATAATGTATCTGGATTCCAGGCGGCGCAATGCAAGTTTGCGGTTGCCGCCCCTAACATTTTTTGGGACATTATCTAAGACACAGTACGTTAGACCTTTCGCATCACCACCATGTACCTCGTGGATGTGCCTAGCTACCGGGTAAGCTGGGTCCTTGTTTGTAATCGCCCTCAGGTGTTGCAACACCCTAACATGCACTGGGTGAATGGTCGACCCTACATATATTTTACCACATACACATGTCAGCATGTATACAGCATGGTCTGTTTTGCATGTGTAGTGATCCCTCAGGTGGTAGGGTTGTTTGCGAAAGGGTACTGTAATGCTCGTGGTATTTTTGCCATTACTGCAGGCCTTACATTTTGTGCATTTCCTAAAGCCTTTTTGTGACTGGAACCAGACTTTTTGCTTGGGTATGGCTGGGGCATTGCAGACTAATTGCTGCCGCATGGATTTAGCTTTCCTGAAAGACACTAGAGGTCTTTCACCCACTAAGTTTCCTATGGTTGCGTCATTTCGGACCAGCGGCCAATGCCTTTTGAGTATTTTACGAAGGTTGGCTTGGTGGCGATTGAAACCTGTGATTAACCTGGGTGGTTGTCTTTCTGGTGCGGGGGCCCCCGGCTCCGAGTCTTTTGGAAATAGTAATTCATGGCGGGTTTTGGAACTACACTTTACCTCTGCAGCCTTGCATGTTTTTTCAGAGTATCCTCTTAGTTTTAATCTCGTGAAGAGATTGTTTTTGGCCTGTGATAACCCCTCGCTAGTGCTGCAGTTGCGAGTCATCCTGAGACATTCCGCATACGGAATGGATTGTTTGAATGGTGTCGGATGAAAACTGTTGGCGTGGAGGATTGCATTGCCCGCAGTGGGCTTGTGGTACGTGCGTGTTTGTATTTTGTCGTCTTCTACAAAAAGCTCCACATCTAGAAATTGAATGCTCTCCCTGCTGGCATTACACGTAAATTTTAAATTTAGTGAATTCTCATTTAACTGGTCTGTGAAGCTGTTTGCACTTTCCACACTACCCTCCCACAAAATGAAGATATCGTCAATAAAACGTTTATAAACAATAATATTTCCTTCCATTGTCTCCTGGTGTTGGGTCCTCAGCACCCGCTCCTCCCACCAGCCCATATGCAGATTCGCATAGCTGGGGGAGAAGCAAGTGCCCATTGCTGAACCTTGGATTTGTTTATAAAATAGTTTATCAAAAATAAAGGTGTTATTTGTGAGGCACCACTCAGTCATCTCCAGAAGCATTTTGGTGTGTTCATACTGTTCGATCGGTCTTTTTCCCCAAAAATGTTTTATGGCTTTCAGACCATCCTTATGTCTGATGCTGGTGTACAGACCTTGGACGTCTAATGTTAAGAATACATAGTTCTCTTTCCACTTGACATCATAAATCTTTTTCAGGAAGTCTCCTGTATCCTTTATGTATGCCGGTAGTTTCCTGACTTCAGGTTGGAGAAAGTGGTCAATGAACACACTAGTGTTTTCAAAAAGGCTCCCTATTGCCGAGATTATCGGTCTTCCAGGTGGCACTTTGTCGTTCTTGTGTATCTTAGGGATTAGATACAGTTGTGCCGTCACTGGATAATCCGTTTTGAGAAAGTCAAATTCACTTTTGCTTAGCAAGCCCTTACCCCTCCATTTGTACAGTTCGTTGTGGTATCTTTCTTGGATACCTACCATGTGAGTCGGGCTTATCCTTGTATAACACTCTCTGTCTTGTAACTGACCAAGTGCCTCTGTGTTATACATCTCCAATGGCCAGAGCACAATGTTGCCTCCTTTGTCGGACCATCTTACCACGATGTCCGGCCTGGCTTTGATTTTTTCCATCAGTGCTTTGTATTTCCTGTTGTGATCTTCATTCTGTTTATATCTCTGTTTGGTGCTCACAATGGAAAGTTCTTTCAAATCCTTTGTTACATATTCTGCAAAAAGATCCAGACCATCTTTAGGCATTACTGGTACAAATATTGATTTCGGTTTAAAACCTGTTTTCACTGTTTGCCAGATGTTTATATCTGACCTCTGGGCTGCTCCACTCGGTGTGATTTCCTCATTTACACTTTCATTCTCCATTTCCAGGTCAATGAGATTTTGTAATCCTTCCATGTTTTCAACATTAAGCATTTCGATAGTGTCCGTGCTCACTGATGCATCCATGGTGCTCGCTTTCGCATTGTGGAAATATTTTTGCAGTTTAAGTTTTCTTATATATAGAAATAAATCAATCCTTGTTTGAGTGTAGTCAAAGTTTGTGTCACTACAGTAGGTCAGGCCTAGTGATAGAATCTCCAATTCCTCTTTGGTTAACTCCATGTTAGTTAGATTTATGACTGTATTATCTTTCTGTATATTAATCATCGGCGCCTGTTGTATCTGTATTTTTGCTTTTGCTTTTGTTTTTCTTCCTTTTGTGCTTGTTTTCCCCCATCTCCTGTCTTTTCTTCTCCTGCTTTTTGTTTTTGCTTTTGAGTTTGTCTGTTCGTGCCTGGTCCTGCTCCCTGGTTTAGCGTGTTTCTTGGGCGCAGTGTTCTGAGGCGTTGCAGGCGTAAAAAAGCCAATTCCTGTGCTGGAGTTGGTGCTGGGCCAAGCATTTCTGCACCTTGATTGTTTTCATTGTCTGTGTCATACTCAGAACTGATTTCATTCTCACTTTGTTCAGCGGCCCCTGTTTGGTCATTTTGCGTTTTCTGTAGGGGTTGTTTTCTTATCTCGTCGAATTTTTTCGCAAAGGTGTATATTCTTCCATTGAGATAGTCATTCCTGTCCCTCTGAAATTTAATCGCTTTTCTTTCTTTGATTTCCGTCTCATGTTTGATTACTCTTGTTTGGATTTCTTTCATCTTTTCTGCAATTTCATCTTTATTTTCTTTGGAATCTAGTTCCTTCAATATTTCCTCAATTCGTGTGATCATTTTGGCCCTATCACTTGCTGCAAATTGTATCAGTATTTTTAACATATTCTCTGACGATTTAGCACTATTTTCTGCCCACATTTGCAGCATTTGAGGGTCGGGGTCTTCATAAGTTGGTGCTACTAATACTCTTAGACCTCTGGGTATTCTACTCACATCCAGATACCTGGATAGCGATTTAACTTCCCACCACTTTGCTACTTCTTTCTTGCAAAGTTTCTCCAACTCATTCAACAGTATATATCCACAACAAAATGTTGTCCCCTTGGTGGGAGCCACACAGCACAAGGTAAGTTTTCAGCAGTTTATTGGGGAGAGCTGTAGCTGCACAGTGAAGACAAACATTCAAATTCAAAGTCGATTCGCTGACGCATTTATATATATCTTCCCAAAGAAAGCCCTGCAGTCAGAGACGCCCTCGTCCAGCTGATTTGTTTCAGAACCATTTATTGACAAGGAAAAAGATTACAGCTCCGACTTGCTATGTCCATTGCCTTATGCATTTCAGAGCATTCATGCTCTTTCTTCAGAGGCCATTTAATTTCACAGCAGTTCTCTGGAAACCCACAGTTCCCCAATTGCTTTTAAAGGCTTCCGGTGTACCCTTCTTGATAGAAATAGTTGCAGTGCATGCCAGAACTTGTAGTTTAGATTCCATAACAATTTTTTACCTCGGGTGGTCGTGTGCATTTTAATTCATTTGTGGACCAATTTCTGCCCTCGAGTGGGCCTCAGAGCTGGAAGCTTGTTCCACAATGCATGACATCAGCTGTGCCGCCCTCACAGCCTGAATATATCATGGCAGACGATACCTTGTAATTAATGGGTGGTGCAAACTCTCACGGCTGAACCTTCAGTGTATAAATCTGCCCAAAGAATGCCCTGCTTTCAGAGACGCACTCCTCCAGCTGATTGGTTTCATAACCATTTATTGACAAGGAACAGGATTACAGCTCCGACTTGCTATGTCCATTGCCTTACGCGTTTCAGGGTATTGTAATTAATAACAATGCTCTATAAGATTAAAGTCCTTTATTCAGACAGAGCAATATCACGACATCCATAACCCTGCCAGTCAAGTACTGGCAGGAGTGCAGCTTAGAACGTTGACAGGTAGGGAAAGGGTCAGCCCAACTGGGGCAAGGCAGTGGGGGTCGGACTGAACCAACATACATTTATAGCTAAATACAACACTTCTCCTACCCCATAATGCAAAACATGCAAAGGTAAAACAAGAAAGATGTTGATCTACAGACAACATACGAGCATTTCAGTGACACAGATAAAGTAACCAACCTTTGCTTGTAGGGTGCTCCCAATATACTTTCCCTGTCATAGGGGAGCAGACATAGGATGCCCCAGCAACTTCCTTAAATATTTATGGCCTTCCCGTGTCACTGAGTCCTCCTCCTTAACTTAAGGGGTAGCTTCCTATGCTAGTGCCTGGTCAATATTTCCGTAATTTCTTTGTGGACAGCCTAAGCTCTTAATCCGATGAAATAAGAAACACTAAGGTTTCTTTAAGTGCATTCCTCCCATTGACCAATGTTAACAACCGGAAGGGGTCTCCTCAATATCCTGATACCCTTTAACAATAACTATACACTGTGGTGCAACCTGGTGGCAACGTAGAATGAACTTACTTATGTGGGATGTATGACGTTACAACGCATACTTTTACAACGCCTACCTTTACAACGAAACTTTTACAACGCAAAATCTATTACAACGCATACATTTACAACGCAAGTTTTTACAACGCATATACCTTTACAACGCATACCATTACAACGTAAGTATTGGTAAGTATATAATATTTTGTTAATGTAAATTAATTAAAATTAATATAATTTAATTTAATTTAATTTAATTTAATTAATTTATTTTAATTTTAATTTTCTTTTTTTTCCTGTATCCTTTTACCCAAAAACCCAAACTAGCCCTGAACCCTAAAAATACCCCTTTACCCAAAAACCCAAAACTGACCCTGAACCCTAAAAATACCCTTTTACCCAAAAACCCAAAACTGACCCTGAACCCGAAAAATACCCCTTTACCCAAAAACCCAAAACTGACCCTGAACCCTAAAAATACCCTTTTACCCAAAAACCCAAAACTGACCCTGAACCCTAAAAATACCCCTTTACCCAAAAACCCAAAACTGACCCTGAACCCTAAAAATACCCTTTTACCCAAAAATCCAAAACTGACCCTGAACCCTAAAAATACCCCTTACCCAAAAACCCAAAACTGACCCTGAACCCTAAAAATACCCTTTTACCCAAAAACCCAAAACTGACCCTGAACCCTAAAAATACCCTTTTACCCAAAAACCCCAAACTGACCCTGAACCCTAAAAATAACCTTTTACCCAAAAACCCCAAACTGACCCTGAACCCTAAAAATACCCTTTTACCCAAAAACCCAAAACTGACCCTGAACCCTAAAAATACCCTTTTACCCAAAAACCCCAAACTGACCCTGAACCCTAAAAATACCCCTTTACCCAAAAACCAAAAACTGACCCTGAACCCTAAAAATACCCTTTTACCCAAAAACCCAAACCTAGCCCTGAACCCTAAAAATACCACTTTACCCAAATAACCAAACATATAACATTTTAAATATAATTATATACTTACCAATACTTACGTTGTAATGGTATGCGTTGTAAAGGTATCTGCGTTGTAAAAACATGCGTTGTAAATGTATGTGTTGTAATAGTTTTTGCGTTGTAAAAGTTTTGTTGTAATGGTAATGCGTTGTAAAAGTTGCGTTGTAAACGTTGTATCCCAAATTACTAACCTTTCTAGACTGAAAATTCACTAAGTTAGTAGTCTCCTATTCTACACACTTTTCCCCTGCTCCGCGGGAATGATAACCCCCAAAGGTTCGTTGAATATGGCTTCTACTTCTTTGGTCTCCCAAGGTCCTACCCTGCTCTTTACTGATTTCTCGCCAAAAGTGGTGAATACCTCAGCTGCCAAGGAACAGGCTTCTTTGCTTACTGCAGTAGCATCTCAGAACGCCTGCACTGTATAGCCTTTTCTACATTTACCATAGATTTGCAACCTACTTGACCAACCTGGCTTTTGATTACTACACTTCTTCTACTGATCTCTTGATTGGGGGTGATCTCTTCCCTCCTGGTGCTGCTATCCTTAGCCTTGACCATGACCTCATCAATGTTCAAATAGGAAGTGCCCTCTTCCACTCTTGTAACTATGGGTACAACTCCACTTGAGTTCCCTGCAGGTTCAATCTCTTCCTGCTTTGCATATTCTCTTTGAACTCCTTGAGAGTTTTCTTTTCCAACAATTGTATTTTCATTACACAATTTTCCTCTTCTTTCTATTACTTCTTCACACCGCTCCCTTGACATCATGACTGGTTCTCCGCTACTGGTATCTAGGATCATCCTTAAGTCCTTTTGTTGAGCCCATTGTAGTGTAGCTCCTATTTTCCCAATAGGCTCTGCGCATTGGAATAATACCTACAGCAGTAAAGGCCTAGACCAGACGTTAACTAGGTCTACTACTGTCGATACTAGACTTAATTTTTGGGTTTGCCAGCGTAGCTCAGAGTTCGCTAGAAACTTTCTGGAATGTTCAGGAAAGAATTAACTCCCCTGATTAGACAAGAAGGGATTTAGTTTCTGACAACCATAGAACATGACAACTTTGCTCTCCCCTAATCAAGAGTCAATCTCGAGAGTCGTGTGAGCACAAGGCAATTATTTTACTCAGTCAGTACGTGCATTCTTAGTCTCATCAGATTGTAGAGAAAAGGAAGAGACGGGCGTGTTCAATAAAAAGGTGTTATTTATTGATCAGTCTCTTTTCTCGTACAAGAGAAATGGATCGATATTATTGCAATACTTATAGTTAAGTAAAGTGCATACATTAAAAGCAATAGTATAAAATAATACTGTAAAAACATTGATATGGTTTCTGAGCCATATGATGTTTAAAATGATTAAAATATATTTACATACACATATACATTTGACTAAACGTACTCAACTGGTGTTTCTAAATACGCCTACCCCGTGTACCTGACCTAAGTCTAATGCGTGGGCGGGAATAGAAAGTTACAGTTTAAGTTAAGTTTGTTTTTGCCAAGTGAATAACTAAAGAATTCTCTGGGAGGGGTTATTCAGTTCTGTATCTGGAAGTTTAGGATGAATGAGGAATGGTGTCTCTTTCTCTGCTCTCGATATTCCAGGCTGCCTGCGAGGGCTGCCCAGAAACGCAGGTGCTGGGTCTCTCGGCTTGAGATAGCAGCGCGTCTCTCAGCGCGTCAGGAAGGCGGGGCTGCGCCAGCGGGGTCTGCTTCTGCTCTCGGCGTCGGCAAGTGTGGCTGCTCCGTCTTGTCACCACGCGTGTGTTTGCATAGGGCAAGATCGGCAATATTTATACCTTAAAGGTGCCGAGATTGACGTAAGGATGGACATAGATACGTCAATAAAGATGTCATACGACTTGCTCGTTAGCACATTCTTTTACTGAAGTTCTCTGTGAAATCAAAACAATGGCCGCACGGATTTTCCAGGTTGTCATAGGTTTGATTTGTTATGAGAACGTCGTATGCCTTATCAGGGGCTGGAGGAATGTCGCTTGTCTAATTAGATCTCAAGCGTTATGACCTAATCAGATAACACGTTCCTGTGCCGTAGTGTGACTGCGTCAGATAACGGTATCTGCATCATGGGGGCTGTTCTTGCCTCATGGGCTGACTGTTAGTTAACTTGATAGTTAGTTTAACCAGAATAGGGTCAGGAATAGGGGGATCGATTCAGAACCTATAGGAATACATGACACCCACTCCACGCTAACTATGGTCATATTTACTAATCTATGCATAGTATAACATAGTACAACATACTATAGAGTATAGTGTATACCTTACCACCCCAAAATACATAAATGCATTTTGAAATTTTCAAATATACTGAAAAATTGCAGTCATATATATTGTATGCACTTAAGCTATGAATTAAATGCAAAAGTAAACACGCACTTGTATGCATTATTGCTTATTTGGTATATGAGAAATACACATGAAATGGCTCTTAATATGGCTATACAGAAAGGAAGTTCGAGACCATCTCATCACATAATAAAATATTTGTGAACATCCCAACGGGCAACTAAAGTTTATAAAGTATCTAAAAATAGAAATCTTAGTTCTCTAGGAATAGTTTCTTACTTTAAGCAGAAGATAAGTGCCTGAAAAATTTGTGAAAAATAATTTGGGGCTGCTAAAAAATTGTTGTCCGTGAACTGGTGGGAAGAATTGTTCATGTGACTTTATTTTTAAAGTTGAAGGCCGAATTCAGGGAACGCCGTGTGTGAGTTTACTCAAAAGTCTCTATTTCTGTTCTGGAGAGAACATCATATCATTCAGGCTTTCGAAAAAACTGTCAACAGCTTCATGGGAAAGTTCCACTAAGTCGGAAATAGGGGTAACCATGCATTCGTGCGCATGATTGTCTGCATTGACATTCTGATTCGCATTGCTGACAGAAGGTCGTACCTGTTCGATGCTGCTTTCATCTTGAACTTCACTACTCTTCAATCGCAGTGGTGAAAATTCCAGGAATGCCGTCATCAGGATTGGTAGCCTTTGAGGGCAGCACAAAGCGTGAACCTTGGTAGGAACCAACAGTGTATCTGCATCCACTGGCGCATCCGATTGTAGCGTCAGACAGGTGTCTAACACGCATTCTTCTCCGCATAGCAGACATCTCAATACAGGTAAAACACATCTTTGCCACATTGGTCGAAATGATAGAAACCAAGTCATGTTCAGGTCTCTAAGCCGGGATAGTCCCAGGATTTTTGATATCCGGTCCCGGTATCCAATGGCTAGGATCGTATCTTCCATTGTCGCGAGAGTTTGATCTGTGACATGGGTTGCCATAACGAAAAATAAGGACTAAGAATAGGATTCCTGCAATTAGTCCCAGGATCAGGGAAGTCCGCCAAAAATCGAATGGACGAAATCTGGAAAAATACCCAGTATGGCTTTGAATGGTGTTAATGCCATCGAAAATACTGTCTTAAATACCTTTGAGACCCCAGTGGTATCAGAAATATTTAAGATTTCGCTCAGGATTTCCGCGAAATGTACGGGGGAATTAGTTGATAATAATGTATGTATCTCTGCAGTCGTCCTTGCGACTTGTAGATCATACGTTTCTTTTGATGACGTGAGCCTTGTAGGCGTCTGAAGAAGCACTGTTTTCATTCTGCTTAAAGTATCTATTCGAATAGAAGTAATTTTCAAACTGGGCCATGCCCTTGCCTCCCTGTCTGGAAAGGAGCTGGGGAATAAAGAGCGTCCACAGCACTTGACCTTCGCCGTCGTAGTGACTAGATAAGGAGTCCCGGGCATAAGACTACAACATCTGCGGTCTACAATAAGAATGTAACTCCCATTATAGAGTCTTTGAAAGAATGGTTCTATTTCAGTTGCAGGTGCGCCTTGCTGGTGACATGAAAGGTTGTATGAATTCCCTTCACAGGCTCCGTGCAAACTAATACCGTTACACAGAAGCGTGCCGCTTAGTGACATAGCACAATTGTTGCCACTAAGAAACACTTTCTGTCCTTTGTTACTGACACATGCATGTGAATAGGGCAGGTTCCAAGTTGTTTTAAGGTACCCCTTTCCCAATTTCTCGTACATGCCAGCCTGTATATATTTTTGGCAGTATTGAAACCTGAAGGTTGAGATTGGAATATTTATGATTCCGTGTATTATCCATTCACTGACAGGTCGTTCTGACATTGTCATTGGTAATCTTTCTAGTTTTTCAATGCTCAAGATTGTATAATCAGCACCCTTTTGCGCCATACCGATTTGTCTATCAGTAAGGTTAAAGATTTTGAATAGTGACGTTGTGTTGATTAAACGCCAAGGCACATAGCCTGAACGCAGATTTTGTAACGTCCAGCCAAGCTGTACAATAGAACGCAATTGTGACTGACCATGTTGTAATAACAGTAAGTCTTGCGATAATATATCGATTGCTGACGACACAATGCTGTCCAATGAAAAAATTCTGGAGGACAGAGTCATTAACCCATTGTCCACTACAGAAAGTGATTTTTCCAAATTAATACGGTCAATTTCCCGTATTCTTTCTGCTGTCTCAATTTGAGTAACCTTCCAGGCCTCATTGTATGCTGCATATACAGAGGCTGCTATGAAACGCTTTTGACGCTGTTTGCGTGGTCCCATTATGAAATCACGCAAGTCAGCACCATCAGTAAGTAAAGTTAGGTGTTGCTTAATTTCAGGCAGTGTGGAAGTTTGTAGCCATTGAAGGCATAATTTGCCCACACTGTAGGTTGTTATTATCCCTGGGTGATGTCTTTGGGGATATTTAGGGTCTGGCCTGGTCATTTTGAAACCCTGTGTTTTATTCAGGAATCTATCTTGACAGTTATTTGTATCTGTGGGCCAGATCAACCATTGTTTCCAATCAGGATGTGTTCTGTTTTGGTTTAATATATGGTTTACGTCTATCTCTTCATCTGTATCAGAGTTATTGCTAAACATTATTGGCTTTGGAATAGACGGTTTATTTAAATCTTTGATTTTGGCTAATCCAAGACAGGTGGTTTGTTGAACAGTGTCATTTAAAAATATCATTTGTTCTGGGATCATGCAGGCTCTAAACAAAGCTTCTAAACCTTGTACTTGCCAATCTTTTGTACCCCAAACACTTTTCAAATCAACATTTTTGTCCCAATAATCAAATCCAAAAGTATTCATTTGTTCAAAGAATGCGTCTGAATAAATCAATTTTGTGTTGGTTATCATGGTTTTCATCCCTGTCTTGTTTGACAATTTAAAATAAAATGTTTCAGCATTACTTATGTTAAAACCTGAAAAATATGAATATTTGTCATATACGGTTCTAGAGCTCCCTTTTGGAGGTGTAGCACAATGTTCCCATTGATTATAATTTAAAACATTTCTAGGTTGTGCAGATTTATGTAAAAAATGGTTACCATAATGGTTATAGCAATACATACTATCATAATTTGTAGAACCTTGCAAATAATCATGTTTTGTAAATGTAGCAGACATTACTAAGTCAGACATCATGTTGTTAATGCTTTCGAAGTCCCAATCATCAGCAAATGAGTTTGGTTTTGCAAAATCACTCAAGGAGATCTTGATTTGGTGTGGATATTTCAGGATCTCGACCGGACCATAAATTTCATAGTCAGTGTTGTCCCAGGCTACCCCACCAAGTATCGGATTGGCTGTGAAGTTGGCTGAAGAAAGTTCTGAAGAAAGTTCTCTTTTCTCGACGTGTGAAGATGTGTGTGGTTTGAGGACCAAGTTGATGTTCTGACTTGCTGTGTCCATTTTAGCATATTTTCCCTCAATGAAGCGTCCCAAAGTAAATACCATGATGAGCCAAAGTATGAGGATAAATGCACCAAAACCCATCCAAAATTCAATCCATGGAGAAACCAGATATGTTTCTTTCAGTTGTTTCAAAAGTTCCTTCGCTTTGTCTTTGAAGGATTTTGATGATGGCTGTGTCTTTGATTCACTGAAGTTTTCTGAGGAATCATCAAAGTTGATGAAGTACCCGGATGCAGTTCTGTCAATTGTTCCAATTGCTTCAGGATTTTTGTTTCTTGCATTTTCACTTGGTACTTCATTGTAGATTGGTGTGTCTCTCCTAAATGTTTTTATTTGGGTTGTCAGAGGTCTGAGTTCTATTGCATTGTTGCATAGTCCTTGTTGTTCTTCTGTAGGCGTTTCAAATGTGATGAGCCTCTTCGTTAGGACCTCTGTACTGGTAGCAAACCTTGGTGTTCTGCTACTTATTGGGAGTCCACTTGGCCTACTGTTTGTTATCGGCCACATGTTGTGGTTTTACCAGGTCGATGGATACAACTCGGTTCTCCTTTTTTCCAGCAAGTGGCGGTAGTACAACTGATCTTGTCCCGTTGACAGACAAGACAGGAACTGCTTTTCTGTAGGAAGGCCCAATTTCCTTCTTTACCGCGATCTTTTCCCTGACTAGATCCCCGACTTTTGGAATCCAGACAGGTCTTGCTGGGACAGGTGGTGATTCTTCAGTGGTCGTTGGCTGTTGTTTCAACTGTATGTTGCTCAGGTCTTTTCTTGTTTTGTGTAAGTCCTGCAAAATAGCCAAACGGTCTTTGACATCAAAGGTTTTTTCTTTCACCACTGAAGTCTGACTATCAAGGTCAGAGATAATCATCCTAGTTCCAAATAATAATTCGTACGGACTGAATCCCTTCAGAGAATTTCTTGGCAAGTTATTTAGACTACGTTGGACACTTATTAGATGTTTGACCCACCCAGCTCCCGAACCTAATATCCTTTCCATTATAGATTGCTTTCTGCCTTGGTTTTTTCTTTACACCATCCCGTACCCTCAGGAAGGAAGTGAGAAGATTCCCGCTGGACTGTGCTCATTTGGCCACGTTTCACCCCAGGCTGGTATGCCTGAGTGAAAACAATGGTCAAACGTAACATGCTCTTAGCGTATATGCCATTTAGACTCGCAAATCTTGTATAATAGTCCGGACGTCAGCCGAGTGCTGGTGATCTACATTATAAGTGGAAACTAGCCTGTATATGTTAATCGCAAGCCATTCTTTTTGCTGGTAATATTATCTGCCTTGATACGACGAGGTATTAAACTGTTTCTCTCCCCACTGCGATCTCTGTTGCAGTTTGGGCAGTTTTTTACAAACATGGTGTAGTGCAGGCTCATGCCTGGCCACCAGTACCGTGATTGTAATTCTTCCAGAGAATCTTTTAATTTAAGGTGTCTGAGACCCTCGCCCATGTGTGCGTCTGCGATTAACAAGCTTCTCCTGTCCATGTTTGGAATCACTCTATCCCCCACTCCAGGGATTCGAGCAAAAGGGACGGAGTTCGCATCGATTATGTATGTATAATTGAGTGGATAGTTGATCGGTAACGCTGAGCAGTCGCCTTTTGATTACGTTTTCACCGTGATCCAGCGCTCTCACCAAAATATTGCACAAATGACACTATCTACTACCACAAAACTTACACTACAACACTAGGCCCATAACAACAATAGAGCGCTTGAATCATGAGGTGATAAGATCTAAATATAGTTGTTTAAACCATCTGCAATAATCAAGACCAGCTTGTCATTTTAGAAAGTTTATTTTAATACATCTAGAAAAACTTAGGTTTTGGTATTTTATTAAACAAGCATTAGAAAATGTCATAAAGAAAGATTTATTCAGTATTAATAAAAAGAGCATAAATCAAGAATTATTATTCATTAGCAGGAATAAGTAAAATTAAGCATTTTCCAAAATCCTAACTATCTCTTTGTCTCTACCCTCATCACCTAGTAATAAAGTAATTAATAAAAACTCCTGTCCTCACGTGTAAAGTCCATCAGCATAACATCGTCCTCCAGAATTCTCGAGCGTAAGCCAACTATGTGTTCTCTGAACCTATTCTTATACCCTAAATTGAGCTGAGCTAACTATTTTTCACATTCCAGCAGACGAATTCTAGTTCTCCATTGGCTGAGCCACCTCGTACCACAGTAAACTGTGACACCTCCTTCTTGCATGCCCGGGCAAATTCACTAGTTCATTGTTCATGTAGAAGTCTTGGCAGCTTCTCCTTAGGCTGCTACATTTTGTAGCGACAGCTTCCTTTTAACCTTGAGCTAGTCAGCTCTGAACTCCCGTGGCACGTTAGCAACCGTTAGCAAATTTCTCCAAAAAGTCATCTTTTTAGCAGTTCATTCCAAAACCTTTCAAAATAAAAGCTCAGAGGCCTTTTCCATCCTTCCCAGAATTATTTTAACTTGAGCCATTTTCATCATTAGGCCTCTTTTCAAAGAGCGTCAATTTTCTGCGCCACTGTCCCTGCGCCACTTTTAAAAGGGTACTAATTTTCCTGCAGCCATCTCTAAGCTTCATTTGTAAAACTATTATATAAACAAACACAAAGAATAATTAATGAAAGAAATACAGTTTGTTCTGTTGCCTCCCATCATTGCTAATTATTAACCCATTAGTCTAAATTATCTAGCAGTAAAGCACAAATAAAGCAGCATTTTATATCTACCAGTCTTCATGAATCCAGCAGGGTTCTTTATGCACCTATAAAGAATATAGTGACACCACATAGACAAGGGAAGCAAAATAAGTACATGCCATTATTTTAAAAACAGCTGCTATTAGTTATGACATGACAATAGACAAGATTAATTTATTATTTTCACATACATAAGAATGCAACATAATGCATATTTATGAGCACACATGTTAGTTTCCCGCGTGTTCTGTGAAAATGCAACTTTAAACTAGATTGAATTATTATACACACAGCACAAGTTGTTAACATTATTAATTTATTTATGGAAGTGTGACTTCACGGGTTTAAACAGATTTCTGTTTTCTATCCCGCTCCATCAACTCCCTCATCTGGTGATTAACAAATCACCACACCACCACCCAATATTTTAGCAAAGATTTTATCTAAGATGAACACGATTCAATTTCACCTGTGTTAGTATTTCTAAAGACTTATCTCATCAGTTTATCTATAATTCTCATATTGAGTTTTAAGAAACTCCTCTAGTTCTATTTCTTTTTCTTGTGTAACATACAACTAAGCTTCAATAAATGTGTTGCAAAAACTATAACTAATAAAATGTCTGTATCTTGCTTGTCATATTAACTTTAAACTTCTCCTTGTAAATTTCAAAAAGAACAATAACCTAAATTAACCAAAGCAGAATTATATTTTCATTAAGCTTGCAAAGAAAAATAAAACAAACATTTTAAAAATTTTACCTAAATTTTCTAAAAATTTCTAACACCCCCCTTTTTCAATTTTTTTTTTTTATACTCTTTAAACCTTCTAACAGTTTTTCTTCGACCTAATGTCACAAATTAATTTTTCAGCTAACATAATTTCTTCGACCTTGTGTCACCTAACAAGATTTCTTCAGCCTTATGCCAAAAACAGAAAACCTAAAAATTTAATAGGTATGTACTTCAATCATTGTCACTTTTGTTTTCAATCTCTTTTTGACTCTCATCATTTACCTCCACTACAGGTATCACTTCTATTTTCTTTCCTGCCTCACTTTTCTTTTCAGAATCTTTTTGACTTGATATCTCATCAATCTGTTCCTTTGATCTGTGTCTCAATTTGAATTTTAGGCCTTCATTTTCTCCTAGCCATTCATCACATTTTCTTGGTAATTTCTTCTTTTGCTTGGTCACATTACATTCTGTTCTCCAAGCTCCTTTTCTGAATTTTCTTATCTGAGAATCTTCATCACTCTCATCAGTTTCCGTGTCAGAAATTTGAATTCTGGACTCAGGTACTTCTTTACTCGGCAGCTTCACTCCGTTAGGAACGTCATCTTTGTAGCTGGTACTTGGCAATTCATCTTCTTCATTTTCAATTACCTTCAACTTCCCAGTTTCAGAATTCCTGTTCCTGCTTTCAGAGCTACTCTTCTGCTTTTCAATACTCTCCTGGTCTTGAATCACAATCTGATCACATTCTTCTTCTGCTTCTTTTTCTGGCAGATTTCCATCATTTTCTGAGTCTTCAGTCACAACTTTCAAGTCTTCTTCAATCAAGGCTTGTTTTCTTTTCGTGTTCTCCAGATGTCGACCAACTTGTCGATCTTCAAGATCTGGATTCTCTTCAGGCTCTTCTTCAGAATCTGAATCAACAGTTGTGACACTATCCTCATCAGTATTTTCAGGTGTAGTTACACGAAAAGTATGGCCAGTGTCAATCCACCTCTTCAGTCTTTTGCACTTCTCTGCATTTGTTGTGACAAGACTGACTGACCTCCTTTTCTGCCACCTTGGCACTAGAGAATTTCTTTTAAGACGAACCTTTTTCCTGATTCTTTTTCCTGGTAACAAATTAAATGCTTGCTCTTTTTCTCTTGTTTGCACTTCAGTTTCATCTTCATCAAACACAGAAATCATTTTATCTGATAAATTCCTGCAGTTCTCCAAATTGATGCTATCATTGATAGACATCATTCTTTTCTCTGGTATAAATGTCTGTCTCATGACCTTGTCCATCATAATCTCACGTGGACTTAAATCTGTCTTTTTATCAGTAGTGTTTCTCAGAAACATCAAAACAAGTGGAAGGATATCTGTCCACTTTGTACCTGCAGCTAGGCACATTTTTACATTTCTGTCTTTTATAGTACCGTTCTCTTGCTCCTCAACATCTGAAATTTCTATTCTATCTGTACAATGGAGCAGTCTGTTTTCAATATGTCTTTTGCCTTCTGATAGCTTTGCAACAGTAATTTCATCATCATGTCGCATCTGAAATGTTTCAACCCATTTTGTAATCAAACAGATAATCACAAAAATGTAGCACAGTTTATCATACAGTGCCATCTCACAGAAATCCATTTGTAATCTGATCAATGAACCACTCTCCTGTAATTCTGTTCCCATTCTCACAATTGTTTTCTTAATTGTGTTCACTTGCTGGCAAGTCAGACACCTCTGGTAAAGAAATTCTACAATTTTATGGTACATTCTGTCCATATCAGTAATTATGCTATTTAGCAAAACTACTCTACCATCTTTGTGTGACAAAATCTCATCCTCATCTCGCTGTCTAAAATCTGTACTCAACCATGTGTTATTCTCCTCATGAGTTGCTTCATCTTGTAAGTCTTTGACTACTTGCCATGTTTCAACTGCGGATGTTAGTATTAGTGAACTCAAAGCATGTTCATCATTCATTTTGTATGCTGTACATATCACGACAGCAAACTTTTCTACCAATTGAATATCATCAATCAATATTTTAATTAAATTTGTTTTTCTGAAAAGTGAACCTGCAGAAGTCAATGTTTCAATCTGTTGATCAATTGTTTCCTTTACCTTGATGTCTTCACTCAAAAGACCATCATTTTCATTCCAATATTCTGGAAGTGCATTTAATCCTTTTGGACTGTTTTCCTGTTCTTTATTTAATCCTGTATCTGTTTTCTCTGTCTGTTCATTAACAAAATTTTGCAATGGCAATGAAGCCATCTCAATCTGCTGAACCATCACTTGTCGCTGTATTTGTAACTCTTTATTTAGCTCATTTATCTCAGTTTCCCTTTTAATTGACCAGAATTTTGACTCGTCTGACTGTGTCAATTCAATTAGGTCAATGTCAGACTTCTCACTTACTAGAACTGAAGTCATCTCTGTTACTTGCTCGGTTGCAATCCCTACTAATTCAATCTCAAGTACAATAGAATAAACCTTTTCAATTAATGGGACCTTTAAAATTGCGGAATTAATTTCATCTTTTCCTAGCACTGGGACTGTCACTGTTTCCATATATTTCATGGACCGTATCAAATCATTTGACGAATTCACATGATCAGGAATATTAATTCCAGATGTACCAATCATTTCATCATGTTTTTCAATTGTATTAATTTTAGTAAAATTCTGAACTGGCACTTTATCAATCTGATCTGACACTTTTGGCGTTGTATTAACCTGTTCTGGGGGTCTTCGTGAATTTCTGTTCTGATCCATATTTACAACATCAATTGTACACTGATCAACATTTTCTACTCTGACACTTTTATTATTTATTTTCGCTAATTTGGGAATCTTTAATTTACTCTCACATTTAGCAACAACCTTTTTCATTTTCTTATATAAGAAAGACATTTTCTTTAATTAATTTGGTAAATGTACTCTTTAAATTTGTCTTGCAACGCTTGTTGATCAATTAATTAATTAATTTAACACTATCAGGTGTAGAATAATCTTATAATTTGGTCAATCTAATATTTCTCCTAATTTACCTGTAACACTAATTTAATTAACCTGTAAAGAAAAATTATCAATTTGCAAAAACAATAGTAACGCAAAATATTTATTTATAACAATAATACCAACATATAATCACATGTGTTTTAATTGTATGTATTTTTCACTTACACACCTTCTGCAACATATACCTGTGGAAAAAGAAAACCTAATCTGTTTGCCTTTAATTTAAATAAAAATGTTTTGCTTGTAAATAACCTTTAGACTCCTTCTATTAATTTATTTAAACTAATAATTTAATTTGACTTGAAATTCAAAATTCACCAAATATAATACAATGTTGCTGTTTGAAGACAATTTAACTGTTATTACTGCTATAAATTTTATTTAATTTACAATTCAAATAGTAACTTTTTATTATTTGCCTTTTATTTACCAGGTTCTAATCACCCTTACTGCTATTGTTAATTAATCAGGATAACTAGTTACATATAATATTCAATGTTTTATAAAATTCCACTTTTTAATGTTAATTAGTTATTAAAATACATTTCTGGGCATTACTAGCATAGGGTTTGATAGGAAATAAACAATGTGCATCAGCACAACAGGTGTTTTAATCAATCAGCTTGTGATTACCACAATGCTCAGCTGACCAGACTGTTGCTAAGGCCATGAATCGCTACCGCTTCTGTCCCACTCGCCTCACGTTCAAGCCTCTGCACTAAATCAAATCGGGGACATTTCAAAAACCCTTCAACATACTATAGCGCTTCATCCAATCACAGCGCGACTTTGCTGTGACACCTAGAGAGCCACAGCGAATCACAGCGCAGCTCTGCTGTGACGCTGGGGCACTCCAAACCAATCAAGGCACAGCTTCCTAATGACGCGACGGGACTGCCACAAATAGAAGTGCAGTTCCTTCGTGAAGATACTGCTTTGGTTATGACGCGACGGCGTCCTAACCAATCAGGACACAGCTTTGTCTTAAAGCTACGATAATTTGACCAATGAGAGCGCGGCGGCCGACGTAGACAGCCGCTGCTGCTGGCAGCTCTCTCCTTCACTTTTTACTTGAATAAACCGCCCCTCCCTTACTAAATTTAATTTTAATACAGTGCGCTATGCTTTCCTTTTTAAATAATAACGTGGTGAAAAATGAAATTAAAACTAAAAACGGACATTTATTTCGAGACGCTTGCTAAGACTAAAATTCTCGGTAGAAGACACTCCATTCACTTCAATTAATCGGAGTGATATCTTATTATGACGCTTTGGGTATTTAACAGCTGTTTTTATTCTTTAAACAGCGCGCTTATTACACGCATCTGTGTTTAATTCAGCAGTATTATTGAAATAAAGAGAACAAAGTGGAGGCTTAGCTAGTTATAACATAGCGACGCCTCAGCCAATCAGGGGGCATCTTTTCATTATCAATGCTGACGCTCTAGCCAATCCGAGCGCGGCAATTCTGACGTAAGCAGCTGCTGCAGCTTCAGTCTCTCCTCACACGGTCTCACTCGTAAAACAGCCCCTCCCTTACAATTTTCGATCGGGGCACATTTTAATGTTTTTAAACTACGGAGAACAGTTTAATATTATATTTAAAGCGAGGAATGTTTATAAAATTAATACTGATCGCTTTTTACTTATTTAAAAATGTTTAACAACGTGGAATACCTTAATTATAGTCTAATTAACACAGAACATTCTAAAATGTTCCTGTATGTTTAAAATAGCACAGTTCACCTTTTTATACTTTTCAACTATGCTGAACACTTTTGATTTGAATTTTATTAACGTGCAGAGCTTTTAAATGTATTTAAACACTGCACAACATCATAAAAAGTCTTAGAATGGTACAGACTTTATCCTGAACTTTCCTAAGTACCTTAAAATTACTTTTGGTACATTTTAGTGAATACATAAAATGAAACTCATCTGTCTGCTTCTCTAATTAGGATAGTTTACATACATTCAAGTATCCACACTTCGGAATAGTCGTCGCTATTCACACTAAGGATAATTTCCATTTGCCAGTAGAGCAACTCTTGCCCTACCCTTCTAACACGTAAGAATATGAACTCATTTTCCTCTGAACGCACCGCGAAGTGACAGTATCTAAGAGTTCCACTTGAACATACCTTACAAAACAATCACGCACTTTCACACTGAAAATTCCCTAACTTCAGACACACATGAAATCCGTACAGGACTCTCACCTGTTTATAGAAATCATGCACCGTTAGCAAAATAACACCGTTATCCGTACAGGGCTCTCACCTGTTTATAGATATAAAACATGTACCCGTACAGGACTCTCACCTGTTTATAGATAATCATGCACCGACATTACTCTACCCTTCACTCAAGCTTGAATATAACTAATACTCTTATCACAGTGAGTTTTATGGAAGGCGCTTTGTCCCTATTCTCATGCTGCTCTAATTTCTTAGAAAACCCTCACTATTACAAGATTCACACCTAGCCCTAAAACTGTGTTGCACGGCGACAACACTGTATTGCACGGCGACAATACTTCTGGTACACGGCGATACCAACAGTGATACTCGGCGATATCACAGAAACAGATCAGATATTCTGCATGACTACCTTCTCATCACACAGTTTTTGTACCGGTACACACATAGCACAAAATAAACAAACTCAACATGTGTTAAAACTTAATCCTATGAATTTACCAACATATATGTATCATGCATGTAACATGTATGTCAAAAACAACATATATAAACCATCCTCTGCTACCAGAAATTGATCCAGCGCTCTCACCAAAATATTGCACAAATGACACTATCTACTACCACAAAACTTACACTACAACACTAGGCCCATAACAACAATAGAGCGCTTGAATCATGAGGTGATAAGATCTAAATATAGTTGTTTAAACCATCTGCAATAATCAAGACCAGCTTGTCATTTTAGAAAGTTTATTTTAACACATCTAGAAAAACTTAGGTTTTGGTATTTTATTAAACAAGCATTAGAAAATGTCATAAAGAAAGATTTATTCAGTATTAATAAAAAGAGCATAAATCAAGAATTATTATTCATTAGCAGGAATAAGTAAAATTAAGCATTTTCCAAAATCCTAACTATCTCTTTGTCTCTACCCTCATCACCTAGTAATAAAGTAATTAATAAAAACTCCTGTCCTCACGTGTAAAGTCCATCAGCATAACATCGTCCTCCAGAATTCTCGAGCATAAGCCAACTATGTGTTCTCTGAACCTATTCTTATACCCTAAATTGAGCTGAGCTAACTATTTTTCACATTCCAGCAGACGAATTCTAGTTCTCCATTGGCTGAGCCACCTCGTACCACAGTAAACTGTGACACCTCCTTCTTGCATACCCGGGCAAATTCACTAGTTCATTGTTCATGTAGAAGTCTTGGCAGCTTCTCCTTAGGCTGCTACATTTTGTAGCGACAGCTTCCTTTTAACCTTGAGCTAGTCAGCTCTGAACTCCCGTGGCACGTTAGCAACCGTTAGCAAATTTCTCCAAAAAGTCATCTTTTTAGCAGTTCATTCCAAAACCTTTCAAAATAAAAGCTCAGAGGCCTTTTCCATCCTTCCCAGAATTATTTTCACTTGAGCCATTTTCATCATTAGGCCTCTTTTCAAAGAGCGTCAATTTTCTGCGCCACTGTCCCTGCGCCACTTTTAAAAGGGTACTAATTTTCCTGCAGCCATCTCTAAGCTTCATTTGTAAAACTATTATATAAACAAACACAAAGAATAATTAATGAAAGAAATACAGTTTGTTCTGTTGCCTCCCATCATTGCTAATTATTAACCCATTAGTCTAAATTATCTAGCAGTAAAGCACAAATAAAGCAGCATTTTATATCTACCAGTCTTCATGAATCCAGCAGGGTTCTTTATGCACCTATAAAGAATATAGTGACACCACATAGACAAGGGAAGCAACATAAGTACATGCCATTATTTTAAAAACAGCTGCTATTAGTTATGACATGACAATAGACAAGATTAATTTATTATTTTCACATACATAAGAATGCAACATAATGCATATTTATGAGCACACATGTTAGTTTCCCGCGTGTTCTGTGAAAATGCAACTTTAAACTAGATTGAATTATTATACACACAGCACAAGTTGTTAACATTATTAATTTATTTATGGAAGTGTGACTTCACGGGTTTAAACAGATTTCTGTTTTCTATCCCGCTCCATCAACCGCCAGCATTGTTTCACCGTCAATGTATTTTAATGTACGCTTTTTTCGATCTACGGGAGCCGTTTAGTGGCTGCCGCTGCGGCTGCTTCAGCCAATGAATTCCCCACAACGTGAACGCCATCACGCTGATGACTCAGTGAGTGTGTCACGTGAGTCTTTGGTAGTTCTTTTTGTAAAAGAGCTACTTGTTCCCAGAGCAGTTTCTGCTTTATTGGTGCATCTGTGTCATCTTTGTAACCGTTCTGAATCCATGTCTGCAAATCCTTGTTATATGCTTTGACGCAGTAATATGAATCTGACACTATAAGCGTCGGGAATTCGCGATCCGCATTATCTAGCGCCATTTTCAAAGCTATTATTTCAGTTTGTAGTTCTGAATTAGTTTCTACTGAGTGTGATTTTGTTAATAGAGGTCTTAGTTTACCTCCGCGCCACACTTCTTTTGTAATCTCACATGTGAGGTTGTATGCATGTTCTCCCCAAACGGAGGGTTGAGCATGTCCTTCTGTATAGATTACACAGGCGTAGTGTCGTAGAGGAAGAATGTCGATTGGCAGAGGATACGTCTTTTCATATTTTAGATTTTTTAATTCCTCTAGTTCTGGATCAAAGTAGTAGTATACTTTGTCCGTTGTGATTGAATTCACCCATTGTATCCATTCCGGATTCAATGTTGTTGTTGGTAAATTACAAGGTGTTGTTAGTGCTTCAAAGGCTGATTCTGCTGTTCTGACTGTGATATGTCTACCGTCAGCTATGTCTTTTTCTCTAGCTATTGCGGTTTGAACTGCACGAATGATTTTTTCTGTATTACTGAATTTCTGTTCAGCTTCTGTGTACAAGTGTGATTTGAATACAATTGGTACCTTTTCTCCTTCATTAGAAGTCAGGTATGTGAATCCGCATCTCCCTGGGATGACTCGAATCACAAGATTGCGTGTGTTATCACGTGTTTCTAATTTTGTTTTAATTAGCATGTCTGTTTGTAAGGATCTCAAAATTTCTGTGTGTGTTTGAGTCCAACTGGATCTTTTAAAGTCTGGTTTAATTAGATCATAAAGGGGTTTGACCCTTTCTGCGTAATTTGCAATGTATGTTCTTCCGAAATTTAGGAAACCTAGAATCGACTGTAAGTTTTTTAGTGTTCTAGGCGCTTGGATTACGGCACATTTCTCTAGGAAATTGTCTGCCAGGCTTTTGCCTTCACTTGATAACTCATATCCTAAGAATAGGACCGTCAGATGGGCAATTCTGGACTTTTTAAAGTTGAATTTGTAACCCTCTGCTGCGAACCCAAGTATTATGGTGTTCACTCTTTTCAAGTGAGTATCCAAGTCATCATCTGTTAAGTAAATGTCATCGACATAAGATAATGCTTCATCATCATATAGTTGTAGTAATTCTGTTACTCTCGCTGAGAATACCCCCGGGCTGTTCTTGTACCCCTGGGCTAACCGACAGAATTGTTTTTGAGTGCCATTTACTGAGAATGCAGTTAAATATCTGCTCTCTGGTGCTATGTTTTGACAAAAGAATCCATTGGAGATGTCCAAGGTTGTTTTGTATTTTTTGCGCACTATGTTATTCATTAGTGCAGCACTGTGTGAGTTTTGCACTGCAAAGGTTTTGCAACATGTGTTAAGGTGTCGGTAATCCAAAACTAGACGATATGAATTGTCTGGTTTGGAGACCGGAAACAAAGGGTTGTTCATTTGTGAGGTGCAAGTTTCAATCACCCCCTGGTATTCTAGCTGATCTAGTATTTCATTTACTTGTTTTTTAGCTTCTTGCTTAATTGGGTACTGCCTTTGTGCAGTAGGTTGTGATTTTAACTGGATTTTGTGAGGAGGAGAATCCTCATCCCATCCTACATGATTTTTATATAAAGCAGGTGCTAGAGCCACTGCCCACTTTCTAGCAAGTGTATATTTTTTATGAATCGGGATATGATTCGAGAAGGCAGGCATAATTACTTCTTCGCCATGAGGGCACTCCCTGACAAACTCTGGTGGCCAGTCTTTTTCAGCTAGTAGGATATCATAGCCCTTGGAGAGATTATCCCAAAATAGTCCCCTTATTTTCCTAGTCTTATCTCCCTCTATACGTAATGTTATCTCGTATATCTTGTGGGGCTTGCTAACTCTGGTGTCTGCAGTTTCCACTTGAAGGTATTCATTCGTGTCCACTGTCTCCAGATGATTCATAAGGACTTTGTGAGCTATGCTCACCTCTGCTGCGCTGTCTAGCATTGTCTGAGCCCATTCTCCGTTTTTCAGTTGTGTCCTCAGTATTCTCGGCATTTTTAACTACCTTGATACTGGCTACCTTCTTTTTTGGAAATTGTAATTTCTTTTTTAGCTGAGCAGGTTCCTTGTCTTTGGACTTGGCGTGCTCTTCTGATCGTCCTCTTCTTTCCGATTTCTGCGAGGAAGTCTGAAAAGATTGAGAGGGACGTGTATCAATGTCTTGATATCTATCAGGTTTTTTAATATTATCCCTATTTCTAAGGTTATATCTATTCCCAGAGGGGTCACTCTGCGGTGACCTCTGTCTTTGGTTTGGAGATTTCTCTCTTCGCCTGGGAGACCTCCCTCGGGACTGGAATTTCTTTTCTTTAGGATTGGATTGTTTGTTTCCATCCCAGTTCTTTTTTGGTGAATTATTATTAAAAAGTATTTTTTCTGGACTTGTAGTCAGTTGCGGTTTTACTGGTATTCCACCTAGACTATCTCTGCCTAGTTCTTCATAGGATTTTTCTATGATTCTGGCAATTTCAGCTGGTTGGTCTGCTATATCTGTCTCTTTTAACCTCTGGCGGATCGCCACGTTTGCTGCCTCACCTTTTATGTTGGCTAATAATATAGCCGAGACCTGCTTGAAGTCTTTTAGTAATTTCATACCAAGAGTTAAAGCAGGTTCTGGACCGTATTCATCTTGAATTTGTTTTAGCACATCTGGTATTACCGAAATCGATGGAACACCGTGCGTTTTTGTGTAGATGGAAGCAAAGACTGTACCCCAAGTGTCACAGTCCTCAATGTGTGGTGCGATTCCCATTGGGAGACATATAGTCAGAATCCTGTGTTTTTCTAATGGGGTGGTGTCAGGAAACACCGCCTCTATTTGGGTGATTTTCTGTGCCAACCAGAATGGTATCTGTTCCCGTTTAGCTGGAACTTTACCTAGGCAGGATTGGATGTTCTGTGGTGTAATTTTATTTGTGTTCCCCTGGTGAGGGGTCAGCTGTGGAAGTTTAATCGCTGGCTGAATTGTTGAAGTCCGCATTACATACTGGACTAATTGTCTATGAATTTTTAGTAATTGTTTTAGCTGTATTAACAGCTCAGCTGCAGTCATCCTATCGATGTCTGGATGTGGTGTGTATCCGGCTAAGACCGGCCACGTTGCTCCTGGTCTACCTAAAGGACCGAGCCTTGTAATGTGATTGTTATGTATTAGGGCGCCATCAAATAAGAGCAAATGCTCTTGGAATTTGAGTGGTACTTCCACCTCCTCGAAAGGAGTGTACGTTTCAGGAGGTTCCTCTACTTTGTAATAGTGGAAGTACTTTGTTACAGCATTTGCTGCTGGAAAATGTATCCATGAATAGTATACCTCTGTCTGCCGATATTCGTGTGCCTCGATTACGAATATGACTGTGCCACCTCTAGGTGTCAGTCCATTTTCTATAAGTTTTAAGGTTATAGATCTCCTTTTAATGACCGGAATGAGTGTTATATTCGGGTCTGCTGCTTGCATGGTAGCATCAGCATCTGCGAGTTCAGTTGCTAATCTAACTGCCTCTCTTTCATCATCACTCTCTGCCATTTTACAGACAGGATGGTATTATGTTTGTTTGCAGATCAGGTTTCTTTATGGAAACAGAGATTAGATGCACAATATTTTGGGACTGTTTTTATCCTTCAACGTTGACTATACCAAGAACCATACATAGGAGTTCCCTCCTGCGAGGTTTTGGAGGATATTACCTTTCACCCACTCCAGACGTCTTTGGAGTATAATGGGAAAAGGGGTCTGAGTGAGAAAGCACTACTGAGTTACTCTAAATGTCTTACGTTAGTTTTATCGCCCTTTCCAAACGCGTTGGGCGCCATGTAGTGTAGCTCCTATTTTCCCAATAGGCTCTGCGCATTGGAATAATACCTACAGCAGTAAAGGCCTAGACCAGACGTTAACTAGGTCTACTACTGTCGATACTAGACTTAATTTTTGGGTTTGCCAGCGTAGCTCAGAGTTCGCTAGAAACTTTCTCGAATGTTCAGGAAAGAATTAACTCCCCTGATTAGACAAGAAGGGATTTAGTTTCTGACAACCATAGAACATGACAACTTTGCTCTCCCCTAATCAAGAGTCAATCTCGAGAGTCGTGTGAGCACAAGGCAATTATTTTACTCAGTCAGTACGTGCATTCTTAGTCTCATCAGATTGTAGAGAAAAGGAAGAGACGGGCGTGTTCAATAAAAAGGTGTTATTTATTGATCAGTCTCTTTTCTCGTACAAGAGAAATGGATCGATATTATTGCAATACTTATAGTTAAGTAAAGTGCATACATTAAAAGCAATAGTATAAAATAATACTGTAAAAACATTGATATGGTTTCTGAGCCATATGATGTTTAAAATGATTAAAATATATTTACATACACATATACATTTGACTAAACGTACTCAACTGGTGTTTCTAAATACGCCTACCCCGTGTACCTGACCTAAGTCTAATGCGTGGGCGGGAATAGAAAGTTACAGTTTAAGTTAAGTTTGTTTTTGCCAAGTGAATAACTAAAGAATTCTCTGGGAGGGGTTATTCAGTTCTGTATCTGGAAGTTTAGGATGAATGAGGAATGGTGTCTCTTTCTCTGCTCTCGATATTCCAGGCTGCCTGCGAGGGCTGCCCAGAAACGCCGGTGCTGGGTCTCTCGGCTTGAGATAGCAGCGCGTCTCTCAGCGCGTCAGGAAGGCGGGGCTGCGCCAGCGGGGTCTGCTTCTGCTCTCGGCGTCGGCAAGTGTGGCTGCTCCGTCTTGTCACCACGCGTGTGTTTGCATAGGGCAAGATCGGCAATATTTATACCTTAAAGGTGCCGAGATTGACGTAAGGATGGACATAGATACGTCAATAAAGATGTCATACGACTTGCTCATTAGCACATTCTTTTACTGAAGTTCTCTGTGAAATCAAAACAATGGCCGCACGGATTTTCCAGGTTGTCATAGGTTTGATTTGTTATGAGAACGTCGTATGCCTTATCAGGGGCTGGAGGAATGTCGCTTGTCTAATTAGATCTCAAGCGTTATGACCTAATCAGATAACACGTTCCTGTGCCGTAGTGTGACTGCGTCAGATAATGGTATCTGCATCATGGGGGCTGTTCTTGCCTCATGGGCTGACTGTTAGTTAACTTGATAGTTAGTTTAACCAGAATAGGGTCAGGAATAGGGGGATCGATTCAGAACCTATAGGAATACATGACACCATCCCAGTAAATTTAAACCATCTATCACTACCAGGACTTTTCCTAACGTGCTCTTACCATTAAAGGATATTTTCCCTATGAACATTCCTTCTAGTGGTATTCTCTCACCATTATAGCCAATGGGGCAAACATCAGGTTCCATCAATATAGTGCCCCAATTACCAGCCTTTTCCTTGTACGTCTTTGAATTGATGAAAGTAAATTGAGAACAAGAATCTGTAAATACTTCTATCAAATCGCCATTCAAATCAATTACACACTTTGGTAAATTTCCTCTCTCAACAGAGTTTTCTACCTTATTACAAATGCATAATACATAACTTTCTTCACACTCGTCACTATTTCTCACAAGATTAACATTTTTAACTCTAGAATTTTCTTTGCATGCTCTCTCAAAGTGCCCTTTCCAGTTGCAATTTCTGCATGTTGCTGATCTCGCCATACATCTGGTACTATTGGCTAAATATCTGGAACTGCCGCATTTAAAACATTTGAGTCTATCTTCTTCCTTATACTTCTCTTCTTTTTGTTCACTACAGGAGTCTTTACTCTTTAAGTTCTTTACTGCATACACTTCTCGGTTAACCTCCCAGCTTCCACCAATTTCATTTACCTTGCTTCCCTCATATATATTCATTTCCTTCACACATTCTGCAGTGTGTTCTACACTCTTAGCTAACTCTATAGCATTTCTCAACTCAGGATTACCTACCAACAACTTTTCTTGAATTTTCTTGTTGTTGGTGCACCTCACCAACTGATCTATTATAAGAGATTCTGTAAGATCATTAAATTCACAGGTGTTCGCTAGTCCTCTAAGGCATGCTATATAGTTTCCTACCTTCTCGTTTTTTCCTTGCACCCTACCATAAAACTTGTGTCTTTCCAACACTACAGTTATTTTATCTGCATATTGCAATTCTAATTTCTGTAAACTTTTTTCGTAGATGTCCATATCCTCATCTTCACCTACCTCTCCTTCCAACTCTGGTAGGCTGTCAAAAACTCTCCTTCCCTCCGTCCCCAGATTTATCAGGAGTATGTTCTGCTTCCTGATGGCAGAAAACCCACTTGCTCCTATTGCAACCACGTATGACTCAAATCCCTTCTTCCAATCCTTCCATGGTAGCACTGGCTCCCCTTCCTCTGTTAGGAAAGGTGGCGGTTGATTCATGCTTGCTGCCGCCACTACAAAGGTGACTACAAAGAAAGTCTAACTCCCTGTGGTGCTACCAATAGTGCACTATATCAAGAGAAGGCGCTGCTTACAGTACCCTATACTACCTCAAGGTAGACACTTTTCTATCAACTTCACTTTTCTCTTCACAACATTACACTTTCACTGCCAGATACTGTAAAATTATTACTTTCAATTTCATGCTCCACCTAACATTTGGATTTATTTATTCATGAACCTAATTGTTTCTAGTCACAGTTTAATAGTGTTCTCCAACTGGTGTGACTAAACACCATATATCGCATTTCTCTACACTCACTTTCTCTTTGGAATCTGCAAACCAGATTCTCTAGCAGTTTCCAATGTTCTCCTATTAGAACAACATTGCCTAAACCCCCAAAAGAATAACGGTGCTCCACCCTCAAAATGACCTAAAGGAATAAATCAAATTTAGTCAACCAATTCCTCCACTGGTTGCGCTGCTCTTAGTGACAGTTCTGTGAGGAATCACCCGATGATGTTCGTAGGCTTTTTTTTTTTGGGACGAATCTGTCACAGTAAACTTCTTATTTTCCCACAGCGTCTCTCCTCGCCTCACACCGTTTCACACAGTCACCGCTTCAATTAAGGGGCGCTCCGTAGCCAGGAGAACTCCTCGAACACGGAACCGCCTCACTTCTTCCAAACGTAGTCTAAACTGGACAAAGCTCCCACCTTTCACACAGTGGCCCAATCTCTCAGGGGATTCCTTCAACGCTTACTTCCACTGGCTACAGTTGTCGAACAAAATGCCGCCTCACCGTCTGTCACCCTGCTGCCCTGCTCAAAATTACGACGGTACAGCTCTTGACAGGATCCTTCTTGTTCACCACGAGATGCCTCACTCCAACGTCGCACTCCAGCACAGCTTCTTCCTTCCACACGAAGATTATTCCTCTGTCGGAATTTCTTCCTTGCTCGCTTTCCTCTTGCCACCGCTGACGCGCAGGATAGCGCCTCACCGACTTCCAACCTGCTGCCTCACTCCCAATAACAACGGCACCGTTCCTCACCGGAATCCCTTCCGATAGTAAATATATATATATTATTTTGTTCTCTCACGCATCGCCTGCTCCCGGTTCCACAAAGATTCCTCTCAACATGGGTTGCCTGTCTCACAGAAACCTCCAATCAGCACTATGGCTCAACTCTGTGATTAACCTTCCGTCACCCAGTCACCTATATAGCACCAGCAACTCTGAGTACCTCACATTTCATTTTTCTTTCAATAACCGCTGAGGTTTCCACTAGCAGGTCAATTTCACTTCATTACAGCTTGCCTGACACTGTGGGTATTCCTTTATCCACTCACAGCTAAATCTCCAGCGGGTTTGTTACTCGCAGTTCTTCTCTTCTTACAGCCTGCCGATTCCACTCACAAGTCTCTTCCTTTCATTCACTGCTCACCTTGCCCGTGGAACAGTTTCATAATCGCCTGAGCTAGCACTGTCCACCGAGGTACTTGTCTCCTCTTCCTTTGCGGTTTCTACCTTTATCCGCTGACAGATTTTCCGAAGTCAGCTGTTTCCAACTTCCAGCTTGCCAGTTTCACAAACTTCTTTTTCTTTTTTTTTCTTTTTCTGTCAGTGCGTTCACAATTAATTTTCCCACATCACTTGCTAGCAGGCTCACTTCGCTCAGACACAGAATCTTCCTTCAGTCTCTCTTGTCCTTCCGTTACTTATCTCTTCAATCCACTGGTCCCGGGCAACAAATGGAGGGGGTGTCGTGCGTTGGCCTCCTCCCAACGATCGTCGCCAATATTGTAATTAATAACAATGCTTTATAAGATTAAAGTCCTTTATTCAGACAGAGCAATATCACGACATCCATAACCCTGCCAGTCAAGTACTGGCAGGAGTGCAGCTTAGAACGTTGACAGGTAGGGAAAGGGTCAGCCCAACTGGGGCAAGGCAGTGGGGGTCGGACTGAACCAACATACATTTATAGCTAAATACATCACAGGGCATTCATGCTCTTTCTACAGAGGCCATTTAAAATCACAGCAGTTCTCTGGAAACCCACAGTTCTCCGCATGCTTAATTGTTTTTAAATGCTTCCGGTGTGCCTTTCTAGATAGAATTAATTACAGTGCATGCCGGAACTTGTAGTTTAGATTCCATAATAATTGTTTACCTCCGGTGGTCGTGTGAATTTAAAATCATTTGTGGACCAATTTCTGCCCTCCGGTGGGCCTCAGAGCTGGCAGCTTGTTCCACAATGCATGGCATCAGCTGTGCCACCCTCACGGCCTGAATAGATCACGGCAGACAATCCCTTGTAATTAATGGGTGGTGCGAACTCTCACGGCTGGACCGGCCATGTTTAAATCTTCCCAAAGAATGACCTACATTCAGAGACGCACTCCTCCAGCTGATTGGTTTCATAACCATTTATTGACAAATGCTTTAAAATGTACATGACCACCGGAGGCAAACATTTTATATATAAATATATATAATTCTCCATCCAGCAAGGCTAAGAAAAAGAGGTGGTCCTAAAACAAAAAATCCCTGTGCATTTTCCATAAACTTTACTAGACAGTGCTACCGGCAAAAATGCTCAACGGAATTTGGTAGGGAGCTAAATCTTGGTACACAAAGCATGCATACTCAGATTTGGTGTAAATCCATTTAGTTGTTTTTGAGAAATAAAGGTAATAAAGATATGTATATGTGTGAATGTTTACATTTGAGGGACTCTTGGAAGAGTACCTCAAACCCAATTAAAAAGTAGAGTGGTCTGATTGGACCATAGGGCTTTTTCTTCCATCAAGCCATTTTTCTTCCCCAGGAGCCACTCCTACGGTATCAAATGCTCTGATTGGCTTCCAGATTCGTGAAGAAAAATGTTGCTGGCAAGCATTGCAAGATTCTGAAATTCAATGCACTGTCTTGAGGTTTAAAAGTAAAACATATATAAGGGGGCATGGTGAAAGGATGGTTGGGCTGTGGGGGGAACTCAGAGGGAACCCCAGGGCCAAAATAAAAACAATGGGCAATTTGTGCTGCACTCCTGCAGTACTTGAAAGGATATTGGGAAAATAAAAAAGAAAGAAAATGGTAACCCACCTTTTTTAATATTTTGGGGTCGGGACATGAGTGGGCCCTCCTTCCTGAGCCAATGTGGGTCCCAGTAACCCCAGTCCATATGGCCATGTCTTACATAGGGGAGCAGATATGTAGTCCCATCCCTGAGCCTTTGTAGGCCCCCGGGTCCCCATCCTCTAGAGCAAACTCCATAAAAAAAGGAAGGGGGCACACAGACTCACAGCAGAGCATATGGTGGCCTTGGGGACACTATGACCCGGAACCTGCTCAGTTACTGTGTCTCAGGGAGGCCACCTGCTGGACACAGTAGTTTTGCTGTCCCCACCACCATTGGAAGAGAAACATGTGTTTGCACTTTTAAATGTAAGCATTTTCAAATCTCCTGTGCTTTGTGTACCAAGATTTAGCTTCCTACCAAATTTAGTGTAATTTCAAATCTCCTGCCAAACAGGAACAAACATGCCTTCCCTGCCTGCAACAGTGCTGGCGAGAAAGGCATGTCAGCTTGCAGCTAGTGGAAGATATACAAATGCTCCGACTGGCCTGGAGCAGACTTATTTTCTGTTTTCCTGCCCACTTTAGTGTCAGCAGGGAATCAGTACATATATTGCTCACACCCATAGAATGCAAGCATATATAGCTGCTCCCTCTGGGTGGGAGAAATTCTGACACCTGCACCATGCACATTCCCTAGGCAAACAATATTTGTAAAGAGGATGGGGGCGATTTGCCTCCCCAGCCTGTGCCAGAAGTGGCCCTAGAGACCCCATCCCCTGGGACCTTTGAGGGGAAGTGTTCACACAGGCTTACTCCAGAGCCAATAGGGGCTCCAAGGGATCCCATCGCTCAGGACCAAACCATATATGCTGCGGGGGTACATGGCCCCCCTCCCAAAGTCAATAGGGGTGCTAAATGCAGCTACACTCTACAAGAGTGTACTACACTCTTTGCCATCATTTAACATTCTAATCAACTCTATGCCAATCCACTGTATGCCTCTGTTGTAAATTCTTTGACAGATGATGAGATACCACTCTCCTCCGGTTTACTCCATGACACTCCTCTCAACAAGACTCTACTGTCCCTCTCTCTGTACTCCACTCTATGCCACTCTTCTCTGCAACACTCTACACCACTCCCTGATAATCTATGACACCTTCAGAAAAACTTCCCAAGCACCTTTCTGCCTACCTGGATTGTCGCTTGCCCGTGGTTGGTCGTGGGGGTGTTTGCCTGCTGTACAAGGGGACTCCAGCTTGACTAGTTTGCCGCCTCTCCCACCTCACGGACCACGCGCTGCCCTGGACCACATCTCCCAGAGGGCAGCGCGGTCTCACGAGAGGCGTGTGGCACTTCCCCCGCCCCCGGGGCTTCAAATTGGAGCGTGGGCTTCCGCACCGTGGGACGCACCTTCAGAAAAACTTCCCAAGCACTTTTCTGCCTACCTGGATTGTCGCTTGCCCTTAGTTGGTCGTGGGGGTGTTTGCCTGCTGAACAAGGGGACTCCAGCTTGACTAGTTCGCCGCCTCTCCCACCTCGCGCTGCCCTGGACCACATCTCCCAGAGGGCAGCGCGGTCTCTCGAGAGGCTTGTGGCCCTTCTCCCACCCCCGGGGCTTCAAATAGGAGCGCGGGCTCACAGACCACGGGATGCGCTCGGGCCAATAGCGGGCCTGTCTGTGCCCATCGTAGCCCAGAGTAGGCTGGGCTGGGCCACCCCCCTTTTATCCGAATTGCTTGTCCCACGAAGGGTTCAGACTTGGACTTGGTTAGTGACATTTATTGATATTATCTCATTCATTTTTATTTTTATTGTGTTTTCATCTGAATTTATAAATGGCCGCTGAACTCGAAATCACCGGGCAGAGGGTTGGGGGTGGCGTGGCAGGCACTTTAGATGCTTTTTTAAATAGGGCAGAATCTGTTTTACAACATGAGATTTTGGTAACAGAGAGAAGGCTTTCCCTGGGCCCACTCATGGGGCAAAAAAGGTCCTCTTTGGGGGCCATCAGTAAAGCAAAATCACCGGTGGTAATGCCCTAACCTATAACTGGTCTCAATACACATACCACCGTCACAGGTATGGTGGGGTCCGTTTTGATGGATTTGAGTACTGACGTGGGTGAAGTAGAATCGCCAACCCCGAGGGATTCTAGTGACCTGGTGGTAGCTCTTTGCCCTAGAATAACCACACAGAGGACCTCTTTGGGGCCATCGGAGGGTCCCGTGTCAGATGTACCTGTGGTTTTGACTGTCCAGCAACCATCTCAGTTAAAATCTCCTAAGGAAGATAGAGTCGAGCGAGTCACTTGATCTAAAAGATCGACTGTTGATAATGAATCGATAAGAGGTGCCTCTAAACTAGGGATAGATGGAATTCAAGAGGAGGGAGCAGGGGAACCACATGCTAAACTTGCAAGGGGTGGACTCGCTTTGAGACACAGGGCAAGTGTTAAAACCAAATCTAATTTTCAACCTTTGGGGGCTAGTGGAAAGTCGACTATGAGACCTGTGAATGGTGTCCCAGCCAATCAAAATATAGATAACTTTGTGGCAGGAGAATGAGAAAGGAACCCAGACTACTGGAACCATTTTGAGGTCTTGATCAGGGGGCTATTAGCGCCTTTTTTGGATAGACTGGGGGCCATCAAAGAAAAACGATGTGTCCTGACTCAAGGCACCCACTTGACTGTGAACCCTGAGATGGTCAGGACCAACAATAATCATGTAGAGGGGGAGGGGAGGCATGTGACATCCTCTATACCAAGGCCTGGGGGCCAAAGCAGGGGACAGGACCCTAAGCTGCAGGAGAGCGAAGCTTCTCATGTACGCATGGATTGCGTGCAGGGCCAGCAGTGTTTATCCGGCATTACAGGTCATCCTTTGGAATTGAGAACAAGCTCCCAGGGGATGAACGGGTTGGTGAACGGTGTGCAATTGGGCTCCCAAACTCTTCCTCCACATGAGCCCACCCTCAGAGAAACCAGGGCTGTTCAAGCACCACACAGGGAGGGACACAGTTTGCCATCTTTTGTGGCAGCTAAGCCTGCCCTGGACATCTTAGATCTCCCCCCGGCGGCCTGTCCCTTGGTCGTGGTCTTGGCCGGTGTACCAGCACTAAAACCGGACCAAACTGAATCCTGGGGACAGTTCAGGAATAAAACAGCTGACTGGTTGACTAGACATAAAGGGTTTAGGGCTGCTATCTTTAATGATATCATCATGGTTCGTAGAGTAGCCTGGGTGGGCCAGTCTCCAAAGAGTGTAACAGGAGACTGTGTGGTTGTTAATTTTTGGACTCTCTTGGTTGCCCAAATGATTCTAAAGGCTGAAGATCACCATCCACTATCCTCTTCTTCTATTTGGGCACTGCCATTGGGCTATTTTTATAAACCCCGAAGAGAAATTTAAATGTGATACCTTGTTTTACTCCGAATGTAAATAGGTTTGAGTTGCTATCTGGGCTTGATAATCAAGATTGACTGAGTGTTACTAATGTAGCCCCGATGATCGCATCAATTGATAAAGTGGTGATTGTGGATGAATCCCTTTCTGTTGTGCTTGACATTCCTCCTATGGCCGCCTCCCTGGTGGGCACTTCTAGCTCCAATCCACACCCAGATCTTAATTCCAATGTGATGGGTTGTGTGACCAGGGAGGATACTTTACATTTTTTATCTTGGAACATAGAGGGTCTCAAGTCCAAATGGAGAGACGGTAATTGGGAGCAACTCCTCGCCGATGCGGATATAGTGGCCCTCCAGGAAACGTGGGATACACAAGATTCTTATGTTCTGGATGGGTTTTCAACATTTTGTAAATATGCTATACCGTCCAGTATGGAGCGAGCTAGAGGGGGGCTCTTGCTTTTAGTAAACTTAAACGTAATATATAAAGTCAAGTTAATGGATTCAAACTCCCCAAATATTTTAACTATTGAACTAACAGCAAAGAATCTACCGACTCTGTTAGTGATTAACTTTTATAATTCTTTCACGTGGGATGATGATCTAGAGCATCTAAGGTCTCTCTCATTGTGTTTGATTGATTACGAGTCCACGGCTAATACATTACCACACACTAGTATTAGGTGATTTTAATATTCATACTTGCTTAATTGATTGTTTTTTTAAAATTAGACGAGGACCAATCCCTGCAAGGGATAACGCACTTTGAACAATGTGCATCGGGGATTTTTCTAGAGAGTCTTTTATCTGACCATAACCTGCTCTGCCCAACCCAGGGGTATGCATCGTCACCAATACCTACATATACTGGCCATGGCCATCATAGCACTATTGGCTATACTTTAGTCTCAGGTTATATGAGGGACCTTGTAGGCACACTCAATGTAACTGATAACTGTTTAAGTGACCACAACCCATTGTCATTGAATCTTAACATCCATGCCAAAGGTAAAGTTAGCGTACTGGCTCACTTAGGTAATGGTGATATTGTGCCAAAAGATCAAGAACGTTGGCTAAGATGGGACTCCATCACTCCAGACAGCTTTATGGAAACTTTAACCAGTGTTTGTTCAAAAGAGTTTGACATCTGTTTAGACCCTGAGGCCGAACCTGTAACTGTCCTGGGTACTTTTGACCGTATTACCAAACAAGTCTCGGCCGATTTGACTACTCCTTACAAAACTAGGCCTCCCAAATTTAAAAAATGGTTTGATGACAACTGCACAAGAGCTCATAAAGCCCTCATGGATGTGCTTAAGGGTAAACCAAGAGATACTGTTAGGATTAAGTAGGCTAGGAGGGCATACAAAGCTGTTGTAGGGATTAGGAAGAAACAACTAAGAGAGATGGCCTGGGAGGAGCTCAGTCAAGCTAGTATCCTTTCAAATAGCTCTAGATTCTGGAGCACGGTGAACAGTCCTATCTTTGACGAATCTTCTAACTTTGTCTCTGACTGTCACATTGCTCCAGAAAAATGGGTACAACACTTTGGGAATGTCTATGGAGATGTTGGGCTAGACTTCAAAGGTTGGATACCGGACAGTGGGTCTGCTGTGCCTCCTTTACACTTTACAGGCAATTAAGTAATTGAGGCAATTAAGTCAACAGCAGGTGGAAAAGCCCCGGGCCCGGATGGCGTCCCCACAGATATTTATAGAGCGGATCCCATTTTATGGTCTAAAATCCTAACCCAGGTTTTTAATGCAGCAGCTCAAGTTGGCTTTCCCCTGTCTTGGGCTAAAGCTGTTATTATTCCGATTTTTAAAAAGGGAGCCAGAGATGACCCGGCATGTTATTGGCCAATATCTCATCTGGACTCTGCAGCCAAAATTATGGGTAAAGTTGTCCTTGCTCGATTAACGGACTGGTTGGTTCAAAATAACATCATTTCAGATCTCCAATATGGTTTTAGGCAGGGTAGAGGCAACGTGGTCAATGTCTTAATCTTAATCTTATAATTGGAAAATATTCAGTCGCCAAGCGGGGGGACATGCATCTGGCATTTATGGATTTATCCTCTGCCTTTGATCTTGTAAACCAAGCATAGCTATGGGCGATGCTCCATGGAATGGGTTTAGATGCAGCTTTGGTCTCCTTCCTGGCGACAATGCATGAGAATACTATAGCTTCTGTGCGCTATAATAAAGATGGTAGCCTCACGGATTCTTGGCCCGTTAAAAGAGGGGTGAGACAGGGGTGCATTTTGTAACCCCTGTTATTCACCCTCTATATTAACAAATTAGGGGAGGCTTTAATTTCCAGTTGTAAAGACATCCCGCGGGCCGGCTCGACATTGATCCCTGCTCTGCTTTATGCAGACAATGTGGTTCTGTTAGCAAGAACCCCAAGAGGGCTTCAAAATCTTTTAAATTGTTTTATCGATTATATGGACTCTTTAGATTTAGTTACGAATTTAAAAAAATCCCATTCTATGTCAATCGGCGCTGTCAAATTAAGGAAGGCGAAGTTCTATTGTAAAAAAATTTAAATAACAAAGGTGTCCGCCTTCCCTTACTTGGGGGTGCTCTTTGATGATCGACGCTCATGGGCTATTCAACGTACACACAAAAGAAATATCCTAGGCCGAGCCTCAGGGGCCATCATGGAGTTCGCAAAAATAATTGCCTCAAAACCCCTCCCTGCACTATTAAAAATATACAACGCAAAGTGCATCCAATGGCGACTTATGGGTGCGACTTATGGGGTTATTTACAGACGGGCGATATTCAGGTGGTAGAAAACGGTTTCTTCCGTAAACTACTGTCATTACCTGTCTCTACCCCTGTCTTTAACATTCACGAGGATCTGGGAGCTGGGTATATCTCAGATCAGATTGTGGTTGCTCCCATACTGTGCTGGCTAAGAATCTGGGCACAACCGTCACCTAATTTAAATCAATTAATAATTCAAGACTGTATTACGCTAGATAAGGGCCTAGATATACCCTGGATTTGCTATATTAAGACTCAAATGGTCATCCTTGGTAGCCCCAAATTGTTTTCAAGCCCAAGGGCTATGGCCAAACTGGCGATTAAAGACTTGAAGCGACAGTTTTTGAATAGATCTATGCTGTACAGGGAGGAGAGGGAATTAGTGAAACCTAGAGTAAGGAGTTTTGTCACTCTGAGTATAACCAGTCAGTTGCAACCATATCTGACATATATAAACAGGCCTTATCACCTGTTTGTCTTTATCAGATTTAAGCATAACATGGTTCCCTGGCTACTTGCATTCCCGAAAGGGTTTTTCAAAGAAGGTTCGCTGAGACTCTGTCCTTGTGACAACTTCTTAGATCAAAATCTACTTCATATGGTATTTTTCTGCGAGTTTTATAACTCTATGCCCAGGAAATTTATTATCCCCCTCCTAAAAGGCCAAAACTTTGGGAAAGTTAGACCAGCGTTAGTTTATCTACAAATGCTGGCATCGCCTGTGGTGTGCTTTGGGGTTGCAAGTTATTTAATAGCCGCCATTAGGTGTAGGAATAGACTGATTATTGCATAATGGATTATGTCTTAATTGGACTTATTTATGATTTTCTGTTATACTTTTAGCATTATTATTTGTATTTATTGATGATTATTTAATGATATTTATTACTTAGTGTGTGGGATAGGATTGCGTCGTACCCGATGGGTTGTAAAGATTGTTTAATATTATGTAATAAGAATTGTAACAAATGTATTAATTGATCATAAGCACTTTGATGGTTTTAATTTACCCGAATAAAGTTATACTTGACTTGAATTGACTATGACACCCTACACAACTGTGCCAAACTCTACTGCACTGTACAACATGCCATCCCCCTGTCCACCGCTCCACTGTATGCTGCTCCACCATAGGCTGTCCACTCTTCGTCACTGCACCGAATGCCACTCTACTCTAGGCTATTCCAGTGTACGTCACTCCACTCTACTGCACTCCACTGTTCACCATTCAACTGTGCACCACTCTACAGAACAGTAAAGCACTCTACGCCACTTCACTTTACATCACTTCATTTTATGCTATTCCATTGGACAACACGCCACTCTATGCTACTTCACTGCTTTATATTCCACTCTACCCCACTTTAATGTAGGCCTGGTCAGAGCTTGCAGAGTTTTACTCCATGGAATTCCACGAAGTTACTGACATTTTCTGTGAGTGTCTATTGAGATCCGTGAGCAGGTGCAGAACACATACCAGTATAATACCAGTATAATTTAATAACCACACACTTGCAAAACCCAATGATAATCTGTCAAACCACTGGCTGTTCATTTAACAACACGTAGCGCAGTATAGGATGCAAGTACAAGCTTTATCAATTAAATGAAAGCATTGTGCTGCCATTAAAAAAACTACATTATAATCCATGAGCACATGCCCTGGGCGTGCTCTGCTTTTCTTCGCAAAGTAAAAATGGTGTCTTGCAGCTGAACCTCTGTGCTTTTATTATAAGCAGATGTTTGTTAACAGGAACGAGCAACCTCTTTCCAAAGAAAGCTACTGAAGGCAAGATATTTACCAGTGCTGAGGTGCGAAGAATATGCATGGTGGACTGCCAGGTCCATCATTGCCAAAGAGAGACGAGGGCCTACACCCACGTGAAAACCTACATGGGAACCACACACGATTTCCTGCTAAAATGTGTGTCTGTCTTTTTATTCTTGCGTTCAAGGGATTATTTACATAATCTTTTTTCCGGTGCCTCATTTATAAACAACGTGCTGTAATTTTCTGCACTTTTTGCAAGCATTTGAAAAGCATACTATCCACGCACACAGACCATCTCCTCCTACTCTCGCTAGGCAGTAGCACATAAATAAAAGGAGTGAACCCAGCTAACTTTCCACAACTGGGCTCTGAGGGGATAAATGAGCATGAAAGGAGTTAAGGACTCAAGCTCACATAAACAGCAAATCTTTAAAAGCAGGCAAGCTTCAAGTCAAAAGATGTAGTCTTGGTACGCTATGGGGGGGGTCATGTCAGATGAACGTCACAGACCCTACATAGTGGATTCTGGTGTATCATTTAGAAAAGATCATCATTGACCCTTGTGAACATCAACCATGTACTTGGTTTGTTTAGATAGCGAACAGGCTCTAGGTGTTATACGATTCACTAAGAATGTCGGCTGACCGGTGTGGGCGATGAAGCAGCCGTCATCACCATAACACATGCCTTTCTTCAATCAGGATCTCTTGCAGAAGTCCTTGCTGAAACCACAGCTAGTTTTCACCAGACTGTGATCCCTTGTTTCCATCTGTGAAAGGCAGCCTGAAACAGCATTGGCCACCAACCTGCTGTAGGAAAGTACCAAGAACATGGTATGGGGGCTGCAGTTGTCCCAGCTTCCTGTGGCTTTGGGTGAATGAATGCCCCCTAGACAGCGCTGCAAAATGTCCTCTACTCACCTCCATCACAGGAATAAACCATTGCCCCTTTACAAACCCAGGCAGCAATATCAGGACTTGTGCAGGCGCATCAAGAAAAATTAGGAGTTAGGATTACATGTGTATATATTAATGTGTGCGTGTGTCACGAAAAGTGTTTTTTGCACCATTTAATTATACTCACCAATCACATGTTTTGCAATGTTTCCCCACTCTACATAGATGTCCATAGACACTTTAAGGATAGAAGGAAACCAATTTTGTAGACAGCCCAGGAGCTGCTATACCTAACTCTCCCTCTTTTATATTACTACAGATTATCAAACTATGAATATCTAATATGTGGTAACTGTGTGGATACGTTTTCTCTGCATGCTTTAGTATGCCTCCAGTGTGATTTAACAGGAGTGGTACCAGGGAACTAGGTTTTCTCTGGGTCCTGAAGAAGAGCCAATTAGGGGCATCGAAACAAGTCGACCATCTAGGAAATAGATTCATAATAATCTCTCTTACTAAAGAACTCTCCCTTCATTTTCAATTATACCGAATAGAGGTTTAAATAAACTAAGGGATACCTATTAGCCAGGACTTTTTAAACCACGCACTATCATCCCCACTCCCTTACCCTTCTTAGAACAACTTCTTTTTTCAGTTTGGTACACATTAGTGGAATCCCGGCACTTAGATCCAGCTCTATGTTGTAAGTGACTTTAACAACTGCCATCTTCAGTTGCTTTTGGTTTGCTGTGTGCATGCATTGGCATGAAACAGGGGTGGAATCTTGGCTTACAGCGGGAGTGCGCTGATAAACTCCACTCTGCTGACATTTGCAAACTCTGCATTCCAAGTGGAGTGGAAATAACTCTGCAAACTCCCAGGTGGAGTGAAGTTTACTGCCCACGCCTACTCAAGTGTATGCCTCTCCAGTGCATGCTATTCCACTGTAAAACATGCCACTGTACTCTTTAGTACTATATGCTACTCACTGTATGTCACAGCAGTGTCCACCACTCCACTCCATGACACTCCACTCTACACTATTACACTGTATGAAACTTCACTCTATGCCACTCCAGTACATGGTATTCCGCTCTACCCCACTCCACTGTACACCACTCTCGTCTACGCAACACCACTGTATGCCACTCCATGGACAGTACTCCACTATGCACTATTCCACTGTATGTCACTCCACTGTAGTCCACTACACTTGTCAATATTCCACTCCACTGGATGCTATACAACTGTATGCCACTGTAGTGGACACCACTGCAGTGTATGATACTGTACTTTACACCACTCCATTGTACGCTATTGCATTGGTTGCCAGTCCACTCTACAACACTCCACTGTATGCTATTTCGCTCTACCCTACTCTACTGTATGTCACTTCAGTCTATGCCAGTCCAATGTATTTCACTCCACTGTATGCTGCTCCACTCTACACTTTTCCACTGTACGCCACTCCACTGTAATGGACTCTACGCTATTCCACTGTACCCCCACTCAACTATTTGCCACTCCTGTCCATGGTTTTGCACTGTACGCAGCTCCACTGTACGCCACCCGACTATATGTAATTCGACTCTACCCCTCTCTACTGTACATCACTGCAGTATAGGCGACTCCACTCTATGATATTACACTGAACGCAACTCCACTCCACGCCACTTTACTGTATGACGCCCACCCTATGCTACTCCACCATATGTTATTCCAATTTACAGAGCTACACTGAACACCACTCACATCTAGGCTATTTCAATGTATGCCACTTCACTCTTCAACACTCCACTGTTTGCTATTCCACTCTATGCAACTAAACTGGACAGTAATCAACTCTACACCTCTGTAGTGTATGTCACTCTACTATATACAACTATCTTCTATGCTATTCAATTGGACAACATGCCACTCTACTCCACTTCACTGTTTTAAATTCCACTCTGCACCACTCAAGTTTATGCCACTCCAGGGTACACTACTCTGCGGTATGCCACTCCACTCTAAGCTACTAAAGTATATGCCTTTCCGCTCTATGCCACTCCATTGTACAGCACTCCACTTCAAACTAATACACAGTATGCCACTGCATTCTACAACATTCTACAGTACAGTAGTCCACAGTATGCCACTCTTCTGTGCACTAGTCCACTCTATGCCAATCCAGTGTATGCCACTCTACTGTACCATACAACAATGTGCGGTATTCCACTTTATGCCACTCCACTGTATGTTATTCCACTCTACCCTACTCCACTTTACCCTATTGCAGTATACACCACTCCTGGATATGCCACTCCAGTGTACGCTATTCCACTCTACACCATTCCTGTCTACCTGACTAAGTTACATGATATTCCATTCGATGCACTCTAGTCTACAGCACTCCATTGTATACTAGTCCACTCTACCCCACTACACTATACTAGTCAACTCTACCCCATTACACTGTATGCCACTCAAGACTATGGCACTACACTGTACGCCTCTGCACTCTACGCTACTCCACTCTACGTTATTCCACTGTAAACCCCTCCACTGCATACTCTTCCACTAAACAACACTGCATTGTACACTGTTCAGCTCTATGTCCGTACACTGTACTTCAAACATTAGAAACTATAAAGTTAAAGCTATAACTTAAATGAATAATTTACGCTCCACCTTCAAATTAGTAGAAGTCTAGAACCTCCGTACCCCGTATTATCACCAGACACGCCAAACTACATTAACTATAACTCACACCTTATCCATGCACTAATTTTCCACTTCCATATTAAATAACTTATACCATGTGAAAACATAGCATTCATAGCAACACTTATGACATCTCAAATTACACCATTTGTGAGAACATAGTGCGTGGTAGAGTGGTGAGTTACAGTTAAAGTTTTGTGGCACGTGAGGTGACAACACTGGGTATGAAGGTGATCAACATACTAATTTGAAAGTGATGCGTAAATTATAAATTTAAATTATAACCATAACTGTAGAATTTTGGACGTTTGCCTAGTTTAAGTTGGATTTGTATAAAATGAATAAATACAGTTTGCCAAATTATAACTTCTCCCAAGCCTTTGTTTTTTTTTCATTGAATAGACAGATGGCTAGATAGATGGCTAGATAGATAGATAGATAGATAGATAGATAGATAGATAGATAGATAGATAGATAGATAGATAGATAGATAGATAGATAGATAGATAGATAGATAGCTACATAGATAGATAGATAGATAGAGAGATTCACCATCATAGTTATCTCAGAAATGATTATCACATTAAGCCATTAGAATGTTCTAGAAATTAGAGATGAACATCTAGCTCCATTCTCCGACAAATCTACAATTCGGTGGTTTAAAATGAATTTGTTTAGTAGGTAGGTTCATTTTAAACCACCGAAAATTGAACATTTGCGCAGTTTAGGTTTAAAAGTTTAAAGCTTGTTAACCTCTCTGTTCCACAACCCAATCGGCCTAGACTCAGTCCTTGCATCTGTATTAAGGGAAGTTGTTTCACTAACTGGCATTTGTGATATACACTTTGAGGCTTTTGCCTTTATGTGAAATGGCAGAAAATGGGAAATAATTTTCCTATGGAAATGATATCAATCACCCACAGGTGTTGGCAATAGCTTGCTCTCACACCTTTTAACTTTCATAAGCAGGGTATTTTGACAGCACTTCAAGAAGCAGCGATGAATTCACCTAAAATAGGACGACCTCTTGGTCCCTGCCTCATCTTTGTAGATCATGCTGTCATGCAGGAAAAAACTAGTCAGGACTGCACCTCCAACAAACAATCTCGCCCATTCATCTCACATTAATGAGCTGACAATTAATTCCTCCACCTATAACCTTTTCCGTTTTGGCATCAGGGAAAGTGAACGGTGTCTTTACTTGTTATTAACATGACAGCAAGTTTGGAAGTTTCCAACATGTGTGATAACATTTAAAGGTAGCACGTGACAGCAGCATTAATCCTTTACTTGATTCAGTGAAACATAAGGATATTCCTAAAACCTTACATTCGTTAATCACAGAAGACCACGACTTTAGCGTTAACATGCCTTTATATTGACACCAACATAAGTGTAAAAATTCTGCTGGTGGATAATATTAGTAGACTTTCAGATGACTACAGTATGTTTTCAGTTTGTTATATTTTGTTTGAGTCTCTGTGTCATAAATCCCAACAAATATACAGTAAGGAGTTTAACAAGAGAATACATTAGCCCGTTAAATTAAAGGGCTAGCAGAGAGTTTGACAGAAAAACACGAGGTTTTGTTTTAGGATATGTTAGCAACGCCCATCTGTAACACCTGGCCTGCTCTTTATGCTATTCGGGCATCCTCCTGTGGCACTGTCCATATTCCTCTATGCCCTCTCTACCACAAACGGGACTCTTGGCATGGATATGAGAAGGTAATACTTCAGCAGGCCGAATCTGGCTGACCTGAGCTCCATCGTGGTCAGCCTGAACTCGTGACCTTGACTCCAGTGGGATCAGATATCCATAGATGGCACTTTCTACTTTTCGGTGCTATTTCTAAAATGTTTAAAAATTAATAACTCCTGTTCTTCTGATTGGTTTTTTGTCATTTTGGTGTCAAATTATTAATGAAAAAGTACTCTCTTTTAGTAAATTGGTTTGGAATTTTTCTTGTGGTGTGTTTCACTTTATTACTGTTCGTTTGCTGCATCAATACTTTACACATTACCTCTAAGTTACGCCTGATTGCTTTTTGGGGCAAGCTATTCAGGGTCGTAGGTTTATTTAGTGACTTTTTGTGATTCAACCTGCAAGGGAGTGTGACTGTTGTTTGACCCGGGCTCACACCCCAGTCAATCAACAGCCCGATTCCTCACAATTAGTTTTCTACTTGGCACACCAGGAGCAGTGAAGGCACTGCCTACTGGATGGCCCAGCTTTCAAAAAGAACTAACTACATATGTGAGTCTATATGTCTTGTACGAAGGGGGCGAGGACACCACCCAAAAAAAGATATAGGGGGTCATTACGATGGCGGACAGACAAGCCCTCTGCCTGCCGTGCTTGCAGAAAAAAGGCCACATTTTCCGCGGCAAAACCGGCGGTCACATTATAATGCAATGAATGTAAATTATGACCGCATGATCTGATTTCACAATAATCTGTCCGCCATGTCTGGAAAACCAGAAAATCCGACAGTGGCAGACAGAAATGCTTTAGAAAGCACTGAAAAGGCCGATCCTCATGCGGAATGACCGTAAGTGAAATTATGATAAGATGGTGGAGCAGGCGGAACGATCATTGCGTTCCGACTTCTGTGGTCAAGGGAAAAGATGAATGACAATGGTAAATAAGAGTCCACTACACCCCCACCCTGCCCCTCGCCACCCCGCAGCACTCCCTTGGTGGGCCACCAATGTGTGCTGTGTGTTTACATGCTCCTGTACTGTCACACAGTGGTGCATAACAGAGTGTTTCAAATATTCCTCTTCTAGTCTCCCATGCCTACAGCTCAAGGTCCATCAGCGTAAGGCCATATGGAGGGCCATTGCCCGCACGGTGCGGCCCCTGGGGGTTTCAAACCAACACCATACACACTGCCACAAGAGGTTGGGTGACATCTGCCGCCTCAACAAAAACGTTTCAGAAATGATGCTGGGGCTGGTCCCTCGAAGTGGCAGGTGTGCCTACAGACAATTGAATATGATATTGAAATGTAAGTACACGCACATTAAATTAGCTGTGTCAATGCAATATAGAGCATGACTATCGACTAAGCATGTTTCCATACATCAGCTGATGATTGCATAAATTTGGAATATGCTGACAGTAAATGTGTGAGTTTCAGTAAAAGTATTTCTGTTTGAATTGCATATAATGTTTGTGAGTTTGACACTTTACGGAACCTATGTCTCTGTCTCGTGCAGCATCTACCGAGGGCAGGGAAGAAGAGGGGCCCACCACTGTTGGGGAAGCTACTGGCACAACTGGTACACGGGAGTTCAGTGACACTGAGGGGACCAACGCCTCAGAAGGGGACAGGAATGCCCTGGAGGATTCCTGTTCGAAAACACCAACCTCCACATCTTCTAACTCCAGCAGTGACTTCTCGGTGTTGGCGAGCCCGGGAAGTTCAAGATCTGCATCTTTTTCCACCACACCTTGCCCTGCGTACATCCTCCTTGATGCTCCCCAAAGTGCTATCCGTGCCTGCAGCCCTAAGAAGGATAGAGTCTCTTTCCCCCAGGCACCACTGCCCGTCTCTCCTGTTGCCCTCAGTGTGGAGGTCATAGGCATTTTGTGGCAGCTGTGTGTGGGTCAGACTGTGCTCTTAAATGCCCTCCAGGATCATGCAACAAGTTGTCACAGGTTGTTGCGTTCACGGAGGGCATTCATTTGGATGTGAGTGGCTAATACCGAACTGTCCAGTCTTTGTCCTCCACAGTGACGGCAGCCATTCAGCAGTCCCAAGCTCCCAGTCCAGCTCCTGTCCCTTCTGCAACCACACACCCAGTGCCCCCACATGACCAGAGTGCACACACCCCAGAGCACTCAGGCACCCAGTTATCCACATGCAGCACTCCAATCGAACAAGACACCATACACCATCACCACAGCACACAAAGAACACACATGTCCGACCCACAAAAGGCCCATCACAGGACACTCAGAGACATAGGTACAAAAAACATGCATCCACATTGCATTCCTCAGATTCCTCACCCTCCAAGAGAACACCCATCCCCACACCAGATCTGAAACCCACACAAACACGTGCCCCGACTGCCGTGCACCTAGTGCCTGCCACAACTGCCCCTAAACCCCTTCAGAAGGCTGTTTTGCCCAAAACTTTGACTCCCACTCACACCCCTGTGAAGCGTGGACAAGAGAGCAAAGTAGGGAGTGTACCTCCACCACAGGGAAGGTAGAGAAAAAAAAACCCACCCCAGCGTACCACCAGGTCTTACAAATTCCCACAGGAAGATCCACCACAATCACCTGCTATAGTTTTGGGGAAGAGGGAGGCTGTTGGGCCACCTCACTTCTCACTTGTGGCCAGACACTTTGGGTATATCGGATCCCCTAACAATTGAGACCTAGCCCTCCTCATTGAACTTCAGCAACTGAGCTTCCACACAGCATGTCTCAGCCTCCATGTGCCATGACTCCACCCAGTCCAACCAGCCCTCAAGCTCTCACATCCATGGATCCCACTACCTCAGCCATTTCTTTCCCTCCCAGGTCCAGTTCTCCGACTAGCCCAGACAACCAGCCCCCTCCCAGTTCAACTTCCACACAGTTCTGAGGCCAAGTTCCCCTTCCCACCACGTTCCTCCCTGAACAGTGCCTGAACTTCCCATTTGAGGCCCCAATCCTTGAGTGATTCCCATGGCAGTGGACTGCAAAACATCTTTTTTTTGGACAAGTTTTCGTGCACACATGGGCAGACTTTAAATTTGGACTGGTCATTGGCCTTAATGTTTTGCACTTCTGATGCTGATACAGAGTTTATGTACTAAAAATGTTATATATGTTGTGAGCTTTGTCGCTGGCCTTACTAATGATGTAGTGCAATGTATGTGTATACAGTCATCTGTTGCATGCTCTGTATGCTACATTCACATTGGGATCCACTTAATTTTCCTTTGCAGAGGTTACCAGGTGTTACAGCAAGTTTTGTGCGTCTTGAGTCAGAGACTTGAGGGTGCAATGATGGTTGTCTGTGATGATCTACTCTTATCCTAATCATTCTGTTGTCAGGTTTCCAATTTTGTACACATGTCATATTTGGATACTGTACCGCAACATAAGTAAATTCTATTCACATGGTGACTTCAGGGGTGGTCAGGGTCTGTCATATCTGTGGTATCTATCTTGGTGTGTACACACCAGTGTAGATGTGTAGTCATCTTGTGTAGGTCTGGTTTCATAGTCACATGGGTACATTTGAATGTGTGCACTTGAGTACTCATATAGTGTGATTGTCCTGTCATTAGCTGAAGTATTGATGTGTATATGCCCTTGAGCATGAACCTTACACATATGTATGATCCAGTTGATGAGTGCCTCTTTGTTTACATGATCAGACACCTGCTGTAGATTGTGTGCATATGTATGAGTATTTTCCCAAGCAATGTGTAGTTTTTCGGTGTGACCTTGCAGTCCTGGGTACACTTACTTGTTGTCCACATCATCTGTGATTACGCAGAGTGTGTCACTGCAATGATTTACGAAGTCAGAGTTCCTTTAACTGCTATGCATGTACGAACAATGAGCAGACATTTGCGATATTTACGTTTAACCTTGTCAGGGGACGTGCTCAAAATGAGCAAACTAGAGCAACGTGATAGACAATCCCGAGGATGTAGCGGGGCTGGAAGGACCTTGCTGTCGCACGTCTACAGTACGAAGCACTATCGGGGGGAAGGGAGAGGAGGGAAGAGGGGAGGAAAGGGAGAGGGTGTCCTGTCCGTTATGTTTGTTACATTTGTCCTGTTCACCTAGTATGTCTCGTCCACGTCTGTGTCCATGTCCAAACCATACGCTCTGTCAGGCCATCCGGGTCAAAGCAATCAACTCTAGCAAATGCTCTGACTCACGAAGGCAGTCCACTTAGGTCCAAAACTTGCAGAACAGTATACCCATATAAAAAAAAACAAAGGGTCCCGCGATCGGTATCATAAGACCCTGAATAAAAATAATGCAACACAGACTGACCTGAAAATTGTTTCCCTTAACCCCTTCGATGCTCATGACTGAATGATTCCGTCATGAGTATCGGTGCCCCTGTGCTTGGGCCTTCACCCCTCCCATAAATAAATTTATAGTATTCAGTCTTTCTGCCCCTCCTGGGGGCAGATGGGGCAGTTGCCCCCCAATCTGCCCCCCTGGGGGGACAGAAAGCCCACTATACACCAGGGATTTTTTTGGGGGCACTTTTTTTAGGGTGGGGGCTGCCCGAAATGGGCGCGCCAATGCCCCCACTCCCCTGGCACCATTACAGCCTTTCTGCCCCCCCTGGGGGGCAAATGGGGGCAGTAGCCCCCAATTGGCCCCCCCGGGGGGCCAGAAAGCCCACTATGCACCAGGGATTTTTTTGTGTGCACTTTTTTTTAGGGTGGGGGCTGCCCGAAACTGGCACGCCAATGCCCCCACCCCCGGCCACCTTTATAGATGTTCTGCCCCCCTGGGGGACAGATGGGGGCAGTAGCCCCCAATCTGCCCCCCCCTGGGGGGGCAGAAAGCCCACTATGCACCAGGGATTTTTTGTGTGCACTTTTTTTTAGGGTGGGGGCTGCCCGGAACGTGCACGCCAATTCCCCCACTCCCCCGGCACCATTACAGCCTTTCTGCCCCCCCTGGGGGGCAAATGGGGGCAGTAGCCCCCAATTACCCCCCCCGGGGGGGCAGAAAGCCCACTATGCACCAGGGATTTTTTTGTGTGCACTTTTTTTTAGGGTGGGGAGTGCCCGAAACTGGCAGGCCAATGCCTCCACCCCCGGCCACCATTATAGACTTTCTGCCCCCCTGGGGGACAGATGGGGGCTGTAGCCCCCAATCTGCCCCCCCCCCCCGGGCGGGCAGAGAGCCCACTTGACACCAGGGATTTTTTTTGTGCAATTTTTTCAGAGTGAGGGATGCCCGAAACGGGCACGCCAATGCTCCCACCCCCGCCACCATTACAGCCTTTCTGCCCCCCGGGGGGCAGATGGACACAGTTTCCCCCAATCTGCACCCTCAGAGGGGCAAAAAGCCCACTAGACGCCAGGGATATTTTGGGGCAAATCTGAATTAGGGTGGGGGCTACCCAAAATGGGCATGCCAATGCCCCCACCCCTGCCCCACAAAAATTACAGCCTTTTTGCCCCCAAGGGGGCAGATGGGAGCATTAACCCCCAATCTGCCCACAGGGGGGGGCAAAAAGGCCAGTAGAGGTCAGGGATTTTTTTTGGCAAATGTTAATTAGGGTGGGGGCATTATCATGCCCATTTTGGGCAGCCCCCACCCTAATTAAAATTTGCCCAAAAATCTCCCTGGCGTCTAGTGGACTTTCTGCCCCCCCTGGGGGGCAGTTGGGGGCATCAGCCCCCAATCTGCCCCGCCAGGGGGGGCAAAAGGCCCACTAGACGCCAGGGATTTTTTGAGGGGGCACATTTTAAAATAGTGTGTGGCTGCCCAAAATGGGCATGCCCATGCCCCCACCCCCTCCCCCACAAAAATAAATGCCTTCCTGCCACCCCCGGGGGCTTATGGGGCAGTAGCCTCCAATTTGCCCCCCCGGGGGGGCAAAAAACCCACCAGACACACAGGATTTTTGGTCACATTTTTCTTAGGTTGGGGGCTGCCCAAAACGGGAATGCCAATGCCCCCACCCCCCACCCACAACAATGACAGCCTTTCTGCCCCCCCTGGAGGGAGGATGGGGGAAGTAGTCCCCAATCTGCCTCCCGGGGGGCAAAAAGCCCACTTTACGCCTATGATTACGCTGGCTTCTTTATGTGTGGGGGTGGGGGCTGCCCAGAATGGGCATACCAATGCCCTCACCCCCCAAAAATATAGCCACAATGTTTCTGCCCCCCTTGGGGCCATATCGGGGCAACCCCACCCCCAAAATCTTCCCCCCGGGGCGGCAGAAAGCTGACTAGGCATGGATTTGTTTTTAGAAATATGCCTACCTGTGGATTTTGGGCCCTAGCGCAGCCGCCACATAGGGAAACCTAGCAAACCTGTACATTTTTTAAAACTAGATACAGAAGGAAAATCCAGAATGGGGTGACTTAACTGGCTCTCAACAGGTTCTGTTACCCAGAATCCCTTGTAAACCTAAAAATGTGTCCAAAAAAACAAATGTTCCTCACATTTCTGTGTTGGAAAGTTCTGGAATCTGCGTGGATCCACAAAATTCCACCCACTCCATGGTTCCCAAAGCCTTCCGAGAAAAATGGTACCTCACTTGTGTGGGTAGGCCTAGTGCCCGCGACAGGCAAGGGCCAAAAACCTATTGAGGCGACATCAAAATTACCTAACACAAAACAACCTGGTTTTGCAAGGCGCGTCCCATGAGTTTTTGGCCCCAGGCTTGGCGGCCATCCAGGAAAACCTACCAAACCCACACATTTCTGAAAACTAGACACCTGGGGGAGTCCAGCAAAGTATGACTTGCGTGGGTCCCCTAACGTTTTCCTACCCAGAATCCCATGCAAACTCATATTTAGATGAAAAAAATCACTTTTTTCTCAAATTTCTGTGTGGGAAAGTTCCGGAATCTACATGGATCCACACATTTTTTCCCACCCAGCATTTCCCCAGGTCTCCCCCCAAAATGATACCTCACTTGCGTGGGTAGGTCATGTACCCAAGACATGCAAGGGCCCAAAACCTATTGAGGCAACATCAAAATGACCTATCACAAAACAACGTGGTTTTGCAAGGGGGGTCACCTGGGTTTTTGTCCCTGGGCTTGGCAGCCATCTTGGGAAACTTTGCAGTGGATTCAGGGTAGGAGAATGATGAGGGACCCACGCAAGCCATACCTTGCTGGACTCCCAGGGTGTCTAGTTTCCAGAAATGTATGGGTTACGTAGGTTTCCCTACATGGCCGCCGAGCCCCGGGCAAAAAACTCATGGAAACCCCCTTGCAAAACCTGGTTGGTTTGTGATAGGTAATTTTGATGTTGCCTCATTAGGTTTTGGGCCCTTGCCTGTTGCGGGTCCTTGAGCCACGCAAGTGAGGTACCATTTTTATTGGGAGACCGGGGGGAATGCTGAGTGGGTGGAAATGTGTTAATCCACGCAGATTCCAGAACTTTCCACCACAGAAATGTGAGGAAAATGTGGGGGTTTTTGTCCATTTTTTAGGTTTGCAAGGATCTCTGGGTAACAGAACCGGGTGGGAGGCAGTCAAGTCACCCCATCCTGAATTCCCCTGGGTGTCTAGTTTTCAAAAATGTATAGGTTTGCTAGGTTTTCCTAGGTACCAGCAGAGCTAGGGTTAAAAAACGACAGATAGGCACTTTGCCAAAAAAGGCCAATTTTTCACTGCGAAATTGAGGTGCGACCACGTTGCGTTTTGCCCGTTTCCTGACGCAGGCACTAGGCAGACCCATGCAAGTGAGGTACCATTTTTCTCAGAAGACTTTGGGGAACGCGGGGTGCGTGAAAATCTGTGTATCCACGCAGATTCCAGAACTTTCCACCACAGAAATGTGAGGAAAATGCATTTTTTTCCCAATTTATTAGCTTTGCAAAGGTTTCGGGGGAACAGAACCTGGTGGGAGGCAGTCGAGTCACCCCATCCTGATTTTCCCTGGGTGTCTAGTTTTAAAAAATTTATAGGTTTGCTAGGTTTCCCTAGGTGCAGGCAGAGCTAGGGTTCAAAAACGACAGGTAGGCACTTTGCCAAAAAAGGCCCATTTTTCACTGCGAAATTGAGGTGTGACCATGTTGCGTTTTGCGCCGTTTCCTGATGCAGGCACTAGGCAGACCCATGCAAGTGAAGTACCATTTTTCTCAGAAGACTTTGGGGAACGCCGGGTTTGTGGAAATTTGTTGATCCACACAGATTCCAGCACTTTCCACCACAGAAATGTGAGGAAAATGCGTATTTTTTGTAAATTTTTTAGCTTTGCAAGGGATTCGGGGGAACAGAACCTGGTAGGAGGCAGTCGAGTCATCCCATTCTGAATTCCCCTGGGTGTCTAGTTTTCAAAAATGTATAGGGTTGCTAGGTTTCCCTAGGTACCAGCAGAGCTAGGGTTAAAAAACGACAGGTAGGCAATTTGCAAAAAAAGGCCCATTTTTCACTGCGAAATTGAGGTGCGACCACGTTGCATTTTGTGCCGTTTCCTGATGCAGGCACTAGGCAGACCCACGCAAGTGAGGTAGTATTTTTCTCAGAAGACTTTGGGGAACGCGGGGTGGGTGGAAATTTGTTGAGCCACGCAGATTCCAGAACTTTCCACCACAGAAATATGAGGAAAATGCGTTTTGTAAATGTGTTAACTTTGCAAGGGATTCTGGGTAGCAGAACCTGGTGGAGGTAGTCAAGTCACACCATCCTGAATTTACCTGGGAGTCTAGATTTCAAAAATGTATAGGTTTGCTAGGTTTCCCTAGGTGCCGGCAGAGCTAGGGTTAAAAAACTACAGCTAGTCACTTTGCCAAAACATGGTTATTTTTCACTGCGAAATTGAGGTGTGACCACGTTGCGTTTTGCACCGTTTCCTGTAGCAGGCATTAGTCCGACCCACACAAGTGGGATACAATTTTTCTCGAAAGACTTTGGGAAACGCAGGGTGGAAGGAAATTTGTGGATCCACGCAGATTCCAGAACTTTCCACCACAGAAATGTGGAGAAAATGTGTTTTTTTGTCAATGTTTTAGGTTTGGAAGGTATTCTGGGTAACAGAACCTGGTGGGAGGCAGTTGAGTCACCCCATCCTGAATTTCCCGGGGTATCTAGTTTTTAAAAATATATAGGTTTGCTAGGTTTCCCTAGGTGCCGGCAGAGCTAGGGTTCAAAAACTACAGCTAGTCTCTTTGCCAAAACATGGTCATTTTTGCCTGCGAAATTGAGGTGTGACCACGTTGCGTTTTGTGCCGTTTCCTGTCGCAGGCACTAGGCCGACCCACACAAGTGGGGTACCATTTTACTCGGAAGACTTTGGGGAACGCAGGATAGAAGGAAATGTGTGGATCCACGCAGATTCCAGAACTTTCCACCACAGAAATGTGGGGGAAATTGTTTTTTAGTACACTTTTTTAGGTTTTCAAGGAATTCTGGGTAACAGAACCTGGTGGGAGGCAGTCAAGTTACCCCATCATGGATTCCCCAGGATGTATACTTTTCAAAAATGTATAGGTTTGTTAGGTTTCCCTAGGTGCCGGCAGAGCTAGGCTGCAAAAACTACAGCTAGGCACTTTGCCAAAAAAATGTCAATTTTTAACTGCGAAATTGAGGTATGACCACGTTGCATTTTGCCCCGTTTCCTGTCGCAGGCACAAGGCCGACCCACACAAGTCAGGTACTGTTTTTATCGGGAGACGTAGGGTAATTCAGATTGTAAATCAACTGTTATTACCTATTGAGTTTTCATTCATTTCTCCCTTCAAAATGAAAGACATTGTGTAAAACAATTTTTTTTTTTAAAATGACCAATAATCCTCATGCTAGCATGAGTATTCCCCATTTTGAAAATGTGGAAATATATACTGTTTCTAAACTCTATAATTTGTACCCAATATAGAAATACATAGGCGTCTTTCATACCGATTTTTCCATGTATACATTTTCCCAGAATAATTGCTCTATACCCGGTACATAATAAAATACCATTGCACGTTGCTGCTCAGTTTTTGGCTCTGGGTTCGTCTGGTTCTTGACGAAACTACAAGTCCTGTATATCCTCACAACTAGGAAGGTCTAACGGATGTAACGGTATATTGCTTTCAAAATTACAAGAAGTTACAGGTGAAAACGTTGAGACAAAAGGCTGTATTTTTCAACAAATTTTCAATTTTTCCAATATTTAATTGTTAGTTTCTATAAAGAAACCTTCATGGATTTAGAAAAATGACCCCTTTCTGAATTCAGAATTTTATTTACTTTACTAAAATGTATAGCTTTCTCAGGATCCATTATTGATTTCAAACTCATTTCTACCATTAAATGGAAGGAGGTTGAAAGCACTAAAAAAAGCAAAAATAGGCTATGTCCCAGAAAAATGCCAAAACTGTGTGAAAATTTTTGATTCTCTGACAAAAGACTGTCATTCCCTAAAATCTGGAAAAATGCTGATTTCAGCCCCACAAACCCTTTTTTGATAACATTTGCAGGGAAAAACCCAGAGGCTTTCATTTGCAACTCGTTTTTGCCCATTTTTCTGAAAAAAACTAAAATGTTACTGTATTTTGCTTAATTTCTGGGACCCCTCCAAGGGAATCCACAAACCCTGGGTACCTTTAGAATCCACATGATGTTAGAAGAAAAGGACGCACATTAGGCGTGGATACCTTATGTGGTCAAAAAGTTACAGGGGCCTTAGCGCACACTACCCCAAATCGCCAAAAAAAGGCTTAGCACAGGAGGGGAAAAGGCCTAGCAGCAAAGGGGTTAACATCAAAGGCCTAAACCACCCGATTAAGAGAAAGAAAGTCCTAGACTATCTAAATAAGACTAGGAGCAATATTATCTTACTACAGAAAACAAACCTCTCCAGGGACAATGCGAGTAAGCTTAGGGCGAGATGGATAGGCCAGACAGCATCCTCACCAGCGGTAGGCAAAAAACGTGGTGTAATCACCCTGATAAACAGAAAATCCAATATAACCATAGAGAAAGAACAGTACGACAACGAGGGCAGACTACTGATCACACAGCTAAAAAGTGGAGTAGACACCATACTGGTAGCTAACATATATGCACCAAACACAGACGACACAACATTCTGGGAGGGAGTAACAAAGGAACTGGAGGCAAACCAATCAAACCAAATGATCGTCATGGCAGGGGACTTCAACCTAGTACTGGACCACACCCTAGACAGACAAACAGGCTCCCAGGCTCGTCCTCCCACTTCCCACAACACTCTAAAGAACATATGCACCAGATTCGACCTAAAAGACCCATGGCGGCTACAACACCCAGACACCAGAGACTACACTTTCTATTCCAACCCACACAAGTCTTACAGTAGAATAGATTACATCCTCATCTCAGGCTCTCACGCACACCTGATAGAACACACAGATATTGCGGCAAGAACAATCTCAGACCACTCTTGCATCAGCCTACATCTGACGGGCCAGCACAACGAGTACATCACCCGCAGATGGCGTCTCAACAACATTACCATGGCAAAACAGGAAGACAGAAACAGAATTGAAAAGCCATTAAAGACTACATCAAAGAAAATGACACACCAGACATAGACCCAAAAAGTCTGTGGGATGCCCTTAAGGCGACCATCAGGGACACACTAATAGAAATTAAGGCCAGAAGGGACAGAGAAGCAATAGCATAGTTGGACCAGCTAGAAAGCGATATCAAACAACTAGAAACTAAACACATTAGAGACACCTCGGATATAGCCGTTCTTGCAGAACTCACAGGGAAAAAGTACAAATTCAACAGAATTCTTGGATAAGAAAATACAAACAAATCAACCTCTGTGAAGCAAACAAGGCGGGGAAAATCCTAGCGTCATATCTCAAACACAAACAAAGGCAACACTGTATCTCCACAATCACAGATGCACACAGCAAGACACACACCAGACACAAAGATATCCTACACACGTTCATGGAACTCTGTAAAGAGTTATACAAAAGAGATGACAACCTTGACCAAGAGGGCTGCTCAGCCTACCTAGATAGCACAAACCTACCCAAGATAACGATAGAGGAAGCTAAGACACTAGGTCAAGACATAAAAATGAAGGAGATCACCACAACCATTAAGGCACTAAAAGACAACAAAGGCCCAGGACCGGATGGATACACTGCGCCCTTCTACAAGACGTTCCAAGTCCACCTACTGCCGGTCTTGACGAAAGTTTTCAATCACTGCGGCAGAGAAGGGGTAGTAACCGAATCTATGTCACAAGCCAACATAATAGTAATACCCAAAGAAGGCAAAGACTCACAATGGCCCAAAACCTACTCATAGTAACAGAAAACCCCACTCAATCCATACCAGCACTCATGTACACCATCGAATCGTATGCTAAACACTCAGGATGCAAGCTAAATATAGATACATCGGAATGCATGCCCCTCAACATACACACAACCAAAGAGACAATAGGTACGTCGGGGCTGGCCTGGCAACCCGGATTTGTCAAATACCTAGGCATCCAATTCAGGAAAAGCCTGAGAATCATCCTGGAACAGAATGAGAAAGCAACACTGGACAAAATCAAAGGGCTACTAGAATCCTGGTCACCCAAGTTCATCACTTGGTGGGGCAGGATAGACACATTGAAGATGATGATCACGCCCATTGTGAACTATCTAGCAGGAATGCTCCCCATGGCTTTCACGGATAAATTGCACAGAAAGATAGACCAAATGTTAAACAAATTTATATGGAGAGATAAGAAACCGACAATAGGCCTACAAAAACTAAGACTGGACAAAAAGCTAGGGAGGCTCAACGTGGCTGACGTGAGAACCTTTCAGACAGCCTCTATAGCCAAACAATACACTGGGTACTCCCTAACCAGCCATACACATAAACATGGCTCTCTATTGAGAGAGCAATTCTAAATAACACTGATCCCTTAACTCTCCTCACCGCCAACAAGCAGGCACAAAAGAACAACCCGATCTTTAAGACAACAAGACAGGCGCTACTCAAAATAGACCAGAATCTCGAACACAGCATCAGAAACTCACATTGGGAAACACACTGGTCAAACCCCAAGATTAAATACAGGGGGAAACCCCTGGACATAAAGTCCTGGAAAAGACTTGGTTTCTCTTACCCCGCAAAGTTGGAAGCAGAAGGGTCTCCCCACACCTTCAACTACCTGAAAACAAAACACGCACTCCCAGACATAGAACTATACAATTTCCTGGCAATCAAAACAACCCTAACAAAGTCAAAGCTAACCAAGCACAAACCCTCAATCTTTCTTTACATGGAAACAATAAACAAGACAGGCCATCAGATCTCACACATATGTAAACTCCTCCGCCCTACATCCACCAGACTCAACGCCAAAAACACCAACTACTGGGAAACACAGCTAGGTACCAAACTCACTGAACAAGAGCTACAATACTTTTGGGCAGCCCCATCGGAAAACATGATATAGCCGGTTCTAGCTCAAACAAAATTCTGGCTACTACACCAAGCATTCTGGACACCAGCGCGTCTAGCGTCGATAAGACTGAGAGATTACGATAGATGCTGGAACTGTAACATAGAAAGGGGGGACCTAGCACACCTCATCTATCACTGCAGTAAGGTCAGCAAATTTTGGGGGAAGGTGTTCAACTTCATCAACAAAACAATAGGCTGCACTCTAGACAGTACAATCGCCACAACTACAACGGCCCATATCACACCTGAAGTAGCCACACAACAGGACAGAAACCTCCTGGACTTCCTTCTGATGACAGCAGTCAAAACAGTTCTAGCCAAATGGAAAGATACCTCCAAAATCACATTCAAAGGGTGGCTGAACTGGGTGACATTTCTCAGGGGGGTGGACAACACTGCACTCAGACACACACCATGGTAGAACCCCAACAGAGGAATGTGGTCAAAACTAGACTTATTTCTAAACTCATTCAAACCACACACAACTCCAAGATAGCCCGACATTGAGGGCCAGATGTAGGTAATTCCTATTTACCGACTCTTAAATACCGAATCATACCGATTCGGTATTTAAGAGTAGGGAAATAGGAAGGAGGCATATGTAGGTAATTCTTATTTTTCAATTACCGATTCGGTAAGATTCGGTATTTACTGATTCTGTAAATCCCGAATCGGTATTTCCCATTGATTCCTATGGGCCTTGAAGCCCATAGGAATCATTTGGAAATACCGTTTCGGTATTTACAGAATCGGTAAATACCGAATCCTGGCAGGGGGAACGGGGTGTCACTTTGACACCCTGTAGCACCCCAATTGCAGGCTTGTGTGCCATGTGGCACACAGACATGCCCTAAGGGCATGTCTGTGTGTCACATGGCATAGGTGTACATGTGCATGTACACTGGAATTCGGTATTTTACCACCCAATCGGATTGTGTGGTAAAATAAGAATTCCTAAGGGCCTGTGGCACTGCAAACTGTGCCACCTACATATGGATTTACAGAATCAGTATATTTACCAATTCGGAAAAATACCGAAGTGGTAAATTTACCGAATCGGTAAATATACCGATTCTGAAAATTCCGAGCCACCTACATGTCAAAAGCCAAATACCGGTCGGTAACGGCCGATTTCGGCCGTTACCGACCGGTATTTAGCTATCTACATCTGGCCCTGAATAAACAAACTTCAATGTTATGTTCCGTGTAATGTCTTATGTATCATCCTAACACACGACCATCCGCAATAACGTACATGTTCAATGTTATTAGTGCGCTAGTAGGTGGGGCAGACACGACTAGACTGGAAAACCAATATCCGTACCAGATTCGAACACAGCCACCACCGTATGCCGTAATGTCCCATGTGAATGCCCTATTAACTTGATATTTGTTGTATGTTACTTTGTACTCTGTAGCATGTAAATACCAATAAAAATATTCAACAAAAAAAAGAAATTAAAATCCCCTATCAAGGAAAAATTAAGATTAAGAATGTATAATTCGAGAGACATGCAAAGTTCATCCATGTACCTACTTCTAGGTCCCGGAGTGCAGTAGATTAGCATTCCCCTAAACAGTTGCGAATCCCGCACTCGAATCGAGAATGCAATGGCCTCAAAACCATGGGTAGCTAGAGGCTCAAATGTGGTTTTAAGATGAGAACGAAAAAACACCGCTAGGCCCTCACCCTTTTTCTTGTGCCTGTCTAACCAATAGGCAACATATCCTAATGGAGTGGCTGCAACAATTTCTGGCCCCGAGCCACAGTCCGCCCATGTTTTAGTTACAAATGCAATATCAACTTGTTGCGCTTGGATCAGGACAGAAAACTTCAGGTGGTGTTTCACTGGGGACCTGGTGTTTAGTAACATGCACAAAAGGTTAGCAGATGTTAGATTGCACTAATTTCTATGTACCTGGTCAGGTATCCTAGTTTTAACTAAACCAGTGGCTGAGTTTGAGGCACAACTCATGGTTGGCTTGTAGCAGGGAGGATGGGGAACAGTTGGGGAACAGCTGTTAAGATTAGTGTTATGGTGGCCTTCGCCATTGGGCCTTAATGCCAGGAGGGCCTCCTGCGAATAACTAATGATGCTTGCAGACTCTATCAGCAACCGGGCAGGGGGACGGGCACTTGGTATGGTCCAGGCATGGACGGGCACAAACTGGCTTGAACTTGGCGTGTCTCCAGTGCTCTGACGGAGCGTCCGCTGCATGTCGTCACCATGCTCCGATTAAATAAGCAGAGGAAGAAGGCTCTTGGAGAAGACTGGACCATCTCCTTCTCAAAGATGGTGGCCGAGATTGGTCATGTGAACTGGGGAATCCTGAAAGCCAGTCCTCCCTCCACTCAAAGAGAAAGATTGCTGTGGTGCACTGGAGAGGATTGGCAGGAAAGGAACAACATTGTAGCTCAGTAAGTGTTAAGTATAAAACACTGCAAAACAATAGGTGTGAGAAAATATTGAATAAAAGCTATCTAAAAGCAGTTTACTAAAGCCGATGGCTCATAGGCAGCTAAGATTAATTATGTTGACTTTGTAGTCGAATTACACGTAATACAAAAGGTTTCTAAAATAGCAGTCTGGCACCCAAGTCCATGTATGCATCTTAAGAGCTTGTTTTAGCAAAGGGCTTGTGCAGGATCCAGTGCAGATCCAGTGTTTATACGACAACTGATCGTCCCAGAAAAGTGGTTTTTCAGTTTGTTGTTTCCCTGTAGCCACACAGGAGGACAGCCCACTGCTCCTTTGAGTCTACTTCTATGTCCTCAAAACAGAAGGGGGATAATCCTGTCCTTCAAGGCCCCTCTCAGGCTATTGCAAGTAGGCTTTAGTACTCTTCTGACATTCTGCAGGTCCAGAATGTGTTCTGAAGAATGTTCCTTGGGTGCCACATTTGTGGTTCCTGATGTTGTAAACATTCACACGGGTTACCAAAGCAACCTTTCTAGCAGCTCCTGTGTGCCAAACTGTAAATAATCCCACAGGGCACCATAATCCAAACATTGCAAGATGGGGGAACCCTTTCTTTCTTGTGCAGAGGCTTGGTGTCTCCCAGAGTTGTGGCCAGTAAAATGAGCAGCACACTCACCTGTGTCCTCTAGGAAATGGTTTTGAGGCTGTTTCTCTTCCACTGGGTATAGAGCCAGCCATGGTTGGTGTGGGCCTACCGGACACCCGTTTGCCTTCCCCCCTGGTCTTGTTTTACATGTACTTGTGAAAGGGCAGGCCTCACCTTGCTCCTTTAAAAGCTGATGAAGTTCCTTTCTACAGCTCAACTCTAATTCTGTCAAGGAGAGAAACACCTCCTTACATTCAGGCTTTTAGATCTGTTCTGTGACTAGTTTTCATGCTCCTTTATATAAAGCTTTGACAGACCATTTGTCAGTAGGCTAATACTAAATATCATACTCAAGACAGGTAAAATACAGTTTTCTAATGGATTATTTAATAAAAACCCAACATTAACATTACATTGAATTTTAATCAATATTAAAAATAGTCTCTTCATGACTTTTTGTAGCTGTTTCCCCTCAAACGATACAGATGAAATATTGGAAAAGAATGTAAAAAATGTGGTAGGCGGGGACATTTTAGTAATGTGTGCTAAACCAATATGGGAGGTAATACTTCCACAGGGAACAACAGCAGAAGTAGGGTCTCTTACGTGAATAATGAGGAGGAATATGGGAACAGTGCAAATGATGATGAGACTGTTTGTGAAAGAGTAATAGTTGTGTCTATTACTGATTCTGGGGAACAAAACAACTCTCACCTTTCTCTTAAGCAGCCTGAATGTTGTGTACAGGTTCTTGGAATTTCTCTCAAATTAATGGCAGATTCCGGGTCACCTTGGACCATAATTACTAGAGAGTATTTCAATGAAGTTTTTGAGGGAATAGCTACTCTTAAAGACCTTAAGAAATAAGATATTATTGCCAAAGCATTCGATGGATCTATTATTGAGATGGAAGGTTATTTGGGAGTTGACTATGTAGCAATGAGAGGTGTGAATGTACTTGGGTGGAGAGATCAGTGGAGTATTAAAATAAGTCTCAATCCTAGAAAGTCTGATCCTGTTGTTGTAATAGATAATGAGCTTGATGAGTATCAAACAGTCAAGGGTGTGGTTAATGTTAGTGAGTGCATTAATGGAATTGTCAACTCATGTCCTAAAGTGTTTTCTAAGAGTTTAAGAAAATTACATAACTTTCAGCATAAGATTAAGCTTCGGGACAAACAATAGACTTCTCTTCCTTAACAAAAGTATACATTACTTCTGCACTGAAACATTGGTTGAAAAAAGATTTTTGATGAGACAGGTTTGTAATGCTCTCTACCCTTCTTTTGTGAGGACTCCCACTGATATTCCCTATTATCTCTGCATAGCATATCTGATGCTTGGTACATATTTCTAATTAACTCTCTGTATTCAAAGTTTTCTAAAATGTTTTCATTTCCAATGCTTCCTAGTGAATTCCTAGTTTGCAGCAGTGTCTTCAATACAGGTTGCCTTTTGACTGGAGTTAGTTGTAGCTTGTATCCAAAGACTATTAAGCATTGTCCTCCACTAAGAAGAACATTGTAGTTATGTTTTCATATTTGCTGCATTCTTTTTAATATATAAAACCTAGCATTAGGTTAGCCATCATGTTGGCTTCAGCAATAATTAGTAGCTTTAAGTTCTTTAATACTTTTGCCACCTCATGACAAGCATCAACACATAGTTTGTTTTATTCTGTTTCAGACTTTTCCTTGCAAAGTTACGCAAAACATTTCTCAATAAATCAATTGATTGCTGTTGAATACTGCAAACACTAGTACACAATGTCATTTGTATACATGAACCTGTCTATGCCTTCCTTCCACCTCTTCTGCAAACACTTCTTCTACATTTCGAGTTACCATCACTTGTTTTTGAATAGGAGTACCATTTTTAATTCTTCATTTCATAGCAAGGTCCTGATTCATCAACTGCATACTCCAATGAGTTGTCTTGCAAGTAGCATTCCTCATTAAAGAAAAGCCCAGTAATCAAAGTATGGATCCATTTTCCACTAAAAAATCTGTGCAAATGTTTGTTCTATTCACAAGTATTTTCTTTTGGATTTGTCTTTTCATTTTCAATAGCATTTTGTCTAGTGTCTCCATTCTCATTTGTAGCAAAACAAATAGCTCCCTATTGAAAGCAAACGCCTTACTGTCTACACCCGCAAATATTCCTTTAGTCACACTGCTTCTCTTCTTATTATAAACTTTTCCATACTTCTACTTAAATTGTGTATTACTCTACTGCAAAACCTTCTAAGTCTAATCTCCTTAAATTGCTTCTGTCTCCTACAAAAAGGATCTCTTTTTCGTTTTGGTTTTCCTGTCTTTTTTCCATGTATTTCTTCACCTTTCTTAGTGCGTCTTATATATTTTTGTTTATTAACGTAATTTTCCCCTTTATCTCATTGAGCACATACAATTTTAAGAAATGTCCTTGTCCTCTTACCAGCAGTTCTTTTCTCTTTCCCCATCTTTTCCGCATTTTGCCCCATTTATTTCTCAGTTATAAGGAGATGGTACTTTTGCTGCTGTTTCTTTTGTCTATGACTTTTCAATGGCATTGCAAGTCTCTGTAGTGAACTAGATATTAATGTCTAAAAATTGAAAAAAACTAAAGTACGCTCACCAGTTAATCACGCAGTATTGTATTAAATGTTTTACCTATTCAATAATGTACTTTTTATATGCACATATAGCTTAGTGGAACTTTAGACTACACACATTGACCTCCCCTACAGCCTACCTGCACAATACCTCAGTGGTAACTTGAATGTTGTAGAGGAAAAGTATAGGATGAGTTTTAATTGACAAGACAGACCTAGCAGTGAAACTTTATGTATAACCTCAAGTATAGCAGATCCAAGACAAAACAAATGTATCGAAGACTTCAAAGTGTCAGTTGTTTACCAGATATCTAAATGAATGCCACAGCTCTCAGTCTATGTGTAGGTAAGTTTATTGCTAAATCTATGTATCTTTTTGTGCCATATACGCTCATCTAAATGTGTTTCTAAGAGGATGCATGGATTTTCTCCTGGATGTGTTAGTGAGCATTACAATATTTTAGTGTATGCAACTGCCTTCATTAGAGCAAGATATATATATATCACTTCAGCCTGTTGTCTATATGAGTAAATGTTTAGCTGTTTCTTTTAATATCTCATGGAATGATTTGGAGTTTTCTGTGCTTTTCCACTTAGGTATGTGAGATAAAAGTCTGGATAGCAGGGTGGGTATTTAATTGAGCTCATGGACTGTAGAAGTGCAGAGAGCTCACTAAAACGTCAGACTACATGTTTTGCCTTTTAAGCACACAACTCCCTACACTATGCCCTATCTACACTCTACCTCAGTAATCACTTATATGTGGTACTAGAACAGTCTATACCTTCTGTACAAGTTGTAAGTTTGAGTTCCTATCTGAGACTTTGATTATATGTGTATATAATGTTCTAAGCAAATGAGTGGCTCTCTTTCTGAAATCTTTGCTTATGTAAATGTGTTTGCAAGAGGCTGCTTGGAATGCCTTCTGGCTATGTTAGTAAGTATTGGGTTATTTAATTGTGTGTGCAACAGCCTCCATTAGCAATAGATACATATCAGTTCTTCCTGTCTTTGTGAGTGAATCTTTAGATGCTTGTCCTAGTATGTCACTGAGGGTTTTAGTGTATCTGTTTTTCTACTTAGGTATGTCAGATTGAAGTCTGGGTAGCAGAGTAGATGTATAATCAGGTACATAGATCTTCTAGAAGTGCATATAGCTGACTGAAACTTCACAATACATGTGCTAAATTTTAAACATATATCACCCTAACCTAAATGTATAGGTTAGTCTAGCCATAAAACGGCATGCACAAGTACAAGTGCAGCAGGTCAGAAACATGATGCAAGGGCTCCTTGTGGGTTATTTAACCCCTTTGCAGCGGCCGCGATTTTGCAGCAGTGCGGCACTTCCGCAAAATGGGCGTGCCGTGTCAGCCGTTGGCCGACGGCAGAACTAGCGAGGTAGTTGGCCGACAGCAGCACGCAAGAGGTTACGTTTTTGTGCAACTACCACCATCCATGCCTGTCTGTATGAGTAAATCTTTAGCAGTTTCTGTCACAGTCTGTGTGGCTGTTTCGGTGTCTCTCTGCTTTTCTACCTAGGTATGTAAGGTTCAAATCTGGGTGGCAGGGTAAATATATAATTCTTATATGTCTATAAGAAAGCATATAGCTTACTAAATCTTCAGAGTATAGTGTTACCTTTTAAGCACTTAGCACTGTGCTCTTTGACCAAGCTACAATCTTCGTTAGTGGTTTATTATACGTAGTACAAGAGTACTTTAAGCCATGTCTAGGACTTTGAAATCAGACAATAGCACTAGCAGTTAGAATGCATCCACAACCTCAACAATAACAGTCCCGACACATAATTCAAGGGCTATATCTCTGAATGGTAGGCTTGACAGTGCCAGTTGTTCAACAAATATCTGAATGAGTATCTCGCTCCCTACTGGGGGTGTAATTGCATTTGTATGTAAGTTTCTTGGTTTATCACTGCCTGACGTCCTGACATCTATGATTCTCTTAATGTGTCTATAATGGGCTACATAAATTTCCATTTGGGTTTCTTAGTCAATATTATGATATTTAATTGCACGAGCAAATACCTGCATTAGCACTAGATACACAACACTTGTGCCTGTCTGTATAAGTGACTAGTTAGGTGCTTCTGTAACAGTCTGCATGGCTATTTTAGTGTATGTCTACTTTTTTACTTAGGTATGTCAGATTGAAGTGTGGGAGGCAGGTTGGATATGTAAGTGGGCACCTGGTGCCAGATGTAATGAAGATATTTTGGGTTCGCAAACTGTGCGAATAGCAACATTTGTCCGTATGCGAACACAAAATAGCCTAATCCTATTTAAGAAAGATTTAGCAAAAAATGCTAATGCAGATTTTGCAAAACCCAATTTAGCGAATCCCAAATTGTGAATTCGCAATTTGGGACTCCCAAATTGCGAATTCTCCCAAATTGCGAATTTACAATTTGAGAGTCCTAAATTGCATATTTGCAATTTAGGACTCACAAGCCAATGTATGAAAAATTAGCAAATTGCGATTTAGTCAAAATTTGAACTTGCAAATCACAACTCAAGGCAGGTGGTAACCAGGTGCAAACTATTTAAACAGGCCTAGAGGGCCTCAGAATCTTCCACAATGGCAGCACTGTATGTCATAGTGAGAAGGATGTGAATTCAAGCAGCAGCACAGAGAAGGAGGAAGAGACAGGAACGCATATATAGAGTGCACACAACCCTATTTCGGCAGACAGAGGAAGAAATCCATGACAAATGTAGACTTGACCCAGCAACAATACCAGAACTGATAGCTGACCTACATCCAATACTGGAGCCTCAGACCAGCAAGACCCAAGCCATTCTCATACATGTGCAGGTCCTATGTTCACTGCACCTATTAGCATCAGGGAGCTTCCGAGGGGTGATAGCTGCAGCAGGAGGGGTGTCCCAAAGTGTGTTTCACGCATCCTGAATGCTTTTTTGGGATTCAATGGTACAGCGGATACACCATTACATCAGATTCCCCACTACACAACAGGCATTGCAACAGACCAAATAGGATTACTACCCAATATCACAATTTCCACATGTAATTGGGTGCATTAATGGGACACATGTAGCCATCTAACCCCACTCAGATAATGAGTATGTGTTTAGGAACAGGAAATCCTTTCATTCACTCAACATCCAGGTCATATCTAATGCCTCACACATTATAAATGACATAGTGGCCAAATATCCTGGTAGTACGCACAATTCATTCATATTCAGACACAGTGGAATATACACACGTCGCCATGGGGGTGAATTTGGTGAAGGATACATGCTAGGTAAATGCATGTTACTCTGATAGACGCCTTCAATCTTTAAAAATAGGACATTGATTAACCATATGCCTTTCATCCTGTAGGTTAGAGTGCATATGCTGTGCGCTCCTTCATACTCACACCATACCTCAATCCTGCAACTCAGAGTGAAAGGAAATACAATGCTGCACACAAGTTGACGTGCAATGTCATAGAGCTGACATTTGGCCTACTAAAGAGTAGGTTCTGCTGTCTACACAAAAATGGAGGTGCACTGCAGTACAGGCCAGAAATCTGTTGCAAAATTGTGGCCACTTGTGCCATGCTGAACTACCTAGCAACTACCAAAGGCATATCATTGGACCACACAACGTTTGAGTCTGATGAAGAGGATGAACCATGTCCACCTCATAGAGTAGCAGGTGGTGTAGTTGCAGCAGATGGCAGACAGAGACGCGATGAAATAACACACAACTATTTCTAGGTGAGTAATGATGGAGCAAAGCACCTCATGACTGTTGATCAACTATGTTTAATTCACCTTAACATCAGGTAAAGTGTGTGCACACAGCCATCAACTCCTTGTGTCTGGCTTTTGTAGGTCAACATGGCATATATACAGACAATGCACAACATTCGGCACTTTTCCTCGTATGCCATGGGTTATCCCACCCATTTGCATGCCTCGGTCACACCACTGACCAACTCTTACGGCCACACATAGCACTAGAGCAATCAATGTTTACATGGCCTCCCTTGATGAGGCCTCAGATGCTGTACCATGCCTTGCACTCCGCTGTCTGGGCTCAGTCACCCATGGAGTAATGCTGCTACGGCTGGAGGCCTCCTCACTGCACCCAGTGTACCTGTGCCAGCTATAGGGGCTGTCTGTAGCTGTTCAACAGCAGTGATGACCTGCACCAATCCTCTGGCAACATCATGACTGCAATGGGCCATTTCCACCTGCATGGACACAGTGCATCTGGACAGGACAGCAGTGGCATTGCATAGACGGTTAACTGCCTTTGTGTAACCATCCAAACGGCTGAATGGGTGGTGCTATTCATAGCATTTGGAGGCAATGCTCCCTCTGTATGGTGGTACAGAGCTCTTTTATCACTGATGCCATGTCCCTTAGACTGCCTGCATTTGCCCTATGGCCCTCTGCCAGTGTGTTTTTTGACTCCCTTATGCCGTCCTTGATGTCATTCATGTTGTGATTTAGACACACCAGCTGCCTTTGCATTGACCACATGCTTTTTAATTGCAGCCACTGCACCTTCACCATAGTTCCCTCCAGCACAGCAAAGACAAAGGATTCCTCTCCTTCCTCAGCAGCACCATGTGCTCTTGCTCTGCATCTCCTGTGATTGGTGTTGCTACGCTGCACAGGAGACTGATCACTTTGGCACTGTGTCTACTCATCGGGCCTTGACTGTGGCTCATCTTGGATGTCTTCCCCTCCTGCCTCCAACTCCTGTACTGGAGCCACAGTGTACTGGCGTGGTCTTGGTGCAGGTGTTGGTGGTGTTGTGGTGTCTGACTCTTCTTCCCCTGCCTGTTCCTGGTTCTCAGCTGGCTCATCTATTGGTGTGTCTTCGCCCTGTGGTGCAGGCTCATCTGTAAATATAACAAAACTACTTATAGTTTGTCCTTCTTTCTGTTCTGTGTAAATGAAATGTTCTTGAGTTGGGATACCTAACTGGTGTGTTTAATTTGTTTATTTACTGGTGTGTCTAAACTGCAGATATGTATCTCAGTATCATTGCTTTACTAACTTATGTGTAGGACTGCATCTCCCATGATGCAACACTGGGTGGTAACAACATTGTGGACTGGAGTAGCAATCTTACTTTTTCAATAAGTCATTTCTGAGTGGGGTGTTTTGTGAGTAATGGGGAAGGGGTATTTTAGCATGCATCCTACCTTGACTGGTGTTGGTTGTGGAGGAGCTGTCGATGTCTGCTATGCCACTGATGGATTCCGACTGTAGGGTGGACTCCACCAAGTCATCAAGTGGTGTTGATGGTCCTCCACCAGTCTTCCTGGCGTCCACAAGCCTGCTTGACACCTTCTCTTTTGCCCTTGAGCGTGTCACACCAGCGCTTGCGTAGATCTTCTACGGCGCGCTGTATGACCCCTATGGCATTTACTTTGGCTTGGATGTCCAGCCTTCCTCTTCTCTGACTCGGGATGTGTAGGGATCTTTTCCCAAACAGTTGCTCATTGCTCTTCACCAGAATTCTACATGGACACGGAAGCAGGGACGAGTGAACGATTGACAAAGAACTATCGCCATACTGGAAGTGTATTAACTGACCTAGAAAAGTAAAAAACAATTGGCGGTTAAAACGTAATCACGCCTCCCATGCCTACATTTCAATGGACAAACCACAATAATAATTGCCAGTAGTATCTTGTATTTGAGGTCTCATTGTTTTTAGTGGAAACTGGCCCCCTTGACACATATATTTAGTTTTGGTTCATGATTAGAAGAACTGACAAGAGGATTCTTCCACTGCTTAGGAGCATGAAAAATAAAATATGCTGAGCCTGAACAATTATATGCGAACGATAGTTGTTGTCAATAAGAAATAGTCCTGAAGAAGGGGGTGTATTGATTTTCGTCCACCAAAACGCTGCGGCAACAACCCTTTTATCATCCTTTATGAACATGTTTTTATGTAAATTTTATTCGAATCTGTAACTAAGTGGAAGCTACTGTGTTCTCTTTCATATGTATATGCGTACTCTATGAATACCAACAACTTTGGCTATAATGCAATGCTTCATGTCTCGCAGAATATATTGATTCATCATTTTATTGCAAACTAAGAGTGACAACTTGTGAATATTTGCATTGATGATACAGTGCTGTTCTTGTAACTGTTTTTAATTGTTTAATGAGAAATATCTTGTTCATGTATTGGGAATCAGTTAAATACGTTTTGGACAATCTTTACATATATATGAGTTCAGTGTGTTAAAATTGTGAGTAAATGAATGGGTATGACAGTGGATTAATAGTGGTTATTAGATCTTATATACATACTGTAAAGTAGGGTACGTCTCTTTGTTGACAATGTATGTAGGTCAACCATCTGTCTGAAAATGGATCATTGTATACTTCCATCGTATTTTCTTTCATATAATGTCCTTTGTCTACTCTTTGTATATAGTGAGGAGAGGTGTGGCGCAGTAGTCAGACCTGCTGATTCCGAAATATGGGGTTCATGGTTCGATCCCAGGCTCCAGCGGCAGCTTAGCATTATGTGACTCTGTGATGTGTTCGCACTTTACAAATAGGAGTTATTATTATTATTGCTGTTACCTTTATATATCATAATGCTCTGCTATATAATATCATTATGCTATTTCTATATTCTTTGCAATCACTTCCTGCCAATACTGTTTGTGCTCATTTCACGCCAATATTGGCAGATTATATTTAAGTTTTTGGTGTTTAAATGCATGTATCTGTTTTGTATCCATGTTCTCCGATGTTGAACTTGTTCTCTAGTAAAGAGCTGTGACACCTTTGGGTAAAGTATGAACTATATGAAAAGGTGTACATAAATTGACTTTTAGTCTTTGTTCATCTCCGTAGGTCTTTACTAAGGTGTTGGCTCCTCTGCTTTGTGTTTGGCATGGAAGGGGGTTTTAGATTTTCAGTATTTAAATGATATCTTGAATTCTGCCTATTCTTTCCCAGAGGCAGGGTGTCTTGTCATGGAGGTCTCCAAGCTGGTGAGGGTCCATTGATTTGCAGTGATTCCATTCATATCATACCTCACACCGTCTCTGGGTCTGACTTTCAGTAGTGACAAGTTCAGGACTTTGTTGGGAAGGTGTTCCTGCCTCTGTCCAGCAAATTTACTGTGGTGTCAGAGAATCAAGTATTGATGTTTTTGGACTGTCCTGTGGGCCATTGGTTGTTCGTTCAGGGGCTTCTGTCTGCTTCTTTGATGGTTCTTCCCCAGGCGCGGTTAGATATGTATTGGTGATGCCGCTTGTGTTGTCCCACTGGCTTCCTAGTGGTCAGGATTACCACCGGGGGCCTGTGTCTACCCCGGTCCAGGGAGGATCTTAGCTGATGGTTGGACAATATGAATCGGTCCGGGGCTCTGAGTTTTCAGGTGGTGCATACCCATATTGTGACAGCTGATGCCAGTCTGTTGGGCTGGAATGCTACCCTGGGGGGTCAGTCTGGGGAAGACAAGTAGTCCCTGGTTATGATGGCTTGATTTTTCAACTTCCAGAGCTGATGGCAGTTATCTCGGGTTTCTTGGCTTTTGTTCTGCACATCAGTATGTGTAGGTCTGGGTGGACAGTTTGTCATGTGTTACCTGAATCATCAAGAGGGTGAAGGGTGTAGATCCTCGGCTGTCTGAGTCTGGTCATTTTCTCTTGGGCAGTATTGGACTTGAGATCCCCGCCTGCAATTTCCTTGCAAGGAAAGGAGAGGGGAATGTGGTGGCAGACAGGCTCAGCACTGTCTTTCCATCCCTGTGTTCCCTGTCATTGACTCCATTCCTGAGTATATTTATGAAATTTGGTTCTCCGGGGGGGTGGGCTTGGTTGCCTCCCTGGTGAATGCATTGCCACTTTATTTTTGCATCTTTATGCATCTGCAGGTGGCATGGAGGGTGGATGTGATGTCCTTCTAGTGACCTTGGGATCTCCTCTAGGCCCTTCTCCTGTTACCCGGATTCCAGTGGTGTTGTGGGTGGTCCAGTTGTCCATGGGTTTGTTGATTCTGGTAGTTTCAATGTGGGGGACACACCCTTGGTTTCCCCTCTTGCTGGTGTTGGCGTTTCTTCTGTGCTTAGTGTTTCCCTGTCCGTTGGTGGGTCCCCTGCTCCCTCTCCAGGTTTTCCAGTCCGTGCTTCTTAAGGCTTGGTTGTCTGACGGCTAGACTCCTAGACCACTTGGAGGGGTACGGCCTTGGCCAGCTAGTGTCTGAGCCTACACATCAAGGGGGGCATACTTTGGATGGGCTTTTCTCTAATAATCCTGATATCACATTTGTAAGAGTGGAGTCACTTCCCTCGACAGATCACAAGGCAGTCTTTTTTAGGCCAGGGTTAGGGCCCTAATAAAGGACTCCCTTCCTAAAGTAACCAGGGTTACCGTCTGACTTTGGAACAAAGTAAAGAGCAGGGACTTACAGGATGCTCTCGATCATTCCTCTCTGATATTAGACAGCGACAATGAGGTCGCTTCCTCCCAGTTTAATGAGTAGATCCTGAATCCTGATCCTCAAATGCTTTGCCCCAGAACATACTGGAACAGTGAAGAGGCGTCTGGTGGTGACACCTTGATACAGCCCTGCACTTAAAAGGCTAAAGGTGGAATGCAGACAGTTTGAGCGCCTCTGGAGAGTAAACTATAGTAGGCAGAGCAAAGATGCTTATAATGGGGCTCTAAAACAGTATAAGGAGGCTATTCTGGAAGCTAAACGACTGTATTTTACAGCAAAGATTTAGGAGGCAGGTTACTTTTTTAGCTAAACCACAGCATGATAACTAATTTAAACCTGACCAGGCTTTTTGTAGCCAGCTGGCTGCCTTCTTCCAGAATAAGGTGCAAGAGATATATGATAGCCTTGCCAACCCATTAAATGTTCAGGCAGCTAATCACCAATCTTCCTCTGCGGTAGAGACAGTGCAGACTAAGTAACCTGTTTTAAACCCCTTCTTGTAGATGATGTAAGGAACATTCGTAAATCGATTAAATCTGGGTCACCTAATGACCCCTGTCCCCCTGCTATTATGCACCTGGCCGCCGAGAGGATCAGTGAGACTCTCACCCCCTGATTATCCAAGTGTTGGCATCAGGGATTTACCCCGCGGCCTGGAAGACTGCATGCATCAGGCCAATTTTGAAGAAGATCGCGTTAGAACCTACCGAATTTTAAAACTATTGTCCGATCTCTGGTCTACCATTTGTAGCTAAGGTCCTCGAAAAATCTGTCAACAAGACACTGACAGAACACTTGGAGAGCAACAGGCTATTGGATCCCAATGAACATGGCTTTGGGCAAAGACACTTCACTGAATCCGCTCTGATTACGGCTTCAATGGGGATTTGGAGAGTAGTGGATGGCGGGGGCAGGGAAATTCTTGTTCTCCTCAACTTGTCAGCCGCATTCGACACCTTGAAACACATGGTGTTGGTGTGGCGACTACGGGAGGTAGGAATTTAGGATTTACTCCGGCCCTCCTTTCCTCCTTTCTAGAGATATGAAACAGAGTTTGAGGTGGGATGGCTTACAATCGGACAGTTTTAATTTTCCCTGTGGTGTTCCGCAGGGATCAGTGCTGTCCACGACGTTGTTTAACGTCTATGTGAAGGTACTGGCAATACTTGTCAGGAAACATGGTTTCACATTTGTGTTGTACGGATGTACTATGTTACAACGCATGTTGTAACAACGCATGCCTTTACCACGCAAGTCGTTACAACGACTTGCGTTGGAGGGCGTGGATTTAGGAATCTTATCATTTTATATTCCAACACCAGTCCCCGTAACAGTAGGGAAGGTGCTGGAATATAAAATTGCAAGATTCCTTATCCCACAGCGCCATCCAGCGCAAGTTGTAGTAACGACTTGCGTTGTAATAGCTGTGGGGTAAAGGCACTGCGGTGTAAAAACCGCATCGTAAACGATGTTCCCCGTGTTGTACGCCGACAACTCAGAATTGGTGATATCCCTGTTGGATAGGCCTGAGCTAACAGCTGCCAGCTTTCACTCCTGTCTAAAGGACATCATGAACTGGATGAGTTTAAGCTTTTTGAAGATTAATGCAGAAAATACAGAAGTGATTGAGTTCGGCAACGGGACATCATCATTATGGAACAATTCCTGGTGGCCGTCGGAGGCCAGGAAATGTCCTCACCCTGTCAGAAAGGTCAGAAATCAGAATTATTTGTGACGATAAACGTAATATGTCAGCACAGGTCAACAGTTTAACACCTGCCAGTTTTTTCCTGTTAAAGATCCTTCGCAAAATGTTCCCTTTTATCCCTCCCGAACTACAGAAAACAGTAATAGTTGCCCTATATTCGTCTAAATTGTACTATTATAATGCGATGTTTCTAGGCATTGATAAGCATCAGACTAGCAAACTGCAATCACTCCAGAATGCTGCGGCACAAATAATCCTAAAGCTCCCTAAGGGTCACCCTTCGTCAAATGGAATAAGAGCACTTCATTGGCTCCCTGTTTGGCAGAGAATCGAATTTAAGGCGCTCTGCCTGGTGCACAAGGAACAATATGGTGGGGGCTCAGATGATGGCCAGGAAATGTTTAGGCTCTTTACTCCCTCACGAAACCTACGGTCGGCTAGTCTTGGCTTGATCTGTACTCGCAAGTTTTGAAGGGCCAGATGGGGGGCAGATCCCTGTCCAGCTGTGCAAGAAAAACTGTGGAATAAACTGCCAGTGGCGCTGAGACTGCAACCGGCTGTTTACCCCGAGTAGATTTAGCTCAGCCCCTGCCTACCCACACCAGCGCTAAGATGCCTCAGCATTCGAGCGCCAAATAAGCCCCATGTCATCATCATCATCATCATCATCTGATGTGTGGGGGGTGTTCCCAGGTGATGGCCAGTCAGATTCATCAATTTTGGCGCCCTTCTACTTTGTGTGCTTATGCCAAGCATAGGTCTAATTTTTCTACTTGGTGAATGTGGAGGGAGTTTCTGGATAAGGATGTGGATCTTGTTAGGGTCCTGGAATTTTTGTCAGTTGGCTTTAACCTAGGTTTGGCCCATTCTATGCTCTGTGCTCAGTGGGCTACTCCTAAGGTATTTGTGGTGGCTGCAGCCGATGTCGTCTGCCCCTCCGTGGGCTCTGCCGTTGGTTTTGAGGCTGTTGCAGGAGTGTCAGTTTGAACCTCTCATTGCCATGCCCTTTGTATGCTGTGTTTCATTATGACTATTGCATTGACCAGGTTGATTGCTGCATTGGGTTCATTTTTGAGGTCTGCCCCATTTGTGCAGTTTCTGTATGGTAGGATGGTATTGTGGGCTCACCCTCCTTTTGTGCCTTAGGTGGCTTCATTTATTTTCACAGGTCTGCTATGGTGGTGCTTCCTGTTTTTTTCCCCTTAGCATCATTCTGTGTGAGAGTCTCTCTTCCCTCTCTCGGTTCCGTAGAGGACATTGTTGATTTGCTTGACACTGACAGAGCCGTTTTGTAATGGGTGCAAACTTTTTGTCCCGTTTGGTCCAGGCCGGTGTGGCTTGATGACCTCCACTTCTACTCTTAGTCATTGGTTCACACTGTCCATTCTGGTGGCCTGTGAGTTGAAGGCAATGGTGGTCACCAACCCAGTCCTGGGAAGTTCTATGTGATAGGTGGTTGTGACTTGGGCCACTTTTATGGGTGTGTTCATGGAGAATGTTTGCATGGCTGCCACTTGGACTGCTTCTCATTCCTTTATGGCACATTACAGGCTAGAAGTTCGGGGTAGGGCCTCTGTTTCGTTTCCTACTTCTGTGCTGAGTGCTGTTGTGCCTTGATGTTCCTGTTTGTGTACTTCTGTATGATGCAGATTAAACAGGGTGTTGTAATCTCTTGTTGGTGTCTCTGTTCCTCTGCTATTCATGAAGTCGATGCTTGCTTCGGTATCTGCTCATGCGTTAATTACTGTGACGAGGACTCGTAGGTAATGCCCCAGTTACATACTGGTAACCTTCATTACTCCAAGTCCTCGTCTTCCTCGCCACAGTATAGTTTCCCATCCCTCCCTTCTTTATTGTGTGGGGCTTCATGTATTTCTGAGACTTTGGTTACGGGTTGTTCTGGGGGTGGTCGCTCCTTTTGTGTGATTGGTGGATTTAGGAGGGGGCCATATTGCAGGGATGGGATGCTAGTATGCTGAATTTAACTTTGAAGTTTCTTCGGGAGGCTAAAGCTCATGAGTTAAATACTGTGGCGAGGAAGACTAGGACTCGGAGTGATGAAGATTACTGCTAAGTTACAAGGGCATTACTGTGTGTTTTCTCCCTGACACTAAAATTTAAAATCTGAGTAAGGAACCTGTAAAAAGAACATTGAGTAAACAATCTGTCAAAAAGCGTGTGAGTCAGAAAACCACAGAGTTTGCAGTCATAAGGCTTATTTTCACAATGTATCAAAGCCAATTTAAAAGGCATATACATTTTTCCGACAGTGCTTTTGCAACCTATTAGAAAGTGCAAATTGAGGGGTTTGAAAGGGGTGTTTGCCTCATATTTCGGTCTCCCAATGGTTTGCATTGATCCTTCATGGCCACAATTGCCATCACAAATCAATAATCAGATATTGTTAACTCAAATGGTTTAGTAAATGATTCTTAAAAAAAAGTTGTCCCAGTAGCACAGGCTATCCATGGGAATTAAGTTGAGCAAAATTAAGGAGAGAGGTAGCATAGAGTGGTCCAAGGGAGACACCACTACAAGCTGCATTGGTGCATTGCCAAACGTGAAATATTTTTTTTAGAGCAACGTTTGTTCTTTTTATTGTAAATGGTTATATTTAAAAGACAATGTCCAATTTGGCAAATCACATTGCATACAATGCCGGCCTTCCCCACCATTCATGGGAGGGGAGCTTCAATTGTGACCTGCACATTTAATATTCAATAAATAGGTTATTTTGGTTACCTTCTGTTAATGGACTGTTTGCCCTGTGACTTGAAAAGATAGGTTACAAAATGCCAGTGCACAATTTGTACACGCTATTTTTTTAACTAGCTTCTACGTACATAAGGCCAATAGTCATTTTCAATTGTATTTTTCAGCATAAGTTTTGTATTCTAATTTGGCCTTCCGTATCATTTTGGGCGAATTTGTTGACGTATATTGACATACTGTACTCCCGTTTAACGATACAGACCTGAATCAAACATAATTTCTATTTGACATGACTTTGGAATTTTGTCTACACTACTTCATGATTCCATGTAGGTAATCACAGACATCTGTAGCTGTTGGTGATCAGTTTCTATATCACTCCTAGCCCTATGAATGTGTTTGTTACGAAACATGTAAAAATGCTGCGTGTTACAGTTGTCACTTTATCTTGAATATTTTGAGTCAAGGCTGGCATTTTTTGAACTACAGGTGTTATAATTCCTGTTTGGTGTATCAGGCGTAAAATTATTCATGACATCAACTGTTACATCACTTAAAAAACAGGTCTCGAACACATATGTTCTTGCTAAGATAGTCTGCACATTTCTAAATAATTGTCATTGTTGCACATTTGAAACATGCTTATTTTGCATAATGTCATTTATGAGAGAAAAGTAGCAATTTTAGTGCAGAGCTGCAACTACCAGACCACCACAGAAAGCAGATCAAATTACAAGCAGACTATTTGTTTTTGTGGAGGGATTGTGAAAGGTTAATGGACCTCTGTTAGAACATGAGATAGGTAATCAAAAAGCACTAAAGAAGTAGAGGTTTTGTAATGTTTTTTTGATGATGCGTCAAGATTCCATTGTCTTTTTTTGGTCTCTTTAGCACGGCAGGAGTGTTCTACTTAGGGCGCAAGGTGATTTACAGCCATAAAACGTTATTCCGACATTAAATACTGAAATTGTTTCATTAAAGTGATTTTAAAACTTGCAATAAAACCCTTGTTAAGGCTCAAAACGTCCCCATGCAGTCTGCAGTGTGGGCTAGGAAAAAGATTGCGTCAACCATTTACACAGATTGCATTCACAGCTACATTAAATTAAATGGAATAAGATACTAATTCATGCCTTTTTATTAAACAAATAACAACAGGTGGGCCAGTATGTTTTTTTGTAAAAACTGCCTTTGTTATATGTATAAATGAAATACAGTCACAGTTTTATTTTTATTTTTCTTGGACAACATTATTCTCTTTTTATTCTATGAATAACAATTCAGAGAAACACACGAATATTGGTGTCATTAAAGGGGTTGTTTTACAACAATGGATTTCAGGTGACAATAGATAATAGGTGCAACGCTTCAGTTGACTAGGCAGTGACTTGAAAATCTGAGGTAGGTAAATCCCTGTAATTGACACTAACCCTCTGCATTTTAATTTTGGACCTGGCCTCCCATGATCATGCCCTTGTATGTTGTTCCTTTCGATCAGAGTCAATAGAGAACTATGCATAACGCAACATTCTTCTTTGAACCTCGTGCCCCACATTGGTCCCACTCATGTACTTAGAACATTTGAAGTCATGTTGTATTACCACCGTCCACCAACCTTTTCCATCCTACTTCTCTATGATGCCATAATCATTCCTTAAAGATGTACTACCTGGAATCCTGCTCCCACTCTCTGACTATCTTTGGGCATCACTTTTGCCACTCATACACAGGGCTGTGCTTTGAACTCTCATGGAGACAGTGGAGTAAAGGAAGTGAGACCGATTCACACAGGTAAATTTACATGTGTAGATCTACCCGACTTAATGTCTCCACCAATGTTGATGAGTGGGTGGAGCCTCCAACAATTGTATTCAGCTTGCAGGGTGCACTCAAGATGAAGGAAAACTTCACTGAGGTCGAGACAATCCTTGCAAACAAATTAGTGGTCAAGCACTATAAACAGCTACATGGTCGGTCTTCATTCACTCTCAGTGGAGCACAGAAGGCAACCTTGAAGAAGGAGGTCACATACTCTGCAAATGCATTGGAGGAGGTAAGCACTGGGCACATTAGGACGATGCTCTCCTCAATTTAGGTGGCAAAAACTGTTCATAGAAGTGCCCCTGGGTCCCATCTCCATCTGATGCTCTCTACTATGCACATTCACCTTGTTATGTTATGTTATTTTAGATTTATATGGCACACAGCTACCGAAAGGGTTTCCCGGTGCCAGCCTGATAGGAATCAAAAGAGCAAAAAAGTTACCGATTAAACAACCAGGTTTTTAACTCTTTGCGAAAATTAACATAGACAATTTCATTACGGAGTGAAAGGGGGAGAGCATAACGCAAAATCGGTCCGAAACAAGCCAAGGAGCGACCACCCTTCCGGGAAAGTTTGATCCTAGGAAGTGAAAATTTTGCTTGCGTGTTAGAGCGGAGAAGGCGGGCAGTAAGTAGGGGAAGACTGGAGCTTTCAAATATTGAGGGGCCACTCCAGAGTTAATTTTGAACATGTAACTCAGGGCTTTAAAATTAAAGCGATTATCTATCTTGAGCCAGTGAAAATCACGCAGCGAACTAGAGACAGAGGCATTTCCGGGAATCTGGCAAAGCAATCTGGTGGCTGAATTCTGTACCACTTGCAGCTTGCGTAGCGCATCTTTATTTGCACCCAAGTAGAGAATGTTACCGCAATCCAGTCTGGAAGTAATAAGAGCCTTTGAGTGGCGCCAGGGAGCATTCAAATGATTTTATTAAGCCATTTAAGAATGGTAAAACAGGTTGCAGCCGCCTTCATTGCTTGTTGACGCATAGATAACTTATCGTCAATGATAAATCCTAAATTGCCGACTTGGTGCGTAGGAAGAGGCAGGGTACCCATTTCCGCAGGCCAAAGAAGAGGGCCCCAGAGGTCCTTATTTTTCCCAAAAATGAGAACCTCAGTTTTGTCAGCATTAAGTTTAGGATGGTTGGCTTTCATCCAAGATGCAATATTCCTTGGCCCGTCTATGTGGTATGCCTGTTACAGACCAGCATATTGTAAGACCAGGTAAAGACTAAAAACGAAATTCCCTCTCTAACCTTAAAGGTTATCCTAGAGCCACTCGTGCAATTCTGTCCTTCCCCTAAACCAACATTGTTATGCAAACATCACAAACATATTCCTGAAGTACACCCCATACCAAATACACATTTTAAATATAATTCTAATTCTATTCAATTTAATCTAATTTATTATCCTTTCATTCATAAAATCTCCATTACAAATAATGTGCTTGCTACAACTAGGTTAGGAGTATTTCTGAATGCAGCAAGGCAACTCACAGGTCCTATCTCCAAACACAACTCTGCAACACACATATATGTGGCTTTTCTCCCAGTAATACTTCTTTGGCCTGCGGTTGTGCGGTATGTTGTGTACTCTTCCTTTCAGCTCTCTTTGCCAAAGCACCGGGACACTCCGAGGAGTAGCCGTGCGCTATAGAAGAGACTTTATAACATAACATAACATAACATATGTCACAATGCTATCAATGTTAGGGCCTATGCTGATGTCCCATCCACCACTTACCAGAACCTCTACTTCTTCTCCTAACACTGCAACAATTCAAGAACTGGCTACACTAAACAGATGTAGTGCTAAGTCTGGTAAGGATACAGTCTGTTCTTTTGGGTTTTAGTCAAATAAACTCTTTCTATTTGTAAGTGACATGTTAGTTGCCTACCCCTATCACCGATCATATTCCTTTATTATTCAATTATTGTGTGGGATATCCTTTGTTACATTTCTTAATGCTAAAACTTTTCAATGTAATGTCAGCACAAGACTATTACCTTTATCCCTTGTATTAACATATTGAAGACACCCCTGTGTGTGTATGCATACTTTCATCACGTATGTCTGTTGATGTCTTATTCCTCTCTATATGCCACAATGATAAGAAGGAATATCCTGTCCGCAGCAATGTCTATTAACCTAATCTGCCATCCGTTGATTAGGTAAGTCCGTGGATAAATATCTACTATCATATCTCATATTTTTTTTTCATTTCTTAGCATCTTTGTAAGGTATTTAAAGGTCAGTGTTAGATACATTTTTACTTTGTTGTGGTTTATTGTTTATCGTTTAAATATATCACCATTCTGTGTTAAATGTCACTGTTTACCTTTGAACCATAACACTTTACATGTCATTTCATAACAGTTTTCTCTCTAGCTGTTGGAACATAGGATTCGTTTTAACCTTTGTTGTTCAGGGACACTGGTTCAGCAGCTAACATCAAGGAATTCAGCCACAATGCAACCGTCTGTGACCAGAGCATGTGCGTGTACATTGTTTATAGGTAGTGAATACATGAAAGGTAAACCCTCATGATCATATGTTTGTTTTTGCCATCATGTCACTAAGCTAAACGTGTGCCTTCTTTCAGACATATATTTTGAAACAAGTCTGCTGAAGTATTGATCAGAAACTTTATTTATTTTATTTCAACTTTCATCATCTCCTTTTACTAGGAACAGGGAGCCTGACAATGATGCTTCAGCACCAGCAAATGGAAGATAGCCAGCAATCCAGGGTGAAAATGCAATGCTCTTCTAAGCAGCTACTCTGGGGTAATCTACTGAAGAAGGAGACCAGAGTTGGGTTGAGCAGGTGATCGCAACAGTCCATACACATTGTGTTAAGGGAGTAGGGATCATTATTGGAGCTAACACAAGCATTGAGGTGGCAAGAAAATAGACAGATGATGGGGCGTTGGGCGTTTGCAGAAATTAAGGTGCAGAAAGATTTGTTTACTATAGCTAACTACTATGGCCCCAACATTGATGATGAGACGCCCCTAATGCAACTCATTTCAGCCCTGTTAGACTTTTAATCTCCTATATTTATTGGGAGGAGGGATTTCAATATCATATTAAGTAAGTATCTGGATAGGCCATCGGCACTATCTCAGGTTAACTTCCAGAGAACGCAATCCTATCTCTTTTCCAAGATGTAAGACTTGAACCTATGTGATGCTTGGTGAAAGAGGGAGGGAAAACGCAGGGATTGTACATGTTCAAGAAAGAAGAATAGGCACAACTCAAGGCTGGACAATTTCCTCATGGAATGTGGGAGGTGAATAAAGTTCAGAAGTTCGAGCACCTCCTTCTTCAACTCTTTGACCGTGCTGCTATTCTTATTGCCCTATCAAGTCAGAAGAAACAACTAAGAAGATGGAAATTGGGTAAGAAGCTCCTCCTCTATCCTGATAAGTTATTGGAGATTCAGATGAGAAGAGGAACACTTTTAACTGGAATGAGGCAACAGTGTTATTGAATTAGTTTGGGATGCATGTAAAGCCTACCTAAGGTGGATGCTGGAAAGTCTGGCTGTTTGCCAAAAATTAAAAGAGAAAAAAGAGATGACTCAGCTAGAGAAACAATTAGCAAACCTGGAGGGGATGTTGAAATCAGAAGTAATGGAGAAAGGGAAAGAAAGAAAGAGAAACATGAGTTATATCAATGTGAACCAGAATTCATCACAAGCACAGAAAGCAAGGAACAACAGCAAAGGGAAGTCAGTGGAGTGAGAAGCTTTGAGTATAGAGAGAGATGTGGGAAATAGCTGTCATGAATGGCTAAAAAGTACAGAATAGGGTAATACAAGGTAAATGAACGAGTCCATTACTAGAGGATAATCAAGGGATTGAAGGGGCATTTGTGAATATATTTCAAAAGTTATATTCAGAAGCCAACACTTTAGATTCAGCACAAGTAAGTGATTGGCTGGGAACTGAAGGGCCATCCTCCCTATTTCCAAATTAGCAGATGTTCCTAAATCAGGAGATTAGTGGGTTGGAGGTACTAGCGGTATTCAAGAAGTTAAAGTAGGGGAAGGAAGGTGGACCCGATCAGATCCCAAACAAACTCTATATCATTATAGCTGATAATATCCACACTTCTGTGATTACCCTGTTTAAGTCAGCATATTTGGAGGGTTCTCCCCAATACCATCTTGGAATGCGACCACCATTTCTTCGATACTGAAGCCAGGTAAAACCACCTGTGAGTGTCAGTCATATTGACAGATTTCTTTTATTAAACAGTGACTACAAGGTCTTCACAAGTACCCTTGCTCTTAGACTGAGCAAAGTAGCGGGCAGTGTGATGCAACAGGACCAAAGGGTTTCAAACCAGGAAGGTAGCTGAGGGAATTAACACATAGTTTGATTAGTACCATCGATATAGCAACTGTGCATTCATTACATCTGGCCATTCTCACTTTCGTGCAAACAAAGTCTTTGACTGAGTTAACTGGGAATACCTTATTCTGGTAGTGAAGTGCTGAAATTGAAAGACATTATTGTTCCCCAGTCTTGGAACCAGCGCTCTCAACTGCTAATCAGTGTCAGTGAGTACCTAAAATTCAGAAATGTCAGAGATGAACTGTCTCTAATTCAAGAAGGCCTCATCTTGAAAGGTACACCAATTGTCCTTCTGCTGTTGTTTCCACCTCACCTCAGCAGATCACTGGGGCTTCAACTGCCAGGTATCAGTATCCAATGACCCAATCAAGACATGTGATCCAAATGGGGGTGGGGTCGCACACTACTCACACACCGGCGGTGTCGCCCCTAAGGACTCTGGTCAATGTAGTAAAGTGTTCGCGATGCATCATCTTTCGATCTTCTGCTATCTTCGCTGTCTTCGCCATCCCTGGACACGTGTTTCGGGGTATTATGATGCATCGCGAACACTTTACTACATTGACCAGAGTCCTTAGGGGAGTCCTTAGGGGCGACACTGCCGGTGTGTGAGTAGTGTGCGACCCCACCCCCATTTAAGACATGTGATCCAAGTGCTATGAGGACTCATTGAATGTTAAAAGTGCACATGCACTTGTAATTAGTTATGTATTCATTTATTCTAGACCTGGGAGGAGCTCCTGGAGTTTTACTTTGATTAATTCCACAGAGTTGCTAGAAAACTCTGACAAATTCTGCGGATTTCGCAAGCAGGTCGAGTATTGGAATTGCTGTTACATTTAAATCATGCAATTCCACACACACATGATGTATTTTTCAACATAAAAAAAGAATACTTAACCTGAATCTTCTATTGAAATGCGTAAGATACTTAATTACTTATAACGTTTTCCTCCATTTAACCGAGCCGCTATAAAGAGCTCAATTTAATTGTATGTTATATGACATTAGAACCAGAGCGATCAGAGTTTCCGGGCATAACATCTGCTGTTCTACAAAGTTTCAGGCAGCCCTTGAAGGCCCAGTCGCTTGTAGTACATTTAACTTCCACACACTCGCAAACTGTATGGAACAACTTGAAGAACATACTAAACCCCCCCGTTTCCTAATTTCCCCACTTATATTTTATGTAACGTACGCTCATTGGCCAAACATTCGGTAGAGGTATGGGACATGATCGTCACTCACTCGCCCGATCTCTGTTTCATTACTGAAACTTGGATGGCACCTACCAACCTCCCTGCGATCTACCTGGCTATTCCTGAGGAATAGAAAATCATCCATTTGGATAGAGTGGGTAAAACTGGAGGTGGTATAGCTATCGCCTATAAAACTAATCTAAAGGCTCAATGGCTGTCCATCATAACTAACGATACCCTTGAATTAGGGATTTTTCAAAATACCTGGTCCCCCTCTGAGGTCTGGAACGGTGCTTTAATTTACCGGCCACCAGGCCCAAAAGCTAACTTTGCCAATTATTTGATCGAACGTATTGCCATGCAAGTACTCGCCTCCACAAAGTTTATTCTACTCGGCGATTTTAACTTTCATGGGGAAGATACTACAAACCCTGAGATGATTAAATTAATCTCCAGCCTCAACCCTATTGGTTTAACCCAAAAGGTGGAGGGCCGTACACATCAGACGGGACACATGCTGGACCTAATATTTACCAACATGGAACACTTGAGTTGTCTTCCTGCCTCCCCACTTACATGGACTGATCATTTTTTGATTATGTTCACCGACAAATTTCAGACTACCCTCATATCCTCTGATCAACCCTTACAGAAAAAGAAGCAACGAGGCAGACCCTGGCATAAACTCACCTTGGAGTCTTTTAATGTGGCCATGGAGCAACATAGGACAGAAACTGAATATAAACTAGTTAATTCTGAGGAAATCATCACAAACAGGTTGGTTAATTTTAATTCTAAGCTGACTGCACCATTTGATTTAGTCATTCCCCGATCCAACTTAGGTACGTCTCACCAGCGTTCAACTGCCACTTGGTACACAGGTGAATTGAAAAATGAGAAATCCAGCTGTAAGCGCCTGGAAAGACGCTGGTGAAACACAAAAAGTCCTCAAGATAGGCAATTTTACAAACGGGCACTTACCAATTATCACCAAAACATTAAGATGGCAAGACGGAAATATATATTGAATCAAATCGAACAAGCGACCAACTCTTCTAAAGCCTTGTTCAATATAGTCAAAGATACGTGGCACCTCAAGCTTGCAAGGAATCTCCAGTGGAATCGCAGATACTCTGTGACTCCACTGCGGAATTTTTTCAGAATAAAATTGCAGTGATCTATGCTAACTTCCCTACAAAAACAGGAGATAACAGAGATTTTATGACGAGGTCAGAGGAAGAGACGGTTACTTTATCTGCTGGATATCTCGACCAGTTTAACACCATCTCGGTGGATGTGGTAAAAAAAGCTTCTGCTATCAGCAAAATCGGGCTCGCCAAGGAACCCTTGCCCTCCTAAAATCATGGCTCTCCTCTCCTCCAGCTGCGCGCGAGAGATCACAGAAATATTTAACTTTTCGATTCAATCGGGCATTATCCCCACAGCGTGGAAGGAAGCCTATGTCTGCCCGATCCTAAAGAAAGCCACTGCAGACCCTCTGGTGCTCAGTAACTATAGACCGATTTCGTTGCTGCCGCTCCTCGGTAACCTATTAGAAACTTCAGTGAATAGACAGCTTAGCCTCTATCTGGAGGCAAATAATATCCTCCATCCATCGCATTCGGGGTTTCACCCAGAGTATAGCACCAAGACAGCTATTCTCGCTGTAACCGACTCTATGAGACGGTCACTAGACGATGGCGGGTCTATGATTCTTATCCTTCTTGATCTCTCCACAGCATTCGACACCATCTCTCATGGAACGCTAGCGGAGAGACTACATGCCTGCGGCATCCGAGGGTTGGCCTTAAAATGACTTAATGATTTTTTGACAGATCGATCACAATCCATTATGCTCGGACCCTACCTGTCAAAAAAATATCCGTTAAACAAAGGGGTATCCCAGGGCTCATGCCTGAGCCTCACGCTCTTTAATATCTATATGTCCCCTTTGGCCTCTATTGTTGAGCCGTTTGGGTTTGAAATTATTTCATACGCTGACGACACTCAGCTTTTATTCCCAATTGGTTCTAATCCTGAAGTAGAGAAACTACGTTTCTCTGAGAGCATTTTGGCCATCTCTAAATGGATGATCGAAAATCGCCTCCAACTGAATCCTGGAAAACTGAGCTGATGCTCATGGGCAAAGCAGCATCCTTCTGGACAGAGGAGTGGTGGCCGGACGTCTTGGGACAATCTCCAACCCCGGCTTCTTCAGTAAAAAACTTGAGCCCAAAATTAGACCAAGCCCTTACGATGAAGGACCACATATCAGCTACAGTGAGCTCCTGTTATTACAGCCTGCGTCTGCTGCGCAGAATAATACCTTTTCTGCAGAGAGTCACCGCAGAACTGCTGTCCAGGCGCTGGTAATCAGCCGTCTTGACTACAGCAATGCCTTACTGGCTGAAGCGGGGGAGACATTATTGGGCAGACTACAAGTCATTCAGAACACCGCCGCCAGGATGACATTAAATTGCCCGGCCGGCTCGCTATCACTTCCTTTATGAAGAAACTACATTGGCTCCCAATAAAAAAATGTTCCTCCTCCAAGATCTGCTGCCTGACGTTTAAAGCTCGGGAAGGCAGGGGTCCCAAGTACCTGCAAAGGCTGCTTGTTCAGCAGATCTTGGGTCGTAACCTCAGGTCCAACTCCCTAGCTCTGTTGAAGATCCCATGCATTTGCCTTTCTCGTACCGGTGGCAGAGCATTTTCCTATGTCGCCCGAAATACTGGAACCAGCTTCCTTTACCTCTGCGGAAGTGTACTTCCTACCTGAAGCACTTGAAAGCTTTCCTGTTTTAATTCCCCCCTCTCTTTTAATTCCCCCTCCTGTCCTCAGTTGTATTATGCTAGGCAAAGCGCCGGGATGACTCCGGGTGATTCGAGCGCTATATAAAAAACCCCCAACATAACATAACATAACATAACAATTAGCAGGTCAAAGGCAAAGCGAGGTCACTGAGCATGAAAGACCACCAATAATTGGGAGAATTGGGCATACCTTATTGGAAAGGACACTTGAGCCCAGTGCAAAGCAAAGGGACATCTATAGCTCAACATTGACCCCCATATCCAGCAGTGTATGATACTTGGCAGAAAACGGGGTAGGACCACCTGTGACACTAATTTTCCCTCTCCCAGGTCAGGGATGGACATTGCCTCAACTCCGCAGGTCTGGGGGATGGGCACTGCCTCGTCTCTGCAGGGCCAGTCTGTGCCTCCGCCAGCGTACTCCCACAGGAGATGAGGGGACTGCCTCCACAGGCAGACCTCAGGGCCTCCCCGCTCCAGCAAGTTGACACATGGTTCAGCTCCTGCTTGGTCAATTGGCTCATAGCCCAACTGCTCCCAGTGCTAGTCCTTGCCACCTGCCTTTCAATTGGTTCAGCGGGCAGGGGTTTGGGCTGTAGATTTGTTCTTCATGTGACATCACCCAAGGATTCCTTTTTTAATAATGAATGTGCACAATGAGTGCCCTGGTAAACTCCTCTTCACTGGTGATTGCCTGAGTTTTTTGCAGAACTCTGTGCTCCTAGCGAAGTGCGAAGTGGCAAAACTGCGCAAACTCCAGCGGCGGAGTAGAGTTTACCGCTCACCTCTAATTTACTCATTTATTTACATATTTATTGAAAAAAGTTGTTACTTTTAATTTACCAAAGGGGAAGATGTAGTGTAAATGTTGTGTACATAAAGAATGACAGAACTCTTTTAGTTCCTAATGGGTCCATAGACGCAGGATGTAACATTGGAGTGTAGTGATGTGAATACAGGTTATAAAATTGAGTTCTTGTTACACACAGAAGAATAAAGACGTATATTACTACTCTCTGTGTGTGGCATAGTCATTAGCAATTATCCAGGCTGGGTAGGATGCTACCCCCTCTTCCTGAACAGAAAATGCTGGCTCTTGACTAAACTGTGTGTGAGCATTTGAGACTATACCAACTTGGGTATATGCTCATCTGAGGTAATATGAGGACACAAGATAGACTGTGCTGATGCTTGGCCAAGGTTTTTGTCAGAGGAGGCACTCAGCACAGAGTTAAGACTTGGGAATCTCAGGTGTTCAATGTGATCACTGAGTGTCATCTGATTGAGTGTGCCTCCCTCCAGACTCAGGATTCCTTTCAGTTCTTAGACTACAGCAAATGTACAACTCAAATTTAAGGATGTTCCGGTCAAGGGACCAATTGTTTCAGATCCTACAAATGAACAGTGGATTGGGTTCGGTCCACAATAATTCTGGTCACCATACTTGCATAGAGATTTGGATCATCTGTATACTGAATTGTGTCAATTAGCAGGTGAAGCCCATCCCTTATAAAGGAGATATTGTTGAGGATTAGTACCCCAATGGCGGAATGCAACTTCATGGCCATGATCAATATCCACAATGTGTACTTGTTTGTCCAGGCAGTGCACTACCAAATAATGGTGTTCCCATTTCACTCTCTTACATTTTTGGCATGAAGGCTATGGAGGACCTGGAGGTAGTTTGTTCCTGTTTTAGGCTCTGTGGGTTTCTGCTCAACCTTCCAAAATGCCAAATGCTTCATTCTCAGGATCTGTTTTGTATTGCGTATGCTTCAGGACAGAGTTGGATATAGTATTCTCCAGTTTACTAGTGTGAAACAAGAGCAACAGACATAAGAAAATCTATGATATGGCTCAAGATCCAAGGTATCATTATTTTCCCAGCCTAAGAAGTTAATCTGCATCATTGGCCTCTTCTTTCCATTATGATCACTGTTGTGATGCCACAATTGGTAGAAGGTGTTGGATGTGTTACCAGGGAACAGGTTTTTGTCACATAACTGATGGTTCCCCTTTGCAGGCTCAATCCATCTGCTGGGCTTGGAAGCTGCCTCTGCTCTCTTGTCCTCTTTTCTTCCAGCTATGTCAATTGGTTGAGGTTCTGAGGGTCAGCATGAAGAACAATGGTTTTATTTTGTACTTATCCAGGTCTCTTGAACTTTCCATTATACTTCCTGCTTCAAAATCTTGTTCTAAGCATTTCGATTTTGCAGAAATGTTTGGGATGTGTTTGACTTTGATCTCTCTTTCTCAACAGTTAGTCCAGAGTGGGTGATGATTTTAGTTTCTCAAGGCCACTGGAGCTAGGCTTCTCAAGAGCTTTTCTTTGCTTTGCCATAGTTTGAGCCATGTCCCCTTTGAGATTGTCACTTTTTTTGTGGAATCTTCATGTTCACCCCTGGATTCTGCTGCCTCCTGTGTCCTCACATTCTTAACATTAAAAGTAGTCTGCTGTGTCATAACCTATTATTGTTGGTTTTGGATGACGGAATGTTATTTATCAAAAAAAGGAATGGACACTAGTGTCTACTGAATCATTGGTTCAAACTTGACAACCCTCATAGGCAGCCTGATTCAATCGATGCGGTGTATCTTTTATCTGCCCCGTCAGGTGTCATGGCATATTCATAGGGTAGTCAAGAAGCGTGTGGTATGCCTGCCTCACCCGAGGCTACCTCTGGTCCAGGTAGAAGTGTCCAGGAATAACAGGGAGGGTAAATTATTATTGCTCCTTCGGTGGCAGGACTCTATGTAAGTCAACTTGAAGAAAATTGGGTACTCAACACTACCAATCCCTTTGTCTCCAGTATCAAATACTCGAAACGATATATTGACGATGTCCTTTTGATTTGGGATATTAAAGAAGACCTGATAAAATTCATGGAATGGTTAAATGCAAGAGATCGCTGGCTCAAATTCACGTTTGCCTCCAGTAACCAAAGCATAGCATTCCTGGACCTAACAATCTTTCATGAGAATGGGAAGTTGGAGACAAAAACTTTCACAAAACCCACAGCAAAGAACAGCTTGCTCTCGTACTGTAGCTACCATCCACGGCCACTGCGAGACAATCTCCCCTTCTGTCAATACCTACGCCACAAACGGAACTGCAGCAAGGACAGTGATTATCAGATACAAGCAATGGAATTGAGCCAGAGGTTAAAACAAAGGGATTACATACCATCAGTGATCAAAAAGTGCATGAAAAGGGCTAAACATCAGCCACGTGAATGCCTTTTACAAACGAATGAGAAGGAACCAATAAAGGATTTGGTGACTTGCGTAACCACTTACTGTCCAGCTACCTATGATGTACAGAAACTCATCAGGAAAAACTGGCAGATAATTACCTCCGGACAATTCGATTGGCCAAAGCCAAGATTTGCAAATAAGAGAACTAAAAACATAAAAGATGTCCTGGTCCACACGAGACCTAGAAAGAAACAAACACCCACTGTCATGAGAGATGCCAGGATGCAACCTGTTGTTGGACATTACCCATGTGGCACCTGTGGTGTATGTAAATTTACAAAAACCAACCAAAACTCTTCAACTTACAGATACTTTCAAATGGACCCAAAAACATCACACCAATTGTAACTCGTCTCATCTAATCTACATGGTCACCTGTCCCTGTAAACGCCAATATATAGGCATAACTTGTAGGAAAATCAAGTTACGAATTGGAGAACATCGGAGTAATGTGAGAATGAAGAAAAATAACACGAAACTCTGCACACATTTTGTGGAAGCGGGACATACCTGTGATGACCTGAGTTGGACAGTACTCGAAATACTGCAAGACAAGAATAACAATGCAGAACAAGTTCTTTTTGAAAAGGAACAAAGGTGGGTGGACTGTTTGGGCACCCACCTATCAGGGATGAATGATAACATTCCATGGAGTCAGTTCTACTAACATCCTCACGAGATATTAAAAACAATTAATTTGGTCTAGAGGAGTGCACAACACTTCTGTTTAAATAAAATTGGCTGGATCATTAACAGCAGAATCCACATAATGAATACAAAACTGTTGGACTCTTTCTATTCAATTAAAAAACGATGTTTGTGTTCTTTACTGATCTATCAAAATATCTATTATTATTTTTTCAAAAACGAACACATCAGGTCCATAAACCTGTAGATTTGAATCCTTCGTGTAATACTTGGAGGCGGAATCCATCTTGAAGGTACTAAAGTCATACATTGGAGTCCTTCCTTTGTTTTGCGGCCTTTGCTGTCATAAGGCCAGGAAGCCGAGCCCCGCCTGTAACCAGGGGCAGAGTCAGCACAGGGACCTGAACGCGGTCCATGTGGGTAAGAACTATTGCCATAGATGACAGCACACGGGTAAGAAGTCCAGCTTAAGATATTCTAACTTATTGGTAATATCCCTCTAGCAAAGACCACGCCTAGCGACTCCCATACCCCTGTTGAAGTTTTCTAAAGAACCTATTAAGGTACTGTTCTGAGTTCTTTCTATTGCGCGTCTTCACTGCCAGACAATAGAGCGCGTAAATGCCACTGCGCGCAACTCCAACAAGATGCGTAATAGAGTTTAATTGTAAAAAAACCCCAATACTTTACCGCCGAAACAAACTTTGTATAAGCAGCATGCTCTCTGTATACACTGTGATAACTTGCTCTCTATTGCTCTCTCCTTCGCAACAAATTTATGTAGCTAAAAATTAGGTGCATATCAGTTCACTAGTAACTCTAGTACGTGTGCTTCAAGAAAAGCATTATGCCTAATCACCGTAACCAACATACTATATTGTATTAGATTGTGTGTGTTTGTGCTCCTATATTTCAGGTGACTAAATAAGAAACGCTAAAAAAATAGCGAAAGGAACCTACACGACTAGTGTGAGTACCTCATTTATGTTTGTATGTACTTTGTCCTGACGAAAGCTCCACCGACCCGGCTGGGCCTAAGGAGCTGAAACATGTTGACGCATCCATATATACATAGATATATGGTAATCTAGTTACTCGATTACATATATATATCGACTATTCTTAACCAACAGTGTCATCCCCTTTTTCATTAAAAAAATGTTTTGGGGAGATACACTGCCTTTTATAATAATTTACCCTCCCTGTTATTCCTGGACACTTCTACCTGGACCAGAGGTAGCCTCGGGTGAGGCAGGCATACCACACGCTTCTTGACTACCCTATGAATATGCCATGACACCTGACGGGGCGGATAAAAGATACACCGCATCGATTGAATCAGGCTGCCTATGAGGGTTGTCAAGTTTGAACCAATGATTCAGTAGACACTAGTGTCCATTCCTTTTTTTGATTAACTCCGGATCTAGCCAGGGGAACTGAATGGACCGTAAATCCTCTTCCCTCATCTTTGATAGAGGAATGTTATTTATGCCTGAGTTATTACCTAAGATATGCCTTTGCCTGATGAAGTGTAGGAAGAGATTTCAGTATTCTCTTCTTTCACGGTCAGAAGAATATCAGCACTTACTTAGTCAACATAGAATATATTGTCCATTTGTATTTGGACTAGTTGTGAAATTTTTGTCAGTCTAGTCATTTATTTGTCATTCTTAAGATGAGAGGATAAGGTTTTAAATAACTCTTAGAGTCTTACAAAAGGGAGATGTGTTATGTGATTGATCTAGCTTACTTCTGGGTTGATGTCCCATTCCCACTGAGGATCAGTGCAGGGGTTGTTGACATCTTGGGCTAGGGTATAGGGTATTGACCCTGCAAAAATCAGGAGGATGGTAAGTTGGTCCTTACTACATACACTTGTACATCATCACAGCCTTCAGGATTTCCTTATTTAATTTGGGTACTGTTGGTGTTGATCTTATCAGTTTAATTCTTTCTTTGTTCACCAAATGTCACGCACATTTTCTGCAGGACACTTGACTGCATTTTTTGGTTTTTATTTTTGGTATTCTCTTAAGGCTGGTTGTAGGGCTTTGGCATTCTTCATTAGTAATTATAGGTTTGCAGGGACAAGCAAAATTGATGTAATGCTTTTATTAATTGTTGTTTTATCATTACTCATAGTCCTATTCATCATCTTAGAAATCATTTCAAGCTGCCTGTATGCTGCATTCACTGATTCAGCCTTGGGAGGTGGCTTGGATATATCAAGATGAAGATGGGGATAATAACAGAGTTAACATGCTTAATTGGGTCTTCTGACATTTACAGCATGCTTCCAGTTTCCTGCATTAAAGTTGAGTTCATTTCACTGTGACGAGAAAGAGTAGGGAAATAATTTATGAAGATTACTGATAAGTAATCAAGGCATGCTATGTAATGATACTAAAGTTCCCAACGTCAGGAAAATTCACGAGTTGACCTTGCAGGAATGTGACCTTGCGACCTGCAAGTCACAGCAAACATTAGCAGTGGTCACTAACCAATTGAACAGCTTTCTGGCATCACAAAGTAGGCATGTTAATTTGTGAATGTAGACTCCAGTTAAGTTCTAACCTTGAAGTTATACGGAGTTGAAGCAATTGATCCTTCCTGAGGTTAATACGAAATGTGCTACTCCCGATGGAGAGCTCCATAGGTACCATAGATAATAATAGATAGTATTGCCATGGTGAACTTTCCATATATATGGATACGTGTGTGTAAATATGCGTTATTGCACACGTGCATGTGTGTTTATGTGTCTGTTTGTGTATGCGTATAGGTATTGAATATGGGCGTTTCAAAGCTTTTACAACCATGGTCTTTAAAATAGCCCGACAATCTCATTTATTTCCTGCCAACAAGTTATCTCTTGAATATAAATGCGTGCTTCCAGACACAAGGAGGTGATCATAACATGTGATATTAATTGTGGAGAATTTTACAAAATAAAGCTGTTTGTTGCCAATTTTTATTCGTGTCTCATCAAATCATGTCTGATTATGGTTGGATTCCCTGGTATTTAACTATTATTGAATACCGTAATGAAAGACAGCATGGAGATATTCAATTATCCACGCAGTGGGGGTCCCGTGAAGAAGCTTCTTTTCCAACCTTTTCTTTTGTGATGAGATAATTACTGTCTCCTGCAACTTCTACCAATATAAATACTCACTGATTGCAAACTAAAGCCTGAAGGCTGTTTCTGATTAAAGGTTGCAGTGTGAATCTGTAGGGGTGCCATTGATCATTTCCAAACAAACACAGCTACATCGTCGAATATCTACATGCATTTTTTCTGAAAGTATAATTTTTAAATGTGGCATCTATGTACAATACAGATGGGAAAAAAGGGCACATCATAACGGTTTGATAGATTATGCTAGCTTGGGTGCACAGAGATTCTAATTTAGGATTTGCAGAAATGCAGCAAAAGAAAATTACTGCATGTTTGTCTGGTAATGCTGTAAGATGTTCAACAAATATCATGGTTAGTTCGAACTTCGAATACACTGAAAGCAGTAGTGACAACCTATACAATCTGATGAGATTTGAGAAAGAAAGACACACATGCTTATTTAGAGTGTTTTACACATTAGTCTGCAAAAGGGAAATGATACTCTCAGCTACGTTTCACAAGAAGTTCATAGATTCTGTTTTGGTAGTGCTCTTCTGCTCCTTATGATGTCTCCGAATGGGGTTTAATGGAACAGATAAAACTACATAGAAGCATTTATGAGTACGAACATTCATATTACAGGAGTGCTGTCTACATACTTCAGGGTCTAGAATGACCGGATGTCTCTGGCTGACATTCCTGTGTGAATCAGCCCCGAAACGTCGAACTCCTTATAAATACAAGAAATACAGGACACAGATCCATAAATGTCTACACATTGTATATGGATATTCAATGTGAGTCCCGTTTTATTCCCACTTTAGATGTTTTTTGCCAAATCTCCAAGACATGGAAATTAATGTGCACAAGTACTAAAGGGTTATTAATTTATGTACTCCAAAATGCCTTTAGGAATCGCCTCTTTTGTTTGTTTGTTTGTATTTTGGGGTCGATTAGGATCGTGGACGGACTTGAGTCCGTCCGCGACCCCAGAGTAGGAGGGAACGTCCACATGGGCTGCGGCGTTCCCTCCGTGCAGATTAGGATGTGACCGCCAGGGTGGCGGTCACATCCTCTATCTTTAACATTGCAGCGGGCGCAGCTTCAAGCTGCACCCGCCGCAATGTTAAAAATGCATGCACTGCATTTGCGTGCACAAAGCGGCAGGCACCGTGCGGTGCCTGCTGCTTTGTGCACGCAAATGTACCCCCATGTGCAACCCCCACCCCCCTTTCACCCAGGGGGCACACAACTAGCCCCCGAAGTGAAGGTCCGAATGCTTTTCTACGGCGGATAAGCCACCGCGGAAAAGCATACAGTTTACACCATCATAATATGGCTGGCGGTGTCTGATAGACACCGCCAGCCATGTTATAGCTTTTCCGCCGCAGTCGGAAGGCGACTGCGGCGGAAAAGCTGAGGACGGAAAAAAGATCCTCCAGCCATCCTAATCTTTTTTCAGTCCGCAGCGGTTTTCCCGCATCCTCCGGGCCGGCGGTGGCTTCCGCCGGCCCGGAGGATGCGGGAAAACCGCAATCGTAATAGGCCCCTTTGTTTGTAAAACTAAGGCCGATTTGCAATGGCATTTATGAGCATGTAAAGTAGCTCTATCAGAGTACTACTTCCCTTACTAATAAAAGTCATTGAGAATTGCTCATAAACAGCCAACTACCCATCAGTAAATATGCTAAAAGTGTACAGTCATTTTCGGCTGCTCTAATTTTGTATGAATATTTCCTGACTCTTACCATTTTATTCGCATTTTTAATATTTTGGGTCAATTCAAATCAGCATTTATAAGTATGTAAAATAGTATATCTGTAGTACTATGTTTCATACTCCTGAATACCTTTGTGAATCTGGCCCTAAATATTTACATTTTGTTAGTTAAAATGTCAACAACATTTTGCCCTCTTCCAGGGCAAAATTATGTAATCTGCCTTTCTCGAAAACTTTTCAACTCACGGTGCCCTGTCTGAACTTTAGAATCAACAATATACACGTTGTACTTATCCTATCTCATTATTCTTCTTTTCTAGTTTCGATCCGGTGCTCTACCCTGTAGAGTGGCATTGTAAACTGCTCATTAATACTATAAAAGTGGAACACGTTGGCTTCAGCAGCTATCACAGAAATCGCTCTCCCGCAACCATCTTCTGTCAACTTTTTGTGTATGTGCATGTGTCTGTATGTTCCTGTGTGTGTGTGTGTGTGTGTGTGTGTGTGTGTGTGCATGTGTGTGCATGTGGTTGAATATGTGTGTGGCAGTTATGCTACTTCTATTTTGCTACTGCCTATCGCATTGTGAAACACCCTCTATCTTTGATACTTTTTCCCCATTGAAAATGAATTGATCAAGAATGTAAATACTTGTAATCTCCTATATCCATGAAGATACTGCCACTGCTCAGTACAAGGTTCAATATATGTTAGATATTCAGCATCAGTCATTTTTCATTTCTCGCTTTTTTCTCATTAAAATGTCTGATGATGCGATGACAGAATATTGAAAACAACATTGTGACACTAGAACGTCAAAAATATTTATGACAAAAATATTGAGTTTCAATAATTTATTTGTAAATTACCAAAGTATGGAAACAAACACTGTGGAACAGGATATATTATGTCCACCGACCACATAACCGCTCAGGTCGCAGGTTATGGGGTCCCTGGGGACATTTATTGACTCGAAGAGGGATTCAGATTAGCTCCCCTTAAAAACATGCTTCTTGGACACTGGCCCACCTTGGGTGAAGTCAAATACAAAAGGGCAGTGGCCTCCTTATTAAAAAAAGTAAAGTATCCCTAGCCTGCCCCTATGCATGGCTTCTTTTTTTAAGGACACTGGGACGTTTCTGAGTCCTACAATGGCTTCCAAACATCTTCTTTAATGTAAGGCTTATATTTTGATCTTTGGGTCCCATGTTACTGTAGCGGCCTAATACTTAAAAAAAAATGTAACCTTCATTGTCCAAAACTATTGAAAAGGTTTACACCAAATCCCCCCAAAAACCCTTTCTAGGGATAAATCTAGTTTTTGCCAAATTTGTTGCAATCCGATTGAGCCGTTTTGGGATTTAGAGACCTCCTTTTAATTCTCAACTCCCACTTTACGGATCACCCTGAGGTAGATGAACGTTTTTTTGGAAGGTGTCATGAAGACTAATCAAATTGGGCCAGAGTTATTAGCAAACAAAAAAAGTTAGTTTCCTATGGAAACACAGATGCAAAGAGACTTACCATGTTTGATTTTTAACTTTCCCAGGGAGCTGCTTTTCTCCTTGCAGCCCGTCATAACACGTTTGTGCATTGCTGGTGGATCCTCTACCCTTCCTGGGGCACCCCAACAACTAAAATATAGAAAAATAAAGAACATTTACAGCATTATGTGGTGTTCCCAGGATGGAACAGTCAATATAATTGAACAGTCTTGCCTCAACAATAGAGAAATGGCAAGGCTGTACTTTTTTTCTTTTAAATTTGGTGCCCTGCTCCCCCATACCACCCTCAGCCTATTTTGTTTTTTATAAATGGCAGTAGAGAGACCCAACTATGGGGTCTATTTGTCCGCCCGCCACTGTAACGGTATGCTGGACCGTCCGTAAGGGGTGTGGCGGTCCCGCACCTGTAATTAGGATGCCACCGCCAACGTGGTGGTGGCATCCCACATTCACTGTGTGGTGCTTGCCCCCTTGTCCATGCCAATGCAGGGGGTATCATAGATACCCCCCATTTGCACCCCCCAACATCCTGGGGGCTCACAGCGAAAACCGAATGCGTCTCCATGGCGGCAAGGCTGCTCTCCACCGGCATGTTTTATGGATGGCGATGTCTTTCAGACATCGCCACCGTATTAAGCCCCTTTTCCGCCCGGTCAACTCGTCGATGCACAGAAAAGCGGCGGACGGTCCTCCCGTTCGCCCCAGACCCCCCAGCCATTCTAATATGGCAGGGGGTCATCCAGGCGTGGATGGCAGTCGGATCGCCTACCTGCCGTGCCGGCGGTGGCAATCTGCCCGCCATCCAAATAGACCCCTAAATGTTTATAACAAGAGAGAACATTTTTGGAAAATTGATTGTTTGGTATTTGTATATTTATATTGTTTTCCCTTTGTTTGGATGCTTTGTATTCATATATTGTTTCTAAATGATATTATTTTATTAGGTGTCTAAATGTATTTGTGTTTTTAATTGAGAGTGTTATAGATTTTAAACTGATATTTGCATTATGTTAAAGTGTTGATGTATTTCTTTCCAAAGTTTTTTTTTAGTACATTTTCTTTAAATGTACAAATTTTAATTGTAAGTATGTGTTCCATTGTTTTATGTTAACGTGATACGCTATTTAATGTTACAATATTTTTGTTTTCAATATTTTTGCAGGATTACATGTCCTTAATGTTAAAACAATATATTGGTTATCAATATTTTTGTTTTCAAAATGCTTTATTTTATATGTTTGCAGAGCTATTTTTGTTGTCAATATTAGTGTTTTTTTCTTTATGTATGATATGGCAATATGTAGGTGTTCAATGTTATTTTTCTGTTATTTTGGCAAATCTATATTGTTTTACTTGATATTTCATCATAGCTTTCACACTACTAGCACAATGGTCTTGCAGAAAAGGTAAATACACCATTTGGTTAAATCGATGTTAAGATACAATTTTAATGCAGTGCACAATCACTGTGAAACTGAACAGCAGCTTCACCATCAATTGGATTCTAATACCAACAAATTCAGGGGTATATTCACAAAAACGTGTGATAACTACAGCAAGAGCAGCTTACGCAACTTTCAGCATCGCAGCCCATTGCGGGAAAATAACCTGGTGACAACGTGGAATTCACAACTAAGCGGTAGAATGCGATAGTTTGACGACAACAGGGACAATGTCGGCGAAACAACCACCGAGATGGAGATAAAAACACGTTCCCGAATGCAACAGAACCTGCGATGGTAACAAGCTTGACGAGAAAATGTACAAGTACAAGCTGAGACCTGCAAAAATGTTTTTTCACACATGCAGTGCATTTGGACATTTTCTACTGTTGCATGACTGCCATGGACGGTCACAATGTGACATGCTCATGAGTAGTAAGTGTCAATGATGGTTTTCCTATGGGCCATTCCTGCCTCTGCTGCAGTGGGATGTGGGCCACCTGCCCCATAACCACCATCAACAGCTGGTACCTCTGGAACTGGGATCCATGGGGCCCTGGTGCGAACCCAGATATTGTGCAATACACAACATGCAACAATCATCTTGCACACGATGTCCGGGTTGTACAGGAACCTCCCACCTGTGCCTTCCAGGCACCTGAAATGTCACTTCAACACACCAAATGTGCCTTCCACGATGCCCCAGGTGTGTCTGTGGGCCACATTGTACTGCCTCTGGGCGGGTGTGTTCGGATCTCAGAGGGGTGTCATCATCCAAGGGCAAAGTGCATATCCTTGATCACCTTTGACAGTGCAGGGAGGAAAGAGTCAATACCTGGTTTGGCAGCTTGTGATGGCAGGACCACCGGCCTGTGCTGGCTGTGCGTAGGATGAGTGTTCGCCAGCCCGCAGGGATGAGCTGATGCCGACAACTACACCACCAGTATGTATAGGGTGAAGGGGTAGGCCAGGATGACCATGGAATGTTGCGGTCGTGTCTGGTAGGTGTACATGTAGTTTGACATGTTGAAAATGGTTTGGTCACGTGTGCAACCCCACAGTTGTGTATTGTGCGGTAGAGGCAGTGGGATGTGTGGAGTGTTGACTTGGTACTTACCAACAAGCAGTCCCGTCCCATATGTGCCATCCTGAAAGCGCTGGTTGATAATGGACTGTCGGAAGATAAGGGAATCATGCACACTGCTTGGGTAGTTGCCGACGATATTGGTGAAGAGTCCCTGGTGGTCCACCATTGCCTGCACATTGATGGAATGCGTGTGCTTTCAGTTGCGGTAGTGGTGTGCAGTATCCGCAGGAGGCACAAGTGGGACATGTGTGCAGTTGATTGCCCCCAACATGTCCGGGAATTCGGCTATGGCGTAGAAGCCTTGCTTGGTCTCCAGCTGTTCCTGCGAAGTGTTGGGGAAGTAAAGGTACTGGGGTATGAAGATGAAGATTACATCCAGGACAGGTGTGGTGGACTTTGATAGGGCTGGCTGTGAGACCCCTCAGACTCTAGCAGTTGTTAGTTGGAAGGTACCAGAGTCCAACAGGTGCAGCACAATCAGCAGTTTTGTCTGCCGAGGGATGTTGGTTCTCTGCTGTGTTGGGACCATCATCCTGTGGGCGATGTGGGTTGTGATGCGGTGAATGGTTGTCCTTTTGAACCTGTAGTGGGCAATGACTTCCTCAGGTGTTAGGTCTGTGAGAGTGGTGCGTTTTCCTGGGGGTGGTGGCGGTGAGTGTGGTGGCACTGTTGGGAAACCAAGCTGCATGATGAGTTGCTCCATGGCGTCGTTCGTTCTTCGGGTGTGGCTGTGTGTGGGGCTCTGTTGCCTATTGCATGTAGTCATCCGGCTTTACACCTGCTTGAGGCAGGTGTTAAATAACTGCGGCTAACGCGGCTTATCACGTGTTTTCGCTTTGTGGATATGTCAGTTCATTGTGAATGTGGTGTTGCTGTTTTTTAGTGTGTTTCTGCACAGGAACGCCTACTCTGCATCTCAATAGCGTTAGTTGGTAGTGTCCGCCATGGTGTTAGGTTTTGGGGATGTTATTGCGGGAATTCAGCTGATGTCTGCAGTTTGCACCAGCCTGTGAATGAGGTGTTAATTCTATCAGCACTTTTGATGGGTTGAAGTGGGGATAATTCGGAGATGAATCCTTGTAAATATGCCCGATAGTATCTTGAGAAAGGTGGAAAACCAGGGGTGACCATAGAGTAATGTCAAATTCATACAGTAAAGTTGCCTAGTATTCATCTAGATATCTCAAACTCACTTTTTATCCACAAGAAGGACCATGAAATTCAGTCAAACCTTGTTACCTTAGTCGTGTACAGTGTTTTTCAGGTTCGAAGAAATTGACTCATAATGTGAGAAATCACAGTGCATAATGGAAATAAAGCTTTAATTTAATTTCTCACAAATTTTGGATATTTCTCACAAAAACTATAAAAAATCTGTAATGTTTCCAAAGGTCTGTATGAGCGAGGGCTTTGTGTCAAAACTGGAAATTTCACAAGTATTTTGAATGTGACTGTAATGTGTGCTCAACATTCAAAAGAAAAACTAAGCATGATTTGCACACATATAAATAGGGCATCATTCACAAGCGGAAACAGTTTTGAGTACGTTTACTACCTTTCGGTATTCACAAATTACGTGAGGAATTTTAACATACACATTTCATATACTTACGTGTGTGGCGTTTTCCTTACCCGGAGAATCAGCAAGCAGGGCAGATGACTCTGGGCCCATAAGTATAGAAAGTGTGTAGTTCTAAAACCCAGCACATAGTTTACAAATTGAATTTTGTAGTTCATTTTGCATTACTTCAAAATGTACTACAATGTTCAGTTTGTGAATCAGGTCCACAATGTTAGTAAGTTAACAGTGCAACAAGGTTACAAAATACTTATATGAAAAGGCATGCAAGAGATTCACTTGGACGCAAAATGTGAAAAAGTCACAGGCACAGTACAGTTTCTAAGTGAATGTGAGCAATATTTAACCAAGGTATACACAAGGATACATAAAAGGTATTGTTAGATTTGGGGGTCTCTAGTTAGCACAGGTAGGTACCTGTGACAAATAGGGACCCTTGCCTCTAGTCAGGATAAGGGATAACACTCCTAAAATAACCCCTGCTCACCCCCTTTGTAGCTTGGCGCGAGCAGACAGGCTTATCTCAAGAGGCTGTGTGTTAAGCATTTGTGACCACATAGAGTAACCCAGTGACAACACTACAGATGGACACCACACAAGGTTTTATATCAAAAATAAGTATTCTTTATATAGATTTACCACACGAACCTACACGACAAAAATACACAATACTGTTACTTTAAGATGGTTGATTTAGCTTAGTTCAGTTCAGTTCTTACGATGAAACACTTTGCGTCAATGTACCTTAGGCTGCGTTGCACTTCCACGACAAGCAATGTCACAGTGAGGGAAATGTGGCAAAGTTCAGGTGCAAAGAAATAAATGACTTGAAGATCTTCCAGATGTGTCACGCTTCTCTGGGGATGAGATAAGTTCTCGGTTCGATGCGTGGACTGCAGCAGCGACACCCTTATTCAGCGATGCAATGGCAACAGCTCCAACTGCGACACTCTTCTCCCACGATGCGTGAAGCCTCCATGGAATGCTGCAACTACAGCGGCGACATCCACGATGTGACGGCAGCAGCTCCGACGGCGGCGCTCCTTGGGGATGCGAGGCGCTTTTCTTCAATGCAACGAGCGACACGCTTCCTCTTCGTTGCGGCATGCTTCTCTTGATGCAGCGCAGTGCGACAGATCCAGCGACAGTTCCTTTCTCCTTTCGTTGGCAGTAAGGCAACCACTGCAGGCCAATCCCCCAAGCACCCCTTCAGTTGGGAATAGTCTCTCCTCAGTTTCCTCAGGTTCCTCTCCTGAGTAAAGGTTTCTTCTTGTGGTCCAAAAGTAATCTAATTTCATGGGATCAGGGTCCCAATATTTATATCCCAAAATCCTTTGTTCTCTGAGGGGAGAGGGGCCTTTGCCCTGTCCAAACCAGTTCTGAAGCACTCTGTTTACCAGACGTCTCCTTTCCTTTGACAGTGCAGGGCAGGCACATCAGACGCCCCACAGGAGGTGGAGCCAGCATTGTTGAAGGCAAGTACAGTCCTGAAGCACTTTGTTTACAGGACTCCTTTTATTCTTTCAGTGTGCAGGGCAGAGACATCAGCCTCTCACCAGAAAGTGGAACCAGCATTGTGGAAGGCATGCACAGCCCTATTCAAGGTTCAGGTGCAACGCCTCCCTCCCATCTAGATGCAGATCTCTCTATTGACCACTGGGCTGACTCATCCTGTCTCTTGGAATCCCCCATCCTTGTCACTCACAAAACCAGACAAAGGAATACACAACCTAGCAGAGGCAGGCTTGAAAGGTTAGACAAGCACATACCTACAGTCTAAAAGTGGTATTTGCAAACCTAGAATGTTAAAACCAACTGCACTAATAGATGTATTTTATGATTCTGAGTCCAGGCATACTAAACTTGATTTTCTACCATGTTCTCCGAGACAGTTAGGATTATAAACATGTAATAATCTAACAGCCCATTCTGGCCTATGGAGAACAGGTAGCCTTGCCTTAGTGAAAAACAAAAATGACTGTAAATCACTGTTGGGACCTGCCACACACATCAGGGCTTGTCCTTCCTTATTCTTACACTCAGCCACGGGCCGTGGAGGGAGTTACAGTGGGGTGGGGAGGCGGTAGGGGCGGGGTGGAGGATGCTAAAAACAGGCATATGGATCATTGCAGGTAAGTACACAAATTAATTAATAAAACGAAATTCGTAGCGCGCACAGCATTGCTTTTTGCCATGCTGTGCGTGCTACGAATTTCGTTTTATTAATTAAATTGTGTACTTACCTGCAATGATCCATATGCCTGTTTTTAGCACCCTCCACCCCACCCCTCCCCGCCTCCCTGCCCCACCGTAACTCCCTCTACGGCCCGCAGCTGCTTACAATGCACCCTGTCCTTGGGCTTACCATAGGGGTGACTGATCTGAAGAAAAGGGAAGGTTTAGGGACTGGCAAGTGGGTGCACTTGCCCAGTCAGCATGACAGTACCAGATTGCACGCAGGCTCTGCAATGGCCGACCTTAGACACATTTTACAAGGCTGCTTCTGTGGGTGGCACAGTGCTGTAGGCCCACCACCATCATTTGGATTTAAACGCCCTGGGCATACTCAGTGCACTAGACTAGGGTCTGATAAGTAAACCAAATAGACAAACATGGAACCACTGATTAATACATCAATTAACAACAGGGAGTACTTGCACTGTGGCACTGGATAGCAGTGGCACAGTGCCCAAAGCATGTAACACCAGCAAAAACACATAAGGCAACAGCAAAAATGGAAGGGCGACCCACGTCAATAGTGCCAGGTCTAACAGGTATGTTACCAGTGTCAACTAACTCTTTAAGAGACAAAATATGAGAGTGTATCGGTATGAGAAAAACATGAATTGTCATAAAATAGAGGTATGTCAATAGTCTATCCACACAGTCTGTTTAAAATGAATGCTGGTGAACAAAACTCTGCTCAACAGCCCACAAGCCTGTGTTTTTTATAATTCACTTCATGCCTCTTTAATCCATGCCATGGTGCTGCATGCCCCTTTATCTCACTCTTGCAGGTTCCTGCTTTCTCTCTTTGTGACTCTTTATCCGTTTTTCTCTTCCCCCATCGTTCAGCTATATATTTCCCTCTCTTGGTCTCAATAAATGTCTGATGCAGATGTACCGGTCCCCAAAAAAGAGTGCATGTGGCTGCATCGACAAGCACCAGTTCAAATTAAGCAGTGTGCCATTAACATTCTTTGAGTGTGCAATCTGTAAACTTCAAAGAATTCCCTACAGGCAAGCATACACAGCTCGTATTATAATATGTATTTGCAATATGTAAGCAGTGCTGGTGCTTTAATTATGCACTTTTTATCATCTAACTAAAATAATGCATTTTATATTTCAATAGGACACAATGAGGTGCTCTTCTTTGTAATGTTAAACTGCAGTGTTAATTAAAAGTGAGGCGCTACACACCTTTGTTCTAATAAGAGTTCAATTCTAACCCTTGACATCAGCCCTGCTATTTTTTGCCTCACTGCTTTACTTTATTGAATGTTCGAGTACAAGAAAGGCAATTAACACCATTGGTAGCAAAATAAGCGATGTTAATCTTCAATTAACGATGTGCAGGTAAAGGATAATTGTTTGACAATTGTAATTATCTACTCATCTGGGAACCACAGTGAAAAAAATATCCACAATCCATGCGCATCAACACCTTGATAGCAAGTTCAAGAACCATGTCTAATCAAACGAACCTATTCGGGAACAGAAGGAAAGGAGCTGAGAAAAACACTTTTAGGAGGCTAATGCTATTGAATACCTTTTCTAAATCTAAGTTGCTTTGAACTTTGCTTAGAGCACGCCAGCATTTGTACACTTAATTAAGACCATGCCAGCATTTTAACACTTGTCCAATTTGTGTTACACAAAACGATGTATCAATGGTGTGTGGCTACATTCATGCTTGTTAACCGTTCATCAGTTACCAACCCTCAAGCTGGGGTGATAATTGACTCTCAAAGGCAAAACAACCGAAGGGAAACGCTTCTGCCTCAGGTGGAGCAGGCAGTGGTCCTGAAAAACATACCCTCTTCCAGCGGTGCCTTCACAACTATTGAATGTGTTTTAAAGCAGCATATGTGCCTTTAGTGGACCTAGGGCAGCTGAAATGTTCTTTTTCCTGTTTGGTATCCCAGTCCATCTTTATTTTGTACACCATGCCACCTCAGTTTGGACCCAGGGCCAAGACTGATCTGGAAATGGCTGTACCCCAAACTGAGGTGGCATGGTGGGTGAAAAATGATGACTGGTGATGCGGCCCAAGTAATGCAAGTGTTCCATCCATCACTTTGCCATTGTTGTTAATGTCATAAAACAGAAAGAGGCAGTGTAAGGCCGGCCCTTCCAATCTCATATTGATGTTGGAGATGGTGAGCTCACTGCTCCATCCTTAAGATTCTTAACTACACCAATGATGCTGTCTCTTTCTCATTTAGTGCCAATTATAGACACTGGTGCAAATAAAGGGAAAAACAAAGCTCAGAGGTACAATACTCTGTTCATTTTATGTTCAGAAGCCGAACTGACAAAGCATGAAGATAAGTCTAGAGGTGGTCTGCTGGCAATATATGAAACAGAATATTTTTTCCTGTTGACGACTCTCCCTCACCTGCCCTACTACCTGCCACCCCCTTTTGTACTGCCATAGATTCAGGCAACGGCTATTTTCCAGGATGCTTAGAAGCATGGGCTCTCAGCATCTATCCATTGCCAAAGTAGTCTCATTTCACAGTGGTGAGTCTTCCACCACTAAGTAAGGAGTCTAATGTTTGTGGAAAGTGGGGGCTGGAACATTGTTCAATAAGCAAGAGGAACATGGCAGTCTCTGATAACGTACAGAGAAGCCCCATAAGATACTGGGACCAAGGAGGCCTCAATTATTATTGACCTAGTTAATGCAGAACTTTGCAAAAAAATAAAAATAAACGGTGATAATAAATTAGTTCTAAAAATGTAGCAATAATTGATAATTGCCATTAGAAAATATAGAAAAATAAGAATGCCTAATGCTTAGCATCCAATAATGAAAAGTGTATGATGATTAACAGGGTAAAATTAAACCATTTGCTTGAAAGCCACAAAACAAAATGCCTTTTGCTAGACATGTGGAAAATGGCACTACCCACAACAAGAAAACTAGAAAATGGGTTATTTCTTGTTACTGGTAATATTGTAATAAAAGTAATATCTGGTTACATGGCAAGTGGCACATCACAATATCAGTTAAAAGGTAGTTCAAATCACAATATCTGTGAATGGTTTGGGGGAACGTGGCACCATCTCTGGTTACACTTATAAAACCTGAGAGTATCACTCAGAGTTGATGGAAACATGGCATTAACAACTGCTGGGCCACTGAAGAATAGATATACCAGCTAAAAGGCTTGTAGAAATTGAGTTTACCTGTTTCTGGTCATGCAGGACAAGAACAAATATTTTCTGGTTATTTGGAAAATGTCAATACTTCTCAATTTATATGTAAAATATTTAAGTTTCCAGCCTGATAATGTATTGAAAAGGACACATGTTGGACAAAGGGGAAAATAGTAATATTGTAGCTTGTCATTGAAGAGAACCCACTTCCCTCTGCTGCATCTGTCTTTCAAACCTTTCTCTTTTTGTCTAATCTTATTTGCTTATCCTTCTATAAAATACATGATGTTGCAGTTCTGGGAATGTATTCCCACTTTGACTTACGTTTTAAATCATAATAAATATACTTGACAGATATGCTCATAAATGTACCTTCTAATCCTTTGGGAATCACCCCAAACACTTTCATGTTAATTATAATACATTTTGTATAATGTTACTAAACTAAAGTGTTTTCCTCCACCAGCTATATGTTAACAACTACCATATGAGCACAAACCTTTAACCCCTTCCATGCTCACGTCGGCCAAAGCACAACCTCCCCAGTACTGCCGTCGGCCAACGGCCGACGCAGCCCCGCCCACCCTTTAGAGCGCCCGCACCGTGGCGGAAAAACTGCCGCGGTTAAGGCGTTAATAGTAATGTGTTGGATGTGGCTCTTTCTGCAGGATCACCCCCAAATGTTTCCCCTTCACCGCTCCTATTTTGCTGAATTAATTTGTGTTGACTTTAGGACTCTGTGAGCTGCATAACTGCTGACCAGTGCTAAACAGCTTGGGCTCACTCCCTAAAACATAGTAATGTTTTCCTACACATAAATGGCATATTTAATTCACTTACAAATCCTTAGTAAAGTGGCATACCATATACTCAGGTCCTGCACATCAAATGCAACTAGTGGGCCTGCAGGACTTACTATGCCACCCACATAAGTAGCCCCTTTAAACATCTTCTAATCCTGTCATTGCAGCCTTCACACAGTTTTAAACTGCTAATTCGACTCAGCAATATGACCCCCTTGCCAATCCTTACACTCCCATTTTATTACATATTAGTCACCCTTAAGGTATGCCCAAGATAGCCCACAGGGCAGGGTACATTATGATTAAAATGGTGGACATGTAATTTAGGTTTTAGATGTCTGGTATTGAAAAACTCCTATATGTTTTTTGTGCTACTGTGCAGCCTACCTCTCACATAGGATAACATTGGGTTACTGTATTTCATTTTATTAGTGCAAATGTTTGATTGGGAACAGGCAAGGATTTCATATTTGTTGTCTGAGAAATTGTAATTTAAAATCCCCTTTAATGGTTAGGTTGTATTTCAAGTAACAATTGTGAAAATGCCAATTTTAGACATTTGGCATTTTCCTCCACTATTTGTTGCCTGCAGTCTAATCTTGAGTCACTAGACTTGGTGTAGTTGGCAGGTGAAGTTTGTTTATTCCTCCCACACAGCTACACAATGGAGGGATTAGGTGCATCTGTATGGGCCATTAGTGGCAGGACGAGGGTTGGAGTTGGATACAGCCCCACTTGCAGCTAAACAGGCTTTGCCTTTTCGTCACACACAGGACTTGTCACCACTGCATTGTTCATGCAGACAGACTTGAGCAAGGGCAGGAGAGGCAGGAAAATGTAAGCACTTCAAAGGAAATTCGCTAGAAACTTCTACTTCAAAGAAGGCAGCAGATATAAAACAGGTACACGACCCTGAGACCCACGCCACAGTTCACTTTTTAGACCTGCGATAGGACTCTTAGGGGACTGCCTCCTGCTGTGGCCTGCATGTACTTCAGAAGACAGCTTTGCTGCACTTGGAGTAACTACTATGTTGCATGAGACCTACCTTGAACCCTCAAAGGCCTTCCCTGCTGACTGAGTCCTGTTCATCTGCTGCACCCAGACCTACAAGAGTGACTCCAAGGGCTAGTTGGATGACTTCCTGATCAGGCTCTGGGACAGAAAGGGCTTCAAAGATCTTGAACCTACACCTGGACCCAGCCTGAGTGAGTCCAAGCCCCCCAAGTGGTGCCCCTCCAATTCTTGAACCATGGAGGTGCTGTTAAAGGAGCCGGGTAGCCAAAATACAAAACTTGGGACCATTTAGCTAAAAAATGCAATGAGAACTGACAGGAGACCAGTATCAACCTGCTTCTCTATATCTGTCAAGGTGCATTGCAGGACGGCCTGACTTCGCGGCAGACATTACAAACATCATTTACCATACAATGCCTGTACAACGCAATGCCTTTAGGACACTTGCCTTTACTACCCATATACTTTTACCACTCATGCCTCTACAATGCAAGGTAATTATATAGTAAGGTAAGTAAAACATATATATTACATACTGCCGGTCACCAGTAGGCAGTTAGAGTTTGAAACTAGTTTCCGTAGCAAAAGCATTTTTTGACGTGCCTATATCTTTGAAGCTAGTTGATAAATCTTCTCAAAATGTTGCACAAAAAGTGTAAAGGTGATTCAAGTTGTGGATGTAAATTTGCTGGGCGATCCGTCAAGTGGGGGCTGAAAAAAATGAGGGGTCAAAAAATGTGTGTTTCCAAGTTAATTTCCATAGAGATTTTAGACATGAATACAGCCCAAACCACTGGATGGAAATACACCCAATTTTCAGAAGGCAAGCTCTTCATCCAGAAAGTGATCTTTTTGTTATTTGATTTCAATCTGTTTAGTAGTTTTAGATATATAGGGATGCAGATCTTCCAAGAATCCTCAGTCCTCATGCTGAAATCTGACTGTCTGCCAATACTTCAACCAGGAAGCTTTGGCAGCCACCTTGGGACTTGGCTTCAGACGAGTACCCCCAAAAAGTAACAAAAAAAAGAAAAGCAAAATCATAATGGAGTTGCAAACCTGAAGCAAAAAAACAAACAAGCGCAGTCTCTTTAGTTCGTTTACACTATAGCCCTTGGGTGGGTCAGGGCCCCGGGCATGCATTGTTTTATATAAATAATGAAGGGGCACCTATGTCCTCCCTCCAAGGGCATTTTTATGCCCCAGGGACCACCACTTCCCTGGGCCTACATATACATATAGAGGGGGAAATGCACACCCGTCTGGGGGGATCTCCACAGCTTTTTTAAAAAAGGATGGGGGCCACATGGTTGCCCCCTTAGGGTTTTCATGGAACAATTCTGTTTATTAAACTCTGTCCAGGACAATACAAACTTGTCCCCCTGCAACCAAATGCCAGCAGCTGTAAAGAAGTTACTTAGTTCTAATAAAACAGCTGTTCGCCCACAACCCTTGGACTGGCTGTGTAAGTCAGGTTATTTTAAGAAACAAAAACACATTGAACAACCCCCCATTCCTCTGTAATTCATCAAATATATGATCAATTATGTGGGCCTCATGGTTTGGCAGAAAGACAGGAGGGAAATATAAGCGTACCTGACATTGCCTAGTCTGTCATAGGGTACTCATGGGGGATCAAGTGAAACAGACATAAATAGATCTGGTAGGTAAGTTTTCTAAACTCAGAGTAAAGAATTTGTATAAAATGGTCCATGTGTTGAGATGGTAGGTGCAGCTCGGACATGTAGACATGGACTACTTCTATATCCCCATGAAGAACCACAGCTTCTTTAATCAAGAGGTATGATCGGTACCTCAAAGGGATAGAATTACTTGCTTTGCTGCTCCCAGTGCTAGTGCCATTTGCCTTCCTTGGGAGGAGCGTAGATTATAGGTCAATGGATTCTGAAGTCCAAGCATGGTGTTTGCTGAAAACCTTGGGATGGAGGTATTCTATGCTGCGTCAATGTCGGTTTGTACTTGGTCCCAGTAACTAGTGAGTTTTGGACAATGCCAGAGAAGATGAATGGGGGTCCGGCTGTCCCCACACCATTGCCAATTTGTTTGGGAGCCTCTTGTGGAGTAACTCAGGAGTCAAGAAGCAATAAGATACAGTTTTGTAAGCAGTTTTTATGCTGGTCATGCTATGTGCCATGTGGTGTACCCTGTAGAAAACATCCTCCCATTCTTTGGTGGTAAAGACCTTCCCCTGTTTTGCCTCCCATTGTGTCTGCCTTTTGGACCTTGCCAGGGAAACTTTCCTGCTCCAAAAGGCATTTGGCATCCATTTTAAGAAGTATCCACCTCTCAAAAAGAGCCATGGGTCATCCCGCCCCTTGTCTGTTCTCTGGCATTATCACCCAGTGTCACAAGTACAAATATTGAATGTGGTCAGCGTCTGCCAAAGAGTAATTGGCTTTGAGCTGGTCAAAGAGAATAAGTATGTTTTGATAAGAGAGGCATTCCTTGTCTTTGCAGCTCCGATCACGCCATCACCAAAACCCCTCTGGTTCCTGTCTATGGGAAAAATCAGGGTAGGCGAGCATTGGAGTCATTGGAGAGGAAAAAGTCATGAGACCTGCTTTTTGCACCATGGTATCCCAAACCGTGAGCATTTAAATCATCAGTGGTGAAAAGTAAAGGTCCCAAGCCCTGTGCTTATGTGGCATTCAGACATCCTTCCATTTGTTTGATCTGATGGCTGCCTGGTCCATGAAGGATCAATACTTTTCAGAGAGTGGGTGAGTCCACTCTGCTAAAAACCGGAGTTGCGCTGCTTGATAGTAGCAGAGTGGTAAAGGAACCACCAGCCCTCCATCGCATTTCTGGCGGTAAAGCATCTGCTGACTAAGGTGAGGTTTTCCGCCATCCCACAATAAGTTATTAATGTCCAGTTGGAGGAAGCAAAGGGCATTGGTTGGAGGGGCCAGCAGTAGTGTCTGGAACAGGTCAGGTGCATTAATGCATGAGGGAGGATGGTCATTTTCACTGCAACTATCCTGCCCATCGATGAGAGGCAAAAACTGCTCTATGTGCACAGATGCCTGTGTAACTGAGAGGAAAGAGCAGAATAAATATAAGAGCCTTGGGGAGAGTCTGAGTCAGTTTAATGCTCAAATAGGATGAAGAGTCCTCCACCCACTCAAAGGGAAACTTGGAGTGCAACATCTTTTTATGAGTGACTCAGAGGTTGAAAATCTGGGAGTTCTGCAGGTTAATTTTGAATCCAGAGGTCTCCCCAAAGAGCTGGATCTCTTCAATCAATGCAGGGAGATGAACAGTGGGTCTTTAATTGACAGAATGACATTATCAGCATAAAGGCTGACAAGAAGCTGGTCTCCTGCGAACGGAATCCCGGTGATATCCTTATTGTCTCGGAATGGTTGCACTAATGGCTCCAAGTACAGGGTGAAAAGTAAAGGGAGCACCCTTGTTGCTCATCATGCAATATAAGAAAGGTAGGGGGCAAGAGACCTTTGACCACCACTAAAGCTCAGGGGGCTCTGAAGACACAACAGACCCACCTGCAAAATTTAACGCAGAGGCTTCATTTCTGCAAAGACTCAAAATATAGGGACAGTGAACCCAATCAAATGCATTCTAGGCATCAATAGAAAGAAGAAGAACTTCCTTCCGTGATCTAGGAATTTTGGCAACGAGATATAGGAGGCTCTTGGTGTTTTTGTCACATTTGTGAGATGGAATGAATCCTGCCTAGTCAGGCTCTATCAAGTCAGGCATGAGTGGACTCAGGCAATGTGCCAAGATACCAGTGAAAAGCTTGGCATCTATATTCAAGTGTGAGATGGGCCTGGGTGACCCACAAAGGGTCAGATCTTTGTCCGGCTTTGGAATAACTGAAATAGCAGCCACCAGCATGGCGCCACTGAGGGAGCTAGAATCAAGAAAGGAATTATGGAGGAGGGTAAGCTGGGGGGCTAGTTTTCAGCAGAACACTTTATAGAATTAGATACTGAAGCCATCGGGTCCTAGCGAATTCATATGCTTTAGGTGCGCGATGGCAGAGACCACCTCCTCTATTCATATGGGTTGGTCCAGAGTTCCAGCCCCCACAACTGCAAAGGGAGTAAGGGCAACCTCATGATGATAATGTGAGGGTCCTCCACTGGGGTAATCAGAAGAAGAGTATAGAGAGCCATAGAAGGTCTGAAAGGCTGAGACAATTTCTGTGTGTGAGCGGACTTCAGTAGAGAGTCCAGTGCATATCGCCATCAAAACACCAGAGTGGATTTTACTTCAGAGGCAATGTGTTCACAAACGCCCACAGCAGTTACTCCTGAGGTAAAATTTGTGTTTAAAAAATACCATGGCCTCTTCCCCCCCCTTCCAAGGTCAAGGTGTTAAGGAGCCAAATTTTTTTTTAAGCTCCCACCATATTCTGGGGGCTCCGGTCTGCTTGTGAATGGCTTTGAGCTTTGTAGTCGACTTCTCTAAGAGTTGTCGTTTGGCCCAACACCTGTGATTATCCACTGCGAAGGTTGATAGGAGTTCTCCTCTCACAACTAGCTTTAAAGTTTCATAGACCAATGACAGGGATATTTCCTCTGTGTCGGGGGAGATAGTTCATTACAATCTTTTGAAGGGAATTGACCATGGCGGGGAACAAGGCATCTCTAAGGTGCTAACGCAATGACCACAATTGGGTGACATCTAACCAGAGGGACAAAAAGAGTGGGGCAGGGACAGAAAGTGATCAAAGGGTAATATTCGCCTCTGTAACAAGGGTTATAAGGGCCAGAGTTGCCAGGAAGTGATCAAAGTGTGCATATCTTTAATGCACTGCCGAGTAAAGTTTTTAATCTCGGGCTGATGGGTGAAGCTGTTGCCAGAAGTCTTGCAGTCCACAGTCTGCCATCCACTGCAATCCAGATGCAGAGAAGGCCCTTGTTTGGTCAGAGCGCTGTCCTGAACAATCCATGTTGGTGTCTGTAGTCAAGTTCAGGTCCCCTCTTAACAGGATAGTGGCATCAGGGGATCGAAGGGCAGCCTCCAGGGAGCTCACAATAAATGATGTCTGGCATTTGTTAGGGGCATGGATGTTCACCAGACAGAAGTGAAAGGTGCTAAATGTTAGTCAGACTGTGAGCAGGGACCCCTTAACTTCTGCTACTGTGGATAGGATTTCTCAGTGGAGCCCTTGTGAAAAAGAATGTCTACTCCCAATTCTTAGTAGAACACCAAGGCCAGATCTGGAATGGGAACCTGTGGGATTTCATTCTAGGTGCATCTTTAGAAAGTAGGTGGGTCTCCTGTAGAAGGCATATGTCACTACCAGCCTATTCTAAAAGGGAGAGCATGGCTGAACGTTTAGTGTGATTATTGCGGCACTCACTTCAAAACTGAAAACCTTAAGATCCTGGAAGACAGGGCAAAGAGGTGGAAAGCTGTGAGGACGCCCTTAGCAGATGTGCAGGACATACAGTCAATAAACAACCCCAGCAAGGGTGAGACCAAGAGGCACCAATAGAAGAGCTCACAGTCTGCTCAATAACGAGGAGCAGTAAAATCTCACCAACAACAACCACTCAAAAACAGAAAACCAATAACAAGAAAAGTCCAACGTAGAATGTCGTAGTTCGCTGGGTATGGGCCCGCAGGCGGGAGCATGACCTGCCAAGTCCTCAAAAGTAAAAGATGCCTCTGAGGAGGGGGAACCGCTAAACCGAAGCATGCCCAAAAGGCGGCCCGGCCCTGCAATCATCTCACACCCCTGCCAAAGAAAACAAAACAGTGCTGCAGGATTCCCCTTGACTTCAGGGCATTTCAGGATTGTCAGCATCTTCCAACTGTGTTTTAAGGACCGATTCCTTCTCCTGTGCTATGGTTTATGGATTGGGCCGTGTGTTAACAGAAGAGCCGTTGGTGGGCTGCCACCGGGGGTGCTTATGGGCCATGCAAACTTTAGTGGGGGGCTTGCTGTCATCTGTTGAGGGGTAAGTAAAGCTGAGCACTTTGCAGGCTTCTGTAAAGAATCTAAGTTGGTACTGCTTGCTGTTGATCTGAAAGATAATCCAGAAGGATGGCCCCACAAATACAATATTCCAGTCTCCCTTAGGTGAGCAGTAATAGGGTGAAAATCTCAGCACTTCTGTAGGATTCTGGATGTCAGATCTTGGTACAAGACAGGTGTGTGCTCTCTGAACTGGATCAAGTGAGTCTCTTGAGTTTGGGGCCTCTGAATGTCCTCTCCTTCAGTGTAGGATGAGGAGGGGACCCACTGTTAGACCACCTGGCCCCCACCAATGAGCAATGGTGGAACTGCCAAGGGTGTGCAGCTGCTCAAATCCCATGCAGGAGCAGCAGGTTGGTGGTTCAAGGAAAGGAGCTAGGCCAAGGGTGACCTCTGCCAGCAGTAGTAGCCATCCATCAGTCAGGATACAGTTGAGGAGTTTATGGGTGGGCCATGGGGTACCCAGTGGGCAGCAAACGGGCACAGGACACAGCAGAGGTAGAGTAGTGGCCCACAGGGTTCCCATTCAGGGTTACAGCCAATGGGGCACAGTCCACGGCCCAGGGTGAAGACAGCAATGGGGCCAGCAGCCATATGGAAAACCTTAAGGTAGCAGTTCAAGAGCCCTTTGGGCTGTCGGAAAGCCACAAGAGAAATCCACATCAACAAGGTAGAGGAGCGGGGCCACAGGTCTCTAGGATGCACCTATTACCTCTGCAGAAGTCCCAGCATGGAGAGCACCACCACCTCATCTCAGTCATTCTTAGTGGGGTGCACCACCCTCAACAACTTTCCCCACATGGTGTAAAAGGAGTGAGGCAAGCCACTCCCTCAAGGCTGGGGCCGAGGAAGGCAGACACCCACAGCAGGCTCTCTCTTCAATCCGAATCTCAGGAAGGCACAGCAGGATGTGGATATTGACCCCTGCGGATGCTGAGATGAGGTGTGGGGCCAGAAAGGTCACAGTGCCTCAATCCAGGCCAGCAGTCACCATCTTGCTGCTGAGCACCGCGCTCGACTACTACCGGCATCACTCAATAGGCAAGATTCCTGCAGCAGATGGGGTTTGCAGACTTCCTTCTAGTATCCCTTGGTGGCCACTGCTTAGAGAAGGCCAAGGAGAGAATTCAGGGCTGGGAGAAAGGGTGCTTACTGGTGGTAATGAAATGGCTGGACCGATAGACTAGAAAGTGCGTCTCAACTGTCAGCCATCTTGGCCATACCCCCACCACCCATCTTGACCACCACCTCCCTGGGTTAAATTAAACAATATGTCCCTGGACCACCACCTCCCCCAGGATGGCCCATGCAGGACAAAGCTGCATTTTCACTGGACCTGGGGGATGAGGTCCCTGGGGCTGAAATCAGCCGCAGGAGGGAGGTTAGGGCAGCTCCCCTTCCCATGTAAGAAAAAATAAAAAGAGAGACCCTGGCTCTCCCTTGTAATAACCCTGAGTATTCAAATACCCAAAATATCCTGCAAACTCCGCCCATTTGGCCTGGCCTCATTTTCTTTAGAAGTATATTAAGGTCTTCCCACTTTTTCCTATGTTGATGGACAGGTGACGAAAAGGCCCCCAAGATTGTTTCCTGCCTAGTTTGGCGAAGATTGTTGAATTAGAGGAATATGAGGACAATTCCGCCAGACTAAGAAGCACTTACTTCATTTAGTTAAGGGGATGTACTCCTGTTTTGTGTAGATTCACCTATGTGTAGACTCCTCGCCTTTGCTTGACTAGGATTCATGCTATCACAGATTTATGGATGAAGACCATGAGACAAATGGTCACATAGTCAAAATGACATGCACGGAAGGTCACTAGAGAGATTACCTCATGGTCTTTTACGGAGCTGTAGTGTAGAATATGCACAAAACATTTACCCAACGAGGCAGAATTTGCTAATTAACAATAGCTATTCTGCAGTTTGATTCTAGCCCTGGTGCTGATTTCTCAGATATTAAACCTTAACAGTAACTTGAAGCTCCACTTCAGTAAAGCACAAACAATCCTAATTTCTTGGGCTTGGCGAAGGCAAATAAAATGTGTTTCCTCTCGTATTCCACATTAAAAAACCATATGAAATCCCTAATGGTGAGAGCAGAGCCCATGGTTCTCCCTTTTAAATACCATAAGTATGCAAGTTGCCAAAATCCACAGTGCCACTTACATACCCTCTAGCAGATACATACAGGCACTCACACACCCACCCACCCAGCCACTCACAAACCCACTCAAAGATTGATAGTACCACTCACAAACCGAGTCACAGACCTGCATAGGCACTCACACACCCATTCACAGACCCACACAGGCACTCACATACCTACTCACAGACCCACACAGGCACTCATACAACTGCTAAGAGACCCATAGTACCACTAACACACCCACTCACTGACATATACAAACAATCCCCCAGTCACTCACAAACCCACACAGCTACTCACACACCCACTCACAGATCCATAATGCCACTCACAGACCCACACATGCACTAATACACCTACTCACAGACCCATACAGCCACTCACACAGCCACTCACACATCCACTCACAGACCCATACAACATCTCATATAATGTTTATGTGTGTTAAATATAATACCAAGGTGTGTTGGTGAATAAGTGCGTGTATGAGTGGCTGTATGGATGATTCAGTGGGTGCGTCACTGACTGTATAAGTGATTGATTATGTGTCTCAGTGAATGTATGGGTAAGAGGCTGGTTTGGTGAATGTTTGTATCAGTCTGGTAGTTGATGTCTAAGTGGCTATATGGGTGTATGAGTGGGTATGTGAATGGCTGTATAGGTGATTGATTGGTTATCTGAGTACCTTTATGGATGTCTGATTGTCTGTGTGGGTGGGTGAGTATGGGTTTGACTGTATGGAAGAGTGAGTGGGTGAGTCAGTCGCTGTATGGAATAGTGAAAGTGTGTTTGAGAGGCTGTGTAGGTGAGTGAGGTTATGTATGGTATCTATGGCTGACTAGAGGCAAAGGTCCCTTTTTGTCACAAGTACCTGCCTGTGCGAACTAGAGACCCCCAAATCTAACAGTGCCTATCAATGGGACCCAGGGGGGAGCCTCAGGATCCCTGCAGTCAGGCTGGCTCCCCCTCAAGCAGGGGTAAAGAAAAAAGGGGGTCCGAAAAGCATTTCCTTCATGCATTTTCCCATAGGGATTTTGAACATGCTACATTCTGAATTGCTGAACTTAATTACACCAAATTTAGCAGAAAGCTGGATGTTGGTCCAGAAATCGTGCTTTTTGTAATTTGTGTAAATTCATTCAAAAATTTCAGAAATATTAAAGGGCAAAATATATGATGTAGGGATGTCAAAGAAAGATTGTGACACAAGTTTCTTTGTCACATCATTTGGGGGGGAATGAGAGCGTTCAAAATATAAGTGATCAGGATACAGGTATCCTGACCTCCTCGGATACATAGAAGGGTCCGTTAGGGACCCCTCATGGGCAAAAAAATGCCCAATTTTATTTTCATCTAATCTGTGGATCCAACTCACGAGTCTCAGCGCGTCCCCCTGTGTAAATCCTCTGATCCATAAAAGAGATCCATAGATCCAGAAATAAAAATAAAACATCCACTGTATCCAACTCCATGCTGCACATGGCCAAAGTCTGTGTGCAGCTTGTGTTTGGGTCCCTACAGCCAAACCCCCGCCTTGCACGCCCATACAAGGCACTGGTTTTATATACGTGCGTGCTAAAATAACCATAGAAATTCACTGCAATAAAACGAAGCTTGAAGGGACGTTATAGTTAGATTCTGAATTTATTTGCACAAAACCATAGAATTCAGCCGTTATAGTTATATTTAGAATTAAACTTATGTGTAGAAACTATAGCTTGTGCCATTAGGTAACTTAAGACAATGAGTCATAATATCTTAACATAAATTTAACTATAGGCATAATCATAACTACTGAATTTCTATGGTTTTGTGCGAGAAACTTAAGGATATAACTATAACGTCCCTGTAACCTTTGTTTTTTCAGTGATAAATATATTATCTACTGGCAGTCGCCAGTAGGTAGTTATAGTTAGGACCTAGCTACCATAGGAAATCTGCAACATTCTATTGGGAATAACTTTGGCGCCGGTGGAGGAATTTGAGTGTAATTTTCCAAAATTTAGGCCAGCTCCCCTGCGCTCCTTCCCTGAAAGTTTCGGGGGGATTCGTGAAGTGGGGGCGGAGACAAAAGGGGGGTCCCAAAACGTGTTTTCCCCATGTTAATTTCCATAGGACGAATTGACAAGGCTGCAGCCCGAACCGCTAAACGGAATTTCACCAAACTTTGCAAAATTGTAGGGACTGGTACGCAGAAGTGCCTTTTGTATATTTGGTGAAAATTGCTCCAGTGTTTTTTACCAAAATTAACTATTAAAAAATATATCTCTATATGCGCGCTTCCAGCGCTTACCAGTACGCGTACCGGGGAGCGCACCCAGCGCACCACGGAAGTGCGCGAGCGGAAAGCTGATTGGCTCTCGGGTGTCTGTCAACATTCTAAACAGTCCGGAGAGTCCGCCATCTTGTGTCTCTGTAGAATCGAGATACAAGAGGTGTTAAAAAAAAGGGGGGGAAATGTTTAAAAGGGGGCAGGGTAGACATCCCCTGACCCCCTAGGGGGGCCTAGAAGGACCCTGAAGGGCAAAAAGATTTTTTTTAAAATATTGAAATTTTCGCGGGGTAAGCGCTGGGTGCGTTGCCATGTACGCTTCCGGGTACGCGTACCCTGAGCACACCACGGGGAAAAACAGTGAAAAAAATTAGAGCAAAATAGGAATTTAGAGTGCTTAGAGGTAGGGTAGCTCTGAAAAGAGATGTTGTGTTATGTGGGTGTTTTTTGGCCCTACAAGTAGGTACCGATGCAGAGTCTCAAATTCAAGAGGAAGACTCTATTCCCCTCATCTGTAAAATGTACACCATCTCTCCTAAAGATGCCTTGCATGTTGTAACGCAAGTTGTTGTGGTATATGGAACCCATACATAGTCTCTGAGGAAAGCAGAAACAGATTTATTCACATGTTTCCTTACTTTCTCAATCTGCGGACAATATTGGTTGGACCAGTTCCATTTTTGCCTTTGGCATATATTAGAAAATACCAAGGCAGAATTTGCTAATTAACAATAGCTATTCTGCAGTTTGATTCTAGCCCTGGTGCTGATTTCACAGATATTAAACCTTAACAGTAACTTGAAGCTCCACTTCAGTAAAGCACAAACAATCCTAATTTCTTGGGCTTGGCGAAGGCAAATAAAATGTGTTTCCTCTCGTATTCCACATTAAAAAACCATATGAAATCCCTAATGGTGAGAGCAGAGCCCATGGTTCTCCCTTTTAAATACCATAAGTATGCAAGTTGCCAAAATCCACAGTGCCACTTACATACCCTCTAGCAGATACATACAGGCACTCACACACCCACCCACCCAGCCTCTCACAAACCCACTCAAAGATTGATAGTACCACTCACAAACCGAGTCACAGACCTGCATAGGCACTCACACACCCATTCACAGACCCACACAGGCACTCACATACCTACTCACAGACCCACAAGGCACTCATACAACTGCTAAGAGACCCATAGTACCACTAACACACCCACTCACTGACATATACAAACAATCCCCCAGTCACTCACAAACCCACACAGCTACTCACACACCCACTCACAGATCCATAATGCCACTCACAGACCCACACATGCACTAATACACCTACTCACAGACCCATACAGCCACTCACACAGCCACTCACACATCCACTCACAGACCCATACAACATCTCATATAATGTTTATGTGTGTTAAATATAAATACCAAGGTGTGTTGGTGAATAAGTGCGTGTATGAGTGGCTGTATGGATGATTCAGTGGGTGCGTCACTGACTGTATAAGTGATTGATTATGTGTCTCAGTGAATGTATGGGTAAGAGGCTGGTTTGGTGAATGTTTGTATCAGTCTGGTAGTTGATGTCTAAGTGGCTATATGGGTGTATGAGTGGGTATGTGAATGGCTGTATAGGTGATTGATTGGTTATCTGAGTACCTTTATGGATGTCTGATTGTCTGTGTGGGTGGGTGAGGATGGGTTTGACTGTATGGAAGAGTGAGTGGGTGAGTCAGTGGCTGTATGGAATAGTGAAAGTGTGTGTGAGAGGCTGTGTAGGTGAGTGAGGTTATGTATGGTATCTATGGCTGACTAGAGGCAAAGGTCCCTTTTTGTCACAAGTACCTGCCTGTGCGAACTAGAGACCCCCAAATCTAACAGTGCCTATCAATGGGACCCTGGGGGGAGCCTCAGGATCCCTGCAGTCAGGCGGGCTCCCCCTCAAGCAGGGGTGAAGAAAAAAGGGGGTCCGAAAAGCATTTCCTTCATGCATTTTCCCATAGGGATTTTGAACATGCTACATTCTGAATTGCTGAACTTAATTACACCAAATTTAGCAGAAAGCTGGATGTTGGTCCAGAAATCGTGCTTTTTGTAATTTGTGTAAATTCATTCAAAAATTTCAGAAATATTAAAGGGCAAAATATATGATGTAGGGATGTCAAAGAAAGATTGTGACACAAGTTTCTTTGTCACATCATTTGGGGGGGAATGAGAGCGTTCAAAATATAAGTGATCAGGATACAGGTATCCTGACCTCCTCGGATACATAGAAGGGTCCGTTAGGGACCCCTCATGGGCAAAAAAATGCCCAATTTTATTTTCATCTAATCCGTGGATCCAAATCACGAGTCTCAGCGCGTCCCCCTGTGTAAATCCTTTGATCCATAAAAGAGATCCATAGATCCAGAAATAAAAATAAAACATCCACTGTATCCAACTCCATGCTGCACATGGCCAAAGTCTGTGTGCAGCTTTTGTTTGGGTGCCTACAGCCAAACCCCCGCCTTGCACGCCCATACAAGGCACTGGTTTTATATACGTGCGTGCTAAAATAACCATAGAAATTCACTGCAATAAAACGAAGCTTGAAGGGACGTTATAGTTAGATTCTGAATTTATTTGCACAAAACCATAGAATTCAGCCGTTATAGTTATATTTAGAATTAAACTTATGTGTAGAAACTATAGCTTGTGCCATTAGGTAACTTAAGGCAATGAGTCATAATATCTTAACATAAATTTAACTATAGGCATAATCATAACTACTGAATTTCTATGGTTTTGTGCGAGAAACTTAAGGATATAACTATAACGTCCCTGTAACCTTTGTTTTTTCAGTGATAAATATATTATCTACTGGCAGTCGCCAGTAGGTAGTTATAGTTAGGACCTAGCTACCATAGGAAATCTGCAACATTCTATTGGGAATAACTTTGGCGCCGGTGGAGGAATTTGAGTGTAATTTTCCAAAATTTAGGCCAGCTCCCCTGCGCTCCTTCCCTGAAAGTTTCGGGGGGATTCGTGAAGTGGGGGCGGAGACAAAAGGGGGGTCCCAAAACGTGTTTTCCCCATGTTAATTTCCATAGGACGAATTGACAAGGCTGCAGCCCGAACCGCTAAACGGAATTTCACCAAACTTTGCAAAATTGTAGGGACTGGTACGCAGAAGTGCCTTTTGTATATTTGGTGAAAATTGCTCCAGTGTTTTTTACCAAAATTAACTATTAAAAAATATATCTCTATATGCGCGCTTCCAGCGCTTACCAGTACGCCTACCGGGGAGCGCACCCAGCGCACCACGGAAGTGCGCGAGCGGAAAGCTGATTGGCTCTCGGGTGTCTGTCAACATTCTAAACAGTCCGGAGAGTCCGCCATCTTGTGTCTCTGTAGAATCGAGATACAAGAGGTGTTAAAAAAAAAGGGGGGAAATGTTTAAAAGGGGGCAGGGTAGACATCCCCTGACCCCCTAGGGGGGCCTAGAAGGACCCTGAAGGGCAAAAATATTTTTTTTTAAATATTGAAATTTTCGCGGGGTAAGCGCTGGGTGCGTTGCCATGTACGCTTCCGGGTACGCGTACCCTGAGCACACCACGGGGAAAAACAGTGAAAAAAATTAGAGCAAAATAGGAATTTAGAGTGCTTAGAGGTAGGGTAGCTCTGAAAAGAGATGTTGTGTTATGTGGGTGTTTCTTGGCCCTACAAGTAGGTACCGATGCAGAGTCTCAAATTCAAGAGGAAGACTCTATTCCCCTCATCTGTAAAATGTACACCATCTCTCCTAAAGATGCCTTGCATGTTGTAACGCAAGTTGTTGTGGTATATGGAACCCATACATAGTCTCTGAGGAAAGCAGAAACAGATTTATTCACATGTTTCCTTACTTTCTCAATCTGCGGACAATATTGGTTGGACCAGTTCCATTTTTGCCTTTGGCATATATTAGAAAATACCAAGGCAGTTTTTGGGAAAAGAGACATCAATTGCCCAAAGATGTCTTTTAAAAGCATTTCCAGACCTACCCCAGCCAAAGTGCCCAGGTCATTGCCACCACAGTGCACAATTATGAGGTCAGGGTGTGATAGATGCATAAAGGATTTTACCAATGGTATCAATTGGTGACATCTCAATCCTCTGTGGCCAATCCATACAATGTCCACATTTGGTAAATCAAGGTTGGAAATGCCTCTGTTACTTGCATATTTGTCACTCCAGTGAACAAAGCTATGACCCACAAACCAGACTTTTGGCATCTTGAAGGTAGATGTGCTTGTATTCAGATGAGTTGTGGAAATGAAATGGAAGTTTGAAAGTAGGAGTTAATGAAAAAAAGTGGTTGAGATGCAGTGCACTTGAAAAACAAGAAATGATTGGTGGTCTCTTAAAATTCACCACTGAAAATTAGGGTGCATGCTCTTGTTTTTTGAAAGAAGTAATTTTAATGGTTGAGAAGAAGTCATTGAAAGAAACATTGCACATGATTAGCTACTACATTGAGAGGTCAAACACCGTTGCTGGATTCTTTTGCAACATTATATGATGAACTTTTCAACTGTGTGCTGGGTTAGGTGGGAGTTACCATGGTAACAGGGTGTATGAGCACTGGGGGGGATGGATGAATATTATATGAGTTTCAAAGTGTTGAAATGTAGAACCAATTAAAATGTTAGTTTGGTTTTGAAATAGTTTGGGAAGAATTGTAATTGGTTAAGTTCAGGGATATGTCTGAAGAATTACAGGGAATCAGGGCCATTTGTGGTTGCAGTGTTTCAGGAGCATTTCAGAGATTCTGCTTAAGAAAATCTGGTGTGTGTGACTGACACTGTTCTAAATCTTCCAAAGCATTTTTAAAGGTGAGTAATGATTCTTTTAATAAAGATAGACTGGTGTATGCACTATGGGGAAGATTAAGAAGCATATTGTGCTTCTTTATTCTTGCATTGTGCATCATGTTTTTTTGTAATGCTGTTTAAAAATTGAACGGTGCCTATTGGAAATGTATTTTGGAAATGAGTTAGGTTTCTGCCTTGTTTTGTTGTGGTCATTTAAATGGGCTGTGCTCTGTGTTAAAAACAATTTACTATGGAAAATGTTTTCTGATAAAATGTCTGGCTTTTAAATTTTTGTCAAGGATTACACTGGGTGTTTGTGTGAAATAAGGAACTACATTTTCACATTTTTCAATAATGTCACCTGTGTCTGCTAAAGGTTTGCCTCTCTTAGCTTAAAGGGTACTCTGTGCCTGTGTCGCATGTCACTTTACACGTGCATAATCTCTCTTTTTCTGTGTGTCATTTCTCTCTTTGTGTGTGTGTCATGACATGTGTCTCATGTGCCTAAGATCACACTGTGAGTCAAGCTTGATTTTAAATGGATCTGGGTGAATAATTTGCTTAGTTGATGTGTTTACAAATATAGAAATATATGTATTTTTAAAGTCAGTTAGGCTTTAGCATATGTACTAGTAGGGAATCTTAGGCAGCATGTCTGTTAGGCCTCTTACTTCACAAATAGGCTCTAAGCTGTGCAATCAAGATCCAGGGTGTGCCGTTGAAATGAAAAAGGAATGTTATGTCTTGCTTATATATATATGTGGTCTGTTTTTTGCCAGTAGAGACAGTGAAATAGTATGAGCAGAGACACACATATTGCATGCAGAGACAGACATGGTAGATTACATGTAACATCCTGGTCATGTGCCTAAGATCACACTGTGAGTCAAGCTTGATTTTAAATAGATCTGGGTGAATAATTTGCTTAGTTGATGTGTTTAAAAATATAGAAATACATGTATTCTTAAAGTCAGTTAGGCTTTAGCATATGTACTAGTAGGGAATCTTAGGCAGCATGTCTGTTAGGCTGTTATTTCACAAATAGGCTCTAAGCTGTGCAATCAAGATCCAGGGTGTGCCGTTGTAATGAAAAAGGAATGTTATGTCTTGCTTATATATATGTGGTCTGTTTTTTGCCAGTAGACACAGTGAAATAGTATGAGCAAAGACACACATATTGCATGCAGAGACAGACATGGTAGATTACATGTAACATCTTGGTCATGTGCCTAAGATCACACTGTGAGTCAAGCTTGATTTTAAATGGATCTGGGTGAATCATTTGCTTAGTTGATGTGTTTAAAAATATGGAAATACATGTATTTTTAAAGTCAGTTAGGCTTTAGCATATGTACTAGTAGGGAATCTTAGGCAGCATGTCTGTTAGGCCTCTTACTTCACAAATAGGCTCTAAGCTGTTCAATCAAGATCCAGGGTGAGCTGTTGAAATGAAAAAGGAATGTTATGTCTTGCTTATATATATGTGGTCTGTTTTATGCCAGTAGACACAGTGAAATAGTATGAGCAGGGACACACATATTGCATGCAGAGACAGACATGGTAGATTACATGTAACATCCTGGTCATGTGCCTAAGATCACACTGTGATCAAGCTTGACTTTAAATGGATCTGGGTGAATAATTTGCTAAGTTGATGTGTTTTAAAATATGGAAATACATGTATTTTTAAAATCAGTTAGGCTTTAGCATATGTACTAGTAGGGAATCTTAGGCAGCATGTCTGTTAGGCCTCTTACTTCACAAATAGGCTCTAAGCTGTGCAATCAAGATCCAGAGTGTGCAGTTGAAATGAAAAAGGAATGTTATGTCTTGCTTGTATACATGTGGTCTTTGTTTTGCCAGTAGAGACAGTGAAATAGTATGAGCAGAGACACACATATTGCATGCAGAAACAGACATGGTAGATTACATGTAACATCCTGGTCATGTGCCTAAGATCACACTGTGAGTCAAGCTTGATTTTAAATGGATCTGGGTGAATATTTTGATGAGAGTTAGAGAGATGGAAACTGTGAGCAGACACAGGTGACATTATTGAAAAATGTGAAAATATAATTCCTTATTTCATACAGACACTCAGTGTGATCCTTGTCAAAAATGTTAAAGCCATACTTTTTACCATGAAACATTTACCAGAGTGAGATGAGACACACACAAACAGACAAATGACACATAAAAAAAGAGAGAGATGGTTCAGGCACAGAGTAAGATGACACACAGGCACAGAGTGAGGTGAGACACAGGCACAGAGTACCCTTTAAGCTTAGAGATGCAAACTGTGAGCAGACACAGGTGACATTATTGACAAATGAAAATATAATTCCTTATTTCATACAGAGAGTCAGTGTGATCCTTGTGAAAAATGTTAAAGCCATGCTTTTTACCATAAAACATTTACCAGAATGAGATGAGACAGACGCAAACAGACAAATGACACACACAAAGAGAGAGAGATGGGGCAGGCACAGAGTGAGCTGACACACAGGCACAGAGTGAGGTCAGACACAGGCACAAAGTACCCTTTAACCTTAGAAATGCAAACTGTGAGCAGACACAGGTGACATTATTGACAAATGTGAAAATATAATTTCTTATTTCATACAGACACTCAGTGTGATCCTTGTCAAAAATGTTAAAACTATGCTTTTTACTATAAAACATTTACCAGAATGAGATGTAACAGACGCAAACAGACAAATTACACACACAAAGAGAGAGAGATGGCGCAGGCACAGAGTGAGATGATACACAGGCACAGAGTTAGGTGAGACACAGGCTCAGAGTGAGGTGAGACACAGGCACAGAGTGAGATGAGGTACAGGCATAGAGTGAGATGAGACACGCAAAGAGAGAAATGACACACACAAAGAGAGAGATGGGGCAGGCACAGACTGAGATGAGACACAGGCACAGAGTGAGATGATACACAGGCACAGAGTGACATAAGACACAGGCACAGAGAGAGATGGTGCAGGCAGAGAGTAAGATTAATAATGAAACTGTACTGCACTGTTACTGTGACACAGTTGCTGTGGTATAAAGTAACTTATGTTGTAAACTAGTGTTTATATTGTTCACTTATTGTAATTGCTATGTAGTCTGTTTGTAGTGGTCTATAATATGTTATGTTTTCTTTACCACAGATTGTAATCATCTATAGAAAGATAAAAGAATATGCTGTCAAAGGAAAGACGTCAAAAGAAATATAAACAGGATTTAAGGGGGGGATAATATTGAAGGCACCTACCTGACTCCACACCGGGGGACACGGTTGCCACCACCGGCCAAGAGTAATTTCCTGCATTTTCATCGCGCCGCTGCCCCGGGACCACAATCCCCGGAAGCCTCAGCGGCAGCGCACACTTCTGACCACGCGCCAGCGCCAGGAGGCGCTTTAAATCTGTGCTGAGGTCGGCGGAGCAGGGGGATAATATTGAAGGCACCTACCTGACGCCACACCGGGGGACACGGGCGCCGCCACCAGCCAAGAGTCATTTCCTGCATTTTCATCACGCCGCCGCCCCGGGACCACAATCCCCGGAAGCCTCAGCTGCGGCGCACTCTTCTGAACACGCGCCAGCGCCAGGAGGCGCTTTAAATCTGCGCAGAGGTCGGCGGAGCAGGGGGGATAATATTGAAGGCACCTACCTGATGCCACTTCGGGGGACACGGGCGCCGCCACCGGCCAAGAGTCATTTCCTGCATTTTCATCGCACCGCCGCCCCGGGACCACAATCCACGAAAACCTGCCAGGAGGTGCTTTAAATCTGCGCTGAGGTCCGCTTCACGGGACGCCGGGCAAAGCCCGGGCAAAGGGCGGGCCCTCTGTGGCCCTCAGAGGCCGACGGAGGCTGGGCAGGGCCACCCCATTTGACTCTCGCCTGATTTACGCTGGAAAAAGGAGGTAAACCGAACTAACCCACCACAGCGACTGACTCTATCTACACTTTGGGTCACCCTAAAGAAGTACTTTCTGGTTATTAAGTTACGCACCCGACTAGCATAGGTGTCTGTTGTTGTTATATTCACACTGCTATACACTCAAAAGCAAACCACATTATGACTGATAAAGGGGTTCCTAAAAATATTATCTCTCAGGGGGGGCCACGGAAGGGGACTTTGGACAATTATTTAACTAGGGCAACATCGGCAATCGAATGCGAAATAGAGTGAGCTGAACAAAGTCTCTCTATAGAATCCACATCTAGTATCCAATCTCCTCTGGTGGCAGGAGACCAAACTCAAAATTCCACATTACTGGAGGAATTAAATCAGATCTGCAAGACTGTATATACCAATGTAGAAGAGGGAAACGAGCAAACCGGTGCTCCTACATGTGTAATGAGAAACACAAGTCCCCAGCTTAACACACCATCCCAATTAAATGTAAGCCAAATTGGTTCCCCCCCTTTATTATCAGCTAAAGGGCTGACAAAAGAATCCACGCTTACAGAGGGGATATCTTCCAACTATGGCAACATGCAAAGAAAGCTTAAACAAATAGATCTACCGCCGGAAGCGGCACCATTTGAGTGCATCCTCTCAGGCGTCCCTGAACTTACTAATGGCAAAATCGAAGGACAACTGGAATTGGTAAACAAGGTATCTTTCTGGCTAACCAAAACCAGACCCCTTTCACCAAACATCGATGGAAAAATCTTAAATTTCAGAAGGGTGGGGTGGTTAGGATCCCTCCCGAAAGATATTCCTGGAGACCTGGTTATAGTAAATTTTAGGGATCCCCATGTCGTCCCATATCTGCAAAGTTGGCAGCCACAAATGTGTGACGGCCCAATAGTAACTTGGGAACTGTGCGACTTTTACCCTAGAACCACATACCTGCCCCCTGCAAGATCAAATGTAGAAAAGAACCACTGCATGGGTAGCAGAGGCCCTGTATCTAGTAGCTACAATATACCCATTCACAATAGATTTGCTTTATTCTCTGTTATAGATCTGGTATATTGACTTGTTATTCCGATTTCTGAATGGTTTGTTAATAATGATAATGACAACCACCCATCCTAAGCCCGGGGATGGTCCTTACTAAAGTAAGCATCTATGCATTTGCTTTTTTTGCACATTCTGAAATCTATTTGTTTTTAATCTTGTCACCATAAATTGTTCAAATTAAACAATACTACATGCAATGCTGCTGCGAGTCTACCTTTGCTGCTGGGGTTTCTTTATGATGAATTGTATTAATGATTTTTATTAGTATAATGAATTTGCTCCTAGAAAGTTTGTATAGGGAGTTCATTTTATCTTAACTGATAATGACTTTTAAAATGTTCTTTTATGGCTTTCTTCGAAAACGGAATAAAGATAATTTTGAGTTTGAAGTCCAAGAAAACAGAAATACAAGACTCATCCAAAACACAATCTTCAGTGAAAAAAAAGAATGCTCCTGGTAAGCAAACTAATGACTTTTTAAGGAAGTTATTGAAATGTAAAAAAAAAAGATGTTGTTTTAAAGAAGAATAACCCATCTCTAAATAGAAAGAAAAAATTGTGCCCCTCAAAAAATGTTAGACCGGTAGAAGGAGATGATATTGTCTATAGCAATAGAAGGAGAAATCCATTTATTTAAATTTGTAGACAAATGTTTTATAACAGAATAGTTTCAAATGTATTAAAAAATGTAAAGATGTATCAAAAAAAGACTGCTTTTTACAAGAAAAAAAAACATAGTGAAGATTGTGAATGAAGCATTTACAGTGAAAAATAAATTATATTGTTCAGTAATCAATAGAATTTGTACACTAGATAAGGTAATTAATGTGTTCAAATCAAAATGTAAGTGGAAAAGAGTAATTAACTAATTTTTGTGATGCTTTTTCTGGAGAATGGAAGCATAGTTCAAGTTGTGAGCCATTTTTTAATGAAGAAAGTTACTTTCAGGATAATGATTTGGTGCATGCAGTTGACACCAGTGGTCGAGCATATGAGGTGAAGGACGGTTGTCCGGTTGAAAAAGAAAAAATTGTGCCTAGAAATACAGAAGAGGTGTTAGCTGATGAAGTTTTAGGGAGATGTCCTAAGGCTCCAGTGTATACTTGGAATTGTAGTAGTATTTGTAGTGTGCAACAGGATTAAATTGATTTGTTTCTCAGTTTCTTACGGACATATACTAAGAAAAGTCTAAAACAAAAAATGAACATTTTGCAAGAGTTAGATCCTTGTAGAGTGAGAGAAAAAACAGGTTTGCATGTGCATTCACTGGCTTGTCTTTCAAGAAAAGTATGTCAGAGTGTTTTTTCACCATTTGAGGATGTTAGCAGTGCATCATAATAAAGTGAGGAAATTAGTGGGAAAGTTGTATTATGCAAAAAGTCCAGCACTTAAGCTAAAACAGTTAAACAGTGCTCTTTTGCATGGAACTGAATTAGATGTGAAGAACATTTGTGAAGAAATTGAGTTTTGTTACTTTGGTGAAAAAGAGGACAGGGCAGAAACTGATACAGCAATAGAAGGTAATGTGGAAGAGAATGTAGAGATTTTAAGTACAGAAAAATTTGGCCATGAAATTACAAAGTTTAAGGTCAATTTAAGTAAAACGCCTAATTTTACTTGTGTGTGTTGTCGACGAACTCATTATAAGAATCAGACTAGATTCGTTGATTTATATGTCAAAAGTGAAATAGAAAATAATAATGAGTGGAAGGATTTTGCAACTTATTTGTTGGTAGAATTTTTTTTTGATTTGGGTTCTGATCAACGTATTTGTAAATATTGTTATAATAAATTAAATGAGAACAGAATGCCTCCTAGAGCTGTTCATAATATTCTGAAGTTGGTAGACATTCCTTCTGAATTGATGGATTTAAATACCTATGAGTCTATTCTGATTCAATGTGTGCATCCTTTTCAGGCTATTGTTCGCATGGAGCCTAAGACACGGAAATTGCCTCCTTCAGATTTACAGAGAGGATTAAAGGTAAGAGTTGTTTATTTGCCTATACCTTTTAAGAAAAATATTGATACAATTGGTGTAGAAAAAGTAGAAGAGGAACCTCTGGTTATTCTAGTTAATGGTGTTCCGACAAAGAGTAAGAAAATCTGGCAAGAATTAGTGGATGTTAGGAAAGTCAAAAAGGCAACGTTGTATTTGGTAAAAAATAATCACCACTACAAAAATGCATATGTAGGAGAAAAGGAAACAACTGTAGAAGAGGACAGTGATTTCTCAGCTGGGCAAATTGAAAAAGTTGATGTCTCTAGAAGTGAAGAAATGTATGAACATTATAGTGTTCATCCATTGCATTCCAAAGAAGTAATGGGGAATGCTATTGACTTGTTTCAAATGAAAGAAGCAAAAGGAAGTCCCATTAGTGTATGGGGAGAAAGTTTGGAAGCTCGTTGTTTTCCACAGTTATTTCCAACAGGTGAAGGTAGACGATATGATGACGACCTGTTCAAATTCCTGCATCTGAATACCGGACTTTAAGATTATATGCAGAAGATCCAAGGTTTCGTCAATGCATTCCATATTTGTTCCATCTACTGTTTGAGATTGACTTGTCTGGACTTTCTTATGCAGTGAACCATATACTGAAAAGTGGAGTACATCTACAAAATCTTTCGGCAAGGGACTTTATGGATAAAGTGAAACTGCAAGACAGTGTTTTGGAATCTCAGCTAACTAATCTCATGGCATGTCAGCGTGGTACTAACGAGAATTGGTACCGTCGTCATGGGGAATTGAAAAGTATGCTAAGAAACTTAGGAACTCCTTCATGGTTCCTCACTCTTAGCTGTGCTGAGTATGCTTGGGAAGACTTACTTGAATTTCTACGAGAGGCAAATAAAAACATTGAAAATATTGAATACAAGACACCTGGAGAACTGTGCTCTTTGGATCCAGTTAATGTATGCAGGTATTTCAATCATAGGTTTGAAGCTATGATGTCTTTTATTACAAACAAAAAAATTCCTCCGCTTGGAGAGGTTTTGGATTTCTTTTGGAGAAAGGAGTATCAAGCAAGAGGTGCTCCTCACATACATATGCTGCTATGGATTAAAGATGCACCAAAATTTGGAACAGATTCAGATGAGAAAGTGATGAGTTTCATTGAGCAGTATTCTACATGTGCTATTCCGAAAAGTACAGAAGAAAACAATTTAAGACATCAAGTTTTACGCTTTCAAACCCATCGTTGTGGAAAATACTGTTGTCGAAAATACAAATCCAAGGACAAGTTCTACACAAAATGTCGTTTTGCATTTCCACGTCCAGTAACATCGAAAGGAAGAGTGAACAATTTAATGTCTTCTCTGCGACATACTGTGACAAGAAAGTCACCTAAAAATACATACAACCTAAGAAGAAATGAGGAGTCCAAATACATAAATGACTACAACCCAGTCATTTTGTCCATGTGGAATGCTAACATGGATATTCAATATGTTGCTGACAACTCTATTGCTGTGGCTCGATATGTGACGTCTTACATCACAAAATCAGAAAAGACGGAACTGAAGGAAATGTGGGAGGACATTTCACATGAAAAGAGTCTAAGCAAGAAATTATACAGTTACAGTCTGAAGATGTTGTCGCATCGAGAAATTGGAGCATATGAATGTTCTGATCGGTTATCATCAGCAAGTCTATATGCCAAATCTAGAACCATCATTTGGGTTGAGTCTAGGTCTTGCTGCAACACGAAACCGAGTTTTGAAATCTATACAAGAAATAGAGTATTTGGCGGAAAAAGAACCAACCAGTACAGATATTTTGAAGACAAACATGTTGGATACATACTATCCAAATAGAAGTAGTCATCTTGAGAACGTTTGTCTCTATGAAGTTCTGCAAACCTATACTTTTAAGAGGAACGTCACAGAAGATATCAATAAAGGTGTATATGCTGTAATTGGATGTGAAGGCTGTCTGGTGAAACAAAGAAAAGGCCATTTAATTAATCATCGAAAACTGAGTTGTGAATCTTCAGACAAAAGGGAATTTTACTATTTAGCTCTTTTGCAACTCTTTAAGCCATGCCGTACAGAAGAGGAACTACTTGGAGATTTTCTCACTTATGAAGATTTGTTCAATGCAACCAAGGATACCATAGAATGTCCTGTTTTTTCAAATTATCTGCAAATGTTGAACGAGGAAATACAGCAAGAAGCTACAATTGCAGCAGAGATTGCTAGAGACAGTTCTCAAGACAGTCAGAGTTCTGCTTCATTGAGTCAGGATCCACTAGGAGGACCAATTATACAAAATGAAGCTGCCACTGCCATGAATGAAGTGGAAAGAGCTATGGAACAAGCTCAGGAGGATGTAGTTAACTTAGAAGATTTGGAAAAAGAACTAAACGTTGAGCAGAGACAAATATATGACGAAGTCACAGAACAGATTGAGCATGGTTTATGTCATGAGAAAAAAGAGTGCTTATGTACATCATTTATACCTGTCCGACTGTACGTGAGTGGAGAAGCAGGAACTGGAAAAAGTTTTCTGATTAAAGCAATTGCAACGTATCTGCAGAAAAGAACGGAGTCATCGCTGTCTTGTGTTGTTACCGCTCCAACTGGGTTGGCAGCACATAACATTAAAGGGATTACTTTACATCGCTTATTGATGCTGCCAGTAGAGCATGATAATAAATTACAATACCACAAGCTATCTGGAGAAGCTTGTTGTGAAGTTTCAAGAGTCCTAAAGAAAATGAAACTTCTTATCATTGATGTGGTAAGCATGGTATCAAATGTAATGTTTGCTTTTGTGCATTTAAGAATGCAGGAAATTCTTAAAACAGAGTATGATGTGTTATTTGGAGGCAATGGCATCATTGTTTTTGGAGATCTACTGCAGATAACTCCAATGAAAGGACAACCAGTGTTTAAAATGCTTACACATGAAGATACCAGGAAGTGCCTAGGAAGCATTGGAAATGTTAACGTATGGTTACATTTCAAATATGCAGAACTGCTTCAAAATATGTGACAAGCAAAGGATGAAGATTATAAAAATATTCTACAAGATGTAAGAATTGGAAAACTAACTAAGCATGGCAAAGAAGCTTTACATGGACGATTAATTTCAAATTTGTTTCCAAATGAAAATATTGTCCCAGAGAATATTTTTAGGAAAATTCCTGAAAACAAATCTGTTATATGCTTGATGCCAACTCTGAAAGAATGTTCAATCTTCAACAACAAAATGTTACAGTTAGAAAATCAACAGATTGTGGAACTCGAAGCTATTGATAAAATAGAGCATGAACTAGCAACTATTATTTTGTCAGAAAAGTTGAAATCAAAATTGGATTCTTTAGAGAACACAATATCTAAAACTGCTGGTATGGAAAAGACTCTGTATATATCTTTAAATTGTCATATAATTTTACGATGGAATTTACATGTGGAAAGAGGTTTAATAAATGGAGCAATGGGTCTTGTTGTTGATTTCGTGAATTACCGAAATAGAGATGGAATTGAATTTCTAAAAATTGAATTTGATGGTATTGAAGAAGTACAACAAATCAGTTGTTGTTCTACTCGATTTTTGCTTGTGAAAGATTTATATGTCCGCCGAAAACAGTTTCCTGTTTCTTTGGCATATGCAGTGACTATTCATAAATCTCAAGGTTTAAGTGTAGATAGTGCTTTGGTGAATATTGGAAGTTCTGTGTTCAAGGAGATACAAAAGGGGATGATGGACGGAGCGTTTGAGCAAATCAAACACTCACCCCCAGTCAACTGATCTGGGTTTAATCCATCACCATTCTTTAGCCCACTCAGCCACCCCATTTCAGACATGGCCTTATGCAAATCAGTCTGACCCTGTGCCTCATGGGAACAGTCCAGCCCGAACTGCCAAGCCATGTCTTCCATGGACCGGAAACAAGCATCCTGGGACCGGTTTCGGATTCATAATCCTCATCAGCCAGGCTATCTTGAATCCAGTGGCCAAGTGAGCAAGGGACTCACGTCTGAGCATACCCTGCCACACTTAGGGCGAACAAAGCGATACAAAAGGGGATGATGGACGGATTGTTTGAGCAAATCAAACACTCACCCCCAGTCAACTGATCTGGGTTTAATCCATCACCATTCTTTAGCCCACTCAGCCACCCCATTTCAGACATGGCCTTATGCAAATCAGTCTGACCCTGTGCCTCATGGGAACAGTCCAGCCCGAACTGCCAAGCCATGCCAATACCTTAATAAAGCATGCTTTAAGCACGCAGTCCAAACCTCAACCGCACCTTGACCACACATGCCTTTACCATGCTATTTTGTGGTAAAGTCATGTTTGATAAATGGGCTTGTATTGTAAAGATGACACTCCTACGCTTCTGCCCTAAAGACACCCTGAATGTAAAATCTCTACTTTCCGCTTACCCTAACTTAACTGCCCCCTCGACCTGCAAACTGCCCCTATCCTTTCCTCTACCATGAGCCCTTCAACTCATCCCCTCAAAACTACTCTGGATCCCAGCCTACTCCCTGAGCCCTAAAATATCCCCCAACACTTAAAACCTAACCCCATCTACCCCCGCCCCAGCCCAACTGCCCCCTCTGCCTTAAAACTGCCCCTTTCCTGTCCTGCCCCGAGCCCTAAAACTCCTCACCCCCACCCTGAAAACTACCATGACCACCCAACCCCCAAACTACCCCCAACCCAAATATTCTACCACCACCTCCTTCTCCTGCTTGGAGCCCTAAAATTCCCCACCCCAGCCTTGAAAACTACCCTGACCCCTCTCAGCTCTGAAAACCAACCCACAACCCCTGCAAACTACCCTCAACCCCTCAAAACCCACCTTACCTCTGCTCCTCATCCTGATCCTTCTTCTTCCTGCTCTTTTGCCCGGCAGCAGCAGCAGCAACTAGACCGCACATATGCCTTAACCACGAATATGCGTGAATAAGGCATATTTATGGTTTAGACGTGCATGATTCCGCCTGAATGGTCAGCCCCACGTAGCCCATGCTGTGTGGTGAAGGCTGTTTCCCTAGCATCACAAGTTGGGCATTGATTGAATCCCAAGATTTTAAATTTTCTTGAGCAATCACATTTCAATTTTACTTTGGGTACCTCTGTAAGCCTCATCCTATTCTTCCATTGAGAACAGTGTGTGTGGGTGATTCCATCCTGATAATATCCACTTTGTTTTTTACTCTTGCCAACGGGACCCAACTTTACATTGAATGGTAATTTTTCTCTCTTCTATGTTGAATATTTTTCCCTGTACAGAATCTCTTTCCTTTATACCCCCACCAAATCTGGGCATGACCCATTCCCCTTTACACCCTTAAAATGGATTCATGCCACTTCTTGGCATGAGTAAAAATGCTACTGCCAATCCAGTTGAGTGTATGAAGCCCACAAACATACATGCTTGTGAGTGATCACAAACTTCCAATGCTAACCTTGCCTTGGCACACCAATTTTCCTATCCCATGATTGGAATTTATGCTTGCGGAGATCTCCACCACTGTGGATATGTCCACATATATAAATGGAAAAACAGTGTTTACAATGTTGTTGGTACAACTTGATGCCATTACAATACAGTCAGTACAGCAACAGCGTTGTTACCACCCATACCATTACAACGCAAGTCATTACATCAACTTGCTGTAGGGGGCTTTAGGTGTTGGATATGCAATCCAACACCTTCCCTACTGTTGTACGGACTGGAGTTGGAATAGTAAATTATATTATTCCAAACTCAAGCGCCCTATACATTAAGTGGTTGTAATGGTACGTGTGGTAACGGTAAATGACCTTTACATTGCGGTGATTACACCACGATGCCATTACAACGCAGTCGTTACAACGACCGTGTTGTTAACACGCAATGTCATTACTACGCAAGTCAATACATCGACTTGCAGTAGATGGCGTGCTAAGATTGGAAATAATACAGTTTACAATTCCAACACCTTCCCTACTGTTGCGTAGGCTGGAGTTGGAATAGTAAGCTATATATTTCTAATGACAGCGCACCATATATTGCAAGTCGATGTAATGACTTGCGTAGTAATGGCATTGCATGGTAACAACGCAGTTGTTGTAACAACCGCGTTGTAATGCCATGCGATGGTTTGACCCGCATAGTGACAAGTCATATTCGAGGTAACAACATGGTCGTTGTACTGATGAGTTGTAAAGGCATGCATTGTAAACACATGCTTTGCAACGTCATATATTCATATAAACTAGCGTATGTCAGCCAGGAAACCCTACGTAAATTCATGAGAGGTGGAAAACAAATAAAAAGGTAAAAATAGTCAGAAACGTAAGATTAAAACCAATGTTGCTCCTTTGAATGTCTCTAGATCTAACAACCATAAACATCAATACCTGTAGTAGACCAATCTCTTTAACTCACCCTAGAGTATATAAGGCACTACTTTATATGTGCAAAGTGATACAATGGGTTCATGATCATACCTCCATAAATTCAATTCTTTCCAAAATGCTAAATCTTGATGATAGCAGTTCCTTACCTGCGGATGTTCTGACAACAGATTAGATGCACTGACACATTGATTCCTTCTATCTGAATAATTTTACAGTAAAATCCTCCAAAAAATGATCTGGCGTAGTGGGATAAATAGAGTACTCTTGGTGTAAAGACGTGAAGGCAAACTTTTGACATGCGAATGTGCAATTTTGACAAATATCACTAGAAGCAATCTACTTATAAGACTAGGCAATGCATTGTTAGCCAGTAAATAAACTTGCGACTATGACTCCTTCGCAGGGGGGACGGAGCAGTGAAGGTGACAATTTGAATGTCATTGAAGTTGCACTTAAGGGTGCCTACACCCTATAAATCTATTGTTAGTGTATGTAATAACAATTTAGAAACTGAGGGAAAGTCAAGAATATGGATGTGAAAATAATAATGTTACCTCATTGTTTTTAATGGAAGGTGATTTTACGTCATCTGTATCATGTTTCTCTGTATAAAGGGCTGGCTTAAATATTGATGAAATGCTGAAATTTATAGTGATTGCTAACATAACTACGAACAGCACCTTACGCAAGCCAAAAATGGGAAGTGCATCAATATATTAATTTATGTAGGTTGATAGACTAAGCATTGCATAATGTTGTTACCAGCTGGCAATGTTGTCCCAAGAGAAGCTTGATATTGTTTGTGACCGTTAGATGAAAAGTTAGTAGTTTGGAAATGGAGGAAGTACTTATGGAGTTTGTTCACACAATTGGAGCATGACTAAGCAATTGCTCATTGTGTTTCCAAAAGCAGAGAATGTGTATTATAAGGAGATCCTGACCCCCTAAATGCACTAAGCTTAGAAGGCATGTATTAGGGAGTGCATGTGTAAATATATTTATGCCATTGTTTCACGAATATTCAACATGTAATATTGCTAGTTGATTTCTTTTGCACAAACCCAGACAGAAGACAGCAGAGTTCTGTACATGGTCAAAGACAAGCATGACGGCAATGAGTAATAGGAAATTGTGATTTAGTGCTTTTAAATGAGGTGGGACTTCATTTCTTTCCTAAATTGGAAAATATTTAGGCTCAGTCATGATGGGTAGGAGGATATAGTTCAAGATCCTGAGTGCATAGATGGAAATGATTTGATGCCTGATTTTTATCTTGTGTACAAATTTTAATCTGCAGTCTGATGAAGTTAAAGCTGTGGGTGTGCTGATAACCACCAGAGCAGGTGAACGTGGCTGCAAGATAAGAGTGGGTAATCGTTACGATGACTTTGTAAATGATGTAGATAATTTGGAAGATTGTGCAGGCCAGCAAGATGGAGTTCCATCAGGATGAGGGTAATGTAATCATATTTCTTCAGGCCCTGGATATGACATGCTATAGTATGCAGAATGCCCTTTTGGGGTACCAGTAAAGAATCTGCAAGGCCATGGAGCAGGGCACTGCCAACATCCAGATACAATAGTACAAGGGCTTCAACAGCAGCTCTGAAGTTACTTTTTGGGACAACTGGAGCTGGCAACAAACATTCTTTGTTTTTTAAGCAATGTGTTCCACGGTGGTGCAGTTGGTGTCCAAGGTGAATCCAAGTAACTGCATTCATTGAAAGTTCTGGTTCCAAACCATCAAGGTTTGTGTTCCTGAGCATGGTTTGTACTATCAGTTAGTTGTTCTTGTCAAACAAAATGTATTTGATGTTGGGTGGGTTGATCCCTAGGTAGGCTTTAAATATCCAGGACTGTATAAGAAGTAGGCAGTGTTTGAGCTGTTAGTTCTCTGGAACAGTGGAGATAATCAGATAGAATTGGGTAATATCAGAATATTGGTAAATCATCTGGATGCATTATTAAAAGTAAATAATGTTAAATTTGCCTTGGAGCAAGATAAAAAGTTAATATTTGGACTTTTAAAAACATGTACTACAAATCCAATTAATTGATCAAGTCCGATTTTTACTAAATATTTTACAAAATGTACATTTACAAAGTCACCTTTTGCAAGCCTAAAGCCTCTGCATACTTCCATTTTGAGATGTAAATTGGTTCCCAGAGCTGAGACAATGGCCTTGGGTGCTGGAAGAGGTTGATTTTCCCATCACAAGGTGGCATGGAGATTGTGCCCTTGCATATCTGCTAAGAATGACTACCCTGTCACTGGTAGATGTAGCTCACACATAGGCTTTCCTCCCTTTTGTCTTCAGCCAGCCAGGCTCCAATCTCAGTGGGAGAAGAGGTGCTCTCGGAACCAGTTTGAGTGACCACAGAGGAGGGTTACTCATTTTGATAGACACACCGCTAGGGTGGACACAGGAGCTCTGAATAGGAAAATAAATATTCTGCCATGCTGGATTTAGGGTAGGAGGGGAATTCTGGGATTGTGCTTGCAATAAGGCGCACAAGAACTCCTGTCAAAGTGGGGAGAGTTACCTCAGGGTCCTTTTTGCTTTGGTTACGGAGGTGTCAGGAGTTATCCCACTCAGCCTAGGACCAGGCATAAATGTGGCACCCCTGGATACCTTCCTCAGAATATTACTGAAGCTGTGCAAGACAGAAGAAGCAGTGCACTTTCTCTTGATACTTGTGAGTAAAACCCTAAGGGATTGGCCTCCTCCCACTTGTACTCATGATAAAGAAGTGGACTCCAAGAATGAGTTGGCTGACCTCTTTTCAAGCTCCAGGGAACCAAAGCTGCCAGAATCCTACTTTCCTGGAAATGTCCCAGCTGACCAGTTTGAGCCCTGCTCTGTCTTTTGACTGCTGCCTTAGACATCAATGAACCCATTGACAACCTGTTACAATCCAAGAACTGTTTCTAAAAGAAGAAGATAACTTTGACAAGGATGAACCAAGTTCCTCTATCCTACCGGCAATTGACCACAGTCAGTCTTAATCTCTAACTTTTCCCTGGGCTAGCATGACCAGTTGTCCGCAGTTGGCACATTCTGCTTCTTGGCACTATTTTATATTTGAACATTTTAAAATTCTTATCTCTGGTTACTCTGATTAGGTTTTGTTGTTTTGTGTAATTTTCTTTACAACAATTGTATCTATTTTTTTAATAAAAGTGGGATATTTATTGTATTGTGTTTTGACTGTATTGGTACTTTTAAATGCTTGAAACATTTTCTTAACATAACCCTGTTTGCTTTGTACCACAGGTGTCAGGGGTTGAGCTCAGTTTCGAATTTCTGAAACATTTACTGGACTGAAAAAGAATAGTGACAATATAACTTGTTGTGGACTACCATCCACCCTAACTAATAATACGCTTTTTCACTTTGCTTCTTGTATTGAATATAATAATATGGGCAATTGTTTTGACAAGAAATGCTGTACTGTGATCACACTTCTTAGAGGTTTGTTCTGACACTAACAGATTCATAGATATTTAAGAGAGAATAGGCAGGATAAATACAGGTTGAAGTTTCTGTTAACAACAGATGGTGAAGTAGTCTGGTGGTGAGAAGGAAGAGCTAATTCCGAGGATGAGTGCTGCATTTCTTTCATTTCTGAAAAGTTATTTGAAGAAGTGCAATCCCGGGGATAAAGATGTTTGGAATTAACCCGTTAACCGCGGCCGTTTTTTTGCGGTAGTGAGGCCATTTTAAAGAACAGGCGGGGCTACGTCTGCCGTTGAACGTGCGCAGCACCAACCAGGTAGTGCTCCGAACATTCAACGGCCGACGGCAGCACTTAACGGGTTAAAAAAAGACATTTGGGGGAGAAAAGATCAAACCCTTTATTTCATAAGAGGCCCTGCAAATGTCAATAACTAAAACTTTTAATAAAAGGCATAAAAACCTCTAAATCTGCAGAGGCCGTTACATGGAGTTACAAGAAACACTCGATTCCGAGATCCAAGAGAACAGTAGGCATCCAGACATTTATTATATCAAATGTTCCATAGAAAAGCAATGTTAAGGAAAGTCAAATGCAAAAAACGTGAAGCTGTTTAATATGATTAGGGCATTCGCTAAATCTGTTTTAGAAAAGCGATATTGTTTTCCAAGTCGGTGTAATACTCTTGGGGCCATATGTATCAACACATTTCCCCATAGACACAGAATGGGCAAAACCCTTTGATACATCTGGCCCTTGGTGCCTTCCAGCAATCCGCTCTACATTCATTGAAATGATCAGTGGGGCAGCTGCATGGAATCCTGTAAGATTCCCACCTGACATGGTCTTGTTATCGTGAAACTTCAGCAAAGCCAAAAGCAATCCATACATCACTACCAAACCAGCAGGATTCAGGGTGTGTGACAGCCGTTTGCAGTAGGGGTGGTGCAGCACGCCCTAAAAACAAGCTTTAGTTCAGAAAGTGAATGAGCAACAAAGAAGAAATTAAAATGTGTTTTGTCTTTTCCTATCTGCTATGCATTAAAGAAAAAGAGGTAGAATGTAAGGCTATGTGTTTTGTCAAATTGCTGCTTATTCTTTTAACATGGGTATTGATGTTTCTGTGCAATACCGCACCATGCTTTAATAATGTAAGTGTGACAGTGCGCCCCATAAAAAAAAGTATATACACTACAGGGCATATTAGCAACAAATAGCGATAATTATCGCTAGATGTGCTTTGCGCATTTTTTTTTTTTTGCCGGCTATCGCCGGATATTATCACAGAGATAACGTGCTATTAGCAATGTTTATCTCTAATGCGATAAAATATCAGGCGATAGCGGTTCAATGCGTGAATATCGCTGGAAATCCAGCGATATTCAGGCATCTTTGTCAATGGGGTCTTAACCTGAATATCCACCTCCCATTGAATATACAGGTTAAGAAGTGGTCTGAGCAGGCAGTAGGTTTTGGCGATAATCACGCTTAGTGCGAGTTTTTTTTATCGCTTTGCCTGGCTTTCTAATAGGCTATAACTGTGTTAGCGACTGTTCCCAGTTGCTAACAGGTTGGGTATGCCCACTTTGCATGTCATTAGCGATAAATATCGATGACATGCAAAGCGGGCCCCAAACCTGCAGCTATCGCCTACAAAGCGACAGCTTGCTAATAGGGCAATAAAAATATAACCGCTTTCGGGGGGAAAAAGTCAGATAAAGCGGCGATATCGCCCTTGCTAATATGCTTCTGCATCCGTTAGCCTCTTCAGCTGCATAGGTGTTGTTGATTTGCTCCACTTTCTCTTAGGGTGTTGCTTGAATTTTTCATAATCCCTAAAACTTCAGTGACGTAATACTGATGACACCACCCCCACTCTGAAAATTGTTCCAATACCATTTGAATGCGACATAAAGTCAAAGGAAATCACCAATCATTACATTTTAGAATTGAAATCTTTGTGTTGGCCATTTGGAGGGTCTGGGTGGGGCACAGTTGCTACCACACATGTACCCATGGAAGGTAGGCCATACTTGGACTGGAGATGTAGTTCCCGAAGGATACGATTCACTCGCCCGATGTAGCACAGTTCGAAGCAACAGTTGTTGCTGCAGTCTGTTTATGTGTAGCAGTACAGAGGGCCCCATAGCTGTTTCAGCCCTGTCATCAAGTGTGTGTGGATTTCTAAAATGAGGTCAATACAGAGGTACCCCATTCTGAAATACATTGCGCTCCTGACGAATCCCAGCATGATATGACACGTGGCTCTGTGTGTTTCCACTTTCTGTCGCACATTTGGGACATTATAAAAATAGTCTGGAAACATATTTATTTAGTGTATTTTGATATCGCGCACAGATACCCCAACGGGGTGTCCCGGCGCTCCTGTGTGATTACATACTGTCTGAGATGTTTATTAAAGAAAAGAAGATCAGCAGAACAAGTAAGTTTTTATGGCTCTCCGGAAAGGTTGTTCATCCTGAATCAACCGGATGGCATTTGGTAGCTTATTCCAGAGTGTCGAAGTCAACACTGGGAAAGTTTTCCCGCCTGAGCGAGTTTTCCTAAATCTGAGAACAGTGAGGAGATTTTTTGAGGAGGAGCGAAGGGTCCTAATGTTGTTGTAAGGAATCAAGCAGGTGCAAAGATAAGCAGAGCCCTTGCCTCTCAAAGCCCGATGGGCTAATACCAGAGCCTTGAATTCTGCCCTTTTATGTATTGGCAGGCAATGAAGTTCACGACGGTGGGGAGAAATGTGCTCACGTAAAAGAATACCACCAACCAGTCGGACCGCAGCATTCTGGACTGTCTGAAGGCGATGACAAAGACCCACAGACAGGCCAGTGTACAGGCCATTAGCGTAGTCCAGGTGCGAAGTAATTAACGCCTGGACTACGATCTTCCTGGTGTTGCTGGGCAGAAAATGGATGAACTTTTTTACCATTCTAATCTTGGCGAGGCAAGCTGCGGAGACTGTGTGAACTTGATGGTGGAGTGTGAGGTTGGAGTCCCATCTGACCCCTAAATTTTCTACAGAATCTTTGGGCAGAGAGGGGGCACTCAGATCGAGAGGCCACCAGATGTTGGGGTCAAGTGGAGTCGGCTGGTGGAAATAGAGTACCTCCGTTTTTCCTGCATTTAGCCTTAGAAAATTGTTGTCCATCCACTAGGCAATTGTGCGGAGGCAGTTTTTTAGGGGATCAAAGGTTGTGGGGGTGATACTGTTAAATGAACACAAGAGTTGGATATCATCGGCGTAAGAGGTGGCCTTCATACCAGTTTGGGCGATGATATCAAAAAGGGGTGAGAAGTAAACATTAAATAAGAGGGGACTCAGCGAGGAGCCCTGAGGGACTCCCCACCGAAGCGGACGGCTTTCTGAGGTGAATGGGGGAATGAACACTGCCTGGGTCCAGTTGGATAAAAAAGATGAAATCCATTTTAAGGCCGTACCCTGGATACCCTTAGATTGGAGGCATTCTAGGAGGAGGGGGTGGGAGACGGTGTCAAATGCTGCTGACAAATCCAGCAGCACCAACACCGCTCTTGATCCCTCGTCCATCCTCCATCGCACTGCATCTGCCATCTCAATTAGTGCAGACTCAGTACTGTATCCTGGCCTAAAGCCATGCTGAGAGTCATGGTAAGCACCTGATGTTTCTAAAAAACCCGCTAATTGTTGTTGAGCGAGTCTTTCGAGCACTTTAGCGGGGGCTGGTAACAAAGAAATAGGCCTGTAGTTGGAGGGTTCATTTAGGTTGGCGTTAGCTTTCTTTATTATGGGGACTAGTCGCGCATGCTTCCAGGAGTCTGGGAATACTCCCATCTGTAAAGAGTCATTCCAGATCCCATTCAGGGTGTGGTTAAGAATGGGGGCTAAGGACTTATATTGCTTAGCAGGCCATGGGTCAAGAGGAGAGCCGGATTTGCTTTTAAGAAGTTCTGTAAGAGATTGTTCCATGGTAATCTCTGCAAAGTCGGAGAACGAACACTCAGGGCCAGGAATAGGGGGGTTGAAGGGGCTATTGTTTACGTGAGTATTACTAGGAAAGGAGTCATGAATTATGGCTATTTTATTTTCAAAAAAAGCAGAAAGACTATCACAAAGAGTCTGTGATACCACTGGCGGGCGTTTTAAAGCTAAAGGGTCCGTGAAAGATCTAACTGTGTCAAATATTTCCCTAGATGATCCTTGTAAACGGTTGATTTTTTCTTCAAGAAAAATTCTTTTATGTTCAATGATCTTCTGCCTATAATTTTTTAAGGCAGCCTTATACAGAGATTTGCGATCAGGTGAGAAGGTTATTCTCCAACGTCTCTCAAGGCGTTTACATTCTGATTTAAGCTTAGGACATAGGATGGTGGGACCTTTGCTATTTTCAGTTGAATTTGAAAATCTGCTTGCCACTGTATAATAACTGTCCACAAGAACACCTTTTGCAGAACCCCGACGAAATCACATTACAATATGGCTACTCCAAAATGTTTAGGAAAAGGATTGACACGCCACTGAAAGAAGAATCTAGCATATAACTCAAAACTGCATACCTTTTCCGCATTATCATTTTCGTGTTTGAAGAACAAATCAGTACAACATATTCATAAATCAAGCTTTGTTTCAAAATGTTATAGAAAGAAAACAGGTTTCCATGTTCTCCTTATTGCCATCTCTACTTTGTGAATTCAATGATCATTGTTTGGGAAACCGTTGTCCGTAAACACTGGTTGATGATTGGCTAGCTCTCTAGAAATGTATAGCAGCTTTCGGTTCACCCATAGTTTTATAACTGTATTCCAAACAAATTGCATGCAAGTAGATGCCACCAAATAGAAGAGTGACCTGCAAAAAGTGGTGAAAAAAATATATGTTCCATCTTTTCCAGCTTCATTATGCAGGGAGCAGGCAAACATATCACAGTAAAGATTTTATTTACCCAGTTTTGGGAAGTAAAAGCATATTTTCTATAATCTTTCTTTGTCTTAAATAACATTGTGGGATTTTGAGGCTATTTACTAGAATCCCTCTTGAGAATATTTCATTCTCTTGATCTCTTTATTATCCCCAAAATATTATGTCTCTTTGGCTTGCACATCATTTGTGAGCTCACATTATGAAGGTTACGCGGTTGCAGTTGTCTACGGATACGTACACAAAGCATAGCTGAAGGCCGGCCTCAGCTTTGAAGCTAAAAAAGGGAAATAAACTATTTTTCAGATTTACAAACTAAGCAGCTCTGCCTAATTTGTTTATGCTCATTTCCAACTGACAGTCAGCATTTTAAATGCACAATACATCTATTCTCTTCATTTGAAGCCACATATCTAACCTTTACTGCTACGGTTATACGAGTGAGCCAGATGTTGGCGTTTTTGCTCCATATGTAAGTGGGAACTTTTTTCTCTGCAGGCTTACATCTGTGTTTTTCTTCTTTACTTTGCTCATACTTCAGACGACACAGAAGTTCACAATAGGCCAGTGCAATTGCAAATTGTGTTGTCAGTTTTAGGAATGACCACATATAGTTCATATATATTCTGCTGTCCCTAGAAATGCAGAGATCAAAATGATGCATATGCAGAACAAAACTGAAGACCGATGTAATAGATGGATTTCCTGCATTATACATTTCTTATCATATTACCTTACTTTCCATAGTTAGGTATTGGTTGTTTCTATTAGGGTTACACAAAAATACTCGGCATGTGCACTTTTAACTGGAATCCATTTGACTAATCTTTTTATGGACATAGCAAGGAGTGATTTTCTAGTTGAATATATTAGCCACATGCTCTGTTATTTTTTAATTAACAAGCAGTATGCAGCTGTCGAAAACAATAATCCTCAAATTTGCATTCCCAAACTATTTACATATAACATATGGTGTGCACGTGTTTTTTAAACAAAACTATTTTATATTTAAGGTGTAGTTTGGCACAATTCCCCAGCGAAACAATGAAAAAGCAAAATATTACAATATATAGTACCAAATTACTAGCTACAAATTAAATATATTTCCAATGTACCTTTAAACATAGGACCTCATTTACAAGAAATGGCGCGTCACTGTGTTGCGTCAGCAATGCGTTAAAACAGCTTGTGATTCGAAATAATTGGCACACTTCACAGAAGGCAGCCATGGAGTGGGGAGATCATAGAAACAGCCAGGACAGTCTCACAATTGTGTGGCAGCTGGGAATGGATGACAGAGAAGAGAACATTGTGAAAGTACATCCTACATGTGATGTTTCCCTGGGTGAAGATGAGGCACGTGGCAGGAGGGAGTCTGAAGGCAAAATATCTCACCATGCCACATATGTCAAAGTCAGAGGATGTGAAACAGAGATGGGTCAAGGTATAGGATAAACTAGTTTGCAACCACAAAGGTAAGGAGTCAGGGATGGTTTGAGGCGGAGGTGGATTAGCATAGTTGTATGGCAAACCTGGGTAGGTACATAACACCAATTCCAGCACTACTACCATGTGGACTACAGCTCATCCCATAGCCCTCAAAAAAAGCCAGCCATGTCGGTCCATTGGATATGGTCACAAATATTGTGCGTGTTGTAGGCACATAATTGAGGCACAATGTATGATTTGGGTACCATCAGTGTGTGGCAGTCAGTTGAGAACCCAGCCTAAAATTAGGGTTGCGAGAGGAGGCATATACACATGCAAATGAGGAGGCCTGAGTTAAACGATGTCTCAAACTCTGCAGATGACCTTCTCTGTCAATGATTAAATGGCATGAGTGTCAGTGTTAGCAATCTATCTACCTTGACTGAGCCCATCCCCCAGAGTTGCTACACATTGCCCATTGTCCCCACATATGGAGCCAACTGTGTGTGCTATAAAATCATATGAGTATGCACAAATAGGAAGCCCATGGCAAGTACATGCCCTCACACATACCTGAAGCATAGCAATGTTGAAAGCTGTGCAGCATTGTCAAGGATATGTGTGAAAAACTGAACCCATGGCCACATGAATGCACAGTTGTGCATGAAAGAAATCACAACAAGGCAGAATGCTGTGGTGTACTGTGTGAAAGGCAGACTTCAGAATCATAGCTAATACATGAGCAAACTGACTTCACCTTCACAGGAACTATGGGTTGAGTACTGATAACAGGGAATGCAGGCACCCTGGGGACTAGGTGCAATGTGTACAGTAGTCATGTCAATACATCTAAAAACAAACAGTATAGGCAGCATGAAAAGCAAAGTTCTGCAGAGAAAAAGATTCGATCGGGAGTCCCACAAGGCGCCATTCTTAGCCCCTTGCTTTTCAATATCTACCTTATTCCCCTGATCTCCCTGATCGAATCATTCGGCATCACTGTTACATCATACGCCGACGATACCCAACTCATAGTCCCGCTAGAGGATAACTCTACGACTGCCGAACAAAATCTAAAAAACTGCCTGAAAGATGTCTTTCTGTGGATGGAAACAAACCACCTCAAGTGTAACTCAAGTAAGACAGAAATCCTCCCCATGGGGAAAAATGTCAACTTCTGTCCTCATCTTTGGTGGCCAGAGGATTCCACAGCCCCCCCTCAGACCGTCACAACCGCACGAAACCTTGGAGTCACCTTCGATACTGATCTTTCCTTCGACCTGCACATCAGGAAGGTGGCAGGAAGCTGTTTCGGAATCATTAAATCCCTCAAAACATTTTTTGACTTCCTACCAACGGAAGCTAGAAAGGCGGTAGCTGTGGCACTAATCCTTTCGCGCATAGACTACTGTAACAGTCTTATGGCTGGTGTGAAAAAAGCCTCACTCAAAAAACTGCAAAGCGTTCAGCATGCGGCTGCCAGGCTGGTGCTCAAACTTCTCAGGAGGTCTTCAGCCTCTACCGCTCTGAGAACCCTCCACTGGTTGCCCTTGCACAAAATAATCTTTTTTAAGATCCTAATTGTTGCATTCCGGGCATTTAACCACACTGGCCCCAAATACCTAATCAGACGCTACCCCCACTACAACCCCCAGAGGATTCTGAGATCCTCCAACAATAACCTACTAAAAGTAGCTAACTTCAACTTAAAAACTAAAGGGGGTAAAACACTCACCCACCTATCCTCCAGAGCATGGAACTCTATGCCCCAGCATTTGAGATCCCTTACCAAGGAAATCCACTTCAGGAAACAACTAAAAACATGGATCTACAGCATATCTGACGAATATGTGCTGCATGCCATCTAATCCTGCTTACATTCGACCTCTCACTCATTTTCCAGTTAGCGCCAGGATGCTCCTTCCGGAGCGACAGTTGCGCTCTATAAATACCAAATACCAAATACCAAGGCAGAGGTTGACGTTACCTCATCTCACACATGCAGGAATGGCATGGCCAGCGAGCTGTGTAACTGTGTTGCAACATGTGTCATGACATATCAAGTCAGCCTTGTTACATACTGGTTGCTTGAACAATGCAGAAATATCGCCATCTGAAAACAAATTCACTTAAACTTGGCCTCTTAATCTATGAGGAACAGATGTTATAAGCAATTTGTAAAAAGCCTGAATGTCAACCACATTACTCACATCACCATCTAACATGATTATGAACAACATATATCTATTTCATTGCAGACGATGTGCCAATAACTCATGACCAGCTACCTGTCCTGGATGAGGATCCTTCTGATAATGACAGCCTGCCAACCCTCGGCTAAGACACCCTCCATCAACTCCTGTACACCATCCGAAAATCTCTGATCGCAAGAGGGGCCAAAAGAATTGCACCATCTCCAGAAGATCCGCCTATCACAAAACACCACCAGCCAGCCCTCCCCCAGCTCTGGACTCCGCAGACCCCCAAGTTGAATTCCAACATCATGTGATAAGAGTCCAGTTTGAGCTGGTAGATGTGGTATGGACGGGAATGGAGAGCATGGTAGATACCCTAGAGGGAGTCCATAGGTGACTCAGTCCTAATAAGGACACTTTCGAGGCCGTAAGAGGCACCTACTCTCCACACCTTGGCTTGAAGTCCCTGTGTTGACATTGCTGGTGTCATGAGGCAGAGGCATGAACAACTAATGAAGTTGCCAACTAGCTGGGGGTGATCCACAACATCCTGGAGTCCCTGGAGTGGAAGTAGGACTCCTAACTAGCAACAATGAGTGCCTTACACCGCAATGTTGTTGATGTGCTGGCAAACCAGCAGGCCCTTCTTAGTGCTGTGTTGCCTTAACTGGGCGGAGAAATACTGCTGCAGAGACGGGATCCAAATCTTCAGCCTCTGATGTGCACGTGCCTCCATCGCCTTCAGCAATGACAGCACCTCTTCACAGGAGGTACCTCATAAATCAGAGGATGAAGATGTGCACTTCACCTGCAACTGGCTCAATTCCATGGCCATTAACCTATGTAAATTGAGTAATATCTGGCAAGTACAGGTATTGTGCCGTAGCATTGTGTACCCTCTACGGCAAAGACACAACTGCACACACATTGATAAATAGACTTACTATATCCCAAGTTTTTTAAACATGGATGGATGGTGGTTTGCTATCTTACACTAAACAGACATGTTGGATACATCTCCTACATTAGCTAATGGAACTACCTGGACGGCCATTCCATGTCTCATTACATGCAGTTCAAGTAATAGCATGTGTCCCTATACATAGCCTAGTATCTGTACATACATGTCAGCAAGTAACCTTGATGCACATCACCTCTTCGCAAATCCATGTGATGGGTGTGTGTGCTTACAAGCTGTACATCTCATATGCATACATCTCTTGTGATGTAACTAGTAGGTGTTAGCCAAACTTAAATCCACAGTGAGAGTTTTCTGGTGAGCCATTATAGGTAATGCCAACATAAGTGTACTGTGCAATGGACTCTATGCTGACAATGCTATGCAGACATGCTTTTGGGCCAACACACATTGCCATTTCTGGCAACAAAACAGCACAACGTTATGACTATGTATCCAATATGGAAAATTGGGCAGTAGATGGCACTAGTGGAGGCTTACACTGCATTACCATGATTGGATTTCTGACATCTGGGCAAGCCAGCCTTACCTCTTCTGTCTTCACTGAGGTGTGAATTCTCACAACCTGTCTAGACTTCCCATACAAAATGTACAATGAAGGCAATGAGGCTAACCACAGAAGCAATGTGCATTTTAGAGGCAGTTTGAAGTTGAACCATCCAAGGCCATGTTCTCCAATATACATCCTCTCCCATATGCTTGAACAGACTATGGCATTTTGGTCTTTGCTACTTTGTTACCCCACCTATCATGTGGACCAGCATATATGGGCAATACATGCACATTAACATTTGTCCCTATCTAGTGCACATGCCACTTTGACCTATTTATTTTGTGATGCATCATGTATGGAACAAATGTTTTGATTGTAATTAGGATGTCCGTGTAACATGTCATTGCAACCGTTATCCACCATCACATTCAATCATTGCACAACAGAGAATCCATTCAGGTGACACTCACTGGTAATATCCAAATCCTTGCATCAGTCCACCTCAGCTGTAGTACGGGGTTTGGGTCCACCTATAAGACATAACATGGTACATTGCACTGTACATGTAGAATACATGCACTGTGAACATAAGAAGCACATCACATCAAATAATAAATTGTCTGTGTAAGTCTGCACGTTGAACATGTAAGATATGGTACAGTTTATATGGCTTAATGATTCACATAGGTAAGGCAGGTTGAAGTGTTCACAGAAATATGTGCCAGATCAGTAATAATGTTAACAGAGTGTGGACCAAGTAAAAGTATAGCACACCTTTCAAAATGGTGCAAGGGTGTCTGCCTTTAATGAGAATGTGAACCTAGTGATTTGACATACCACACTCTGCAGGGTATCTCATTAGCTTTCTCTTTTTCATATCTATACATGTTCATGACAACACGCCATACATCAGATGGAAGCCATGCTTGTTCTTTTACTTCACGAAGCTCAGTACATGTTAATGCTGCAAGTGAATTGACATTGTCCATCCATGCCCTGTATGTGCGCAGTGAAGAATTGGGAACATCTGCACAACAACATATTTGCTTCCAGGCCACCCTGAAACTCATCCACGGGCCCTTCGCCTGCCGAAACTGCAGCTACACCAACCGGCGCACACCAGCACCCCCTGCCCATCTCAACGCCGCAGGCCACACCCATCTCAGCTGCATATTACTCAACACCCACTCATTCCATAAGCACGCTGTCAATCTCTGGGACCTGCTCAACTCCTCCGCCCCGGATGTCACCTTCCTAACGGAGACCTGGATGAACACCTCCTCGTCACCGGACATAGCCATAGTCAGCCAGACGGCTAGAAGATCACATGCAGGGACCGGAACAACAACAAACCAGGAAGAGGAATTGCCATCATCCACAGGAACACCATCAAAATCTCAACCAACATCGATGAAGTCCTCAGCATGGCTGAACACCTCCACTTCCAGATCCACGTTGATCACAACACCACCCTCAGAGGAACCCTCATCTGCAGACTCCCGGGACCCGACCACATATCAGCGAATCCATCGCCGACCTCATCAGCACACACGCCCTCACCTCCACAGACTACATCCTCCTTGGAGACCTGAATGTCCACTACGAGAACGCCAACGACAACAACTCCACAATACTGATCGACAACCTCGGACTCAAACACGACACCCACCCCTCTGCCAGACACACGCTCAACTATATCTTCTCCGCAAGCCTCCATGTGTCCTTCAGCCACACCACCGAACTCCACTGGACTGACCATCACTGCATCCACTTCACCTTCCAGAAACCCACCATTCACCACCGCACCCAACAGGTCCCCCACGACAGCTGGAGAAAAATCACAGAAGACCAGCTAAACACTGCCCTCGCCCGCCGCTCACCCGCCGACCCCATCGACCTCGACACCGCCACCAGCAACCTCAGGCGCTGGATCGACAACTGCGCCAACACTCTCGCCCCGGTCAAGAAACCCTTCAACAGACACACCACCAAGAATGCCAGCAGAACTCCAGACCGCCAAACAAACCTGCCAAAAACGAGAGAAGAAATGGCACCGCGAACAGACACAGGAGAACCAAGAAGCGAACAAGAACGCCATGAGCCAACACCATCACATTATCAGAGCCGTCAAAAGGGCCTCCTTCAAGGACCACCTCAACAACAATGCACACAACAGCAAAGAGCTCTTCAACATCTTGAGGGAACTCCCCAACCCCTGCTCAAACACCTACAACATCCTACCATCGCAAGACCTGTGCAACTCCCTTGCCACCTTCTTCCACCGCTAGATCGCCGACATCCACGACAGCTTTGACAACCTGACCACCCCAACAACCAATGGCACCTCAGACCCTACGGCCAACCCCTGCTCACCTGGACTCACATCAACGACTACGACATCATCAAGATCATGAGCACCTTCCACTCCGGCTCCCCGTCAGACCGATGCTCACACCACATCTTCAACAAAGTCAGCGCCACCATCGCACCCCATCTCCGCAAGGCCATCAACATCTCCTTTGAGACCGCAACCTTCACAGAGATCTCGAAATACGCAGAGATCAACGCCCTGCTCAATAAACCCAAGGCGGACCTGAGAGACCTCAAGAGCTTCATGCCCATCTCACTGCTCCCCTTCCCGGCGAAGGTTACCGAGAAAGCCGTCAACAAACAGCTGACCTGCTACCCCGAGGAGAACAACATCCTGGACCGGTCCCTGTCCGGATTCTGCAGCAACCACAGCACTGAACCCGCCCTCATCGCCTCCACCGATGACATCAGGGCCCTGCTGGACAAACGCAAAATTGCAGTCCTCATCTTCCTGGACCTATCAGCCGCCTTAGACACTGTCTGCCACTACAACCTACGCAAACACCTCCACGACGCTGGGATCCGAGACAAGGTTCTGAAATTGACCACCTCCTTCCTCTCCAGCAGAACCCAGAGCGTCCGCCTCCCACTTTTCAGTCCGAGGCCTCCAAGATCATCTGCGGCGTACCCCAAGGATCATCCCTCAGCCCGACATTGTTCAACATCTACATGGCCCAACTTGCCCAGGTCGCCAGACTGCGCAATCTCAACATCATCTCCTATGCCGACGACACACAGCTGATCCTCTCGCTCACCAATGACCCCCTCACCGCCAAGACCAACCTCCACGAATGAATGAAGGACGTCACTGAAAGGATGAAGAACAGCTGTCTGAAGCTGAACTAGGACAAGACGGAGGTCCTCATCCTTAGCTCCACCCCGTCAGCTTAGGACCACTCCTGGTGGCCAACCATACTGGGAGCAGCACCAACCCACCGACCATGCACGCAACCTGGGGTTCATCCTCGACTCAACACTCTCCATGACCAGCAAGTCAACGCTGTTGCATCCTCCTGCTTCAACTCCCTCTGCATGCTCTTGAAGATCTACAGGTGGATCCCAACCTACACAAGAAGAACGGTCAAACAGGCCCTCGTCAGCAGCTGGCTGGACTACGGAAACATCCTCTATGAGGGAGCCCCAGCCAAACTGCTGAAACAACTAAAACGCATACAGAACGCCTCTGCCCGCCTGATCCTTGACATCCCTCAACACCGCCACATCACACCCCACCTTAGAGACCTGCACTGGCTGCCCGTCAACAAGAGGATCACCTTCAAACTCCTCACCCATGCCCACAAGGCACTACACGACACCGGACCACCTTACCTCAGTAGATGACTCACCTTCTACACCCCGAACGGCTAGCTCTGCTCTGCCGACCGCGCCATCGCTACCGTCCCCCGCATCCGAAGAATGCCCGCCAGCGGCAGATCATTCTTCTACCTTGCCGCCAAGACCTGGAACACATTCTCCTTCCTCCTACGGCAGACCCAAGACTTACTTACCTACAAGAGACTACTCAAGACCTGGCTCTTCAAGTAGTAGCACGACACCCCCTCCCTAGCGCCTTGAGACCCTCAAGGGTAGGTAGTGCGCTTTACAAATTCCATGATTGATTGATTAATTGAGAAAGGCTTCAATACCGCCCAAACAGCCTGTCAAACCTTTAGCATGCTTACATGTGAGTGGGCTCACCTGTATCATACATCGAGTTTGGCACACACATTTGTGTTCTGAAATGCCTAGTGATAACACTCTCTTTACAGTGCTGGTGGGGCAACAAGCGCCACTTGGGCTGGAATGCACTGCATGGTTTGTGTGGGCTGATGCCAGCCCAGTGTTAACATGCCTGTATGTATGTATGTATGTATGTATGTGTCTTGTAAAGCGCACTGCTGCCATGAGGCGTCGTGGCGCTGTAGACCGCTGGGGAACCCGTCCTGGCTATCCCTGTGAGATGGTCCCTACTGGGTATCTCCAAGGTGAAACCAGGCATCCCCGGCGAATGTGGGGGGGCCGTTGTAGAGATGAGACAAGCTTATGCCCAGAGTTGCCGAGTGTGATCCCTGGTTAGAGTAGGCACCGAGGCGAGAATTATCGAGTCCGTTGACACTGGTCCACGACCCTGCCGCGTCGGGAATTGAACCCTGGTCCCGGGCCATTCTCTGCTTCTGGGTCTGCCGCCTCTAAACAGTGAGGCACACCACTCCTCTGTGGCATGCTTTTTTTTCTTAACATAGACTATAGCATGGCATCTAACCATAAAACATTAGTGCCCCTTAAAGTGATTGAAGCAATATCAGATGGTATCAAAGGACACTCAGCTCAAAGTCCCTACATATATGTACTTAACAACAGTTCCTCCCACCTCAATGCCAAGGTGATCAATGAGTCAGACTCCCAGCTGACCACATCTTACAATTGATGCTTCAGCTTATGCAGAGTCCTGTCCACTTTGAATATCCGGACCATGTGCTGGCACACCCTCTCCCAACAGATCTTCCAGCCCTGGGTGGGTACACCTGCATCACACAACCCCCACTAGCAATCATGTTTGGAAGGTAGTGTGTGATTAGCCACAAGAAGCCATCAAACCTCTACTTAGACATATCCCTCAATCTGCCCCTCCCAGACACATACCTTCCTAAAACCACCAACTGCCCTGATAATACACATTTCTTAAAAGAGAAACACCTGACAAAACAAAGCAATACAAATTACAGATATAAGATACAAAATAAACCTTTGGGACACAGCAGGGACAGCATAGACCCCAACAAGACCAATAAACAGCACCACACTCTCCGGCATCCAACAGACACCTTCACCAGCCAGCACAGATAAAAAAAGACTGTAAGAGAAAGTGAAAGTAACCTCACACTTCCTGGTCTGCAGCATAGCAGAGCCATTGCATCATTTCCTAGGTGGATGTATCACATTTTTACCAAGTGAGTTGTCTTTTAAATGCATCCTTGGCAAAATAGGTAATGCGTGATTTGCACAAAATATATGTGAATGCACAATGTTGTTTTTTTATGCATTGGCTTGGATGTGTAACATCTGGATGACACGTTCTGTGCTATGCATCCAAATGTGTGTTTTATAGTTTAATGGAGTATGCACTGCATGTATCAGTTTTTTGCATATAAGTATCTGTTCTTGGAATGTGTTCAATGTGTGTATTGACAGTGCACATATGTGTGATTGATTGCATTACTGGTGTGAAAACTGGGGAATGTAAAGTAACAATGTGAAATTGTATGCCAACATTGAGTGATCTGGAGAGGTTTATATTAGGGGGCTCATATAAGAGACTCTTGCCCCGCAGGAGCATCACTTTTCTAGAAGCTCCAGTGGCACAGAACACCCTGCATGGCTTGGCATAGCCTCATATATATTGAGTAAGGCAAGGCCGTGCAAACACCAGCGTTGCCTTACTCTGCATCAGGGAGGCATTGCATGGGCCTTGTGGTGGGTGTTGCCAATGTAACACGCATGAAGTTAGACTCTGACCCAGAATACCAGACTTACTTAAGCATGGTGCAGCACCAGAACGGTGTGCTTCCCCAGAACAGGCGTAACAAGGAGAAATGTTTTATTTTCTCCTTGTGTTTTCCTCTTTACATGTCTACGGCATTCTGCAGCAAACATAGAACAAGCAACACCCGATCATGGGTGGTTTTTGGGCAGGAAGGAGAAGGAAGTACTATAACGCCACATGAGGTCAGATTGGGGAAAGGCATAAGCCTTTGCCACAGCACCAGGTTTACATCCTTAAATTCATCTGAGTCAGCCCGAATATCCATGGGTGCTGCCTTGCAAATCCTTGCGAATGCTGTGCAATGCTCCTGCGGTACTGATAAAACAAGCCAACCTTTTGCAGTGCTTTGATTTACTCCATAGCTATGAGGCCTTGATGAGCCACACAAAGTGGCTTAGTGTGACCTCATTGATATAGTTGAGAGGCTTGTGCCGTCTGGGGGTCAACAGTAGTGAGCCCCAATGGCACCAGCCTCTGGCAAATAGGCCCATATCTGGATACATTGCTATCCTAGGTTGTTTTTTTTAATGCATTACCCACTCTGGGAATTACATACACTGGGTGGTTCTGCCAGTCTACAGTGTATGTGGCATCCGGGGAACAGGCTGATGCCTAGATATATAATGTATGCATTGAGGCTTATATGACAGATGTTGTTACTTGCAAAACAATATTTACCATTGAGTAATGCCCAACAACCATCATATCAAGTTGTGGTACACAGACATCTGCTATATGAGCTTGTGTCTGGAGTAATATGTGTGCCACATGCACAGTACCAATGCACATTAGTGTTAAACTCAATTATTTGCACCTTATTGGGCTATATTGAGAGGTTCATTGAATGTAGGATGTGGGTGTGCATTCACACAAGATTCTCATCTGGGCATTTAATGACACATTCCGCCACTAGACCTGAAATGTATTGGTGCATGGTAACTTATCAGGAATTACCTTGCATTTAGTCATTGCTTTAAAGCAATTGTTTTATTTTCTAACTCTTTCTGTCATGTTTTTACAAATAGATGGAGCTGTGGGACTGATCTCATTATTTGTATCTGAATGAGACAATCCAACATGGTAACACACATTCCTATTGATCCAGTTGCATCCTTGCCTAGTGGGACAAGTGTGGCAGCATTGGTCATTGGTAGGCAATCCTGCACAGGCACAGTTGATGAATCTGCATTTATATGTGTTATGTGAGATGCCATGATGGATTTATTATGTGCCTGCAGGCATTGATGGGGTATATGCCGACTGTATGGGTTGCACTGTGTTCCCATGCACATCATATGTGTCTCTGTTCACAGGCATCAAACTATATGGCTAAATGCACAACACACACACAAACAGTCATTGCACACTGTTTACATGTGCACACCCTTTGGATTGTGGTACAATGTCTGACGGTCAATCCACTGCAGTAGCACACATTCTCACAACATGGCCAAACTGTGCCAAATTGCTGTCTTTGTTTGGTGTATGTCTCTCCAATGGACATGCATTTGGCATATGTTGTTGACATGCACTCATTTTGTTATTTACAAGATGTTGTTCGGTGGTGTTTGTTGCACCTTATAAAATACTGAGATATGGGCCAATAGCTGTTAGGTGAGGTGTGAGTGTTTTGATGTTTACAGTGACTGTGAAGTAAGCATGCTTATACAATGGCAGTGTTCATAAATGTGTTGCCATTTTAGAACACTTTTTTAATCAAGACCATATATTTGTGTCCATTAAAATGATTCATGTGTCGGAAAAAAATCTACACTATGTTGATTATCTGCTGTGTCCTGACAATTGTAGGTACAGTTTGGACTTGGTCCTCATCTTCCTCATCATTCTCACCCTGACTTTCATGGTCCTCATTTACCTCATCCATGGGACTTTGGTGCACAGAAATATGTTGTACAATATACAGCACACAATGTTGATTTTAGGTGCTATGGAGGGAAATAGAGCAATCTCTCCCTCGGACATATTGAGGCAGCGTAAACAGGACTTAAGAACTCAAAAAATCCATTCCACTAAGGTCTAGGCCCTGTTCAGAGTGTGATTTTTACCTCCATTGGCCCTCTGTCTTGGAATGTGCAAATGGGGCACGACCCATGGCTGCAGACCATATCCTTGGTCAGCTGAAAAGACAGGATCGGAACAATCACTCAATGATCATGATGGTTGATGAATTCACTTTCAAGCACCTGTCATTTATGTGTCCTAAATGACCCATACAGAGTTGCCCCTGTACAGAATGTGCACTGACTTAAGTTGGCATACACGCTCTTTCTTTTTTGGTATGACTAACACTGTATTATATAAACAAGTATACTGCCCTGTGTGGGACACTTACTATTTGTATTATGTGTGAGTGCCAATGCCATGGACATGTTGAACCTGTACTGATATTGAGAGTCAGGTAGCCATTAAGGAGACACTTCTCTCACACTTGTCTATTGTGTTAGTTTGGGGCTTTTATTGGAATTTCTGACATACTACATGTCTGGATTTAAAAATGTCCCTGTTGTACATGAGGGGGTCCCATTCATTCACACCTATTTGGATGTGACAGTAGTTGCCACTGTTGTTAAGTAGCTACTGGCGTGGATATTTTAGAATGTGCATGTCAATGTGGGACATCATTGTCTACCCATGGCCATGCATTGTGTCTACAATGTTGACAGAACACAAGGATAGAGATATAGGATTCTTGTGCTGTACAGTGCAACTGGTAAACTATCAACACTGCGCTGCCTCACTGAGTGAGGAAGCGTAGGACATGTTTTTAGACATACAACAGCCTCTGGATTTTGTAGCCAGCACTGGTACTCAATGGGCAGCATAGCACCAATACAGATTAGCAATGCATGGCTGCATTTCCTCTGAGATGTACTTTGTGTATGAGGGTCTACCTTGCTGCACAGTCTGAACCCTTAGAGGGCTGATATAATAGGTCTTTGTGCCACAAAATGGACTACACAAAGGATGGCAAGAGTGTAAATGATGACTAATGTAGATTTCCATTCTACACATGACCTGAAGAGAGACAACAAGTTGATACTTTCTCAGTTTCACAGGTGTTGTATACAGGGTGTGCCTCATGACCATGTGAGGTAAGTGTGGAGAAACAGACAACAGACATGGAGATCATTCCTTCTGACAGTGTAGCAAAAGAGCATTATTGATTATGTTGCATTGGTGAGGGTCTTTTCACCATTTTGAGACACACACAGTGGCCTTGTTGGTCTTGATATGTGTGACTTGCAGGGTTGTATTCCACATGTGCCATGTTGTATGATGCAGGTAAGAGGCTAACACCACTCAAATACACACTGTCTCAGTCACCCAACACAAAGCTAGATATTTGATCACACATAATTGACTGTAATGAGGTCTGTCAAGTGCTTTAGATATATTTACCAACTAGTAGGCCATTCCCATATCTCTCACTCTGGAAGCACTCATTGATGATGGAGTGCCTGAAGATGTAGGCAGCATGAGCACTACCTGGGTACTTTGCCAGCATATTGATGAACATCCCCAGATGGTCCACTATTTCCCGAACATTGATGGAATATGTGTGCTTCCTATTGCAGTACTGGTGGGATGTATCAGCAGGATGCACAAGTTGCACATGTGTGCAGTCCATTGCCCCCATACACATGTGGGAATCCAACACTGGCATGAAAGCCTTGCTTGTTTTCCAGTTGTTTCTTCTGTGCATTGGGGGAAATGAGCTACTGGAGTGTGGGGCTTATGATGGCATCCAGGACAGAAGGTAGGATGCTGAAAAGGATGGCTGCGATATTTCTGCCAATCTGTGTTGCAAAGTGATCCTATACCCTGGGCACCCCCATTTTGTGATGACTGGAATTTGTGGTAACTGACTCTGACTGTCCGTGGGCTCTGCCTATACACATCCATGGCCAGTGTTATGGTGAAAAAACACACATAGAAGAGGGTACACTATTTATTAGGGTACACTTATAATTGAAATGAGCTGCCATATAAGTCCCTAGTACATAATAGGACAGGTGAATTAAAACTTCCTTTAAGTCCCTGCTATATAATATGGCATGGCAGTTCAGAGTCTAGCAACTCTTTCTGCACTTCCATGTGTGCACTGCTGAGAGCTGAGCCTGAGGTCACATCTTTTAAATGTAAATTGTAAACAAACTAAACTTTGGTGGGAGGGACTCATAACAAGTGATCAATTACAATATTTTGACATAGTAGGTACTCCCCAGAGTCTTCCCTAGTGGCCCCAAGGGTGGGGGCTTATGTACTTATAAGGAGGACCATCATAAAAGTGGTTATATATCCCCTGGGGATGGAGAAATTGCACATTTCACTTTCCCAATTGTGGTAAAGTGCTTACCAAAATCGACTTTTGTGCTAGGAGCACTGTGGAGTGAGGATCTACACTGATTTTGCATCTGCAGGAACCCTAAAGTCTCCCCTGGGTATCCCAGAGATGGGTTCATGTAGCTATAAGCAGGGTCCTTATAAAATATGTTTTATATGGCCTGGTGTTGGAAAAATTGCACATTTCATTTTCCCCATGGTAGATCCCTAGCCACATAGGTTAACATGGCAATAGTTTATTAATGAATAAGTAGCGCTAGGAATTCACATAATATAGTTCAAGGACTTAGGAAAATGGTATTGATAAATTCAACAATATGCTATAGCTGAATTTATCCTAAAATATACTGAAAATTACTTATAAGACTTTCTTTTCTGTAAGCCAAATTTCAGCCTTCCTGTGGTCTCCCCTGATTTGTCAGAGATAAGAGGATTATCCAGGCTGCTTTGATGAAGTGATAAGTGGCTAACCCAGTGAGAGGCTATGTCTTAGAGAGAGCTCTTATAAGCCGGAATGCCAGAGTTGGGGGGAGGGGTTGTAAACCATGGAGCTTCAAAGGGGGATAGGACTGACAAATAATACCAGGTCCATCTACTCCCAGCCCTCTGACCCAGCCAGATGGCAGGCGTAAGCCAGAAATTTGCAGAAGGTAGGGGAGAAGAGATTGGAAAATTAGCCATAGTGGCGGTTGGTTTAACTAGTTCTTCCTCCTCTGCTAGTTCAACCATATTGATTTTTTTTTTAAATAGTGCTTTCTGGGAGAAGAATATGTTACACTTTGGAGAAAGTGGTCATGCTTTTAAGGTGTGGCCCTGCACCTCATAGGACAGGAGTGCTCTCTTGCTTGACCCCAGAGAACACTAAATAAATATGTGAGAAGTGCAGATCGTCTCATTTCTGCTGCTTGAAACTAAGAGAAGAAGAAAGCTTACCAAGCTGGAAACTTGATTTGCACCATCAGGTCCTGTATTCTGTCTGACTGCGCCTGCTTGCATTATATGGAACTACGTCCCTTTGAATGTACCTTGCTTCAAGAGGAATAAAGAGTGGGCTCCCGGCAAGCTACAGGTTAACAGAGTTTACCTAGAACCTCACCCCAGCCTGGAATGCCTTCAGATTTGTAAGGATTTTGTCCAAGTGGATTGTGGGAACTCAAGCCCAAACGTTCAAGGAATCTTGGAGATACCAGACTCTTGGATTGTGTTTTGGACACTTTGGAACCACCAGGGGTACTTGAGGGAGAAGTTCCAGAAGTTTGGAGATGTTTGGAGCAACTTTGGAAAAAAGCTCCAGAGGGGGACCGACTTAACCGTGAGAGCTAAGTCAGCGACCTTCAACCGTAGGCTGACCTGCCCTGCTGGTTCATCCTGCTGAAAAACTCCATAGGTCCGAATTACAGAGTTGAACCGGGAGCCCCCTGGAAAGCAAGCCGGGGGACCATTGCAGAGCAAAGATTGATGAAGAGCATCGAGGGACCCGGGCAAAAAAGCTCCAGAAAAATTCAAACGTATCTCGACCGCGAGGGGCATATAAGCAGGACTCTATCATGGTTTACCTGGGACTTTTGACTTTGTCCCGGTCAAGCGCAATCAGATGTGCCAATGTGGCACTATAGATTGCTAAATCATCGGCTCTCTTCATTGGATTTTAGCCGTTTTGTTATTATAAATTGGTGTGGAATTTTTATTGTGTCTGTTTCTTAAATATTTTGTGAATTGGTGTTTTAAATGCTTTATAACATGTCTCCTAAATTAAGCTTGCCTGCTCGCACTCAAGCTACCAAGGGTTGAGCATAGGAATACTGAATTGAGACCTATTCTGAGCCTTAAACTGTGTTAGTAGCCTTATTGACAGTGGTAGATATATATTTACCACTACTAATAACCCAGTGGTTTGGAATGAGCCAAATGTGAGCATGTGGAGTACTGCCATCAGCCTGGCCTGCTGTGGGATGTTGGTGCACCTCTGGGATGTTGGTTGCAGCCTTGTTGGAATCAGATTCAGGAGATAGATGATGGGCTAAGCCTGTATAGCTGATTACCTCCTCTTACCTGAGGTCAATCAGGGTGGTCCTCTGGTGATAGACACTCTCCCTTTTCCTGTGCTTCCTCCGTGATGGTGGTGGGGTAATGGAGGTTTTGGTGGTGGTCTTCTTGGTGCTCCTAGCTGCAGTATGAGCAGCCGCATGGCATGCTTGAGCTTGCCAAAGTGGTTTGGGTATATTCTCTTTATGTGCCAGTGCCAAGGCATCATTTTTAATGTCTGCGTTGCAGAGGCAGAGGATATTTTATGCATTTTTGACTGTGCGTGGTTTTCCTACGATGCGTCATAAATCATAAATATTGCTGCATCTGTTCTATGTTGGATTTTACGGGGAACGCTTACCTTGCATATATCGGAAGGGGATTCGGGGCTTGGGATCAGTTTTCTGCTGCAAATCCTAGTTAAATCCACATTCACTACCATAACCCGTTTACTAGCTACATATCCACGGAAAAGTACTTGCTTTTTGACAATATCCTCTACATTTAGAAGAATACCTAGGGGAACCAATGTATTACGGAGTCCCATTCGCTGACACCGACAACTGCTTAGAAAGAAAAGCGGTAAGCAAGGGCAGCTTGATTTCCCCCTCTCCAATGTTGAACGGTCTATGTAGCTGCTCACAATGATGCTTTGTTGCAACATTTAAAGTTTTCTGTGATCTATGCAATCTTGGTAGACCGGACTCCCATGGGATCACCTATCGAGTATAGCGACCCATCTGCTGATGCCATCAACAGATTCTCCGGCCCTGCGTAACCAACTGGTCCATAGTGCAGTGGTTGCTCTTAGTTGATACTTCAGCCTGGCACAAAGTACCTGATCCAACGGTGCTGCGTCTGCTTTTGTTCTACCCACTACATCTAGGTCAACTACCAGTCTGGGTTGATGACCCGTTCATGCTGCTGCTGACTGGCCTGGAGTCCCTGGAACCATAGGACATGCTGTGGGGGCGCCATGCGCTGGCATGAGCAGTCTCGCCCCACAAAGCCTCTCAATTGCCTGCAAGTTTGCACGGAGGAACCAGCACCAGCTTGTCAGGGGGACTTGGTGGAGTTTGAATCCTCTGCGACTCTAACTCCATCCTGAACCCCCACCCCTGAAGGAAACTCTGCACATTGAGTCATTGCTAACTCCCCGGGAGGGGATGGTTTCCAGCACTCAGCAGCCTACTGCTAAGGCGGCGCTGACCTCCTTCCTGACCCCTATCACTAGCAGTGTCTGGGCGCAGGATTTAAAGTTTGCAGTTGAGTGAGGAGGTTAACCGGATCTGGCAGCATCAGAAGGTTGCTCCTGGTAGAGTACGCCTACAGTCGCTGCCACACCAGGCAGAGGGGTGAGTTCATTCCTGCTGTCTTCTCCCTGCAGCTCTGGCTCCATGGGGTGACAGATGAGAAGAGTCCCTGATCGGAGGCGCTCATACTCATGATTTATTTATGACTGTGCTTTTTTCTCCCCTCCCCCCCGACACTGACTTTTGCATTGGATCCTTTTCCCTTTTCTGGCTGGGATTGGTCTCCATCTTAGGAAGCTCACCCTTCAGCCCTTACCTGAAACCTTCATCTTTAAGATGGTGCCTATGTCTCAGTGCATTGAAACAGACATAGGTCCATCGACCTAGCCTAGAATAGAAAGAGGACTTTGTGGAAGTCCTCATTTTTTTAACTGGAAAGCAGCTCTAGTTCTTTTGTAATTTATAAAACACAATGGAATAAGATAGGACTTCTTAAAAAGATCTAATCAAGAAATAAAGAGAAGATTGTGCTAATCCCCAAGAAGTATTAGGAAAGCAGATCCAACTTGATGTGAATTTTACGGCAGCAATAGTATCAAGATAGGAATATGCATTGTGTTACAACTAGGGTGCTGACATACTGTATTGTGGTTATCTTATTGCCTATCGTAGATGAGACAGATACACTTACTCAGTTCATACTCTCTGTTGATTAGCAAGGCTGCTGGTCCCTTCAACTATATAGTACTCTGTAGGCTTTATTTAGGAAGGCCGGCATCACTTTTGAAATGCCATTGCATCACTTTTAGTGATGAAGCAGCGGTGTAAATAATGCCCCATGTTGCACCATATTCACGAAGCGATGCATATAGACAGATGTGTCACTTCATACACCCCTGTGCTGCATTATACCTGCATCAGGTATAATGTATGCAGGGTTGCCGTTCACCCACAGGAAAGGACCGCAGGTGTGGTGCAATGAAATCTATGAGATTTTGCTGCACCACTTCTGGGACGCCAATGCGTCAAAACCTTATGACTGCCTAATGGCAGGTGTAAGAGTGATGCATGCCCTTTCACATGGAGCTTGCTCCATGAGAAAGGAACATTGCATGAATTGCGTCACGCTTCCAACAAAACTCCAGCAATGCGCCACTTTTGCGCTGACAGATACTGCAGTAATACTGACGTATCTGTCATTCGTTGCAACATGATGCATCATACAGTAAATATGAAGCATCATTCGTGTCGCAAGGAGGGCGCACTGAGAAGTATTGCATCACTGCTTTCATGCAGCGATGCAACACTTCTCATAAATGCCCTTTATAGGTCATCTACTTCTAATCAAAGCATTATCTTCCTTCACGTAGAAATCTACGCATATCACTTTACTTACGTCACACCTACATGGCTTCTAAAAACACCATCCACTATGATTGCCGTCTATCTCGGGTAGTTCATATTCATTTAAAATATTCTACCCTCCTAGCCTATCCAAAAACACTGTTAGGAACTTCAAACATAATCTACTCAAACAACACCCCGAAACTCTTGTCTCTGATGCCTACTTTTGCAACTCAAAAAGGCATTGTGGTTAACAACCTCATCTTCTTCACTAAAAGAAGAGCCCCTTGGAGAAGAGTCCAAACCAATAAAGATTTTATCCCACACCTTCAGAAGAACCATAATTTCCTCACCAGTCTACAATGCTGAGCTTGCAGTGTCCATATACAACTACAGAAATATCTGGAACAATTTAGCAAAATATTCATGAAGATTAAAAACACAGTAGCTAACACTGTACAGGCAACTCAGACTAATCAGAGTCCTTCTTCCAGGTTGTACTCACCAGCCTTATCTTCTGTATCTACAACCTCCCCTATTCCTATCACACCTACTAGAACCCAACATTTCCACCCCCCTTGCACTCTCAATGAATCCATTTAGGTTGGAATTAGACCTTGGTTTGCAATGTTAGACTACTCTAGTCCATACGTTGGCGACTTACCCTCACCTGCTCCACATTTGTCACTGACACTTAATACTTACACCCCAAAAATATTCATGGGTAACAATGCCAATATCATATGTTAAGCTCACTTCTCTTCCCCTACATTCCCCAAGGAACACCCCACCCACCCATTATGCGTACCAACACTCAGGTTTCTAAGGGCCCACTTGAAAAGACACCCAGATTTCATGGCAACCTGACACCTCGTCCCTCCCATACTCAACATGTCACCCTAGGACATCAAACACTAGCACCCAACCCACCAGCACCTCCCCATTGATCACCCTGCCCTAATACAATGAACCCACGAAGTCGGTCTTGGCTCCCTCCATGGAGAGATATCAATCTCTATCTACCCCCGCACGGCCACACACACTTTCTGCCCTTCCCCTATTGAGAATAAGTTGCCAGACCTCAAGAATGAGCTTCAACAAATAAAAGAGTAGCTTCAGAACCTATCACTGCACTCCATAAAGATGGAGAAGTGCTGGAACCTCTTCATATCCTCCATTACAGTCTTCCCATCTCACCATCGCCAATATTCACCTGAGTGAAAAATTGTCAGTAGAAAGCAAGGTAAATCTGCACTGGAAAACTAGCCCTCTTCCTAATCAGTTCTCCAGGCCACATAGGAACATAGAACATTTGTCAGAGGATGATATCCACTCCCTTCTATCATCTTACAACACCTTGCATGGCAAATCTTCAATTGAAACATTTAATCTCCAAACTATTCCCTCCAACCCGTTCAGAGAGGTTAGGGTCAATCACAGAAACTCGAACATGGTCAATTTACTTCCTGTTACTAACTCTTAACTTGAAGCACTTGTAACTAAATCCAACATCAAATTGATCTTTCGTAATTGTAGGTCTGTGGTAAGACATGCTGCTGATGCCGTCTGGACATCCTAATCTTAATGTAAACCTGGCTTAATTACTCCTCTTCACCAGTTTTAGAAATGTTAGTTCCCCCAAGTATAACACCATTAGATTAGATAGGTCTTTGAAAGTTAGACGGGGCCTAGCCTGCACCTTTCATTCACTTATCACCCTAAAACACACAATAACTGATCCGATGTCCTCTTTTGAGCACATGAGCATTGAACTCTGGAATGACAACAACTTAGTTTGTATACTACACACGATCTATCATGCCCCTGGTGATAATCTTCTCTTTGTAGAACAAATAATGGAGACCATATCCTCCTATTCTGATGAAAACCTGATTTGTATATTCTTGGGTGACTTCAACCTACACTTGAACTATGCAAATGATCCCTTACTGTGCACTTTTAAGGCCTTCCTCTCTGATCTAAACTTCACCCAATCCTTCAATGAACCTACACACATAAAGGGATCACCCTAGACTTAATCATTGTGAAAAACATTATTCAATTAGATGCCATCTCTCCATGTGACTGGTCGGATCATTACCTAATTTCATTCTGCATCTTGGAAAGGGTGGCGCTCAGGCAAGGTAAACCTTGTAGGGCCAAACAATGGTTAAGAGACTTGAGGAACATCAATTTGCATGAGCTACCTAGAGTCAGGGATAAACTACTTCTCCCACCCCCTAACCTGACAAATCTCAAGGACTTCATCAAACACTCCATCCATTTCATGACTAATATTGTTGACTCAATGGCTTCAAAGCAACTCAAAAGAATTCCCAGCAAAATATCCAAACCCTGGTTCAATTGCTCCCCAATGAGGAAAGACACAAGCTAAGTATGGAGGAGAGATCCTAGAAAAACTCGCCCTTCGTTACAAACCTCAAGAAACTGCGGATGACAAGAAGTACATACAACAAACATATCCGTAGTGCCAAGACCGCTCACTTTAGATCACAGCTCAACAGCACAAAGAAAAGGCCAAAAAACTGTTCTAAAACATCACAAAGCAAGCCAACCACTCAAGTGACTAACAATCTGCACTCAATGACTTAACCCCAAATAGCGAGGAGTTCACTGTACACTTCCTGGAAAAAACAAGAAAGATCGAATTAGAATTACTAAGCATTACAACAAAGACACATTGTGTGTCCCAGTCCACTACCTCTACATTACCCCTGTTGATTTCCCCTCTCTCTGGCTCATTGTATTACTCTCCCAAAAAACTGTCACTGTGGAATACCATTAGACTCCCAGACAATGTTGAGCTATACAATAATGTTACTTCATTAAACCCTCAAATCATTTCAATGATCCTCTACCCACCAATCTCTTCAAAGATCTTTAATTCTTTGTGCTACAACTCTGGTCAAAAATCGTCCATGAATCTCTCCTTCAAGGATAGTCTCCTGCCTGCCTCAAAATTGGTCAAGTAACCCAAAGCCCAAAAAAAACAATTGCAGAACTAACTTATCCTAACAACTTAAGACCAATTTCCAACATAATGACTTTAGACAAATTACTTGAGAAGTGCGTGCACACACAACAAATCATCAAATGATCAAACACACATCAAATGATTTCAACTCCTCAACCTTTACCGAACAGGCTTCAGAATGAAAGCTGCCTTCTTATACTTCTGGATCTTACTCGGCGTTTGACACAGTCAAACATGACTGCCTGATAGATCTGCTGGAAAAATGGATGGTGTTAGCACGCCCAGTCCTAAATTGGTTTTCTTCATTCTTACAAAATAGAACTCAAACAATCAAAATCCACCATTCCCTTTCTAACAATGCCCAAGTCTCAACTGGAGTACTTCAAGGTTCAGCATTATCACCCACACTCTTCAACCTGTTCACCGAAATTCTGAACCATTCAAACATACATTATCACATGTATGCAGGCGATACTCAATTTTACTTGAAAGTCTCTGCTCAGATTGACATCAAAACATTTAATTCTGCCCTTGCGAAAATGCAACATTGGTTAGCCCACAATCATCTCATGCTAAATACTCTGAAAATCAAATGCCTCCTGATCTCCTCTCGCAATCACCACATTCATGACCCGCTCAGGCAACTAACGGCCCTCAACTACACTCCACAGATTGCGGACTCAACTAGATCATTAGGCATAATTCTGGACAAACATCTAAATATGCAAGACCACATTAGCGCAACAGCCAGAGGAGCTAATTACCAGCTCAACACCTTGAGGAAAAATCAAACCCTTCCTTCCTCCTGTTGACAAAAAGCTGGCAGTCCAATCCCTAGTTATTTCTTGTTTAGATTACGGAATTGTGACCCTAGCTGGACTTCCGAAAGCCTGGCCTCTTTAAGGGCTACTCTGAATTCTGCTGCTAGACTCATTGTGGTTCAAGAAAATGAGTAAGCAAGGATTAGTTTCAAGATTTCCTTCTTGGCATACAAAGTGCTTCACTATAACACTCCGGCTTACCTGTCAAACAAACTTGAGCTATTCTGCCTGAATCAACCCCTAAGAAGCTTTAAGACTCTACTACTGAAACCACAAAAATGAAATGAGAAGAAACCCTTTAACAGAGCCTTCTCTAGTTTGGCGCCAAGAATTTGGAATGCTCTCTCTCCCAAAATCAGATCTAACCCTTCAATTGCCACATTAAAAAAGAAGTCAAAGGTTTGATCCTAAACAGTTACTTGCAGAGATAGACCTGAAACAATCCGAACTAACTAATACTTCAGATCTTCAGTTCTCTTTGAACGGTCAGTGATGCATTTGTATTGCTTTATACCTCCTATATCCTGGAGTATTCTCTTTCACATTATTATTTAACGTTCTGCTTATTTGTTACATTTCCTGTCTTTCCTGTTCATATTGTCTGTTTTTGTGTACAGCGCTCTGATACTCGGAGAGGTCACGTTCGAGCTTTATAAAGACTTTCAAAAAAAAAAAAAAACATGTTGCCACCAGTTGAGCTCAGGGAAAAAATGACACAGGGCTGCGAAAAGGGATGCATTGTGCCAATTTGCTCTGGTGGTGCAAGCTCCTCGTAAATATTGCCCCTCAGTTTCAATTTGAATTCTCAGAATAGGAATCAAATAGATGTTTTCACAATGCACGTGACAAAATAGGAAATGCAAGTATCAGGACTGTTGAGGAAAATCTAGCTGATTGTACCAAAATTAATATGGTCACTCAAAAGCGCTCTTTCCAATATAGCAATGAATATTAGCAGTAATATTATATGTTCGATAAGTAATCAAACATATATTTTATGATTGAGTTGATACTAAAATAAAGGGACCCTGGATGTTCTGTTGCAACATTTTTTCCAAAAGCGAGAGGAATTAATTCCACCACCTGTTAAATAGATATGAAAGCATACTCAAATGTTTAATTTCAGAAGATTAAAGGGATTTAGAACTGTTACAATCGCAAGCTACTACAGATAAGAGATCTAATACATCAATAGCTTCTTGGCAATGTGATAAGTACTTCATACAGTCTTTGAACAGAATAAAAAATTGCTACATTTATGGGAAAACTGTAAACATTCATAATATTAAAAGCTTCCGAGATGGTATTACAAAAGCGATAGAGATGAAATTCTCTATTGCAGAATGTTCAGTGGGTGATTCCTTGCTCAGGTTTCAGTTGGGCAGTGTAACGGCCCCTTCAGCTTCTCATTGGCATGCCGTTCAATTCCATAAGGGAACATGTATCAGATTAATACAGCTCCCCACAAACAAGTGATGGAGCGGGATTACCAGCTTGGGTTATTCTAAAACACCATACTCACCTGGGCCCATAAACATTCATACAATAAGCTGGCAATCCTCCACTGGGGATCAGGACTTAGTCTCCTTTTACACCTTTTCTTATCATACCTTAACACCTTAACTTTTAATTTCCTCTGGTCGATAGATCAGGTTGTTAGCATAATAGGCATAAATAACATTTACATTTATTTCTCTGAATGACCACAGACTCAGGAGAGTTTTAAAAACATTATCTATGCAAATATTTTGTGAGTCAAATACCAACACATGTCAAAAACCAACGTCTCAAGAAGAAAATTAATGATCAAAGTAAACATAAAGACTTACCAAATCTCATGACATTGGTACCTGGGTAGAGTGGAAAAGGAAAAACAGTACCAGGACATACCACATAGAATTATATGTACCTAGAATGGTGTGAAGACCAACCCCTGGCCAAGGAGCTGGAAAGAGACTCTCGAGTAGTCAAGAGCCAACAGTTCGGGACAGGTTCAGGACAGGACAGGTAACCTCCTCTAAGTGCAACACGCAACACCAGCATCACACCCCTCTCTGGGGCAACTTTCCTTGATTCTTCCCCTTCTAGATGGACAGGTTCTTCTCCCTCAACAATCTCTCTGTTTCTTCTATCCCAATTCTTCTTTCAGAGTGCTCGAGCAGTGTCTCTGACCTCTGTGGCATCTGCCTTCTTCTGCAGCAATGATAGGTCAGCGACAGGTCTGTGACAAGTCTGACAAACTAACTGACTGAGCCTACCTTAGTTATACTATTCTCAGTGTATGTACCACTCCCAAATGTTTCAATGTTCGTGTATTCCCAAGTGGTGATTGGACAGCGAGATAGGGAGAGGCCATCACACAATACTAATGTAATGTCATTTTGTAAGGTCCATTGTTCTAAGTTCTCTCCCCCTAATTTCTTTTCCCACCCGTATGTCACATTAGCAATATACATTGTAAGCATATTGTCTTTATCTCCTTCCCCTCTACGGGTCAAGAGGTGCTGCTCCCAGGCGCGTCTTCTGGTCAACTGTATTTTGGCAGCCATTCAATGTCATACTTCGAGGTTTGAGAGAGTCCAACGCACATGCGCGAGACAAGCAAGATGGAAATTTCAGACACTTTCCTGGCCCAAATACGAACTAATAACAAAGTCAAAGAAACACATGTTAGAACACGAAAATAAATAAATTCACTGTATACCACTTATTCCTAATCTAATCCCTTTAGTTTATTTAAACTATTGCACTAGCAATTAGGGAAAGACACGCAAGGTTTAGTTTAAGCAAAAGCCATGTGCATTAGTATGTGAGGTTCTAAGTGGCCATATTTAATACTACTGCGCAGTTGCACAGATTTCCCACCAAAGCGAAAGACGTCATACTACATCGATGTAGAAGACGCAGTAGAGTTCCCGTGTTTTTGGCAGCCATTTTAAGTCTCTCAGGTTACTTGTTAGTAAAGCAAATTGGAAAGATTCACCTAGATTCAATAAATGTTGTGTGGTGGACTTATTATTATTTACAAACATGTTAGTTACATTATTACATGTTATTCGGGAGGATTGACTCCGAGCAAGTTTCTTAACATATGAAAGATTGCTTCATCACAAACACAATGTAAACGACTCACTGGCTGGTCTAGAGTTTGTATCCTGGATTTGTGTACCAAAGTGGAGACTGATGAGTGGGAAAAGAGTCCCCTCCTCCCCATATAGCGTGCTGGGGACCAAGACAGATTATTTCAAGCATTCCATACATTTTTCTTTTTTCCCTCTGAAATACCCTTCTTGTGATGAATACCCCTAGACCTGTGTCTTTATAGTTCATTTTGACATAGGACTTAGCTGCACCTCTTTGATCTGGCCGAGCAGGTCACAGTGATCTTGGGTTCCTTCTATTCTCATTCCGAGTGACACTCAAGAAGCTCGAGCTAGACTCTTTCTATTGTAGCAGGACAATGCTTGATTGCATATATTTGAAATATGGATATGGGAGCACATTTAGCATAAAAAAAACAAAAAAACAATGGGCTTCAAATGTGGCACAAAGAAATTAGTAGCGATCGAGGTTAGTTCATATAATCTACCCATCACTATTTTTGCTTTTCTCCTCTTAACAAGAAAAAGACATTCAACATTGAGACCAAACTTTGAAAAACACCTGTATGTTTTTTATTTGATTGATTTACTGGAGAAGTTTTCAAGAGCACAGAAATTGAATTAAAGAAATGTTGAAACCACAACCAGAAGAGTGTGCACCTAAATAAAGTAAAGAGATAAGGCAAATCACCTCACACATAATGCAGCAGGCTTTGAATTTAATATGCACTGGGATTGAAAAACACTGTACCTCACTGAGAATAGTTGTAATATGACTGAATTTCCTTGAGCTCTCCATCAAATTAGCTGCTGAGTGAAACTTCAAAGTAATATCCAATATCAATACCACTGTGGAGCAAAACAGTTGTTGCCTCTCCCAAACTTGTAGTCTTGAGGTGATAGCGTCCCTGAACCCTACTGGCTTACCCATGTAAAATTAATTAAAATAAAAAAGGAAGATGGGGTATCTTGTGCTATTTTTGAATGTTTGACAAATTTGTGAAAATTGTGTATTCATTTTGTAATAATGATTGCTAACATTGGAATTTATGGCAAATCATTTGCACTCTCAAGTGGTAAACTTGTTTTTAGGGCATTCATATCTGAGAACAATTGTTTATTTGTCAGAATGGCTGTTGCAAGCTAAATGAGGAACAGCCCAATTCTGTAGTTTCTCTTCCAGTGTTCTTTGTGCAGCAGTGCTATTTTGGGAGAAAACAGGTTTTTCTACGAAACCGCCCCTCCCACACCCCCCCCCCCCCGAAAAAAAAACATACTTGGCAATCTGAAAGAATGCTATGACTAAAACAGTGCATTCTGGGAATAAGACAATCGATAACCCAGAAACACCATTGTAAAAGGATGCTCTGATACAGCAGCTGACAACAATATATTAAACATTTGAATATTTGTGGAATTCACAAGGTTTTGGGATCAGCATTTAGCAATTTACAACCAAGACTAGGAAACTTAATTTAGGCATCTCTCGAGATTTTCTAACAGCTTTGTTGAGCCTGTACCTCCAGAATGTGTAGCTACGTCCGAGTTGTGGCCTATTTGCTAGGAGCAAGTCTAAAGGCCCGGTTGAAGTTCAGCAGTCATGCATTGCTGTTGCTGACCTCGCCTGAATGAAAGCTACGAATTGACTAGAAAAATGATAACTGCCTAATCAACAAACTCCGTCTCTGTATCACATTTTGCTGTTTTGCTCATTGCAGGGCATGATGCTTTTATTGGAATGTACACAAAACAGAACAAGAAAAGTCTGTTATAGTAATTCCATACTCAGTTCTGCAAGCTCAGATACACTCCCTTTTTTGTAGGATACTGATGCATATATTTATCCATTACTATTGTTATTTCGTTATTTAACTTTGTTTTTGGCTCTCACAATTACTGAGATCGTGAAGAGTAAAGGTTTTGACACCAGTCCAGTTTTGGCAGGAGGATTTTGGTCCTCCATTTAAAAATATGTTGAGTTTAGTCAATACATTTTTGAATATTTTTTTAACGACTCTCTTGTTCTACTGATTGCATTGGTATTGTGTTCTACTTCCATTTTTTGAATTTCATATTTGTGCCTATCTTTATGATCATATTGTTAATTATAACAGAGTAAAATCTCTTCTGCTAGGGGACTTGGTGTTGTATATTGAGATTGGTTGCCTTGACGAGGAGGTTATCAAGACAACAATGTAATAATGAGGGGAATGGAATATGGGATCCTGTTTGTGGTCAAACTGACAGTTGCTGCCTTCCTAGAGCAAGGGCTGATCACTGTCTTTATAGTTTAATAAATACATACACCAACTATTCAGTTTCAGGAGTATTTTCTCAAAGAAAATGGATGTTTTAATGGTGACAAGGATGGGATGCGGATGAAGACAAACCAGACTGATACTAAGATTTAGGAGAGGGGTGGGCGGAATTTGCGAAATTAACTTTTGTAAATTATCACGAAATTGCTCAAAATCTCTGCGAGCACGCAGAACTTTCGCGAAGATGCAGAGATTGCTTTTCCAGCCCGTTCGCGATGTGCTTTTGCGTATTCACGGGGAAATTTATCTCTAATTTGCCCATTTGATCGCTTATGGCGTGGCAATCTTGCTCGCGTTATTTATTTCGTGCCGAAGGTCGAATGCCGTGTTCGCAATCACAAACTCTCACTGGATAGCGGGACCGGCTACCTACAATCCAACATCTCGTGGCGCACGCAAACGGATAGGAAAACTTGTCGTGAACACAGGGACCCGCTAAGTCGCTACCACGCAAGAACGCATTTTTAAAGCACGAACAAGAAAATACTTCCTTTTCGTGGCAGATTGCAAAAGATTTAACATTTTCGTGCTCTCTGTGGAATGCGAAAATGTCAAAATATCGCAAATTTCGCAAGCGGAATGAAATTTACGCCAAGGCCTAATTTAGAAGTCCTTCCAGCGAGTGATTCATCGATGCCACTCTGCCTCAACAAGATACTTTGTAGGGATTGTTGGTGAAGACTGTGAGGAAAAGGAGATCTGTGACTCCAGTGCTATGGTAGCTTCTGACATTTTCTTTTTTGCTGCCAACCTTAAAGTCAGTTAACTGCATGTCTGTGTGAGACATCCCTTCTCTGAGTCTGGTGAGAGCATGGTCACAATAGAAAAGTGGAACTGGAAAGTGTTAGCCAACATTTGTGAGGTAAATTCCTGGTGCAGGTGGCTGATAGAGAGACACTAACTGATGGCTGCAGGGTGAGGCATCAAGGGCCAACTTAAAATGAAGTGCAACTCAATGTGTGGCTGAGTTATTGATTGCTAAGAAGCCATGAGGGTGTTTTTTTTCAGAGTGACCTCACTGTAGCCTGCTTAGAGGAGCTTTGACCAGCCGCACAGCAGCTACTGTGAGGAGAAGAAAGTGCCTGCGGTATCCAATGTGTCCCCTACAGTGAAGAACTGTACAGCACGACCATTAGGCAAGCACTGCTGATAGGGAAAAGGTAGCCAGTAGCCATACAGCATAACCTCATGGCAATTTCCATTGTGCGTGTAGATAGAGCCCCCAAAGCGACTACCTTAGGGAGGAGTTTTGCAGCATTTTTGAGTGGCAGAATTGTAGCTTGACTGTGCTGCAAGGTAAAGTTATTAATATATTAATATACTAAGGCAGCTCTGTCTTATCGACTGCAACTTGGAAGTGGTGCAATCTGTGTCTGACAGCTTTGGAGGAGCGAAAGGAACGCAGAATAGTAGGAATGGAAAGAGAACTCTTATTTTAGGGCTGGATACAGACAGGAAATATTTCACAAATGGTTACCATTACAGTAAAAAAAACTGTGTCTTTTACCACTAGAAAAAAGATACGGGTGAAAACTATCTTTTTATTGGCAAGTTATTTTAGTTAATTGTTTTATTCAAAGTTTATGCTGCATGACAACAGTGACCACTTTCATTATGTTAGTTATTTGTTTTATAGCTGTTTTTAGTATGGTAGTACGTGTAATTTCCATTGAAGTGTAACCTAGCATATACAATGTATATGATATGAGAATTTAGTGAACTAAATTCAAATAGTGTATACATTTTTATCATATTATAATTTAAAGAACTAAATTGTGGGTGTGCACATCATTGTCAATACACCTAAGTTTTGTAGGTATGTAGATGTGTGTGTTTGTGTATGTGTGTGTGTGTGTATTATGCATGTATTTATGTATGTATTTATGTTATAAATGAGTGGAGAAGCAGATAAAGGAATAATTTTTTCTTGTAGCACTGAAATCTTTCCCATCAAGTGCCTCTATGTAGTTTTCAAAAATGTCTATCCATTCATCCCACTCAATGGGTGGATCTCCAGTTGTTTGTAGGAACATAGGCGGCATAATGACATTAAGATTCTCCATTTTAATAGTTTTTCCTTTCTTTCTTCCTTTTTTTTAACAAGGATAATCCTCTTCTAGTTTACACACTCGTAGTCTATTTCCTTTAATATAAAGCAAACGCTGCTCTTGTTTACACACTCGCAGTCTATGTTCTTTAATGCGAACACTTGTTCTATAATACAGACACTTCTTCAGATTAGGTACTTTTCTATAAAGAAATGCATCAAGCACTGTTCACTATGCATCGGTAGAATACTTCAAGTGGACAACACAATGCTTTACTTACAAAGTAAATACAAACAAGTTGCTTACTTCTGTAAATAGCACTAGTTACTTCATTCCGAATTTGGCACTGTTTACTACTTCAGTCATTCCGTTCTGTTTGAAACGTTGCTTTTTAACTGAACTCGCAGTACATCCTCAAAAACGCATTGCTCCGGTAAAATTGGTTGCCTAGTAACTTGAAACTGACTCAAAATGGCCACCACGTAGCGTCGTTACATCACTTCCGCCTGGAATGATGACGTTGTTTCCTACACTTGTTTACCGTTCGCTTCCTCATCCTGTGTGACGCTGACAAGTAATATCAATGGTTCCGTTCGGACGATGTCGCCAGGAGAGTTCTAACAGTGAGTAGGCTCGTGTTTCCTTGCTCGTGCGAAATTTCAAAAGACGCTAGACTTTGTTTGAATGTCTCCGTCTTTCCGCTCGAGCTGTAGGTCAATTTTGAAAGATGCCCACACTCACTGCCGTGGTTCACCTTGTACTCGGTAACAATCTCAGTTCTTTTCATACAGATTTACGTCTTTCCAATTTTAAAGCAGTATAGTCACAACTCTATTTAAATGTGAAGTATAAGTAGGTAAAAATGGAAAGTTCCTCAAACTCACCAGTTGTTTGAGAAGGACGCAAATCTCTATTGTTATCTTGAAGGGTTGAGTTTCTTCTCTTTTCTTTGGTTACTGTTCTTTTAGTTTCAGTTAAATACAAGGTGGGATGTCAAATATGATTAACGTTCCTTGTTCACTGTTCCTTTTCACTTGAAGTATCTTCTTTGTGTCTTTCGATTTAAAATTTTCTTCTCTTGAGAACAGTTTCTCTCAGTTTGACATTTTCTCTTCTTGGTAACTGTAACTGCTTTTTCCAGTTTGAAATTTGACCAAGTGAGCTTGCGTGGTTCTTCTCTCACCAGTGGAGTCTTCTCTCCCTCTGTAGTTGTTTAGCTCCCTCTGCTCATCGTCGCCATGTGTTGTAAATGAGTGGAGAAGCAGATAAAGGAATAATTGGTATTTATTATGCTCTACAGAGAATAACTGGTGTTCCCATCAGAAAGCTAGGGAGCTAACTGATCGGGAAGAATCTAGACAAAGCACAGTAGAATATGACATCAAGAACATAGAATGTAAGTCTTAAAGCGATACAACAAAATATAAGTAGAGAGAATACAACAATTTATTATTCATAAAGCGCACTGTAACCCTACGGGCATCCTATAGTCATAGTACATTTTTAGCTAAGCCAGGTGATCCTGAAATGCAATAGGTGGATTGGCATGAGATGTTTGTAACGTATCTGGAGGCAATAGGTGGTGAGATATTTACGGCAAAGAGGAAGGTACCTATGCTAAAGCATACCCTTGGAGATAATTTCAGAAAAGTGCTGGGAGTGAGCAATTTTGAGGATGTTGGCGAGGATAATTCTAACACGGACAAAGAAGCTGAGGATGAGTATATGTGTACAATGAAAAGATTGGAAGATAATTTTGATCTCAAGGTGACTGTAGTTGTGGAAAGACAAACTATTTCCTTGTGAACAGGGTGTGAATAAGTCAGTGGATCAGTATGTGGCCTAATTACGGAATCCAGGTGTTACGTGCACATTTAAAGAAATGCAAGATCATAGTTTAAGGCATCAGTTGATCAATTGTAGAAATAACACAAAAGTACAAGAGGAATTGTTAGGGATGAAAGAGCTGTTGTTAGTTAAAGCCATAATGGCTGCTAAGCATGTCGAACATACATCTACGTATGTTGAAGAATTGAAATCCTGTGAGAATTTAAGTAAGATAAAAGAACCAGGGTATAAGAGTAGACCCAAAGTGGAAGGGAAGAAACAGAATTATAATAAAAGTGTTAGGAAAACAGGTTATAGATGTTGAAGTATGAAGCACATTTAGTACATCTAGTAATTATCCTTCAATCACACTAAAGTGTTATAAATGTCAAAAAGTGGGACACTTTGCGAGAATATGTAGAAGTGGAGAAGGAGGTGGTAGCAGGTCAAATTCTATCAATGTGGTACATCGCAACAGTAAAAGATGCAAGGAAAATTTATCTAATTTTGATGTGGATGTGGAGGTTTTGTTGATGCAAGACGTTGTAAGGACAGTCGATTTGGAGTTTATGAGTGTTAATGATGACTATCGTCCTCCTAAATGTCAAATAAATGTAAGTGGAATTTGTGTATGGATGTAGGCTGATTCATGTTCTCCTTATACATTGATTAAGAAAGAAATGTGGAAGATGTTTTGGAGTGTACGTTTAAGTATGACTCACATTGAACCGGAAGGGTATTGTGGAGGCAAGTTACCTATCATAGGTTGCGTGCAAACTAACGTAGGATTCAAGGATAGAGTTGTCGTATGTACATTTATGTAGTAGAAAAGGGAAGGATATTGCTAGGATGGAGAGATCATTGTGCCCTTGAAATAAAGTTAAATCCCAATGAGAATGAATAGGTATTACTTACAGCAAATAACAATGTATTTACATGGGCTTGTGAACTTCCTAGATTATTGGACAGGAACTAGGTTGCCACTGTAGTGCATAAGTGAGGAGTGTACTCATTGCTTTGAGGGCTACATGAAGAGAAGAGTTAGAAAGATTATGCAAAAATCCTATTATTGGACTAAATGAATCATCAGATTGGTTTCGTCCTATCGTTATAGTACGCAAGCCGACTGTAAAATCACGATGTGTGTGGAATTCAGTGATTTAAACATCAGTATTTGGGTTGATTGACACCCCTTACCAAAAATGGGAGAAGGCTATCTGGGGTGACTAAGGAACAACATTTCTCAACTAACAATTTGTCCGGTGCCTACCAACAGGTATTGTTACACAATAGTTCTCGCCATTTGACCTCATTTGTCACACCTGAGAGGGCATACCTTTAAAATAGATTGCTGTTCGGTTTGGCGTCTGCATCTGCTGGTTTTCAGCATGTCATGCACAAATTTATAGGAGATTTACATCAAGTAAGATTTTTCCAGGATGATGTTTTGGTTTGCGTGTGTGACAAATGAGAACATGATGGAGTTTTAAGATAAGTTTAAAAAATGTTACAGTGGAATCGAACAAATGCAAATTTGCAGCACAAAAAGTGGCGCTTTGGGACACACTCTCTCAACCCATAGATTCAAGCCTAAACTAAAATTAGTGGAAGGTATTGAGAATTCTCAAAGTCCAATAGACAAAGACCAACATGCGTTCATTTTTCGATTTGACATAATTTTAAGTGAAATTGATGTGAGCATGTAGGGAAAAGGAGCTGTACTTATACAGAGAAAAAAGTGGCATTGAGTTTCTCTAAAGAGTTTGCTTATTCAATGGAAGTGTCACTAGTGATACATTAGAGAGAAAAAGTAATAATAATGTTTATATTTCAGTCTCAGATAAGGAGTTTCCAGATGAAGTTGCCATATCTGAAAAAAGTCATGCTGATGATTGTATATGGACATTGAGGATTTTGCAGTTTAATATTGTGTAATTTTGTGCACACCTGGAGCATTGAATATAGGAGGAACATGGATTTCATTTTCAATGAATAGGCACTGTCTAGTGGAAGAAAAGGGATTTCTTGGAAATATATCTTTTTGTAGGGATTCGTTACTGTTGAATTGACATAAGATTTCCTTTGTGTCTTCGGGTACATTTTCCAGGTGTATTTTCATAGTTACCTTGTGTGATTGTAGTGGCAGTATGATTCTAGAGTCCATTTGATACATGTTTTTAATGTTTATCATTCCACATTTAAGGAATGCTAGATATGGTTTATGGTAGGTGTTAATCTTTACTCTCACATATTGTTTTCTCCAGACATTCATTAGCCAAATGTTGTGAGTTCTATCTTTGTTCTAGTATTTGGAGTATCATCCATCATCTACGTGATCTGATGGATTCTGATGGGCGCCGGGGATTTGAGTGTATTGGAAGTGAGCATATTGGCATTTATTGTGAGTTTATTTACTTTGGTTGAGAACGCTATATGCAATCCTGGGGGTGCAATGACCAACCATTCCTGTTTTGCAAGGCTTAAATGACAGCACATGGGCTGAGGTTATTTTATTCTTGTGTGTGTCTTGAATAGAAGATACAAAGTATAAAGGTTCTGAAATATTAGAGGTGGTAGCTAGAGTCATCCGGTTGGTCACAGAGGGGATTGAAGGGTGTCTTACTTGTGAGTCTAGTTCTACAGGTGTTTGCTTTGGTTTTTTGAGTTACTGTCTAGTGGAGGTGTAAATGGATTGAGAACAGTCTACATTCCATCACCTGGACCTTCCCGATTTATCACAGGTTCAATTGTGCAAGTTAAAGCTAAATTGTGTGCTGACTTAGTCCTGAGTCTTGCAGTTATGATGTCTTTACATTCTATATGGATGTTAAAGAATAGTTATGCCATTTACCCTGTGCTGTGTCAGGGTCTACCAAGTCTATGGCCCTTCAGTCCATAACATACAGAATGGGAATGTTGACATCTCATGGTTTATTTGGCACAATTTATCAGCCAACTGTGCTATGCATGATGATGAAACTAGCTCCTGCTTTCAGGGCAGTTAAATACACTGGCTTAACATTTAGTTGACAATTCCCCCTTCAGGTTACTTACCCTCAGTTCCCCTCCACTACCCAGAACTTTGATGACTCCACTACTGCACAGCCTTGCACTAAGGATAGCAGATGCTTTATGGCCCCCGAAAAGAGATGCCAAGAGTGCAGGCTCCTAAAATGTGGCTCATTTAAGCTTACTGTCAGAGAAGTAGATGGCCCAACCACTTTTTGTAGTAGAAAAGAATAAAATTAATCACAATCCATCAGTCCTAGCTCTTCATTTCCCCCACCAATCTGCAGTATGAAAGGCAGGACAGTAAAGAGAAAGGAGGTGGGATTGTTGTCAAAGAGAGAAGTTAAGGAAACCAATATCCAGCCCTTCAGCAATTCCAATGGGACCACAGAGGTAGGGAACAAATGAGTATGGTGTGGCCCAGTTAGAAGATGGAAGGAAGAGACTAACAGGCTCTCTACTCAAGGCCTAGGACCCATGTCTAACCCAGTATGCCACCCAGATTTACGACCTAATTAGGATTTTGCCGAACAGGGTACTCCATTACAACTGTGATGGAGAACCCTGTCTGCTAAACCCTCGTTCCACCTGCTCAATTATGAGACCATCAATCAGTCATTTTTCTGATGGTGGTGCAGTGTAGGCTCTGCCTTCAGAACATATTCTCTGACAATCCACCTGAGTTGTGGCCATCAGAAGAAAGATATCAGACTGCCCACACTATTTAGAACAGATCGTGGATATTTGCAACAAAATGTCAAAGCATTGGGTTATGTCAAAATTGATAACGCCGCGTTCCTACATTTATAAAACACAGGGATGCACTGTACATACAAAAAAATGGCACACCCCTGTGTTTCCCCTAGCTAGCACCGCTAAAGGTGCATAGCGCCAGTGCAGGAAAACTTGCACCATGTTGCAAGGGTGCCTGAACTGCAGGGGTATTTGTTTATGTGCAGGAAGGGACACCATCCTCCACATAAACAATCTTGAAAGATGATTTGCTCTTTCTATGTGTGCTGCAGAATGCAGCACACATGAAACAAGCAAAAAAAGAGGAGACATTAATAATTTGTGCTTGTATCGCCAGTCTTAGACCAGGTATTCCCTGGTCTTAGTTTTAGGCGCTGCCCCAGTCTTACAAATATAGGGCAGCTTCAAAAAGCCATGAGTGTTGCAACAGAATTTCCACTACAACACCCATTGCACGCCCCTTTCATGCTAATTGAAGCATGAAAAAGGGTCTTATTTACAAGGCGGGGTTAAGCCACACTAAGTGGCTTAACACCGCTTGGTAAAGAAGGATAAGGGGATATCACCACCAGAACATCAGTGTTAGAAACGGGACCCTGGCCGGCCAAGACTCGCGTCGAGGTCAGTCAGGGATCACCATTTCTAAAGTCAGGGCTAGGGAGTCACACACCAAGATAACCCCCGCTCACCCTCTAGGTAACGTGGCACGAGCAGCAAGGCTAATCTCAGAGGCGATGTGTAAAGCGTTTGCGCGCGCACCCCAGCGACAACAACCAAAGGCCCACCACAAAGGAAACTCCACACAAGGTTATATAAAAATAGCCTTTGTATTATAGTAAAAACACATTAGATAACACACACACTTTACAATGTGCCAACAGGCACGGGCAAGATTTACAAGGGATTATGTACAGGACAGGGCCACCTGGACCACTGTCAGGGGTATGCACTTGTTAGAAATAATACTTGTAGGTATAACACTTTAGCACATAAACATACAATGACTGTAACACAGAAAATAGTTAATGTAGCATACAACCAGTAACTACTGGTAAAGGGAAAATACCTCCTACGCCACCCTAAACACTGTAGGGAAATCACGCAGGGAACTAGGACCTTATCATCAGGACCTATGGAAGGAAAACCTATCACCTAAGCAAGTCACATTTAGCAAAGGGAAGGAAACCTAAAATAATCACCTAGGCAAGTAACATTTAGCAAAGGCAATAAAAACATAAAGAATTACCTAAGCAGGTCACTTTTAGCAAAGGTAAAAACAAACATTCCTCTAAGCAGGTCACTTTTAGCAAAGGGGAATAAAAGAACAAAGAATCACCTAAGCAGGTCACTTTTAGCAAAGGTAATAATAAACAAGAATTGCACATGTAACATTAAAACACATTCAGAGGTGCAGGTTAGAACTTTTGCGCAAGAATCATATAGCAAAGAAATCACAATGCGCAGGGTGCATGTAGCACAACACTCAAAATGTCCCTCAGGCCAACTGGCCTCGAAAGGGGCGGAATGCCCTGAGTCTCAGTGTCAGGGAGGTCTGCGCAGGCAGCACAGAACAACAGCCTAAACGTAGCAACTGTCCACTAAGTGCTGGACAGTTGTAAATCACAGATGGGCACACGTTGGAGCCTCGTGGGCTCAAGAACACAGGTGGCACCCAAGAGCCTCTCTGGGGCTCTAGAACAAATGTGGGCGCTGTGAGCCTTCTCAGGCTCTGTAGAACAAAGCACTGCCTCCTCGAGCTTCTGTGAGCACGCAAAACAAAAATGGGACACTGAGCCTCTCGGGGCCCTAGAGCACAGTAAATGGCCCTTAAGAGCTTCAGCGCTCTCCAACAATGAAATGCCCCCCAGAGCCTCTCTGGGCTCTAAATACAACTGGGCGCTGTGGGCCTCAAGCACCTATGGGGCGACGTTGGAGTCCCGCGGCTGGGGACTCAGGAACAACTGCCAATGCCCCCCAAGAGCCTCTCGGGGCTCATAAATCACACAAGGCGCCCGGCGCCCTCGTGGACGCAGGAACTCAAATGCCCCAGGTTCTCGGAGTGGCCCGCTGCCAACCGGGGCCACTCTAAATTCAAAAGACCCTGTCCCTCACTCACCGGGTCTCGCAGGGTCTGCGGAGGCGGGGAAGCACTCGCTGCCGGTCTCCTTGCAGGGCTCCTCTCTCCACACTCGGGGAGCCTCGGGGACTCGTCCGGCTGCTTCCTTCGTCTCCGCCTGGCCTTGTCCTGCCGCACTCTGCCTGACTTCCCCTGGGGCCGCCAATGGCAGCGCGGCCCTGGGGATACGGAGGCGGGACTTCCGGGTCGCACTAGGCAGCGGCCCGGCAACGGTTCTCGATGCTCCTGGGCTGCGGCGGTGATCACGGGCGGCCAATGCCGGGTGGGCACCGGCTTCAATCAATAAAAATGGGCAAATGCGGCGTGGCAGCCGCTTGGCAGGAAAGTAACAGCGCTCTGCGCGCTATGTCAATTTCGGCACTCCGAGGCGCCAGAAGGCAGAGCTGGGTGAAAATAAAGCGCTCCTAGCGCTATAACCAAAATAGAGCGCTCCACAGCGCTAGCAGGCAAATAAGCGCTTCCAAGCGCTAGGGGTAAAGATAAAGCGCTCCCAAGCGCTAAGAGTAAAACAAAGGCTCCAGCAGGGTCTGGAGGCAGGCAGGGGGGCAAGGCAGGGCCAGAGCCAGCACACTGGGTCTCCAGGCAGGGGGACACCCCAAGTGGCGGTCCTCCTGGCCCCAGCAGCAGCAACAGCCCCCTCTGGCAAGGATCCAAAAGTAGAACAATTTCTGTGGGGACACAGCCCCATTTTTATACCATAAAATCCTTTGTTAGGAGGTGCAGGGTGGGGGGAAACCAGTTGCAGCTGGCTTGGGAGTACCCTTGATGGCCCAACCACCCCTTTCATTCACTGGGGAGGCTTGGGTCATTAGACAAACCACAGGGGGGCGGAGCCAGCATTGTGTGGGGAAAACCCAGCCCATCCAGGACACAGATCTACTCCTCCCACACATCACTCATGCTGATCTCACACTCACCACCGGGCAGACCCATCCAGACTTCCTGGAGCCTGGCATGCCAGCCAGCTCCAGCCAATCACGCTCCAGTATCCTCACTGCACACATACATCAATGTCCAGAAGTAGCACTTCCCTTCTAGACACATACATGCCGCAGACACCATCTTGCAGCATTCGCTCTCACGAGTTCATACATACTAAACTCGAGCCTGCACTCCCCACACATCAGGAACTACCAGGGACACACACATTCCCCATGCATTCCTATGGGAGGGCAGGCCAGCCATACTACACGCACGCACTTTCACTCTGGGACACAGGGAAAAAGTGCGCCAAGACCCAAAAGTCACTACCCAGGGTCACAAACAAAGGCAAAAAGATTAGGGGTGAACCTGCCCTAAGGCCCAAGTCTAACACGACCCCCTTCCAGCCAAAACGCAGGGCAGACCGATCACCACCGTGATGGGCTTCCCTGCTTGGGGCGATAAAACAAGGACGCGGGCCCACAACTGCAGGGACACCCTCCTGTTTTACGCCACGGTGAACCCCTAGGGTTCCTTCTAAAACTACTGTAGGGACTAACTGGGGTACCCCACTGATACTCTCCAGCTGCCCTCGGCCAGGACCAGGCCCTAGGCCACCCAGGTACCACTGGATCCTGCCTACTCACAAAGTGGGGGGTAGTAACCCCTGGCACATAACAGCCATTTTCCACTCTTCCTGTCTGTAAGACAGGGCTAGACTGCCACTGGTTCTCCAACCTAGGGTCTACAACCTTAGGTGGACCAGGAGTCTCAGGGAAGGCTCTCCTCCCCTTACCTCTTCTCCTAGGGTTCCTCCTCCTCCTGCGAGGGGTACCCTCTAAACACCCCTCTCCCAACCTAGGGTTTAACCCCTCAGGTGGTACCGGGGTCAGAGGTGGGCTTTCCCACCCTCTGCACCCCCTTCCAGAGTCCTGCTCCCTCCCAAGCGGGGCGGTACCTCTGGAGAAAGAACTGGTTAGGACACTGTTTACAGTATTCCCACCCTTCAGGTCAGGCGAATCCTGAACCTGGACCTCCAACCTCCGGTCTAGAACCTTTGGTGGAATCACTGCCTGGCACTCCAGGACTTCTGGGGATTCACACACCATCCCCCTGAGGCTAGCAAATGACACATATGTTGTGTGACTGTCTGCCTGGCGCAGATCTCCCGCCTCCTGTCCACCTGACAGTGCGCAAAGGTCCCCCAGCACAGAAGTGGTGTCACCATGGTCACTACACGGGATCCTAGCCCCACTGGGTAGTCCCTGACCCACTGGTTCTTCCACTGGGGAACTCCCCCAATCACTCCTCACGCTGGACTCCGGTACTCTCCCTACTGGAGCAGTACTGCCAGACTCTATAACCATGGAAGTCCGCTTACAGATGCTCCAGGTTCTCTACCCACTAGGAGATCTCCCTCAAGTGAACTAACAGGCAAGTCTAGGTTCCCTTCCTGGTGTTCCCTAAAGGAACCATCCAGGCTCTGTGACAAGGCTTCGGGCGTCTGGGGACTCTCTGTCACACACTCACTCCCGCTCCACTGAGACAGGCAGTCAGCCCCTACACTCTTCTCACTAACCAAGGACCTAGCTGGGCTACTCTCACCCTCCTCCACCACACTGGGCTGGAAGACACCTGACCCACTATTGTTGGAATCACTCACTAGTGACTCAAAAGAACCTCTCGCACTGTCCCAGCGTTCTGCTTCCTCTGCAAGGTCCCAAGGACAAAAACACTTCAACTTCAGCAGGTGCTGGTGCAACTCTGGACAAACAACACTGAGCAACTGCTCTTTGAGGAACATATTCACCACACCGTCCACCTCATTGTCCGAGTTAGCCGTCAGCCAACCCCACATTGCATCCGAACAGTCATCCACAAAATACCCCCACTTCTGGTGAGATAGTTTCTTAAGGTTCCTAAACCTCAACCTATTCTCCTCCTCTGGGGAAACAGGAACCATACTCGGGGAACTGGGAGTGGGACTGTCTACACTGACATTTAAAAAGCTGCCACCACTGGACTCCACCCTCCCTGGGGAATCCAGACAATTACAACTGTGCGCAGGGAAGAGTCTATCCTCTAGGGCTGCTCTCTCACGGATGATGGCCCTTCTCTCCACCTCTATCCTCTCCTGCGCTAAGAGTCTTTCGATCTCTAGCTGCGCCATAGCCTGGGCATGCTCTAACATGAGCTGTTCCATCGCTAACTGATGCTCCCTTTCTTTCTCCCTATCTTCCCACTCTTCTGGGGACAGGACAAGGGATGGGGCGCTGGTACTGACACTGGGCCTAGCAAGGGACTCCCTATCTATGGGGTCCTTACTATCTGCTGGGGCCCAACCACTGTCATCATCCAACTCACATTCTTCATCAGAATCTTCAGGGCTCCCCACAGACTCACCACCCTCATGGCGTGTGGCCTGGGCCCTTTCCTCGCTGCGCTCAAGATCCCTTTGATCCTTATACCATTGGACCAGGTGGTTCCTAAGTTGGTTCTCAGTATCTGACTCATCCACCCCTATGTCTCTCTCTCTACAGAACCTTTCCAACTCCTGCATACTGTACCAAACTAGATCACTGAGATCAAAAACAGGCTCCATTTTGGCAGACGTTCTAGAGACGAGATCACACAGGGAACCTGGGGGTCTGAGCTAAACAGGAGTATACAATCAACAAAATTCAGCAAGATTCCTATCTCAGAACTTGCACTCCACTGTCCAGCGTAACACACACTCATTCACACACAACCCTCCCCTCGGACTGGTAAGGCAGTTTCTACCACCCCTGATTATCTCAACCTGACCACTAGCGACACAGGTACCAAACTCTGGGAGCAGGGCGGGGAACAAGGTACTGGACAAAATACAAATGACACCTTTCAGGAGAAGCAAAACTGAACTTCCCTAAAAAACAATAATCCCAAAAATGTGGTTATCTAAAATTGCAGAGGTTTGAAGTGTGGCCTGTCGCCACTGTGGTACAACGCAAACGCAAGTCCAATCCGCACCGCTAGCCACCAATGTTAGAAACGGGACCCTGGCCGGCCAAGACTCGCGTCGAGGTCAGTCAGGGATCACCATTTCTAAAGTCAGGGCTAGGGAGTCACACACCAAGATAACCCCCGCTCACCCTCTAGGTAACGTGGCACGAGCAGCAAGGCTAATCTCAGAGGCGATGTGTAAAGCGTTTGCGCGCGCACCCCAGCGACAACAACCAAAGGCCCACCACAAAGGAAACTCCACACAAGGTTATATAAAAATAGCCTTTGTATTATAGTAAAAACACATTAGATAACACACACACTTTACAATGTGCCAACAGGCACGGGCAAGATTTACAAGGGATTATGTACAGGACAGGGCCACCTGGACCACTGTCAGGGGTATGCACTTGTTAGAAATAATACTTGTAGGTATAACACTTTAGCACATAAACATACAATGACTGTAACACAGAAAATAGTTAATGTAGCATACAACCAGTAACTACTGGTAAAGGGAAAATACCTCCTACGCCACCCTAAACACTGTAGGGAAATCACGCAGGGAACTAGGACCTTATCATCAGGACCTATGGAAGGAAAACCTATCACCTAAGCAAGTCACATTTAGCAAAGGGAAGGAAACCTAAAATAATCACCTAGGCAAGTAACATTTAGCAAAGGCAATAAAAACATAAAGAATTACCTAAGCAGGTCACTTTTAGCAAAGGTAAAAACAAACATTCCTCTAAGCAGGTCACTTTTAGCAAAGGGGAATAAAAGAACAAAGAATCACCTAAGCAGGTCACTTTTAGCAAAGGTAATAATAAACAAGAATTGAACATGTAACATTAAAACACATTCAGAGGTGCAGGTTAGAACTTTTGCGCAAGAATCATATAGCAAAGAAATCACAATGCGCAGGGTGCATGTAGCACAACACTCAAAATGTCCCTCAGGCCAACTGGCCTCGAAAGGGGCGGAATGCCCTGAGTCTCAGTGTCAGGGAGGTCTGCGCAGGCAGCACAGAACAACAGCCTAAACGTAGCAACTGTCCACTAAGTGCTGGACAGTTGTAAATCACAGATGGGCACACGTTGGAGCCTCGTGGGCTCAAGAACACAGGTGGCACCCAAGAGCCTCTCTGGGGCTCTAGAACAAATGTGGGCGCTGTGAGCCTTCTCAGGCTCTGTAGAACAAAGCACTGCCTCCTCGAGCTTCTGTGAGCACGCAAAACAAAAATGGGACACTGAGCCTCTCGGGGCCCTAGAGCACAGTAAATGGCCCTTAAGAGCTTCAGTGCTCTCCAACAATGAAATGCCCCCCAGAGCCTCTCTGGGCTCTAAATACAACTGGGCGCTGTGGGCCTCAAGCACCTATGGGGCGACGTTGGAGTCCCGCGGCTGGGAACTCAGGAACAACTGCCAATGCCCCCCAAGAGCCTCTCGGGGCTCATAAATCACACAAGGCGCCCGGCGCCCTCGTGGACGCAGGAACTCAAATGCCCCAGGTTCTCGGAGTGGCCCGCTGCCAACCGGGGCCACTCTAAATTCAAAAGACCCTGTCCCTCACTCACCGGGTCTCGCAGGGTCTGCGGAGGCGGGGAAGCACTCGCTGCCGGTCTCCTTGCAGGGCTCCTCTCTCCACACTCGGGGAGCCTCGGGGACTCGTCCGGCTGCTTCCTTCGTCTCCGCCTGGCCTTGTCCTGCCGCACTCTGCCTGACTTCCCCTGGGGCCGCCAATGGCAGCGCGGCCCTGGGGATACGGAGGCGGGACTTCCGGGTCGCACTAGGCAGCGGCCCGGCAACGGTTCTCGATGCTCCTGGGCTGCGGCGGTGATCACGGGCGGCCAATGCCGGGTGGGCACCGGCTTCAATCAATAAAAATGGGCAAATGCGGCGTGGCAGCCGCTTGGCAGGAAAGTAACAGCGCTCTGCGCGCTATGTCAATTTCGGCACTCCGAGGCGCCAGAAGGCAGAGCTGGGTGAAAATAAAGCGCTCCTAGCGCTATAACCAAAATAGAGCGCTCCACAGCGCTAGCAGGCAAATAAGCGCTTCCAAGCGCTAGGGGTAAAGATAAAGCGCTCCCAAGCGCTAAGAGTAAAACAAAGGCTCCAGCAGGGTCTGGAGGCAGGCAGGGGGGCAAGGCAGGGCCAGAGCCAGCACACTGGGTCTCCAGGCAGGGGGACACCCCAAGTGGCGGTCCTCCTGGCCCCAGCAGCAGCAACAGCCCCCTCTGGCAAGGATCCAAAAGTAGAACAATTTCTGTGGGGACACAGCCCCATTTTTATACCATAAAATCCTTTGTTAGGAGGTGCAGGGTGGGGGGAAACCAGTTGCAGCTGGCTTGGGAGTACCCTTGATGGCCCAACCACCCCTTTCATTCACTGGGGAGGCTTGGGTCATTAGACAAACCACAGGGGGGCGGAGCCAGCATTGTGTGGGGAAAACCCAGCCCATCCAGGACACAGATCTACTCCTCCCACACATCACTCATGCTGATCTCACACTCACCACCGGGCAGACCCATCCAGACTTCCTGGAGCCTGGCATGCCAGCCAGCTCCAGCCAATCACGCTCCAGTATCCTCACTGCACACATACATCAATGTCCAGAAGTAGCACTTCCCTTCTAGACACATACATGCCGCAGACACCATCTTGCAGCATTCGCTCTCACGAGTTCATACATACTAAACTCGAGCCTGCACTCCCCACACATCAGGAACTACCAGGGACACACACATTCCCCATGCATTCCTATGGGAGGGCAGGCCAGCCATACTACACGCACGCACTTTCACTCTGGGACACAGGGAAAAAGTGCGCCAAGACCCAAAAGTCACTACCCAGGGTCACAAACAAAGGCAAAAAGATTAGGGGTGAACCTGCCCTAAGGCCCAAGTCTAACAATCAGTAAAGGTGATGATCTGGAGGTGATATCCCCTTGTAAATATGCCCCATGGTCTGTTGTCCTTTTTTCTGTCTGTCTCCAATAGGGAACACCTTGCCACTGCAAACAGCTAAAAAATAATGACCCCCACAGCTTGGAGAAAGCTTGCAGGTAGTCACTGTAATTATTTATTTGTTTTTCATAAAGAAACTTACATTTTGGAGTTTGTCGTGGAAAACACAAAATGCACTGAAAGGTTGGTGAGCAGGTGGCTGAGCATTCAACTTTCAGAGTCAGACACCACAGGGCTGGCAGCGATTTCATAATTTGGTGGCTGGTAATCCAGCTGAGGTGGACAGCCTGATAATCCGGCTGAGGTGGACAACCTGCTGTCCAGCATGGTCAAAATCTGACCCTAAGTCTTATGACTTAGTATGGGAATACTAATGTTAAAGTATGAAACAGTACCCTATTTCTGTAACACTATACTACATAAATAAAGGATTTGAATACAAAATGGTATCCCCGGTTGTGATTGTCCACCCACAAATGGCCAAGCAATTATTTGAGCTTGGTTGCTAGGGGTGGTTAATCGAGTATGTTATACAGAAGTGGAGGGTTTGGACCAGGAGTTGTAGTAGTTCTCTACTGCTTAGACGTTCTCATAGATTCGAAAATTTAAGAAATGTCATAAAATTGAATGTATTTTATAAGCCTTGGGTATTGGTTGAAACTACACATTGAGACATTGTGAATACTGGGTGGCATATTTACAACCCTTATCGCTATAAGAACGTCACTTTTTGTAACACTCCTGTGGCGATGAACCCTTCGCCTTATTTACACGGTGGAATTAAGCCACAGAGGGCCAGATGTAGGAAGGCAATTACCGGTCAGTAACGGCCGAAATCGGCCTTTACCGATCGGTAATTGACTTTTCCTATGTAGGGGGCACATTTACCGAATCATCATTTACCGATTTGGTATTTACCGAATCGGTAAATGAAATGTAGGAATCACTTCAAACAGTGCTTTTGGGCTCAAAGGATTCGTTATTTACCACCAACTATTAATTGGTGGTAAATAAGGAATTCCTATGTAAATGCATAAATGTGCATTTACACCTGTGCCATGTGACAGACATACATGCCCTTAGGGCATGTATGTATGCCACATGTGCACAACAGCACTAATCAGGGGTGCAACAGGGTGTCAAAGTGACACCCTGCCACCCTTGAATTTTTCGGTGTTTACTGAATCGGTAATTACCGATTCGGTAATTGACATTCATTCCTATGGGCCTCCAGGCCCATAGGAATAATTAGCAAATACCAAATCGGTAATTACCGATTCGGTAAATACCGAATCTTACCGATTTGGTATTTTTTACCCAATAATTACCTACATAGGATTTACCGATTCTGAAATACCGAATCGGTAAAATTTGGTATTTTAGAATCGGTAAAACCTATTTACCTACATCTAGCCCTTAATGTGTTTTCTTTAATACCATGCTCGGTCATTCTGTTGTAAATATGCCCCAGGGTATTTTGCACTATCTACAGAATGTGTCACTGAAGGTGGTCGTCCAGAGATCACCTAGGAAGAATAATGTGCTAATTTCAATTTTGCCATCAATACGTTTGGAGTACTGATTTATGATTGCGATTTCCACTGTTTTTTAGCATGTCATATTATAAAATATTCATCTAATTTGTAGGTCTGAATATGAAGGGTGAGGTTTAATTCAAACATACAATCCCAGATTTATTGTTACTTTGGAATTGACTGTAGATGTAAAATTTCTCAGTTATGTGCCTGAAATGAATGGGGAAGAAGATTGGCCAGTGGCTGCTCCTCCGCTAATGCGGAGGAGCGTCGCCCCACAAAAAAAAAAAAATGATAGTAACACCATGTTATTATCATTTTATCTTTCTGTCCTGGCTTTAGGTGTGTGGCGGGGCTGGGCTGCCCACAGACCATGGGGAGGTGTTGTGGGCACTTTCTAAGTGCACTTGACTGTTTGGACAGTTGTCTTGGGTTGGCCAGTCATGTACACGTAGCGTTTTGTCCACCTGGCTGTATTGTACAGCCTAGGTGGAGTACATGCACAGGCTCCCAGTCCCTGTCTGAGCACCGAACCATGGCTCTCAGACTAATCACAATGTCGCTGTCATGCTAGTGACAGCTGCTTCATGATTGGTTAGGAGAGGATGGGAGCCTGTGGACTTCCTGTTTCCTGGTTTCCTGTGTCGTATGTCAGACAGTAGAGAAGAGACAGCTTGCAGGTAAGTGGATTATACCTTTATTTTTACACCCCTCCATTACTGCCCCAGGGCAGCCACTACTGAGATTGGCCAAAGTGTTATCATGTTTGTGGCTTAAAATGTTTTCAATTCTAATTCAACTGGCAACTATAAATTACATCCATAGGTGTCAACTGTTAGGGATGTCTAAGATAATGCATTTGAGAGAGTGAGTGAGAGAATTGTATATGTCCATTCATGATAATGCATTTACATTTGAGTGATAAAAGTGGGAGGAAGTTATTTGAAATAAAAATCAAAACTAAAATAATGTGTTTTTAAAACATAGTGCTGTGAAGGAAAAGATGGATCTTGCATAGAATACATCAGTAAGATGTTTGTTAGAGTGTATACATGGCTACTGCACAGGATATTTTCCACCAAAGGCAAATTCACATATTGCTCTATTCACCTCACCAGCCAATTCAGATGCCTTGCCTACTTGTAATCGATTGAAACTTCTGTAAGGCCTTGCGTGACATCGTGTCTTCCCTGGAGCTGCTCCCTAAATGAATGCTACTTTCAGTCGATGCGTCAATTAACTCTAAGAGTCTCATTTACAAAAAAGAGTGACGCACCGGTGACGTAATGGCCGTGTAAATGAGGCCCTTATTGTTTAATGTAGACAACAGTTTTGTCATGACAACTTCATCTTCAAGTATTTTCTGGAGATTCCTAATTCAATTTTCCAGGTTATAAATCTCTGGAATAGCTTTCAGCACAGTTTTAGAAATTCCTTCGAAAATATGTCCCTGGAAGAAATCAAGCAAAGGGTAAGCTACAAAATTGCCTGAAGTGTAGTTATGTGTCCATTCAATAGATATCATCACTTTCCCATCCATCATCGGAAGACACAAATATACTTTAAATAGTGGGCTCATATCATACTTGGAAGATTTCCACTTTAGAACAAGGAACGCCTGTCTGGATCATTACTTTACTGCCATGTGCTTGTCTGTAAATCATTTTTATGCGAAAAGGAGCTGAATATTTCTGAGTTTTGAATTAACAATAAATTCTAAAACTATTAAATGCAAGGTAGAGTGTGTCACTAATGTCAGTGAACAAAAAAACGAGAAGTAGAAATCGCTGCTGGCATCCACAAAGATTCACTGTTGAATAGGATATTTTTATCAGGTGAGCAACAGAATAGAATATCATTTATCATTGTCAGTCACTGACAACTCCTGCACAATGGAGAGGACTTTGATTGCAGAATAATTTAGAATAATTTGTATAGAGTACCCAACTGTAAAAAAAAAAGTGGATCATATTAAATTGTGTCGCAAAATCAATACTTTATTTCACTTCAAGAGTATTATTCTGGGACGTATTTACAGTTTTTAATGTTCTTCAAATATATTATTGTAGGCGATATTGAATGTTGTTAAAAGAGCACGACAAAGTTCAGCACATATGCCATTATTTTCTATACACTGTTGAATGATATCTTGACTTTTCTTAGAATATAATGGTTGGAACTTTACTGTGTTCATTGTGAAAGTGCAATCACTTGAAACATATCAATTCATGTATGGTCTGGTAACCAGCATATGTATATTACATAACATAGCACTTTAATGTGGTGTAATCACTGAACCAGGGAGCCCGCAATTTCCTCAGCTGCTTAAGCGAGGGATGCCAGCTGGTTATCGTTATCTATGGACCTCTTCTGTCTGCAGATCTGCAGACAATATGCTCATAAATACAACTTTTAGTGAATGCCATGACTGTGGGGTGTGGGCCATAGGCTGACATACACATTTAAGGAAATAGAGGAAGAGGTTTGATGAAACTAGGAAAAAAGTATGAATTCGAAATAGAGCGAGTGAACGTGAGAGAAAGGAGAGGGAAAATAAGCATGAGGAAAAACAGACGGGTAAATAAAAAGAGGATACAAGCAACGGAAGGAGGTAGAAAGGATGATAGAAAATAAGGAAGAAAACGTGAAATGTGAGATGAAGAATGAAAGGATGGAATGGTTGTAAAAGTTACATAATAACAGTCTGTTAATATGGTGCACCTCCCATTAGATGAAAACCTTTCAGTAAAATACAGTTTAAATGTTTTTTGTTTTAACATAAAAATATGGAAATACACCGATGGCATAAGAACAACCTACTAAAGCACCCCTTAAAATATTGATTATTCAATTTCATGCTTGGAACAAACAGCTAATCCTCAACTAAAGAAAAACTTCCCAAACATCCCTGCTCAATACAAAGAAGTGTTGCTCATGTTATATGTAGCCTCCGTGATGCTGTTTATCACTGTGCCAGAGAATATTGATACTATGCAGTAAAAGTATGATTTTATCTCACTTGGCTTGTTGCACGCATATCTAATTGTAGACTGAATTTTGAAAGGACCATATGGATACTGTATTAATTTTTGTTATCAAAAACGCTCAGTAGATTTTTACAGTTATAAACCATGAAAGTTAAGTACAAAAATGATATACTGAATGTTGTGATTTGCACCTTCCAAATAACGTGAGTTTCAATATAAGCTGTGGTCTGCACAGCTTCAAAACCGCATTCAGAGGGCCAAGGGGCAAACAGGAGCTACTGGGAGCAACCGACATGCTGAATCCTTTTACTCCTGATGTCCCAGGGCCCAACCTACTATATGAGGCCTGAGCATCTTACCCACATGTGACCGCAGCTGGTGGCCAGCGGACCTCAGACCAACATCCAAGTTGACTGACCATGTACGCGACCTCAGCATCATTCTTGACAGCCAACTAACCTTGAAACCACAGGTCACCATGGTCACCTCCTCTGGCTTTCCAATGTGCCACAGAATCTTCAGATGGATCCCAATCAACACCAGAAAGATAGCCATGAATATCCTAATCACCAGCCGCCTCGACTATGGCAACACTCTCCACACCAGGATCTCCACTCAGCTCCTCAAAAGACTCCAGACCATACAGAACACCATGGTCAGACTCATCCTGCACCTCCCCCGATGGACCCACATCACCGCCCACCTCAGACACCTCCACTGGCTACCCATACAGAAAAGATGCCCGTTTAAGATCCTCACACACACATACAAGCAAGACACTTGTGATCTGCCTCTCTTGGCCTTGCACACACTCCCTGCATTCTTTGCAGCCCCAGCCGAGGCCGTTCCTTCTCCTGCATTGCTGCCAAGACCCATAACACCCTACCCATTTTCCTCTGTACAACACCCTCCCTGGTGGACTTCAGGAAGAAGCTCAAGACCTGACTTTTGGACTGAAACACAGCATCCTCAGCAACCAGACACCCCTACAGATGACGGTGCTTGCACTATACATATGCTGATTGATTTATTGATTGGTTGGTTGCACCAAGTACCCCTTCAGCCCTTGACTCTCAGCGGTAGCATGAGTCGAGCTGTCCAAGAATTCTCAGGGGGTTCCAGGGGTGTGAACACAGGCTCCCAACTCAAAATAAGTTCAGAAGAAGCAATAAATGATTGTCCAGTGAAATATTTGCTTTTATGGAAGAATACGGCATTTATAAACAATACTCACAGAGTGCTGAGGTCAGGGCTCAGGGCTCTAGTGTTTTTACTGGTGGGTACCTGAGTCCCACTTTCTACTAGCTAACAGTTGAGTTATTCCCATTCACTATAGGTGACATTCAGTTTAAGCCCTGCTAGTAGTCTGAGTCTCAGGAATCCCACTCCAATTCTTATTAAAGTCAAAAGTGTTCTAGCGCCAAGGAGCTGTTTGGCAGGTGAATTCCCCCAGGGACATCTTGCCAACAAATCAGACTTACATTTACTAACAGGACCTGCATCAAGAGAGTCTCGAGTGTCTCCTCTTCGGGGGCACTGAAACTGCAGCAGCTTTCTCCAGTGAGATTTTCACACAGGCCCTGGAGGGGCAGTGTCCAGGTGTCCTCGACTTCTTCACATTCGATCCAGAGGAGGAAGTGGCCAGGAAGTTCTCGATGCTAATCAAATGCCTGAAGTTTGCTGCGATTTGCCTCACGGTGGGGGAGCAACACACCAGGTGCTGGTCCTCAGTCTGGCTTTGGACTGAGAGGGTCACCATGAAAGTCTCCTCCTTCAGTAATGGTCTTGACAAGACCATGCTTCTTGACTTTTCCTGGTGACCCCTCCCCAGTATATTAGGTCACCTTCCTCACTCTTCATGCGGGCAATGACCCGATCTGCATGGCAACAATCTTGATGCCAGCCTCACTGGCCTACAAGGCTGTCGACTTTACTCTGAGCAAGGTGTACTGCCCAATCGACACAGCAGAAATATTCACAGCTGCCCCACCTATCATGCGGGGTCACAAACTTCACTCCACACAGGCTATGCCTAAATTGGCAAGGAAGCAATCTTCACGAGAGCCCCACCTGCCATAATGCGTCACCACTTCAAACCTGTATACAAGCAATAGCATTCACAGCTCAGTTCACAAAAGCCCTCCCCTGCATACAGGAATCACCGTCTTTAACCTGCACATGGGCAAAAACCCACACAATGCAGCAGTCATTTCCTCAAACTTTGCTCAAGGGATACAATCACCATGATTCCCCACTGGACCTCATTCCCTCCAATGTCAGTTAGCAAGCCCGATGATGAAGCATGTCACAGTTTTGTGAGTAAGGGCAGTGTTTACTCACTGAGCATATGCCATCTCCAGTATACACTTTCCTACCTCCTTTTCTGTGTAAGAATCTGGAAAATCAGCTGCATCATTTTTTGATCCTGGAAAATATTCCACAGAGAAATTGAACTCTGTTAGGCCTTCAATCCACCTTCTCAATCAAGGTATGACAAATTCAGAAGATCGATTACCTGACCTTATAATGAAAGGCTGACCCCACAGAAAGAGTTTAAAATTCAATTTACCCAATAGACAGCCAATGCCCCAAACTGAATGACTGAATAGCACTCTTCTGCGCCTTTCAGGGAGCTTGGAGCAAAGGCTACCACACTCTCTTCACTATTGACAGTTGTGAGAATACTGCATACAAACCCCTCAAACTTGCATCAGTTGATAAAACAGTCTTTTTGTATGGATCAACATGACACAAAGTAGGCAAAATACCAATTTTCTCCTTGATACCCTTGAATGCTGACTCCAAACAAATAGCACATTCTTCTTAAGCAAGGACCTCAATGGTGGGGACAAACAACAAAATTAGCAGAGCTAAAAATGAGCATACTTGGTCCTTGTTGACAGGAGGAGGTGCTTGCAAAATACTCTTTGGTAAATCCAATTCAGGACTCACACCTTCACTACAAGGTTGCTGGATTTGTAGGTAGCCACGGTAACGTACAGGTAAATATATTCAAGGAGTTAGGTTTTGTTATAAATGTGAACTGTAATCCTCGGCATTCACAAGAAATCCATGTGAGAGAAGGAAGTTTTACAATGATATGTGTTGAAGTATGTAGTGTAAAACGAGGAATGTCCTCCGTGGCTAGCTGAGGTACTGGGTTTTTCGGAACCCAGTGGTGTCAGGGTACACCCTAAGACCTCGGGTACTTTCCTGATTCAGACACAGAAACTCAGAGTCTTCTAGGTGAAGTCAAGGATCGAATTTATTGGCTGCAACCAAGTAACAGGCATCCTAGAAGTACATCACAATGTATATTCTCAGGAGACTGCTCAATCTTCCAAGGCCTGTCTTCTCTTTTTATACAAAATATTATGCTTCAGGCAAACATTCTTAGATTTACAGTAGACTATTCACATATTTTCACTACAAAGAAAAAGCAGAGTCATGATGATAAGCCCACATTTCAGTTCGTCTGGCCCACAACAAATTACCCGGCAAGGCCCAACATTTTCATCAGATATCGGTGGACCCCCAATAAAAATGGGCACCTCCTCGTCGTAAAGCAAGTCGTAGAGAAAGAAACAGGGACAGGTGTGAGCAAGATTAGGCAGGGTGTGTGTGCGATGAAATGGTTTATGGTAGGCTGTGCCTTGATGCTATCTCACTCAGCCACTGGGAAAGGAACTGGCCGGGCAGGTTCGGCCTGGGGCGATGGTTCCAGCTTGCCCAGGTCGCAGAGAAGTCAACCCAGGTGTACGTGTCCTTTGGAATCATGTTTGGCTTTAATCATTGGCCTATGTGAGGGCAACTCACAAAATGGCTGCCGTACACAAAATGGAAGCCGAGGGTTCAGGACGCAAAGGACGATTTCGAGGTGAAATCGTCACTCGAATATGACGAAAATGCTTGTACATAGTGTACTAGCCATTCTCGGTCTTTTGATACCCAAATCGTCATACTACGACAAAGTTTATTACACAAGTCCAGAATTTTCAGAACCACAAACCCTCCTTTTGCCCTTACATAGGCAATTAACCTATCCTCATGCTAATCTGAGTCCAGGTCTATATTCCTAAAGTCATTGAGATGTTGCTGTAACATCATCCTAGTACTTAGCTCGTCTCTTGATACAGGTTTCCTTACACATGATGTAGCACAGAGGCCACATACTGCAGGAGCACACTGCACGCACAGACAGAACAGGAAAAGAATGGCTAAGACCATCCCAATGACCATCAGAATTTTCCATCCCCAGGCGGATATCAGTTCCCAGAGCCATCCCATCAACGACCAATCTCCTTTATCCACATGAATAGATTCGGAAATCTTATGCAGTTTGGAGATGGCCTGGTACACTGTTGGAGCGTTATCTGGAATGAAAACACAGCAACTCGATTGGATCAATTTACATACCCCACCTCGATCTGCAAGTATGACATCTAATGCGACCCTGTTCTGAAGGGTCATGAGACGATCCAACTGGAGCTCAGCAGTCAAGTTACTAAGGGCACCAGCAGTTTCAACCACGGTGGATTCAACCACCCTTGTCAATTGCCTTATGTTCCTGCGTTTAACCATTGGTCCCCAGAACGGCAGAAAAGCCTTTACGAAGTCCCCAAATTCTTATCCTGCTGTGTCTTCTTTGCTGAAGACACCTCTAACTATCCTTGTCTTGTGGTAATCTGCCACCGCTGTGTAGGTGGGAGGCAATAGGAACGAAACAAAGCATGTGCCCGAGAAGTCAGGGGGCAACCATGTATAGGCTCTATCGTGGCAGATGAAATAGGTACCCTTAGCTGCTAAAAACGAAGGGGAAGTCTGAGATGCAAAAACATATGTTTCAGTACAGATACTCTTCCCTAGATGAGCTCTGGGAGTCTTGCCAGTACCTTGCAGACACAGGTGACCCTGATGGGGTACAATCCAAATCGGGGAAGATCTCTTAGCTTGCTGTTTCTCACTCAGAGTAGCTCCATATCCGGTCACGTTCCATCCTATATATACTAGTGTCTCATCTCTCGGGATAGCCTCGTAGGAAATGTCTTCCTTAATCATGTCTACTATACCCTTAACTAGAGCACTATTCTTAGGATTGTCTGTTACAGAACGGAGGGGGTAGACTTCATGTGCGTAGATAAACATTGTTCTGTATGCCCACACAGAACCATTGTGGCTGAATGGCAGGACCAGATAAAGGATACCTTTACCCGCTGTGTGAGGCATAAGACCATACACCCAACAGTTAGTCGTGTTCATTACTAGTTGGTGTTGGTGCAAAAGCTGAACGAAGGAGTTATTAATAAACTCTAATCTCCTAGCGGATTAATGTTCAGGAAGGGGTTGAAAAGAGTGTGGGGAAACAGTAGAAGGAGGAGGTATGGGCGATGTAGTGGGTGCAAATGTCACTCGAAAAGAGAATAAAACATATCCTATTAAAAATATCATTACACTAAATAACATGAAAATGCATATTATCAAAAAGCTTTTCTTGGTCATCATTTTACATATTCTGCTTTTAAAGTTCATTTCTTTGGCAGGTCTCTCCACCTCGAAAAACTCCATCCTCTCTAATATGCTGCTCGCGATGGTTGGGTGTTCTATGCTAAGGAATGCTTCTGTCAGTCCAGGGCAACCAGAACTGTCGACCTAACGTCTTCAGCTGCACCCCAAAGACTTTGGGCAACTGCGACCCTACAGCGGAACCCGGATGGTGGTTCGAAAAACAAAAATAAAAAAGTTTCTCAGATGAGAGAGCTGCACTTTCAAAAATAGCAATGAAAATATATTTTTTTAATTATTTCATAGTTCTCGGCCTCAGATTATATCTTTGTTTTCCAGGTATTGTCTGGTCTCGGAAAAGGAGTTCAGGTTCTGTAGTGTCCAATCGAATTGACGGCGGCACAGCTGCTTGCAAGAGCTTGTCACTTTCTTTCTCAGAAATTGTTCCTTTTATACGTGCATCACTGAAAGGCAGAAAACGAGGCACAGTTTCAGTCTCTGAGTCGGCGACACCCTCCTGGACCCACCGGTCGTACGGCAGAGGCAAAGGCACCCTCTTGCAATGTACACCGTGGATCCAGTGTTTATTTCCTTCTACACGAACAGCTGATCTCGTTGACAGAAGGACGAGGTGAGGGCCGGTCCACCTGGGCTGGTCGTTCTTTGTTCACTGAAAGTTGTTTACCAAAACCCAGGATCCAGGATCGATTTGGTGACCTGGAGCTTCAGAGGCTTGAGGCAGAGTATCGTGAACCTGTTGGTGTAAAACACGCAATTTATCCGTCAATTCGTACAAATAGTCAAGCAAAACAGGGTGTTCGATTTCACTAAATTTTGTGGGCCTTGGCACTCCCCATATGTTGGCCGGGCGGCCAAAAACTATCTCGAAAGGACTAAGTCCCACTCGCGAATGCACAGTCATTCTGGTTGATAGGAGTGCTAAAGGGAGAGCGTCAGGCCATTTAAGACCAGAGCTCGCTTGAATTTTGGCCAGTTTTAACTTTAGCGTGCCATTGTAGCATTCTACTAGTCCAGCTGATTGAGGGTGATTTGCAGCGTGGAATTTCTGCTGGATGCCTAGCCCTTCACATACTTTCTTCATCACACGACCCACAAATTCACTTCCATTGTCACTCCAGACCATTCTCGGCATTCCAAATCTAGGGAAGAACTCTTTCACAAGGGCTTTAGCTGTGGATAAGGCACCTTTAGGGGGTAGACTTCCACCCATCTTGAAAAGGCACAAACAACAACGAGTACGTATTTTAAATTGTTGCACCTCTCCATGTGGATGAAATCTAGCTGCAAAACCTTGAACGGATACGTAGGAGGTGCAAAATGACCAGCTGGAGTTGGGGTTCCCCTACCAGGATTGTATTTTAGACACACCATGCAATTCTTTTTTTTTTTTTTTTTTTTTTTTTTTTTTTTTTTTGTAAGACCTTTATTCACAGTCAGCATATTACACAGCCTGAGCCTACAACCCTGAGGCCGGCCCGCCATTGATGATGTTTATCCAATAAACAATAGGACAGACATGCAAAGCAGTGAGGAAATTCCAGGCCGAGCCGCCTGGTATGCCCTCCGCAGGATTCTTGGCAAATAGTCAGTATGAGTCTTACATTTTGTCATGACAGAACAATGTAACAGTAAACATACCCCAACTTAAGACCTTGCATGTATCTCATACACAACCTATACAGTAAGTGGAACAGTATTCCAGCATCACCCCAGTGTGATCCCCATCCCCCCCGACTCTCTCCCCAGTATCACACACATCAGCGCATTCTGTAGGACAATCTAATCCTCATCATCTCCCTGCAGTGAGGTTAGGTAGGCAGTTAAGAAACACCATATATCCTTTGGTCTCGAGTGCACTGGTAGGTCCTCCTCATACGTTTGCAGCTTATCTCGACAGATGGACATGTCATGCAGCCACACCTTTGTAGTCGGTACCCTACGGCTGTGCCAACATTGCGCCACCTGTCTTTTCGCTAGTAACAAGGCGATTGCACAGAATCTGCGCTTTAGCGCTCTGAGTTGGGGTAAAATACCTAGTAAGCAGACCTGTGGCGTGCACTGTACCTCTTCCTCTAACATGGTCGTGAGTTTGGTAGTAATCTCTACCCAGTATTCCGCTACTCTCTCGCAAGTCCAGGCCAGATGCACAAAATCCGCACCCTCCCTGCCACAACGCTTGCATTTGTCTTCCTCTTGCAGTCCAAATCTACGCAGTTTCGTCGGTGTGTAGTAGGCCTGATGTATGAACTTGAAATGAATAATTCTCAGATTTCCATTTGGTGTCAGTATCTGTGTCAGTGCGCAGGAGCTGTGCCATTCCTCAACTGTTAGTGGTGTATCTAGTAGCGCATCCCACCTCCCCTTAGCCTTAAGTGTGTGGCCCGCTATTTCCGATTGTGCAGCAGTGTACAGTCTGGACACCAAGTGTGACAGGTCACTTGTAGTGATCAGCATCTGCAGGGGTGCCAGGCTTTCCGGTTCCGCAGGGAAGGACGGGTAGTACTCCCTCAATGCCCTCATTAACCTATAATATGTGAATCTGAACATAGGAGTCTGGTTTTGGATATAACTCAATCTGTCTTTGTCCTGAAATGTGCCTTCCTGAAACACGTCACCCATCTTATCAATTCCAGCTCTAGTCAGCAAAGACATCCCCACTTTCTCTCCAGTGACTGACAACGCCTGATGATACTGCAATGGCATGTCCGGTGCATATAACGGGGTTTTGTGAGCCAACTGCCCCAGCTTATTCCACGCTTTAATCGTGGTGTCGACAGTGTTGATATCATTCGCATGCAGTGGCGATCTGGTGTGTGACAATATCGCGGATAGGGGGATAGGATGGGCATCTCCCTCCTCAATAGCCACGTGAGAAAGATAGGGGACTTCGTGGTACCAGTATGCTGCATACTGTGCCTGGGCACAGAGGTAATATAGCAGAAAATCAGGCACCCCAAAGCCGCCTTCGGCAATCGGGAGCGTCAGTGTCTGTAAATCAATGCGAGCTTGTTTACCCGCCCATATCAGGGTTAGTACCAGTGACTTTATATGGCGGAAGACCTCTCGTGTTGGCGTGATGGGTATATTATTAAAAAGATATAGTAACTTGGGTAAAACGTTCATTTTGACGATCGCTATTCGATCAGCAAGCGATAGAGGTAAATGGATCCACCGACGGACCTTCTCGTCCAGTTTGGAAAGTACCACCCCATAGTTAGCTCGCATGACTTCTTCCGGATTTCTGTGAAACATGATCCCCAGATAGCGAATCGGATCCTGCTGCCACTCTAGTGGAAAATCAACCTCAAAGGGAGCTGTGGTGTCTGTGAGAGGTATTATTGAGGATTTGGACCAATTGATCGCTAATCCTGAGTGCCCTCCAAAACGGATGTACTCTCTGAGTATCGGGTTGAGATGCACCTCTGGATCGCGCACGTATAGGAGCATATCGTCTGCATAGAGCGATATGTGTATCGGCCTGGCCACAAATTGTAACGCCGATTCCTTGTAATTTTGTCTCACTATGCACGCTAGGGGCTCTAACGCCAGCGCAAAGAGCAGGGGTGACAGTGGGCAGCCCTGCCTCGTTCCTCGCCCAATGTCAAACGGCGCTGAGACATAGCCATTAACCCGGACCCTTGCACATGGTTGAGTATATAGCAAGGAGATCCATTGGACAAACCTTTTTGGGAAACCCATCCTATTTAGGACAGCTATCATATAACGCCATTCAATTGAATCGAACGCTTTCGCAGCGTCAAGCATCACAGCCACAGCTCTAACCGAGGGCTTCAGGTAGTGTGCCAATGCAAATAGGGATCTGGTATTATGCGAGGTAGACCTAGTGGGTACAAACCCCGCTTGGTCCGGAAGGACCAGTCGAGTCATCAACGGGGACAGCCTGACCGCCAACAGTTTAGCTATTATCTTCGAGTCTACATTGATCAGGGACAGGGGCCTGTAGGAATCGCAGTGTTCTGGATCCTTGGATGGTTTTAGGAGTGCAATGACCATGGCTTCCCGTAGTGTGGGGGGGAGCAGTGATTTCTCAAAAGATGCACCATACATGTCCACCAGATAGGGGGCGATGACATCTACAAACTTCTTATAAAATTCGGACGTGTACCCATCAGGGCCCGGTGCTTTTCCGTTTGGGAGTGAAGAGATCACCTCGGTGACCTCTTCCACAGTAATCGGCCTCGCTAAATATTCCCTATGTGCGTCCGATAGCCAGCCAATTGCCACATCATGCAAGTAGTCATATGTTTCTTCCTCGGCCGCTGTTGATTGAGATTGATATAGAGTGCTATAGGAGTCCACAAAACATTGCAATATGTCAGTGGAATGTGTTTGGAGTACCCCCTCCCTGGATTTAACTCGTAGTATCGCTGTCTGTCCCCGACCTTCACATATTTTCCGTGCCAGTACACCCCCTGGTCTACCCCCTTCTCCAAAGGCTCTAGCCGTATGCTTGCGGTCTAAGTACTTAATTTCCGACGTTAAAAAATCAGCATGTTCAGTGTTTAAGTCGCGCAATCTGGGTAATAATAAGATGTCCTGCGTTGTTTCGTATTGTAGTTCCAAGTCCCTCATTTGATTTTCGCAGCGACGAATCTGACCCCTAATGTCCTTGAGTACCCCAATAGTAGTGCTAATGCAGACACCTCTTATCGTGGCCTTAAAGGCTTCCCAGAGGAGGCATGGGTCCTCAGTAGTCTGAGAGTTAATAGCGAAGTAGTCTTTGATCGCTTTCGTCAATGTGTCAACATATATTGGGTCTGTCAGGGCTTGGGAGTTAAAACGCCATTGAAAAGGGGGGGGTACATACTGTGGAATGTCCAACTGCAGCAGAACCGGGTTGTGGTCCGATAAAGTGCGTGGCAAGACTTGCAACGTGCGAGCCCACAGTGCCATGTCCTTGGACCCCAGCCAGTAGTCCAACCTGGACCAACTATTGTGAGATGCAGTGATGTGCGTAGCGCCAGGCGCTTCTCCGTGTTGTAATCGCCAGAGATCTGCTAAGGCCAGATCCTCCATCATGTGACCCACCATTAGTCTAGATTGTTTGTGTTGTTCCACTGATAGTGAGGAGCGATCCAACCCGTCTCGTAATGTTACGTTCCAGTCCCCCCCGCATAACATGTGTGTGGTATTGTGTTTCTGCATGTGTCCCCAAACTTCTCGATAAAATTCCGGGGCATCAGTATTCGGGCCATATACATTAAGGAGTGTGACGTGTTGTCCCCTCAGTGTACCTGACACCAGCACATACCTGCCAGCCGGGTCATGCGTTACATGCTTTTCCTCAAATTCGATCCCTTTCTTAATCAATATAAGCACCCCCCGGGAGTAAGATGAGTATGATGCCCTGTAGGATCTCCCCGCCCATCTCGACCCCAATGTGGCGTGAGTGTGCGGCGCGAGATGTGATTCCTGCAGGAATGCTATGTCGATGTTCCATCTGGTAAGGCTAGCGAATACCCGTCTAATTTTCTGAGGGCGTGAGAATCCGCGTATGTTCCAAGTAAGGACGTTCATGCTAACTCTGCGTTCACTTCCAGAACCTTTCGCTCATAAGTAATGCACCACCACTCACACCAACACACACAAGGGTCATGTCCAGAACCCGTCCCCCCCCTTCACTGTGATCATAAGCCGCAATGACAATCACTCGCTGTGTATAATCCAATAATGTGTACATTGGTAAAGTCTTCGGTCTTTGTAAACAGTCAAACATCCCCCCACCCCAAGTCCCACCCACTCCAGCATCCCCAACCTGCCGAAGCCATACCCCTTCAGAGCACAAATCCCTCAACTTCATAACCTTCAACTCAGTGCTCGCACTAAGAACTTGCATCAATACAGTGCCCACAGTTAGAACACTTAGTGGGTAATACCCTTACGGAGGTCCGCTAGGAGCACAACTCTACACCCGGTGGTCGGGTTCCGGCGATACTATAACAACTGTAAATATGCGTGATACTAGAGATCAACCTTCCGCCCCCCCCTCCATCACCTCCGCATCTCAACAAGATTATCCGAGCAGCAGCGGTGTCATAAGGCCCCACCGCGAAAGCTCGACATCATTAGATGTGCGGTGCCATCTACATTTAGTGTGACGCAGCCCATGGGCAACACCCCAACATACAAGCAAATGGACTGACTTTAGCCAGAGTCTGCATCCCAAGTCGGTAAGTCACAGTAAGTGATAGTCCTGTACACATATCGCGGCCTATGGACCCCGAGATCTAAGTACGCATTGCTATCGCCAGGAGTGGGGGCCCGTTAATCGCCTCCGGCACCTGTTACTGCAGCAGTCCGTTCCGGCCTCATGGATAACGTGCTGATAGGCAGATAGTGCGGTCAGGGTCAGCCACAGGGGAAAAGCGACAAAAAATCAAGGGAAATAACAGAGTCGTACATTAGTCCTGATCGTGTCATTGGAGACAGTCCCAGAGTCTCACAGGTAGTAGCTGATAGTGATATGTACCCCCCCCCATGTGGATGCCCCCGCACCGAGCCATCCAATACAGTCAACAGTGACCCGTGGCCAACCAGAGTGTGAAATAGTGCCACAAAACTCACCGCTTGAGGACAAGGGATAACAGCAGCGACCTCAGTCCGAGTCTCTGTGCTGGTCATTTTGCGAGGCCTCTCTCGCCTCGCGCTGTGTCCTTTTAACAAAGTCCTGCGCAGCCTTCGGTGATGCCAGAACGATTGCCTTCCCCTTCCACATCACTCGCAGCCTCGCTGGGTATAACATGGAGTAGACAATGTTCAAATCACGCAACTTGGCCTTCACTGAGGAGTACTCCTTACGTGCCTGTTGGACTGCAACCGTGTGGTCCGGGTAGAACTCGAGGGAGTTGCCTTGATAGGTGATTTTGCCCTTTTCCCGTGCAAGCCGAAGGATCGTGTCCCTGTCTCGGTAGTTGAGAATTCTCGCCACAATAGGCCTAGGTGTGGCGCCAGGTGGTGGCTTGGGAGCTAACGATCTGTGGGCCCTCTCCACTATGAAGACCGAGGATAGGGCCTCCGCGCCAAAGAGATCTTTACACAGGTTCTCGACAAATTGCTCCATCCGCCCAGTGTTGGTCGACTCCGGCAGGCCCGCTATTCTGACGTTATTGCGCCTCGAGCGTGCTTCTAAATCCTCCTCCTTAGCTCTAATCACCTCCAAGAGACGTTCCATACCTGTGCATTTCGTAGTGGAGGTCCGCGCCTCATCCTCAACAGCTGAAAGCCTGGTCTCCGCTTCATCCAGACGTTCGCCATGTTTTTCCTGACGGGCGGCCATACCATCCATCCTGCACGTAAGATTATCAAGCTTACCATTAATGTCTTGTAGATTCGACTGGATCGCCAGCAGAATCTTCTCCATGTTGGTACTGGGCAGTGTTTCGGTCGCACCGCCGTCCTCCGCCGTCCCGTCCATCGGTCTTGTCGCCTTTTTAGCGTCGAATGATATCTTGGGTTGTTGTTTATCAGGTTTACCCATGGTGGTGGAGGGGGAAGCTGTCTTCCTGAGCGCGGGCCCAGAAGCCCTCGTTGTTCTTATCGCTGCTGCCGTGATGCCTCAGTACAGATAGATAGCACGCTCGCGGGACACCGATCAGGCGTCTGGGCCCAGCACAGCAGACCGCGCAATTTACGAGGAGAGGACGCGATCCATGCACTCTCACCTCAGTTTGGCGTGGTGGTGTCTATGATCGCCTGCGTCACCGTCCGGGAGCCTTTTACAGGTGGCACACTGTGGGGTCGCCTTCTACCACGTATGACCCACCAGCACTGTAGTGTGTAGTCTGTACTGCTGGACTTGCACCAATGTGGCAGTGTGGTCGATGACAGCAATTTGGTCAGGTCAGTTTGCACTGGTGTGTGCACAGTGGTCCGCTTGCTTGACTGTGATCTCCTCTCAGCCCCCAGAGCAGTGCGGCAGTTATAGCGCGTTTTGGCGCGAAGGCGTTCATCCCGGTGCTTAGGAGTCCACCGCCGCCATATTGTCAGGCAGTTGAGTCCGGGCGTTTATGTGGTCCTCTGACCCCTTACTGGGGCTAAATGAACAAATGCTGCAGGCGCACAGGTCTCAAGCACATATTCTCACCGCGGCTCGTTGCAGTTAACGCAGGAGATTGCAGAGAGGACGCGTCGCCCTGTATGTCCTGGGCTCACGTCCCGCCGGCGGCCATATTGTCAGGCAAATGATCGCGCTTTGCAGTAAACGCTGCTAAAAGTCATTTCGACCAGCGCGTTAGTGGAAAAGTCCCCCGTCGCCAATTCCCTGCATCTTCACACGATGATTGCCGCGTTTGGAAAGCGGAACAGCGTGGTGAAGGCGGAGTTCGATCCCTCCGATGGTGATCGCCCGGCGGAGCTGCGGTTCAGGCAGCCATTCCGCTGTGCGCCCCCTAGCGCCTCCAAGACACACCATGCAATTCTTGACCACATTCTCTGCACACTTAGGAATTCCAGCATTTTGCCATACTGGAGCCAACAACTTACAAATCCCTTTCACACTGATGTGAGCCATTCCATGGGCCATTGTAACCACTGCAAGCACATACGCATCTCGTAACAACCTTCTCTGATGCTATGACAATTCAACCCAACAACCATTGGCATCCATTTTACCCGTACTTTCTCTCCACACACTCTATTCTTTCTCTGTATCTTCAGCTTGAATAGATTTCACACTCTCTATCGTGTCTTCACACATTCCAACGTCACCAACCCATCTTGCAGGGCCCGCAACATACATTTGACTCATCACATTTCTTGCTGTTTCTTTTGCGATTTCGTCAGCAAATGCATTTCCACGACCAACATCATCAGTCACCTTCTTATGTGCACTGCATTTCACAATCGCAACTTGCAACGGCAAGGTAAGTGACTCGAGAAGCTCATTCACCAACTGACCATGCTAAATCTTAGCTCCATGCGAAGTCAGGAACCCACGTTCTTTCCACAATCGTCCAAAACTATGAGCCACACCAAATGCATACTGGCTGTCGGTATAGATGGTCACTTTCATTCCTTTCGACAACACACATGCTCTTGTAAGTGCAATCAACTCTGCTGCTTGAGCTGAATTATGTGGGATACGTGCAGCTTCAACCATCGTATGCAAAGTCGTGACAGCATATGCTGCAGTCGTATCACCAATCGGAAGCTTGAAGCATGAACCATCCACCCATAAGGTACCATCACACTTTACAAGAGGAGTATCTTGGAGGTCTATTCTCCCTTTCGTTTCTTCTTCTGTTCTAAGAAAACAATCATGCTGTTCAGAAGTATCTAACTCTGTTACAATTGGCAACAACGTAGCTGGGTTCAGTGTGTTGCATCTTTTTATATGCACATGGCTCGCTAACAATGTCAACTCGTAACCTGACAATCGAGCACTAGTTAAGTGCTGTGTCTTGGTTCTGTTTAACAACGTGTCCACTGCATGTGGAACCATCGCAATCAATGTATTCTTCATCACTAAACCAGCAGACTGCCGAATAGAAACAGCTGCTGCTGCTGTGGCTCTCAACAAACTTGGCAATGCTTTAGCTACCGGATCCAAAGTCGACGAAAAATACGCGCATGGACGTTGCTTGTCTCCAAACAACTGTGTCAACACTGACAATGCACAACCTTCTTTCTCATGGACATACAACGTAAAGGGCTTACTGTAGTCGGGAGTACCCAACACAGGAGCCGAACACAATGCATTGCGCAATTCAGAAAAACTTTTCTGACACTCTTCAGACCATGGAACGTGATTCGGTGTATCTTTACAAGTTAATGCCACCAAAGGTTTGGCCAGCAAGGAAAAATTTGGTATCCATTGCCTGCAATATGATGTAATGCACAAGAAGGCACGCACTTCTCTCTGTGTTCTTGGCACACTCAATTTTGCTATTGCCTGAATTCTTTCTGGGGTCAGTTTCCTTCCCTCCTTTGATAAGAGATGACCTAAGTAGGTCACTTCTTGTCGACAATATTGCAATTTTGAGAGAGACACTTTGTGGTGCAACTCAGACAGATGACGCAACAATGATAACGTGGCTTCTTTACAGATTTCCTCAGTATCTGCAGCAACGAGCAAATCATCTACATACTGAATGAGGGTAGCGCCATCAGGTAAAACAATCATATCAAGCTGTGTTTTTAAAGCCTGACTATATATCGATGGACTTTCACAGTAGCCCTGGGGAGCGCGTTTGAAGCGGAAGCTTTGACCTCCTAAACTGAAGCCAAAAATATCCCTACTCTCCTCGGCTATTGGGATGCTGAAGAAAGCATTCTTCAAGTCAATCACCGAAAACCAGGTCACTGAAGCTGGAATCATAGTTAATAGGGCAGGGATATCAGCAACAACTGGAAATTGTGGCACAACTATTTTATTGACCTCTCTAAGATCGATCACGAATCAGTAAACAGGTGGCTGGGAAGGATCAGTTCGTTTCAAAACAGGCAGAACAGGACTATTGCAAACGTTGCTTCTTGTCTCCTCAATTACACCTTTTTCAATTAATTCGTAAATGATCGCTAGCAACGCTTTTTCACCTTCACTAGAAATTTTGTATTGGGGAATGCGTGGCATTTTAACATTTGCTTTCAATGTCACGACATATGGTGGTATTTCCAAAAGACCTACATCATTAGGCCCAGTAGCCCAAAGAATATCAGGAAGAAACGACAATTCTGTCGGAAGTTTATCCCTCGATAAATACATTGGGGAAACCACTTTCTTACCCAGTGTAAGTTGTACTCCCGAAGGAGAACAGTACAAAGTCGCATACAATCTTTTCAGCAAATCTAATCCCAACAAGTTTTCACCACAACCTGTCGTTAAAATAAGGGGTGCTTTGAATTCGCAAGGTCCAACAGAAAGGGACAAAGGCTCAGAAATCGGGTTTCTAACTGGGGCGCCAGAAAAACCTACTGATACATTCGTTTTGCCAGACAAAGGTGCGCCAGGGAGTTTTGAGTGCATAATAGAACTCTTTGTAGCACCAGTATCCAACAGAAAAGGTTCTGACACACCTGATGTAATCACCTCAACATAAGGTCCACTCTGATCTACTGGAACTGAAACAACTCCCTCTCTTTGTCTATGGCTGTCCTAGCAATCATTACCTTCCATATGCTCATCTTCTGCATAGTAATCATCAGCATAGTACTGAGCTGTCCTACAGACGCGTTATTTTGCTGATCAAAACTATTCATTGAATTTTGAGGCGGAAAGGAACGTGCGTTCTGCGGGAAATTTCCACGTCCTCTACCTCTAGGAGCTTGCTGAACACCTCGACCTCTTGAGCCAGAAACACCATTTCCACGCTGTAACAAAATAGGACAACTATACTTGAAATGACCCTCTTCCTTACAATATGAACACTGATTGGGACCTACAGATACACGTGGTTGAGTATACTCGACTCTTTGCGAGTTCCTCGGAAACTGTTGAGGCTGCTGATAGTTATTCTGATAGTTACTCTGACCACCACTATTTTGACCACCACGTGGCAGATACGCTTGCTGTAACAGAACCTTCGTTTTTAACTCTTTAGTTTTCTTCTCTGCTCTATCTTTCTCATCTTTATCTCGATTTTCGTAAGATTGTGCAATAGCCAATATCTGTGCTGAAGAGGAAACTGCCCAAGCACTTTCTGAATCCTTCAACTTCTTACACAACTCGGGTAACAAATTATGCACAAATTTATCGACGAACAACCGTTGCCCACCTTCTGTACTCATATCTTGACCACTGTGGTCGACAAACGTTTCTTCAAACCTGGTGAAGAAATCTGATACCGTCTCATCTTTCTTCTGCTTACACGCAGACAATTTATACCAATTCACACGTATCGCAGGCATTAAAATTTTCATGTAATTAATGATCCTACCAGGGAGGTCTGCTACTAAAGGCTTGGGTTTAGCACCACCAACTTGTCGGGCATCTGCAGCAGTAATATTAGCCCATGAGTCACCTAACTCCTGATCATGATCTGCATGACGAATCTTTCCCCATAGAGGCTGTGGAACAACATTTCCAAACAACATGTCTATATCAGCTAAATTCATGATGCATGACCCTGCAGTCTGTGACAATTCCGTGTAATACCCTGCCGGATTTTTACAGGGATCAGGCAATGTCTGCTTAAGGGCCAAAACTTCAGCTCGCTTCCATGGGACATGTACCCAAACGCGCGGAAAATGAGCTGGAAGAGCTGGGGGAACATTATTAGCACCAGCAGGTATTTCTTCCTTCCAAACTGGAGGAACTTCTCTCATTGGGTACTGTCTTACCTTCTTTTTAACTGAGGAATCAGACTCAAACAACGACCGAGAAACACCTTCAGTCCTGAACGACAACAATGTCGCAACTGCTTTCTTAACGTCTGAACCCACAATTGCGCCTTTCCCAAACTCGAACCGCACACGACACAACTCAGGCGGATTAGGCTCCAAATCATTCTCCCCTAAATCCTCACTAAGGAAAGTACACATTTTCTCAAAAACGTACCTCTGCTTCGATGCTTCCCACTGAGGGAAGACATCCATAACAGATTCTAGCTCATAGCTTATCGGATCGGTAACCCATTTATGTGCCAAATAATTCAACGTTTCCTTCTCCCTAGAATCAGGCAGTTGGCTACGCAACTGTTTATGCATAGAGACAGAAGTAGCACTTGTTGCTCCAAAGAGAGGATATAGAAAGCTAGTAACAGTGCTAGTCATTCTCTGTCGAACAGAAGGAGAAGTCGATGAAAGGACAGGCGGAAAAGCAGAGTGAGGCAAGGCAGACGCAGAGGCAGTGTCAGGAGGAGTACCAGGAGTGGTAGTCGTTATAGTGGTCAAAGTTGTAGGAAGTAAAGGCAGAGCAGATGTCAAAACCGGTGGGCCTTGAGGAGGCTGCACCGGAGGAATAGTAACCAACTGAAGAGCAGCTGGTAGTTGTGGAGGAGCAGGAGGCTATACAACCAAAGGTTACGCAACTAAAGGTTGCGGAGGTGCCGTAGCATTCTGGGCATAATGGGGTGGCGAACTTAGCAAATGCGACATTAGGGGATCTTTTTCAAGGTCTTTTGCTCCATCTTGCTGAAGAGACGGCAAAACTGGATAACATTTATCGATTACCATTTTACGTTGCCTTTGCAGCTGCTCACTCATCTGTTCTTCTTCGTTATCTTTGAACTGCATAGCAGCTTGCATTATCGAGATACCCCTTTCTCTCTCTTATTTTTCTTTGCTAATTTAATTTCCTTCTGTTTGGCTTCCTTACGCCATAGGCAGAAAGAGTCAAACATCGCCGGCCGGGCTTTCTTCTTAAAAAGTTTAACTTCGAGGTTATCTAAGATTTCCGTGTCAAAGATACCATATTGGGGCCATTTTAAAACACCATCTTTTCTGGTGTATTTGATCCACACTTCATTATATGTGATGGGGCCTACTCCATGTTTCACATACAATTCATAAGTTGGAGTTCCAATCGGAGGAACCGGACACGAGTCCTCCAATCGGGAATCCCTATTACTACCACAACAAAAGAAGTTTCCAAGTCTGCTAAGACCAGGCATCTTCGCTCTCTAGTGTAGCTTCAAACTTCGAAGGATTATCGATTACGATATTCTCGCGAATACACGAGTCCTTCGGCTTTGGTACTTGCAAGTTCCAAATCAAAGATCTCAAGGGGATACCCAAAAACTAAGAACCAACTAAGGACAGGGAGCCGCTCCACTTATACTTAACTGAGATATCGATGACGTCACCAGAAGACTCGTCTATCGTTTCGCTCTACCAAATGTCAAGGGTCCAAATCAGGGCGATAGCCAGGGCAGCAGTCCTTCGTATTCGTCGGGAAGCGGGGAACCTCGCAGCAAAGACTTTCGGACCATGTCGACATGCAGGGGTCGATGAAGTGGCGGCCTTCCTCAAGAATTTTCACACAAAGCTCCTTACGAACCTCTGGCTTGGACCTGTACCGTTGGTATCGCCCCACATTGGGCGCCAGCTGAGGTACTGGGTTTTTCGGAACCCAGTGGTGTCAGGGTACACCCTAAGACCTCGGGTACTTTCCTGATTCAGACACAGAAACTCAGAGTCTTCTAGGTGAAGTCAAGGATCGAATTTATTGGCTGCAACCAAGTAACAGGCGTCCTAGAAGTACATCACGATGTATATTCTCAGGAGACTGCTCAATCTTACAAAGCCAGTCTTCTCTTTTTATACAAAATATTATGCTTCAGGCAAACATTCTTAGATTTACAGTAGACTATTCACATATTTTCACTACAAAGAAAAAGCAGAGTCATGATGACAAGCCCACATTTCAGTTCGTCTGGCCCACAACAAATTACCCAGCAAGGCCCAACATTTTCATCAGATATCGGTGGACCCCCAATAAAAATGGGCACCTCCTCCTCGTAAAGCAAGTCGTAGAGAAAGAAACAGGAACAGGTGTGAGTAAGATTAGGCAGGGTGTGCGTGCGATGAAATTGTTTATGGTAGGCTGTGCCTTGATGCTATCTCGCTCGGCCACTGGGAAAGGAACTGGCCGGGCAGGTTCGGCCTGGGGCGATGGTTCCAGTTTGCCCAGGTCGCAGAGAAGTCAACCAAGGTGTACGTGTCCTTTGGAATCATGTTTGGCTTTAATCATTGGCCTATGTGAGGGCAACTCACAAAATGGCTGCCGCACACAAAATGGAAGCCGAGGGTTCAGGACGCAAATGACGATTTCGAGGTGAAATCGTCACTCGAATATGACGAAAATGCTTGTACATAGTGTACTAGCCATTCTCGGTCTTTTGATACCAAAATCGTCATACTACGACAAAGTTTATTACACGAGTCCAAAATTTTCAGAACCACATAGCCTCCAAGGAAAAGGTGTTGGGCCCCAACACTATTCTCTGGAGGCGAGCCACAGAGGACTTTCTTGGTTTTAAACTACGTACTTCAACACATATCTGTGTCTGCATTGTAAAACTTCCCTCTCTGATGTGGATTTAATGTGAATGCCGGGGATTACAGCTCACGTTTTTAACAAAACCTAACTCCTTGAATATATTTACCTGTACCTTACCGTCGCTACCTACAAATCCTGCAACCACGGATTCAGATATTCCTAAAGACTTGGCGAAGGCACACATACCCGCCAGTATAGACGTGCCTGATTGGAATAAACACCGACATCTGGATTACACCACTTTGCTCACACCAGCACAGTCCTGAAGAGTCAGGGGTTCACCATTACCCTGATGAAACACGTGTCGGCTGGTTGTTTTATGCTGATTGTTTGACAACAAAAAGGAAATTAAAAGAAAAAAGAAACAACTCCTTTGCGACTTTCTTTAATGGAATTTTACTATGGACTTACACTTAGAGAATTGTTCTAATTTTTCAAATTCCTCCTGTATGTGAGTGCTCAGGACTTGGCAGTGCAAATACAGTCCAAGTCTCAGTACTCAATCTTGTCTTCTTGTTTTATTCCAAGGTTATTATAGATCCATATTATAATCTTTTCAACTGCAAAGACACATAACGAAACATGCTAGTGCTGCTTATCGCAAATGAATAACCATCCGCATCATGGTAAGCCACAGTTACCGTAGGATGAACTCACAGGGTCACACATGGTTATACAAGCATAATTTGGGATCACACAAATGTGGCAACTGCAGTATCTGTAAATTTGCCCTAACTGGAATATGTGAGTTTCAGTGTAATGGCTCTAGAAAATACCATATTAAATCAACATATAGATTGCTTTATATCGTTACATGTAAATGTTCTAAAATTTATGTAGGGAGCTAAATCAGATGCCACAAAGAACGTATTTCGGAACACTTTAGAGCGCCGAAAAATCTGGACAAGAGATACCCTATTGCGAACAATGCAACAGAATGTGCAGAACAACAATTGTTATTTAAATTTCATGGTTTGGAACCTGTACCAATTGACCCCATGGGACGGAATCGGAAATTGAGAGTACGACAGGCTGAAGCACGTTGGATCCTTAGATTGCATACGGGAGAAATAGGAATCAATATTGATAATGAACTGCAGTATTTTTGGGGAGTGTGACACTGCTATATATATTGCTTCCTATTTATCAATCAGTGCAAATACGTACTGTTATACTGTATGTTGTCTAATTTGGGCCCCCTACATTTCTGAAACCTTTTGGAAGTGCTGTTTTAACCACATGTATCTGTTGGAAATATACTGTGAGTTATTGTATATTCTTTTGCAATATTTACTTTGTGTGTCTGCAATAAGATATGTAAGTGAAGATGTCAAATTCTATTAATACAACTGCTGAGTTTATATCCCTTATCACATCTATTACTCATATCTCACTTTTGGAGATGGATTCTGGGCTCTGACCAGTGTAGATGTTACTGTAAGGATGATACACTAGTCATGGCTGTGTTTTCTCTTCTTCTCTGTTTTGTCTTAATGAGACTCACATATTGATAATTAATCTCTGGTTTATATATAGCAACTGGCTCCTCATTATTCTACTTGAGAAGATTTTCTTCAAATTTAACTGTTGGCTCTTTAAAAATGTTACATTTACTGTGATGGTACTCCTATTACAGTGGTAACCTATAATTTAAAATGCAAGTTACATTGCTGTCTTTTGCCGTGTCGATGTGTAATATGGTGTGCATAGAGTTACTGGCGGAATGGACCACATACAAGTTAGTCACCTTTACTGTGTTTTTTGTCTGATGCTGTTTCCGTCAGCAGGTTTTACTTAAGCTGGACCTGAATGGATATTACTCCTTGGCTGTTTTCTTCTTGTTTTCTTGTTTAGTAATAATGTAATGGGTGTACCGACTGCAAGCTCCTTTATTCACATAGATAGAGAACTGAATTTTCTTGAAATATAGTTGTTGGCATTTCTACATAACCGATTCGCGATGGAATGTTTACAATATTGATATTTTATTAAATAAACTGCAAGTAGCGTTGCTGGTAGTATATTGACCATGTATTGCCTTTTTTCCACGGCGCATAGGGTACTATAGTGGTCCTTTTGATGTGTCCAAAATGGAGCATGTTTTGGCATGCTGAATAGGCTGCATACGAGCCAGTCTTTTTCATCACTCCCATTTGTCGCTATTTCCGTCTTCAGTTTCTATTCTATTTGTTCTTAAATAGGCCTGTAAATATGGAGCAGGCGCTACACGCCACTGAAGACACAAGGGATTTTCTTTGCAAACCTTGATGCCAAACTGAGATATTTAGCTATCTGCGCTGTAATGTTTTCTTTATGAGTCAGACTTTACATATGTTGCTTGTTGCAGTCCCGATAGGATAATTATTTTAACTAATAGTTTAGGGAAGTTGTGGCTCGGACTGACTGCACATTTAGGGGCCCAGCAGGATGGCGGGCGGATTGCCCCCGCCAGGCTGGTGGTAGCCACCACCAGCCTGGCGGGGGCAATCTGCCCGCCATCTGCACCTTAATTACCCCCATATTAGGGTGGCGGTGGGGACCGCGGTGGATGGAAGGATCATCCGCCGCTTTTCCGCCCCGGTCGCAAGGCGACCGGGCAGAAAACATTTAATATGGTGGCGGTGTCTATTAAACAACGCCAGCCATATTATGACGGACTCAAACAGATGCCTTTCCGTGGTGGCAATGCCGCCACGGAAAGGCATGCGGTCTTCACTTCGGGGACCCCCTGTGGGCCCCCATGGTGAAGGGGGGGTGGGGGTGCACATGGGGGGTACCTGTGGTACCCCCCTGCATTTGCAAACACAATGCGACAGGCACCGCGTGGTGCCTGCTGCTTTGTGTATGCAAATGCATACATGCATTTTTAGCATTGTGGCAGGCGGTGCTGAGAGCACCGCCCGCCACAATGTTAAAAATGTATGATGCGCCCGCCACTGTGGTGGCCGCATCCTAATATGCAGTGCGGGACCCCCGCTCAGCGTGCGGGCGGTCCTGTTTTCCGCAAGGGTGGCGGGCGGGCAAAAGTCCGCCAGCCATCCTAATGGGGGCTTTAGAGTCTATAATTCACTTTATTGTCGATTAATGATATTTTTATGATATACGTTATATGTCAGATATTATTTATTTTATAATTTTACAGGACGTGAGGTCTTATGTGACCTTCCTCTAAACTTATGGTCCTGTTAATGACTGACTTAATTCCTGAGACAATTAACTTGGCTGGATTTTAACTAAAGGTACTATTCAAAATACAAGAATGGTACCATTCTGTTCAAATTAATAGACATCTTTTGTGCATAGATATATTTAATTAGAATAAATTGCAACAGCAGTATTTGGCTTCCCTCTTCTCCCTTGACAGATCATTATTCTGAAGACCAGCTTAACTGTTGCCTGCCCATTTAGTTTGTGGCAACCATTGTTATTTTACCATATATGATTTCAGCCGTGGGGTAAATTGTGCTCATTTTACAAGATATTTCTGCCCTTTGATGCTGCGACTAGATTGATGTGGATAGATTTGAATGTCTCACAAAATATCTACATATAATTTAAAATATGTACTTACTCCACATATTGCAACAGTAAGGAAAGCATTGGATAGCGTAGGGGTAAAAAATACTATTCCAACTACAGTGAGTGCAACAGTAGGAAAAGCTTTGGATAGCGTAGGGGTAAAAATTACTATTCCAACTCCAGAGAGTGCAACAGTACGGAAAGCGCTGGATAGCGTAGGGGTAAAAATTACAATTACCACTCCAGTGAGTGCAACAGTAGGGAAAGCGTTGGATAGCGTAGGGGTAAAAATTACTATTCCAACTCCAGAGAGTGCGACAGTAGGGATAGCGCTGGATAGCGTAGGGGTAAAAATTACTATTCCTACTCCAGAGAGTGCAACAGTAGGGAAAGCACTGGATAGCGTAGGGGTAAAAATTACTATTCCCACTTCGGTGAGTGCAACAGTAGGGAAAGCGCTGGATAGCGTAGGGGTACAAATTGCTATTCCCACTCCAGAGAGTGCAACAGTAGGGAAAGCGCTGGATAGCGTAGGGGTAAAAATTACTTTTCCCACTCCAGAGAGTGCAACAGTAGGGAAAGCGCTAGATAGCGTAAGGGTTACTTTATTAACAATAAATTAATTAGCAATAACTATATATAATAATTATCAATACTTTAATTCTAATTAATATAAATAACTAATCAATAATTTTTTTTACCAATTAATAGGTAATTACCAATTAATTAATAATAAATACCAATTAATACAAACATATTAATTAATTAATTATAATTAAATTACTTCCCACCATATTCCCCTATAAACCCACAACCCACTCTGACACTAAAACTTTACTTTGACAAAATTACTAATTTCTAAACATTTATTTTAAAATGTATAAAAATACATTAAACAAATGTTTAACATACATATGCAATACATACTAAAACACACGATACTAAAAAAAATCGATATTATTGACAACGATATTTTTGCTTACGATATTATTTACTTCGATATTACTTGCTTCGATATTTAAAAAATCGATATTACTTACCTTGGAGTCGATATTCTGGTCAACGATATTCTTGACTTCGATATTCTGTCCCTACGATATTAAAAAGGTGTTATTATTTTAGGTCGATATTTTAAATTTGATATTTTGACTGCCCACCTGTGGGTTTATGATATGACCAGATATAATTTGACTGTGTTTAGCTGGTTCTGTGTTCTGAGGATACATTTCTGCTGTTGCTCTTAATGACTTGATTGTTTTGTGGTTTATTATCCTACCTTTTATGACTTTTAGGACTCTGTTGGACTATTATGACATTATCCTGAGTGTATGACTGTAATCGCTTGATTAATTTTTCTAGTGGTAAGTTTAAGGAATAACTCTTTTGTGCACTTAGTGCTGTGGTTAGTTTGGGCTTGTTCTTTTACTCCCTATATATACAAAATAGTCTCTAAGGGGTCCATTAGGATGGCGAGCGGACTCTGTCCGCCCGCCACCCTAACTGAGATCGGGACCGCCCGCCTAAAGGGCGGGGGTCCCGACATTGGCATTAGTATGCACCCAACACAGTGGTGGGCGCATGCCTCAATTTAACATTGTGGCGGGCGGTGCTCACTGCACCGCCCGCCACAACGTTAAAAACAAATGCACGCATTTGCATAATCGAAGCGACAGGCACCGCACGGTGCCTGCGGCTGCAAATATGCAAATGCCGGGGGGGTACCACAGGTACCCCCCGTGTGCCACCCCCCTTTGGCCGTCACTCTGCGGGCCCACAGGGGCCCCCGAGAGTGAACACCGCATGCCTTTCCGTGGCGGCATTGCCGCCACGGAAAAGCATTGCAAAATGCCCATTGTAATATGGCTGGCGGTGTCTCATAGACACCGCCACCATATTCAACATTTTCCGCCCCGGCCGCAAGGCGACCGGGGCGGAAAAGTGGGGGGCGGTCTTTTCTTCCGCCGTGGTCCCCCCGCCATACTAATATGGCGGGGGGGAATTCAGGGAAGGATGTCAGGCGGATTGCCCCCGTCAGGCTGGCGGTGGCTACCGCCAGCCTGGCGGGGGCAATCCGCCAGCCTGGCGGGAGCAATCCGCCAGCCTGGAGGGGGCAATCCGCCAGCCTGGCGGGGGCAATCTGCCCGACATCCTAATGGGCCCCTAAATGTCTATCGTTAAAGAGCACATATGCACAACAGAGGTGGTCTTTCTCTGACTTTAGTCATAATTGTTGCTTCTGTTCCCCATAATGTAATCATTCCAGAAAAGAAAGTTGCTTTACTCATGGTCTGATTCACGATATCCCAACTCTGTGTGTCACAGGGATATCCACTAATGGCAGTGATGCTATAGGTGTAGTACCTACAGTACCATCAATGTGGGTAACTGGTGTAACATATTGTAACTTAGCTACTTTGTTTTTGTTCTAGCCCTGATGAAGTCCTTGGCTTACAGCCGTATAGATGAAACACGTGTTGGCATGGGTTGTAGCTTAGACAATTATAATATGGATGTATAAGAACATTGGAATAAAGCAGCAAGACAAAATTGAGGACTGAGACTTGAACTGTATTTGTGCTTTTTACGTTTGTGTTTTTTGATCGGGTTGTCGACTGTTAATCTATACAAAATGTACACGTACATATAGACCCCAGTTATGCTAGCTCAATTAAATGTTCAAATATCTGCTTCTCAACTTCCTTTCTGGCAAATGCAAACTCTCTCGGTGAACCGCGAATCCTGTTTTACCACGGCTGGCATTGAGTAACTCTATGAATGCCAAACATGAATGAAGGACTAAATCTATTGCGATCGTATATATTCCCTAATATTTGTTTGCAATTTTACCTACCTCATTAAAATTCCTGAAGAGGTCGCAAATTGAGACCCACGATGAATGGTTGAAGTCACAGGCATGGTGGCCCTTGTTTGTGATTACTTTTAAATAAGGCACACTTTTTTGGAAGGATGCAGGTAAAAAGGGAAATTAATAATATCAAACATTTTTAGGAGCAGGCAGTGGTCCTAAGGACCACTGCCTGCTCCTAAAATTGATTTTGTGGACATTCACAAAAAAAAGAGATTTCTTGAGAACTCCTTCGAGTTTGCTAATGGTTGCCAGCAATTTTGATCTGGTGATAAAATATTCATACTTTTCAAACAGATTTTGATTCCATAATATGAATACATAAGGAAAACAATCAGTATTTGAAAAGGACGTCCTTTACATGCGCCTTCCAAACACCAACTTTGCATTTAGCATGAAACCCAAATTGCTATGCAGTAATGTATTGCCGAATCACAATTTAGGTTTTGGACATTTAAAAATGCAGTCAAAAAGGCTCAGATTTAGCCTTTGGGACCATAAAATAATTTTGTACATCAGGTTTCAAGCTCAATATTGGCAACAGAAATTTCATAATTTGTAACTCAGGGACAGATGTACCGAGATAGGATTCATTAAAAGTGGTTGCAATTTGCACCCCAACTTTTTAATAGTAGTATGATAGTGTGCTAACTGACCTCTGCACTAATAGGTCAGTTTACAAGTACCGAATGAGAAAGGGTCACTTTTCGATCTAAAGCATGAATATTAATGAGGTAAGCTGCAAATTGCAAACTTCTATGATTCGCTGCCATCACAGGAATGTTGGCCCGCTCGGGTCAGCAGACCTTCATGTCTATGATTGCTTTTGACTAAAGCTATCTTTAATAAAAAAAAAACATGTAGCCCATTTTTCTTAAATGAAAATTGGATGGGTTTCAGAAAACAGGGAAGTTTTTAAAACTATTTTTGGGCAGAAGTCCCATATATACTTGACAATTCAAAAGAGAAAGGGGTTCCTCTGGACAGCTTACTGTTTTGAGAACAGGGTACCACTGTCTATTTGAACAAAAGGACCCCCAAACATGCCCCTTTCAAAAAGAAGTTCTTAACAGTTTCTTAAACACCTCCTAGTGTTTCTGTAACATGTTACAGAGTCACTCAATGGGTAGAGGAGTACTGATTTCTGAAGCAAAACTGATTTCTTGGCCCCATTTTTCGGTGGTGTGCGAGGACTCTGTTTCAAAATTCAAATACTATAAGCTGAGTAGCTGGACAAGAGCAATGGGCAAAGAGTTACAAGGGAATTCAGGACTGGCATCAAAAATGTGCAGTTACAAAACAAAAGCAAAAGAAGTAGCAGAGTGGTACTGGTTATTAGCCCACAATGGAGAGGGTACACAGGTTGAATGCTATGAGACTTGGAAAAAGGATCTGCCTGACGAAGACCTCAATATAATTGGGCAAATATCTATGTCGTTTTTATGGTCATATGTAAATGCTGCACCGTTAAAAAAAATCACCTCTTCACAGTACATAAAGCCTACTGGACACCTTAGAAACTATCGAAAATGGGGAGTCAAGAAACTAAGAAGTGCCCAAAATGTGGAAAAGGAAAAGCAAACGAGGTACATATGTTCTGGAGTTGCCGGGTTATATTCCAGTTTTGGCAGAAAATAGGTAAGACTATTTCAAATATTATGGGTTTTGAAATAAGGTTAACAACCGTGGCTATAATATTTGGGACTTTACCAAAGGATTTAACTGGGGAGTTTTTAACTAAAAAACATAAAGCAATGTTTTTCACTTTGATACTTTTGGCACAAAGAGAATTGTGCTTTAAATGGATTTTAGCTTGCCCGCCGATGTAAGATGAATGGATACATTCCATCCAAAGGGTAGCAAAATTGGACCAAGCTGGTACTAAGCGTAAGAAAACTGTTATTTGGGAAATTTGGGATAATTGGGTGGAGAGGAGCTCTGCGACATAGCTCGAAAATTCATGGTCAGAGGTCTAACACCAATTAAGGTAAATTAGTATATTGAACTATAGGTACACGTGTCTTTCACAGACGAATTCTGGGTTGGGGGGTGTGCACGGGATAAGATTTTTAGTGTTGCTCGGTCCAATGATTACAAAATATGCTATAAATAAACCCCAAGGATTGGGGATACTAGTGGTGCAAGCACCTCCCAAGAATCAAGATTGGGGTTGGTCTTTTCACAACGAAGCCGAAGGGCAGCTCTCCCGCAGTCCTAGGACATTTCATCTCTCCGTAAGGTGTGACCGGAAGCCCCCACTAAAAACCCGGCTATATGTGACGAGCGGAAAATTCCCATCCTTGATTATAAAGCAAATTTAAAGATATATGAGGACAAAAAATAACGGGTAGAGGAGTATATTCCAAAAATACATTTTCTTGTTGCATACCCTGTGATTGACTGAAAATGTGTTCATACATTTGGCCCTTCTCACTTTAAAGGTGATTTTATTTCCACTAATTTTAAACTCGCTTTTGTGCTCCACTAATTAAATGACTACATTTGATCATATGAACGTTCATTGAATGTTGAACATGTGGTCAGTTTTGAACATTCCCTTTTTACTCAAATTCTTCTAGAAGGTTTCCAGGCTGCAACACTAAGAGCATTTGGAAACTGATCATAGTTTAGGAGATTGGCAGTCCAGTTTTAGAGCTATAAAAGGAACAGAAGCAGAGATGGGCTTGATGGGTGTCCACTAAACAGAATGTTTAGAATGTCTTTCCTCAAACCTTTTGCCTTCACCCTCTTATTTTTCTGAATTTCTTCTTGCTGGCTTTAGGACTCAATGCACTTTACCACTGCTAACAAGTGCTAAAGTGCCTGTGCTCAATTCCTCCAACATGGTAGAATAGGCTTCACCTGACTGGTATATTTGATTTACTTATATTTCTCCAGTAAAGTGGTATAAACATATACCTAGAACCTGTAAATAAATGCTACTAGTGGGCCTGTAGTACTCATTGTGCCTCCTACTTAAATAGCCCCTAAAAGCATGTCGAAAGATCTGCCATTGCAGACTGAATGGAGTTTAAAACTGCCAATTCGCCTTGACAAAATAACCACCTTTTCAAGGCTTGAGCTCCCCCTTTTATTACATATGAGTTACCCCTAAGGTATTCCCTAGGCAGGGTGCATTGTTATTAAAAGGTTTAATATGTACTGTTGAGTTGTACATGTCCTTGTAGTGAAAAACTCCTAAAATCATCTTTTTCACTACTGTGAGGCCTACCTGCCCCACAGGATAACATTGGGTTCCTGTAATACATTTAATTAGTGCTATCCTTTGATCAGAAGAATAAGGGAAATTCGTATTTGGTGCCTAAAAAATAGTAATTTAAAATCTTGTCTAATGGTAAAGTTTGATTTTGAGTAATAATTTTGAAAACTTCTCTTTTAGAAAGTCTGCAATTTCCTGTCCTAGCTATCTTGTGCCTGGAGCCTATTTCTGGGTCACGTTGCTGGGTGTAGTTGGCAGTTGAACTTTGTTTATTCCTCCCAGACATCCACACAAAATAGGAATTAGGTGTAATTAGGTGTGTTTGGATGGGCCATAACTGGCAGAATGGAGGTGGTAGAGCTGGGCACAGCCCACTTTCAAGTCAGTAGGCGGGGCCATACCTTCACACAAAGAACTTCAAACTACCTCATTGTTCATGCAGTCAGGCCAGAGCCAGGGATGGCAGGAATCTCATGCCCTTCAAAGGGAAGACTTTTTTGCTGCATCGGGAAGGACTGCTCTGCTACATGAAACCTCCTTTCAACCCTCAGAGGACTACCCTGCAGCTTGTGGTCTGTTCCACTTCTTGAACCATTGACTACCTGAGTGCCTCCAAGGGCTAGTTGGCTGGCCTTCTGATCAGAGCCTCAGGGATGGAAAAAGCTCTAACCATCTTGAACTCACATATGGACCCAGCCTGAGTGAGTCATAACCACCAAGTGATGCACCTTCAGTCCTGTACTCTTTGTGGTGGTGCTAAAGGTGCACATAGAGCCAAAATCCAAAACGTGGGACTTTTCAGCTAAAAACTGCCCTTTGAACCGATAGTCAAGGACCACAATGCTCGTCATTCTGACTTTGCAGCAGCTCCAGGTACGTCCTCTCCACAGCAACAAATCCTGTTCAGCTGTCTTTCTGGGAAGGAGTATCCGGCCTCATGGAGCCCTTCTTGGCTACATCCTCCATGCACATAGCAGTGAAGATTTCTAACTTCTAAAAAAAGACTCAGGGAATTATTTAGATCTCATCAGACTGGTTACTCCGTCATAATGGTGAGGGATATCCTGACCGCCAAAATAGAAATCCCATAGGATATAATGGGATTTACATTTCGGCGGATGGGATATCCATCACAGTTGTGACAGAGTAACCTGTCCGCCGAGATCTAAAACAGGCCGTAAGTCCCAAACATAGAAATCTTCACCACAACTTTGTTCAGTGGCTCCCCATCACCAGCGTCTCCTCCTTGGACTCTTGCCTTTAGAGGCTGAACCTTGCCTTTTGAAGATATTTTTGGCTGAAATTTCTTTGAAATCCAATGCTAGGTCCCAACTGAGCCCAATCCACTTCTTGGATCCAACCTTTGTTCCTTGCGGTTGCCTATAGTTTTCGACTTTGACATGGTCTTGTCTGACTGCATGTCTACAGTTGGCACTTTGATCTTTTAGGCACTATGTTTCACTTTTTTTACCTTAAACTTTAAACTACTACTGAATGTACTGTCCTCATGCTCCTTGCATGAATTCTGGCAGCAGTTACATTAAGAAACCTGTTCCATGATTAAACATCATAATTATGTATCATTGTTTGAAAACAATCTAGAAACATAATTCATGGGTGTAAAAAAGTAGGATCCTTCTAGCTGGGTTATCCCCTACTTTGTGCGTGGTGTCAGTGTGTCTTTGACCTTGTCTGACTGGGATCCTGCTAATAAGGACCCCAGTCACTATGCTTTCTCCATAAACTGAACATGGTAAGTACTCTTGCACATTCACCATTGGCTACTGGTTTACCCTTGTAAGTGCCTGGTATATGGCACTAAGGTTGCCATGGCATAGGAACACTAGGTAATTCCCATGGGCTGCAGTGTATATTGTGCCACCCAGACTGTGGGTCTGCCATTTCAGTTTGTGTGACTTGGTGTTGCATGCTTGCATCTCTCACAACAGATATACGTTTCCTTATATCTGAGGTCATTAAATATAAAACCTATAAGTCACCCCTATGGCATTAGCTATAAGGGCAGGGTGTTTGTTTATATGTGTGAGTGTGCCACTGCATGAGCAGGACACCCCTACAAACCCTGGAGTCGGGTCTACAGGCTTTGTAAGTGCGGTCAGCCATTTAATACATATAGAGAACATCAGTCATTATGAGATGTCTAACTATATGGTGGCTGCACTAAACCCAGTCATGTCTGTCATCACACATGTTGAATCATATCCCAAAAACCAATTCCAGTGTTGGATACAGTATCCCTTTTATTGGGGTCCTCCCCTCTTGACTCCTGGTAACAGCTTTCCAGGGTGTAACAGCAAGTTAGTGCTGCTGCCAACCACAGGCACTATTCTGCCATTCTGCTGCTGAGCTAAGCTTTAGCAGGGGAAGGTAGAACAATAGGTTTACTGTCACAGGGAGGTGTGACCACCACCGAGACAGGAATTAGTGTATTGGGCTGGGATGGAGGCTCTCACTAGAGCCACCAAACTGCTTTGAAGGGCCCATTTGGTGAACTCCGTGCATACTCCAGTTTGAGCCAGTTCAGGGAGCTCTTGGCTCCCACTCTGGCACAAAACTGGACAAAGGAAATGGGAGTATCGTCCCCTTTATCCAGCCCCTCCTCTGGCAGGGAACCTTGAGTTGTTCCAACCCTTCCCTTATTAAACTTAGGGACTTACCTGTGGGTGGGTGCCCAGATTCGTCATGGGACAAGACTCAAAATGGAAACCATGCCACTCTTTGATCGTCTGGACACTTGGACTTTGCTGGACTTCGCATGGAACTGAGGCTGCACCAAGGAAGACTCCTGCTGTTCCTTGTCTCACTGTTCTGCAAGTCTTCTTCATTGTGTGTGTCTGTGCTTCATCAAGGTTCTTCAATAGACCTATGGGCATCAAGGACATCTGAATTAATTTCCCTTGGAGTGAAGGAGTCAATCCTCTGTATCTGCAGACACCAAAACAAAGCTACCAGGTCTGCTGCTCCTGGGTTCCACAGACTTCTGGAGTCCCAGAAACACAGATGGGGATTCTGCAACTCTCGTGAGGCCTAACCTGTCTTCTCTGCCATTTTGAGGCCAGTGTCCCTTGTCCGAACGGCTTGAACCGAATCCCTGTGCACAACGTCGACTTGTCATTGCCAAGGCAGGTTGAATCTGCACTCCAGAGATCTTTGGGCTACAAGAAGCTCCAGCATCCAGCATCTTTTCTGTCCAAGTTCAGCATCCTCGCCCCATCCTCTGCACAGAGATCCTTCATTCTTGGTAAGCTGCTCGAGGTTCTATTGTGACTCCTGTGCCTTTGGCCTGTGGGTCCTCCTGAGGGTGTTCTCCTGCTCCAGTGGCTCCCCTGCTTACTAGGGGCCTGCTCTGACTTTCCTGCTGTTGGTGAGTCCCTTGAACCTTGCTGGTCCCAACGTTGCGTCTTCTTCGTTCTCCATGCCAGTTGCAGCTACCATGGCTTTTTGGTGCTTCTGGCAGACACCGACCACCTAGTCACTAAAATACGTTGTGGGATAACTTGTGACCAGCTCCTGGGCTTCTTCAGCATCGCCTGGTCCTCACAGCTGCAGCGATAAGGGCACTGTCATCTCTTCTGAACCATCTGACTTTGGTGGGCATTACTCTTCTGTGCCCCCTTGTCACTCCTGAGTGGCATAGACTCTGTCCCCTTTGCTTGCAACTTCTTCACTTCTTCCGGAATTAACCCTTGTATTCAATTGGACTTCTTTAACTTCTTTCTCCAGAGGCACATTTTTCCAAGTCTTTCAATGTTGTCTACTGAGGTTTTCGACGTTTCTTCACCCCTAAGCACCTGGCTGTCCTGGTGTAGGTAACCTGGTTCTTGGGGCATTGATGGATGTGGTGGCTCTCCAACCTTCCGTTCTCCAAGGGAATTCTTCAGGGTCCTCTGGGAAGGGTTTTTGTTCTGCAAAACTGCATACGCAACTTCTCTTTTGACTTCCATTGGTCACGGGGCTGTGTTCCCACTATCCACACAGCCTCCCTGACTACTTACCTTATTACATTTGAAGTATTTTGGTGTATTGTGCTAATATCTCCAGGTAGGAGATATACCAATGTGTTCGAGAGTGTTGTGTAAAAAAATACTATTTTTATATAAACACTGTGTGGTTCTCTTTCATTTAACTTACACCATAAGATTAAACTGGCAAAACAATCTGCCTAACACACCTTCAAGATCAGCCTGAAGGCTATTCTCCAAAGCTACCACTTTTAGATCTATCTATGGTTATCAAAGACCACTAAAATCCCCATAAGGGTTACCTAGATTAGTGCAATGGGATCTTTTCAAAAATAGTAAATATTTATTTTTTAGGCAAACTCAAACCTTCATTGTAAATATCACTAAAATTGTTTCAAGGATTGCGATGTATTCCTGCCTTATAAACTGGAGACTCCTCAAACCAGTTCTTTGAGGAAGCCACCTTCTGCACTGTCTGTAGTTTGATTTTCTGTATCATAGAGCTCTAGCCAGAATGGTGGAAGCACAGTTGTTAAATCACCTGTCCCTAATTTACAATATTTTGATGCATGGCAACACAGCAAGACTTCATGCTAAGATACCATGCATCAAAATAAAAGGACAGGAATGCGTCATAGATACGGCGCATTCCTGTCCTCCCCTGCGCCAGCGCACAAACAGCAGCTGTGCACCATTGCAGACACCCTTGCGTCATGTTGCCGGGGATGATTGTTTTTGTGCCGGAAAGGACACCTTCATGCACAAAAACAATCATTGATGGCATTTTCCTCTTTCTATGCATACTGCACCTGGTAGTGCAGTGCATTGTAGGCGCTAGATTAGCATGTTGAACTGCCACCTGTGTCGTAGCTGGGAAGGGATGACAGAGAAAAGCCCATTGGTGTACTACATCTTACATGTGATGTGGATCTGTGTGTCAATGTAGTAGGTGGCAGCGGGTGTCTGATGGCAAACTGTCTCACAATGCCACATATGTCAAAGACAGAGGATGTGAAATAGGGACCTGTCAAGGTATAGGATGAACTAGTTTGCCACCACAAAGGCTATGAGTCAGGGATGGTTGGAGGCTGAGGTGGATGGGCCCAATTGTGTAGCAAACCTGATTAGGTACATGTCACTAAATGCAGTACTACTGCCATGTGGGGTACAGCTAGGCCCACAGCCCTCAAAAACAGCCAGCCATGTCATTCCATTGGATATGGTCACATACATTGTTGTTGTTGTAAGAATATGAGAGAGAATATATGATATGGGTTCCATCAGTGCGTGACAGTACGTTGAGTCTGTGGCCGAAAATGAGTATTGCCAGAAGAGGCATGTACATGTACAATTGAAGGGGCCTGAGTCAAGCAAAATGTTATACTGTGAAGATAACCAACTCTGGCAATGATGAAATGGGGTGAGAGTCAGTGCTGGCAATTTATTTAGCTTAACTGGGCCCATCCCCTCAGAGTTGGCACACAGTGCCCACTGACACAAACGTGGAGCCAACTGTGTGTGCAATGAAATCACATAAGTATACACAAATGGGAAACCTATTGCAGGTGCATGTCCTCACACATTCCTGCATTGTAGCAATGTTGGAAGCTGTGTAGAGGTGAGCAGGTTATGTGTGAAAAACTGAGCCCTTGTACACATGACTGCACAATGTTAATGAGGAACAGCACAGCTAGACCGAGTGCCGTGGTGTACTGTGTGAAAGGCAGACTGCATGTTCATAACCAATTCATAACCAAACCCACATCACCTTCACAGAAGCCGATAGTTGAGGGCTGGTTACAGGAAATGCAGGCACCCTGGGGACTCGTTGTAATGTGCATAGTAGTGGTGTAAAAATCCATCAAAACACAATCAGTATAGGCATCATGAAAAAAAGCAAATAAACAAGGCATATGTGGACCATACTTCATATCATACATGCAGGAATGGCAGGTCCAGCAAGCTGTGTAACTGTGTTTCAATATGTGTCATGACACAAGTCAGCCTTGTCACACAGTTGTGTGAACAATGCAGAGATAATGCCATCCGAAAGGCGACTCCAGTGCAACTTGGCCTCAATACCTATAAGTAACAGGTGCCCTATGCATCAATGTTGACCTGAAGTGAATTAGTACAAAGTCTGAATGCCAAACAGATTACTCATGTCAACATTTAACATAGACCACAATCAACATATATCTATTTTATTGCAGAGGACCATTGCAGAGGATGTGTCAACACCTCCTGATCAGCTGCATGACCTGTATGAAGAGCTTGCTCAGGATGACAACCTGCCAGTCCTCGACCAAGACACCCTGTGGCAAATCCTGATCTCCATTCAAACACCATCTCCAGTTGCAGACAAAGCTGACAGCGTTGCTGGGTCTCCAGAGGATCTGCCTATCACCGAACAAACACCACATGCCAGCCCACCCCCTGCCCTGAATTCCGAGTACCCTAAAGTTGAATTCCAGTGTTGTGCGGTAGGAGTCCAGCAGGAGCTGGTAGATGAGATATGGACAGGGGTGGAGACCGTGGCGGGAACCCTAGAGGGAATGCGTACAAGCCTCAGTCCCAATAAGGACATCTCAGCGGCAATAAGAGGCACCTAGCCTCTGCTTCATGGCTTGGATCAGTCCCTGACTAACATTGCTGGTGTCATAAGGCAGAGGCATGAACAACTGCACTGCCGAAGTGGCACCAGCGAGGTTTGCAACCTACTGGTGGTGATATGCAACATCCCGGAGTCCATGAAGCGGAAGCAGGACTCCGACTTAGCAATATTGGGTGCCTTACACTGCAGTGTTTCTGCTATCTTTGTAAACAAGCAGAACCTTCTTAGTGCTGTGCTGCCTTACTTGTTGGGGCACAGAAATGCTGCTGCGGATAGGAAACCAAAATCTTCAGCCCCTGATGTGTGTGTGTGCCTCCTTTGCCTTCAGCACCAACAACACCCCCCCTCACAGGAGGCAACACACACATCAGAGGAAAAAAGTGAACTTTACCTCTTTCCACTGAAAAACTGCCTGGTAGATTTTCTCTGTGCCACGTGGCCAGTTTCTCTTTTGACCTGTGCTTATGGTCATGCCAGTGTACTTCTCAATTGGTACTCTGCTCTATTTGCTTTCCCACCTGTTGATTTCACCCATTTGGGGACTGCAGATGTGGCTGATCTTCCCTGATGGCAATTAGGTCCTCTTCCTCACTGGAATACTCCTCTTCCTCGCATGCCCCATGACATGTATTCCCCCATGAACTCTGTTTCGACCCCCAATGGCTCACAAACTATGTTGGGATTGTTGCTGCAAGGACTGACACTTACTCCTTGGTTCTTGTGTCAATAAAATCACTTACCGAAACCAGCGTGTTGTATGTCTATTCATAATTGGACTAAGTAGACCACAATCAATGTGCTGACCCTAAAGACACTACCAACGGGAATTGTGTTTCATAGACCCATGGGTAAATCTGCACAAGCCAACGGAAATAGTTTATATGATCCATATGTGCATATAAACTAGTAAGTAGTTTCCCAAGTTCATATGCATGAAGTGCTACGATTTGCAATCAGTCAATGGTAAGACTGAATGAAGTTTCTGCCCAGTAATGGATACTTCCATGCATGCTAGCCAGCAAACAACAGTATGTGTGACAACAAAATAGTGCAAGGGAGAGTGTGTAAGTGGCTGGCATCAGTGCGTGACCCAACATTTTCTTGATTAGTCACAATGGTTTAACCCCTTCGCTGCTAGGCCTTTTCCCCTCCTGTGCTAAGCCTTTTTTTGGCGATTTGGGTCAGTGCGCGCTTAGGCCCCTGTAACTTTTTGACCACATAAGGTATCCACGCCAAATTTGCGTCCTTTTCTTCCAACATCATGTGGATTTTAAAGTGCCCAGGGTTTGTGGATTCCCTGGGAGGGGTCCCAGAAATTAAGCAAAATACAGTGAAATTTTTGTTTTTTTTCAGAAAAATGGGAAAAACGGGCTGCAAATGAAAGTCTCTGGGTTTTTCCCTACAAATTTTATCAAAAAAAGGATTGTGGGGCTGAAATCTACATTTTCTCAGCTTTTAGGGAATGACAGTCTTTTGTCAGAGAACCAACATTTTTCACACAGATTTGGCATTTTTCTGGGACATAGCCTATTTTTGCTATTTTTAGAGCTTTCAACCTCCTTCCAGTTAATGGTAGAAATGAGTTTGAAAGCAATAATGGATCCTGAAAAGCTATACATTTCCAAAAAGTAGACAAAACTCTGAATTCAGAAAAGGGTCATTTGTCTAAATCCATGAAGTATTATGTATAGAAACTAACATTTAAATATTGGAATAATTGAAAACTAGTTGAAAAAATCAGCCTTTTGTCTCAACGTTTTCACCTATAACTTCTTGTAATTTTGACAGCTCTTTGAAAGCAATATACCGTTACAACCGTGTGACCTTCATGGTTGTGGGGATATATAGGACTTCTAGTTTCACTAAGAACCCGACGAACCCAGAGCCAAAAACTGAGCAGCAACTTTCAATTGTATTTTACTGGGTATAGAGCACTTATTCTTGGAAAATGTATACATGGAAAAATCGGTAGGAAAGTCACCTATTTATTTCTGAATTGGGTACAAGATATAGAGTTTAGAAACAGTATATATTTGTACATTTTCAAAATTGGGAATACTCATACTGGCATTTGAATTATTGGTCATTTTTCAAAAAGATTTTTTTTTACACAATGTCTTTCATTGGGAAGGGGGAAAAGCATGAAAACTCAATAGGTAATAACAGTTGATTTACAAATCTGAATTACCCTAAGTCTCCCGATAAAAACGGTACCTCACTTATCTGGGTCGGCCTTGTGCCTGCGACAGGAAACGCCACACACAACGTGGTCACACCTCAATTTTGCAGTTAAAAATTGACCCTTTTTTGGCAAAGTGTCTAGCTGTAGTTTTTGCACCCTAGCTCTGCCGGCACCTAGGGAAACCTAGCAAACTTATACATTTTTGAAAAGTAGACACCCAGGGAAATTCAGGATGGGGTGACTCGACTGCCTCCCACCAGGTTCTGTTACCCCGAATCCCTTGTAAAGCTAAAAAATTGACCAAAAAAAAGCATTTTCCCCACATTTCTGTGGTGGAAAGTTCTGGAATCTGCGTGGATCAACAAATTTCCACCCACCCCGCGTTCCCCCAGGTCTCCCAAAAAAATGGTACCTCACTTGCCTGGGTCTGCCTAGTGCCTTCGACAGGAAACAGCGCAAAACGCAACGTGGTCGCACCTCAATTTCGCAGTCAATACTGGTCCTTTTTTGGCTAAGTGCCTACCTGTAGTTTTTGAACCCTAGCTCTGCCGGAACCTAGGGAAACCTAGAAAACCTATACATTTTTGAAAAGTAGACACCCAGGGGAGTTTAGGATGGGGTGACTCAACTGCCTCCCACCAGGTTATGTTACCCAGAATCCCTTGGAAAGCTAAATAATTGACAAAAAAATGCATTTTCCTCACATTTCTGTGGTGTAAAGTTATGGGATCTGCGTGGATCAACAAATTTTTACCCACCCATTGTTCCACCAGGTCTCCCGAGAAAAATGGTACCTCACTTGCCTGGGTCTGTCTAGTGCCTGCGACAGGAAACAGCGCAAAACGCAATGTGTTTGCACCGCAATTTCGCAGTGAAAACTGGGCCTTTTTTGGCAAAGTGCCTACCTTTCGTTTTTAAAGCCTAGCTCTGCCGGCACCTAGGGAAACCTAGCAAACCTATACATTTCTGAAAACTAGACACCCAGGGAAAATCAGGATGGGGTGAATGAACTGCCTCCCACCATGTTCTGTTACCCAGAATCCCTTGAAAAGCTAAAAAATTGTCCAAAAAAACGCATTTTCCTTACATTTCTGTGGTGTAAAGTTCTGGAATCTGCATGGATCAACAAATTTTCACCCACCCCGTGTTTTCCCATGTCTCCCAAAAAAAATGGTACCTCACTTGCCTGGGTCTGCCTAGTGCCTGCGACAGGAAACAGCGCAAAACGCGATGCGTTCGCACCGCAATTTCGCAGTGAAAACTGGCCCTTTTTTGGCAAAGTGTCTACCTTTTGTTTTTGAACCGTAGCTCGGCCGGCCCCTAGGAAAACCTAGCAAACCTATACGTTTTTGAAAACTAGACACCCAGGGGAATTCAGGATGGGGTGACTCAACTGCCTCCCACCTGGTTCTGTTACCCAGAATCCCTTGCAACCCTAAAAATTGACAAAAAAACGCATTTACCTCATATTTCTGTGGTGGAAAGTTCTGGAATCTGCGTGGATCAACAAATTTCGACCCACCCCGTGTTTCCCCAGGTCTCCTGAAAAAATGGTACCTCACTTGCCTGGGTCTGCCTAGTGCTTGAGACAGGAAACAGTGCAAAACGCAATGTGTTCGCACCGCAATTTCGCAGTGAAAACGGGCCCTTTTTTGGCAAAGTGTCTACCTTTCGTTTTTGAACCGTAGCTCGGCCGGCCCCTAGGGAAACCTAGCAAACCTATACATTTTTGAAAACTAGACACGCAGAGAAATTCAGGATGGGGTGACTCAACTGCCTCCCACCAGGTTCTGTTACCCAGAATCCCTTGCAAACCTAAAATATTGACAAAATAATGCATTTTCCTCACATTTCTGTGGTGGAAAGTTCTGGTATCTGTGTGGATCAACAAATGTCCACCCACCCCGTGTTCCCCCCGGTCTCCCGGAAAAAATGGTACCTCACTTGCCTGGGTAGGCATAGTGCCTGCGACAGGAAATAGTGCAAAACACAATGTGTTTGTACCGCAATTTCGCAGTGAAAACGGGCCCTTTTTTGGCAAAGTGTCTACCTTTGTTTTTGAACCGTAGCTCGGCCGGCCCCTAGGGAAACCTAGCAAACCTATACATTTTTGAAAACTAGACACCCAGGGGAATTCAGGATGGGGTGACTCAATTGCCTCCCACCACGTTCTGTTACCAAGAACCCCTTGCAAACCTAAAAAATGGACAAAAAACATTTTCCTCAGATTTCTGTGATGGAAAGTTCTGGAATCTGCATGGATCAACAAATTTCCACCCACCCCGCGTTCCCCCAGGTCTTCTAAAAACAATGGTACCTCACTTGTGTGGGTAGGCAAAGTGGCTGCAACAGGAAAAGGCCCAAATCGTACAGTGGAGAATTTAAAATAACCTATTGCAAAATTACCTTCTTTTTGGGGGGTGCACCTGAGTTTTTGGCCTGGGGCTCGTCGGCAAACTTGTGAAACTACCAAACCCAAACAGTTCTGAAAACTAGACACCCGGGGGAGTCCAGGCAGGTATGGCATGCGTGGGTCCCCCAATGTTTTTCTACCCAGAATTCCTTGCATACTTTAAATTTAGGTAAAAAAAGCACTTTTCCAAACTTTTTTGCGTGGGATCTCCGTGCCGGCACAAATCCCTTGCAAACCTCAATTTTAGCCGGCACAAATGTCCTACCACCCAGCGTTCCCCTTGATCTTCCAAGTAAAATGATACCTCACTTGTGTGGGTGGGCCAAAGGCCTGTGACTAGGATGACCCCAAAACAGTTGAATTCTCTGTGCTTAATTTGTCAATCCTGAATGCTACAATTTCTTAAAAATACATTTTTGGCCTGTTCTGCTTTGTCCCACCCACACAAGTGAGGTATCATTTTACTCGGGAGAACAAGGGGAACGCTGGGTAGTAGGACATTTGTGCCGACTAAAATTGAGGTTGGCAAGGGATTCTGGGTAAAGGAACTTTGGAGGATTTATGCCAGCCATACCTCCTTGGAAGTCCCCGGGTGTCTGCTTTTCAGAAATGTGTGGGTTTGGTAGGTTTACCTAGATGGCCGTCTAGCACGGGGCCAAAAACCCAGGTAACCCTCCTTGCAAAAGCTGGTGGTTTTCACATAGGCAAATCATCCATAAACAACTTGAAAAAATCAATAGGCAAAAAGTTTTCAGTGTTCACCCTACACCCTGGAACACCAGTAAATTCAGGCAATGCCGGCTGCACCATGCCTGGTGCAACCCAGAGGTCAGAACTTTCAATGTCAAGCCTTGCAGCCGCAGGCTGCCGCCCAGCTGCCTCTTGTCTCACTATACCAACTGGAAGTCTAGCAGCCCCAGGCTGCAACCCAGATGTCTCTTGCCGCACTATTGGCACAGCAATGTCCTCCGCAACCAAAGGCACTTCATCCACACCAAAAGTAGCTTCATCAGTACTCAGAGTATCTTCATCATCAGATGAAGCCATGTGTAGAGAAAACTCACTACCTGAATCTTCACCTCCCACCTCTGGCTCAGAATCAGAGTCAGTCTTTGGACCATGGTCAGAGGAAGAATCAAAAAGCATTCCAACAACTTGCTGAGCAGTAATCCGGTGGCTAGCCATTATCCTTACAAATAAAGGAGTCTGCACAAACAACTCAATAACCCCAACACTGTGCGAAGTATGTAAAAAAATGTAAGCCTTTATCACAAATATCTATATTTAGAAAAAATATACAATTCACTTACAAGAGACAACTACACTCACCAGCACCTACTCTGCAAAGACACAGCAAATAGGCAACGATATCCCTCTAGAAAGAAGAAAAAAAAACTTACATCTACAGAAGTACACATCAAGAACAAATGCAAAACATGTTTTACAATCAGAAAAAACAGAAACCAAACTTACTCGTATTATTACACACTTTACAAAAAAAACAATAACATTAGAATTGAACAAAAAAGGTCTCTTACCAAACACATGCAACTACACAAACAGCAGAACAACAGAACCACCAGTAACGGAACCGCACACTGCAACAGTCTAAAGAGAAAAGAAAACACTACTCATTAGAAGAAACAAAAACAACACACATTACAACAGGCTATGTCACAGGGTATGTCACAAATGGGGTGTCTGTCCCCATGGGGGCCAGAATAAAAATCATTATACACATAGGTCCCCTGGAAGCAAACCTACGGAGGGCAGAGATGCCAAATAAAGACACTAATCTGCCCCCAGAGGGGGCAGAACATACTTTTGAAAAAAATGGGCCCAAGGAAGTGACCCTTGGCCAAGGGGTCGCTTCCTATAAAAGAAAAAACAATCCCTGGAGTCTAGTGGGCTTTTCTATCCCCCCCTGGGTCCAGAAACGGTAAAGAAACACCCAGGGGGGGCAGAACCTGTCTAAAATATTCATATTGCCCCCTGGAAGCGACCCTTGCCCAAGGGGTCGCTTCCTTTACAAAAAAAACAATCTCTGGTGTCTAGTGGGCTTTTCTGCCCCCCCGGGTCCAGATTCGGTCCAAAAACCGGCTGATCTGCAGAAAAGTCTAAAAAAAATTGTTGGCCCCTAGGAAGAGACCCTTACCCAAGGGGTCACTTCCTTTACAAATAAAATACAGGGGTATATTATCAAGGGGTTTTATCTCCGCTTTTTTGGCTTTAAAAGCCAAGAAAGCGGAGATAAAATTATCTCCCTATTACCAAGCTGTCGCTAACACCAGTTAGCGACAGCTAATAGGAGATAGCGACCATCATGGGCCCCACTTTGCATGTCAGTGATATTTATCACTAATGATATGCAAAGTGGGCGTGCCAAGATGTTAGCGACTGGAAACAGTCGCTAACATCGCTATCTCCTATTATCAACTTTTGGAGATATTTGCGCTAAGCGCGAATATCTCCAAAAGCTAACACCTGCCCTGAGCAGTTCTTAGCCATGTTATCCAATGGGAGGTGGATAACATGGCTAAGAGCATTTGCTCGATAATGCATGAATATCGCTGACTTTTCAGCGATATTCATGCATTGCGGGCGTTTTTTATCGCATTTGCGATAAACCTTGCTAATAGCAAGGTTTATCTGCGATAAAAATCGCCGATGTGCGGCGATAATTTTTGTCTCTAAACAAGTTAGAGACAAAAATTATCGCTAGTTGTTGGTAATATGCCCCACAATCCCTGGTGTCTAGTGTGCTTTTCTGCCCCCCTGGGTCCAGATTTGGCCCAAACACCGGCCGATCTGCCCCCAGGGGGGGCAGAAAAGTCTAAAAAAAATTGTGGGCCCCTAGGAAGCGACCCTTACCCAAGGGGTCGCTTCCTTTATAAATAAAATACACTCCCTGGTGTCTAGTGGGCTTTTCTGCCCCCCGGGTCCAGATTCGCCCCAAAAACAGGCCGATCTGCCCCCAGGGGGGGCAGAAAAGTCTAAAAAAAATTGAGGGCCCCTAGGAAGCGACCCTTACCCAAGGGGTCGCTTCCTTTTGAACTAAAATACAATCCCTGGTGTCTAGTGGGCTTTTCTGCCCCCCTGGGTGCAGATCGGCCAAAAAAAAGCCGATCTGCCCGAGGGGGAGGGGGGGGAGAAAAGTCCGTAATTAAATTTGCCCCAAAGGAAGCGACCCTTGCCTAAGGGGTCGCTTCCTGCACACATAAATAAAATAAATAAACAATCCCTGGTGTCTAGTGGGGGCATTTCTGGTGCAGGATCGCAACGTTGTGCGCGATCCTGAACCAGAAATGCCCTGCATTGGGACATCAGGGGAGAGGAAACACTGTTTCCTCCCCCCCGATGCCTCAAGGCACTGAGGAACGGCCCCCCCGCCCAACCGGAGACAAAAACACTAACCTTCTTGCTGGACGCGCTGGAAAGAAATGGATTCCAGCGCGTCCAGCGCTTCCTGATGATGTCAGCGCGCGCTGTGCGCGCTGACGCACCAGGAAGCGCGGGGGGCCAGGGGATGGCAGCGGAAAGTCTTCCGCTGCCACCCCTGCTACAAGCACCACGATCGATGCCCCAGGGGGGAGCGCCAGCGCTCCCCCCGAGGGCTGTGCTGATGACGGAGCGGTTCCGTCCTCAGCACAGCCCAACCGACGCTGATGACGAAACCGCTCCGTCATCAGTGTCGAAGGGGTTAACAATCATCCACACAAAACATGTAGCATCACTTACACACATTGTGCGACCGTAGGTAAATGTGTGTTATGATCTGTGTGTCCATTCCCAGAAAGAGTGCCATTTACAGTGCACAAACACATTTGGAGATCCCATAAGTGACTTTATTACAATCTCAATATAATCTACTCCTTATTTGCTCCACCTAATAACACATGTATACAAACACTGCCAGGAAAATCTATAACATGTGCTTAACCCACCCTAAGCAGATATGACAACTGCCACGAAGTAAATAAGTAAGCAGGAGTGAAAGTGCAAAGGAACTTTTATTTAAGACACCATTAAATTCTTAAAATCTAAAAGTCACTAAACTATGCTAACTAATCACATCTAAACTATGCCTCAAGTATCTGAAGCTAAATTACACAACCCTCACTTAAAACTAACCTAACCTACTTAACGTTCACTTACCCTTTCCTACACATATACCGCAATAGACATGTTAAAAATAAACCTCCACACAAACTTAATACACATTTGCACATGAGAAAAACATCACCTACACCTATACACAACCTTCCTAAACATTAAAACCTGAACAAATATATATATTTTGTAATAAAAAAAAATCTTTATACATATTCTAAACGTTATCCTCCACCCACTTAATAACATACCCAGGCATTCCACGCATCACAGGCACACCAACCTTCTAATACCAAGACACAATCTGGCTGAGCAGCTAGAGGCAGCAGTGCTAGAATACATGTTATATAATTATGTAGGATATAACACATACCCACCCTTATCCCCACCTAACAACAAATACATATTATTAGCTATAAAATCACAAACTAACCTAACCTACCTCTATGCTAAAATATAACCTTACTTATGCTAAAATACTAATCACTAAAAACAACAAATATAAACTGGGGATGGTTAGAAAGTCAGAGGAAGTCCTACAGTATTTCAGCAATCCAGTCCATTGACTGCTATAACGTGTGAACAGCCACCTGCAGTTCAAAGCCAGACAGCCTCAACTGCATGTCAGCATTGTCTTTCAAGCACTACTTTTCAAAGTCTGATTGTTGGTTGGGGTAGTAGAGACTGCCTTTGGTGGCACTGCAAGCTGTGATGAGAAGGATCCTAGGAATGCCCCAGGATCACCACCATGGGACCACTACACTTCCTGCATGGTGCTTGTCCTGTCCAGCGATTTCTGTCCCCAAGATGGCAACTTCGTGGTCCCCCCTGCCTTCCATTCCTCCTGCTTCCTCCCCATGTTCGTATAGGCCTTGTAACATGGCTGAGGTGGTGGTACCTTTCCAAGCAAATTCGGTATGCTGTCTCCTGTTCAGGGGTCATGTAGTCTGTTGGAGAGTAAGTAAATGTGTATCAGACCAAGCTGAAGTTGTCCAAGTTGTCATGAATTGCATGGTTGACTTACTATTAGCAGCACAAGTGGCATGTCCAGCCAAAAAAAGGCAATTATAGAGCGAATCATAACCAACAGTCATAGGAAGCACGTACTACTCCTAAAGTCACAAGACACAATTACTTGGATCTTTGCCTTGTAAGGACACGAAATTGAAGAGTCTGGCCTAACAAACATATACCCTTGTGAATAGTCGGACTGATTTGGAACAATGATTCTGTGTACAAATGGAGTAGTACACATGGTCCATCTAGGTACTCCCTGGGCATTTTCATGCAGCATGCAAAAGGGTAAAAAATATGATCAATCAGCTATTTGAAATGAGTAATGTATAGCAAGTACACATATTGTGCCTCAGCAATGCTTAACTGTTATGACAAATACACAAGGCTGAGCACATTTTAGCACTGAATGACTGTGTCAGGTAGTTGATACATAGACATAGGGTGGCTAGATACCTCCAAATCAACAGACCTGTTGGACACTTCTCGAATATTGACTCATGGACATTCCTGGAACCCTTTTACAAAGATCAGGTCATGAAATTCAAGAAATAGCATGTGGTCCTTTACATATCCTAGTGTGCATCCATACATTTCAGTACGGATTGTTACCTAGATGCACATCAATGTATCCATATGATATATGTACATACATGCTCTGGATCTCAAATGCATGCATATATTGTGCTGTATCTTGAAGGTAATAGCTCAAGAAAGGTTCAATGGTGTTAATTCCTGGGGTAGACAGTGAGGGTAATGGTAGCAGTAGGTGAACTGTGAAATGGCCTGTATACTGACAACACAGTGCATACACGCCTGTGCTACTTAACACATTAGTATTTTCCTTAAAAAATGATACAAAGATATTAACACATGTCTATTATAGGTTATTGGGTATGTTATGGTATGAGTCAGGGATGCAACTGCATTGACATATGTGGACTGGTGACATGTGCCACATTGGCTGATACCTATTCTGTCTGCCCTATTGTAGGAATCACCAAAGCCTGTGGGGACCGGCCACACAAATTGACCATATAGCGCGATGTGGATGTCTACATTAGTAATGTACATTATACAGGCAGATTTAAGTTTATCCCTTAAATTCTATGCTCACATAGCATTTTGTTACAGCATCCTTTATATCACCATAGCATTTTGCCAATTGCTCCTCTGTCACCCCACATCACCGATATGAAGTACTCTGAGAGGTGCAGCTACCCATGATATGGGATAACAGTTGCCACATATTGTGATTTTTCATAAGATAATTTTGGTGGAAAAGCAAACACCCTGTCCAACCTGTGGCCTGATGACATGTGTGTATGCTCTCCTGCAGCATGCATGGCGGGTAGCCCCCACAGTTGGTAGTCAGTAATGACCAAGCAGACCGGGTGACAATACTCCCCGCACATTTCTAGATGGGTCCCACAGATAGCATCCATGACCTCCCCTGCACTGCATGGTCTGTTTTGGCTATTGTAATGTCACTGTGAACAGGCCCCTGTGGCATGTCCTGTTTTTGTAACTGAGTTAGTCCATATTATGCCATACTCACCCAAATACAAATATGGGCCTTCCTGTTGAAAAAATATTTAAAGAGGTTTGCAAAAGACATGCAGCTACAACCTCATGGAATATAGGGACTTACAGTTGACCCACCAACTTCAATCCCCAGGTGATATAAAAGAGCTGCTTCTCTGCTGACCACATCTGCCCATCAGTGCTTAAGTTGGTTGACATTGTGATCAACATTGATGACACAACTCATCAGAGAGAAGTGTGGCTCAATGGTTAGAGCGTCAGACCCTGATGCAGAGGTCTGGCCCGGACCAGGGTTCAATTTCTGCCTTGGCGGGCCTTGGCCTCAATTTCCCCGGACCTGATCATTCTCGCCTCGGTGCCTATTCCAATCATGGGTCCCACTCTGCAACTCTGGGCAATAGCTTGCTTAATCTCCACAACGGCCCCAACAGTGCTAGGATGCCTGGCCTCACCTTGGGGGTGCCCAGGAGTAGGCACTTCACAGAGAAAGGCCAGGAAGGGTTCCACAGCGGTATGTGTACAGTGCCTTGAGACCCCTTTGGTGGTGATATGTGTGCTATATAAGCACTACATTTACATTTTTATATTTTACATCTGGAACTGCACCTTCTCTCAACGCTCCTGCCTCTCTTGTGTAGGGTAGCTTTGGCCCACCCTACCTTTACTGCTGATCATGTTCAGAAGTTTGTGCACCAACAGCTACAGCAGGCCATCTAACTCTTCTTCAGACTGATTCTTGGTTCTTCCCATGCCTGACATCTCCCTAACCAAATTACCCACCCTAAAAGCAAACCCCACAAAAACATAACCGTCCCCCCTACCCCTAAGACTACAAACCACTAAATCGACAAACACACAACAATACAGGGTACAAAACAATACATAATCCAATTACAATACACAAATAACAGTTTACCTACACAACATAGACAGCAGAGACACCAACATTAAAAAGCAGTAACATTTGCAAAAGCACACTTCAAACACCTCCACCTGCCAGGACAGACAAAAAGAGTGAAAGTAATAGAAATTTCACACTTCCTGGTTTGCAGCATGACTAAATCATTGCATCATTTCCTGGTGGATACATCTAATTTCCTACTAAAGCATCATATTTCCTACTAAGGTGTCACATTTCATGCTAAAATGTCACATTTCATGTAAAAGCGTCACATTTCCTACTGAAGCGTAACATTTCCTACTAAAGCGTCACATTTCCTTCAAAAACTTCCTGTTTCCCACTAAAGCTTCATATTTCATACTAAAGCATCACGTTTCCTACTAAAGCATCAAGTTTCCTTCTAAAGCATCACGTTTCCTACTAAAGCATCAAGTTTCCTACTAAAGCATCATGTTTCCTACTAAAGCATCACGTTTCCTACTGCGGGCCCGATTCCGATCCCGTCTGGAAAGCCCTCCATACGGCTCGGATCCGGAGGGCTTTCTGGACGAAACGTGCTCTGGGCGTCCAAGCGAGCAAGTACCATGGGTCCTTAAGCATACGGACTCCATTCGCTCAGACTTCCATCAAAGTCTATGGAATCCTGCGTACAGACACATACACAGGCTCCCTTTGCAGAAAATGGGTGGGTGGGAAAAAGTGAACACCCTGTGGTGGGCACCCCATGGTCCCCACCACAATGTGCATGCTTGGATCAGGGGAACCTATGGGCACCCCTCGTGACCGATTCGTAGGGCCCCGGGTGAAGGGGGCCTGCTCCGGCCCCTGAAGTACGCTTCCCGGAGCTTTTTTGAGTTGTAGGCTTGACTCGATCAAGCTTTGTACTTGGTCGCTCGGAAATCGGACCCATTGCGCTGCAAGAGTTGACAATTTTTTAGTCATCCAGAGGTTTTCGCTGTTAGGTACGAGTCGCTCGGAGATATTCTCATCATACTTGCTCGAACGTACAGCGATACAAGTCATTCAGAAACCGGGGCTACGAATCGGACTTGCTCGCTGTGGATCTCATTTGGAGCCTTTCCAAGCAAGATCGGAATTGGTCCCTAAGGCATCACGTTTCGTACTAAAGTGTCATGTTTCCTACTAAAGTGTCACATTTCATACTAAAGTGTCCCATTTCGTGCTAATGCGCCACAATTCCTACTGAAGCATCACATTTCCCATTAAAGCGACACGTTTCCTATTAAAAAGTCACGTTTCCTAATAAAGCCTCATATTTCCTGCCAAAGCGTTGCGTTTCCTACTAAAGTGTCACGTTTCTATGTTTCCTACAAAAGTGTTGCATTTCTTTCTACAGCATAACAATTCCTATTAAAGCATCATGTTTCTACTAAAGCGTCACAGCCCTGCTAAAACATCAATTTAGTCAGATGTCGTGCTAGAGAAATGGGCAATGCATGTATTTTTATTGACGCAACTAGTCCTTTGTGTGTGGTCTATTGTACTGATTAGTGCAACGCAGTTACACACTCCCAGGGATCACTTTTCTTGCTCAAGTTATCTTTGCTGATATGGTTGTAGACTTGGGATATTTCCATTATGTATGCTAACAGTATGCATACGTGTGACTGCTTGCATTCCTGATGCAGACACTTGTACAGGCAATATATTGCTGTGAAGTACACAGACATATTGTCAAATGTGCATATCTTGACATAATCTATATGTATTAAGTTTGCATTATGCTTGCCTTGATGTAGCTATTTGCATAGTAGGCTCTTCGCGGATATTGCACTCCAATGCACATGATATCCAAATTGTCATACAAGATGATGCCCATACTTGAAGATTGTACTATCTGTTTGCATTACTGACAGAGGATGTGTTACAGATAATACAAAATCAGAAAATGACATACACAGGCTACTTCAGTCTGTCTACAGCGTATGTGGCATCCAGCTCACACATTGACTGTATAGATGTGAATGTCATTGTCATTGAACACTTTATTGTATAGTTAGTAAAAACCATTACAAAATATTAATACAACAGATGTGAATGGTATATTGCTAAGCCAATAAGTAACCTGCTCATATGTGTATGGCATCATATAGCAGACTATGATACCCAACGACCACCATATGATATGAGGGTACACACACATCTGCTGTCTGGATATGCTATCCGGCACTATATGTGTGACACAAGCACAAAAGAGTCAGTCAAAACGGTTTAGTCAATAGCTTGTTCTTCACGAATCATTCTTGAGTAAGCCTAACATGTGTGATGACTTCCAAGTAGGGATATGTTAAGTATTTCCATGCATCACATTATTCGGCAACAGAGAGGGCTTATGTGAACTTTTAATGTGGGTAAGCAGTCACACCAGAAGGTCATATGTGTATTTATTGACAGGTTATGCCACTATGACCTTGGATGCATCAGTGCATGCTAGCTTGCCAGGAGTAATATTGCATGTAGTTATACCTCTACAGGTATTTGCTTATTAGATTTGCATTGTGTCCTGAACAAATTCGCACACATAGATGGAGCTGTAGGAGTCGCAGCATTGTTTGTTTCAGAGTAACTGAGCTACTCAGTCACATCCGTCCCTGTATGTAACAGTTTCATACTTGCCTTGTGGGTTAAGTGTGTCTCACTTGCAGCTTGATTGGCAATCCAGCACCGGCACAGGTTAGGATCCACATTTATATTTCTTAGGTGAGATACCACAATGATTTTGGTATGTGCTTCCAAACCTTTATGTAGCAAATGTAGACTAACTGGGCTGCATTTTGTGCCCATGCACATTATATGGGCCTTTGTTCAGTCATAGGAAAATAAGGTCACTATACTGGCCTCCACGAGTGTAAAATGTAATGACTTACAACACACATACTTAGTCATTGCACACTGTTTACATTTACACTCCTTTTGGATTGTGGTAGAATGTCTGACAGTCAGTACACAGTTGCACCACACATGTTCACTGCAGCTGCACACTGTTCCGCATTGCTACCTTTGCTTCATATATGTCATCCACACACATATGCGTTTCACACATGTTGTTGACATACGCACATGTTTTGGACCACATGATGGTGTCCTGAGGTTAAAATAACACATACCTATAGATCTTTGTGAAGGGCCAACCACAATTAGGTAAGATGTGAGTGTATTGAGGTTTACAGTGACTGTCAAATGAATGTGCTTACACAGAGAAAGTGTTCATTCATGTATTTACATTTTTTAACACTCTTTCAAAACAAAAATAGGATTTATGGCCATCAAACTGATTCAGGTTTCACTGAAAAATTTCTGCACAATGATGTTCCTTCACTGAGTCCCAGCAATTTTGCTTACATTTTCCCTTCTGTCCTCATCTTCATCCTTCTTAGCACTGTTCCCATTGGAATATTTGTCCGCGCACACATGATGTTGTTCAATATACAACAAACCAGGATAAATTTGTAAAGTGTAGGGGGGGAATAGCAATACCTCCGAACATGGACAAACTGCAGAAGTGAGAATTCGGGGGCATATTATCAACAAATAGCCATATTTATCGCTAAGTAGGGTTAGCTGCAATTTTTCTATCGCCGCGCATCATGGGATTTTATCACTGAGATAACGTACTATTAGTAACGTTTATCTCAAAAGCGATAAAATTCCAGGCGATAGCGGCAAAATCCGTGAATAGCGCTGAGAATACAGCGACATTCACGCATTATCGCTAACAGGGTCTTAGCCATTATATCCACCTCCCATTGGATATAATGGCTAAGAACTGGTCTGAGCAGGTGTTAGTTTTCGGAGATATTTGCGCTTAGCGCGAATATTTCCATCGCTACGCCTGTGTTGGTAATATGCGATAGTGATGTTAGCGACTGCTTTCAGTTGCTAACAGGTTGGGTACGCCCACTTTGCATGTCATTAGCAATAAATATCGATGACATGCAAAGCGGGCCCCAAACCGCTCGCTATCACCTACAAACTGTCGCTAACTGCTGTTAGCGACAGCTTGCTAATAGGGCGATAGTATTATCGCAGCTTAGTGGCCGAAAACGGCCGCTAAAGTGGCAAAAATTGCCTATCGCCCCCCTTGATAATGTGCCCCCAGTACCCCGATAGACTGCTCCACGATACTAACACTGGACGGAGCTCACGGAGTGTTACGCCATGGATGTGATGTGATGTGAAAAGTATTTGTAAAGCGCAGCGTACGCTATACAGTTTCTTGGCGCTGGAATAGAAAGGACAGAAGGCACCACCTGGCAGAGTGCGGGGGTGCATAGCAGCAACAGGAAAGAAGAAAAGAAGAGAAGAAAAAGAAAAAAAAATAAAGAAAAAATAAATGGGCCAGAGAAAAGAAAACGTTTTAATTGTACGCAGTGCGGAACAGATGAGTCTTAAGGAGGCATCTGAAATGGGTGTAGGGAGAGGCAAGCCTAATATCCAAAGGGAGGGCATTCCAAAACGATGGAGCAAGGAATGAGAACCGTAAACCTCCCCATTTCTTACGCTTGACTCGCGGGACTGTGAGTAGAGCCGAGCGAGCCGAGTGAAGATTGCGATAGGGGATATAAGGATGAATGAGGGAGGAGATAAAGGTAGGGCCTGTGCCCGCCAGAGATTTAAAGACAAGGCAGCCCAGCTTAAACTTGCAGCGTTCAGAGACAGGGAGCCAGTCATAGACCTTAGTAGGGGGCGGACGTGGTGGTGCCTCGGTTGATGGAAGATGAGGCGTGCCGCCTGGTTCTGGACAAGCTGCAGACGTTTAAGTTGATAGTCTGGGATGCCGACGTACAAGGAGTTGGCGTAGTCAATCCTAGAGATGACTAATGCCAGAAGTCCTAAAGTAAGTGCCTCGGTGGTGAGAAAGCGCGCAATTTTCCAAATTTTCCGCAGTTGGAAAAAGCAAGAAGAGACAGTAGCATTTATCTGGGGCTTCATCGAAAGATCTTTACTGATGATAACCCCCAGACTTTTGGCTGAATCAACTGGACGAGGGGGATGACACAAGCTAGCAGGCCAGAAATTGGAGTTCCAAGGGTTGGAAGGCCCCCCGACAAGAACCAATTCGGTCTTGTCGGGGTTGAGCTTAAGGTGGTTTGCCCCCATCCAGTTGCTAATGTGACAGAGGGTAGTTTGAAAATCTGAAACCGACTGGTCCGAGGGGTCGATGTTGAAGACCAGCTGGATGTCATCCGCGTAGTTAAACGCGGTGACATTCCTATCTCGGAGAGACCGGATCGGGGGGTAAGGTATAAATTAAAAAGAAGCGGGATAAGGAGGAGCCCTGCGGCATGCCACAGGTCAGCCCCACCCTGTCAGCGGAGAACTGGGATAGCCGGACCGCCTGTTGGCGGTGGGTAAGAAATGAGCAGACCCAGTCCAGGGCAGTGCCCCTGATGCCAGCCTGCCTGACACGGTCGACCAGGATGGCATGGTCAACCGTGTCAAAGGCGGCTGACAAGTCCAGGAGCACTGGGGCCTGACTGATGTTAGAGTCGGCCCCCCTACGCAGTTCTTCCATGACAGAGAGTATGACCATCTCTGTGGAGTGGGCGGGTCTGAACCCGGCCTGTTGAGAGTCAAGGAAATGAGATTGCTCAACAAACGAGCTCAAGATGTTAGTGACGTGGGATTCGAGCACCTTGCTGAGATAAGGAAGGAGGGAGATAGGGCGGAAGTTACTCATGATCGTGGGGTCGGCCGTAGGTTTCTTTAAGATAGGCACTACCTCAGCTGCCTTAAAAGAGCTAAGGACTAGGCCAAGAGAGAGGGAATCATTCAGAAGTGACAGGGGGGGGCTGGACAAGCCGTGAAGGCCTCGCGTAGGATTTTGGGAGGGCAGCAATCAGTGGGAGACCCTGAAGTGACTTTGCTTAGAAGGGCTTAAAAGTCCGCCTCCAAAATGAGGGGGATCTGAGTGAGAGAGTGGGGGTTGGCAGGGTCAGCGAGGGGCCCGGGTGAGTCAGAAAAGGGCAATACCGAGATGCTGTTCTTGATTTTTTCAATCTTTTCGACAAAGAAATGATTGAGAGAATCGCAAAGCCCCTGTGAAGGGAGAGGTTTAATGGAGACCCTGTCGGGGTGAGACAGTTCCTCCAAGTTCGAAAAAATATCCTTAGCTTTATTAGCTGACTCCAAAATTTTGTTGGAAAAGTATAGGGATTTGGCTGACAATGGAAGCCTTGTACCCTTGGAGTAGATTTGAGTACTCTAGCCTAGCTTCAGGGGTATAATTTCTACGCCAACGGCGCTCAGCTTGTCTGAGTTCGAGTTTCAGGACTTTAAGATCCTCGGTGAACCATTTCTGGGCGTCATGAGGGCGCCTGACTTTGCCCCGTTTAAAGGGGGCAACCACATCGCTGGCCGATTCGAGCCAGCAGGTTAAGTCAAAAGCTTGAGTGTCTATAGAGTCGGATTTGGGGGGAATGGAGCTGCTGAGTAGGTCAACAAATTGGCTGAGGTCAGCTCTGTTCCAATTCCGGGCCGAGAGGTTCGCATCCAGAGGCCTATTAAGGCTAATAGGGGTTTTAAGAGTAAAGTAGATAAGGGAGTGATCAGACCATGCACACGGCAATATAAGGGGGGCGAGATCTCTAGGTTAGAGGTCCAAACCTGGTCCAGTATGTGGCCTTTTGTGTGCGTGGCAGAGTTGATTTGTTGACAACAATTCAGGTCACATCAGAGATCAGAGAAGGCCGCAGAGCAAGCACTCTCCTTCTCGTCTAGGGACCATTAGTTGAAGTCTCCAAGGACTAAGATTTTAGAGTTATTGATAACAACCTGAGACAATAGGTCTCCGAACATGGTCGGAAAGTCAGGCATGGGCTGAGGAGGGCGGTAAACTAAGACACAAATAAGGGGTGACACAAAGGATTCCAACCTGAGTGCTAAGCAGTCAACCTGAGGAATACAGGGTATGGTAAGAACGAAGAATCTGGTGGGAAGCTTAATGACGGCTGCCACTCCCCCTCCGGATTTGCCAGAGGCCCTATTGGCTTGAATGATATAGTAGCCAGGCGGAATGGCTGCCAGGATGTCAGGAGAGGATCCGTCGTGCAGCCAGGTTTCTGTTATAAACAATATATCAGGACTATCGGTCTCTAGAAGATGAAAAATTTCCGTCTGATGCTTTGCTAGTGAGCGGGTATTGAGATAGCTCACTTTAAGCTCAAGGTTGGGGGGTGGCGTGGGTCGAAGGGAGTGAGTGATGGGCCGGTGAGGGGGGGAAGCCAAGCAAGCGTCAAGCTCAGGAAAGACATTTCGAACGTGTCCCAGACCCAATTGATCAAGCTGCGACCAGGTAGTCGAGGCGAGAGGCCAGGGGGCATGCAGTTTGAGCAAATCGGTAGAGGAGTATTAAATAGAATGGGCAGAGTGAATTGCCCCTTGCCCCGTTCGACCGTGGACGGGCACAGACGGGCTTACCTTTGGCACGCTGACGGCGCGCCCGCTGCGCTCGTCCGCTGCGCGTCCGAGGGATGCACATTAATATGGGATAAAAGGAGGGGCCTATGGGCTCGTGGGTTACCCTCGGCAGCGCTGAGATCCGCTGCGCATGAGTGTCCAAGAAAGCCCTGGGTGAATGGAGACCATACACAAACAAGTAAGCAGCCAGGTGGAAACAAATAATTAAAAATACGAAGTGCAAAGTACAGTTTTAAAAACAGTGAGCGTCTCTCCTGGCTTCCGCCTCAGGAGTATCTAATCCTTTCTATGGAATTCTGTGGAGTTCCCAAAGACCCACTGTGGGATTCCGTGAAGTTCCGCAGGTGAGCGGAACAGTCTTGAGCAGTGAAAAACACAACAGATGTCAGTGGAAATAAATTGCTTCAAAACTAAAGAACTTCAAAAAGTTATTTAAGACTTTATTTAACCAATAGGTGGCAGTAGTTAGCTGTGGCCTCGGTTGCTCATAGAGCCTGTGAATGAGTTTAAGGGGCAGATTTATGAAGGCCTTGCGCCGCCGGTGCGTCATTTTTAACATGGGAAAAAGTGACGCACCGGCGGCGAAAGGCCTTCATAAATCTGCCTCTAAATGTTTTGCACATTAAATAAAGCCAGACCTGATTTGCTAAACCTTGTGGTGAGAGATTAAGTGTGCTTGACAATGCACCATACACAACTATGGCCTTATACCCAGTAGGCACCTCGATCTCTCTTAGGGCCATCTTCTTAATGCGCAAGGCAGGGGCTCTAGTCGACACAACAGTCTAATTTCCATACGGATGTAAAGTGGACTGCAGTCGGCCAAATAACAATCTGCAGCTGACAATACACATATATTTAGCCAGATTCATTTGTTTCATATCACTCTAAAATATGATGTTGTCAAAGCAGTTCAGCAGGTAGGTGAATGATAAGTGCATTTCCAACCAATGGGAGTTGGGGAGCAAGCAGGGTGTGGGTGTGCCCAACATAGGAACCACAGATCGCACATCACCAGTAGGCACCTCATGGCATGGCTGATGATTTCACAATCTAGGAGCCATTGAAAATGACTACCAATTGTAAATACAAGGCCACGTGATATAAAAAGAAATATAATACACTGTTCAGGTAGCAAAATAAATGGGTGCATGGGCCCAAACCTTTTCTTCAGAACACACTCAGCCAGTACCGAAAGCTGTGAAGTGGCGTGCACGCCCGACGCCTATGAACAAACTAAAAACAATTACGTCACTTGGCTTCTTGAGAAGATGGACTAAGGACACTGGCACTGATAATGATCAAAGACAAAGAAAGTATGAAGCTGCAGCCAACGCCAGCTGTATAAAGGGAACCAGGCGGCGTGCATATAGACACGCAGGTCGATTTGTTCTGGACAACGGTGACTGTGTGTGTGGGGGGGGGGGGGTTGTGTGCGTGTGTGTGTGTGCCACCCCCGGTCAACAATTATCATTCAGCAAAACTAATACGTAGTCACATTTGTTAAACTGTCTCCGACTCTCTTAAACCAGCAGCATACCCTCTTCCCTGCCTCCCTGAATTTTTTGGTCTACTGCTCGTCTACCAGGCTCTTTTCTAATGAGCCAACAAGCGGAACTAATGCTGGGGCTCTATCACCAAGGCCCCCACAGAAGACAGCATCAATGCAGCTCATGGTGAAGTGAGTACAAATAATTCATTTCAGGTGCACTCATTTCGCTGACTTTGAGTTTCTTTTACACATGCACAGTCACACACAGGCTCGACATTTGCAGTGTCCTCTAATGCGGTGCAGATATACAGAGCGTTGCACTGCACCCACACGTTGTGCCCACCAACTCTCGGCTGTCACCTCCCAGATGCCCAGCTACAGCTGGGAGCAGTCAAGACTCCAGATTCACCATATAGTTCCCCAAGGTTAAGAAGTGCATCGACCACCACCGAGTCAAACACGATGGTGACGCCTCAGGTTTCCCTCAAACACCATTCAGTTTAAAATTACAGACATTGGTGCAAAAACAAGCTCATTCAGTTCATGAAAAAATGCCGAAGTCAACCCAGCCCAAAAATGGATGGGGAAGTTATCAAAGCAAACAATTAGCAAAATACCAACATATGTGCTGCTTTTTAACCCCTTCGGCGCTCATGACGAGCTCAGCTCGTCATGAGCGTAACGTGCCCTACGCTGATGACGAGCTGAGCTCGTCATGTAACGCGGGATTTTTAAAATCGCAGCACGCAGCGGGAAAACCGCTAGCGCGCCTGCGGTTAAGGATAGCGCTGGTAAACTCCACTCCGCGCCGGCTGTCAGAGTTTTTTTCCTGAACTTCGCATTGCAAATGGAGTGCAGAGTTTTCAAAACTTCGCAAACTCCGCTGGTGGAGCAGAGTTTGCCACCCACCCTTACACGATACCCCTGGTCTTGCCCAGTGCATTGTGTAGGTGCGCTCTGCATCTGTCTGAGGATGTGCACACGGGGTCATGACCCATGACTGTAGACCAAATCCATGGTCAGCTGAAAAGACAAAGAGAGGAAATTCACTCAGTGCTCATGGTGACTGGTCAACCCACATTCAAGTACATGTATGTTATGCGTACTGAATGACTCTTACACATTTGCACTATTGTATGCAATTGATTACATTAAGATTAGCACAATTAATTGCACATGTCTTTCGGAAGTGTAGCGTGGGGAGTACACATGGTGTATATTACATTTGGATGCACAGAGAATAGCCATGGCATCCCTTTCTTGCTCACAATGTTGCAATATGGCATTTGTCCAAACGTTGCATTGCTCTTGTTCTTCCCACTATTGATAGACACACGCAGAGGCTTAGCATGTCTTGAAATGTGCGACTTACAGGCTTGAATTGCACATGAGACCTGATGAATGGTGCAAGTATGAGGTACACCTAGCCTATATTTGTAATGCATGAGGTAGCACACAGATATGTCCGTTAGGTCATTGATTACTTACTGTTATTAAGTCTGTCATGTAGATTCAGATGTAATTACCAACCAGTAGCCCATCCCCATACCTCCCATTTACTCTCCCAGGGTATTTGGCCAACATGTTGGTAAATATGCCCGTTGGTCACGATGACCAGGACATTCATCGAGTACGTATGCTTCCAGTTTCTGTAGAGATGGGATGCAGCTGCAGGGGGAACCAGTTGCACATGTGTGCAGTCAATGGCACCCAGCACATGCGGAAAAACAGCAATGGCATAGAAGCCTTGCTTGATCTCCAGCTGCAGTTGTTGTGTATTGGGGAAGGGGCGGTACTGTGGTGTTAGGCAGATGATGGGTAGGACATCCAAGAAAGATGTCTGGGAGATTCCTTCCACTCTGACTGTTGACTTAGCAGTTTGTGTCTGGAGCCATGGTGCTATCTAATGTAGCAGGTGGACTCGCACCTGAGCCGGCCTTAGGTGATGACCTCATCCTCCATGGGATGAATGAGGAACGTCTGCGGCTGTTAAACCCTCTTCCTTCTCCTGTGCTGCCTTTGTGGTGGAGGGGGGGAGGGAAGGGTTGTTGGGATGGGGGTGGTGGTGATCGTCTCCTTGAGAATCCCAGCTGCAAAATCTGCACCTCTAGGGTGTAGTTGTGCTTGCCACAATCTTCAGTCTGGCTTCTCTTTATTTGCCGAAGCAAATTCATAATTTCCTACACCTGGGATACCAAGGCACAGACATTTTGACTCATTTGGGCCTCTGTGCGACACTTGCTGGGGATGCGTCACATTTCAAATAACTCATAATATCAATGCCTCAGTTTTACCCTGGGAATTATGATGGAGCGCCTACTTTGCATATATTACTACTAATGCAATGCAGCAGGTTCAGGCAAAGGTAATTTTCGACGCAAGACTTTAAAAAGTGACACAATAGCGTAGATGCATCACCTTGTACATATGGAGTACTGACTGTGCCAACAATGCATCAAACAATATGATGCATTGGCAGTGCAATCTCCTTGTAAATAAGACCCTGGGTTTCTGGTTTGCAGATGTATGCACCCTGTTCAAGCAGGTACCACAATTCTTGTCAGGGTTGTCAGGGTAGGTCATCACCCAACCTAAATTATCCTGTGCTCACCCTCTGGTAACTTGGCACTGAGCAGTCAGGCCTAACTTAAGATGCAATGTGTGAAGTATTGGTGAAAAACATCAACAATAACATAGTGATCACATCACAAAAAACTCCACACTAGGTTAAAACAATAGATTATGATATTCAGAACAAAACAAGGCCAAAACGACAAAAAATCCAGCCAGTAGAACTCATTCATTATAAAAAAAAACCCTGGGCATCAATCTTAAGGCCCTCTATGACATGCTGGAGGAGGACCTCAGGGTTGAGCGGTGCTGGCTGCTCTGTGGTTTGGTGCAACTTGCCTGCCTGTAGCACTTCTGTTGGAAATTGCTTGCATTTTGTTGTGTCATTGGCTGGGAGGTGGTCAGAGCTGTCCCCTTGTCTCTAAATACACAAAATCCACTACCAACAAAATGCAGCTCCAATTGGCTCTAGTTTTTCCTGCGGCAGGCCAGCAGCCATCTCCAGTCAGCACTAGTGTTTGCCCTGGCACTCTGAAGCTTCCTTCTGATTTGGCTCATGGCCTCCAGCGGGAACAGTAGGATGGTTTTAAGGAAAGAAGAAAAAGACATGTATTGTAGTACACATTGCAAGCCAAGGTTTGTATTATCAGACTACCATAGAGTGAGGCTGGTTCTCTAGGACCGCTGGATCTATGTCACTCTGTGTCCCTCGGATTTTTGATACACATAATTACTCTTTCCAGTACTTGGCGTTAATTAAAAATTAAATCCCAAAAAGCCCCTGCATACTATTTGTGCAAAAGGATGAAATGTTTGAATATATATTCAACTCAATTAATGGGGTAGCACTTTAAGTAGTCAATTTGGGGCCTATTCACATACTGCATAGTCCTACTAAAGAACTTCAAAATATTATTCACAAACCTACGAGTGGAAATCTTCACCTATCCTATCTTTTCATACAGGAGATCCTCACACATGTAATTTTACTACTTAGGGCCCGATTGCGATGTCGGATGGACCAGAGTCCATCCCACATTGCTCTGAAAATAGAACCGAAGAACCTCCTGTTGTCGATTCCAGCCCAGCTATTAGGACACGACTGACCTGTTTGGTTGCAATCCTATACTTTGCTATCGGAGCATGTATTCCAAATGGAATGCATGCTCTCATAGCAAAGAGCAGAGGTGCAGTTCATCCCTACACCCCGGCATCTTAAGGTGCCTGGCACCAGTGCAGGGATCAACAGGGGGGCACCATAGGTGCCTCGTAGGCTGCCATTCAGCAGCCTTGCTTCCATGGGGGCCCTGCTGGGGGGCCCAAAGACAAGTTCCCAATACCTTTCTGTGTTACAAAGTCCAGCACGGAAAGGTAGTGGGTAACTACCACCGTAATCTCTCGGATGGAAAGAGCCGGCCGAGGGATTAGTGTAGGCCTTCTGAATGGCGTACGGGATCTACAAACACATCGTCAGCCATTGGGAACTCCTGTTTGTAATAATTTCCGATAGACTCCATCAAAATGGGTAGGTCGGAAATTATTACAAACAGGAGATTACGATAAGGTTGACTCCGACCGAGGGTCGGAGACATTCATTACCGCATCGTAATCAGGCCCTTAGTAGTAGTAAATGTTGGAGGGACCATGGAAAAAAGTGGCTTACTTACTACGGAACAGTTGTGATTTAGGGAGAAGCAAGGGGGGTTTAAAGATGGTTGAGGTTGGGTTTAGGGATGTTTTCCAAAAAAGGGGGAGAAAGAGGGAAATAAAGACCAGGCTCACCCTCCTCAAATTAACAGTAACATGAAACCCCTGAGACCAGGGATCAAGAGCCTAGCTTTTTGTAACCAGTATTCACAACACTCACTAATTAACAATTAATTCAAAATAAATACCAATAAATAAATACTAATATTTAATTAATTATATTTAAATTACTTCCCACCCCAGTCCCCTATAAACCCACAACCCGCTCCAGAATTATATATTACGCAAAAATTAAATACCATAATATTAATTAATTAAAATAAAGTATCAAATAAAAATACACTGTTAACACATATACTAACATAAAAAACACTTACATATTATTAAAAATATAAATATTAACTTACCTAAAATTCGATATTTTTGTTGTCTATATTCTGTCCATTCGATATTTTGTCCATTCTATATTTTGGATTCGATATTACTGCTATTCTATTCGATATTTTTGTAGTCTATATTCTGTCCATTCGATATTTTGCCCATTCTATATTTTTAACTCGATATTTTGCCTATTCTATATTTTTTTCTCGATATTATGACTGTATACCTAAGGCATGCATTAGTACATACGCATACTGAGTATGCGGTCCGGAGGTTGCAGTGTAGGTGATTCAGCCTGAGTAGCTCAAAAACCAAATTGGAGGGATATCAACTCTCCGCGTCCATGGGGCAAAGTTAGGTCCCCTTTCATATACTACGTGACCATTATTTTGCGTATGTACTAATGCATGTCTTATTATTGCAGCATTTAATCATTTTTTAACCTCACTTCGGCACATTTAGGAGTGGCGAACACAGGGCTGGTCCCTGTGTAGTCCTGAGGAAGAGCTTAGGGAATGCTCGAAACATGTTGACTGAAATTGCTAGGTACACCTAACTCATTCCTACTAGGACCCCTAGCATTCTACCCCGTTTTTAATGTACCCCGTAGGAGCAAGAATAAATCATTTGTAGCCCACTAGGTAGATAGTTTTACCCTACTTTAAATAATTCCACTCCACTTCACAACACTGTTTTGCACTTCACATAGTCCATCACTTAAGTGCTCCTACGTAGTTCACAAGTCGCAGCACGCCTCAGTCCGTAGAGGGCTGGGATGGCCCCAATGATGACGCATGTCACCGTGGGGAAACCCTGGTGAGTGAGGGGACACAAGAAAGTGAAAATATTTTCTTTCTACTCAAAACATAATTATTCCAACTCCAGTGAGTGTTGTGAATACTGGTTACAAAAAGCTAGGCTCTTGACCCCTAGTCCCAGGGGTTTCTGGGTTTAGGGATATACATGCACCCACCCACAAAAGAGATACCACATTACTATTCAAAAACATTGGCTAATATTAATACCAATCATCATCATCATTTGATTCCCATTGCCCTGCTCTTTCTGTATTCAACAAACCCCTGCCTGAGTCCCAATCCCATTCCTCAACCCACTCCCCCCCTAATATATTTCCAATACTACAAATACTTTCCCTGGGTAAGAGAAAAGTGAATGTTATGTAAGGCTGACATTTAGGTTTGTGCTTGGACTAGGTCAGGTTTCTCTATGGATGGGTTGCATTATTAACAGAAGGTAGAAGGCAGACATGGTATAAGAAGAAATGTGGCCTGTGCTGGGTTGGGATGAAAGAGGGGGGAGGTTTTAGGTGTGGGTGGCCAGTAGGTACTGGCATCACACCAATTATTTTATTCACTACCTGAAAAGTCCAAGATGGAAAGTCAGAAACACAGTAAATGAGATAACATATAATTTGGTGGAAAACTGGGTTATGAGTAAAAAATGATTGCCATAACAAAATGCAGCAGTTATTATTGACAAAAGAAGAAGGAACTTAATTTACCACTATTCGCTCCAGCAGCTACTTCTAAAAACGAACAATGCCACACTTAATTTAGTAATATTACTATATTCTACAATATTTGCACAATAAATAAATATATAATGAATTTCATTAATTAGTAGCCAAAGAATAACTTTAATAGGTTTAAAATCAACTTGTCAAATCTCTAATACTACAATAATGATACTAACAGAGATGTAGCTAGAAAAGGATCAATCAGGACATCAATATTTATAGCAAGGATAATACATTGGATTTTTCCTATTGTCACACCGAATCTATACACAAAGCTGCAAATCTAGCACTACACCTCACACAAATTGAAACTGCAGTAATAGCATATTCATAGAAGAGACTTCTACCTTCCTGTCCTTCATCATGCCTAGCTCCCATGCTGCCTATTGATAGGCTAGAGGACCTCCAGTCACCTTTGAACAGACATGTGTAAAATCCCACTTGTGACTTAACATCCACTTCTGACACTCTTCCTGACATGGTCAACTAGTTTTTCTGAACCAGAAGCACTCCCCACTCCCCATCAACAATCTTTAAAGAAACCATTTAATTTCTTTGTAGGTCAAATGTAGGGAAAACAGCCTCCATGCGGCTACATTCAAAACAGGACTAGCACTCACCAATAGCCTTTATTTGTGAGTTTCATGTGAACCCATTCTAAATAGCCCTCCCAGTCTATTCTAGCTAACATTGTCCATCTTTGCAAAGTTGTAGTTCTTCTAATGGAGCAACACATGAGAACTGTTAATTTATTTTGAATATTTCATTTTTCTAAGTCCCAGACACATGTTTTGCTCTTCATGAACTCCTGGGAGCATCTCAGCAGTAATTGTGTGTAAAAACTGTTTCCTGAATTATTTTCAAAGACCAGTGTCTTCTTAACTGTTCAGCAAACAGCATGTTAGTATGAGAGTTATCCCCCTCAGTGTGAGCCAATTTAGGCCTGGGAATCATTTTGTGCAAAACAATCTCCTTGTGATGGAACTCAAAACAGGACTGACACTCTCCAATAGTCTTCTGCTGTGTGTATTAGTTGAAACCAAACTCAGCAGCCCTCCCAGTTTATTCTGGTTACCGTGGTCTATCTGTGCAATGGTCATTCACTTCTGAGCAAGCCATTGGCCTCGGGAAGCATTTTATGCAAATCAATCTCCATGCGTATACACTTAGAACAAGCCTGGCACTCACTAGTAGTCCACACCTGTGTGTATAAGCTGAAACCAGACTAGGTGGCCCTCCAAGAATTCTGGTTACTGTGGTTCAGCGTTGCAAAGTTGCAGTTCTTTAAATGGGCAGATGTTTGTGGTCACACCTATAACAGAGTTGCGAGAATTTCAATTACCTCCCACCACCAAGATAATCATGTGATCACCAATACTACATGTTAGTGAGTGGAAACTACAACATACATAACAAAGTCCAAATATAAAGTGTGTCATCATTCCTAAGTGGGCTGAACTATCCAATTCAAGAAACACAAATTCAAAAATGTAAAGTTCTTACTGCTCGGTTGATCTTCTCGTGAACTGACCAGGAAGCCCTGTTGGAACAAAATAAAGTGATTAATAAAAAATTGCTAAAGACCAAGAAAAAAACTGTGAAAAATGATTATAAAAACACTGTTCGAACAGAGGATACTTTTGAAAATTGCCATAGATTGTGTGGTATTCCCTCAGATTTTCCTAATATTTTGCTGAACTATTTACTGGCCATTAGACACTGCACTTTATCCATGCTAACCTGATTGGCACATTTAATTTGCTTGTAGGTTCATAATGCATGGTACCCCTGTACCCAATGTTGGAAGGTGCCCCATTTTGACTTGGTCACTCACAGTTTTTGCATTGTATTGGATGCAATTTTGACAGAAGTGAGCTGGGTTCCTGCTAATCAGGCCCCCAGTGCCATATCTCATTCTCTAAAACTGTACAATTGTTTCCTCAATTAGTAATACCGTTAACACCCCGTGAAAGTTCCTAGTAAATGGTATCCCTGGTACCTAGGGCAAGGAGTCTAAAGAGGATGCCTAAGCGCTGCAGCATGTACTGTGCTACCATAAAGGACCCCTCAGCACCAACATGCAAACTGCCATTGCAGGCTAACTGCCATGGTGCAGAGAAAAGTGAAGACACAACATGGCTCATCTCTTGTATGCCATGCCTACAGACACTACTATAGTTAAGCCACCCCTACAGCAGGCCTTATACCCCTTAGGCAGGGTGCACTATACCACGTGTGTGGACAGATCGGCATGAGTGCATATGCCCCTTTGATATCTGATTTCATTCTTGTACATTACACATGAACAGGGAAGCCATTTTAAGAACATGTGCTGGACACTGGTGTTTACGAATTCTCCAGATACATGATGGCTTCACTGGAACTAAATATGTTTGGTATCAAACATCGCATATTAATATACCCACATTTGTTCCAGGGATGGAATTAATAATACAAGCACCCAGAGGGTGCCTTAGATATGCCCATCTGAAAACCTACCAACCATTAATGTGCTGGCTAACATGTGTAGACCAGTCTGCCACCACAGACAGGTTTCTCACTGTGAGAACCAATCTCTAAGGGTAGAAACAATGTTTGATCCGGCCGGAGGTGTTGTCACATTCTCCAAGCAGTATGGCTAAGTGATCAGCATATAAAGGCAGGAGGCTTCAAAAGCCTCTGCCACCTTTGAAATGCGACCCAAGGCTTCCCCAGACAGGGGAAATGCCACCTCCTGCTCTGGACCCATTTGGTAACAGAAAAGGCAAGAAAATTAGCTAGTCAGGAGGTGTGCCACACTGTCAGGCTAGTAACACCCCTAAGGTAGGCTACCTGAAGTGAACACTACTTTTAGAATGCCATCATCTTAGTTTTGGCTCAATCAGGCTTTCTGGGTCAGGGGTATGCCCACTTCCCAAAGGACTTGTTCATATAAAAGGTGCAAGACTTTAAAGGTAAGTTGACCATTGGCTACTGCCTGTCACTCCCTGTAACACCTCTAAATTGAGTATTTAGTTGGCACCCCTGACACCAGAAACTCAGATTTGATGGATCAAGTAGAAGAGGACGTGAGAGCCGCATGCAAGGGGGATAACTGGAGACTGCTGTGGGCATTTGATGCCAAACCCTGCCTGCCACACTAAGTCTAGACAATTGCAACCTAGTGATTCATCCTGCGGCTGAACTCCTGCCAAGAACCCCGGTGGGCTGCCAGCACTTTGGAAATTGCCAGCAAGTTTCCCATGTAGTAGAGTAGCTACTGCCTTGCAGTCTACAGGCACTGAAGCACAAAGTCTGGTCTGCCAAGTTGCCTCTACCTGGTCAGTCCAAGCAGCTCCCCAGGTAGACGACCCTGAGCTACTAAAAGGTCAGATCTGCCCCCGCCCAAGTGAGAGCACACCAGGACCAACCAGAACCCCACAGGACCAATACCCAGGGTACAGGACTTGCTGCAAACAAAGACTGTGTGGACTCCAATGACACAGAGACTGAACTGCCATTGAGGGACATCAGCACTGCAGAGACCCACTCAAAGAGTCACCCATCTGTCCTTATTTTTCCCCCTCAACCGGTGAGACTGACGAATATAAGGCTCCAGGATGTACAGAGCCCAGTCAACCTCTTTGCTTTCCTCAACAGCCCCCCAGCCTGGGTATCAATTAGCTGACACTCCTCCCTTTTCCCCAGACACTTGTGACCCAAGCAAGCTCCCCATTAGGAGGGAGCTAACAGACTTGATCCAAGTCCCCCTTTGCAGCCTGTCCTCAATTGGCCCCCTGTCTCTTTACCGGCATAGCGTGCACAGCTACCAAGGTGAGCAGCCCCTCAGCACCCGGATGCCCCAGGGCTGGTAATGAATAACTGCTGGTAGTAATTTGTACCATGGCCCCCTACTACCTTAAGAACCGAAGGAGACCCCCAGAAGTCAACCATAAATACCTGTTTGCTATCTATGCCTTTTCTCCCATAGGAAAGCATTGTGCATTAAGGCGCATTCAAGTAAATGTTTTACTTACCCGCAAAACTCATTATTTAAAAAAAAGCACTTACATGCCATTAAAGTTCTTGGCATCAAAATCCATTTCAAAATGCAACTTATCTTTCTACTTTTGTCTCAGATTTATTCTTGAATGTGTGTCTCATTTCTTGCCTCTGTGGGTACAACAAATGCATTGCACTACCCTCTGATACGTCTAACTGCTCGCACATCCTACCTTAAAAGAGAGAATTTGGGATCTCATTTGTACCCCTGTAAACCAGCTATGGTTGTCTGAACTTTTTACACAATGTATCTCATTTTGGACCACTATATAATTAGCCAGCTTCCTTCACCAAGAGCCTGTAAATTGAATGGTATTAGTGGTCTGCTTCACTCATTGCGCTTCCCTGTAAATTAGCACTGTAAAACATGTCTTCAAGTTGGCTATGCAGTTTTAAACTACCCTTTCAACCTGGCAAAATATTCCTTTTGCCATGCCAAAACCTTCATTTTTAATGCTTATATGTCACCCGTAATGTATGCTTTAAAAGTCCATAGGGCAGGGTATAAGGTATTGAAAAGTGAGACATGGAAATTTTAAGTTTTTCATGTTGTGGCAGTGAAAACATACAAAGTTGTATCTTCCTTTGGCAAGGCTGGCTCTCCCATAGTGTAATACTGGTTTACACTATTATATTTGATAAGCACTAAATTCAGTTTGCGGATAGCTAATGTTAGAAATTGGGTTACTGGTTGACTTCAGTTTTCAGTGTGGTTTCATCTAGGTGACCCGGATCAACCAGTCAGTGCATGCTATCCATCTAGCTTTCTCCTTGCTCAGCTGACATCTCGTCCAGAACCACATTTTCTCCCTAAAATTCCGAAGGACTAACCGGGTCCCTGTATCCGATCAGCAATCCATCATGGTGGGCCCTTTGACTTTGACCCGATCAAGCATGATCAGATACCCAGAGTTGGTGCTTTCCGCTTTTGGCACTATTTGTAAGTCAAAACTTCAAAAATTCATATCTTGGGGTCTACATATTGGATTTCTGTTGTTTTAGTGTCATTTTATTTATTAAAATATTGTCTATCGTTCCAAATTGGTTTGGGATTTTTCTTATGTTTCACTTTATTACTCTGTGAGTGCTGTATAAATACTTCAAATGCTTCATAGGTTCAGCGGGGTCTGGAAAAAATATCAAAATAATAAATATGATAGATAAATATTGTGTCAAGAATATGAAGATGACAAAATATATTTGACAGGAATACGGAAGCTAAGAATATCTTTTTAAGTGTTGTTTTTTATATAGTTGGAAAAAATGTTGTTTGGGAAAATATTGTTTTTTGTAATGTGTATTATTTTAGTTGTTAAGTAATTTTTGTGTTAGTATACTTTGTAAATATTTGTCCAAAATTACAAATAATTTTTGTCATGTTATTAATGTGTACATTAAATCTATATGCACTTATGGCACATGCATGGGATATGGGGTTTTAAGGGAATGAGGTTTGGGAGAATATTGAAATGTGTGAATATTAAATTTGGAGATATGGTTGTTTGTTATAAATATGCACATTTTTGTATCTTAGCATTTTAAAATGTTGGCTTTCATTTTAAATTAAAAATCATGAACCTAATTTATATTAACATTTTAGAACTTTTATGCACACTTTTTCTATTATTATCAAAAATAAATGTATATTTTTGTGTATGTAATAATTTTTTTCTTTTTAAATTACAGCCAATGTAGACATTTTAAAAACTGAACAAAAAGCATTTGTACATTTCAATATTTTAATTTTGTGTTTTTGATGTAATAATCTATTTACATTTGTAATTATTAATGTTTTTAATGGGTTTTTTGTTTAAAATTAAATGCAATACATAACATTTTTTTCGTTATGAATCTAGATCACTTTATTTTTTTTAAGTTAGTTGTTTATAAAAATATCATTATTTTTCAAATGTTAACATTACTTTATATTTATACATAGTTGTATAGATTTTGTTTTCAAAAAGTACTAATTATGCATTAAAGTAAATCTGCTTTTACAAATGTATAATATTGATATTTGACATATATTACCATTTTTATTTTGAAACATATTTTTATTATTAATAAAATATGGTATATTGTTAAATGTTATAAAATATGTAATTGTGAACATAATTTATATATGTATGTGTGTGAATGTAAATGATTATAAATTAAATATATTTTAATGTCTTCATCCTGTGTTTCAGATATACTTTTAAATAACTTTGATTTTATGAATCTTATTAGTTTTAGTTTTATCTTCATTTTTTGTTTTTCTTCATTTTATTATTATATTAAAATTCAAGGATAATTAATGTAATGTTATGAAATAGAAATAAGGAGTTACTATGATAATTTGTAATATTAAATATATACCTAATGTTTATTTAGTAAGACTGTGGTTACATCAACAATCCCTTTAGTGTCCTATACTTTCCCCAGAATGGTTTACATTGAAGTGAGAATAGTAAATGTAACCCTTTCTCCAAAATAGTTTTTATTAGAGTGGGAATAGTACATTTAACCCCTTAAGTGTCCAACACCTTCAATAAAATGTGTTTATGACTTAGGAATAGTTTATTTAATTTATTGAGGGGCTGTTTGCGATGTTGGTGGGGAAGGAGCGGGGAGGTATGCCACCGCCCTGCTCCCGCACCGCCAAGGTCCTTTGATGTTCCCACAGCTGTGCACAACAATGGGAACAAAGCAAGTTCCTGCATGGCCTGGACTGTTTAGTCCATGCCATGCAGGAACTGAGTGCGCATGCACACACGGGGACACACCATGTGCCCCCCTGCATGCATCCCAGTGTACAGGGGGCCCTTTTTTCACCGCCAGCCTTGTCATTGCTGCCATGAAAAGGCTGGCAGTGGAGGAATCTCAGAATATGCTTGTCAGAGCTGCATATTGCTGACCCAAACTACCGCTCCTGCCTTTGTTTACTTGGTAGTATGGCATATATGAATGGTATAGCCGGTAGCTGGCATATGATGTTATCAGGGTCTTTCGGGTGTACTTCTGGAGTACACATAACATGGGTAAATGTCACCTACACAAAGCAACATCAACAACATGTGCATTTGTCAAGACCTTCCTCCACAAACAGCCATGCCACAGCTGTACATACCTAACATGTATCCATGAACGTCCTCCTAACAGCATCACAACAACAATCACTGTAACAGTCAAAGTCATGACATCACATAGCATACTTACACTCATGAGAAGAAGTTGTTGATGACCTCTTGACACATGTCAACTCCTTCCTCTTTGCGACTATCATCATCATTTAGCATTTTTAGGATCCTCAATTGGTGGCTGGTGCGAGGAGAGGGATGTTCTGTCACAGGTTGTGGATCATGCTGCAGGGTATAGTGATCTGAAACAACTTACAGAGTGAGTGGAGAATGGCTCCCCAGTCCTGTCCAGACATATTATTCTGGCCTTTAAGAGCTCAAACGCTCGCCCCACTTTCCCCCGTGTTCTTCAATGAGCCACATTGAAGCGGACTACCCCTGGGGTTGCTGGATTCCTCAGCAGTGTCAACAACCATGAGGGGTTGGATACGCTGAGTCTGCTAGACTGAAGACACACATATGTACACGAATGAGTTGCGCTCTTTCAGAAGATATGACCTGACATCACACACACAAAGGTTGGACACATTATACTCACCAACAAACCAGACCCCCTCCAGTAGCAGTTGTGACATCAGCTGGGGTATGATGATGTTCCGCATTACAAAGAAGTCATGGGCAGATCCTGGGAATCTGGCACAGATGTGTATGATGTATAAATCTGGTGTATAAATCTCTTATGGGGTAACCTAGTATCCCTCAGAACCTGGGCAGTGTATTTTCAATATAGACAATGGTTCTGTCGGGTATGAACCTAGTTGCCTTAAATTAGAGTGCTTCAACTTATTGCAGGGCCTTGTGTCGTTAGGGAGTAATGCATTTCATGTGGACATTCCATTTGTTGATATCAGGTAACTATGGTATGCTACAAGGGCCTAGATTGACACATGAGGGTAGATTTGTAACAAGGTCACACATGTAGATGGGGGGGACAGTGGTTATGACACCATTAAGCAGGACTGTGCACAGGTCATGAAATATTCACACATGTGCTCATGCCAATGTTGGAGCCAATGGAGTCATCCTTGTATGTGCTGTGATCAGTGCAATTGTGTGATGTGTTGTGTTAAATCTGTTTGCCCAGTGTGTTCACACAATTGCAATGAACCTATTTATATTATTTCAGCATCAACCCAGGGCAGTGCAGGAGACAGGCCCGAGACCATTGGGAAAGCAGCTAGCCACACTGGTTACCGTCGCACCAGTGACACAGAGGGAACCAATGGTCAATGAAGGTGATGGGAGTGCCATGGAGGAGCCAGACATCACATTATCATCATGCTCATCAGAGTCGATTTCCAGTGGCTAATCCCTGGTAGTGGTGGACCCCCTAGACCTTCATCTACAACATCCATATCGGCCACCCTGTTCTATCTCCACCTTCCCAGCTGCTTTCCCCCAAACTGTCCGGGCTGCTCCCCTAAAAAGTGAGGAGTCTCCTTTGCACCAGGCACCTCACCCACTACCCCTGACTCCCCTCTGCCATGAGTGTGGAAGCAGTTGACATCCTGAGACAGATCTCTGTGGGTCAGACTGCAGTGATGAATGCCATCCAGGTGCAAAGCCACCAGTTAATGTAGATGGTGTCGTACCTGGATGGAATTTATGCTGACATGTCTTGTCTACAGAGATTTTTTCCGGGTCTGGCTTCCACACTCATGGCAGCCTTCCACCAATTCCAGCTTTCCAACCCACCTCGTGCCATTCTCCATCCACAATCCCTATTCCCATACCTGCCAAAAACACATGCACACATCAGCACACGTCCAACTCAGTATCCACACACAGAAACATATGACAAATCAGACACACAACCATTCACCACGGCAACCTGTGACATATACCCAGACACCACACCCACTGCACCATAAACATTCACTGCACACTAGGATCCAAACACCACACTAGCATAAACAGCCACTACACACATACAGCCAGACATCACACAAGCAGATATAGGCACTAAACACTTACAGCCACACACCACACCAGCAGACAAAGCCACTACACACATAAAGCCAGACAACGCATTAGCAGACACAGCCACTACACACATACAACCAGACACCACTCTAGCAGACACATTCACTGCACACATACAGCCAGACACCACAAAAGCAGACACAGCCACTACACACATGAAGCCAGATACTACACCAGCAGACACAGTCAGTACACAGTTAAACTCACATACCACACCAGAAGATGCAGCCACTACACACATACAGCCAGACACCACATAACATACCCACAAACATCAGATACACAGAGCCATGCAGGCACAGCCACACCTCACACTTCACATCTCTCTACCTCCAAAACGCCATGCCTTGTCTCACCTACTCCCCCGTCTCCCCAAGAACTTTGTTTGATTTCCCTTGACCTCCTACCTGCCAAAGCTTGCAGCCCCCTTCCACACCCAGGTCTGATTTCCCACCTCTACCCAACTCTTCCACTTCATAATTCACCCCAAAAACACCTACCCCAACCTAAACCCATCACTGCAAATGGCAAGCATAAAGGGCAATAGCAAAAAAGAAGAAAACGTCCCAAAACAGACCTACCCCCTCCCGAAATCCAAAGAACTTCTTCCCCACCCCAACCCAGATGCTCTAAGCACATCTTCCCCCCTCCCTAAAACACTTACTACCCTCTGGCGTACAAGATTCCCTGCATGGTCAAACCCAGCCCTCCTCATCCCGAGACCAACCCTATTACAGACAAACCTAATCCTCCCAATCCTGAGCCCAGCCCTCCTGATCTCAACCTCAGCCCACCCAAGTAACATCATAGAGGTGCCTAAACTGCCCACTAGATGCCCCTAGGAAGGTTTCCCTGGCAGTGTTCTGGAAGGCAAGTTTGGTGGCCCAGCAGTGTGCTGGCCCACACAATAATTCTTGGATTGGCCATTGTCCTTTGTTTTGGGTCAAGTTGTTGTCTCTAATTAAAACTTTCTTGGATTTGAAGACCTTGTCCCTGCCATTGCCACTGAAGCTAATTGTTGTTATCGAACTATTTGGGATGTGTGACTACAGTTGTGTTTGTCTCACCATGATATCTGATCCATTTGCAGCTGTAAGTATAGTCAAACCTTGAACAAGTTATGGAGGCCAAGAGGTAATGCACAATGGATGTACATAAGGGATGAGTTCCAATTGGGGCAGACCATGCATTGTGCGGTATCTGCTATGGTAAGTATTGCAGTTTGTCTTGACCAATGTCCACATCTTTCGGCTTGCAGTACTACCTGAGATTTAGGGTGGATATGTGTTTAACATCTGCACATTATGTATTTGTTTCTTCATACATGGGGGGTGTTATATTGTCATACCTAATTGCTATTCCGGATGCATATGTAGGCATTTTCATGTGTGTTCTTTACTCATACTTTTAGGAAATGTCTGACAAATGCTGTTAATATAGTGTTTTTTTAAGGACTTGCACTTACACATTAGCCACATGTGCATACCACTTTCTGACAATATCTCCCCCAGATCTGCAGGGTGTCTTTCCACTCTGGGCTTCAAATTTTGCACAATGGTTTGTGGGAATCCTATTTACCTGACATATCTTGTTCATGTGTGTGATGTGTGAAGTCCCATTACAGTGTTTTATTTTCCTGACACACCATAATGATTTATATTCAATGTCACAACAGGACATAGCTTATGAGCAATGTGAGGGTGTCACAGAAGGTGATTTCCATATCATTCATGAGGAGGTGCACCAGCTTCTGAGATGAGAACACATGCAGTGCTTGTGAGAGTGGACCTGTACATTGTCAGCGACCTGGACATTGGGGGCATCATAAAGATGTTATGGGAACATACATTCTGTGATATTGCGTACATGACCTACAAAATATGCCTGGACCAAGAATCCAATGCCCCTAGCATTTTCACGGTCTTGTGGCTCCAGGGCGATGTATGTAGTATCACAACCCCATGATTGATGTATCATGGGGGGCATGGTTGGCTATGAGGGATTTCAGTTAGGTGATGTGAAGTGTGAGTAGATTTTTACATGGTACGTTTAACCTGCCCACACTGACACATACACACACTCTCTGTCTTCTATGGTTTGGTGGACTTGAACAGTGTTGTGAATTGTGTGTTCAATTGTGTTTTTTGGGTTCTCCACCACAGGACTTTGAGTAGGAAGATTGCAGTGTGGGGGCCTCTCATAGGGGAGTGGCTGATGTGCATAAGTACATGGCTTACATGGACACAAGCTACACATCTGTGATTGGCATGCTGTCCCCCACTTATGATATGTTACTCCTTCTTTCTGTTACTTCTTGTGTCATTGCACAACATCCAGATGATGCGACATGTAACATTGCACCTAAAAATTTCAGCATGTCAGTTGCATTAGATATTGCCTCAATAACTGTGGCTTCATTGCATTGGAGTATGATAATGATACAGTTCTGAAATGACAAGACTGGGAACTGACTATTACGAGTCTCTTTGCAGTTACATCTGTAATAGTGGAAGGTAGGTCTACTGCAGTGTTCAATGTATGTCTCACCCTGAGGGTTAGGGCAAAAATGGAGAGTCCAATGGAACCTGTCTCAGCTCCTGCTTTTTTGACCTATCAGTGTTAAGCACCAGCGGGCCCCGGACCACTTCATGTCGTACTACATAACTGGCACTACTCGCTCTTTCCACTGCCCCTTCCTGCACCCTTATGTCCTGCTTCTCATAAAACGGGTACTGATTGGCAAGATGCCCGTTTGTGATTATTTGTGAACATGTTCCTCACACCCCCCACTCATGCTGACAAAGCTATGCCCCTGCCTTTCCATGGAAGGGAATTGAATTGCTGGGTACTCTATGTACATGGGTAGATCGGTCTCTTACCGGCAGTTGCGTCCACTACGGTCTCAATTTTAGGCTTCATTGAGCAGGTACAGCAGTGGCAGGATGTGTGTGATCGGCTACAAGGCGACACAGGTCGTGAGGAGCTGTGTACAGGTGAGTGTTATCCTTCTATACCTCCCTCTCTGACAGTTTTGATAAGAAGGTTGGACAGTCACAGTCAGCTTGTTGGAAAAGTGCAACATATTTGAGCAGGTGGTTTGTAAGGCAGTCCGCTCTCTGACTGGCTCCATTGACCTTTCCGATGACACTGCGGTCGAAATTTCCTGGCGAAGTCAGAGGACCACAGCAGTTGGATTTCTGTGTATACGCAGGCATCATAATCTGGCAGTCATTGTAATTGCTTCTGATGAGACCGCAGCGGTTCATCTGCCTCAGACAGTACTGTGGAAGCCAGTCTGACCGCCATGTTTAAAATGTAAAGTATGTTTGTTATTGACATATAAAATTATGCTACTCATTTTCAATTGTATGCTTACACATCTGTTCTTGCTGGATATTACAATCTTTATTTTCAGGTGTGAGAGTTTTGAAATGTGGCACAGGTGGCTCCTTTTCTTTTGGGGAACAAAGTGCAATAATTGAATTCTAAACATGTGTTTGTTCAGATAGTGGGGGCTGTGGGAGTTAGATTCAATTTCTTGCTGTTTTAAGGTGAGTTGCTTTTTGGTAAAATTTTAAATGTAGTTAATTTTTGACTGCCTTTTTCCAAGTATGTGGCTGATGTTGTTTTTCTGTAGATTGGCAGTTCCCAATGTAGTAGTTATTTATTTGTTGCATCTAAACGTAAAGATATAAAAGCAGTGAGGTGTTTTGTTATTTCACATTATTTTTATAATTTAGTTTCAATATACGTTGTATTTACTTTGAAATGTAGTTAAGTATATTTTTCCACTTCTGCTTTCAGGTTTTGTTTGGAAATTGCAGCAGAGTCTACTCTTCTTGCAGCTTTTGTGGATTTTTGAGTAGTAAGTTTTTAAAGTTGGTGTGCATGTTTGAAATATTTTTTTGTTAAAATGTTGATGTATAGAAGTTTATTTTTTTACAGTAATTTAATGTTATTTTAGTAATGTTAAAATGGTTATAATGCTGTTAGAATATTTACATGGAGTTTTTCTGCCTGCTGTCTGGTGCTGCTTGTTTTCTCGCTGCCCTCCACACCTCCATAAATCCGGGCTGAAATCCCCTGGTGGGACAAGGGTCCCAGGGGCAACGTCCTTTGCGCAGAACAACCCACGCTGTTAACCACACTCTGGGAACTGCAAACCCCAGAGTGCACCGCACATCCTGCTGTCCCCCGCAGCTGCCGTGAGTGAGGGGGCGACGGGGCCAATGTGCTCCTAGCGCAGCCTCTCCTCCCGCTGCACAGGAGTCTTTCTGCCTGCTGTCTGGTGCTGCTTGTTTTCTCGCTGCCCTCAACACCTCCATAAAACTGGGCTAAAATGCCACTGGGACAAGGGTCCCAGGGGCAATGTCCTTTGCGCAGAACAACCCATGCTGTTAACCACACTCTGGAGACTGCAAACCCCAGAGTGCACTGCACCTCCTACTGTCCTCCGCAGCTGCCGCGAGTGAGGGGGAGGCGGGACCAACGCGCTCATAGCGCAGCCTCTCCCACCACGACGCGGGACGCTCACGGGACGAAGCCCGGACCGAGGGAGGGCTTGTCTGTGCCTGTCAGGTGCCGGAAGAGGCTGGGCTGGGCCCCCCCTCTGACATCTGCTACCTTGCAGCTTTATAATTGGACTGTTTTAGTCTGTTGGAAAATGAGCAAACGCAGGGGAGCACCTGCTAACTCATGAAATTGAACTTACAGAGCGTCACCTGTCCCTTGACCCTGTATCTTTACAATCTCACCTATCATTAGGTGGTTTGATCAAAGACAGCTTAATTTGCACAACTCCAAAAAACATGCTGTCAACGGAAGCATGCACCAACCCTGCAAGCCCATCCACACCAAATTTAGAAGCCTCAAGTAAGGTTGCCCCGGGCGTGCCGAGTCTTAACACTAGAGCACGGGTGGCATGTTCACGAAGGCATCCTGAAGTGAAACCACAAACCGCCAAAATCGTAAAAAGAAAGACTAAGGCCAAACTCACTAAACCTGTTAATAATGCATCAAATCAGGTAGTGACTCTCACTGCCTCAGTGGGTACACAGACTGATGTTTTTTCAACTCGAGCTCATAATGACCGTTACACAGATACTATGATACTATGGGAGCGGCTGTTGGTGCCAATCTTGCAGCAGAAACCATTGGAAATGTACTGATAGATCTAAAGGACTCAATGAAATTGAATTGTGTCGCACTTTGGCAGAAATTGGAGTATTTGGACTCTGAATTGGCTAACCTGAGAGGGAGGAAGGTGGACTTCATTCATAATGATGGCGGGGTGGAACCTTCGCAATTCCCCTGGGTGGCACATTTGGGCATGAGCCACAATCTAGTCTTGTCATGCACCTTAGTAACTCAAATGCATCTCCAGGGCTACAATTTATTACAGAACAGAGGGTAAGACGGGACGCTCTTCAATTTAGTACAGCTATTGTCCCAGGAAGCAGTAATCTTACCAAGCCACGGATCAGTGCTACTGCAAGTGACCTGAGTGTAAGAAAGGATACTTCCAGCAGTCTTGGGAAGGCCCGTATGAGGCCAAACACCGATGTGTTAAGCTTAGCCCCTGCCTCCTGTCCCTATGTGTTGGCTGAGGTTCCCAACTTAGCGGAGGATCAAAGGGAGTCCTGGGTAGACTTGCGTAATAAGTCCGTAGACTGGCTTTGCAAATATAAGGGCTTTGCATCCCTCTAATATGAATGATATTATCATGGCTAGAAGAGTAGCGTGGGTTGGTCACTCTGCTAAGAATATAAACGGTAACTGTATTGTTTTGAACTTTCACAGACCCCACATGGTACACCATTTACTGAATGTTTTTGAGTGTCACTCCCCACAAAACACTGGCATTAGTGCGCTCCCTCTGGGCTATTTCTATAGGCCACCTTTCAAACCTGCTAGGGAGACATATGTCCCGATTTTGTTAACTAACAAGTTTAATGCACTCTCCAGTTTAGATGCACAGGATTGACAACCGCCATTAGTAACAGACCAACAGAACCATCTGTCCTATTTGGTGGATTTTCCCCATACCCTAGTACCAACTTTTAATGAAAAAGATTAGCCAACTCGAATTAAAACAGCTTCTCCAGCTGCTATGTTATCAACCTATAATGCCAATGATAAGCCATCCCTAATCAAAAGTAGCACTTGAGCAGACTTGAATATTTTAAGTTGGAACGTAGCAGGGCTGCAGTCTAAGCCTGGTGACCAGGATTGGTTGCGCCTAGTTAAGGATAGGATGTAGTTATGTTCCAGGAAACATGGGCCACCCATGATTTGCATATTGAGGGGTTCCGTTGCGTTAGTGTAGCGGCATCCCACCATAAACCGGGCCGCCCATCGGGGGGACTTCTCATTGTGCTTAATGTAGCGGCTGGAGGGAGCGTCAAGGTCCTACCAACTAATAGTTCACATTATCAGATTGTACTTTACAAAAGAAGTGTATTTTTTATTTGGTAAATTTTTATAATAATGATTTCCAATCTGTTCCTAATAGAAATTGTATCGCGCTTTTTGATTTTATATCCAATTTAGATTGTCAGAAACACTCAGGCGATACTATCGGGATTATTTTAGGGGCTGATTTTAACACAAATTTAATGACAGACACCATGGTGCAGAGACATCTAACCAATGTCCCGCCTCCACTAGGGGCACAGAGTTGGCTGGGTTTTTAAAGTCACATGATTTGGTTAACGTCATGGACCAGATGGGTCCAGTATATGCCATTAACTATCAACCTCTGACATTTAGAGGTAGGGGTCACTCCTCTACAATAGATTTTGTTTTTATTTCTTCTGTGTTTGTGAATCAGTTAATAGGCGCAGAGGTCATTGCCACAGTCCATAGGGATCATAACCCCATCAAATTAGCACTGAAATCGGTACCTTGTCCAGCGTTTCAAAATTGAATGTGGGGCTAAAAACCTAATGCCAAATACTGATAATTTAAGACTAATATGGAGGGGTGTTGATAGCAATGAACTGTTTAAGCTATTAGTGAAGGATAACCTGCCCCTTATTAACTCATGTCTGTCATTCAAAACTCCACACCTAGGGGTAGTCAATGATTTTTCTAAACTCTGCACGATCATCAAAACCTTATTGATGACAAATGTTAACTGGCAAATAGGAACTTACGTAAATCCCTCTCATCCAAAATTAGGTGTGCCTCAGATGTGAAATTGGCAAGGCAGAATTATAATGCAGCAGTTAGTAACAGCCGCAAATAAAAAGGGTAAAATGTTTTGGTCTGCTGTAACAGATCTCCGATCCACAGAAGAGTTACTAACCCGTATTACCTGCACCATATCCAGTGGTTCTTGGGAAAATCATTTTTCAAATATTTATGCCACCCCCTCATTGGAAACGGACCAGCATGAATTTGGCCCATTTGCGGGCATCTAGATAACACTCCTCGAAGTAGAGGAAGCCATTCAGCAGAGCATTGGGGACAAGGCCCCGGGCACAGATGGGTTACCAATAGATTTAATCAAATGGAACCCCAATTTCTAGGCTCCGCTTTTTTTGAATGTTTTTTAATAATCTAAAGCGTGCCCCGCTACCCAGTACTTGGGCAAAGAGTATAATTGTCCCAATATTTAAAAAGGGGAATCGGTCACAGCCTAGCAACTTTAGGCCAATCGCATTGATTGACAATACCCTTAAAATGTTGGGCAGAGTTTTATACAATAGGATTCTGGAATGGTCAGAGGAATGCTGCATCCTAGAGCCTTGCCAGTTAGGCTTCCGCAGCAAGGTTGGCACTAACGAACAATGCCTTAACGTCAACCTTGTAATTGGAAAGTAATGTAATGTAATGTAAAAAATTCTTATAGAGCGCACTTACACCCAACGGTTTCTTGGTGCTGTAGGCAATAAGGAGACAGATAGGAGAAAGCGAAAGCGACAGAAAAAAACTAGTTATGTGCTTTACAGAACAAATATGTTTTCAGGAGAGACCTGAAGTGGGGGTAAGAGGTAGTGAGCCTAAACTCTAAGGGGAGTGCATTCCAAAAAGAAGGGGCAAGAAACAAAACTCTGATCCCGCCATGTTTCCTGCGTTTAAAGGTAGGTGTTTTAAGGAGGACGGGAGGGGGCATAGTGATAAAGAAGAGAGGAGATGAAGGCTGGGCCAAGGTCGGCCAGTGCTTTAAAAATGATGCAGCCCCGTTTAAAATTACACCGTTCGGCTACAGGGAGCCAATTAAGGGTTTTTAATAGTGGATGGACGTGTTGGTGCCTAGGCTGTTTAAAAATCAATCATGCAGCCTGGTTCTGGACCAGCTGCAAACGATCCAACTGATAGGCAGGAATGCCAACATAGAGGGAGTTGGCATAATCTAGCCTAGAAATCACCAGGGCCAATAAAGCCAGGGTAAGAGCCTCTTTGGTGAGAAATCGGGCTATCTTACAGATTTTACGTAAGTGAAAAAAGCTAGAGGAAACTACCTCATTAATCTGGGGTTTCATCGAAAGATCTTTACAGATGACCACCCCAAGGCTTTTAGCAGAGTCAGTATACCTTCACTTGGAATTCCCCGGTCTATCTGGCCTTTATGGATCTGTCCTCAGCATTTGACCTTTTGAACAGGTCAAAGCAGCGGGCCATCCTACTGGCCTAAGGGCTGAATGATCCAATGGTTCATTTTCTGGCATACCTCCACAAAGACCTCGAGGGCCAGGTGAGCATAGATAGGGGGGGATAGGTTTCAAGAGCCATTGAGGTTGGAAGGGGGGTCAGGCAGGGGTGCATCTTTGCCCCCCTCCTTTATATTCATGGCCTAAACAAGTCACTTGTACCTATGACTCAAGACGTCCCCATGATCCACGGGAAACCCCTTCCTGTACTACTTTACGCAGATGATGCGGTTCTCATAGGCCGCACTCCCAATTCTCTACGTATCCTAGTACAGTCTTTTGTTAAATACATGGGTAGTTTGGACTTGTGCGTAAATTAAAAAAAATTATTTTTAATGTCCTTTGGCCCCAGGAAACGACAACTTAGCCCTATTGCTGCTCGCAATAAAAAATTGTCAAGTACCTGTAAATTCCCTTATCTCGGAGTAGTCTTTGCTGCGAACAGCTCCTGGACTGAGCATCTCACTCACTCCAGGAGCAAGTTCTCAAAGACTATTAACTCTATTTTTAGTTTTCCCCGCCCAAAGAATACAGGTGCTATTTTAGCTATTTTAAAACTTTATAAGCTACAATGTGTTCCTGTGGCTACGTACGGAGCGGAGATTTGGGGGACTGCGGATAGCGCCTGCATTCAGCAGGAAGAAAACCGGTTCTGTAGGAAGCTGTTGAGAATCCCAATCTTGACCTCACAATAGATTTGCCATAAGGAATTGAATTTAAGTTATATATCTGGTTTTATACGTGCCCACCCAGCCCTTTTTTGGCTATCGGTTTGGAAGAACCAGGCAGCCACTCTAGCAAAACTGTTTGAAGTGTGAGAAGGGGATGGACATTCCCTGGTTATCTGGAGTGGACCAAAGTCTATCCAGTATTAACCCCTTCGACGCTCATGACGAGCCCAGCTCGTCATCGAGTTTCCATTGACTTCAATGGAAATTACATTCAAAGCCATAAAACACCTTAGCATCCAAGTGGTTAAGAAGGGCAGCATCTTCCTAAATCCAAGCGAAGCCGAAACTGTAAATAAAAGAGAACTTAGAAGTGCTCTCTACTTGTCATATAGCACGGCAAGAATTGCGGTGGAATTAAACAAAACCTCTGTTTCCAGTTATATGGCTCAGGAACAGCAATGCTATACCCTACCAAATTATCTTACCCTACCTATGAGTCGGTGGGAAAGGAGCCTTTAATTCCGCCTGAGGGCTGGGACAATTACATTTGCAATGTGTTTCCCTTTAGGTTATTACCCGAAACTTGATTCACTACCCAGCCCATGTGACGGGGTTAGCGGTCAAATTACACAAAACTTTCTGTTCTTCTGCAGATACTGCACAAAATATATTAAGTGGCTTCTTCTCCCTTTTTTGAATTAGAGCATGCCTATTAGTTTGGTTTCCGCTTATTCCCGTATGCTTGCCTTGGCTGATGAAGAGCTGTTTTTTCGCCTCAGTACATTCATAAGAATTGCAACCAGGGTGCGTAAGACAATACTTAATTAATTGAGTTTTACCTATGTACAGAATGTTTTAGTCATTGAACGGATTGGTTTTAAACACTGGTAATTTATTTAGTATTGATGATTTTAGTCTCAATTTGCCATTTATAAACTATGATATTGTGATTAATCAACTGTAATTCTTACTATTATGTATTGCTACTTTTGCTATTTTTTAACCATTGTTGCACTTTTATGGATACTATGCTTAACCGAAATAAAGTTTTGTGAACTGATATTTATATATTTTCTTGAAATGTTTATTTTTTTTTGTTAATTTTAAAATGTTATGTTTATGCTTTGTAATTAAAAGAAATTAGCAACCTTAATGCAGTCAATATTGTGTTTTGCGATATTTTTGACTATTTAAATGTTTATTTGAATATTGCACCATTTTTATTTTTGATATTTTTGTCAACGATATTAGCGGAAATATATATTTTTACCAGTGATATTTTTGTTATAGATATTTGTGTTTTTATTAGTTACATATTGAAAAGTGATATTTTTGTGAACGATGTTTATTTTCCAAATTTCTGTGAATCTATATTGTGTGCCCTGAGATTATATCATTGATTTGGCTTCAATAACACAGGAAACGATGATAACATTCTTACCTGATGAATGGGTTTGTCCACAGAGAGAGACAGATCTTAGTCATCTAACAAATCATGCATACCATCAACGTGAGAGGGAGGAGGCACTGCACAAAAAAACAGTGTTACCTCCACTTCCTCCTTAGAAAAAATATTCTTAGGGGTCACGCTTTTGGGTCAATGTTGGCTGCAAGCGTCCAAGCAACCACTCACTGCCTTTGGCTGTCATTACTGGAAGTGAAGAGAAGCAAAAAAGCAACGCACAGTGAGACTGGGTAAACACAGAAATTACCTGGGCAGGCCGGGAACGTAGACAAAAAATAAAAAGAACGGTATTCCTGTATCCAGCACCACCAAATAAAATGCTATTAGAGAGCTGCAGCTCCAAATACTCGAGTACAAATAATGTCTCATTGGCTAACAGACCGGTTACTCCAAAGGAAGTAAAGGTACTCCTCTGAATAAGGTTGCAATTGGTGTAATTCTGTTCAGCATCTTTTTCTGTAGTAGAGAGCAAAGAATTCATGTACAGTTAAAATGGAAAATATTGTTTTTGAGTGGCTTTTTATTTGCTCGCCAAATGAATCTGCATGACACTTGCCATGCTAGACTTAAACCAGATTCATTTATTATTTTGTTTCAATCGTTTTGTTGAAATTCGTTAGGTAGTGCCGCAAAACCAAAAATGATGTATGGATAGAGAGATGGGCAGACTGATTGTCTCAGTATACATGTGTTGACCTCCTATTTGTTTCATATTCTGATTTATGAAAAGATTTTTCTCTTTTCTGTGGCCCATTTTCAGTACTAATAATGTAGACTCATTAAAAATGTTTTAAAGGTAGGTTGAAAACACGTCATTGTGCACAGAATGTGACTGTGCATATTCTTTTTGATACTTAGATTACGACAAACTCTCTAGAGTCTGTTGTAAAATAGAAGAATTGGACGTTTTTTGTGTGTAAAAAATTGTCAGGCTCAGCCATACTGAAGAAAATGCAGTTTTTCTTGCATGGATTTATGTTGAAGAAGAAATGCAAGTCAGATGTAACAAAAGAATGTGTGTCAGCTGGGAATATGCATTTGCATATTGCAAAAGCAGGCTTGCTAAAAATAATTTAAATTAGACTGATAATGATAATCCTTCATTACCATGTTATTGTTATAAATGTAGCACACTTCCCCAATGAGTTCATTTTTTTAAACCCATGAAAAAGGTACAGTCAAAATATATTCAGTAGAAATCAATAGTCTTCCACCGTTAAATGCCAATACATAAACACAAGAGCGTTTTATTGTTCAATGTTTTGTGAAGAAGCACTTTTAGATGAAGCACTGAAAATATAATATTTGTTCACGTGAAAAACAGCAAGTTACTATATAATCAAATGTCATTAGAGCAATAACGTTGTGCAAGCATAACTCACACAACAATTCCATGCTCGTGACGGAACCATTCCGTCATGAGTCATGGTTGGGCTGTGCTGATGACGGAATGGTTCCGTCATGACCACGCCCGCGATTGGAATGTCCAGCACAGCGCTGGAATTCCTGCCGCACGGAAGCGGATAAGTGAGTGGGTGAGTGAGTGAGTTAGTCAGTCAGTCAGTCAGTAAGTCATTCCATCAGGCAGTTAGTGTGGTAATGCCTGAGACAACTTTAGAGCTTTGGAGGAATTATTGAGAGACAAAGAATGCTTTTCCTAATAATATTTTAAAGCATAATAAAAAGCACTCTAGACCAGAATCTCAGGGCCTTATTTAGAGTCTGGTGAGCAGCATAGTCCAATGTGGCAAATAAGCTATTCACCATGGGGGCATATGTAGGTAATTTCCATTTTGCGATTCCCAAATAGCGATTTTTAAGGAATTGCTATTTGAGAATAGCAAAATGGAATGTAGGTAAAAATTTGAAATTTTCTCTAACATTCCTTAATTGCAATTAGCAAATTGCGAATCGCAATTAAGGAATGAGTGTCCCATTCATTCCTATGGGCTAAGAGGCCCATAGGAATGAATGGGGATACATTCTCAAATTGCGATTTTCTATAATAAAATTGCAATTTTATTATCGCAATTCCAAGGGTGCCAGGGTGTCCAAAGGACACCTGTTGCACCCCTGGAATGTGCATCTAAGTACATGTGGCGCACATAAATGCCCTAAGGGCATGTCTCTGCGCCACATGGCACTTTGAATTTTTTTTTTAAATGCATTTTGAAAGGAAATCGCAAAATACCATCTACTTGGAGGAGGTGGTATTTTGCGATTCCTTAAGTCAAAATTGACTCCTACATAGCATTTAAGGAATCGCAAATTTGCGATTCCTTAAATGGTTGAGCAAAATAAGGAATCGCAATTTTTGCGATTCCTAATTTTTCTAATGTGCACCTACATACCAAAGCACCGATTGTGATTCGCAAACGCCGGAATTCTGCGAATTATGGCATTTGCGAATCGCAAACGCCTACCTACATATGCCCCCATATTACGAGGGTCACAAGCTACATTTACTTGCAATGTAGTGGACGGAATATCTACTGCGTTTGTGACTATGTATGTTATCTTTTTCTACCAGATTCTAAATATGGGAGAGTTCAGGTTGCTTTACAGAGAACGTCATATACATAACTTTTTACGAATAAAAGCATTATGTGTATATGACAAAGCAGAAAACGAGCTAAAAGGACCGATTTTGAATTGGGGAGGTGACTGTCATTTGGATGGTTTGTCCACATTCAACCAAGCAAAAATGTTACTATGATTAGGAGGAAGGTTGTCCAAAAATGTTCTAAAAATGTAGGACCCCCCCCACTGTTGAATTCCATTGTTTTATGTAGAGAACATAGTTCCTGCTATGGAAGACTTTAGAAACAGGAAATGTTGCTGCCCGCGCCCAGAATTTGGAAAAGTAAAAGTGTAATTTACATTTCCCTTTTGATAAATGCATGTCTTAATAAAAATTGAAATGGCGGGCCACAGTTATAATTTTGCAAGAATGATCCATATCTCTCAAATATATATTATATTTAAATCAAGAAAATCTTTAGCGTGAATTTGAGTAATGGCATGCTAATTTATCGATCCATAAAAAACTTTAGTCTTTGGTGTAAGCAGGTCAGATATGGTTACTTTCATTCACAGGTACTGGCACTCTCAATATTGAAAGTTCATTGAAAACGAAAATGGTTTGTACTGAAACTAGACTGAAGTAGAATTGATAGAAATCCGGAGTTTAACTTGACTAAACAAGTTTATTTATTATAGTGACAAAGCGATTCAGGTTGTTAGTGTGTGCTTTAGAAGACCTTTTGAAACTGCATTGCTCAATTAAGACTGACAAAGGCACTGAGATATGTCCCTCGAGGAAGACAATCCTTCCAACAACCTAGGTTATCATTTTAGTGTAACTTGAATCAATGAAGATGTGTCAAGTTTCCAGTGCTTCTTTGGTCTTCCGTGCATTGCTTGTAATTGACTTGGTAAGTCATATCTTTTCAGCTTTAGTTTATTCTGAACTTATTATGAGTTTGGCAGTTTCGAGATCGATGTACCCGTGGTGGCAGTCCGACTGATGTAACCTAGGCGATTCGACAATCTGATTACAAGTCTGGCGGTTGGACAGCCACCAGCCCGCCACAACACTGCCAGGATCCTGTATCCTGAGGTGCTATTGGAGTTCAGGGGGGAATTGAGACCGTGCTGAGCCCGCCACCTTCATTCATATTCCTAAATGCCTTTCGGCAAACCTTTTCATGGCAGTGAAATCGACATGAAAAAGCTGGTTGTACGGCAAGGAGAGTTGGACAGCCACCAGCCCGCCACAACACTGCCAGGATCCTGAATCCTGGGGTGCTATTGGAGTTCAGGGGGAGAATTGAGGCAGTGCCGAGCCCGGCACCTTCATTCATATTCCTAAATGCCTTTCGGCAAATCTTTTCATGGCAGTGAAATCGACATGAAAAAGCTGGTTGTACGGCAAGGAGAGGACCCCAAACTGGGCTCCTGGGCATTGTTGCCCAGCCTGTCATGTGACTGGGGGCTCATGTTGTGCCCCCCTATGCCTGCCTCTTGTGTGTGCACTGTGTGGCATGCATGACATGGTGCTCGATGGCAGTGCGCCCATGACAGTGCCAGTGCTTCTGGGCTGCTGCCTTGGCTTCAGGCACACTCATTGAGCCGAAGCATGCCTACAGCCAATTCTGCAGCTGGCACACCGCTGGCCGAGCGGTCTAGTCATAATGTACCGGTCTAAATACCGCCAGCATTGTGGTCTTGCATGTGGATGCGGCTTCAGCGGTCTGGAGGTCAGACCACTGTAGTCGTAATAAGGCCATTAGACTTTAAGTGATGAGTGTACAGTCAACCACATATACAGCTTTATTCTTTCTTTCAGCAATAAGTGATTCCTTTTGCTGGCATTTACAAAAAATAGTACTAATTTCCCAATGACAGAATGTTTAAAGAGTTTAAAGGATTTCTGTATTGTGTTGTGTACTGTGGGTGTCGTCACCAGGGGGTGGAGACAAGGCTTTTTACAGACTCCACGCTGTCACAACTAAATCTATGTAATTCACACAAGCAGTCTCCGCTTGTTTTGGTGGTACAGTTTGGATAGTTCAGGTAAACATTTTTTCTGGAACTCACAGTAGAGAAACCTGAATCCCACTGATAACAGCACCTAATCTCAATTGTTGGAATCTAGAGCCTTTTGGCATGTAAGTACTGCTGACCTTTTTACATACTCGACCTATACACTCAAACCGTAACTGATGTGCAGTCCCAGGGAGAAATATGATTACAACAGGGGGCACTCTGGACTATTTACCTGGCCAAGTAGAAGAAGTCCTTGCAAAATGAAAAGGCACAAGCAAGCTTTGGGCTTAATAGAATGTCAAGTGTCTCTGTGAAGATTTGTGTGAGAAACAGGCCACCTTTTGAGCTCCTGAATGGGGGAAGCAGACCTGTCATACCAGATTTAGAGCTGCAAGAATTCACATTTGGTGGTCGAAGACACCTCATACGTAAGATCATCAACTTCAGTTCCTCTCACTTGTAGAATATTGTTGCACTTAGTCAATGAGTGGAGGATGAAACAAATTTGAGAGCAAAGTAGAATAGTATATGTTTTCTCATTCTCTAGACTACCATTGGATGATGGTATGTGCTTCCAAGGGCTACTATCAAATCAGTATAAAGCAATATAAATGTTGTAATTCTGGAGTAAAAAAGTGAGATAACTCATGTTGACGTTGCCCTTCCATAATAAATGTGTGAATTAATTAACATTTCCTTTACAAGTTAAAGAATATCAGTATGCCATTACACAAGCTTCTCTAGTTATATGTTATCTTAGAATGACTATTATTTTATAGTTGTGCATTCATGGTTATGGTGACTTCCTATATTTCTAGTTCCTTAAAAAAATCAATATTAAGCTTTTATTAACATCTTTTTTAAGGAATTTTAATTTGGAAGTAATACATTCTCGTGAAATTTAGACTCACATATGTTAATGCAAGATGGTACTGTTTTGAATAGATGCAACACACTTCTGCACTGCACTGATAACCTAGTTTCACAGAAGTAGGTCCTATGACTGGCAGAGCATCAGACCTCCTAATGCAGTTCTCCTTCCTATCTAGAAGAGTATGTGGCATTGTACATCAACTTAGATTGCTTTTCTTCCAGAGATTGCACATGATTCCCTTTGCCACTGAGGTTTGTAGAGTGTGATTGCTACTATTGCAGTCACTGTTCATGACTGAAAAATGGAGCACACTGTGAATGGTAGGCTGACATCACATGGAAACGGCAGCCATCACAACTTCAGACCATTTCATTACCAGTTCTTATTGCACCAGGCAGTTCCTACAAATGGGGAGTCTTTTTTTAACAAAGACCAATTTCTCTTTTAACACTACTATACCTGAGCTGCCCGATGCATAATGTAGAAGGTTGTGGCGCTGCCTCAACACAAAAATTCAATTCTTTGTGTCAATTTAGCGAGGGAATGCAACCCTGATTCATTGCTAATTGTGTTTAAACATGATGGTCTCATGTGAACAGAACTGTAGTTTTCCATTGACATTTTACATTTTCTTTGTTCATGTACAAAGTCCGGGAACATGCACTGCAGCAAATTGAGCTGGTAGGAATTTTTCAATCATAACATTTTAATGCTGCACTAGGAGCACCTTGCTAGTATTTTTCCCATATCCTACTGCTGTAAGGACATCACCATAAGGTAATATTACTGTCTATCCTGATCACCCTCATACCTTACATAGAGACAATTATGATCTCATAGTTACAAAAATCTGGTAAACCAAAGCAACCATTGGATTTAGCACTTTATTATTTTTTCTATACAATACACAATGAGTTTTCCAGATAAACTTAGATAAGAGTTTATCAACATTTCTATAAAACTGAAGAGGGAATTAAATTGGAATCATAACAATAAGTCTTTTAATTAAATACATTTTCCCCACCAGAATAGAAGCAAAGAGGACCACTTGTATATATGTCTTTGATATAAATTAAGATACAATGTTAGGTGATTGATTCTTTTTATAGTGTGGGAAAATGAAATGCCACGATATTTAAGAGTTTACATTTGCCAAATGATTTCTAATATAGGTAACAGACCAATGAACATTGAAAGGAAAGATGTCTGTTTTAGTCATATTCAATGTATAACCTGAAATCTGTGAGTAAGTAACTCAAATAAAAACGCAAATAAAAAAGAAGAGAAGATTGAGGATCACTATTAAACAAAGGCATGTCATCAGCATAGGCTAACGATTTTATAATAACATTATTAATACTAGTACCGTTAATAACTGTACAATTTCTTATAGCTGTAAGAAAAGGATTAATAACAAGAAGAAAAAGTCATGGAGTCAAGGGACAACCTTTTCTAGTAAAAAGTAAAAGCTTATTAGAGATTTGACCATTAATAAAAAGGTGATTGGTTGGACTAGAATCGAGTGCTGGTATTATATGAATAAATGAACCACAAATTTCAAGGCAAATAAGGTATGAAACAAATATTGCCAATTAACTTTGTCAAATGCTTTTTCAGCATCTAATGCCAAAACCCCTGATGGTGAAGTCATGGACGGTCTCTCTTCAGTTGCATGTAATAATACTTTAGTATTGTTTACAGAATATCTATGTTTCATGAAACCAGATTTATCAATATGTATAAGAAAATGAAGCACAGAGGACAACATTGTTGCAAGAATTGTAGCGTAGAGTTTAACATCTTGATTTATTAAAGAAATGCAGTGATAATTAGAATAGGAGTAGGATATTTGGAAGAACTATAATTAATGCATCAGTAAAATACCCAGATGTCATTCCAAAGGATTAACATGGGTAAAAGGCTTGAACAAATTAGGTTTGAGTTGAAAGAAAATTCCCCCAAAAATTCAGCTGGATAGCATCTGGACCTAGTGATTTGTGCAATTTAAGAGGTTTAGTAGCCATTTCAATCCCCTCTACTGCAATAGACTAATCTTGTTCAGAGCTTGCAATATTTCTGGTACTCTACAACTGTGCAAGAAACAATCAATAAGGAAAGAATCACTAGTTGGAGAAGCATTATATAAAGCTGAATAATAATTAAAAAACGTGTTAACCAAATCTTTATGGCTAATGCAGTCTTACCATTCAAACCATGAACTACATTAATTTGCGTTTTATTTTTGATAATGCATAGTTAGTTTGCCAAAAGTCTACCATATCTATTAGCACTAGAACATAACTGGATTTAATATTAGAAAGTTGTATGTCAGCCCTTATACTTATTATTGGATTAAAATCTTAATAAAGCTTTTGCAATTGTATTTACATCATTAGTGACAATAAATAGTCTTTAAAATGTTGCAATTTGCTTGTCTAAATCTTTCATATTAGACTTGAAATATTTGTTTTCAGGATCCATAAGAGAAATGGTTACCCCTCTAATATATGCCTTAAATTCATCACATCGAGCTACCATAGACGTAGAGCCTTCTGGATTAAAAGTGAAATTATCATGAAGGGCTGACAAAAGATTTAGTTTATTATTTTCATTAAGGACAATATGTGTATTCATACACCTTCTCATTTGAGCTGAATATTACAGCTATGCTGAAGTATAACTGAGTTGGGAGCATATTCAGAAATATCTAAGTTATTTATAATCAAAGTAAAAATTGACTTAATTAGTTGACAGGAAACTAATAAGTAGTCCAACCTTGAATAAGAATTAAGAGTATTAGAAAAAAAGTAAAACATTTCTCTTTTGTGTGATGTAAACACCAAATATATATCAACTTAGTGGATTTAGAAAAGGATTTTAAAGTAAAACATGATTTAGGGGGACAATATTTAGTTTGCTATATTCTATCCAAATAAAGAATCACATCTGAGGTTAAAATCAACCACCCCAATAATAAGGGGAACATTACCTAATTTGAACATCTCTGAAGTAAAAAGAGACCAAAAAGTAGGATCATCGCTTGTTGGTCCATATACACTAATTAAATGAAAGACAGTGCTGGCAATTGTAATTTTAATTATAACAACCCTCTGCATCAGTATATTTGTTCAATATTTGAAGATGTAATCTTTTTGTAAAAAGAAGATCATCACTGATTTTTCTTTTAACTGTAAGGGAAGAAATAGCACTACCAACACAATTTTTTCTGCATGCAAGCTACACAGTTATCATCAATATGTGTCTACTGGAGTAAACAAATGGTTGATTTTTGTCTTACTAAGTAATCTAAAACTTTAATGTGTTTAACAGGATGGATTAAACCTTTAACATTCAAAGAAACAATTTTAATATGATTAATATTAGCCATCTATTAAATAAAAAATGCAGAGCAAAGAAAATACATGAAGAAGAACGTGAAGAAGAGTTGAATGTAGCTCTAGAATGAAATAAGAGGAGGGAAATGAAAGAAAAGAATATACATAAAGAAGACAACATAGAAACATAATTAATACTGCTTAATCGCACACACACATAAGCAAGAATGACCTGCCCAAACAAAAAGCCCTCATAGTTAGTCTTAAAAGAAAGGCGACTAATGAGGAAAATTCATGGCAGAGAAATAAAGTATCAAGCTCATTCGTTTCCATTGAAATTGGAGAATGTTGCTCTAAGAAAGCGCAAAGATCTTCCACTGGTTGAAAATACTTGGCTAAACCATTTTTCAATATTTGCTTAGTAGACGGATCAAAAGACCATATTTACAACCAAAAATTCATAAGTGTGTCCTAAGCTCGGTTTCTTTAGCAATGTCCTGGGGGATATAGATTTTATTACCATTTACCAATTAAGATGGGATCTCTCTTGATGATTTCCTGATGATCACTAAATGATGGTGCCACAGAACTTAAAAAATTGTTTGTCACGGTTTGTCAAGATGAGGTTTAGGATGAGAGGAAATTCTGTGAGCCTTGTCAAATTCAAATTCCTCTTAGAATTCTAAATGTAAAAGACCAGGCAATACATTTTTAAAATACTTTCTGCAGTCATTGCCTTTCACGTCTTCATATAAAATAAAGCTGTGCAGATTATATTGTCGATTCTGATTTTCTAAATTAAAAAGTAGGTTACTCATTTGTAGAATTTTTATTTCAAGAGGTGTTAAAGTGTACAGTTTTGATTTATCATTTATATCTAGATTGCGTTTTCAGAAACTTGCATTGAAACACTAGCCATGTCTTTGTAAATATTTTAAATTTCTTACACAATAGTATCTGTATTTAGACAAACAGCCTTTAGTGTTTTCATCTTTGTAGGTAATGAAGGCTCATTGCTGTGAACAATTTTTGATTTTGATTAAATTGTTTGTTTACGCTTATTATTTCCAAAATGCAATTTTTTTCTTCCATTTTAATACATTATTTATAGTGTATTAAAGAAATAGAAACAGAAGTATCTGATATTCACCATACATGAAGAGCCCAGCAGCAGCTACAACCATCTTTAGCAGTGGTTTAGGCATCAGCCACACGCTTTCCTGAAGCTAACTCCGCCTTCCTGAGAGAAACTTCAACTGAGCAGTAACGTTGAGACCGATGGAAAACTCCCTGCAAGAAGTTGCTCTAAAACCTCACCAAACACTTGGAACACAACACCAAAATATAGCGTAACATTTCATGAGCTGTCAGACAGAAAAATAAATAGCTATGAGCAGCAAAGTTGTTTAAAGCACTCATTGTATATGCAAACTTCATGGAGGGCTAATGGGGGTGGCCATCTTGTTTTGCCCGCTTGTGCATCTCTGTAGTATATCTTTTGATAGGCACTAGAATGAGGCAAACAATCCTTCTGGTACTAGACTGCTGCTAGACTACTTCCCCAGCAAGGTCAGCTGATTGCCTTCGGACTGGAAGTAAACAGACAATAACTTTATTTGGTTTGATATTTAAAAAACATCAAAGTATGCATTTGGAAATACAAACAATACTTACATTTTGAATTAATGTAAACAAAGATAAAAAGTCATGTGATATATCTAAAATAGATAAAAAAAGCATAGCTAAAATTCTAAAAACTGTCTGCTAAGAACATTTATATCAGCAGGCAATGAAAAAGCACAGCACTAGGCTAACAATAAATAGAGAGTTTTTGCTAACAGCATACAATTCATTTATGTCAGCAAATCAGTTTTAAATGACAAGGGTTTGATTTAATATTAACAATCAGCACCAGCCATATGCAGAAGCTTTTCCTGTTTGATCCAGAACGAGAATAAGAAACGGAAACAACTGACCGTGTAAACTATTGGACCGGTGTTATCAGATTTTCACGATTCTGTAGGCAACCTGATGTTGCCTGGCTCAAACGTTTAAGTAGGTCGTTTGTATCCATCTCCTCCGGATCGTTTGATATTTTATACAGAAAAAAAGGATGTGCTCTTCTGTCTCCAAGGTTATAGCACATGCAGGACAGAGTTCTAATGATAGTCCTGCAGTCCGATCACAGGTAAACAGAAGTAAAAGGTTACCATACATAAATCTAACATATAAGCTTTTTGCAAGTAGAGGTGTGATTTGGTCCAGGAAGTGTTCGAATGAAGGGCACCTCTTCACACATAAAAAATGTGAGGTTAATTGGCCATTTGTTGACCTAGTGGCATAACGTTCTTCCACACCCGCCCAATACCTGATCTTCAACTTTGAATAATCTGTTTTGTTTGCCTTCTCTGGATGTTCCCAAGAAACTGTCATACCAAGAGTAGTAAACCTAATTGCAACATGCTTAAACCAAGGGAGGCTTTTAGCACCACTAATAGTCAAGACCTCCTTTACAGAGTTGCAATAATCAGAAAGCTGCGGTGTTGTCCACAAACACAGTCAGTGAAGTAACGGTTTCAGTGACACCATAGCACAGATTTTTTTCAACCCAAGGGCGAAGATATGTGGGATTAGGGGAGTAGTCATAGGAATTGAGATGAGTGATCTAGCAAAGATATTTTCAGATATCGTCAATGTATTTCATGTTTCATACCCCCATATGTCTGCTACATACAGAGCACCACTTTTAGCTTTTGCTCGATACACATCAAGCGCTGGAGTCAGTGATCGAGTGTAAGATTGCTTAAAGTGTCTCAGTATTGATTTTGACCAATGAACGAGAGTTAAATGGCTATTTACCAGCTTTTGCTCCCAGCCTAGTGTATCACTCAATCTTATCCCCAAGTAATCAAAGCTTTTTACCCACTCCAGAGGTTTCAGTGTGACCCCAAACTATCTTGATTTGCCCTTAGGTTTCCCAAACACCATGAATTTGGTCTTGATGACATTTAGTCCCAAACTCCTGCTCCAGCAGAAATTCAAAAACGTATCGACAAGTATTTGCAAGCCCATTGGGGTTGTGGAAATAAGTAGAGAATCATCTGCAAAGAGCAGGATTTGGAACTTGGGGCCAGATGTAGGTAGGCAAATACCGGTCGGTAATGGCCCAAAATCGGTAAAATCGACCGTTACCGACCGGTATTTTGAAAATGAGATGTAGGTGCAAAAAATGTACCGAATCGGAAAATATGAATCGGTAAGATACCGAATCTGTATTTACCGATTACATATTTTGCGAATCGGTATTCACCGATTCCTCATTTTCCGAGTTCTTATTTACCGAATCGGAAATTAAGAAATCGGAAAAAATGCCCATAGAGATGTAGGAAAGGAAAAAAATACCGAATTCAATGAAATTCAGTATTTAAGAGTCGGTATTTACCATGGACTGAAAGCAGGTGGTAACCAGGTGCAGGCTATAATAAAGGGCCCAAAATGCAACAGTGTTGCAAGAATGGCAGCATTCTATGTGATTGCGAGGAGGCAAAGACTACAGGCTGCAGGTGAGAGGGTATGGAGAAGGGAGGAGCAGGTGTACGGGCAGAGGATCACCCTGTTCCAATTGACTGAGCCTGAGATACTTCAGAGGTACAGGCTACACCCCAGAACCATCATGGACTTAATTAGGGACCTCCACCCATACCTGGATCACCCAACACCCAGGGCCCACGCCATCCCACCCCATGTGCAGGTGCTGTGTAGCTTACACCTGCTTGCCCCCGGGAGCTACCAGAGTGTGGTAGCAGCAGTAGGTGGTGTATCCCAGAGCTGTCTGTCCCGTTTTTTCAGGAAGTTTCTGGATGCCATGACGCAGAGAATGGAACATTACATCCGGTTCCCTGACACACCTGCGGAACTTGCCAAAACAAAAACTGTCTTCTATGGACTGGCACACTTCCCGCATGTGATAGGCTGCATAGATGGCACCCACATTCCACTATGCCCACCTGCAGCCACTGAACACATCTACAGAAATCGTAAGTCAACGCACTCCATCAATGTGCAGGTGATATGCAATGCTGGCAACATCATCACAGACATAGTGGCCAAATTTCCTGGGAGCACGCACGACTCCTACATTTTCCAGAACAGCGGAATATACACACGGCTTGTTGCTGGAGATTTTGGAGATGGATATCTGCTAGGTAAATACGTGTAACACACCCTGAAATGAATGGCAGATGAATGTGTCATGTGAATGTAACTTATGTACCTCTCATTCCCTCCTAGGCGATAGTGCATGTGCCCTGCGTTCCTTTGTGCTCACACCGTACCTCAACCCAACTAACAGAGGCGAAAGGCGATACAATGTGGCACACAGGTCAATTTGCAACGTAGTGGAGCGAACATTTGTACTCCTCAAGAGCAGGTTCCGCTGCCTCCACAAGAGTGGAGGTGCTCGACAGTACACCCCCATCCTGTGTTGCAAGATAATAGTGACCTGCGCCATTTTGCACAATCTTGCCACCAAAGAAGGCACAGAGGTGGAGGTGACACATCACGAGGACATTGATGATGACCAAGAACATGCAGACCCCCAAGCAACAGGACCAGCAGCAACAGATGGAAGATTGAGACGGACAGAAATTACACGTCGATATTTCTAGGTAATGTATGACACATAGACAGGTGTTTGACGTGTGTAGTTTACATCATCTTCACATAGGAAAAGCCATTGTCCATCAAAGTCTATGACCATGACTGCTTGTGCGCAGTTGCCGTCACTGTGTGCAGTCGTGTGGATCTGCGGCATTGGTCAGTGCTTACGTCCACGCACTACATTGCGCGCTTGATGTGCCTGGGTATCAATATCTCGGCTGGGGCCTGACTCAGCATGGCTGCGCCTGCCGCTCCTGTGCACCTCTGGTACAGGTGTGCTGGAGCCACTGCTGCTGGTTGACCCCTCTGTCTCCTCCACACACGTGTCACCAGCATTGCCTGTGTTAGTGGTTAGCATCTGCTCCATCGCAGAGGTCACTCTTTCCATGCCCCGTGCCAAGTCAGTGCAGCACTGCACAATTGCATCCTGCATGGATATAGAGCGTAGGCACAGTAGTGACGTAGCTGATGCAAATCTGTTCATTGCCATTGTCTGCTGGCGAATATACTGCCGCTCCCTGCCACGCTGTAGGTGATCCCTGTCCAATTTATCCGACAGTACACCCATGTATGTGGAGATGCCTGTTATCCCCTTTGATATTGACTCCAAACTACATGCTATGTGGCCTAATCCCTTGTCCATGTTGGTCATTTTATTGTTCATGCAGCGAACCTGCCTATGCACGGCTAACAGTGCTTTGGCCTGCATGCGCTGTACTTTGACCATTATGGCCTCCAGGCCACAGAAGACGCTCTCTCCGTCCTGCCCCTCGCCACCCTCACGTGCCCTCCTGCCAAGGACACTGGTGCGCGTAGTGCCTGCTGTATTCTGTGGTCTAGCCTTGTCAGCCACAGCTGCAATTGTTTGAGGTACAACATCCTCAACCTCAGAATCAGAGGTTTGCAGGATCCTCTGAGGGGGCACATCAGGCCTACTTGCCCTTCCCTGCATGGCCAACCTGGACGTTGCTATGGGTGTAAGTGGTGTGCTTAACAATTCAGGAGATCCAAACAACAAAGGTGATAGCGGGACAGGTGTTGTGGCTCGCTCTGGTGATGAGGCTTCCTGGGTGGTGGTGTTGCCTCCTTCTACAGCGCTGTGACCTGTTCTTTTCTTCTCTTTTTCCCTTCTCTTAGTTGCTGGTGCCCTCTCCTCCCTTGCTGGTGCTGGAATGCGTGAGGACTCTCCTGTGGAATCAAATTTACATAGGGTCAATGTTGTTGTTCACCTGTGTGTATTTCTTAAGTAAATCGTTTACACACCTTTGCACAGTGTACATTGTGTGTTTGTTGATGTGTGTGGCATGCCTTGCAGAGTCTTGTGGTGTATGCATTGCATCTATGTACTCATGACTACATCTACCATGATGCATTGCTGGCACCAAGTATGAGCTGTTCTGCAGTGTAATGAATCTACACAGTGGGGTATGGGTTCAGGTAAATGGTTGTGGATTAGGGTACATGCCTATTACCTTGTTTCTTTGTTGCTTTTGCTGTACTGTCCTGGTCTCCAATCCCATGGATGCATTCTGGCTCCATGGTAGTTTCAACAAGCTCCTCCATCTCAGTCAGCTTTGGTGCTTTGCTCCTGCCACCTCCTGTCACTCCAGCATCCTTTTTTTGCGCAGCAATCTTTTTCTTGGTTATGATGCGCAGGTCATACCATCGCTTTTTGATGTCCTCGATCTCCCGGTGGGTAACACCAATGGCATTCACTTTGTCCTGTATGCCAAGCCATATGTTCCTCTTCACAGTCTCTGCAACATGCAGAGACTGTCTCCCAAATATTTGGTTGTAGTGACTTACTATTTCTTCTACAGCCACCTGAAGTTCTTCTTGGCTGAACTTTATCTTTCTTTTGCGCTCCCCACCATCCTTTTGCCCTTCATGAGACTCCATTCTGTAGCACTGCTTGGCTGTGGATGCTCAGCTCCTCTCACCTCAGCTCAATTGTTTGTTCAGTTGGTGTGCACCTGCATGGGTGTGGCAACTCCCAGGTACTGGGGAGGGGTGCTTCATTCTGATTGGTTGGATTCTCTGGGCCTTGGTTGTGGGGTGTGTAGGGTGTCCCTGATTGGTTGGCAGGATCACATGTTGTTTTTAAAGCTTCCGATTGGGCGTTTACCGAATCGGTAAATTCCGTTTACCAATTCGGTAAATACCGAAATGAGATACCGAGTCATTCCGAATCGGTAATATTTACCGAATTTTTACCTACATACCATTTTTCGATTCTGAAATACCGATTCGGTATGAGTCGGTATTTAAGAATCGGTAAATGGAAATTACCTACATCGGGCCCTTAGTGTCTTTCAAGACAGGTGAGTCATTCCTGCAGTCCAATAAACAGCTGGCCACATCGTTAACAAACAAGGAAAAAAGTGTGGGGGCAAGCACACCTCCCTGGTGCACCCTGCACTGTATTGGTATTTTATCGGTTAATTTGCCTCATGTTCCCCATCTGACCTGGGCGTAGTTGTCCTCGTGGAGTCTGGCTATCAGGGTCACCAGTTCAATCGGGGTCCCTAAATCAAGCATTACTTTCACAAGAACTTACGTGGCACTAGGTCGAGTGCAGCTCTTAAGACAATAAATACCACAAAGAACTTTTATCTTCTCCATATAGCAAATACTTCCAGGTCAGCAGAGTAAATCTGAAAGCCTGGTCACACGTGCTAATTTTGCAGCAGAACCGAGCTTGGTAGGGGGACAGCACTTTCTTCTCATCCATCTAGCTCTGTAGTTTATCAAGAACTAGACGTGCAAAGATTTTTTTGCAAGTTGTCTATTAGACTGATTGGTCTGTAGTCGGATGGCGCAGAAGTGTCACCTTTCCTATGTATGGCGATTATCTCGGCTTCCTTCAATGTTGTAGGGATAGGGTGTTTATGTAGGGAGCCCACACCATAGGTTCAGATTTGTAGAGGTCACCCAATATTTGATCAGGTCCATGGGCCTTTCCTGCCTTCAGTCTATTTATTGCTCACACAGTCTCATACAGACTTAAGACCAATACTATGTTGGTTGTAGTTCAGTGCTTGTACTGTAAATGCAATCATCTTCTGGATTCTTAGACTATAAAGTAGCAAAGTGTTCAACCCAAACATCCCGCTGAATGTGATGATTAAGGGTGTTTAGAGTGCCCATGTTACACTTCGCAAGGATATGCAAAAACAGGCGAGTATCTTTGCAATTAGCTGCTATTACCAGGTCTTGCCAGTTTTTATCCGCAAATTCTCATTTTGCTTTTAATATTGCAGTTTTCTATTTATTACGGGCCTGGGCAAACCCTGGCTGATTGTGGGCCTTAATAGCTAGTTAGAGGGCCCTCTTTGCGGATTTACATTCAAGGTTGGACCACCTATCAATTCTTTTACTAGCAGGTCTACCACCCGAACCTTACTTTGTAAACACTTCTTGGAGTGCTTCAAAAAGATCATTGTGTATGCAAAGTATTGGGGTTAATCCACCTGGGTGTCACAGTCCAGACTACAAATAATTCATAAATCCTAATATATAAGGATCGATTAGAAAGTACATTGGGCCAGGTAACTCTTCTGCAAATGTTAGTTACAAGAGGTTCATCCACCCTGGACAGACAGCCAGATAGCTGTCTTCCCAGTGCAGAGCCCCTCATTTTTAGCAGCAAGGGATTATGGTCGCCATCTGACCTTGGGGCTATTAGCATATCCTCAACTAGTGACCAAATTCAGACATCAACAAGGATGTAGTCCTTAACGTTTGAGCTATTACCGCGTTTAAAGGTGGTTTTCCTGCTCCCATCAGAAAAAGTCCTCCCATTACAAGCCCTCATACTCCTACCTGCAGCCAAAAATGAAATCTGCAGAGATACAGCTGTTGCTCTGTGGCAATGTTTAACTGGTCCCAGACTTGGTATGTCCCAAATTTCATTCTCCTCCTCCAGTAAAATACTTAATAAGGGGGAAGGTTCAAAGTTGGTATTAAAAGCCCCTGCAACTACGGTCTTGTAGTTGAGTTGGTATACCCCCAGCAACTCATCTAACTGTGATAGTACAGTAGATACATTGTTATGTGGTTCGGACCTAGCATAGATATTGAATATAGTTAGGTTGAAACCGGTCAGAAAAGTCAGCTGAATCCCCAGTATATCATGAGATTCTATTGTCAGCTGTTTATATTTACAAGCTATAGTGTTTTTCACGAATATTATCAATCCCCCACTCACTCTGTCCGATTTTGTAGGTGTTTTAGCTTCCACACTATAAGTCGTATAGCCATTTATATGTATCTTGGCCACTGCCCACGTTTCTTGGAAAATACAAAGATACAACAAATAGGTACCATTCTAGATCTTGCAGTTTAGAGTGTATCCCTGCGAGGTTCCAAGATATTATATTTAAGCCTTTGTTTACCTCATTTTTAGATGTAGTTAGGCCATCACCGGATTCTATGGTGGTAGGATACCCACTATCAGTGGTTGGATTCGGAAGCTCAGAGGAAGAGCAAGTTAATAGCGGGTGCACAGCCTCGGACACATCAGAGATACTAACAGAGGATATATCATTACTTGCCTTAAGATGTGGGGTCGCTACGAGAGACTCCCAAATATTATCAGCCTCTGAATGCATTATAGGTAAGGATGTATATGTAAGGCAGGTAAGATTACTAGTGTTACTAAGTCAATCTACATCTCGTGCTGGAGATGGAAGCACATATGCTATATCAAGAGTTTTGATGTGCACAGAAAGGGAGTAGTAACCTCTTCAAGATCATAGAAATGGGAGAAAATGAATTGGCAAAAAATATATATATTGAAAGAAGATTCTGAAAATGCTGGCGCTGATGTCTTCTTTTTCATCCTCAGGTTTGGACAATATTAATTACAAAGCAGACTTGGATCCATGAAATGATTATGGTTTTACTGGCAAGAAGTGGATTATCTGCATGTCAATAGATGGAGGATGGAGATACAGGAACTGGTGTGAGAAGGACACTGACAGGATTCCCTTTGCAAATTCAATAAAGTATAAAATGGGGCTGCTGTTTAGACTTTCTAAAGCACAGACCTTTGGGAGAAAGTAGGAGGACTTGATGGGGTGGGCTATATTCATGGAGTTTCACGCCATGGCATTCCACAGAGTTGCATAAAGCACCTTGAGATTCCACTGAGTGCTGCTAGAGGGCAAAAATCAGAATGTCACACATTTTTAGCACCCCAAGCTTGTTCCGCGCTAATAAATCAGTGTAAATGGCACCACACATAGTGATAGAGTGTGCTGCTTCTTTGCTGCCCTTCCAGTACATTTCCTCCTCTAGTGACAGCTTTCTTACTTCAAACGGTTGCTACTGCCCGTGAACACCGCGTTGGGGAAATCTTGCTGGTTGCCATCCTAGCACCTGAAAATCACATTAGGGTATGCCAATTCTTGCTTGTGCTCACCGTTGGTGAGCCGTATGTAAGAAAAAACTCTGCCATGCAGTGGAGTTTAGCCAGAACTCCACATTACAAACATAATGCAGAGTGGGCAAAACTCTGCGTACTCTGCAGGCAGAACATACTTTGTCACCCATCTCTAGGGGTGAGAGGTGCTTATTGCAGATTCTGTAGTGCAGGTGAAAGATGCCCTTTAGGTGCGATCCAGTCTATTGACTTTCTTGATCCAGCTTTCAGTGAAAACTCACACCTCTTTGTGCCTCTATTGAGGTGCTAAAAGCAGAAGCCAAAAGCTATGTCTGAAGACCATCCTGGAAGAATGTTTGAAAGGATAACCATCGCAAACCAGTTCTGAAGCATGAGACAGAGGCTGCTATGCACTTGCAAAATCCTCCCTAATCATATCATCTGACTTATGCTCCTTATGTCTGACATGACCGCATGATTTGCTGTAGATGTTTTCCTCATTTATTTTGGTGGGTGGAATTTGCGTAGTTGCGCTATGCAAAGCGAAATGGTAAAAAGTCTCTGCGATCACACAAAAGTTCTGCAATATACGCAGAATAGCTTGTTTGGCCCGTTTGCGATGCTTTTTCTAACCCTGGGCGAAGTAAAACGCTACGCTCGCGAAGTTTGTGAAGTTTGCGCTACTTTGCACTACGTGAATTACAAATAAAACAGTGCCAACAGGCGCTGCATAGCGGTAATTCTTTGCTTGCTCGCGGTCCTCAACGCCAAGTTGGTGACCGTGAGTGAGCAAAATGACATCTTGGCAAGATTTTTTCCTTGTTCGCAGTGTTAGGACTCCACAAGGCTTACCTTTGCTTGTGAAGCGATTCCGCAGAGACGACAAGAGCCACCGCCCCTGTACCCACCTGACCCCATGCAGAAAGAAATACCCAGCAGGGAGTAGATGGACCCAGGGAAGGGAGCCAAAAAAGGAACGGAAGAAGGTGATGTGGCAGCAGGTCTTGGGTAATACCGTGGTTAGCAACTGGGGAAACAAGAGAGACTTAATTAGGAAGAACCCCACACCTGCACTTCCTAAGACAATTTCCCAATCACATACAGAAGAGAATGACCAAGAGCAACTCACCAAGTTTATGAGGTCCGGTAAACCAAAGGAAATGAAGGTGCTCCCATAAGAAATAAGAAAATAATGCAAGCGCTCCTGCGCATGTACGTGAGTAACCACTTGCGTCTTAGTGATATAAATCCTGTAAGCACAAACACTCCTGTGTGGATGCAATCAAGTAATATTGAATAGCGCTCCAACGCTTATCGCAAAACAAGGATAAGCAGCACCCCAGGGTTGTACTGTGTGTCCTGAAACTGCGCTTCTGCGCGATGCTGCCAACAAGGAAATGGTAGCTCCCCTGCGCTCAACTCATAGAAATAATAGGCGCTCCTGCGTGGCAAAACAAAAGCTATAACAAATATGCGCTCCAGCGCGGAACACTCTGCTACGGAAAGCACTCCTGCGCGTAGGAAAAACGAAACAGGTTCTCCAGCGTGCCCCAGCGCTGAAGGATGAACTCCTAGGCTCACCAGCATGGAAGGTTCAGGAAATGATTCCCGCAGGACCGGAGAAGGTGCCCTCGGTTCTCTGACGGCACTGGAAGCGTTTGATTGCATGCAAACCAGGAAATCGAAGAATCCAAAGCGCTGAACTGGCGGGAAACGCTGAGTTTAAGCGAATCCCCCGGAAGCGCTACAGAGCGGAAGGCGGTCCACAGAAAGACTAGACCGGGACTCTACTTCCGCATGGAAGTGAGTGCCCTTGTCTTCTGCATGTGATTGGAGGTCACTCGAACAGCATAATGCCGTGAACGGGACACGCAGTTAGCAACATCAAGTTGCCGATCGCGAGCGTGGAAAATAAACCTCCCAGCGAGATTCTCAACGCAGTGAGGTCAGATTTCTCATTGCGAATGGTCGCATATGCTCACGGCCGCTCGCGATGAGAAACTACCAGTCCGCATTGAGAAAGCTGCCGCTCGTGTAGCAATATACACGAGCGGCAGAAAACAACTTCCTGCACTATGCAAGATGCGGTTTGCACTGATTGCACAGTGTGGACAAGCATCCGGCACTGTGCAATTAGTGCAAACAGCATTTTGCACAGTGCACTACGCAGTTCGAGTCACTAACCGCAGCTATGCGTAGTGCGGAGTGCACTTCGCATAGCTACGCATAGTGCTACTACGCGAACTACGTCCAGGGTTAGCCTTTTCCCTATTCGCGAACGCTGTTTGCGTGCTCGGGGCAAAAAATCTTGCAAACACCCATTTTGAAAGCCCGAACAAGCTCAAAATTTGGTGAAGCTGCGGACCGCAAAATTTTGGGCAATTCCGCGTTCTTCACGGATTTCGAATTTACCCAAATTCCGCAAGCGGGACGGAATTTACACCCCAGGCCTGTGCCTGGGACAGTTTACATATTTCCTCTGGGCGTCAGAAAAAGGAAACAGCCGCAAAAATATGCCTTTTTTTTCTATGCTCTTTGTACATATGAATCAAATGCATGTGTCAGGTTCCATTTGTCTGCCACAGTACCAGTGATGCACCATTTTGTGCGTCACAAAAGTGAGTGTAATTTTATTTTGCAAAAGCACAATAACTTCGTATTGCAACTCATGGCATGACAGAGTATCCAAATATAATACTCCAAAGGTTAATGTAAGAAAAGGTTTTAATGTCAGTAAAGATGGGCGCACAGCTAGTAATCAGGGCGCATGAGTGTGTGTACTAGCGACAGTATAGTAGTGGTGCAACTGGGTGAATGGAAAACCTTTGTAACCACTCAAATGTTCAACCAGAAACTAGTCAAACTCAATCAAACAATAAGCAAATACCCTATGCACACACATTTAAGAGTTCATTCTGTAGTAATATCGTAGGATAAACACCAAATCACAAAAGGTAAGATGGCAGACAGAAAATACTCCAAAGTGCTATCAGAATCGAATTTCAGGTATCGTGGACTTTAACAGGTGTGTTCTTATGATCAATAGTTTATCAATTTGTAATGTGTATGTTTGTCTGTCATTGACGAGATAAAATATATACATGATTCTTTCTTGCTCTACGACAGATGAAAGCGCTAGATGTCATGTCATGCGCCCATCATCTGCAGCCTGTCAAGAGCTGGCCAGATGACATTGCAATCAAAATTCATTCACAATCCCAGTCATGTATCGTAGCCTAAAAAGAAAGACTCACATCTCATCCCTGCACTTTAAAAAGAGCGCAGTGCCAACGTGAGCACACAATGCTGGTCGCCTCTTCCTCCCTCCCTTGCAGATTGGGAAGGACATGTCATATGCTGTTGGCTTCATAGGGGCTCCTTAGTTCCTGAGATGTTTGCGCTCTCCCTCATTCTCAGAGAGATGGCTCTGGAGCAGTGATACTATGGGGCAGATTTACACGCCCCTTGCGCCACTTTTGCATCACTTTTTCCACGTTAATGCATTAAGATATTCTAACATCCCTGCGTCTACATCTGCCACCTTGGACAATGTGAGGGGGTTTGTAAGTTTCAGCGAAAATATCGGGCAAAACGCATTTTCTGAATATCTTGGGGTCTGTATAATTACCTGTTTTTGGCATATTTAGATGTGGGATTTGAAAATGGATAATGGCATGATCCAACCAAAGAATCTGTTGAAGGCTATCATGAGTCCAGAAGTAGACTTTGTAAACACCAGGTCCAAAGTATGCCCAGCAACGTGAGTGGGGTCTATACATTTTTAAGTTAAGCCAATTGCAGCTAAATCGGTCATAAGCTGTGAGACATCTAAGTCTTGCGGGTTCCCCCGTGGTAATTGTAGTCTCCCCACAATCAAAATTGCTGTGAGGCTAAGACATGAGGTGCAAAGATTCCATGAGCTGGTGACTAAATTGTATTCAGGACCAGGTGGCCTATAAATTATTGCGCCACACCCTCAATCATTCGGCGAGAGCTCAAATTTAATAACACGCATCTCTGCCCAGTCAGTAATAAATGATTCCACTAGCAATATTTTGATTGTATCTTTGAAAACAATAACTAAGCCACCCCCTAACCTGCCATCTCTGTCTAACCATTACATTAGATATTTGTCAGGGAGAGATGTGTAGTACAGCAATGGAATTTAACCCTGTTTCAGTTAAAAATCCTATTTTTGGAGATGAAGAGTGAAGGGGAAGTCTCAAACATCTAATACATGTTTAGGAAGGCACCTATTGTTTAATGGGAAACAATAGAAACAAGTCATCACAGAGTACCTAAGGGCGTAGAGAGCAGTCTGGGACTGAGCCTGTGGATAAGAGCTTCCTCTGGGAGCAAACTTTTGGCCTCTCTTCAGTGGGTAATATCTGAGAAACATCAACCAAGCATTGCAATTTACAGAACAAGCAAGCCTCATAGGAGTACTTTAAGTTATGCAATTTAGCAGTAGTATAAGTAATTCTGCTAACAGATCTGTTATCTGCACGGCCGCCCATGCATCAGCTTTCACAATAGCAGAGGAGCCCACAATTAGACAGTTAAACCGGCCACCTGAAATGAGTAAAAATGAATCTCTCTCCACAACAAACTATAGTCACCGTGGTTCACGGGAGAGTGTCAGCACAAATAAAGTAAGCCAATAAACATAATAACCAGTACATACCAGTAGCACTTAAAATACAAACAAGACTTCCAAACTAGGCAGAGGTTGTGCATCAGCTCCTGCATCAGCTTTTATAATGGCAGAGGAGCATGCAACTAGACTGTTAAATCCCCGCCCACAGGAAGTGAGTAAAAACTAGGCTCTCTCCACAACAATCAATAGTAACCACAGTGGAACGGAGAGCGTCGGCACAAATAAAATAAGCAAAAGGCAAAATAAACAGTAAATACAAGAGGCACTTGAAATACCAGTGTGGCCACTAAGTCTAGGCAGAGGCTGCATGGGTGTGCCTGCATCAGCTTTTATAATGGCAGAGGGGCACACAATTAGACTTTTAACCCCGCCTGCAGGGTGTAAGAAAAAACTAAGCTCTCTTCACAACAAATGGTAGTCACCGGGTGGACAGGAGAGAATCAGCACAAATAAAGTAAGCAAATAAACAAAGTAAACAGTAAATACAGGAGGCACTGAAAGGAACAGCACGACCACTAACCTAGGCGTCTGTTGCAGAACTTGAGTTGAGGGGCATATCTGTCAGGGAACCAGAGGACATCATATCCTTGGAAAGAAAGGGGTGCATCTCATGGAACTCGGTGCATCTCAGACGACCAGCGTGAGGGTGCACTGCAAAAAAGCAGGCTACAAAAGAGGGTGAATTTCAGGAAACAGGGGGTGCATCTCAGGGAACCAGACGGGCAAAGTGCCTTCTCAGAGAAGCAGAAGGTACCTTCTTTCTCCGAAAATAGACACGTCTCAAGGAACCAGTGTTGGCACTTTAAACCTGAGGGAAAGCAGGGAACAAATCTGAGGGACAAAGGAGGATTCAATCTTAGTAAATAAAGGCCTCAAATCCCAGGAAAGAAGGCAGGGTTCAAATTTTAGGAAGGGTGCATATTCCGTGGATGAATGAGGCATGCATCTCACTGAATAAGGGTAAGCAGACGGACTACAACATATCATCACAGTTTGACTCAGAATCTGGTCTGCGATTAAAACCCCGGAACTTCATGCTCAAGCATTCCAACACAGCACTACAAGACAACTCTAATTGAAAAACGGTGCTATTCAAATGGCAACATATTTCAAAAAGGGGGTGGTGATGGACAGAGTATCTGAGTTAATCAGAACACTCCTACCCAGTCAACAGATCAGGGCTTGATCCATCACCGTTTTTTAGCTCACTGCACCATCCCAGTTCAGAACCTGGCTATATGCAAATTAGTCTGTCCCTGGCCCAGTGCATCATGGGAACAGGGCAGACCAAACTACCAAGCCAATTCTTCACTGGAAAGGAAACAAGCTTCCGGGGACCGGTTTCTGGCATTACAGCCGTCTTCGGCCCGGCTTGCTTGAATCCTGATGGTGCAGTGAGCAAGGGACTCATGTCTGAGCATACCCTTCCACACTTGTGGTGGCCAAAATATTTCAAAAAGGGGGTGGTGATGGACAGAGTATCTGAGTTAATCAGAACACTCCTACCCAGTCAACAGATCAGGGCTTGATCCATCACCGTTTTTTAGCTCACTGCACCATCCCAGTTCAGAACCTGGCTATATGCAAATTAGTCTGTCCCTGGCCCAGTGCATCATGGGAACAGGGCAGACCAAACTACCAAGCCAATTCTTCACTGGAAAGGAAACAAGCTTCCGGGGACCGGTTTCTGGCATTACAGCCGTCTTCGGCCCGGCTTGCTTGAATCCTGATGGTGCAGTGAGCAAGGGACTCATGTCTGAGCATACCCTTCCACACTTGTGGTGGCCAAAATATTTCAAAAAGGGGGTGGTGATGGACAAAGTATCTGAGTTTCTCAGATGTGAGTCCCTTGCTCATTGCACCATCAGGATTCAAGCAAGCCGGTCCGACGACGGCTGGAATGCCAGAAACCGGTCCCCGGAAGCTTGTTTCCTTCCCAGTATAAGAATTGGCTTGGTAGTTTGGTTTGCCCTGTTCCCATCATGCACTGGGACAGGAACAGACTAATTTGCATATAGCCAGGTTCTGAGCTGGGATGGTGCAGTGAGCTAAAAAACGGTGATGGATCAAGCCCTGATCTTTGGACTGGGTAAGAGTGGTCTGCTTAATTCAGACACTCTGTTCATCACCACCCCCTTTTCTGAATCATTTTGTCCACCATAAGCGTGGAAGGGTATTCTCAGATGTGAGTCCCTTGCTCATTGCACCATCAGGATTCAAGCAAGCCGGGCCGACGACTGCTGGAATGCCAGAAACCGGTCCCCGGAAGCTTGTTTCCTTCCCAGTATAAGAATTGGCTTGGTAGTTTGGTTTGCCCTGTTCCCATCATGCACTGGGACAGGAACAGACTAATTTGCATATAGCCCGGTTCTGAGCTGGGATGGTGCAGTGAGCTAAAAAACGGTGATGGATCAAGCCCTGATCTTTGGACTGGGTAAGAGTGGTCTGCTTAATTCAGACACTCTGTTCATCACCACCCCCTTTTCTGAATCATTTTGTCCACCATAAGCGTGGAAGGGTATTCTCAGATGTGAGTCCCTTGCTCATTGCACCATCAGGATTCAAGCAAGCCGGGCCGACGACGGCTGGAATGCCAGAAACCGGTCCCCGGAAGCTTGTTTCCTTCCCAGTATAAGAATTGGCTTGGTAGTTTGGTTTGCCCTGTTCCCATCATGCACTGGGACAGGAACAGACTAATTTGCATATAGCCAGGTTCTGAGCTGGGATGGTGCAGTGAGCTAAAAAACGGTGATGATCAAGCCCTGATCTTTGGACTGGGTAAGAGTGGTCTGCTTAATTCAGACACTCTGTTCATCATCACCCCCTTTTCTGAATCATTTTGTCCACCATAAGCGTGGAAGGGTATTCTCAGATGTGAGTCCCTTGCTCATTGCACCATCAGGATTCAAGCAAGCCGGGCCGACGACGGCTGGAATGCCAGAAACCGGTCCCCGGAAGCTTGTTTCCTTCTCAGTATAAGAATTGGCTTGGTAGTTTGGTTTGCCCTGTTCCCATCATGCACTGGGACAGGAACAGACTAATTTGCATATAGCCAGGTTCTGAGCTGGGATGGTGCAGTGAGCTAAAAAACGGTGATGGATCAAGCCCTGATCTTTGGACTGGGTAAGAGTGGTCTGCTTAATTCAGACACTCTGTTCATCACCACCCCCTTTTCTGATTCAAATGGCAACAGCATACTTTAGGATTGGCGGGAAAAAGTGAACACATAAAAAAGTTTTCCGGAAATAAGTGTATAGCTCACAGCAAGGAAATCTCTGTGGTTGAAGGGGTATTTAAAAAAATTAAGCACACATAGGTCAGTGAAAAGGGGATTACATGTCTCACAGGATAAAGGGACATATTAACTTGTAAGACAACGCCATCTCCAGAGATTTAAAGAGATATGTAATTAATAAATAGGCACATTGAAGGGAACATTTCTAACATTTTTCAGGCATTTTTCAGGCAAGAAGTGGGCATCTTCTATTGAGCTGTGGCATTTCAAGCAATGAGGTACAACTCCCAAGTAACAGCGACACATTGAAAAAATAAGGGGCCACATTTTACAAACCATAAACCAGTGCATTTCCAGCTGTTAGGTTGACATCACAAGTTTCAATGTTAATCAGGTTTTGCCTACCAGTTAGTGCTGTCTTCTAAAGCATAACGACTGAAATTTTCACTGAAAATTACTCTGCAAGTTCTAAATGTCAAGGTGATACTATATCGAATTTGCAGTCCTCTGCAAACTTACAGGCCAGTCTCCAGGCAAAGATGAACTCACAGCGAACTTCAAAAGTGCATAACACAACGTGAGAATGAAAACAAAGAAGCATTTGTTGTAAATTTAGAGCCTGGTGGGGTGCTCACTCGCCCACCAGGTTGGCAGAGACCATGGCCTCCCCCTATGGCAGAGGGCACCCGTCCACATTTAAAGATTCAAGTATTTTTTGTACGTTTCTTTAGGATGAAAAAGCATTTGACATATTGACAAATAGACTTTTGTAATAGCACAATGCAGAACTTGCTGTGATATATTCCTGGCCTACTTAGCATTTTCTTTTGCTTTTACCAGAAACAAACAAACAAAGAGGGAGTCTGTGCCAGAGCCCAAGTCATTGAAATTGGTGTTCTGTGGAAGCTGGAAATAGTCATGTGGGTAGCTGAAAGGATTACTTATCAGCCATGTAATGAGAAGACACCAATGTCAGGGAGTGAACAGGAGAGCACTGGTGTCCCCACATCCTGTCCCTGCTGTAGGACTCTCGGACTGGTCAGCTTCATTGTTGGATAGTGTGGGGAGTCATCGCTTTACTGCAGTTGCAGAAGTGCATACATAGTCCTGAGACAATGAAACCTTCAGAGCTGTGTGAACATGCATCCACCCTGACCTGACTCCCATCGCATAAGTGGTGATGTAAGAAGGATGGATTGGGAGTCAGCCCTGCTTACGCAATAATAACCCAGTGGATTCGCCTATCTTTTCAGACTCACTTTCTTGTCACACAGGGCCCGATTCACAGAACTAACTTAAGACAAAATCCTAAACTTACTACCATTTTCGTATTCACAGAAGACACTTACTCGTTTTGGTATTCACAGAAGACACTTACTCATTTCGGTATTCACAGAAGTTAGGAGTCCTAACTTTAGGACTCCTAAATGCCTTCTGTGCATACCGAAAGTCTTAAAGTTAGGATTTTTCTCAATTTAGTAGTAGTAAAGTTAGGACTCCTAACTTTAGGACTCCTAAATGCCTTCTATGAATACCAACAGTCTTAAAATTAGGATTGTTCTCAATTTAGTAGTAGTAAAGTTAGGACTCCTAACTTTAGGACTCCTAAATGCCTTCTGTGAATACCGAAAGTCTTAAAATTAGGATATTTCCCAGTTTAGTGTCTCCATCTGTCTGGAAGTGGGCACAGATACACGGACATTACAGACTTGAGCCCATAAAGCTGAACTGCCAGAGTCTGACGCTGTATTTTCATGCTCTGGCCTCTCACTAATCCACACTACAGTGAACTACTAGATTCTAACATCCATAAAGGAGACACTCATTTATTGATCCTTAAATCACTTGAGTGTATTCACTTTTTTTGCGTTGTTTCCTTATTCAGTTTTTTTTTGGGGGTTATGAACTTTTATTATATCCATTCACAGTCAGCGTGTGTTTCACAAACTGAATTACAAATAAGAAATGTTGCCGTGAAAAATAAGATGCTTCATTTTGAAAAAATCCGAATAGGTTGTAACCATCATCACTTCACGTAGTGGTGGACCTTGGTATCCAACAGTTTCTGATGGAATGATATAAATAAGGTTCTGATCGTGTGTTCCGAATTAAGAGATCTTATTTGTCGTGACAAAGGATGTTATTTCTGTACCAATACTCTAGTGCACCGAAGAAGCAAAAACATTTGCAAAACACTTGTTGGTTGAAGTTGAGCATTTGTGCATTGACATTTTTCAACATTTCCTTCCAATTGGATATTAGTGGAACACCCATACACACATATGCATGAACTGAAACAGTCACACATATAAATATACACAGCTACACAACGATTCACTCCTAAAACACAGAAAAGTGTTAAACAGGCCCAGAACCACACCACACTCTTCATACACACACAGACACACACAATAACATCCACTGAGGTAAAATAATACCTTACAAAAATACTCAATGCTATGCATACAAAACACATGCATACAGACACAAACATGCACCAGTTGGAGACTTCAACACACTAAAACTGAATGTCATTCATAACACACAAAGATATACTCTGACACACAGCTTGACAAACATACTAGTAATACACACATTGCATATCTCACAAACTTGCACACGCACAAACATTCATCAGAGACAGAACTCTACACACAAACATGCATGCATGTGAGGTATACAGTCAGGCACAAACACACACACAAAATTAAATACTTTGCCATACAAGACACACCATACTATACACAGACAAATATGCATCAGAGGCCTAAGCAGAACACAAACATGCTTGCAACCATGCAATTCAGCGACATGTAAAAAGACGTAGAGACATGAACAATAATAACCAAATACAATCAGACCAATCCAAATACGCATGTGTGAAAAAATTAAAAGCCTGTTTCACATTAACAAGTTCCATCTTGCTTTGCTTGGGGAAGAGACACGCAATTGTTTTCCTTTAATAGATGCAAATGCTAATCTGAAGAAAACAAACTAAAATGATCAAATATCCCGGTGGAGCATTCGTTCAATTTCTTCCCTTTTCCCACCCCCTTCTCTATTTCAGCTCGCTGGCTCTCCTTACTTATGCTCTTTATTCATTTACTGTATCCTTAGAAGACTCCAGTCTGTAATTATTTATTGTTGGGAAATGCCGCTCTCTGAAGGGTCACCCCAAAACCTTTTGCCTTTTGCCTTCCTCCTCTTCTATTTCTGACCTCGTTTTTGTTGGCTTTAGGTCTCTGCGCACTTTACCACTGCTAAACAGTTCCAAAGTGCATGTGGTCTCTCCTCTAAACATGGTAATATTGTTTTATACCCAAATGGCATATTTAATTTACTTTTAAGCCCCTATTAAGGTGCACTAACTGTGCTCTGGGCCTGTAAATTAAATGCTAATAGTAGGCCGGCATCACTGATTGTGCCACCCACTTACGTAGCCCTTTAACCCCATGCGCGCTGCGAGGTTCCCGCTGTGCGCTGACTTTTTTAAAAAGCCGCGGTTCATGAAGAGCTCAGATCTTCATGAGCGTACGACAGGCGTAACTCATGACGAGCTGAACTCGTCATGAGCGTGGCAGGGGTTAAACATGTCTCAGCATGCCACTGAATAGCCTGTGTGTGCAGTTCACTGCCATGTCAGCTTGGCATTTAAACCCCTTGCCAAGCCTTAAACTCCCCTTTTATTACTTATAAGACAACCATAAGACAGGATCTAGGTAGCCCATATGGCAGGGTGCTGTGCATGCAAAAGATAGGACATGTACTTGTAAGATTTGCCTCTCCTGGAAGTGAAATACACCCAGATTTGTTTTTCAGTACAGCAAAGCCTTCCCCTCTCATAGGTTAACATTGGAAACTTTTTATCACAACTAATAAGCGATAATTCCTGATTGAGAAGGATATGTGTCCCGTTTCATATCACTAGAGTGATAATTTATCATTACCCTTTTAAAAATGCTACGTTTACAAAGAAAACAAAATATAAAAAAGAACAATTGATGAACAGAACGTTCAACAATGTCAAACATTCACAGGGAGCTGGGCCTACATCAATCGTTTTTTTGCTCCCCATGCCATTCCAGTAGATTCAAGCTAGCCTGGCTGATGAGGGGCTGATACCCCAAAACCAGTACCAGGATGCTTGTTTCTGGTCCAGGGAGGACCTGGCTTGGCAGTTCGTGCTGGACTGTTCCCATGAGGTGACATGGTTAGCAAAAGAATGATGGATTTAACCCAGATCTCTTGACTGCGGGTGAATGCTTGATTTGATTCGCATTCCGTCCATCATGTGTGTGTCTTTTGTTTTCATGCCCTATGTGAGATGGGTATGCCCAGACATGGGTCCTGAGCTCACTGTGCCACTGAATTCAAGCTAGCCTGGCTAATGAGAGGCTGATACCCTGAATCTAGTCCCTGGATGCTTGTTTTTGGTCTAGGTAGGACCTGGCTTGGCACTTTGGGCTGGACTGTTTCCATGAGGAGCAGGGTCAAGACTGATCTGCATTTGACTGGGTCTAAAGTAGGGGTGGGTGGTATTTGTGTAGTCGCGCTACACATAGCTCGGTGAAACAGTAAAAAATCTCTGCAAGCACTCAGAGTTCCGCAAACACACGTAATTGCTTGTTCTGCCCGTTCGCGCTGCTTTTTTCCTGTTCGTGAACGCTGGTTTCATGCTCGGGGGAAATATCTTGCGAACACGCATTTTGAAAGCGCGAACAAGCAAAATCTTCAGCAAAGCCGTGGATCGCAGAATTTTTGGCAATTCTGCGTTTTCCGCGGAACGCAAAATTACCCAAATTCGGCAATTTCCAGAAGCGGAACGTAATTTACCACCCAGGCCTAGTGTAAACCGGGGTGGCATGGTGAGCAAAATAATGATGGATTTAACCCAGATCTCTTGACTAGGGGTGAATGTTTGATTTCTGCTGCATTTGGGCCATCATCTGTGTGTCTTCGTTTTGCGCACTAACCCAGAGGTGGGTCCCAGACTCACTGTGCCACTGGATTCAAAATAGCCTGATTGAAGAGAGGGTAATACCCCGAAACTGTTCCCAGCATGCTTGTTTCTGGTCCAGGGAGGACCTGGCCTAGCAGTTTTCTTACTGGACTGTTCCAGTGAGGAGTAGGGTCAAGACTTATTTGCATATGCCTGGGTCTGAACTTGGGTGGCTACTTTTCCAAAAGAACAATGGATTTAACCCTGATCTCTTGACTGGGGTTGAATGTTTGATTTGTTTCACATTCCATCCATCATGTGTGTGTCTTTTGCTTTTATGCCCTAAGTGCACTGGGTATGCCCAGATGTGAGTCCTGGCCTCACTGTGCCACTGGATTCAATCTAGCCTGGCTGATGAGGGGATGATACCCTGAAATGGGTCCCTGTTTTCTTGTTTTTGGTCCAGAGAGGGCCTGCCTTTGCAGTTCGGGCTGATCTGTTCCCTTGGGGAGCAAGGTCAAGACTGGTTTGCATATTGCTGGGTATAAAGAGGAATGGTATAGTGAGCAAATGAACAATTGATTCAACCCAGATCTCTTGACTGGGGTGAATATTTGATTTCTTCTGCATTTGGTCCATTATTTGTGTGTCTTTTATTTTAACTAAGATGGAATTTTTCTGTTCTTACCTCTGTGTACCTGCAGCCTGTCTCCAATATATGTTTGGGGTGGATATGAGCTGTACTTTGTACATTCCCTCTAGACTGCCACACAAAAATAAGCCTTAAATGTGGCTGGGTGGTCATACAGATCTGGATTGATCATCATGGGAAGGGTGGGATGGAGGAGCTGACACTTGCATCTGAATAAGCTGTGTCTCCACACAAAGGACTGCATACCACTCAAGAGTGAGTATGAAGCCAGAGCTGGTAGGGAGGACCTCTGTGCACTTCAAAGCCCTTCTATGAAGTCCTCTTCACTGCAAAGGCACCACTGGGTATAAGGAAAGGTCTGATGGCCCTACTACTTCGATACACTACTAGACCTGTGAAGAACTCGGCCAGGAGGAAGGACTGATGTGCTGATTGCTGTGCTGCTACAAAAACTACCACTCTACTGGACTGTTGTTCTGGAAGAACTGCTTTTCTGCTGTGCTCCCTTGCTGCCTACTACTTTCTACTAGACTGAGGAAGAACTGGATCCATGTCACGTGGACCCAAAGTGACTCAAAGAGTATGCTGGCTTGCTCTGTGTTCTAAGTCTCAGGGACATCAAATACTTCAACCCATCCTACAACAGCACCTGGACTTAGTTTGCTAAAAGGGTTGCCCTGCCAAGTGGGGCTAATCCATTCCTGGGCCCTTGGAAGTAGGTATAAAGTGCTGCTACAAACAGGTCCCATGCATCGAGTGCCTGGTGCTGATTTGAACCACTGTATCTCTATTGATGCCAACACATTGCTGCAAGGAGTACAGAAGCTGCATTGCTGACTAATTAGCACATCATCGCCTGTTTCAGACGCATCTCCTGCTTTGCACTGCTCGATGCTTACACATCACCTTCAATCCTGTGCTTTGATGACAAAGCATCGCCTTTTGCTTCCTGCAACACGACTCTGTCGACCAAGGCTGGTCTCTGTGTCTGACACACACTCCATCACAGTCAGCCTGAACTCTTGGATTTACCCCAGTCTAGTGTGACCAGATAATCCCAGATGGCTCTTTACGTTTTGAGGCACTACAGTTTCATTGTTTATTAACACAAGTCCCATTGTGTCTAACTTGTTCTGGAGTCTTTTGTGGTTTTTGCACTGTGTGACAGGTTGAAGTGCAAATACTTTACACATTGCCTCTTAAGGTAAGCCTGTCTGCTCTGTGTCAAGCTACCAGAGGATAAGCACAGGTTAATTTATGGTGTGTATCTGACTTACCCTGACTAGGATTGTGGTTACTGCTTGGACAGGGTGCATACCGCTGCCAACCTGAAACCCAATTTCTAACAGTTATGTATCTGTGCCACCTTCCCTCCCTGTGCTAGGTTTATGTATGCTATATTGTAAGGTAGCCTCATTAAGTTTCACCTACCAAAGTACACAAACTGTCTGGTTTGAGAAGACTTATTGTCAGCCTTCAGTGGGCTTAGATCCCACCCATTACTTACTATTGGTTTATTTTGTTGTCACTCTCCTTGTATTGCATTTTATTCATTAGACTGTATCTGCCCACTTCTTACTTTTCAGTCACTTCGTTTTTCTTGTTGATTAAGTACTCCACAAGAGGGCATGTGATTTCCAGCTGTCTGCCTCATGTGCTTCTCTTTCTCCTTCAGAACACTCCAGGTTGCTCTCTCTCGTTAATGTGCTTCTCCCTTGCCACCTCCATGATGCACTTGCTCTTGTGTGCTTCTTCCCATTGTTGCTCCTTGCCTATGTCTTTCTCCTCCCCTTCAATGTTACTGTCTCTCTCTTGCTCTTTGCATTTCTTCCCCTGCACTCACCAGTACTCCCTCTCTTTGTGGTTTGCTTCTCCCACCCATGCCCTCTGTTTTACTACTTTCTGCCTGCGCCTCCTGTATTGATTCTGTCCCTCCCCTGCCTCTATGTTGTGTAAATTCCTGCACTGCTTGGTGTATCCCTGCTGTAAATAAATTCTTAGACACATTTGTTTCCTTCTATTGACCAATGCAATTCGGATTGGTATATAAAAAGATAAAAACATGTATCTCTATCAAATTGTAGGCACGTGCAAGAATGAAGCAGCAGGCAGAGATATAGGCTTTTTTTAATTGCTTTTTAGCTATGATGCTCATCCTTGGGGATGCGCAAGAGCATAGCTAAAGAGCTTTGGCAAAGCCAATAAGTCATAAAGGCTCGACCTATTTGCTTTGCCAATGCTTGTTTTAATTTCTTTGTGTCACCAAACAGTATTTACCTCAGGTAATGCACTTATATCTGTACATGAGTTATAAATAGTGGTTAAATGGTAAAAATGTACGTTCAGGGGAACAAAGTTTTCTCAGTATCCCAGGGCTGGCCCTTTGGAGTGACGGTGTGAGGAAAAAGTGCATAGTCTTAATTTCACCTATAGATACAGCCTTTTTAATCCACCTCCCGGTACTCATTCAACTTTTATCGCACTATTGCAGGTCCCTGCTTTCTCCATATCATGGGTTTTCCACCTGTCTCTTCCTCCTCCATGTCCCCTTTTACGTTTTTCCCTCTCTTGCTCTGGGCCAAATTCTGTTGAGGTAAAATAAGTATCAGTCCCCAAAAAAGAATGCCAATCTGTAACCACCAGCTCAAATTAGGCACTGGCTATAACTGATATTACTTTTAGATTCATTTCTGTGCTCTTTAGATACTAATGGTATAGTTTAATAAAACGATCTAATCTGGTTTTAATCATCGTTGTAATTGCATAGGTTAGTTATAATCCACCAATCATTATCTTATGCTAGAGAGCTAAATCTATGTCTATAAACTAAATTGGAGAATAATCAAGGGGTCTTCTTTTATGTGTGATATTTTAAATGCTCTAGAGTTAAGATAGAAAGAGCGTTTAACGTCTTTCACAGATACTGTATTTCACAAACGTAAAAGCCCTTTGTGGTACATTAATACCTTCAAAAATGACTGATGATCTAAGACCATATCTGAGAAATGCTGCAGAGTAAAGCAGGAACATAATACAATTCAATCGAACAAAATTAGTCAGAAATATGTATCTAGCTCTGTGTTATGTTAGTGAAATCATTAATATTTTTGGATGAAGCACATTTAAGGTGTGCTTCTGATGGATAGTATTTATTTTCCTAAAGGCTCTGTTATGATACAATTAATCTAAATTACAGCTATTGCGCATCTTATTCCTCATTATGTGCCTAATTAATTTTCTACATTAAAAATTCATCTTACTTTGTTCATATCAGCCAAGGCAGAACCTTTTAATTCCATTGTGCTGAAAAGATTAATTTGCACTCCGATGGTTAGAAATGATAATCTATTCACATTACTCGTATCAATCAGTAAATCATAGATATCCTCTCAAAGGCTTCTTCAAAAGAAAAAGGGATTCAATCTGAACAGCTTGCTTCACAACACTCGTTCTTTCACGAATGTGAATATTTAATTGTATATTACTGTATACCAATATTCAGAAGAAGGACAGTTAAGTAATGTCCTGAACGGAATATTGTTGGATTACAGGTGCACAACAAATGCAGTCAACGATCAATGTGCAAAGACTGAGGAGGGGTGCATTTAGACTGCATTTACAAAATAAGTATAACTATACCTTATGCAGACTCATCTTTATCTTTAACCCTTTATACTTTTTATAGCACTGCTGCCCCATGAAGATGCATATTTGTAGTATATGTTTTTATTCATTTATTCAGGTGCTTTTTGAAACTTCTTTTGTCATTTGGGGCTAAATATACTAAAATGTGATGCAGTGCAGTGTAGCAACCAGACCAAATTTGCGGCACTGCATTTAGTCAAAGACGGAGAGCAGAACTGTGTCATGTTTACATATATATAGTGCTGTTTCTCTCCAACTGTGCTGCTGCACTTTTGGCTATCTTGTGCCATGCACACATCCTTGGACGAAGGTGCAAGGGTATCTCAGTGATCATATGAAGTACAGCTTTTGTACTTTGGAGGGTACCTTTCCAGAACATAATATGCTTGGGCACAGTTAAAATGTTTTCTAACTTTGCATGTGTGCTGTACATTGCAAAAGTGAAGTTTTTAGAAAAGAAAAATGTATCCTACATATTACCGCTGTATCCAAGCTGCATACATTGCAAATCCCTGTCAACCTTTCTTGCTTGCTAGGGCTTTGTATTACAAAACCATTAGTTGCATGGGACTACTCAATGTCCCCCCCCCCTGATATGCCCCTTTGACACAAGAAAATGAAATGTAGCTCATAGGGCTACTTTCCAGCGCATATAAAGCTTTGTGCATGAATGTTCATACCAAACCAACAATTTGCACTGGTTTATGTTATTGTTGTTACACAAACCCAGAACAAATTAAGGCTATACACAAATGCTCTATTACTTACCGGTAATTTTCATTACTCCAGGTCCCGTTGTCCTTTTATTGACAATATGGTGATAACCATCTCCTGACAGCAAAAAAGACCAGAGGAATGCTGGAATCCTAATACTGCCCCTCCCACCGGGAGTACATAAGCAGTACTTACCCGGCATCCCCCCTGTACAACCAAGCCTACACAGGAAGGCCAGCCGTCCGGGAGGGAGGGAGGGAGGGATGGGTGTATGAATGGGATGAGGACGACGGGACACGGAGTAATGAAGATTACCGGTAAGTAATAGAGCATTACCCCCAGGTCCCTAAGTCTTCATCCCATTCATTGACAATGTGGAGAATACCAAAGCAGAAAACTGGGCCTTCCGAACCCCCAAGCGCACCCAGGAAACCACACCAAACGCAAAGACCCAAGGGAGCACAGAAAGAGGGACCCACAGGTAAGCAACCGGCTAGCAACGCAGATCAAGACATCAGGGACACAAACAAGGACCGGAAACAGCCAAGAAAAAAAACAGAAGGCCTGAGCCACAACAAGGAGGCAGCCATCCAGAGAAGCTGGAGACAGTACACCCATGCCCAAAACCCCAAAAGGACAGAACCAAGTGAAGCCACCGGACAAGGCCAACCACTCCAGAACCCCAGGAAGAAACATAGGCCCGTGCAGCTGCACAGATACAGAGCAAACCCCGGCCTCCCCTGACAAGGCCAATGAAAGAAACCAAGGCCGGGCAACCAGGTGCAGGCACAAGCACCCAGCCAACAAGGAAGGAGCCACAGCAAGAGCCCAGGAGTAGCAGAAACCCCAGGAGGCCAAAGTCAAAAAGGGAAGAAGGCAGCAAACCGCACCAGGACCGGACACAAAACCCCAGAGCAGCAGGGGCAGAGGAGGCCAACCCCAAAAATAACAGCAGACAGCAGACCAAACAACTAAGAGGCCAGCAAAACTTGCAAACTCAACAAAGGGAACCGAACAGGCACAGCCAGGACGGGGACAGGGCCAAAACCCACGCACAAGCCAAAACAAAGGGCAGGGAGGCCGCAGAGGCAACAGCCACAGCGGAACCGGAAGGAAGCAGAGAAGCCAGAGGCACAAGCAGCACCAGACACCGTACAACCAGCCCCCAAGAGAACACACCCCCGGAGCGGGCAAGACAACATCACCCAACCCCACCCCAACATGGGAGGGGGGGCACGCCGAAAGGCACCCCACACCAGGAGCAGAGCCTGGGGGAGCCAGCGGGGAAAGCAGTAGCGAGCCAGGACACCAACCACCAGCAAGGGACCTGGAAAACCAGAAACACACCCCAGAGGCAGAACAGAAGCCACAGCACAGGCAGCCAAAACCCTGGAGACACAGCCGGAGGCCAAGCTAACCAGCCCCCAGCCGGCAGACCAGGAGGAACAGGAGGCAACCCCAGACACGACAACCCAGAAGGAAAGCGAAGGACACAAACCCAGTACCAACAAAATGATCTGGAGGATGAGGCGAAGACAACACACCCAGCAGAGCCAGCGCGAGCCAGAAGGGACCACAGAACACCAGGGCCCCCACAAGCCTGGACAAGACCAGACGCAACCCAGGGGCAAACAGAGTGGAAAGACCGCCCACCACAAGAAGGGCCAAACCAAGGAGGAGAGCCAGGGCAACAGAATAACCAGATCCCAACACCAACCCAATGAACCAAACCTGTGAAGAACAGCAGGCAGGACAAGGCCCAGGAGGGCACACAAGGGCTCAGCCAAAACACTGACGCGTCTGGCCAGGACACCCTGAGAACGCCCAGGGCAAGGACGCAGGGCCAAAAGAAGGCTCCCAGAGAGTAAAGGACTGAGGGGGGAAAAGGACACAAGGCCAAGCAACCATAGCAGTTCCCCAGGTGGACCCCCAACCTGGAGAACAACAGAGGAGCTGGAAAACGAGGCACCAAGGACCAGGACAAAACACCTGCAAAAAACAGCCCGGCCCAAACAGCAGGGACAGGGATCCCAGACCCTAAGGGACCCCGGACAAGGGAGCAAACACAGATGAACGCACCACCGAGGGGAGGGGAACCGGAGCAAGAACAATGCTCCCCCAACCCCCCCCCACCAGCGCAGGTGCACAACCAGCCAAAACGCCGAGGCAGGAGGGGGCACACACCACGGGTGTAGGCACCGAGGGAGAGAAAAGCCAAACTACAGCCAACAGCTAGGAGGCGAGGGGGCCCGGGGCACCAAGGCCCCCAACGGAAAGTCAGAAGCAGACCCCAGGCGCATTGCCCAGCCACTGAAAGGAAGAGCACTCAGAGGAAATGGGTCCTGAAAACTACAGGGACCGAACACCAGCACCAGCTGCGAACCAGGAGGGCACATGCACCAGGCAGAAGCACCCAGCAGAAAGCGGCCAGAGCAGGAGCAACCACATTCTGAGCAGCACCACCGGCGGAACCAGGAGACATGCAGAGCCAGACCCAAAGAGAAGGCAGAGGCCAGCGAAACAAGCCCCAGACAACAAACACAAGCATGCGAACAACGGAGAGCCCAGAACACCAGGAAGATGAACCAGAGCAACCCCCGAGAAGCAAGCGGAGCACAACAGAAGGGGAACACAAGGGCCAAGCCAAGGATCCCCCGGAACTGTGCAACCGCAAGAGACATCAGACCCCAGCCTGGAAAAGACAAGCATCTGGACACAGGAGCAGCCAGCCAGACTCCATGAAACAGCCCAAAGGCAGAGGACATACACCCCAGGCCACCCGCAGCCAAAGCCAGGGCAGAAAAAAAGAGCATTGCACATGCAGGGGGCCCCGGGCTCAAATCCCGGCACCCCAGGCCACACAGGGCTCCCAAGAACAGGAGCACACAGAACCCAGCGCAGAAATAAGGGACAAGAAAGGAAATCCAGCCCCCCTCCAAAGAGGAGACTGAGCACACCAAGGCACCCGGTAATGCCAGGCAACCACCCATCCAGGCATGAACCAGGCCCGACATTCCACAACCGCCAAAGCAGAGCATGCTGCCCAGGAACCACATGATGGATAGCTGCACAAGGACTGGCACAGCACAAACATGTGCACAACCCACACAGGAGCGCCAGTAGCAACACAGACGAACTCAGCACAGTGCAGGAGAACAGACAAGAGCAGGCGCAGCAAGGCATGAAGGGTTTCAAAAATGTATTTGAAAAACACACATTTACCCACAGGCATCTTGGCATTGAACAACAGATGTTTATAGATTCCCAACTCAATGGAACTCATGTTACCGACATCAGGTGGATGAGGAAAGGAATCCCAGCAACCCCGGAGAGCAGAAACCCACAGGGCCGCAAGGTCACAGGCCAACGTGGGAGCACCCCAGAACAGCAGCCAAGAAGACCAACACGCAAAAAACAGATTGCAACCAACGAGGTGGCGGAAGGGCGACAGGCCCCCACGCCAACCGCAGGCAACCCACACTCAACCCATAGGATGACAGCACCTGGCAGCCCCAGGCTGCCACACAACCAAGAAGCAACCACAAGAGAGCAGGAGTAGGCAGGGTGGCACAGAGGTCAGAAGAGAAGGAACACACAGCAACAGCACAACCACACCAGCAGCAGGAACCAGGATAGCCAAGAAGGCAGCAACAGAGGTCAGTCAACCAGCAACCACCGGCTGCAGGGACCGAGGAGACAAAAAGAGCCATGGATTCCAGCCCCAAGGCAGCACCCAGCAGGGCGCAACATTCCCAGCACCCAGGCCACGGCAAAAGGGAGGAGGAAGAGCCCCGGAAGACGACCGTGCCAGAGCCAGGCAACCACGAAGGACACGACCAGAGGCGCAGAGAACCAACCAGACAAAGAGAACCAAAAAACAGGGCAATGGAAGTCCACAGCACCCGGTAATGCCAGGCAACCACCCATCCAGGCATGAACCAGGCCCGACATTCCACAACCGCCAAAGCAGAGCACGCTGCACAGGAACCACATGATGGACAGCAGCACAAGGATTGGCACAACACAAACATGTGTACAACCCACACAGGAGCACCAGTAGCAACACAGACGAACACAGCACAGTGCAAGAGACCAGACAAGAGCAGGCGCAGCAAGGCATGAAGGGTTTCAAAAATGTATTTGAAAAACACACATTTACCCACAGGCATCTTGGCATTGAACAACAGATGTTTATAGATTCCCAACTCAATGGAACTCATGTTACCGACATCAGGTGGATGAGGAAAGGAATCCCAGCAACCCCAGAGAGCAGGACCCCTCAGGGTGGCAAGGTCACAGGCCAACGTGGGAGCACCCCAGAACAGCAGTCAAGAAGACCAACACGCAAAAAACAGATTGCTACCAACGAGGTGGCGGAAAGGCGACAGGGCCCCACGCCTGCCGCAGGCAACCCACACCCAACCCATAGGATGACTGCACCTGGCAGCCCCAGGCAGCCACACAACCAGGAAGCAACTACAAGAGAGCAGGAGCAGGCAGGGTGGCACAGAGGGCAGAAGAGAAGGAACACGCAGCAACAGCACAACCACACCAGCAGCAGGAACCAGGACAGCCAAAAGGGCAGCAACAGAGGTCAGTCAACCAACAACCACCGGCTGCAGGGACCGAGGAGACAAAAGGAGCCATGGATTCCAGCCCCAAGGCAGCACCCAGCAGGGCGCAACACTCCCACCATCCAGGCCACGGCAAAAGGGAGGAGGAATAGCCCCGGAAGACGACCGTGCCAGAGCCAGGCAACCACGAAGGACACGACCAGAGGCACAGAGAACCAATCGGACAAAGAAAACCAAAAACCAGGGCAGTGGAAGTCCACAGCACCCGGTAATGCCAGGCAACCACCCATCCAGGCATGAACCAGGTCCGACATTCCACAACTGCCAAAGCAGAGCACGCTGCACAGGAACCACATGATGGTCAGCAGCACAAGGACTGGCACAACACAAACATGTGTACAACCCACACAGGAGCACCAGTAGCAACACAGACAAACACAGCACCTTGCAAGAGACCAGACAAGAGCAGGCACAGCAAGGCATGAAGGGTTTCAAACATGTATTTGAAAAAAGCACATTTACCCACAGGCATCTTGGCATTGAACAACAGATGTTTATAGATTCCCAACTCAATGGAACTCATGTTACCGACATCAGGTGGATGTAAGGCAGAGTAAGCACACTGGGAGTCGAACCTGTGACCATGAGATCAACCACAAGCCCCTGCATTAGTCCACTAAGCCACCAGACCCAGCAGGAGGACGTAGGAAGCCAAGCGGGGACACCGAGTCCAGAATCGAGATCACCGAGCTCCAAGGGCGCAACTCAGCGCGGAGCACACACTGAGGAGGAAACAGTCTGTGGGAGACACACAAACCCAATAAATGGTAATGTGATGCGAGGCGAATGCCACCCGTACTGTCACTAGTTTGCACAACACAGGAATGTGAAAAACGCAAAACACCATTCACGTAATTAGTGCATGGGGATGGTCACCACAGTTAAACCATACATGAGCACCACACGAAATGCACCAGCTTGTGTCAGAAGCATCAATGACAACAGCATGAACAACTTGGTTACAGCACAAGTCCACTTACTGCCTCCCATCGCCGTACCCCCACCCAAAACAAAGGAAGGGACAGGAAGGCGGTCACGAAGTATGCACAACAGGGAGCATAGGAAGAGGAAAAAAAGACTGCCACGCAGTACTCACGCCAGAGCGGGGCCGAGACACCACCAAGAACATGGCCCCCCTCCCAACAGCCCACCCAAAGGATCCAAGCAGGTGGTGCCATCAGAGCTGGGAACGCCAGGAAACCAGCATGCATAGCATGTCTCCCGCCCGGCCAGGCCAAGGAAAGATGTGCATGTGACCCAGAAGCAACTGGGAGGAAGCACACCAGCAACAAAGTGACAGGTGGCAAGGGGCAGAGTGAAAAGTCCTGCCACCCAGGAAGCCTGGCAGGCTTGGAGGCAGACCAGGAAATAAAACCCATCCACACAGCCAGGCAGCCAGGCGGGGGGAGGAGAGAAGAACCGCCACCCCTGCCCAGCAGGAGCAGCACCAGCAGATCCAAGTCCATTCTGTCGACAGAAAAAAAAGAACAGACAGGACGCTGGGTAAGTGCTCCTTATGTACTCCTGGTGGGAGGGGCAGTATTAGGGTCCCAGCATTCCGCTGGCATTTTTTTCTGTTGGGGAGATGGTTATCTCCACATTGTCAATGAATGGGACGAGGACTTAGTGCCCTGGGGGTAACGTAACTTACACTTGTGAGTCATTTACATGGGTAATTTGCTCTTATACTTCTGAGCAACTTTACTACTTATGTTAGTCACAAAATTTGAGTGAAAAATTACACAGAATCACAGACTCACGCTTCTCCACCCTCCAAAAGAAGGGGTGTAGCTAAATTTATTTTTACCACTGCCAAACAGAAACAGTAATTAGTTCAGCACCATACATGGCCAACCAATGGTACGGAAATACCCTCCAGTAGAAGATAACTGAGATATGAGCTTAAAATAAAACTTTGTATAAAATAATGTCAAATTAAATTAAATTATTAAAAATAGTTAAAAATAAATACATTTCAATGTTTAAAAACCAATGTATTAATTAATACAATGTATTTTATTAACCATTTGAACAAACTTCTTAGAATTTATAAATTAATGTAACATTGCATTTTTTTAAAATATAAATAAACTATTTTATTTTAATTCTATACATCAATTTTAATAAGCATTAATGCAACATAAAGCATGTCATTTTTTACTTTAGTTAGGATTTTTTTAAATTTAAACTTTGGAAATATACTTGCAAGTTATTTCAACATAATTATTAAGGATTCAAATTAAAGTAATGTTGTAGACATTTTATTTTGTTCTTTTCTTAAAATAAATCTAATAATAAATATTATTAAATGTAATTATTTCTTATACTTTATTATAAGGTGATCTTTACACAAATGTGGAGTCTCGCTATAATAAAGTGTTGGGAAAGATAAAACATTTTATTTCAATAAATAAAATTAAAAATAAGTTTAACCTACTTATTATAATAGTTAGCGATATTTCTAATCTAAGCATTGGAAACATATTTTTTATTTATTGAATATGAATGATACAATATTTAGTTAAAAATTAATTTAATAATGAATAATGCTGTACCATTTTTCTGTTGTTCTACATTTAATATATGAATATATATATATATATATATATATATATATATATATATATATATATATATGTTCGCTCCTTTCGCACCTTTGAAAACAACGGGGCACTCCTAGATGGGTGCCGTGTACACGGTGGTGCTCCGTGTTAAATATGCAGCTCCAAAAAACCCTCTCCCAACCGGGAAAGAAGAAGCGGCACTCACGGGGTGATCGTCAGTTGCAGTTTATTTACAACGCTTCACCAAAGCGTTTCGGAAACTCCCTTCCTCAGTGTGTTCACGACATGTGAACCGAGGTAGCAGATATTTAAAAACAACGTACAAAAAGTATTGAAGTCGAGGTAGGACTGTTCACCACTCTCTTTCAACTATATCCAAACACGTGTTGATGTGTTTAAGTTTATCCGCAAGCTCAAGCTTAAAAAGCATTTTAAATTAACTAATGCTCAGGTTCGAGCATCGGATATTATTGGAAACTCTCAACCCTCCAGTGTGTTCCAGATATCAGATGCTAAAGCTTTAAGAGTTGCTCAGGAGTTGGCTCTTGATGAATAGTTTGAAACAGGCACCACCCAATAAAATCTTTCGAACATGGGCATTGCAACAAATCGACCGTGTGCCACTAAATTCAAACCGCCTTCAACTTTTTATCCTATGATGCCTAAGGATAATATAGATGCTTTTGGTGACATTGTGGTGGAGAATTTGAAAGAACTACAATGTACTATTACACGGAGAACCAAACCAATCAGATATATGGAAAAGCAATACAGTAAACTGATGAAAAAACTGAGAAGTAACTCTAACCTGATACTAAATAAAGCTGACAAGGGGGGCAATACAGTCATCTGGCCCCGTACACTATATATATGGAGGAAGCGGATAAACATTTGAGTGACTCTCGATGTTATAGAAAAGGCAGTTTCAATGATATCAAGTGCCTTAAGGACACCATTCATAAGGAATTAAATCAATGGAAACGTGACGGATTGTTAAGCAAACAAGAACATGCTTTTCTAAAAAATGACTTTCCGATCACACCTTTTTTCTATTTGATTCCCAAAATCCATAAGCAGAGTTCACCTGTTCCTGGGCGACCGATCATCTCAGCCCAGGGCAGTTTATCGGAATCCATCTCCAGATATGTGGATCATTTCTTACATGAATATGTGGAAGCCCTACCATCTTTTATCAAGGATACTGGACATTTCCTCTCTAAAATTAATGCCATTGAATGGGAAAGTGAGTTTGTACTAATAGCTTTAGATATAAACTCATTATATACCAGTATAGCACATGTGGATGGACTGAATGCCATTAAATATATTTTGGGGAAACGCAGCATTGCATTTAGTCAACATAGCATCATGCTGCTTAAGATGTTGGAGTTGTGTTTAAACAATACCTATTTTTTGTTTGACAGGGAGATTTACCAGCAGTTAAGAGGGGTGGCTATGGGGGCATGCTTCTCCCCCACCTATGCATGTTTACATGTAGGGTGGTGGGAGGAGCATGTCCTCATGGGTTCACTCGCTAAATCGTTCCTCAATAGCATAGCATATTTCTGGCGATTCATTGATGATATCTGCATGGTTTGGAGGGGTTCGGTAGAATCTGCCACTGAGTTTGTCGATAAAATCAATGACAACCAACTTAATCTGAGATTTACCTCCCAAATTAGTACCACCCAGATTCAGTTCTTAGATGTAGAAATTTACATCTTGGAAGGGAAATTACAGACCCGACTCCATAGAAAACCTATAGCGGGCAATGGGATCCTGCATGCTAGGAGTTCGCACCCTGGTCATCTTGTCAGAAGCATCCCCTATGGGGAATTTCTGCGGATACGTAGGATCTGCAGTTCTGAGTCAGATTTGGAGAGGTGCCAGAATGAAGCATTTATGAGATTCTGTGCAAGAGGTTACAGTGCCTCACTATTGCAGGAGGCTAAGAAAAAGGCCAACAGTTTCAATAGAGAGTATTATTTCACTACTGTAAGTGTGAATCCCATCCACAATGTGCCAAATTTAACAGAGGAATCTAATGACAAGATCAGCCTTATCACTACTTTTAATTGTGACGAAAGGAAGGTGAGGGGGATATTGAAGAAACATTGGCCATTGTTAAAGACCGATATCAGTGTGGCTCCACTGTTACGAGATGAACCATCTATTGTTTTTAGAAGAGCTCCCTCGATGAGGGATGCTCTGGTTAAATCGAGCCCTGAGGTGGTAACAAAGAAAAACTGGTTGTCAGATAAATTTGGATTTTTTAAATGTATCTCTTGCAGAACATGCAAGTTTGGTATGAACACTAAAGAATACCTCTCTGCATTTGATCCTAAACCTATTCAGATCAGAGGTCATTTCACTTGCCGCACTGATTTTGTGGTCTATGTGCTTCAGTGTACTTGCGGGCTCAAGTACATTGGGAGCACAACATTACAGGCCTTTAATCGCATCCTCCAACACCTGAGAGCGATTGTCAACTCAGATGAGAATTATCCAGTGGGCGCCACTTTGAATTGGTCCACAAGAAGAATTTAAATGACCTCAAATACTTTATCATTGATGCAGTGCCGAAAAACATCAGGGGGGGCAACAGAGAGAAAACTTTGAGGCAATTGGAAAGTAAATACATATTACTCTTAGATACTAGGATCCCTAATGGAATGAATACAGGGGAGGATCTGCATTGCTTTTTATAAACTTATAGATAATAGGAGTGTGGCAGACTTCTGGTCTTATTAGTGAACCCTAACAGGTCCTTCGCCATAGGGACCCTTGGTTGTCTTCATCCTCTTGCTCTAGTTACCGTTGTTAACAGTCATGTGCTTTTCTAATCTCTGTTTTTAAATGTATGATTTCCCTTCTGGAGGTTTCGAACCTCACATTTCACCTGCATTTATTCTGACAATGTTCATAATTTATGGCAACTGGCGTTATATTAAGAACTTTGTCTGACAGCACTCCTGCGGATACGTAGGATCTGCAGTTCTGAGTCAGATTTGGAGAGGTGCCAGAATGAAGCATTTATGAGATTATGTGCGAGAGGTTACAGTGCCTCACTATTGCAGGAGGCTAAGGAAAAGGCCAACAGTTTTAATAGTGAGGAGTATTTCACGGTAAACAACGATTACCACGCAACTATTACAACGGACTACTTTTACAACTCAACTTTTACAACGCAGGATCCATTACAACGAACTACCATTACAACGCATTTTTTTACATCGCAGATGCCTTTACAACGCATGCCATTACAACGTAAGTATTGGTAAGTATATAATTATATTAAAAATGTTATAGGTTTGGGTTTTTGGGTACAGGGGTATTTTTAGGGTTCAGGGCTAGGTTTGGGTTTTTGTGTAAAGGGGTATTTTTAGGGTTCAGGGCTAGATTTGGGTTTTTGGGTAAAGTGGTATTTTTAGGGTCCAGGGTTAGGTTTGGGTTTTTGGGTAAAGGGGTATTTTTAGGGTTCAGGGCTAGGTTTGGGTTTTTGGGTACAGGGGTATTTTTAGGGTTCAGGGCTAGGTTTGGGTTTTTGGGTAAAGGGGTATTTTAAGGGTTCAGGGCTAGGTTTGGGTTTTTGGGTACTGGGGTATTTTTAGGGTTCAGGGTTAGGTTTGGGTTTTTGGGTACAGGGGTATTTTTAGGGTTCAGGGCTAGGTTTGGGTTTTTGGGTGCAGGGGTATTTTTAGGGTTCAGGGTTAGGTTTGGGTTTTTGGGTACAGGGGTATTTTTAGGGTTCAGGGTTAGGTTTGGGTTTTTGGGTACAGGGGTATTTTTAGGGTTCAGGGCTAGATTTGGGTTGTTGGGTAAAGGGGTATTTTTAGGGTTCAGGGCTAGGTTTGGGTTTTTGGTTACAGGGGTATTTTTAGGGTTCAGGGCTAGGTTTGGGTTTTTGGGTACATGGGTATTTTTAGGGTTCAGGGCTAGGTTTGATTTTTGGGGTACAGGGGTATTTTTAGGGTTCAGGGCTAGGTTTGGGTTTTGGGGTACAGGGGTATTTTTAGGGTTCAAGGCTAGGTTTGGGTTTTAAATAAAATTAAATTAAAATTAAATTAAATTAAATTATATTATTTTTAATTACTTACATTTTTAAAAATATTATATACTTACCAATACTTACGTTTTAATGGTATGCGTTGTAAAGGCATCTGCGATGTAAAAAAAATGCGTTGCAATGGTAGTTCGTTGTAATGGATCCTGCGTTGTAAAAATTGCGTTGTAAAGGTATGCGTGCTAAAAGTATGCGTTGTAACGTCATACATCCGTATTTCACTCATGATCTACATATTGTTTTGCGCTCTCCACCGACTGGAGACAGCCTGGTCCGCGGAAAATTACAGCATGGACGAGTAACATTGTTACCTGGTACCGATATATTGACGACCTCTTCCTGGTGTGGAGGGGGTTGGTGGAGAGCGCAAAACAATATGTAGATCATCTTAATGATAACAACATCAATTTACGGTACTCATGAGAAATTAGCTCAGTGGCAGTGAGCTATCTTGACCTAAGGATCGAAATCAGGGACAATGAAATCGTCACAGCCCTGTATCGAAAGCCGACCGCCGGCAACAGCATCCTGCATGCTGCCAGCAGACATCCGACGAAATTAACACAAAGCATCCCCTATGGTGAGTTGCTGCGCCTCAAACGGAATTGTTCCCATGAATGTGAATTTTTGAAAGCAGCAGACGACAGCATGGAGAGGTTTGTAGCCAGGGGCTACGATCTCAAAGATCTCAAAAATACACTGAAGAAAGTAACCACAATACCTAGGGAACAATCATTGAAAAAAGAGAGTAACAAAAAGACAAATGAGGGGAAGTTCCATTTAATAACGACATATTCTGAAGACACCAACTTCTTGAAGGCCACATTACGTAAAAACGGGCATATATTGAAAACGGACCCAATCATTGATATGGACATTCCATCAGGGCCCTTAGTGACTTTTAAGAGAGCGAAGTCTCTCAAAGATAAGCTGGTTCATAGTCACCTAGACACTCCAACGACAAGATCAAACATGCTTGCAGAAATGAAAGGCTTCTTCCCGTGTGGAAGATGCAAAGCCTGTGCATTTTGCTAAAGAGTGTTAGGCTATGATGTTCCGGGATTAAAAGAACGTAAGATCATTAACAAATTCATCACATGCCAAAAAACGCATGTAGTTTATTGTCTAATCTGCCCCTGTAAGTTAAAATACACAGGGAGCACAATAAATTCTGTCAAATTAAGAATCTTGGAGCACATGCGTGCGATTGCTAATAAGGATATGACTTATCCGGTGGCGAGACATTTTGCCATCAAACATCACAGCAATCGGGACTTACTCCAATACTTTGGATTGGATCATATCCCAGTACACATAAGAGGGGGGATATGACACTGAAACTTAGAAGGTTGGAATCCAGGTTAATTATTGATTTGCAAACAAAAAACCCCAAAGGTTTGAACAGCGGAGAAGAACTAGCAGTCCACCTAGGGAGTTAGGCCATCCCATTCTATACATTTTCTGTAAATACATGTCTAAAAAGAAGTCGAAACAAAATGAGAAGTATGTATGATATGCCGATACAGGGCTTCAATTTTCGACGTTATATGGCGGCTCCATTACATGGAACAGCCAAACGCCGATCCACGGCTAGATCTTATTTCGTAATGTGCGGAACAAAAATTCTGTATTTAACTGAACAATGTATTAATATATGTCCTTATATATTTGATGTATATTTTTGAATAGATCTGAAATTACAATGCATTTAATGTTTGCATTGTATTTATTGCGAAAAATGCGATATTTGCACATTACAATATGGCGCTCACCGAATGAGAGTGGTGAACAGTCCTACCTCGACTTCGATACTTTTTGTACGTTGTTTTTAAATATCTGCTACCTCGGTTCACATGTCGTGAACACACTGAGGAAGGGAGTTTCCCGAAACTCGTTTGTGAAGCGTTGTAAATAAACTGCAACTGACGATCACCCCGTGAGTGCCGCTTCTTCTTTCCCGGCTGGGAGAGGGGGTTTTGGAGCTGCATATATATATATATATATATATATATATATATATATATATATATATATATATATATATATATATATATATATATATATCCAACTGCTGCAGTCTCTCAAAACGCCGATTACCACGACAGAGACACCACGCAAGCACAAAGTTTATTTAGGTAGGGTTTACAAAATCTGACGCGTTTCGGGCATCCGCCCTTGCTCACAGACAGTCAGTAAATGAAATGGCTCTCACTTAAATAATACTTGTTCCACAGTTTTTTTCGTAAAGGCATTTTTTTCGTACTTGCATTTCAACCACGTGTAAAATAGAAAATGAGGACACACTACTCAGAAAAAGACCATATTGAGTACCTCTTCCAAACAATTTAAAGTGCATAATGCAGACACAGAATTAAAATCAACATTATTAAAATTCTGGTGTGCGCGAGGTAAAGCAAATGAATATACACTGAAAATGTTCAAACAATGCATATTGAAAAAGGGGGCGAGACCTTTTTATATAGCAGCATAAAATGCATTTAACCAAACAAACTTATATTCAAAAACATTTTTGATTATAGTCCATATTAATTGATACCTGTGCAAAATAAGTAAATCGACCAGTATATATATATATATTCACTGAAAAAACCATAGGTTTCAGACACATTATAGTTAGGAATTAGCATTTACAAAACCTTAGAAATTCACTGAAAAAAAACCATAGGTTTCAGGGCTGTTATAGTTAGCTGGACATTTCACTCGTACAAAACCATTGACATTCCTCCGTTATAGTTAGTTCTGCTAACTATAACTCACGCGCCTGCAATGCACTGCTGATGATGTCACATATTACATCATTCATGACATGGTCAGTGACATCACTGATGACATCTCAAATGACATCACTGATGAAATCACTGATGACATCATCCAGTGAATGTTGTTTTGTTTGATTTTTAAATATGTATTATATATATAGCAATCTGTATTGAACAAAGAGTGGATGTATAAGTGTCTGCATGGAGGATTTATTAGCTGTGTGATTGACTGTTTAAGTGAGTAATTAAAAGTGTCTTAGTAAATACATTGGTTAGGAGGCTGAGGTTCCGTAAAAATCGTTACGACGTTTTGGGCACCGCCGAATATGGACGAATGGGGTATCAATGAACCGTAAATGACGAGTTGTGTAAGTGTACGCGTTTTCGCCATACTACTCAGAAGAGTTCCTTACAATTACAGGTTTCTTCAAATGGACGCTCGGGTTCCATTTTAGATACGGCACCCATTTTGTTTCTTGCCCTCACGTAGTCAGCGAACAGGCAACTGTCCGCATCGTGACCCCTTTTGTTCCCAAGCTTCACGGAAGAAGCATATGCCTTTTCATGCGTCTTTTATGAGTAGGGGGAGGACACTGCTAAAGCAGTTGTCTCCGCCCGGAGGTGATCCTGCCATGCCGGTCTATTGTTTCAGCCTCGCACGTGCTGGGATCAAGTCCTTTTAGGCTACGATTACGCATCCAATATTATCCTCACACTCCCTCTTCCCTGTTGTTTGACTTCCTCGCAGCTGTTCTTGTCTCTTTCTCTTGTTTATTTACAACTCAAGTGGAATGTACCTAATGGTGGGAAGATGTGCTTTTACAGTTGGAACTGGTGATGTTAATGTAATTATGTTCCGGTGCTCTGAATACATGAAAGCGATCCTTTGAACTTTACTGTGGGAAATGAGTTGTAACCTTTTGCTTACATATTGTGCAATGACAAAATCCTGTATAAAAGAGAGCGACTCACATATGCAAAGGGAGCAGACTCTCAGAACCTACACTCTGTTGTACTTCTTGTGACTTTTGCCTCCCTGCAGTAATAAACCCTGATCTTTGACGCACAAGGAAGTGTCCCGTGTCTCTGTCTTTAGTGCGCCAGAACAGGTATCCCACGAAGGTTCTAGGTGTTGTCCCCTGGCACCGCTGGGCCTTAAATAGCCCAGTCCTTCAGTTGGCGCCCAACGTGGGGCGACATCGGCGGTACCGGTCCAAAGCCTGACGATTGCTAAGAACTTCGTGTGAAATCTCCGAGGAAAAGGTGCACCCCGCTTCATCGATCCTGTTGTCGAAATAAGTGGTCCGAAGATTTTTCCCGCGAAGATTCCCGCCTCCTGACGGCTGCGACGGACCGATGCCCTGACTGTCGACCTGTTTTCGACGCCTGGCGTAGACCTTTCGTACAGCGAGACGATAGACGGGCCTTCCTGGTGACGCCATTGAAGCCCTCAGTTAAGTATTTGTGGGTCGCTCCCAGTCCTTAGTTGTTGTTACAGCTTGTTGAAGCTTTGTTGTTTGCATAATTCCAGTGCATTTGTGGTTCTTAGTTGTTGGTTCTTAGTTGTTATTTGACAATTGCAATTGCCAAAAACCGAGGGTTTTGTTTGTCATGAAGAATTAGTGCTTCGGTAACCCTTGAAGTTTGATACTAGGTTAGTGTACATGATGCCTAGCCATAGTGGTTTTCTCAGTTTCTTTAAATGTTGCAACAAGGATTCCCGGTTGGAGGACTCGTGTCCGATACCTCCAGTTGGAACTCCGATATATGAGCTCTATAGTCGTCATGGTGTGGGCCCTATTATATATAATAAATATTGGGTCCGTTACACGAAAAAAGATGGTGTCCTTAGTTGGCCACCGCACGGAAGTTTTGAACTTGCGATTTTAGATAATCTTGAAGCTAAATTGTTTAAAAAGAAAGCTAGGCCAGCTATGTTTGATTCCTTTCGGTTGTGGCGTAAAGAGGCCAAGCAGAAAGAAATCAAACAGTCTAAAAAGAATCGAAGAGACGGTATGGTCCCGATAATGCAAGTTGTACAACAATGTCAGTGAGATAAAGAAGAAAAAGAAATAGAAGTTTCTACTAGATTACATCATATGAGGATAGACAAATGTTATCCGGTTTTACCAACTAGTCAGGATAAGAAAGAAGAGGATTCAAAGGAGGATCCCTTGTTAGCATATTTGATGAAATCGCCGCCCCCTTATGCACAGGGTGCTACGGCCCCTGTAGTTCCTCCTGTAGTTCCGCCTGTTGTTCCTCCTGTTGTCCCTCCTGTTGTTCCGGCGGCTGCGGGTCAGCCAGTTGTTGGTCCTACGTTTGTCCCACCACCTGTCTCTATTCCTACTGCTCCTTTGCCTGTACCTTCTCAGCCTCTTGTCCCTGCCACCCCGACTATCTTGCCTGCTTCTGCTGTGTCTGCCTTCACTTCAAACGTTGTGGCTCCTGTTCTCCTTTCTCCTTCTGTTCGTTATCGTATCCCTAACACTGTTGCTACCCTTTATTCACCGCTTTTTGGTCAGTTATTTCCATCCGATACTTCTGAAAATCCCCAAAGACGGAGTCAGATCCCTAGTGGAAGGGAGAAAGAGACGTTAGTGACATTGGCACATAGGTGGATAAGACATCCTGCCAACTTTCTCAGTTTAATGAGCCTACACAGAGATTCGTGTTCGAAGAAATGTGTAACATTTTGAGGGAACAATGGTATAATGACAACTTAGATAACGTACCGCCCGATATGATTGAACTTCAGAGTCAATTTTCGAACGGTATGATTGTAGGTGGCGATGTACGACGTGCCTTAGAGCGATTGTTATCCTTTAGATCCACAGTGCCTTCTCGTGTGTCATTTAATGATGACGACTTAGAAACTTGGAAAGCGGCTCCTGGTCAGTATCCTATGAGAGAAGTTCCGCCAGTATACATGCCAGGTGATCCTAATGCTAATCCTGTGGTTCCTCCATATTTCCAGAGAGTTTGGATACACCTCCCATGGAAGCGATCAGAAGTATTGCAGGTCAAACAGTCCTTGCCTGATCCACGCAAGAATCCGGCGGGTTACTATAAGGAGTTGTCTCAATTGGTAGATGCTACTATTATGAACCTCGCCGACATCGACATGCTGTTCGGTAATGTTGTACCACAGCCGGTTTGGGCGAAAATTCGTCAGGAAAATCATGCGAATGAATTAGGCGGTGATTGGGCTGCAATAATAGCGGCTGATGGCCGACAAGTTGGTGGGGCTAAGCCTGAGCAGGTAATTTCGGATCTGCCCCAGAGAATAATTACGTTCATGAAAACGCTTATGCCGGCGATGAGGGTAAACTGGGATAAATTAGCAGCTTGTAAGCAGAAGAAGGACGAGAGTGTCTCTGATTTCTTTACTAGATTCGAAGAGGCATTTGTCGATCATAGTGGTCAGGATATGGGCACTGAGGGAGGCCAACGGTTGTTTGTTGACAAATTCGTGTTGAATTTGTTGCCTGAACTATGCAACAAATTGAAAAATTCAGAAAGTGCATGGGCTGTTTCAACCACTGCACAGATATTAGCAACGGCTCAATATTATGAGAATAGGGAAAAAGAAGAAAGTGATCGTGTAGATAAGAAAACGAAGGAGCTCAAAACAAAGGTTTTGTTGCAGCAAGCGTATCCTCCGCGTTCAAATCACACTGATTTGCAACAGCAATATAGACCGCAATCACAATCCTCCAGAATACAGTCACGTCCTGACTCCTCTGACTTTAGATCTATGATTGGGTATAACCAGTGTGCATATTGTAGAAGAGAGGGACATATAAAATATGATTGTCCCACTTTGCGTGACCGCCTTAATGCTGTGTCGGCACGAGGGGGTCGTGGTGGTCCTCAACAAGCATCTCGAGGTAGAGGTCGCGGTGCCTTTCAAAATCAGACTGAGCGCCCTACTACGTCCTCGGACGCGAATAATTGTTTTGACCAGCGAAATGTAAGGTCCGATAAATCAGCGCAGTATTACGCGGACGACTATTACGTTGAACATGAGACTGTTGTAAACGACCGTTACTAGGACAGCCACCGACAGAGAGAGGGAGTAGTATCAGTTCCGGTTGATCAGAGTGGGCCTTATGTCGCAGTTGCTACATCTGGCGTAGTTGAGCCTTTTCTGCTGGACACTGTGAGACGAAAAGTTCCATCATGTATTCAAAACTCCCTGGCGCACCTTTGTCCGGCTTAACAAATGTTTCCGTTGGATTCTCTGGCGCCCCTGTTAGCAATCCTGTATCTAGCCCTTTGCCCCTTGCAATTGGCCCTCGGTAACTGGAGGCTCCATTGATTCTATCTACTGGTTGTGGTGAGAATCTTTTGGGTCTGGATTTGCTGAAACGGTTATACGCGACTTTGTATTGCTCTCCTGAAGGAGTGGAGCTTACATTAGGTCGGAGAGTAATCTCTCCTATGTACTTGTCGATCGATAAATTCCCACCGGAATTGAGCTCCCTTCCTGCGTCTCTATGGGCCACAGGTCCCAATGACGTGGGTCTCTTGGACATCCCACCTTATATGATCAAGCTGAAACCAAATGTGCGATTGCCACGTATACCACAGTATCGTATCTCCATTGAGGGAGAACGGGCGCTATTAACGATTGTACACGATCTGATCGAAAAGGATGTCGTTGAAGAAACTCGGGGAAATGTGTGTAATAGTCCTGTGTTACCCATTTTAAAACGAACTGATCCATCTAAACCTCCTGTGTACCGTTTCATAATCGATTTGTGAGAAGTAAATAAAATCGTGATTCCACAATACCCCGTGGTCCCTGATATCACGACTTTGTTGACCCTGATTCCAGTGTCTGCCTCGTGGTTCACGGTGATCGACCTAAAGAATGCTTTCTTTAGTATCCCGATTGCTGAGGAAAGCAGAGATCTATTCGGATTCTCATTAGGTGGTCGCAGTTTTAGACTGAAACGCGCACCACAGGGCTATTGCGAGAGTCCGTCGATCTACAGTCAAGCCCTTAAAAGTCAACTTGATTCATTTATATTACCGGCAGGCGCAGCCTTGATTCAGTACGTTGACGACCTGTTGGTCGCCATTGTTGCGGCATTTATGTGACTTACATCACAAGGTGTCACCTTCCAAGCTGCAATATTGTTGCCAAAGTCTTAGGTCACTTATTGTCAAAAGAAGGGAGAAGGTTGACCCCAGAGAGAATTGCAGCGATTACCCGAATGACTGTGCCAAAAACTCAGAGAGATGTACGTGCCTTTCTAGGTATCACGTCATACTGCAGACAATGGATCCCAAATTTTTCACTATTGGCAAAACCATTGTTAGCTCTCACGTGCAAGGATGTTCCGACTCCTTTGCCATGGACTGAAGAGTGTCAAAAAGGTTTTTCTGAATTACGTGATGCGTTGTGTTCGGCTCCTGTGTTAGGTACTCCTGATTACAGTAAGCCGTTTACACTGTACGTTCACGAGAGGGATGGTTGTGCGTTGAGTGTTCTGGCGCAACAATTTGGTGACAAACAGCACCCATGCGCATATTTTTCTTCGACCTTAGACCCAGTAGCTAGAGCTTTGCCGAGTTGTTTAAGAGCAACAGCGGCAGCTGCGGCGTCCATTCGACAGTCCGCAGTTCTGGTCATGGATAATATGCTTACGGTGATGGTTCCGCATGCAGTTGACACTCTCTTGAACCGAACGAAAACTCAACATTTGACGAGCGCAAGGTTGTCTGGGTATGAGCTGACGTTACTGGCTAGTCACATACGGATAAAACGGTGGGATGTGTTGAACCCAGCAACATTATTGCCGATCAATACAGATTTGAGTGATGTAGCACCACATGACTGTTATCTGAGAACCGAAGAGGAAACGAAAGGTCGTATTGACCTAAAAGATACTCCGTTGGTAGATCCCGATGGTACTTTGTATGTTGATGGTTCCTGTTTTAAGTTACCGAATGGTGATGTGACGACTGGGTATGCTGTAGTGACGTTGAGAACGGTTGTGGAATCTACGAGATTAAATCAGAACTCGGCTCAGGCAGCTGAGTTGGTCGCCTTGACGAGAGCGTGTGTGTTGTCCAGAGGAAAGCGGGTGAATGTGTTCACAGACAGCCAGTATGCTTTTGGTGTGGCACATAGTTTTGGGCGATTGTGGAAAGAAAGAGGATTCTTAACGTCGCATGGCACAAAGATTCAGCATGGACAGCTTGTGAATGACCTTTTAGATGCACTCACATTGCCTAAACAGGTGGCCATAATTAAATGTAGTGCGCATCGAAAAGTGACAGATGATGTTGGTCGTGGTAATGCGTTTGCAGATGAGACTGCTAAGGAGACAGCGAAAGATCTGACAAACCGAATGTATGTTACAAGTTCAGTGAGATGGCCTGCGGAAACTAGTATGTGTGAGGACACAGTGGAGAGTGTGAAGGAAATACAGAATGAGGCCACTGAAATGGAAAAGACTAAGTGGAAAGAAAGCACGGGAAAATTAGATGAGGATGGATGTTGGGTTGATTTATACTTAACAAGGATTAGAGAGCAAAGGGATTTAGTCCACAAAAGTGGATGGAAGGGTACTCCCACTCCCCTGGTTAGGTAACTATATAACAAAATTAAGGAGTATCACCAAAGATGAGGCTGACAGCCAATATTGGTGGAATGAGATATTGGTATGAAAGAAGAAGTCCTTCTTTGTTTCTAAGGAACCCCTCACTCACCGACCTGGTCGGTGACATGCTTCATCATCGGGGCCACCTTGACAGCCGAGTGCCATCAAGGTGTGCTGCGACACCTGGAATACAGTGGAGCGGGTATGTGGGTGATGAATGTAAAAAAAGGGTCAGTGAGTTAAAAATTGTCCTGGTATGACTTATCCAAACATTATTTATTCTAAGACTACTGGACAATATTAAAAACAGTGTATGTTGATACAATAAAGGCTTTAATAAGACCTAGTGTATCTGTGGTATGTGTTAGGTCTACATGTTTCAAACCAAACGGGAGTTGCCGGTTTTTCTTCAGGACCAAAAATGATCAGGCAGTAGTAACAGGTCAAACACCAGTGTCAACAAACAAAGGGGAAGAGGAGGGGGTAGAGGGCAAGGAAACTTCTGGCCTGGATTCCATCCCCCCATGTTTCAAGGTCCCTTCAACCAAATGTCGAGTTACCAGATGTACGGTTGGCAACCACCGTTCCAGCCACATTTTCAGCCTCCCCCTTTCCATCAAAATCAGTTTCGCCCTCCTTTTTTTCACAGGGGCAGAAGGGGAAGGGGAAAAAACAGACTTCTTCTTTCATACCAATACCTCATTCCACCAATATTGGCTGTCAGCCTCATCTTTGGTGATACTCCTTAATTTTGTTGGGTTGATTTGTCAGAGAAACAGAGATGGATGTTACCGGATGCATATGTGCTTGCTGTTGTTACAATGGCCCATGGCACAGCACATATTAACTCGAAGGGCATATGCAAGTTGTTGTCTCCTGTATGGAAGAATGATGGGATTACTAAGTGTGCAGAGAGAGTGGTTAAGAATTGCATGGTATGTTTGATGCATAATCCCGGTAAGGGCACCCACACTCCACCTGGTCATTTTGCCCCTCCTACATGTCCTTTCGAAGTTATCCAATTAGACTTCATCCACATGGAGAGATGCAATAATTTAAAGTATGTGCTGGTTGTGGTTTGTGCGTTCTCCAGATGGATTGAGGCTTACCCTCTTAAGGATAATACTGCCCTATGCACAGCTAAAATTCTGCTCAAAGAGTATTTCCCCAGGTACGGCATGCCTCGGATTGTATGGTCGGACAACGGAAGTAAGTTTGTGGGAAGCGTGATGAAGAGTGTGTGTCGTGGTTTAGGAATTTCCCAGAAATTTCATAGTGCTAATCATCCTCAGTCAGCGGGTTTGGTGGAAGGATACAATGGCAACCTGAAACTAAAACTTGCTAAAATTCAGGCAACAACTGGTTTATCATGGCCTGACGCTTTGCCTCTAGCTCTCTTATCGACCAGGGCTACTGTACACTCTCGAGTAGGGCTTAGCCCATATGAGATTGTGTTCGGCCGTCCTGCGAACATTTGGGGGGTTCCGAGGCCTAGAGAATTGAACAGTCTTGAATATCCAATGTTAATTGATTATCTATATGATCTGACTGCTAAATTGAGTTTGATTCATCAACAGGTCTTTGAGGCTCTGCCGTCACAAACAGAGGGTCCTGGTCACCGGCTCCAACCAGGGGACTGGGTCCTCACTAGAAATTTCGGACGAAAACGCCATCTTGAGCCGAGATTTGTGGGACCCTTCCAGGTGCTACTAGCAACGAGGACGGCGGTTCGACTGGAGGGACGGAAACACTGGGTGCATGCCACCCACACCAAGAAGGTTCCGCTTCCTCTGCCGGCAGACACATGGATACGTAAAGGTTTTTTCTCGTCTCAAACTGATGTTCCCCAGCGCTTTGTCCCATTTAGCGAAGCTCAGACCATAGGAAACACTTCAGTTTTATCTGACACCCCTGTTGATTCCTCTCAAACAATTTCCCTTCCTTCAACATTGGGGAATACAAGTACTGAACAATTGCCTGGGCAATCGAACACTCTTTCGCCATTCAATCCACTGTTTGAAGATCAGACTCGACCCGGAAGAAACCGATACTTTCTTCGTACACGCAATAAAGATGAATAAATTGTTATCATTCTGATTTCAAAATATCCCCTCACATTCTGCCTTGACCATTGTGGACATTTTATTATGTATGTATTTCTTTTCCAGAACAGCCAGGAGACGTATATGAAATTGATTATTTAACTGATTAAAACCTGCCATCTGGGTTGGCCGTAGGGCCGCACGGGCACGTCCTTCTGTTTAGCAGTTATTGACATTAGGTCAATTTCTTTTGTCGATTTCCGGGAACCCTGGGAATTGATAATCGCTACCCAGAACGAAGTGCGTCAAGAACGTTGCGGACGGTTGTTAGAGGATGGAGTTCTCCAAGCTGACGAAGATAGAGGAAAAGACGGTGCAAAGATCTAAATTGTACAGCACATTTCGAACAAAGTGGTTTTTTATTACAGGTTTTCACGTTGTTCCTAACTGTTTCTATGCTGCTGGTGGGTGGAGTATATTTTGGTTTTCTATCATTGCTGCCTTCTGCCTTACCCACCTCTCCTTCTCATGATCTAAATTTCGTCTCTACTGTTTCTCCACATTCTTTTCACCTACTGCCTCAACATGAACAAGTCAGACGTGCGGAATTTAGAAACAATTCCTTTGTGCAACTTTTGCATCAGCATCAGTTGGTGGTAAATACTACAAACTGTTGGGTGTGTGGGCTAATGCCACATACAATGGACAGGGGTATCCCATACTTGGTCCTTCCGTACAGCCCCCAAGGGTCAGTTCGGGCATTCCAAACCATGTTCCGTAGTGCACTAGATTCCTACCCCCATCGAGAGCCACGCTCAGCAAACTTTGGTCCTGGCCCGTATCACAAGTCTCTAATGCTAGCTATTGCCGATCTAAATAGAGATATCTTCGATACGTCACTTATCCCAGAAGAGGAGGTGCAAACCTATAAGTACCTTAGTGAGGCTGAGTATAGTATATCAGTGGGTGATAGGCAGCTTAAAAGCTCATCTCCAATCTGGATTGTACCTCACCTAGGGCACTTTTGTCTGCAAGGTCATGGCCGAAATCCAAGAGCCCAGCTTGGGAAGAGTGCTTGTGTGGATACTTACGTTCTACCGATGCTCTCTTCCCCTGTCTTTCTGACTGCCAAGGGTACCTATTTTGTATGTTATGACCGAGCATATACGTGGTTACCACATGACTTCTCAGGTACCTGCTATATTGCAAATCTCTTGCCCCCGACTTTCACTGTTGCTGCCGACTATCACAAAACCAGAGTTGTGAGAGGTGTCATTAGTAAAGAGGATACTTCCGGTCAAGAAGCAGGAGACTTCTTCAAGGGTTTTCTACCGTTTTGGGGCCCCATAGTCAATAGCAGAAATCTGAGACAGTTAACTCGTGTAGTAGAGTCAACTGCTAACATAACTGCAAGTGCCCTTGGTAACCTGACAGCAGAGCTTCAAGCGGATAGGCTTATGACGTTACAGAACCGTATGGTTCTAGACGTTGTACTAGCAGATAGAGGTGGTGTGTGTAAGGTCATCCATTCGAGCTGCTGCATTTTTATACCTGATAACGCTCCAACTGTCTATCAAGCCATCTCAAAGTTGCATAAAATCTCGGAGTCCATACACGAGGACGAAGGAGATTGGACGCTTCTAGGATGGTTTTGGGGTCTAATGTCGACTTGGGGTTGGAAGATTCTGATGATTATAGGGGTTGTCGTGACATTTGTGTTCACGTGTTGTCTTTGTGTACAGTGTGGTCCTGCCTTATGTGGCCTTTGTGCTACAACGTGTATAAGAAGGCCACCTGTTTCCAAGGAGACATTGATGGATAGAGTTATGTTCCAACAACATCTGAATGATCTGATGAATATCGAGATCGACTTCGACTAGTTCTTGCCTACATGAGGGCAAAAGGAGCGTCTGAGGTTCCGTAAAAATCGTTACGACGTTTTGGGCACCACCGAATATGGACGAATGGGGTATCAATGAACCGTAAATGACGAGTTGTGTAAGTGTACCCGTTTTCGCCATACTACTCAGAAGAGTTCCTTACAATTACAGGTTTCTTCAAATGGACGCTCGGGTTCCATTTTAGATACGGCACATATTTTGTTTCTTGCCCTCACGTAGTCAGCGAACAGGCAACTGTCCGCATTGTGACCCCTTTTGTTCCCAAGCTTCACGGAAGAAGCATATGCCTTTTCATGCGTCTTTTATGAGTAGGGGGAGGACACTGCTAAAGCAGTTGTCTCCGCCCGGAGGTGATCCTGCCGTGCCGGTCTATTGTTTCAGCCTCGCACGTGCTGGGATCAAGTCCTTTTAGGCTACGATTACGCATCCAATATTATCCTCACACTCCCTCTTCCCTGTTGTCTGACTTCCTCGCAGCTCTTCTTGTCTCTTTCTCTTGTTTATTTACAACTCAAGTGGCATGTACCTAATGGTGGGAAGATGTGCTTTTACAGTTGGAACTGGTGATGTTAATGTAATTATGTTCCGGTGCTCTGAATACATGAAAGCGATCCTTTGAACTTTACTGTGGGAAATGAGTTGTAACCTTTTGCTTACATATTGTGCAATGACAAAATCCTGTATAAAAGAGAGCGACTCACATATGCAAAGGGAGCAGACTCTCAGAACCTACACTCTGTTGTACTTCTTGTGACTTTTGCCTCCCTGCAGTAATAAACCCTGATCTTTGACGCACAAGGAAGTGTCCCGTGTCTCTGTCTTTAGTGCGCCAGAACAGGTATCCCACGAAGGTTCTAGGTGTTGTCCCCTGGCACCGCTGGGCCTTGAATAGCCCAGTCCTTCAAGGCGCCCAAAAGGACGGTCAGGCTCCCGCGGCGCGGGAGCTCGTTGGAAATCTGCCGCCACCGCTGAGAGTCACTCTCACCTTGCACTTACCTTGCTGGGGCACCGTTGTAGTAGGAGCCACCACGGTGAGAGTCATCGGCCATTCTTGTGAGGACGGACGCCGGAATGGAGGCAATCTAGGCCTCCCAGCGTCCCCTGCGGCGCGCACGCCGCTGACGCCAGCAGACAGTGCCAGGAGGTGCCCAAAAGGACGGTTGGGCTCCTGCAGCACGGGACGCGCGCGGGCGCTGCCCGGAAGACCGGGCCAAGGGCAGACCCGTCCCGCGCCCGTCATCGTCAGGAGGAGGCAGGGCAGGGCCCCCTCTCTAACGACGAGGATCTCGCTAGGAAATTGGTACCAGAGGAGAGGTACTGTGTTTAAACGCCCGAGGACTGTGAGTGACTTACAGCTAGATTCATGAAAGGAAATTGCACTCACAATAGCTGCGAATTCGCAATTCCGCTCGCAATTTGAAGGGAAGGAATTCAAGAAACCCAAACAACCAAAATAGCGATTTTGCAATTTAAAAATAGCGAAATCGCTATTAAATTCGCAGAATCCTGGAGGATGGACATTTACGAATCGGAAATTGCGAGGAAGCATGGATTCTGCGAATTTAATAGCGAATTCGCAAAAAAGCCATTCATGAAAAATCGCTAAAAGCGAAAAACGTGAAAATCGCTATTTGCGACACGCAATTTAAGAAGAACTCAAATCAGGTGGTAACCAGTACTGAAAAAAATAAAATTCTAAATACAGTTAGGTCACTCCCAACAGGTGCAGGGCTGATCAAACACATTTAAGGACATGCAGCTGGAGCCTGGTGATTCCCACAATGCCTGGACTTTACATGCTGGTGAGGCGGCGTAGGCTGCAGCGAGCTGCACGCAACAGACGGAGGATACAGGAGCGGATATTCCGCCAGCGGGTCACCCTTCTGGGCCAAACCAGGGAACAAATCTATGCCAAGTACCGCCTGAGTGGGGCCATGATAATCAAGCTCATCCGGGACCTAGACCCCCTGATGCAGCACCCTACAAGGAGGACGAATGTCGTGCCCACACATGTGCAGGTATTGTGCTGCCTGCACCTCCTGGCCTCCGGGAGCTTCCAGGGGATGGTCACAGTTGCAGGGGGGGTTTCCCAGCCCACCATGTCCCGCTGCCTAAGGAGTTTCCTGGAGGCAATGCTGACCCGGCTACACCACTATATATCATTCCCCACCAGCCAACAGGACCTCAATGATACAAAGCTGCAATTTTACAATGTAGCTCAATTCCCACACGTCATTGGATGTATTGACTGTACGCATGTCCATATTTGCCCACCTTCTGAGACGGAGTATATGTACCGCAACAGGAAATGCTACCACTCCCTCAACATCCAGATGGTGTGCAATGCCAAAACAATAATCACGGACATTGTGGCACAGTACCCAGGGAGCTCACATGACTCCTTCATCTTCAGGCACAGCGGCATCCACACACGACTGGCCAGGGGAGACTTTGGCGAAGGACACCTACTGGGTAAGTACACATGCCCCAAATGTGTACGTTGTGATCATGTAGCTGCGCATAACAGGCACTCACTCTCTGCTCCTTACATACAGGTGACAGCGGCTATGCTCTCCGTGAGTACCTCCTCACCCCATACCTCAACCCTGCAACTCCACAACAACGGCGATTTAATGCATCACACATTCGCACAAGGACCTGTATTGAGAGGACATTTGGCCTGTTGAAAAGCAGGTTCCGCATACTGCACAAGACAGGTGGGGCCATGAAATACGATTGTGAGGTCTGCTGCCGCATCGTGGCCGTGTGTGCCATCCTTCACAACATTGCTACCAAGCGCAGGATCCCTGTTGACATTTCTGGCAGTGAGTCAGAAGGGGACAATCGTCCACCTGCACATGTGCGTCACGCACGCGGGGAGAATCCAGCAGAAGGACACAGGCGCCGCAACCAAATCTGCATAAACTATTTCTAGGGCACCCACTCCCCACACCCATTACTTAACTCATGCATGACAACATTATTAATGACATGAGGCACTTTACGTTATTCAGAATTTTAGTTACTGTTACTGCACAATAAACATGGCAGTCTGAAAAGAGTGAAAAGTTTGACATATTGCGTCATATGTCCAGGTTAGTCTGTATGGAATGCTTGTTGCGTCAGCATGTGGCCTCATTGTTATGCACAACAGTTCAGTGGCGTCTCCAGGTAGTTGCCCCTGACCTCCTCTCAAGTCCTCCTCCAGATTCTGCCGTGCGGCAGCAGAGGGCCTGCTGCTGCGGCGGGGTGCTAAGACCGGTGGTATGGACTGGCTGCTGTGGCTTGATGTTGCTTCACTGTTGTGTTCTGCCCCCCCCCCCGCCTGGCCATGGCCAGTGGCCTGCATGCCCTGCATGGCTGTTGCTATGTTCTCCAGGGCTGTTGCGACGTCCTGGCAGCACTGCACCATTTGGCCCTGCATGGCCAGGGAGCATCGCGAGAGCTGGGAGGTGGCGTTCCCAATAATGTGATTTGACCGCGTGTACGCCGACAGGCGGGTCAATAGTTGGCGGTGTCTGCGGCGATTGACATTCCGCTGCCTGGACATTGCCTGAGTGTTGGCCTCCACAGCTGCTGTCATATGTGCCACATTACGTGCCGTCTTGTCCAGTTGGAGGTGGATGGCGGCTAGGTGTCGGGCATGGGTCTGGTGCACACTCAGCATCCTGCGCTCAATAGAGAGCCCACCTGCTCACACAATTCTGCCCCTGCCAGCGCGGGATGTGTTGGTGCGCGGCTCCCTGACCAGACCGCTCGTCTGGCTCCTCACAGCCGCAGGGCGGCAGGTTTGTTGGCGACCTGCTGCTGGTGTTGCAGGCCTCACTGGTGGCTGTGTGCTGCGTGGTGCTACAGCAGCGCCTGTTGTCACAGGGGTGGCACGGGCCACAGGGGCGGGTGGTGGGATGACCGCTGTTGTGGCAGCTTGCCCTGATGGTCCGGCCTGTGGGGTATGATGTGTATCCCCCTCCGTGTCCTCCGTGTTCTCCTCAATCACCAGGGCCTCGCTGTCTGTGCTGGGGACATCAGCGCCACCTGTGATGTGAAGTGGACGTTGATTAGTGACACGTTCCGTACACAGTTAGGCTTGCTACATGCATGCAGTCTACCATTCCCTGTCTCGCTGCAGGATTGAATCTCACTGGACATGTCAGGCTCTATGGTACAGGATGGTAATTGTGGGCGGACTACATGTCCCACAATGCAATTGCGCTATGGAGCTGTACTTTGGCTGCATGATTGGGGTTTGTTATGGGATGCACTGGAGTCATGGACGATGGCAGGGGACAGGGGGTTGCAGTCGCATGGCACTTACCTGGTGCGTCTTGGGTGGGTCGGGAGGAGTCAAGCTGGGTCACACCTACGCAGGCGTGTGGGTTGATGGTCTCCTCCACTTGGTCCTCCAGTGGGGTGTTCGGTGGGACAGTGGGCTCCCCTCCACCTGTCGCTAATTGCTCCCCCAGCCTCTCAGCAATCTTTTCTATTGCCCGCCCTCTTAAGTCATACCAGTGCTTTTTCAGCTCGTCACCGAGCGCTGGGTCACCCCCACGGCGTTCACTTTGGCGCGAATGCGCAGCCATATGCGCCTTTTGTCCGCCTCTGGTACCCTTCGGGAGTTACTGCCAAATAGGCAGTTGTGATCCTTGGAAACTCCTTCAATTAGGTGTTCGAGATCCTGCTCAGAAAAGATTATTTTGCGCTTTCTCCCACTGGTGGAAGCTCCTGCTGCATCCTGTGCCATGCTTGCCACTGTGGTGTCTCCTGCTGTAGTCCTGTGGGAACGCTGGAGGGGAGCTCTTCAACTGCTGCCTGTACTTCAGCCTCTCACTGTTGAATGAGGGTGGGAGCTGCCTACTTCCTCGTTGTGATGTCATCACTGTGCTCAGGATGCGACTTCCCATTTTTGCGATCTCGCAGTTAGCGAGATCGCTATTTGCGATATCGGTAATTGCGAAATCGCAATTTCAACAGGGGTATCGGCGGAATCTGTGATTTTTTACTGATTTCTGGCTTCTCGCAATCGCCGATTGCGGCCGCTTGAGAATCGCATTTTTAAATCGCAAAATTTAATGAATGCCGTTCTGCGATTTCTAAATTGCGATTCGCATTTTCTCGCAATTTAAAAATTGCAGATTTGGACATTGATGAATCTGGCTGTTAGACTCTTATAGTTTGCCCTCAATTAACTTGTTCAATATCATCCCCATATCCCACACGCTGTTCAAGATCCGGACATCTTGTAACTGTCCCTGGCTTTTTAGGTAATCCCAGCTATTATCTCTCATTTGATAGAGATAGGCGGAAGAAGGAGCCTCCTGGCTTTTTTCCCCCCTAATGTGCACCTTAGCCCGATTGGCATGTAATTTGTGATTTTTATAATTGTTTTTAGTCAGCATCTGAGACCAGTTTTATTTATTTTGTATGTGGTATCCAATTGCTGGGCTTTTATGGTATCCGGCCCATTAAATCTAGTAACGTTTTTATGTATATTCTGTTATACCGTTGTTAGCACACTAGCACATTATCTCCCCAGCTCCAAGCTTAGCGGAATTTGCACATTCCTTTTGTAGTGTGCTGTTGTAATATAAGCATTTTTGCACACTTTGGTATTCAGCTGCTGGCACATTGGCACTTTATTCTCCCGTTTCCATCCCAGCATAACTTGCACATTCCTTTTGTACTGTGCTGTTGTAATATAAGAATTTTTGCACAGTTTGGTATTCAGCTGCTGGCACATTGGTACTTTATTCTCCCGTTCCCATCCCAGCATAACTTGCACATTCCTTTTATAGTGGATTGCTGTAATATAAGCACTCTTTGCACACTCTGGTATTCAGTTGCTGGCACATTGGCACTTTATCCCCATTCTAGCATATATTGCACATTCTTCTTGTAATGTGCTGTTATAATACAAGTACTCTTTGAATATACCCCTATCGTGCTGCTGGCACATTGGCACTTTATCTCCCCAGTCCCTATCCCAGTGGAGTGTGCACATTCCTTTTGTAGTGTGCGGTTGTAATACAATCACTCTTTGCACACTCCGGTATTCAGCTGCTGGCACATTGGCACTTTATCCCCCCATCCCCTATCCCAGCATAATTTGCACATCCCTTTGGTAGTGTGCTGTTATAATCCAAGTGCCCTTTGAACATTCCAGTATTTTGCTGCTGGCTCTTTTTTTCTTCTTTTATTCTCCATCCCAGTGTAATTTGCAAATTTCCTTTCATAGTGTGCTGTCATAGTATTGGCATTATTTCTTTTTTGGGTAGGATATAGTATAAATTCCACACCGTGGGAAAAAGAAAGAATGTTTCCACCTCCTGTAGTAATACAGAAACAGGAGGCAGAGGTGGACAACAATCATTAATTACATATTTAAAAGGGGCCATGGGAGCTATAGAGGAGCAAATAATATCTGTAGAGGAGACACTATCACAGGGTAGAATATAAATATGGCTAAAAATAAAAAAAACACCAGGGATAAAAAGGAAAGTCACTAGTAAGACTGTTAAGATAACTCAGAATAAGAAACAGGCGGGTGTTGGGCTTGAAAAAATTGGACACCCTCCGGAGGAATATAGAAAAGATTTGGTCAATATAACAAAAATATTAGATAAATTGTATTCCTTTTTAACATGTTCAATGGGAAACCTTTTTGAAAAAATGTAGGCAATTGAGACCCAATTAAAAAGCAATAACCAACTGAGGCTTAATGCCAGTACAACACACCCATCTTTACATGGTAGCTCATCGCAGTCACTGAACCCGGTAATTTCCTGCGTGAATGGCCCTGTAAAGAATGATGACCCGATAAAGTCTGATAACATTATCAATAATGATATTATGGCAAACAGAGGCATCCAGAGTCAGAGTTTGTAATTGTAAAAGTCCAAGGGGTTAGAAGAGAGACAAAGAATAGAGATGTCTACACATACGATTTATAGTAATAAAGGCAGCGACCTTGACTTGCCACCGGCTGCATTGCCTTATTTTACTGTAATAGCAAATGTTTCTCCCCTACCGGAAGCAGCTCATGAATCCTGGAAAACTCTGCGAAATAGATCACTCTCATGGCTAGGTAAAAGAACTGGCTTGAATGAAGTTCTTTTTTCAAATTTTAAAATGGCCCGCTGTGGCAGCTGGGTAGGAAATAGAGGAAAAATGGTGGCTGGGGACTGTATTGTTTTAAAGTTTAGAGATCCCAGACTTATTCATGTATTATTGACAAGGATAGGTAAAACATATATTAATGAGAAAGAAATGTGTGTGTTTCCTCTTGGATTTTTCCATAAACCTCCAAATCTGGAAAGACAGTCCATCTACCTGGGGCCGAATTATAGAGCCAGGTGGAAGCCTTTTAATGTGGCTGTACAAAATAGATTCGAACCTCTATCGTCGTTGGGGAACGTGGATTGACTACTGCCCCAGGACCCTAGAGGGGGCAGTAAGGATTACATGCCAACCAACTGCACGGTTCTGGTGACAAGGGTAGACAATGAGGTAATAGCTATGCTCACAGTACAAAATGGTGTGGATGACTCCTCGGAGAGCTGTATAATCACTGACCTTCAGCCCTTTTATAATAACCGACAAGGAAAAGTAGAATTAGAAACTGTGAGTCATGTAAAGGAACAACCTGATAATAGTACCCCTAAAGTTGACATAAATAATGCAAATTTATAGCCATTTCACAGGCCACAATTATTAGGGAAACAACAATGTAAGCTATTGTTTTGAAATATAGCAGGGCTGGCCACAAAAATACATGGCCCAGCATGGTTGAAGGTTGTGAATGATCACCTGATAATCTGTTTACAAGAGACTTGGCAAATTGGTGAGCTGCATATGGAGGGATTCCAGCCCTACCATACCCCAGCACTTTCTAGTAAAGCTGGCAGACCCAAAGGTGGTCTATGCACTTATATTTCAAATTTGTTAAGTATTGAGAAAGTAATGTTTCTAAGAAACAATGATTTCTATCAGATTGTGGAGTTACAGTTGAAGGGAGTTGGCTGTTTGATAATTAGTAACTTCTATAATAATGCACCGAAATACATGATTCTGATTGTTTTGAACCAACTACAAAGGGATTTGAGGAAACTCCAAGAGAGGACCAAAGGGGAACCGTGTTTTATATGGGTTGGGGATTTTAATTGTTATCTGTGTAGGCACTACCAGAGCGGTATATGTGGTTTAGGGGAGGAAACAGATGAAGCTGTACCTCATTTTAAACATTTAGCTTTGGGAGATATGTTAAATGAAATTTTACTGAATTCAATCTAGATTATGCTAATGAATTATGTATTTCTCCAGTAGCTTTTAAGCCCACATACATAGGGAGAGGTTGCAATACGGCAATTGACTTTGTTTTGCCTCAAAAATAAGAAATTTATAAGGATTTTAAAAATTGTTACACTTTGTAATGCGGTGAGTGATCATTACCCCAATAGTGTCTCTCTTGTATTTGAGAATGGTACCCACAATAGAACGGGAGATGTGGGTTCTTCATATAACCAGGAAATACATTTATCAAGTAAAAATGGTTATTCATTAAAATGGCAGAAGGTGGACCCCACTGCCTTTTTGGGGCAGCTTGTAAATGAAACACAAGAGGACTTTAATGTGTGTTTAGCGGATGAAAATAAAGGTGTGGATGTGATAGAAACATTCTTTAATATCTCAGCTAAGATTAAAGAAATCCTTACGGTTAAACAGAAGATGACATTGTGTAAAAGTCGGGGTGGTTTGATCACGAAAGTAGCAAAGCACACAACATTTTTAAAACAGCCCTGAAAAAGCTACCCAGGAATAGAGAAGAGATAAGGAAAGCCAGATTGCTCTATAAACAGGCCCAAAAAAAAAGAAGGTATGAATTAAAAGAGGAAGTTTAGCAAGATCTACATGAGGCTTGTATAAAGAAAGATAACGTTAAGTTTTTTAAGATAGTGAACTCTCCATATCTTACGGAGAGGGATTGTGATAAGATGGATATAGCCATCACAGAAAATAGCTGGATTTGTTATTTTAGTGATTTATACCGTGCTGGTACAAGACCAGTAGAAAATGAGTTGGGGAGGGAAACATCTCAAGTAGGAGGTTTTGAGCCAGAGGGTATAAATGAGAAAAATGCGGGCCTATTTGTATACCCTCTCAATATTAGCTTCACCCTGCGTGAGATAGTTTGTGCAATACAAAAAAAAATGCTTCAGGCAAGGCTCCGGGGCCGGATGGTGTCCCAGTTGATGTGTATCGGTCAAACACTGTTATTTGGGCACAACTAATAATGAATGTTTTAAATAAGTGCTGTCAAATTGGTTTTATAAAGTCCTGGTCAGATGCTATTTTAATACCCATTTTTATGAAGGGAAATTGTGATGACCCTAAATGCCATTGCCCCATATCACTGTTGGATTCTCTTTTAATGGTGGTAGGGAGGGTAATTTTAAACAAATTACAATCATGGGCAGAGGAAATGGGGGTGCTATCACGGTTACAATATGGTTTTAGATCTGGACTGGGGACAATAGAGCAAGGCTTGAATCTTAGGGCCAGATGTAGGTAAATCATATTTACCGACTCTTAAATACCGAATTTTACCGATTCGGTATTTAAGAGTCGGTAAATATGAAGTACCGAGATGTAGGTAAATCCAGATGTGGATTTACCGAATCTTTAAAAGTCGGTATTTACCGATTCGGTAAATACCGACCGGTAATGCCCCATTCATTCCTATGGGCTTTGAAGCCCATAGGAATGAATGGGGCATTACCGGTCGGTATTTACCGAATCGGTAAATACCGGATTTGACAAGGGTGCAGGGGGTGTCACTTTGACACCCTCTAGCACCCCCAAAAATGGTTCGGGGGCCATGTGGCAGGCATACCTGCCCTAAGGGCAGGTCTGCCTGTCATATGGCACAGGTGTGCATGCACACATGTGCATGCACACCTGAATCGGTATTTTACCATCAAATTGAATTTGATGGTAAAATACCGATTTTGTAGGCCTTGTGGGACTCAGAAGAGTCCCACCTACATATCAATTTTACCGATTCTGTAAATATACCGGTCGGTAAATTTACCGACAGGTATATTTACCGAATTGGTAAAATTACCGATTTGCCCTGTTTCTGACCCCCTACATCTCGGTAGCCAAATACCGGTCGGTAACGGCCGAATTCGGCCGTTACCGACCGGTATTTGGCTACCTACATCTGGCCCTTATTCTTATAACTGATAAATATACTAGGGCAAAAAGTGGAAATGTGTTTTTGATTTTTTGTCGATTTATCCTCTGCATTCGATTGTGTTATATACATTAAATTATGGGAAACTTTATTTGAGCTTCGAGTTGAAAATTATATCTTGTTATTTATTAGAGAACTTTACCGAGAGGTGGGAGCAAGGGTGAGATATGGGAAAAATGGGGAGTGAGGCAAGAATGCGTCCTTGCCCCATTCCTTTTTTCATTATACATCAATAGTCTGGGTGAACGACTGGCCGAGCTCCCCCATGATTACCAAATATACCTGGAAACTCGGTCCTAATATTATTATACAAGGACGACGCGGTTTTAATGTCAAGGACACATATGGGCCTCCAGAAAACAGTAACGTACTTTGTTAATTACATGCAGGTGAGGGGGCTGCAAGTGAATATAAGTAAAACATTTAGCATGAAGTGTGGGAAAAGAACTGCAAAGAAATGTGATATCTTTATCAATGGTAAAAAAATTAAGTGTGTGGAAAAATTTGCCTACCTAGGGATACATTTCGATCAGAAGGGTACCTGGACAGCTGCAATATTAATCCGGGAAAACTATGTTCTTAAAAGCTACCGGGGCGCTTGTTAGTTCGTCAAGACAATTGGGTTCTCGACCAGTCCCAGAATTGCTTGCAATTTATAAAACCAAATGTGTTTCAACAGCCACTTATGGCGCAGGTATATGGGGCTTTACTAACGCACAAATTGTACAGAAATGTGAAAACAACTTCCTGCGCTATTTATTAGCAGTACCTAGTTCAACTGCCACATACATCTGCCACTCTGAGGTAGGCTTGAAGCATATTGCAGATATCATAAAGTCTTGCCCTTTATTACTTTGGCATAAGATATGGAATACCCCTGAAGCAGATTTTAACCGAAATGTGATCATGGATTGTTTAAAACTGGATAACGTGTACTGTATTCCATGGCTATGTCATATTAAGGAGACGGCGGACGAAATTGGCCATCCAGAATTTTTTACAAACCCAGTCTGTATGAGGTTAAGAGTGCATGTGGAAACAGCTGTTACTATTTGTATGAATAAATGAGGTGGTATGTGTATAAGTGTGTAGCTGAGTAAATGTAAGTGTGATTGATTGTTTGCATAAGTGAGTAGGATAAGTGCATAACTGAGTAGGATGTGTACTGGTGTGTCAATGTCTATATCGATGCATAAGTGCATTTGATAGTGTTCTATTGAACAATAACAGCATGTATGAGTGATTCTATAGGTGAGTGAGTAGATGTGTGTGTAGACCTAGGAAGCAGTGAGAGGGTTCTTAGAAACTGGCATTGGTGCGTCAATAGTTTAAGAAATTGTACTTTGTATTTTACAGTGATCAAAGGTTATACTAGTGTGTGATGACGTGTATCAGATTGTCACGTGGATGATGTAATCAGTTATGTAATTTGAGATGTCATCAGTGATGTTATCAGTGATGTCACTGACCCTGTCATGAATGATGTAATATGTGACATCATCAGCAGTGCATTTAAGCATGGGCCAAAAATCCGTTACGATCGTGAAATCTGAGGATTTTCGGCATTTTCGCGATCCGCGAATCTCGTGAAATTGCCAAAAATTCGAAAATACGCGAGCGGGCGGATTTTTTTTTTTATGGCCAGCTCACTCAAGGATCCCTGCGCCCTTCGGCGCGATGGCATAGTAACACACACATGGTCACTGGAGACAACTCTTCTGGCACTTTACGCAGCTGTAGTGTAGGAAAAGCACTAAACATTTACCCAACGAGGTAGCACATACTGATTAGACAGTAGAAAATACTCCAGTTGAGTAGAGGTATCGCACAAAACAATGGCGTCTTCTTGGATAAATATGAAGGGCAGGGTTCATTCTGGCACGATGCACCTGTCACAAAAATTAAACCTCCACAGGAAGCACTTACAGATATAAATAAAGCAGGTGCCCGAGTTGAAGCCCCAGTTCAGTAACGCATTCATCAGCCCAAGAACAATCGTGAGCTTTGTCGAGGCTGAGCAGGTGTGCTTTCTCCCCATATCTACCGTCGAGAATTAGCTGTGATGCTGGATAGAGGCCTCTGCATCCTTCACTTTCACGAGCGCAATCCCGGTGCAGTTCCTGTGTCTAGAAGCTTCTTTCTCCTCATCTGCTGTTCTGATCAGTCTCTGACCTTTTGAACACACAAGATAGGAGGCATGTGAACTCGCATAGAAGCCCTGCTCTTTGGCCCCGCCCACACACTAGTGGTGTGCACCGTTTTTCCGCCCTGACCCACTATGATGGAGAGCTCACTCAAGGGACCACGGCGCTGGGCAGGTGTGCTTTCTCCCCATATCTACCGTCGGAAAGTGGCTGTGATGCTGGATAGAGGCCTCTGCATCCTTCACTTTCACGAGCGCAATCCCTGTGCATTTCCTGTGTCCAGGAGCTTCTTTCTCCTCATCTGCTGCTCTGATAGGTCTCTGACCTTTTTTACACACAAGAGGCATGTGAACTCGCATAGAAGCCCCGCTCTTTGGCCCCGCCCACACACTAGTGGTTTGCACCGTTTTTCCGCCCTGACCCACAATGATGGAAAGCTCACTCAAGGGACCCCAGCGCTGGGCAGGTGTTCTTTCTCCCCATATCTACCATCAGAAATTAGCTGTGATGCTGGATAGAGGCCTCTGCATCCTTTACTTTCACAAGCGCAATCCCCGTGCAGTGTATGTGTCCAGGAGCTTCTTTCTCCTCATCTGCTGCTCTGATTGGTCTCTGACCTTTTTTACACACAAGAGGCATGTGAACTCGCATAGAAGCCCGCCCGTTTGGCCCCGCCCACACACTAGCTGTGAGCACTGTCTTCCCGCCATTTACCCACTATGATGGACAGCTCACTCAAGGGGACCCTGCACCCTTAGGTGCAATGGCATAGTAACACACACACGGTCACTGGACACAACTCTTTACGCAGCTGTAGTGTAGAAAAAGCACTATACATTTACCCAACGAGGTAGCACTTACTGATTAGCCAGTAGAAAGTACTCTACTTTACTCAACTCTAAAAATCGGCGGATTTTGTTGCCCATTTGGCGCGAATTTGCGGATCGCAGATCCACAAAATTCGCCCACACTTAAGTGCATTGCGGGCGTGCGAGTTATAGTTAGCAGAACTAACTATACAAAGGAATTTCAATAGTTTTGTACCAGTGAAATATCCAGCTAACTATAACAGTCCTGAAACCTATGGTTTTGTCAGTGAATTTCTAAGGTTTTTTTAAATGCGAATTCCTAACTATACCGTGTCTGAATCCTATGGTTTTTTTCAGTGAATTTCAAAGGCTTTTTAAATGATGATTTTTAAATTTAATAATGGTTATATGTATTTTTTGGTACTGATTTTCTACAGGTTTTTAACTGTTTATTTAGAAATATTTTATTCATTAAAAAACATTATATATTTTTCTGAAAATTGCAAAAACTTTTTTTAAAAATTTCAAACTGAAATATTGTTTAATTTTTTTATTTCTTTTTATTTTAATATATTTATATTATCTTCTTTATTATTTTTTTTCTATTTTTTTGGGAGTCGTGCACCCAAATCGTACCCATCACGACTGGTGCGCGAATTATAGCTGCTATTTTAGAAATGTTGTGCAGGATCCTCATACGGTGTGCGATGGGTGCTTATTTTCGGAGATGTGCCCAATTGCTATACGGCTGGTCCGCGACTCCAGCTCCCGCGTATTCATGACACACGCGCATTACTGTACGCGAGGCTTGCGCGGTGACATGTTCCGTGTGACTTCATATACGTTATGGGCGCGGTGGGTGCGCGACTCCTCCAAAAAATGTTTAAGTCTAAAATGATATATATATGTCTTTAATATACTTTTTAGGGCAAGAGATTATCTATTTTTACTTGTAATAAACTTATATTACTTTTAAATGTACTTTCGCGAAGTCGCCTATGGTGCATGCTCCGTGTGCGCACAGTCCACGGATCCCAAGTGACCTGAACAAAAAAGATTTGATTTATAACATTTACCATTGTAACTATTGAAGGACCCTAACCATTTCAATCTTTCTTGTTAGAGCATCTTTGCAGAAACATCTGTCTGCTTATAATAACCCTTACTACATAATTTTTTGGGGTGTTTTAAAAAAAATAGAAGAACATGGCTTCAGGACAGCAACAGCAGGAGGAGGAACATTCTTCAGAAGAAGAATTTTTGTAAGAGCCTCCACGTCCTCAAAGGCCCGAATCCATCGTGAGGTAGTTCTTCACCTTTCCACACGGGCAGAAGAAGGTGAATGCTACCAAAGTCACCTGCTGCATTTGCCAAATAGTTTTATCTAGAGTCAGTAGCAAGAAGAAGTATTCTTGTGGTACTGCGTCGATGTATAAACATCTGAAGACCATACATCCTGATCTGTCTTGGGAGGAGTGTAGACAAGTAGAAAGGAACCCTCCAGCTGCAGTTCCAAGTACTTCTGGTACACCTTCTGGCACACCTTCACCCGACATTCGACCAGAGTTTGCTTTCCTAGAGCAGTACTGCGTGAAGTGCAAGAAACTGATTTGTTTTGGGGAGCAGTCTGTGGAAGCGGTTTGTGCTGCGCAACGGAACCATTGTTGCTAGTTTTTTGTTAGCTTTGTTTTTTTGGAATGCAAAATAATTCCTGAAGTTTCCTGTTTTTTCCCCCCAAAAAATGTTACCACCAAAAAAAATACTAAATTGTATAGAAATGTTGAAAAGAATATGAAAGAAAAAAAGGAGAAAAAAAGTTCTTATCAGAACTACCTAATCTGGTGAAAGAAAGAACTATAATTGTATGGTAATGTGTGAAAGTTTGGTTGAATATATGTGTAGGGTATGAATGACTGAAAGAATGTATTAGTAGTGTATGGTGAATTTATAAGTGAAGATTTATGAGGAAGTACTGCTGCGTTACAGTGCAAGCTCTTTAATTGCATTGCACTGTGGCACTTCCAAAGTACAGAGATGTGACATATGTACATAAATATGTTGCAACTCTATGCTTCCCTCTGCACTGCTGCACAAACTGCAGCCATGCAGGGACACAGGTAGTTTGCACCATGGTGCAAGGATGTCTGTGTTGTGGGGAGATTGTATTTGTACAGGAATTTACACCTTCGTGAACAAAAACAATCAGTAAAGGCATTTTCCTCTTTCAATATATGCTGTGAAATGCAGTATGCATTGAAAGAGGAAACAATGAGGAGAAATGAAAAAAAATTCTCCTTGTTGTACCTCACTACACCAACTGTAGGAGGGCGCAGCATTCACACACATCTCCAGATTTACGATTTAGATGTGTCTTGTTCTATGAGTGTTGTGTGGGAACCACTACAGCAACAACTATGGATCGCCCTTCTAATGCAAAGTGCAGTGTATGAAGGGGTCATATTTACAAGGAGAAGAAAAGCTACGCAGGGTGACTTTTCCCCTCCTTGTAAATATGAAGGGGTGTCTGGCGCCATCAGTACGTTACAAAAAGTGACGTACAGGTGGAGCAGGGTGCCTGTAAGCCTTCCCCATAGGTGCTTAGGTATTGGCAGACTGATACAATAAGAACATAGTGCTGGTTGGGTGATTGAAGAATTGCATGAGAGTGACAGGAGGTATCCTATGCTGCATGGGTACTACTTCAGTATTTAATGAAGTGGATCAATAGTATATATCTACTTAGAGATTTGAAGGAATTATGCACATTATACTGTAAGTGTACTTGTGATTGTGCCTAAGTCATTTTATAGGAATACCACTAGTAACTGGAATGATGATAGTGCTGCAAACAGAGTGAATACTTCATTTATAAGTGCTTACGTATTGGTGGAGTGATAGGATAAGTAGATACTGGTAGATAAGTGATTAAAGAAGTACATAGGATAGACTGGATGAATCCTATACTATATAAGTACTAACTAGGTATTTAGAAGAGTTTATTGATAATATCTAGCTAGTTAAAGATCTGTTTGAATAGTGAGCAAAATATTATAGCTGGACTTGTGTTAGTAGCTAAGCCATTCCATATGACCATGACTAGTAACTAGAATAATTACAATATTGCAAACACAGAGATATCTCTCCAAAGATGCTCCAACAAGAATGATTGAAATGGGTGGGGTCCTTCAATAGTTACAATAGGAAATGTTATGAACTAATCAAATCTTTTTTTTTTCAGGTCACATGGGAACCTATAACAGAGGGATTCCAACATTGCATAGGTATTAACTGGGTATTTAGAATAGTGTATTAATAGTATGTAGCTTGTGGCAGATCTGCATGCGTAGTAAATAAAGAAATTCACATGTACTAGGGTTAGTGGCTAGGCCAATCCTTAAGTATATGACTAATAACTAGAATAATTTCAGTACTGCAAAGAGAGAGCAAGATCAATTTATAAATGCTTAGGTATTGGGAAAGTGATAGGATACATACATTGTGCTGAATAGGTGAATGGACAAGTGCAAGGGACAGATAGAAGGTTTCCTAGACTGCATAGTTACTAACTGAGTCTTTAAAGAGTGTATCAAGTATATGTAGTTAATTAGAACTCTGCACACATACTGCACAGAATATTGTAGCTGTACTAGTTTTTCTGATTAGACCATTCCATTGGTAGTTGACTAGTTAATAGAATAATTTTACTGTTGTAAAGAGAATACATGATTCCAGTAAGCGCCACTGCGCTGCGTTGCAGAGAGGTGGTCATAGTTGTGCCCCTTTTTACATCTCTCTACAGCGCAACTCTGTGGTGCTTACTGGACATACCGTGTGGGCTAGTTGGACTCTAGGGACCCTAAGAATTCAGGGGAACTTAATGTCTCAACATAAAAAGTTCATAGGGCATGTTTACACAGTGGTTAAAGGAGGGGATGTGGCCTGATGTGACATGTGCAAACACGCCCTGTGGCGTGTTTTAAGTTCAGGAATTAGGTCCCTTTTAATCCTGAAAGTCCCTGGGTCTAACGAGCCCACCATGTACCTCTAGTAAGCAGCACAGAGTTGCGTAGCAGAGAGTTGGTCTGAGGCCTCAGCTCGTCATCAGCGTACGAGCGTCGTAACTCATGACGAGCTGAGCTCGTCATGAGCGCGGAAGGGGTTAAAATATGTCCATCCTTAATTGCATTTTAAACAGACAGTGTAATGTCCAGATGTTGTAGAAGGACCATCGTGGAAAATAATTGCTAATGCTACAAAAGTTGTTCCTGATATAGTTGACTTACTACAAAATGTTTAATTAAAGTTTTCCATTTTTTTTCCATCAGCTGTACAACATTGTATCATTAAATTGATATATTGTCCAAATCTTTGTATAAATACTGTTGATAACATTTCCGATTTGCATTGGCTACACTCCATGTGTTGATTTGCTGCTTTAACTAGTTTGTTGAAAGACACTGTTTTACAGCCTGGTAATGTCAAATATATAAATCTTTCAGTTTCTATGTTAGTGCTAGATGTCAACACACAATTTTCACATGCATGTTCTCATTTATAACGGAGCCCAGAAAGATTTTCAATTTCTATTCCTTAATTTTCCAATACTGCAAGCATATTCATTAGAAATTCCTGAGAATCTTGTTGAATATTCTTCGTAAATTGTGTAGAACCAGAACATATATCTAAAAGATTACAAATATCAGAAACACTTTATATTTTCCTTTTATCAGTTCTCAATTTTTCATAAATACAATCCAACAAGGAACAACATCTTTTTTCACGATTCTGCATAATTTGCTGTTTCAAACCTTCTAGAAAAAAACCAACATTGACCACTACATTAGCATAGCAGTTGATACCTTAACTATTTTTAAGTGATACCGACAATCTCTTCAATAGTGTCCTTTTTCTTTTTGATTGGAATCTCAACATTATCTTGATTTTTATCCTTCTCTATAGCTTCACTACAGATATTCTCATATCTTCTTTTTTGACCTACTACACGCTTTTCATATACAAGACATTCACCTAAATTGGGAGCATACATTCTTCTTAATTGATTGTACTCTTTTACACAGTTTATATCTGCACTAATCTTTCCCTCATCAAAATCAATCAACAACAATCCACATAAAGTTTTGACTCGGGACAAAGCAACATGTGCCATACCCTCTCTAAAAACAGTATTTCCAATATTTACCAAAGCATTACCTACACTAAAACCTTGGGATTTATGAATAGTCACTGCATGTGCCAGAGAAAGAGGACACTGTTTTCTACGAACATATACATCTTTAACAAGGAAAAAACTAACTGAACAATGACCAGTTTCTTTTACTTCTTCAATCTGATCCAATTTGATTTTCAAAAATTCAATTCCATCTCTATTTTTGATAATTACCAAAATTAACAACTTTACCCATTGCTCCATTTACTAAACCTTTTTCCACATCTAAATTATGCCGTAAAATTACCCAACAGTTTATACATAGATATAAATTCTTTTCTAAACCAGCCGTTTTAGATATAGATTTTTCTGTAGAATCCAATTTTGTTTTCAATTTTTCCATCAAAATAATAGTGATTCCTTCATGCTCTATATTATCAATGGCTTCCGTTTTTAATATTTGTTCATTTTCTAGCTTCAAAACTTCTTCATTGAATATAGAACACTCGCGCAGTGTTGGCATTAAGCAGATTATTGATATATTTTCTGAAATTTTTTTAAATATTTTTTCAAGAACTATATTTTCATTTGGAAACAAGTTTGCAAGTAGTCGACTTTGCAAATCTTGTTTGCTTTGTTCTGTCAATACTCCAATTCTTATATCTTGAAGAATAGATCCATAATCAACATCATTGGCCTGTCGCATATTTTTAATGAGTTCTTTGTATTCAAAATAAGACCAAATGTTAACATTCCCAACACTTCCCATAGACTTTCTGGTGGCTTCATGCACAAGTGTTTTAAATACTTGTTGTCCTTTTACGGGAGTGAGTTGCAGTAGATCTCCAAAACTATCACATGTTTTCCTCCAAATAAGACATCGAATTCTATTCTTTCACAAAGGTAAGCATTAGGTTTGAGACCATGCTCACCTCATCAATAGTTAGAAGTTTCCTTTTCTTTAACACTCTCTAAACTTCATAACAAGCTTCTCCAGATAGCTTGTGATATTCCAATTTGTTTCCATGCTCTACTGGTAGCATTAGTAAACGATGTAATGTAATTCCTTTAATTTTGTGTGCAGCCAACCCAGTTGGAGCAGTTACAACACAAGACAAATGTGAGTCAGTTGTTTTCTGTAGATAACTGGTCAATACTTTAATTAAGAAACGTTTTCCTGTTCCAGCTTGACCACTGACATGCATTTGGATAGGTTGAAATGATGTGCATGTGCATTCTTTCTTTTCAAGAAGAAATCCATTGTCAAATTGTTGTTTCACTTGCTGGTATATTTTTTTGTTGTTCAACATTTAGTTGTTCTTCCAAGTTTTCTAAGTCCATAATCTCTTTTCAAGCTTGATGCATTGCTGTTTCCATTTCATTCATAGTGATTGCTGCTTCATTTTCAAGAATTGGTTGTCCTTGTGGATCTTGACTCAGTGGAGCAGAATTTTGATTGTCTTGAGAACTGTCTCTAGCAATCTCAGCTGCAATAGTAGCTTCTTGATCAATTTCATCATTCAACATTTTCAGATAATTTACAAAAACTGTACATTCTATGGTATCTTTACAAGCATTGAAGGTATCTTCATAGCTCTGAAAATCTCCAAGTAATTCCAATCCTGTAGGCCACGGTTTGAAGAGTTGCAAAAGTGCTAAATAGTAAAATTCCCTTTTTATCTTGAGTATCACAACTCAGTTTTCTGTGATTAATCAAATTTCCTTTCCTTTGTTTCACCAAACATCCTTCAGAACCAGTCACTGTATATTTTCCATAATTCATGTTTTCTGTAGTATTCCGTTTAAAAGTGTAATATTGCAGAACTTCATAAAGACATATGTTCTCAAGATGATGACTTCTTTTTGGATAATATGTGTACAACATGTTTGTTTTGACAATATCTGTACTTTCCAGTTCTTTTTCTGCTAAATATTCAATTTCTTGTACAGATTTAAGTACTCGATTTCGCGTTGCAGCAAGACCTAGACTCACCCAAATGATTCTTCTTGGTTATGTGTAGAAACTTGCAGATGATAACCGATCTGAGCATTCATATGCTCCAATTTCTCGATGACATAACATCTTCAAACTGAAACTGTACAATTTCTTACTAAGACTCTTTTGGTGAGAAATTTCCTCACACATTTCTTTCAACTCCGTCTTTTCTGATTTTGTTATGTAAGATGTCACATACCGGGCAACAGCAATGAATTTTTCCGCAACATACTGAACATCCATATTAGCATTCACCATTGAGAGAATAACAGGATTATAATCATTGATATGCTTTGATTCTTCACTTCTTCTCAAATGGTATGTATTTTTAGGAGATTTTCTAGTCATGGTATGTCTCACAGCTGACATGAAATGGTTTACTCTTCCTTTGGATATTACTGAACGTTGAAATCTAAAACGACATTTGATATAAAACTTTTCCTTAGACTTGTACTTTTGTCGATAGTATTTACCACATTGATGACTTTGGAATCGTAAGACTTGTTGCCTTAAAGTGTTCTTTTTGGTATAGCACATCTGACATATTCTTCAATAAAAGACAAAAGTGTCACCCGAATCAGTTCCAATTAGGGTCCATCCTTGATCCATAACAGCATATGTATATGAAGAGCACCTCTAGCTTGATACTCCTTTCTCCAAAAGAAATTCACAACTTCTCCAAGAGGAGGATTCTTTTTATTGCAGATAAAAGACATCATAGTTTCAAACCTATGATTGAAATATCTGCAAACATTAACAGGATCCAAAGAGCACAACTCTCCAGGTGTCTTGTATACCTTCTTTTTTTATATTCGAATTTGCTTCTCAATGAAATTCAAGTAAATCATCCCAAGCGTATTCAGCACAGCTTAGGGTAACAAACCACATAGTTCCATAGCATACATTTAAGTTCTCCATGACTACCATACCTATACTCATTAGTACCACACTGACATGCCATCAAATTAATCAGCTCAGATTCTAAATGATTGTTTCTCTGATTTACTTTATCTATAAATTCCTTTGCAGAAACATTTTGAAGATTTACTACTGTCTTTATTATGTGGTTAACTGCATATGAAACACTCTCAAGACAAGTCACTCTCAAACAAAAGATGAAATATATATGGAATACATTGTCGAAATCGTGGATCTTCTGCATACAATCTTGTTGTCCGATATTCAGATGCAGGAATCTGCACTGATCGTTCATCATATCGTTCACCTTTTCCAGTTGGGAACAGAGGCGGAAAACAACGAGCTTCTAAATGTTTTTCACATACACTCATGGAAGTCCCCTTTGCTTTCTTCATTTGGAATAATTCAATAGTATTCCCCATCACTTTTTTCGAATGAAGTGGATGTAACCTATAATGTTCAAAGATTTCTTCACTTTTGGACATGTCCACTTTTTCAATTTGACCTCTTGACATTTTACTGTCATCTGTTAAAAGTATTTCTTCTTCTTCCACATACACATTTTTGCAGTAATCATTGTTTTTGCACAGATATAATGTTGTTTTTTGTACTTTTCTAACATCCACTAATTCTTGCCAGATTTTCTTACTCTTAGTAGGAACACCATTAACTAGACTAACTAGTGGTTCACTTTCTACATTCTCAACACCAATAGTTTCAATATTTTTCTTTAAATCTAGAGGTAAATATACAACTCTTCCTTTTAATCCTCTCAGTAAATCTGTAGGAAGCAATTTACCCGTTTTAGGCTCCATACGAACAATAGCCTGAAATGGGTGCACACATGGCTTCAGAGTAGACTCATACGTATTTAAATCTATCTGTTCTGGAGGAATAGTTACCAACTCTAGATTATTATGGACAGCTCTAGCGGGCATTTTGTTTTCGTCTCATTTGTTATAACAATATTTACAAATATGCTGATTAGAACCCAAATCAAAACAATTCTCTACCAACAAATAAGTTGCAAATTCCTTCCACTTATCATTTTTTTCTCTTTCACTTTTTAAATGTAGATCAACAGTCGTAGTCTGATTTTTATAGTGAGTTCGCCAGCAACAAATACAAGAATAATTTGGCCTTTCACCTGAAATTACCTTAAACTTTGTAATTTCTTCTTCAAAAAAATTTGTAGTAGTATGTTCCACATTCTTTTCTATTAATGTGTCAGTCAGCTTCTGAACTCTTTTTTTCAGGACCAAAGTAACACAACTCAATTTCATCACAAACCTTCTTTACATCTGATACTGACCCATGCAAAAGAGCACTGTTCAACTAATTTAAAATTATTGCTGGACTTTTTGTATAATACAATCTTCTGACTAACTTCCGAATTTAAGAATGATGTACTGCTAACATTCTGAAATGAAGAAAAACACTTTGATATACTTTCATAGAAAGACAAGCCAGAGAATGACCTTGCAAACCAGTATTTTTTTCTCACTCTGCAAGGATCTAGTCCTTGCAACATCTTAATCTTTTGTCTAACACTTTTTTTTACTATATTTTTGTAAAATATCAATAGATTCCTGTTGTATACTACTAATACTACTGCAATCCCAAGTATACATTGGGGCTTTAGGATGTCTCCCTAGAACTTCATCAGCTAATAGTTATTCTACATTTCCAGAAACCATCTTCTCTTTCTCAATAGGACAACCATTTTTAACTTCATAAGCTCGACCACTGGTATTAACTGCATACAATAAAGGATTGGTCTGAAAATAACTCTCTTCATTAAAGAAAGGCTCTGAACTTGAACTGTGTTTCCATTCACCCAAAACAATTTCACAAAAATTAGTTCTGTTAATTTCTCTTTTGTTCTTACTTTTGGCCTTCATAAAATGGATTGGTTTATCTAGTGTTCGAATTCTGTTTAAAACTAAAATGAATATTTCCTTTTTAATTCAAAAGCCTTCTCTACTATAATTTCAATTTGTTTTTTCTTTTTATAAAATGCTGCTCTTCTTTTGTATTTTTTCACATCTTTTAACAAATTAAAGACAACTCTATTGTAAAACACCTTCTTTCTTATTTCTTGATACTGTCTCTGCTGCCTTTTATCATATATTGTATCTTTTGAATGTAATTTTCCTTTTTTACAATTTTTTTGTTGTTGGGGCATTATTTCTACTTTCCACAATCTGCACACTGTTTCTAGGCTTGGAAAGTTTTTTAATAAATTCTTTTGTTCCCTTACCGCAAGACTTTTTTGTTTCTTTTTTCTAACATGCTGTTGTTCATCCAATAATCGCTGCCGAGTTTTTTTCAAATAGTAGTCCTTTTTGTGTTTTTTTTTTCTTTTCTGTTTTTCTAGCCATAATAAGTTTCTTTTAATGATGATGAACAATATCTGGAAAAGAATATATAAGATATTATTTTTAAAAAATCTATAAAATATATTATTCTATTACTAAATAAACACATTCTACATAAAAACATTTAAACACTACCTTTACAAATCACATTTAATGTAATAAAATCCACATCTACTAATTAACTAATTATTCAAATGAATACGTGCAATACAAATGCATAGACTAAGAATGAGTACCTAGAATACTAGTAGTTCACAGCAAAGTAACTTTATAAGTACTTATGTTTCAGCAGAGTGATTTATTTATGACATACTTCTGTCAAGATGATCACAGGAGTGCACATAGGCTCACAGTGTGATTCAAGACAAACATGATTATTCCTTGCACTTTTATAAGACTGACTCAATAGTCTGCAAAAAGTTAGGAGACCACATACATTGTGCATATTTGACTGTACCACTGCTTGTCTGACAGTGTGATTTCAGTCAGGCTAGACTATTCCCTGGACTTTAGAAGGAGAGACTCAGTGGTCTGGAAGGGGTTAAGGGACTGCATACATTGTGCTCATTTGACAGTTCCACTGCTTTTCTGAATGCCTGACTCATTCTCCAAGTGCATAAACAGTGACTGGGTTCTCATACTTCTAACATTTATCATCAGGATGTTTATAAGCACTTATATGTCTGCAGAGAGATTAAATAAGCACATGCTTCTGTCAGGATGATTCTAAGACTAGACACAGACTCACAGTGGGATTTCAGACAGGCAAGACTATTACCTGGACTTTAGTAGGAGAGACTCAGTAGTCTGGAAGGAGTTAGGGGACCACATATATTGTGCAATTTCCCATAGGACACTTTAGCTGTGGCTACAGCCCGAACTGCTGACCGGAATTACACCAAATTTGGCAAAAAGTAGCCATTGGTTCAGAAAGAACTCTTTTTATTAAATGGTGTAAATCTGTTCGGTAGTTTCTGAGAAATTTGAAAAAGAAAAAATATCGATATCTGGGTGGAGCCTAACCACACATGGCATCGTGAGATCTGATTTGCTGTTAGCAATTCATCCTGGAATTGCTGGCAGCCATCTTGGGCCCAATATACATGATAGTACCTCATTGTAATGCATTGTAGTGAATCGAAGATTTTGAGGGTTACCAAAAGGAGAAGTATAAAGAGTGATAACAGACTTTAGTTACATTAGAAATCATGTATTGATGGTGCCATACTAATTTCAGGAATTGTGGTGTTTTCTAAGGTGATTTTACACTGTGAAAAGCTTTCTGCTGGGATATCATGAATCATGTTTGAGAGCAATCTATTTTCACATGCTTGTCCCATAGAGTTTTGGAAGGTGCTCCAGAAGCTAAAATGAGAGCAAATTTTATTTAAATTCACATTATCTTTCTCAGTCATATGAGAATGAAGTATGACATTCTCAGTAAAACATGTACATCCAACAAGGGCAGACACTGTCAGTTGATTCCTTTGTGTTCTACTGCAGCTTCCCAGAGTGTTCTAAAGAACAACTAGAGCGCTAACAGCCTTACTTATGACAAAACTATGGCACACCTGAGGCCATCTTGAATGGAATAAACTGGTAACACTTAAAACATTTATTTTAAAAAGGAACAAAATTATGGGGTTCATTTTGTCATAGGAATTATGGTTAGGGCTGTAGAAAGAAAAATTAGGACATGTTTCAAGTGTGATCTCAAATCCTCTTCAATTTCATTAGACAATTCTGACATACAGACTGAAACAATCACTTTCAATACCAGCAGTAGAATTCCAGTTAACTCCCTAGTGAGCAGTAGCTTTAATACAGTATCTAATGAACAACTAGAGTGCTAGCATTCTGAATGCATGGCAAATGTGTGACACATCTGAATGCCTTCTTGATGGAATCAAAGTAAAAAAATTAAAGCATTTCCTACTTAGGAGACAGCAGTAAATGAGGAAATTAGGAAACTTCATAACAAATAAGTCTCCCAAGATGGCCACCAGAGAAAAAAGAGCCCAAATGTAGCAGAAATATCACCCAGATGTAGCCCACATATAGCCCAATGACAGAAGTGTGCAAAACACTTTTTATTTTTAGTTTTTCTGCAGTTTTATATTGTGCAGACTGGTCAGGTATTGGAGCGTTACATCTTACTTGGACCCCTTATTGTGTATTTTGCACAAAGTACATGAGATTGATCTTGCGAAACATTGAACTTTACGATTCTGTTAAACTGAAGTTGCTCTGAACCGGGCTTTGTAACACCTGTTTTTGCCTACTGGTTTTATTTAATTCTCAAGGTTTGTATTAGGAAAGAGGATTTACTGATTTTATGTACATTTTTATGATCTATGTTTCTAAATCAGATCGAATTAAGTTTAATGAATTCTATGGCAGGACGGAGACGAGGATTATGCATATCTTTCCTCACTTTATTTGCATATCAGTTCAAAGAAAACATAACGCAACAATCATTAAAGAAAAGACTACACAACCCATGAACCATTAGTGGGGTAGTCTCCAAAGCAACTGTAGTCCAATCATATCACAGTCCATCGTATATAATATTGAGACGTCCCTTCCGCTTCCTCTTTCTCCACTGCTCATCAGTTAAGTGCATTCCGTACATTCTTGGCTTAATCTGACGTTGTTGCTTTTTGTGTAGCTGGTTCTTGTGATCGTTATTATCACTATTGCCTTGGTATTGTTTCATATTCCCTGTGCAACAGGCTCTTGCCCGAGCGCATTCTCCCCCTCGCAGTTTCTCGCGCTGTGCGCTCTGAGTACAGTGAGAGCCTGTCAGGCGAGTCTTGTCTGAGCGAGGCAGCCCTGTCGAGTGCTCCTGCTGTCAGTCAGTCAGTCAGTCAAATTTCTTTATTCGATTAATAAAAATCAAAAAAGGTGGACACATAATACATTTCATCATTACACGCACAGTACATCATCTATTAGTTGCAAATTTATAAAAAAGTTTCCACACACAAAAAAATCATACAGTCACATTTCATGTAATTAATACATATAAAAAGTATCTAAAAATTATTAAAAATTATAAAAAATCATATATGCTAAAGATGGTCAGATATTAGTTGGTGTAAACTATAAGTTTAGGCAATTCTTATTAATGCGAACTCCTGCGACTAAAAAATTTGCTACGTGAAATGTTACTCTTGCGCAAGGTAAAAGTTGCAAAAACATGAGTGCTGGCCTAACCTGTATAAAGCCTGCCTCACGCAAAATTGGTAGCAAATATTTTTTCCTAATCTCAGTGTAGTGATCACAGAACATGATAAAATGTAACGTGTCCTGGGTAGAGAAATGATCACAGTCACAGGGTTTTGCATTTTCTGGTATATCCCAATTAAGAACATGACCAAGCATTAGATGGATAAGGTTAAAACGAAATCTGATTAAAAGGAATCGATGAAATGGTCTGGTTACTGAGATAAGATACGGTTCGATGCCCGGGACAGTCATTAGCGTGTAGTTCTTTCTGCTCCTGCTGGTCTTTATGTGCATTTGGGTATCAGGACACTCCTTTGGTGTCCGCTTGATTCCCGACCAACCCTACCTTATTTTTTACACCGCTATGTAGTGATTTCCCCACACGGCTACATAAGTGACCAGCACCACTTGGTGGTGGTGATAATTGGTATTGCGCCTCAGTCTATTCTTATAATAGCTTCGGGGAAAGCCCAGCAATTGGAGCACCGGCGAGGGGGCTGCCTTAAGGATTTTAAGGGCATTTTGTTCTGTGCTCACACCCTCTGCTATCATGTCTTCTCCAGAAGACCATTTTTACTCCTCCTGCCAGGAAGTGGAGGAGGAATGGTCCACCAACTTCTCCCTCCAGCAGTGGACCAAGCCCTCTCTCTGGCTATTTCTAGGGTGCTGGCTCCTCTTAGGGGCCAGGTTGATAAGCTGATGACAACCATCCCTGGGGTGTTCAGTGACCCAGATCTGGTGGTGGCTAGTCCAAGTATCTCCCAGATGGGGAATAAAAGGGGCGTTAAGCCTAACATGGGGCACTTGGAGGGTTTGATAAACTTACGGAGACCTTCCTCAAGAGTGCGCGAACGCTAAAACATGCACCCTGCGGGGAGGAGGAGGAGCCCAGAGAAAATTGCGACGCTGTCACCACTATTGTAGACCCTGACGGCGGGTTTCCCTTATAGGGAGAGGGTATATCAGAGGACAATTTCTCCTCCGATGAGGATAAGGACTCTGGGCGTCCCTGGCGTCCAGAGTCCCACCCTTCTCAGTCCACAGTTGGGGACGAGGTCCACTCGGACATGTTCGAGCCTACCCATATTTACCATCCTAGGTCGGCGGAGTGAACCCCTGATGCCAAAGTGGTAGAGTATGTGGTGGGGAAAATCCATCAACCCCTTATTATTATTATTATTATTATTAAATTACACTTGTATAGCGCTATCTACCCGGAGGCCTCGTAGCGCTTATGACTGAAACTTTATTAGCGCGGGCTCAGGGCAGATCAGCATGATTTCGCATACAAGTGTGTTTTCAGGGCTTTCCTGAAGGAGAGATGATTAGTAGTTTCCCGGAGGGGTAAAGGGAGGGTATTCTAGAGCTTGGCCGCGGTGTATGAAAAAGAGCGACCGCCCCAGCGGGTTTTCCTGACTCTGATGGAGGTGGCCATGAAAGGGAGGCCACGAACAGGATGAGGGGAAAATGCCCCAGGCCCTCGCTGAAGGGGAAGGTGGCACACACACCTGAAAGTGATGAGAAACTATGTAGCTTTTTCTCCAAATATATGAGGGATCCCAAGAAAGGAATTGGTAGGTCTTAGGCGTGGTAGGGCCCTTGACCCAAATTATTCAATTTGCGGAGCGTTCAAAAGAGTCAGGATCTCCTTTGTCCACGGATATTGTGGCTGGTTGGGTGCACTACCCTAAACCCTAAAACACTACCCCCTCCACTACAAAAACACCACTGCACTACCCTAAACCCTAAAACACTATCCAAAGCATGATACCCTACACTACCCAAACATAACTGCACTACTCTAAACCCTAAAACACTACCACCAGCATGACTCCCTACACTACCCAAACACCACCTCACAACCCTAAATCTACCCCCAGCACAACCCCTTACCCTACACAACCACCACTGCACTACCCTACACCCTAAAACACTACCCCCGGCATGACCCCTACACTACACAAACACCACTGCACTACCCTAAACCCTAAATCTACCCCCAGCATGACCCCCTACACTACCAAAACACCACTGCACTACCCTAAACCCTAAAACACTACCCCCAGCACGACCCTCTTCACTACCTAAAGACTACTGCACTACCCTAAACCCTAAAACACTACCCCCAGCACAACCCCGTTCACTACCCAAACACAACTGCACTACCCTAAACCCCAAAACACTACTCCATCATGACCCCTACACTACCCAAACACCACTGCACAACCCTAAACCCTAAAACATGACCTCTACACCACACAAACACCACTGCACTACTCTAAACCCCAAAACACTAGAACCCAGCACGACCCCCTACAGTATACAAACACCACGGCACTACCGTAAGCCCAAAACACTACCCCAGCACTACCCCGTGCACTACCCAAACACCACTGCACTACCCTAAAGCCTAAAACACTACCCCCAGCATGACCCCCTACACTACACAAACACCACTGCACTACCTTAAACGCTAAAACACTATCCCCACCACAACCCCCTATACTACCCAAACACCACTGCACTACCCTAAACCCTAAACCCTAAAACATTACCCCCAGCACAAACCCCTACACTACATAAACACCACTGGACTACCCTAAGCTCAGAACAACTTCCTACACTACCCAGCATGACCTCTCACACTACACAAACACCCCTGCACTACCCTAAACCCTAAAACACTACCCCCAGCGTGAACCCTTACACTACACTAACACCACTGCATTACCCTAAACCCTTAAACATTATCCCCAGCACGACTCACTACACTACACAAACACCACTGTTCTACCCTAAACCCTAAAACATTACCCCCAGCACGAATCCCTACACTACACAAACTCCACTGGACTACCCTAAACTCAGAACAACTTCCTACACTACCCAAACACCACTGCACTACACTAAACCATAAATCTACCCCCAGCATGACCTCTCACACTACACAACACCCCTGCACTACCATAAACCCTAAAACACTACCCCCAGCATGACCCCTTACACTACACAAACACCACTGCATTACCCTAAACCCTTAAACATTATCCCCAGCACAACTCACTACACTACACAAACACCACTGTACTACCCTAAACACTATCCCAGCACAAATCCCTACACTACCTAAACACCACTGCACTACACTAAACCGTAAATCTACCCCCAGCATGACCTCCCACACTACACAAATACCACTGCACTACACTAAACCCTAAATCTACCCCCAGCATGACCCCCCACACTACACAAATACCACTGCACTACCCTAAACCCTAAAACACTACTACCAGCATGACCCCCTAGACTACCCAAACACCACTGCACTACCCTATACCCTAAAACACGACCCCCTACATTACACAAACATGACTGCACTACTCTAAACCCTAAAACACTTCCCACAGGATGACCCCATACACTACACAAACACCATTGCACTACCTTAAACCCTAACATCCTGCCCTCTACACTACACAAACCCCACTGCACTACACTAAACCCTAAAACACGACCCCCTACACTACATAAACATGACTGCACTACTCTAAACCCTAAAACACTACCCACAGGATGACCCCCTACACTACACAATCACCATTGCACTACCTTAAACCCTAAAATCCTACCCCCTACACTACACAAACACCACTGCACTACCCTAAACCCCCTACACTATACAAACACCACTGCACTACTCTAAACCCTAAAACACTGCCCCAGCACTATCCCTACACTACTCAAGCACCACTGCACTAACATAAACCCTAAAATACTACCCCCAGCACAACCCCCTACACTCTATAAACATCACTGCACTACCCTAAACCCAAAAACACTACTCCCTACACCATGCAAACACCACTGCACTACCATAAACCCTAAATTTACCCCCAGCATGACCCCCTATACTACCCAAACACCTCTGCCCTACCCTAAACCATAAAACACTACCCCAGCACAACCTCCTACACTACACAAACACCACTGTACTACCCTAAACCCTAAAACACTACTACCAGCATGACCCCCTACCCTAATCAAACACCACTGGACTACCCTAAACCCCAGAAAAGAACCCCCCACCCCATGCCCAATCCCCCTTACCTCTCACTCCTTGTGGTTCCTCTCTCCTCATGGTTCCTGCTTCATGTCCAAGAAACCGTATGGTGTATGCTGCGCTTTAGAAATGTTTTAAATTAGAAATTAGAAATTAGAATGTCGTCTCTGAGGGGCTGTGCACGTCATTGTGGGGAAATGGAATAGCCTCTGTTTCCTTACAACGACGTGAATCGTCTACATGTTTTTTTAGAAAAACGCATGGTCATTTACCATACATACCTTTACAACAAAATCAGTTCGCGATGTACAGCGCATGCGTGGTAATGCATGCATTGTAATGGTATCGCGAAGTAAAAAAGTCATTGTAACGGCTGTTTACTGTTCTTCAGCGAGATATGTATTTGATTAATTAGGAGGAAGGAATGTGTTTTTTTTACCGAAAAGTGGATTCCCAGCTGTTGTATTGTGAAAGTGTCTGCGTGGCCTGGTTTCACTTACGGTGAGAGAGTGGAAGAGTCTGTTTGGATCTAAAGAAGTTCTGTTGTTGAACGGGGCTGGCACGACTCATCATCAGAAAACATAGCGAATGGAAAGCATCCTCCCTGAAGTGTGGAGCAGTGCTATGAGAGGTCAACGAGTGTGCGTCCGACCGCAATATGACCATACTGCGTGACCCATGTGCCACCTCCAGGGTACGGGAGGCAGAAGCAGCCTCACAGGTCCTTTTGATGACCATTGTAGTACTAATTCTACATTTTGGTACTGGGGCATTTTAACTTCGTTGTTCCTGCCAAATACAAAGTGAGGATCCTGTGTTATTCAGTGCCCTCATTAACTTTTTTGTGGGTTGTGGTGCTTGTCACTTCGCGGCCCCGCCGGTGCACACGACTGGGCACCCCACCTCGTGTGCCTTCTGCAGGGCCTCTGCCCTCGGATCACTGGTTTCGGTTTCTGGAGTGTCAACATAACTATTTGTTCCCAAAGGACTAGCCTGAACACTTAGGTGAAAATCCCCTGCACCAGCATTCCATGGAAATTCTTTCCTAGCTCTCCCACGTCGACAAGGACGTCATAATAGCACGGCTCTGCTCATGACACCAAATTACGTCATTGGAGCCATAAGAGGATCTTGTCGTGTGCTGCTCACATCAGTTCCACACATTTTTTACATGCCACCAAGGCAAACAGGCGGACCGAGACATTTTCACATGTATCCATAGTATAATAAATATATATATATTCACTGAAAAAGCCATAGGTTTCAGGCACTTTATAGTTAGAAATTAGCATTTAAAAAACCTTAGAAATTCACTGAAAAAACCATAGGCTTCAGGGGCGTTATAGTTAGTTGGACATTTCACTCATACAAAACCATAGAAATTCCCCCGTTATAGTTAGTTCAGCTAACTATACCTTGCGTGCTCGCAATGCACTGCTGATGACGTCACATATTAGATCACTCATGACATGGTCAGTGACGTCACTCATGACATCACTGATGACATCTCAAATGACATCACTAATGACATCATCCAGTGAATGTGTGTTTTTCTGAAAATTAAATATGTTTGATATATGTATATCTCAAGGTCGATGGAAGAATAAATGGGTATATAAATGTCTAAATGGATGATTTTTTTGTAAAATTGATTGTATAACTGACAGATTAAGTGTATCTTAGTGATGCCATGTGTGCAGGACTACAGGATGTATGAGTGCCTGTTTGGTTGTGTTAGTAAGTGAATGACTGTCTCAATAGGGTCTTTATGAGTAACTACAAATGTTTTAAACTAGTATATGTGAGTATTGGTGTATATAAGTGAGTATACGTGAGAGTGAGAGATTGGAAGAGTTCCTGTACAAATAAGTAGGTGTTTCTATAAATGATTGTTTAACAGAGTAAGTATGTGTACGTTTCTGTAGAAGTAAGTGTGGTAGTGTGTGTATAACTGTATATTACCTGGTTTGCATTGCCCTTGCACCATGCAACATGGTTCAAGAGTGACTCAAACCTTAAGTTAGAGTTTTAAAGGCACACAAAGCCACTTTGCATGGCTTTGAGTGGCTCTAAAACTCTGTAGTAACCCAACACAGCACAAATTGCATTACTCTGCCCTGTGCAGGCATTCCCTGGGCATTCTGTGGATGTTCCCATGCAGCGCTCGTGGTTTTTAGTGCATTGCCAGATTTACAAAACCTTGTTAATCTGGTAGTGTGCCAAAAAGAAGACATGCCTCCCCAAGAGTGGGGTATTGGGGAGAAATATCTTTATTTCTCCTTGTTACTTCCACTTTCTGTGTGTGCTGCTTTCTGGAGCACACATAACAAGAGGAAAATGCCTCTCAGGGTTGTTTTTGTGCAGGAAGGTGTCCCTTCCTGCACAAAACCATCAAACAATCCTGCTTGCAATGCAGGCATCCTTGCACCATGTTGCAAGGATGCCTGCATTGGTGTTGGGCTGCCAAAAGGGCGGTAGCGCAGGGAGAAAAGTCAGGGATGTGCCATATGCCTTAAATATGGTGCTTTCCTGCCCTTTCGCAGTGACACAGTGCAGCAAAGTAAGTTGACTTGCTGTGCTGTACTGCATCACTATTTCATAACTATGCCCTCCATTCATCACTTTGCAGGAGTCACTCTAGCATTGGTAAGTGACTGTGAGTTTAATATAATAATCATGGCCTTCAATTTTAGCAATGTTTTCCACTAATGAAGGGTAGGGGCTGCATAAATCGGTCAGATGTGTTATATAATCAAAACAACTGACTGAAAAAACTCACAAATATTAAAGTGAGGTTTTGGTTAGCTTTGTTTAATGTAATTTTAAAAGCTTAACTGTGATGAACTGACAATTGTATTTCTGATGTACTAGTCCATCTAAGAACCCTGCTATGATGCCCGCCCCCATGATGAGATTGTTATTGTGTTACAACATTGAAAAACAAAAGCTTTACATGGTTGTGCCTTCACAAAGGGAAGTGCGTGGTTTACCAGTCTTCCAGCCCCTTTTTCAAAGATCTGAGGCAAGTGGTGGAGGGTTGGAATAGCAAATGACCATATCCTAGAGGGAAGAAGCCGAATGAGGATGGCACAAACAATGCTGCTGTCAGAGTCATTTCTACTGGCGGGTCTGCATACCCAGCACATGCCCATAGCTAACAGGAGAACCATTACAGTTGCCTCACTAAATTTTAATGGACTAGGTAACTGTATGGTATCTAAAAACAAGTGAACTGCGGTATGGGGAAGGTTAATAACCCCTCGCCGTGTAGAATTGGGTCGACATGTTTCTGCCTAGTGTCACCAGTGGTATATGGCATTCATCAGGACCTATCTGTATATTTATAAAGGGGTCCACTCTTACCAACAATGTGGTTAAAAAACCAAAGGTGGGGTGACCTTTGTCACTCTCCACTACCTAGGGGCCCTTGGTACCCTGTGAAAGAAAAAGAAAAAGAAAAGCACAAAACAACCATCAGGACTTTAGGTTATTCATGTAAAAACAAGAACCGTTCCACACATTTTAAGCACGCATGGTTAGGTGTGTAACACGTATCTGTCATACGTGAGCACACAAGTGATAAAAACAAGGGGGGAGAGATAACTCCCACGTCTTACCCACATCCTTCACCCTACGTGCTTCATGGGATGGGGAATAAAGGGAAAGCCCCTGTAGTCAAACCCTGGAAAGTTAAGCACAGGTAGCCATGTTAGGTAACAAGAATCTTTAAGGTAGGTCAAACACGGACGGTGTTCCCTTCTAAACATGCATTCATCATCCATCCTCACAAAGTTGCCTTACTTCATCAAGGCGCGCTTTCCGTGGGATCACTGAGCAGTAATCAGCTCTCCTCCCTGGCGATGAATGAACCTGGTGGAGTGAACAGTATAAGTAGTGTACTTACTTGGTGGGACTATCGGCAGGGGCGGGCAGTAATCACTAATTGAAACCACCTGTGTGATTTCCGGTGTCTCTGCGAGCGCCAGTTATTATTTATTCAAAAACTGACTGGCTTTCGTCCAAGTTGTCGCTCCGATGTGCGTAGATATCCGGTGTCAGATGCGGCGTTTGTGTAGATTGCCTGGTGTGTGCCTGATTCTAGGTGGGCCTAACTGATCATGAGTGCGTATTGACCAGGAATTGGGCGCCTATTCAGAATGCGTGCATGTCCAGTGTCCCAACCGGAAGTCAGGCACGAAACTCACCTTTAGTTTGGAGACGTGCTCGGGGTATGAGCATATTCTCTGCCGCGATTCTTAGTGTATCCCTGATGTTAATGGGACATATCTAGTTTATGAATACAGTGATGTGCTGAGTCAATGCGTGTGTATACCAAGCAAAACAAAGAAGAAATGTATTTGAGCCAATTGCCTGTTCGAATGTTATGGAAGGTGTCCCATTTTTTTGTGGTGCATTAATAACGTGATGGTCACACGAAAATACCCTCCACAGAAAGTCAGTTCAGGTAGTGAAAAGGTATAGTAGTAACTTTACGTCCCATAGGGTTTCATATTTAGGTTTAGGTGTTCTCCTTATTTTGATATTTTTCATAATTCTGCATATTGTAGCATTTTTCTTTTTATTAGAGTGTAGACTGCTGAAATAGCTGATCTGTAGCAAATAATTGATCTGTAAGTAAGCCCTCTCTCATATTGTTCAACTAAAAAGTTTGCTACATGTACAATAGGAGCATCCACGGAATCCAGGATCCTCTCCGGGCACGAGCATACCCAAGTTCTCCAGATGCTATTGCATCTAGTGGGTTCCAGGAGCCCATGACTCTTGGAGGAGTGTAGCAGCTTGTCTCAATAGATCTGTGATTTCATTAGATTTCCTGACACTTTCCGGGCAAGACGGTTCAAAGTCCATGTCTGGACTAGGGGGTGTTCCCTTCCATCTATGTCTCTTAAAAGGCCTTCTGCGGGTGGAAGAAGAAAGGGTATTTAGCAGGCTAATTCCAAGCTCATCGGAATGATGCCTGGGAGGGCGCAGAAGGGCATTGACTCCTTGAGCACTGGGGTCTGGCATCTAGCTGAAATATTTGTGCAGTTGGAATGTCAGTTAGCTTGCAAAATGATCTACTTTCAGAGGGCCCCAGAACTGATTTAAAGTTCTGAAGGCTTTCACGTTGAGTTTCCAGTTGCTGTGGTCTAGGAGGAATCTTAAAATCCAGTCAGAAGTGATGATGCTTTTTCCTGGTAAGTATGCTGCCTTTAGGGCTATCTTGTGTTCTAGAAGAACATCCAGAGTTTTTTTTGCTAGAATTGATAGGTTTGAGGATTTTGTACCACATAAGCAATTTATTCATGCCACAGCTGATATGTTGTCCATTTTTAGAATAACCAATCTGCCTTGTAGGGATTGTTTAAAGCTTATCAGAGCGTAAAGGCCAGTAGTTACCTTTAGGTAGTTTATGTGGTGTGTGCTCTTTGTATAGTACCATAGACCTCCCATTATCTGGTTTTGTAAGCACGTTCCCCAGTTTTGAAGGCGCGCATCTGACTCTAGAATGAATTCTGAGGAGTTTCCTGGAACAGCAAAGCCATTTTTGGAAACGCCTCAGAATTCAGCTAATGCAACCTCACCCACAAACATCAAACATCAAAAACTTTGTGTCGGGCATTTGTATCCCAATATGACCATACAATGTCATGCAGTCAATTTTCAGCCACAATAGTAAAGCAGTAACATATAATAATATATAATTTATAAGCTGGTACATGGTACTATTATCTCACTCTCACAACCAAACGTTGCTCCCCATTAAACTCAATAAACAGTAACATAAACAATATCCTTATATGAACCCTAACTAATGCAGAACTATACTGCATCAGACTGCTGGCAACATCACATCTACAGTTTAGTGCTCCAGAAAATATTGTGTCATCCAACCGCATTCTCTATGAGGGAACCTGTAAAGAAAAAGAGAGCTCATTCAACTGTGACTCTATAGAATCAGATGTATTAAGAAATAAAAATACTTAGTCGAAAAGTTCATCACCATTTAGACACTTGCCAAATCCAATATACATTATTATAGGAATATCGTATTATTTAGCATCTGACTGTTAATGTTATATCTAAGTTGACCTCTATGCTTCTAGCAGAGGCAGCAAGCACCCTATCGGATCCCTGATTAGAAATCTGCGAGCAAGGGTTCCTTGTTTGTGCGCTGTCCGTGCACTGAGGCCCCTATATCCAGACAGTCTCAGGACATCTGCAGGGAGGTGAAAACGTGTAGCTTTTCTCTGCTGAACATACATTTTGTGAGAAAAGGCAGCATATAGTTAAGCCCTACTGTTCACAATTTCCATTTCACTGCTTCAAAAGATGTTCTGTCTTGTTCGCACATATGGTGTAGTCTAAGAAGATATGAATCATGAGGCCCTGAAATTCTACCACAGCACTGCACCAGGACCACAGAAGAATGGCGTCCCTGTCACTGGTTTCAAGAACCCAGCTATAATAGTCCTCGGTGGGCCCCAGATCTTGGAGGGGGTACCAGTGCCATATGTGCTTTCTACTGAAAAATATTTTGGAGATGCCTTTAGGTTTTAAAGTCTGCGGGATCCAGTCCTCTAAAAATAATTCCACCAAGGGTTCCTTCGCCCACTACAGTAAAACAAGGAATTGAAATCATTATGTCTTGATCTACCATCTGCCTCTTTGATACTTTCATGTACAACTCTCATTTGTTCCTGTAGTTTAACATGGTGCATATTTCCCCTAAACATTTGCCTGTAGGGTCTCAACTGAATCCTCTGTTGCCATGGTTCTCGCTGACACTGTACGGAGGTTGATTCTGAAGAAGCAGATAAACTGCTGGATCCTTCTAATTGACACATAAAACTGATTTTGACACTTTTGAGAGGGAATTGACAAAGGTGTACCAATTGTGCCTTAAAACAAAATTGAAGATTTATGGAAAAAAATCATGGAAGGACTTAGGGGCATATTACCAAGCAGGGTGATGGCAATTATCGCCGCTTTAGCGGACGTTTTCGGCCACTAAGCGGCGATAATTCTATCGCTCTATTAGCAAGCTATCGCTAACAGCAGTTAGCGACAGCTTTAGGCGATAGCGAGCGGTTTGGGTCCCGCTTTGCATGTCAGGGATATTTATCGCTAATGACATGCAAAGTGGGCATACCCAACCTGTTAGCGACTGAAAGCAGTCGCTAACGTCGCTATGGCCTATTAGCAAGGCAGGCGTAGCGATGGAAATATTCCCGCTATCGCCAAAAACTAACGCCTGCTCTGACCAGTTCTTAGCCATGTTATCCAATGGGAGCTGGATAACATGGCTAAGAGCATTTTGTCGCTAATGCCTGAATATCACTGTATTCTCAGCGATATTCACGCTATCGCCGGAAAATGTATCGCTTTGGAGATAAACGTTGCTAATAGCACGTTATCTCAGCGATAATTTCCGGCGATGCCTAGCGATAAAAAATTCATTGCTAAGCGTAGTTAGCGATAAATATTGCTAATTGTTGGTAATATGCCCCTTAGTTACTGCATCATAAAAGCATGAGAGAAGAAGAGCAGGTTAGATAAAACCATTCATTTGAATAACATAGGTTTGTGATTTACTAAATTGTGTTAGTATGTTTAACATGCAGTAGAAAAATTAAAGTGATGACTCACGTATTATAAAAGATTCATAAATCATCTACATTAAATTACAATGTGTGATGAGTTAAAGAAACTAATGTAATTTAGATGACATTATGGGTGTATTTTAGGAGTCTCACATTAAAACTCCCTGTTTTGCATATGTGAAAATGTGAACCAATTGATGAAAGAGAAAAGGATGCTGCACATTTATAAAACGATTAAATGTTTTGAAAGTTTCAGAGAATAATTTTCATATATGTACAAATGAGAATTTCCAGAAACGATAATTATATTCTGTTTTGAAATACACATTTTTTTTACTTTGAAAATGTAGTAATATGTCATAGTTACACATGCTAATTACAATGAGACTAAATTGTGCTATAAGTGCAACTGAGTTTAAAGAAATATAAATGGATCTCAATACTCCAGATTGAAATGTATATTTCCGTTATTTTATATTTTATATTTTATGGACTGATTTTAGTTTAGGCCTGCATTTTCCCTACTTGCTTGCATTTCATTCTCATGGAAAAGGATTTGTAGACTTACAATGTGGAATTAAACCAAGCTTCATAGAGAAACTTCCCATGTGCATACTAGGACTACTTGCAACCTTTTTGTTACTTTAGGAACATCTGCTGTGCGAAACTCACGCATGTGTTTCTGCAAAAGGACCATTGTTAACTCATGTACACCGAATGGTTTGATGGCTTATATGATAGTCACGACCTTTCCTTTTTGCTATAAAATGTATCTTCTTAATGCTGCATGACAATCATCCTATCCGAACTGACAAATGGAAGGAGCGGTCTGACAAGGTGAGGTGACCCAGGAGGTGTCACCCCAGAACTTGCGGATTAATATACACTGTGCGACAAAGCTATATGAGTCAGAGTGGTTGGACCTTTGTATTTTTCCTTTGGAGATGTTGCTCTTTTGCAGACTGAGATACATCATTCACTCCTTGCGGATTCTATCGGGTGATGCATACACTGTCTGGGCTATTCCTGGACTTCTTTCCTTCGTGGGACAGATCCATTGAGCTGAGATGGTTCCTGAAGTTTTCTAGGACTTTGGTAATTGATGGCCCATGAAAGAATACATTTTATTATTCTGCACTCCTAGCAGAAATAAATGCCTGATATGGATATATTCTTCTTAAATTTACTGGTAAAAAACATTCCTCAAACCCTGTTTCTGTCTCTCATCTTCAATTATTGATTGTGCATTCCCATTGAGTATTAATGAGGGGCAAGAATCTAAATATAGAGATCTAATGATTAATATTCTGCACAGCTCTGAGTTATTGGTTTGTATGATTTTAGTCTGACTGAATTTCTTCAGGAGATTTGGTCTACTTGTGATCATTCTGTATAGGTATAACATAGTGTTTAGGGTTATATATATGAATATAATTATTAACTTGTAAGACACTTATTTAATTCCTGGTCTTCATTGGATAACTGGATTGGATCCCCTATATCCGACCCCTCTCTGCACATTTCAAGAGGCATCAGAGGACCAACTAAATGGAGCCTGAAGTGTAGTGTTAGGAGACAAGGTGAGAAAAGGTAAATGGGCCCAGTGGTGCTACAAAAGTTCTCAGCAGTCATTACCACTACCAGTGAATCCATCTTCAATTCTAATTATTTGCAGGAATCCATAAATGCTTGTGGTACGTCTGCAGGGGAGGGATTCAGGCTCACACCTTTCCGAACCTCCATTGACACAGATGTCTGCATCGCCTATGCAGTTATGGCCATAGTGTACAGCACTATTGGTAGTGGCCTGTATGGGTGATGCACCGTTACATCGCAACTTTTACAACGGGAGTCTTTTACAACGGAACTTTTACAACGCAGGATCCATTACATCGGATGCCATTACAACGCATGGCATTACATAGCAGATGCTATTACAACGCATGGCATTACATCGTAAGTATAGGTAAGTATTTTTTTTTTAATTTTATTAATATTAATTATAATTAAATATATTTATTTATGTTTTTTAATATTATTAATTTATTATTTATTATATTAATTAAAGTAATTTTTAAAATAAGTACAGGTGTACAGGGGTGTTTTTAGGTTTCAGGGTAGGGTTTGGGTTTTGGGGTACAGGGGTGTTTTTAGGTTTCAGGGTAGGGTTTGGGTTTTGGGGTACAGGGGTGTTTTTAGGTTTCAGGGTAGGGTTTGGGTTTTGGGGTACAGGGGTGTTTTTAGGTTTCAGGGCAGGGCTTGGGTTTTGGGGTACAGGGGTGTTTTTAGGTTTCAGGGCAGGGTTTGGGTTTTGGGGTACAGGAGTGTTTTTAGGTTTCAGGGCAGGGTTTGGGTTTTGGGGTACAGGGGTGTTTTTAGGTTTCAGGGCAGGGTTTGGGTTTTGGGGTACAGGGGTGTTTTTAGGTTTCAGGGCAGGGTTTGGGTTTTGGGGTACAGGGGTGTTTTTAGGTTTCAGGGCAGGGTTTGGGTTTTGGGGTACAGGGGTGTTTTTTGGTTTCAGGGCAGGGTTTGGGTTTTGGGGTACAGGGGTGTTTTTTGGTTTCAGGGTAGGGTTTGGGTTTTGGGGTACAGGGGTGTTTTTAGGTTTCAGGGCAGGGTTTGGGTTTTGGGGTACAGGGGTGTTTTTAGGTTAAATTAAATTAATTATATTATATTAATTACATTTCTTAATTAAAATAATTAAATTAAATAAATTATTTTAATTAATTTAATTTAATTTCAATTAAAAAAATATTTACATTAAATTAATTTCATTATATTAATTAAATAAAATTAATTACAATTTTTATTAAAATTAATTTAAATAAATAGATTTAAATTAATTAAATTAACTTAATTACATTTTTTATACTTACCTATACTTACGATGTAATGCCATGCGTTGTAATAGCATCTGCTATGTAATGCCATGCGTTGTAATGGCATCCGATGTAATGGATCCTGCGTTGTAAAAATTCCGATGTAACGGAATGCGTTGTAAAAAACCGCGATGTAGTGACACCAATCCCTAGGATCTTGTTGGTTTGCATGTTCTTTCCAGTTTTATCCCTCACCATGGTCAAGATGATGTGGCCTTCTATTTCCAGCCTACCACAGGGAGAGACACTTCAGTTGCAAACCAGGACACAGTTCCGTTGAGGGGCCCTCTATACCCCTCTCCCAGCCCTGAGCTGTGATTTCCACAGGTAATAAATTCAGAGAAAGGTTCAATTACCAGATTTTCCAGTGGGTCATCGAAGGGAGGCCTGCCCAGCATTAGTCATGTCTTTCTCTCTCAGAGTGTCATGGCCCCAGTCACAATATAGGCAGCCGGCCCCCCCCATGCCTCAGGCCACCTCCAGCAGTCTTCACTCTCCTAATACCTTCTCTTCCCCATGAGGCAACACCAGCTCATTGACCAGCCTTGTCCAGGTAAGCCCAGCATTCAAGCAAGACCACCGGCCGATCCTACAGCTAAGGTGGAGTCCACCATAATTCAAAGGTGCCTGAGTGACCAGCAGGATTGTTTTTCTGGAGAAGGGAAAACTTCATGGAAAATAAAAAATTAAAGGAGGAATTTTCCTCTGTCTACGTGTGCTATTAAATGTACATAGAAAGAGGAACTAAAAAGGAGATAAAAAGATTTTTCTTTTTGTTACGCCATCCTCTGTGAGGTATACCAATTTGACAGAATCCCAGGTTGACAAACCTTTTTATATCTTGAATTGTGTCATGAAACACCCATGCTCCACTCATGGAACTTCTTCCAGCTTGAAATGTAAATCTAATCTAGTCTTTGTAAATCTAACTAAAGCCTTTGAATTATATTTGCATATGTATATGGATCAAATGACATTTATTTGCTTCTTTTTGCTATGGAATGTACTAATATTTATGTTTTCTATAGATTTTGTATATCAATCTTATCACAGCAATAGAACTACAGTGAGGTTCACGTGCTGCTGTATTTGAACTGAGAGTCTTCATAAAAGTTACAACTGACTGCATCTTGAATCATTACCAGTGCCCATGTGTGAATTGATCTACGCTCATTGCACTTATACAAGATTTCTCTTTCTTTATACATAAAAATAAATCTTTTGATACAGGTGGAAATGTGCAGATTTTTTCCAAATTCATAATCACAATTCTATAAAAGACACGGTCACTTACAATATTTTTGCTTTGTATTATATGGGTGTATTTTTAAAATACTTCAGAATCCTTTCCTGAATAAAATAACAAATAGATAATGCATGACTAAGAAGTAATTGTAGTGAATCAAATTGTTGGATATGCCCCGAAGAAAACGAAAATTGGACAAATGAGAAGCTAATTCAACTGCATAGATCGACAGCAAAGCAATTATCAATACGAAACTGTTTCTCAGATAGTTTACTTTCACATAAAAAACGTTTGCTTTTAATCTTATGTGTATGTGTAAGTACAATTAAACGCCGTAGAATGTGTGGGTGGCGTCTAATTACCTAGAGCTTGCAGAAAGCAATAGTATTTTTTCTGATTAGAAAAGTTCAGGTTTCTTCTGGGATGGCTTATGCATGCATTGGACATTGAGTTACACTCCTGTGCTTTCCATTGTTCAACAGCTAAGCCCATCACAGAGGTATTTGCTATTTTCTATAATAATTACCTCTTCAGGGCAAATGTATCAATAATGCTGTCTGGCGTCTCCAGGCTGAGCTCGCTTCCAGTCATTGTACTCCGCGTTTTTTACTGATGTTTGACTTTGAAAGATCCCGTGTAAGGTAGTAAGTAGATAAATGACTCATTACATTCGACTTCAGATGATGCCAGAATTGACGAACAGCTGCTCCTAGAAGACACGCTCCATTAGAATTCTATTTTTAAATCTTTTGATGATAGCCTTTAGCGAAGGGACATCCATGTGTGTGTCTAATCTGAAGTCGAAAATCTTCTCAGCTTCTTTTAGAGATCATAGTGCATGCAGTTGATAAACAAAGTAAAATGTAAAACAAAAACGGTCATTTTACTTTCTTTACAAGTGTTCTTCAGAGTAGACATTGGATAAATACGTTTCTGATTCCCTTTATTTTCACTAGGAACATTTGCCTGAAGATTTTATCTATGACGTTTTGCAAAGCGTACTACGAAACGGTCTTCAATCTCCCTTGTATACAAACTAAAGGAAAATATTAGCTAGCGATAAAGGAGTGTATCCATAATCTCTCCTGGTGACTTAACACAGACGGGTTAGTGGTAAATCGCGAGAGTAAAGTGATTTTTCTCGTAACTGGTGTTTATGCTGTTTTATTTATTGAGCAATGATACATATGTCTCCATTACAACCAATACGGAATCATTTCCAGAATGACTTTCATGTGAATAAAAATCTCATAAGTCACTGGTGCCATTTGGAAGAGGGAACATGTTCGTGATACCCAAAGTATGTAGATGCCATGATAACGTACTAAATATCATGCACTTAATGATAATGATTGTGCCATTATTTCCAGCTCTGACCAAAAGGCACAACGGAAGAGCTTTTCCGTAGCTATTCTATAATTTACTGTTTTTAAATTAATCAGATCAAATCAAGAGAAACAACCCCACCTCGATATAGAAGAAATCGAATAATAGATGACTGTAAATAAGGGGGAAGTTATTCACTGAGGGGTTCTGAGGGACATACAATTGACACTGAGAGCAACGCTGAAGTTGTTTACGATGTCACTCAGAACTTTGAAGTGGACTTGGCCCTTGTTGCAGGGTCATCGCTGAACATTTTGCCTTCCTCCTGGTATTTTTTCTGATCTGGTGTTGGTGGTTTTTAGGACTCTGGGCACTTTATCACTGCTGTCCAGTGGAAAGTGCATGTGCTCTCTATGATAAACGTGGTAAGATTGGTCTACACCTGTTTGGCGTATTCAATTTACCTATCAGTTCCTTGTAAAGTGGTGTCTCAGATAACCAGGGCCAGTAAATTAAATGTTACTGGTGGGCTTGCAGTGCTGATTGCACCACCCACCAAAGTAGCCTTTCAAACCTGTCTCAGGCCTCTGCCATTGCAGGGCCAGCGCGCACAGTTTACTGCCGCTGTGACGTGGCACATGAAGTGGGTGCCACAGCTGTGACTTCCCTTTTACTACATATCAGTCACTCCTAATGTAGGCCCCAGCTAACCGTATGGGCAGGGTGTGCTGTAGGTAAAAAGATTCAAGCTAGTCTGGCTGATGAAGGGTGATGCCCTGAAACCGGTTCCAGGATGCTTGTTTCCAGTCCAGGGAGGACCTGGCTTGGGAAGTCGGCCTGGACTGTTCCCACAAGGAACAGGGCCAAGACTGATTTGTATATGGTTTGATCCAAACTGGGGTGGTGTGGTGAGTAAAGGAATGATGGATTTAACCCAGATCCTACTGACTGGGAGTGAATGTTTGCATTGTTCAGCATTCCGTCCATCAATTGGTTCCTTTGCATAGGTAAAAGGTAGAACATGTGCCTTAACTGTGTGTCATGTCCTGGTAGTGACAACCAGACATTTTGGTTTCTCACTACTGTGAGGATACCTCCTCATAAGAATGCATGGCATTTGAATCTCCACCCGAGGACCGGAGATTGCGGGATCTCATGCAGAATGTCCTACCCAGTGGAGGCTTTTCACTGAGGGAGAAGCCCTGATATGTGTGTCAGTGGTAATTCCTCATATGAGAGGAGTAGCGTGATCAAGTTTGGTATGTTTCGAATAGTGGTAATAAATGCTGCGTAATTGTGTGCGCAGATTTATTATCACTATTTTAGAACTGCCACTTTTAGAAGTAGGCATTTCTGTGTGCTATGTGTCTTTGTGCCTGACTGATGGGTATTGCATGTCTGGTTCTGGAGTGACAGGGGCTGGGCAGGTGCAGTGGCTCCAGAGGGGCCAGGTGAGTCATTGCTAGGCTGCATAGGCCCATCTGCATTTGTAGTGGTGGGAGAAGTAGCACCTGGGCCTGAATAGGACAGACCCTGTCTCACACAATGCATGCTCCGCCCCCCTGTGGTATGTTTAGGGCAGGACCTACACTGACAAAAGAGGGTGTTGTGCACATGTGTAGGTGCCACAAAAACTGGTTTAGACCGGACACAGAGCCATGTGCCAGGGGGAGAACAAAGACATTACTGGTATAAATATTGAGGCTGTGAACCCACGAAAAGGGTGCTGTTGGTGCTTACTTGGGGCTGAAGGATGGCGGGCGCCAGGAGGAACTGCAACAAAGGACTCCCTCCCTGCTGCAGGGCCCTGTGAGCTGGCCTGCCTGGGCCCACCGCTACCCTTTGTGACCTGGAACTCAGCTTGAGATGAGCACTGGATTTTCCCCTGCTTTCTTGGAGCTGATTGCCATTATGGTACGTAACGTGGCCGGCGCGAGAAGAAGTGCTGCCAGGTCCTTGTGTCTGGTGGAGCGCAGGACAAGTGCTGTGAATCTCCCTTCATCAATCATGTTAAGCTCTGGAAGAATGGGAAGGGATAACTGAGGGAAAGAAGTGCTCTCCCTCTCCCTGCGGCTGGTTGCCGTGGTGAGAGAACTGCCCGAAACCTAATGGAGACTCTGCTCCGTAGTCCGAGTCCGACAAAGGGACAGGGAGCCAGGCAGTTGTTGCCTGACTCTGGGCGGGGCGTCACGTCCCGGGAGAGGAAGCCAGGCAGACGAGGCCTGATTTTTGGCGGGGCTCTAACCCAGGAAGCGGAAAGCCACGTGTGTTTCCGGCATTTGAATCTCCACCCGAGGACTGAAGATTGCGGGATCTCATGCTGGAGGTCCTACCCAGTGGAGTCTTTTCACTGAGGGAGAAGCCCAACAAAGTTGCAACCTGCGGGGAGGACCAAGCGAGGCCTCTCCGCTGACTAGGCAAAATCAGTGGCATGAAGATTTCCTTTGAGGGGGAAACCCGGGCGGCAGCACCTGCCCGATTACATGCCTACACTGCACCAGGGAAATTCTTCGAAGCCATGGTGAGTTGCACCCCCGACCCCTTTACATTGTGCTTTGTTTTGGTTGCACCGGCAACTAGAGGGGCCAGTTGGAGGACTCGTGATAGACGGGTCTCTCCACCAGCCATGGCCGCTCGGGCTGCAGTCTGCTCGTGTGGCCGCGAGCTGCACCTTTGCCTGCTGTTGTGGGGGCATTTTTTTTTACTCATGTCATGGGGGAAAACCTTGACGGAGGCCCCCACTGCATGGAATACAGAGCACCCTAACAGTGTGGTACTCTCCAGGATAGGCTGGCAGCACCCTGGGCCCAGAGTGGTGGCCAAGAAAGTACAGCAATCCCCATGGTATACCTAATGGTTCCAGGATTATCGGGCCTTGTGTGGCTTACAAGTACAAGCCGGTGCGCTCCTTGCGTTTTTGATCATCGCCCAGTGGCCTGGTAATTACGTACTCCTGGGACTGTGTTCTAAGTGGTACCCTGCTGCCAGTTAGCGGAGGTTGCCTGATGCACAAGTGTGGTGCCCTGGTTATGGGGAGACCCCGGTGCTATTGTGATTATGTATGCCTAAAATGCTCTACATAACATATTTATGCTAATTGCAAGGTTACCAGTAGTTACTGGTTGTTTTCACTAATTCTGTGATGTTATGGTGATGACAGTGGCCTGATTGGCCCTATAATGTGTATAATCCCCTGTAAAGTAATACCTAGTGCCAGTTGGCACAGTGTATAGATATGATTACACTCTAATGTTTTTTATGAGTAATACAAAGGCTATTTTTGATATAACCTTGGGTGGAGTTTCTTTTGTGGTGTGCCTATTGTGTCGCTGCTGTGTGAGTGTATTGCGCAAACGCTTTACACATTGCCTCTGGGATAACCCTGACTGCTCGTGCCAAGCTACCAAGGGGGTGAGCAGGGGTTATCTACAGCGTGTAACTCCCTTGCCCTGACTAGAGAGGTGGTTTCTGCCTGTCTTAGGCACAAGCCATAGCCAACAAGAAATCCCATTTCTAACAAATGCTATACATGAACCACAACAACCTCTTTCTTTGGTGGTAGGAGTTTTTAAAGTGTAGACTGTTTAATTTGTGAAAGCAGGAGTGGCAGTGCCCGAAACTCTGCTCAAAAGCTTGTCGCCAGTGCAAATAAATGTTGGTGCATGGAAAACAAGACTTGTAGTATTAAAAGCCACCTTAAATCTCTTTAATCCACTACCAGGCACTCCCTCCCCCTTTATCTCAGTCCTACAGTTTCCACCTTTTTCCCTTTGTGAGAGTTTTGGAGTCTTTCTCTTCCTCCATCTTTCCAATCTGCGTAATTTCCCTGCCGAGGGCACAGTAAATAACTGATGCAGTAAAATATGTTCTGGTCTCCTAAAATAAGTACTGGTTCCCCCTACCGGCAACCAATGGCTCAAATTAAGTACTGTGTGTAGACAATTATTGAGACATATATAGCCCAGCCACTATTGGCATGTGATTCCACCCCACTCATTGTTCCCTTCATACAAAAAAAAAAATCCTACCCGGGATCCTCCAAGCATTCCGTCTCCTAACATTTCACTAATTGAAAAATACCCCCCTAACTTATATAATTCTCTGCAACATTTCCCCCGGTTAATGAAATATGCATAGTCTGCTTGTAGGAAAGTCTTCCTTTTTACCCTGATCATCCCCATTTTCTAACTGATACTGGTGGTTACTGACTCTGAAAATGACCTGGGCTTGGCTATGTGGACACAGATCCAGTATTCTGTTCTCACAATGTATGTAGTAATTGGTGTAATTACAATTAACTAGGACAACCTATGTGTAAGTCCTTAGTACATGGTAGGGCATGTAGGTTAAGAGACCCAGTGGACTTAATGCACTTAAGTGTGCACTGGTGTGGTGTCTGTCATCATTTTAAAGGCAGATCTGCCTTGCTGGCTGGATTTAAAATAAAAGTGTGTCCAAATTCGATTTTTAAACTAAAAGTACTTCTAAAGTCCCAAACTACCTTTTTAGGACATATAAATCATCCCTAAGGTCTGCCCTGGACTCTCCAGGGTAGGGTGCCTTGGTATAAGAAGCAAGGACATTATAAAAGATGCTTCATATGCCCTGTTGAGGGAAAAACAGCCACAGTTGTTTTTTCCCATTCTAGTGCTGCTAGTTCTATAACCTAACATGGGAATGCTTTATTGACCTTTAATAAAGTCTAACTTTTGATTGCATGTAGCTAACAACCTAATTTAAAGTATCAACATAATAGTTACAATGAATCCAACAACTTGTCTAGGTCAGAATTGTTATATCCATTGCAGAAAAGTATTTTTAAAACTCACTGTCCTAAGGTCACCTAACACAGCCCTGTAGCAACCTCTTCTGAATGACCAGCCTCTGACAGCCTGAGCCAAGCTGCTCTCTTTGTAGGTGAGAAGAGGCCAGGGACTGAAAGAATTCAGCCATTTGGTGGGAGGAGATTTGCTTCTTGGAGAAGCTAGAGACAGGAAGGGGACTAGGCGATAAATTGAACTTTAAAGGTAGAATCACAGATATCACAGGACCCAGGCAAGCCCCCACTTCCTTGATCTCCAACCAGGTGGGAGTTCCCCTAGTTAGATTAAGAGAGGGGCTAGAAGGGGAGTGTAGGGAAAAAGTAGCTACACCTGTGGGATGGATTACACAGACCTAAACTCCAAGAAGACAACCTATCCATTTTGATTTTTTGTGAAATATGCATTCTGAGACCCAAATGTGCCACACTTACCAGGAAGTTGTTGGAGCAGGGGGTGGCAACTTGAACCCCATTGGTTGGAGTGTCCCAACCTCTTGCCAGCCCAGAATAGGGAATATATATTTGATATCTGCAAGGAGCCCCGCAGATCCATGCCTGAAACATCTCAAAAGGAAGGAGTGCCCTGTTGGACACTTGGGGGCAGATTTACAAGCCCCTTGCGCCACTTTTGCATCATTTTTAACGTGGGAAAAGGGACGCAAAAGTGGCGCAAGGCGCTTGTAAATCTGCACCTTTGACTGCACCACAGTGGGCTACATTCAGAAGGACTGCGCCTACTGCACTCTAAATGCTCCACACAAGAGGGACTGTGTCTGCTTTAAAGGTTAAGGAGTAGACTCCTTGAGCAGCAACTGGCAGAAAAGTGCTGAAATAAGTCACCTGCAACATTCATTGAAAGGACAACTCTAGCTGACCAACTTCACTTGGATTTTCCTTGACTGACCAGGTGCATTGTGGGAGATGGAGTCCTAAACCACAAGGGGAAAACCAGAGATTCTGAGCCCTTTGACTTTGTCCTGATATGAAGCACATTTTTTATTAAAACCTAAAAGAATAGTATCTCCAGTTCCCTATATTAGGTTTGTTTGTTTTGGTGTCTCCTATTTTTATGAATTGGTGAAAGCTTTACATACCTGTCTCCTAAATTAGATCAGACTATTCATCTGCCAAGCTACCAAAGGTTGAGCAAGGATTTATTTATTGAGACTTGACTGGACCTCATTAGTGATTGTGGTAGTATTAGCAGTAGGTACCTATGCACACCTACTAATAACCCACCTTCCTACACTGCTCCTACATTGAGAGTGGAGTGTGTACATATCTGAATGCAGCTCTGTGAGAGCTGCTTGCCTTTACTTTATGAATTTTCCTGTCAGTGTATTTTAGGAGAGAACTACAGCTAGGAGTGAATGTGTGGGTTGGTATGGGCAGCTCAACTCCCATGTTCCCCTACCTCGCACAAGTTTGTGGAGACCAATTAGAGGTTGAAGAAAACAGGTGTGGCTGCCAGCAACATGACACCATATCTCCCTAGTTTCTATAAACCTTAAGATTTTCCAGCGAGTGACTGATGCAACCTCATCTGTGGCTTCAGAATGGGAGTATAGGACAAGCCATCTGTGGAGAGAGCTGGATGCCAGCCAGGCTGTAGAGCTGCAAACCCAGCAACTGATATTTGGCAACTGGTAAGAGGCATGAGGCTCCTGGGCCTGGTTCTGGATGCTTACCCATCTAACCTGTGATGTTTTGGAGGGTGTATATGCATCTGTTGTGTTGTTGTCACTACATATGCTCTGTGTTTAGACTTTTACGTTCAACGATCTATATCTGCACCAGCACATATCACCTTCCTTGTTCCGTATTCTGCTCACTCCTCATTCCTCATTTTATTCTACTTTACTCTACTCTAAGTTCTCCCATTTATGGCACATATACGGTATTGATACTGGTATGAGAAGGCGCTTAAGTGCATTTGAGTGCAAATTAAGCATGTCATTAACCCTTTCCATGATTCCAAGACATGTAAGGCAACAGGCACTCAGGAGATCCACCATGGCAGTCCTCCCTACATTAGAAAGAGAGAGAGAGAGAATGAGAGAGAAAGAGAGAGAGAGAGGGAAGGAGAGAGAAAGGAAAGGAGAGAGAATGGAGCAGTACAAAGATAGAAGGGGGTGTACTCAAGAATGAGGCTGTAATTGAGATTGGCAAGGCAGACAAATATTCCACACTAGTAGGACACTTGAGCCTTCAGTCCAGTGACACACTCCCTGCTCCTTGCAGATTGAACCACAAACTTGGCTATGCATGGGTATTGTGGAGTGCTGATACTCTCAATGGCTTCCCACCCACCAAGAAGTTCCAAGCAAACCCCTACACTTTGTACTCTACTACAAGTACATAGACATAGGTAGAGACACAGACATAACACTTGTACACAACATATGCATGGACAATTGGCTTGAGATGGTACACAAGGTTGCTACTTATATAATTGGTGAAAAGTCGAGATTGTAGGTTGGGGTAGAAAGGCACCAGTGGCCTATGTGTTTATAGTGCCCAGCCCAGCCATATAATAGAGAAGTGCTGGGAGGAGAAGAATGGCAAAAACAAGCAAATCCATACTAACTTCAGACATGACATCTAAACAGCCTTCTTAACTGTTACAGCAAAGTGAGAACAATGATCAACGGGTAGTAAGCCTCCATCAGAAACAGGCTAGGTGACCCCAATACTGTGCAAGAAAACTGATGGGACCGAGACAGAGATTGAATGTTTATCGGAATGCATGAACGACCTCATGAGTAACAGACCCATGCAACCACCAAGCTTTCCACAAGCAAGACTATTATTTACCTATGCCGAGGTCCCCTGTATAGCAGAGTAAGATGTCCTTGACACTGTGACAAAAAGGAGAATGATAACAGGAATACTATAAAAATAGGATGTGGGAAAACAGGCATTTCTCCAAAGAAATAGAAAAAAAGAGAAATTAGTGAGAGAGGCAATCAACGTGTCGCATATTCCTGGTCCCAGTGAGAGAAGAGCTGGTAAAATGCTTCAGTTGCCTCAAATGAATCCCTGTATGCATCACCTTGTTCACCTCTCCCAGTCCAGGAAACCGCTGGCATTACACTGCCCACATTCTGTGCAATCACCAAGTCCAACCACTAGAAACAAGAGGAGATCCAACTCATTTACTTCAATGTCTTGTAGTGAAGAACCCAGATCCCAGGAGAAAACAAGGCTGCAGGTCAAGGCCTGGAGCACTGAAAAGCACAAATTTGCACCAGAAACCACAGCTTTATATTTACAAATAGTTAAGCCTCCACCTCATGTACTGTTTGGCGCTACCAGAATGGATCACTGCCTTCTTCAAGAACTGAATCCCTGAATGGATCCCCAATGAGAACGTTCAGTTTCATGAATGCCCCCAAGGCAGAGACCTGGGAATGGACAGCACGAAAGCAGCAGCAAAACTTGATTTTACAATGATGAAAATACTCAATCCTCAGAATTATTAAAGGGGGACCTTGCAGGAAATCCAGCTAGGTGTGTTACCTACAGTATTGAAATCTATAAACTGAATCTTCAATCCTGGCCCTTTCTTTCTGTCACAGAATGAGTGAATCTTCTAAAAACTACAAATAACACTGAAGAAGGTGCCACCTCAAAGCCCATACCAATCAGTAGTGTGAAATGTCTGTTACACCAGAGTTTCACGGTAATCAACCTTTACTCCGCATCTTTTTTCCCGCGGACTTCTAGTCCGCATACCATTACTCCGCATTTTTCACAACGCATGTGCATTTACCACCCATGCCTTTACAACAAATTACGTTGTAAAGGCATGTATGGTGAATGCACTTGCGTTGTGAAAAACAGACTTCATGAAGATGGAACCAGGAGGTGTGTGGAACCACGGCGACGAGAGAGGTAAGGGGGTTTGTGTTAATTTTTTAGGCGTGGGGGTCGTGCTGGGGTAGTGATTGTGTAGTGTAGTGTAGTGTTAGTGTAGTGTAGAGTTGTGGTGGTTGTGTAGTGTAGGGTCGTGCTGGGGGAAGTGTTTTAGGGTTTAGGGTAGTGTTGTAGTGTTTGTGTAGTGTAGGGTCATGCTGGGGGTAGTGTATTAGGGTTTTGGGTAGTGTTGTAGTGTTTGTGTAGTGTAGGGTCATGCTGTGGGTAGTGTATTAGGGTTTTGGGTAGTGTTGTAGTGTGTGTGTAGTGTAGGGTCATGCTGGGGGTAGTTATTTAGGGTTTAGGGTAGTGTTGTAATGTTTGTGTAGTGTAGGGTCATGCTGGGGGTAGTGTATTAGGGTTTACGGTAGTGTTGTAGTGTTTGTGTAGTGTCGGGTCATGCTGGGGGTAGAGTATTAGGGTTTAGGGTAGGGTTGTAGTGTTTGTGTAGTGTAAGGTCATGCTGGGGTAGTGTTTTAGGGTTTAGGGTAGTGTTGTAGTGTAGGGTAATGCTGGGGGAAGTGTTATAGGGTGTAGGGTAGTGTTGTAGTGTAGGGTCATGCAGGGGTAGTGTTTTAGGGTTTAGGGTAGTGTTGTAGTGTTTGTGTAGTGTAGGGTCATGCAGGGGTGTAGTGTATTAGGGTTTAGGGTAGTGTTGTAGTGTTTGTGTAGTGTAGGGTCATGCTGGGGGTAGTGTTTTAGTGTTTAGGGTAGTGTTGTAGTGTTTGTGTAGTGTAGGGTCATGCTGGGTGAAGTGTTTTAGGGTTTAGGGTAGTGTTGTAGTGTTTGTGTAGAGTAGGGTCATGCTGGGGTGCAGTGTTTTAGGGTTTAGGTTAGTGTTGTAGTGTTTGTGTAGTGTAGGGTCATGCTGGGTGAAGTGTTTTAGCATTTAGGGTAGTGTTGTAGTGTTTGTGTAGGGTCATGCTGGGGGTAGTGTATTAAGGTAGTGTTGTAGTGTTTGTGTAGGGAAGTAAAGTGCTTTATGGTAGTGTTGGGTTGTCATGCTGGGTAGTATAAATGTAGGAAAAGGACTGTGTGTCAAGGTTGGGTGGTGCAGGGGTACTACATTAGAGTGTAGGGTAGGGTACTCTTACTTACCTTTACAACTTTTACAACGAGTATACCTTTAACATGCATGCCTTTGCGTTGTAAAGGCATGCGTGGTAAAGGCATCTTCGTTGTAAATGTTTTTGTTGTCTTAATTTGCAGAGTAATAGTACTTGCGGTATTTTTTTTGTGGAGTGATGGTATGCGGGGTATTTGTGTGCGGAATAACGTCACATATTCGAGTTTCACACCAAGCTGAGCCCTGGTGGCAATCCTTGGAAGGAAAAAAAAGACTCAATAGAACAATAATAGCAACTCCCAAAACTATGGAAGCATAAACCAACAAAGTGCAGCCTACACTTAGAATGCATCAACAACATTTCACACAGATCTGGAACTAAGCTAACAAATGACCTCAGTAGGGAAAGAATATCAAATCTAGACGACACATATCCTCAATATTCAGCTTAAGGAGAAGCAATTGGACGATGCAGATTTTCCTCAGGTTTCATGGTCAGAAAATCTGGATTTTATTAAAGACAAAGAGGCTAATATTATTTCAACATTATTGAAGGCCAGAACCCTCTGCCATGTTCCTTCTTTTTTACTGCTGCTCAAGCAGTAAAAATAAGTACATTTCCTATTTCTAGAACTGATGAGTTTGTATGTAGTTTCAATTGTGAGGAGTAAGAATATAAGTTGTGGTTTTTTTGGTGAGGAACGAGCATTTTAATTTTAGTTTTCATGTATAATTAGTAATAACAATAATTTAAGGAAACATTTTGCAACTTGATTCCTCGTGTCAGGTTCATAAAAACATTTGTGGTATGCTCTCTAGTAGGGGGGTACTTAAATCTTTAATTTATTAATGCTTTTTTTTAAAGTAAATTGAAGCTTGAATACTGTGCAGTTTTTACTACTATTTTGGCTCTTGAGCATGAGGGCTCTTTGAGCCCTTGAAACTACTTTAGTGTGGTGTTGGAGCAGCCATGTGTGTTCTAGTGTTCCGGCAAGGTGTTTGTGGAGGCGTGCAACTGCTTCCATTAGCCTGAAATGTCTTTAGCGGGAATGGCTGTGTGTGTCCAAGGGTCTGTGACGAGGGGCGTGTGGAGGCATGCTGTGCCTGCCATTAGCTCATGACAGGCTGCCCACTAGGATTTGTTGTTTCCACGTGTAGCTTTACCTTGAAGCCCGCCACTGAGGGGCAATAAAGGAGATCACAAAAATGTTAGCCTCTGGTCATTACATAAAGTTGAAAGATTCATAACAATACATTAGAGTGCCAGGCCATGCAATCAGAATATTGCACAACTCAAAAGTGAATGACTACGCAGAGAACACAATACAATCCATACCTGATTGTTGCATGTGACTGGTCAAATAAGTATCAAATGGCAGCAAAATAATTGAACTTAACATGGATCCAGACTGCATTTGTGACTGGGAGAATTCATGTCCGACCATATATACTAACAGCAGTTAAAAATGCAACTGTATGGCACTAGTGCCACTGATAACAAAGCTAAGTATGGAAATGTCAGAACGCAGGAAAAAGATCCCTGAGCTTACCCAAGTGAATAAAGCTGGAAGGCATTATAACCACACCAATACAATGATGCCAAATGTGGACTGTATTCCTTGCATAACTTTGAAGCAAATACCAAGCCACCAATGAACATGAGTGAGGAAAATAATGAACCGGATCAGGCAAGTCTAACAAAGATCACACATGGCAGTAACATCTACAAAGCAAAAAGCTAGCTCTTGACTAGGAAAATCACTGACACTTTAACTATAGTAATGTATCTTTGAAAGATGAACTTGGTCAAATAGATTGGACGTTTATTAAAAGAACTCCCAACCTGGAGAACCTCATGTTACTACAAGGCGAGAGTGGTAAAAGTGGGTGAAAGACGAACATTTTTGAAACTTGCAATGTGTTGTAAATAGGATGGTCATAGATGACAGGATACTTCTAGTTGATTACATGTAGATTTATTGTAAGACACAGCTGAGTACAAATCTCGCCAGCTGACCAGATCCATCAACTGACACACATGGAACCCCAGGGGATAAGTTAGAACACTCACAGGTATTCTGGAAGACTAAGGAGGTGGGAACATTAAGGAAGGACTAATGACTACAGTCAGCCATATTACAAGAAGAATCAATATACAACACATCTTCCTCCTTTAGAAAAGAAATGAAACAAACATAAAAAACGAGCTTAAAGTATGGGAAACAGCAACAATAACATTAAAGACAGATAGGAGGTCTAAGACAACTTGAACTAATTTTAGTTCATGAAGGCAAAAGAGAATTTTGGGGCAAAGAGTGTAAAAGTGAAGTGTGAGGTGAGACACAACACTTAAAACAACTAATAGGCATCACCACTACCTACTCCCCTTAGACTGACAAAACAGGAAAAAGATAGTGCACTCCCTCCAATCTGTCTTTGACCAGCAAAACAGGAAGAGACAGTCCACTCTCTCAAATCTGTTTCCGTCTACCAACACTTTACGCTCTGAGCTGAAGATAGAGAGTTCAACATACGCCTTCGTGCTTTATAGATATCACATTCTTAGATAAACTTTGAAGATTCCAAACGTAGGTACTCCTGAATATTACCAAGTGCAGTATCACAAGCGATGTAAAGAAATTCATTTTTCCTTCTTGAAGCTTTCACTTCAAAAGATGGATTCGTCCATCCTTGCTGTAAATCTTGGAACCTTTGTCCCAAATACGGGCTTTCCGACTTTGCCTCCGTTGTGGACTTCTTGTCCAAACTCTTACCTAGGACCACTGTTCCCGTTGTGGACTTTCTGTCCAGACTCTCACTTGGGACCTTTGTCCCCGATGTGGACTTACCGTCCAGAGTCTCACCTGGGACCTCTGTCCCCGTTGTGAATTCACCGTCCCGAGTCTCACCTATCCCATCCTCGTCTCCAAAATGTTGTAAATAGGATGGTCATAGATGACAGGATACTTCTAGTTGATTACATGTAGATTTATTGTAAGACACAGCTGAGTACACATCTCGCCAGCTGACCAGATCCATCAACTGACACACATGGAACCCCAGGGGATAAGTTAGAACACTCACAGGTATTCTGGGAGACTAAGGAGGTGGGAACATTAAGGAAGGACTAATGACTACAGTCAGCCATTTTACGAGAAGAATCAATATACAACACATCTTCCTCCTTTAGAAAAGAAATGAAACAAACATAAAAAACTAGCTTAAAGTATGGGAAACAGCAACAATAACATTAAAGACAGATAGGAGGTCTAAGACAACTTGAACTAATTTTAGTTCATGAAGGCGAAAGAGCATTTTGGGGCAAAGAGTGTAAAAGTGAAGTGTGAGGTGAGACACAACACTTAAAACAACTAATAGGCATCACCACTACCTACTCCCCTTAGACTGACAAAACAGGAAAAAGATAGTGCACTCCCTCCAATCTGTCTTTGACCAGCAAAACAGGAAGAGACAGTCCACTCTCTCAAATCTGTTTCCGTCTACCAACACTTTACGCTCTGAGCTGAAGATAGAGAGTTCAACATACGCCTTCGTGCTTTATAGATATCACATTCTTAGATAAACTTTGAAGATTCCAAACGAATGTACTCCTGAAGATTACCAAGTGCAGTATCACAAGCGATGTAAAGAAATTCATTTTTCCTTCTTGAAGCTTTCACTTCAAAAGATGGATTCGTCCATCCTTGCTGTAAATCTTGGAACCTTTGTCCCAAATACGGGCTTTCCGACTTTGCCTCCGTTGTGGACTTCTTGTCCAAACTCTTACCTAGGACCACTGTTCCCGTTGTGGACTTTCTGTCCAGACTCTCACTTGGGACCTTTGTCCCCGATGTGGACTTACCGTCCAGAGTCTCACCTGGGACCTCTGTCCCCGTTGTGAATTCACCGTCCCGAGTCTCACCTATCCCATCCTCGTCTCCAAAATGTTGTAAATAGGATGGTCATAGATGACAGGATACTTCTAGTTGATTACATGTAGATTTATTGTAAGACACAGCTGAGTACAAATCTCGCCAGCTGACCAGATCCATCAACTGACACACATGGAACCCCAGGGGATAAGTTAGAACACTCACAGATATTCTGGGAGACTAATGAGGTGGGAACATTAAGGAAGGACTAATGACTACAGTCAGCCATTTTACAAGAAGAATCAATATACAACACATCTTCCTCCTTTAGAAAAGAAATGAAACAAACATAAAAAACTAGCTTAAAGTATGGGAAACAGCAACAATAACATTAAAGACAGATAGGAGGTCTAAGACAACTTGAACTAATTTTAGTTCATGAAGGCGAAAGAGCATTTTGGGGCAAAGAGTGTAAAAGTGAAGTGTGAGGTGAGACACAACACTTAAAACAACTAATAGGCATCACCACTACCTACTCCCCTTAGACTGACAAAACAGGAAAAAGATAGTGCACTCCCTCCAATCTGTCTTTGACCAGCAAAACAGGAAGAGACAGTCCACTCTCTCAAATCTGTTTCCGTCTACCAACACTTTACGCTCTGAGCTGAAGATAGAGAGTTCAACATACGCCTTCATGCTTTATAGATATCACATTCTTAGATAAACTTTGAAGATTCCAAACAAAGGTACTCCTGAAGATTACCAAGTGCAGTATCACAAGCGATGTAAAGAAATTCATTTTTCCTTCTTTAAGCTTTCACTTCAAAAGATGGATTCGTCCATCCTTGCTGTAAATCTTGGAACCTTTGTCCCAAATACGGGCTTTCCGACTTTGCCTCCGTTGTGGACTTCTTGTCCAAACTCTGACCTAGGACCACTGTTCCCGTTGTGGACTTTCTGTCCAGACTCTCACTTGGGACCGTTGTCCCCGATGTGGACTTACCGTCCAGAGTCTCACCTGGGACCTCTGTCCCCGTTGTGAATTCACCGTCCCGAGTCTCACCTATCCCATCCTCGTCTCCAAAATGTTGTAAATAGGATGGTCATAGATGACAGGATACTTCTAGTTGATTACATGTAGATTTATTGTAAGACAAAGCTGAGTACAAATCTCGCCAGCTGACCAGATCCATCAACTGACACACATGGAACCCCAGGGGATAAGTTAGAACACTCACAGGTATTCTGGGAGACTAAGGAGGTGGGAACATTAAGGAAGGACTAATGACTACAGTCAGCCATATTACAAGAAGAATCAATATACAACACAATGTACCACTGAACATCAAAGAAGAGGGAGATTCCACCAGAGAAACATAGTCTATAAATAGCTAACTGATAAACTAGAGGACACCACTATAAAAATGAATGACCACCAGATCATAACAAAGTACACCAAAGTTATGTATAGCAACTATAGCTGTATTCTAGTCAGCACAGGGTCTACAAATGTAACAGAATATATGCACAAAAGAATGCCTCAGGCCAACCTGTTTTTATTAATCATAATCATAATCAACTTGAACACGCAGTGGGAAAACTACAAACCAGCACCATCCTTTGTTGAAGATGTGGACCAACACATCCATGTGATCACTCATATTCAGACCTAACCAGGGAAACCTCCAGCTCAGAAAACATCAGTACTGAGTGGAAAATCAGAGCTATGCAACAAGCCGGGGATAGGACACAAATTCAACCATAATAAAAGAATAAGTACATTCACAACTGAAATTATGGACAGTCAAATAGGAAAAACAAATCTAGTCTAAGAGAATGTATTCTCCTATGGTCTAAATCATACGTTCTTATATAGCGCCTTTCACCGTAAGGTCTCAAGGTGCTAGCTTTGGGATCCCGTCCTGGCTTTTCCCTGCGAGATAACCCTAACTGGGCATCCCCAAGGTGAAAGCCAGGCATCCCATCGCGGTGGGGCCGTTGTGGAGATTAAGCAAGCTATTGCCCAGAGTGTGAACCCATGATGCAAGTAGGTGCTGAGGCGAGAATTATGGAGTCCGTTGACATTTTGAGCTCAAGACCCTGCCGTGTCAGGAATTGAACCCTGGTCCCAGGTCTGACCTCTGTGACCGGGTCTGCCTCCTCTAACCGGTGAGCCACACTTCTCCACTAACAATGAAAAAATCAGGATTATGTAATCACTGGAAAACAGACTGACTAAGAAAAAGCTACATTGACCAAGAAACCCAGGCTAGTAAATGGAAGCAAATACATTGATCATCTTCTGGAAAATGGTAAACATTCTTCAATAAATAGGTGTTATCAGTTTCTTGATCAGTCTAACTTCCCATGACATAATACTACTTCAAGAAACATGGATCCTATTGCCTGAGTAGTTCCCGTTTGTATTAACCACTCAAAAGAACTGGCAATTTCAAGAAACAGTAATGGCTAATATAAACCATGCAGGGCTGACAAATGAACTGCAACTAAAGTATGGCACAACATCTACAATAACGTGCCAAACTTTGACATAAAATTGTTGGACAATACCACATTAAGAATAATAGATGTATTTGCGCAATAGAAAAAGATTAATACATCTTTTAAGATACGTCTGCAAAATAATGATTAAACCATATCAGACTAAAATATATACCTTGATATGTGAGGATTTCAATTGCCAGATGGGTGACATACAGGTCATCGGTCCGACCTCTGTATTACAATGCCGCCGGTCAGACCGCATTGGTTGAGGGTAGGACCACCCCCTCCGTCTGGAACCGAGATCCTGTCAGGGCGGCAGTAGGAATTCTAACCCCACAATGGAGGCAGCGCCTGCACAGGCACCACCATAGGGACTAGGGTGTCGCTTTCCGACAGTCATGGAAAGGAACTTTGGGGGCCCAAAGCAGGGCCGCTGTCCACCATAGGCCACTTTTCAATGGCCCTTGGGGCACATGTAGTGCCCCCATGCACCTTCATGCACCTTGTGCCAGGCACACAGTGCCTGGCACTTTGTGCATGAATGTGCACAATGTGCTCTATAACACTGCAGATTTTGCTGCAACCCTTTTCCAGGGCCACTGCAGGAGCAGCAGTGTTATAGAAAACTTTTCTTCCTACCAGCCCGGCTGGCACATCATATTTTGGCGGATGGAATGCCGCCTGCCTTTTGCGTGGCCCTTAGACCGCCGTAGTGTTGGGCCGCAGTCTGACTGTCTGGTGTCATAATGATGTCCTAAGTGTCTACAAGTTACTGGATAAGTGTTCTTTTTAAATGCAAGAGGTGTGATAGCCCCCTCTCATTTTCTTCCAATCACAAGTGAAAACCTCGTTGTGTATTGGTACATATACTGCATTTAGGACTGTTGTATACTATTTCCCTGCACTGCTGTTTTATCGACCTTCATAACTTTTAAAATATTTTTAACAGACATACCTTGCCGAGCTCCTGTTTTATCTATCTAAAAGTGTGTGTCTGTCTGTAACGTGCAACTTGATAAAGACTGGGCTAGCACTTTGCAATTTTCAAAAATTACCTGTCAAAACATTTTATTTTTATGTTTAACAGAAATGTCTCTGATGTATGTATTTTGATATATTTATCTGCTCTTGATGATTGCATGTCATCGCCTGTGTTTGCAATTGCATTTTGTAATAACTGTTCAATCTTGATACTTATTTAGCATTAGAAGGCATGTTTGGTCCTATTATGGGGTTGAAAGGGAGAAAAACCGATTGTCTATGTATATTGAAAGTGGGAGGATTTATACTTGTCTTTGTATATAGTTTGTTGCTTTTATGATCCTGGGGATTGAAATACAGCTTTTCTAACAAACAGACCTCCAAAAATCCATACTGGAAAGACCAGCTGAGAATCACAAATTACTGCTGAATGATGGATGTAATGCTGACAGCACTAACCTCAATGGCATCTAGAAAATGTACCTTTAGCAAGCTGCACCCACTGAAAAAAAGTTCCTAAAACAGATATCTGGCTGGGAAATGTAAGAAGAAAATAACAAAACTCCTGACAATAGTTCACATTGACTCTGCAAGATCTAGTGACAAATCTTTAACCGAGAAGAAGAAGGATGTCTTAAACACAAAGTGACAAAAAGCAGCCTAGGAAAAGGATTCATTGGCTTTTTGGCCTAAAATTGAAGAAGGGCTGGGAGTCATTAAAAACTATTTGGAAATAAACATAACGAAAGTTACTTGGTTAATCCACTTCTCTGCAATGTTTGATACCGCAATGGATTATGCACATGACAAATGCTTTCATGTGGCAGAACTGAAAATTACAAGCACAGGGATCAATGAGCTATGGACACAAGATCGTCTCCAAAGAAAGGTAAAAGCTCCCAGCTTTAACATGACTCCACCAAATGAGTTCCTTTGTTATGTTATATTATGTTATGTTAATTGGCTTATTAAGTGCTCAACTCACCCAGGGGCATCTCGGCGCTGCCTAAAACATTCGGATCCTGCGGGGTGCCCAGAAGTCCTAAGGAGTGGGTTAGAACAAGAAAGCTTTCAGCTGTTTTCCGAATGTCCCAATCTGACCCAGATTGGTGGACTGGTGTCCCTCCTCTGGGCAAAACAGCATTATTATTCCAATACACAAGAAAGGCCAGAAGAATGACCCAAGGCTATACAGGCCAGCCAGCCTAATAGATATTAATTGCAAGAGTTTCTGAAAATTGATCCTTAGGGCCTTGGGTGATTCGGTTACCTATGAAAACGTCCTTTCCCCCATTCAAGGAAGCTTTAGAGAACGACGTTCAATAATTGATCACATTTTCTCATTCATGCATATTGTCCCCAAATGTATTACAGCAAGAAAAAATACCCTATTTATTGTATTTTGTCACCAAGTGTACCAACTTCCAATACAACAAAATCGACAAAAATACTCAAGACATAATTAAATGTAATTAGATGTTTGCCAACTCAAAACCTCTCAATGAAAAGTAACTATTGCGTTAAATGTAAAACTAAAACAAACTCTTGTCTATTCAACAGACATACTTCTGAAAAACGCAGATACAATATCAGAAATATCCATGTACATCACCTCCTAGAAAGACAACACATTATTATTACACATGAACGATACATACAGCGAGGAGATCATAAGCACAGAAAATCTACATCTAAATTGTACTAAGAACTATGCTAATGCTTGAAATGGGAGGGCTAAAACTAGAAATGATATTGTAATTAATGTAGCGGGCACAATCACCCCTCATATATAGCAGAGATAGAAGTAACATATGCATTGTAAGACCTGAGAGAAGCAAGCACCAGCTCCCAAGAATCGACAGCAAGAATATTAAAAAGTATGCTCCCCATCTTTCCAGAACAGACCAAAGGGCAAAACGCTAGGAATCCCCACTGTAATAATATTGATAGCATGAAATAAAACAAAATCCACAAGAGAATCCCCTGCTGCCTCAAGAAGCCGATTTTTGTATTTAGCAGAGCTTTGGGGCCTAGACAAGTCAACAAGGTGGATTGGTTCACAAAGAAAATGTTGGAAATCAGTATTTCATCTGCCTTTAAGTTTCCAAATAGTAGCTCTAGAATCAGATGTGAGTTACCTCTCTGTCACTACCAGACAGCGTTCATATAATATGAGTAAAAATATTACATGTGCCACATGACAACCTGATTAACTGGGAACCAGAAAGGGCATTGGATTATGAAAGTAAAATGGAGTTTCATAGTCAAATGGTCAAAATAATGGGTAAAACAAGCTTAGAGACTTAGGGGCTCATTTACATGCCCTGGGCGCTGCTGAAACATCACATTCCAGTGGCGCACAGGACTGAGCCATGTCTGCAAGGCCACGTAAAGCCACCATGCGTGGCTTTTCATGGCTTTGCAGATATGGAGTGAGACAAGTCGATGCGTTGCCTCATTCTACGATGGGAGGCATGCCATGGGTGTTACGATGGGTGTCCCCACGTAACACTGATGGCATATGACATACTCCCAGATTTGCAATAATCTCTAAATCTAGGGAATGCATCAGAAGCCTATGCTTCCCCAGGGGTGGCATAGTGGAGAAATTACATTATTCCTCCTCGTTGTTTCCTCTTTCTAGGTGTGCTGCAGTACACAGCACACCTAGAAATAGGAAATCACATCTATTGATTGCTTTTGTGTAGGAAGGTGTCCCTTCCCTGGTGCAAGGGTTCATGAATTGGCGCATTTCAGCCCTTTAAGCTCCAGCGCAGGGAAAGATGACAGGAATGCCCTGTATCTGAGGGACACGGTGCATTTCTGCTCTTTTCTTTTGACATAGGGCAGGCTTTTGGGCTGCCCTAAGACAAAATATTGTAAATAGGTCCCTTAGGGCCTAATTCAGGTTTTGACAGGCAGCCCGTTTCTCAGACAAGGCAATGGAGTAAATGACTCCCTTGCCTGACGGAGAACCCACCCACCAAATTTAGAAATGATAGCCAAGCAGGCATTTCTAGAGCATTCACTAGAACCATCATCACAATGGTTCGTGTCAAAGCATTGTCAGTTTGGTGTAGGCTTCCATCAACATGACGGAGCCTTACACCAAACAGTTTTCCTTTCTTATTTTCAAAAAGAAAAACCCATAGCAGGATTTCTTTTTGAAAATAAAAAAAAGATAATCCCCCCTCACCACAGGAGTTATCTCCCATGACAAGGGGGCAATTCGTTTTTTTTACTCTCCCTTAACGCTGGGGCTTGCCTGACGGTGAAGGACAGTAAAAAAGGGCTATATGCCCACCCATGCAAATTGTATGGATGGCATGAAGCCAATTCGCAAACAGGCTCTTTCTCCTTCGGGCCATCGGAGAAGTTTGGCCATGGCAGTGATGGAGTAGTCACTGATGTGACCAAACTATGGTTTGCCTGCGTGTAAGTCAGCCGGCCTGATCACTATGTTGGCATGGAGGGAACAAATAAATTAGAATACCTCTCTGTTAGTAGCTACGAAGCACATGAACCTCAAATAAATGCCTGTGTGGAGCTCGAGAGAATATTATGTTTCTTGCTGAACTGTGGGATATACAGTCCTATAAGATCACATTTAATCAGAAAGCTATTGCACAAAGAACAGCTTCACCATCACGATGTACAAATCGTTTTCCTCCTAAGCATTCTTTCAGGTAAAAATACCAAGCAAACTGGATTGTATTTGAGAAAAAGTTGGGAACTTTGGTTGAAACTCAAGACAATGTAAAATACTATATTTTCCCGTCTCACTGCTGGGAACATTTACAAGGCAAAGCCTAAACATATAAATACACTGTTGCATATCAAAGAGTATTACGGATTAGGCAGAATCCTGGTGAAATGTATCAAGAGCCAGTCTTTAAAAGAATGGATTTGCTTTATTTTTTAATGTTGACAGAGCAATAATTCATTTTAGTTTTTCTATTCTCTATTTTATTTATGTATACACAATTCTTTGTGTGAAAGGCAGCACGCATTTGCATTGGCCACCAAAAACACCTTCGATACATTTCGATTTCATCAATAAATTGATGTTAGATATGGTACCCCACACCCAATTCCCTAGCTCAGATGAGCAACGGAGAAAGAAAGAAGTTATCAGGTAGACTCCACTTGCTGCATCAGGCTCCTATCTCCCACTAAACATTTAAAAAACAGGAGACTTGCCACCCGCAGCATCCACATTGACAATATCCTTGCATTCTGCAAACAAGTGTAAAACAAGCAAATAGCTGGCATCATGCTATCCAGTACATCTACTCTCTGCAATACCCTATTATAACCCTAATAAATAATCCATATCTGGCCTCCTGCCACTCTCTGTTCATTTACTCCATTCACCCCCAGCCTCTTGGATAGTGGGAGGGTAAAAATTACTATTCCCACTCCAGTGAGTGCAACTGTAGGGAAAGCTTTGGATAGGGGGAGGGTAAGAATTACTATTTCCACTCCAGTGAGTGCAACAGTAGGGAAAGCATTGGATAGCGTAGGGGTAAAAATTACTATTCCCACTCCAATGAGTGCAACAGTAGGGAAAGCGTTGGATAGTGGGATGGTAAAAATGACTATTCCCACTCCAGTGAGTGCAACAGTAGGGAAAGCGTTGGATAGCGTAGGGGTAAAATGTACTATTCCCACTCCAGTGAGTGCAACAGTAGGGAAAGCGTTGGATAGAGGGAGGGTAACAATTATTATTCCCACTCCAGAGAGTGCAACAGTAGGGAAAGCGTTGGATAGCGTAGGGGTAAAAATTACTATTCCCACTCCAGTGAGTGCAACAGTAGGGAAAACGTTGGATAGCGTAGGGGTAAAACTTACTATTCCCACTCCAGTGAGTTAAACAATAGGGAAAGTAATGATTTAATATATTAATACAAATAAATTAAATATCAATACCAATAAAAAATTAATAAAAATGAAATACCAATTTAATATTATGTAATAATTAATTAATTAGAAATACAAATAAATGTTAGTTATTAAAAATCAATTACCTATTCATAATTAATTAACAACTAATTAATTTCCAATGACAAAAACTAATTATTAATACAAATTAATACCACTTAATAATTCATTAACAGTACATTAATTATCAATACACAAAAAGTATATTTAATATGCAATTAATTACAATTACATTACTTCCCACCCTATTCCCCTATAAACCCACAACCTGCTTCAGAAAATAAATTAATACAATTATCATAATTATCAAATAATTAAATAATAAAAACGAATTAACAATTAATAAAAATGAATTACCCATTAAAAATGTATTAACAATAAATTAAAAATGAACACTAATAAATAAATAAAAAATATTTACCTAATTACAATTAAATTACTTCCCACCCTGTTCCCCTATAAACCCACAACCCGCTATGGAAAAAAATTTAATAAAATTAACATAATTATCAATTAATCAATTAATAAAAATTAATTACGAATTAATACCAATTAATTACCAATTAAAAAGTAATTAACAATAAATTCAAAATAAATACCAATAAATAAATACAAATATTTAATTAATTACAATTAAATTACTTCCCACCCTATTCCCCCATATAAACCCACAACCCGCTACAGAACTAAAAAGCAAAATCAAATTAAAAATAATTAATAATTGTTAAAGACTCTATATTTAATTTAATATATTTAAATTACTTCCCACCCTATTCCCCTATAAACCCACAACCCGCAACAGAATTAAATTACGCAAAAATTAAATAACATATAATTAATTACTTAAAAAAAATTAAACATACATTACAAAAATAATATATTCACTTTTCACACATATACTAACATACAAAACACTTAAAAAAATTCGATATTATTAAAAATTCGATATATTTTAATGCCTATATTATATACTTCGATATTTTAAACTTCGATATTTTGACAATCGATATTACTTACCTTCAATTCGATATTTTAAACAACTATATTATGCCCATTCGATATTTTGTCCATTCTATATTTTTCATTCGATATTATGTCCATTCTATATTTTTACTTCGATATTATGTCTTAATACCAGAAGCATTGAGGCCATGAAACACAAACAAATAAGTAAATACACTCCAAGGTCAATAGAAATCAACATAGTGCGCAAGGTGTGTTACCAGAAACAGTTCAGGTACTGCTTTCATTTTGTTTGTTGTTTTTGTTTCCAATGCAGGTTATCGCAAATAAAGAATTAGCCTGGTATCCAGTAGGGAAGAGAAGCCAATGGTTCAGGAACATAAAAACAGGATATTTGGAGTCGTCCAACACAACAGACAATGCTGCAGGAGAACGCTGGGACTCGAGGAGCATGGTAAGTGCAGGGAGGGAGTAACGAGGCACCAAGAAGCCACAGCTGAAAACAACTAGAATGGCAAGCAGCTCCCTGTGGCGGAGTGAACATCATATGGACTGCACGCTCCACCTCTGACCCACGCATAAGCCTCGTTGGTGAAGGGCAGGCTTCACACAAGCCTATTGCTAGCCTGCTTGGAGAAACATCACACAACATAAAAGCTAAAACTGGAGAATAGCTTAAAGAGGACACTCAAAAGAAAAATTGGTCTGCGATTCAAGACTGTGGAAACAAATCTAATGGCTAGAAGTTGTGTACACAATTGGAACTCCAACCACCTCAGTTTGTTTTTGTTTCAGGTTTTTTATAACCAATGAAAACAGTGTCCTGACAGCCAGACCCACATGGTTGAGTGGACATCACCTAAAATCCGGCCATCCTGTGAAAAAAGCTGTTGACCTGTAATACATAACCTAAAACACTGCTTGCCAGCTAAGAGAGGGAAAGAGCCTGAGTGAGCGTCCAGGAGTAGATCTTCCAGCGGAATAAGGTTCAACACGTTCAAGAGCAATCTATATAGGACCTCTGACCTATCACACATTTACCTGATTTAACATTTTCTATATAATTTATTTTAACAATACCTGGTTGCTAGGATAGATCAGATATTGAATACATGTGCAAGTACACCAGTTTATTTATATGTTACAATGTCTAATGTTTACCAAGTCCTAAATTAACATGCTTTATGGCAACATCAGTCTGTGTCATGCTCTAGCAGGATTTCTAAAAACACGATGCCTTCCTTATGTCTTACAAAGTACTGTACACCTTTATTGCTGGAGTTTCACTCAAACGGGTTGGCCTCATTTTATTGCTCGAGTTTCACTCAAAAGGCTTGGCCTCATTAAATCTGGAGGGTATCTAGGCTCTCACAGCTTAATCTTTGAAAGAGGTATGCCACTACAGTCACTTTTTCTGTGGCAAGATTGAGTGGATAAAAATATAAATGAATAAATAAAACTATGCATTATAGGACCATGTAAGACATTTTAAAAGAACTGATTAAACATTAGTAGAGTTTAATCAGTTTGGTTTCGACTGATATAAAGTCTCAGGAATAGATGCAAAACCAATTGAACCATCGGGAGAAAATCATTGGTAGTAACTGCTATTGATATGTGATAAGCCTCATTTTGAAGCATGAGTTGCTCAGTTTTGAATAATGTTTCTTTCCACACACTATGCAGAATTCATTGGAAGACGTTTGCATCAAGGCTGCGCTTGCAAAGATGACCCTTGTCATATGTGCCGATTAGCGCATTGAGAGGCGACCTGCCATTGTGAAAGTGTTTTTTTGGTTTTTTTTAACAGCACTGAAAGAAACATGAAATGATGAATTAAACATCGATTTTTGGTTTTTAGTATAGGGATCTTAAGAAAGGCATTCATACAATGCAAGGTGCATTTGAAGGTTCGCTAGTGGAGAAGCGTGGCTCAGTGGTTAGAGGCGGCAGACCCGGAAGCTGAAATCGGCCGTGGACCAGGGATCGATTCCCCGCCTCGGGGGGGGGGGTCTCGGGCTCAAAAATTCCACGGACTCGACAATTCTCGCTCCGGTGCCTACTCAACTCACGGGGTCACACTCTGCGACTCTGGGCAATAGCTTGCTTAATCTCCACTACGGCCCCTCGTGGTGGGATGCCTGGCTTTCACATTGTGGATACCCTGCCGTGGTATCTCACAGGGGAATACCAGGACGCGTTCCCTAAGCAAGCGCTTAGATACCGTGTCGGTGATTTGCGCTATATAAATACATGTACATTTACGTTATTGTAAACACACTTGCTTCCTGTAAATGCTGCGAAAAAGTTTTAAAAAGGTTATTCTCTTTATTTTTGTAATAACCATTTTTAGAGGTGACAAATATACGCCAAATAATCTTTTAGTACAGGATTTTAAATCAACATTTAATAAAACCTTTAGAAAACATTTTCACTCGAACAGTGTTACTCAATTTCTCGAACTTTGATGAACAAATCTTCTTTTTTCACTTTAGGTTAATGTTGCACAAATGTCCAATTTATGACTGAGTGTCCGCTGTCTTTCGCCTTCTTGATATTCAGTGGGCTCACACAAATGGTAAATATTGCCAAACGTGATGCATCACTTATAACCGTCGTTTGTTGAGTCGGACTTACAGCTCACACACGTAGGTCCCATAAAGATGTTTCACAGAAAGGGCTATTAATCCTTAGGTTGTTTCCATCACGTTTTGTTCTTTTCTCACAAGAGCAGGTTAACAAGGGTTAAGCTGTAAAGGATCAGTATGCTGTCAATTGATGTATTTGGAAGCTAAATAATAAATACACCAGTAAATCGCATTTTTGTCAAGTTTTACTGACCTTGCCAGGTTGCGATTTTGTTCGAAAATACAAATTAAAGCCAGATATGTAGCAGGTTCCTACATCAGGACAGGTAGACATAGAATTTTTCTGAAAAAAAATCCACCAAGCACTGACAGTTTTATCAACGATTTGCCATATTTTCCTAAAACCATCTTGTTGCATATTTCAGCATTAGACAGGAATAAAGTACTGTTGTTAATTCTGGGAATTTCTTTTTTAACTATATTAAAGTTTACTCATTTTCACCTTACATTATTTTACAGGTACCTTTTCTGTCTTTACCATTCTGGATGTACCTCCTACTGGGTGCAGCTCTTCCCAACTGTACATGTCTCTGCATTTGAACCTCCATACCCACTCATCTGCCATCCCGCACCTATTTTGCACCTATCTGTGTCACCATCTGTCTTTGCCAGTCTATACAATTCCACATATCTCTCTGCCTGCACCTCTGCCAGTCTGTACCTTTTCCATACCTCTCTCTGTCTACACTTCCCCCTAGCTGTACCTCTCTCCGCCTACAACTCTGTCAGGCCGAACCACTCAGAGCCAGCACCCCTCTTTCCCTTTAACTTTCCCCTTTCGAACCACTCACAGCTAAATCATCTCCTTATCCCTGATCTCCTAACCCTCTCTCAAATCACAAAGCATGTATCTCTTCCTGTCCTCATCTCTTCTTCCTAATACCTCTCTCTCTCTCTCTCTCCTAATCCATCATGTGAGACACCTGGACCAGTTTGCAATTTCCCCCACTGTATGCCCCCATTTTGACTGGTAGGTGCTGGTTTTCTGACTCTGACTGTGCCCTGGGCTCTAACCAGACCCACAGCCTGTCCTCTGTGTAAAAACGTAAATGGTTATTTGATATAATTACAATTGGCAATGACAGATCCCTGTAAGTCTCTAGTATATAATAAGGCAAGTGGGATTAAAACTACCTATAAGTCCCTAGTATATAATAGGGCAGGGAGATGTAGGGGCCCAGTAGTCATTTTAATAGAGAGCCCTTCCCTGCAGGCTGCTTTTAAATTGAAATTATATGTCAATTCAACTTTGGATTTATTGGTACTTCCAATGAATTTATTTGCCTTATTTTTACATATAAGTCATCGATAAGGTATCACTCAGGTGCTGCCGTAACTATAATCAGGGACATTATAAAATATGTTTTTTAAGACCTGCTGAGAAAAAGACTGCCAATTTCGTTTTTCCCCACTGTAGAGAATGGCTCCATAGGCTAATATTGTAATATTTTATTTAAATATAAATATTGATAGAAGCCACAAAAAAGTATACTTCAATGTATCACATGAATAGTTAAGATAAATCCAACAACTTGCCAATGTTGGATTTACAATAACTATGACATAAAGAAGTTATTAAACTTTCTTTTCTGTGCGCCAAAATCCAGCCTTTCATCTGCTCTCTCCTGATTGACCAGCTTCTGCCCAGGCTGGGCAGGGTGTTCTAATGAGGGGATGGGGGTTAGCCAAAGTGGGCTTCAAAGGGAGAATGACACTTTTGGACAGCACAGGCTGACCGCCACATTCTGTCACACCAGCCACACAGGAGCCCCTGTAATTAGATTAGGGAGAGGGTTGGAAGTGGTGTGTTAGTGGTCTAACCCTAAAGGCGAGGAACTTGCGATGTTGGTGTTGTGTAGTTCCTACAAATCCATGTAGGATTTGCGTGTTGAGACAACATAAATTAAGGGATTGGTGTCCAGACTGATTCCAGACACCCCAAAGGATATGTTAGCTTTTAAACCAGCTAGCTCACAGTGCCACCATAAGCCCCCTAACCTTACCAAGGAGTGAACTGTTTCTGGCAAATATCAAACATGACAATCCTTCATCCTTTAGGGATCGTGGAAACAGTACTGTACCTCTCAGTCACTCATGCGCACTTATATACATATTAAACAATGGGGACTTTTTGAAAAAGCATTTATTGAAGCAGAATCTGTCTAGTTTAAAATATGTGTGCTGCGACAACCATTAGACAGAAACAGATATATACCATTACAAACACCAACAGAGTAAATGAAATGTAGAAGTCTGCCATGGTGTTAAAACAGTGAATATAAGCAGGCATATAGAGACTAGGGGTGAGCGCAAAATCCGTTCCGCTCGCGGATTTTGCGAATTTTCTGTAAATTCGCGATCCGCAAACTCCCGCGAATTGACCGAGAATTCGCAAATCCGTGAACTCCCGCGAATTGACCAAGAATTCGCAAATCCGCGAGCGGCGGATTCCGGGGGCAAAAGTTGAAGCCTGGCTGGCCTGTTGTAACTATTTTACGATGGCGCCGGAAAGCTGCCAGCGCCATCCTAAAATAGTTACTAAGTTAGCTTCAACAAGAAGCTCTAATAGATAAAATAAAGCAGGTGCTCGAGCACCTGCTTTATTTTATCTATTAGAGCTTCCTGTTGAAGCTAATTTAGTAACTATTTTAGGATGGCGCTGGCAGCTTGCCGGCGCCATCGTAAAATATTTACAACATGCCCTTCCTGTGACTTTAGTGACTCATTCATCAGCCCAAAAACAATCGTGAGCGTCATCGAGGTTGGGCAGGTGTGCCTTCTTCCCAAATCTACCGTCGAAAATCAGCTGTGATTCTGGATAGAGGCCTTTGCATCCTTGACTTTCACGAGCGCAATCCTCGTGCTGTTCCTGTGGCCAGGAGCTGAAGGGACCCCTGCACCCCTCGGGCGATTGCATAGTAACACACACATGGTCGATGAAACTAGTTGAAGCTCAAATGCAGAGACTCATTCATCAGCCCAAAAACAATCGTGAGCGTCGTCGAGGCTGGGCAGGTGTGCCTTCTTCCCAAATCTAGCGTCGAAAATCAGCTGTGCATGTGAACTCGCATGGAAGCCCCCCCCCCCACACACTCGCAGTGTGCACCGTCTTCCCGCCATTGACCCACTATGATGGACAGCTCACCCAAGGGACCCCTGCGCCCCTCGGGGCGATTGCATAGTAACACACACATGGTCGCTGAAACTAGTTGAAGCTCAAATGCAGTGACTCATTCATCAGCCCAAAAACAATCGTGAGCGTCGTCGAGGCTGGGCAGGTGTGCCTTCTTCCCAAATCTAGCGTCGAAAATCAGCTGTGCATGTGCACCCGCATGGAAGCCCCCCCCACACACTCGCAGTGTGCACCGTCTTCCCGCCATTGACCCACTATGATGGACAGCTCACCCAAGAGACCCCTGCGCCCCTCGGGGCGATTGCATAGTAACACACACATGGTCGCTGAAACTAGTTGAAGCTCAAATGCAGTGACTCATTCAGCAGGGCAAATCCGCGGATCCGCAAATCCGCAAATCCGCCGATTTTGCGGATCCACGATCCGCAAATCCGCAAAATCCGCGGATCGTGGATCCGCAAAATCCGCCCATGCTTAGACATAGCAGTAATCAATTGAACTCCTAAGATGCAAGCCTTAGCTAAGTATACCAAGCATGTATGAAGGTGTGAAGCCACAATTTCCCTAGGAAGGAGCCAACCCCATTACTTGATGAGAAAGAACGAAGGACCCCATCTTGGTCTTGAGTTGGGCACGCTGCACGGGATGTCAGCCCACTGCGTACTAGAGTTTCGGCTGGAAGGGACCCCAGCGTCTTGTGTCAGCATGGAAATCTTCTCCTTTGGTTAGCCTAGTGAGGATGTGGTGCTTATATCCCCAAAAGGTAACCTCAGGGGCTCTACCCAGATGTGTGATGGTGTTGTGTGCTAGGCATTCGAGGATGACAATAGAGGTGACTTTTGCACAGAGTTATTATACAGAAGATGGTTATCCTGCTATGTGATACTAAAAATCTTCATGCATAATAAATAAGGCTAGTTTTCAAAGAAAACCACGCAAAATGTATTTGGCACACTACTAGGTAAAAGGTCAGTGCCAGAGCGGTTATGTAGAGCAAGGTAGGACAAATGTAGGTAGACGGGTATGCAGCCTATATTGGTGTCAATTGGGGCTGGGACGAGAATATACCATACCTTGGAGGAAGGAGTCATACATCCGGGTGGGATCCTGCACCCCATTGGTCAGGGGTGTGAAACGGTGTACAAACAAGGTAAAATAGAAAGTTTATTCTAAAGTATAATTCAACAAAAGGAGGAAGCTGCCAGCTACCTCCAACAGCTCCCTTCCTTAACCGTCACCTCACTCCTACATTCCATTTTCTATAGAATGCCCAGGACTACATCTGAGAAGCAGATTTAACACTCCAAAGCACACACAGGACATGACCCTAATACATTGCATGGTATATATCGATCCCTATATTTTTTCATGGAGCATCCATCTTCTCCACCTCCACTGGGGGATATGTAACAGTCCGCTAAGGTTTGTGACTCCATGCACAGGCTAAGTCTTCCCAAACCATCCTTTCAACATCCTTCTGCGAACCCATCAACCAATACTCCACCCTAATCTAAATTTGGACGCACTCAAGACCTCTATCAACCAGATTTAAAATACATGACCTCAGAACTTCTGGCACCAGCTTGTCTCTGAACAAAATACCAGCCCTCACTGATAATTTTGTACTATCAATGCGGAAAGACTCCACATCCTCACAAACTTTCCCTTTAGCCGGCTACCCCACAGACATGTTGTTAGAACTGGGATTTCTGGTAGGCTAAGGAAGACGCCAAAGCCAGGCAGAAACCACCATTCTAGTCAGGGCAAGGGAGTCACACGCCAAGATAACCCCTGCTCACCCCCTTGGTAGCTAGGCACGAGCAGACAGGATTATCCCGGAGGCAATGTCTAAAGCATTTGCTCCAGCACACAACAGCAACAACATCCTAGGCACACCACAAAAGGAACTCCTCACAAGGTTATATAAAAATAACTTTTGTATTGTCAAAACACCCCAGATAGAAATCACACATGTACATTGTGCCAACTGGCACGGGCCATATTCACAAGGGATTATTTAGAGGACAGGGCCACATGGGCCACTGTCAGAATCAACACTTTTAGAAATAGCACTTCTAGAACACAGAATATAGGATATAAAATCACTGTAGCACAAATTAGCAAGTATAGCACACAACCAGTAACTACTGGTAACAGGTAAGTACCACCTACGCAACCCTAACCACCTTAGGAGAATGTCACGCAGGGAACCAGGACCTCACTAGGACCACCTGTACTGGAAAGAACAACCACCTAAGAATAAAATACATTTAGGGGTGTAAGCAAGAACACATTACACATGATGCATCAGAACATTCAGAGTTGTAGGGAAGGAAAACACATGATGCATAAAAACACATTCAGATGTGTAAGGAAAGAAGACACATAATGCATAAAAACATTCAGAGGTGCCAGAACACAACTCAATAGCGCAAAAACACATGATGCCTAAAAACATTCAGAGGTGCAATGAAAAACCACACAATTGCGCAAAAACTTACATAAGCCACGACCTGTGGCAGTCCCTAGGCCAACTGGCCTTGATGGAGCTAGTATGCCCTGTGTCCCAATGTCAGGGGCCTAAACGTGGCAGCTGCCCCCTAATTGTTGGGCAGCTGGGAATCAATAATGATGGGGCCACGTGGGAGCCATGCAGGCTCTGAACAACTGGTCGCCCCATAGCCTCTCTGGGCTCCAAACAACCATGTGGGCAGGGAGCCTCGGGGCTCTACAACAAAGAATACCCCTAGAGCCTCTCGTGGCTCTAAACAAAGAAATGCCCCCTCGAGCCTCTCCGGGCTCTTAAACAAAATGTGGCGTCGTTGGAGTCCCACACGGGGACTCGAGAAGAACCAACTGCCCCCGGAGCCTCAACACGCTCTCCACACTGGAGGGGAGGGGTGGGCACCGGCAATGTGCCCCGACGCCCTCCTCCACGATACTGAACTACGGGCCTCACTCACTGGGTGCTCCTCTGTGCTCTCGCCGGTCTTCTGGGCGGCGGGGGCAGGCTCGGCGGCATCTGAGGAGCTCCCGCTCCTCACGGACTCTGCCTCCAGCGGGGCTCCCTCTCACGCCATCGTGGGGCTCTCCCCTCTGCATGGAGCCCCGCAGTCAGCTCACCGGCACTTCCTCAACCGGGCAGTTTCCCTTTCGCGGCTGGCTAGGGCCGCACTTCCGCCCGCTGGCAGGGCCGCCCACGTCACGGCCGGGCCTGCCTGACTTCCGGTTCCGCTCTCTGCGGCGGCAGGACGGCGGGGCTTGGGAGAGCCTCCCAGGATCCGAGGGGTTTTCCGGTCTCTTGGTTTCGCCGCGTCATGGAGCCCCCCCTTCACAGGGGCTCCGCATTCTTCCTCAGGCAGCGCGGGCACACGCCGGCAGACCGGAGCTCTCCTCTGCTCATCGGAGCCCCGGTGATGACGCGGCTATCTATTTCCTGTGGGCAGCCAAGGGCTGCGCGGCACCTGTTCCTGGGGCAGCCAATGGCTGCGCGGCAACTGTTCCTGGGGCAGCAAATGGCAGCGCAGCCCTACTGACGAGCCTCCAGGCTCCGGGTCGCGCTGCGGAGGACAGAGTGGCGATCTCTTCTGGGCAGTATCCGGGGTCGGCTCCCGAGATTAATTTAAATATGAAGCTGGCACCCTCGCTATCTCGAGCGGCACAACTGCGAGGTGGGCACTCGCTTGGGGTCAGCAATCCTGGGCAAATGCCGGGTGGGCACCGGTTTTCTCTCATGCAAAATGCGGGACAAAGAAACGCTCGGAAATAGGCAAAAGCACCAGAAAGCGCTCCCAGGTGCTAAGGGAACAAAAGTCCAGCAACAGGTCCTTTAGGAGTCCAGGACACCAGCAGTCCAGGACATAAGGTGGAGCACAGCAGCTCCCAGAAAAGGAAAGTCTATCAGGTATCCAGGGGCTGGGCAGGGCCCAGGGAGGCAAGCCTTCCCCTGGGCCCAAGCAGCAGCACGCCCCAGGCAGGATTCAAGTTAGAAACAAGAACCTTTTGTAAGGGGTTACAGCCCCTTTTTATGCTATAAAATCCTTTGTCTAGCAGGGAGCAGGCAGTGTGAGAACCAGCTGCAACTGGTTATAGGGAACTCCTTTTTAGTGTGAGGGGCAGAGGCGACAGCCGCCCAGCAGGAGGTGGAGCCAGCATTGTGGCAGGCAGGCACAGCCCTATTCACTCCCAGGTGCTATCTCCTCCCACCACTCCAGTTGCAGATGCAGTCATTCAACCAAGTGCTGACTCAGACAACCTCCTGGGGCTCCCCAGCCACTGTCACCCTCAAACCAGACAGTTAATCCACAAGCAGGCCCAGGCACACTCCTGGAGCCAGGCTCCAGCCAATCACGTGCCAGCAGACTCACTACACACGCACACCCATGTCTAGAAGTGGCACTTCCAGACTAGACACACTCATACCACATACATCATTACGCAGCATTCAATCTCACGAGTTCGCACATACCAAACTCGACCCTGCACTCCCCACACATCAGGAACTACCATGGTCACACATATTCCCCATGCATTCCTATGGGAGGGCAGGTCACTCACCACACATACACAGAGAGCTCACGCACTTTACACTGTACCACAGTGAAAAAGTGCGCAAAGGCCTAAAATCACCAACACCAGGTTCCGGGGTGAACCTGCCAAAAAGGGCCAGGTCCAACACAACCCCCTTCCAGCCAAAACGCAGGGTAGGCCAATCACTCCACTGATGGGCTTCCCTGCTTTGGGCGACAAAACACGGACACGGGCCCGCACGGCATGGACACCCTCCGTTTTTTCGCCACTCTGAACCCACATGTATTTCTCTCAACAAGAGCTCTCTGGCACAACTAGGATACCCCACTGGTACTCTCTAGTCGTCTACGGCCAGGACCAGGCCCTAGGCCATCCAAATGTCACAGGTCCTGACCACTTCACAGAGTGGGGGGCAGTAACCCCTGGCACACAATAGCCAGTCTCCACTCTCCCTCTCAGTGTAGCTACAACTACCACTGATCCTTCAACCTAGGGACCACACCCTCAGGCTGACCAGAGGTCACGGGCAAGAATGCCCCACCCTTCCACTACTTCTGGGGTTCCGCACCCTCCCAGGGAAGCACCCACCAGAACACAACTCTCCCACCAGATCAGGACCTCTCTCCATAAACTGGTCTACCACATGGGATCTGGAACTATTTTACTTCTGAGGTACAAAGCACACAGCACAGTCCCTCTTCAAGCAGGTGGGGGGACACAGCACACAGCAAAGTCCCCTTTCCTCTACCTTAGTGGAAACAACCAACTGCAGGTGAGCCCCAGATCACACAGCAAGGGCAGCCCCCTCAGTCTCTTCAGCTGATCTACTTTGGCAGAGATTCCTTCTTGACCTGGAAGTTTCCTAATCTCCCAACCTAGGATCTAAACCCTCAGGTTGCACCGGGGTCAGAGACAAGGACACCGTCCCTCTGCACCCCCTTCCAGAGTTGATTTGATTTGATTGATTTGATTTATCAATTTGTATAGCGCGCGAATGCCCAAGGGCGTCTTGGCGCTGAGATGTACCACTGGATCTTGATGAGGTTGATTAGAACTGTGCCGAGAAAAGCTAGGTTTTAACTTCCTTTCTAAAGGCTTTCAAGGATGGGCTGGTTTTTATGTCTAGTGGTAGTTGGTTCCAGATTCTTACTGCGTGTACCAGGAAACTTCTTCCGCCCCAGTTAGCCTTCCTAAATCTAGGGACCCTGATGAGTTTCATTTGGCCGGACCTGAGAAGTCTATTTGGTTCATATTGATGTAAATGGGTTTTTAGAAATTGTGATCCGGTTCCATTGATTGCTTATATGCTAGGCATAGTGATTTGAATTGTATCCTATTTACAATTGGTAGCCAGTGTAGGTTTTTTAGTTTGTGGCTGACTGTCTCAAACTTTGGTATTCCGAGTATCAGCCTGGCTGCTGCGTTCTGCAGGCGTAGCAGCTTGAGTAGGATTTTCTTCCTGGCTCCGGCATATAGGCCTTCCCGTAGTCCAGTCTGGACAAGGCCAGTGCTGTCACCACTGTCTTGCGTGAATCGTATGGCAAGTAAGGTATAATTTTTTTGATCATTTTTAGGATGTACCAAAGTGATGATGCCAGTTTACTGGCTTGAGCGTCGAATGAGAGATTGGTGTCTAGCGTGATTCCTAGGTTTTTCAACTTTTCTGATGACTCGGGACATCTTCCCAGCTCTTTTGGCCACCATGAGGGGGACCATATGTTTGTGTCTCCTCCCACCTTGGAGCGCTACCCCTGGAAGCCAAAACCGGTCAGGACACTGATTACAGATGCCCTTCCCTCCAGGTCAGGCTGAACCTGAACCTGGCCTCCCCCCTCCTCGGGGAACGACCTTCAGAGGCCCCACAAATGGTCAAGCACTCTAGACGGTCAAATGCCCAGTGAACCAGGACTTCTGCACCCTCCACTTAGGAGCGGTACTTCTCAACACCAGGACCACCGGAGTTCTGGTTACAGACACTCCCCGTCCTCTAGACACAGGAAGATCCTCCTCAAATGACCTGTAAGTACAGCCTAGGCCCGTGACCTGGCACTCCCTTACGGAACCCTCGAGGCCCTGAGACAGGGTTTCGGGCCAACGTGGGACACACCGTCCCACACTCACTCCGCCTCCACTGAGACAGGACGTGAGCCCCTACACCCCTACCATCCTACTGGGACCTAGCTGGGCTACACATGAACCTCTTCCCCTACACAGGATCATCAGATACACAAGCCACTACTTTTAGAATCACTCCCTAATGCCTCTGCAAGACATCTAGCACACCGTCAGACATCCACCTTCTTGTCCAGTGCCTCTGCAGGACCTCCTGCCCACCACCAGAGGTACACCTCCTGTGCAAGCTCCTTTTAAAAAAACTCACACCAACTCCTCCAGTTCAACACACCACTCATCCACACACTCCCCCTCCAGACTGGTGAGACAGTTCCTCACTGCCCCTGACTCTCAACCTGTACCCCTCTTACTGAGCACCAGGCACCATACTCTGGGAACTGGGAATGGGACTTCACGCACTGGACATATTTTAGCTGCCACCACTGGATCCTACCATACTGGGGAATCCAGACACACACACTACACTCAGGGGATAACCACCCTCCCGAGCAAGCCATTTCTCCTCCACACTCCCTCTCTTCCATATACCCACACAGGGACAGGAACAGGGATTGGGCATTGGACCTAGCAAGGGATTCCTTATCAATGGGAACCTCCCCCTCTACTGGCGTCCCGCCCTGTCATTTTCTCTCATCTGCCACTAAACATAAAGCACAGGAACACCATTTGAAAATGACACTCTTGAGGAAAAACAAAATCATAAACAATAATCCCAAACATGTGACTATCTAAAAAATGCAGAGTTTTGTAATGTAGCCAGTTGTCGCTGTGGCACTGCGCAAACACAATTCCTAATCCTCACCGCTGTCCAACAATGTTAGAACTGGGATTTCTGGTAGGCTAAGGCTGACGCCAAAGCCAGGCAGAAACCACCATTCTAGTCAGGGCAAGGGAGTCACACGCCAAGATAACCCCTGCTCACCCCTTTGGTAGCTTGGCACGAACAGACAGGCTTATCCCGGAGGCAATGTGTAAAGCATTTGCGCCAGCACACAACAGCAACAACATCCTAGGCACACCACAAAAGGAACTTCACACAAGGTTATATAAAAATAACTTTTGTATTGTCAAAACACCTCAGATAGAAATCACACATGTACATTGTGCCAATTGGCACGGGCAATATTCACAAGGGATTATTTACAGGACAGGGCCACATGGGCCACTGTCAGAATCAACACTTTTAGAAATAGCACTTCTAGAACATAGAATGTAGGATATAAAATCACTGTAGCACAAATTAGCAAGTATAGCACACAACCAGTAACTACTGCTAACAGGTAAGTACCACCTTCGCAACCCTAACCACCTTAGGAGAATGTCACGCAGGGAACCAGGACCTCACTAGGACCACCTGTACTGGAAAGAACAACCACCTAAGAAAAAAATACATTTAGGGGTGTAAGCAAGAACACATTACACATGATGCATCACAACATTCAGAGGTGTAGGGAAGGAAAACACATGATGCATAAAAACACATACAGAGGTGTAAGGAAAGAAGACACATGATGCATAAAAACATTCAGAGGTGCCAGAACACAACTCAATAGCGCAAAAACACATGATGCCTAAAAATATTTAGAGGTGCATGGAAAAACCACACAATTGCGCAAAAACTTACATAACCCACCACCTGTGGCAGTCCCTAGGCCAACTGGCCTTGATGGGGCTAGGACGCCCTGTGTCCCAATGTCAGGGGCCTAAACGTGGCAGCTGCCCACTAATTGCTGGGCAGCTGGGAATCAATAATGATGGGGCCACGTGGGAGCCATGCAGGCTCTGAACAACTCATCGCCCCTGAACCTCTCTGGGCTCCAAGCAACCATGTGGGCAGGGAGCCTCGGGGCTCTACAACAAAGAATGCCCCTAGAGCCTCTCGCGGCTCTAAACAAAGAAATGCCCCCTCGAGCCTCTCCGGGCTCTGCAACAAAATGTGGCGTCCTTGGAGTCCCACACGGGGACTCGAGAAGAACCAACTGCCCCCGGAGCCTCAACAGGCTCTCCACACTGGAGGGGAGGGGTGGGCACCGGCAATGTGCCCCGACGCCCTCTTCCACGATACTGAACTACGGGCCTCACTCACTGGGTGCTCCTCTGTGCTCTCGCCGGTCTTCTGTGCGGCGGGGGCAGGCTCGGTGGCATCTGAGGAGCTCCCGCTCCTCACGGACTCTGCCTCCAGCGGGGCTCCCTCTCACGCCATCGTGGGGCTCTCCCCTCTGCATGGGAGCCCCGCAGTCAGCTCACCGGCACTTCCTCAACCGGGCAGTTTCCCTTTCGCGGCTGGCTAGGGCCGCACTTCCGCCCGCTGGCAGGGCCGCCCACGTCACGGCCGGGCCTGCCTGACTTCCGGTTCCGCTCTCTGCGGCGGCAGGACGGCGGGGCTTGGGAGAGCCTCCCAGGATCCGAGGGGCTCTCCGGTCTCTTGGTTTCGCCGCGTCATGGAGCCCCCCCCTTCACAGGGGCTCCGCATTCTTCCTCAGGAAGCGCGGGCACACGCCATCAGACCGGAGCTCTCCTCTGCTCATCGGAGCCCCGGTGATGACGCAGCTATCTATTTCCTGTGGGCAGCCAACGACTGCGCGGCAACTGTTCCTGGGGCAGCCAATGGCTGCGCGGCAACTGTTCCTGGGGCAGCAAATGGCAGCGCGGCCCTACTGACGAGCCTCCAGGCTCCGGGTCGCGCTGCGGAGGACAGAGTGGCGATCTCTTCTGGGCAGTATCCAGGGTAGGCTCCCGAGATTAATTTAAATATGAAGCTGGCACCCTCGCTATCTCGAGCGGCACAACTGCGAGGTGGGCACTCGCTTGGGGTCAGCAATCCTGGGCAAATGCCGGGTGGGCACCGGTTTTCTCTCATGCAAAATGCGGTACAAAGAAACGCTCGGAAATAGGCAAAAGCACCAGAAAGCGCTCCCAGGTGGTAAGGGAACAAAAGTCCAGCAACAGGTCCTTTAGGAGTCCAGGACACCAGCAGTCCAGGACATAAGGTGGAGCACAGCAGCTCCCAGAAAAGGAAAGTCCATCAGGTATCCAGGGGTTGGGCAGGGCCCAGGGAGACAAGCCTTCCCCTGGGCCCAAGCAGCAGCACGCCCCATGGCAGCATTCAAGTTAGAAACAAGAACCTTTTGGAAGGGGACACAGCCCCTTTTTATACTATAAAATCCTTTGTCTAGCAGGGTGCAGGCAGTGTGAGAGCCAGCTACAACTGGTTATAGGGAACTCCTTTCAGTGTGAGGGGCAGAGGCGACAGCCGCCCAGCAGGAGGTGGAGCCAGCATTGTGGCAGGCCCTATTCACTCCCAGGTGCTATCTCCTCCCACCACTCTAGTTGCAGATGCAGTCATTCAACCAAGGGCTGTCTCAGACAACCTCCTGGGGCTCCCCAGCCACTGTCACCCTCAAACCATACAGTTAATCCACAAGCAGGCCCAGGCACACTCCTGGAGCCAGGCTCCAGCCAATCACGTACCAGCAGACTCACTACACACGCACACCCATGTCTAGAAGTGGCACTTCCACACCAGACACACTCATGCCGCATACATCATTACGCAGCATTCAATCTCCCTGCACTCCCCACACATCAGGAACTACCATGGTCACACATATTCCCCATGCATTCCTATGGGAGGGCAGGTCACTCACCACACATACACAGAGAGCTCACGCACTTTACACTGTACCACAGTGAAAAAGTGCGCAAAGGCCTAAAATCACCAACACCAGGTTCCGGGATGAACCTGCCAAAAAGGGCCAGGTCCAACACATGTGTTTCACAACATCTTGCAAAATGTTATCCTCTCTTACAGATTGCAACCACTACTCATGTTCAGTATGAACACCCATGACAGCTAACACATTAGCAACTAACTCTTCACAATCATCCATCACTTATTTCCCTTGACACTCCACCAGCAACCTGGACAGACAGTCGGCTATGACATTTTTCCTTCCAGGCAAACATTCCATAGAATACGAAAACTCCAACATTCTTAAGACCCAACGCAAAATCCTAGATGGAGCCAGACTGGCTCCCTTCTCAGTAAAAATATCAATCAAGGGTCGGTGATAGAATGACAAACTCCATACCCAACACAAATTTCTTAAAATGATTCACTCCCTCTCAATAGTGGAGTGCATGAGTTTGGCCTTTCTCAATGGTCTAGAGGCATATACTACAGTGACCTCTCTACCTTACCTCTGTGGTAACAACACAGCCCCCAAAACTACAGCGTTGGCATCAGTACACACCACACTCTTGTCACGGGTATTGACGGGCTTAAGAGCAGGGGCAGATGCAATCTCCAATTTAAGCTGTTCGAACTCCCCCTCATATTCCGGGCACCATACAAAGTTAGCATTCTTTGGCATTCACCCCGCATATACACAGTCTTGTCTGCAAAAATGGGTATAACCTTTGAGTAATATTCGGCCAACCATAAAAAGGATCTCAACTGATCCTTATCCAAAGGTTACAGGGCTTCTCCAATGTCTCTCACAAGATGCAGCTTAGGTGACACCCCCCACTCGCCATTGACCCAAATATTCCACACCATAAACCCCAAACTTACATTTGTCCAGTTTGGTCAAACCTGCACCTTGCAAAATTTTCAACACTTTAGACAAAACTTCATCATGCTTAGGCACATTCTCAGCAAAAATCAGTATATCATCCTGAAAATAGGTCATGTTGTTCTGCCTCTTGAACAGCTGGTGCATTGCCCTCTGGAAAACAGATTAAACTGAAGCCAGACCAAAGGACATGTGTTTAAATCTGTATGATGTCAGATATTTCCAGTCAGGATGCAACACTATCTGATAATAGGCTGACAATGAATCTAGGGTAGAAAACACCTTTGCACCCTTGATTGGGTAGGGGATGACTGTGTACCCAGATGGCCTTATTCAAGTCTCACAAGTAGACGCACATTCTGAACTCTCCACTGAGTTTCTTAGCAAACACCAGAGGAGGTAAACATTTGGAAGCTTCGATTTCAACAATATTTTCGGCATCACACAACTTTTGCAAATCTGTTTTTTAAAGGCTGCCTTATTACCATTGGTACAGTGTGTGCCTTATGGACTTTTGGACACACTCCTACCTTTAATATGATTCTGTAAATTCTTACAGCACCCCAAATCACGTTTTAATACCTCAGGAAATGTTCCACTCCATTTCACATTATCCACCATGCCCGCATCCGACTGTGCACCCAGAACTTGATCTGGATGATTGGGATCTAGTCTTATTTGTAAATCTCTTTGTTGAGGCCACCCTAGCAAACATGGCCCATCCTTAGCAATGTACACCTTGGAACACACCTCAACACCTTGAAAACCAAGCACACCTTTAAAATACCCTAACAGCTATCTAGGGTTGTTCCCATAAGCTACAAGCTTACATTCAGGTACACACAAATTGTGATGGGAAAATGTCTTCAAATATTCTCTGCCAATCAAAGTATAGCATGCACCAGAATCCACCATGATGTGCACAATAAACTCTTACTCATCTTGTGTGATTCTCATCCACCATGCAAACATCAACTGTTGTGCTAGGAAACCCCTCTTTCCCTTTCACACTCTGGCAAAATGCCACTTGGCTTTACACTTTTGACAGACTTGCCCTAGAGGTGGACAATTAGGGTCAGACGGTATGTGACCCTTGAAACCACACTTAAAACAAGAATGACCCCTGTGATCTTTCCAACCCTCCCACAAGGAAGTAGGTTCTTTTTTCTTATTTAGTTCACTTGAGGATTTCACTTGAACAGTTTCTGCCTGCATCTCTCTACCTGAACCCACCCCAAATATTTTTATGTTCACACCTCGCCCAAGTAATCCAAGTCTTGTTTCAACACACTAAGGATGCTAAAGAAAATCTTCAAGTGGCTCCAACACAACACCAGGAATACAGTCAAACAGTCCCTCAGCACCAGCAAAATTGGTTATCGAAACACCCTGAATGCAGGGATAACCAACTATCTCACAAGAAGACTACAGAACATCTAAAACCAGCAGCCGGAATGCTCCTCACCTCCCCCACCAAGCCCAAATTATCTCACACTCCACTGGTTCCTGGTACACAAGTGCACCCAATTTAAACTTCTCAACCACACCTTAAAAGCTCTCCACAAAACTGGACCAGCCTACCTGAAGAGCAGCATTCACTTCCAACAACCTTTCAGACACCTCCTGTCATGATATCCTGCCTCCTACCGTTAAACATACTCCTTATCCATAGCTGCAGCCAAAAGTCTCTCTGCAAGTAATACATCCACCCCTTTCCTGGGCACCAGCACTGCCTGAATATGTTGACAAAATTATATATGTTTTATAATACTGTACTCTTCAGAATGGTATTGAAAATCGTATAATTCTGTTCATGATCCTGTGACAATATAAAGATTATAATTCTGCATTTCCGTAACAATGTTTAGTGAATAACTCTAACGTTTTGTAAACCCAAAGCGTTAGTGTTCAAACAGATCTGTGACCAACATTTGCCGAGTTTCAAATAGGTGGCTAGTTCTGTTGCATGTGCATCGGCAAATTGACGTCAGAACGTCAAAACCCGCCATAAGAACGCAGTAGCGGCCATCTTGGGTGTGACATGACTATTTAATACCACACCCGTGTACTGGAAGGTGCTTAGCCTTCCAGCTCCTCGGAGTGCCTGCACACATGGAGCGCTTATCTGCAACTCTGCTGTCTTTTCCCAGGCAATGACACCACGATCTTCAGTTTGCATTCCACTCATGAGTTACGCTGCAAAGAAAGAATAATTCCATTATAAAACAGTACCCAACGCAAGTTAGAACTGATTTCTTTTATGAACATATTTTTGGAAAATTGTGTTCACAGTTTGAAAAATAAGATATCTGGAACAGAATGTAAGTGCATTGCATTCTGAACAATTTACTTTGGTCTAGACCTTCTTGAGGCCCATGCCATGAACTTCACAACAAAGACTTCATGGCGTGAATTTTAGTTTTTGGTTTGGTAAAGGATTTTGTTTACTAAAACATTAGCAGTACTATCAAGAAAAGAATCATCAAAGCAGTACACTGGGGGCTTATCTTCTTGTGAGTATAAGAAAAACCTGTGTACAAACACATTTACAGACACTAATCACTGTACGTAACTGTAGTGGTAATCCTTCCTGTTTGTGTTCATCTCTAGTGACATAAAGAAATCTAGAAAACTGCCAGACATTAAACCAGAACTACAAACAGTTTGGTCTCCAAAACTACAGGCGTTAGACTACTATTAGTTGATCGCAGGTAAAATCCTCAAACAGTCGGCATTGAGATAGTTAATGCTTCTAAACAGGGAGATCATAATTATTAAGTGTTATCTGGTTGCCTAGCAGGTCGACAACTAGGAACCTTAAAGCGTTCAAAACCATGGTCTTCTTCCTTGAACCAAACTTTGACATCCTAGTGATCACTAAATACACAGGTTAACAGGTAGGGTACTGGGAAGTTGGTTTATAACGTCTTTGCAAACCTCGACAGTGCGGACTTCAGGGTAAGAACACATTGTTACTTCTGACACCTCCGCTCAGCTGGTCTCTCACTAGCACGCTCTCCACATGTACACAAAAGCAGAGTAGGGGGATGTGCCTTCTCATACCTGGCTTCTAAAGCCTGGAATGCCTTTACACAACACATTCTCTTCTGTTCTTGACGTTCGCAAGAAGCTGAAGACCTGACGTTTTGAGAAAGCCCCATAGGCCGGACTCACACAACTGTAACGGAGCACCTCAGTGGGTAGTTTGCTATACAAACACAAATAACACCATAACTTAACACAGCATAATATAGCCTAGCATAACATAACAACATCACATAACATAACATAACATCACATGACATAACATAACATAACATGCTTCATCAATCATCCCCACACCTTTGCCTGGATGATCATTTCACTTTATCTCTTCCAGTCTTCAACTCTCTCTGTCTGCACCTCTTTCTACTTTAGGGTCTTTTAGATAAAGTTCTTCCTGTCTATACACCTCCCTGTCTGTTTCTTCTCCTGCCCCTAGTGTTCTTTGCTTGCATCTCTAGCCACTGCTGTTTTTTGCCTGTACCTCTTCCTTACTGTTCCTCTCCCTGCTCACAGGTATACTACATGTACCTCTCCCTGTCCAGACCTCTCCAAGCCTGACCTTACCTTGCTTCATCTCTACCTGCCCACGCTAAAACCTCATCCGTCTGAACCCATACTTTTCCCTATTGTACCTCTGCCTAATCCTAAACTTCCCTGGACTTTTCTCATCCAATAGTTTTCCCTTTCGATCAATCTCCCAGCCTGAACTGTTCCAAGCCATCATATCCCTCTGTCTACACCTCATTTTGTGCACTCTGAATCTTATGCCTACCTCTCCCTGCCTAACACGTATTCCAGCTGCAATACTTATTACCCTCACCTGTCAGTGGCATAGCTAGACATTTTGCAACCTGTGGTGATCCCTACGGCAACCGCCCCTTGGCAGCCATATGTAAGAGCGGGGTTATTATTAGCGATTCCTGAGGCGGCCACAGTTAAGATTGGGGGGAGACCACCACCCCCAAAACTCATGCCGCCCGGGGTGGATCCCCCCATCCCCACCTGCAATCACCTGTACAAGCTTGCCTCTCTCCAAGCCCACGTCTTTCACTGCCCATACCTCTTCCAGACAGTATCTCTTTCAACTACATTTCTGTACAACTCACACGACGTCCTTCCCACACCGCTTCACCTCCACATCTTTCCCTCCTTGACCACATCACTCCCAGTCCACATCTCTTATCATTCTTCGTTTGTCATTACTCTCTGCTCAGTCAGCTTGCAGGCAGCCAGCATCTCTCCCACCCACAGCTCACCTTCTCTCTTTGATCATAGCACTTCCTGGTCGCAACACTCTCTGCCCTTACCTCTGCTTCACTGTCCCATTCCTTCCCATATCTGTAAGCAGACAATATTTATTCCTCAGCAAAGCGAAAATGACTGAAAATATAAGCCAGGCATGTGGTTTCCGCCATAGCTTGATTATTTATTACAGATCTGATTCTTATTCTGGAAAACACAGTGGATAATAATTTGTCCTTGTGTTTTATTTATTCATGTTCTTTTATAAGTTATTTTTTATGATCAATAAAATGAAAGAACAGAAAAAGACAAAAAGAATGTCACTTCAATGCAAAAAGAAAAAGTTTCTCTCTAGATTTTAACTAGACATCATCTTTGTAGTGTATTCCTGAGAGTGTCAATGCGTAGCCTACATTTGTTTCTGAATATGTATGGCCTTTGAAAAGACAGCAACAAAATGTAGAACAATCATTTGCATGTCTGCTGCACAGGGCAAAACAAAAACATTAACGCTCATATTTTTTTCGTTTCTGTTTTTAGTATTTATAGCCTGTGACCATCCATGTGTATTACAATTTTAAAGGCATGTTCGGATTATGAAAATATATTTCACTGATAACGCGAAGTTCTAAAAAATAAGTTGTATTTTTTCATGCTTTTAGGGGCATAAAAAAACACAATTGTTTTTTTTTAGAACTTCGCATTGCAAAACATTTTGCTGCCCTGCCCTACGCTAATTTGAAAGGACAGGAATGCACCGTATTTACAAGACACAGTGCATTACTGTCCTTTTAGCCAGCGCCTGCACACAGTTTGTAGCCGTGTGAAAATGCAGGCACCATTGTGCAAAGTTATCTGTGCTGTTGGCACGTTGTTTTTGTGTAGGAAGGGGCAGCTTCATGCACAAAAATAATCACAAGAGGCATTTTCCTCTTCCTATGTGTGCTGCAGAATGCAGCACACATGGAAAGAGGGCAAAACGGGGAGACATGTAAACACAGAGGCCTCTAAGTGAACCTTATGTTGTAAATCTGGGGCAGCGTCAAATTCCATGGGTGGGTACACCCACAGCAACACCCATGGGGGCATATTTACAGTGAAATGGCGCAGCGCAGCAAATAATTTTGCAGCACCGAGCTGTGTCATTTAAAAAATGCAGGGATGCACCATATTTTCAAGAATACAATGCACCTTTGTGCTGTCCATTGCTCCTGGCTAAAGTAGCAGCCTACCGCCAACGCCGGCTCACTTGAACAATGGTGCAAGGGTGCCGGCTCTGCAGTGAAGATTGTGTTTGTGCAGGAAGGGACACCTTCCTGCACAAAAAGTTATTATTATTGGCCTTTTGCTCCTTCTATGTGTGCTGCAGAATATACGCACATAGATTGGCACAAAACAATGAGAAATAAAAGTATTACTCCGCGTTCCACCACTTTAACTCCTCCCCTGGAAAGGCATTACTTTTGGGCACTGCCTAAGATTACCGAATCCCTGTAAATCTGAGGAAGTGTCAAAAAGCTATGGCTGTTGCGTGGGAACTCCCAGAGCAACACCCATGACATGCCCCTTTGACGCAGAGTACTGCGTGAAAGAGGGCCATATTTACAAGGCCATGTAAAGCCAGGCAAATTCACTATGCGTAGCCTTGTAAATATGGGCCAGCACACACTCAATTCTTAAGCGATACAAACAGCTGAAGTAACTTAAAAATATAAAGAGGAGAGAGCTAGAAAGGGACCGCAATGTGTAGCCAGGAACAAAACTGTTGAAGCTACACTGGGAGCCAGTCAGTCAAAAGACAAATAGTAAAATAAAGCAATAAAACAAGAGGGACTTATTATATCAGACTCAGTGCTGTTTACCTCTGTTAGGAAATGAAATCTAGCAACATGGAATAGGGAGGTTGGGGAAAGTGTGCTCAACTTACAAACTAAAGCTTTAATCATAGAGATTTGCTGTTTTAAAAATGGTAAATCACATGTCCCTAATATCAGAGAAGACACTTGCCCAAACTGCGAAGGTTTAAGACCCATGTCGCTCAACTCATATTTAGCCTAGGAAGTAGTACCAAATGGCTCCTGCCCTCAGGTAAATAAACTGGATCTTGATTAAAGAGATTTGAACGCTAGGTCTTGCAAGATCATTTCCATTATCCACAAGCTATTTCTGTCAACTCATATTTAGCCTAGGAAGTAATAACCAAATCGCTCCTGCCCTTAGGAAAATCCACTGGATCTTGATTAAAGAGATAATTCAACGCTAGGTCTTGCAAGATCATTTCCATTTTCCACAAGCTATTACTGTCAACTCATATTTAGCCTAGGAAGTAGTAACCAAATCGCTCCTGCCATCAGGTAAATCCACTGGACCTTGATTAAAGAGATTTGAATGCTAGGTCTTGCAAGATCATTTCCATTATCCACAAGCTATTTCTGTCAACTCATTTAGCCTAGGAAGCAATAACCAAATCGCTCCTGCCCTAAAGGTAAATCCACTGGATCTTGATTAAAGAGATAATTGAACGCTAAGTCTTGCAAGATCATTTCCATTATCCACAAGCTATTTCTGTCACGACACAGTATACCTAACCAAGCACTTCTGGTCCTTCAAACTTCCAATACATAAATACCTCCCTGAAGCTACTGGCCACCTCCTCACATTGGCTCAATAACTGGCTTATCACTCCATGCGCGTTGATGTACTTGATGGAATGCCCCTGTTGAGCCCTGCTCAGCCCGCCCAAGCACTGCAGGAGCGAAGCATGCACCAGTCCCCTTCCCGTATCCACCGAAAACCCACTGATTGCAGTACACAGTGAGCCCTCCAGTGAACACGAAAAGAGGGTGGTTTGATACGAGACACCAAGTCTCCCACCCTGTAGTGTAACAGGACACAACTCCCTCCTTCACGCCTCCGCACCTGTGGTAAAAGGGAGAGAATGTCTCACAAAATACAATCTGCAATACAGCCTATTTATGCATGACCATGATCCACCAAAACACCAAACAACACATACCCCTCCTTCTCCTTACCAATGGCAAGTGCAGGCTTAGCTTCGTGTAGGGGCAGGGTTCTCCACGAAAATAGTGCTCCAGGGAGTAAAAAACCCAGTCAGGGGCAATAAAACACAAGGTGTCCTGCAAGCACTAATGGTGCATGTACTAGCACCATGCAAAAAAGGGGAAAAAGAAAGCTGGGGACAATCCACGTGATACCAGCTACCAAAAAACCCCTTGTGATAAAATATGTAACTTGGAAAGAATGAAAAATAGGGAATAAGCCAACAACTCTTCCTTCCGAGGCTCTTAGCGTCCTGTGTACTCGATACACAGCGGAATGACCCAAAACGTCACTTCCGAGTACACAATGATGTGGACAGACGCCTAAGCCTAAGCGTCTGTCAGCGCGTCTGCCTGGTGAGGAAAGACAGCGCGTCAACACCGCCGGTAAGAACAGAAGGAGAACGGGAGCCCCCGCTCTCTGTAGCGCACACAAAAACTGTATGCCGGCAAAAAGAAAGGAAGGAAGGGCAAGGCTGACAAGGGCAAGGCTCAAAAAAATAAAAGCAGGGAAGAAAACGGGGAGAGGAGCGGGGAGGAGGGGACTAACTGACTGACTAAGATGGAGGGAGGAAAAAATCAGGAACAAGGGATAACGGGGATAAACAAGGAAATAAAACGGACTGGAATCCCCCACGAGCCCGTGGGAGACAAAAATAGGAGCAAAAAAGCAACAGAACTCCTATACAATGCAGGGACCAAAAAGCTAGATACCAAGGCCACAACGTTGGCGATATCAAGCAACGAACAAGGAGGAAGGACAAGAATATATGCCTCAGCCCCTGGTCATGTGATGATGGCCCATGGTCATAGAAACAGGACTGACTGCGATTCCCTAACAGTACCCCCCCCCTACAACCCTCCCCACGGGACGGGGCTTCAAGGGGTGCTGTCTATGGAACATTCGGACCAATCGAGGGGCATGAACACCTCCAGCTGGCTCCCAAGTCCTGTCTTCCTGTTTGTATCCCTTCCAGTCAATCAAATAAAAGAGACGACCCTTAACCCGCTTGGAGTCACAGATAGCATTCACCTCAAATTCCTCCTGACCATTGATAGTTAAAGGAGGCGGTGGGGGCAACTCCTGTGCAGAAGGCGTGTATGGTTTCAATAGTGAGGCATGGAACACTGGATGGACCCCATAGTCCTGTGGTAACTCCAGCTTCATTGCTACCGGGTTAATGACCTGGACTATAGGAAAGGGGCCTACGTATCTAGGCTGCAATTTACGGGACCCTTGTAACCTCAGGTTACGAGATGCCAACCACACCAATTCGCCCACCTGATATGGGGGCGCTGGGACCCTATGTTTATCCGCTTGTGCCTTCATAGCAGCCTTGGCCTCCACCAGACTTTCCCGGGCCAAACCCCAGATAGCACTCAATTGCTTACAAATCCCGTCTATTGCTGGCATGTGTCCCGTGGGTTGAATGGCCACGGCCCGAGGGTGGTACCCAAGTGAACAATAGAACGGGGTCATGCCCAAAGCCGAGTGCAAGCTGTTATTGTATGCAAACTCAGCGATGGGCAGAGCTGTCACCCAATCACATGATAAAGAAGTGATTAAACATCTCAGATACTGTTCCATCGTCTGGTTAGTTCTCTCGGTCTGTCCATCGGACTGAGGATGGTATGCCGAAGATAAACGTATTTCTGTCTTCAGGACCAGACATAGTTCGGACCAGAAATGAGATATGAATTGCGCCCCCCGGTCTGATATAATCACCTCTGGCAACCCATGTAAACGTACTACAGATGTCATAAAGACCATTGACATTTCTTTCGCCGTTGGAAGTTTGCGAAGTGGTATAAAATGTGCCATTTTGGTGAATAAGTCCACCACCACCAATATGGCTGTATATCCCGAGACCAATGGTAATTCCGTTACGAAATCCATACTTATGGTATGCCAAGGGGATGGCGGTACTTCCAAGGGGCACAAAAGCCCAAAGGGCTTACAGTGCGATGGCTTATTAATGGCACATACAGGGCAAGATTTCACATATCCCTGGATGTCCTTGATCATGGAGTCCCACCAAAACCACCGCTCACACAGCTCTCTCGTCTTTCTCATTCCAGGATGAGCCACCAACGCAGATGAATGGCACCACTCCAAAACCTCATCCTTAAGGGAAGGAGGGATTACCAGTCTGTCCCCATGATATAACAGCCCTTCCTTCTCTCTTACCTCGGGCACAGACCGCAAAGAGCTTAGATCAAGAAGCTTCAATCGCTCCCTTACCAGACCAGGAAATACATCCATCTCTGTTGCCCCTACGATCCGTGTACCCTCTATCATGGCTCTACTCTCTGTCACAGGTTCTTCCCCTTTTGGTTCGTTATGTATTCGAGAAAGAGCATCGGACTTCACCTGCTGGGCCGCTGGCCTATAGGTGATGACAAAATCATATTCATTAAAGAATAGTACCCACCGCATCTGGCGAGGTGTCAATGCCCTAGCGGAACGAAAGAATTCGAGGTTTTTATGATCCGTGTAGATGGTGATTACGTGTCTGGCGCCCCACAAATAGTGTCGCCATTCCTCGAAAGCCAACTTGACGGCTAGCAATTCGCGTTCGGCCACTGTATAATTCCGTTCAGCCGGCAACAAGGTTTTGGAAAAGAACGCTATTGGGTGCATATGACCGGTAGATTCATCGCGTTGGGATAACACCCCACCCACTGCACACATAGATGCATCGGTCTCTACGAAGAACGGCAGGGCAGGATCTGGATGTACTAACACGGGGGCTGACGTAAAATGCTCCAATAATGAGCGAAAAGCAATCTGTGTCTCATTGGTCCACTCAAAAGGAACACCCTTTCGTAACAGGCGAGTCATCGGTGACACCACCTCAGAAAAATGCGAAATGAAACGCCGATAGAAGTTGGCGAAACCCAGGAGTACCTGGATCTGTTTCACAGAGGTAGGCACAGGCCAGGTCACAATGGCCTTTATCTTCCCTGGATCCATACGTATTCCCTGCGCTGAAATAATGAACCCAAGAAACTCTACCTCTTGAGTGTCAAACTGGCACTTCTCTAGTTTGGCATATAGGTGGTGCTCCCGAAGAGTCCGTAACACCTGAAGAACATGTTCTGAATGCTCTGCCCTTATCTCAGAAAACACCAGTATATCATCTAAATAGACGATAACCGTGCGATCCAAGTATTCACTGAGCACCTCGTTAATGAAAAACTGGAACGCCGCCGGCGCGTTACACAGGCCGAACGGCATTACAGTATATTCATAAAGACCGTACTTGGTCCTAAAAGCCGTCTTCCACTCATCTCCGGGTCTCATTCTTATTAAATGGTAGGCTCCCCGCAAGTCCAACTTTGTGAACACGGTAGCCTTGCGGAGCTGATCTAACAACACGGAGATGAGCGGAAGAGGGTACCTATTCTTCACTGTGGCAGCATTCAAAATCCTGTAATCCACACACGCCCTGAGAGTCCCCTCCTTCTTAGGGATGAAGAAAATAGCCGATGACACAGGGGAGGAGGATGGACGAATAAACCCGAGTCTCAACATCTCATCGATGTACTCCTTCAAGTGAACCTCCTCAGGTTCTGACAACGCATACACCCGACTACAAGGCAATGAAACCCCCGGTACCAGATCGATCTTACAATCATAAGCCCTGTTCGGGGGAAGATCCTGAGCATTTGTTTTATCAAACACGTCCTTGAATTCCGAATACTGTGGAGGGACAGATCCCACATCCATCACAGCGCAAACCAAGGGGTCGATCTGTGCCCCTGCCACAGTATAACAATGCTTCAAACAGTGTGCTGAATCTAGCGTTACCAACCTCCGCACCCAATCAATCCTGGGATTGTGCCTCTGCAGCCATGGTACCCCTAACACTAAACCAAACGAAGGGGCATCGATTAAGTCGAAAACCACCATCTCTGAGTGCCCATTCTCACATGATAACCCCAGAGGTGCAGTACGACGGGTGATACACCCCGATGTCAGCTCGGTACCATCAATAGCCCTTACAGGCTCAGGTCGTTCTTTCAACTGCCAAGGAACCCCCAGTTTCTCTGCCATAGTGATGTCCATAAAATTGCCAGTGGCACCTGAATCCAACAGCACCGACACAGAAACACATTCCTGAGTTCGTAACAGCAACTGGGCATTAATGACAAAATGTCTAGGTGCTTGGTCTACAGATCCGACCACCTCATACTGTTGACCACCACATTCGCCTGTCCTATGGTCTATCTGAACACAAGCCACCTTCTTGCCAAAACCCACACCAGAAGGTTTCACCGGACATTCCCTGGCGAAATGCCCCCCTTGTCCACAATATAAGCACAGGTTATTCTCTCTCCTTCTCTTCTTCTCCTCTGGTGCCAAAGGACCCCGTACCCCACCCACTTCCATGGGCTCAGGGGCCACCTTGTTGTCCCCTGTACTCTTTACCTCCATCTTTGCATGACTACCTCTAATCGCCTGGAACCTGCTACGCTCGCCCCGCCTCTCAGAGACCCTATGGTTCAATTTAACCACCAGATCTATGAATGCCGAGCAGTCCTCCGGTGGATCTACCACTTGTGACACAATGTCCTTTAGCTCTTCGCAGAGACCCTGGTAGAATATTGATGTTCTCTTTTCAGCGGGCCAATGGGTCTCAGACACCAGTCTGTTAAAGGATGCGATATAGGACAACAAATCCTGCCTGCCCTGCCGGAGTTTCATCAATTCAGCATCACTTGCCTGCATAAACGCATGCTTGGCAAACAGCCCCCGCATCAGTTCTTTAAAAGCGCTGTAATTATATAACACCCGATCATCGCTATCTACCAAGGGTATAGCCCATTGAGCGGCATTGCCAGCCAAATAGGAAATCGTGAAGGCCACTTTTGCGGAATCGTCAGGGAAGGCACTCGGTCTGCACATGAAATGTAGCTGGCACTGAGTCATAAACATCCCGAATTTCTCACTATCTCCCGTAAATCTCTCGGGAGGGGCTAACGGCACTGCTACCGGAGAAGACACTGTAACATTAATGGGGTTACCAGAGCTACTACCTCCCATCGTACCCTGACCCGTCCCCCCGCCATACTGAAAGGTCGCAGGGTGGAGAATGGAAGAGGCTCCCCTTTGATGTGACTGCTCCCTCGCCCTAACAGCCACTAATTCTTGTTTTAAACCAGCGTTTTCCTGCTGTAACTCCTGAACCTGTGTCTGTAAAGTCTGCAATGCCCCCATAATGTCCTGCAATGAGGGACCACCTGAACCATCCCCCACCGCATTCCCATCCACGTCCATGTTCGCTCAGGCAGTGCTAAATACGTGGGCTTGATATTCTGTTGAGCCCTGCTCAGCCCGCCCAAGCACTGCAGGAGCGAAGCATGCACCAGTCCCCTTCCCGTATCCACCGAAAACCCACTGATTGCAGTACACAGTGAGCCCTCCAGTGAACACGAAAAGAGGGTGGTTTGATACGAGACACCAAGTCTCCCACCCTGTAGTGTAACAGGACACAACTCCCTCCTTCACGCCTCCGCACCTGTGGTAAAAGGGAGAGAATGTCTCACAAAATACAATCTGCAATACAGCCTATTTATGCATGACCATGATCCACCAAAACACCAAACAACACATACCCCTCCTTCTCCTTACCAATGGCAAGTGCAGGCTTAGCTTCGTGTAGGGGCAGGGTTCTCCACGAAAATAGTGCTCCAGGGAGTAAAAAACCCAGTCAGGGGCAATAAAACACAAGGTGTCCTGCAAGCACTAATGGTGCATGTACTAGCACCATGCAAAAAAGGGGAAAAAGAAAGCTGGGGACAATCCACGTGATACCAGCTACCAAAAAACCCCTTGTGATAAAATATGTAACTTGGAAAGAATGAAAAATAGGGAATAAGCCAACAACTCTTCCTTCCGAGGCTCTTAGCGTCCTGTGTACTCGATACACAGCGGAATGACCCAAAACGTCACTTCCGAGTACACAATGATGTGGACAGACGCCTAAGCCTAAGCGTCTGTCAGCGCGTCTGCCTGGTGAGGAAAGACAGCGCGTCAACACCGCCGGTAAGAACAGAAGGAGAACGGGAGCCCCCGCTCTCTGTAGCGCACACAAAAACTGTATGCCGGCAAAAAGAAAGGAAGGAAGGGCAAGGCTGACAAGGGCAAGGCTCAAAAAAATAAAAGCAGGGAAGAAAACGGGGAGAGGAGCGGGGAGGAGGGGACTAACTGACTGACTAAGATGGAGGGAGGAAAAAATCAGGAACAAGGGATAACGGGGATAAACAAGGAAATAAAACGGACTGGAATCCCCCACGAGCCCGTGGGAGACAAAAATAGGAGCAAAAAAGCAACAGAACTCCTATACAATGCAGGGACCAAAAAGCTAGATACCAAGGCCACAACGTTGGCGATATCAAGCAACGAACAAGGAGGAAGGACAAGAATATATGCCTCAGCCCCTGGTCATGTGATGATGGCCCATGGTCATAGAAACAGGACTGACTGCGATTCCCTAACAGCCCCCCATTCTTTAATCAGACCCATGCCACAGCCCTTTTCTGCTGTACATGCCACCTTCTTTTCGCCTTTAATGCAATCCCGATTTTAACTGTGCTGCTTATAAGCAGCAATTCCTCTCGGCCTCACTGTTGCTTCCTAAAGTTTGGAATAATTTATTGAGGGAAGATACTCACATCATACTTTGTTTGCCCATGCTGGCCCAATGCGTCTGTGCACATGACAGTGATCCAGCTGACGGTATGAGCATGGCCAGACTGACTTTGTATCAACCTTTTGTGTTGTGCACCAGCAGCCCAGTTAGGGGAAGTCAGCGTATCCATAATAATAAAAAAATCATCTCAGCAGCTGAAGCTGGCCATAGGACTGTTGGTCAAATATCAACTTTCCGCCTTGCCTATCCAAAACTAGTTCCCTTCCCTGATCTTCTCAGGGCTTAGCTCTTGCAGGGTGGAATACTTTCCGTAAAAACTTTGCTGAACACTTCACACATCGAGAGACATCAGATGTTTTCTGCAGATAGTGAGACTATTTGAGAATGCGTTTTGTATTGTGTCTTTACACAACCACAGTCTCTAAATCTGATCCTATTACAGACATAACTAGTTTTGCTAGATAAGGTGCCTTCCAGGTAGGAATAATGTAGATTATTGTGTTTGAGATCCAATACCTTTACCATCCCCACGAGCAAGTCTTGACTACTCGCTATTGCCAGCTTTGGATAGATAATTATCGAAAACGAATAACTCTTATCGAAGTGAAATTAAATAGTCTTAAGTTCTGCACCAGCAATTACACACAGCAGTTTCCACCACAAATGCTGGCAGATAACCATATATTGACCTTGAATATAATTCTGCCTTTTTCCTATTACATATAATTATTGGGGCATCCTAAAAATGTGCCTAATTCAGATAACAAGTGCAGTAACAAAGCATGTTCAGAGGACCCACTAACAAGATGGGCAATTTATTGGAGAGGGCAAACACCACCAATAGATGTGGCTAAGTGTTAAAGCTTGAACACGAAACCATGAGTTTATACACATAATCCAGGCATTAAAAGTTTACCCAAATACACTAGAAAAAAAAATGTACTACAAATGTGATAATGACCAACCACATAGCATCATTTCCATGGAATGGGCAGTTTCTTGACCTTGCCACCAGAATCACTGTCACTCCTATTGTGGTCCAAATGACACAGTTTAGAATTTCACAGTCCCATGTGGCCAAACTGTGTGCTGTTTGGCAAGCACTTTTTGATATAATTTTTCTGGTCCTATTTTCTAACAAGAATGAGCATCTTATAGCACACTAAAAGCTAGTAAATGTATGGTGTAAAAAACAAAAACATGGGTTGAATATTTCTTTCGGGTTTCAATACTGCCCAATCTCATCATCTATTCAATAAAAAAATGAAATAAGGTGGTAAGGTCAGAGCTTCTGAAGCATGCAGTACTGCATTCCAGTCTTGAGGTTTTTTTAAATTCTTTATTTAACTTTTTATAGAAACAGAAAAACGTCTGGGATGTCCCACCAGAATTCACAATTGTGTACAATCAACAGATATTGGACAAGGAGTCCACACAACATGTATCCTAAAGTCAAGTAGAGCAAGAAGTACACTCAAAATGTGCAACTAACCAGGCACAGATTATGTGACCAGCCTTGCCACATCACCATTTTGCTGCCCATGAACAAAACTGTATTGCACCGAAGGGCAAGAGCAGAAGAGAGTGTGAATGTTTCCATAAGAGGTGTGTGTGTGCTTAAATGCATATAAAGCATTTAGTTATTTTGTACCAGCGAATAAACCTTGATCATAGCTTACCTCACTGCTGGGTCCTTAATGTTGGGTAAACAACAAGCCAACTGGGACAAGTAGTGTGCCAGGTAATATGTGCCTATGTGCTGCATTTGTAATTCTCTGGCTTTGGTATGTGCATAGAGTTTTGGCATTCTAGGTTTAAGCCTGTCCCTTCCCCACACAAAAACCTAATCTCCAAATCTATTCAATTCTACGTAACAAAGTATGCGCTATGGAGATGGGTAACATGCCTATAACATTGTATTAATGGTGAGCTGTAACCAATTTAATGGCCTGTGCCCATATCAATAATTGAAGTTGTGCCCATATCCCCAAAATCACACTTGGACTTAAGTATGAGGGACAATATATTGCCCTTCGCCATGTATGACAGCCCCTTGTTCAACAGAACACCCAGGCATTTTATCACTTTGGCGACCGATGGCATATCAAATAGCAGCTATACCATCATGTTTCTCTCAATTAACACTTCACCCTGAAAACACAGAAAAGGTGTCCAGTAGTTCCACCAGTGCAGTGATGGGTGACTGTGGGTTTGGCAGAATCTGCATGAAGTAAGAAATGAACGACTCCTATGTTCATAGTGATTGCCAGGAATTGGTGGGAGAACTAGATGGCCATTATGACTGTACCCAGTATTAGGTAAGGTGAAATGTTGTTTCATGCACACACAGGGGTCCTTGGTTACTAGACGCTAGATAGGCTGTCAGTACAAGGCTTGCTTAACAACTGCACTTCGTGGTAGCTGATCAAAGTCTGTCCTCTTGCCCAATGAGGATGACACTGAGTGTAGAAGTGGAGAAGCGTGGCTCAGTGGTTAGAGGCGGCAGACCCGGAAGCTGAGATCGGCCGTGGATCAGGGTTCGATTCCCCGCCTCGGTGGGTCTCGGGCTCAAAAATTCCACGGACTCAACAATTCTCGCTCCGGTGCCTACTCAACTCACGGGGTCACACTCTGCGACTCTGGGCAATAGCTTGCTTAATCTCCACTACGGCCCCTCGCGGCGGGATGCCTGGCTTTCACCTTGTGGATACCCTGCCGGGGTATCTCACAGGGGAATACCAGGACGGGTTTCCTAAGCAAGCGCTTAGATACCGGGTTGGTGATTTGCGCTATATAAATACATGTACATTTACATTTACTGAGTAATGTTAGGGGCAGGAGATTACTCAAAGGTGTACTATCTCTAAAAGATATCAAGATAGACTACCACCACAGTCAAAGAGGTGGTATAATTGAGACTTACAGAATAAATATTTGCCATCTCAGCACTTTCAGCAGAGGCTAAGGTAAAGATGTGCAGGATAATGTACTTTCTAACATTAGGGGGTTGATTCCGATCCCGTAAAAAGCGCTCCGAATCGTCGTACGGAGCATTTTTTTCCGTACGAATCGTACCCGTAACCGTCCCCGTACGAACGACGTAGTACGATCCACACCCGATGCAGCTATCCGTACGAATCGTACCAGGGACCGTACGAATGAAATTCCCGTACGAATCGCCCTCAGAAGCCGCTGTACACGAAGTTTATACGGTTCGCGGCTGCTTTTTACGACCCGGCAAGTACGATCCGTGTTGTGTACGCTCCGTACGACCCTTTTTCTACGGGAGCTGGAAACTGTCGTACAGTCAGAGTTCGCCCCGAAACAGGTACGGAACGCCCCCCCCCCCGGGTATGACGCGTACACCCCATGATTGCAGGGGTACGCGCCGTACCCATACGAGCATGGGGGTATGTGCCGTACACCCAGCGTACATGGGGTACGGCACATACCCCATGTACGCTGGGTGTACGGCACATACCCCCCATGATCGCAGGCGTACGGTGCGTACACCCCATGATCGCAGGGGTACGGCGTGTACCCCTGCGATCATGGGGTGTACGCGCCGTACGGTGTGTAGGTGATCGTGTGCTTTTCCGTACGAATCGCCCTTACCTGACGTGGACCGCACGAATCGCGTCCGGGTAGCCCGATCGGGATCGTAATCGTCCGGTCGTACGGCGTTCGTACGAGTCGTACGGAAACGGCTCAGGATGCGAGTCGTACGGACGGTGATTTTTAACGGATCGGAATCGACCCCTAGGTTGCCAGAGGAGATTACAACCATCTTCCATTAAAGATGTCTCAATGTCAGCCTCCCTTCTGGATATGCAGTTCCTCTAAGGCAGTGGATTCTCACTGGAAAGTAGGACCAGCTGTGTCTCAAGCTGCAGTAAATATGTCCATAACGGCCTGTCACTCCCCAGTCGGACAATAATGCAGTCTGAAATATGGTGTCCAGTTTAACAATGTCCGAGCAGATCTCCACCAGAGCCTCCTTTCTTCATGATCTGAGCCTCACCACAGGGTAGTTAGCCAGGCCTCTATAGGGAGTTTAAAGCAGCGTGGAATGATGTACATGACAGTACTAAAAAAGGTGGTAGATTCATCCTCTGTTAAATTGGTGGATGAGGCATCCAACTTCCTTTCATACAATACCTCTTATGAATCCAGGTCTGCTCGCCGTCAGCCTTACTCCAAGGCATTGGGGCGGTACTTTCTCGTTTGGCAGTATACTTTGTCAGACAGGGCTTACATTTCTCTTGTGGACCTGTGGCATACCCCGACCACCTTTTTCTGAGGCCAGGCAGAAGGGCAGGAGTTTTGATCACTACATGTCCAATCAGGACATGGACAGAAAAGGGTCCCACAGGGAGCTAGATTTCTTAAAAAGGTCAAGAGGAGTATGAGTGCAAAGAGAGCAGGCTGAAATTCTGCAGGCCCATTGATGATGATGATGACACATCCCAAAACTAAGCCATTTTTTTACATTGAAAATAAAAAGACAGGGAATTGGAATTGGCAGCAGATGGCTTGATGTATTTAGCAGCACACTAGTTTAGTGTCATGTTTACCTCTCCTCTAGCCTCTTACTTTTTGTTTACTGATGCTGTTTACTTACAACTGGTATACACCCAAAGTATCGAGTTTTTAATATCGATTTGCATTATTATCGAATTAAAAATATAGAATGGACACAATATCGAATGGACAGAATATAGACTACAAAAATATCGAATAGAATAGCAGTAATATCGAATTCAAAATATAGAATGGACAAAATATCGAATGGACAGAATATAGACAACAAAAATATAGAATGGACAGAATATAGACAACAAAAATATAGAATGGACAGAATATAGACAACAAAAATATCGAATTTGAGGTAAGTTAATTTCAATTTTTTTATATTATCCAATTTGTTAAAGTGATTTTTTATGTTAGTATATATGTGAAAAGTGTATATTTATTTTATAATTTATTTTAATTAATTAATTTTATGGTATTTAATTTTTGCGTAATATAATTCTGTAGCGGGTTGTGGGTTTATAGGGGAATAGGGTGGGAAGTAATTTAATTATAATTAATTAAATGTTTTAATTTATTTATTGGTATTTATTTTGAAATATTTGTTAATTAATTGTTAATTGGTACTTAATTAAAATATAATTGGTGATTAATTTTAATTGATTGATTAATTGATAATTATGTACATTTTATTAATTTGTTTTCTGTAGCGGGTTGTGGGTTTATAGGGGAATAGAATGGGAAGTAATTTAATTATAATTAATTACATTTTCTAATTTATTTATTGGTATTTATTTTGAATTAATTGTTAATTAATTGTTAATTGGTAGTTAATTAAAATATAATTGGTGATTAATTTTAATTAATTGATTAATTGATAATTCTGTTAATTGTATGAATTTATTTTCTGTAGCGGGTTGTGGGTTTATAGCGGAATAGGGTGGGAAGTAATTTAATTATGAATAATTTAATTTTTTTATTTATTTATTGGTATTTATTTTGAATTAATTGTTATTAACAAATTTATTTTGGTAATCAATTAAAATATAATTGGTAATTCATTTTAATTAATTGATTAATTGATAATTATGTTAATTTCATTAATTTATTTTCTGTTGTGGTTGTGTGTTTATAGGGGAATAGGGTGGGAAGTAATTTAATTGTAATTAATTAAATATTTTAATTTATATATTGTTTGTTTGTTGTTCTAATTTTTAATTGTTTTTAATTGTTAATTAATTAATTGGTAATTGGTAAATAATTTGTATTAATAGGTAATAATTTTTAATATGTAATTTTTATTTTTTATTGATTAATTATTATATTATATAAACTTGTTAATTACTTTTAAATAATTTGTAATTGGTATTAATATTTAATTTATTTTTATTTATATATGAAGTATTTACTTTCACTACTGTTGCACTCTCTGGAGTGGGAATAGTAATTTTTACCCCTACGCTATCCAACGCTTTCCCTACTGTTGCACTCTCGGGAGTTGGAATAGTAATTTTTACCCTGCCGCTCTCCAATGCTTTCCCTACTGTTGCACTCTCTGGAGGTGGAATAGTAATTTTTACCCCTACGCTATCCAACATTTTCCCTACTGTTGCACTCTCTGGAGTGGGAATAATAATTTTTACCCCTACACTATCCAACGCTTTCCCTACTGTTGCACTCTCTGGAGTGGGAATAGTAATTTTCACCCCTACGCTATCCAACGCATTCCCTACTGTTGCACTCTTTGGAGTTGGAATAGTAAATTTTACCCTGCCGCTATCCAACGCTTTCCCTACTGTTGCACTCTCTGGAGTTGGAATAGTACTTTTTACCCCTACGCTATCCAATGCTTTCCCTACTGTTGCACTCTTTGGAGTGGGAATAGTGAATTTTACCCTGCTGCTATCCAACGTTTTTCATACTGTTGCACTCTTTGGAGTGGGAATAGTGAATTTCACCCTGCCGCTATCCAATGTTTTCCCTACTGTTGCACTCTCTGGAGTTGGAATAGTAATTTTTACCCCTACACTATCCAATGCTTTCCCTACTGTTGCACTTTTTGGAGTGGGAATAGTATTTTTTACCCTGCCACTATCCAATGTTTTCCCTACTGTTGCACTCTCTGGAATTGGAATAGTAATTTTTATCCCTACACTATCCTACGCTTTCCCTACTGTTGCACTCTCTGGAGTAGGAATAGTAATTTTTACCCCTACGCTATCCAACGCTTTCCCTACTGTTGCACTCTCTGGAGTGGGAATAGTAATTTTTACCCCTAAGCTATCCATCACTTACCCTACTGTTGTACTCTCTGGAGTGGGAATAGTAATTTTTACCCCTACGCTATCCAACGCTTTCCCTACTGTTGCACTCTCTGGAGTGGGAATAGTAATTTGTACCCCTACGCTATCTAACGCTTTTCCTACTGTTGCACTCTCTGGAGTGGGAATAGTAATTTGTACCCCTACTCTATCTAACGCATTTCCTACTGTTGCACTCTCTGGAGTGGGAATAGTAATTTTTACCCCTACGCTATCCAACGCTTTCCCTACTGTTGCACTCACTGGAGTGGTAATAGTAAATGTTACCCTCTCTGCTATCCTACGGTAAAAATATTGTAATTGTTTTATTAATATTACGTATATATATATATATATATATTACCTACTGGCGGTCGCCAGTAGGTATATATAGTTAGGATTTTTTCCCTATGGGATTTTTGAAAATTCTATGTCTAATAACTTTGGTGTTTGTGGACGGAATTGGCTGAAATTTTCTGGAAAATTGAACATTTTGTTTCTGAGCAGCCCTTGAAAATTTGGGGCGGGTTCGTCAAGGGGGGGCCGAGAAAAAAGGGGGGTCCCAAAACGTGTTTTTAACATTGAGTTTTCCATAGGGCGGTTGGCCTCACTTTTAGCCCGAACGGCTGAATGGATTTGCACGAAACTTGGCAAAATTGTAGGGACTGGTAGCCCGATGTGCCTTTTGTAGGTCTCAATATATGTGCTCCAGTGGATTTTGAGAAATTAACGTTTAAAAAAAGATATATATCTGTAAGCGCGCTCCGGTCCGCGCCCCGGTTCGCGGACCGGGGCGCGGACCGGAACTTCGCGTAGCGAAGCTGATTGGCTCTCCGGTGTCTGTCAACATTCTAAACAGTCCGTAGCGGCCGCCATCTTGTCTCTCGGTAGGATTGAGAGACAAGAGGAGGCCAAAACAAAGGGGGAAATGCCCATAAGGGGGCATAGTAGATCCTCCCTGACCCCCTAGGTTTAATGTGGAGGCTTTAAAAGGGCCCCGCGGGGCAAAAAAAAAATTTTTTTTTTTGTTTTTTTTGCGTGGGTAGCGCACGGTACGCGAACCGGGAAGCGTTCTGGGCAGCGTACTACAATGAAAAAAGAATGAGAGACTTTTCAAATGCAGTATGTTAATTGATTGTTGGTTTTGTTGATTATTTTTTATTTTCTTTATTTTTTAAGCATTTTTTTTATTGTGATTGTGTTTCATGATTTATTAAACTTTCTAACATTTCATTGTCAGAAATTTCATAATTATCATGGAATATACATTGTAGTCTCTGAGGGTGTAAAATGTCCTCATTTGCAAGGAGGTTATCTACTGCTTGTACACATTGCAGTAGTTCATTGTCCCAAGTTTCATCGAAAAATTCAATGTCAATTTGATCAATTGTATCAATCAATTCTTGGCTGCTCTCTTGCAGGTCCATTTCAAAAGAAACTTGGTTTTCGCCTTCCATTTTGCCTGAAATTTGGATTAAAAAAATATATATTAGTAGAGATAGGGCAATGTTGGGAATAATTTTAGATAGGCATTTTTTATCAGTGAATTTATCTTTGGGCAGTGTATAGTATCAGAGTGGAAGTAGGAATTTAAAAAAGTGTATGTGATTTAACGTAAGTAAATTCATAATTATACAAGAGAAGCCTAACTCCATCCATAACTATAACAGAGAAGTCTCTCTAAATCTATAACTACTACAGAGGGATAGTATATATCTATCAGAAAAAGTTTACCATATTAACTTATAGTGCACAATATACTTCAGTTTTAAAAATAAAAACTTACCTTTAGAAAGAAGTTGAAGGAATTAGTGAAAATACTATTGAAATGTACAGCAAGAAGTAGTAGTCAAAATGGCTGTGTTTTCTTCTCTTCCTTTATATATATTCAGGTATATAACCAATGAAATGTCAGGTAAAAAAAGTAGAAAATGAAAGTAACATTTTCATTGGTTGTCAATTCCAACACTTCAGATGTGTTTTGTGAAGTAATTTACCTCAGGGTATTTAGAGAGGTCTACAGGCTAAATGACTAAATGGAATTCCAATCAAATTTGTGAAAATGGTAGGGATTGGTATGTAGTATGAGCTAATCTATATTTGGTGAAATTGTCTCCAGTGGCTTTTCTGTGAACTACTTTCCCACCTTTTTTGATGGTGCGCTTCCCAGGGAGCGACCCGGTACGCGAACCGGTGAGCGCCCCGGTACGCGAACCTTAAGCGTTACGGGAGTCCACCATTTTGTGTTTCGGTCGAATTAAGATACAAAATGGAGGGCAAATAATGTTCAGAATGGGTAGAAGGGGGCACGGTAGACTTATCTTGACACCCTAGGTTTTGTGAGGGTGGCTGAGGAGGCTTATATGTGCGGAAAAAAAACATTTTTTTAAAAAATTTCGCGAGGTTAGCTCCCGGTTCGCGTACCGGGTAGCGCCCCGGGGAGCGTACTTTGTTGAAAATTAGTGAAAAATGTTAGAGTAAAATAATAATTGTGAGTGATTAGATGTAGGGTAGCTCTGAGAAGAGCTTTTGGGTTTATGGTACATTTAGGTACTTATAAGTAGGTACCAATGCACATTCTTAAATTCAGAGTGAAAACTCTGTTGCCCTCATCTGAGAAGTGAACTCCATCTCCTCTGTAGATATCTTGCATGTAGTAACGCAAGTTATTGTTGTACAGGGAGCCCATTCCATGGTCTCTCATGTAAGCTGAAACAGATTTGTTTACATGCTTCCTCGACTTCTCAATTTGTGGACAAAATTGGTTTGACCACCTCCATTTCTGTCTTTGGCATATATTTGAATATACCAAGGCAGTCTGAGGAAAAAGTGCCATCATTTGCTCAAAGGTGTCCTTTAAAAGCATTTCCAGACCTACCCCAGTCAAAGTGCCCAAGTCATTACCTCCACAGTGCACAATTAACAGGTCAGGTTTGGGCAAATGCATAAAGGTTTTCACCAATGGTATCAATTGGTGACATTTTAATCCTCTGTGGCCAAACCACTTAATTTCCACATCTTGTAAATTGAGGTTAGGTAAATTCCTGTTTTCAACGTACCTTTGAGCCCAGTGAATATAACTATGTCCAACAATCCAGACAGAAAACATGGTGAGAGAAGGTTCTCCTGCAGTCAGATGAAGTGTGGCAATGAAATGGCAGTTGAAAAAATGAGAGTTTAAAATGAAAAAAACTGTGGAGTTTCTGTGTTCATGAAGCAGTAACAGTGATTGGTGGATTTTGATTGCTGAAAACAGAAAGTTAGGGTGCACGGATGTGTTCTTTGAAAGATGTATTTTGAATGGTCAATAAAAAATCATTAAATGAAAGAATGCACTGGATATGCAGGTGCACTGAGAGTTCAGAGTTCAATTGCAACAAAGTTGTGTGAACTTGCAAACACCAGAAGTCTTCCAATGAGGTGGTTGCCATGCAGAAAAGGCATGAAATGGCAGAGGGGGGAAGGGTTTTCATTTGAAAAAAAAGTGAGGGAAGAGTTTTGATTGGGTGACATGAGAGATATGTGTGAAGATTTACAGCATTTCTGTGCTTTTGATAGCTGCAGATTCTGGAGTGCATACCTTTTGCTCTGCTGAAGACAAATTGGTGTGTTTCTGAGACTGTTTTCAAACTCAAAGTATTTGCTAAGGTGAGAAAATATTTCTTTAATTTAGATAGAGAATAGTGTGCTTTAAGGAGAAAATTATGAATTATGTGGCGCAAATTGCTTGTAAATATGATCCCACATGTGCATGGAAAATTTAGATTTTGAATGTTTGTGTTACATAGCCATGTTAAAAGTGATACAAACATGCTGCAAAGGCAATCAAAAAACGCTTTTATGTGTCTTAAGGACATTTTAAGTAATTTTCCCATGTGCAGTGTTTTGAAATTATGATTTGAAAATCGTTTTTGGGGAAAAGGAATTGTTTTTAAATTTATGACAAGGACATAATGGTGTATGCTTCTTTATACGGCAATTGACTGTCCCTGATGTTATTTTTCCCATTTTAATGTAAGACCTTTCTCTGTGGCGCAAGTTGCTTGTAAATATGCTCCCACCTGTGCATGGGAAATTTAGATTTTAAATGTTTGTGTTACATAGCCATGTTAAAAGTGACCCAACCATGCTGGAAAGGCAATAAAAAAACACTTTCATGTGTCTTAAGGACATTTTAAGTATTTTCCCTGTGGGCAGTGTTTTCAAATTATGAATTGAAAATCGTTTTTGAGGTAAAGGAATGTTGTTAAAATTTATGTGCGCCATATGCCCACAAATTTCGTTTTCAGGGGTGCAGCAGGGTGTTCTTGAGACACCCCTGCACCTTTGGAAAAATTCCTAATTTGCGATGAGCTAATTGCTAATCGCAAATTGCACCTTCATTCCTATGGGCCTCCTGCTCCATGGAAATGAATGGGTAATTTGCAATTAGCAATTTGCTCATCGCAAATTAGGAATGGTAAAGAATCGCTGTTTATTCCTTAAAATTCGCTATTTTGGAAATGCAAACTAGTTATATGATACATATGGCGGTTAATGTCTAACAAGATAAGAAGCTTAGGGATACATTTATGATGACTGGCGCAATGAAGTGGACATCACTTACTTCATTGGTAGAGCTTTACATGTATTATGTCCTCTGTATTCTTCATCAAGCGTAACTTTAATCTGCAATCCTGAGTAGGCCTCACCTTAAACAAACCTCTGGATAGGCCACACCTTATCGTCATCCTGAATTAATCATTTAAAATGCTAGGGACAGATTTATGATAGGTGTATGCCTCTTTTGTGCCACTTACAAAACACTGTCCACGGGGAAATGACTTAAAATGTCCTTAAGACACATGAATGTGTTTTTTTAAAGCGTTTGCAATTTTTTGGGGTGACTTTTAACATGGCTATGTGACTCAAACAGTCAAAATCTAAATTCACCATGCACAGGTGGGAGCATATTTACAAGGAATGTGCTCTATGGGGAAAGGTCTTATAATGTAATATGGGAAAAATGACATCAGAGACACTGAAATGCCTTATAGAGAAGCATACACCATTATGTCCTTGTCATAAATTTTTAACCATTACTTTTCCCCAAAAACGATTTTCAAATCATAATTTGAAAACACTGCACATGTGGAAATTACTTAAAATGTCCTTAATTCAAAATTTGCTATTCCTTATTTTGCGATTGCACTGAAGGATTTGCAAATTTTGCGATTCCTTAAATGCAATGTATCAAACAAAAAATATGTAAAAAATGATATTAAGGATTTGGAAACTACCACCAACTTCTAGTTTGTGGTAATTTGCGAATTCTTTTCAAAAAGCATTTTTTTCCAAAAAACAAAAGGTGCCATATGACGCCTATACATGTCCTTAGGGCATGTATGTCTGCCATATGCCCCCAAATTTCTTTTTCAGGGGTGTAGCAGGGTGTTCTTGAGATACCCCTGCACGCTTGAAAAATTTCCTATTTTGTGATGAGCTAATTGCTAATCGCAAATTGCAACCTTCATTCCTATGAGCCTCCTAGCCCATGGAAATGAATGGGTAACTTGCAATTAGCAATTTGCTCATTGCAAATTAGGAATGGTAAAGAATTGCTATTTATTCCTTCAAATTTGCTATTTAGGAAATGCAAAATAGTTTGATGGTACATATGGTGGTTCATCTGTAACAAGATAAGAAGCTTAGGGATACATTTATGATGACTGGCGCAATAAAGTGGACATTACTTACTTCATTGGTAGGCCTTTACATGTATTATCTCCTCTGTATTCTTCATCAAGCGTAACTTTAATCTGCAATCCTGAGTAGGCCTCACCTTAAACAAACTTCTGGATAGGCCACACCTTATCGTCATCCTGGATTAATCATTTAAAATGCTAGGGACAGATTTATGATAGGTGTATGCCTCTTTTGTGCCACTGTGCGTCACTTTTATGATGCAGCGGCGGTGCTAATTTGCAATTAGAAATTTGCTCATTGCAAATTAGGAATGGTAAAGAATTGCTATTTATTCCTTAAAATTTGCTATTTAGGAAATGCAAAATAGTTTGATGGTACATATGGTGGTTCATCTGTAACAAGATAAGAAGCTTAGGGATACATTTATGATGACTGGCGCAATGAAGTGGACATCACTTACTTCATTGGTAGAGCTTTACATGTATTATGTCCTCTGTATTCTTCATCAAGCGTAACTTTAATCTGCAATCCTGAGTAGGCCTCACCTTAAACAAACCTCTGGATAGGCCACACCTTATCGTCATCCTGAATTCATCATTTAAAATGGTAGAGACAGATTTATGATAGGTGTATGCCTCTTTTGCGCCACTGTGCGTCACTTTTATGATGCAGCGGCGGTGCAAAAGATTTGCTATGAGGCGACAACATTACAAATTGATGCATTTAGGCAGATATGTCATGGTGTAAAAAAAACGTACCACATGAAACCGATGCAGCAGTGATGCAAAAGATGCACCATGTCGCAAGACAGGCCTCACTTGGGGCCATATGTATCAAGCTAATTAGCATTCGCAAAGATCAAAATTCTACGAATTTCGGCCTTTGCGAATGTTAATTAGACAAATGGTATGTATCAAACAAGTTTGATGCAAAATAAGGAGTAGCAAAATTTGCTATTCCTTATTTTGAAATTGCACTGAAGGATTTGCAAATTTTGTGACTACTTAAATGCAATGTATCAAACAAAAAATATGTAAAAAATGACATTAAGGATTTGGAAACTATTGTGGTAAATTGGTGGTAATTTGTGAATTCTTTTCAAAAAGCTTTTTTTCAAAAAAACAAAAGGTGCCCTATGACGCCAACACATGCCCTTAGGGCATGTATGTGTGCCATATGCCCCCAAATTTCTTTTTCAGGGGTGCAGCAGGGTGTTCTTGAGACACCCCTGCACCCTTGGAAAAATTCCTAATTTGTGATGAGCAAATTGCTAATCGCAAATTAAACCTTCATTCCTATGAGCCTCCTAGCCCATGGAAATGAATGGGTAACTTGCAATTAGCAATTTGCTCATTGCAAATTAGGAATGGTAAAGAATTGCTATTTATTCCTTAAAATTCGCTATTTAGGAAATGCAAAATAGTTTCATGCTACATATGGCGGTTCATCTGTAACAAGATAAGAAGCTTAGGGATAGATTTATGATGACTGGTGCATCACCAGGGATGTGTCAGTCATCCTGCGCCGCTGTTCCGCCACCCATGGTGTGCTGCATTTAGAATGCGGGGCATCATGGGGCAAAAATGGCACAGATGCGTGACGTATCTGTGCTTCTAAAGGTAGTGATTGCTGGAGTTGTATCGCAAGTGCGATGCAGCTCAAGCAAGGCTCAGGGGTGCCCCATCTCCACAATGTTGCGTCAAGACCTATGCCTGCTTAAAGCAGGCGCAGGGTTTTGATGAAGCTTTCTCCTATCTGATTGTAAATACGGCACACCATGGGTGGCAGAGTAGTGGTGCACATTAACTGGTGCATGCCTGGGGATGTGCCATTTAACATAAATCTGCCCCTTTACATTTAAGTATGTGCAGGACACACAGAGTCGGTGAGGCTTATCCAAGGTTAAGAAGAGATGAGTCCTGTTCACTGAAAATTTAGACATAGTCTTCACCTGCTCAGCATTGATGGACATGGCTAAATAATAGCTGCAAAATATTACTCTTGTTAAACAATTTTACTATTATAATCTCTGAGATTTGTCTCTTACTCTGCAACATCTCATTGTTGTTATCTTTCTTTAAAGATAAAGACAACCTCAACATGAGCGACAATCTGCAATCAGTTGATTTTGACCTCATCATTGAACTTGTAATTGAAACATCAGTGGATGTTGATCCCTTGGATGATTTAAATCCTGAGGATGAAGAAGAGCGTGATGAGGATGCAGATTTGTCCGAATTATATGACATAGGATGGGAAGCTGACCTGCTTGAGCCTATGGAAATATAAACATTTATTTTTAAAATTTATAATTAATAAAAAGTAAAAAGGTAAACCGTTTAATTTAAAAATAAAGACACCTTCAAAAGCAGGTTATGTGTAGTGTCTTCAATAAAATATTAAAATATGCTCATAAAATTAGATCAGATTCACATATAAAATAGCACAGGTAACATAAATATAAATGTCATTTCTTTTCTGCTATTTCTGTATTGTAAATTTGCAAGGACTAAAAAATCTTCTATTTAAAATGTCAAGTAGTGTGTTAAGTTTTTGATCACTGTTATTGTTTTACTGTTTGGTAATAATGGTTAATAACATTTTTTATTATATTTTACCACAGATTCAACTGCAGATCATTTCAAGATTTCACCATGCCAACAATAGAAAGACAGAGAAAGGCTGCAAAACGTCAAAGACAGCAGGTGAAAGAAAATAAGCAGCAGTCCTCTAACAAAAAGATTTGTCAAGTCACGAAGAAAGCACCGGGTAAGAGCACAAAATATTTCATAAGAAATATGTGTAGTAAAAAAAATATTACTACAGAAAATGTTTCAGTCCATAAAACGAGAAGGAATTCAAATGGGAAGGTGGCGTTGTATGCTGACGATCTTCTTTTATATACTTCTGATCACTCGACAGCAATTCCAAGGTTATTTTTTCTATCGGAGGAATTTGGGAAACTGTCCGGGTACCAGATTAATAAGGATAAAACAGAGATCATGGGGTGGAACAACAACACACACATAGTTGGAGCAAAACAGAACATGAGGTACCTGGGAATCCACTTAACTCAATCTTTAAAAGATACTACGTCACTTAGTTGGCAAAAGGTGGTTAAAGATATTAATAAAACTTTAACAAGATGGGGAAACCTGCCTTTAAACATTTACGGTCGGGTCAACCTTATTAAAATGACAATTCTTCCTAAATTGACCTTTTTATTTAACTGCATCCCCTTATCATTTTCACTGAAAGGCATTAACATTTTACAGGGTAAAATTGGATCCTTTATATGGGCCTGCAAGTCAACAAGAATTGCATGGAAGAAGCTGAGGAGGGGTTTAAAGACAGGAGGGCTTGCCCTCCCTGACCTCTTATCATACTGTCATGCATTTCATTTTAAGAATTTTAGGCTTCTGGCAAACAAGCTGGATGCATCATCACAGGGCCGCCTGTTTCAAGCATTGTTAACGGATTTACCTTATGACCATGATTACTTTATTTTTAAATTTGGAGACCAGAATTTTTTTTTAAAAATTCGCCTTAAAATTTTGCAGACTGCATTAAAAAATTGGGGGTTCATGAGGAAGACATTCAACATTCCCTATTACCACACACACTCCCCGATATGGGACTCTCCTGGTACACCTCAATGCCTCCAAGATCAACTGTCACGACCCATGAAAACAGCTGGCTTTAAAAAATGGGGAGATCTCTGGGTAGATTCGGGCCTAATGAGTTGGAACACGTTGGTACAGCTTACAGAAGGACAGTTGACTAGGTTTAAGTACTACCAGTTGTCTGGTTGGTGGTCCAGTCAAAACATGCAAAGGGAGGAAAATACAGATATTCTTGATGTAATCGGCAGAAGGGGGAAATGGGTAAAAGAGTTATCATTTTGGTACAATTTAATGATCAAAGAAGAGGAGAGTAAACTGTACAAGGAGATAATAAAGTTATGGGGAAATGGTATAGCTGAGCCCCCTGAAGAAGTCTGCAAGGCATGGATAGACTCTTTTTCTCTTTCACAGAGGCTAATTAAACCTGCTAATTTAAGGCGCAACCACCTGTTTACGGCTCATAGAGTCTATTGGACTCCGGCTAAACTGCATAAGATAACACGAAACAACTATTATTGTCCCCGTTGTAACTATAATGCCGCTGATGATATCCACATTTTTCTGGAATGTCCAGCCATTCAAAACTACTGGAAAGCGATAATGGATTTTTTGGGAGATGTACTTTCCATAAATATTACATGTTCTCGCAGATTAGTCTTCTTTGGTTTACCGAAAGAATACAATATCAAGAATTTGGATACTCAATTTATTTTTTACACAATAGTTATTGCAAGGAGACAAATCTGCATGGAGTGGAAGTCAGCGGCTCCCCCTAGATTTGCAGTATGTTTGAAGTACTTAATGGAGGTGTGTAAAATGGATCTGGCTGGCCGATACGAGAATTCGCAGAATGTCTGGTCTAAACTGATGGTCTGGATAAATAGGTGAGCAGTCCTGTGATTATGCCAGAGGTTGTGTCGGTCCTGTCCTCCACCAGGCCTGGGGTGCCTAAAACAGGCCTGGAGGAGTAGGATAAGGAAAGCAGCCTACCTCTGGGAACTCCTGTCTGCTATGATACTGTTTTCCATGGCGGACTCGAAAAACAACAGTATAAGAGGCAACAGCGAGACCCATCTAGAGCATATATATTCTGGTGGCATATATGAGGACAAAAAAAAAAAGGAAAGGAAAGGCCAATGAAAAATGTTACTGCTAGAGCAAGAGATAACTCTGTGCATGATAGTAGAAGGAAACAACAGTTTAGGGAGATTTGTAAACGAATGTTCCGCAACAGGATAATTGGCAATTAGTTAAAAAATATTAAGAAAGGTCAACAGAAACTGGTTTTTTATAAGAGAAAAAAAAAAGTTGAGAAAGTTATTGATCAGGCATTTGAAATTAAACGTAAGTTATTTATTTTGATAATCAATAGAATTAGGAAGCTAAACAAGGCAATTTATGATTTCAAAAGAAATAGTAGATGGAAGAGAATAGTTAATCGTAGTAATTTTTGTGAAGTTTTTTCTGGAGAATGGATGCATAGTTCAAGCTGTGAGGCATTTTTTAATGAGGAGAGTTATTTCCAGGATAATGATTTGGTGCATGCAGTTGACACCAGTGGTCGTGCTTATGAAGTGAAAGATGGTTGTCCAGTTGAAAAAGAAAAACTTGTGACAACAGAGGCAGAAGAGGTGTTAGGTAATGAGGTTTTAGGAAGACGTGCTAAGGGTCCTGTGTACACCTGGAAGTGTAGTAGTATTTGCAGTGTGCGACAGGATTCCATCAATTTGCTTTGTGATTTTGTACGGTCATTTAATAAGAAAAGTTTGAAGCAGAAAATAAGGTTGTTGCAAGAATTAGATCCTTGCAGAGTAAGAGAAGTGACAGGTTTGCATGGTCATTCACTGGCTTGTCTTTCCAGGAGAGTATGCCAGAGTGTTTTTCATCATTTCAGGATGCTAGCAGTGCATCATAATAAAGTGAGGAAATTAGTTAGAATGTTGTATTATGCTAAGAGTCCAGCAATTATGCTTAAACAATTATGCGCTGCTCTTTTGCATGGTTCTGAAATAGATGTGAAGAATATATGTGAAGAAATTGAGTTTTGTTACTTTGGAAGTAAAGAGGAGAATGTTGAAATTGAGCAAGAAGAAGAGGGTCATGTGGAAGATAGTGTACAGGTTTCCAGTACAGATAATTTCCAGAGGGAAATTGCGACGTTTGAGGTGAAATCAAGTGAGAGGCCTAATTTCACTTGTGTGTGTTGTCGACGCACTTATTATAAGAATCAGACTAAGTTAGTGGATTTATATGCAAAAAGTGAAAGGGAAAATAATAGTGAATGGAAGGATTTCGCAACATACTTGATGGTAGAAAATTGTTTTGATTTGGGATTGGATCAACGTGTGTGTAGTTATTGTTGTTGCAAATTAAATCAAAACCAGATGCCTGCTAGAGCAGTTCATAATAATCTGGAATTGGTTGAGATTCCTTCTGAATTGAAGGATTTAAATACTTATGAATCTATTTTGATTCAAAGTATCCATCCCTTTCAGGCTATTGTAAGAATGGAGCCAAAGACAGGGAAATTGCCTCCATCAGATTTACAGAGAGGATTAAAGGGAAGAGTTGTTTATTTGCCTCTAGATTTGAAGAAAAACATTAACACAATTGGAGTAGAAAAAGTGGAAGAGGAACCTCTGGTTATCTTAGTTAATGGGGTTCCGACAAAGAATAAGAAAATATGGCAAGATTTAGTAGATGTTAGGAAAGTTAAAAAGGCAACATTGTATTTGAAAAAAAATAATAAATACTATAAGAATGTATATGTTGCAGAAGAGGAAGTAAGTGAGGAAGAGGATAGCGATTTGTGTGCTGGTCAAATTGAGAAAGTAGAACCCTCTACTAGTGAAGAAATATATGAACATTATAGTGTTCATCCTTTGCATTCCAAGGAAGTCATGGGGAATGCTATTGAGTTGTTTCAAATGAAACAAGCCAAAGGGAGTCCCATTAGTGTTTGGGAGGAAAGTTTGGAAGCTCGGTGTTTCCCACAGCTTTTTCCAACAGGTCAGGGAGGAAGATATGATGAGCGACCTCATCAAATTCCTGCTTCTGAATACCGGACTTTGCGATTGTATGCAGGAGATGCTAGGTTTCGACAATGCATTCCTTATTTGTTTCATCTCCTGTTTGAAAGCGATCTGTCTGGACTGTCATATGCAGTGAACCACATCTTGAAAAGTGGTATACACATGCAAAACATCTCGGCAAGTGACTTTATGGATAAAGTCAATGTCCAAGACAGTATTTTGGATTCTCACCTGATTAATCTCATGGCGTGTCAGCGTGGTACTAATGAGTACTGGTACCGTCGTCATGGTGATTTAAAATGTATGTTGAGGAACTTAGGTACTCCCACATGGTTCCTCACTCTGAGCTGTGCCGAGTATGGCTGGGAAGGCTTACTTGAATTTCTACGAGAGGCAAATGCTAACGTAGATAACATCGAATTCAAGACACCCGGAGAACTGTGCTCTTTGGATCCAGTCAATGTATGTAGGTACTTCAATCATAGATTTGAAGCTATGATGTCTTTCATCATGAATAAGAAGAATCCACCTCTTGGAGAGGTGTTGGATTTCTTCTGGAGAAAGGAGTACCAAGCAAGAGGTGCTCCTCATATACATATGTTGCTGTGGATCAAGGATGCACCTAAATTTGGAACGGATCCAGAAGACTCAGTGATGAGTTTCATCCAACAGTATTCTACGTGTGCTGTTCCAAACGCAAAGGAGAAGAAAAGCCTAAGAGAAAAAGTTCTGCGTTTCCAAAGCCATCGATGTGGAAAGTACTGCCGTCGTAAATTCCGAAACAAGGACAAGTTCTACACTAAATGTCGTTTCGGCTTTCCACGACCGGTGATTTCTAAAGGAAGAGTAAACAGTTTGATGTCTTCGCTGCGACACAATGTCATGAAGAAATCACCTAAAAACACTTACAATTTGAAGAGGAACGAAGAGTCCAAGTACATCAACGACTACAACCCGGTGATTTTGTCCATGTGGAATTCTAACATGGATATACAGTTTGTGGCTGATAACTGTATGGCTGTGGCTCGGTATGTGACGTCTTACATCACCAAAAAAGAGAAGACAGAATTGAAGGATATGTGGGAGGACATGAGAGCCTCAGCAAGAAGTTGTACAGTTTCAGTCTGAAGATGTTGTCGCATCGAGAAATCGGAGCGTACGAATGTTCTGACCGGTTGTCTTCAGCAAGTCTCTATGCCAAGTCCAGGAGTATCGTTTGGGCGAGTCTTGGTCTTGCAGCAACGCGTAATCGAGTTCTCAAACCTGTGCGGGAAATTGAGTATTTGGCGGAAAAGGAGCCAAACAGTACCGACATTTTGAAGACAAACATGTTGGATACATATTATCCAAATCGAAGCAGTCACCTCGAGAATGTTTGTCTGTATGAGGTTCTGCAAAATTACATATTCAAGAGGAACATCAAAGAAGATACTGAGAAAGGAGTGTATGCTGTAATAGGAAGTGAGGGATGTCTGGTCAAGCAAAGAAAATGCCACTTGGTAAACCATCGAAAATTGAGTGGCGAATCTCCTGAAAAAAAGGAGTTTTTCTATTTAGCACTTTTGCAACTTTTCAAGCCTTGGCGTGCAGAAGAGGAACTGCTTGGAGATTTCCTCTGTTACGAAGACTCTTTCAATGCCGCCAAGGAGACCATAGAATGTCCTGCTTTTCCCAAATATGTAGAAATGTTGAATGCGGAAATTGAGCAGGAAGCAACGATTGCAGCCGAGATTGCCAGAGACAGTTCTCAGGACAGTCAGAGTTCTGCTTCATTGAGTCAGGATCCACTAGGAGGACCTGTTATCGAAAATGAAGCTGCCACTGCCATGAATGAAGTGGAAAGAGCCATGGCACATGCTCAGGAGGATGCGGTTAACTTAGAAGAGTTGGAAAGACAACTCAACGTTGAGCAGAGGAAAATATATGACGAAGTTACCATGCAAATTGATCATGGATTAAGTCATGATAAGAAAGAGTGCTCATGTACGTCGTTGAAGCCTGTCCGACTGTACGTGAGTGGAGAAGCGGGAACTGGAAAAAGTTTCCTCATTAAAGCAATTTCATGCTATTTGCAGGAAAGGACAGAGTCATCGCTGTCTTGTGTTGTCACTGCTCCAACTGGACTGGCAGCACATAATATTAAAGGGATTACTTTACATCGTTTACTGATGCTGCCAGTGGAGCATGACAACAAATTACAATATCACAAGCTATCTGGAGATGCTTGTTTTGAAGTTTCAAGAATCTTGAGGAAAATGAAACTTCTTATCATTGACGAAGTAAGCATGGTTTCCAATGTCATGCTTGCCTTTGTGCATTTGAGGATGCAAGAAGTTCTCAAAACAGAGTATGATGTGTTATTTGGTGGCAAACACATCATTGTTTTCGGAGATCTTCTGCAGCTGACACCAGTGAAAGGGCAACCTGTGTTCAAAATGCTCACGCATGAAGATACCAGGAAGTGCCTAGGCAGCATTGGCAACGTCAATATATGGTTAAACTTCAATTATGCTGAACTGCATGAAAATATGCGTCAGGCGAAGGATGAAGTTTACAAGACTATTCTACAAGATGTTAGAATTGGAAAAGTGACCGAGCATGGGAAAGAAGCTTTACATGCACGATTACTGTCAAATTTATATCCAGAACAAGATGTTGTGCCTGAGAATATTTTTCAGAAAATTACTGAGAAGAAATCTGGAATATGTTTGATGCCAACTCTTGCAGAATGTGCCAAATTTAACAACAAAATGTTGCATTTAGAAAAGCAAGAGATTGTGAAACTGGAAGCTATTGATAGAGTAGAGCATATGGGATCAACAATTATTTTGTCTGAGAATCTGAAAACAAAATTGGATTCATTAGAGAAGAGTATATCTAAAACTGCAGGTTTTGAAAAGACTCTGAATGTGTGCTTGAACTGCCGTATAATTTTAAGAAGGAATTTACATGTTGAAAGAGGTCTGGTAAATGGATCAATGGGTAATGTTGTTGATTTTGTGAAATACAGAAATAGAGATGGAATTGAATTTTTAAAAATTAAATTTGATGGCATTGAGGAAGTACAGCTAATTGCTCGTTGTTCTGCTAGATTTTTGCTTGTAAAAGACTTATATGTTAGCCGTAAGCAGTTTCCTGTTTGCTTGGCATATGCGGTGACAATCCATAAATCGCAAGGTTTAAGTGTAGACAGTGCATTGGTGAATATTGGCAGTTCTGTGTTCAAGGAGGGTATGGCATATGTGGCATTGTCACGAGTTAGAACTTTATCGGGATTGTACTTGATTGAGTGTGATGTCACAAACATTTGTGCGGATCTAGATTGTGTTAAGGAATACAATAGGTTAAGAAGAGAGTATGCGCCACATTTGCCTCAGTATCCTTTGTTTGAGAAACGTGTGGTAGGCCGGAAACGAAGAAATGAGAACAATACTGGGGAGGTTGTAGCAAAAAGACAAAAAGTCAATGAACCTAAAATTACAAGCAGAAACAAAAAGGATTCTGTTGAAGATGTTGTTGGTTTTCAGTTTGAAAACAGTTCTGGTGTCAACTGCTATGCTAATGTAGTGGTTAATGTTTTGTTTTCTCTAAAAAATGTAAAAGAAGAGATTGTGGTCAATTCTGATCAAAGATTTTGCAGTTTGTTAAATTCTGTGTTAGAGAAATGTAGCACTGATAGAAGAAACAAAGAAAGTGTGTCTGAAATTCGAAATCTGTTAGACAGATGTTCAGGCCAAACACAATTCTCTCAAAATATTCAGCAAGATTGTCAGGAGTTTTTAATGTATATGCTTGATGTATTACATGCTGAAGGTGTAGATGTAGATCAGCTGTTTGGGCTTTCTTATCAATGGCAGCATGACTGCGAGAACTGTATGGTATCAAGTACTACTAGTGTAGACTCAGAAAGATTTATATATTTAACTTTGCCAGACAGTAAATCAGTCTCCTTTAATAAGCTAGTAAAAGCAGCTGATCACAACATGGAGTGTAGCCAATGTAAATCTGAAATGATGTCCACATTATTTATACGAACATATGGCCAGTATGTCATTTTAATGTTCCAACGATGTAGGCCTGATGGAACAAAATTGACAACTTTAATTAAAAATGTTGTAGCTTCGCAGTTGTCAATATCAGGAAGGACTTTTGTAACTGCAGCAATTATATATCATGACGGTCCTTCAATAACATCAGGACATTACACAGCGTATTTAAAGTCTAGAAATGGCTGGTCATTCTGCAATGATTCTGTTTTAATTTTCACAAAAAAATTGCCGTATGACCTTAAAAACTCTTACCTGGTGTTTTTAAAACCAAAATTTTAGGGAAATAATCTCGGGATGTGCTCTGTGGAATTTCAAGAAGTTCTAATGGCTCCTACACAATTTGGCCTTGGGGATAAGTGTAGTTCAGAGACATAACTTCTAACCATAGGACTGGACGTCATGGAGAAATACGTGCACTTTCAATGAGTTCAGAAAAACTGTTTCTTTTTATAAGCTAATTGAAGCAGCCAATCAAAACATGGAGTAGAGGGAATGTAAGTCTGCAATGCTGTCTACTGTTTTACATTGCTTTGTGATTAAAAGTGATGTAGAGAATTAAATAATTGTAGTAGTCATAGAGGTAGTGTAAGTCTGCTTCATAGTAAGCAGTGTCAGTGTCATAGGAAATGTAGAACATGACTGAGCAAGAAGGGGAAGATATTACTATTCCAGTATTGTGAAAATGATCTTCAACATTTTAATTCTGAAAGTTGCGGAAATGCCAAATGACGGGATTGGCTTACAAGAAATCCAAGAGTTATAAATGGCTCTGACCAGATTTGGCCTTGTGGAAAATTGTGGTAGAGAGCAAGAAGTCATTTATTGCATGTAACGTGTTTTTAAAAACGATGGAGATTTTCTTTCAGAAAGTGGCGGGCTGAAAGTAATAACAGCACAAAAGAGTGTAAGCTGTTCATAGGACATCCTTGGACGTCATGGAAAGTAAGTTAACTTTAAGGAGTTCTGAATTTTGATTTCTGATGTTGTATGGGGTATTTAAACACAATCATTTTGATTGTGTTTTTTTTTCCCCGCTGTTACATGATGAATACCTTCAAGTCACTGTTTTTAGTGAAATTTGATACATTCTGAGAACAGCAAAAATAAACCATTTAACATGTATAATTAATGTTCTACTTTTTGTACTTATGATATACATTTAGAAATGTGAGGTAGATATGGAGAAACTGAGGCTTCTGTAAGTGTCAAAGTTAATGCTTACAGTGCTGCACTTCTGGGTACTGTTTTTTTTTTAAAACTGAATAGGCCTCACCTTAAAGAAACCTCTTGAAAGGACACATCTTATTTGTATCCTGAAAGAATCATTTAAAATGTTAGACACAATTTTATGATGGCTTTACATCTTTTTTGCGCTGCTATTGCATCACTATTGTGAGACATCAGCAGTGCAAAAGATGCACCATGTTCCAAAATAGGCCTCACTTCATCAGCATCAAGATACTGTTTGTTTAAAATATATATCTTTAGGATTGTGTAGGGGACGTATAGCAGCAGAGGCTTCTGTAAATCTCAAAGTTTTTGAAAAACTGTTTCTTCTTGAACCTTTTCCCTTGTCTTTTCAAATTTTTAAATACTTGTTTTAATATTTTTGAAATGTTTCTTCTCTCTTTTACAGATTGAAAGTATGAAAAAATATTTGAAAAAGTTAACAAGAATTATAAGGTAAATGTTTTCTACTCTTTTAACCCGCAATCCACTGCTGATGATGTCATTGACTATGTCATGAATGATGTAATAAGTGGACATGACTTACTTCATTTGTAGGCCTTCACATGTATTAATGCATACACTGCTGCACTTCTGCGTACTGTTTCATATGCTGAACTACATCTGCACTATGAGATACCTAAGCAAAGGCAACACAGGTGATGTGATTTTGAAATGAGCAAAAGAAACTCCACGTTTTTCAATTACATTACTTGTGTTTTCTAAGTTTACGGATGACATTGTGCAGATGAACTTTAGGTCTGTCTATGGACACAGAAGAGGTCTGGCCGTTGTTCAAGAGTGAAGTGGACATGTTTTACTTCAATGGTAGGCCTTCACATGTATTATCTCCTCTGTATTCTTCAGCAAGCATAAATTTGATATGCAACCCTAAGTAGGCCTCATCTTAAACAAAATTTTGGAGAGGACACACCTTATCGTCATCCTGAATCAATCATTTAATCTATCACATTTAACATCTATTAGTTCTACTACTTCATTTCTTTAATCCTTATTTTCCTGCGTTTGCTACTTCTCTCATTCCTTTCTCTATTACTTAATTATTCTACTCCTTCCAGTATTTTTCTCAGTCCCTCTCTTCTCATACTTCTTCATTATTATTCACTCATTCTGTCTCTATTAATGTTACTGTTTCTGAATGATCTCAAAAAAATTTTAAAACAAGAACAGTAAGTATAAGGATAGGAAACAGACATTTATGTTACAAGAAAGACAGCTATAGGAAGTAAACAAAAGATACTGTTACTCGCAATCCACTGCTGATGATGTCACTGACCATGTCAAGAATGATATAATATGTGACATGATCAGAAGTGGATTGCGGGTAACAGTATGTTTTCTTTACTCCCTGTAGCTGTCTTTCTTTTAACATAACTGTCTGTTTCCTTCCCTTATACTTACTGTTCTTTTTTTAAAAACAATTTTTTTGGTTCGCTCCTGGTTCGCGTACCGGAGTGCGAACTGGAAGCGAACTAAAAGAAATAGAGATTGGCAGAGTTTCAAAAATTCTACCAATTTTTTTTATAATGGGGAGGTAGTTCTGAAAAGAACTTTTTTTTTGGTTTTTGTTGTTTTAAATTTTTTTAATTATTTTTCTGAACATTTTTTATATTTTTTTTGTTTTTTCTGAACATTTTGTAATTTTTTTGTTTTTTGGGGGGGGAGGGGGGAAACAAAAATGATTCATTGAGAAGGGCTCAACAGGAGCAACGAAAAAAAGAAGAATTTATTTTTTGGGGCGTTTCGGGCAAACATGATTTTTGATAGCTCTCATTATAAGAGTAATGCTACTTTCTCGGTAGCAAAGTGTTTGGCTGCACCACACGCACACTTGCTTTACTTCCCCCATGTCCATTTGAATGTTCGGGATCACCTCCCTCGCCTCTGGTCCCGATACTTCTTTGACAGCAGATGTTCTCACCATTGCCAGGGGATTTTGCTGTTCATCACGAAGCTGGGCAGCACTATAATTATTTGGGTGCCACCTACTCATATGCCTGTGCATCGTATAATTGCCGAAGCTGTATTTCTTGTCAGTGCCCCTTGACAGTCGATCGTTGCAAATACGGCAAAACACATATCTGGCATTGACTTTTTTTTGCCCTGCTGGAAATTTAAAAAATTGCCAGATGTAGTTTTCTTTTCTATTGTACCTCCTGGGCTCCTCTGGCAAAAACTCAGGCTCTTCCTCCTCTTCCTCCTCTTCTTGATCTTCCTCTTCTTCAAACATTGGTTGAGCAGGTGGTCCTTTCTTCCCTTGAGGAGGTGGGGGTGGTGGTGGGGGAACACTAGCTGAAGCAACAATGGAAGCCATTTCTCTATAAAGTAAAAGGGTCTTTCTCTCACCAAGATGAAAGTCAGAGTGAGGAAAGAAGGAGGGGTTTTCATCATTTGGGAAAAACAATACTTCTCAACCAATGAAAAGTGTTATTTTAAGGTCACCTGACCTAGCCTTACATCATTATGAAACCAAAATTGAAATGAACCAATGAAAAGTTTTATTAACAAGTCACATGACGTCTCACGCTCATGTTACGCGCTGCGGAACGCGCCCCGGTTAGCTTCCGGGTCGCTAAGCTTCGCGCCCCGGTCCGCGCCCCGGGACACTTCCGGGTGCGCTAACGCGGTACGTCACAAGACGCATTACGTGGCAACGCGATACGTCGCGCTTTCGCGACGCGCCCCGGTTAGCTTCCGGGTCGCTGAGCTTCGCGCCTCGGTCCGCGCCCCGGGGCACTTCCGGGTGCGCTAACGCAGTACGTCATAAGACGCATTACGCGGCAACGCGATACCGTCACTAAGTTGATTTTTTACCGGTTCGCGGACCGGGTCGCGGCATCAAATTGAGCTAACGGGAAGCTTCCCGGTTCGCGGACCGGGAGCGAAACAAAAAAAATATTTAAAAAAAATTATTAATAAACATATAAAATATATTTTTGGATTTAAATAAGAATACATTTTATAGCTATAGATATTTGCTATTAAAAAACCATTGAAATTCACTGAAAAAACCATAGGTTATAAACCATATATAGTTAGGAATTAGCATTTAAAAAACCTTGAAAATTCACTGAAAAAACCATAGGTTATAGACCATATATAGTTAGGAATTAGCATTTAAAAAACCTTATTTTACTCACACAAAACCAATGAAATTCCATATATAGTTAGTTGTACTAACTATATATCACGCACCCGCAATCCACTGCTGATGATGTCACATATTACATCATTCATGACATGGTCAGTGACATCACTGATGACATCACTGATGACATCTCAAATGACATCACTGATGACATCACTGATGACATCTCAAATGACATCACTGATGACATCATTGATGACATCATACAGTGACTGTATTTTTCTGTAAAGTTAAAATATGTCTTACATATTTAAGAATAAGTGGATGTATAAGTGTCTGGATGAAGGATTTAGTAGGTGCATGACTGACTGTATGAGTGAGTGGTTAAATGTGTCTCACTGAGTGCATGGGTTAGTGACTAAACTGTCTTAATTTGTGCATCATTATGTCTGTTGTTCTGTAAACTGCTGCATGTGTTGATCAGTAGCTATATGAGTAACTATATGGGTTATTGATTGGTTGCCCAAGCATTTGTATGGGAGACTGAGTGTGTGTGTGGGTGGCTGGGAGGTGTATGACTCTGTGCATAGATGTATGGGTTCAAAAGAGCATGTGGAAACAGCTGTATGGGCGGTTGACTGTGTGCATGACTGTACTGGTGAGTGAATGGATATCTCAGTGCTACATGTCAAAGTAAGTACATATGTAAAATACAGTACATGTGAGAGTTGACATATATAAATAACTGTGCATAAGAGCCAGTGAATGTGTGAGTGGCTGTATGGATCATTGTGCTCTTGTATCCAGGATTGTATAAGTGAGTAAATATGTTTTAGTATATGTTTGAATAAGTAAGATGTGTATAACTGTATAGTTGTGAAAATGGAGGTGTGATTGATTCTTTGCATGACTGACTAGGTGTGTAAGTAACTCCATGGATGAGTGACAGTCTGTGAGTGTCTGTTTACACTGAGTGTATCTAAGGTTATATTAGAGTCTGAAGAGGTTCATCGTATTATCACATGAGTGATGTCATCAGTGATGTGATCAGTAATGTCAAATGAGATGTCATCAGTGATGTCATCAGTGATGTCATTTGAGATGTCATCAGTGATGTCATCAGTGATGTCATTTGAGATGTCATCAGTGATGTCATCAGTGATGTCATTTGAGATGTCATCAGTGATGTCATCAGTGATGTCATTTGAGATGTCATCAGTGATGTCATCAGTGATGTCACTGACCATGTCATGAATGATGTAATATGTGACATCATCAGCAGTGGATTGCGGGTGCGTGATATATAGTTAGTACAACTAACTATATATGGAATTTCAGTGGTTTTGTGTGAGTAAAATAAGGTTTTTTAAATGCTAATTCCTAACTATATATGGTCTCTAACCTATGGTTTTTTCAGTGAATATATATATATATATATTCACTGAAAAAACCATAGGTTAGAGACCATATATAGTTAGGAATTAGCATTTACAAAACCTTGAAAATTCACTGAAAAAACCATAGGTTATAGACCATATATAGTTAGCGATTAGCATTTACAAAACCTTATTTTACTCGCACAAAACCATTGAAATTCGCATATATAGTTAGTTGCGCTAACTATATATCGCGCACCCGCAATCCACTGCTGATGATGTCACATATTACATCATTCATGACATGGTCAGTGACATCACTGATGACATCACTGATGACAACCCAAATGACATCACTGATGACATCACTGATGACATCAATCATGTGATAATACGATCAACCTCTTCAGACTCTAATATAACCTTAGATACATTCAGAGTAAACAGACACTCACAGACTATCACTCATCTATGGAGTTACTCACACACCTAGTCAGTCATGCACTGAATCAATCACACCTCCATTTCCTCAACTATACAGTTATACACACCTTACTTATTGAAACATATTCTAACACATATTTACTGTATTATACAATCACTGATACAAGTTCACAATGATCCATACAGCCACTCACACATTCACTGGTTCTTATGCACAGTTATTTATATATGTCAACTCTCACATGTACTGTGTTTTACATATGTACTTACTTTGACATGTAGCACTGAGATATCCATTCACTCACCAATACACTCATGCACACAGTCAACCACCCATACAGCTGTTTCCACATGCACTTTTGAACCCATACATCTAGTGAATCAACTGCTCACACATCTATGCACAGAGTCACACACTTCCCAGCCACCCCCACGCACACACTCAGTCTCCCATACAAATACTTGGGCAACCAATCAATAACCCATATAGTTACTCATATAGCTACTGATCAACACATGCAGCGGTTTTCAGAACAACAGACATAATGATGCACAAATTAAGACAGTTTAGTCACCAACCCATGCTCTCAGTGAGACACATTTAATCACTCACTCATACAGTCAGTCATGCACCTACTAAATCCTTCATCCAGACACTTATACATCCACTCATTTTTCAATATGTAAGACATATTTTAACTTTACAAAAACATACAGTCACTGGATGTCGTCATCAGTGATGTCATCAGTGATGTCACTGACCATGTCATGAATGATGTAATATGTGACATCATCAGCAGTGGATTGCGGGTGCGCGATATATAGTTAGCTCAACTAACTATATATGCGAATTTCAATGGTTTTGTGCGAGTAAAATAAGGTTTTGTAAATGCTAATCGCTAACTATATATGGTCTATAACCTATGGTTTTTTCAGTGAATATATATATATATATATATATATATATATATATATATATATATATATATTTATATTAACAAATCAATTTGTCTGTTTTTTTTACTTACATTCATTATTAATTAATTTTAAGGTTATTTAATTATTTTAAGTATGTGTAAGTTAATTATATTTATTATTTCATTAATTTTTAATTAATTTAAAGCATTTAAAAAAATTCAATATTTTGACTAACTATAATTTTTTACATCGATATTTTTGTACTTACCTGTTTGGAGATAGCAGGTCAATATTTTGGTATTCTATATTTTTACCTCGATATTTTTGTAACTCGATATTCTTGACGTCGATATTGTTACAGTGATCCCTTACCACTACCTCTTCCCGTCCGTAAATGTAAAATACAACAGTAAGGAATAGGCAGAGTGGGAACCCAGGGGGTACTGGAACCAAAAAACAAAAGACTCCAGACACTGCCCAGCCGAACCCACAGCAGCTCGAGCTACAGCAGGCCGAGCTGAGACACACAACAGGGGCGAGATGAAGCCCTTTTAGCCCTATGGCCCTTGCACGCCTGTCTCCTGCCAATGAAACAAGGACCGTCTGTCTCTCTCTGGCAATGATTTTCTGATCTGGGCACAGTTCAGTAGGACACAATCTCATGTTTTCCCAGCCGTGGGGTCCCCTTCTGCCCCGGCCACATTGCTCCATCTGAGGCTGCTCATGTGGAAAGTCTTTCAGGTTCAGTAAGTTGGAAGCCTCCTCCAGGGTGCAGAGTTGATGGGGTGTCACCATGAGTAGGATATTCCGGACACTCTCGGGTGAGAGGTGATGGGCCGGAATGCCTTACACTTCAAAAGGATTGACGCTGCCAGGTCTTGGTATAAAAGAAGTCTGTGGCCCTGAAAGTTGATGGGATGCTGGTCTTTAGCATTTTGCAGAATGTTTTTATTTCAGGTTAAAGTCGTGGACACACATTAAGATATCTGGAGGTGGCCTGCTCTGGGAATTGTGGGGCCAACCCTGTGAGTGCGCTCTATTTTGATACTCGAGTCGGGGGGGCTTCCAAAATCGATCAAAGGAGATCCTCCGCGAAGGAGGGAACTGCTGTTTCCTCTGCCCCGGATGCAATACCGTGAATAGGGATATTGTTGCATCAAGACCTGTTCTCAAAATCTTTGGTATGGGTGCGAAGGTCTAAATGTTGGTCTCTCAGACGCAGGATCTCTTGCAGGAGTTGCTCAATTTCTTTGTCTGTTCCTTGTTCTTGGTCCTCTAGTGTAGAGACTCTGTCACCCAAGCTCTCTATGTCATGGCAAACCTCTTTGAATTTTCAAGCTATTTCTTTCTTGAGTGATGGGAAATTCTCTCACAGAGAGGCGATCAGCGCATCAAGCTAGGGATGGGTAATATGCGCTTCAGAGTGTGCAGAGTCTAATGATTCTTCCATTGTGGATGTAAAGGGGAAGTCCCCTGTATGTGCTCCCAGTTGCTTGAGAAGCATGTCTTTAAATGTCCAGCCTCTCTTGCCTTTTCGAGAAGCCATGTTATGAGATAAAGGGCCATATGTAGGTAATCTCTATTTACCTATTCTTAAATACCGAATTTTACTGATTCGGTATTTACCGAATCGGTAATTCTCATTCATTCCTATGGGCCTGGAGGCCCACAGGAATGAATGGGTAATAGGGGGAACACATTCAAAGGTGGCAGGGTGTCACATTGACACCCTGTTGCACCCCTGAATCGTGCATGTGTGCACATGTGGCACATATAAATGCCCTAAGGGCATGCATGTCTGCCACATGGTACTTTTAAAAAAGCACAAAATTGCTTTTTTAAAGGTTTTCGTTATTTACCACCAACTTGTAGTTGGTAGCAAATAACGAATCCTTGAATGAGAAATGCACTCACTTGAGTGCTCCCTACATTAAGGATTCAGTAATTTACTGATTCGGTATTTTAAGAATGCAGTAATTTACCAATTACTTAAATACCGATTCGGTAAATTACCAAATCCTGAAATCCAGCCACCTACATCTCTAAACCCTAAATACCGGTCGGTAACGGCCAAAATATGGTAATTTCGGCCGTTACTGACCGGTATTGGGCTACTTACATATGGCCCATAGTTGTCTCTCACCCTATCTTCAGCTAACGTTTCAAGGTGGAGTAGCCCTAGAGTACACTGTGCATGGCAGAGGGGCCAGTGAGATACAATTTGTGGCTGAGCACTGGGAAGGGAGGGTAGGGCCCACCGCCAAGGGGACCCCACGTCCGCAGGTTCAGTCACATGTTATCGGAACCTTGCTGGGTCTCTCTGCATGCCCTCCGAGCCAGGGTTACTAGGTTCCTGGGGCCTCCGGGAGTAGACACAATGCTATAGCTGTGAGATATATCTTATGCCAATAAAAGGGACTGTGTGGTATATGCGGAATGTGCCCTGTTACATGCCTTGTAGGCTTGCAGGGCCTGTGGTGGTCTTGTCATACAGGAGTAGGCTAAGGAGTTCAGACCCAGCCTCCTCTCAGTGTGGTGCAGTTTTGCCCTTTAATTCGTCTGGAGGGTCCACTCTTTCCTCTGTTAGTAAAGCGGCATTCTGGGAAATGCGATGGGTGGGGTAGTCACCCATGGCAAACGGGGGCCCAACTTCCACTTCTCCCGCCGCTCAAGCTCCTCACCTCTGGATTTGTGTAGTTGGGCATGTGCAGAGCTCCACAGTGAGGTTTGATGCATCGCCCAGCAGATGAGGTGCAGCTGAGCCGACATTATCGACAGTGAGCAGGCCCTGCTTGACCTGCTAGGCATTGAGATTCCAGGGCTCAATGAGTAATAATTATTTGTTATGTTTGTGTTCTACAATGCTAAAAACAAATCCGGAAAAAATCCTAATAGCATGCTGCTCCCACTCAGAGGTAAGTGATGTTTTAGTAGAGTTTACGCTTGTTCATTCTTCTTCTTCTTCTTCTTCTTCTTCTTCTTCTTCTTATTATTATTATTATTATTATTATTATTATTATTATTATTATTATTATGTGATTCTGTATCCAGTTCCCGTTAGGCAGGTGCTGCTACCTATTCTCATTCATCAAGTGCTCACTATTTCATCTGAGTAGTGAATTCTCTCTGTGACTTTGTTTAAGTAGCTCATACAATTCTAGGTTATTTATTTAATTGAATTCACAGTGATGATGTGAAGTTTGCTTCTATGCATTGCCAAAAAAAAGGAGAGCAAGTAGGCTCATCAAGGGTGTTGAGAAATGGGTTTAGAATAAAAATCAAAGATCATTAACTGCAATATGTAGATTTTGTTAAGGAGATTTAGAAAGTGGATTTAATGTTGATAGACTCGAGTTTATTAGAAAGAAACTAGTAGTACTATAGGTGATCTGTTTTAGCGACTGCACTTGCTTTTCATAATATCTTTTGTGGAGATTATCATCAGAAACACTAATCTGTTTTATTTATCTTCTTACTTACTTTCATCAGCACCTTAGGGGAAGAAGAGGGACAATTCCGAAGTCCGGGGAAAGCTGGTCAGCTGGAACCGTCCACCAGTGCCGCTGGAGAGGACTCTGAATATCCCAGTAAGTTCTTTTATGATTGTTGTGGACTTCATAGTGTAAAACCATAGAATCTTGGGGTATTTTGTCTATGGAATGTTGGTGCTATCTATCTTGATTCCTGAATATTCAAATGGAAGGCCCAAGTAAGCTAGTATTTTAAATATAAAAAATCACCATGTATGTTTGTTCAGAAGTTTTTCCACAGCTCAGTTCATGAGACAATGGCATGGTCATCATGGATCACGCCCCCACCTCCTCGGTTTAGTGTGCTGCATACCCAATCATTTATTCTTATAGTACACTACCAGTTTTCAATGGCAATGCAGCAAGGCTGGAAACAAGTATGAGGTCCCACTCGCATTGCATTTGCCACCCAACCTCATAGGTTTTTCATTTAGCGTTATTCCATGCCTGGCTTGTCTAACTTTGTGAACCAACCAATCAAATGCCCAGAGTGATAGTTGGAAGATACATTCTAACTGAGCTGTAGTGCTGCATTACTGTCGTATTTGGTGTTGTGTATCTGGGATTTAAATGATGTGTAATGCTTTATATTCTAGCCACACAGAACATTGGTGATGCCGGCTCCAGTGCCGCTGCAGGAGTAGACGGCGACAGCTCAGTTCTTGCAGGGGGAGAAGCAGCAGCAGGGACGGACACTGATACGTCACATATTTCTTGCAATTACTATGCTCACTAGCTATTGCCATGGCGTCGCTCATCGTCTGCATCAAAAATGACTGTGAGGTAACCCCCTCCCCCCGGCTTTACCAACCAGAGCAGTGGTTCAATTATTGAGGAATTACCTATCTGCATCTGCAGATGCAGCAAAATCTCACATAATGCATTTTGATGGCTTGATGGAGACATGAAAGACCAGAAGACAACTTAAAAGAAAGGAAATGGTATATGAGTGAAAGGGTGGGTGGGTCATTCTTAGTATGTGCCACATTTAATCATGGGATACCCATGTGAAGTGATTCCAGAACGTATATCATGGTTTCCCATAACAGATTAATTTACACTTGTTCAGTTTTTTCCCTTGTGAATTGAACCACAAGTGAATAAGCCAAAGATGATGAATCGATGATCAGTGTAGTCGCTCCTCTATTATGTACTAAAAAAGGTCTACCCTACCTGTCTAATCCCTCTACCCTACCACCTTCAGTAGAGAAAAGCAAATTTCCTTTCCTTGGTTCTTGCCCAGCACATGAATATGTTGAAAACGTGGTAGCGGGTGAGGCCACGGAGTAAAGTGGGAGTAAGTGCATGATTTGATGTCAAAAGACAGTCTATGGTGTCGCAAGGGTCACTTTTGATATGCATGTACTCTTTGTTTTTATCTGACCCTGCTTCCTTAGAGAACATCTGTTGGCTTGGAATAATCAATTCTGCCTATACCTCTACCTGGCGATACTACCTTGCATCTTGCATACAGAATGTTGGTCTGCAGATAGGGCACGTCGAATGATAATGCTCAATTTTAAACAAATTTAAAAAAAACAAATCAAGGTCAACTCCTTAATGCGGATAAATCAACTCTAGTGGCAAAAACTCATGCAGAGTTTGTGATCACTTCACACCAGTCACTGCAAATCCAGCCATGCCTGAATTCCTATTTCTCGGCCCAAAAAAAAATATATTTCTAAAAATTGGATTGTATATAAACCCAACTAAGGAGGGTACATCGAACATGGATTCAGCAGTGGCCAAGTACTAATTGTAGACTGCATGGGTGGCCACATCAAACCCTATTGCAGATTGTATGTGTGTGTCCTAAATTGCTTAAAATATGTTGCACACTTTTAAATCCCCTATTTCTTAAGGTTGGGGTAAGATCTGGCCATTATTTTATGTCTATCAGGTGAGTCAATTCCACTGCTATGTCAATTGACAACGTTTTTAGCTATTGTTGAAAAATTACTGCTATCTGCTATTTAAGGGTTACCTTAATGAATTATGAAATATTGAGGTTGTTAAGTTTGTTGACATTCTGTACGATTTTGTGCCTCCGCCACTACGGTAACTAGTCACAATAGAAATTATGAAAACACTGATGCACTTTCACAGCTTATTTGCTCAATGCTGACATCCTGAATGATTTAGTACCTATGATACTATGGTAATTTGACCCAATAGAAGTTATGATAACACTGATGCCCTTTCATAGCTTGTTTGCACAATGGAACTCATTGCGTATAACATTCTATGCACTAGGACAACCTTAGATAATAGGTTTTCATAATATACAGAGACACCTTACAGCGCACTTGCACTTTGAAATATAATGATACAGTTTGTGTTCATATGTAACTTATAGCATATTTGCACAATGTTATACTAGGTTATATATTTTTAATTGTGCATTCCTGAGTGTAACTATAATTTGTTAATAGAATGTATTGCGTTTGTTATAAAAGAAGCTTACAAGTGGTTTCAATGTTCCGGTATGGCATTTTTACAGGTGCCTTTTGTAAAAGAAACTGTAATGGTGTCCCTTTTATATTGTTCAGTTTTTAAGTTTTAATTGCAATGATTTTTGTTAATAAAGAATGTATTCATTCATAGATATCAAGTTTGGCATATGGGATACACAGTGACGAATGTGCCAAATTAAATCTATATAATCCGTTCCTTTACCTGTAATGCAGTCCATTACATTCATTTCCCTCAACGTCTACTTACGGCAGACAGGATAATATATTAATATCAGCATTTCATACATGAGGTGTGTGACTGATGTACCATCTTATTTATTATTCATCATCCTTTTGGGATACAGGGTAGAATGAGAAATGTGTTTGGCGAAGAGCAGGGCCATTGGAATTAGATAATAGTCAACTACAGCTGCAGCCAGTAGCAAACTAGCAGAAGTGCTGGCTAGCAATGAGCATGCCTTCATTATTTTACCACCACATAAAACTTGTACTCCATAATAGTGCATAATGCAGTACTCTCAATGAGAAGTCATTTAGTTTTCAACTCAAAGTGTCTGACTCTGTTGATTATAGTTACTTGAAAAGCCTTTCGAAGAAAAAAAAATCCAATCTCTGCTTTTTCATCCTGTGATGTTCTTCTCTGCCTGTTACTGTTCTGCCACAGCTTTTTTGGTCTTGTGATTCTTCTAATCATAATCATCACTAACTCCGGGCTGGTAACTCTGCTCTGTCAACGGGAATTTGTGAATTTTTGCCTACTCCGCGCTCCGTTCCAAACGCTGAGTTTAGCTAAAAACTCCCCTCTGCGGCGGAGTGGAGTTTGCCAGCCCCTCCAGCCTCCAAAATTAATTTTAAAAAAATTAAAAAGGCCTATGAAAAAATCCTATGTCTTGAGCATGCGTACGTGCAAGACACACATCGTAGTGTTGTTGCATACAAGAAGGACGGCAAGGATGGTGAGGAATAGGAAGGGTAGCGGCCAGGCAGAGGAGGAGGCAGTCACACAGGTAAGCGCCTTCTTTTTTGTTTTTTTATTCATTTGGGAGGGGGGAGGGAGCGTATTTCGACTGAGTTTTTTCAAATGCTGTGCAAATACACGTAGAGGCTCTACACCTGCTACGACCCACCCTTAATCATCACATCAAATAAATTCCAATGGCTCCAGGGGACCAGCAATGTACTGCTACTGTGTCATGCTGTTATTTAAAACAGTCTTTTTCAAGGAGCATTGTTTACAATTTGTCTTTTTTGGTTTTCTCAATATAGCTGCTCTTGATGGTTCAGCTGGACTACCCAGCAGGCAAGAGAGAGTGCCACATTTGCGGCGGCAGAGGCTGGAGCGTATCCAGCTTGAATACCGGTAGCTGGTGGTCCTGGAAGAGGAGGAGGAGGAGATCAATGCTCAGCTCTCGGGCCCCAGTACAGCTGGTCCCCTTCAGCCTCCTGGCCAACTGATTCACGGTGTCCCCGCCAGCCAACTGCTGCCACCCCCACCAGAATAGCAACAGGCCAATGTTGCACCACGTCCTGCAGCGGCTATACACTATCAAGGGCCGGCTCACCTTTATGGAGCAGAGCATGGACCAGCTCTGGATCACCTTTCATAATGCCCTCTTCTAACCCTTTTTATTAATATTTAGCTTTGGTGGGAGGGATTTGCTGTTTGTTGGGGCTTGATGGAGAGGGCCATAAGGGGGTTGGGCATGGGACTACATTCATCTGGGCAATAGGCAGCAGCACATCAATCACCATCAATCATTTGTTAGAAAGCAACAAATTAATGAGTATGACAGAGTACAGATAGATTCATTGCAAACAGTCCTTCTGCTCTGGGCTGTGACCAAATTTACCATATATCCACATTTTCTTTTTTCTAGGTATAGCGAGTGAACCCACCACGCTACTTCTCTTAGTTGATATGATTGTTAAATGAAAAATTATACTGTTTTGCAAAACTGGGTGGTGCATCTACATTCATCCCAGGAATGTTCACTCATTGTGACCTCTTTACATAAGTCCAACACACCTTCAAAGCAGCATTTCAAAAACACACCTCTCTCTATTCCAAACAGCTGAATAGTACTAGGCCTCAGACTTTTGGTTTACCTCTGAACTAAAACCGATACTCAATAACTTCTTGCTTCTTGCTGTGTGTTGATGAGGTAGTCCTAAGCTCCCAGTCCCGCCCTGAGGTCTTCTTCCATAATACTCCTCCAGTCCTGATTGACTCTGAGTAAACCAGAAAAAAAGAACACCCCTGCAATTAATTAAATGTGACTAAGTCTGAAAGGGCTGATCATCACCTACAGGAAAAATAAAATAAGCGCCCATCACTCAAGCCCCAAACAACACAAATCAATGTTCCATATTACTGTTTAACACACACCCTCCCTGAGTGTCTGCCACCACATGAATCATCAATCAACTTAAATTATCACTCATGCAATCAGTCACTCGCCGTTTCAATAGTTTAAGTTACCTCATCCAATCCAAGGCAAGCACGGATAGTTCAGGTATTCTGTATTCAATCATCTTTAATGCACGCAAAAAAATTGAATTTGGTATTGGCAAGCAGTCCTTGTACACAATACATGATTTTAGGGGGCGACCGTTCTTGTACTAAGTGATGCAAAAATGGATAGGCTTTAGGCAATAGGCAATAGGCATGCAAGGGGGGCAGGCATTGTCCCCAATGTCATGAATGAATTTTGGAGCATTCTTCAATGCATACTGGTCCAATTGCAATCCAGCTATATATATGTGACTCCTAAAAAAATCTGGGCAGCATAAATCTGACACAAAAATAATAATGTTCCCCTAGCTAATTTTTGGGGTGTTTTTTTGCAAAGAAAAAACTAAGTTCAACGAGAAAATGTTAAAAGTTCTATGGGGGCACTGGCATACTTAGCCTGGGAAGTATAGTTCATCCTCAAACTCAGGTGATTCACCCAGAAGTTGGTCAGCTAACACATTTGATTCAATTTCGAACCAATCACCTTCTTCCTCCTCCTGTGTTGCTGTTTCAGGAATGGTGTAATTGTGTGGTGTAAAATGTTGGTACATTTTGATCATATTCAATCTCTCCACATTTTGAGGCAAGAGACTGGTCTCACTGCGACGACCACACCAGCTGCACTGAACACACGTTCAGCGGACGCCCTGGCGACAGACAAGCCACATACTTAATTGTCGGCCTGCTGAGCTCTTAGCCATTGGCGCATCTTCCCATACCAATAAATCAATGGATTTTGATCCACATAGAACTCTTTTGGATCATCCAGATACTCCTGAAACATCCTGAGGATGGTCATTTGTGCTGCCACATGCTCTACCTCTTTTCCCATCACCTCTGCACCAGACCTGAGCCATGCCAATTGAAACAAATACAAAGCAGAAATTGGGTCCAGTCCTTCTTTTAATGTTTTTGCTGGTGTTCTGGTTGATGGGGGTTTTGGCTGCTGAGAGATAAGACTTTCCTCTCTAGAAATTGAAGGTGGCACCCCAGAACTGCGGGGTTGGAATCCAAATACCAGATATGCTTCTTCCAAGTGTCCGGCTTGCTCTACGATCCATCTTTATATTTTAAAACATCCCCTTCACAAAAAAAGGATGAAAGTGGGCAGAATCTTTTTGTACTGTGGATTAAGTAGTGTGGCACATATGTACATTGTGGACTAGATGATGTCAAGTTGCAGCCTTATATTAGGAGCCAAGCACAAGACTAAGCTCTCAACCAGGGCATGTGCTTCTTTGTTTTCATTCACTCCTGCAGGGGTAAACCTTTCAGACACCCTCTTTACCTGTTCTTGTAAGTGATGCTGCAATGAGGTAGCTTGGCCCATCGTACTGTCCCCCCACACGAAAACCTCAAAAGGGAGTAGCACCTGTGTCAGGCATTTCACTAGGCCAAATGTGTCTGCATCTATGGTCATAGCTTTCCCAACTGCACCCCTCCTATTGGAATGACATGGTCATTGATCTGTTTGTACTGCTCAAACCGACATTGCAGCATTTAAAAGGTGGAGTTCTAACGTGTTGGCATCTCCTATTTCAGGGATTTATCTGGTGCTCTATTATCATGCTGAATAATCCGCAGCAGCTTCCAGGCTTTAAATAAATGGCAGAAATGGGTACAGATTATTCAGCAGGTGGTCAATATGTTGCTGCCTATGTCTTCTTTTTTGAGGAAGTCTTGCACCACCAGGTTGATGCAATGGGCCAAATAGAGGATACTGAAAGAGCCTCCATCCAACATGGCCTTGACTAGGTTACTGCTATTGTCCTTGGCAACAAAACAAATTCTAAGACCTGAGGGTCTCAGCCATTCATACACCTTGCTGTTAAATTCCTCCAGGATGTTTACATCAGTTGTGAATTCACCTTGGCGAACATGGCCAATGTTGCATGCCGCCGAATGCTCTTAAAACATTCTTCAGAGCCAAGACCTGACGATATCTTTTGCTTCCCCTCTGCAAAAGAGATCCATTGTGCAGTGATGCACATGTAATCAGTCACCTGACAACTGGTCTACATGTCTATCATGAGGTGGATGTTGTAAACAACACTTTGCTGCAAAGCTTGTCAGACCAACTGCAGCACACCGTGATGCAGCACTGCAACAGCCACTACGGCAAAATAGGTCCTACTTGGTACCTTCCATTTTGGGCAGCTGGCTGCCACAAACTCTCAAAATCCCACTCCTTCCACAAATGAAAAAGGAAGGAGGTCCATGGCTAACATAATTCACAATAGCATACAGAGTTTATTCCTAAAACTGAAAACTACTACAACACTACTGTACACTAGGGAAGGATTAGAAAGAACAACAACAACAACAACAAAACAATACAGCTGTAACTGTTTACTTTATATGCAATGCATCACTTGGGATGTGGCACGCAGGGATGTGCGCTGAAAAATGCATTGACAATTTAATGATCCTTGCCAAATGATTGCTGTTGGGCACGTATAGCAGACATAGAATTTATTAATTCCAGATGCTATGAAAATGGTAAAAAAATATGAAAAAAACTAACATTTAAAAACATTTACATTCTGAAAGTTATGAATAAGTGACATTATCCTCAAGCATATCATTCATTTTTTTTAATAAACTGCTATCTCATTGCTCAACCATACATGCGAGCATATGGCAAAGGGCCACACTGGCTGGACACACAAAATGGCTGCCTGCCATTGCTACATGGTAATCAAAAACAACAACACAGAGCAAAAAGGCTTTGGGAGCAAAGAGAAGACATGCAGGCCTATGGTAAAAGCACACTGGCTACCTACACAAAGTGGCCACCAACCAACCACATGGTGAACCAGCAAGCAAGGAGGCAGGGCCGCAACATAATGATAGCAGAACAACACATGCAAGCCTATTGCAAAAGTACACTGGATGCCTACTCAAAATGGCCACCAGCCACATGGTCATACAGCAATAACCAGCAAGGGGGCATGGGCACAAGCAAAGAAGAAATGCAGGCCTATGGGGAAAGCAGACTGGCCGTCTACACAAAATGGCTGCCAAACACTTTATCACAACAACAACTACCAACAAGGGAGCATGACCACAAACAAAGAAGAAATGCAGGCCTATGAGGAAATCTGACTATCTGCCTACACAAAATGGCTGCCAGCTATATGATCACAACAACAACCAGCAAGGGGGCATGACCACAAACAAAGAAGAAATGGAGGCCCATGGGGAAAGCACAGTGGCTGGCTACGCAAAATGGCCGCCAGCCACATGGTCACAAGAACAATAAGCAGGAGGCCTGGAAAACAAAGAGTACATGCAGACCTAGGGTGGACACTGACTATACAAAATTACACCTGGCTACTGCGCAAGCTGATTCTTGAACAACAAAGGCAAATGGTGTCCTAGGCCAAACACACATACACGCACATGTAGTGGCCAGACAAAAGAGGCATGGTAACACAGAGAACATAGTATTAATTTAGCAATGCCAAAAATAACAGTTAACTGGACTAAAAATGTTCACAACAACACACATCCTCTAAATGTATAATCCCACCTAAAAACTGTCTGTGTGAAAAAAATGTGAAAAACCACAAATAATCCACATTTTGTCATTTAATCCAAGGTCAGCCATGGCCTAAAAAATGTTTTAATTCTACAGATACCACAGAAAGAGTTGTTTCATGCACCCATGGATAGTAAAGAGACTACTGGCTGGCAGGCTCATTGGCAAACTAGACCACATAGTGAATTAATTAAATCAATCAATATTGCAAACTTATTTAAAAAAAACACGGAGAAGAAAAAAGAAAATGTACTGAACAGTGCAACATTTTTCCTTTACAAAAAAAGATACATTTCATGAGCACAAAAACTAGGCCCCTATTAAAACTGCAGGCTACCCTACACAATAAATTTAAAAAATCTAACAAAAGTAGAAATAAATCCAGGTGCATGCCCCCAGACAAACACCCTTATACATCAGTTTTTCAACATACTTGTGATATCTCAACAACAAAGTCCTTACATCCAATGGTATATATGCAGCAGACAAGGACAGTCATCCTCCCAGCTCCAAATCCAAATGCAAAGTGATCAGGAGAGGCACAAAGCATGGGAGGAGCCTGCCGGACAGTAACAGGAAGTTGGAGTCTCTGGGGCACATCCTTATGGCTTGAAAAATAAAAGTTTACAAAAACCTGGCTTATCACACTCAAAAAACAACTCCAATGGCCAGTTTGAGAAGAAAATCCACTCTAAATGCCTCTCAGCTGCATTCTCAAGCAGAAAGCTGCTCGACTGCTCCATTTGTGATCACAATCGACTCTAAGAATGCTAGATTGGTGCCATTGTGGTTGGAAGTCATGCAAGTGAGCACAAAGTCTCGCGGGAGCTCTCCAGAGGTGTGAGAAGTTTTGTGTGTGCTCGCAAGCAGCCTGAATCTTGGTGCTCATGGTTCAGCACCAAAGGAATACTCCAGCCCGTGAATGGAAAAAAACTCTGCTTGGCAACCAAATGGCGGAATTCAGGAATTCCGCATTCCTCCATGGAGCATATGGTGCCTGAATGCCACAAGCTCCATGAGCGGAGCGGAGTTTACAGACCAGGGTTACACCTCTCATATCTTCATCCAGACTCTTATATTTTATTGCTGGTCTGTCCCCTTTACATCTACCTCTCCTCTTTGGCCCCACGGCCTCTTACCTTGCTTCACTGTTTTCCACCTCTCCCTTCCATGCTCTACACTTCACCTCATGTTGCCTACTCTCTCTTACCTTTCTCACTGATTTTGCCCCATTACATTCACCTCTCACCTCCCTGCTATGCACTTCCTCTCATCTCTCGCCAGTCTCTAACCTTCTCTCGCTGGTTCTACCTTTTTAACAACTACCTCTTTCCTCCTTCTCTCACCTAGGCTCTTGCCTGCTCTTTAAGGTCCTGTGCTCTTATATCCACCCCTCACCATTTCCTCTCATCACCACTTAATTTCTCCTGATGATTGTTTACCTCTCACATCCAAGGACAGACTTTCACCTTTCATTTGTCCCTCAAGCATCAACGTTTTTTGTTGGTTCTGCCCCCTTTCCATCTACCTCTCCCCTCCATGCTCTACTCTTTATGTTTTATCTCTCTCCCAATGCTACCCTCCTTCCACTTGCTCTGCAGCTCTAACATCGACCTGTCCCCTACATGTACCCCCAACTCTTAATTTGTTTCACCTCTTGTGCAGGGGCATAACACAGGCCCCCCTTCAACCCAGGGCAAATGAATATTTGTGAGATATGGTAGACTCAGGCCTCTCTCATAACATTTTCTCAGGCATCATTTTGTGTTACACAACTGCTCTTGTCTTCTTCAAATCAGTCTCTTTCTTTCCATTCTCCACAAGATTCTTACATTTATGAGTGGATTCTGCCCCTCTTATAGTAATGTCTTTTGCATGCTGTTTTCTCTACCTAAACACTCTCCCAGACTCTTCTACCACCAATTCTGCCCTTGCATGCATATCTTTCCCTCGCCCTCTCCCTTTTCTTCCAGCATCTTGCTCTTTATTGCTGTTGTGCTCCTTTTATTCAACCTTCCTGTCTCTGCTGTACTCCTCACCTATCATCTTCCCCACCTCTTACCTTATTTTGCTTGTCTTACACCTTTATATTCATCACTCCATCAATACTACTACTAAAGGCAACAGGAGGCACCAGACCTCCGCATGTATCCCGGGAACACGGAAAGGAGAGTATCATATGTGAACATGCATGATGCTGTGAAATATTGCAACATTTTTGGATACACAGAGCAAGGAATAGAGTTTGCCTTTGTAGGTTATAGATGTTGGGTGTGTCCTTAAGGGTTTGTTATGCTTCTCTCGGGTGGTAATGATGGACTTAGGGCCAATCCTCCTTTGTTTAACACCCCCTTCAATCCCCTTTCCATTTGCTCTAGTACTGCCTCAATTCTTCAATAATGCTTCATTTCACGTAATTCACACAAATGAAAAAAGTCACCGCCCGCTTATACCCTGGCGGAGAGATCATGATTTTTTAATTCTGTGTACCTTTTGATTGTGTGAAAAAACACAATAAAAGAGAATTGTAAAAAAAGAAATCATCTCTCCCTCCATTCAATCAATCAGTTAGGGATTTTTAAAGTGCGTTACTTACCTGTGAAGGTCTCAAGGCGCTGTGGGGCACTCGAGCAGCTCCGTGGTCATCTGAAGAGTCGGGTCTTGAGATCCTTTCTGAATAGGTGCAGTGTCGGGCTTCGTCTGATGCAGAGGGGGAGTTCGGTCCAGGTCTTGGCCACAATGTAGGAGAAGGATCTGCCACCCACTCTGGTCCTTTGGATGCGGGGGGCCGATGCTGGGGCTAGATCAGTAGAGCAGAGGTTTCTCTTGGGGGCATGGAAGGAGATTCTTACAATGAGGTATTGGGGTCCGGTGTAATGGAGGGGTTTGTAGGCGTGGGTGAGCAGTTTGAAGGTTATTATTTTCTTGATGGGGAGCCAGTGGAGGTCGCAGAGGTGTTGGTTGATGTGGTAATGTCGTGGGATGTCAAGGACTGGTCTGGCTGCGGTGTTCTGGAGTTTGCGGAGCAGAGTTTTGTTGATTCTGGGTGTAGAGTGCATTTCTGTAGTCCAATCTGCTGGTGATGAGTACATGGGTGACCTTCCTGGAGTCAGGGGGATTCATCTGAAGGTCTTGTGGAGTATGCCGAGAGTTTTGAAGCATTTGGAGGACACAGCATTGATCTGGCAGTTCATAGTGAGTGAAGAGTCGAGTATGATGCTCTTGTTTCTAGTGTGGACAGTAGGGGTGGGTGGGCTTCTGAGGGTGGGGTCCCACCAGGTGTTGTCCCATGCAGAGGGGGTGGATCCAAGGATGAGGACTTTTGTTTTTTCCAAGTTGAGCTTCAGGCAGCTACTGCTCATCCAGAATGTGACGTCCTTCATCCCTTCTTGGAAGCTGTGCCTGGTGATGTCAGGTTCCTTGGTGAGGGAGAGAATGAGTTGGGTGTCTTCTGTGTATGAGACTATATTGAGTCTGTGTTTTCTGACGATACTTGGGAGTGGGGCCATGTAGACGCTGAGGGGCGAGGGGCTGATGGAAGATCCTCTCTCTAGGTTTGGAGAGGAAGGGTGGGGGACGTATACTTTGTGTTCTGCCTGAGAGGAAAAATTAAATCCAGTTTACAGCAGTTTCTTGTACTCCAGCACCATGGAGTCTGGTGGCTAGTGTGCAGTGGGAGACAGGGTTGAAGGCTGCAGAGTGGTCTAGGGGGATGAGGGCTGCAGTGGGGCTTTGGTCAAGGAGGGTGTGGATGTTGTCAGTGGCAGCTATGAGGCCAGTCTTTGTGCTGTGGTTGTTGCGGAATCCGGATTGAGAGGAGTCGAGGATGTTGTTGGTTTCAATGAAGTGGGCTAACTGCGTGCTGACTACTTTCTCTATGACTTTGGCGGCAAAGGGGAGAAGATAAATGGGCCTGAAATTCTTGAGGTCTGTCGGGTCAGTGGAGGGCTTCTTGAGGAGGGGTTTGACTTCATCACATTTCCGGTCGTTGGGGAATGAGGCTGTCTCGAGGGAGCAGTTGATCATACGTCGTAGTTCAGGTGCGATGGCGTTGGCAGCCCTGTGGAAGATGCACTGTGGGTAAGGGTCAGTGGGTGCTCCAGAGTGGATGCTTTTCATGGTCTGTGCGGTGTCTTCTGTGGTGAGAGGGGTCAAGGTGAGGAGGGTTGGCTGGATGGAGTAGCTGGTGGGGTGCCGGGTCGGTGCAATGGTCTTGGTCGTCGAAGTTGTCCTAGAGTTTCTACATCTTGTGGTGGAAGAAGGAGCTGAGTTTATTGCAGAGGTCTTGGGATGGAGGGACGTCATTAATTTCGCTGTTCGGTCTGCAGAATTCTTGTATGATGGTGAAGAGTTCTTTGGAGTTATGGACATTGGAGAGGATTCTGTCTTGGATAAAATTTCTCTTAGTTGATTTGATGATTTGGTGGTGTGCTGTGGTTGCGGCATTGTAGGCAGAACGTACTTCCCTGCTCTACTCCCTTTCTCTTTATGCCAGGTAAGCAGCACCCAATGTGACGCCGGGATCATTCTTTTGTTTCTTGCCAGCACTGCAGGGCACTCTGCTTTACATTCACACAGGGGTGGGGGGTCACTTTACAGATAAAGTACTTAGTTATGTAATTCTAAAATCTCAGTTAGGTGTAAGGTTTATTATTTGCTTACTCATTAATATATTTTAACAAACTGTATTCCAACAGAGCAATTTTGTGTAATTATGAACTAATCACAAAACGAGTATATATATCACAGAACTGAAGATTAAAGCGAATCAATCAAAAGCAACAAAGAAACAAAAACACGGGTGTGTATAAAACCAGTGAAATGTATCTTCAAATTTCATAAAGGGTACTCAAATGAAACAATTACAATCACTGTAATAATTATGTACACTTTTTCACAACTACAGTTGATGAACTTTCAGGAAAAAAGTGTGCAAGTCAACGTTTCAGTCTTTAAACTTTCGTCGGTAAGACCATCTTCAGGACTACAATGTTTAAAATGTTGACCATTAATGGAATATGGAACAAACATAAATTACCATATATTTTAATGAAAAACATAATATATCATATATCTCCCGTGTAAATAAAGCTATATTTTCTTTCAAAAATTGACATTGTATTCAGTACTTGACTAATGTCAAACCCAGATATCCTGATTTACATTCATTTTACATAGTTATAAGTTGCTCAAAATATGTACATATTCATATATTTCATGCGTTGTCTGTAACAGTCACCTTCACTTATTCAGTCAAATGGCACAAAATCTATAATTATGTGTGCAGCATAATTAGTTTGTGTATCTCTAGATCTTACTAACATATCATTCGCTCTGTCTAAATTGCAATTGCAGTATCCGTAATTAGCGGTATATTGGTGACTATCTCCTAGATGAAGACGCAATTTTTTCACTGCTGTTTCTAGACTACATCGGTGTTAGAGATCCTATACAAGTATCATCTTGCATATTGAACGCAAACAGGGATAAGCGGAACAAAAGGGTTCAGATATATTAGTTGACCCAATATTGGTTAGAGTTAAAACAGAAAAGTGGAATCAAAGGCTTTATGCGTTGTCATATTATACTAAAAAAAAATGGTACCTGAATTTTATTGTTTGCAAATACCAACAGATTTGTGGATAGTGGTCATATTTGCTTTAGCGGTTGTGGTCAATATAATTTAAAAAACAATAGATGGTTTATATTTGACTGAGTATTCTTTTTTTTATTTTTAACAGTATTGATTTTTAGATGTAAATTACCTTGGTATTAGAGGTGCAGGCGTATGGACGCTATTTTGATCAGCTCCTAATATTTTAAAAAGAATCCATACTTCAATACAATCAAAAATAAAAAAAGAATACTTAACTTTGAGGTAATGTATAAAGTATTTATGCAGCACACAAAGAGCAGCAAAGTGAAAGCACAACATAAGAAAAATGCCACATATATTTCGAAAACAGAGTCCTTTTTTAATAAATTATATGACACCAAAACAACAAAACTTCTATCAGTAAAACATGAATTATTAAAGTTTTTAGTAAAAACTAGCACCAACCCTGGATAACTAGTTGTGCGAGACCAGGTACATGTTGGAAAATATGGTCAACTGAATTGAGCTCGGTCAGCGCTTTCCTTTGGACTTAAAATAATTTCAGAGAAAAATGTGTGAGACTGTAAAATTCAGTGGGGACTGGCTGCAGATGGTGTCCACAGTGGGAGTGTCATCATCGGATAGCCTTGGGTCAAAGCAGCTGTAAAGATTTCTACATTCAGACTTAGTCTCTGAAATGGAAGTCAAAATCTCTAGTGGGGTAAGGGTTGTACTGGAAGGCAGTACCATGAGGCTGGACAACCCCTTTGTGATGGACCATGAAAAGAAAAGCATTTGTTGCTGATAAGAAGAACATAGCAGAAGAAGATGCAAAGTTAATCTGAACGGTGATGCACCTCAGGTGGATAGGCGAGCTGGTTGTTGTCTGTCTCCTCCTGGGTCTCAGAGCAGTGTTTAGCCAAAATCGTTTTTAAGTGCTCAGTTTTGGGATTTGCCCATCTGAATATCTTTAGCACCATAACCAAGGGCTCAGGACTGGTGGAATACCACTTGGGGTTATCAAGACTCACTCAGGCAGAGTCTAAGTGCGGGTACAAAATGGTGGGAGACTTTTGTGTCCCTGTGGCTCTGAACAGGAGGCCATCAAACTATCCATTGGAGTCACTCTGGTAGTCCTGGGTTCAGGTGAATATGTGGGGCTCAACATCAGGGCTGGCGTCTGAGGGTTAAAGAAAGGCTCCATACAGCAAATCAGTCTTTCCAAATGCAACAGTCTTTCAGAGTATACAGCATGTCACAGCAGCAGGCAGTCCTCTGAGAGTCCTTCTGCAGGTCCATCAGTGGACTGAAGAGTGTGTCTGAAGTATTTTTATACCCTGGTGACCTTCCTCTGGAAGGTGGGAGAACGTCTAGAAAAGTTTTTCGAAGTGATTGGAATGGACCAACTCCTGTGGCCTGGCTCCATGCTGGCTGCAATGACGATGTGGAAGTAATAGGTCTCTTGTGTGAAGGCAAAAAACAGCCTATTCAGTTGCAAGTGGAGGTGTGTCCAGCTCCTCAACCTCTCCTGCCAGCAGGTGGCTCACAAAGCATTAAGGCACACCCACACCCTCTATTATGTGAGTGTGTGCAAGAAATTAACAAAGTCTATCTGTCAGCTACACCTAGTCATGTGACCCAAGGCAGGCTGTAGGCACAAGAGGGCTAAAGGCAGGAAAATGCCAACTTTGAAAAAGTGGTATTTTATAAATTGTAATAAAAAATCCTACTTTAGCATTATAGAGGATTTTTCATTACAATTTCATAGATACTAAACATGAACTGGGCACCCGATCCCAATCAAAAGCAAGCACTTATTGAATGTAACTGCCTATGCCACTGCCACCAGTAACCAGCCCTTGTCACCAGCCCCTGTCACCAGCTGCCAGGCTCCTCCCCTCTAATGGGATGGACAAAAACAGGAGCTGCAGTAGGAGGACGTAGCAGTTGGAAAGCGGTTAAGGCCAGAGCTGCAGTTCTCCCCATTTGGGGAGGAGGCAGCCAGCATAAGGCCAGTCCGGCTTGCTCTATTAGCTGGACCGCTCCCCACACCCTGAGTTCTCTCCACTCTGCGGCAGAAGAAACATCTAGAAGAGCAGCTGAGTCTTCATTAACACACCAGTGACAATATAGAGTATGAGTTAATATCTACTAAGAGAAAGTGAACATTAAACCTTGTCAGCAGGTAATATAATGGGATATACAGGTTAAATAGTGAGGAGAATCATAGGCCTAAGGGGCCCTGCACATTGTTGTCATTGGTAGCAATTCATTCCTGTCAAGGCAAATCCAGGCAAAACTTGGGAGGTGTCCTTTAGGAGAAGCAATATAAAAAACAACTCTAGGCAGAGTGGGGAACAATATTCGAGGAGTTCTGTAAAAAACTCCTCTTCGACATTTCTGCAGAGCAAGAGCAAATTAGTGATTCTGGGGTAGATGATCTAAAAGACCTGGCAACATTTGCAACATGTAGGATGTCACATCAGTCACCTGTACCAGTGAGCCAACACCATACAACAGCAATAGTGGCAAAAGTGATAATGGCAGGATGCAGTGATGGGGCGCCAGGCCCTAATGCCATCCCGTAGTCCATGTATAAGTTAGACCCTGAATAGTGGGCCAGCCCATTAACGGCACGGTATAATGAGGTGGAGGCAACTAGTCTAATCCCCAGCATCTGGAGGTTGATAATAAACCTGATTTTAATGAGTGGGGACTGACCTAACCCTGCAAATTTCAGGCTAATTGTGCATATTGACTCACTTCACGTATCCTGATAGATCTAGTTGAGTGAACAAACACCAACAATCTGGTTCCTTTTTAATCATACAGGGTTTCGGAAAAGTCACAGAAATACTATCAACACCTTAGCTGTAACAACAATTGCTAGCAAATGTAAGTGCTTAAAAAGCCTGCATCTATTCTTTACAGATTTTAAAGCCTTATTTGACCCGGTGGACAGAGCTCTCTTGTGGGGAAAACTAAGGCAGTGGGGTTTCCACACCAAAACACTACAAGCCATTGAGTAACTGTATTCACACACTTGAATCCAAATTAAGTTGGCACATGGGACGGGATTGTCAAGGAGATTTCCTGCAGCTATCAACCTTAAACAAGAGTGCATTCTCTCCCCACACCTGTTTAATCTTTTTATGAATGACTTGTCCCCTAGGCTTGATTAGGTAAAAACACACACGCCGAGCCTAGGATTATTAATTCTGATTCACCTCTCCTATGAAGATGACATTGTCCTGCTGGGCCACAAATGGGTGGATTACAGAGATCAATTGCAGAATTACCAGAATTTGCCGAAGCCTACAAAGTAGAAATAAATCATTGTCTATTTCGATTGGACCCAGCCCCCTACTTTAGACCAAGTTAGGAGATAAGTCTAGAAGACGTCATCAAATTCAAGGACCTGGACCTCAAGATTGATAAGAAATTGAATTTTCAGGCGCACAAATAGTACAAGGTGAAGAAATGTAAGTCACAGACCTATGCCTTTTATGTTCTAAGCAAGAAACTGGATGGCCCTTCTTTAAAGCCACTAATGGCTGTCATCACTGCCAAAATACTCCCAAAGGTGGCTTACGCAAGTGCTGTTATGCATGGAAAAGATGCCCAAATTCTTGATAAACTGTAAACAAACCCTTATAAGTCAGTTTCACGGCTTCCTCTCAGCACAAGTTCGATTAGAATCCTGGCTTCCCCAACAAAGCATAGGGAGAAGATATCTCACCATTAAAACATGGTACAAAATACGGATAAATCAAAGCAGCCCACTGGTCATGGCTTAGAAAACGACTCCCACTCAATATACAGCAAACTTTTAGCATCCTGCCTTCTGCCACAACATCAACAAAGATGCTAAGCTGCACTTTTGTTGTGTAGTTCCTATAAACCTATATAGGATCTGCGTGTTTTGACAACATAGAATGTGAGATTGGTGTCCAGACTGATTCTAGACACCCCCACGGGGTATGTTCACCTGTATACCAGCTGGCTCACAGTGCCACTGTAAACTCCTCTTACCAAGGAGAGAATAGTTCTTGGCAACTATCGACATGACAACTCTGTCCCATCAGGGATCATGGAAACAGTGCATTACTTTTTGCTCAGTCACTCATTCTCACTTAGTCTCAGAGAGATACACAGAATAAACAGTGGGGACGTTTTCCATAAGCATTTATTGAACCAGCGTCATTCCAGTGTAAAATAGGTGTGCTGAAACAACCATAAGACACAAACATATATAAATGATTATAAGCACCAACAGAGTAAAAATATGGTAGATTCCTACCATAGTGCTAGAACCATGAATACAGGCAGGTATATAAATACAGGACAGTAATAATGTGCACTCCTACGATGCAACACTAACAAGATGTACCTATGTGTACCTAGCATGTATGCAGGTATCGAGCCAAGAATCCCCCTAGGCTGAAGCCAACCCCATTACCTGAAGTGCGAGACTGTGGGTTCCCTTCTTGTTCTTGAGATAGACACCCCGCTAGGGATGTCAGAACATTGCAGGAACCTCAGCGTCTTGGGTCGGTGTGTCAGCATGGAAGTCCATTTTATCCTCTCCTTGCATTAGTAAAGATATGGTGTTTATATACCCAAAGTGGTACCCTCGAGGATCTACCTTGCTGTGTCATGTCAGACTAGGATGACAGAAGGAATGACCCTTATACATAGATACATAGATATTATGCATGAGATGGTAGTCCTGCTGAGATTCCATGAAATACCCAAGTCCTTTAGGCAGTACCGCAACTACATAAAAGGTCAGTACCAAGAACCATTATGTAGTGTAATGGCAGGGGAAATATAGGTGAAAGGTTTGGTTACTACCTGAGGCTATATCGGGGTACCTACATGAAATATAACACTTTCTCATTAATGACAAGTACAAACTTACCACTTGATCACATACCTGGATGGTAATGCATTCTTATAACATTTTAAAACCAGCAGCATATATCTTAGAACAACATACCCATGTATTTAAGGAGAAAGCTGTGGGCCATCTGGCTTGCTATCTTGCCATCTCTGGTTTACCACCTATCTTGGAAACACAAAGGCCCAAAGTCATACAGACGTCTGTAGTGCCCCGACGGAAGATCTCAGACATCTGGTTTGCATATGCCCATTCCTAAAAAAGGACATATTTTATTTCTGAAATCCATATTTAGCAAACGGGAGATCCAAACCTGCCAGGTGGTCATAATAAAGGGCCTTGATCCCCCAGCTCAATTGTAAATTGATGACATTTCTGATATTACATGGAAAACAACTTAAATAAAGTTTGATTTCTCTGAGAACAGCATAAATTATGGATGCTCTGGATGATTTTATTAGCACTGTAGCAGTTTAATAACCATGAAATTAAATGATCAATATACTGTGGCACTTTAAATACTTCTTAGTAGTTCAAGAGTTGATATTTTAATGTTCATCAGTTCCTACACTAATAGAAGCACGGAGTATGTATTTTTTTTACATGTATATATGTACTATTGCACTTAAATACTCCTTAGTGGTTAAAACCCCAACATTTTAATGTTCAGCACTTCAAAAGGCCAACGCAAATTAATTTCAGCACTATAACATCGAGGTAATCAGGCAAAATGTTTTAGGGGAAGACCACCCTCCCTGTGGAGAGCAGGAAAAGGCCAGTATGAACTGGAGTACGGTGAGGTAGAGAGAGAGTAGAATAGAAGGAGAAGGGTGGGAAGAGGGATGAGAAGAGGAGACATACAGAGTAAAAGCAGAGGGAGGAGAAGGGTACAGAGGAAAGGATAGAGTGCGGTAGGGGTTTGAGTATAATGGTGAAGCAAAGGAAGAAAGGGGAAGTTGGTGAGATGATAGAGGAGGGTGAGGCAGAGGGAAGAAGAGATGGGCAAAGTAGAGGGAGTGCATGAGAATAGGAAGAGGTCAAGGACAAGAGGGAGAGAATGAGCTGGACAAAGTGGGGTAGAGAGAAAAGGATGAAGGAGCTGAGGTGTAGGACAGTGAAGTGGAGGCAGAGAGAAAGACGTTGAGGCAGTGGGAGATCAAGACAGTGGAAGCAGAGGCAGAAATCTAGTCAATGTGAAGTAGGAGGAGGAGGAGAGAGGAGGTTGTGGTAAATAGAGAGAAGAAGAGGTTGTGCATAGAGGGGGACAAAGCAAGGGAATGGTAAGAGCACAGAGGATGGAGTGAGGCAAAGGAGTTTGAGATGGACTGAGGAAGAAGAGGTTAAGGTGATGGGAATGAGTCCATAATAAATGGAGGGAGCACCAAAAGGTTGGGGTAGATGGAAATAGAGCAGCTTTAGGTAAAAGAAGCAAGAGGAAATTGAGGTGACAGGAACAAGATGAGGTTGAGATGGTGGGAGCAAGAGGCGATGGAAAAAGTAAGAGGACGTCTTATGTGTGAAACTGAGAGGTGGTAGAGGCAGAGGGATTGGAGCCATTGACAGAGATAAAAGAGGAGGAAGAGGATGGGATGGAGGGAAAGGTGCACATACTGATAGAGGAAGGTCAACAGGTGAATTAGATAGAGAGAGAGGTAAAGTTACAGACTAACAGAGATGAGGGGTTATGGGGAGGGAGAAGAGGGGGCTGCTCTGCAGAGGAATATGGAGGCAGAGGAGGGGGATCAATGTGTAGGGAAAAGATAAGGTAGAGGGACAGAAGAAGTGTCAAGACAAAGGCAGAGGGGGAAACAAAGGGTCATGGAGCATTGAAGTGTCAAGACTGTGGGAGAGGAGAAGTTTGAGGAAGCGGGGAAAGATTGAGGTAGAGACAGAGAAGAGGAGCAGACTGAGGCTGAGAGAGGAGAAGAAAACGAGGATAAGATGAAGGGGAAGTTGTTGTGGAGAGAGGAGGTAGAGAAAGAAAGTGATGAAAGAGTCTGATATGGAGTGTAAGGGAGCAGATTAAGGCAGAGAGAGAAAAGTTGAGGCAGTGAGATTGAGGAGGATGTGGTGGAAGAAGAGAAAGAAGTTGGGGGAGGTAGATTGAGAGGACTGAGAGGAGGAGGTTGTAAGAGAGAGAGATGAAGAAATCAGGATGGTAAATCGGAATCAGGAGTAGAAGAGGGGGAAGCTGATAGGATGTGGGGAATACATTGGGTGAGGCAGGTGAAGGACAATGAAGTGGGAAAAGAAGGAGAAATTAGAGGAACATGCAGGAGGAGAAGGCAAGTGGAAGAGAGAGAGAGAGTTGGGGGAATATGAGGTGGTGTGAGGAGGAGGAGAGTGTTTAAGGAAGAGAAGGATGGTGATTAGAAAAGTGTTTGGCGGAGAAGGATGATGAGGAGGAGAAATGAATGGAGGAGATGGAATGGGAGGCTAAGAGTGGGGTGGACGGTTAAATTGGAGGATGAGCAAAAGAGATGAGGAGGTGGGGTGAGGAAGAGAGACAGGGGTAGTGAAATAGGAAGGTGAGGTAAAGAAGTGGATCGAGAAGGGTGAAGTTAATAGTGCAGAAGAGAGGACAGAAGGAACAGAGAAAGGTAGGAGATAGAAGGCAAGGGTAAGGTCTAGGATATAGGAGAAGGGTAAGGTAGAATGCAAAGGAAGGTAAGGCAAATGAAGCAGAAAGAAAGAGGGTGAGGCAGAAAGATGTAGATACTATACACAGCCCACTGAGCAGTACTTTAAAGCAAGTGTTTTCTGGTCTTGATAAGTCCCACTAGATTAGTTTAGGGACACAATGTAGCTCCAAACCCCCTTTGTAGAGTAAATAGCACACTACAAATAGCATTAAGCAACAGACAATATCGCTTAAAATGTTTATTTCCAAAAGTCAGATTCAAAAATATGAACAGTAACCACACAGAATGCAAAGATAAATGTAGCAATACATGCCAAAAAAAACAGTATGAATGTTCCTGACATGGAGGTCAATTAGGATGGCGGACGGATCGCCACCGCCATGCAGGCGGTGGCGATCCATCCGCCATCCTTGCCCGTCCGCCACCTATTTCCCCCGCCATATTACAATGGCGGGGAGGACTGTGGCGGACGGGAAGACCGTCCGCCGTTTTTCCGCCGCAGTCGCCTTGCGACCGTGGCGGAAAAGCTCTAATATGGTGGCGGTGTCTATCAGACACCGCTAGCCATATTAGGATGTGCTGGGGGCTATGCCTTTCCGTGGTGGCAATGCCGCCATGAAAAGGCATATGGTCCTTGCTTTGGGGGCCCGTAAAGTAAATTGTAAATTGATACTTGTATAGCGCACTACTCACCCGCAAGGGTCTCAAGACGCTTGTACCAATACCGCTGTGGAACCCATCCTGGCTTTCCCTGAGAGGTGTCCACTCCTGGGCACCCCCAAGGTGGAGGCCAGGCATTCTTAGCGTTGTGTGGGCCGTTGCGGGCCCCCAGGGTGAAGGAGGGGTGGGCGGTGCACATGGGGCGTACCTATGGTACCCCCCTGCGTTTCAAAATACAACATGGCAGGCACGGCAGGTAGTGCCTGTCATGTTGTGCTTTGAAACGCACAACATGCATTTTTAACACTGCACACCGCCCACTGCAATGTTAAAAATGCGGGATGCACCCTCCACTGTGGCGGGTGCATCCTAATTCCACGGACGGGACCTCCACCCCTGTGGCGGGCGGTCCCGTCCTCAGACAGGATGGCGGACGGACTTTGTCCGTCCGCCATCCTGTCTGAGGACGGGACCATCCTAATTGACCGCCATCCTAATTGACCCCATGGTTAGCATTCTTAGTTTCTGAACATCCTATCGCTACTTGTGAGTGCTATGTGTCACTTCTTGTGGGTTTTTAACACTGCCCTTACTGCTCCTGAGTTGCCCAATCCCACTCACACCCTAAACCCCTTCCAGGCTCTTCCTCCACACTCTACTGGACTCAAGGTGCATCCCAACCGTGAGGCCAAAACATTTTTAAACAACTTGTTATTATATTTACAACACACATCAAATAAGCAAAACACACCACAGTGGCTCCTTTTTAAAACAATGCGTACATATTATATTGTGTCATCAGTAATGATCGTATTTCCCTCTTCCCCAGTCCTTCCTGGTTTTCAGGTGGCAAAAATACCCGCTCCAAAAATGCTGACCCCCTGCCTTTGCATCCTAGACTGGTCCATGGCTTTCTACTTTTTAGGAGACAAATAAAAAACCTAGCTGTTTCAGCAATAGTACTCGGGTAGGCAAGGTGGAGCTCATCTTGTTTGCGGTTTCTGGTGGTTTAGCGCCAGGACGCTCAATGTGAGTAGCCATGCGCTTTACAAATACCTATTTTCATTTTATTTCATTTAGCTCTGTGGGAGGAGTACAGGGACTCCTCCTATAAACATTCCATTTGCCCCAGACCTTCTTCCATTTCCAAAGACAACCCTGACTTTCATAAATCACCTTCTCAGCTACCATACAACAATTCATGGCTCTTTTACAATCTTCTAGAAGCGGCCCTGTCACTGTCAGTGGCCTCCCACAAATTAAGAAGGCGTGATTTAGCAGACACCTGCTGATCACCACCACTTACAGTATTCACAGATGTCACCATTGACTCTCTGAAAGTCCAAAGTGACAAAGAAAAAGGAACCCTCACAGCCACACCCTATATGGCAATATGCATTAGAGAGTTTACCTATTTTGAACAATGCAATACAGAAGAAATACACCCTACGGAGTATTCATTTGAACCTGTCTTAGCCGTGTACTAATGGCAACCTTTTGGGAAAGGCTAGTGCCACCGTTCATTCATCATCATCCAGAACCTCCAAATCAGCCACCTAAATTAATCGTAAGGGAATCAACAGATCTGACTGATTATTGATTAGTTTCTGATAACTGAGTGATATGCTTTGCGGGTCATGTCATCATCCAGTAATCTGTCCTCAAGTGCTGATGATTCACGGAGGTCTACCCTTTGCAGAATCGCTGCCAGTCGGGAATATGCACCTGTAGGTACCGGAAGGTCACTGTGGGTGACAGTCTGTATTCCCTTTGTAGGTCAGAAAATTGAATTATTCATCCCTGGGTCAACAGATCCACAACCCTTGAGACTCTAATGAGTTCTTATTTGTCAAAGCTGTGACAGCTCCCTAGACTGCCCAATTTTTCATAATCCCATAACGGCATTGCATGGGTGAATTAGCCTCCCCACTCCCCAGCACAGTGATGTAAGTGTTTGGTGCTACAATGAAACTGAAAATGCAGTTGGCCTGGCAAAGGTCTGGTGTTTCATGTCGGTGTATAGGGCCCGTAGGAACCACCCCTGGGTGTAAAACATATCAGTACATATGATAGACAGGTTAATCTGCTGGACAATGGACCCATCGATGTATGTCTGTGAGCTAAGGTGCCCAATGGTATGTCTGAAAGGGCTATCCCACCATCATAACAACTTCAAGTTAATTTATCTAACAGAGAAAGGTGGGAGATAGAAAGCAAGGGTAAGGTTTGTCTGCCTTCAACTACAAAGACTTTGTCTTCTGTGAACACGAGATTTGTTCTTCTGCAACCTCTGCCTTGGCTGGAAACTGTAAATCCGAACCACTCTGCACCCGCCGTCCACTGCCCGAGCTCAAGTGGACATACACCCTGAGGAGGACACCCTGGAGATCCTGCCTCAAGAAGCGACGCTCCACGGCCTTGTGTGCCCAAACTGATGGTTCCTAACCAATCCCTAACTTCCTAGCTTACCTCTCGAAGTAGTGGTTGCACCCTGAAGACCTTCGTCCCCAAGCCTGCAGTGTCTTTACAAACCTGAGGTTCTCCTTTGAAAACAACAAGGCGCCCAACATCGAGATAGCACCCTGCACCCGGCCACCCTAGTGCAGCTAAGGGTGCACCTTTGGTGCTAATTTAGTTCCCCATTTGCCCTGAGATAAAATCCAGGAGCTTTGCTCCTACAACACAGTGGCCTGCTTGCCACCAGCCACCAACCGGAGGCCCCCTAGCCCCCATCGGATAATATTGGGCCTCAGCACTCTGCACCTAGCCACCCTAGTGCCGCTGAGGGTGTAACAAGAGTGCATTCTTGACCCTGGGGTACCCCTGAGTCTAACCCCAGAACCTCAACTCCCACTACCAAATACTTACCTCAAAACCGATAACACTATTTTCCTCCATAGGGTAACATTGACTGTTTTTTCTGTGAAAAGTTTCTGGGTGTGGAATTTGAGAAACTAAAGAAATTCATTAAAATGGCATAATCTAACAAAAACTAATTTTCTTACCTGTTTCCAGGAAATGTCCCAGTTTAGTATCTAGGTATACTCTGTGTAAGCCTAGTATTCTCAAAAGTTACTTACCTGCTGTTTTACTAAAAAGCCTTTTCAAGTGTATGTACTGAATTTACTAAATATTGCATTTCTCTGCATCCATATTGTAAATCAAGCAAAAGTGCATATACAATTATCATTCAAACTGTATTTCAATTGCATTACTACTGTGAAGTATTTATTGCTTACATGTGCCAGGTTTGCTTGGTTCTAGAAACAATTGGTCTGAAGTTCAGTCTTTGGGTGTGTAAATTCATTTGCTTACTGAGTGTGTACAACAAATGCTTAACACTGTCCTCTTATAGTGCCTTACTGCTTGACCTCTCTACCACAAATAGAGTGTAAGGTTCTGTCTATCTTTACCTCTGCCAACCTTTGGGGATCCACTGGACTCTGTGCACACTATACCTCACTTTGGTGTAGTATATACACAGCCAGCTTCCCACATTGGTGGATCAGCGGTGGGATAAACAACTTGTTGGACTACTTGGTCACCACCTGATCACAAAACATAACTCCTAAATTGTCTTAAGAATTCAGATTTTTCAAATTGGCATTTTTTGCAAAATTACTATAAGTCTTGTTACTGCCTTGGTAAAGTCCCTTTAGAATTTTTAGAAAATAAAAAGTCACTGTAGCTAGGGTTAGAGGGGTGAGAAGTAAGCATAGGCTGAAAATTTGTTCCGCTCGCGGAATTTGCGGATTTTCCGCGATTTCGCGAAATCGCGGTAAAATCCGTGAATCAGCGGGGACGAATTTTCAACCAAGCACTTACAGGGTTACAGCATCAGGTGCAAAAGTTGAAGCTAATTTTTTGTAACCTTTTACAAAAGGGTTACAAAGAAATTAACTTCAACTTGGGCATCTGCTGCTGTAAGCCTGTAAGTGCTTCCTGGCGCCTCGTTGCCTACTTGCAACTATTCTCTGACCCTGCTCTGACCCTTGAAGCAGGGTCAGAGAATAGTTACGAGTAGGCAATGAGGCGCCTGTCACGAAAATTAAACCTCAACAGGAAGCACTGGCAGATATAAAAACAAGCATTTGCAATGCAATAGGTCTCGCATTAGGAAAGTTTGAGCTATTGGTCTTGTAAATGCCAATTTTGTTTATTTATGTGTTGGTTTTGAAAATAGCTAAATTATTAGCTTTGTCATTTACAATGCCAATAGTTATAACTTTCGCAAATGTGACACCTATAGCATTTGTAATGCAACATGTTTTGTATTTACGTGACTTAGCTGTATTGATATTACAAATTACAATGGCTTTTAATTTTTTTAAATAATTAATACCTAAATAAAAGTAATTTTAATTTATAATGGCAATAGCTTAAACTTTTGTAAATAACGTTTGTGAAGATTATGTTCAGTGTAATTTATTGTGACGAAAATTCAAGAACAGAAGTGAAATATTAACATCTTTTTGTGACATTTGTAATAAAGTTTGAAACATTGAGAGAACATATTTGAACCAGTTGTTGTTGAATGGTTGCGCAGATTGATGCAGGGGTGGCGCTGAGTGGTGCTGTGGTGGTGCTGAGTGGTGCTGTGGTGATGCTGAGTGGTGCTGTGGTGGTGCTGAGTGATACTGGGATGGTGCTGAGTGATGCTGGGGTGGGGCTGAGTGGTGCTGTGGTGGTGCTGAGTGATGCTGTGGTGGTGCTGAGTGATGCTGTGGTGGTGCTGAGTGGTGCTGTGGTGGTGCTGAGTGATAATGTGGTGGTGCTGAGTGATGCTGTGGTGGTGCTGAGTGATGCTGTGGTGGTGCTGATTGGTGCTGTGGTGGTGCTGAGTGATGCTGTGGTGGTGCTGAGTGATGCTGTGGTGGTGCTGAGTGGTGCTGTGGTGGTGCTGAGTGATAATGTGGTGGTGCTGAGTGATGCTGTGGTGGTGCTGAGTGATGCAGTGGTGGCGCTGAGTGGTGCTGTGGTGGTGCTGAGTGGTGCTGTGGTGGTGCTGAGTGATGCTGTGGTGGTGCTGAGTGGTGCTGTGGTGGTGCTGAGTGATGCTGTAGTGGTGCTGATTGATGCTGTGGATGTGCTGAGTGGTGCTGTGGTGGTGCTGAGTGATAATGTGGTGGTGCTGAAAGATGCTGTGGTGGTGCTGAGTGATGCTGTGGTGGCACTGAGTGGTGCTGTGGTGGTGCTGAGTGGTGCCGTGGTGGTGCTGAGTGATGCTGTGGTGGTGCTGAGTGATGCTGTGGTGGTGCTGAGTGGTGCTGTGGTGGTGCTGAGTGATAATGTGGTGGTGCTGAGTGATAATGTGGTGGTGCTGAGTGATGCTGGGGTAGCGCTGAGTGATGATGTGGTGATGCAGAGGGCAGAAAGGCACAAAAAGCAGTCTAACAAGGGGCAGAAGGGCAGAAAAACAAGGGAGAAACGAGTCTAACAGAGGGCAGAAGGGCACAAAAACAGTCTAACAGAGGACAGAAGGGCAGAAAAACAAGGGAAAAACGAGTTAACAGAGGGCAGAAGGGCACAAAAACGAGTCTAACAGGGCAGAAAGGCAGAAAAACGAGTCTAACAGAGGGCAGAAGGGCACAAATAACGAGTCTAACATAGGGCAGAAGGGCACAAAAACAAGGGAATAACAGAGGGCAGAAGGACACAAAAAACGAGTCTAACAGAGGGCAGAAGGGCAGAAAAACAAGGGAAAAATGAGTCTAACAGAGGGCACAAGGGCACAAAAAACGAGTCTAACAGGGGGCAGAAGGGCAGAAAAACAAGGGAAAAATTAGTCTAACAGAGGGCAGAAGGGCACAAAAAATGAGTCTAACAGGGGGCAGAATGAATCCCGCCCTGCGTGTTTGTCCACGAAGATGCCACCTTTTTGTGCAATACCTCTACTCAACTGGAGTACTTTCTACTGTCTAATCAGTGAGTGCTCCCTCGTTGGCTAAATGTATAGGGGCATATTTACAATAACTGGCGCATCCCCAGGGATTATTGTGCGCCGCAGCTCCGCCACCCATTGTAAAAAACGGCAAAAACGGCACAGATGCGTCACACATCTGTGCCGTAAAAGCAGCGCATTTCTGGAGCTGCGTCGCGCTTGCGATGCAGCTCCAGCAATGCTCTGGGGGGCCCTATCTCCCCAATGCTGCATCAAGCCTTGCACCTGCTTCAAGCAGGCACAGGGTTTTGACGCAGCATTGGCCTAAAAGTGACTGAGTGAAATCTTGTAGATTTCACTCAGCCACTTTTAGGAGGCGTTCTTGCGCAGGAACGCCCTCCCCTGCGCCAGAACGCCCTCATGATGGCGCAGGGCTTTACAACGTGACGCATCTCTCAGATGTTGTTAATACCCAGGACTATGGCGCATCTTTTGTGCTGCCGCTGCATCACAAAAGGTCTCGGTAGAGGGTGGCAGTGGTGAACCAGAGGGTGGCAGTGATGAACCAGAGGGTGACAGTGATGAACCAGAGAGTGTCCGGGGTGAACCAGAGGGTAACAGTGCTGACCCAGAGGGTGGCTGTTGGGGTTCCGCCCACTCAGCCCATGCACTGCAGGAACGAAGTGAAGTATGCACCAATCCCCTCTCCCTGCCCATGTGACACTTCACAGACAAACAACTATGAGTGTGCCAATGGACCTGGAAAGAGGGTGGTATTGAGGTGACACCAAGTCTTCCACCCTCTGGTAGTTAAAAAGACACTGCTCCCGTCTCCTCGCCTCCACACCTAGGTACACAGACAAAAGGAAGTACACATCACCAAATGTATAGCAGTCAAGGTAGTCGCTAACCCCCAAAACCAATGAGCATGTGCTGCCACCACAGTCACCACAGCTTACCCATAAACAATGCAGGCTTTGCCTCGAAGAGACACAGGACAGCAGCTGGTATCGATTCCAATTCACATTCAGGGACTCAGGAAAAAGACTTTATATAATTTATGGTGTCCCCCATTCAAAAGGCTGTACCATAGGGGAAAAAGGGAAAAAGTGCTCATAGGTTCGGGAGCACACCAGAACAAACCCCTATTACAGTTGTCTTATCGAGGACTAGATCAGGCCAGGGAGAAGGAATGAAAATTATTCGGCTTTCTCGGCACTCGGCACTCACGGAATGACCCGAAAAAGGGTTACTTCCGCATAAGGAGATGGAGCGGTACAAACTAAGGAGCGCGTCACAAAGCCGAAGCCCCGTGATGAACCGCGTCTCCTCGGGCTTCACCGCATTCAAAACAACCCACTTCTGAATGGCGGAGGTCGATAGGAGCCCCTATCTGTTTTTCTAACCTCCAATAACGAGTGCCAAAAAATGGCTGGGACAAAGGGACAAAAACGGCTGGAACGAAGGGACAAGGGCAGAACTAACGAACTAGGGAGGACAAGAAGCAAGGAGGGAAGGGGAGGAAAACAGGACTACAAAATAAAGACAAAGTACTCCAAGGGGATTCACTAATTCAAGACCTCACGAGCCCGTGAGGAAAACTTGAAAAGGAGCCAAGGAGTAATCAATTTCCGCAAACAACAGCCAGGAACCAGGAACCTTCACAAGAAGCAATAACTAGCAGGGAAATAAAGGTAGGACAGACTTTTATCCATTTCCTGTCCGATCATGTGATGGCAGTCCATAAACACTAAAAAAGGACCATCCCTCACTCGCATCCTCACTCGCATCCTAACAGTACCCCCCCCAATGACCCTCCCCACAGGGCGGGGTTTAGCTGGATGCCTCCTGTGAAACATGCAGACTAAGCGTGGTGCATGCACCCCCCCGGTTGGCTCCCAAGTCCTGTCCTACGGGGCATATCCCTTCCAATCAACCAGATAATATAGGTGACCCCTCCTACGCCTCGAGTCTAGGATAGCCTGAACCTCAAACTCAACCTCCCCATCGATGACCAAAGGTGGGGGCGGGGGCAACACCTGAGCCGAGGGTACATATGGCTTCAGTAATGATGTATGAAACACGGGATGTATCTTGTATTCCTGAGGTAACTGAAGCTTCATGGCTACCGAATTACCAACCTGTAGTACCGGAAAAGGGCCCACGAATCTGGGTTGCAATTTACAGGAACCCTGCATCCTCAAATTACGAGAGGCCAACCAAACCATGTCACCCACCTTATACAATGGGGCTGGGACCCGATGTCTAGCTGCCTGCCTCTTCATCTCAGCCTTGGCTTCCAACAACCTCACTCGAACCAAACCCCAGATATCACTCAGCTTCTTACACACATCATCGATGGCCGGCACATGCCCAGTGGGTTGCATAGCTATGGCCCTGGGATGGTACCCCAAGGAGCAATAGAAGGGCGTCATACCCAACGCGGAGTGCAAGCTGTTATTGTATGCAAACTCCGCAATGGGCAAAGCAGTCAGCCAATCGCAAGACAAAGATGAAACCAGACACCTCAAATACTGCTCCATGGTCTGATTGGTGCGCTCAGTCTGTCCATCCGACTGAGGATGATACGCTGAAGACAATCGTATCTCAGTCTTCAGCACTAAACAAAGCTCAGTCCAAAAATGAGACACAAACTGAGCCCCCCTATCTGAGATAATCGCCGACGGCAAGCCATGTATCCTCACAATCGCAGACATAAACACCAATGCCATCTCCATAGCTGTAGGGATCTTGGGCAATGGAACAAAGTGCGCCATTTTAGTGAATAGATCCACCACCACCAATATGGCGGTGAATCCATTCACTGATGGTAAATCGGTCACAAAGTCCATGCTGATAGTATGCCAAGGGGAAGGAGGGACATCTAAGGGCTGCAGAAGGCCAGAGGGCTTACAATGTGATGGTTTGTTAATGGCACAAATAGGACAAGCTGTCACATGGTTCTGGATATCCTTTGCCATTGACTCCCACCAAAACCATCTCATGCATAATTCCTTTGTTTTCCCTATCCCAGGATGTGCCACCAATGCAGAGGAATGACACCATTCCAACACCTCTTCCCTCAAGACGGGCGGGATCAACAACCTACCCTCATGGTATAACAATCCATCCTGTGTGACGACCTGGGGCAATGACAGCCACGGAACCATATCCATCTGACCCAATCGCTCCTTCACCAGATTAGGGAAATCGCCAGTTGTTACGGCCCCAATGATCCTTTGACCATCAATCATTGGCCTGATGTCACCCAAGGAACTCATATCCCCGGGACCGACATGAATCCGGGATAGGGCGTCAGACTTGATCTGCTGTGCTGCGGGTCTATAAGTAATGACAAAGTCATATTCATTAAAGAATAGAACCCACTGCATCTGACGAGGTGTTAAAGCCCTAGCAGATCTGAAGAACTCCAGTTTTTTATGGTCGTTATAGATGGTAATAACGTGTCGTGCACCCCATAAATAGAGACGCCACTCCTCAAAAGCCAACTTCACGGCTAACAATTCCCTCTCCGCCACCGTATAATTACGTTCCACTGGTAACAATGTTTTGGAAAAGAAGGCGATGGGGTGCATATGGCCAGTGTCTTCATCCCGTTGGGACAACACCCCACCCACCGCACACATGGAAGCGTCTGTTTCAACAAAGAATGGCAGGGCAGGATCAGGGTGCACCAACACAGGTGCCGTTGTAAAATGTTCAAGCAACAGTTGGAAAGCCTCCTGAGCCTCAGTAGACCATACAAAGGGAACCCCCTTTCGCAATAACCGGGTCATGGGAGCCACTACCTCGGAAAAGTGGGATATAAACCGCCGATAAAAGTTGGCAAAACCCAAGAGCACCTGGATTTGCTTCACAGTAGACGGTATGGGCCAGGATACAATTGCCTGGATCTTTTTAGCGTCCATCCGAACTCCAGCCGCCGAGATAATAAACCCCAAGAACTCCACCTCAGGGGCGCTGAACTGACACTTCTCCAATTTTGCATACAGATGGTGTTCCTGCAACTTCCTTAACACTTGTGTCACGTGATCTTGATGTTCAGCACCCGTTTCTGAATAAATGAGTATATCATCCAGATAGACGATGACAGTTCTATCCAGATGTTCCCTAAGGACCTCATTAATAAAGAACTGGAATGCCGCCGGCGCATTGCATAAGCCAAACGGCATTACGCAATATTCGAACAGTCCCTGTTTGGTCTTAAAAGCCGTCTTCCACTCATCCCCGGGTCGAACCCGTATCAGATGGTAAGCGCTTCGCAAATCCAATTTGGTAAATACCGTGGCTTTGCGAAGCTGGTCGAATAACACGGGGATGAGGGGAAGAGGGTACTTGTTCTTTACTGTTGCTTTATTCAAAGCCCTATAGTCTACACAGGCCCTCAAGGACCTCTCCTTCTTCGGAATAAAGAAGATCGCCGATGACACAGGCGAAGTGGAGGGACGGATGTAGCCCAAATGCAACATCTCCTCGATGTATTCCTTGAGATGCACCTCCTCCGGTTCCGACAAGGCATAAATACGGCTACAAGGTAACGGAACACCCGGCACCAGATCGATCTTACAATCAAATGACCGATGTGGGGGAGGACCCTGAGCACATCCTTTGTCAAAGACCTCCTTAAACTCCGAATACTGCAAGGGATCAGAGCTCACTTCAGTCACCGCACTAGATAAAGGATGGATCCGCTCCCTGGCCTCAACATAACAATGCTTCAAGCAATGAGCGGAATCCAACGTCACCAACAGCTGCACCCAATCGATCTTTGGGTTGTGTTCCTGCAGCCAAGGAACCCCTAATACCAGACCAAAAGAAGGTGCATTGATCAAATCAAAGACCACTGCTTCCGAATGCCCGTTCTCGCACAACAGCCGTAAAGGAACGGTTTGGCGGGTAATACATCCAGACGTCAATTCGGTCCCATCTATGGCTCTCACCGGTTCTGGCTGTTCCTTGTGATGACATGAGATCCGTAGTTTCTCAGCCAACGATATATCAATAAAATTGCTGGTTGCACCTGAATCCAACAAAACGGACACAGGGACCCGGTCAGACATAGAAAGCAAAAGATGGGCATTAATAATGAAATGCCATGGCGCCTGATCTACCGCTCCCAACACATCATACTGTCTCATTCATTCCTCCTGTTGGCAATTGCGTCCCTCCACTTGAACAAAAGCTACCTTCTTGCCATACCCCATACCCGACGGTTTCACAGGGCATTCCCTGGCGAAATGGCCTCCCTGTCCACAGTACAGACACAGATTTAACTCCCTTCTCCTTTTCTTCTCTTCCGGAGTCAAGGGCCCGCGCATCCCTCCTATCTCCATAGGTTCGGGCGCTGTTTTGCTATCCCCCACTAGTTTTGCCTCTGGCTTGACATAACCTCCCCGTGAGACCTGAAAACGACTATGTTCCCCACGTCTCTCTGCCAATCGATGGTTCAATTTGACTACCAGATCGATGAAAGCTGCGCAATCCCCAGGTGGATCCACCACCTGTGACACCCCATCCTTAAGTTCCTCACAAAGACCTTGGTAAAACAGGGAAGTCCTTTTGTCTGCTGGCCAATGAGTTTCAGATACCAACCGATTGAACAAGGCTATACATGACAACAGATCCTGCCTGCCCTGCCGTAACTTCAGGAGTTCTGCGTCACTCGCCTGCATAAAAGCATGCTTAGCAAACAAGCCCCGCATCAACTCTTTAAATGCTGCATAATCATACAATACACGATCGTCGCTATCAATCAAGGGAATGGACCACTGAGCAGCAGTGCCAGCCAAATATGAGATGGTAAAAGCAACCTTAGCCGAATCATCTGGAAAGGCACCAGGCTTGCACATAAAGTGCAACTGGCACTGATTCATGAAGGTGGCATACTTCTCACTGTCCCCAGAGAACCTTTCAGGGGGAGCCAAGGGCACCGCAACAGGGGTATTAACCGTAACTGCGAGAGGAACCCCTCCTCCCGCTACACTGGAACCTGACCCACCACTGTACTGGAAAGTCGCTGGCTGGATAACCGTTCCCTGCCCCTTTGTTGCATCTGTTCCCTAGCTCTCACCGCCACTAACTCTTGCTTCAGACCCACGTTCTCTTGTCGTAAATCTTGCACCTGAGCCTGCAACGCTGTCAAAGCCCCCATAACATCCTGCATGGTGCGTACACCCATACCCCCACCCAAGGGATTCCCTGAATCATCATTCATCTTCGTCCAGGCAGTGCGTAAACACATGGGCTAGTTATTCTGTTGGGGTTCCGCCCACTCAGCCCATGCACTGCAGGAACGAAGTGAAGTATGCACCAATCCCCTCTCCCTGCCCATGTGACACTTCACAGACAAACAACTATGACTGTGCCAATGGACCTGGAAAGAGGGTGGTATTGAGGTGACACCAAGTCTTCCACCCTCTGGTAGTTAAAAAGACACTGCTCCTGTCTCCTCGCCTCCACACCTAGGTACACAGACAAAAGGAAGTACACATCACCAAATGTATAGCAGTCAAGGTAGTCCCTAACCCCCAAAACCAATGAGCATGTCCTGCCACCACAATCACCACAGCTTACCTATAAACAATGCAGGCTTTGCCTCGAAGAGACACAGGACAGCAGCTGGTATCGAGTCCAATTCACATTCAGGGACTCATGAAAAGACTTTATATAATTTATGGGGTCCCCCATTCAAAAGGCTGTACCATAGGGGAAAAGGGGAAAAAGTGCTCATAGGTTCGGGAGCACACCAGAAAAAAACCCTATTACAGTTGTCTTATCGAGGACTAGATCAGGCCAGGGAGAAGGAATGAAAATTATTCGGCTTTCTCGGCACTCGGCACTCGCGGAATGACCCGAAAAAGGGTTACTTCCGCATAAGGAGGTGGAAGCGGTACAAAATAAGGAGCGCGTCACGAAGCCGAAGCCCCGTGATGAACCGCGTCTCCTCGGGCTTCACCGCATTCAAAACAACCCACTCCTGAATCGCGGAGGTCGATAGGAGCCCCTATCTGTTTTTCTAACCTCCAATAACGAGTGCCAAAAAACGGCTGGGACAAAGGGATAAAAACGGCTGGAACGAAGGGACAAGGGCAGAACTAACTAACTAGGGAGGACAAGAAGCAAGGAGGGAAGGGGAGGAAAACAGGACTACAAAATAAAGACAAAGTACTCCAAGGGGAGTCACTAAATCAAGACCTCACGAGCCCGTGAGGAAAACTTGAAAAGGAGCCAAGAAGTAATCGATTTCCGCAAACAACAGCCAGGAACCAGGAACCTTCACAAGAAGCAATAACTAGCAGGGAAATAAAGGTAGGACAGACTTTTATCCATTTCCTTTCTGATCATGTGATGGCAGTCCATAAACACTAAAAAAGGACCATCCCTCACTCGTATCCTAACAGTGGCAGTGCTGAACCAGGGGGTGGCAGGGGTGAACCAGAGGGTGGCAGGAGTGAACCAGAGGGTGGCAGTGATGAACCAGATGGTGGCATTGGTGAACCAGAGGGTGGCATGGGTGAACCAGAGGGTGGCAGTGGTGAACCAGAGAGTGGCAGTGGTGAACCAGAGGGTGGCAGTGCTGAACCAGAGGGTGACAGTGGTTAACCAGAGGGTGGCAGTGGTGAACCAGAGGTGCTGTGATGACTAGAGGGTGGCAGTGGTGACCCAGAGGGTGGCAGTGGTGAACCAGAGGGTGACAGTGCTGAACCAGAGGGTGGCAGGGGTGAACCAGAGGGTGCTGTGATGAGGTGAACCAGAGGGTGGCAGGGGTGAACCATAGGGTGGCTGTGATGAACCAGAGGGTGGCAGTGCTGAACCAGAGGGTGACAGTGGTTAACCAGAGGGTAGCAGTGGTGAACCAGAGGTGCTGTGATGAACCAGAGGGTGGCAGTCATTAACCAGAGGGTGCAGTGGTGAACCAGAGGGTGACAGTGCTGAACCAGAGGGTGGTAGGGATGAACCAGAGAGTGGCAGTGCTGAACAAGAGGGTGGCAGTGCTGAACAAGAGGCTGGCAGTGGTGAAGCAGAGGGTGGCAGGGGTGAACCAGAGGGTGGCAGGGGTGAACCAGAGGGTTGCAGTGGTGAACCAGAGGGTGGCAGTGATGTACCAGAGGGTGGCAGTGGTGAACCAGAGAGTGCTGTGCCCATACACGACCGCATGGGTAACTTCGCCATGCAAGCGGCCCGCGAACATGCAAAAAGCCCCGCGAAGACGCAAAAAACCCCGCGATCACGCAAAAAACCAAAAATCCGCAAATTCACACGAATTCGCGGATTTTGCGGATTGCAAATTCGATTTCGCGCGAATATGAGGAACGCGAATTTGCAAATTTCGCCCATACTTAGTTAGAAGCCTTTTTAACAATGTCTCCAAACAAGAACCCAGATGTTAGTGAAGATAACCACAATAACAGGAAGGACATGGTTGAGGAGCTTGTACTCACCCCTTACCTTCACTGTCTTATAAGGAAGTAAGGTCCCTATGTAAACTTAAAAACATAGCCATGGGTTCCCATCCCACCAATCAAAAGCTCCAGGAGCTGTTGGCTGGGTATGCTAAGGACCACCCATCTGAAAATGGTGAAGACCAGTCTTATAGAGAAGGAGGGGGAGGAGATGACCTGGTAGATGAACCCCCTCCTCTTCCAAGGGATAAAAGGGTGCAAGTACCCTTGACTCCAAGAATCAACCACTCAGGACCTAGATCTCACACAGGTGGATCAGGTACCACTGAGGCCATTGAGGGAAGCCTCAATGAGGAGGACAGCCTTTTAGTAAGGCTGACCAAAAGACTGGATCTAGAGACCAGGTTGCTGGCTCTAGAAAGAGAGGGAGCAGAGATGGGCCTAGTACCCATCAATGGTGGCAGCAATTTACTTAATCGGAATAAAGAGCAATCGTATGAGCCTAAAATACCCAAAGGGATTGTCCCTAAATATGAAGAGATTGATGATATCCCAAAATGGTTCACAGCCTTTGAGAAGGCTTGTGAAATGAGAAAAGTGAAAAAGTCACACGGGGGGGCACTCCTTTGGGAACTGTTCTCTGGTAACTGCAGAGACAGGCTCCTGACCCTTTCTGTTACAGATGCTGTTTCTTATGACCTCATGAAGAGAACTCTGATTGAGGGATTTGGACTCACAACTGAGAAATACAGAATTAGATTCAGGGTGGGTCACAAAACTCAAAATCGATCCTGGATTGACCTTGTAGACTACTCAGTTAAAAAACTAGATGGTTGGTTAACTGGGCACAATGTGCAAGATTTCAATGGACTTTACAATCTGTTTATGAAAGAACATATTTTAAGTAATTGCAATAAAAAACGTTACATCAGAATTTGGTAGACCTAGGTCTAATTTCCCCCAAGAACTGGGAAAGAGAGCAGACCACTGGGACAAGGCAAAGGTGACAAAAACGACCACTGGGGGTGACCAAAAGAAATGGGTTACAAAACCTCCCCAAGGGAAAGGTGTTGAGAATCCCCAAGATAAAAAGCCTGAGTCTTCCAAAGGGCCCTAAAAACCTGCACAAGGGGGTGGGTCCCACAAATCTTCCAGGTCCATAGTGGGTCCACTTTAACCTCCCACAGCATCAGGGAACAAATTCATTCTAGTGGTAGTGGACCATGCCACTAGGTACCCTGAGGCAATTCCCCTTTGGACTACTACAGCTCCTGCAGTAGCCAAAATAATTTACAACAAGGGGTGGTGATGGACAGAGTCTCTGAATTAAGCAGAGTACTCTCACCCAGTCAAGAGATCAGGGCTAGATCCAACACCGTTTTTTAGCTCACTGCACCATCCCAGTTTTAGAACCTGGCTGTATGCAAATTAGTCTGTCCCTGGCCCAGTGCATCATGGGAACAGGGCAGACCAGACTACAAAAGCCAATTCTTACACTGGGAAGGAAACAAGCTTCCGGGGACCGGTTTCTGCCATTTCAGGCGTCTTCGGCCCGGCTTGCTTGAATCCTGATGGTGCAATGAGCAAGGGACTCACATCTGAGTATACCCTTCCACGCTTAGGGTGGACAAAATAATTTACAACAAGGGGTGGTGATGGACAGAGTCTCTGAATTAAGCAGAGTACTCTCACCCAGTCAAGAGATCAGGGCTAGATCCAACACCGTTTTTTAGCTCACTGCACCATCCCAGTTTTAGAACCTGGCTGTATGCAAATTAGTCTGTCCCTGGCCCAGTGCATCATGGGAACAGGGCAGACCAGACTACAAAAGCCAATTCTTACACTGGGAAGGAAACAAGCTTCCGGGGACCGGTTTCTGCCATTTCAGGCGTCTTCGGCCCGGCTTGCTTGAATCCTGATGGTGCAATGAGCAAGGGACTCACATCTGAGTATACCCTTCCACGCTTAGGGTGGACAAAATAATTTACAACAAGGGGTGGTGATGGACAGAGTCTCTGAATTAAGCAGAGTACTCTCACCCAGTCAAGAGATCAGGGCTAGATCCAACACCGTTTTTTAGCTCACTGCACCATCCCAGTTTTAGAACCTGGCTGTATGCAAATTAGTCTGTCCCTGGCCCAGTGCATCATGGGAACAGGGCAGACCAGACTACAAAAGCCAATTCTTACACTGGGAAGGAAACAAGCTTCCGGGGACCGGTTTCTGCCATTTCAGGCGTCTTCGGCCCGGCTTGCTTGAATCCTGATGGTGCAATGAGCAAGGGACTCACATCTGAGTATACCCTTCCACGCTTAGGGTGGACAAAATAATTTACAACAAGGGGTGGTGATGGACAGAGTCTCTGAATTAAGCAGAGTACTCTCACCCAGTCAAGAGATCAGGGCTAGATCCAACACCGTTTTTTAGCTCACTGCACCATCCCAGTTTTAGAACCTGGCTGTATGCAAATTAGTCTGTCCCTGGCCCAGTGCATCATGGGAACAGGGCAGACCAGACTACAAAAGCCAATTCTTACACTGGGAAGGAAACAAGCTTCCGGGGACCGGTTTCTGCCATTTCAGGCGTCTTCGGCCCGGCTTGCTTGAATCCTGATGGTGCAATGAGCAAGGGACTCACATCTGAGTATACCCTTCCACGCTTAGGGTGGACAAAATAATTTACAACAAGGGGTGGTGATGGACAGAGTCTCTGAATTAAGCAGAGTACTCTCACCCAGTCAAGAGATCAGGGCTAGATCCAACACCGTTTTTTAGCTCACTGCACCATCCCAGTTTTAGAACCTGGCTGTATGCAAATTAGTCTGTCCCTGGCCCAGTGCATCATGGGAACAGGGCAGACCAGACTACAAAAGCCAATTCTTACACTGGGAAGGAAACAAGCTTCCGGGGACCGGTTTCTGCCCTGTTCCCATCATGCACTGGGACAGGAACAGACTAATTTGCATACAGCCATGTTCTGAAAGTGGGATGGTGCAGTGAGCTAAAAAACTGTGTTGGATCTAGCCCTGATCTCTTGACAGGGTGAGAGTATTCTGCTTAATTCAGAGACTCTGTCCCTCACCACCCCTTGTTGTAAATATGTTTGTCCACTCTAAGCGTGGAAGGGTATACTCAGACATGAGTCCCTTGCTCATTGCACCATCAGGATTCAAGCAAGCCGGGCCGAAGACGGCTGTAATGCCAGAAACCGGTCCCCGGAAGCTTGTTTCCTTCCCAGTGTAAGAATTGGCTTTTGTAGTTTGGTTTGCCCTGTTCCCATCATGCACTGGGACAGGAACAGACTAATTTGCATACAGCCATGTTCTGAAACTGGGATGGTGCAGTGAGCTAAAAAACGGTGTTGGATCTAGCCCTGATCTCTTGACAGGGTGAGAGTATTCTGCTTAAGTCAGAGACTCTGTCCCTCACCACCCCTTGTTGTAAATATGTTTGTCCACCCTAAGCGTGGAAGGGTATACTCAGACATGAGTCCCTTGCTCATTGCACCATCAGGATTCAAGCAAGCCGGGCCGAAGACGGCTGTAATGCCAGAAACCGGTCCCCGGAAGCTTGTTTCCTTCCCAGTGTAAGAATTGGCTTTTGTAGTTTGGTTTGCCCTGTTCCCATCATGCACTGGGACAGGAACAGACTAATTTGCATACAGCCATGTTCTGAAACTGGGATGGTGCAGTGAGCTAAAAAACGGTGTTGGATCTAGCCCTGATCTCTTGACAGGGTGAGAGTATTCTGCTTAATTCAGAGACTCTGTCCCTCACCACCCCTTGTTGTAAACCTGCAGTAGCCAAGGCACTCATACTGGGGAAAGAACTTTGATTCTTTAAAGGCCTGGTGTAACAACCATAAGAAGTTAGGACCCTCTACTGGAGCTGCTGCTTTCCCAAACAAGAAGTCCGCTAGTCCTACTACAGCTACTCCTGGTGTAGCAAGCCTCCAGATGGGATCAACAGTGTTCCAATAGCAAATCAGGTAGCATACTGAAGCAGTTCTAGTTTCAGAAGCGGAAGTTGAGTTTGCCACTGTAGCTATGTGGCCACCCAACTTAAAAAAGTACTTACAATACCCTTGGATTAATGGAACTAAGATAGAAGCTCTGAGGGATACAGGTGCCAGTGTCACTATGGTGAGAGATACACTGGTTTCCCCTGAGCAATACTTGATTGGGAGAACGTACCCAGTCACCAATGCTGACAGCGTTACCACTAACCATGCAATGACTATGTTGACATTAGACGGGGGGTTTACTGGCCTGAAACAGGTAGTGGCCTCTCCAAAGCTATCAGCTGAATGTCTGCTTGGCAATGACCTGGGAACCTCAGTATGGAATGAGGTTGAACTGAAAACCCATTCAGCAATGCTGGATATCCCTGAATTGGTGTGTGTACAAACAAGAGCCCAGAGCAAGAGACAGGATGAAAAAAAGGTGTTGGAGCCTGAAAGTATGGCCAACCTTCCAAGAGAAAAGGTAAAACAACTGGGGAACCAGCTTCTGTACAGCAAAAGGATCAGGACCACTCTCCTCATGGGGAGGACTTGAACACCCCAAAGGGAACTGAGTCCATGGAGCTTGACCCTTACCAGGTTGTACTATTACATTCAGATGGACCCTCTAGGGTAGAGCTGTGCCTTGTACAGCAGGACTGCCCAACTCTTGAAAGCCCGAGGCAGCTCACTGCTGCATAGGAAAAGGGAGATGTCAGTGGTATCCACAGAGTTTATTGGGAGGAGGGACTCCTGTACACTGAGGCCAGAGACCCCAAACATGGAGCCACTAGGAGTGTGGTACTTCCTCAGAAGTACAGGGACAGGAACTTTAGCTCATGACATCCCTCTAGCTGGACATCTGGGCCAAACCAAGACTTGGGACAGGCTAGTTAGCCATTTTTACTGGCCCTAGATGCACAAAAAAATGAAGGAGTTTGTTTGCTCCTGTGTCACCTGTCAGGTCAGTGGCAAGTCAGGTGGCCCCTCAAAGGCCCCCATAATACCACCACCTGTGGTGGGGGTTCCCTTTGAAAGGGTAGGTATGGACATAGTGGGTCCACTTTAACCTCCCACAGCATCAGGGAACAAATTCATTCTAGTGGTAGTGGACCATGCCACTAGGTACCCTGAGGCAATTCCCCTTTGGACTACTACAGCTCCTGCAGTAGCCAAGGCACTCATTCGTGTCTTCACCAGAGTATGGTTTCCTAAGGAGGAAGTATCAGACAGAGGTTCCAAAGTCATGTTTGTTTACCTAAAACACATGTGGAAAGAGTGTGGAGTGCAGTACAAGTTTACTACATCGTATCACCGACAAACCAATGGCATTGTTGAGAGATTCAACAAGACATTGAAAGGCATGATTATGAGGCTCCCTGAAAAATTCAAAAGAAGATGGGATGTCCTCTTGCCATGCCTGCTTTTTGCTTACAGAGAGGTGCCACAAAAGGGAGTAGGGTTTTCCGCCCTTGAACGTCTGTTTGGCCATCCTGTGAGGGGCCACTCTGTCTTTTAAAAGAGGGTTAGGAGAAGCCTCTCCACAAATCCAAACAAGATATTGTGGACTATGTGCTTGGCCTAAGGTCCAGAATGGTGAAATACATGGAAAAGGCATCCAAAAATCTTGAGGCCAGCCAGGAGCTTCAGAAGCACTGGTATAAACAAAAAGCTGCACTGGTTGAATTTCAACCTGGGCAGAAGGTATGGGTTTTGGAGCCATTGGCACCAAGGGCTCTCCAGGACATATGGAGTGGCCCTTACCCTATCCTAGAAAAAAAGAGTGAGAGTGAGCTCCCCTACTTGATTCACCTGGGCACAAGCAGGACACCCAAAAGGGTTATCCATGTGAACCCCCTGAAGCTCCACCATGACAGGGCTGACATCCCCATGCTGATCTGATGGTGACTGGTGAGGATCAGGAGACAGACAGTGAACTTCTCCCTGACCTCCTTTCATACAACCCAAAAAAAGGGCCAGTGGATGGAGTTGTCTTTTCAGACACCCTCCCTGCCCAACAGCAGACTGATTGTAAGATAGTCTTGTAGCAGTATGCTATAATCTTTTCCTTGACCCCTGGTCAGCCAAACTGGTGTACCCATGATGTGGACACTGGTCACAGTTGACCTGGCAAAAACAAAATCTATCAACAGTCTTATCAAGTCAAGGAAAGCATCAGACCTGAAGTTAGCAAGATGCTGGAGTTTGGGGTTATTAAACCCTTTGAGAGCCCCAGGGCCAGCCAAGTGGTTCTAGTTCCCAAACCTCATCCATAGGGTGGAAAGAGAGAAATGAGGTTCTGTGTGGAATATAGAGGACTCAACTCTGTCACCAAGAAAGATGCTCACCAAATCCCTAGACCAGATGAGTTGATAGACAAATTGGGTGCAGACAAATTTCTAAGCACCTTTGACTTAACTGCAGGGTACCGGCAAATTGCCATGCCACAGGAGCAAAAGAAAAGATAGCATTCTCCACACCTGATAGGCATTATCAGTTTACAGTTATGCCCTTTTGTTTAAAGAATGCCTCTGCCACCTTCCAGAGGTTGGTGAACCAAGTCCTTGCTGGATTGGAGTCCTTTTGTGCAGCTTAGCTAGATGTTATTGCTGTCTTTAGCTCCACCTGGCAGGATCTCCTGATCCACCTTGGGAAGGTGTGGAAAATTAGTACGGTTTGGTGAACATTATCTGCGCCATCTTGCCTTTTCCCCTGATGCCACACTTTTGTGGTGCGCGCCCGCCATTTTAGGTGCCTCGATCAGGACCATCCCTTTTGCATGCCACTGGCCCCCGACATAGCCCTTCGCCCTCACCAAGCCTGCACGCTGACCAACCCCCCCCCCCCCTCGCTCGCACATGCTTTTGAGTCATAAACCCCTCTTCAGCGCAGCTCTGCCTCAAAGCCCCATCCTGTTCCCAGCGCGACCCCTCCCTTCATTCTTTTTATAGTCCCCGGCCCTTTGATACAAAAAACCCCCCTTTTCCTGTGCCCGTTTGTCTTCCTTGCTCCCAGGCCAACACCTAGCTCTGCCGACACTATTCCTCGCCCCTCTCCGTACAGTAGGAAGCTTCCCTCATCAAAGGACCCCCGAGTTGATCAAAGCCCCCACCCCTCGAGATCCAATCGAACCTCCCACATTCCATGAATCGGCGGAATATCCAGCTGCGCGATAGCCATCACCTGTTGTGACCGGGGTGGGGACTTCTACTGTAAAATGTGTGTGGGAACGGGCCCGAAGGGGAGATCCCGGGAATGTCTTTCCGTACATCAAAGCATTGCCATGAATATGTAAACTGTCATAAAAGCCATGAAACCTGTATATAAGGGGCCAGGCCTCAGAGGGGAAGTTAGAGCACCTCATGACGATACCTGCTGTCTGTTCTGTTGTGTTCTCCTCCGGAGAGAATAAAACCTTGTTTCCTGCTTTCCAGTCTCCAGCGCCTGCCTCTTCATTGATTAATAATTCGTGGGTTACAGAGGCAATACCGCCGGGCAAATATCGATTGTCCCCGACCCTAGGTTTTACAATTGGCGCCCAACGTGGGGCCCATCAGCGACTCGTGGATCCAGTGGGAGAGGTCCCGACGACAGAGTGAACGACTGCAACGATCGGGAGAGCTCTTGCCCAATAGACCCTCGTCTGGCAGCCGATCATCCGAACTTCACTAGTTCCGAACAGACCTCTCTCGAGTGATCTACGGTCCTGACTGGGAACCATTAGGAGTGCCGTGAGAAATACGAGAAGAAGAGGACGAACGGGCGCTGGATTCGGAAGACAAGAAACTGTCCATACGGTCCGGGTAAGGTCGTGTAAGCACGACAAACTGCAAAATAATTGATTGATCGTTCGGAAAATACTAGTATTACTCTTTGTTAACTTATTTGGAGATTCACTGTCTGCACGCGGAGAAACAGTAGGCTCTTTCCCTTTTGCAAACAGTGAAGGATAGGTAACGCAGCCGTCGTGCCTATTTTTCTCCCCCACTGATTCTATTATTTATTAACGGTTTTCAGGAGATTCCCTCTCCCACACTGATTAACTGGGTTCTTTGACCCCGAACTACTGTTCACGGATTGTCTTCTGGAGATTCTCTGTCTGCAAACAGGAAATAACAGATTCCTCTTTACGGATAGTGAAAGGGTAGAGGACGCAGACTTTTGCGCCCCTGCTTACTCTCCCCATTGATTATATTCTAGTTATTTATTATTGATTGTTCTTTATTATTGGTTGTTCTTTGTTATTGGTTATTCTTTGTTATTGGTTCATGAGGTATTCACTGCCTGCAAACAACGTAGAATAGAAATATTCTGTCTAGTCTTTGCACACAGTGATAAGATAGGCAGTGCTGACTTTTTGTCCCTCGTTGCGAGCCGTCATGTCTGTCTTCTCCCCACTGATTGATAATTGGTTCAGCCCGGACCATTTATTAGAGGTGGATCATCTAGCTCCGCTGGAAGGTACCCCTAATAAGGACATGTTCATAAACTATGGATTAGTCACCATAGCCTATAATAAATTGTGGCACAGGTATACCAAGGAAAGTCAAGACAAACAGTGGCCACTGGTAGGATCCTTCGACCTTGATAAAATAGAAACGTTAGAAATAGCCCTTCGTAATAATAAGACAACGCCTATTATGATCGACAGTCTCGGTATGTGGCGAAAAGAGGCAATGCAACGACAGAAAAAAGACGAGGACAGAGCAGGTAGAGGAACATATCAACAAGACAACCCCTGGACACCACGACCCGAAGGTTATCCCCCGACACTACGCACAGGACGGCCAGACTTAGGGCCAGACCAATGTGCTTTTTGTAGATATGTCGGACACTGGAAAGCCCAATGCCCGACTCTACTGAGCGTGAGTAGGGGCAGAGGGCCGATAGGAGTAACAGGCCGACAGAAAGGGAAAAGGCGCGAGACAAAGAAGAATCAGACTCACATGGACAGACCAGATAGAACCCCCACGTTCGATTATGCCCGATGGCACAGATTTCGCCAGAACAATTTCAGCGACATGTTCGAGTTTTCCTAGGTCGGACAATGTAAAGATGGGAACCCAGCCTAGCCCTAAATTAACGGACGGAAAAAGATAATTATGGCCGATAACTGTTTTTATGCTTGTCTGTGGATCTTGTATGTCATACTTTTACTGTCTCCCCGTCTGAGTTTGTGTGTACGTAATGTATGAATCTGCGTCATCCCTCTGCACGTGCTTCCGTGTTACATAAACTCTGTTAACAGAAATTTTAGCCTGAAACAACCTGGAAAGAAAGGAATGGGAAACGAAATCAGTAAGCCACTGATGAACACGAACTTTTATTTTAACATAACAAGCAAGAAACAATAACGCTAGAAACAAGAACGGTAAACTGTAGAAAATGAAAGTCAACAGAACATTGGCCCCCCCCCCCATTCTGGAACCTTCCAAAATAGGGCAGGGTTACGGCTACGCCCAACCGGCGGCAACCCATATAAGGCGGGCCCTGCTGCCAACACTTGGTCAGGAAATCTTAACGTATGGGGAAGCCGGAGGAGAGGCAGGGGCCAGCGGAGTCCGGCCACAGCGGCCCTGGGTAGTTGCCGGTAGTCCCGCCACATGCCTCCTCGGCCCAGCCTCAGCGGCCCTGGATAATTTTAGGCAGTCCCGCCACATGTCCTCCCGGTCCGGCCACCAATGGCCAGAGACCGGGGCCAACTGAGTCCGGCTGCAGCCGATAACCTAAGGAAGCCCGGTCCAGAGAAGAACGAGACACCTCTTTCTTTTGCCCTCCGTGACAGCCGCAGCAGCTCTGGACGGCGGGACGTCCTGTTCGTACCTCCATGGAATTTAGTCCAAGTTGGGCTGGGAGGGAGAGGCGACGCGGACGAGCCTCTCCCACCTCCTTAGATAGGAGGTCTCCCAGCCCCCGGCCCAACGCCGAAACTCCCCCAGCCAGGCGGCGGTGCCAATACCTGCGTAGCACCGAACGTACCATGGTGGCGCCCCAGTACTTGCGCAGCACCGAACGTGCAATGGTGCCCATATTTTCGGAGCACTGAATATGCAATGGCTGCACCGATACTTGTGCAGCACCGAATGTGCGCCGCAGGTGGCCATACTCCCACAGCACTGAGCACGAGACTTGGGGAGCACCGGATGTGGAGAGACCTTCGTGCAGGCCGATGAAAAAGAGCAGCATGGAGTGCACCGGGAGAAGGAGACGGCGCGAACGAGTCTCCCTCGCCCCCCCAGGTGGGGGCATCACAGCCGCACCCCAGCCGAACGTCCCGCTTCCACAACACAGAGTTCCATCCCCTATTTGTCCTCAGAAAGGTCTCTTCCACTCTTGCAGACTCGACGAGAGGGGACCGCTGCAGGGCCTCAAAATGGCGTCTGGGTCCGCTGGAAGGCGGGCCTCGGCCGCTAGAGTAACTTTGAACGGCAATGTAACTCGGTCGCTTGCCCACCGGAGCACGAGCTCCCACCTCCGACAGCATCTCCACAGCCTTGGAGAGTCTACAAAGGTCCCCGGTGGAGCCCTCGGCCCCTGCAGGCTTCCGGTAAGGGACAACTGCCTTGATCACCAACAAAATAAACATGACATTGCCACTCCCTCTGTTAGCATGAATTCTAGAACTGCCGAAAAGGACTCTGGTCCAACCGCCGGTTGTAGGAAACTTTTTCCTGATGCTACTTCCGGACTAACCCGGCCCCGCCCAAAATGGCGCCGGTATCGATAGGAACTTACGAACACCTCGTGGTGTTCCTTTTTACTAATACAAAACTTGATGTTCTAAGACATATATGATCCTTTGTACACTTGACAGGAAGAAAGGAGAGCTCACTCGACGAACATGTAAAAAGGATCCCGTTAAAAATGATGATTACAAATGTACAATGTATTATATTTTTTATATATATATAGCTGATGTATAACCTCGCTTATGACGCACGCACACGGTATGCATATAGGAAATCCGATTGCAATTAGTCTGACTATGCTTCTAAATCATGAAGTAAATGCCCCCGAACCCCCCAGCCAATTGATAGACGTTTTAGTTTGCTACACATGAATTGATAAAACTTTCTAATGTTTTTATTGCTGCAAAGCAACACCCCCCCACCGTACGCACTTTAGCCATTGCCGTGTCCGGCCAAATACGATTGCACCCTCATACATCCACGTACTGAAATGATTTTGCAAAATAAAGGTTTTCGAAATTATGAACGGGTACTGCATGCTTTATTTAAAAATGTGGGATCGGCGGGAGAGTTCTTTTCTGTGCACCCTACTCTGCTCTCTCTTTAAGGTTATTAGAAGATGGTTGCCCAGCCCCGGAGGAAGGATCGGATCTACGACTCGATACTCTGCCTTCGAGGTATGCGACTGACTCATGAACGCTCGCGTGGAGAAAGACCTCGACTTCTGAGGATGGGTAAAACGAAACGGTATAAATGATGGAATGTAAAAGTAGGGTAAAATAAAACGATGTAAATGTTACAAGGTACGACGCTCAAAGGTATTAGGGAACAGAGCGGACCAAAGAACTGAAGAACCTCAGAACGTCACAGCGTTGAAAGAGATTTAAGGACCCCGATAGTTAAATACACACTGCCCCCACCCCCCCCTGGCTCCAGAAACCACAACCTCAGGGATTCTATCCCGAGGAGATAAGACGGGTATGAGGTAGGTAAAGGACCCTTGAATCCATGTATTTGATATGCGCGAATGTTGTCCCCCTCCCTTCCCCTCTTTTCCCTCCCTCTGCAGGTTACATCAGAGATCACAGCCGAGGTGTGGCGAAGATCTGAAGCCTTGCCATGTCTGATACACGAAGCAGACTAGCGCCGCAAGGTGGCACCTAAGCACACCCACGAACTACTAATGTAACAGACAAACCAACAAATAGTATGACTCGATGAAAAATGATCACCCTTAATCCATGATGCGTGAATGGACACATGTCGCGTGTGAATGAAACTATGAGAGAACGTTTGTGTGTGACTGAAGCGCTGACTCAACTGGTCAAAGGACCAAGAATGCAAGAAGGGCGACACGATGTTGCCCCCTTTTCCTTTTTCTCAACGCATGTCCCCCCGTACCCGACCTAATGCTCGCCCGTCCTGAACCGCATGCTTACAAAATACTAACACAGACCTGCGATGTCTTGTATCGAGTAATACGCTGAATAATCTATCTTAAATACACGGCCGCTCCCTATGTTGCACGTGTACTATCTAGCCTATTGTTACACATCTTTCTCTCTCTCTCTCTCTCTCTCTCTCTCTCTCTCTCTCTCTCTCTCTCTCTCTCCTCCACACTCTCACTCTTCCGAACGACTAGCACCTAAATTGGCAAACCGCCACCCCTAGCACACCACCCAATTGGCTCCAAATACCGCCAGTATTTGCACAAAACTTGTCTGTAATAAAATCACCATGAGACCGTGTCACTACCTCTCCTTTCTGCTAAAATTGACGAAACCAAGAATTGACCATAAGGGAAAGGACAGGTAAGACGACTGAGGTTCCCTAATCTGACCCGTAATAAGGGAACTACATGTCAGCGGCTCCCCTGATGGAATAGAGTGCCCCAGATAACGCGACCTTCCCCGTTCTGAATTGTTGCAATCCCCAAACCGTAAAGGTAATCAAAACCTTCCCATCTTCCCAGGACGCACCCAGTTTTGTATCAGCTGCCCTAGATGAGATTTTTACTGTCCCTCACCCCCGGTTGTAAGAGATGGGTCAATTTACGACTAACGCAGGCCAGCCATTGTTCCTAGGAATAATTTGTTGATGAGCGAACTACAGAGTTGGGAATTCGAAAAATATCACTGAACGCTTACCAACCGAACTGTGGCCTTCTGCTAAATAATGCCCTCATAACACAAAGCAAGATGATAGTCCCTCACTGCAGTTTTCTATGCCCCTAGTTGTTCTCCCCATGAGACCCCCGTCTTTTCTAATTTAGTAATCAGGCCGTGAGAGGCTGCATAGGAACCAGAATGATGTTTTACAAAGTTAAAGACTAGACCTAAGCGAAGAAGACCATTGCAATGAACCTTGTTGAAAAGCGAAAATGTTTAGTTGAAAGGCAGGATGCATTGATAAGACGAAAGATGTTTAGCCTATGTTCGTCCCTCAGCGAGATACCTCTTAGTACCATGTTGATAGCTCCAACACCCTTTGTAAATATAAACCCCTAGAGAATGGTATAGCTTTGTCAGGCTTGTATTACGAAGGTGGGTCTCCATCAGATGAACTGTTGTGACTGTAATAAATAGTTGTGAAGGAAAGTCGTAGTAAATCCAGCAGGCCCACCATCGATCATTTATACGTCAGTTGTGAACCCTAATATAACGGACGTTTCTATTCTCATTTACCTGGAGCTGGGAGAGAAATAGACTTATGTAATTACCTTCCTCTGCCAATTCTCTAAAGACTGTCTTTTCGAACTCATTTAAGGGTACGACTGTCGGAGGAAAGAAGGACCGGATGTGGGAGCACGTGGCCTGACTACAGATCTTGGAACACCTGCGACGTTGGCCGAGGCGAGACCGCGACAGAAAGGAGCTGCAGGACGAGGCACTATTTCCGACAAAGTGAGAGGAAAGGGCTAACCTGATGCCCCTGCCTAATGTTCAAATGTGTGCCGAAAGGTCCCCGCTCCCTAAACTCGGTCATGAGCCTGCCAACCTGAAATTTTCCGTTCCCCTAGTCTGTTCTCGGTCTGGCCTTTGCTCCATCCCCCTTTTTCTCCGACCTACCCTATGGACTATTTTTACACTCTTCTTCCATCTGAACTTTTTGACTATCGACTCCAAAGGACACAGGGCGAAAAGGACCTTTTTGACCAGAAACGCGAGGAAAAGGTCGTGCCCTGCAACACGGGACCTAGAATAGAGCTGGACCTTTAGCTCCACCGCCGGTGCTCCACAGCGCCAACAAAGGACGACAAACAGTACTGAGAACTCATTAACTTCGAACATTGACACCCTCAATCATCGTTTTTGCTACGTCTCGTTTCTCTCCCAGCCACCATTGTATTGATTATGCTCCAACCAAAGATATATAGAGCCCGTATATAATAACCTGTATGCAATGTACTCACTGCCCGCTACAGAATCATTTTTGTATTACATTACTATGACTTTCCTGCTAACAAGTTTATCAAAGTTTTTCAATAGACCCGCCTCCTAAAACTAGAGATCTTAAATGTAATGTTTACGACTCCTTCACCTGGGTTCCTACTGCTTTTTCTTATGCCCACCATAATAGACTTGAATAGGAAATAGATCAGCAAGATGTCTTGAATATGTTAAAGGGAGGACTGTGGAAAATTAGTACGGTTTGGTGAACATTATCTGCGCCATCTTGCCTTTTCCCCTGATGCCACACTTTTGTCGTGCGCGCCCGCCATTTGAGGTGCCTCGATCAGGACCATCCCTTTTGCATGCCACTGGCCCCCGACATAGCCCTTCGCCCTCACCAAGCCTGCACGCTGACCCCCCCCCCCTCGCTCGCACATGCTTTTGAGTCATAAACCCCTCTTCAGCGCAGCTCTGCCTCAAAGCCCCATCCTGTTCCCAGCGCGACCCCTCCCTTCATTCTTTTTATAGTCCCCGGCCCTTTGATACAAAAAACCCCCCTTTTCCTGTGCCCGTTTGTCTTCCTTGCTCTCAGGCCAACACCTAGCTCTGCCGACACTATTCCTCGCCCCTCTCCGTACAGTAGGAAGCTTCCCTCATCAAAGGACCCCCGAGTTGATCAAAGCCCCCACCCCTCGAGATCCAATCGAACCTCCCACATTCCATGAATCGGCGGAATATCCAGCTGCGCGATAGCCATCACCTGTTGTGACCGGGGTGGGGACTTCTACTGTAAAATGTGTGTGGGAACGGGCCCGAAGGGGAGATCCCGGGAATGTCTTTCCGTACATCAAAGCATTGCCATGAATATGTAAACTGTCATAAAAGCCATGAAACCTGTATATAAGGGGCCAGGCCTCAGAGGGGAAGTTAGAGCACCTCATGACGATACCTGCTGTCTGTTCTGTTGTGTTCTCCTCCGGAGAGAATAAAACCTTGTTTCCTGCTTTCCAGTCTCCAGCGCCTGCCTCTTCATTGATTAATAATTCGTGGGTTACAGAGGCAATACCGCCGGGCAAATATCGATTGTCCCCGACCCTAGGTTTTACAAAGGTTTTAAATGCCCTGCAAACTGCAGGCCTAACTATCAAGACATCTAAATGCTAGATAGGGCAGGGAACTGTGGTGTACTTGGGCCACCTTGTTGGTGGCGTCCAGGTACAACCCTTACAGCCCAAGATCCAGGCATCCTGGACTGGGGAGATCCAACAACCCAGACCCAAGTCAGGGCATTCCTTGGCTTGACTGGGTACTACAGGAGGTTTGTGAAGGGGTATATGTCCATTGTGGCTCCCCTCACAGAACTTACCTCCAAGAAGATGCCTAAAAAAGTAAACTGGACAGTTAGTTGTCAAAAGGCTTTTGACACCTTGAAAGAGGCTATGTGCTCAGCACCAATTCTCAAAGCTCCAGACTATGCCAAGCAGTTCATTGTGCAGACTGATGCCTCTGAGCTAGGGAAAAGAGCAGTCCTATCCCAGACCAATGATGAAAGCCAAGACCAACCCGTTGCTTTTATAAGCAGAAGGCTTCTCCCCAGGGAGCAGCGTTGGAGTGCCATTGAGAGGGAGACCTTTGCTGTGGTTTGGTCCCAGAAGAAGCTTAGACAATACTTGTTTGGTACGCACTTCCTAGTTAAAATGGATCACTGACCTCTCAGATGGCTAATGCATATGAAAGGTGAAAATCCTAAACTATTGAGTTGGTCCATCTCCCTACAGGGCATAGACTTTGTAGTGGAAGACAGACCTGGGACTGCCCATGCCAATGCAGATGGACTTTTCAGGTTCTTCCACTTAGAAAATGAAAACTCTCTAGGAAAAGTTTAGTCTCATCTTCTTTTGTTTGGGAGGAGGGTTGTGTAAGAAAGTGCCCTCTTTCTGCATGGTTGCCCCCTCTTTTTGCTGAATTGCTTATGTACTTTGACTGAGTATGCCCTAGGCTCCTGCTAATCAGGTACCCAGGACCTATATTATTTCCCTAAAATGGCATTGAAGCCTAAACCCAATTGGCAACTCTGGCCACAGGCCAGCCCCTGGTAAATGGTACCACAGGTACCCAGGGCACTGGGACCAGAAAAGGCCTCTAAGGTAGTACCCTGACACTCATACACTGCCTTTGCAGGCTGCATGTCTTGGTGCAGAACAAAGTGAAGAGTCAACATGGCACACATCCCTGTGTGAACTTATCTCGATTAGAGAAGCACTCCTTTTATTTATTTCTGGTTTAATTGATTTGTTTCTCTGCTTTTCCGTTTTAACCCCAAGCGTGCTTCGGAGGTAGCACGTTTGTCCCAACCGTGCCTTCCTATAACCTCCTATCTTGAGTGCTCATGACACTCAGCCTCCGTGCACTGTTGCTAGTGTGATTCACGTCACACTTTTCTTTATTCACTTTTTATCTATTTAATCACTTTTACATAAATCAATGAATCAACAATGTTTTTTCTTGTTCTTGTCTTTTTTATAACTTTATAAGAAACATATCCTATTTCTTCTGTTCAACATAAACAATGAAAGTTCACAATTTTTTTTTTCAATAAATGTTTTCAGAATTCATAAACAATACAATAGTTCGTTCATTATTCAAGACGCTTCAATGATGATTCCCCATGGTGCCCAGTGCATTTCGAGCCCGGAGGGCTCTTCTTCAGGGGCCTGTGAACTGAACATGTAAATAACTTTTAGTTTAACGCTTCTTTATGGAAAATCATCCAAACGAACAGAGTTATGTTATATGGTGGATGCGGAGCATCGTCATGGAAGGAGTCGAGGGTTTTTTATTTTGGTTTTTCACTTTGGTTTCCGAAGGATGTAAGTTAGTACGCTACATTGTCAGTTTTTAGGTTGTGACAAGCAGCTTGTCCTGGTAGACTGTTGTACAGCGAGGAATTGGTGGATAAACAAGGAGGTAAGAGTCTCCATTGGTTATCATGTAGATTAATGAAAGTTTAGAATGAGCGAGCACGAACTAAGGTTGGAATTTTGTCTTGCAGCAACGAGTTGCATTTAGAGGACTGTTGTACCAGGGAGTGAGTATGGAAGTATTTGATTTTTAGGGACAAATCTGTTCGTTTCAGTGCACATTTGTGGTGAAGTGAGGGGCAACTTTCTAAAATACTACCACATCCTGTTACATATAACTAGGAGAAAAAGATGGCATATGAAATGTGTTTCCTGAATGCATTGGATGATTTTCCATAAAAAAGCGTTAAATTAAAAGTTATTTACATGTTCAGTTCACAGGCCCCTGAAGAAGAGCCCTCCGGGCTCGAAATGCATTGGGCACCGTTAGGAATCATCATTGAAGCGTCTTGAATAATGAATGAATTACTGTATTGTTTATGAATTCTGAAAACATTTATTGAAACAAAATTTTGTGAGCTTTTATTGTTTATGTTGAACAGAAGAAATAGGATATGTTTCTTATAAAGTTATAAAGAAAGACAAGAACACGAAAAAACATTGTTGATTCATTGATTCATGTAAAAGTGATTAAATAGATAAAAAGTGAATAAAGAAAAGTGTGACGTGAATCACACTAGCAACAGTGCACGGAGGCTGAGTGTCATGAGCACTCAAGATAATAGACACATCCCTGTGTGTCATGCCTACAACCCACTGCCCTGGAATAGTTCAGTCACCACTCCAGCTGCGAGCACTATATCAGTGGTGAGGGTACAGGTGCATGAGCCCTGTACCCCTACAGTGCCTAAGTCCATTCTTAGACATTGTAAGTGCAGTGCTGCCATTAGGAGTATATGGTGCTGGGAGTTTGTCCTTACAAACTCCACAGCACCATAATGGCTACACTGAAAACTGAGAAGTTTGGTATCAAACTTCTCAGCACATTAAACTCACACTGATGCCAGTGTTGCATTTAAAGAAAAATGCACACAGAGTGCATCTTACAGATGCCCCCTGAAAACTAACCTACCACTAGTGTCCAGGCTGGGGGGCTTCTTTCAGCTGTCACCACCAGACATGTTTCTGGATCCCTGGGTCGAGAGCCTGCTGCTTTTTGGGGCCTGAAAAATGCACATCCTGGGTCGAGGTGCCATGCCTCCTCCCCCAGGATGGGCAGGGTTCACAAAAGGGATGTTTCAAAGACTTGCTGCCTTTGTGAGCTTCCCCAGGCCACTTTCTGTTCTCAGCAACTGGCCCGTACTGGTTCTGACCCCCACTTTGGGCGGTAGAACCTGCGGGAAAAACAAGTGAGGAAGAGAGGTGTGTCCACCTCTTCCAATTCCACCCCTCAGGTGGGGGAGGTGAGGTGAAGCACAACTCCCAGTCCATGCCATCTTGAAGATGTGGGACTCAGTCAACCAGGGACAGGCTCATGCTCCCCTCCGACTGGAGGGTGGCATAATAGGGGGTGTACACACCCCAGGGAAGGGACCCATTGGTCCCTGCCTTTTACCTAGTTGTAACATCCCTAAATCTACAAGAAGAAGAAGAAGAAGAAGAAGGACCAAACAGCTGTGCAGCAGCTAACAAGAGGAAGACGCCCACTGGCAAGGCCCCAGCCCTACCTGCCTGTCTCCACCTCAAACCTGCTCCTGCATAATCCTGGTGTGTCCTGTAGCAAGCAACCTCAAAAACTCTGGAGGACCTGCCTGCAACTACAAAGACCTTTTTCTCCCTTGAACAACGGATTTGTTCATCTGCAATCTCTGGCCTTGGCCGGAAACAGCAAAACCACTCTGCACCCGCCATCCACAGCCCGAGCTAGAGTGGGCAAACACCACAAGGCGGTCACCCCAGCAATCCTGACCCGAGATCCGTCGACCCCTGACCTGGCTCAAGCCTCCAGCCGATGCCTTAATTCTAAATCTAGAAGGTCCCCCTAAGCGCGACCTGGAGCTGGTAAGAAGATACAACCCCAAAAGGCACCCCTGCACCCGATGCCCCACTGCCTTGTGTGTCCAAACCGATGGTGCCTTAACCAACCCCTAACTTCCCAACTTACCTCTCAAAGTGGTGGTCGCACTCAGAAGACCTTCGTCCTCAAGCCTGCAATCTTTTTACAAACCGGAGGTTCTCCATTGAAAACAACAGGGCTGGACGTCAAAACAGCACCGTGCACCAGGCTGCCCTAGTGCCGCTGAGGGTTCACCTTTGTTGATAATTTGTTTCCCTATTTGCCCTGAGCTAAAGTCCGGGAGCTGTGCTCCCACACCCCAGTGGCCTGCTTGCCAGCAGCCACTAACCAAAGGCCCCCTCTCCCCATTGGATAACATTGGGCCTCAGCACTCTGCACCCAACCGCCCTAGCGGAACTGAGGGTATAACACGAGTGCATCATTGACCCTGGGGGACCCTTGAGTCTAACCCCAGAACCTCAACTCCCACTACCAATTACTTACCTCAAAACCAATAACACTATTTTCCTCCATAGGATAACATTGACTGTTTTTTCTGTGAAAAGTTTCTAAGGTGCACATGCATCAAAAATCGGAAAAGCGACTCCTTATTAGCGATGAATAAGGAATCGCAAATAAGGATTAATTTTTCGGGATGCATGTACAGATTCAGTAAATTTTTGCGATTCAGTAAAAATCGCAAAAACAAACCGAAAACACAATAGCGATTCCTTAAAAAAGAAATGAGCTATTACCGAAATCGGTATTAGCGATTTCGGTAATAGCAAAATCAGAATTAGCGAATTTGCAAAAAACGGGTCGCTCTGGAAGCAGGCTGATGACATCACAACAAGGAAGTCATCCAGCCCATGCTTCATTCAGTGCCCTGAGGAGCTCAGAGGAGGAGGCAGAGCACAGAAGCTGAGCTGAGAGACTTCACCCTCACAACCCAGCCACACTAAACCTATCCAGGATGGACAACAATGCGTCAAATCCATCTGCCACGCCCAGGAAGAGGAAGATAAAGTTCTCTGATAGGGAACTGGAACACTTATAGAGGGGGTGAGCAGCAAGCATGACAAACTTTATGGAAAGTTGTCCCTCAAGGTGTCTGAAGCCGAAAAGCGCAAGATATGGCTGTGCATAAAGGAGAGGGTAAAAGCTGTGGGAGTCACGCACTGCAGCATTGACGACCTTAAGAAGAGGTGGTATGAACTCAGGAAAAGGGCGAAGGAGCGCATTGCAGAAAGGGTGAAGGAAGCAGCTGGCACAGGAGGGGGGCCATCTAGAGTACCTGCCAAAACAGCCCTGGAGGACCTCGTTGAGGGGACTATTGAGCCAGAGGCAGTCGTGGGAGTCACCCAAATGGACACTTCCGGCGCAGCAACCAAAGAACAAGGTAAGATGCATGCCTACCCTGATACGCTGTATATTGTATACTCATGCACATCCCCCAGGCGAATGACAGTGTGCAGGAAGAAGTACATTACACATATACCCTCACATACGAATTGCATCATGGGAGTTGTAGGCATGTTAACCAAGTGTGCATGCATGATCACCAATGGGCTAGAAATGAGACCAGCAGTACAGGTCCAACAGTGTGTCTAAATATGTTATTTATTATGGTAAAAGTAGGCAAAATGATAAACAGTTGAAGTAACAAAATAAAATAACAATCTCCGGTGGACTTAGATGACAGCGAGCGCCTCATCATTTCAGAGACACTGGCAGAGACAGATGGAGAGACTCCGCAGGACCGTCAATCCACCACACCACCACCACCACCACCGACAACACCACCAAGACGCAGGGCACATGTCCCCACCCTGTAGGTAATGGAAACAGAGCCGAGCTCAGCACCCACAAGGGTTGACAGACATGTGTCACTCCGCCAGCTGGCCGAGTCAGACAGCGGCACAGGTCCATGGGCAGTATTGCAGCGGGAACCGAACAGGCTCCAAATGTCTATGGTGGGGTAGAGTCCCAGATGCTGCGTGTTCAGCGCCTGCAGGAGAGACATATGGCCACAATGAACCTCAACATCTCCAAACTGGCAAAACACTTGTGCACGATCACAGATGCTGTGTGTCACCTGACCACAGTTGTAGCAGAGGGGAATAGTGAAATAAATAGAACCCTACAGGAGCTCACCTGTGCCATTCTAGCAGGAAAACACAGCGAGCGCAGGAGGCATCGGCAAAGCTTGCTTCGTTCTACTGCATCTACTAGGGCCATCACCAAGCTCTTCAACAGCACTGCTGTTTTGTCACGCCGCTCCGTGTCACTGCAGATATACCTGGGACATTACTGCGGGGATGTAGTGAAGGCCTTAGGCCAGGTGACCACTGCAGTGGAACATCTGTAGTCTGGCACATTTAGTGCTAGCAAATTGGGAGGGGAGGAGGGCAGTGAGGGGGCATCCCGCCTGAGTAGCATGTCCGTGCCAGAGACCAGTAGCAGGAGGCGCAGTTTGCGCAGCTCTACAGCCACAGACACCCATCATGGTGATGTATGGGAGCCATGTGAAAGGAGGCTGGGGGTACGTGGAAAGTGGCGCTAGACATTCAGTTCCTCTTATTTGTCCATGGTGGTGTAACCATGGACCACTTACAAATTGTGCTTGCACTCCCGTGCTGTCATTCGGATATGTTTATTTTTACAATGTGTTGAATCACCGTCATGTTTACAAAATATGAATATTTACTTTGACAAGTGCTCATGTGAATTAAACATTTGCACTCCACAATATATAGTAACCTGGCTCTGAAGTGATGTTGTGTGATGTATGTCCGCCTCCTTTGACCTTCAGCTGTGTTTGGCACGTGTGACTGTCGGTGTTGTGCGGGTGGTTGGTCATCCCGATCATTGTCGTTTCCATCCATCTCAATGGGTATCCCCCTTCTGGTTGCAATGTTGTGCAGCATGGCACATACTGCTACAATCCTGCAGCAGGTCTCGGGATATATTGCAAAGCACCACCAGACTTATGTAAGAACCTGAAGCAACTTTTCAGGATCCCAAATTTTCTCTCAACCACATTTCTGGTGCTAATATGTGCTGTGTTGTAGCGTTGCTCCTGTGGTGTTGCTGGGTTGAGGTAGGGGGTGAGGATATATTACCGCAAGGCGTATGTGCTGTGACCTACATGGGGGAAATCAAAGGCTTAGCGGCAGTAATGCAAAAACGTATGTGATACTGATGTAATGAATAGGTATGAGTATGTACCAAGTAGGTGTCCCTCTCCGAATTTACCATTGAGCAGATGCCTGTGGATGCCACTGTGTCTGAATATATATGAGTCGTGTGTGCTCCCTGGAAATTGTGCCACTTACCCCCAGATGCATCAAGAACCCATTTTGCTATTCCTTAATAGCGAAAAATAACGCTTCGCTATTAAGGAATAGCAAAATGCAATGCATGAAGAAATCACAAAAAAATAGCGATTTCTTAAAATTCCTTAATTGCGACTCGCAAATTGTGAGTCGCAATTAAGGAATACCTCCCCATTCATTCTTATGGGCCTAGAGGCACATAGGAATGAATGGGAAGACATTCTCAATTTGCGAATCGCAATTAGCGAATCGCAAATTGAGAATGCGATTTCAAGGGTGCAGGGGTGTCCAAAGGACACCCTGTTGCACCCCTGAAATTGATCTGTGCACATATGTTGCACACACACTTGCCCTAAGGGCATGTGTGTGCCCAACATGAAACTTTGAAAAATGCACTTTAGTGCATTTTTCAAAGTTTTTGCAAATTACCATGAAGTTCAACTTCATGGTAATTTGCGAGCCCTATTAGCGAAATCGCTTTTTTTTTTTTTACTTTAATGCATTGCATTTAAGGAATCTCAATTTGAGATTCCTTAAATGCAAGTATTTGCATTTTTGCGATTTCTTAATTTGCGATTTTTGCATTTGGGATGAGGCATCCCAAATGCAAAAAATACCGGTCGCAGAGGGGCAGATTCTGAGAATCTGCTCCTTTGTGAGCGGATTCTAGCTTGATGCATCTGGGCCTAAGTCTAATTGTGTGATTGGCATTGCACACGACCTGCACATTGATCGAGTGATAGGACTTCCTGTTACGGAAGATGTACTCGTTGGCTAAGGGGGGACAGATGGGGACATGCGTGCAGTCAATGCATCCTATGACATGGGGGAATGGGGCCACCTGGTAGAAGTCCTGTTTGGTCTGGTTCAACTGCTGTGGGGTTGTGGGGAAGGTGATGTGGGTATGTATCATTGTCAGCATGGCATCAATGAATTTACAGAAGAAGCGTGAAAGTGAGCTTTGTGAGACGCCTCCCGCTACCTGTACGATCCATTGAAAACTTCCAGACGCCAGTAGGTGCAGGCTGCATAGGAACTGGACGTGCGCAGGAATGGCATTGGTCCTATGGGTCTGGTGCTGCAGTAGTGGTTCCAGGGCATTATCATGGCACGATTCAGACGGTACTTGTCATATACTTCATCCTCGTTTTGGCCCAGCAATGTAATGCGCACTGTGAATACCCTCTCCTGGATCCTCCTCCTGCGCTGTGCTGCTACATTTATTCTCATCCTCCTTGCAAGCATGTAGAGTGCTGCCATTTTGGAAGAGCATACGGGGTCTCCAGTGCCATTTTTGAAGGGCTTCTGATTCATTACACATGTGAAAGACTTTAAATATTTATTTTTTATTTATTTTTGGAGTTTGAGCAACTTTACCTCCTGGTTGAGATTCCCCTTATTCTGCTCATGCTAAATAGCAATTTTGATGATTTCGAAATTAGCGAATTTTGATGCATTCATTTGCGATTCTTCGTTTGCTAATCGCTATTGGCAAACGCAATTGATGATTCCACTATTTCCGATTCATTATGTTGCGAATTGGTAATTTACCGGGGTCTTTTATAGCGATTCTTTAGAGTGGGCACCATACTTCGCACCACCTCACTTCACCATGCTGCCTTGGTATCCCCGACGATGCTGCTCCATGCCAACATTGATGCCGCTGCTTGCACCGTAGTTTGAGGGCAGTGCTCGTAAGTTACACAATGCACTGCCCTCATCCGACACCAAAGCCATGGCCCACTAATGCCAGTGCCATTAACTACAGTTCATCAGCCTACAACAGTGCTTCGGCAACAACAATGCCGCTGCTTGCACCGTGACCTGCCAGCACCGTGACGATCACCACATCACTTCGCACCTCAACCCTGATATCACCAATACCAATGGATGACTGTCACCGAGCCACTGCCTGCAGTGTGACCTGGTGGCACCGCACGCTGCACCACAGCACTTCGCACCGCAGCCCTGATGCTTGCCGACACCGGCGTTCCTCACTTGCACCGTAAGGAGTTCGATCTGCAATGTGTGTGACTTCAAGGCTTGGACGACTCTTGCACCGACCTCCGGAATGAATGCCTACAAACATGGGCTTTTTGGGGCTCATCGAGAGGTCTCCGACACCCTACATTTCTAAAGATACTGTTTTCCGGGTCTTCCCAACACCATTGCTGGCCCGTGATGCCACGGTAAGCCAGAACTGTTTGGATTTGTTGTTCACAACACTGTGATAGCCCCAAACAGAGCTATCGACTTCAAGGAGCTGTGTTTCAAGTCTATTTCGATTACTGAAGATTTCTGAGAACTGTATGGTGGATTTTTCCCATTTTTGATCTTGTTGTGGATATATAAAAATATTGAATATTTTTCTAAACTGCTGTGGTGTCCTTTTTCAGTGTCTTCACTGTATTACTGTTGGTTATGTACAAATGCTTTACACATTGCCTCTAAGATAAGCCTGACTGCTCGTGCCAAGCAGGCGTTATTTTAGGAGTGTAACTCCGTTCTCCTGACTAGAAGCAAAGGTCCCTACTTGGACAAAGGTGCAAACTTTTGCCATCTAGAGACCCCCATCTCTAACAGTATGTAATAAGGGTATACATGATTGGACAAGCCTAAAATACATGACATTCCGGTTGCAGTGATCTTTTAGCCACTTGGCAGGCACTGTATTGAATCTTCGGCCACACAGTGGCAATGCACACAGCTGTATTGAGTCAGGAAATAAAATGGGCGCTGAGAGTCGATGCATGAATTATTTTCTCTGATTTACTAGATTCTAATTCCAAGGGCCTAGATTTGGCACCACTCGCCATGTCAGCGATCTCAGCAGAAGAGCCCAGGCACTGGTAGGTGGAGTGGATGAAGAACCTGAAACTTATTAACAGAAGGCAAGCATGCACAAACACTTGGAGAACGTTGGAAAGCAGGATGTTGAAAGCAAATTCCAGTCCTTTCCCAGGACAGAAGCAGCAAACAGCAGGCCAGCACAACAAAACAACCCACAGAGTGTCACTACCTCTTACAATATCCAGCTCTTCTTTATGGCAGAAAGTCCTCTTAGTCCAGAAGTGTTCCGAAGTTATGGTGTGATAGCTTCAATATTTATACCAGTTTTGGCCTTTGAAGTTGGCAAACTTCAACGGAAAGTCCTTGTAGTGCACAATACCCTGCTTTCCAGTGACCTGGCTCTGGACACACTACAGGGGGGTAGAGACAGCTTTGTGTGAGGACAGTCACAGCTCTATTCAGGTATCAGTGACAACTCATCTCAACACTCTAGCTCAGGAAGACCCATCAGCATATGCAGGGCACACCTCAGCTCCCTTTGTGTGACTGCCTAGAGTGAAGGCAAAAACAGTCCAAATGTCCACCTCCCTCAGACGTGGATTCCACAGGCAGGCAGAGGCACAGAAGGGTACAGCAGGAAAATGTCCACTTTTAATCATGGGATCTAAAAAGCAACTTCACTAAAAGATGAAATTTAAAATAGTGAGTTCAGGGACCCCATACTCCAAATCTCTTTCTCTTCCAAATTGGAATTCACATTTGTAAGAGGTTCAATTCAATTAAATTCAACTTTATTCGGTTTCCATAATTTATAAAAAAACATAAAAGTACATATAGAAATATAATGTTTTCGCAGTTTAGATCATAAAAAATATATAGTAGTTTGGCGGTTTCTTTAACAATTAAAATACAAAATGTCTGATATTATTACAATTTTATCAATTAATTCTGTTGTAGACAAGTCATGACAATAGTTCAGTTTAAAAAGGGATAAAAAGTCTATGAGCAAATATCTTTGTGCAGGTATTTATCAAAGATTAGGACGATGCTTCACGCAAAATTTAAGAAAACAAGCTATAATTTTCGCATATAGTTCATTTTCCAGGTACTGGAGCACCAGAAATGCTGGGCGACACCCTCGTATACCCAATACTCTCAAAAGAGGGACAATCCATCGCCTGCGCGGTGTAATGTAAAATTTACAAAAAAACAGTACATGGATAGAGGATTGTACAGAGATGGTATCACAGGGACAGGCTGTTAAGGTCGTAGACCAATCATTCTGCACTGGGAAGGAAATCAGTAGATGAAACACATTAAACCTAAAGCGAGTCAACAGGAATTTTTCATACTGATTCAAATTATACAAAAGATATGGTTGAATGCTAAAAGTAGTCTGAGCTAGTATAAGGTGTTGCACGGAGGGTTTCTCTATTTCATTTGCAAATCGCAACTGGCCCAAGTGTGTTAAGCAGGCCTTTTGTAAATCTTTTCTCGAGATCTCAACTATATTTTTTGGATCGGTGAAGAATCTGTCAAGCCCTAAATCAACAAAGAATGCCTTGACATATGCCAACCATTTAATCTTTTCCATGTTATCAAGTGACATGCAATCCTGTACGAGTGATCTTGTTAACGCGCACTGGTCCGTGGACCAGATCCGACGCCATAACATGATTGGTTGGATTTTTACTATGTCCGATATATAGTCCAACCCCAGTTCAAGGTGGCATCCATATGTTGTAGTACTCCTAGGGAGTAAGTACCTTAAAAAGGTATTTTCGACTTTCTGTAGCTGGTCAACATTAACATATCCCCAGACCCTTGAGCCTAGGTTGCAACACTTGTACATTTTGCCTGATAGATCTTTAACATTTCTAATGGAGATACCTTTCCACATTTCTGTGCAAACGCTACTAATGCCGTGGTGGCCCTCAGAAATAACAGTTTCCTTGAGTTAACGGCCTCTGACCATTTGGACTTATTGTCGATTAGAATCCCTAAATAGGGATATGTTGTTGTGCATTTTAATGCAAAGTTGTTAAAAAATATGTCTTTGATTTTCTTTGGTCACGAACCGGCATGCATCACAAAGGTCTTTTTTATGTTCACTTTAAGATTCCGACTGGTCATGAACATACAGTATTTATCTAAGACCCGCTGGAGCCGCAAAGGAGTTCTAGCAAGAATTACCGCGCCATCGGCATATAATAATGCTGGAATTTGCCGACGACCAATTGTGGGCAGGTCTTTACTTCCTTTCAGCATTGCCACCTCAAGCCCATTTGTGTAAAGGGTGAATAGGAAGGGGGCCAGGACACAACCTTGTCTGACCCCCCTCTCTACCCGAAAGGGTTCTGTTAGCTCTCCTTTGATGCCATACCTAACCCTTGCTGTGGCTCCCGTATACAGTTCTCTCAAAAGGTTCACCAATGAGGGATCTACTCCTAGTTCTAAAATGATTGACCACCGTTTTCAGTGACTAACACAGTCAAAAGCTGCGGTCAAATTAACATATACCATGTGTAAAAAGCCCCCTTTAGCTTGGACGTACTTTCCTGTAAGAAGAGTTAAATTCAGAGCCTGGTCCACTGTGCCTAGTCCCTCTCGGAACCCATATTGCAAATCCGAGATTATTTTCCTGTCAGTTGTCCATTCCTGGAGTCGTTCAAGGAGGATGCGACCAGCCACTTTTCCAAGCGAGTCCAGGAGTGAGATTGGTCGATAGCAAGATGGACTATTTCTATCGCCTTTTTTAAATATGGGCACTAATATTGAGGTGGACCAAGATTCTATTAGTCCAACTTCTTTGGCCGCTTTAAGCACTCTGGTAAGAATCGGGGACCATAGATCTAGCTTGTACTTGAAAAGATCCACTGGGACCCCATCGAGCCCCAGTGCTTTCCCCGATTTTGAGGCTTTTATCACGTTTACTTACTCGTTGTGTGTAAAATTTAAACATATCGGGTATTCTACTTGCCTCAAAGTCAGTGCCTTTCCCTCATTTTGCTCTTATTCTGTTCCCTGTTCCATTTCCTGAGCAAATATTTTTGAGAAATGATTCACCCATGTTTTAGCGTCTATGGCGACGTCTATCATAGGTGTTTCAGGTGTTTCAAAGAGAAATGGGGATCTAACTATTCGCCAGAAAGTTGAACTATCCTTTGCGGAGCAGCTTTTGTGAAGTTGACTCCATAGATCATCTCTTATCTCCCTTTTCCGAGATTTTAGGACTAGTGCATATACCTTCCTAAGTCTATTGATCTCTTCCTTATCTTGATTTTTCTCGCTTAGGACCTTTTTAAATAACGAGTAAGTTTTTGTACATTTAGAATTAAACCAGCCCTTTTTAGTCTTTCTGCTTTTCGTTTGCCTCCGGGTTAACTCTTTCTCTATATTGTGAACGATAACACTATAGCTCAACAGTATTTGTTCCGATGTGGCCAGGAGATCAAGACAATTTTCAATAGAGGACAAAGTTTGCTTGACTATTTTAGTCGTTATGATTTCTTGGTCGATTTTACCCCATTTTAATGTGAAGCCATTTAATCGGTCTAGTTTTAAAGCCTGCTGATCGAGTAAATTCAGATACTTTAGCTCCTCCATATGAGTAGGTACAGACAAAACAAGGCTAATAGGGAAATGATCACTCATTGCATTGTTAATTGTATCAAAAATATGAATAGTCGGTGCCATACTAGATGAAACTAGGATAAAATCTATTAAGCTTTTTAATCCTCTCCCATTGAATGTTGGAGAAAATGTAACTGGTGGGCTCACTAGTTCATTTGCAAATCCTAGCTCCATTCCAAACATTCTCGTTCATTCGATTACCCACGATTGTATGAGTTAATTGCGTTAAGCTATTCTCTTCATCGTCATGAATACCACAATTATTGGTACTACTCTTTTTGCACAGATATAAATTAAAATCACCGCCCCAGATCAATACAAAGGAATTATTCATATATTTTGATTGTAGATCTTGCAATGAAAAGGAAACCTGATTTAATACATCAATTAGGTCAGTTGAAGTCAAATTGTTATAAAAGTTTACTAGAAAGTAAATAGACTGCTTGGTTACTTGCAACATCAAATTCTAATAGTTTTTTTCCATCTTTAATGGAACTATTTCCTCGAAGGCCAATATATTTGATATGTATATTATTAGGCCACCCTTACATCTTCCCGAACTCGATGCTATTGCCTCTGAGAAATATGTCTTGTAATCCACTAAATGGATTGGGGAACTGAGCCAGGTTTCTTGGAGACAAATTATGTTATGCTGCCTTACTAGCTTCAACCATTTCTCATTATGATGTTTCGAGGAAAGTCCCGCTATATTCCAGAAAATAATGTGGAGTTGCGAAACAGATAATTTAGGCTGCGGACCCATAGTTTGTAGGGGTGGGTCCACATTTGTTTGGTGCTTTATATGATTTATTTTTGAAGCGTCATTATCTATTTTTAGTGGAGCATCCGAGACGAGTAAGCTGTAAATATTGGAATCTGGAGATCGATCTGAATTCCCTGTAATTAGTAATACGGGTGCATCGCATACCACAGTGTTATTTCCTACTAGTACTTCTCCCTTCGTGGTGTCTTCTAAGTCCAGTCAATCATTATTGTCCAACCCTGAAAGAGCGCTAAATCTGTTGTAGGTGGCAATGGGGTAGGAAGACCCCTGCGGCATGAGAGTTATTCTCCAATTTGTAAATCGATGGGTATTGTTTTTTGGTAGGTAAAAGAATCCCATTGGTAATATATTTATCTCCATGGGATCAACCGTTTGGTTTGCTACTTTCCTCAAAATTTCATTTACCAACATTGGTGAACTGAATGTCAGCACCACGCAGTCACCTGACAGAACTTTCTCCCGTGTTCCCACCCACTGCACTTGTCTAGCCATCTTGAATTCCTGAAATAATTGTCTATGTAGGCCAATTCTGATACTTAGCCAATGTAATGACTTATTTTTAAGAGATAACCATGTTTCACCATTACAAGCTTGACTATTAGGTACATTTCCCAGAAAAATAACAGACGGGGTGGCCTCTGGTGGGAGATCTAGGTGGCTATCTGCAACTGATGTGACAAGGTGAGATAGGGTAAGAGGGTACATTTCTTTAGGATGGTGCTGAGGAAAGGGAAATTATGTCTGCGATTTACCAGTGTGTATAGTTTTTGGGGTATTACTCTTTGGAATGGTTTGTGTTTTAGATAAAGAGTACGCTCTATTATCCAATGCCTTTTTAGTGGTAACTCCGACTGAGTAATGGATTCTACAGGAGGTGGTAACATATTCGAAGAACTAACCTTTGTTGCTAGCGAATGAGAATTAGGCGGTAAATTATCTCGAGGTATATTAGGAGCTGAATTCAAATTAAAAAGGTCCTCGCCAACCAGGCAGTCCCAGGTAGTTCCAATTAAGGCAAGTTCCTTATTTATCACAAAGGAGACCGCTCGGCGGCAACTCTGTTGTCTTTAAGTGTGCCGCCTGGCGCGGAATCGGCGCGCGGTGGGCGGCGTCAACCGCAGAGAGCTCTGGGAGTTGTGGTCTCCCTCCTCGGCAGCTGCGGAAAGATGGTAAAGTGCAGCGGCAGCGGGGGAGACCAGGAAGGAGCTGTTGTATGTGTTGTCGCGTCCCTCAGTGCCCCCAAAGCCTCCAAAAACGTACTCGCCAACCAGGCAGTCCCAGGTAGTTCCAATTAAGGCAAATTCCTTATTTTTCACAACGGAGGTTAAAAGCAGCTCCAATGATAACATATGGAAGAGCTAATCCCTGCAATAGTGAAAATCGATATTAGCAGTATTTCACTATCAGGACATGTCAAACACACCAGAATATGTCCTACCTTTAAAATACAATGCACCCTGACCATGTGGCTCCCTCGGGCACACCTTAGGGGTGCCTTACATATAGTAAAACAGAAGGTTTGGGCCTGGCAAGTGGGTGTACTTGCCAGGTTGACATGGCAAATTAACATTGCACACACTGACAATGCAGTGACAGGTCTGCGACATGTTTGCAGGCCTACTCATATGAGTAGCACAATTAGTGCTACAGGCTCGCTAATGGCTTTTGAATTACAGGCCCTGCGCACAAAGGGCCCGATTCACAGAACTAACTTAAGACAACATCCTAAACTTACTAAAAATTTTGTATTTACAGAAGGCACTTACTCATTTTGGTATTCACAGAAAGCATTTACTCATTTTGGTATTCACAGAAGGCACTTACTCATTTCGGTATTCACAGAAGTTAGGAGTCTTAACTGTAGGACTCCTAAATACCTTCTGTGAATACCGAAAGTCTTAAAGCTAGTATTTTTTCTCAGTTTAGGAGTAGTAAAGGTAGGACCCCTAACTTTAAGACTCTTAAATGCCTTCTGTGAATACAGAAAGCCGGAAAGTTAGGATTTTTCTCAGTTTAGGAGTAGTAAAGTTAGGACTACTAACTTGTGGACTCCTTAATGCCTTCTGTGAATACAGAAAGTCTTAAAGTTAGGATTTTTCTCAGTTTAGGAGTAGTAAAGTTAGGAGTCCTAACTGTAGGACTCCTAAATACCTTCTGTGAATACCGAAAGTCTTAAAGTTAGGATTTTTCTCAGTTTAGGAGTCCTAAAGTTAGGAGTCCTAATTTAACTAATCCTAAACTGAGAAAAATCCTAACTTTAAGACTTTCACTAGAGACTTACCAGTAAATAAAATATGCCAATCAAGAATAACAAATTACAGATACAATTTGCACAGGGAGCACTTTCACTTTAGCACTGGACAGCAGTGATAAAGTTACCAGAGTCTTAAATCCAGCAGAAATTAAATGCAGCACACAATCAAAAACAGGAGGTCAGTAACAAAAAACACAAGGGAACAACACGCAAAAGATGCCAGTTCTAACACGCCCCCCCCCCCCGGAACGTCCATTCTCTCTAGGGAGATGAACCACCTCAAAAGTTTTGAGTTCTCACTCATTTGCATTATCCATCTGAGGGGCCAGTGGCATGTCTGAACCTGGGAATGAATCCCAAACAACTAGACCACAGCAAAAGCTTCCCTTTCAATAATCGCACGGTACCTCTCTTCCCGGGGAAGTATCCTCCTACTAATGAAAGCTACTGGTTGATCTAGACCTTCTTCATTCGGGAAACAACCGTTACAACCAATGCATTACAACGCATGCTTTTATCCTGCATGCCATTACAATGAAAATGGCTTGCTGTAGGGGGTACAAGGTGTTGGACTTACCTCCAACACCTTCCCTACTGTTGCACAGAATGGAGTTGGAATAGTAAATTATACTATTCCAACTCTAGCGCACCCACAACAGCAAGTTGGGGTAAAAAATTACATTAAAAAGGCATGCGGGGTAAAAGCATGTGTTGTAAGATCATACAACCTCTTCATTCAGCTGTGAAAGGTTAGCCCTCACACCATGTAAGAGGCATAAGTCTACACCATGCACACGGTCTCCTTCAGGGAATCAAAAGCGGTCTGGCATGCCTCAGTCCAGAATACCTGATGGGGCTACTTCCTTGAAGTCAGTCAGTCAAGGGGGTAACAATGGTGCCATACCCCTTAACAAATCTGCGCTAGTACTTGGTGAGACTTAAGAAGGCTCTCACCTCTTTCTAGGTCTTGGGGGGTGCCCAAGCCAGAATGGTGTCAATCTTGGGTAGTAGGGGCACCATTGCCACTTCCACCCTTGTGCCCCAAGTACGCCACAGACCCCTGCCCAATCTGGCACTTACTGGCCTTGATAGTGAGGTCTGCCTTCTGCAGCGCATTTAACACTTCCCAGATGGGGTGCATGTGGTCCTCCCAACTGGAGCTGAAAACAGCAATGTCGTCAAGGGAGGCAGAACTGAAGTTCTCGCTCCCAGCCAGGACCTGGTTGTCCAATCTTTGAAATGTGACAGGGCCATTCTTCACATGCAAAGAGGGAAAAACTAAAACGAATGAAAACATTTATCTTTGTTATACCGTCCACAAAGAGGCACATGAATTTAGCCAAATCTTTGTCTAAAATTCTTTGAATATAGGGATTATCATCAAAATCTATGAGTGGCTGTCTGGGAATGCCCATACGCCACCCATGGAATACCCCTTTGACTCAAAGTAATGCAAGCAGCACATTGTGCAGCTTTGTATTAATTTTTGATACAATCCAAAGCAACTTGTGATTTGAGGTGGATTAGAAATACCAACACAACACTTTGCTTCGGGTTTGCATTAAAAATGTAGCACAATCCCAACATAAATTATTTGTAAATCTGGGCAGCATCGGATTGGTAACGCGGGCACTCGGCCAATGCCCGAGGGGCCGGAGTCGAGTTCCAACTGTGGGCTGCTTTTTGGAGCAGTCTGGGGCAGGCTGATTTGGGTGGTGTCGCTGTTGTTCGGATACAGCCAGCGGAACAGTGGATGTCTGAGTGGCCTTTCTGGAGGCAGATGGGCGCTCATTACCTCACATTTAGCAACGGGCAGAGGTGTCACTTTCTGTCTCTCGCAGGGCTGGCCCATTCATTAATGTATGCATACCTAGCAGTGCAGGGCGCCTGAGCAGAAGTGGTCTCACTTGTTTTCAGTCACCAGTGTAAACAAATATGTGCATTTTTTTTACCCCCCTTTTTTTTAATACCATTTCGCCAAAGCAGTATTTTGAGGAAAGGCAATATGCAAATGTGGGCCACTTTTTTTAGCGTGCCCGGAACGATTTTAAATCCCATTCCAACCCTGAATCTGGGCCCACATATGTCAATTGTGCAATATGCATTTGCATCAGATTACTGCATGCAAAATATTTCACTACATAATTCCACAATTTATAATAATGGGAGTGCTCCTGAAACTATAACTCCTGGATTTTTAGGGGTGTTTTCTTAGAATTATCTAATATCCCAACAAAATCCTACCTTTCACTTCACCTTTTGTAAATTGTGTCCGAAAAGACTTGTTTTATATCAATGGTGTAAAAAAAACAGGATTTCACAACAATTTTTTTGCAGTGCATTTGCGGATAAGAGACGTTACTAATTAGCACTCGATCTACAGTGACGTAGCAAAAAGCTAATATTTCTTTTGGTGAATTTGTAGTCTACACAAAATAGCCAAGTTCAAAGAATGTATGCAATGGATCGGAACCATTTTGTTTTCGTATAATGTTAAGGATCTAACTACAATGGAATCTGTACAGCATTAACGTTATTTATGATGTCTGCTGTTGTTTTCAGAGATTTGAAATAAATGCAACAACCTGACCTAAGAATTCTTCTCTAGGGCAGTGGCGTAACTTAAAATAATGCCCCCCCCCCATCCCCTGCAGAATGTGAAGAGAGCCGTTCTGCCCCCATATCTCATAGACATACCCTGGTCCTAGGCAGCATTGGGTCCCTCTAATGGGTTTAGGGGGCCACGAAGAGTTGGTGGCCCCCATGTGTGGGGCTGCATGGGTCTGTGTTACGCCCCTGCTGTGGTGTATATGAATATAAAAGAAAGTGCACCCAGTGATTTTAGATAATATATGTGATCAACCAAATTATCACTGCAATATATTGTGGGGCAGATTTATGATGATTGGCGCATCCCTGGGGATGCGCCAGTCATCCTGCGCCGCTGCTCCGCCACCCATGGTGCGCCCCATTTATAATGCGGCGCACCATGGGGCAAAAACGGCACAGATGCGTGACGCATCTGTGCCGTAAAGGTGGCGCATTGCTGGAGCTGCGTCGCAACGCAGCTCCAGCAAGGCTCAGGGGTGCCCCATCTCCACAATGCTGCGTCAAGACCTACGCCTGCTTCAAGCAGGCGCAGGGTTTTGACGCAGCATTGTCCTGAAAGTGACTGAGTGAAATCTCATAGATTTCACTCAGCCACTTTCAGGAGGCGTTCCTGCGCAGGAACCCCCCCCCCCCCCTGCACCGGAACGCCTCCTTAAGGCGCAGGGCTTTACAACGTGACGCATCTCCTAGATGTGTCACGTTGTAAATAGGGCGCATTGTTTGCGCTGCCGTTGCGTCAAATAAATCTGCCCATGTATCTTGTAGAAGGAATATTGGAGAGGAGGAAATATTCCGGTTGTAGGAACCACATGATCATTAAGCTCACTTCTGTCCTAATTTTAACACCCTCCTAATTGTAAAATATGGATTCTTATCATGGTGAGGTATGCTGGCACAGCACAAAGCACAGCGCCTGTTTTTCATAAAGTGAATTCATTTAACCTGATATTTCTCTAGGCTGGTGATTTATTATCAGACAGCAAAGCTCAAAACAGGCAAACGTTGCTCACTATTGCCAAGATGTACTCTCTGAAAATAAAGCACTAATGCACTGAAATATCAGTTTAAACAAATTTGCTTAATGCTGTGCAGGTGTTTAAAACAGGCTCCAGAAAAGCTTGTCATGAGAAGGTCCCATAGGTTTAATATTACGTTATCTGGGCCCAGATTACGAAGGGGGCATACTGACACAGTACACATTTAAACAAGTAGTTCAGGTGCAAATAGGGACAGTGCGACCTATTACAAATTATGCGGCTGCCTTGGAGGCAGTTCATTCAGAAAAGCACATAGATGCTTCTTGAAGAAGTTGCTCTGTGTCTCACAGTGCTGCTGGCAGCCAGGTGCACTTTAAAGAGGGGACACTGATCCCCCTGCAGGCGAGCTCAGTGATTGACTGACGCTACCTGCAGGGGGATGTATAATGAGTGCTTGAGATCCAGTTCCCCCTAATAGAGTCCTCTTAAGGTGCATTAACAGTGTGCTACGTTTTTGTAGAGCACTGTCAGTGTGCTTCCGAAGGGCCTGTTTGCCTCTAGGCCCACATCGGTAATAGTGCAGACAGAGAAGCAAAGTGATTTCCTTATTTGCATTGGGCCACACCCCAATGCAAATGAGGAAAACGCCCTCTGAAGATGGCGGAGGCTTACATGGGCCTGAGCACTATCAGTATTACAGAAGGGGCTGCACAAGCTTCTGCAGCCCCTTGTGCAATACCACAGTCCCCAAGGGACACACAAAGCGGCCACAACATACCCGTTGCACCCTCTGGGCACAATGCATAATACAGCATCCTAAATGTACCTAAGAAATTAAAAGCAATCACGTTCACATGCTTTGCCTCACTGTGCTATCGTATTAAAGTTGTAAGCAAATATGATTTGCGATTTTTTACCTGTTATCACAGTCTGCCATGCGGCTGAATAAGAGAACGTTCTTGAATTGCAGTACAAACTCGGTGCAATAAAAGGCAACAACACAGCGATGTCCTTATAGAACATACAGGGGTGGGTTTCGAATATAATAATAAAACGGCAATGAAAAACAATATTAATGGTCAGCCTGTAAGCACTATGTATAGCATTTGAGTACTTAATTCTATCATAAAACAACTATGAAAAAGCGAAGGCTTCCATGTTAGGATAATATTACATTGCATGATACATTACATTGTAATATATTGAATGGTTGGAGTTACCCGAGCATTTGAGTATCATGAAATTTCTTGCTCAATTTTATGAAGCATTAAAGTGTTCCAAAATAACTATTGCTTCGAGATGTCGTCCATAAATCAAGTCAAGCCAATGGCAACACATTGATGGATGTCCAGCCATTTAAAGAATTTGATCATAAGACAGAAGCTAAAATGGAGACAAGGCAGAGATAAATGTTTGTGTTCAGATTAACACCACAAGGTCACAGTGCCCGAGCATCTCAATGAGAAATTTTCAGCCAACACTGTTAGAATATTAATACAAGCAGGTATACGAGCTAACTCTAAAAATAAATTGAATTTTAATGAAGTTGTCTATTTGGAATGTCCAAAATTCGTACCCATGGTAAATTAATCACAATCTTTTCATTGCGCTATTTTACAGTGGCTTCGACTCTTAGAAAAAAAATGTATCAGCAACGTTTTTTGAAACCTCACAGGTCAATTCATCTATATAAATAAGTGGAACGTTTACTTTTTAAATAAAAGTGTACCAGAATATTTGGTAAAGGAATGTTTTTTTTTAATCTGTTGATAAACGTGTTAAACTGCTTTTTACTTGAACACGTTTAATGTAAACTGTAAGAATTGTAAGCACGGAGTAATTATATGTCCTATGCTTCAGCAGTCCGTTTGTGACACAAAATGTAATGCTAAAAGGATGGTAGCAGACTAGGGTCCTAAACAACATGAGCAGCAGTCAAATGTTGCTCTACTCCTGATTTCAATGAAGGAGTACCACATTTTATAATGTGGTGCTATTCTGAAGATAGCTACACTCTCCTGAAGATGTTGTACAACCCAAAGAGCAGATTTTAACCTGGCTTACATCAGCATTATCACGCATAGTCATGCAAAGTAATGTAAACTCTTGCAAGGGTATTAGATCTGTTAGCCTTAGAGTGCTCTTTCCCCAAGCTTTTTGCCTTACTCCTTCATGTTTTCTGATCTCCTTTTTGTTGGCATTAGGACTCTGTGCATTATACCATTGCTAACCAGTGCTAAAGTGTGTGAGCTCACTCCCGATAACTTCAATAAATTGGCTTACACCTGAATGGAACATGTATTTTACATGTAGGCCCCTAGTAAAGTGGTACTACATGTACCCAGGGGTGTTCATTAAATGCTATTTGTGGGCCTGCAGCACTGATTGTGCCACCCACATACGTGGCCCTTTGAACATATCTCAGGTCTACCATTGCAGCCTGTATGCACAGTTATACCTGCCATTTAGAACTAGCAAAAACAAAGCTTGTGCCAGACCTAAACCCTCCTCTTTAGTACATCGAAGTCAACCCTAGAATATGCCCTAAACATCCCAGAGGGCAAGGTGGAGTGTGTTTATACAGTTGGATATGTACTTTTAAGTGTTACATGTCCTGGTAGTGAAGAACTCACTGCAAGACCCACCTCTCCCATAGGATAACATTGGGTAGCCGTATTAAGTTAATAAGTGCTAACTTTCAATAGGGAGGAAACAGGAATTTAGAGGTGGTGTCTAAAGAATTGCAATTTAAAATGCTCTTTAATGGTAACGTTGGATTTTAAGTCAGAACTCTAGAAATGCCACTTTTAGAAAGTTGTGCAGTAATACAAGGACAACCCTTTAATCCCATGGAGACTAGAGTAACTCGTTATATATGTGCTCAAAGTGCAGTGGGCATCATTTAGTGGATTGGAATGATAATATAAATCAGTGAGTCTGGCAATCAATGTAATTACTCCATCAATATAGCGGAGTATTGTCAGTTACAGACACACAAACAGCAAGTCTGGCAATGGTTTTGTTGATTTGTATTTTTCAAATTCTCTGCAATCATCAGTATAATATTATATACAAAATACTAATCAAACAGTGCTCTTGTGAGTATGTGAATATATAAAACATAAATATAAGATACTGTACAAACCAGGTTTAATAAATAACTGTAAATGAGAACTGATAGCTATCATTGCATCACCATCATAATCACAAAGAATATATGAACCAAGGGGAAGATGTCAAAGTTTTGAACTAGGCTAATTCATTGCGTCTCCTCAGGAGTAAGTCATTTGTCTTAGAACCAACGTCAATGTAACCAGTCCAATGTGATCTAACATGGATTGACCATGAACTTGGGCAAGTTAAGGATTGGACCGGACCGGGCCTGTGGGAGTCCGTCCTGCAACGGGATTGTCACCGCAACCCTGCTTAAATGAGAAAACAAGTGTGACCCATCGGGTGTTACAAAGATCTTGTTCCAAGGTAGGATTCATGTGACTCAAGACGTGTCACAACAATTCTATGTGGACGTTGTCAACCGTTACATTTACTACTGAGTGTCACAACAACGATATTGTTCGTGAAAATGGAATTGGAGTAGGCAGATCTCTCTCATCTTTTACTCAGCCGAGAATAGATGCCTTGTGCTACTTCCTGGAAAGACAGACCTGAGATATGTTTGAAAGGGCTACTTAAGTGTGTGGCGGAAACAGTGCTGCAGGTCCACAAGTAGCATTTAATTTAGAGGCCCTTGTTACATGTAGCACCTCCTTACAAGGGACTTATAAGTAAGTTAAATATATCAATTGAGTATGAGCCAACGTTACAATTTTGTAAGGAGTGAGCACATTCACTTTAGCACTGGTTAGTATTAGTAAATTGCACCAAGTCCTAAGGTAAATCCTAAGGTCAGCATAAATGAGATCAGCAAATAAATAGAGGGGGACGGTAAAATGTTAGGAGGATGACCACCCTAAGGCTGACAGGTTTAACAATAACTACTTTATTGCCTTTCCAGATGCCTCAGTGACTCAGGAAGGTGATATTTTTCTTTAAATCCTTTTTCAAATAGTGAGTATTCTAGATTTAACAACTTGCCCTATATTTTGCTTTTGGGAAACCTGTATGGTTGCAGTGCTGTTCAGTTGAAAATTGCATATTATTTAGGTTGAATTAAATTCAAATTCACTGTTAATGGGGGAATCTTGATCACAATGTGGCAGCTATGCCTGTATTGTGATCAAATCTGTCCCTTACCGGTTTATCTCTAGTATGCAGCATTGGTCTGACACATTGTCAAGTCTTCTTCCAATAAGGCCTTGCAGTTAAGTTTCGGGAGAGTACACAAGATGGAAGGGTATCAGGGCATGTTGCAAGTGGCCTTTTATGTGTGCCGGATTCAACATTGCCACTCTCCTTGTGATCAAGTATGGCTGTCTTGAGCAATGTTAAAAGATATCTTAACATTGCCTGCCATCCATTTTTCTTTCTTATACCCTGACATAACAACTGTTATTCCTGCTGTTCTTTGTTGCTTTTTGGTTTCTCCCTTTTGCATCAGTCATGTTCACGGGGAGTTGAGGAAGCTGGTAGGGCTGTGGCATTGCCATAAGTGCCTAAGCAGCACCATTCTCTCTGCTCAATGGACGGACGCTCGTGTCACAATTGAGTATGTTGCTGGTTGTTTAAAGCAATCAAGAGCATTCCATCTCTCTGCTGTGCTAGAATATCTATGCCATAAATCTGTATTCCTTTTTACTGTATATCAAAACTACCAATTCATCATTAGCTTCCTTTGATAGAACTATCAATGATGAGTTACTTTATAATCAGGATTCCCTGGTATGTTGATCTTCCTTCAGGTTATAATTCCTGCTGATTGCAATTAGTGGGAATTAGGAGTTGCATATAACGTGTGATCTAAACCAAAAAGATTTTATACGGAGCCTATTCAAGTCAAGTCAAGTCAATTTAGCTTTATTTGAGATGGGCTCATAAAAGCATAAAAATTCCATACATTTCAGAGATACTCAATCAATAAAGATTTTTAAAATATAAAAATTGCATACAAATAGATAAAAACAAAATCCTTAAACAATAATTTAAAAAGCTCTTCTTGATTGCTATATACAAAATGACTTATAGTTCTAATTAAATGAAAAAGTTTTTACATAATGAAACTAGATGAATCTTCCTAACCAACAAACACACGATCTGCGGTCAATGCCTAAAATTTCTGTCTTAGCACCCATGCCCATCCTAGATATTTGGCAGTTGCTATTGAGATGGACAATAAAGTGCTAGTGCATATGATTCTTAGAGCTTCAGCACTACTAGTAGTACCCAAAGACTTACACAGTGGGATTAACCAGACTCATCTTGGAATTACATAGGCGGGACAAACAAATAGAAAATGACCAATGGTTTCCTTGTGGTCCCCACATGCAGGGCAGATGCTGGTAGTTGCACTAGCCCACCTGCCGGTCAAAGACTTGAGGGGAGGGATTATGCTCTGAGCTGGAAGTAGAGCTTCCTATCCCCTGGTTTAGTAATGGTGTCCCAATAAGGCTCTAGCCTGGGGATAAGCTTTGCCTCTAGGAAGCCGCCAGCCATAGTTGAAGAACCAGTGCCACTCCAGATTCCGTATGCCACCCTCTCCCAGTAAATCTCCTTTAAAACTTTTTTTGATGGGAAAGAAGCTGTCTCTGGATTTTCCCACAGCATTTGCATACCCAGACCTACTAAACTATCTCTGAGCTCATTTAACCAGTTAATTTTATGGTAAACATCGGATTTAACAATATCCAAGAATACTGTCGCGTAATGCAGGACCTCCGGAGTAGTCCAAAGCCTATGCCAATATAAAATTGGGCGGAGCCTTGCTAGATCCAAAATAGCTTTCCTGCCAAGATCATACCTAAGTGGCAACAAAGGAGTACTCACAGGAAGTCCAATGATTCTACGAAAAAACGTGTTTTCAGAAATTATTAATGGCCCCAATTTCTCGAACCCCCATAGCTCCGCGCCGTAAAGCGCAGAGCTGAGAGCCTTGGCCTCATAAACTTGGAGAACAGACTTTATTGGCTTTGTTAAAGATTTTTTATGCTCCATGTTTAAGGCTCCTGCAAGTTGTCTATGCCTGAGTGCCGCTATGTCTATATGTTGGGCCCATTTATTATCTTTCGCCACATGAATCCCTAAATACCTAAAGGCCTTGACCACCTCCAACGATTGGCCATTCATAAAAAGTTTACCTTTAAAACTATGGTGCGGATTAAAAACCATGAGCTTGGTTTTAGCCACGTTAACTTCCAAGCCGTGGTCCAAACAGAAATCCTCAAAAATGAATAGGGCACGCTGCAAGCCACTCGGGGTCTTCGATAAAATCAGCGTATCATCCGCAAACATTAAAATCGGTGTCTTAACGCCAGCTAGAGTGGGAGCATCTATAGTTACTGATGACATGCGGGCAACAACTCCATTAATATATAATGTAAAAAGCGTGGGAGCCATTGAGCAGCCTTGGTGGACACCACGCTCAACCGGGAAGTCAGAGGTAACCTTTCCCTGCCCTCCCCACTGTATCTTGGCATAGTTGGCTTCATGCAACCTCATCAGTAATGTTAAAATTTCTTCAGATAGACCCAGTTTTTTTAAAACTGCCCATAGCTGGGACCTGGGGACAAGATCAAAAGCTGCTCGTAAGTCGACAAAGGCAGCATAGAGACTGCCTTTGCCTAATACAACAGTCTTCCAGTGTAATAAAGTAAAACGGAAGACCTGGTCTACCGTGCTTGTTAGCTTACGAAATCCCACTTGAAAGGAGGACAGAACACTATTCTCCTTGACCCAATCAAGTACACTATTCAGGATCATCCTCCCGATCACCTTTTGGATAGTATCTATAAGGCTTATGGGCCTATAATTACCTGGCTGCGCTTTGTCACCACTCACCTTTCTTGAATACTGGAATTATCACAGCTCCCTGCTATGATACCGGGACTGGTGCTCCCTGAGCCACAGCATTAGCAAGAAGCATAATGTATTTACCCCAGCGTTCTTTATCGTAAAGAAAAACATCCGCTGGCACCCCATCTTGCCCCGGCCCTCTACCGCCAGCTACCGTACTATAAGCCATCAGGACTTCATTAATATTAAAAAATTCACCCTTATAAAAGACGGGCCTAAAATCATCCATCATATTATCTAGTTGATTACGTGCATAATGCGGTCTAAAATAATTCACCCAATCATCCTGCGAGACATTATTTTCAGGAGGGTCGGACTGCCCCCCTACCCCACTTGACAATGTTCCAGAATTGCTTAGAATCCTTACTATCAATTGCCTCCCTTAAATCCTGCCAATGAAGTTCTTCCCACAGCTTCTTGGCATTTAGTATGCACCTCTTGTACTCCTTTCTGGCAGTACGAACAGCGTCTAAATCCCTCCCCTTGATAGCAGTGCCTAGTGCAATTCTAGCATTCCTACAATCAGTGGTATACCACTTAAGCAACTTAGGGGTTACTCCCTTGTTTTTCTTAACTGGTTTGAGAAAGTGGTCCCTGATGCCCACAAAAAGGCTATCATGTAATTTAGTTACTTCAGCCAGACCTACAGGAGAATTATTCATTTGCTCGAGGACCAATGTTGCTTTATCAAACTTCTACCCAATATTGTCCATGACCTCTTGATTGGCCATGACGTGCGCACATTTAAGCCTGCGTAGGTCATTAGTGGGGATGCTTCCAGGAGAGCAATACACAGCCATATCCAGTTCTAATTGTTCTGGTTTCCACCATTGATGCACCACACACAACAGATTATGGTCACTTTCTATTCATGACTTAACCTCCATGTCCCCTACCAGATATCACAGATTCATACTGCAAAGGACATAATCAATCCTACTGCTGTAGCGCCCATTGTCAAATGTATTAGCCCCTGACATGTCGCTCACAGTTCTCCCATTTAATGCTCTTAATCCCTTTTCACAACAGATCGCATTAATACAGATGACATCCTCAGATCACCTAGTTACAGGTTTCAGATCCAGTTTGGGGACCCCCCATTGCCTCTCTTCCTTTTCCCCAGTATACAGGTCATAAGCAACCAGGGGCTGAAAGGTTAGGTTTAAATCTCCTGCCACAACTATATTATTATTCACCGAGTTAGATTCTAAGAGGGAATCCAAAGCCGCTATAACCTGAGACCTCCCTCCCTTATTTCCACTAACATAGACATTATAGATATCTAACCAACTCAAGGGACCCAAATGTACTCTAATAAGCTGGATGTCATTACTTTAAGTCGATACCTCTTTGATAGAAAGTGATAAACTCTGCCGAACCCAGATAACTAAACCTCCCATCGGATGCCCCTTTGGCCCCTTAATCGCCGGGACAAAATAATGTAAATAACCCTGGGCAAAAAGTGGCTCACATAACCAAGTCTCCTGGAAGACACACACATGAAAATCATTGAGAAATGTGAGCCATTCCGAAGACTGCAGTCTGGGACGTAGGCCTGCTATATTCCACGAGATTAACTTACCACCCCCAGATCTACTGCTACTGACCGAACAAGAAAGTGCATCAATTGTATGGATTATGCAAGGTTCCCTCTCTTCCCCTGATTTTGGTCCTACATATGGGAGGGTGGTAGAGTAAACTTCACTTTCCCTGCTCGACGGCAAGCCTATTCAAAAAGTGCCCTTTTTCCCATGTGAACAGATGCTAGATCTCTATTTAGTCTCGACTCCACTCTGGACCATCAAACAGTTTTTTCAAATTCTCTCTCCAGCTCATTGTTGACCGCCTCTTCTAGTTGCAAAAATCTCTGAAAACAGCCGACTTAGAGTGTGTATTGCAGCTTTAAAAATCTGTTTTTTTTGGACTGCCGGTAAAGTTACCAGAGTAGCATACTTTCACCACACTGGCCAGAGATTTCAGGCCAGTGTGAGTGTGTTAAACATTTTTGAAAATTATTTTGTGCATCACAAACTTTGGGGCATGTATACAAGCCGAATTTCCACAGGAGTGTCACTTTTTCCGATGTTCCTGTGGCGATAGGTGCTTTCCCTCATTCACAAGACAGCGTTAATCCACTTAATGTGGCTTAACGTTGTCTTGTGAATAAGGTCCTCTTTCATGCTATACCCTCTTTCACATCTTTTGCAAGGACACTCACTCTTAACAAAACCTCTCCATACATCTGTTCGCCAATTGCAGCAGAGTACTTCCATATTTGCATATGAACAATTTAGACAATTTTCTTTTCCAACTGCATAGTAATTCATTAAATGTTTAGAGTCCATGATTATACTGTTAGGTAGTAGTCACAGCACAATATCTCCTATTCATAGAAATATAAAAAGTTTTGAAGAGTTCCAAAACAATTCTGAATCCCTATGAAGTTGCAGAAAGTATTTGTTTAAAAAAATTAGACCCCAACTCATAGTTCAGATTTCCGTTAAATGAATCCCCCAAAAATTCAGGGCTTGAGTCACAAAGGTAAACCTAGATGAAAGTCTAACTTTAAGACTTTCGGTATTCACCAACGGCATTCACGAGTAGTAAAGTTAGACTTTTGTTTCAGTTTCAGTCTCAGTTAAATTTAAGACCAAAACTTGAGTTTAATGGAGATAAAAGTCGTAAATTAATTTTGTGAATACCAAAAGTCGTAAAGTCCAAAAGTCATAAAGTTAGCCTTTTGTCTCAGTTTATCTTTGTGAATTGGGCCCTCAGTAAGGATGACATCTTCACAATTTTTTGTACACTTGGTGCATGTGGTAATCCTAAAATATTATAAGCATTTTGGCCGGATTACAATAAAAACATACAGCATTTTAAACCAGATTATCTCAAAGTAGGGAGACTCTGATAAATAAGAAGGGTAATTCGAATTCAAATTTCAATTGCACCAATCACTGCATAGACATTTTAGGGAGATCAACCTTTTTTATCTTATTGATGTTTCAAATACCTCAGCAGTCTATAGGGTTTATTTTTGCTCCTGATACAGCCATTTCACTTAGAATCTGCATGATCGGAAAATTCTGCTGAGATGAAAAAATGAATGGCCCCCTAAACAGATTTTAAAAACTATAGGATTCAATATGGAACAGTTCACACAAATACGTGGGTCGAGATCACTCCTCTTAATCCGAGGAGATAGTATTTTGCTTGCATTTTTCTGATGGTAGTGATGTGGGATATGTGTCTCCTGTATGTTCAAGATGTCGTCTGGTTTAGGATCATGTGAACTGTTCCATATTGATTCACTCTGCTATTTAATTTGATTGCACTTGAGATATCTCAATGCAAGAAATGTTTGTCTACAGCAAAGCCCTGAAGAAGTTCGCATAAGGACGAAATGCGTTGGCGATCTTGAATTTTAAGAATTTGTCAATAGAAAAACAATAAAGAAGTTATTTACCTACAATCAAAATCTATCAGTGTTTTCTTTAATTGTGAAGATCTTGACTTATTGTGTTTTCCTTTCATATTGTGATTGTGGATACAAAGTAAGACCCATGTATGTATGTATGTATGTATGTATGTATGTATGTATATATGTTTGTATGTATGTGACATTTCGATATTGAGAGCCTATCCAAAAGGCAGAAGAGCACTGTACATTTTCAAAGACAATCATTTCATCAAAGAGTAATAGAATAGAAAATGGGTTGTGGATGGATAATACAATGTGATGTAATGCCCTTTAAAGAGTGAGTCTTCAAACTCTTTCCTAAATTGGAGCAGCATCAGGTTGGTGTTGATAAATACAGGGATGTTGTTTCAAATCCTGAATGCACTGATAGAAAAGACCTATTGTTTTATTTACACCTTCAATTTGAAATCTGATGGTATCCTGGCAGTGTGTGTGCTAAGAACCACAAGAACTGATGAGGTTGACTGCTAGATATGCAGGGGAGCTGGTAATGATGGCTTTGTAAATGATGCAGCTGCTTGTGAAGATGGTGCAGGCCAGTAAGGGTAGCCAATGGAGTCCCATCAAGAGGAGAGTGATGTGATCATGTCTCTTCAGGCCCTGGATAAGAGGTGCTATATTTGATAAGATGCCCCATAGTGGTGCCATTGTAGAGTTTTGGAGGCCTTGGAGTAGGGCAATACTACCACCCAGATACAACAGTATGTGGGCTTGAACAGCAGTTCTGAAGTTGCTCTCTGTTTGAGCTGGTTTAACTTTCTTTAGAAGAGAAAATTGCTACGAGGCGATCTTTTTTTGCCAATGTGCTCCTTGAGGGTGAGTTTGGTAATGAGGATACATCTGAATGACTTGGCATTCACTAAAATGTGGGGCCCAATCCTGAGCTTCAAAGGACGCCTACCTTTTCATTGGCAGATGAAATTCATACCTAGGCCTGCCTCCCCTTTGCCTCCCTAATTAGGCTGGCACCAAACCCAGTGGGGGAAGAACTGGCTTAGATTGTGGGCAACAGTGTATCCTCCACCCACAGGCTCACACTAGGCATAGAAGTTGACCTCACAGATCACTCCTCAGAACAATACTAAAACTGGAAGGAATTAGAAGAACTGCCCTGCTGTTTGAGGTAGGAATACTGGCCCTGCTTATCTTTAACACAGGACCTCAAACGTGACTCAATGGCTCAGTTGGCTTATCTCCTACCTAGAGGTACACAACAAGCTACCAGTGGCCTTTTCCCCTCAACTGCCTAGGTGACAGTACAAAGTTGACCTGCTTGAACCCTGCTTATGAGAAGATATACTTTGGTGCCACCCTGTGATGCAGAACGCCTGCAACACTTGAGTGCTCTCTTGCAGCACAGCAATGAAGCAAAGTATGTGTGACTCTGAGCAAACCTAATCCTACTAAGGTCTTTTGAACTGGCCCATAGCTTGAAAGGTAGCTGTGGCATGTGGAGTGAGAAAGATGAAGGAAGGTTCCAGGAAACAAAAGGGTGCTGCACCAGGAGGGTTCTGCACCAAGAGAACGAACTTGGAGCTGAGACAATTCACAGCAATAAGGAAATAGTAAATATATAATCCCGCTGTCATTTCACAAGGAGCAGATTAGTAGTATAACTGAAACCAGATGGCAGTTCAAGAATTAAGGTATGAATATACAAAAATATGAAAATTCTATTCAATGTAATGGGGATGTTAGGATGCTATACTCAATAGCACCTTACATGTGTGTAATACATACGTGATTTCATTGTTCCCATGAATTTATTTTTGGTCATTTGTGACAGGAGAAGTGGCAGATCGAGAAACAATTCATGCCATTATCTGAGTGGTTTGATCTAATATTTCACAGTAATGGTTTCCATTTATTTTTACATGCACCTTTGAATTTAGGTTGGTACCACCATGGATACGTGAGCATATATCTTTTCATTCAATGCAGTTCATTGTATATAATACAGACTGTCTTGCAGAGTGTATAAATGAAACCTCAACAAAAAGACGCATGCCTCGATCATCCATACAATACAGAAGTGAGGTATGGATAAAGACATAATGCTGAGGGGTCAAAAGAGGCGGGTTAGATTATTGAACAGTCAACTTATCTGTTTAACCAAGACTGAAATATCAATTCTTGCTTTACCCGTTGTCTATCTGTGAAACCTATCCTAGTATCTTAATTATCAGAAGGTTCCAGCTCCCTTGTGCATGTAGCAGGATTTACCTGCATTTTCTTCATGAAAATTTTACTCCAAGCGTTGTTAATCTTCAACACCAACTCTAGACACTATGGCTTTCACATTGTTTAGCATATAGATCCTAAAAATATATTCTCAAACACAATCTTAATTGGCACAAAAATATCCAGCGTGTAAGGCCACAATTAGTCTCCTCCTGAGCTATATGGCTCCACCTTGTAATAGTGTTGATGCTATAATATATTGAACTTATGAATATCTCCCTTCATCTATCCTGTTCATTGTATGACAAATTACACTCCAGGGGGCATATTAGCATGAACCTCGTTAAAAAGTATTGCCATTTTAGCGGCAGGAAACTGCCGGTAAAATGGCGATAATGGGCTTGCTAATATGCCTTACAGAATTCCAATAGAAGCCCAGGTTAGATGTGCAGGACATCTAACCTGGGCTTCTATTGGAAATCTATAACGCATATTAGCAAGCCCATTATCGCCGTTTTAGTGGCCGTTTACTGCCGCTAAAACTGCGATAATTTTAACGATGTTCTTGCTAATATGCCCTCAAATATGATAGCATATACAAAATGCTATCACTCCAGCAGCAAAAATAGAGGCTGTGTTATTTCCCAGCCAGTATGTTGTAGTGGTCTATAATTTACTTATGTCATCTTCATTGTGGAGTGTCTGTCATCCTGGAATGTGTACTATGTAAGATTTCAGGATGACAGTTGAAGCTGAAGAGTTTAAGCTGCTTTCCTCAATTGGTGTGTGCGCATCTGATTGAATTTCCTTGTGGCACTTACATCTTGTGTCCCTTCGTGTGAGAATTTTATAACATAGTAGTTCTATCACAGAGCTCTAAGGATTGCTTGCAATAGTGGTTGTTTCCTACCAGAGGTTTGTTGACCCCTTCACCACATGAAACACCCTCAAAGCCCATATGACATTACTTCACCATTAACCAATGACAATGTAAAATGGATAATCGAGGCTCAACTAGTTAAAATGGCTTCATTAGCCATTAATTTAATGTGCCAATGTAGGGCATTACATTTGACTCAGAGAATTAAAAGCGAATATGTATTCTTTCTAAACATATTGTGACACCAGAATGACTTGTAGCATTGTGTGGTTTTAATAATGTTGGTAACGCTTATATTCATTTGAATAGTACTCTGCATCTATATTGCAACTGCAGATGTATCCATATTCATGCATTGAAATGCGTACTGTAATGGTCGCCACGTAAATTTGACCAAAGGCCCTAAGCATTTGGATTTTTTACTGTTTACCTTCAATGAGAAGCTCACTTTGGTTGCAATGTTTTTCTCTCGTCTGCAAGTACAGTCGTATGATCTCAAGAACAGAGAAGGTAACATTGTGTGTGAGAGATAGCGAAGTTCAGGAAGAGTAATTTTACCAAGGACGAGAAGCCTTAACAAACAAAGGAAGGACTACTGTCTGTGCGGAATCGGGAGACCGGAGGAATCCAAAGAATTTCTGAGGTGCGGACCAAAGGAAAGACAGTTCAATTGTAATTGCAAAGTTTAACTTTGTGAATGTTGAAAATAATTAAACATGTGATTTGAGATTTTCAAATGTTCTTTTGTGGGATTTAATTGGTGATCACATTTCATTTTTTTTCAGATTCCTTTTAGACTCAGATGGGTATAGACCTCTTCACGATATCTCTGTTGTGTGGCTTTGTGCTATACATTACTCATTATTTTGGAGAACTTCTACAGACGTTCCGTTATGCTGACACTTTCCTACTTTACCGGATCTGATTAGGGTTTCCACAATCAGGGCTTTTAGTTTAGGCTTAGTTTAGGAGATTTAGATTTTGTCATGCATAATAGAAAGAACTGCAAAGTTTACACCAATCATCAGATTGTATTTCTGATTTTCTGCATTGCTTTGACTGAATTACTTGTCTGTTTCATGTTATTGAGTCTAAAGTTTGTGACACAATGTGACCTCCTATTAGGGGTTTTGTATTTCTGCAATATATTCTTTCGACTTATATAAATCAGTCTTGCTTTAAATTTGTAATAGACCCATACTTAATCTCATTTATCGGCTTTAGGTCCTCCCTGTGAGGCTGAATTGTTTACACTGTAAATTGAATTTGTGGATGATGTTAACTCCCTCTGATTCCGTAGGCACCTAAGAAGGTCTGTTGCAGGGAAATTTTGACCGTATTCTCAGAGCTCTAGTAGGTGTGCTCCCACTTGAATTTCCTCCAGTTTTCTTGATGGTGCCCCAATCCCCATGCCTCTCTCCCCTGCCTTGTTAATATTGCGTTTACTTTAAACACCTGCACCATTCACTGTGTTTATTCCGGCTGCTAGGAGCAGCTGAACAAAACACCAGTAGCTATAAAAGAGCTTTGAAAAGCCCAGATATCCCTTTATATGTCATGGAGCTGGTACAGAATAAAGAAGGTGAAGCCTTGTAGATGTTCGTCGATGTGGAAGCAACACTTTTGATGTAAAGTCGCACCATCGATCCATGGCCATTATTGAAAGGGATGCTTCACTTAGCGTAAATATGCGCAAACACATTGACAATTCCAAATACTTTCATGTTGATCACAAAGGAGAAGATTCACACTCATTTGTTTGGGTAAACACACAGCAGCAGGGGAGGAGCACAGAAAAAACAAAATACAAGTGCATATTGGAAAACAACTATGCTTACGCTTCCTTGATATAAGTTGTATGTTCCTAAGCATTCATAGATCTTACCAAACATCTGTGTTCTTAATTTCTGCCTTAGGTTTTTGCGTATGAAAGTGGAAATTGCTGTAGCTCTTGATTATTATATATATTTCAATTTAAGGAACGCTTCGACAAGCGTGTGAAGGTCTACAGTAAACCTGAGCGTGTTTGGTATATCCATCTGCCTTCAAACCTTTCTGTTTGAGAGAAGTTCCAGCAGTCGAAACTTGGCTAGACACATTGCCTTTCTCAACTCTGCAGCAGTCTTTGACACAATATTTTCTAACATCTCTAGGCATTTACAAGAACGGAAAACAATGCATTACATGCCACCAATTTTTGCTTAGAAAAGGTAAAAAACATAATGCTAGTTATTGAGCATGTTAATGGAAGAAAGAACGCCACGTAAGGGACAAATACAAGAGAAGAGCCCACATTTAAATGAAACATTTAATTAATAGTTTCAACATTGAATTTTGCAGGTATAGCCCATAAGTGATTTACAACTCAAATGTGACTTCTTCAGATCAACTTGGGTCGTCCAAAATGTAAAACCTGCTGGCAACTAAACCTTGAATCAATCTATGCAAGAATAAAAACTATCTTTGAAACATTCTACCAGCAAATTATGTCTTTGAAATGCAGAATCCTTCTGTACAAAAATGAACAGAATAATGCACAATGTTATTAGCATAATTTACTGTGTCTCATGAATATTAAATGAATACAATATTTTACACTTCACATATCTAAATTTAATGAAACCATATTAATTTACCTAGTACATATTTATGACTGACAGTGCTGATTCCAATTTTATTTGTAAACTGGACATATTATATGCAAGTAATTTCCTTCCCATACATATTCAAATTGAATATCACAATAACAATTCTCTGGTTGTGAAAGATTTCAGAATAAAGAGCTCCTACAGTCTTGCTCCTGTCAGTAATGTACTTTATTCACAATTATCAGGAACATATTTATTGTGCAGAATCACATTCCAGTAGCTAGCATCATTCTTCTTGAAAGCCTATTATGTTTATCCGGCGATAGCAGTTTGCTCTTAAAGGCAACAACACTTTGTGAAACGCCTTAACAGACAAAAGAGCATTGCTCTTTTAGTAGAACAATGATGGTGTTCTTCCACCTACCACCAACACGCAGGTCCTTGTTGCCAGGGCTTAATTTGTTCTGGTGGTTGCAGGTGTTGGACACTGGTAATAATGTTGGGGGGCAGGTCATATTTTTCATTATCTGACTTTGACCCAGTGTAAGAGTGAGAAAGGCCGAAAGGGAGAAAAAGGTAGAAGAAAACTCAAGAAAAACACTGACAACAGGAGAGTGGGGATAAACAAGAACCTGCAGAAGTAAGGTTAAGAGAGAGCAAGCATTGGAAGGCAGAAGAAAGATGCATAAAATGGAATCATCGCTACCTGAGCAATAAAAAAAGTTTTTTTTGCCGCCCCTAGAAATGATGCCCCTAGGGCCATATTAATGGTCAAGTCATACAGTGCAGCAAGTCACCTTGCTGAGCTGTAAAGGGCCGGAATACTCTGTATTTAAGTCAATACATCACATTCATGCCTTTTCCCCTGCTCTGGACGCCCTTCTGCCTGCCTAGGACCAACATTGGCACACTTATACGATGGTGCAAGGGTGCCTGAGTAGAAAGGCGGATTCCCCTGAGCCTTTTTCTATTTTGAATGTATTGCTGCAGCGCACAAAGAAAGGAGAAAAACAAGGAGAAATTAACATACTCCTCCTCGCTTTGTTTCTTATGGGGAGGCATAGCTTTATCTCACATTTCCAGGTCTACCACTTCTGGTAAATCTCGGAATCCACCAAAATACATGGATGTTACATGGGAACACACATGCAATGTCCATAGGAACGCCTCCCTGTTGCAAAGAGATGCAACACAGTGATTTTTGCTGTGTTGCAATACTCAAGATTAATGAAGGCACAAAGGGCCATGCAAGGTGACCTTGCATGACTACATACATCACATTTTGTATTTGCGTCACTCTTGCACCACGTTGCATGGTACAATAGAGACGCAAAGGCGCTCGTAAATATGCCCCCACCCCCTATTTTTTACAATAACTAAGCATTGCTTGCTGTTCTTTTAGGTACTGAGGTGATGTTATTTCGTTATTCAAAGGTTCTCATTCATGGGCAAATATACATGGCAACATACTACCAAAATGTAAAGTTTGCTATTTGACAAATAGATTATGGTTTCACTTTATTCTGCATGCTTACATATGTGTGGGAGGGATAGAGTGGTTAGAATGGGGCTGTGGTGATCTTCCTTGGGTATTTTGTTCTCTGCTCGCCTGTGTTCCTTTTCACTCTTATATTGTTTATTGTGCTCATTTTGAGTAGTTATTTAAGTTTACCTATGGATCATTGTGAATTTTGTCCCGAAACCATTCAAATGCTCTGTTGTTTACTGTTTTCCTTTTGTTTTAACTCAAGCGTTCACATGGGGTTCATTGCATTTACTCGTTCAATAAACATTAACGGAAGACTGTCAAATTGTTAGAAAAGTAGTGTTTCTCTATGCACACCTCGGTACTACTTCGAACTGTGGTTATGCTTAGCAGTGAGTCCACATATGGCCATGCATCCTTTAACCTTCGTAATTTATGTACAAAAAAGGGCAAACATACATATGTAGCAGTGTGATGCTGAAGGAGATACCTAAACAATCTTTTACAAGTCGAGTAAGTCTATCCCTTCCTTTCGCAGACGTTTGATCACAGGATACTTGAACTTCCTAACGTCTTTCCTGCGACAATTCTGGACGATAACGCAATGTATCCAGAGAAAGGACCAAGTGCCTCGGCTGCAGGTTATGGAACTTGTTTTTGGAGTTGTCTTTCCATCCAAACACAACAAGAAACTTTCTCAACCCAAATAGATATTTCCTTAAATGGATAAGTGCAACAGCGTTTTCTCCATCCCTTGATTGATGCCTCTAAAATCCTTCATTTGTAGAATTACTGATACATACTATTAGAAAGTAGTAACAGAACTACTCAAATGCTACTGTTTCAGTCTTACAGAACTCAGTCATAAATCTTGCACAAACTTTGCAGTAATAGGCTAAATGAATTATTTAACTCTCTCTCACGCTCTCTTTCTCTGTCCCACGCTCACTCCCTCTCTCCTGAACGTTTTCAATGCTCAATCAAATGTTATATTCAAACATTGTTTAAGAATCCAAAGCATGAACACAGCTGAATGTCATTCATCTACTCTCTACTTTATGAAATGTATAGCTGTGGTAATCCCTGAACCACTCTGTTTGCACCACTGTCCATAAAACCGTTTTCTAACACTATCATTCTACAACACATCAAATACATGTTATGTCAGTTTGTACTATCGATTCACTCAAAATAACAGTATTAGAGTGGGATAAGAATTTTCTGTTTGGCGAGTCAGCTGGCTTCAGTGGGTGTAGAGTCACACTATACGGACTAACCTGACAGAAGTAACTGTGGTATCTCCCTCTTTTCTTTCCCCCCCCCCGGCGGCTCTGTGTGTGATGGAGCTGCTCGCAGTGACATCACTTAGAATGTCACCGCGACCAGCGTTCCAAGGCGAGCGCCGGGGACATTAACTGAAGAGGCTGTGGCTGAGGTCGCAGTTGTTTGGTACTTCTTAATAAATACTTCTGTTCACCTACGTGACGGCTCCGACTGTTATTCTAGCCGTTACTACACTGGCGATGAGGATGGGATCTGCTGCGACCTCAACACGCTGGAAGAGAAAAAAAAAAGAAGAACAGCTGACTCGAGGTAACCCAGCCGGCTGACTGGGAAGAGTATCGGGTTGCTGTGTAGCTGACTGCAACGCGGAGAGCTGACGGAACAAGAAGCAGCCCAGGGTCGTAAAGTGTTTGTCAAACACTCGAAGAACGTGCAGAGGGAGAGAAGGTGCCCCGAACGCGTGAGGGAAACTGCAGGTCGGTGTGGACTTATCATTTGACCGTCACCCGAGAAGTAGGTACGCCTGCCTGTAACCCTGCGCGCTACCCCTTGAGTGGCGAGTAACGTCATCAGCAGCTGTTTGAGAGTGGCAGACGTCTTGTTATGCCGGAGCCTGGCTAGCGGATATTTACAGCGCCACCTGGGGCGAGAGTGAAGGCGAGAGCTAGGCGCGCGGTCCCCTCATCAAGTGTAGAACAGCATGGCAATCGGTGACAGGCAGTCACGTTAATGGATCTGATTACTGCCTATTACTGCGCTGAGGAAGACCAGTCAGTGATCTTGTACATGTTCTTGAAGCGGAGGCAGCAGGCGCGAGAACTTCACGTGAGGGGGCACGCACTGCGCCACCTGTAGGGATCCAGCACACATGGTGGCTGCTTAGTTGTGTTGGATCGTCATCGGCGTGTAAAGGAGCTTTATCCACATAGACTGCCAATTGACAATTTGGGAAGCGTTTCTCACCTTCGTAACCCTGCTGTCAAATGAAAGTTTTGTTTTTTGGAAAGCCAACATAGCCCAGCGCACGTGTGTGTGGCGGGTTTTTTGTCACCACAGAGAGCGTGTTTAATCTGAACACGGCAGAGGAGACGTGCACGTGAAAGTGGTGTACTGCCAGGTGTCAGTTGGAGAATTGTCTAGCATTTATAACAAACTGTTGGTGATTTCAACGCTGTGGAGTAGACGCGAATTAAGAAATGTTTTACCACCATTTGGAACTCACTGGTAAAACTTTGCTGACAGTAAATGAAAACCGCTTGTTTGAGCACATCGAGCAAAGGATTGACCTTTCAAAGGGCAAGCCATGTGCTGAGTACATTCAGCCCCAGGGTGTATGGACTGTGCAGGCAGGGAAAATATTCATTTTTTTTGGTGTTTCATTCCTCTACTTCCCCACTGCAGGCCTCTCCACCTATTCGTGTATCCTTAGACTCCCCTGTATCACAGTATCCATTCTGCAGCAAGGTAAAAAGTCTGTATCCTTTGCTACAGGGAGTGAGGGATGTGCAGGGGCCTCTCAACTAATTCTTGCTAGAAGTTTTGATTAGATTTTATCTCCATCAGTAGAAGTGCCCCCACTAGTAGCTTTTCCAGACACACTTACCTAGGCTCAGGCTGTAGTGTCTTTTCCTTCGTTTAAAAGTTCTACAGTGGGTTTGCGCATTCTTCCAGGGTGTAAGAACTTATCCAGATCAAAGAGGATTAAGCATGCAAAGTGTGACCCCTCCACCATTTTCTTAACCAACCCAGGTGATCCTACCATCCTGTGGAAAAAATGGAAAAAAGTGTTCTTGAATTACGCTACTGTGTGTGGGCCTAACCTAGGGTTAGAAAGGAAAGTTGCATTGCTGGCCTATTACCTAGGAGCGGAAGGAGAGGAAGTCCTAGACCACCTCCCAGACTTAGTGGCACAGGAAGCAAGAGGTCTGAATGAGTTTGAAGTAAGTCTAAAGAAATTAGATTTGCATTACCTCCCTAAGACTAGCACTATCATGGAGAGGTACCACTTTGGGAAGAGGGCACAGAAGGAAGGGGAGTCGATAGAAGACTTTGTGTCTGAGTTGAGAAAATTGGCCGCCACTTGCAAATTTGGTGGAGCGAGTGAGGAGAGAATTAGGGACCAGTTTGTCCTGACTTGCAGGATGGAGCGAGTGCGTGAAGAGCTATGGCTTAAAGATGACCCGCCGTTGAGAGAGGTTCTCATCATAGCCAAGCAGGTAGAGCACATGTTGCAGTGCGTCAAGGAGATTAAGCAAGATGCAGGGGAGAAGAAGAATGATGACAAGACCAATGTCAGTGTGGTGGTGTCCGAATGTGAGACTGTGTCCGTAGTGAAAGGTCAGAAGGTAGTGGGCAGAGAACGGAAGGAAGGCAGGCCGGGAGGAACATTCAGAGGTACCTGCTACAGGTGTGGCAAGCAAGGGCACCTAGCCAACGACAAGGAGTGTCCTGCCCTCAGATTCACATGTAACAAATGTGGTAAGAAAGGCCATTTCAAGCAATACTGCAAGAGTGGGCAGGGGGCCAGTAGACAGAATAGCGACAGAACGAATGTGGTGTGCGACGAGATTGTAGTACAAGTACAAGAGTTGAAGGCACAAAGTCCCAGAAACCCCACGTGTGCGGAAATTGTAGTACAGGTTGATGAAGGTCAAGTCAGTAGCCCAAAAGACGTCATAAAAGTAGGGGAGGTTGACCTAGAAGCATTGTTTGACTCCTGTTCTAGAATAACAATTATCAATGCTAAGGAGTTCTCACGTGTGTCTAAGGGAAAGATAATCTTGAAGAGGTTAGACTTAAGGCCAGGAGGGTATGCGGGGCGTCCTATCTCCATGAAAGGATATTTTCTGAGTAAAATTGAGTACAGGAACAGGACTACTGTGTCTAAAGTATATGTATCCACTGTAGGAGACAATATCTTGGGGTGGCAAGCTCAGAAGGAGTTGGGTGTGTATCTCAATCCCAACAGCAATCCCCAGATTTTAATACAGGAGATACAAGAGTGTAAGACTGACATCACAACAGAGTTCGAAGAGGTGTTTAGGGAAGGGCTTGGATGCTTGAAGAACTACTGTCACAAAATAAGATTGAAGGTGAACGCCAAGCCCGTTGTGGCTAAAGTTAGAAAGCTCCCCATAGCCATTCAGGAGGAGGTCAAATCCGAATTGGAGAAACTGTGCAAGGCTGGAGTCATCGAACCTGTGGAAGCGACTGAATGGTTGGCACCCATCGTGGCAGCGAAGAAGAAGGATGGGTCAGTCCGGCTGTGCATTGATTTGAGGGCACTGAATAAGGAGGTCGTGGTTGACCGATACCCCTTACCGAACATCACCCAAATGATGAGCATGCTAGAGGGTGCAAAGGTGTTTTCCACCCTCGATCTCACCTCGGCCTATTTCCAGATAAAACTGCACGAGGAGTCTCAGGAACTCACGGCCTTTGTGACACCTATGGGCGCTTACAAGTTCAAAAGGATGCCTTTTGGGTTAGTCTCGGCGGCCGCCGTGTTCCAAAGAATCATGGGCAACATCCTAAAAGGCATCCCAGGCGTCATGTGTTACCAGGATGATGTGCTTGTTTTCGCAAAGAACCACGTAGAGCATGATGAGAGACTGAGATCTGTGTTGAGGAGGTTTTTGTCCCAAGGCCTTACCGTAAAGAAGAACAAATGTGTATTTAGCTGTGCAGAGTTGGATTTCCTGGGTCACAAGGTGACGACGGAAGGCATACGTCCCAAAGCCGAACTGCAAAACACCATCGTGAATCTGTCACCCCCCAAAAGTAAGGACGAGATCAAATCATTCATGGGGATGTTGGAGTTCTATGGAAAGTTCATAAGGAACCTGGCAGGCAGGACTTACGCCATCAGGCTACTGTTGAAAAAAGAAAATGAATTCAAATGGAGCCAGGAGTGCCAGAGGGAGTTCGAGGATGTAAGGAGAGCACTCGCTGAAGCCCCCAGTTTGAAGTCATACGTGCCCAACCGGGCAACGATCCTGACCACTGATGCAAGTGCCAAAGGGCTGGGAGCTGTCCTCACCCAAAAAGGAGAGGAGGGAGAAGAAACCATAGCTTTTGCCTCAAGGTCGCTCCAGAAGTCTGAGAACAACTACTCAGTTATCGAAAAAGAGGCATTAGCGGTGTCATGGGCAGTAGGAAAATTCAGAGACTTCCTGTGGGGTACACAGTTCACCCTCCGAACCGACCACAAGCCGTTGGTAGAAGTATTCAGCAAAAAAGGTCTGGATGCCATCTCCAGCAGGATAAGGCGTTGGGTGGTCAGCCTCCAGGAGTACACGTTCAACGTCGAGTACGTCCCAGGAACGCAAAACCTTGCAGCTGACTGTCTATCCAGACTCGTCAGTGAAGAAGAAGCGAGGGAAATGCAAGAAAAAACGGATGAAGAAGAAGAGGGATTCATGGTGGAGAATGTCTGCACCATCCAGATGGCGTTGGGAGAAGAAACATGGAGAAGGGCGCTGGATGAGGACAAGATACTGGAGGAAATTTGCAGAAGAGTGAGAGATGGATGGAAGCACGGCGACAAACGAGATGAAGACCTACGGCCTTACCAGGCTATTAAGGACGAGTTGACCATAGTTGACGGATGCCTGTTCAGGGGAACAAGGCTTGTACCACCAGCAACTGTGAGAGACAACCTGGTCGAGATAGCCCACGAAGGGCATTTGGGTATCACCAAAACCAAGCAAAGACTCAGGAAGAGTTATTGGTGGCCGAACATGGACCTGGTCACCGAAAGGAGAATCAGGGAGTGCATTCCATGCAGCAATAGCGACAAGGTCCTGAAGCAACAGACGCCACCCATGGTGTGTAGGCCGCCCCCGTCAGGACCATGGGATGAGTTGGCATTAGACATCGTGGGCCCAAAGTCAGGAGAACTGCGGACGCCTTACATATTGGTGCTCGTAGATTTGTATTCTCGGTGGCCAGAGATAAAATTCGTCAATGAAGTCACGACCAAGACAGTCATTGGATTTTTACAGGAAGTGTTCATCCGAGAGGGGCTCCCCAGCAACATCCTCACTGACAACGGAGTACAACTATGTTCGAAGGAGATGGAAGACTTCCTAGAAGAAAGAGGCATCAGACACAAGCGTTGCGCTTTATACCACCCCGAGACCAATGGCATGGTCGAGCGTTTCAACCAAACTCTCAAGGAGAGCATCCAGTTGGCAAAAGCCAGTGGCATAAGCTGGAAAGAAGAGGCTTGGAAGCGTTTAGAGGCATACAGGTTCACGCCGCATCAGACGACGGGCGTCACCCCGTTCGAACTGCTCCGCGCCAGAATACCCAACACTAAGCTGACACCAGGTTGGATGGAGTGGCACAAGGGATGGTCGGACCGAACCAAAGAAAAGGAAAGCCTGAAGAAGCAAGAACAAGCCATGAAAAAGAGGAAAGAAGGATACGACCAGCACAAAGCCACACGGGAGGTCGAATTCAAAGTAGGAGATAACATCAAAGTCAGAGCTCCCACAGGGAGGGCAAGCTGGTCAGGGTTCAGCAGTCCCACTAAGATCAATAAACTATTCAAGAATGCTGTCAAGACTCAAGAAGGGAAAATATGGAACCTAGGGAGAGTTGTAAAATACCACCCTCCAGTGAAAGTCCCTGAAAGTGCAAGGGGGGGGGGAGGCTGACTCAAGACAGGACCGTAGTTCCACCACCATGAGGCCGTCAGCTGTCCCTCACCCAGGCTACAGGCCCAACAGGAGAGTGACCAGACCCCCTAGGTTTTTTGATCAATACGTAATGATGTAACTGTTGCCACTCGGCCTTCCGTGAGTCCCCACTCTCACTTGGTCAGGGTTCCAGGGGGGTATCCTCACCATCAACTTATTCTTTGGGTCTCCCCTGTGTTTATGCTGAACATGTTGCATTTAATGTTTTCGTTCTGCAGGGAAGGGGGATGTGTGGTATCTCCCTCTTTTCTTTCCCCCCCCGGCGGCTCTGTGTGTGATGGAGCTGCTCGCGGTGACATCACTTAGAATGTCACCGCGACCAGCGTTCCAAGGCGAGCGCCGGGGACATTAACTGAAGAGGCTGTGGCTGAGGTCGCAGTTGTTTGGTACTTCTTAATAAATACTTCTGTTCACCTACGTGACGGCTCCGACTGTTATTCTAGCCGTTACTACAGTAACCTAGTGGAACCCATTTTGCAGAAAAGCCTTGCCGGGAATACCTAGAATCATCACCTGGGCTGGCTCGGGGATTGGCATGCCCAGTTGTACTGACTAAATGTGCTAAGGACACCATACTTGCTTTACAGAATTTTAGGTTTGTACTATTCAAACTGGATTTGTGTCCCGAGTGAATTTATTTAAGCAAACTTATCCAAGGAGGGAAGCACGGCCAGATGCGTTTACAAGTGGGATGTTAGAAGCCCGAGGTGACACTATTTGCCCTACTCTATCCCAGCCAATGCCTATCCAGAAGTTCCCTACTGCATGTATAATATTGGAAATATACATTGACCTCCTAACCCTTTTTGTACCTTTCCAGCTAGTTTGATGAATAGGTGAAAGGTTGCATGCAGCACAACATACATTGTTTTTAGTAATTAGGCTTTACCATTTTCTTTTCGTCAGCCAAACGATCATCTACTCATATGCATTTGATGAAATGCTGGTGTTTAGATCCCAAAAATAGCATTCAAGAGTGTCAATAGGTATAAGTCACTACTTAAGTAGCTAATTGTTGGTGCCACACTGTACTAGTCCAGGGGCGGCTCATCTGCAATGACGGAGGAGAGTCGCCTCACTGGCTCAAAGCCAGCAGCTGAAAAATAAAACAACATTTTAATAGCCTTTTACTTTTCAGCTGATGGCTATGAGCCAGTGCTGTATGGGGGTGGGGCAGGTGTCATGGAAGAAAGGAGGAGGACTGGTTTCTGCACTGTAACATGTGTGTTTGGCCAGCCGTCTCACACATAACCACTTAGGTTTCTCCAACCCCGGGGGCGTAACAAAGGCACCACAGACCCCGCAGTGTGGGGGGACCCCGAGCTCCAGGGAGCCCCCCTCAGCAAAGTATGTAGGCCTGAGAGCTCCTGTGTGAGCCAGAAGGGGGGCCCTCCATGTACTTTGTTGGGGGGGGGGCTCGAGTTTCGTTACACCACTGCTCCAACCTGGCTGTATTGAACAGCCAGGCTGGAGAAACAGCACGGCCTCCCTGTCCTGAGAGAAGCCTCAAAGCAGCCCAATCAGGACAATCCCTGAGCTGCTCTCATAGCATGATCACAGCCCGGGGATTTCACAGTGAGTCTGACACTGTCCTGGTGCCTGCTGGACAAGGAAGTAGGAAGAAGACTATTGAGGCACAACGCAGGAGGCAGTCAGCAACTTCAGGTAAGTCTTTTTTATTTTAATTATTATTAACCTCCCTGCATCTCACCCTCCCGAACTCCCCCTGGTGCCCCCTCCACCCGCCTCACAGCTTTTTGTATGTGGCGGCCGCCACTGTCCTAAGCACATGGCGATCCACTTCCATTTTTTGATTTTCATGGGTATTATGAATAGTAGTCCAAGGAGCAAAAATGAGAGCACACATTCCATAAATTCCTAAATATTTCCTCATTTATGAGAGGAAATAGCAAGACATTATAAGTGACACATCTACTTTCAGCAGCAGCAGCCTTTTAGTTAATTCAATGAGTTTGTTTGTAGCTTCCCGTTATAACTGTAACTAACAACCAGTTTGCTAACATTTTAAATTATTGACACAATTGAAGCACTCCTGAATGTCATGTTGCTGGAATAGGATTTGCTGAATTTAAGTAGTTTCCAATTGAACAGGCTGCAGTAAAAGTAAAGTGAGCTTTAATTGTACTGTGAATTGTTGATGCAGATATGAAAGCTTGCCAAAATGTATAATGGAGTTTGAATTTTAGTCACATTTTGAAAGGTTGGGATAATTAACTATAGATATCACATTCTTACTCTCTCTTTCTCTCTATCTTTCCTTTTCCTCTCTGTATCACTCCACATTAGACCAGCATCCACTTTCCACATCAGTTTACCCGGACTCTTCAACTTCTGTAGCTCACTTTATACCTCCTTAATATTACAGTAGTAACCAGGCATTTGTTTTCGATATATTTCTTTTTCATAAAAGGAGCATATTTTTTTAGATGGGAAGGAGGTTATTTGCAGACAGATGTACGTTGTTACAACGCATGCTTTTACCATGCATTCTGTTACAACGCAAGTTTTACAACGCAAGCGTTTACAACACATTGCTTTGGGGGGTGCTGGATAGTGAATAGTTTAATTTACTATTCCAACTCCAGTCCCCGTGGATAGTATGGAAGGTGTTGGATAGTAAATTAAAACTATTCCCTATCCTAGAGCGCCCCCCAGTGCAATGCGTTGTAATGGTTTCCGTTGTAAAACCTGCGTTGTAAAGGCACTGCGTGGTAAACGTTGCGTGGTAAAGGATGTTTCCCTTTGCAGACATGTATTGTGTTTAAAGTAAGAATCTTTGTGCTCAAATTTGTAGCTCAACTCTTTAAAAGACTGGATATGTGGACAATTTATGTAGGAAGCCGGGTCTCTATATAGGGCAATACAATGAAGTACACTGTGCAGAGAGCCTAGTGAAACCTAGAGTGGTATACAGAGGCAAAAGTAGGTAAAACTAACGCTCTATTTGTGGTTGTGGTAGTGTGGGTAAGCAGTTAGGCTTATCAGAGGGTAAGTCTATTTATTTGTTGTACTCACAGAGGCAATGAATGAGTCACACACTCAAAAATAAATCCAAGACTAAATTACAAAAATAGTATCAATTTTATTGTAATTTTGAAGACTACAAACTTTGTTCTATAGTGAGTACTTTTCGAGATATTCATTTTTCATGTTCGTAAAATAAATCAATTTTGTGTGCCATTATGCGCCATTAAATTCAATGGGAGAAATAGAAAAATACATATTAAATCATACTGTTGGATTTCGAGGTTCACCTTTGGGAATTAGGTAAGTAGCAAAGCTAGGTCCAATGTTCCAACAGCAGCTTCTCTGGAGCATCCCCGATTTGGCTGGGAACAGGGTACTGAATGTCGTTGGTAGCTGGTACGCTACAAAGAAGGAGGCCACCTGAAAACACACTGCCCAAGGGGACTTAAAGGTAAGTCTAAGGGGACCCACTCGAGGCAGTAGGATGCAAGGGCCTCGGGACCATGGGAGCACAGCTGGTTTATCGGGACTCAGGCTGGGAGAAAAACATATAGCTCAACCGGTGGGTGGGTGTGCGTCAAGATGTCTTCGCTGTCAAGGGTAGGCAGACTGTAGGGATGACTCTGGGACAGCTGGGCCGTTAACAAAGTGGGTCCCAAGGGTTTCCATGTCCAGCGATGGGTACTAGCTTCCTGGGCAGTTGGAGTTCAGAATTAACTCTTCGTCTTGATGTAGGTTGCATGGGTCTGGTACCCTGGGTATAGGTGCGTATTAGAAATGGGATTTCTGGTTGGCTATGGCTTGCGCCTAAGCCAGGCAGAAACCACCACTCTAGTCAGGGCACAGGATTTACACACTGAAGATAACCCCTGCTCACCCCCTTGGTAGCTTGGCATGAGCAGTCAGGATTATCCCAGAGGAAATGTGTAAAGCGTTTGCGCAATACACACAAACAGCAGCAACACACTAGGCACATCACAAAAGAAACTCCTCACACGGTTATGTAAAAATAGCCTCTGTATACTCATAAACACATTAGGTCATAATCACAAATATACACTATGCCAACTGGATCTAGGCAATACTTCCAGGGGATTATGTACAGGACAGGGCCAATCGGGCCACTGTCAGAACCATCAGAACAAATAAGTAATACAATCACAACCAGTACCTACTGGCAATCATTACAGGTAGCATAAACGCATTATGCATAAAACACATTAGGTATAAACCATCATAGGCATATATCCTACATTAGCAGTGCACCTCAGTGGCACTTAGCATAACACTTTATGCATCACAGGCATATGGTATGAACCACATTGTGCAGAAATTACCTTTAGGCATAAATCATGAGCATTTCCTAATATAGTACTGGTGCACCACAGTAACACTGAGGAGTTTCACACCACATCAGCCCCTCTTGGGCATAAATATAATTGCTCACAGGCAACCGTATGCCTCCATATCCCGAGAGCCCACATGGCCCCCAAATGGCAGTCCCAGCGCCTTCACGCTCACCCCCTGGACTGCGTGGTAGTCCTGCTTGGTTCCTTCCCACTTGGGGACTAGAATTACTACTCCTTTTCCTTGGGGAGGAATGGGGGCATGTGCCAAGGTTTACCCCGAGATGCCCAAAACACAATGCCTGCCCCAGGTTGAAGGCAGCTGCCTGTGCTCACACAGAAGGGCAGCTGCTGTAAGGGACTTGGGTGCAACTGAGTGCGGAGATCTCTCCCGGCTCTAAAGACACCCCAGGGCACTAATATTAAATGTTGGGAGCCGCCCACAAACTCGCGGTGCTGCCCTTGCCGCTCACCTTCCTTCCACAGGGAAAGACTCAGGTCGGGTCTCACTGGCCGGAGGCCAAGTGCAGAGCATCGTCTCTAACCCTCATGCTGGCCTGAAATAGCAATGATGCAGCTACCGCCCATCTGGAGCTTACACGGAGCTAAGCCTCCATCGACCCTTCCTTCTCTCAGTGTTGTGGGCCCTGCCCACAATCAGGCATGGACTTGCCTGACTCCTGGCGGCCTCACTGGTTGCTTGGCAACGCCTCAGGATTTCCTCGTGCTGGCTTCGCTTACGAGTGACAGCACTATAAAAAACACCAAATTATCCTCCTTCTTGGACTCAGCCAATGAAAGGGGCAAAAACGGAGTGCTCATCCTGCACTCTTGTGCAGCCAAGTTGGGGCCCCCCTCCTAGGATCCAGAGAGGCACATGGGGCTCTCCTCTTCACCGCGGGAGCACCGCCCCCAACCAGGCAACAGCTGCCTGACTTCCTGGGCTTGTGGCTCTTCCTCCATGGCCCCACGGCACCCTCTCAGCTGGGCAGTTGGAGCATCCCTCCTCAGGCTCCTCTAGGACAATAAGAGAGTGCAGCGCTCATGAGGCGCTATTTCCTAAGTCTTAGAGGTCAGACCTGGGCACAGGCAGACCAGCACGTGGGGCCTCCCAGGAAACAGCAGCTGGGTCCCACGGCGGTTCCTCCTGGCCCAGCAGCTCTGCAGCAACAACTCAGCACCAAAAATCACACACTCTCAAGGGGTCACAGCCCGAATATTTATACCAGGCTGTATCTGTGTTTTTGCCCGGGGAATCAAGTCCCAACTGTATGTGGGGGGTTTGGGAGCATTTTCTTTACAGTGCTCACAACCTCCTTTGTCAGGTTGGGCTCTATCCTTGGACACACCACAGGGGGTGAAGCCAGCATTGAACAAGGCAGGCACAGTCCTATTCAGGGGGCTACTCCTCCCACTACTCCAAATGCAGATCTACCCATTCAGCCTTGTGCTGACTCACCCAGCCTCTTTGGAGCCACACACCTCACCTACCACTGTCACTCCAGAGCCAGACATGCAATTCACATAAGGCAGGCAAAGACACATGCAACAAATGATTGCACACAGTTCCCCTGGGATTAGTGATTGCGTAGTGCAGTATGCTGTCTTCCTCTCTTCTTAGCGTGTAAGGCGTTGATATGCCTCAGTGCAACAGGGAAGGGTATCCCTTGTCGGAACTAGGGATGCCTCACACAACAGGCTGGTTTAACGGCTGTTGTCATGTCACCAGCTAGTCGTATCGTGTCATCATCGGCTAACTAAGGTGGTGAACTACACGATTAAAGACAAAGCAGTAGAACACACCAACCTTTTTTAACCCACCTCACTCACGCTCACTACTTCACTCACTAGGGCCCTCACACCCTTACATCTACCGGCAAGGAACAAAAGATCTCCACAAGAGTGTAGCACCCCGTGCTACCCGTCAGGCATTGCAGCGCCGGCTTGACGCTGGAGCAGGAAGCCGATGATGACACGATACGACTAGCTGGTGACATGACAACAGCCGTTAAACCAGCCTGTTGTGTGAGGCATCCCTAGTTCCGACAAGGGATACCCTTCCCTGTTGCACTGAGGCATATCAACGCCTTACACGCTAAGAAGAGAGGAAGACAGCATACTGCACTACGCAATCACTAATCCCAGGGGAACTGTGTGCAATCATTTGTTGCATGGATTGTTGGGACACGCACACTGGACCCCTATAAATATTGTCCCCCCAATGTCCCTCCTTGTTGTTGACAGGCAAAGACACATAGCATACAAATTTGCCAAGTTCTTAAAGTGGCATTTCTAAAATAGTGATATTAAATCATGGCTCTCATTTTACTCGACCTAAGTGCCGCATTTGACACTGTAGCACATTCCACCTTGCTACAGTGTCTTAACAATGGCGGAGTAAATGGGGCGGCACTCAGTTGGATGCAGTCCTTCCTGACAGACAGGGGCTTTCAGGTTAGACAGGGAGAATACTACTCTCATGTGTTCAATCTCGATCAGGGGGTTCCCCAGGGCTCTGCCCTTAGCCCCACCCTGTTTAACCTTTATGCCTCCCCTGTAGGCACTATTGTGGAAAGGTATGGCATCCAACTGGTATCGTACGCCGACGACACACAGCTGGTCATCTCTCTGTCACGGGCACCCGGAATCGCGGCATTCAACTTCATAGCCTAAATGCCGGAGCTTTCCTCCTGGATGTCTAACAACTGCCTGTAGTTGAATGGGTCCAAAACTGAAATGCTCGTGGTGGTGGGGGCCCGTCTGTGTGGTCCTCGGCATGGTGGCCTGACTGTCTGGGCTCAACCCCCGTGCCGGGCCAACAGGCTAAAAATCTTGGGGTGCTTTTCGACTCCGATTTGCCTTTGCTCCCCAGGTAAATCGGGTGGTTGGAATGTGCTTCGGGATACTTAAGAGCTTACGTAAGGTCCTTGACCTGCTTCCTGTAGGTACCAGACAGACTCTTGTGCATGCCTTGGTTACATCGAGACTCGATTATGCCAACCTATTATATCTGGGTATTACGGCTAAAAGTCTCAATCGTCTCCAAGTACTGCAAAACGCCACAACCCGGCTGGTGCTGAGGCTTCCTAGGAGAACACCCTCTAAAGCCGCTTTGAGGTTCCTTCACTGGCTTCCGATCCGTGAAAGGATTACCTTCAAAGCCTTATGCATGTGCCATCACATCTTTGGAGGTAGAGCACCCGATCCTCTGAATAGCCTTATCACCCCCTATAGACCAGAGCGGATGCTTAGTTCCTCAGGCACGGGTCTGGCTGTTGTCCCCAAAATCTGTAAAGCTCGGATGGGGGGCAGATCGTTCAGGCTCCTTGCAGCCAAGAATTGGAACCTGCTCCCCACTGAATTGCGCCTCGAACCTTCTGAGACGAAATTTCGCAGAGCCCTCAAAACTCATCTTTTCCGCCTAGCACTACTATAGCCTCCCGATCCTCTCACAGATGTACTCTCAGCGCGGGGACACGCCGGAGCGCGTAACCAAGCGCTTTACAAAATCCTAAAATAAATAAATCGGCGAACACCTTTGTGCTGTAGTGTAGTTCCTATAGTCCCAATAGGCTCTGCGCATTGGAATAATATCTTCAGTAGTGTAGGCGTAGGACTGAGGTTAACTAGGTCTCTACTGACTATATTAGACTTAAGTTTTTTGCCAGCTAGCTCAGAGTTCACTAGAAACTTTCTCGAATAGGCGAGGAGGAGTTTTAATCTCCCTGGATAGACAAGAAGGGATTTAGCTTCTGACAACCATAAAACATGACAACTTTGCTCTCCCTGAATAAGAGTATATCTCTAGAGTCGTGTGAAAACAAAAGACAGCTATTTCACTCAGTCAAAGGTGCGTACTTAGTTTCACCAGATTGCAGAGAAAAAGAGAGACGGGCGTTTTCAATAAAAGGTGTTATTTATTGAGCAGTCTCTTTCCTCATACAAGAGAAATGAATGGCTACAATTGCAATACTTATAGTTAAGTAAAGTGCATACAGTAAAAGCAGGATTATGAAATAATACTGTAAAAGCATTGATATGGTTTCTTAGCCATATGATACTTTAAAATGGATAAAATAGATACATACATATATACATTGACTAATTGTACTCAACTGGTGCTACTTACTATGCCTACCCCGGTGTACCTGACCTAAGCCTAATACGTGGGAAGGAGTAAGTAAGTAGCAGTTTAAGTTAAGTTTGTTTTGCCAAGAATCTGACTCAAGAATTCTCTGTAAGGGTTTAGTCAGTTCAGTACCTGGGTATTAGAAGGCAGGAGGTCTGGTATCTCTCTCTCAGGACTCGGTATCCCAGTCACCAGCAAGGGTAAGCTGGAAACGCCGGAGGCTGGATTTCTCGGCAAGAGAAAAGACAGCGTCTTTCTCAGCGCGTCAAAAGGGAGGGGCAGCGTCCGTGGGCTCTCGCATCAGCTGGGCTCTTCGGAAGTAGATAGCTGCTCTGCTCCAGGATTACCACCGTGTGTTTGCTTAAGGCAACGTTGGTATATTTATACCTGAAAGGTGCCGGGTTTGACGTAAGGCTGGACATAAGACGTCAATAAAGATGTCACTAAGAACTGGCCGTTCTTACAGTGCTTTACAGGAGTTCTCGGACGAAATCAAAACAAAGCAGCGGGGATTTCCCAGGTTGCTGGAGGCTTGGATTTGTTTAAGAACTCGGTGTGCTTTCTAGGGGGCTGGAGGAATAGGCTTGCTTAATGTGACAGCATGCGCTATGACTGAATTATGAAAAGGGTTTCTATGCCGTTGTAGGGATATTATTGATTTATAACCACACAAGGGCAAAGAATAGGAATATCGATTCAGGTACCTAGATAAACACGCTACAGTGCAACATTTATGATTACTATTCCAAACATACCAAACTTGACCACACAGCTCCTCTCATATCAGGAATTCCCACTGAAAAACTTATCAGGGATTCCCCATGCATTCCTATGAGAGGGTAGCCTCACAGCAGTGAGAGACCAAAATGGCTCTTTGTCACTACAGGACATGTCAGACAATTAAGGTACATGTCCTACCTTTTACCTACAATGCACCCTGCCCATAGGACTAGTTGGTCCTACCTTAGGAGTGAATGACATGCAATAAAAGGGGTGGGGGGTCAGAGATGTGGCACCCACTTTATGTGCCATGCACAGCGGCAGTAAACTGCGTGCACAGGCCCTGCAATGGCAGAGACCTGAGACAGGTTTGAAAGGCTACTATGGTGGGTGGCGCAATCAGCGCTGCAAGCCCACCAGTAGCATTTAATCTACTGGCTCCGGGTATATGAGATACGACATTACTCGGGACTGATAGGTAAATTAAACTAGCCAAACAGGTGTAGACCTATCTTACCACGTTTTACCATAGAGAGCACATACACTTTACACTGGACAGCAGTGATAAAGTGCCCAGAGCCCTAAAACCACCAACACCAGTTCAGAAAAAATACTAGGAGGAAGGCAAAAAGTTCAGGGATGATGCTGCAACAAGGGCCAAGTTCGACAGTGCGGCACAGCTCTGGCAGGTCCTGGAGGCTCCAGTCTGTGGTTGTAGACCGATCCGACCCTCCTGGGCTGATGTACCACTTTTTGCTTGAATGCGATGTTGGAGTCTCTGAGAAGCAGAAAGTCAGTAAACAAGACTCTGCCGGTTTGTTGCCTGCAGACTACAGGAAAATAAATTCTCTACCCCAAGGAAGTTCTCTGGTGATTGGCAAAGGGCTGAGGGTGCCACAGGCATGGTGTTAGAATGCAAGAGCATATTTTACATATGCCTTAGAAGCATATATACAAGCCCCTAGTGCCGCCGGAGCATCACCTATTTTACGCTCTGTTGGCAGTATACCCTGCACCATTTTGACGAAGTGGTGTTAAGCCTCTTTTTGTGGCTCAACGCTGCTTTGTACATATGTTACCCTTTCACATAGGTATCTGCATGAAAGGGGCATGTAATGGGTGTTGCTGTGGGCATTCCACAGCAACACCCATTACTTTTTGATGCTGCCCCAGAATTCCAAGATTGTGTAAATCTGTGGCAGCGCCAAAAACTAACACCATACAAGGGCACGGGAAGAACTTATTTTATTTCACCTCATTTTTGCTTTGTCTATGAGTGCTGCATTCTGCACACATAAAAAGAGGATAAAGCCATTAATGATTGTTTATATGCAGGAGGGTGTCCCTTCCTGCGCATAAACAGTCATTAAATATTGACGATTTGTTACTTCTATGTGTGCTGCAGAATGTATCATACATAAAAGTAACAAATAGCCATTATAGATTGTTTATGTGCAGGAAGGGATACCTTCTTGCACATAACAATCATTCCCTGAAACACAAGCCACTATGGTAAAAGGGTGCCTGCGTTGGCGCTAGGCAGCTAATTTTAGTGCCACCACTATGGAAAACACAGTGGTGCGCGTATTGTTGTAAATACGGGGCATCACCTGATTTTTCAAATTGTCAGAGCACGTGCTGCCAAATTTGGCGTAGCACTATGCTCCAACATTTTCTAGTAAATATGCCCCTAAGCTTGAGTCCGCTACTTCCTACAGCAGTGATACATGGGGATATAAGGATCTTTCCACTCTACAACAGGTGGAAAATCAATTTTAGAGATTGTGTTTTAATTTACCCATTGTCACTTCTTCTTACATAACTCATCAAGATTTAAGCCAAGTATAACTTTCTGATATCCTCGCTCTTCGTTCCTTGGTTAAGTAAATTTCCATCTGAACAAAACAGGAACTGGAATTCAATCTGACTGTTTTGAGGGTTTGATGGAGCCTAGTTTGGGACATTTTTGTCCTGTTGATCATTTGCATTAAGACTACGTTTGCTGCACTGGGCTGCCCTGGTGTGTTTTCTTGTCCTGGACGCTTATGAAATGAAAGACAAAAAGGTTTCTATTTCCTGTAGAGAAGCAGACATAGAAGGGCGGGAACAGTGCAAATGCACAGCCAGAGGGTATGTACGTGCAAAGACTACACCCTATGTGGAATCCTTTCTTACACTTGTTACCGATAATATTCAGCGATACCTGTTAATTAGGATTTGGCTAAATGTGTTGCCTTGTTTGCTGGCTGTTACAAGGGGTGGAATCTGGTCAAGAATCTAGGATTTTGAGTCTGCAACTTTGTGTCTCCTCACAACACGAACATTTTATCATGTTCTGTGGTTATTTTATTTATTACACTTCTGAAAACGTTTAATCAAACCTTGAAAGGGGGCGGTTTTTAATAAGCTGCCCTGCTTTATATGATGTTTTTCTATCACACATTTGAGAAATTAAACAATTAAGATTAGACTTACAATCGATTGATGCTGTTATGCGTGATGTTGACTGGATTTTTTTTATCTTTTATGAATCACTTCGTGTATTTGATATATAAATACATGATGATGAACACCCCATTTATTTTTCAAACTTTTCACATAGTTTTATCATTTTCCTCCACTGGATTTGCTAGCATTTTTTTTACTCAGAGGCACAGCGAGAATGCTAGCCACTTAAGAGTCTATTGCATGTGCTCTGATATATTATTTGGTGACCCTCAATTGGCATATCTGATTTTTTGGGTAGGGCCATACAGTACAATGAAATGAAATGATTATGCACTTGTATAGTGCACGACTACCCGTAGACATCTCGGTGCTTGTACGAATACAGCCGAGGAACCCTTCCTGGCCTTTCCCTGTGAGGAGCCCACTCCTGGGCACCCCCAAGGTGAAGTAAGGCATCCTCAGCGTTGTTGGGGCCGTTGTAGAGATTAAGCAACCTATTGCCCAGAGGTGCAGAGTGGGACTCATGATTAGAATAGGCACCGAGGCGAGAATTATCAGGTCCGAGGAAATTGAGCCCGAGACCCGCTGAGGCAGGAATTGAACCCTAGTCCCGGCCAGACTACTGCATCAGGGTCTGCCGCTCTAACCATTGAGCCACACTTCTCTACTGCAATGACATAAAGTGCACCAGTGGCATTAAAGTCAGCAGTGTGGATTTACACCATAGACATGAATGACTTCAACAACAGCTTCCAGGGTTGGCCCACCACTATTGACCTGCTGTGAGGGGAGGTGAATCCATTACATTCAAAAGGATTACTTTTGACATGTTTGAAAGTCTATTTCGACACATTAGCTTCAGTGGCATTAGGTAGTGCCTTGAGGCTACCAGGCCAAGACGCATAATAGTTAGAAGTGAGATATTACAGTACAGAATGGGCATGTCTCCATTCTAACTAGATTCAAATGTGCTGCTTACTGCATAAGCTGGGGCACCCCTGTTCCTTTTGAAATGTATTGGGGTGGAGACATGTTTTTACATTTATTGATGTTGAACAGAATGGTTTGGGCTTTGGATGTCAATAAGAGGCAATGTTGCGATGCGACTTAATAAGCCATAATGATATCACCCTCAATGCTCATAGAGCATATATTTTATTGCTGCTAATTGCTAAATGCTGAAAGCTGTTGTTGGGTGATTAGGAGACATTCCATTTTTTAGGCATTAGGTTTTCTGCAATCCAGTTTTAATGTTCTGAGTACATGCATGCAGTGTGACAATGTCTTGTGGTGAGGAGATCCTTAGGCAGATCTGGGTATCATTTGCATGTTGATGAACAACTATTCCTTTTCCCGCCATCAGGATTCTCAGTGGCTCTTTGTAAAGATTAAACGGTGTGGGACTCAATACGTCGTCACAGCTGTGATCTCTGATGATTGATTGACAATACTTACTATTTGTTTTCAGTTGGTTAAGAAAGAGCTGAACCATCTCAGTAACTCACCTCTAATGCCCATGTGAATCTAGCAGATGAGCAAAATGGTAGCGCTGATCAGTAATATTGAATTGCTTTTTGGTCAGAACGAAAATAATACACAATGAACAGGGTCTAATGTACAGTGGATATCATTTAGGTTTTTTAGGGTTGCAGTTTCAGTACCATCATCAAGGAGTTTTTAGGTTTCAGTTTCAAATGCCTAATTGTTGGGGAGCAAGGAGATTATTTTGTTCTGTATGCTTGTTCAATTGAATGGCTACACATTTCACTACGGCTTTCCTTAGCCAGGGGAGCTTGGTAACTGGTCGATAGTCGTTCACATATTCAGGGTCAGTATGAAGTATATTTTGAGGATTGATTTGCCCAGTTTTCAGTGAGTTACTGTAAATGCTTTCTCTTTTGGAAAACATGATGAATCAGTTTCACAAATTGGAGCTTAGAGAGAAGTCCTCTTTGATGAAGATCAAAACTATTAAACCATTTTGCTGAAGGTAGTTTTTAGTTCTTTGATGTTGTGGGTAAAATTGATTTAAGTTATTAGGGAACATTCTCACCATAAAATAGAATGTAGTGAGGATAGATGATACCCGTGAAGTGAGTTGTGGATTTTCTAATCAATAAATTTGCTGGCAAAGACATCTAAGAATTCATCATCATAAACATGCATGTTTGGGGTAAATTGTACAAATATTTCTACAGTAGATAAAGGCTGCAAAAAGTATAAAGCCACACCATAAATCCCTCTTCTAATGTCTGTTGCTGGGAGGAACCTGCTTTCAAGTGATGTGCCCAAATGTCTGAATACCTTGTCTGATTGGGAGCTTCCAGGCAGCAAGAAAAGCAGCACCACCAATAAAAGCCAACAGATATTTCCAGCCAGGAGGAAACAGGTAACGCTCAGCTTCCAATTTTTGTAAAAGTCAGATGGGTGCTTAAGCAGACAGGTAGCCATTGATAATAGCGTCTGTATTTCCGTAGTATAAAATTCCAACCAACCAGGTTGAAACAATGTTTCTGTCAACTGATTTCTGAAAAGGTCACCTTTTGTTGGAATGAATGATAGCAACCACTTGTGTGCAGCTGTCCATGTACAATCTTCAGGGGGTCTGCTTTGGTATTACACCTTGTCGAACCAGCCACAGAAAGGTCCTTGAAATAAAGAACAGAAGAGGAAAAGTGGTCAGTATGTGGCTTGTGGGTCCGTTGGGGATATCATCAATCCTTCAGCTTTCAGCCGCCATACCTACAAACATGCAGATGCTAGCAATCAACAAAGTGTGACCATTGCAAGAAGTAAAACATTAGTAGTTGTGAAGAATCCCGTATCCCCATTCTAATGTTCTCTATCTTTAATGCAAAATTCATGCCTGTCATATTTTAAAACTGTTAGAAATTGGATCTCTGATTGGCTAAGGGTTGCGCCAAAGCCGGGCAGAGACCACCACTCTAGTCAGGGCAAGGGAGTTACACACCAAGATAACCCCTGCTCACCCCCTTGGTAGCTTGGTACGAGCAGTAAGGCTTATCCCGGAGGCAATGTGTAAAGTGTTTGCGCAACACACACACACAGCAGCAACACACTAGGCACACCACAAAAAGGAACTCCTCACAAGGTTATATATCAAAATAGCCTTGGTATTACCATAAAACACCTTAGATCATAATCACACATATACAGTGTGCCAACTGGCACTGGGCAGTATTTACAGGGGATTATCTACAAAGGACAGGGCCACGTGGGCCACTGTCAGAATCAGCACTTAGTAGAAATAGATGTAGAACATAGGATAATTGTAGCACAAAATAACTATTGTAGAACACCACCAGTAACCACTGGTAAAAGGTATGAACACACTATGCAAGACTAATCACCATAGGCATAGGTCAAGCAGTGAAACATAAACTGACTAGCATAAACTATACTAGGCAAAACAACCTCCTAATCATAAAAACGCAGTTAGAGGTATCACAGGCATAAAGGCATTGCACATTACACATAGGCAATTATCATCACAAACACAGTAGGCAATCACCTTGCGCAAGAATCCCAGAAGTTACCGACCCCAGGCCAACTGGCCTTCCATGAGGCTCAAATGCCCTCTGTCCAAATAGTCAGGGTGCGCTGTGCAGGCAGCAAAAGCAAAGGTGCGCAAGAGTTTGTCCTAAATTTGGCAGCTGACCACTAAGTGCTGGGCAGCTGTAGGAATGATCACGGGCACCAACGTGCCCCTTGAGCCCCTTTCTGGGACTCCCAAATGGACTGAAGGTGCTCGAATATCGCAGCTGCCTGTGCTCTCACAGGGCAGCTGAAAGTAGCAATTTTACTTCAGGCACCACTGTGCTTCGATGCCCGTCCCAGCCCAGGGTAGGCTCCCGCCTCTTTTTTTTTTACTTCTGCACCGGTCACGATGCGCCATGCGGGGCTCTCCCTTTCCTCATTGGAGCCCCCCTCTAGCCAGCACTGACTTCTGCGAACCCTCAGGCCCCACCCACAGTCAAGGCTTTGCAGGGTTCCGCTTCCGGGTCCCCGCGGGCAGCGCGGCGGCCCTTAGAACCTTTTAATGCTCCTTCTGGCCGCAGTACGGGGTAGGCTCCCGTTAATAAGCACCAAGTCCCTGGCAGGGTGGGCACCAGCTAGGGGTACTTAAGACAGAGCAACGTCCCTGGCGGGGTGGGCACCCGCTAGGGGTATGAAAAACACCACAGCTGTGGGGAAGGCACCCGCCTTCTCCACAATGCGGCAGGCAATGCGGAGTGGGCTCCCGTGCCGTGAATAAGGGAACTTGCGGGGGAATCTCCATGCCGGGGATTCCCCTTTCAAGAAGGCTTGCAGCTTCGTGCTGCAGATGAATGTGGACGTGCCGCTCCTCAGGAATAAAAAATGAAGCGCAACTCAGGCACTAAAGTCAAGCACTTCGCCAAGGAATAAAGATATATCGCTCCCCAGGTGCTGTAGTACACAGTTCCAGGGAAAGCCTTTCAGAAGGCAGGGGGGCAAAGGCTGGGCCCAGGGGCCAGATCACAGGGCCCTCCAGCAGGGAGGCAGACCCCAGTGGCGGTTCCTCCTGGTGCCCAGCATCAGCAGCAGGCCCCCCTCAAGTCAGGAACAAGAGAACATTTTACATGGGGTCACAGCCCCTTCTTATACACAAATTCCCTTTGTCTTAGGATGCAGGGCAGGGGAAAACCAGATGCAACTGGTTCTGAAGCACTTTGTTGTGCTCAGCCACTCTCCCTATTCACAGGATGGGCCAGGGACATCAGACGCACCACAGGGGGTACATCCAGCATTGTGGAGGGAAGGCCCAGCCCTATTCAGGTCCCAGGTGCAACTCCTCCCTCTCATCTACATGCAGATCTCCCCATTCACCACCGGGCAGACCTATCCTGACTCCTGGAGCCAGGCACACCAGCCAGCCCCTGTCACTCACAAGCCAGACAGTCAGGTCACATTCACTGCACACAGAAATGCCAACTTCTAAAAGTGGCTCTTCTACACTGGTCACATTAAATCTATGCACACCGTCGTGCAGCATTTAATGTGATGAGCTTGCACATTCCAAACTCGCCCCTGCACTCCTCTCACATCAGGAACTACGATGGAAACTCATCTCCCCCATGCATTCCTATGGGAGGGCAGGTCAATCTCACCACATGCACTCAGGCTGCGCTCACACTTTACACTGGGACACAGTGTTAAGGTGCGCAGAAGCCTAAAATAACTAACACCAGGTCACATTTAAAAGCAAAAAGTTTAGGGATGAAACTGCCAAAAGGGCCAAGTCCAACAATAACATTTAAAGCATACAATGAAAACATATACAGGGTATCTTGACTGCCCCAAGCAATCAGATTAAATTTACAGAGGGAGGTCAAAAAGCATCATATTGCGGTGTAGCTGCTGCACCTAAAAATATAAAAGCTCCCCCCTGATCAAATCCTTGGTACTCCAAGGCTACTGTCACAGTTTTCAAAGACTATTTTCCTTGATTGAGACATTCCACTGTGTGGTTTTTTCAAGTGCTCAGTTCATCATCATATCAGTGCATAGGAAGAATGTTGTAGCATTGTCATACTCTTGGGTGGACTTAGATACCCCTCTGCTATAATAAGCATGTGCTTCTTTCCAAATCTAAGATTCCCTGCCATCTTATTCAGGGAATCTACAGACTATTCATGCCCTGGTCACTTCCAAAGCTGCACGGGCTCCTGAAAGAGTCCACTGACCACGTCATGTGCAGTTCGAAGGGTTTGCTGGGTTAATGCAAGATGTCAGCATGTTGCAAGAGTAGAAGGCCATCTTGGGGGTGAATCTATTTCAATAGCATATAATGCCACACTCAGGTCTTTTGTTTGCTAAGTGCAACACCAGCCTATCTGTGGTTTAACACTTTACAGTTCCAAGTCGGGGTTCCAGCTCCTCCAGGCTCTAAATTCGAGGATCTTCATTGTTGGACCATGACATCATGCCTACAAAGATAAGAGGAAAGGAAATAACATTGACGTGGAAGCTTCTAAAGAAAGTCCAGTCATAATTCATATATGCACAACAACAACCAGACTCTGGCTTTAATAAGAAAGTAACAATTTAACAAGAGAATTAACTAAGACTAAATTAAGTTCTGGTCACCAACAAAAGATGATTTCAATTATAAAAATTAGGTCTTTAAACGTTATTAACAAATATGGCTTTGTCTTCACAATCTGTGATTCTACAGAGAGTATGGACTCCCAGAAACCCAGGTGCAAAATTCGACATCCACTCTGCCACCTAGAATTCAATCTGACATACCTTAGCACAAAAGCAGAGAGACACTAAAACACCCAGTGAGGTAGTAAGAGAAGCACCTAAACAAGGTCTAAACTGCTCTCGTACCAGATATAAATGACCACTAAGGAAGGCTGTAGCTAGGCCCTAGTGCAATGAGCTATGTGCTTAAAAGATAGGATTTACTACGGAGTTTGTGTCCCCTAGATGCACTCCTAGAGGAAAATTTGCCTAATTATACATCCACCCTGCCACCCAGACTTTAACTGACATACCTTAGTAAAAAATCACAGCGACACTAAAACACCCATACAGACTGTCACAGGAACACCTAAACATTTACTTACACTGGCAGGCAGAACAGATATATATCTAGCGTTAATTAAGCCAGTTGCACACACACCTAAATAACTGAATACTTATTAAAACACCCAGGAGGCAATCCATGCAGAACCTTAGAAAAATATTTATATAACCATAGATGTCACAAAGAGAGGCAGTCATTTACCAACAAACCTACATATACATGCAATTACAGTCCCAGATAGGAACTTAGACACTAATTCAAATATCTGCTAAAGAACGGACAGTTTCAATTCTACCATCCAGAGAAGTAGTCCTTGCATAATCTGTCATGCCTGCTACAGTTGAACCTATGTATAGAGTTTTACTGCTAGGCCAACCATCACATTTAAAAGTCCTAGAGTAGGCATAACTGGTCTTCTACCATGTGTAGCATACTACTGAGATAGGCTGAAGCTGAGTCTTAGAGCAGGGTGCTATGAGAGTAAAAGGTAACTCATGTATTATGAAGTTTTAGTGAGCTCTATGCACGTCTAGTGACTCATGAGTCAATTTATACATCCACCCTGCTACACAGACTTCAATCTAACTTACCTAAGTAGACAAGCAGACAGACACTAAAACACTCATACAGGCTGTCACAGAAGCACATATTTATTCACAAAGACAGGCAGAACTGTAATGTATTCAACGCTAATCGAGGTGGTTGCACACACATGTAAACAACCCAATACTCACTAACAGACCCAATAGGCATTCACTGCAATCCCTTGCAGACACATGTAGAGAAGTATACATGTTCAAAGAGAGACATTGAATTTCCAAGAAATGTACGGACACTTGCAATCACAGCCCCAGATAGCAACTGAGACAGTCATTCAGATAACTGCCGAAGAACTGACACTTTCAAATCTAACATGCAGAGAAGTACTAATTCCATCATGTCTAAAATCTCCTACACTTGACCTGTAATGCATGATTACTGCTAGGCCTACCTTAAACTTTAAATTCCTATTAAAGGTATAAACTGTTTTTTTAGCACATATAGCTCACCACGGAGGTGGGCTAAAATAGACCATAGGGCAGTCTGCTATGTGCTTAAAAGGTAACACATGTAGTCTCAGGTTTCAGTGATCTATATGCACTCCTAGAGACCCATGAGTCGTATTATACATCCACCCTGTTACCCAGACTGAATCTGACATACCTAAGTAAACATGCTGACAAACACTAAAACACCCATACAGACTGTGACAGAAGCAGCTAAACATGTATTCACACAGACACACAGTACTGATATGTATCTAACAGTAATGGAGACAGACACACACACTTAAACAACCCAATACTCACTAACATACCCAAGAGTCTAGTCAAGAATAACTTTATTTCAGTTCAAAGAACCATAAATGTTTTATAATATCAGTCTGTCAGTCAGTCAGTCAGAAACTTTATTTGGTCGTTACGACCATCAAAGTGCAAAGAAATACAGTACAATGAATTCGCCAATGCATACAATGTACTATTTTATTATACAGAAGAAGTTAGCTGACGGGTCAAGGTGTATCATTTCATATAAGCAATTGAGGTTAAAAACAGGATATGGTGAGAATACCAGAGGAAAAACCTCGCTCGCGAAGGGCCCCTAACATTACACCAAAGTGCAAGTGCATATAGTGCAAAGATACATTGTTAAGTGCTTGATATTAATACAATATGAGTGCAACGTTCGTGTTCCATTTAGATAGCTACATCAGTTAAAACAACAAGCCTAACAAATAAACAATAATTTATAAAAAAAAAACAATGTATTGGTAAAATAATCATCACATCATTAAAAAAAAAAAGCCTAAAAAAGAATATACCAGGAAGAAAACTCCCACAGGACAGAGCTCTTGGAAAGATGGGAGGAAGTACAAATTTGATTGAATGCAGATATACAATGTAGCATGCATTTTACAGATGTTTTTAGGGACACAACTTGTATTACTGGTCATTTTACTCCAACACAAATCAAACAATAACTCTGGTAACAAAGAAACAACAATATCTAAGAGAGCCATTGATCAGCAATGCCATAGTACCGGCAATGCCCAGATGATATTTTTAAAGTAGCCCTTGTACATAATTTGAATTGCCTAGCCATATTGTTGAATACTATTAGTGACATAAAACTTAATTAACGATTAAGAACTTAGCTATAATAAAAAATCCACATGGAAGTTGTCGATGCTAATTATCCCTTCTGCATTGCAAACCTCCTAATGAGCCACATTTCCCCCAATAATTTGTCTACCGCACATGCTATTAGTGTTCTTGGATCTATTTTTAGAATACGTAGAGCCTCTAGGTGGCAGCGGGTGCCCATCTGCCTACAGACAGAGGTTAACCATTTGGCTCTCAGAGATTTACAAAAGGGACATGCAAAAAAAACGCGCTTGATCGTCTCAGGGTCCCCTGGGCAACAGGAGCAGCAGCATGATGTAGACGCAGGTCCCCGCTGCCATGCCGCTGTGAAGGATTTCACAGGGAGGGTGCCAATCTGAACTGTATATTCAGCTTTCTGTCCCCCGGGGTGGCGATAACCTCCATATCCTGCTCATACATGCCTAGTAGCTTGAACTCAGGGAATTCAAATGTAAGGTGGCCACCTGTTGTGTGTGTAGCATCACTCTGCTTTACTCAATTCCAATATTGTATCTTAACCTAGTCCTTACTAGGCAATGTGGTGACCTCAGACTCATCCCACAGATTCACCAAGACCTATAGTGGAAAGTAATGAGCGGATGTTGCTATACCACCTAAGTTTTTTCAATCTATCTAACTTGAGGACTTCTTGAAGAGCGGATGCATAGTTGGTACCCATTTCTTACCTTAGCATAAGGAGCGGGGTGCTCTGGGGTAATAAACAGAGTGACTTCAGGAATTTGTTTTCTATACAAAGAAGACCCTCTAGATTATCCAACTCCTAGATTTCAGCCCTATACAGAGCTGAACCTACCACCTTTTGATCGTATATCAGAAGCGGAGCTGCTATCAGTCAGGTTTGTGAAGCGCTATGTTCCTTAATCAGTGCCCATGTGGTTTTCCTCTGCTGTCAAATTTGCTTGGAAATATGATTTTTCCAAGACATTTTCTCAGTGAGGGTTATGCCTGAATTCTCAAAAGTGTAAACTCTCTCCAGAGGACCCCCCCATCCCCCCAGCAACAATTTGCCCCTGAACGACTTATGGGGGTTCATCAGAATAAGCTTTATTTTGGAGGTGTTATCCTCCAGACCTCTCAGAACTACATGAGGCCACAAAATGATCAAGTAGCAACTGAAGGCCACTAGGGTCTTGGAAACCAGCAGCATATTATCCGCAAACAATAAAGTTGTTATTTTTTCTCCACCCATTGAGGGGGCATCGGCACGGACCTCTGCTAGATGTTTCACCACTCTATTAACCCTTTGCATGCGGCATGAATTTTTGCCCTGTGTGGGCGATTTGAATAGTGGGCGGGATTTCGACGGTCCTCGGCTGTCCTCCGTACATGCCCACTGTGACGCTTGACGGCCAGGGGCCGTCATGTGCATGCAAGGGGTTAATAAAGAGCAATAATAAAGTGGGAGCTAAGACGCAGCCCTTCCTTACCATTCTAGCAACCTTTATTGGGTCTGATACCTGCCCTTGATCCCCCCCAGCACACCCTTGCATAGTTACCCTCATGCAAACAAATTAGGTGTGCGAGGATATCAGATGGGAGCCCTAGGTCTTGTGAAGCATGCCATAGTTTGGGCATGGGGTTAAGTTCAAAGGCTGACTTTAAATCAATAAAGGCAGTATAAAGGCTGCCCTGCTCTAATGCCACTGTCTTCCAGGCCAGCAAGGTAAAGTGAAAAACCTGGTCAATGGTGCTGATTTTCCTCCTGAACCCCGCTTGGAAGTGGGATAGTATGCTGTTTTCCTCCATCCATACCAAAGGGGAAGATGGACGAGCTTTTGAGCAAATCAAACACTCACCCCCAGTCAACTGATCAGGGTTTAACCCATCATCATTCTTTAGCTCACTCCAACACCCCAGTTCAGACATGGCCATATGCAAATCAGTCTAACCCTGTGCCTCATGGGAACAGTCCAGCCCGAACTGCCAAGCCATGTCTTCCCTGGACCGGAAACAAGCATCCTGGGACCGGTTTCAGGCTAATCAACCATCATCAGCCAGGCTAGCTTGAATCCAGTGGCAAAGTGAGCAAGGGCCCACGTCTGGGCATACCCTGCCAACTTAGGGTGAACAAAGCGATACCAAAGGGGATGAAACTGGTCCCACGATGCTTGTTTCCGGTCTAAGGAAGACATGGCTTGGCTGCTTGGGCTGGACTGTTCCTATGAGGCACAGGGTCAGACTGATTTGCATATGGCCATGTCTGAACTGGGGTGGTGGAATGAGCTAAAGAATGATGATGGATTAAACCCAGATCAGTTGAGTGGGGTGAGTGTTTGATTTGCTCAAACGCTCCGTCCATCATCCCCTTTGGTATCGCTTTGTTCGCCTTAAGTTGGCAGGGTATGCCCAGACGTAGGTCCCTTGCTCACTTTGCCACTGGATTCAAGATAGCCTGGCTGATGAGGGCTATTAACCCAAAACCGGTCCCAGGATGCTTGTTTCTGCTCCAGGGAAGATATGGCTTGGCAGTTCGGGCTGGACTGTTCCCATCAGGCACAGGGTCAGACTGATTTGCATATGGCCTAGTCTGTACTGGGGTGGTGGAGTGAGCTAAAGAATGATGATGGATTAAACCTCGATCAGTTGACTGGGGGTAAGTGTTTGATTTGCTCAAGCGCCCCGTCCATCATCTCCTTTGGTATCGCTTTCCTTTATCCAATCAGTGATTTTGTTGAGAAGGGCATGGGAGAAAACCTTCTGTACACCATCGATTAGGCTCATAGGCCTATAGTTGGAGGACTGTGAGCAATCCCCTTTTTTGAAAACCGGGATAATCTCTACTCCCTTCCAAGATGGAGGAATCGGGCCCGGCTGCAATTCAATTTGCTAGTTTTTGGACATAGTTGGTCCAATTCACAATGTCGATGAGAAAAACATCTCCAGGTACTTCATTGGGAACTCAGGCTTTGTTTTTTAACTATGGAGTTAATGCTTTGCATTATATCTGCTATGGAGAATAGATCACTGCTGAACTGGGGACTAGTGTGTTCCTTATGGAACTTTCAGTATCTAACTCTCCGGGTCCCGTATAAAATGTGGAAAAGTGGTTGAACCAGGCAGCCTCTGTGATCTTATTAGTAGGTGGTTTAGTTTTCTCAGCATCACCCCTGGTAACTAGCAACCAGAACTGCTGAGAATCTTTCCTTTGGCAGGCATCTCAGATTTGTAGCCAGCGGATCTCAGCCCACTGCTTTTTTGCTTCTGCCTGCGCTGTCTAATAGGACCTCCTAGCCAATCTTATGTCAACTACATTATTTGCTTGGATGGCAACTGTCAATTCCAATCGACGCTTCCTACATTTTTGGTTCAACCTGGAAACTTAGGAGTTGTCTGGTGGTTTTTTGGAGTTAGACATCGGGAGAATAAAATGAGAGGCTATCTGGGTAAGGATCGAAGTATGACTGATCGTAGCCGCTGGGAGCTCATTCCGCTGTTCTAATATATCATGGAGTTTTACAAAATATATTTCATTTACAATTCATAAAGTTTCAGGAAATAAAAAGAAGAAGATTACATATTACCCCCTTATAAAAGACTGCAAGATTAACAATATCATTCCCTGGCAATCTTATGCACATGTCACTCATATTGCTTTCGAATAGCGCTAAAGCCCCTTATAAAATGTGCTATTGCTATAATTATGTCAGTGGAGGCCAGTGAGTAAAATTGTTAAAACCATCGCTATATGAACATGGGCGAGCGTTCCTCAACAATGGAAGCAGAAATTTAGTTCTCACTGACTAATATAATCTGCAAAAAAGTAGAAAATGCATCATGCTTTGCCTAGAAGAATTATCACTTGGGCAAGACATAAGCTTGCCTGTCTATCCTCCTTGACAAGGAAATGCTAACAGAAAGAGCACAGTGCAAAGTTGAAACCTGATGAGGTAGAATCTGATCTTGGGATTTGTAGAGAAAGAAAGAAAAAATTGTGGAGGGGCAGAAGGCAAGTGAAAAACTCCAGTATAACCTTGATGATGACAATTAACCATATTACCCCTAGTAAGGAACGCCTGTTTGATAATGGCCTTAGCATTTGGAGGAATTCTTTCACAGTATACAAAAAAGTATCCTAGACCTACCTCTAGGAACTTTTCCCTCAGGAAGTGGAGCCAGGGGATCTTTACACCATAATGCTTATCTAGACAATCCTTAATAATATCTCTTGAGAACTTTAAGTCCTCCAAGAGCCAGATCTGAGCCCATAAATACAATGGGGCACAGCCAATACGGTCCTCTATAAACTCTTGGCCCAATTCAGCATGGCAGAGAATGTGGGGGGACTTTTTGGTACCATCAGTAATCTTTTGATACATTTATTCTCTACTAGTTGGAGCTGTTGACTTCTATTATTCCCCATACACCCCGCCCCATATGTAGTGATAGGAAGGCAATTAGCTCTATAAAGAGTAAATAATTCTTTAACTGGTGTTTTCCCCAGCTTACACGCAAACCGAAATAACGCATCCACAGCCCTGTTTGTCTGCTGTGCTCTAATGGTTAAGAGAGGTTCCCATTTCATCTGAATATTAAATAGGTTGCCCAGGTACGAAAAGTTACTAACTTTTTCTATCTTCTTTACCTGGACAACACATATTTTCATTTTTGTGGTCTTTGGGCCACACATCATAATATATGATTTAATAAAATTAACTTTTAAATCAAGTGATGTCATAATATCGGTAAAAGCGTCAAGAGATTTCTGCTATCTCATAGCTGCCCTTACCAATAGCACTGTAGCATCTGCATATGAAATAAGGGGGATACATTTATTGCCAATTTTGTGGAAATCAAGCTCCTTTTTTATTTAAAAAAGCCTCCAGCTCATTTGTATGAATTCAAAATAAGAACAGGGCTTAAACATCCTTGGGGAACACCCTCCGTGATGATGATTGGGCATGTTTTTACCCCCTACTACCATACCTTAGGGTGACTAAAGTATTGGTATGAAGCCTATGAAGAAGAGGGTACTAGTTGTTTTTCAACGCCTATGTCTTCGATCATTACCCACAATTTGTCCAGATTAACAGTATCAAAAGCACTAGAGAAGTCGATGAAGGCCAAATACATGGAGCTCTTCATGATCCTCATGTGCTTACTGACAATTAGGGAAAAGTTGAAACATTGTTCGGTCGAGCCCAGACCCCTTCTAAAACCATATTGTGTGTTTGACTAGAGCTCCTCAGTGGAAGCCCACTCTTCTCAACATTCAAGAAGGACCCTGCCCAATGCCTTTGCTGTTGCACCGATCAATGATATGGGACTGTAACACACCAGATCACTTCTATTACCCTTTTTAAAAACAGGCACTTGCCTCTTTCAGTGACCCAGTCAGTGGAACAACAATAGCTGCTCCAAAACTCTTATTTGGTAATGGTGCCCGCAAGTTAGGTTTTCTCCTAAAAGCGTCAACAGGCGCATCTGGGCTGGGGGCTTTCAAACAAATGCCAGACGTGGGTCCCTTGCTTACCTCATCACTGGATTTAAGCTAGCCTGGATGACGAGAGGTGTTACCCCGAAATGGGCTCCAGGGTGCTTGTTTTCGGTCCAGGGAAGACCTGGCTTTGCAGTTCAGGCTGAACTTTCCCATGAGGAACAGGGTCAAGACTAATTTACTAATGGCTGGGTCTGATCTCGGATAGCAAAGTGAGGTAAAGAACGATGATGGATTCAACCCAGATCTGTGACTGAAAAGTTTCAGCGCTCCGCCCATCATCTCCTTGTGTTTGCTTTGTTTGCCTTAAGTTGACAGGGTATGCACAGGCGGAGGTCCCTTGCTCACGTTGTTATGTTATGTTATATTATTAGCACTTATGCGTACACAGCTACTCCAAGGAGTGTCCCAGCACATGCCTTGCGAGGTAGTTAAAAAGGCTCAAGGAGATTTATTTAAAAAGAAGTGTCTTCAATTTGTCCCTAAATGTACTCGGATCACGGACAGCATGAAGCGGCACCAGAATTTTTCTCAGGCCACAACCCCCAATCGTGACAGGGAGCTGTTGCTTGCCCTCTGTTTGAAGACCCTAGGAACTAATGCCATTAGCTTGTTAGAGGAATGAAGCTGCCTGGCCAAGGAGTAGAAATGAAATCTTGATCCTAAGTAGGCTGAACCATGGCCATAGAGGGCCCCAAATGTTTTACGTTCTCCTCTCCTATTTTCTGAGTTTCATTTTGGTTGGCTTTAGCATTCTGTGCACTTTACCGCTCATTCTTCTAAACATGGTGAAATTGGCTTACATCCGATTTTCACATTTAATTTAAGTATAAGTCCCTAGTGAAATGGTACTACATGAACCCAGGGCCTGTAAATTAAATGCTGCTAATGGGTCTACGGCACATATTGTGCCACCCAATTAAGTAGCCTTGTAAAACAAGTCTCAGCACAGCACTTTCAGCCTGTCTGTAGTTTTAAACTACTATTTTGACCTGGCAAAATGGAACGTTTGTCAGGCCTAAACCATCATTTTAAACATATAAGTCATTCCTAGGGTAGGCCCTAAACAGCCCATAGTGCAGGGTGAAGCGTGTTTAAAGAATTCGACATGTCTTTAGGTTGTACATGTCCTGGTAGAAATAAACTCTAATGCTCATTTTTCACTACTGCGAGGGCTACCGATCACATAGTATAACATTGGGTTACTTTATTCAATTTAAAAGGTGATAACTTTTGCTTGGGAAAAGGTAGAAATGTCAATGTTTGGTCTCAAAAGAATTGTAATCTCAAATCCTCTTTAATGACGTCGAATTTTAGGTCACAAGTCTGTAAATTCCACTTTTCCCATGGGGAGAAGGGTCAAGACCCATTTGCATATGGCTGGGTCCAAACTTGTGTGGTGTGGTGAACAAAAATGATTGATTAAACCCAGATGTGAGACTGGGGGTGAATGTTTGGTTTGTTCAGCCTTCTGTCCATCATATGCTCTTTTTGCTTGTGTAACACAAAGTGGGAAGGTTATGCGCAGATGTGGGCCCCTTCCTCACTGTGCCATTGGATTCAAGCTAGCCTGGCTGATGAGAGGGGATACCCTGAAACTAGTCCCAGGATCCTTGTTCCTAGTCCAGGGAGGACCTGGCCAGGCTTTTCGGGATGGACTGTTTCCATGAGGAGCAGGGTCAAGACTGATTCGCATATGGCTGGGTCAAAACTAGTGTGGCATGGTAAGCATAAAAACGATGGATCAAACCCAGGTTGGTGACTGGAGGTGAATGTTGGATTTGTTCAGCATTCCATCCATCATTTGCTATTTTTACTTTTAGAAAATGTGCATTTTCTTGTCTTACCATTTGGGGCCTGCAGTCTATGTTGTGGGTCACATGACTAGGTGTGTTCCTTCCAGACAGCACCACAAAAGGGGACATGGTGTTTGTAGGGTGGGCCTTTCTTACAGTATGAGTGGGGGGAGCACTTTAATGCGGGCTGCTTCCTGCACTCACAACATTTTCACACTACCCCTTTGTAAATGTAAATGTAAATTCCAAAACTGGATGTGTGAGAAAGGCTAGAGGCTTCTCACACTTCAAAGCTTGCACCAGCTGTAAATATTTATCCCTGAGACCCAATCTTACACATTGCATTTCTGGACCTATGGACTCTGCAAGAAGGAAGCTTAGCTGCCTGAGGATTGCTCTGCTGATTGAAGATTGCCCTACTGCCTGAGGTCTGCCTTGCTGCTTGAACCCAGGATTATCAGAGTGACTCCACACAATTTCTGGGCATTGCCAATGTCAGATTTGTGGCTTCATCGTCCTGATGCAGCACGACGCACCTCGGTGCCAGTATTGTATTATTGATTGTGTTGTGAGAATTACTCCTGCTGTTGAGAATTGGGAAGTGCAAGCATCGTAGAGTGGCGTACCAGTGACTCCAGTTGCCACGTCTTTGCTCCGACCGCCGGCTGCAGCGAGTGAGCGGGAGGACGCCGAGGACGAGGAGGTGCTGCGGCCGCGGTTGAGTTTACGGCCTCACGGCTCTCCGCGGATTTTGGCTTCCTCGCTGGGAGTACTGTCTGGCTGCATGGCGGCTGAGCATTGGGTCTCGGCTCGGCTCCCCACTGGTGCTCAGCCTGATGGTCTCTGAGCTACCGCCGCCTCGTCTGTGACCTACGGCCCCAGTGAACTTCAGCGACCTTCAGGGACCATTCAGCAACCTTTTGCGGAGGAATTGCGGCAAGAACGGCGAGCAAGAGAGCGTACAACAGGGACAAGGACTAGGACAAGGAAAAGTGGGTGAGATCTGTACCCCTGCTCCCTGCTCCCAGCTCCTGGCTCCCGGCTCCTGGCTCCAGCACGCTGGGAGCTTCTCAACTCTAATTCACTGCTCCTAGCAACTGCCAGATCTTGCCTCACACGGGGCTTGGGCGAGTGGGGCCAGGCTCGCCTCTCACCCCCCCGGAGTGCCCCTGAGCACCCCGGAGTGAATCTATGACATAATATCGACAGACAGAATATCTACATACAAAAATATCGACACAAAAATATCAAAGTCAAAAATATCGGAGTTATATCTTCATAAAGGTAAGTACAAAAATATCAAAAATGTAATATCGCAGTACAAAAATATCGAAATTAAAAATATCGTTTTTTAAATGTATTAATAATAATGTAAAATTATTTTTAAAATACATATAATTTTACAAATATTAAATATAAACATTAAAACATATTTAAAAAATTATAACTAATACATATACTTTTAAAATAAATTAAAAACTGTACATATAAATTAATATATATACGTACTCCACATATTGCAACAGTAGGAAAATCGGTGGATAGCGTAGGGGTAAAAATTACTATTCCCACTCCAGAGGGTGCAACAGTAGGGAAAGCATTGGATAGCGTAGGGGTTTAAATGACTATTCCCACTCCAGAGGTTGCAACAGTAGGGAAAGCGTTGGATAGCGTAGGGGTAAAAATTACTATTCCCACTCCAGAGGATGCAACAGTAGGGAAAGCGTTGGATAGCGTAGGGGTTTAAATTACTATACCCACTGCAGAGGTTGCAACAGTAGGGAAAGCGTTGGATAGCGTAGGGGTAAAAATTACTATTCCCACTCCAGGGGGTGCAACAGTAGGGAAAGCGTTGGATAGCGTAGGGGTAAACATTACTATTCCCACTCCAGAGGGTGCAACAATAGGGAAAGCGTTGGATAGCATAGGGGTAAAAATTACTATTCCCACTCCAGGGAGTGCAACAGTAGGGAAAGCGTTGGATAGCGTAGGGGTAAAAATTACTATTCCCACTCCAGAGGGTGCAACAGTAGGGAAAGTGTTGGATAGCGTAGGGGTAAAAATTACTATTCCCACTCCAGAGGGTGCAACAGTAGGGAAAGCGTTGGATAGCGTAGGGGTAAAAATTACTATTCCCACTCCAGAGGTTGCAACAGTAGGGAAAGCGTTGGATAGCGTAGGGGTTTAAATAACTTTTCCTACTCCAGAGGGTGCAACAGTAGGGAAAGCGTTGGATAGCGTAGAGTAAAAATTACTATTCCCACTCCAGATGGTGCAACAGTAGGGAAAGCGTTGGATAGCGTAGGGGTAAAAATTACTATTCCCACTCCAGAGGGTGCAACAGTAGGGAAAGCATTGGATAGCGTAGGGGTAAAAATTACTATTCCCACTCCAGAAAGTGCAACAGTAGGGAAAGCGTTGGATAGCGTAGGGGTAAAAATGACTATTCCCACTCCAGAGGGTGCAACAGTAGTGAAAGCGTTGGATTGCGTAGGGGTAAAAATTACTATTCCCACTCCAGAGGATGCTACAGTAGGGAAAGCGTTGGATAGCGTAGGGATTTAAATAACTATTCCTACTCCAGAGGGTGCAACAGTAGGTAAAGCGTTGGATAGCATAGGGGTAAAAATTACTATTTCCACTCCAGAGAGTGCAACAGTAGGGAAAGCCTTGGATAGCGTAGGGGTAAAAATTACTATTCCCACTCCAGAGAGTGCAACAGTAGGGAAAGCTTTGGATAGCGTAGGGGTAAAAATTACTATTCCCACTCCAGAGGCTGCAACAGTAGGGAAAGCTTTGGATAGCATGGGGGTAAAAATTACTTCCCACACTACTCCCCCTTTAACAAACAACACACTAAACATACAAATAAACACAATTAATATAAATTTCTATTAATCAATTAATAACAATTAATATTACTAAATTGATGTAATTATAAGTAAACTAATGAACACATATTAATTACTAATTAATTAGGATTAAATACCAACAAATAATTACAATCTCTAATTATTTACATTTAATTATATCACACCCTATCACCCTATAAACACACAACCCACTACACATAAATAAATCACATCATTTAATCACTTAATAATTATTAATTACCAATTAATTATTAATTCACAATAACAAAAACATTAAATATATTGGCACATTAACTCTAATTAATTTAATTAAATATTTAATATGATTTAATTACCAATAATTATGAATTAACAATAACAAAAACATTAAATATATTAGCACATTAACTCTAATTAATTAAATTAAATAAATAAATTAATTAATAATGAATATTATTTAATTACCAATTAATTATTAATTAACAATAACAAAAACGTATATATATTAGCACATTATCTCCAATTAGGTTAATTTACTAATTAATATTATTTAATTACCAATTAATTAATTAACAATAACAACAATGTATATATATTAAACTATTAACTCTAATTAATGTAATTAACTAATTAATATTAATTAATTACCAATTCATTAATAATTAAAAATATTTACAAAAATATATTAATTAATTAATTATTATTAAATTACTTCCCACGCAATTCCCCTATAAACCCACAACCCGCTCTGATACTAAAACGCAAAATGCAAACAAATATACTAATTTTCAAACATACATTACAAAACATATTTAACAAACATATAAACAACATAATACAATACATAACAATAAACAAAATTTTGATATTATTAAATTTCGATATTTGTAACATACATACCTTAAAAAAACGATATTCTGTCTGTCGATATTTTGGACATCGATATTCTATACCATCGAAATTAAAACATCGATATTATTGTATATCGATATTTTAATTTCGATATTTTGTCTCACTACCCCCCGGAGTGCCTCTGAGCGCCCTGATCTGCTGCTCCTGCTCCTGCTGTGCGCCGCTGGAGAGCCGGAGAGCAGGAGAGCGGGAGAGCGGCACAACTGTTTGGGCAGGTAGGGTTGTGGACTGTGGGCCGCGGGGTGGGGCAGCAACCCCAGGTAATAGGGTGCCGCAGTGGGCAGGCAACAGTGTGCGGCAGAGAGGAGGGACCAGCCAACCCAGCAGTGGAAGTGGAGGGAAACGCACTGCTTGCTGGGGTGGACCCGCGCAGTGGTCAGCCGCTGTTTTCGATCGCCGGCAGGTCAACGCTGTACTTGCTCTCTCTACCTACCCCCCTCAGTGAAGACAAACATTGCTGCTGTTGAGCTGAAGATCTGCTCACGTGCTTTTCTATTTATCTCCCTCGCAAGCTTGTTGGGCTAGAGACTGCAGGTGTGGAGTGAATCAGAGTGAATTAGAGTGGTCTTCAGAACACGGTGTGCTGAATCCTGACAAGAAAATAAAAATTAAACCAAAAGAAAAAGCCCTTAAAGCAGGAATTAACAACCATACCCTAGCCACCTGCCCTCAAAGGATTACATCAGGCAGGGTCAGGCGGACACCGAAGCAGCCTCAAAAAACCCTAAAGGCGAAGAAACCCCCTAATGTCGATCAGGGGAACTCAAAACAAAACGGTATATAACAACCCTACGTGAACAAAAAAAGGAACACCAACAGCTCTACTAAGTCCACTAATCTTCACAATCGCAACTATGAACAAGAACAAAAAGCAGGACGGGGGAGAGAATCTAGGGATAAACAAGGCTTTCTTTTTCTTGAAATACCCAGGAGCCATCCTCCTCACGACCCCACGAGCCTTGCCAGGCCTGCCCGCTCCTTTAACTCCAGAGAAGGCAGTCTTCAATAAAGGTCTAATAACTACATTAAGTGCATCAACCCCCCAGCCATCCCGGGCAAACCAAATTACTTCAATCCGCCAAATTCCACACCAGGACGAAACAACAGCAATTAACCAACTGCAGAAGGAAACTGGCGAGTAATTCCATTGGGGAGCCACTCCCTGCAAATGCGGAGCACAGGAGAAATCTCTACACTGGGCCAGGGTAAAACCCAGGCTACAGGAGCAACAATCCAGGTTGCCTTAGACAGTAAGAGGATGAAGGAAGAACAGATGCATGGAGGAAGATCAGAACTTAACGCAACACCTACTACAGCATTAACTTTCTTCACAAAATTCTCAAAATCCATATCACGAGCCCCCTAACAAAGCCACTAATACATGAATCACTTGCCAAGGAGACATGAAGCACAGATACACAGGGAGAAAAAGACAAGTTTAATGGAATCAAACAACCAGAATGTCTCCGAAACTTCATGGCTGAAGCTCATAAGCTCTACATCAAGTCCAATAGCAAACAAAGAATTGCTACAAGACACAAGCAAAATTAAATCTAAGGGAAAAAAACCTACGGCAAAATAACCGCTCAGATTGAACAATGAATGGCATCTCATCCAGCCGAGGAGCCAGGAAAAAACACCGTAAAAAGCAGAGCAGGAATAACCTCAACCCCAATTTCTAGCAGCACCTCGCTTCACCAAGAATGTGCTGACTTCTTATCCTACCAAAAGTTCGAACATAGCGCCAGGGCAACCCATCCGGGGCTGCTTCTTTCAGTAATAGAAACCCTTCAGTCATCAGCAAAGGCACTAAACTGGCAATCCGATAAAAAGGGATAGATCTAATGAATACCATAGCTCATCATATTGCGGGGATTGATACTAAACTGGACAATAATTTGATAACAACAGCCCAATCAAAGTACACACTGGATCAAAGCCCCTGTTCCTGTGGCCCAATCATAGACAAACTGAGCCTCCTTCCAAATCTCATAGAACAAATATTGTCTCTCAAAGAAACAGGCTCGCTTTCCTCCAAAGTTAAATCAGCCGACAACAACACACATTGTTCTCCCTTCAAAAAAGTAGATAAAGAAATGCATAAAGGGAAGAATTTGGGAAAAGCAAGTCAGATGTCAAACACATTAGTTCCAAACAACCAAACTACACTAACTAGACGTAAAAAAAAACGGGAAAGGAAAGCAAGGAACAAACAAACAACAGGGAACACGGAGGAAGGGGTGAGAATGTTCTCCATATTCACTACAGCTAAACGAAAGGGTCACACATTAAATATGACAAGACTATCTGAAGATCTGATGGACCTATCACTCAAGTCACCAAAAAACCTCTTTTACCAAAAAAAGGAAGGCAGTACCTACTTTCAGTGGAAAAAAACACCTTTCTACGCGCAACGCAGCAGAGCCCACAGGTGACATAAGTGACAGAGACGTAAGCCCGAGGTCGAGCGCGGGCCACGCCACACAGACAGACGGCGTTGCGGCAAAAAGTACCCGCAAAGGTAACACGAGCCCCCTCCAAATAAGTGGACTCACAGGGCTCCCATGCAACTCGGAGACAAGTGCACAACACAAAAAGGTAGGGCTAAATAAAAACTGTATATCAACCAGGCCTAAATTCAACGTTAATCTGGAAAAGTGGCCCGAAGGGAATACACGTCCCACACACGGCAAAGACGAATCAAACCCCGGACAAAGCAAGATACAAGGTATGGCACGAGGGACCAATGAGCAAGTCCAGCTTGAAAATGTAAGTAACAACCAAGAAGAATTATCTAAAACCGCTAAAGGCATCAAAAATCTGAAACTCCCGGTAGGGGTAAAAAAGATCTTACTACACCATGGAGGCCGAAAAGTAAATATAAATAATAAGGAGGAAGCCAGCCCTGAGGGAGGGGCAGAGGCGGACTGTACCAGAGCCTCCCCGACTAACTTTGACACAAATGGGGGACTGGGGAAAGAGATTAATCAGCCCAAATGTCCACTGACATCCCAACATGCCGAATCAAGTGACAAACAGGCAAGCAGTACGCACGTAACACAAATATCCACCTCGATCGGGCCTCATAATGGAATCAGAACGGATTGCAGACCTGAACCTGGAAAAGGTGCCGGGAATTGGATTAGTAAGGACGACCAACATCTTAAACAGCTGCTTTTTACACCAGAATATGAAACACAGGGGGCGCATTACATTCCCAACAGGGGCAATACATTTAAAATCTACTCCAACATTCAAGGGCTACACCACCTAACCACAGCGTATCTACTTTCAATCGAATTTCGTAAGCAAGAAAAGAACAACACACTGGAACAAACGCTTACATCTTGACGAACCGAGGAGATTACACAGTTAATATTGTCCTCAAGAAAAATATTTGATACATGGGGTATAAGGCTCTCAAGTCCAGCAAAACCACGCTATCCAGGCCCATTCGAGGAACCATTGGCGACGAAGGGCAAAATGAAACATACACTAAACAAAAAAGAGCAGGCTCACTCAGTACTACGGAACGCAAGAGGGAATAGTCCACCACCGGCAAAACATCCGTTGACGAACTTAGGAAAACAAGCAAATACCAAAGATGACGTGGATTACTGGCGCTGGCTATCTGGAACACTGAACAAAGAGAAAGACAACTGACCATGCCAAAAACCATCAAAGGATAAGAGTCAAGACACCTTCCATCTACTATCATGGAACATAGCCGGTGCCAGGAAATGGCTGGAAGATGGTTTGCCCCTCTACAATTGGGCATCATGTGACATTATCGCCCTTCAAGAAACATGGGCATTAGAGGGGCTACCACTCGTTGGATATACACACTTTAGCACTCCAGCAGGAAAAAACAGTAAATATGGTGGCCCAAAAGGGGGGCTATCAGTCTACATTTCAACGGACATCAACATCAGATCAGAGCAAATAGCCCCGCACGGGCCAAGCATGCAATTAATAAAACTGTCACTTCCTGGCCGAGCTAGTGAACTCCTATGTACCTCTCTATGTGAAATAGAAACAAGTCCAGTTAAATCAGCTAGTAACTATAATTAGTGATATTCGAAATAACAACCCCACCTGGGAAGTCATCTTAACAGATGACTTCAACTCAAATCTAATTCACACACCAGATGAGGATGAAAAGCTTGCTGCAGATAATGAATTCTGGAACGTGACACCACAAAATCATCCTAAAACAGAGCGCCATGACCCAGCTGGTCAACAACTGGAAACAACCCTGGAATATCTTGGCCTACGGTTCCTTAACCGGAGAACTCCAGGTGATAATCCGCCACAGCATACCCATCTAGGAGGCTCGACCACATCAAGACTCGACTATACAGCTTTCTCACTTCCATTACTGCCTTTGTTCAGCAACTTTCAATTGAATTTACATCAAAAAGTGACCATTCATACCAGCATATCTATTTCAACTTAAAACGTACCAAACATCGCAAAACTAAGATATTCATAGAAAGTTCCTCTTCTACTAACCTGAAACGGTTGAATGGGATAACCGCCCACATTAAAGATCTTCAGGTAAAAGTTCAGAGAATAGAAATGGGAAGTGAGACAACTATAGGTAACCAGATACAAAAATGGGAGAGCTTCACGGAAGAGTTAACAACAATTATGCCCACCTCCCAGACAAAAATACGGGCCTCAAATCATAGTATCCCACTTCCATAAAATTTGATAAAGCTCAAAATAGAAATAAGGAGAAATACAAGAGCATTAAAAAAGACAACTACATCATCAAAAGACTGGGCCCAAAGACAGAATCTCAAGAAAAAGTATCAAAAGGTAATGTGGGAATACAAAAGCTCTCTGAAGGATGACTTCTGGGCAAAATTACTCTGCACGGCAAAGAACACCAACTCAAGTGCATTCTGGAGAATCATCAATGGTTCAAACCATCCTGCAAATCCAACAACATCAAATGTCCAAGAAGCGGACTAGGTTGCATAATTAATATAGAGCTTCTCGGATGTAACACAAGATCTGCCCAATACATGCTCAGAACAACAAAATAACAACAAAAAGGCCACACAAAGAATAATGAGCTCCATAACCAGTGGCGAACATGTAACTTTCTGTACAAATGTAGTATACCCGAAGGAAGAACGCAGTGCAACTCAACCATCAGATGCGGGTCAACAGTCATCAATGTCCCATCGAGAAGATGCACAATCATTGGAGAGCAATGAGACAGAAGACACACTCGGACTCCCAGGTTTCCGTGAGGAAGACATAAGAAGAATACTAAGGAAGAGCCACGGCAGTGGAGCATCCCCCCAATAGTTTTTAAAGCTGACCCGGACTTCTGGAGTGGAAGTTTTAAAAAACTATTCGATGAGGTAGAAAGTGAAAACCAAATTCCATCAAGCTGGTAAGGCTCAATAATTTCACCTATCTTAAAAGGAGGAGACAGAATATCTCCAGCAAATTATAGACTGATCGCTCTCCTGGATGTGGATGCAAAGTATTATGCATCATTACTCCTTGAAGATCTGATCAGCTGGTCTAATGGCACAAAGAGAATCCCGCCAAATCAAACAGGCTTCAGGAAGGGGAGCGGGACAATGACAAAAATCTTATCACTCTCAGCGCTAAACGACAAATACTTACGAAAGAAACAGGAGCTGCATCTCTGTTTCATTGACCTGAAGGCGGCCTTTGACAGCGTAGATCGCAATATCTTATGGAGGAAACTGCGCAGTTGGAATATTCCGGAAAAAACACTTGTCGCAGGGATTCCGTTCTCCTACAGAACTGTGCATAGAGACTTGGAACCTCAGTGAGTTAGAGGTGCCAAAACTCACCTTAGTACCCAAATTCCCCTACCAGACTAGCTACAGTGTCTCATTGGTCATTACAAACTCCCAATGCTTAGACAAACCAGAACATGGACTTAGAATACCTCAGGTAAAGTGGAACACATGAACACTCTTTCGTTATACAATCAGTTCAATCCAGAACAAGGAGTAAAAGAGGACGCGTGCACATTTGAAATGTTTATTTACTAATGCAGTGTTCTCAAACGCAGTACCTTAGCTAATACAAGCAAACATATTATAAGAAACAAAGTAATCAGCATAGTTACTAGTCCATAGAATACGAAAGGTGAAAGCATATTAAAATGTTAAAATGAATAGGGTTAAACAACACCTAATTCTCACCCTACCTAGCTAGCATATTATATTATATCTAAGAATGTCTCTTTGGGTTTTAGCAGGGCGGCCCCATACCTCAGATCTTAGTGGTAAGAGATCACATCATCTTCCACCAGCTCTCTGCATGCGAAACACCATCAAGTGTGTGTGTATGCTCTGTGCAAAGCAATATAAAACGTCCCTAAAGCCTGAATTTGGCCGCAGCTGCATGTCTGTTATGTATAGGAAGGTGCCAAGATCAGACCTCACAACAACTGTGTCGAGATATCCGTGAAGGCTTCAGCACTCACTGTATACACACGGCTCACTAAGCAAAGCTGATATCAGAGTAACAACATATTATTCATGTGTGAATCAAAACACTCTACTAGGCTCAAAGTTACAATAACAGTTATGTGTCGTGTGCAGAAGCAGCAGAAAGGTAAAATGGCGTTTAAACTCCTAATAAACTCATGTTAACTTAACACAGCATATAGGCAAAGCATAACTATATGACACCCCCCCCCCATGATCCGAGCACGGATAAGAAAAGATAAGATAAGATGAGGGGCTCATTTTTGAAATGCAGAGTTCAAGAACGAAAGTCAGTTCAAATTTGAGAAAGTGAGAAAAAAATATTTTCCGTCACCCAAAAAACCAAAATCACACCCTCATGACAATTTAGCATTGAATTTGATCAAAGTCAATAGTCGGGTACATGAAAAGTTATCCATAATTTTGATTGGTCTCAGCCCAGGACTGAATATGCAAAATAAGCAGCAACAGCTTCCAAAAGGAAGTCACTGTTATCATCCGAAAATAATTCAGCCTTCCAATGAAATAGCGGGAACGAACATTCCAGTTCTTCAATTACCGGAGCCTCTAGCACCATCAGAGAACAACTCGGTGGGTTTTCAATGAAGCTGTGTGCCAAGATATCTTGCGCCGCTGCGAATATATTCCAACGACCCAGTACTCCATGCATCGCTGCCAAGGCCATAATCCCTCCGTCAGAACAAAGCAATTCATTAGCAACTAAGGGACTCATGAGATGATTAAAATCCACGTCAGGAGACACCATCTTGCAGAGACACAAATTCAGGGCCCAGTCGAAATCGCAGCTCAGGCAATGAAAGACAGGCTGGACACATGTAAAATAGGAAAATCAAAATGATAATCCATATGCTGCACTTAAGGTGGCTAGCTGTGGTGTGGGTGCTGGTCAGGCGCCAGTACCGGCGTGCGCTCTACTGCGCAGGTGCCAGCGAGGGACAGCTATTTAAAGCTCCTCCCCTAGCGCAGCGGGATCGCGCAGCGGGGGCGCCCTCGCTTAGCCGGAGTCGTGCCAGAGTCCTGCCCGTCTGCGCCCGTCCGCGCTAAGGACGCGCGGGGCGCAGCAGGCCTCTCTTTCTTCGGCCAGGCCCTTCCATTGGCTTAGTGATGCCTACCTATTCTAGAGAGACCCTCTGGGCTATTGGGCGGACCATTCCGAAATGTCATCTGGCATCAATTCATCCTCTATGCGGCCCCTACCATTGCGCCTGCAAGAGATGGGTGCTGGACTCCCCTGTGCCCGTTCGCCAGAGGGATGATACTTCTGCCCCCCCGGAGTCAATGCTCCACGCGTACGCTACGGGTGTGGAGTCTAAATACCAGGTCCTTGGTGAAGCACCATCAAGCCATTTATGACCTTATTAGGGACGAGTCCCCCGATATATTTGCCATCACGGAAACGTGGCTTCAGGAGGCGGATGCAGCCATTGTCAATCTGGCCTGTCCACCTGAGTATTCCATCTATACTCTTAACCGGCCTACGAGAGGTGGCGGCATCGCCCTTATAGTTAGGTCCTGTTTCACCTGTAATTGGAATGGTCTTACCATCGCTGGCTGTGAAAGTGCCTCTTTTAAGATCTCAATCAGCCCCCAGTTTTCGTTCTCTGGGATGGTTGTCTATCGACCTCCGGGTAGCGATGTGAAGTTCAGAGAAGTTTTCCCAGACGCTGTTAGCGCGTTGGCTATGGGCTGCGCCAACTTTTCCATCCTGGGAGATCGGAATCTTCACTTCCATAACCATAACATCTCGGCCGTTAGCAGCATCTTAGCTGACCTAGAGGCCCTTCAGCTAATTCAACGGGTATCACAGCCCACTCATGTAGGGGGTCACATCCTGGATCCCTTCTTTACGAATCTAGCTGAGGCTAACATCTTGACTATCTCCCCATTAGGGTGGACGGATCACTTTCTTGTGTCCATTCGGTATCCTCTGCCTGAAACCCCGTCTGTTCCACCTGCCAGACTGGTGCCCAGGCGGCACTGGAACAAACTCAGGCTGGAGGATCTGCACCGTATTCTGGCGGAGGAGCCGTTAGGCCCTCTAGATAATGTGGAAATGGGCTATGACCAGTTCTGCCGGTGGATTACCAGGGCGCTTGACTCTCTGATTCCCATTACCTTGAGCAAGTTGAGCTCTAGAGAGTCGAGTCCCTGGTATGATGGTGCCTTATGCGCTTTGAAGGGTACTTGCAGACGGGCGGAAAGAGCATGGCGGAAGGCCTATGAGATCGATAAGAAGGCTGCATACCTGGCCTCCGTTAAGCTCTATCATCGAGCTATCTGTCGAGCTTGTGCAGCGTTCTATTACTTGGAATTCCGCAACAGCCCGAACCCGTCCAAAACCATCTTTAAAGTACTTAAAGACCTCTTGGCGAAACGGACCTCTTCTTCGGCAGTCTGTACCACTTCCCATTGCGAGGCCCTGGCATCTTTTTTTCTAGAGAAGGTCCAGGCTATTTACCAGACCTTCCCTAGCATTGGGCCAGCACCGGGAGCTCTTGATTGCATTCAAGACCTTACCATCATGCGTTCTCTTCCCCCACTATCATCTGAGGGGTTTAACAAATTGGCCCAGCAAATTAAATCAGGTTCTCCTTCGGATCCCTTAAGACCTGTCCTTTTCAGAGACCAGTCTTTCTTGGGACGCTCTACGGTGTGTTCCCTGATCAACCTTTCGCTGGCTTCGGGCCTAGTCCCAACCAAATGGAAGCAGGCGGTGGTCTCTCCGATCCTGAAGAAACCTTCGTTGGACCCATTAAACCTGAGAACTACCGCCCTATTTCATTGCTTCCTCGGCCGGCGAAGGTTGCGGAGGCTCACGTTAACTTGGCCCTTTCTGAGCATCTCACTCGGGCCAAGGTCCTGGACCCCACGCAGAATGGTTTCCGTGCTGGTCACAGCACGGAAACAGCCCTCCTCGCCATGGTGGAGCACTTGCGTATGGTGTTGGATAACGGTCAGACGGCGGTGCTTGTACTTTTAGATCTCAGCGCCGCCTTTGACACTGTCTCTCACCGCATTTTGCTACACCGCCTAGAGGAGATTGGCATTGGTGGGCTTGCTCTGCAGTGGTTCCGCTCCTTTCTCGACAATCGCTCCTTTTGCGTGGCCATCCCTCCTCATCAGTCCACATTTCATCCTCTGGCCATGGGGGTTCCTCAGGGATCCTCGCTGAGTCCCACGTTATTTAATCTATACGTGAGACCGCTGGCTGAGGTCCTTAAGCAGTGGGGCATGACTATGGTCTCATATGCCGACGATACTCAGCTAGCGGTTACTATCAGCGGGGATGCGGAACGGGATGCCCCTAGGTTTCAGAGTGGACTGAGGGCAGTGGCCAGTTGGATGACGGCCAACTGTCTCCAACTCAACGCAAAGAAAACTGAAATCATGATTGTTGGTAAGAGAGCGGAGCTTTGGGGGGACAGGTGGTGGCCTCCTGAATTGGGGCCACTTCCAACTCCGGTCGCGGAAGTGAGAAACCTGGGAGTTTGGCTGGACCCCTCCCTTAATTTTGCTGGCCACACAAAGAGAACTGCGGCCTGCTGTTTTGGTGTCCTTCGGGGACTAAGATCTGTCCTCAAATTTTTTGATGCCCCGACCAGGCAGCTGGTGATTCAGGCGACGGTGTTGTCCCAGCTTGACTATGCCAGTTCCCTCCTGGTCGGGGCCAATCAGGCTGATATCACCCGCCTGCAGCGCGTCCAAAATGCTGCAGCCAGAGCGATAGTTGGCTTGCCCAGGTTTTGCCCCGTCTCTAACACTCTACGCTCCTTGCATTGGCTGCCGGTCAAGATGAGAATTCACTTTAAGGTGTTATGTCTGGCCTTTAAAATCTTGAAAGGCTCTGCCCCCCAGATTCTCACTAACCTTTTGTTTTCCTATGTCCCGTCACGTTCTCTCAGATCCACCGGCCAGGCTCTCGCCGTGGTTCCCCGGTTCAAACTTTGCCGTGCCGGGGGTCGTTCTTTTCGAGTGAGGGCAGCGGCCATCTGGAACTCTTTACCGGTTGAGGTCCGCCTGCTGGAGGACCTTATGTTGTTTCGTAAAGCCATAAAAACTCTTCTGTTTTACATTTTTCTCCCTCCAGTTATCCCCCCTGCGGTTTTGCTTTTAGTGTTGCTGTGCTCTATCTTGTTCTGCGCCGGGACGCTCCTTTGCTGGAGCAGCTGCGCGCATCATAAATGTCCTTAGCATAGCATAGCGGCAGTGTGCCATAGTAATCAAGCATCCTGTTGCGAAACAGCGGCAGCAATGACAGTTCATTTTGGAACACACAATGTGCATCCATTTTTAACGAAACAAAATAGCACCAGAACGCCCGCAGCCAGCGCTAGTAAAACAGGAAATCCACCAAAGAGGCTGGAAAAAATTGAATGGAAGAAAGCAGGAATGACTCCAAATATCTTTTCAAAAGAAGTCACAAGACCACTGCTAACTACTTTAAAAAATGCGCCAGCCCCAAAGTGGAGGATGCGTTAAATATTGTGAATCAGCTCACTGAAATATAACGGTAGGTCAGTATTTAATAAAGCTTGCACCTCTGTGCGGGTGTTAGCTACGTGAAGGACAAATGTTTCACGAGCCGAAGTCAGGGCAACGTCTTTGTGTGACAATAGGGCTCTTATTCGACTCATCCCATTGAACTCTGCCTTGAAGATCGGAATTCTCGGCCCGATGGAAACATCTGAGTTCCCATGCGGGGGTGGATACAAAACATTTTTACAGCAAACTACCCGTTCACTGACTGTAACCACATAAGCAATGCCTTTTAATAACCCACAGCAATCCTCATTATTTAAAAGTAAATAACTGCTGTTTGCCAGTAATGTGAACGTGGGGACGATTGCGGGAACGGGGGTACCTTTCAAAACACAGGCTAAATTAGGCTGTTCTTGATTACAAGAGCCGTGTAATTGAATATGTCTACACATTAATGAGTGATCTGGTTTTTCCGTGCACTCTTCACCTTTGAGATAAACTTCCTTTCCTTCCCTAAGACATCTGTATGTAAAAGGAAGTGACCAGGCTTCATGAAGGTAGGAACTACCAAGAGGCTCGTATCTAATAATGGCAAAATACTTCATACAATTTGTAAATTTAAAAAGAGCGAACGGTAAATGTATTAATCCGTGGATAAGCCACATTGCAGCAGTGGCCTCTGCCACAGAGAATGGTAACGACTCCAATCGTTCAATGTGTAACATGGAAAAAGATGCATCTCTCATTGAAAGCAAACGCTGCTTGTCAGTCAAATTAAACGGGGCAAAGAGAGAGGAGACATTCATGTAATTCCAATGCCCTCTACCGGCCTTAAGCGTTTGCAGGGTCCATGCAAACTGCATAATGGAACGCAATTGATTTTGACCATGGTATAATACAGACACTTCATTTTGCACAATATCAACAACAGATGACACAATGTTATCTAATGTGTAAATGCGGGAAGAAAGCATGTTAATGCTATTATCCACAACATCAAGCACTTTTTCTAAATTAGCTTGATCAATAGCTCGAAGGCGTGTAGCTGCCTCGATCTGTGATGTTTTCCAGATTTCATTATAAACAACATATATCCATCTTTTAGATCTACCACTAGCCAGGCCTTTTATGAAATCATTTAAATCAACATTGTCAGTCAGCTTGGAAAGATGCAGTTTAACTGATGCCAAGGTAGAATGTTTGAGCCAATTCTGACATAATTTGCCTACTGAATAAGTAGTGACAGAATGGTCAGTCTCAAAACGGGGATCGGCCTCTTCCGCCTGCCAACCAGCCCGACACCACAGGAGTGAAGAATGTCCCAATCCCCTACCCCCACCGTAGCCCTCCAACACCCACAAGTACAACTCCAGGTGCTGGAAAACCACGACGCAGGGAGAGGATGGGTAAACAAAACAGGGAAACACAAGGTCTTGGGTAACGCGGTGTGTTTCTTCGGACCCCCAGCAGCAGACCACTCGACCCCAGCCGGGACATTAAAGACAAAAAGGGGGAACAAGATTACACACACCAAACCCACCTTTTGTGTACCAAGTACGCACACGAACCCACCACTTCCCCGCTTACCCTGGTCACTGCTCAGGAGTAGCCTTAACCAACACTGGGGAATGACGTTAACTGGTATCAAGACTCCACCCGGCTACCCAGACCAGCCACACCCTCTGAGCTGACTATAGAGAGTGGCTAAAAAAGGGAAGTGGCGTAAACAGGAAAGGGGCAAGGTAGGGGCTGGAAAGGGGGAAAAAAAGGTGATCCCAAGACTAGGAGAACACCCAAAAAAAACCCTTGTAAATAAAAACACGAAGGAGGCACAAAAAACGGCCGTAGTTCAGCCCCTTCGTATAACCACCCAAATGTAGCACAACAAGGCGGTTGACTACAAAAAACCCAGGAAGTAAAAGAAATGCCAGGATCGTAAAGGAACACGCAGCCGCGTGAGCACTGGCGTCTCTTCAGAACAAAAGGTCCCAACTGACTTGAAGAAACGCAAAAGGGATGGGATAAGAAACAGATAAGGGAGGGAGGGCAAAAAGGGGATCAGCAAACCGCCCTCCAGAGGACAACAGCCGTCGACCTCTCTCAGGAAAAAGCTAGGGATGTAAACAGGAACAGGAAACCCAAGGCAAGGGACCAATAAAGAAACCAAGCACCGGTTTCCTGAAGGCAGGCCCTTTTAAAGCAACCCCAAGGGAGCGTCCACAAATTCATGCATGCACTTGGTACACAACGAAAGACCGGAGGACGGAAAACTAGACAGAAGGCACCCGCTGCCCCTGAATCCCAACAGTACCCCCCCCAAATGCCTTCCCACAGGCCTAGGTTTTCGAGGGTGCTGACGATGGAACAACTGCACCAACCTGGCTGCATGCACCTGACTCGCCGGCTCCCAGGTACGATCCTCAGGGGCATACCCCTTCCAATCTATTAGATAATACAACCGCCCCCTTCTCCTTCTAGAGTCTAGGACAGCATTAACCTCATACTCTTCGTTATCATCAATCAAGAGAGGAGGAGGAGGAGGCACAACCTGAGTAGTGATGACATACGGCTTCAACAACGAGGTATGAAATACCGGGTGGATACCATAATCATCCGGTAGAGTCAGCCTCATAGCAACAGGATTTACCACCTTCTGGATGACAAAGGGACCCACAAATCGTGGCTGTAATTTCCTCGGCCCCGGCAATCGCAGATGTTTCGTTGCGAGCCAAACCCTGTCACCCACCGCGTAAGGGGGAGCTGGACGTCGATGCCTATCTGCCTGAGCCTTCATGCTCGTCTTGGAGGCTAGCAAATGTAGTTGGGCTGTCTTCTAAATCGTAACCAATTCCCTACTGAGGGTGTCCACAGCAGGCACCCTCTCAGATGGTTGAATGGGAATTGTTTTAGGGTGGAACCCCATGGAACAGTAAAACCGTGACATCCCTAAGGCTGAGTGCATACTGTTGTTATAGGCAAACTCAGCCACAGGGAGGGCACGTACCCAACTGCCCGTCAACGATGCTAACAAACATCGCTAGTACTGTTCCATGGTTTGATTGGTACGTTCCGTTTGCCCGTCACTTTGTGGATGATAGGTCGATGACAACCTTACTTCTATCTGCAGAGCCAGACATAAGGCGGACCAAAAATTAGGCACAAACTGGGCCCCCCTATCTGACAAAACAGCCGAAGGTACCCCATGCAGTCGCAACACTTGGGCGATGAATACTTCGGCCAATTCCCTAGACGTAGGTAACTTGAGTAAGGGGATAAAATGTGCCATCTTGGTGAAAAGATCCACTACAACCAATAGGGTCGTGAACCCCGAATCAGGTGGTAAATCGGTCACAAAATCCATACTGATAGTATGCCAGGGAGAGGGAGGAACCGGCAATGGATGCAACAACCCAGATGGAGACATGTGCGAGGACTTACTAACAGCACACACCGGACAAGAGGCCACAAACACCTGCACGTCATGTGCTAAGGACTGCCACCAGAACCAACATTGACACATCTCCTTGGTCTTATTAACCCCGGGATGCCCAACCAAAGACGAAGAATGACAATATGTAAGACACAGTGTACGCAACTCAGGGGGCACAAACAACTTGTCGTCCTTGTATAACAACCCATTCCGTAACGTAAACCCTGGATCAGACAGCCACGGAGTCAGATCTACCCTTTCCACTTCCTCCTGTACCTTAACCAAGAATTCGTCCATGGAGGCACATCCTACGATCTTGTCAGGAGGTATCATCAATTGGGTCTCACTACCCTGCCCTCCCTCTACTGGACTAACATGAATCCGAGACAAGACATCGGATTTCCCCTGTTGAGCAGCTGGCCTGTACGTGATGGTGGGGAGAAGTGTGGCTCACTGGTTAGAGGCGGCAGACCCTGAAGCCGAGGTCAGACCCGGGACCAGGGTTCAATTCCCAACGCGGCAGGGTCTTGAGCCCAAATATCCACGGACTCGATAATTCTCGTTTCGGTGCCTACTCGAGTCACAGGTTCACACTCTGCAGCTCTGGGTATTAGCTTGCTTAATCTCCACTGCGGCCCCCCCGCGGCGGGATGCCTGGCTTTCACCTTGGGGATGCCCAGTACGGGTATCTCACAGGAAAAAAACAGGACGGGTTCCCAAGGCAAGCGCCGAGATGCCTACGGGTAATCGAGCGCTATATAAGAACGCTTAATAATAATAATAAATAATAATGGTAAAATCGTATTCATTGAAGAACAACACCCACCTCATCTGCCTTGGTGTAAGGGCCCTGGCAGACCGGAAAAATTCCAGGTTCTTATGATCGGTGTAAATCGTAATGGGGTGCCGAGCCCACCATAGGTAGTGGCACCATTCCTCAAATGATACCTTAATGGCCAGTAACTCCCTCTCCGCCACCGTGTAGTTCTGCTCTGCTGGTAACAGCTTCTTGGAGAAGAACGCGATAGGATGCATGAGCCCTGGTACACTATCGCGCTGGGACAATACACCCCCCACTGCCAATTGAGACGCATCAGCCTCCACATAAAACGGTAGAGCAGGATCCGGATGTATCAACACCGGGGCAGATGTAAAATGCCCAATCAACTGCTCTAACGCAGATTGTGCCGCCGATGTCCATACAAAAGTCACTCCCTTCTTCAACAAAGATGTCATAGGTGAAACGATTTCCGAGAAATGACTGATGAAACGCCGATAAAAGTTGGCAAAACCAAGGAGGACCTGTATATTCTTTACACACGTGGGAATGGGCCAGTTGATCATGGCATCGATTTTCCGAGGGTCCATCTTGATTCCTTCCGCCGAGATCAAGAAAACCAAAAACTCCACGTGTGTGGCACCAAAAGTGCACTTGTCCAACTTTACGAATAAACGGTGTTCCTGCAACTTAGACAAAACTTGAGCGACATGAGTATCATGCCCTCATGGGAGTGGGAAAAAAAAAATTATCATCAATGCAAACAATAACACTGATATCCAAAAACTCACGCAAAACCTAATTGATAAAAAACGGTAAAGCGGCAGGGGCATTACATAAACCAAAAGGCATAACACAATATTCAAATAAACCAAATTTAGTGCGGAACGCCGTTTTCCATTCATCGCCCTCTCGGACGCGAATGAGGTGATAAGCACCTTTCAGGTCAAGCTTCGTAAAAACCCTGGCATGTCGCAGCTGGTCCAGCAACACCGGTATAAGAAGCAGTGGGTACTTGTTTTTAATCGTTACCTTATTCAACGCCCGGTAATCCACACACGCACGGAGATCTCCCTCCTTCTTAGGTATAAAAAAGATAGAGGAAGAAACAGGCGAAGAAGAGGGACGAATAAAACCAAAACTCAACATATCATCCAAGTACTGCCATAAATGTTTCTCCTCTGGCTCCGACAGCGCAAATACCCGACTACAGGGCAAAACCGCCCCCGGTACCAAATCAATGCGACAGTCAAAAGACCTATGGGGTGGCAGACTACAAGCCTGATCTTTGTCAAAGACATCCTTGAACGCAACAAGAGAAGGAGGTAGTCTATTCTCTACAGTACCACTTGCCGCACAAGATAAGGGAGTCACCCAATCAGTCGCCTCACAGTAGCAGTGCAGAAGACAGTGTTCGGAGTCTAGCGTAACCAACCTCCGTGCCCAATCGATCCTAGGGTTGTGGGTCTGTAACCATGGCACCCCAAGAACCACACCAAACGCACGTGCGTCCATAAGATCGAAACTAATGGTCTCGGAATGCCCGCTATCGAAGGTCATCAACCAAGGTTCCGTTTGCCGAATAATAGACCCAGAGGAGAGCTCCGTCCCATCGATAGCCCTACTGGTTCAGGGTGTTTCTTCATGACACACAGGACTCTCAATTTCTCGGCCAAGGCAATGTCCAGAAAGTTCCCAGTGGCCCCACAATCCAATAACACCGACAAGGTGGCTCTACTGCTAGATGAAAAAGCAAAGCAGGCTGACACAGAGAAATGGCGCGGGACCCTCTGAACTGCCCCTTGTATGTCGTAAGGATTCAACACACGCAACTAAGAGGTGTTTGTATATTCCAGAATTCCTAGGCGCATCTCACGAGTTACCACAAGATGATGGATGCAATTGTTACTGAGTGTAGGCAATGAGGCGAGCGGTATTACCCCCAGAACCGCTCCAACAGGAGGATCAGCAAGCTGATCTTCACAAACGGGAAAAGAAACAACTATGCCCCTGCACTTCTACACATTCAAAGAATCAAAGGTCCGTCTTTGAAAAACGTCGCCGGGCAACTCAAGAGGGAGACATAGACAATTTAGGTGCACTTCACAACGTGGATGATTCGGCATATCCGCCCAGCCACGACCATTTTCTCCGCCCGGTTCACTTTTTGACCGAGTAAACACCAAGATCATTTGTATACGAATTGTGAATTAATTTGATGACTTCGAATTCCAAATAACGCCCGGACGGGGTGATTTTCATTACGTATTTGCTTTTCCTTGAAAGCCCTGAAGATTCGCAGATTGTTCCCTGCGATGAAACACGTGTTGGCTTGTGCTATGGAACAATAAACAGAAGTGTCTACACCAACAAGAGACCTTATATCCATCTTTATATCTCAAACTCTGATGTATTGACTCTCGGAGAGCTACTTGTGTTTGCAAATTGGTGCTAATATCTTCAATTTTGTACCAAAGGACTAAACGCATAACGTGATTATTGATTCTTTGAATGTGTAGAAGTGCAGGGGCATAGTTGTTTCTTTTTATGTCGTAAGGATTGCTACTACTACACTCCAGGATAGAAGGCCTCTCACACCCCCTTCCTACAAAGGCCACTGCCTTATTCAAATTCAACCGAGACGGCTTCACTGGACACTCTCGGGCATAATGTCCGCTCTTCCCACAGTATAAACATAACTGCAGTAGCCTTCTCCGCTCCTTTTCCTCCTTAGTCAAGTGTCCCCGTACCCCACCCAACTGCAGCGGTTCTGAGTCCGACTTTGTGTCTCCAGCCTCAGAAGTCTCTCTCTTGGTCACAATGATACAGGATGGATGAAACCTAGTCCTCTCCCCCTTCCTCTCAGACAACCTATGGTTGAGCTTTACTACCAGATCGATGGACTCAACACAGTCCTCAGGGGGATCTACCACCTGCGAGACGATATCTTTTAATTCCTCGCACAGGCCCTGATAAAACAGAGATGTTTTTTTAGCGGGAGGCCATCGGGTCTCTGCCACAAGACGGTTAAAGGTGGCCATATACATGAGGAGTTCCTGCTTTCCCTGCCTTAGTTTTAATAACTCTGCATCGCTTGCTTGCATAAACGCATGCTTAGCAAACAAGCTATGCATCTGGAGTTTGAAAGCCGGAAAGTTACTCAATACAGGGTCATTACCTTCCACTAAGGGAACCGCCCAGCCGGCTGCAGTCCCCGAGAGATATGAAATCAAAAAAGCGACTTTCGAGGTGTCATCGGGAAAGGCAGCTGGCCTACACATAAAGTGTAAATGGCACTGATTCATAAAGATGGCATACCTGCTGCTATCCCCAGAAAACCTCTCAGGATCTGCTAATGGCACCGGTATAGGGGTGTTAACGGTAACCGACACAGGAGGCCCACTCTGGCCCAAACCCCGCTCATACTGAAATGTAGCAGGTTGTAGCACTGGGGACTTAGGTTTGACCGAGGGATCCCCCCCTTTCCCCCAGGTGTTCTCCTTAGCACTAACACTACTCAAAGCAGCCTGTAACCCATGGTTTTCCTGTCTAAAGGACTGTACTTCCGCCTGCAAGGACGCGATGGCCTGCATCAAGTCCTGTACAGATGGAATCCCTCCTCCGGCCTCTTCGTCCATTCTTCACTCAGGCAGTGTTTCAATTCGTGGGCTTGGTTTTCTGTTCCGCCTTCCAACCAGCCCGACACCACAGGAGTGAAGAATGTCCCAATCCCCTACCCCCACCGTAGCCCTCCAACACCCACAAGTACAACTCCAGGTGCTGGAAAACCACGACGCAGGGAGAGGGTGGGTAAACAAAACAGGGAAACACAAGGTCTTGGGTAACGCGGTGTGTTTCTTTGGACCCCCCAGCAGCAGACCACTCGACCCCAGCCGGGACCTTAAAGCAAAAAAGGGGAACAAGGTTACACACACCGAACTCACCTATTGTGTACCAAGTACGCACACTTACCCACCACTTCTCCGCTTACCCTGGTCACTGCTCAGGAGTAGCCTTAACCAACACCGGGGAATGACGTTAACTGGTATTAAGACTCCACCCGGCTACCCAGACCAGCCACACCCTCTGAGCTGACTATAGAGAGTGGCTAAAAAAGGGAAGTGGCGTAAACAGGAAAGGGGCAAGGTAGGGTCTGGAAAGGGGAAAAAAGGTGATCCCAAGACTAGGAGAACACCCAAAAAAAACCCTTGTAAATAAAAACACGAAGGAGGCACAAAAAACGGCCGTAGTTCAGCCCCTTCGTATAACCACCCAAATGAAGCACAACAAGGCGGTTGACTACAAAAAACTCAGGAAGTAAAAGAAATGCCAGGATCGTAAAGGAACACGCAGCCGCGTGAGCACTGGCGTCTCTTCAGAACAAAAGGTCCCAACTGACTTGAAGAAACGCAAAAGGGATGGGATAAGAAACAGATAAGGGAGGGAGGGCAAAAAGGGGATCAGCAAACCGCCCTCCAGAGGACAACAGCCCTCTCTCAGGAAAATGCTAGTGATGTAAACAGGAACAGGAAACCCAAGGCAAGGGACCAATAAAGAAACCAAGCACCGGTTTCCTGGAGGCAGGCCCTTTTAAAGCAACCCCAAGGGAGCGTCCACAAATTCATGCATGCAATTGGTACACAACGAAAGACCAGAGGACGGAAAACTAGACAGAAGGCACCCACTGCCCCTGAATCCCAACACGGCCCTGACTTGTGTAAAACCATTAGCGAAACCCAGAAAACGATGTTGGCACGAATCCGCACTTTTGTGCCACATCAACCAACCCTTGGGATCCAAACTGGAAATGTTAAAGTACGAATTTTGCAATAGAGTTTGCAACTCTCTAACTGAAAATTTTGTAGAATTACTCCAACCTGAATATTCTTCTAAATCAGGGAAGGAAGGAGTATTTAATTTTTTAGAAGTAGCCAATCCAAAGCACGTTGTCTGTGAAATGGTAGAATACAAAAACAACATATGATTTGGGATGAGACATGCACGGTGCAAAGCCTCAGTGCCTTGTACCTGCCAACTTTTAGAACCCCAAACTGATTTAAGGTCAACCGTTTCCTTTCATAACTCGTAGCCTCCAACAGCTAGCTGGTCTAGAAAGGACTTCGAGTACAACAACTTAGTATCGGTAAGTCTAACTTTAGACATGGACTTTTCTGTCATTTTAAAATAAAATGAAGCGGGAATGGACTGATTAAAGTCGGTAAAATAAGTGTACTTTTTCAAAAAGGTACTAGAACTGCCTTGCAAAGCAGCTGGGCAATGCTCCCACTGTGTATAATTGACAGCTGTCCTTCTGGAATTAGTTTTATGTAGGTAGTGGTTGCCAAAATGTTGGAAACAAAATAAATCACCATAATTAGCAGATTCTAAATACAAATCTTCAGCATCAAAGGCAGAATAATATTTCAAATCAGAAAACAATGCCTCTACGGCCTGAACATCCCAATCATCAGAATGTATGTTTTCTTTAACTACATCCCCCATGTTAACTCTAGGAACATTAGGGACATTAATGACTTTAGTGGGGCCATGGATTTGAAATTTAACAGCATCCCATACAATCCCATCTAGGACAGGCCAAGCAGTGATGTTAACAAATGCCAAGTCTCTCTTCAGTCTGTGGGCAGAATGTGACGAGGAAAGGGTGCCAATGTTCCATTGAGATGTCGAATGCATGTTCTCTCTTCGACATAGTGTCCGTTGACGAATCGGAAAAAATAAAACACAAAACCAATAGACATAAAAAGGTAAATTGAAAAAAGCACCAGCCAAATAAAGGTCCAAGGAGGAATCAAAAAATGTTTTTTAAATAAGCTTGTATATACTGCAATCGGTGAAGGCTTTCCTGATGTGTGTGAGACAGTGTCAAATGAAAATCTGGATTCTGTGGCCAAACGGGTTTGCAAATCAGGCATTGATAAGTCAATTGGGTAAGTGTAGTCAATTTCATCAAGGTGAGTACCTGGCAATGCACTCAATAAAGGACTAGAAATAGCAGGCATCTCGTGGGCCACCTCCGGTTCAGGATTTGAAGCAGTGGCCAATACAGAATTTCTCACCATCGAAGGACAAGAGACTGCCAGTGTCATACTAAGAAGAATCGGCTACTCTGTGTATCTTGACATTGTCAATGGAGATATACCTGTTTTCCTTACGACCTGGTAATGGTGGTAAAATGACTTTTCTTGTGCCCTTCACACCAAGCACAGCAACTGGAGCTCTGTAAGAAGGACCAAATTCTTTCTTGTTTTCGATCTTGGGGTAGCCAGCCAACTACCGGGATCTGCAACGCATCATCGGAAGTGGAGGGCATATGTTCCCTTGCACGACTGTCTCTTGTCTTTTGTAGAGTCTGTAAAACATTGCAATGTTTATCTACGTCAAAGGAGGTAGCCTCAGCCACCGAGTCTAGACCGTCAAGGTCCGGTACATACATCTTGATACCAAAGAGCATTTCGTATGGGGTCCGCCCACCCAGAGACCTTCTAGGGAGATTATTAAGAGCACGCTGCATGCCATTGAGATGGGCCAGCCAGTTCCTACCAGTGCCTATAACTCGAGCTGTCAATGATTGCTTTAAGTCACGGTTCATTTGTTCCACTACACTGTTGCCCTCAGGCGTGTATGGAGACGAAAACTTGACATGGACCCCCAACGAAGCCATGGCATCCTTATACGCCTTAGAGGCAAAAGCAGGACCCTGATCCGAATGGAAGGTACCACAGGCAAAAATCCCTACAAAGACACGCAAATCCCTTATGACAGTCCGTGAATCAGCGCTGCGGTGCGGCCAAACCCATACAAAGCGTGTGCATGAATCAACTGCTACTAAGACGTACTTATATGCAGTATCAGAAGAAAAAGGACCACAGTGATCTAAATAAACACATCCAAGTGGTTTATTAGAAATGAACAACTGCGTTTGGGGGGGACGCGCAGCAGTTGAAGGCTTAATCTGCTGGCAAATGTCATATCGAAGGACATAATCGCGCGTCTGTTTGTACAGACCCCGCCACCAAAAACGCTGTTGTATTTGAGATACAGTAGCTGAAACGCCCGCATGCGCAGACGCAACACCTTCATGCACCACTCTGATCAATGTATGTCTGTGATCCGAGTTGGGAATCAATCTCTCCCCAACGTCAGGTATTTTCACATAAGGAACCTTATCGGGACTTAAGTGGTAAGAGTATTTCGAAGGGAATGCCTTAGGATGTTTACCTCCCTTCTCAGTGGCAGCAACAGCCGCCAAGATTTCATCATCAATCTTACTTTTGGACCGTGTAACTGCTGCAACTAAATATGTCGACACTGTAGATTTTGCTGCTTCATCAGCTAGCGACTTGCCAACAGCATGGACTCCCACGCGCTGATGACCAAGAGTATGAATTACAAACACGAGTGGCAACCGATCTTTAAGCTCAGCCACTCGGACCCAGATCATTTTATGTTTTATTGTGCTACCCTTGGAATCCCAAAAGTCATTCTGAATCCAAAAGAACAAATTCTAATTGTAAGACTGGACACAGTAGTAAGAATCACTTATTATAAGAGTCGTCATACTAGGATCAGCGTACTCCAATGCAAGCATTAGAGCACGAAGCTCTGCCAACTGTGCGGTGCAGTCCCCTAGAGCCTGCGTGTGCACAACACTGGTCTTGAACTCATCGTTCACCATGGCACCGACCACAATGGCGCATGCGGAAACGTATGGGTGTTAAGAACCATGCGCAACCTGCACCAAACCATCAGTGTATATGATGCAATGGAAATCTTCCAAAGGCCGCATAGCCAAAGGTGCAGGATGAACAAATTCCTATTGCAAAAACTCCTGCGACCTCAAGGAGGCATCAAAAATAAACGTGACATCCGGGGACGTCAATGATGCTGCCCATTGTATCCACTGAGGGTGCAAAGCTTTAGAATTAGGTACACTGGCTTTCGTCACTGCCTCCAAAGCAGGACACGGGGTAACAACCAACATGCGTTTTCCCTGTGACAGAGCACGTTCCTTAAGAATCGCCATCTGTACAGCCGTCAACACTTTCTCCACTGTGGAAAATCGCATCTCAGCCAAAGTGTACAAGTGTGACTTGTAGGCATTAGGTACTGTGTCTTAAGCATGAGCGGAAAATCCGTTACGCTCGCGGATTTTGCGAATTTTTGGTAAATTCGCGATCCGCGAACTCCTGCGAATTTACCGCGAATTTGCAAATCCGCGAGCTGCGGATTCCGGGGGCAAAAGTTCAAGCCTTGCTGGCCTGTTGTAACTATTTTACGATGGCGCCGGCAAGCTGCCAGCGCCATCCTAAAATAGTTACTAAGTTAGCTTCAACAGGAAGCTCTAATAGATAAAATAAAGCAGGTGCTCGAGCACCTGCTTTATTTTATCTATTAGAGCTTCCTGTTGAAGCTAATTTAGTAACTATTTTAGATTGGCGCTGGCAGCTTGCCGGCGCCATCGTAAAATAGTTACAACAGGCCAGGAAGGTGTGGCGTCTTCTTGAATAAATATGAAGGGCAGGGTTCATTCTGGCACGATGGTCCTGGCACAAAAATTAAACCTCAACCGGAGGCACTTACAGATATCAATTAAGCATGTGCCCTAGTTGAAGCTTAAATTCAGTGACTCATTCATCAGCCCAAAAACAATCGTGAGCGTTGTCAAGGCTGGGCAGATGTGCCTTCTTCCCAAATATACCATCGAAAATCAGCTGTGATGCTGGACAGAGGCCTTTGCATCCTTGACTTTCACGAGCGCAATCCTCGTGCTGTTCCTGTGGCCAGGAGCTTCTGTATCTTCATCTGCTGCTTTGATCGGTCTCTGACCTTTTATACACACAAGAGGCATGTGCACTCGCATGGAAACCCCGTCCGTTTGGCCCCGCCCACACACTCGCGGTATGCACCGTCTTCCCGCCATTTACCCACTATGATGGACAGCTCACTCAAGGGACCCCTGCGCCCTTCGGCGCGATTGCATAGTAACACACACCTGGTCGCTGTAGACAACTCTCTGGCACTTTAGGCAGCTGTAGTGTAGTAAAAGCACTATACATCTACCCAACGAGGTAGCACTTACTGATTATCCAGTAGAAAGTACTCCAGTTGAGTAGAGGTATGGCACAAAACGGTGGCGTCTTCTTGAATAAATATGAAGGGCAGGGTTCATTCTGGCACTATGGTCCTGGCACAAAAATTAAACCTCAACCGGAGGCACTTACAGATATCAATTAAGCATGTGCCCTAGTTGAAGCTTAAATTCAGTGACTCATTCATCAGCCCAAAAACAATCGTGAGCGTTGTCAAGGCTGGGCAGATGTGCCTTCTTCCCAAATATACCATCGAAAATCTGCTGTGATGCTGGACAGAGGCCTTTGCATCCTTGACTTTCAGGAGCGCAATCCTCGTGCTGTTCCTGTGGCCAGGAGCTTCTGTATGTTCATATGCTGCTCTGAACGGTCTCTGACCTTTTATACACACAAGAGGCATGTGCACTCGCATGGAAGCCCCGCCCCAAATCCGCTGATCCGCAAATCCGCAAAATCCGCGGATTTTGCGGATCCACGATCCGTAAATACGCAAATCCGCGAATCGTGGATCCGCAAAATCCGCCCATGCTTACTGTGTCTCCTTCGTTAAAAGTAAGATAAGTGAAACCTACCGCCCCAGGGACGATTCTTATCACCAGGTTGGTGTGGTTATCACGAGTCAGTAAGTATTTAGAAGCGAGCAGATCAGCCTGCAAAGATTGCAGTATCGCTGAGTGGTCTGGTAGCCAACACGATTTGGTAAAAGTAGGTTGTATCAAAGCATGCAAAGGCTTGATACGCTGGGCATATTCAGGAATGTATGTTCTCCTGAAGTTCAAAAATCCCAGCAAAGACTGTAATTTTTTCAGAGTTGGCGGAGCGCGCAGTTGTGCGCATTTCTCCAAGAAGTGAGGAGCCAATCCTCGGCCTTCATTGTTGAGCTCGTAGGACAGGAACAACACTGTGTACTCTGCAATGTGCAACTTTGCAAAGTTGAATTTGTAACTGAAGTCCGCAAAGCTATAAATTATGTGGTTAACTCGACACAGATGCTCCCAAAGTTCGTCGTCTGTTAGATAGATGTCATCCACATATGAGCAAGCATCAGGATCGACTCTCTCCAAGAGAGAGACAATGCGGGCAGCAAATACACCTGGACTATTCTTATAGCCCATTGGTAAACGTCGAAATTGTTTTTGAACGCCGCCGCAAATAAAACTGGTCCATTGGGCACTTAGACCATCCAAATGGTGGGCATAAAAACCATTGGATATGTCAAGTGTGGATTTAAACTGCTTACGCACAAGACCATCCACCAAGGAAGAGCCGTGAGTATTCTGTACTGCACAGGTACGGCAATGCAATTTCAAATGCCGGTAATCCAATACTAAACGATATGAACCGTCAGGCTTGGTTACAGTAAAAAGAGGGTTATTCCTTGGTGACACACACCTTTTCCATTACACCTTGATATTCCAATTGTACAAGGATTTCCGCAACGGAGGCCTTAGCTTCACGTCTAATGGGATATTGAGGTTGAGGGTGTGGCTGTGACCGCAAAGGAATTTCGTGGTGAGGGGATAATTTATCCCAATCACAGTGTGTACAGTACAGAGCCGGCGCAAGGGCTCTAGCCCACTCTTCGGCAAAATTCAGCGCACGCTCCTTCGAGACCGTGTGCGCCAAACTAGGGAGGATTACCTCCTCCCCTCTCGGAGCTGCGAGAACAAAAGGTGGGGGCCAGTCAGCCTCCGCTAACAAAATGTGATAGGTAGTTGTAAGATCTTCCCAAAATATCCCTTTTATGGTACGTTGTATGTCACCTTCAATGCACAGGACAATTTCATAAAGTCTCTCAGGGGGAGCAACCCTAGTGTCAGCTGTCTCGACAACAACATAATGGTCAGTCGCTGTCACCCTCAGTAGTGGACGCAGGGCCTCTCGCACTAAGATAATCTCCGCCGCGCTGTCCAGCAAGGTCAGAGCCCTTGTCAGATTCTGAAGCCGCGTTCTCACTATCTGTGGCATATCTCGCTGTTAAAGTGGCGACTTTCTTCTTTTGAAACTGAGGTCTCTTCGGTGTAGAATCGTCCTGTTTGCCTTTAACGTCTTTTAGGCAGGGCTAGTCGCGTCCTTGCTGGCCACCCCGACCTCTGCCGCCTCCTCCACCACCGGTCGTTGAGGCCGATGACTCCTGATCAGTAAGAGGAGAGCGTTGATCAGAAACCTGAAAACCATCAGGTGATTTTATCGTCGCACGATCGTGCAAGTTATAAACACATTCCGGAGGCGCAGGCAATGGAGACGCAGGACGAGACTCCTGTTTCTGTTGTTGTTGCTTACCCTGTTTTAGTTTTTTCGGCCAATTTGATTTTTTGTTCTTGGGCTGTTCGTCAGTTTCTGACTTTTGCCCTTGGGGTTGTTTTTTCTCTTTCGTAGAAAAAGGCTTAAGACCCCTACTATTGCGGCCGACGGTTTTATAAGCCGCCACAATAATTCGTGCTAACTGACGGGGTTTCTCGAACTCGGGAATCGCCTGCAAAGCATTGGCAACCTGAAAGTTCACCGCATCCCCCTTGACATTAGCAAGTATGAGATCGCAATCTACATCAAAGGAGCCACAAAGGCGCGTACCCAATTCAACAGCAGCCTCAGGTCCGTGCTCATCCTGAACACGCTTAAGGACCGTCGGCAAAACAGTCATAGACGGTGTGCCGTAACATCTCGCACAGACTGCCACAAATGTTCTACCCCAGGTCTCACAGTCACCGATTTCAGGGGTTAAGTCTTTCGGCATGCTAATTGTCAGAATCCTGTGTTTTTCATTAGGAGTCGTGTTAGGAAATATGGCTTCCAGCTGATCAAACTTTTCGTCAAGCCAGAAAGAAAAATCATCCCTATCCTGGGGGCGCTTGCCCATCACAGCGTTGACCATCACGGGACTGAGCTTCATACCGCCCTGTCCAGCAGGAAGCGCCACACCTCCTGGGGCCCCGCCCGGGAGATTACGGGTTATGTATTGCACTAATGACCTAATCACGCTAATTGCGACTACATGTAATCGTCTTAGTTCAACAACGGTACAAGCGCTGTGTTGAGGGTGAGGAGTAAATCCAGCCAAAACAGGCCAATTTGTGCCTGGAATGGACAAAGGACCTAACCTCGGAGCTGTCAAAGAGTGGGGGAGGGCGCCATCAAACCAAACGCGGTGCTGCCAAGCATCAATAGGAACTTCCTGTGCCCTATACAGAGTATATTCCAATGGCACAGCTGTGGCAGTGTATGTTTCGAACACATTAGAATTTGCGTTCACAGCTGGGAAGGTCACCCACGAGTAAAGAATTTCGTAAGGGTAAGCCACCTCTGCACTATTATCACTGCCATGCCATCCACGGGAACATTATATGTCTGCAAATGAGTACGCACCGCAATGCGACTATGTTGCAGAATGTCACTGCGGCCATAGCGACATAGAAAAAAAGAGATACAAAGTAAACTTTGTAGCACAACTGGGTAGTAATTCAAGGAAACCGTTTAGAAAGATTCAAGCTTGGAAAGACCTATTTAAAAATAGGTAGGTTTGTCCGACACCACCGTTATCCGGAAACAATAGTGAAGGGGTTAAGGACTGAAAGATGTACTACTCAAGTGTCATGTAATAAGACCACCAAAACGTTGGGCGCCATGTCGCAGGGATTCCGTTCTTCTACAGAACTGTGCATAGAGACTTGGAACCTTAGTGAGTTAGGGTGTTCCAAAACTCACCTTAGTACCCAAAATCCCCTACGAGACTAGCTACAGTGTCTTATTGGTCATTACAAACTCCCAATGCTTAGACAAACCGAAACATGGACTTAGAATACCTCAGGTAAAGTGGAACACATGAACACTCTTTCGTTATACAATCAGTTCAATCCAGAACAAGGAGTAAAACAGGACGCGTGCATGTTTGAAATGTTTATTCACTAATGCAGTGTTCTCAAACGCAGTATCTTAGCTAATATAAGCAAACATATCATAAGAAACAAAGTAATCAGCATTGTTACTAGTCCATAGAATACGAAAGGTGAAAGCATATTAAATGGGTAAAATTTATAGGGTTAAACAACACCTAATTCTCACCCTCCCTAGCTAGCATATTATATTATATCTAAGAAGGTCTCTTTTGATTTTAGCAGGGCGGGCCCATACCTCAGATCTTAGTGGTAAGGGATCACATCATCTTCCACCAGCTCTCTGCATGCGAAACACTATCAAGTGTGTGTGTATGCTCTGTGCAAAGCAATATAAAACGCGCCTAAAGCCTGAACTTGGCCGCAGTTGCATGTATGTTATGTCTAGGAAGGTGCGAAGATCAGACCTCACAACAACTGTGTCGAGATATCCTTGAAGGCTTCAGCACTCACTGTACACACACGTCTCACTAAGCAAAGCTGATATCAGAGTAACAACATATTATTCGTGTGTGAATCAAATCACTCTACTAGGCTCAAAGCTACAATAACAGTTATGTGTCATGTGCAGAATCAGCAGAAAGGTAAAATGGTGTTTAAACTCCTAGTAAACTCATGCTAACTTAACACAGCATATAGGCAAAGCATAACTATATGACACACTCAGAGGAATCCTGCTCCTTCATTCCAACACATGGATGGAAGTAAAATTGGGGGACGGAGCACGGCTCTCAAGAAAAATTCAAACCAGCAAAGGGCTTAAGCAAGGCTGTGTTCTGGCCCCGCACCTCTTCAATCTTTTGATGGCACACCTAGCACCAAGCCTTAACAAGATTTCATCCCATCCACCCAAACTAGGCTCTTTACCTCTAACTCATTTATCCTATGCGGACGATGTCGTACTGATGAGTTTAACACCTTTGCTGCGGCGCCTATTCCGCAGCAGCACTAAGGGGGCAGGGGGCCGCGCGGCGAGCCCATGCTGGTGACGGAACCGCTCCGTCACCAGCCTCGGTTGAGCTGTGCTCATGATGGAGCGGTTCCGTCATGGCCCCGCCCGCTCAATAGAACGCGCCACGCAGCCGCGCGAAGTCAGCGCCGCGCAGGCGCGTCGGGCGGGTCATGACAGAACCGCTCCGTCATCAGCACAGCGCTACCGCGGCTGATAACGGAGCGGTTCCGTCATCAGCACTGAAGTGGTTAACTAAGATCGGCCTTCAAAGGTTACTTCAGGGATTGGCGGAATTTATAACCAATAACAACTTGAAGATAAACACCACAAAAAGCTAAATAATGCTCATCACCAGACGATGGTCAGTAAATCAACATGCCCAATTGGAGGGAAAAAAGATAGAAGCTGTGCCTAATTATAAGTACTTGGGCTTTTACTTCGACAATGCACACAATCACCAGCAGCAAAAAACCTACATCGTCCAGAGAGCAAACGCCCTTTCATTTGCCTTCAGGTCTCTAGCAAAAAAGCTCAAGGGGCCATCATACAAACCTTCACTGGCAACAATAAAAGCTAAGGTGCTCCCAACGCTGTCATATGGCAGCATAGCCTTCCATGGGAAAGATGCGGACCTGCTGAACAAAGTACAGACGCCCATCTACAAATCAACCTTCCAAATCAATCAGGGTGCTTCACCAGCACAGACCAAATTAGAATTTGGAGTACTAAACGAAACACTGAGCAGAAAGTATTCAACTATCAAGCATTGGTATAGCTTAAAACAGAATATAGCAGCATCAGAATTGCACAAAGCCTTGTGGGACAAAATACAAACAGACGCAAAGTCCCGATACAATCAATTTCTAAATACAGCCTTAATAGACACCTGCACAAGATTCCTCTGGGAAACTAATCTGCCCTACCCGGCCTTCAAGCGAGCCATAAATAAGTCAGCAAAATCCCATTGACTTTTAGCTGGACAAACCACCTTCCGTACAGGAAAACACGCCTGGATGGTTATATCAAAATATAAAATACTCTCTCCAGCTCCATATCTAACAATTACATTTCTAGTCCACAGAAAACAACAGCTAATGGCGCTACGCCTGGGAAAATTTCCATCTACAATGGACCAGCCAACCTGGGTCCATGATGGACCCAAAGTTTGCAGACTATGTGGGAGCAGTAAGGAGGACTTCATACATCTTGTTTGCATTTGCCCGAATTTAGCCCATGCGCAAGGCATCTTCCTAAAAAAAGCCATGAACGACCGAGGCATAAGAATGTGCAGATCAGCGATCATGGCAACCCTAAATCCAACTGACACTCATTTGAACTGCCTACTAATTAAATTCCTTCTGGCTCATGTACATGTTCTGAAATTTAACCCGGTACCCTGCATAGAAAAGGGCAATAGGACGGTTGACTCTGCGGTAGAGGGCTCACCCGTACTTAACATAGAATAGTACTAGAATTTCAGGAGGCACATTTTACATGGACCAACAAATGTCTTTGATCAATTTTAAACATGTATATGGTGTATATTAAAATGTCTAATTTTTAAAAAGAAAACATTTGCACTAGACACAGAAAGTTTTAGGATTCAGGGAAACAGAATGTAGACAAACACTAAGAGTTCCATCTGTAGCACATGATTTTATACAATGTATTGTTATGGTTTTAATTAACTGAAACAATAAACTTTTCTTACACCCGATTGGCGACTTTGACAGCACCGACCCAGTTCAGTGCATCTCGATGAGGAACCACATATGGCAGCTGCTGTTTGATGACTCCTCGACACAGCGGGTGCAGGCCAATGCAGACTTTGTATCTTCATTCCAAGGACACAATGTACTAACCCAGCAGGCCAAACTTTCCCCTGTGCTAACCCAGCGAGCAAACGCTGCATACCTGAACTTGTGACTCGGTCCCGTGCAACCAGATAACTGTAATTGGCACTATTTGCTTCTAAGTCATTTTTCTCTACAATCTTTGAAACTGAATAACTTGGTTCCACTGATTGGATTGTCAGTTTGGTCTCTTTTAATTATTTAAGATTAATCTATTTTTCTTTTGTTGAGTTTTCACTTTAGAACTGTTTGAGTGCTGCACACATACTTTACACATTGCCTCTAAGTTAAGCCCCACTGTGTTTGTGCCATTATACCACAGGGTTAAGTGCAGGTTAATTTAGTGACTTGTGTGGTTCACCCTGACTGGGATTGCGGTTGTTGCTTCAGAAGGATATAAACCAGCCTCAACCAAAAACCCAATTTCTCACTGCAACCTTTAGCCTTTCTGCCTGTGACTGTGGCATGCCTCTGTAGAGATACACTCTTCAGTTAATGTTTCTCAGAACTGATGCAAACATGACAACTGGCTTGTCAGTGACATGCCTACAATGCCACAGGGCAATCTCTGAAAAGATCCATCGGGAACATAATGGAGAGCACCTTCACTTAGGCAGGAATAGCCTGGGAGTAGCATGTATTTGAATCCACCTCCAGTTCCCACTCAGAAACCGTGTCCATGATTACATCAGATGGAAAGCAGAATCTGAACATCACATCTTGGCTGGACATCACAAAGATATTAATCCTTTGTTTATAAACACTCTCTTCTCTTCCTCTTCCGCCTCCTCATATCATACCTTTGCAAATAAACGGAAATGAAAAAAACAACAAACACATTCAGCAACATAGTAAAAGCAGGTAAAGAGTTAGTTGGTGTTTGTTACTGTTTTATGTATTTAGTCTGGTGCAGATGGCGAGGGACTTGAAACAAATCTGTGTTTTAATTCCCAGGTGTGTGTGAAATGCTTTGAACACTGGAATATGAGTTCTTAATTTAGCTCTTATCAAGAACATACACATTCGAACAGATTGATAAGAACCAAAATACAGAAAAGATTACTCAATATTATTTTAGACATCAAATTCAACATTTGTTAAAATAAAAAAATATTTTTCCCAAATAGAAAATGCAAAATTACATTACCATGTAATTTATTGCATTGTACCTATGAACACCTATAAAAAATATATACATGATTAATATAGTGGTTAGAATCACTTGTAAGGCTATTATATGGATGTTAAGATTTACATGAAAAAAACATTCTTCCATTACTCGATATCTGAGGTCATTGCACTACCAGTGTACCACCATGTAAGAGCCTTGACGTACTACATTTTATTTTTCTTAGTAGAAACTGTTTAAGTGGATTGTGTAAATCTCAATCCTGTTATTTTTTTGTGGATATGTGATGAGCCTCTCTAAACCTCTCTCAGATCCTCCCTAAACACCTTCTTACTCCCTCATTCCCCTCAAATGTAGTAGTTAGTTTGCCCCTTCTCCCACTCCTCTGTGTCCATCACTCATTTACTGCTAGAATCTATGGGGCTGATTCACAGAACTAATTTAAGACAAAATCCTAAACTTACTGCGTTTAGTATTCTCCGAAGGCATTTAGTAGTACTAAAGTTAGGATTGTGTCATAAGTTTGACTTAAGACAAACTTAAGACAAACTTAAGACAGACTTAAGACAAACTTAAGACAAAATCCTAACTGAAGTCTGTCTTAAGTCTGTCTTACGTTTGTCTTAAGATTGTCTTAAGTCTGCCTTAAATCTGTCTTAAGTCTGTCTTAAGTTTGTCTTAATTCAAACTTAAGACAAAATCCTAACTTTATTATTACTAAATGCCTCTGTGAATACCAAAAGTAGTAAGTTTAGGATTTTGTCTTAAGTTAGTTCTGTGAATTGGCCCTATACATATGTGTGCATAGACTCGGCAGTCTGGGAAGAGAACTCTGCACAAACAAATAGGACAAGCAGAGACGTAAGACTCTGCACATAGGTTTTGAGTAGCATTTTGTACTACGTTTTGTAGTATTACATAACATAGTGCAACATGCAGTTTTTGAATGAGGTCCTATGTGTGTATGCTAACGCTTTCACTTGTTCTATTTTTTTATGAGCAGATGTCTCCACCCCTACTGCTGAGTCTTTGCAAATGGAGCAGAGTCTACACAGTTCTAAAATTGCTACTAATAAAATTACACTTGCAGTTTGTGAATGTCAAAACAGTAGTAAGCTTACTGAAAAGTGTAGGTTTACCCTTGTGAAACAGATCCTCCTTAATCAATGAACTGCAATAAGAATTCAGCTTTAAGGGAAAAAGGAAGATGAAATCAGTGACCTCAAGAACAAGCAAAGGCTAGAATAAGGGCACAAGTGAGTGCAAAGGGGTTAAACTATCTCGTGAAATGTCTTCCTTTCAATAAAACTTAACGCTTTTCCCAACCCTAAAATAGCCAACATGAGCAAGCTATTTGCTGATAGATATTGTTTTCAGCTCTATTAGTGAATGTAGAGGTGCTATCACTCTGAGAAATTTACACAATAACATGGCCAATGCTCCCACTGACAATGCAATGCTTTCATATGTGGTTTCAAGTCTTATTTTTCAAATTATTGTTTGTAGTTGACAGTGTCTTTGGAAATTCCCTGATGTTAATGGTTATTTTTTTATGAATGCCATACTTTAGGAATAAGCCTGGGCAGCCTCCTGATCACTGTCACCTGTTAATATCTTATGCTTTTAACAATTATCTTGTATGAAGATTGTAGCTCCACCTTAATGTTACAGGGAGCACTACAAGCAGCATTCCCGCTCTCAAACAGCTTGATTGATTGATTGATTTTGAGATTTATATAGCGCTCAAATGCCCAAGGGCATCTAGGCGCTGCAACGGAGGAATCTGCCAGTAAGGAAAGAAGGAGAGGAATTTAGTTTGAAAAGAGGCAAGATTTCAGTGCTTTTCTGAAGGAAAACAAAGTTGGACAGTTTTTAATGGCTAGAGGGAGCATTTTCCACAATTTTGCAGTGTTCCGGATCAACTGCTTCCTCCCCAGTGAACCTTCCTATATTTGGGATCTGAAGAAATTTACTGTGCGCTGAGTGTAGTGTTCTACAAGGATGGCACCAGGAAAAATGATGTTTCAAGTAGACAGGTCCTTTTCCATGTACAGCTTTACTTGCCAGGCATATAGAGAATTAAACTCTGTTCTTCTCTTTCCTGGGAGCCAGTCACATGTTTTTAGGCATTGAGAAACATACTGGTACTTAGGAATGTTCAGTAGTAGCCTGGTGGCAGCATGTTGATAGGATTCATAGGTTTAATATATGTTGTAGGAATTCTTCCTAGGTTAATGGTTTTCACCCTTAAATTCTTTTTACAGAACAAGGATTCAAAGAATATACTATCAGTTTTGTCTCTCCACGTCATTTATCGATGCTTTATGCACCAGGATGATGTCAGCAGTTGGTTTTATCTCAGCAAATGCTTCATTGTTGCTTCATTGTTATTTTTCAGTTTTGTCTTTTGATCAGAGACTTACATCATGAGCTGAAACATCTCTATTTTAATTGATCATCATCTAAGCCTTTATCTAGTTTATTTTGTCATAAATTATTTTTATCTTTAGGAAGGATATTTCCAACTTCAGGTTTGGATGACACTGAGGAAACCAGGGTAAATGACTTTCTTGGTGCCTGTTGTGGGAGTCATCTAGGAAATGGTGGTGTTTTAATGGAGAAATTTTATGTAGGGCAAACATATATTTAGTCTACATTCTGCCTGGATATGCATCACATAAACCATCACAAATCAATAAAATTAAATTAGGGCACAATTTGTATAAGCCACACAAAGTATGCTGCTCTCAGAGCGAGCAGTGTCAAGATGGGCACCAGCAGTTTTCTGGAGAAAAAAGTGGGGGTTTAATTATACCCCTCATATGGTAACCAGTGACATAATTAAAAATAGGCCTTGAATTTAACCAAAACATAAATAATAGAATTTAAAAAACAAAGCTGTTCAGGGTTAAGATTTCTGTACAACAATTGACACAAAATTACTCCACTTAGATTTCCACACACCACTCTTCTGCTAGGCCCCTCCATAGGCATTTTTAATGTAAACTTTTAAGTGGTCTAAAGGAGCCTGTGGTGAAATAGTTGTGTCAACCTTGCTGGAATGGAGTGCTTCCAATGTAATTATGAGGCAATGCAATTTTGAATTTAATATTTTTAGGATTTAAGGTTAATTTCGGACCACAGGAAGTACTAGCTGCTGAAATCAATTACAAGGCAAATAGCTGGCAATATCCAAAGCACTGATCTTGTCCTAGACTGGGTAATGGGAATTGAAAAACATCATACTTTAGTTCAGAAGGATTGAGGGGGAAAGGCTACTCAAGTAGGATGGTATCATCTCTCCAGTCCAAAATGGCTCTTCCCTATGTGTGGGGCTTATTCAATTGGAGGGACTGCCGACAAATGGCTGGGGTGTGTTATGTTCTGCTATGTTATGCAGATTTGTATATACAGCCTTTCACCAGTGATGGCACCAGGCACCAGAGCAGGAGCATAGGTATGGAGGTGCTCCTAGTTGAACATCCATGTCTTCAGCTTCTGAGGAAGTTGAGGAGTGGAGTCGTGGTCCTGATAAATAGAGGGAGTACATTCCAGCTTTTGACTGTGATGAAGGAGAAAACACAACCTCCTGTCTTGCTTCTGAAGATGCAGAGGATTCATATGAAGTAGGGAAAAGTGGAGCATAGAAGTCTGGAAAGTTGGTAGAGTTGGAGTAAATTGTTGAGGAAGGATAGTCCTGCATTGTGAAGGAATTTGTAGATGTGTACAGAAAGTTTCACATTGCAGTTCTTCTAGATGGGTGGCCAGTGCAGTTCCGTGAGGTGGGGTATAACATATGGCAGCAGAGTTCTGGATGGTTTGGAGTCTGCGTGAGTTGGTTACAGTTGCCAAAATATAGTGTGTTGCCATAGTCAAGTCTGCTGGTGATGAGGGCAAGGGTGATCGTGCATCAAGGGGCACATGCATCATTGGTTTTTGCATTTGCAAACGGTGTGAATCGCAAAAATCGGCCGTTTGCGAATGCAAAAACCATTTTTGGGATGCATGAATGTTTTAGCATTTTTCGCATTTTAAGGAATCGCTGATATATTTGCGATTCCTTAAAAATTCGGTAAAAGAAAGAATACCAAACGTATGGAAACAAAAGTGCATGCATGAAAAATCGCTATTAGCGAATTTCTAAAAAGTCGCTAATAAGAATTCTTAAATTAAGAAGAAGTCAGACCAGGTGGTAAATTAAGGAAAAAAAACTACACAGGTTGAAATCATTTTGATGGTATATAAGGCATCCCTGACTGACTCCAAACATTTCCCACAATGGCAGCACTATTTTTTGCGGCAAGGAGGCTGAGGCTGAGAGCTGCAGCAGGGAGGAGAAGGAGGATACATGATAGGATATTTAGACTGCGCATCACCTTACTTGGGCAGACAGAATCAGAAATATACGATAAGTATAGACTGAATGCTGACACAATTTTGGATTTGATTCATGAATTAGACCCAATTTTGCAGAGACAGACTCGCAGGACACAAGCCATACCAACCCATGTACAGGTTTTGTGTTCACTTCACCTGCTTGCGTCAGGGTCCTTCCAGGGTGTCATAGCGACAGCTGGAGGTGTGTTCCAGAGTTCCCTATCGCGTTTCTTTAACGCTTTCCTCAATGCAATGTTGCTAAGGATTAGGCATTACATCACGTTTCCCAACACACAACAGGAATTGCTGCAAACAAAGTTAGATTTCTATAACATGGCACACTTTCCACATGTGATTGGCTGTGTAGATGGCACACATGTCCCCTTTTGTCCTCCATCACAAAATGAATACATTTACTGTAACAGGAAATGTTACCATTCTCTAAACATTCAGGTAATTTGCAATGCAAAGACTATCATCACTGATTTAGTAGCAAGTTACCCTGGTAGTGCCCATGATTCTTACATTTTTAGGCATAGTGCCATACATGCACGACTGCTTGCTGGAGAATTTGTAGATGGCTATTTGCTTGGTAATCATAATCTCTGTAAAATTTTTAGAATTCTCAAAACCTACTTGCCACATTGTACTCATGTGTATGTACCATCTAATTTTGTAGGTGACAGTGCATACGCTATAAGGTCGTACATCCTCACACCCTTTTTGAATCCAGCATCAAGGAAAGAACAGCACTACAACCATGCCCACATTTCAACCCGCAACGTCATCGAGAGGACATTTGGTGTACTTAAATCCAGGTTTCGTATACTGCACAAAACTGCTGGTGCATTACAATATCGACCAGACATTTGTTGTAAAATAGTTGCCACATGTGCCATGTTGCATAACTTAGCCACTAGAAGGGGCATTGATTTGGAAGCGGAGGATGTACTACCTTACAATGATAACCAGCCTCAACAACCTCAACCACGGCTACATGGGCCCGACGCAGCAGAGGGGAGAAGGAGAAGGGCTGAGATAACTCAACATTACTTTTAATTGAGGTAAGAATGACACAACACATGTTTTCCAAACAGAACACTTTAATTACTAATTGGTGAATGGCATGGATTAAGGGTTCAAAACACATCTTTGGCATGCAGTGTGTGAACAGAAAATTAAATAGCATTTACTGTTCATAAAATGTGCAATGCTTTGCAGCAGATGTATCATTGACAAAAGGTTTTCATGTACTAAAGTCAATTTCTACTTTTTGCGTCCACGCACCCTAATGCCTTTGCACAATTATTTGGATCAGCCAAAGTTGCCTTGTCAGTAATTTCTACACTTCTGGTGCTTCGTCGTACCCCAGTTACACAAGTATCATTCTGGTTTTTAGAATTTGAGGCACATTCAATTCCAACAACATCTACTAGGCTTACACTTGAAGTTCCACTATACATGCCCTCCATTACTTTCATAAGTGTCACCATTCCCCTGGAGACTTCACCACAGCATTGTGACATTTGCATTTGCATTTCAACTGTTTGTTTTGAAAGTTGGGATGTAGTGTTGCAAAGACGTTGCATTGCCCTGCTATACCCTTGCATGCTCAACATAGCCCTATGATGTCTGCGGTCACTAGCTAATTGCTGGGCGGGTATTTTTCTGCACATTGTCTCAATTGCTGTTGCAACACGGTCAAGTTTCTGGGATGTTGCTTTCTGTCCACGCTTAAACACATTTGACATTTGCTGAATGCAGTTATGTATACCACCAATGTCTTGACTCATTTTGATAATTTTTCCCTTTATGACACGGATGTCTTTTCCTTGCAGGAGCTGGACTTTAAGGATTTTCACCTCAACATCACTGGCATTCATATCATGCACTCCTGCCCTTTGGATTTGTGATTGTCGTGGTCTGCGCCTATAAAACTGTTGCAGTCGCCTGCACCTGTTGTGCTGTATGTTAATGGTTGCTGGAGTTTGAGCAGCCTCTGGTTGTTGTGCAGAAACATTGACATTTTCTTCACTATCTGAGTGTTGTAGTTGGCGCACTCTGCTTGTTTGTCTCCTACGTGCAATTGTTGGAGAAGATGTTGCAGCATTAGATTCATCCGTTTCTTGTAAGTCCTGACTCTGGAACTCAGACCATTCATTTTCATTTCTGTTCACTTCTGTATCTATGATTGAAATAGTGCAAACAGTCTGTTATTTTCCAATTTTGCACTTTATAATGTTTAATTTCTACATTAAACGTACAAATCGCATTGCATGTGTCCTACTTTCATTTGTCATTGTGCAAATTTCATTTTTCAGATTTTAAAAATGCACTTCTGCCCAAACCATTTTAAAGACTACGGCTCCCATGATGCACTGTTGCAGTACTGAAAAGTATTAGTAATTAATGCACTTACATACATTTTCAGTTGTGCAATGTGAATGCTACTTGCTCTAAATTAAATCAAACTTTGTGCTCTCAATCACTCACATTCACATCCAACATACATGTTGTTTCCTTACCTTGAGATGTATGGACTTGCTCAGAGGTGTCAATATCAATTACGCCAACAACTGCCTCTGGGGTGAGGGTGCCTTCCACCAAGTCCTCAAGGGGGGTATTAGGCCTGTCCCTGGGTGTTCCTCCGCCAGTCTTATTAGCTGCCTTCATCCTATTGGCAACCTTTTCTTTGACACGACTGCGCAGGTCATACCATCGCTTTTGTAAATTTGTGATGTCACGGTGTGCAACCCCAACAGCATTGACTTTTGCTTGAATTGAAAGCCATATATTTCTTTTTGCTGCCTCAGGAACCTTCAAAGATAACTTCCCAAAAAGCTGCTCCTGTCTCTGAGTAACTTCCTCAATTAAGATTTCCAATTCTATGTCACTAAATTTAAACTTCCTTTTTCTGGCTTGTAAATCTTCTCCTGTATTTTCAGTAGCCATTTCCCCTTCTGCTGCAGCCTCAGAGTCAGCTCCAGTTTCTCCTAGCTGAGCACCAACTGCCAAATGCCTCTGAAACACCACTCCCTGGAAGCAGGTGTGTGCAATCTGTAGCTTGCTTCCTGGTTGTGATGTCATGGAATTCAGCATTCTGGGAAAATCGCAATTTTGCGAATTCTTAATTGCGAATTCGCAATTAAGAATTCTCTAAATTAATGTGAATCGGTAAAAATTGCGATTTTTACTGATTCGCTAAAAAATAGCGATTTACTTGATGAATTCGATTTTGCGATTTCTTAATTGCGATTTCTTAAAATTCGCAATTAAGAAATCTCAATTTGATACAATGATGCATGTGCCCCCTAGTGTTTGTGGGGAGACATTTGAAGATTTTGCAAAGCATTCAGAGGATGTGGCAGCATAGTGTCATCACAGCATTGACTTGTTTGTTCATTTAGAGCTTTTGTTCAGGATGATGCTGAGGTTTCTGGTGTGGTCAGTGGGGTAAGCGGTTGGCTCAAGTTCAAAGATCAAGATCTCTGTTTCATTCATGTTGAGTTTGAGGCTATTCTTGCTCATTCAGTTTGCTATGTCTGACATACAGGTGGTGAAGTTGTTCCTGGTGGTGTTGTTCATGTCAGTGAGGGAGAGGAATTAGCTGAGTGTCATTGCATAGGAGACAATGTTGATGTTGTCGGTTCTGATGATGCAGGCGAGAGGTGCCATGTAAATATTGAACAGGAATGGATTGAGGGTGGCATCCTAGGGTACTCCTTACATGAGCCTCTTGGATCCAGAGATGGGAGCGAAGAGTCTGACCCAGTGTGTCCTGCTGAAGAGGAAGGAGAAGATCCAAACTAGGGTGAGCCATTAGACTCCTGATTCCTGAAGTCAGGCAATGAGGGTGCTGTGGGAGATAGTGTTGAACACTGCCAGGAGGTCGAGCACGATGAGTGCAGTGGTGTCTCCTGGTGTCCATGATTGAGCAGATGTTGTCTGTTTTGCTGCCAGAAAGGTATGGTAGTCTCTGTGGTGTGGTTTCTGGTGAATCATGATTGGATGGAGTCCATGAGGCGGTGCTCTTCAACATAGGCAGACTGATGCTTGTTGATCTTTTCTCCAGGACTTTGTCTGGGAAGGGTAGGAGTGACATGGGCCTGAAGTTGCTGAGATCCTTAGGATTAACAATGAGTTTCTTCAGCAAAGTGGTGACTTCTGCATATTTCCAGATGTCCAGGTATAGCCACTGAAGATGGAGGAGTTGACGATGGTGGGGAGGTTTGCACTGATCAGTTTGTTTCCCAGGTTGTACATTTGGTGTGGACAGACGTCTGATGTGCACCCTGAGTGAATAGCCTGCATGATTCTGGTGTTGTACTCTATGGGAATGGTGCTCTAGTTTGCTAAGAGGTGAGTGATTTTGGTGACGGTGGGAGGTTGTGTGTTGAAGTCCTCAATGGTGGCTTGTGGTGCGAAGTTGGAGTTGATCTTGGGGACTTTGATGTGAAAGAAGTACAAGAGTTTGTTTCAGAAAATCGTAGAAGATGTGATAGTGTTGGTGGCATTTATCGGGTTGGTGAATTCCTTGATGATGTTGAAGAGTTCTTTTTCTGTGTTGGAGCAGGTTTTGAGTCTGATGATGAAGGGCCCTTTTCTGGCTTCTTTGATGAGTGCGTAGTACCTTCTGAGAGCAAATGTATATTTGTCTCTGGAGGTGCTGCCTTGGCAGGTTTTCCATCTCCTTTCCAACTCCTTGCAGTTGGGCCTGGAGTCTCTGTGGTCCTGGGTGTAGGAGCAAGACTGAGCATTAGTTCTTGTGTGTCAGATTTTTTACTTGGGGCCCAAGTTGTTAGCGCTATCTGACATTACAAGGGCCGTTTCCTGGCTTCTTTGATGAGTGTGTGGTACCTTTTGAGAGCATATTCATAGGTATCCCTGCGGGTGTTACCTTTGATGGTCCTCCATCTCCATTCAAACTCTTTACAATAGTGCTTGGAGTCTCTGTGGCCCTTGGTGTACAAGCAAGACTGAGCAGAAGCTCTTGTGTATCTGATTTTTCTCATGGCTGCCAGATTGTTGGCACACACTGAGATCCAGTTGGAGAAGGTGGGCAGGTCTTTCTGAAGGGTGCTTGCGAGGATTGGTTGGATCTGAGGGTGTTGGTCTATTCTGCATTTATAAAGCGCATGGCTACCCATGGGCATCCCAGCGCTGGAAGTAGGAAGAGGCAGATGAAGCTTATCTGGGGAAGAGCCAGGTTTTCAGCAGCTTCTGAAAAGTCAAAAGATTGGTTTCTTTCCGTAACTGGAGAGGAAGAGAATTCCAAAGCTTGGCGGCACCTCAGCTTCTAGTTCTTCTGATCCTTGGTACAAGAGCCAAGTGTAGTTTGTCCGATCTTAGGGGCCTGTTGGCTTGATAGGGTTTGGCTAATGGGGAGATAATCTTTGCTCCATTCCCTCCAAGCACTTTCTGAGCAATACAAAGTGCTTTAAAACAATTCTCTCCCGATTGGGGAGCCAGTGTAAGGCTTTTAAGGCAGGTTTAGCAGACTGTCGGTAGGTAATTCCCATAAGGGTTCTTGCCACACAGTTCTGTATGATTTGAAGCCTAGAAAGTACCGCCTCTCGGGCGCCCAAGTAAAGTGCATTGCTAAAATCCAACCGTGACAGAATGAGTGCTTGGACAGCCATTTTCCTAGCCTGGAGAGTAAGTAGGGGCAGCACTTTACGAAGCATTCCGAGCAAATTGAAACAGAAGGCAACCACCTTTCGGACTTGGACTTTGAGGGTAAGGTCTGAGTCCAACCATAACCCCAAACTCTTTATATTTGCTTTAGGGGCAGGCACTGATCCCATTACCATCGGCCACATCTCCATTCGTTTAAATAGGGAAGGGTTACCAAGCAGCATAAGCTCTGTCTTGTCTTTGTTCAACTTCAAATGGGAGTGATGCATCCATTTGGCCACTTCTTCAAGAAAAGTACGGAGATGAGATGTTGATGAATCGGACTGGTTGAGTGAGACCACTAGCTGAGTGTCATCAGCGTATGTTACAATATTTACTCCATGATCTCTGCCAGTGGGGCCATGGATGCATTAAAAAGTGTTAGACTTAGAGAGGAGCCCTGAGAGACTCCATATGAGAGAGGCCAGGACTTGGTTTCACCCTCAAATACTTGGAAGGAGCACCCTTCCAGGAATGACCTCAGCCAGGATAAAGCTGTTCCAGTCACCCCCAGACTTCTAAGTCAGTTGATCAAGATATGATGATTCACCGCATGGATTGCCGCACTTAGGTCTAGTAAGATCACAGCAGATGATCCTCCAGAGTCAAGAATTTTTCTTGATTCTTCCAGGACAGCTAAAAGTGCCGTCCCTGTGCCGTGGCCAGGACAAAATCCTGTTTGGGTTGGGTGAAGGAGATGGTTAGATTCTAAGTAAGCAGAGAGAGGGATGCTTACATATTTCTCCAGGATTTTACTAATTCCAGGGAAAAGGGAGATCGGACGATAGTTGGCCAGACAGTCAGGATCCAGAGTGGGTTTCTTCAGAAGAGCTCTGACCATAGCTTTTTTCCAGAGAGGGGGAACTACTCCAGACACTATAGAAGAGTAACTAAATCTAGAATGACCAGGCCCACTGTCTCTGCTATCTGCTTAAGAATATTAAGTGGGGCAGGGTCATTGGGTGATCCGATTTTTACTTGACCAGATGTCACTAACAGACAGCTGTAATCCATTGTAGGAAAGGCCGCTAAGCTTGTTTCCTTGCCTTCTATGTGAGTCTTATCCTGATGGATAGAATTGTGGTCTTCGGTGGAAGAGAAACATTCGTAGATGTTTTGAATTTTATTATGAAAAATTCTGCCATTTCGCTGCAACGCTGGTAAGATGTGGTGGAAGAGTCAGGGAGGGAAGGAACATTCAATAGTTTCTTTACAATTCTAAAGGTTTCTCGAGAGGAGTTAGCCGAGGTAGCTATAGTCTTCTCACAGTAGAGAGCTTGAGAGTTTCTGATTTCCATTTTATAGGTTTTGATGGCATCTTTATATTCCTGCTTTTTGTGTAGGGAGAAATTCCTTCTCCAGCCTCTCTCTGCTTTCTTGCACAGTTGTTTCAATTGTCGGAGCTTTGGAGTGTACCAAGCAGCTTTATTGGAACCTCTGTGCAGCTTAATAATAGTTCTTGGAAGAACTGAGTCCAAGGAATTGTTGATCCAACTGTCAAAATTTGTATTAGCCACTATCGGGTCCGAGATAGAAAAAGGCTTGCATTTTTCTAAAGTTGCTGTCCAAGAGTCCAGTGGGAGTTTTGACCAACATCGGGACTTGGTTTGAACTAATCGAGTTAGGGGAATGGCGTGGGCAGGGGACCATGAAAAAGGGATGAGAGAGTGGTCCGACCAAGGGATGGATATTGGTGGTTGGCAGGTTAGCTCCTTTAGACCCGAGAAAATGGGGTCCAAAAGATGTCCTTTTAAGTGCGTTGCTGATTGTACTTTCTGAGTTAGCTGTAGGGCTGCTAAGTCAGAAATCAATTCAGCTGCAAGCTTGCAATTTGTGTCATCAAAATGAATGTTGAAATCTCCAAGAATAGTAAAATTAGTGGCAGAGTTTGCTAATTTAGAAACAGTGTCTGTGAGTGAATCACAGAATTGGCCTATGGGTCCTGGGGGGCGATAAATCAAAATCCCTGAAAAGGTTAGCGTGGGAGTGAATCCTACCGAGAAGTGAAGATTTTCACAGTTTGAGAGAGGACTCCCCAGGATTCTCCAAATAATATAATTATTTGAAATAATGGCTATTCCACCTCCTTTACTATGGATTTGGTTGAGTCTATGTATTGTGTAGCCAGGAGGGAGAGCTTGTGCTATATCAGGGTCAGAGGCCGTATTCAGCCAGATTTCTGTTAGAAATAGGACATCCGGACTTTCCTCCAAGAGGAGCAGGGATATTTCCACCAAGTGTTTTGGTAAAGAACGACAGTTCAATAGAAGTAACTTAAAAATGTGATGGGGTTTGGCTGCATTTAGGTTAGTAGGACCAAGGTCCTGCAAATTAAGGGAACAGTGTTTGCATGTGTAGTTCCACCGATCGGGAGCAATAGAGTGGAGATATTCAGGGTCAAAGGGTGAATTGAAAGATTTGAGTAGGTTAGAGCTGTACCGTGAAATTCCTGATCTGGAACATGCAGCGGTTCTGGCCCCTGGCCCTGAGAGGGAGCGGACGGGCGCAAAGGGGCTTGCCTTTGGCTTAATATAGCCCTGGTGATTAGAGCGACTGGAGCGCTAACTTCCAAGATGGCGGGTAAATTAGTGTGTCACTAGTTACCCCCTCAAATTCCCACTAACTGTGGTTCGTGCAGGAAGGAATTGTACTAGCAGGTAACAAGTCTAACAGTTTTAAAATTCAATCGGCGGCAATTATTTAAAACATTTTATGATCTAATTCAGTCTTTCAATTCAATTTAAGACGCAGTTCTCGCGCCAGCAAGGATCAAGCAACTTCTTACTCGCTGCGCGGTTCCCTCATCGGACTTAATATAGCCCTGGTGATTAGAGCAACTGGAGCGCTAACTTCCAAGATGGCGGGAAAATTAGTGTGTCACTAGTTCCCCCCTCAAATTCCCACTAACTGTGATTCGTGCAGGAAGGAATTGTACTAGCAGGTAACAATTCTAACAGTTTTAAAATTCAATCGGCGGCAATTATTTAAAACATTTTACGATCTAATTCAGTCTTTCAATTCAATTTAAGACGCATTTCTCGTGCCAGCAAGGATCAAGCAACTTCTTACTCGCTGCGCGGTCGCGTCATCAAGCTTAATATAGCCCTGGTGATTAGAGCGACTGAAGCGCTAACTTCCAAGATGGCGGGCATTAGTGTGTCACTAGTTCCCCTCTCAAATTCCCACTAACGGTGGTTCGTGCAGCAAGGAATTGTATTAGCAGGTAACAATTCTAACAGTTTTAAAATTCAATCAGCAGCAATTATATAAAACATTTTATGATCTAATTCAGTCTTTCAATTCATTTTAAAACGCAGTTCTCGCGCCAGCAAGGATCAAGCAGCTTCTTACTCGCTGCACGGTCGCGTCATCGGGCCTAATATAGCCCTGGTGATTAGAGCGACTGGAGCGCTAACTTCCAAGATGGCGGGCATTAGTGTGTCACTAGTTCCCCTCTCAAATTCCCACTAACGGTGGTTCGTGCAGCAAGGAATTGTATTAGCAGGTAACAATTCTAACAGTTTTAAAATTCAACCGGCAGCAATTATTTAAAACATTTTACGATCTAATTCAGTTTTTCAATTCAATTTAAAACAAAGTTCTCGCGCCAACATGGATCAAGCAACTTCTTACTCTTAGCATCTGGCATGTTACTCGTGTTAAGGCTGAATTTGGTGGTTGATTTAGGTTTGTTGGGGTGGGGTTCGTTTTTGTAGAAGTGTAATATGGAGTGGTTTATCAATATGAGCCTGGGGATGTGGAGAAGGTGATCCTGTTGCTGAACTAGAAGATTATGTCAAGTGTGTGTCCTGCGGCTTAAGATGCCCTTATACAAGCTGTATTAGGCTGATGTTGTTGATGCTTTCTAGAAGGTCGCAAGTGTTGTGGTCTGTGGGGACATTGAGATGAAAGTTAATGTTGCTGAGTAGGAGGAAGTCATTGGATCTAATGGCAAGGGAAGTGAAGAAGTTGGTGAGTATCTGGTTGAAGGTGACAACCACAGGAATAGCATGGAAATGAGCAAGTGTGAATGAAAGAGTGCAGGAAAATGCAAAACAAATGAAAAGTAGAAAAGGAGGATGCCAAAGATGGACGAAACGTATAAAGACGTAGAAGCAGAGGCTGAGGAAATACGAAGCATGATAAACGTCATCCCGTGATCAAGAAGAAAAGGAAAGGTAGAGCTGGGTAGAGTGAACAAAGCTAATGAAGGTAAAGAGATGTGTGGTGATAAGCAGATGGATGTGATGTACATCCAAAGTATAATCAGAAGAAAGAAATGTGTCCCTACCAGATAGGACCAAGTGTGACGGGAATCTGGTGAACAATAGAATAGGGAAAGGTGAAGACGAACAGGTAAGGAGGAAAACAAAGAACAGAAACAAGAATGCTGGAAACTAATGTAAAGATGAAACCAATAAAGTGAACAAAGAAAGATGCATCAGAACATTTTTTTTATTTTTATTTATTTATTTTAAGAATTTATAAAGCACGACTGTCACCGTTGCAGGCATCCTGGCGCTAACAAAATCCAGACCGTGATAGAAAACAGAGGCAGCACAGTATGCCTGGGGAGCGAGGCTAGCCAGGGAAAAGCCAAGTTTTTACCTTTTTCCTAAACTGCATCAGTTCATTAGTTGCCCTAATCTCGATGGGGAGAGTGTTCCAGAGTCTGGATGCAGTCACCTGAAAGGATCTGCCACCAGCTCTGACCTTCTTAAATCTGGGAACAGCTACCAATTTAGCCTCCGATGAGCGAAGGTGTCTGGAAGGAGTGTACCAGACAAACTTGGACCTGAGGGGGACTGGGCCGCATCCGTGAAGAGCCCTAAACACAATGCAAAGGGCTTTAAATTGAATCCTCTGTCTAAGAGGAAGCCAATGTAGTTTTGCAAGGGCAGATGGACCATGAGATCTCCTAGGCAGCCCCAATGCCAATTTATCCGCCGCAGATTGAACCCTTTGTAGTCTGTCCAGTAGATACTCAGGGGACCCGAGCAGGAGGGCATTACAATAGTCCAACCTACTCAGGATGGTACATCTAACCACCTGGGCACGGGCATGAGATGGTAACAGGGGCAGAACCTTCCTGAGTGAGCGAAGGATGGAAAAACAACAGGCCGATGTTTTCTGAACATGGGTGTCCATACTGAGCCCATGGTTCAGCATGACTCCCAGGTTACGAACAGAGTCCGAAGGCCGGACGGTAGAGCCGGATTCCGGGGGCCAGAAATTGTTGGGAAACGGGCGAGGGATCCTTGTTCCAGCGCTAAAAAGCACTTCAGTTTTCCCGGCATTAAACTGAAGCGAGTTTGCCTTTAACCAGCTGGCCGTATTTCTGAGGCAGTTGTGTAAACCTCCACAGAGATGGACTCCTCTCCTTCCAAGGAAAGGATCATCTGCGTGTCATCGGCATAATTAATAATTCGAATGCCAAAACCTTTAATGAGCGAGATTAGTGGCCTAAGGTAAATATTAAAAAGGATAGGGCTGATGGCAGAGCCCTGGGGCACACCATGCAGGACCGGGGAGAAGGGGGATTGAAAAGGAGGCATTGAAACCGCCTGCTGCCTGCCCTGCAAAAAAGAATGGAACCAACTCAGAGCCGAGTCTCTCACCCCTGTCTCAGACAACCGCCTTAACAAGATCTTATGATTAACCGTGTCAAAGGCGGCAGACATATCAAGCAGAATCAAAAAAGAAGCCTGATTTCTGTCTGCACGCCTCTGAAGTTCATCCATGGCGGTGATGAGGGCTGTTTCGGTCCCATGGGCCGGCCGGAAGCCAAATTGGTCCTCGTCAAGTAGGAGAAGTTGTTCTAAGTGGGTGGAAAGAGTGTTACTAACCACTCGCTCAACTATCTTGGCGGGAAAAGGCAGCAGTGAAATGGGTCGGTAGTTTTTTGAACACTCTGGGTCCAGAGAGGGTTTTTTTAACAGGGGAGAGACGAGCGCACGCTTCCAGTGGGCAGGAACGGTGCCGGTTATCAGAGATTGATTGCAGATGAGATGGAGGGAGGGAAAAAGCTCGACAGCAAACTCCTTCCAAATTTTAGGAGGGAGCGGGTCCAGAGGAGAGCCGGAAACAATCTCTCTCGCTATATTAGAACATTTTTCAAAGGTAAGTGGCGGGAAACTGAGCAAGGGCTTTCCAGAGTCAAAGCCGGGTTGGGTACCCGGTTAGCCAGTGGAGCGGGTCTAGATTCCAGGGAGGAGTCACTATCAAGGGAGGTGTCCAAATCTTGAAGAATCAGATCGATTTTTTCTTTAAAGAATATGGCAAGATTTTCACAAAGATCTTGAGACGGGACAATCTCGTTCTTGCACGCGTCTGGATTGGTAACGCTGTTTAAGATGTTAAAAATACTCCTGGCATTATTGTTGGAATTACAAATCAGAGAGGAGTAATAGTCAGCTTTTGCTCTCACGATGAGGCTTTTATAAGCAAGAATTTTAGTTTTCCATATTTCTTTAAAGGATTCATTATAGTCGCGTCTCCATTTCCGCTCTGCTTGTTTGCAGTCCAGTTTAGCAGTTTTAAGAGCGCCGTTGAACCAGGGGGCAGAGACTCTGCCTCGAAGGATACGATTCTTTAGAGGAGCCCGTGAGTCAACGACCGATGAAATGCTGGTGTAAAAGGCATTATAGTTTTCGTCCGCACCCTTGTTTACATCAAAAAGCGAGTCCAAATGGAACAGTTCGCCAGAAGAATGCAATCGAGAGAGCGTTTTCCAGTCTCTACATTTAATTTCTCTAGATGGGGCTTGTAACTTATATGAGGCCAGTTTCTTATATAGGAAGAATTTAATTAAGGAGTGGTCTGTCCAATCCATTGGCAGGGTGTCTCCCATGACCACCAAGTCTGGTCCCGCAAAGACCAAATCCAATACGTGGCCTGCTTTGTGGGTGGCTGTTAAAACCAGTTGGGAGAGACCACAACTGACACAGGTTTGAAGGAGGTTTCCAAGAGCTGAGTCGAGTGGACCATTACGCCAAAGATTAAAATCCCCAATGATAAGTAACTTTTGATGGGATAAGGCAATATTGGTCAGGGTGGTAATTACCGCTTGTTGCTGTGCCAAGTTGAATGCACCTGGAGGGCGATAGCAGACTAGGCAGGTAACAATTGACCCAGGGCGAGTCAAAATAGAGAGCCCCAGCATCTCAATACCCGGGGTAGGGTCTAAATTAAAGACCTTAATGTTACAGGAGGATCTGAAAATCACTCCCACACTCCCGCCCTTGCCAGTGGGCCTAGGAGAGTGGAGAAATTTGTACCCGTCAGGGCAAGCAAAGCCAGGATCGACCAAGCAATCTGGTCGGGTCCATGTTTCTGTCATGAACAGAATATCTAGTTCATGAGATTCCACTAAAAGCTGGATCTCCGTGCAGTGTTTAGGCAAGGATCTAACGTTTAATAGACCACAATTCAAGAGGTCGTCACATATTATATCAGCTCGGGGATAGGACGTAGGAGCAAATGAAATAGTACCTTTGTCTGCGTGTAGCTGACCCAGTTGAATAAGCTGCTCTCTAGAGTAGGGTGGCCCGGGAGGTAAAGGCTCCTGAAATAAGGGGTCAAGTCCGGCAGCGTGGGTGGCCCATGGCGCTACCTCGGCGCGGACGAGCGCAGACGAGCTTGCCTTAAGAGCGCCTTCGGCGTGCAAACGGCGCGCCCGCTGCGCTCGTCCGCTGCGTTTCCGGAAGAGACACATGTTATATTGGGTGTGAGTATTAAAAAAGGGGGCGTGACCTATTTGTTGGTGGGCGTGGCCTCAGCGTGCCGAGGGTGGCGGCAGCCTAGCCAGGTGACCACGGCAGTGTTAGAGTCTGCAGCGCGGTGTAGCCAGAAGTAAAGTGCAAGTGAGTGATCTAAAAACACAGAATACACAGTACAATTTTGAAATAAAAGCAGCAAAGATGGAAACTCCCGGCTTCCGCCTCAGGAGGTATGGATTCTAGGGTCGCGCTTGTGATTCAGCGCGCTCTAAATACCCGGATGACAAAAAAAAGGGCGTGGCCTATTTGTTGGTGGGCGCGGCCACAGCGTGCCGAGGGTGGCGGCAGCCTAGCCAGGTGACCACGGCAGCGTTAGAGTCTGCAGCGCGGTGGAGCCAGAAGTAAAGTGCAAGTGAGTGATCTAAAAACACAGAATACACAGTACAATTTTAAAATAAAAGCAGCAAAGATGGAAACTCCCGGCTTCTGCCTCAGGAGGTATGGATTCAGAACATTCAGATCAAATACAGAGACTGTGCCAAGAGAGATACGAGTTTACAGAAAACTACTGTATTCCAGTCTGTCATTGAGACTTTTTGGATGAATTGAACAAAGTCTGTAACTCCAATATAATTCTCTTTGGAGTAGAAATTTCCGTGGATCAATGCCGGTTGGTTTCTTCACCACCTCCAGGATTTGGAAATGGATCTGGCTTGGACTGTTATTTAATTGTGCGAAGTGGGCTGATACACTTGATTTGAGATTGTTGTTCCTGATGTTGCTACGATGTTCAGTGAGTCTGATTTTCATTTTCCGTTCCGTCTTGCCTACATAAGGCAAACCACAAGGGTATTTTAACAGAAACACCACATTCATGGTGTCACAGGTGGCATTTACTAACAGGCGGATCGAATTGCCTTGGGTAGGGTGCCTCACAGTGTTACCAGGGATTATACTGTGGCAATTGATACAGTTATGGCATGGAATCATGCCCTTATATACAGTGGGTGTTATGAGTCGTGGTTTGAGCATCTGTTGCAAGTTTTTTTACCGTTGGTAGGCAAAAATTGGGAATTGGTTAAAAATTTGATTGAAATCAGGTTCAAGTTGCAGTATTTGACAGTGTTTTTTGATGCATTGTTTGATTGATTGACTGATTGTTGAAAATGTATAAACAAATACACATCTGGGTTCTGGCAGATTGGTAGGAACTTTGGGTGTTAGGAGAGTAGTGCGATCGATACTTGCTACTCGGTCAGCTGCAGATTGCACAATGTGGTCCAGGTAACCTATTTTCAGAAACTTGGTTTTAATGGTAGCACTGTCAGTTTTGAACCTTTCTTCAGTGAAAGCTATTCTTTTGGCCCGAAGCAACTGTGAATAGGGTAAGTGTCTTTTCAGACTGAACTGGTGAAAGCTTGAGTAATGTAAGAAATTGTTGCGATCTGTCTGCTTGGTGTAGATTGCTGTTTCTAAGTTGGTGCAGCCCATTTTGATATCTACATTTAGGAATTAAATACTCGAGACGCTGATGGTATGAGTAAATTGGATTCTTGTGTTGATGTTGTTGAGTTGGTGTATGGCAGTGACAAGTTGTTCTTCAGTGCCTTTCCAAATGAGAAAGATGTCATCAATATAACGATAGTAGACTTTGAGGTGGTCTTCTGTTTCATAATCTTGCATGAACAAATTAGCATATGAAGGAGCCGCACAGTTGCCCATGGCGACTCCAGAGAGTTGAATGTAGAATTTGTCCCTGTATGTGAAATAGCTGTGTAGTAATGTAAATTGTATGAGTTCCATCAGGAAAACTTGTAGATCGCGTGGGTTCTGTGTTTTGAGTAAAGCAGATTCGATTGCCTGGAGGCCCAGATTGTGAGGAATGGATGTGTATAGAGAGTTGACGTCAATCGTGCATAGCAGCACTTGTTCAGTGGGGTCAATGGTGATATCTTGAATTTTCTTGAGGAAATCCGTGGTATCTTGTAAATAGCTGGACATCTGTTTGACCGAATTCTGGAGATGACGGTCGAGGTAGATCCCGATCGGCTCATGAATGGAATTGCGTGTGCTGACGGTGGGTCTGAATGGAGGTTTCAACGAATTTTTGTGAATTTTAGTGACCATGTATAGGTAAGGAATTTGCGAATGTGACTTCTTCAAATATCTTCTATCTTTATCTGTAATAGTTCCTCATGCCACTGCTTTGTCAATGAGGGTCTGGAGTACAGTTGTGTATTCAACGGTTGGATCTGTATCTATTTCCATGTATGTATTCACATCTTGTAGATGGGTATTAACGCTGTCCGTGTAGTATTGGGTGTCTAATATGACTAAAGCGCCGCCTTTATCTGCCTTACAGATGGTGATGTCGGGATTGGTAGCCAGTTGTGTTATGGCTTGTTTGTCATTGATAGATAAGTTTTGCTTGGGATGAGACTTAGTCTTGTGCATGGCTTGAAGGTCTTTTTGTACTAGAACCTCGAACAGGTCAAGAGTTTTATGGCTCACGGGGTCCAAAAAAGAACTTTTGGGTCGTAAATCCATGAGAGTAGATTCCTCCGTCGATTGTGGTGTACTTATGTTGGTAAGAAAATGCTTGAGCCTGAGTGTCCGCATGAATTTGTAGAAACTTACTTGAGTTTCTAATTTGTTGGTAACATACGTGGGGATGAAAGAAGTGCCCTTCTCTAACACTTTCATTTGTGAGTTAGAAATGTCACTTTGGGAGATGTTTATTACTAAACTCTGTGACTCTGTGTTGACTTTGCTATGGAGTGTTGAGATCCTGTTGAACTGGGTCCGCCTGGATCGCCGGTTGCGTCGGTGCCTAATCCTAAAGAAGGCACTGGAGTGGTGCTGCTGGCTGTGGGTAAAGTAGATGTAGAACTACTGGATTGCGGTTGCTCAGGGCGTGGCGGTGCTCTGGGATCTTGTCTGTTAAACCTGGTGCGAGGAGAGTCGTCCGAGGAAGTAGTGTCTCCATCAGTAGATTTGTTAAACTGGGATCGCTGTTGTCTCCTAGCCGCGTAGATCTCCGCCCAATTATATATTTTACCCAACTTGTAATCTACGGTATCCCGTTTAAACTTCCTAAGCTTGCGATTTTGCATGTTCCGTGTAAACACTCATAAGATCCGTTGCAAGTTCTCCTTGTCTTCTCACTCGCATCAACCTATTGGTTTCACCATGTTTCTTAAGTACCCCTGGGCAGTTGTTTCGTTCACCGCCGTTTTACACTTTTTTTAGCTTGCAATTTTGCATGTTCCATGTAAACACTGGTAAGTTCCGTTGCAAGTTCTCCTTGTCTTCTCGGTCGCATTATCCTATTGGTTTCACCATGTTTCTTAAGTACCCCATGGCAGGTGTTCCGTTCAACGCCGTTTTACACTTTTTTTACCACAGCCTTTCGCATGGCACTTTTTCACACGCCGTAACTGAACGAGCTGGTTTCTTTCATCACCTAATATAGTCCCTCATTGTTCTCACCATTTTTTCACTGCACAAAGCACTTTCCTAATAGATACCATGCACTCGGTTTCTGTCTGCCATTACCCGGTCTCATTTATTTTTATTTTTATTTTTGTAGTCAGCTCCCGGGCCCTGTATTACCTTTAGACACTGTTTCTCATTTATCCTTATAGATTACGGACCCCCTGAAGAAGAGCCAGTGTGGCTCGAAATGCATCGGGGACAGTTAAACAGTGTTGACATCATGCATTGCTGTCGCGTTGTGGATTTCATTGTTATGAACTGAATATTGTTCATTGTGGATGATCCTATTCTTTGCACCACTTGATCCTACTATCCACAGTTGAAAATGTACTCAAGCACAAAGTGATTAAAACTTTGTTCCTTTACCTTGATTATCTCGTATGAACTTTATTGCAAAAAGTACACACGCACACAGGCGTGCTCAAGATTTCCACCTTACACTTGTAAGGTTTATTCATTTCTTGATTTGCCAGCACCTCGTGGACAGGAGGCGATCACCCTGAGCACCCTTACCTCATTTACTCCTTTACACCTGGATTACCATTACTAGAACATTCAACAATTGGAGTGCAACGGACCTCACTCAATTTTTTCAGATTTCCCTTGTCTCTACTGCTCGCACCCACCAGTTTACTCATCATGTCTTATGCAAACATAGCAAACCTAACCAGCAACAATGCTGACACTTTTGAATTTACCAAGGAAGACACCGACCGCATATACACCCTCATACAGGAGCCCGAGTGTATAGCATCCAGTACAGGTTCTGTACAATCAAATATACGAAAACTTCTTTTCGCTGCCAAGAGAGAAATAAATCAGCGTCTACATGCCAGTACACTCATACGTTACCACAAAGTTCAGATAATTCCAAGAGGTCTTCGAATACCGCTCAAATCCACCCTTTGCAAAAACAACATTAGATTTACAGAAAGATGGTACGGAATTCTGAATAAGTATTCTTTGGACCTCATTCTTCTCATTGTAGAGGAGCTGTCCAAAATGCTTGAAGACTTAACAACTGAAGTTACTCAACTCAAAGACGAGTTTAGTACCAAATTAACATCTGAAGAATTAAGTCAAACGCTTGAAGACGTTAATGCCCAACTAGAGAAATACATTAACGAATGCAAGCAAAGGAAGTTTAAACGGGATACCGTAGATTACAAGTTGGGCGAGGTATATAATGTTTGCCTACCAACGGTCAAAAAACTTGCAACAGATGCTCACACCACGACTCATAACACCCACTGTATATAAGGGCACGATTCCATGTCATAACTGTATCAATTGCCACAGTATAATCCCTGGTAACACTGTAATGCACCCTACCCAAGGCAATTCGATCCGTCTGTTAGTAAATGCCACCTGTGACACCATGAATGTGGTGTATCTGTTAAAATGCCCTTGTGGTTTACCTTATCTAGGCAAGACGTGACGGAAAATGAAAATCAGACTCACTGAACATCGTAGCAACATCATGAACAACAATCTCAAATCAAGTATATCAGCCCACTTCGCACAATTGAAACACAGTCCAAGCCAGATCCGTTTCCAAATCCTGGAGGTGGTGAAGAAACCAACCGGCATTGATCCACGGAAATTTCTACTCCAAAGAGAATTATATTGGATTTACAGACTTTGTTCAATTCCTTCCAAAGGTCTCAATGACAGACTGGAATACAGTAGTTTTCTGTAAACTCGTATCTTTCTTGGCACAGTCTCTGTATTTGATCTGAATGTTCTGATGCATCTCTCTTTGTTCACTTTATTGGTTTCATCTTTACATTAGTTTCCAGCATTCTTGTTTCTGTTCTTTGTTTTCCTCCTTACCTGTTCGTCTTCACCTTTCCCTATTCTATTGTTCACCAGATTCCCGTCACACTTGGTCCTATCTGGTAGGGACACATTTCTTTCTTCTGATTATACTTTGGATGTACATCACAGCCATCTGCTTATCACCACACATATCTTTACCTTCATTAGCTTTGTTCACACTACCCAGCTCTACCTTTCCTTTTCTTCTTGATCACGGGTTGACGTTTATCATGCTTCGTATTTCCTCAGCCTCTCCTTCTACATCTTTATACGTTTTGCCCATCTTTGGCATCCCCCTTTTTCTACTTTTCATTTGTTTAGCATTTTCCTGCACTCCTTCATTCACACTTGCTCATTTCCATGCTATTTCTGTGGTTGTCACTTTCTGTTTTTTCTTTTTTTTTTTTGACACGCTCGTCGATGTTATTTCCTGACATCATTACACCCCTCCTTGCACCCTAGTTTTGACATTTAATTCCTTTTTTCTACATGGTTGTCTGCTACTCCATCGGCCCCTGTCGGGTTTTTTTCAATTCTTAATTTATGCATACATACGGCATTCGCCAGTAACCTACATTGCCTCACTTCACTGCGGCATGCACCCCGCACTTCGTTCTCGCAGCCCGTCTCCAACTGTTCCATTTCTATCGTTTTCCCCTACCTTAATACACATGTGCACGAGCACCCAGCTGACATCCGCACCCTGATGGCGTCCCCTCAGAGCACGGCAATTTTGCAGTTTCCATGTAAAAACTGGTAAGTTCCGTTGCAAGTTCTCCTTGTCTTCTCACTCGCATTAACCTATTGGTTTCACCATGTTTCTTAATTACCCCTGGGCAGTTTTTTCGTTCACCGCCGTTTTACACTTTTTTTACCACAGCCTTTCGGTGGCACTTTTTCACACGCCGCAACTGAACGAGCAGGTTTCTTTCATCACCTAATATAGTCCCTCACTGTTCTCACCATTTATTCACTGCACAAAGCACTTTCCTAATAGATACAGCGCACTCGGTTTCCATCTGCCATTACCCGGTCTCATTTATTTTTATTTTTATTTTTATAGTCAGCTCCTGGGCCCTGTATTACCTTTAGACACTGTTTCTCATTTATCCTTATAGATTACGGACGCCCTGAAGAAGAGCCAGTGCAGCTCGAAATGCATCGGGGACACTTTAACATTGTTGACATCATGCATTGCTGTCGCGTTGTGGATTTCATTGTTATGAACTGAATATTATTCATTGTGGATGATCCTATTCTTTGCACCACTTGATCCAATTATCCACAGTTTAAAATGTACTCAAGCACAAAGTGATTAAAACTTTGTTCCTTTACCTTGATTATCTCGTATGAACTTTATTGCAAAAAGTGCACACGCACACAGGCGTGCTCAAGGTTTCCACCTTACACTTGTAAGGTTTATTCATTAACTATATACAAAGCACAGAGTCCAGTGACAGCCAGTACTGAGGCAAATGATGGGCAAATGAAGGCCACCAGCCTGCTCCGTGGTGGTAGCCTGAAAGCGCATACATTTGAATGATTGTACCAAAGTGTGCTTAGCGCCGTAATGTGCAGGGCAGTAATGTACACGAGACCCTGGCAAGTTGTAAGCCACAGTGCCACGCAGATATGTAAAATGACGGTGGCCTGTAAGTAGTTCAGTAAATTGGTGCCCAAATTGGTGGGAGAATCGACTCCCTCTGTAAAAGAATGAGCTGCACTGCCCGAGCAGTCATGAAGGAGTGTCTCTGGAGTCCAGGAGTGAAGGGGGGTACAGTGCGCCTTCAGGGAGCTTGATAACATGGTAAAAGGGCCTGGCATACAACAAAGCTGTGCTGTGCTGTGCTGTGCTGCAAGTCTCTTCTGGTGCCGTTTGTCGCAATCAGAGGAGTGCAGGTCAATGGAAACAACAGGGACGCAGTGTGCAGTGTGGCACTGCACCTGTAGAGTAGCCTGCTAGTGAGAGTAAGAGCCAGGTAGGGATCCACCGTAGTTCGTAACCGCGAGCAGGTAATTGTGCTTGCGTAGCTCCGTAAAAGATGTTGGGTTGCAGTAACAACACGCACCTCACCGTTTTAGTCAGGAACACACGGCAAGCAGTCACCGCTGCCTCTCACAAGACGCACAGTCTCTGTGGCCAGACAAGCGAGAAAATCGTCAAGGTGATCGGGCCAGCCACTGCTAGGTGAGTGGTGGGGCCAGCCGAAGAAGTGAGGCTGCCCACAAGTCCGCACGGGGCTCAATGCCACGTGATATCCCCTGGTCTCGTGTAGCAGCAGCAACCATGCAGGGCTCCAGGCGCGTTACCACTCACTCCTCGTAGCCACCAAACCTCAGTCCAGGAGTCACTTGCTGAGGTCGGGGAGCCCCGGTTCTTTTTTTGCACCGGAGCCAGAGAGTATGTTCAGAAGCTAGCAGCAGACGTTAGAGGCAGGATTAATGGGGTAGTAAGAGGATAAAAGAAGTGATAGATCTCTGGACCACTAGCTCAATGTATCATACTCACCTGGGCCCATAAACATTCATACTTTGAACTAGTAGTCCTGCTTTTTTACTATTTAACCGCCTATCAGTGCTTGGAGTCCTTTTAGGACTTATATCTGTAAACCATGACTTACCAATCCTTCTCACCTTTGCTATAAGTCCTAGACATCGAAAGGGTGTTAGAATAAATAAGCCGTGTTTAAACAATTTTAACTTACCTGTAATAACCACAGACTCGGAAAAAGTTTAGGTGAGTCTTCATCTAAATCACAGAGACCATACATTTCATAAGTAAAAATATGACTAATAAGATATCAAGTTTGCACGATATCACAGTAACACCTTTAAACACTGGTACCTGGGAAGGGTGAGAAAGGGAAATAGCACAGGGACATACCACATGGGTTATATTTACCTAGAATGGTGCAATGACCAATCCTGGCCACGGGCTAGGGCAAAAGACCAGGCTCCTGACTAATCAGGTACCCACGGGACAAAAGAGGTGTGGTTCAGGACAGGTGACCTCCGCTAAGTGTAACGCCAACGTCACACCCCTCTCTAGCAAAATTTAGATACCCCGACTGGGTAATCGATAATTTCCCCCATCAAACACCTCGAATTTTCTGACAGAGTGCTCCGCTAGCACCTCTGCTCCCGATCTCCTATAGCAAGCATTGGGTCAGTGACAGGTCAGCTACTCTGACATGTCGGACAATTATTCTAACTAAACCTATCTAAGTTATTTCCAGGGCAATGTACCACCCCTAAATGTTGCAAATCTATGTGGTTCCCTTCAGTGATTGGTCAGAAAGATGAGGAGAGGTCATCACACCATACTAAAATGAGATCATTCTTCATTTACCTATATTGATCAAGTTCCCGCCCATAATTTATTTACTCACAATTTTATCCCACCCAGCAATATTATTTCATTTTAATATACATTGTATAATAAAGTTGCAGTTCTTCTTCCGTTCCCAGGTCAGGGGGTGAGGTTCTCAGGCTCATTGCCGGAAAGACAGTTCATTGGCATCGATTCAATGCCATTACTTTATTTATACTATAGCATTAATAGTTAAGCAGAACAAACAATGTTTAGTACAAGCAGCAGCATATGCTTTAGTATGAGCAAGCATGAAGCGGCCATCTTGGCACTAGTGCGCAGAAGCAAGAAGTTTCCCACCAAAGCAGAGATACATCACACCACATAGATGTGGCAGACGCATGCGCAGTAAAGTTCCCTCGTTCTCGGTGGCCATTTTAAGACACTCGAGATGCTGTTAGTAAAAGCACATATGCAAGCTTCCCCAGCTTACTAGAAATGTTGTGTAATGCAAAAATTAGGAGACAAAACAAGTTGATTAATCAATTCTAGGTTATTTTGAGAGGGCTGAGTCCAAGCAAGTTTCTGTACGTATGAAACCTTGCTTCATCAATCCCCTCTTTGATGATATTTTATATCATCACTAATTACAGAACCAGATGCCAAAGTTTAGCACTCTCCCAGTTCAATTTCTTCAATTACTTTGGGAGTTCTTTTGACACTGTCATTCTGGAAAACATTCATTCTTTTATATATATATCCCCCTTTATCTCTTCCATTAGAATTTCCTCTATCTTTCGTTTCTTCTTTTCCTCATTCATTGTATATCTTTTTCTGTTTCTGCAACATTTGCACTAAATCATTATCACCAATATTATTAGTGATATTCCCATTATTGGTATCAGTACTTTACCTACAATAGTTCTATCTTTATTAGAAATCCAAATACCAACAGAGGAGAGACCATCAGTTAGTCTCTTCCATGCACTACCAACCTCCAGTGGTGTAAATTCTTCTTCCAAATGAGTAAAATTACTTACATGCATTCCAATTTCAACACTTTTATCAGGTATATATGCGCAACAATGTTGTGCCTTCAACATTCTCCTGTCTCCTTTTCTATACTTAATTAAAAAATATCTTCTTTTCTTCATGTAATCTACAGGTTAAGTTGTCTTTATGTGCTTTAGCTATATCTATTGTTTTCATTGTTAGAAAATATTCACCCATGAACTGAGCATCTCTACTGCTAAGGACAGGATTTATTTTTCTACGTATAGGAATTTTGTGGAAAATGACATCTATGTTAGAATAGAAATACTGTAACCTTCCGGTTCCATAAACCAAACTAGTTAATATACTACAGGAAATACCATAGGTCAATGGTAAGTAACCCTCTCAGCTACTGATGTAGGTATTTTCATACAGACATAACAATCACTAATTTGCATTGTCTCTACATAATATACTAATAGGTTAGCAAATACATTCATTTCTGTTTCATTTTAACTCTACTGTGATGGAATTCTATCTCATCTGGTGCTTCTAAGTCTACTCTAACTTTTGCACTAAATCATTATCACCAATATTATTAGTGATGTTCCCATTATTGGCATCAGTACTTTACCTACAATAGTTCTATCTACATTAGAAATCCAATTACCAACAGAGGAGAGACCATCAGTTAGTCTCTTCCATGCAATATCAACCTCCAGTGGTTTAAATTCTTCTTCCAAATGAGTAATATTTCTTACATGCCTTCCAATTTCAACACTTTTATCAGGTATGTATGCACAACAATGTTGTGCCTTCAACATTCTACAGACTCTGCCCTCTTTTGCTAATAATATGTCAAGAGCAAGTCGATTTTGTAAAACCATTGATCTGATGTCAACCAATTTGGTATTGATCAATAAAAATCCTCCAGCAGTGTCAGTCGATAAGCGATCCACCACTGTAGACAATTTACAAATTCTTTGAGTATTCAGAACTACTCCCACTGAAGGCATAAATGCACTAAATATATCACCTTCAATTTCTGCAAAACTAGCTATTTTATACCGTGTTAGTTCATTTTCGTGTTCATTGCTTCCAGTGATTCTTTTTACATGGTATACCTCTGGGAATACTATTCCGAAATAGCAACTCCCATACCAATGAACAGGCAGCTTAAAGTAAGATTTGTTCCAACAAATATAATAGACTCCAGGAAATACTGGATCAGTTCCCCCTTTTAGTCCCTAACCCCCAATTATGAGGACATTGTGTTCACATTCACTGGAACCGATGAATACATTGTTATACTCAGTTTTCTCTCTAAGGAGACAGATTTTTCCCTTCTTTTCAAAGTCCAGAGACATAGCAGCATGACTCTTGCCAGTTGCCATAAATTCCTCCCTTTCAGCCCATTTGGGTATCTGGGGTTTTGATTCAGCGGCATTTCTAAGGAAATCCTGTCTCCTTTTCTATACTAAATTAAAAAATATCTTCTTTTCTTCATGTAATCTATAGGTTAAGTTGTCTTTATGTGCTCTAGCTATATCTATTGTTTTCGTAGTTAGAAAATATTCACCCATGAACTGAGCATCTCTACTGCTAAAGACAGGATTCATTTTTCTACGTATAGGAATTTCGTGGAAAAGTACATCTATGTTAGAATAGAAATACTGTAACCTTCCGGTTCTATAAAACAAACTAGTTAATATACTCCAGGAAAACCATAGGTCAATGGTAAGTGGTGGTAAGTAACCCTCTCAGCTACTGACGTAGGTATTTTCATACAGACATAACAATCACTAATTTGCATTGTCTACATAATGTACTAATAGGTTAGCAAATACATTCATTTCTGTTTCATTTTTAACTCTACTCTGATGTAATTCTATCTCATCTGGTGCTTCTAAGTCTACTCTACATTGTTTGTAGTGCGCTACCTTTCCGTTTATACTAGTGTCATTCTGTTTAACAGCCATCAAATAAGGTATTGCTATTGTCAGTCCTAACCATACTACGAGCACTCTCAATACACTACATATGCATATTCTACATTATGTCTTTATACATTTTCTTTTCCAGTTTCCAGTAACTCTAGTATCAGCCATTCTTGGCTAAGGAGACTTCTCCCATCTTTGTAACTTTACACAGAATATGACTGTGAATTTATCTCAAGTTGGTCTCACTTCTTCGAAAGACTGATCAGCAATTAATTCTTCATCACTTTCATCACTGATTTCCAGATTCTCAAAATCTTCAAGGCTGACGTACATCCATTCAGGACCTTTGAATTTATTGTTCAGTCTTTTCAATCGTGGACTTCTCCTTCTTTCTTTGCTTGTTGGTGGTTCAGTTAGACTTGTCACTTAGTCTACCTGTTCCATTTCTACATTTATTGTGGCTAGGCAATATTTCAGACTCTTAACAACACCAGGCCATTTATCACCCTTTCTGAGTCTTTTAGCTGGCACTGTGTTTTCAGTTTCTTCAGATGTTCTTTTATTTTCTTTGAGTCGTGGCATAACTTGATTTTCGTCAACTTTAGGTATCCTCTCTAACTGACCCTGTCCAGGGTTAATTACCGTTGACCTTTCTGCCTGGATGGATTCTCCTAGACTAATCTGACCTGATTCAGGATTTTGCTTTGTTGGGCCTTGAATTTTATATTCGGCCTGAACCCGTTTGGCTAATCCTGTCTGGTCCTGCACAGGTCTAGCAGTTTCTTGATTTTCTTCTGCCTGTGCGTTTTTCTAGTACATATCTGTCCCTGCTCAGACATAGGAGTTCTGGGGGCTGTTTTGTTGGTCTGAGTATATTGCTCTCTCCTTCTCTGGTCTTCCTCATGATTATCATTAGCTTTGATTTCTGTAATCTGAGTACTTTCTTCTATACCTATCTTGTCCTCACTATCAGTCTGACTATCTAAATGCATTTGGCTTCTTGTTCTTATTCTTATTTCAGGTATGTCGACTACTAGAACCTATTCATCCTGACTGGTGCTCGGTTGTTCTTCATCAACTACTTCAGGATCAACTTCTTGAGACTCTTTAGCTGCGCAACCTTCAGCCTCAACTTCGCCAGGTTCTCTTACCCTTTTGGTATGATTGGCATGGATCCAGTTTGGAATTCCCTTGCACTTTACAGCTGTGGTGTTAACCAATATCACTTGATGTGGCTCTCCACACCTTGGTGCTAGGCAATATTCTCAAGTGTGATTTTGTATCACTACCCAATCTCTAAGGATCAAATCATGTGCTGGAGTTGAATGTCTAGCTTCAGCCTCTTCCCCAACCTGGTGAGAGATAGAACGCACTTGGTTAGCCAACTCTTTGCAGTACTCCAATACTAAATCAGCAGATATAGTTAACAGCTCGTGTCCTGGTACACATGCCTGCCTAATTGCCCTTCCCATGAGTATTTAATGGAGACTCAAGCCTGTTTTCTTGTCTGGAAGGCTTCTGAGTCCCATCAGGACAAGAGGTAAAGCATCAGGCCATTCCAATTGGGTAGATTCACACATCTTTCCCATTCTTGCTTTGATTGTGCCATTCAATTGTTCTACCACTCCAGAAGCCTCTGGGCAGTATGCACAGTGCAGCTTTTGCTCAATTTTGAATGCTTCACAAATAAGTCCAATTATTTAATTATGAAAATGTTTCCCTTGGTCTGATTCAATCGTTACTGGAAACCCAAACCGAGGAATGAGATCTCTTAAAAAGAGCTTGGCCACAGTTAAGCTGTTATTCCTCCGGGTAGGGTATGCTTCTACCCATTTGGAAAATAAACAGACAATGACTAAGACATATTTTAGTCTTCAACATGCAGGTAATTGAATGAAATCAATTTGTAGTCTGATAAATGGGCCTTCTGCCTTACCAATTTTCCCAGGACAAACCACAGTTTTCTTACCAGGGTTCATTCACTGACATGTTAAGCTTCTCTGGCAAAGACTCTCTGCTATGCTTCTGAACTTCATATTAAACCAATCCTGTCTGAACAATCAGATCATTGTCTCTCTACCTATGTGTGTGTCCCCATGGTACATGCTAGCCATTGGTGCAAGCATACAGCCAGGTAACACTGGTCTCCCATCTAGGTAAACTATCACCCCAGCTTCAGGTCTCATCTGACACCCTATTTTCTGCCAGTCTTCCTTTTCTTTGGGCTCTGCTTCACCTTATAAATCTTTTACTTCCTCCCATGTATTCACTCCTCTCAATAGCATAATTTAGCAGCTGTTTCCACATGCTTCAATTTTCTTGTTTAATGCCATTTTATATCTAGCACAATGTTGGGCCACTTGGTCAGCATATTGGTTACCAGCTGTCACTTTGTCATTTCCAGATTGGTGAGAAGCACACTTTACCACAGCCAACTCTTTAGGCAATTGAATTGCTTCAAGTCATTATTTTACAAATTGTCCATTTTTAATAGGAGTTCTTGAAGAAGTCATGAACTCCCTTTGCATCCATAGCTGGCCAAAGTCATGCACAACCCCGTAACCATATTGGCTATCAGTGTAAATGGTTACTCTCTAATATTTTCCAGTTTGGCACGCTTTTATTAAAGCAATCAATTGGGCTACTTGTGCAAACTTGACTCCTGGTAAATAGGATACTTCGACTATACCAGATAATGTGCACACAGCATAAGCAGTGCTTAGTCCTCCTTCCTCATGGGGCGCATACACGAGCCATCTACAAACAGTACATGTTCTGGGTCCTTTAAAGGTTCTTCATGTATGTCTGCGCAAGGTTTAGTACTGAATTCAGTGAGGTCGATACAATCATGTTCGACTTCCTCTCTTACTTCCTCAAAGTGGGAATCTGGCAATAGGGTAGCTGGATTTAGACTAGTGCACCTCACTATTGTCATGTTCCCTCGCAGGCTCCCCCAGTAGTCTTCCGACTCAAAAAATGTGTCATGTAAAAGAAACTGTGGTGTTACCGTATTTTTCTTACCACTTCCCTCCCAAAATCCAGTGTTCACACAGTATTTGGGTTGACTCACAAAATCTGGCATAGGGGCTTGAGGTAACTGATTCTGTATTACATGTTGTGGCTGTCTCATTGTAACCACATTCTGCATCTGTGGATTTAAATTTTGATTTTGGACATTATTATTATGTAATAATTTACACCCGTTTCTCCAATGCCCCAATTTTCCGGGCCCATGACAGGGAAACTTTTTCTTTGCCTCTTCTTTACTCATTTTCCCTTTGGGTTTGCCCATACTACTTTCACCTTGGCCTTCCTGTTTTTTCTGATTATTTGCTTGCTGACTTAAATGGAGTTCCTGCTGTTCTGCCATTTTTACTTGAGCCCACATCCCCCTTTCTTCTAATTTCTTTTGCTTATTCTCAATTTCATTCTCACAGTATTTTGCATACTTGAGAATTTCGTCAACAGGCTTCGCTTGCCAACACAGTTTATGTTCTTTAATCGTTTGGGAGATTTCTGATTTTAATCCTGACACAAAACAATATATAAAATGTGTCATGTCCTTATTATCAATATTTTCTAAACCACTGTACTGTTTAAATACCTGCAATAGGTGTTCATATTATGCATGTACAGATACATCTTTATTTTGAGTGGTTCTGTCTATTTTAGTCCAGTCTGTTTCCTTTGGGGGAATCTTTCCCATTACATAGGTTATTACTTGATTATACTTTTTCATGACGTCTTCTGACGGGGCTCTTGTTTTTGGGTCTTTATGGTATTCATCATTGAGCCAATCTACTGTAATTTTACACTCGGTCCACAAATCAGCTGGAACAATTATATCAAACAATCCATCTAAATCAATTAACAGTACTTTTGACATGTTCACAAACCTTTCAACCTCCCGGTACCATTCTACAGGTTTTTCTCTAAGCTTTGGGAAGACATTAGTAAATGATAAAATATCCTGTCAAGACCATGGGACATATATATAACCTCCTCTTGGCACTTCTCTCATTGGACACAATCTTTCGATCTTTTCTGCTTCTTTTAATAAATATTCAGATGTAGTTTTATTTGCCTGTGCCTCTTCCTTTTTCTTTGTCCATCTAGCTTTCCATTTGTCTAAATCTCCCCATTTTTGCAACAAGGACAACAGTTCCTCTATCAGTAATTTATGTCCTGACACATTCATATTTTGCAAATCCTTGTCAGAAAATTCAGCTCTATACGGTTTTTGTAATACCTTTGATTTGCCAATGTCAAATCCCATTTCAGAACCTAGATTTATTAACTTTTCATGGTATACTTTCGTATTTCGAGTAATACTTCTGCATATAAACAACAATTCATTTTCATCCAAAAAATTTAACCTTTCCAATCCCACATTCCCAGCTACCATTTCTTCTAATTCTACCCTCAATTTGAATATGTCCAACACTTTTGGCTGTGATTTTGACTTTTCTATATCACGGGTCCATCTTTCTAACTCATCAGGGCTTACTACAATTGCATTTCTCATTCCTGTAGATGTTTCAATCTGCACTTCCTTTGCACATCTGGGAGTAATTTTTCCGATTGAGTCATTTACTGGTTCTCGTATAAGTAAATCCATTAAAGAAATTACTGACTCACATTCACTTGTCGGTCATCAACTATTAGCTGTTCTTTCCTGGGCTGTACTATGGGTGTAGTTAGAACAGGAGTTTTAGGACTAGTTTGCTGGTATCCATATAAAGGAACTACAGGACCTATAGTTAGTGGTATTGTCAGGGCTACGGGACTTGTATTTAATTGGGTTATTATCTGTATTAACTCACTACGCTGTTTGTTTTATGCTTGTCTTTCTCTTTCTTGTAATGCCTTTTCTAACGAGGTTTCATGTATAATCTGCGGAACCAAAGGTGGTTGTAAAAATGGAGTACTCTGAATAGTTCTATTGGTTTCTTCCTATTGAGGTGGCAGATTTTTCATTAACAGGTCTTCTAAAGAATCATCATCCGAATCACCACTAGTCATAACATTTTTCGTTTTCTCTGTACTTTTACTTCCTAATGGTTCTTCCAGGGTCAATACTGGATACAGTCCCTCCACTTAACATATACTGTCCCCATCTTTTCATTTGCTTATCTCTTGTCTCTTTAGGAAATCTGTGATAGAATTTACTCCAATTCCTATCATTTCTGGGCCTGTCTCGCTCAAACGCCTCTGTTTCCCATTCTTCGAATGCTTCATAATGCGTTAATCTAGGTCTGGGATCTAACTCATTCATGCGAGATCTTAAATTATACAAAATTCTACCATTAAAGGTACCATTTTCTGGAAACACCAAAATACTGTCTTCCTTAGTGTATTTTATCTAGTTTTCTAACCACACACATGTGTGGTAGCCCCTTTCTACCATCATGTATGATGCTGGAGTATTAGGTGGTGGAATAATAATCCCTTCTCTTGTTTTAATAGCTTCGTCTTTTTTTAAATAATTCTTTATTTTCTTGAAAAACAACATTTTTCTCTTTTTTCCCTACATGATATAAGGTATTCCTCTAATCTGTTGTTCTTTAGCAAATCCTAGATATTTTCTATCAGGACAATTTCCTATAAATGCTGGATCTAGATGCCACATATACCGCTATTTAATTTTCTATGGAATTTCAGTTAATTCAATTAACTTAATTTGTTTACTTTGCAGAAATATTTCTCAAATACCAGCGGGTCTCTTATTTTCAATGACCAATGAGGTTTTGACTTACAAGCAGCGTTAACCAATGATTGTGCAGCTTTTCTGTGACATGAATCTCACTCTCTGCACTCACCCCTCCTTTACAATTCTCTCATGGTTACACACCCGCTGTTTCTACCATTCCCAGCGCGGTTTTCTATGATGTCAGTGCAGCACCCGCGACTGACTCTCTCCTTTCCAAGATAGTACAACAATTCAATTATTTTTCAATTTAAATGCACATAATATTAACAAACAACATAGAAACATTCGCTACTGTGCCTGATTGACTAGATTCAAAGAAAAGATCATTTCTTTCACAACGAGTAAACCTTTTTCCATCTACCCATCATACACTGAAAGTAAAACAACCTCCCGCTCACTCTTCACTTAAGCAAAAAGAACCTGCTTCTCCTCCAGAATTACCCGCTAGACCTCATTCCAGCTAAAACAACGGCCTCAATAGGCAATCTACTGTTCCCTATGATACAAACGATCATCAATCTTTCTCTTAAAGAGGGACAAATTCCTCAAGACTGGAAAAATGCGGTAGTAAATCCCATCCGCAAAAACACGGCCCTGCCATGGACAGAATTGTCCAACCTACGCCCCATTTCCCTATTACCATTCCTAAGCAAACTGGCCGAGAAGCATGTGAACACTCATGTGTCAAAATTCATCGAGTCTACAGGGGGTCTGGACCATTCTCAATCTGGGTTCAGACCCAACTACAGCACCGAATCTGCGCTCCTCTCCGTGGCAGATAACATCAAGATGACACAGCATAGAGTGTAGTGTAGCTCCTATTTTCCCAATAGGCTCTGCGCATTGGAATAGTACCTACAGCAGTAAAGGCCTAGGCCAGACGTTAACTAGGTCTACTACTGTCGATACTAGACTTAATTTTTGGGTTTGCCAGCTAAGCTCAGAGTTCGCTAGAAACTTTCTCGAATGTTCAAGGAAGGAATTAACTCCCCTGATTAGACAAGAAGGGATTTAGTTTCTGACAACCATAGAACATGACAACTTTGCTCTCCCCTAATCAAGAGTCAATCTCAAGAGTCGTGTGAGCACAAGGCAATTATTTTACTCAGTCAGTACGTGCATTCTTAGTCTCATCAGAATGTAGAGAAAAGGAAGAGACGGGCGTGTTCAATAAAAGATGTTATTTATTGATCAGTCTCTTTTCTCGTACAAGAGAAATGGATCGATATTATTGCAATACTTATAGTTAAGTAAAGTGCATACATTAAAAGCAATAGTATAAAATAATACTGTAAAAACATTGATATGGTTTCTGAGCCATATGATGTTTAAAATGATTAAAATATATTTACATACACATATACATTTGACTAAACGTACTCAACTGGTGTTTCTAAATACGCCTACCCCGTGTACCTGACCTAAGTCTAATGCGTGGGCGGGAATAGAAAGTTACAGTTTAAGTTAAGTTTGTTTTTGCCAAGTGAATAACTAAAGAATTCTCTGTGAGGGGTTATTCAGTTCTGTACCTGGAAGTTAGGATGAATGAGGAATGGTATCTCTTTCTCTGCTCTCGATATTCCAGGCTGCCTGCGAGGGCTGCCCAGAAACGCCGGTGCTGGGTCTCTCGGCTTGAGATAGCAGCGCGTCTCTCAGCGCGTCAGGAAGGCGGGGCTGCTGCCAGCGGGGTCTGCTTCTGCTCTCGGCTTCGGCAAGTATGGCTGCTCCGTCTTGTCACCACGCGTGTGTTTGCATAGGGCAAGGTCGGCAATATTTATACCTTAAAGGTGCCGAGATTGACGTAAGGATGGACATAGGTACGTCAATAAAGATGTCATACGACTTGCTCGTTAGCACATTCTTTACTAAAGTTCTCTGTGAAATCAAAACAATGGCCGCACGGATTGTCCAGGTTGTCATAGGTTTGATTTGTTATGAGAACGTCGTATGCCTTATCAGGGGCTGGAGGAATGTCGCTTGTCTAATTAGATCTCAAGCGTTATGACCTAATCAGATAACACGTTCCTGTGCCGTAGTGTGACTGCGTCAGATAACGGTATCTGCATCATGGGGGTTTTCTTGCCTCATGGGCTGACTGTTAGTTAACTTGATAGTTAGTTTAACCAGAATAGGGTCAGGAATAGGGGGACTGATTCAGAACCTATAGAAATACACGACACCCACTCCACGCTAACTATGGTCATATCTACTAATCTATGCATAGTATAACATAGTACAACATACTATAGAGTATAGTGTATACCTTACCACCCCAAAATACATAAATGCATTTCGAAATTTTCAAATATACTGAAAAATTGCAGTCATATATATTGTATGCACTTAAGCTATGAATTAAATGCAAAAGTAAACACGCATTTTTATGCATTATTGCTTATTGGTATATGAGAAATACACATGAAATGGCTCTTAATATGGCTATACAGAAAGGAAGTTCGAGACCATTTCATCACATAATAAAATATTTGTGAACATCCCAGCGGGCAGCTAAAGTCTATAAAGTATCTAAAAATAGAAATTTTAGTTCTCTAGGAATAGTTTCTTACTTTAAGCAGAAGATCAGTGTCCCGGGAAAAAATATGTAGAAAAATATTTTAAGGGGCTTGCTGAAAAAAATTGCTGTCCGTGAACTGGAGTGAAATTGTTCATGTGACTTTATTTTTAAAGTTGAAGGCCGAATTCAGGGAACGCCGTGTGCGAGTTTACTCAAAAGTCTCTATTTCTGTTCTGGAGAGAACATCATATCATTAAGGCTTTCGAAAAAACTGTCAACAGCTTCATGGGAAAGTTCCACTAAGTCGGAAATAGGGGTAACCATGCATTCATGCGCATGATTGTCTCCATTGACATTCTGATTTGCATTGCTGACAGAAGGTCGTACCTGTTCGATGTTGCTTTCATCTTGAACTTCACTACTCTTCAATCGTAGTGGTGAAGATTCCAGGAATGCCGTCATCAGGATTGGCAGCCTTTGAGGGCAGCACAAAGCGTGAACCTTGGTAGGAACCAACAGTGTATCTGCATCCACCGGCGCATCCGATTGTAGCGTCAGACAGGTGTCTAACACGCATTCTTCTCCGCATAGCAGACACCTTAGTACAGGTAAAACACACCTTTGCCACATTTGGTCGAAATGATAGAAACCAAGTCATGTTTAGGTCTCTAAGCCGGGAGAGTCCCAGGATTTTTGATATCCGGTCCTGGTATCCAATGGCTAGGATCGTATCTTCCATTGTCGCGAGAGTTTGATCTGTGACATGGGTTGCCATAACGAAAAATAAGGACTAGGAATAGGATTCCTGCAATTAGTCCCAGGATCAGGGGAAGTCCGCCAAAAATCGAATGGACGAAATCTGGAAAAATACCCAGTATGGCTTTGAATGGTGTTAATGCCATCGAAAATACTGTCTTAAATACTTTTGAGACCCCAGTGGTATCAGAAATATTTAAGATTTCGCTTAGGATTTCCGCGAAATGTACGGGGGAATTAGTTGATAATAATGTATGTATCTCTGCAGTCGTCCTTGCGACTTGTAGATCATACGTTTCTTTTGATGACGTGAGCCTTGTAGGCGTCTGAAGAAGCACTGTTTTCATTCTGCTTAAAGTGTCTATTCGAATAGAAGTAATTTTCAAACTGGGCCATGCCCTTGCCTCCCTGTCTGGAAAGGAGCTGGGGAATAAAGAACGTCCACAGCACTTGACCTTCGCCGTTGTAGTGACTAGATAAGGAGTCCTGGGCATAAGACTACAACATCTGCGGTCTACAATAAGAATGTAACTCCCATTATAGAGTCTTTGAAAGAATGGTTCTATTTCAGTTGCAGGTGCGCCTTGCTGGTGACATGAAAGGTTGTATGAATTCCCTTCACAGGCTCCGTGCAAACTAATTCCGTTACACAGAAGCGTGCCGCTTAGTGACATAGCACAATTGTTGCCACTAAGAAACACTTTCTGTCCTTTATTACTGACACATGCATGTGAATAGGGCAGGTTCCAAGTTGTTTTAAGGTACCCCTTTCCCAATTTCTCGTACATGCCAGCCTGTATATATTTTTGGCAGTATTGAAACCTGAAGGTTGAGATTGGAATATTTATGATTCCGTGGATTATCCATTCACTGACAGGTCGTTCTGACATTGTCATTGGTAATCTTTCTAGTTTTTCAATGCTCAAGATTGTATAATCAGCACCCTTTTGCGCCATACCGTTTTGTCTATCAGTAAGGTTAAAGATTTGGAATAGTGACGTTGTGTTGATTAAACGCCAAGGCACATAGCCTGAACGCACATTTTGTAACGTCCAGCCAAGCTGTACAATAGAACGCAATTGTGACTGACCATGTTGTAATAACAGCAAGTCTTGCGATAGTATATCGATTGCTGAAGACACAATGCTGTCCAATGAAAAAATTCTGGAGGACAGAGTCATTAACCCATTGTCCACTACAGAAAGTGATTTTTCCAAATTAATACGGTCAATTTCCCGTATTCTTTCTGCTGTCTCAATTTGAGTAACCTTCCAGGCCTCATTGTATGCTGCATATACAGAGGCTGCTATGAAACGCTTTTGACGCTGTTTGCGTGGTCCCAGTATGAAATCACGCAAGTCAGCACCATCAGTAAGTAAAGTTAGGTGTTGCTTAATTTCAGGCAGTGTGGAAGTCTGTAGCCATTGAAGGCATAATTTGCCCACACTGTAGGTTGTTATTATCCCTGGGTGATGTATTTGGGGATATCTAGGGTCTGGCCTGGTCATTTTGAAACCCTGTGTTTTATTCAGGAATCTATCTTGACAGTAATTTGTATCTGTGGGCCAGATCAACCATTGTTTCCAATCAGGATGTGTTCTGTTTTGGTTTAATATATGGTTTACGTCTATCTCTTCATCTGTATCAGAGCTATTGCTAAACATTGTTGGCTTTGGAATAGACGGTTTAATTAAATCTTTGATTTTGGCTAAGCCAAGACAGGTGGTTTGTTGAACAGTGTCATTTAAAAATATCATTTGTTCTGGGATCATGCAGGCTCTAAACAAAGCTTCTATACCCTGTACTTGCCATTCTTTTGTACCCCAAACACTTTTCAAATCAACATTTTTGTCCCAATAATCAAATCCAAAAGTATTCATTTTTTCAAAGAATGAATCTGAATATATCAATTTTGTGTTGGTTATCATGGTTTTCATCCCTGTCTTGTTTGACAATTTAAAATAAAATGTTTCAGCATTACTTATGTTAAAACCTGAAAAATATGAATATTTGTCATACACGGTTCTAGAGCTCCCTTTTGGAGGTGTAGCACAATGTTCCCATTGATTATAATTTAAAACATTTCTAGGTTGTGCAGATTTATGCAAAAAATGGTTACCATAATGGTTATAGCAATACATACTATCATAATTTGTAGAACCTTGCAAATAATCATGTTTTGTAAATTTAGCAGACATTACTAAGTCAGACATCATGTTGTTAATACTTTCGAAGTCCCAATCATCAGCAAATGAGTTCGGTTTTGCAAAATCACTCAAGGAGATCTTGATTTGGTGTGGATATTTCAGGATCTCGACCGGACCATAAATTTCATAGTCAGTGTTGTCCCAGGCTACCCCACCAGGTATAGGATTGGCTGTGAAGTTGGCTGAAGAAAGTTCTCTTTTCTCGACGTGTGAAGATGTGTGTGGTTTGAGGACCAAGTTGATGTTCTGACTTGCTGTGTCCATTTTAGCATATTTTCCCTCAATGAAGCGTCCCAAAGTAAATACCATGATGAGCCAAAGTATGAGGATAAATGCACCAAAACCCACCCAAAATTCAATCCATGGAGAAACCAGATATGTTTCTTTCAGTTGTTTCAAAAGTCCCTTCGCTTTGTCTTTAAAGGATTTTGATGATGGCTGTGTCTTTGATTCACTGAAGCCGTCAGAGGAATCATCGAAGTTGATGAAGTACCCGGATGCAGTTCTGTCAATTGTTCCAATTGCTTCAGGATTTTTGTTTCTTGCATTGTCACTTGGTACTTCATTGTAGATTGGTGTGTCTCTGCTAAATGTTTTTATTTGGGTTTTCAGAGGTCTTAGTTCTATTGCATTGTTGCATAGTCCTTGTTGTTCTTCTGTAGGCGTTTCGAATGTGATGAGCCTCTTTGTTAGGACCTCTGTACTGGTAGCAAACCTTGGTGTTCTGCTACTTATTGGGAGTCCACTTGGCCTACTGTTTGTTATCGGCCACATGTTGTGGTTTTACCAGGTCGATGGATACAACTCGGTTCTCCTTTTTTCCAGCAAGTGGCGGTAGTACAACTGATCTTGTCCCGTTGACAGACAAGACAGGAACTGCTTTTCTGTAAGAAGGTCCAAATTCCTTCTTTACCGCGATCTTCTCCCTGACTAGATCCCCGACTTTTGGAATCCAGACAGGTCTTGCTGGGACAGGTGGTGATTCTTCAGTGGTTGTTGGCTGTTGTTTCAACTGTATGTTGCTCAGGTCTTTTCTTGTTTTGTTTAAGTCCTGCAAAATAGCCAAACGGTCTTTGACATCAAAGGTTTTTTCTATTACCACTGAAGTCTGACTATCAAGGTCAGAGATCAACATCCTAGTTCCGAATAATAATTCGTACGGACTGAATCCCTTCAGAGAATTTCTTGGCAAGTTATTTAGACTACGTTGGACACTTATTAGATGTTTGACCCACCCAGCTCCCGAACCTAATATCCTTTCCATTATAGATTGCTTTCTGCCTTGGTTTTTTCTTTACACCATCCAGTACCCTCAGGAAGGAAGTGAGAAGATTCCCGCTGGGCTGTGCTCATTCGGCCATGTTTCCCCCCCAGGCTGGATTGCCTGAGTGAAAACAATGGTCGAACGTAGCATGCTCTTAGCGTATATGCCATTTAGACTCGCAAATCTTGTATAATAGTCCGGACGTCAGCCGAGTGCTGTGGATCTACATTATAAGTGGAAACTAGCCTGTATATGTTAATCGCAAGGCATTTCTTTTTACTGGTGATATTATCTGCCTTGATACGACGAGGTATTAAACTGCTTCTCTCCCCACTGCGATCTCTGTTGCAGTTTGGGCAGTTTTTTACAAACATGGTGTAGTGCAGGCTCATGCCTGGCCACCAGTACCGTGATTGTAATTCTTCCAGAGAATCTTTTAATTTAAGGTGTCTGAGACCCTCGCCCATGTGTGCGTCTGCGATTAACAAGCTTCTACTGTCCATGTTTGGAATCACTCTATCCCCCACTCCAGGGATTCGAGCAAAAGGGACGGAGTTTGCATCGATTATGTATGTATAATTGAGTGGATAGTTGATCGGTAACGCTGAGCAGTCGCCTTTTGATGACGTTTTCACCGCCAGCAATGTTTCACCGTCAATGTATTTTAATGTACGCTTTTTTCGATCTACGGGAGCCGATTTAGTGGCTGCCGCTGCGGCTGTTTCAGCCAATGAATTCCCTACAACGTGAACGCCATCACGTTGATGACTCAGTGAGTGAGTCACGTGAGTCTTTGGTAGTTCTTTTTGTAAAAGAGCTATTTGTTCCCAGAGCAGTCTCTGCTTTATTGGTGCATCTGTGTCATCCTTGTAACCGTTCTGAATCCATGTCTGCAAATCCTTGTTATATGCTTTGACGCAGTAATATGAATCTGACACTATAAGTGTCGGGAATTCGCGATCCGCATTATCTAGCGCCATTTTCAATGCGATTATTTCAGTTTCTACTGAGTGTGATTTTGTTAATAGAGGTCTTAGTTTACCTCCGCGCCACACTTCTTTTGTAATCTCACATGTGGGATTGTATGCATGTTCTCCCCAAACGGAGGGTTGAGCATGTCCGTCTGTATAGATTACACAGGCGTAATGTCGTAGAGGCAGAATGTCGATTGGCAGAGGATACGTCTTTTCATATTTTAGATTTTTTAATTCTTCTAGTTCTGGATCAAAGTAGTAGTATACTTTGTCCGTTGTGATTGAATTCACCCATTGTATCCATTCCGGATTCAATGTTGTTGTTGGTAAATTACACGGTGTTGTTAGTGCCTCAAAGGCTGATTCTGCTGTTCTGACTGTGATATGTCTACCGTCAGCTATGTCTTTTTCTCTAGCTATTGCGGTTTGAACTGCACGAATGATTTTTTCTGTATTACTGAATTTCTGTTCAGCTTCTGTGTACATGTGTGATTTAAATGCAATTGGTACCTTTTCTCCCTCATTAGAGGTCAGGTATGTGAATCCGCGTCTCCCTGGGATGACTCGGATCACAAGGTTGCGTGTGTTATCACGTGTTTCTAATTTTGTTTTAATTAGCATGTCTGTTTGTAAGGATCTCAAAATTTCTGTGTGTGTTTGAGTCCAATTGGATCTTTTAAAGTCTGGTTTAATTAGATCATAAAGGGGTTTGACCCTTTCTGCGTAATTTGCAATGTATGTTCTTCCGAAATTTAGGAAGCCTAGAATTGACTGTAGGTTTTTTAGTGTTTTAGGGGCTTGGATTACGGCACATTTCTCTAGGAAATTGTCTGCCAGGCTTTTGCCTTCACTTGATAACTCATATCCTAAGAATAGGACTGTCAGATGGGCAATTCTGGACTTTTTGAAGTTGAATTTGTAACCCTCTGCAGCGAACCCAAGTATTATGGTGTTCACTCTTTTCAAGTGAGTCTCCAAGTCATCATCTGTTAAGTAAATGTCATCGACATAAGATAATGCTTCATCATCATATAGTTGTAGTAATTCTGTTACTCTCGCTGAGAATACCCCCGGGCTGTTCTTGTACCCCTGGGCTAACCAACAGAATTGTTTTTGAGTGCCATTTACTGAGAATGCAGTTAAATATCTGCTCTCTGGTGCTATGTTTTGACAAAAGAATCCATTGGAGATGTCCAAGGTTGTTTTGTATTTTTTGCGCACTATGTTATTCATTAGTGCAGCACTGTGTGAGTTTTGCACTGCAAAGGTTTTGCAACATGTGTTAAGGTGTCGGTAATCCAAAACTAGACGATATGAATTGTCTGGTTTGGAGACCGGAAACAAAGGGTTGTTCATTTGTGAGGTGCAAGTTTCAATCACCCCCTGGTATTCTAGCTGATCTAGTATTTCATTTACTTGTTTTTTAGCTTCTTGCTTAATTGGGTACTGTCTTTGTGCAGTAGGTTGTGATTTTAACTGGATTTTGTGAGGAGGAGAATCCTCATCCCATCCTGCATGATTTTTATATAAAGCAGGTGCTAAGGCCACTGCCCACTTTCTAGCAAGTGTGTATTTTTTATGAATCGGTATTTGATTCGAGAAGGCAGGCATAATTACTTCTTCGCCATGAGGGCATTCCCTGACAAACTCTGGTGGCCAGTCTTTTTCAGCTAGAAGGATGTCATAACCCTTTGAGAGGTTATCCCAAAATAGTCCCCTTATTTTCCTAGTCTTATCTCCCTCTATACGTAATGTTATCTCGTATATCTTGTGGGGCTTGCTAACTCTGGTGTCTGCAGTTTCCACTTGAAGGTATTCATTCGTGTCCACTGTCTCCAGATGATTCATAAGGACTTTGCGAGCTATGCTCACCTCTGCTGCGCTGTCTAGCATTGTCTGAGCCCATTCTCCGTTTTTCAGTTGTGTCCTCAGTATTCTCGGCATTGTTAACTACCTTGATACTGGCTACCTTCTTTTTTGGAAATTGTAATTTCTTTTTTAGCTGAGCAGGTTCCTTGTCTTTGGACTTGGCGTGCTCTTCTGATCGTCCTCTTCTTTCCGATTTCTGCGAGGAAGTCTGAAAAGATTGAGAGGGACGTGTATCAATGTCTTGATATCTATCAGGTTTTTTAATATTATCCCTATTTCTAAGGTTATATCTATTCCCAGAGGGGTCACTCTGCGGTGACCTCTGTCTTTGGTTTGGAGATTTCTCTCTTCGCCTCGGAGACCTTCCTCGGGACTGGAATTTCTTTTCTTTAGGATTGGATTGTTTATTTCCATCCCAGTTCTTTTTTGGTGAATTATTATTATTAAAAAATATTTTTTCTGGACTTGTAGTCAGTTGCGGTTTTACTGGTATTCCACCTAGACTATCTCTGCCTAGTTCTTCATAGGACTTTTCTATGATTCTGGCAATTTCAGCTGGTTGGTCTGCTATATCTGTCTCTTTTAACCTCTGGCGGATCGCCACGTTTGCTGCTTCACCTTTTATGTTGGCTAATAATATAGCCGAGACCTGCTTGAAGTCTTTTAGTAATTTCATACCAAGAGTTAAAGCAGGTTCTGGACCGTATTCATCTTGAATTTGTTTTAGCACATCTGGTATTACCGAAATGGATGGAACACCGTGCGTTTTTGTGTAGATGGAAGCAAAGACTGTACCCCAAGTGTCACAGTCCTCAATGTGTGGTGCGATTCCCATTGGGAGACATATAGTCAGAATCCTGTGTTTTTCTAATGGGGTGGTGTCAGGAAACACCGCCTCTATTTGGGTAATTTTCTGTGCCAACCAGAATGGTATCTGTTCCCGTTTAGCTGGAACTTTACCTAGGCAGGATTGGATGTTCTGTGGTGTAATTTTATTTGTGTTCCCCTGGTGAGGGGTCAGCTGTGGAAGTTTAATCGCTGGCTGAATTGTTGAAGTCCGCATTACATACTGAACTAATTGTCTATGAATTTTTAGTAGTTGTTTTAGCTGTATTAACAGCTCTGCTGTAGACATTCCTTCGATGTCTGGGTGTGGTGTGTATCCGGCTAAGACCGGCCACGTTGCTCCTGGTCTTCCTAAAGGACCGAGCCTTGTAATGTGATTGTTATGTTTTAGGGCGCCATCAAATAAGAGCAAATGCTCTTGGAATTTGAGTGGTACTTCCACCTCCTCGAAAGGAGTGTACGTTTCAGGAGGTTCCTCTACTTTGTAATAGTGGAAGTACTTTGTTACAGTATTTGCTGCTGGAAAATGTATCCATGAATAGTATACCTCTGTCTGCCGATATTCGTGTGCCTCGATTACGAATATGACTGTGCCACCTCTAGGTGTCAGTCCATTTTCTATAAGTTTTAGAGTTATAGATCTCCTTTTGATGACCGGAATGAGTATTATTTCCGCGTCTGCTGCTTGCATGGTAGCATCAGCATCTGCGAGTTCAGTTGCTAAACTAACTGCCTCTCTTTCGTCATCACTCTCTGCCATTTTACAGACAGGATGGTATTATGTCTATTTGCAGATCAGGTTTCTTTATGGAAACAGAGATTAGATGCACAATATTTTGGAACTGTTTTTATCCTTCAACGTTGACTATACCAAGAACCATACATAGGAGTTCCCTCCTGCGAGGTTTTGGAGGATATAACCTTTCACCCACTCCAGACGTCTTTGGAGTATAATGGAAAAAGGGGTCTGAGTGAGAAAGCACGACTGAGTTACTCTAAATGTCTTACGTTAGTTTTATCGCCCTTTCCAAACGCGTTGGGCGCCATGTAGTGTAGCTCCTATTTTCCCAATAGGCTCTGCGCATTGGAATAGTACCTACAGCAGTAAAGGCCTAGGCCAGACGTTAACTAGGTCTACTACTGTCGATACTAGACTTAATTTTTGGGTTTGCCAGCTAAGCTCAGAGTTCGCTAGAAACTTTCTCGAATGTTCAAGGAAGGAATTAACTCCCCTGATTAGACAAGAAGGGATTTAGTTTCTGACAACCATAGAACATGACAACTTTGCTCTCCCCTAATCAAGAGTCAATCTCAAGAGTCGTGTGAGCACAAGGCAATTATTTTACTCAGTCAGTACGTGCATTCTTAGTCTCATCAGAATGTAGAGAAAAGGAAGAGACGGGCGTGTTCAATAAAAGATGTTATTTATTGATCAGTCTCTTTTCTCGTACAAGAGAAATGGATCGATATTATTGCAATACTTATAGTTAAGTAAAGCGCATACATTAAAAGCAATAGTATAAAATAATACTGTAAAAACATTGATATGGTTTCTGAGCCATATGATGTTTAAAATGATTAAAATATATTTACATACACATATACATTTGACTAAACGTACTCAACTGGTGTTTCTAAATACGCCTACCCCGTGTACCTGACCTAAGTCTAATGCGTGGGCGGGAATAGAAAGTTACAGTTTAAGTTAAGTTTGTTTTTGCCAAGTGAATAACTAAAGAATTCTCTGTGAGGGGTTATTCAGTTCTGTACCTGGAAGTTAGGATGAATGAGGAATGGTATCTCTTTCTCTGCTCTCGATATTCCAGGCTGCCTGCGAGGGCTGCCCAGAAACGCCGGTGCTGGGTCTCTCGGCTTGAGATAGCAGCGCGTCTCTCAGCGCGTCAGGAAGGCGGGGCTGCTGCCAGCGGGGTCTGCTTCTGCTCTCGGCTTCGGCAAGTATGGCTGCTCCGTCTTGTCACCACGCGTGTGTTTGCATAGGGCAAGGTCGGAAATATTTATACCTTAAAGGTGCCGAGATTGACGTAAGGATGGACATAGGTACGTCAATAAAGATGTCATACGACTTGCTCGTTAGCACATTCTTTACTAAAGTTCTCTGTGAAATCAAAACAATGGCCGCACGGATTGTCCAGGTTGTCATAGGTTTGATTTGTTATGAGAACGTCGTATGCCTTATCAGGGGCTGGAGGAATGTCGCTTGTCTAATTAGATCTCAAGCGTTATGACCTAATCAGATAACACGTTCCTGTGCCGTAGTGTGACTGCGTCAGATAACGGTATCTGCATCATGGGGGTTTTCTTGCCTCATGGGCTGACTGTTAGTTAACTTGATAGTTAGTTTAACCAGAATAGGGTCAGGAATAGGGGGACTGATTCAGAACCTATAGAAATACACGACAAGAGGAGGCTCTATGATTCTGGTGCTGTTAGACCTGTCTGCAGCCTTTGACACTGTGTCACATGAGATTCTTCTCGGCCGTTTGCAGAGAGTGGGGATTGGAGGTGTAGCTCTGTCCTGGCTGGCGAGTTTTCTCACCGGCCGCTCACAAAGTGTCAATTTGGGCTCCATCTCTAGAGAGCTCACCAAGGGGGTTCCACAGGGCTCATGCCTAAGCCCCACATTATTCAATGTGTATGTGGCCCCCATTGCTGACATTGTGAGAGCATATGGGTTTACCCCAGTGTCGTATGCCGACGACACCCAGCTCTTGTTTCCTTTCCAGACTCTTACCCCAGAAATTAAGAACTCCTTTGCTGAGGGCATGAGAGCGATATCCAACTGGATGGCTTCCAACTGCTTCCAGTGCAATGTGGGCAAGACAGAAGTCATGCTCTTTGGGAAAGCTAATCTCCTATGGTCCCCAGACTGGTGGCCTTTGGAGTTAGGACCCATTCCTTGCCCAAAGCAATCAGTTAAGAATCTGGGAGTGCAACTGGATCAGAACCTGGTTCTAAAGGAACACGTGAACCTGGTGACGGGATCCTGCTTCCGGACAATTGGTCTCCTAAGAAGAGTTTTTCCCTTCCTATCAGACGTCCACAGAAAGACCTTAGTCCAGGCACTTGTAATAAGTCGGCTGGATTACTGTAATGGCCTCCTCATCTCTGCAAATGAACATGTACTCAACCGACTTCAAGTGGCCCAAAACACCGCAGCCAGATTGGTTCTTAATGTCCCCTCGAGAACACCATCTAGGCCCCTTTTAGAAGAGCTTCACTGGTTGCCTGTATGCCAGCGAATAAAGTTCAAGATTTGCTGCATTATACATAAGAGCCTTTTTGGATCAGGCCCTTATTACTTGACTCAGAAATTTCAAATTCACACACTGAAACGCCTTTTGCGCTCCAGTAGTCAATCTCTATTAAAAATTCCCCTCATTAAGAAGGCCAGGCAGGGTGGCCGAGCACTCTCTTATGTAGGGCCTTCCCTCTGGAACAAACTCCATACTGACATGCGACAAAAGACCAATCTTCTTTCCTTTAGGAAAGCACTTACGACACATCTTTTTCGGGAGGTCTAGCCTCCGGTCTGCATGTCTCAAAGGCATTGTCTTTCGGCACCTACAGCGAGCTAAGCGCGGATATACCACTTCGGGGGTCGAGTCCAGCGCCATAAAAGCATATAAATAAATAAATAAATAAATATAAGACAAAAGTTTCACCAGCGAACTCTTTTGCTAACAATCACTCTCACTTTTATACTAGAAATAATCCCTAACTAGTGCTTCAAGTCTTACCTAACTTTCCGCACCTGTTCCATCTAGGCAAGTAACCTCACAGCAATACGGCTTCTATTTATCAACCACTTTCCTTATCCCAGGATATTCCAAACAACAAATAACTATACAAACGAATTTTTGGTTAGTACATAAAATCAATAATATACATAACTAACTACCTATTTTTTAACTAAACCCTAACCATATCTCTGCTACCAGACAAGTATACTGATTTGGTCCATTAGTTCAATTTATCATACTCACCTGGGCCCATAAACATTTGCACTTTGAACTAGTAGTCTTGCTTTTTACTATTTAACCACCTATCAGTGCTTTGAGTCCTTTTAGGACTTATTTCTGTAAACCATGACTTACCAATCCTTGTCACCTTTGCTATACGTCCAAGGGATCGAAAGGGTTTTAGAATAAATAAGCAGTATTTAAACAATTTTACCTTTCCTGTAATACCCACAGACTCTGGAAAAGTTTTAAATGCTTTATCTATGCAAGTTTAGGTTAAATTACAGAGACCATAAATTTCATAAGTAAAAATATGACAAATAAGATGTAAAGTTTGCAAGAAATCACAGTAACATCTTTAAACATTGGTACCTGGGAAGGGTGAGAAAGGGAAATAGCACAAGGACATACCTCATGGTTTATATTTACCTAGAACGGTGCAAGGACCAATCCTGGCCACGGGCTAGGGCAAAAGACCAGGCTTCCGACTAATTAGGTGCCCACGGGACAAGACATGTGCGGTTCAGGACAGGTGACCTCCGCTAAGTGTAACGCCAGCGTCACACCCCTCTCAAGCAAAATTTGGGTACCCCGACTGGGAAATTGATAATTTCCCCCACCAAACACCTCGAATTTTCGGACAGAGTTCTCCGCCAGCACCTCTGCTCCCGATTTACTATAGTATTCGTTGGGTTAGTGACAGGTCAGCTAATCGGACAAGTCGGACAATTTCTCTAAGTAAACCTACCTTAGTTATACCATTTCCAGGGCAATGCACCAACCCTAAATGTTGCAAATCTATATGGTTCCCTTCAGTGATTGGTCAGAAAGATGAGGAGAAGTCTTCACACCATACTAGGATGAGATCATTCTTCATTTACTTATATTGATCAAGTTCCCGCCCATAATTTATTTTCTCACGATTTTATTCCACCAAGCAATATTATTTCATTTGTAAGTGTATAATAAAGTTGCAGTTCTTCTTTTTTTCCCAAGTCAGGGGGTGAGGTTCTCAGGCTCATTGCCGGAAAGACAGTTCATTGGCATCAATTCAATGCCATTGCTTGAGTTCTCTCAAAGTTCCCGGCGCCTGCGCAATGCTGATTCAATATGGAGATACAAGTCACTCTTGGGCTCAAATACGAGTTAGTAGCAAAATCAAAGAAAAACACATTAGAATAAAAAAATAAAGGAATGCACTGTATACCACTTATCTCTACTCTAACCCGTTACTATATTCATACTATAGCATCAATAGTTAAGCAGAAATAACAATGTTTAGTAGAAGCAGCAGCATATGCTTTAGTATGAGTAAGCATGAAGCGGCCATCCTGGCACTAGTGCGCAGAAGCAAGAAGTTTCCCACCAAAGCAGAGATACATCACACCACGTAGATGAGGCAGAAGCATGCGCAGTAAATTTCCCGCGTTCTTGGTGGCCATTTTGACACTCGAGTTACTGTTAGTAAAAGCACATATGCAAGTTTCCCCAGCTTACTAGAAATGTTGTGTAATGCAAATATTAGTACACAAAAAATGTTGATTAATTAATTAAAGTTTATTTCGAGAGGGCTGAGTCCAAACAAGTTTCTGTATATATGAAACATTGCTTCATCAGAAGCATTATACCGCTAAGCTGCCAGAGCCTCTCAGGTGTGCGGCCAACTTGGTTGTGCGCCACCTAGCACCCACCACCTGTCAAATTTAGAAATGACCACAAAGCTGCTAGTGATTCTTAAATCATTGGCAAGAACCACCATCACAGCAGCTCCTGTCAAAGCATATTGATAGTAGGTGCAGGGCTGTACCAGCATGACGCAACACTGCACCACACAATTTGATATAAATATTTTGAAAATGAAAATTCTAAAATTGGATTTTATTTTAAACAGAAAAAATGTATGCCTCCCTCATCATGGGAGTCGTATCCGATTGTGGGGCAAGCAATATTTACATTTTACTGTCCCTCACCGTAAGGGTTTGACAATGTTTGAGGCATAGGATGTATGTAGATTTGGGGAAATATGAGGCATTTAGACAAACCTTGATAGTGTTATTTCGAGTAGAGTGCCAAATGGATACATGTAGAGATTGAAGATTATGGAGGACAAGATGACACCCTGGGGAATTTTGCAGGTGACTGGGATCTTCTCGGAATTGGAGATGTACGCATGAATGACTATTGTTGGCTGTATAGGTAGGAGGGGAGTCAGTGAATTATGTTGCCTATGAAACTTATTCAAGATTTCAGGATCTGGATGAGGCTGGAAGGGACAACTGTGTCAGAGGCACCTGAGATGTCCAACAATATCAGGAGACAGGGGCCATCTTATTTTTTGGTCAGGGAAGTTTGTCCTTGACTTCTTGCTACAGCATGATTTGAATCCAGATTGATAGTTCTGCTTTGGTGGCCGAGAAGTAATGTGTACATTGTTTTTCAATGATATTGCCAATATGTAGGTTACTGACTGTTGGGTTGGAAGTTGGCCATCTCATTATAGTATAGTGTGAGTTTCTTAAGGCGTGGTAGTATCTTAACTGCCTTTAGAGCTCTGGGGAGAGTAACATGTTGCACATGATGTGTGAAAACATCTATCAGAAACGGTGATCACTAGACTGCAAGTTGAAGAGAGGAATACATTTATCTTTGAACCTACCAAAGAAGAAGAGATTTACTCTCAAGGCCATGCAAGGTGATAGTTAGACTTTAATGAAATATTGATGTGCGTGTCTGTTTTGCTTCCAGAGGTTTCGGGCTCAAATATGATGGGCTCGCCAATCGCAGAGCAGATCCGAGTTCCTGTTTTATATGCCTGCAGTGCTTAAAGTGGATTTATTTAGCCCAATATTTCTATATGCTAGTCTTTTAGTTTCAGACGGCAAGGCTCAGAAACAGACAAAACTCAAACCTCGCTCACTGTTTCAGAGCTGTACTAGCTAAAATGGAAGCACTAACTCGGAGAAATATCCGGCTAAATATTTCACTTTACGCACTGCAAACGCATAAAACAGGCGCTGGGTTCCACACTGCGCCAAAAAAGCCCATTCTCATACAGCTCCTTATTTTAAAATTAGAGAACGAATGAACATATGGAATAGATGACTAAATGCATGAGGTGCTTCAAAAACACAGCTATTTTAACTGGATTGGGTAAGAAAGTAGGTTATACATTATTTTTTTCCTCAAGATACTGCTGTAACTTTACTTTCACTTCACCCACATCTTGCTAAAAATAAAATATTTCAGCACTTGATGGATTTTATACATATATTATTAACACATGCTAGTAGATAATATGTGATTGTACTCGTTCCTCGACTCATTAATTTCCTCTCAACTGCTTCTTAAACTCATCAGATTCCATTTATTTCTTCATGTTTGTATATGTAAAGGTCATGACATTCAATGAGAATAGCTGAAATCTTACTGAAATTGCTGTCACCGAAAGGTAATTACACATCTCTTTATCTTTTTTTATGATATGTATCATAAAGGATAGATTAAGGTAGATATCTCTTTACTTAAGTATATGATGGTTTGAATTGAGCCATTATTATGCATTTTGAATTTGGAGTATACGTGACATTTTTCAGTGATTCACTTTTGTTATACGTGGTTTGTGTAAACGAAATCACACTGAAATAAAACGTATTTAGGTAGCTGTTTATGAAATCTTGGAACAACATTTTGTTTGTTATTTTTTAAACAGGCTCAGTATTGTGTAGATCAGACTCCCGTCCTGGTGTGTGCTAGAGTAAAAAATAATGCGCACAGACTCACTTTAACCATTTTCCCACTTTGTATGTGTGCTGTAAAGTGCAACACACATGCAAAGTCAGAGAAGGAATGAGAAATTAAAGCGTTTCTCCTTCCTTGCTCCTAATTGTGGAGGGCGCTCTTTTCTCATGCGAAGCCTAACCTACTTTATTTAGTAAATTGGGGTTTAGTGTGAGAAACCATGGGTGCTTGCATGGGAACGCCCATGCACCACCCTTGGTAGCCCATATTGCGCAAAGTAATGCAAAGCAGTGCTATTCCGTTATTTAAGAGAAAAAGTTTTAGCGCCCAAGTGTGTCACATTTTGAGATGCAAACATGGCACAAAATCCTAGCAGCGGCGTAGCTGTGTGTGGGGGGGGGGGGATGGAAGGGGGGCAGTCCTCCCCAGGCGGCACTATTTTGTGGGTGGCCGGGCGGCGCCTCAGCAGCATCAGAATCAACACAACACTAAATCATCATCAGAAGCCAAAGTGCGTGTCGCAGATTAACTAAGCCTTGATGGGCCAGTGTGTGTAAATGCTACTGCATTGCACGCACCACCTGAGCTTATTTTAAAAGTGTACCTTCATGTTTGGTTCCCGGGCCGTTAATCTGGTAGCGCGCGATAGTGAAAGTGACGGCCCTGCAAACATTTATCATGCAGAGCCCGCCCATGGCAGACTTGTAAACTGTCCTGTTGTTTAATGCAATGCGTGCTCCAATGCATTTGGTGACGTGCATGAATGCATCCAGTGGCCTACACCTCAACAGGCCACCACAAGCTGTTGATCCGAGCCGACTTTCTCCCAGTCTCATCCCATAAGCGAGTGACTTGCTTCACGTGTCACTCTGACTAAGTGAGTCAGTTGAACCTCGGCCGTCTGGCCGCGGCAGGTCGTGTGAGAGTATACTTTTACTTTCAACTCTCCTTGTGCTGCGTGCGGGTTCGGAGATTCAAGCAACAGCAGGGTGGTTTTCCCTAGTTTATACTCTGTTTTTTGAGGTGGCACTTCTGAAAAGATAAAATGCACATCATTCTGGGGGTAAGGTTAGGGAAAGGAGGACAGCGCGGAATAGAAGGGCTTTCTGTGTCATGTGTAGAGAGAGGGAGAGTGTGTTGCAGACTCTGGCCTTGACTTTGGACACGGGGACAAACCTTCGCAGTAACAGGGAATGTGTTTTACATGGGCCTGCACATGTAAATATTCTTCTCTTCGGTAATGCAACATTATTTAGCAGTTTTGTAGCAGTGTAGTTGTGTTTAAAGCAGAAGAAAGTTCCTTGTATATTGAGCAGTTTTGGGCAACAAACAAAGTGTTAAGTTAACTCTGGTGAATAATTTACCTGCTGTGGACAGATGGGAGTTTCGTCTAGTGGCAGTTTTTACTTGTGTAAAGTAGCCCAGAGGGTTAATATCGTAGCTGCCACATATTCGCATTGCTGAATTGACATTCCATGTTTACAGTGAATTATGAGTGACATTCCACAGCAAAACATAACACTTCAAAAACACGTTATATTGTGTTAAAATAATGAGTTGTATATTCATTGTGCTTTAAGTCAATAGCTCTGACATTGTAGCACTGTAAATACAGAAGTCATTAACCACCACTATTTATCTCCCTGCCAGCCAAAAATCTGTTCCTTTACTGTCTGGTTACATTCATCTGCAGTGACGGAATTAATATCTATAAGATTTCATAATGCAAATGAATGCATTTCCTACTGATTACTTTAACTTGGATTTATCTTTAAACATACAGTGTGCCTTTATTTTGAATGCTATTACCTGAAGGTGAAGACAATCAAAACTAGTGACTGAATAAACCTATTTGTCCTCCAACCCTCTTCCCCCTCGTCCGGCCTGGTACAGCCCCAGCTGCAGCACTCAAGTTAGCCTAGTGATCAGATGCGCTGGACTCACCTGTAGTATCCTGAAGGTGTTGCTGGGCAAAGCCTGCGGAGTGCACGGTGAAACCCAGTGTGTTGGACAGGTCTGCAGACGTTGCTGAGGTTACCTTCAGGCCCAAGGCCTACCAGGCAAGGCTACACTTCAACCTTCTTATTCACTGTCCCTTGCTGTTACTCTAGGTGCTCCTAAGTACTAGTTAGCAGTGCACCCTTTAAACTGCGCCTACCACCGCCCACTGGACGGTCTACAGGGACCCCTTCATGATCGAAGGCCGGGTGCTGGTGATGGCTAAGTTGCTTGCTATCTTTAGGCAAACTGTCCATAGGGCAGAATCAGGGCTGTTCACAGCAGACAAATTCCCCCATGCTGTTCCAGTGCCATCTGCCTGCCAGCAGCACAATCATAGAGAGCATGCTGTGAGAGTCTCACAGTGCTGTTTGCGTGGAGAGCATGGTAACAGGAAAACAAACCAAAATTCAGCCACTGGCTGGGATTATCGTTGCAGGCTTTCTGTTAATGGAACAGAAGTGCCGGATCCTGGCTGTGTTTATGTTCTGCAGTGACACCAGACAACCAGGTGGAGATCCGGGCCTGGTGCAAATGTATTTAAGCTGCAGGGCAGAAGTATATGTGTGTATGTCTGTATTTAGAGAAGTTTTGACACTATAGGTCACAACGCTACTCCCTAACAGCCAAAGCGTAGTCGGTTATAAGCTCCTAATTGAGGCGCTGGACAACCAGTAGCGCAGCAGATGCTGGCAGTGGCTGCTTTTATCATAATAGGAAGTGACATGTTGTGATTCTTCCAGGAGCTATAGTATGTGTAACTAACCCATTTTAGTGTGGTGACGTGGACATCAGTACTAAAATGCCATAGTCCTACCCCTGATGCGTGGTACTTGGCTAAGACTGTAATACGACTGCTGCAAAAGACCTGTGCCATGCATATCAAAGAATATTATTTTATGGCACAGTTCAGTGGGTTACTGCTTTTGTCACAGAGATCCTGTTGTTACTGTGTAGTTCATAAGTTTCATTCGTAATCTAGAACAGTGAGCTATGAACTGTTATCTAAGAAGTGCATGGTACATGTTATAAAGTGATGTGTTTTTTTCCCAGTCTTTCTATTTTGATGTTGCTAAGAAAGGTTTGTTTGTGTAGAAATTCATGTTTATTAAAGTCGATCCTAAACACTGTGTTATGTTCTGAGTCTGTTCTTCTCCAGACCTAGCACTCTTAAAAAGTGCCTACCACCATGGGTGGCATATGAATCTTACACCATTTGGTGACATTCGCCTTATGTACAATTTTTATGCACTAATTCACAAACGTATGATTCATTGTGTCTGGATGTGTGATTTTGAAAATGTGGAAAGGTTTCGCTTCAGGAGCAGGAATTAATGGAGTCCTTTTTAAATGTGGACTGTAACATCTGCAGTTGTAAAGCAAGCTTTCAACACTTTAGGCATTCTGGCTGTTAGTTGTTACTGATGAGGTATGTTTCACACAAGATTCTCTATTAGGCACACTATGTCATACCGCTTTAAATTCTGATCTGCTTTCAAGGCACCATGTTTGCTGAGACTGAGTGTGGTGGGGCAGCACATGCGAAGAAGGTGGGACTGTGTCTGACAAAGGGTAGGGTGTTGAAAATGCACTGGAGAAAGTTAATTGTCATGCATTTCCAATCAATGCATGATGATGCATAAAGCACAATAATGTATGAGATTCCACTCATACATTATGGTACCTCTGCTGTGAGAGAACTCCCATTCTTTTTACATCTACTTTGTCTCAGGGTAGTAATAGTTAGGGATGTCTCTCAACCTTGCATTATCATTATCCCATACGCACTAGATGGTACCACTACCTTGACACTCTTATTTAGAGACATACTCCAATTCTGTGTGAACCTTCTTTCTCCAAGGCAGCAGCAGGCAGGAGTGTCTCAGAGCTTAGCCAGTAGCATTTTTCCGTACACACTAAATGGTACCCTTGTTTTGAGAGATCTCATGTAGAACATGCTCCATAAGTAACATGCACACACAGTACTCCCTAGTGCTGACCCCAGTTTGTTTGCCCTATCTTTCACCCAGTACAGTAGCAGGCAGGGGTGTCTATGAGCTTATCCAGTAGTATTCTTCCACATGTACACAATACTAGAGATCACATGTAAAACATGCACCATAAACAGTATACAACTTTATAGTCCCCAGAAGTGCCCCTATTCTGTTTCTGTGTGAACAGGACATGGAGAACTTTATATGCCAACGAGAAGCAGGGCAATTGTATTATATTCCATAAATAGTCCTGTGGGACTTATATATGTTCTACTTCAATCGTATTTTAAAACAAATGTGTGTAAACTCAATTCTATTAGTCAGAAGAAAGGTACAGGATGCCTTCTTATTTGAATAGAAGTTAATTTGTTGTCTAGGAACGATATAGCTCATAAATCGAAAAATAGAAAATACTCTCATGTAATGAAAGATGTAATGAAGATGAACTGTAAACATCTGCGTCGTAGACACGGTGTACTGTGCTGTAAACAGGAACTGCATTGCTGACATGGTTTATCTTTAGGGTTTTTTATGGCCATTATTGAGAAAGGTGTATATATTTTCGTTGACACTTTGAGCATTATTAAGATATTGATCCATGCTTTTGCCTTGAAATTTAAGGAGCTGAGTATAGTGCCCATTAGTAATCCATTGCAAAGTCAGTTTTAGGACCTGCTCTGCCTAAAGCCATGAGTGGCTGATAGGTTTAAAGGAGTTGCACAGCCTAGGATTTCACTGATCAATGGTGATATGAGAGCCCAACAGCGCGTATGATGAAGAACTATTAGCGGCGATACTACCTGTCTCTCTGACCTCTTTCAAGTGCTCGCCATCCTTTTCCCCAGCACCCCTTCCCTCCTCCCCAGGGGCGGCAGTCTGAGGGATAGCCATGGGCGCCACAAGCTTTAGCTACGCCTCTGAATCCTAGTAAATCTCCCCCTAAGTATATGCTCGAGTTGATCTCTCTGTTAGTGCACACCATGGAAACCATTCAGTGTTGCTCCAATCGAGTTTGCGATGTTAAACCGATATGTACTCCAGCCTTCATTTGTACGGGGTCTGTGACAGCACTCCACACTGGAGTGGATGAGTAGGGACCTTTGGGACAGTCCTGGTTCTACTTCCTCATGGAATTCACATTTGCCTGCAGCTACAATATGGTGATGCACATGGACAAAGGTCTTCCCTCATTTGTGTGGCAAGTGAGGTAATGCTGAAATTGCATGGAGCTTCTGTGACATACACCAAGATGAAGAATATTGCAGAAGAAGCTGCAAAATCATATGCAGCCCATCTGTAATACACAATTGTCCTACGAACACAAGAAAGGGGGTTAATGCCTATAGCACATCTGGGCATATATGTAACATGTACACTAATGCCCATAGTTTGAACTCATATTTTACCCAGGAAATGGCATTTCACTGGCTAGTTCATGTTATTTGTAATCAAAAAAGTCTTTCTGTGTAGAGGAGATCATTTGTACATGATTAATGCCGTCAATTGGGACCCTATATATGAAGGAGCCACAAATCTAATGATAAACTAGTAAATTTGTGAATTTGCAAACCAATTTTGCTATGCACAACAACCCTTCAAATGGCAATTTGCAGCATAAAAAAACTGCAATGTTTAAGGGAATCAGTCTGCACTTATCAAACTTGGGAGCATATTTATGAAACTGTGGTGTAGCGCAGCAAGTCATTTTGCTTTTCCACGCCAAAGGTGAAGAGGCAGTAATGCACCATATTTACGGGAATATGGTACATTTCTGCCTTATGCTGGCACATCTTTGACACGTTAAACGAAAAGTGGTTCTGCCACTAAAACAAACTACAATTAACTATTTTTCTGTCCCCCCTGAGGATGGGATTTCTATAAATGATAAACACAACGATTAGAAAAACAAACCAATTGTACTATTTGACATGTATTTAAAGTTTTATACAAAACATCATATTTGAATAAGGAACAGGACATATATGCACAAAGATATCAATCATGCAATTCTACTTCTTGAATTGGTGAAACATAAGGAACGTGAAACAAGGTTTTTTTTCAATATACATCACAACACAGTTGAAACATAACAAATAATACATATAACACACTAATACATTTTGGCACAGCGTGAAATTGATAGAGAATGCGCTTTTCAGCAAGACTAAGAATTTATCCTTTTAATGTGTAACGGTCAAGTTGGGTTGCAACGCTTGTAAATAGACGTCGACGTTTCGACCCCTTCAGGATTTAGTGTAAGTAAAGAAGCATCATCATGCAGTTTTCCTCAGGAATAAAGAACAATGTATGTGTGTTGCCTTCTGAATTGGTTCCAAATGAATACCAAGAGACAACAATGCTGTCACAGCAAGGCGGCTTGTATATATAAGTATGGTGTTTTCCTTAAGTAGGAGTTTGGTTTCCTCTGAAAAATTCTCCCTGGTGATTCTGGATGGGGGGCACGGCGTACTCACATTGAGAAAATCTCCACCGTCATGCACTCGGGGTCGTCTGTTTCTTCATTTTCCTCAAGATAGTTTCAAAGTAAGTAGGGTCTTACAGCCTCCACACATGTGATTTTGTAAAGTCCAGGTGCAGCCTTGCTCCCTCAGGCCCTCTGGCCAATTGTGCTCAGAGTATAATCAAGAAACTTCCTTCACAGCCTAGAGCCAATGCAGACATTCTTGGACCATGGTTCAAGGGTGTCTGTGTTGTAGGCAGGATTTTATTTGAGAAGGAAGACATGCCTTCCTCCACAAAAACAATCTCAGGTGGCATATTCCTTTATCTATGTGTGCTGCAGAACACACCACATATAGAAGGAGGAAGTAATGAGGAAAAATGAAGGGAATGCTCCTCGGTACGCTTTCCCTGGGAAGGTGTACGATTTTGGCATGTTCCCAGGGAAAGCATCAAAATCCATAGGAGTTGCTTGAGAACACCCACTGCAACGCCCATGGAATGCCTACCCTGGGCAGAGTGGCGTAAAGCAGCAATAAGCAGTGATATGTGTTGAATTTCGAGATTCCAGATTTATAAAGCCACTCAAAACCATACAAAGCAGATTTGCTTGTCTTTATAAAACTGTTGTAGAGATTTGCGTTGCACATGTATCACATTACCATTGGAATGCAACCACCGTATTAACACTGCCAAGTAACTATGAGTACAAAAAGCATTTTCCAGAACACATACAGAGAAAGAAGTTGATAAAGTTAAAGGGCTTACTGTGTATGTGTTGCTTTGATGACATAAAAAGTTCCTGAACTAAAAAATGTTTTAAGAATAATGGGTGCTCATTTATGAGCTCTATGATCCAGCAAATCACCTTGCTGCACTCCAGAGTAGGACACGGAAAGGGCAGAAATGCACCGTATTCAATGGAATATAGCGCATTTCTGTACTTTCCCATTTGCTTTCACACAATGGTCTGCCTAGCACCAAAGCAGCCCCCCTTGCACCATACTGCAAGGGTGCCTCCATTGCATGCAGGATTTTTTTATGCAGGAAGGGATGCCATTGTGCACTAAACCAATCCTGGGTGATATATTCCTCTTTTTGTGTGTGCTGCAGAATGCAACACACATATAAAGAGGAAGAAACGAGGAGAAATGGAGATAACACCTGGGAAGGTGTAAGATTTTCTTGCATCCCAAGGTTTACACGATCTTGTAAATCTGGGATGGGTCAAAATCCATGGGAGTTGTATGGGAACACCTACACAACTCCTATGGAACGCTGTCCTAGGGCAGAGTAACACAGCACATCTATTTACGCAGCATTGCGTTACGTTGCCCCATATTTTGAAGCCTATCAGAGCCATGCAAAACCTGACTTATGGTTTGTGTGCGTGGTGCAAGAGTGGCGCAAACTGGGTCATAAATAGGCCCCAATGTATCTAAGAGAAGTGTTAGAACTTTTAAAGGCAGAAAGGAATGTACACTCTATCAATGGGTGTAGGGTCATGAAAAAATGATTTGCTTAAAAAAAGCAATCCCTACTTCAGATGATTATTTAGCAGTATATAAAAGAACATGAACATTTAATTCATACTATAAAGGCAAAATCATGTCTTCAATTATTTATTAATTGAATACATACCTTTCATATTACAAAATATGTTACGCAATCTCTGCTCATTGGAACCTCAGTTCTGATCCAAGTAATATGCCTTTAATGTGGACTGTCGACTATCTTTTCTCTGTAACTACCAGCTGTTATTCATTGGTGTAATCCACTCAATGGAGGGAGCCCAAGTAACTTTTTGAAAAAAGAACTTTGCTCAAGTCCTATGAAATCTAATACGTTTTGCAATAATTTTAGGCATGCTTTAAATTGTGGTGAAATGTCCGAGGATAATTTACAGAGATTACAGAGATGATCTGTTGACCTGCTGTTAATTAGCACTGAAATGGCCACTACTTTAAGTGAGTTTTAAATTGGATATAGAACATGGTTTTAAATTGAAATTTTATCAATCTTTATCAGAAAAGACCTTAGTTAATAGAATGCAACCCTATTAGAATTTGCATTAGAACATAGGATCAGAAGAACACCATTTTTTTTAAGACTAGGTGGCTTTCCATTAAAGATGGTACTCCACGATCTCTTCTCTATCTGTGATGATGGTGTAGAAGATGATCGCAATTTCTTTGTGCATTGAACACGATCTCTCGGTTGGCATTGGCGGCTTGATGCCGGTTGCTGGTATATCTGTTACTGAGTATATCCCTGGGTTATAGGGAGGGGCAGATCCAGGGTGGGGTAAACTTCCTGCAAGCACTGTGCAGCAGCAGAGGTTGCATGAGTGGTTAAAGCTGTGGTTCAAATCTAAGTGCCTACCTATAAGTGTCTATCCCTGGTTCTTTATTTTTCTTTGGGTTTTTGTTGCATACTTTAACATTGATTTCGGTATCAGACTCAATTACAGAGAAAAAGAGGTAGGGTGACGCAATTCTGAGTGCTGTAGTTATCAGCCCTATACTGATAGATCGTTTTTCTATCAAATGTTTCTAAAAATCAACGTTCTTCCATCTTTGTGCAAGAGCACACAGTGCAAGAATGTTTTGATACAGAGAAGAGTCCCAAAGGGCTGGAGATCGAGAAACAATAAACCCTGCACCGGATGGGGGTATTCATGGAAAGTGCCTATTTGCTACCGTAAACATGAACGATTGAACTGATTACATTTTGGCATTTGCAAAAGGCTGGAATTTATTTTCTTCAAGAGCGAAATCTGCAGTTCTCTTATTGCACATGGATAGATATCTAATAAACAAAATAAAAAAGTGAGACTTGTGGTAGTTTGCCTCTCTGGATTTGTATGAGTTGAAAATAGGCAAATGTGTGTGAAAAAATAGGTAACATTGCGGAGTTCCTAAGTTTTAGGTGGAGGGCAGGTTCTCTATATGGAGCACTGTACAAAACCACTGACACTCCGAATTTGCTAACCTCAAATGTCTGTTTTTCTAGCAGAGTTTTTTGCGTAGGATTGGCACAGTGCCATTCATGCTGAGCTAGCAAGTGACAAAGCCTTTTGCCACTTTTACAGTAAAGTCTTTAAGCATAAGATTAGCTAGTGCCATACATGCCAAGCTGAAAAATGACAACAGCTTTTTACCTTTCCAGGCACTGTAGGACAACTTTGGGTTGGTAAAACTCCATCCAAGCCAACCTGTATTTTATAAATCCAATCTCTGATACATGTGTTTCACTTATATTAAAACCTGTCTTGTGAGAGATGAATAGCTTTGTTGAGACGCAGGGAGCAACCAGTATTAGTAAATAAAATGCCCTTTCAGACTTGGAGTGACACATAAATTATGCAAAAAAGAGTAGGGAACTCTGGGTAGCTCCCAGGTTTTAGGCAGAGAGAGCCTCTTTTATATGGAGCACTGCACAACACCTTAGACCCTCCATGTCTGCTCACCTCAATTGTTTGGAATAGGAGCAGACAGGATGATTGCCCACTTTTGGTGCCTTCAAAAACACTTAATATAGAACTATCTTCACATGCACATAATGCTGTTTATTTCTGCAGTCTTGCATCCTCATATTACATGCAATATAAAAATACCTTATATATCTCTAAAATCTAGCATATAAAACTGACATTTACTTAAAACTTCTGATTATTACCTCTTTTTTCCTTTCAAATGCCTCTCCCCTAACTTCCCATCCTCTGCATGTCTTCTCTCTCTGAGTGCAACCTACTCTGACACATACAGGTTTACCTTGATCTCTATGACTGTATTTCTGCATTTTGCCCACAGCTCATTTACAAGATCACAACTCCCTGAAGCCTAGCATTACCTAATCTCCTCTAGCTGGTCGATTAAACCTCAGATCCATGTGCATGAGCTCACATTCCCCCTCATTAGCGATTATATTGTATTGTATTGTAATTGCATTTATATAGTGCTTACTACCTCATACGAGGTGTCAAAGAGCTTTTTCGGCAAGTAGCACGCTACTCCGGGACCCATAGAGGATTAGTGTTGACTTAGTATAGTGAAAACTGCAAGTACATTTTAAATGGTGGATAGGTTAGTCAGTTATTTGGATTTGGAATGATAGCAGAAGGATAGAGGAGGATAAAGGTTTGTATTTATATAGCGCTTGTTACCCCTGATGGGCTGTTGACGCACCCTAGTCAGTAAGCCCATAAAGGATTAGTGGTGAATTAATATGGTGAAAGATGAAGTAATTTCAGTGGTGGATATTAGTCAGTTATTTGGTGTAAGAAGAATAGTGGAGGGATAAAAGGGGAAAGAAAGGTTTGCATTCATATAGCACTTGTGACCCCTGAAGGGGGTTAAAACACTTTTCCTTGCGAGTAGCACGCCACTCAGGAACCCATAAAGGATTAGTGAACATACGGCACCTTATAGTACCGTACCTAATTAAAAACACTGCCCCGTCTTTAAAAATGTACACCTAAAAGCCAGCGCTGTCACAATATTGAAAAAAAGCCATCAAGAAATGAACTAATAGCAGCTAAAAATTCACAGCAAACACCATAATTAAGGCATTATATAGCAGTAGGACTGTATTGAATAGATAGCTCATAATGGCCAGAGACAGATGAGATAGATAGCCCGTAATGGCCAGAGACAGATGAGAACGAGAGAGAAGAGGCTGTTTAGGAACAGATATTCTGTTTATCAAGATTAGTAGAAAAGGTTATGGATAAACACACAACCTTAAATAGGGTTGAGTATTTTTGAGCGACAAAGTGGACACACTTTTAACAAGCCAAGTTTTCATGTCTGCATATGATACACAATTGGCAAAAAAGTATGAGCACCTACCCACCTACCCAGCCTGTTTCAACTCTAAAAAGTCCTCCTGGACTGACAAGAGATACAAAGTTAACTAAGGTACATTTTGCAGCTGATTTTTTTCCAAGCTCTCAAATGCATTCTTCCAATTTTGTAGTTCCAACTCCACTTGCCCCCCCCCCCTAATTTATTCATCCACTCATACAATGTCTATGATGTTTGCATATAATAATAGGGCCTGCTAATATTTTCCACTGCTCTAAATTGTGCAAACCACCACAGCAAAACTGTGTTCATGGAAGACAATTTCCACCAATAATCATCTGCATCAAAGGGTATATTTTGACTTAAATCGTTTCTTGAAATTCTGCAGTGCAGCATACATCAACAAATGACATCTTGGTACTGAAGATACAATTCATAAAAACCTCATCAAGGAGATGAAGAAGCGGCTGTGGAGGAACTGAGAACAAAGAGGTCCAGCTGCCCTCTGGCAGAAGATAAGGGGATGTAAAAATACATGCAAGAAGGTTCATGCCAAACAAAATATCTATGCGCTGCTATATGGATGGTTGCCACTTGAACAAGTTTTTTTAACTGCTAGAGCTTTCAAACTGTCAAATTCTGCATATCTTGCAGTTTTTCAACAATGTAATCAAATCTCACACGGGGAAAGTACTGTGTTCCACATGTATACTTTGCACACACTCAAAGTCCTCTATAGGCCAACCATATAAAAAAATCCTTCAATCAAACTAGTATCACAACAATATAGAGAAGCTCCAAGCTTTTAATAATGTGTTACACAAAGACCGATTATGGTTACAGTTTCAATATCAGTGTACATAATAGTCTTGTGATCAATCATCATAATACAGGTTAAAACATTGTTATTCAATAACATATCTAAAATTCAGCTAAAAATAAACATTTAAAAATGTTCAACAAAAATGAACTATATATAGATATATGGTGGTAACTGTGAGTTGAGACTGCGCAGGCTCGAGTCAAGATATATAATCGGTCTACGTACTGTAATTTCTTTTGGTCTTAACACAGAGGAAGAACTTTCCATTCATTTAGGTTAGATGAGTAATCTTACATAGGTGGTGGGTGGTAGCTGGATTATGTAAATAGAGGTATCTGGCTGAAATGAGATGAAATATAATTTGATCGATCTGCATTTGAATTTATCTACCAAATCATGTGTAATGACACTTTATTGATTTATGGATAGGCATTTGACTCAGCGGGCGCAGAATATCAGATTTTGATAATGTGAAATACCAAATGTATTGGGTTTTAAATTTATGAGTAGTGATTATAAGCCCATCCAGGGCTCAATTGTGCAAAAAAAGTGTTACAAATTTCGTTATTTAAGTTAAATGAATTTCTCCATATTACTTGAAGTAAATATATACATTTTGATGGTGAATGAACATGTTCCATCATGGCACCCGAGTAAAATTAATGTCACGGCGGAGTCTGTTTTTTATGTTAATGATTGTGCCAGAAACACTGTGGAAATTCTAGATAAAATGGCGTTGATTTAGTATGTACCTGGATACAGCAGGAAGAAGACGCGTACGCCGAAACGCGTCCTGTGTGATCTCTTTAAGTTGAATACATAACTTTGAAACCAAAGCGACCCTGGAAGTGCGGCCATTCTTTCCTTTGACCGGGGAGGAAGTTTGGAGCAGAATATATATATATATATATATATATATATATATATATATATATATTCACTGAAAAAACCATAGGTTATAGACCATATATAGTTAGGAATTAGCATTTACAAAACCTTGAAAATTCACTGAAAAAACCATAGGTTATAGACCATATATCGTTAGGAATTAGCATTTAAAAAACCTTATTTTACCCACACAAAACCATTGAAATTCCATATATAGTTAGTTGCACTAACTATATATCGCGCACCCGCAATCCACTGCTGATGATGTCACATATTACATCATTCATGACATGGTCAGTGACATCACTGATGACATCACTGATGACATCTCAAATGACATCACTGATGACATGACTGATAACAACATCCAGTGATTTTTTGTTTCTGTAAAGTTTAAATATGTCTTACATATTGAAGAATGAGTGGATGTGTAAGTGTCTGGACGAAGGATTTAGTAGGTGCATGACTGACTGTATGACTGAGTGATTAAATGTGTCTCACTGAGTGCATGGGTTGGTGACTAAACTGTCTTAATTTGTGCATCATTATGTCTGTTGTTCTATAAACTGCTGCATGTGTTGATCAGTAGCTATATGAGTAACTATATGGGTTATTGATTGATTGCCCAAGTATTTGTATGGGAGACTGAGTGTGTGTGTGGCTGGCTGGGAGGTGTATGACTCTGTGCAGATCAATGTGTACTTGTATCAATGATTGTATAAGAAGGTAAGTATGTGTTAGTATATGTTTGAAAATGTAAGGTGCTCTATGTTTAACTGTATAGACAAGAAAATGGAAGTGTCATTGATTCTTTACAGGACTGACTAGGTGTGTGAGTAACTCCATGGATGAGTGGCAGACTGTGAGTGTCTGTATAGGTGTATGAGTGCATATGATAGTGTTGTAAAGATGAGTGATTGTATGTATGAATGATTGTATGGGTGAATGAGTGAAGGTGTGTGTAGACGTAGGAATCAGTGAGTGCGTATGTAGTAACTAGTATTGGTGTGTCAATGGTTTCAAAATGTATACTCTGTATTTAACACTGGGTGAAACAGAGGTTATATTAAAATGTGAGGAGATGCATTGTATTGTCACATGAATGATATCATCAGTGATGTGGTCATTGATGTCAAATGAGATGTCATCAGTGATGTCATCAGTGATGTCATTTGAGATGTCATCAGTGATGTCATCAGTGATGTCACTGACCATGTCATGAATGATGTAATATGTGACATCATCAGCAGTGGATTGTGGGTGCGCGATATATAGTTAGTGCAACTAACTATATATGGAATTTCAATGGTTTTGTGTGGGTAAAATAAGGTTTTTTAAATGCTAATTCCTAACGATATATGGTCTATAACCTATGGTTTTTTCAGTGAATTTTCAAGGTTTTGTAAATGCTAATTCCTAACTATATATGGTCTATAACCTATGGTTTTTTCAGTGAATTTTCAAGGTTTTGTAAATGCTAATTCCTAACTATATATGGTCTATAACCTATGGTTTTTTCAGTGAATTTCAATGGTTTTTTAATAGCAAATATCATAAGCTGTCGAATGTCAAGTACGTGGTAAGTAAAAACATTTTCGTGTTTATGCACACTGATCTGCTTTGAATGCTGCCCCCCCCCCTCATTTCTATTAGGAGTACTCTCTCTTTGCAGATAGTGAAAGGTAGTTAACGCAGGCCTTTGCCCCCGTTGTAATACGTCGTGCCTGCTTCTCTCTCCATTTGATTGATTGTTATCCAAGCATTTACTGTTTTAGAATTGGTTCTCTTTGGTTCATTCTCTATTTACAAACAAACACAGAGTCGCAATACTCTGTTTAGTCTTTGCAGATAACGAAAAATCGTGTAAAAAAACAAAAGGAATCGAGCAAAATCAGTAGGCCACTAATGGGATCTCTTTTTGACCTCGCTAAAATAGAAACATTAAGAACAACCCCTCATGACAAATACGAAACTAGTGAGATGAACTGAACTCCACACCATGATGGCTGCAATACAGCTCGGCTCCGCCACCCACCCCGCCCAAAATAACGATAAAGAGCGGCTGCCATGATTGCTCGCGGAATAGCCACGACGGAGCTACGAAATGGTGGTGCTCTCATGCTAACGCCAGCTTCAGTCTGAAACATCCAGAAACACTGTAGACTACCAATTCGATCAGTTCCGGTAGCGCCCCAATGTAACCCGGTAGAGAAGAACTAGCCCTCCCCTCTTTGACTGATGGTTCTTGTTGCCTGTCCCTTCTGTTGTCATTTAACAGAACTATTTAGCCTGCTGAAAGGGGTTGTGTTCCGACCGCTGGTTGGTGGAGACATTTTGACTATATTCTGGACCTGCGTTGTCGCGTAATGCGTCATATGACGCGCCGCGTTAGCGCATCCGGAAGTCATCCGGGGCGCGACGCGCAGCGCGTAACGTAAGCATAACAGGTCATGTGACTTGTTAATAAAACTTTTCATTGGTTCATTTTACTTTTCTTATTCTAATGATGAAAGGCTTGGTCATATGACCTAAAAATTACGCTTTTTATTACTTCCGAACATTATTTTTTCTTAAATATATGTTATAATGTTACAGGCTAATGTACTTTCCCGGAAAATTTACAACTGTCCTGCAAGTAAAATATATTCTTTTTTCGAGAAAAAGGGCGTTTCTTCGTCCCATGACGGAGCCGTTGAGCAAAAGAGAGTCGACCTGCTGTCTTAGTCGCCGATACGCCTGAATATGAGATTCTTATCGATCACTTTATGTTGCAGGAGTAGAAAACACAACAGCCCTTGACCATTTATCTTTACTGCGTTCCTGCGTATTATACGTTTTACCCTTCATGTAATTGGTCTGCTTTATTTCACTTGCCTTTTAATGATTCTAAAACAGTGACTATTATTAAAAACTTTACCAATGTATATACTACTACCATGTTTTCTTTTAAAAACCTTTATTGTGAAAATTTCATTATACAAATACGAGCCTATAACCACGTGGGCCGGCCACGGAGCAAACTGTAATCGTATATGATGAGTAGACATTTACACTGTAGAGGAACGTAACGGGCGGGCCATTAGTTTGCAAGAACTAAGGTGTCTAACAGTTGCGGAATCGGTGGACGTACATTTTATAATTAAAATACGACAGGGCCAGTTACAATAAAATTATCTAGATATACATTTGCGGGCAAGTACCATGCGTGACGTTAATTCGAACTTTCAATAGTACAGTAATCAATAACACATCAGAACTTAATATCAATAGGGATCTCGAAATACTCAATCAATTCTCGTCCCCGCCCGCAATGTGCTTCAAAACTGCATACGTATCTCGTGATTTCAAGGTTCTGCAACCAGTACACAACAAGGGGTTACGAGTCCCATTTATTCCGGCGCCATTTTGGGCGAGGACGGGCAGGTCCAGGATATAGTCAAAATGTCTCTACCAACCATCGACTATGATGATGTTCATATACTGTATTTATAGAGTAACACTCATCTGTCCACATGAAATTAATTTGCCACAATCTAAACATGTCATTTTAATCTTTCCAAAGTTCTTCTAAATATTTGGGACCGTTTCCCTTGCCTCTGATGCTGTCAGTGCCACTTCTTTGATGAATGTACTGGCAGGTCGGGGGTTCTCCTCCAAATCTCTCTTTTATGCAGCACTATAATTAATTGGTGCCACCTCTCCATATGACGATGCATGGTATAGTTACCATAACTATATTTTTTTTCGGTTCCTCTGGAGAGTACATCGTGGCAGATGAATCGTATAACGTACCGGGCATTTACCTTTTTTTGCATTTAGAGGAAAGGAAAAAAAAATCGAGCGTCCGAGTTCTAAGGTGTCCCAGGGCCATTTTAGTGGACCAGGCCCAAATCCAAAGAACAGGCCGCCATTTTGAGAGTCCTGTTGCAGCCGCCTGTCGCTGTAGCATCAAGAGCGGCCAAAACTCAGCTGAATGGCAACTGAAACGGTAAAGGGGCGCCCCACTACAGCAGACGAGCCTCCACCTAGGAAGGCCCGTTCACGCCGCCTCCCCCCCCCCTTCGGGCACCCCACGCCGTTATTCGGAGCAGTATTGTAGGATGGCCACACCAGTGCAGCAACTTGCTAGACACCACCTCGGTGGTAACCGAATCTCAGCGCCTTGTGGTGTCTTCTATTCAGAAAACATTGTTGTGCTGCCTTCGACCTATTCGCCGCAAGTGCGCACGCAACTCAGCTGCATAGCTTGCTAGACACCACCTCGGTGCTAACCGAATCTCAGCGCCTTGTGGTGTCTTCTATTCCAAAAATATTGTTGCGCTGCCTTTGGCCCCATTCGCACATCGGTCCGCTACTGCCGCCATCTCACAGGCCAACGGGGCGCCCCACGCCGACTTTCAGCATTGTAGGATGGCCACACCAGTGCACCTTACTAGACACCAACTCGGTGCCATCCGGATCTTGGCATCTCAGCGCCTTGTGGTGTCTTCTATTCAGAAAATATTGTTGCGCTGCCTTTGGCCCCATTGGCACATCGGTCCGCTACTGACGCCATCTCACAGGCTAATGGGGCGCCCCACGCCGAGTTTCAGCATTGTAGGATGGCCACACCAGTACAGCAACTTGCTAGACATCACCTCGGTGCCATCCGGATCTTGGCATCTCAGCGCCTTGTGGTGTATTCTAGTCAGAAAATATTGTTGCGCTGCCCTTGGCCCCATTCGCACATCGGTCCGCTACTGACACCATCTCACAGGTCAACAGGGCGCCCCACGCCGACTTTTACCATTGTAGGATGGCCACACCAGTGCCACAACTTGCTAGACACCACCTCGGTGCCATCCGGATCTTGGCATCTCAGCGCCTTGTGGTGTCTTCTATTCCGAAAATATTGTTGCGCTGCCTTTGGCCCCATTCGCACATCGGTCCGCTACTGACGCCATCTCACAGGCCAACGGGGCGCCCCACGCCGACTTTCAACATTGTAGGATGGCCACACCAGTGCGGCAACTTACTAGACACCACCTCGGTGCCATCCGGATCTTGGCGCGTTGTGCTGCCTTCGGCCTATTCGCACATCGGTCCGCTACTGACGCGAACTCACAGGCCAACGGGGCGCCCCACGCCGACTTTCAGCATTGTAGGATGGCCACACCAGTGCTGCAACTTGCTGGACACCACCTCGGTGCCATCCGGATCTTGGCGCGTTGTGTTGCCTTCGGCCTATTCGCACATCGGTCCGCTACTGACGCCGCCTCACGTGCCAACGGATTTTCTACGCTTTTTATACCCTATGCCGCATAACAGGTCATGTGACTTGTTTATAAAACTTTTCATTGGTTCATTTTACTTTTGGTTTCCTAATGATGGAAGGCTTGATCATATGACCTAAAAATAACACTTTTCATTGGATGAAAACTTTTTTTTTCCCAAACGATGAAAGCCCCACCTTGTTTCTGGATGTTTCACACTGAAGCTGGCGTCACCATGAAAGCACCACCATCTCGTGGCTCCGTCGTGGTCATTCCGCGAGCAATCATGGCAGCCGCTCCCCACCAGAAGCCTGCAGGAGTCGGGGGCCCCCAAAACTTTTGTTGAATCCTCAAGGCGGAGGGGACGCTTTCGAGAATGGGGTCCAAGACCTAGCAGACAAGCGTCCGATTTCCAAGGTGTCCCAGGGCCATTTCAGTGGACCAGGCCCAAAAAGAAAAGAGCCTGCCGCCATTTTGAGAGTCCTGTGGCAGCCGCCTATCGCTGCACCGCAAGAGTGGGCGCAACTCAGCTGAATTGCGGCTTTTGACACAGTGGACCAAAAGCGGACGGACTGGCAACTGAAACGGTAAAGGGGCGCCCCACTACAACAGACGAGACTCCACCTGGAGAGGCCCGTTCACGCCGCCTCCCCCCCCCCCCGGGGCGCCCCACGCCGTTATTCGGAGCAGCATTGTAGGATACCAAAACCAGTGCGGCAACTTACTGGACATCACCTTGGTGCCATCGTTCTGCTGCCTTGGAACTATTCGCACAACAGTTTGCTACTGATGACCCACCCCCCGCGACGCCCCACGCCGGATGCCGAAATCAGTGCGGCACCCAGGCAACATCACCTGGGTGCCGTCCAGAAATCTGGACGTTGTGCTGCGTTGGGACTATTCGCACAGCCGACCGCTACTTCGTTGTTTTTCCCTTAAAATGTTTATATGTTTTTACTGTTTTTGTTTTGTTGTATATATTTATAAGTTATTAAAGTTTTATAATCTTACTACTTTGTTGGAGTGCTATATATTTTTAATGTGACACATAATTGTAAAAACTTTGATGTACAAAGAGTCATCCCTGGAATCTTCCGCTTCAGGCTCGGTCCCCTCCCCAATCACAATACAGGATGGTTTTCAGATAGTAGGAACGCGTGTGCTGTGACGGATCTCATCGAGTGTGGGCCTTGATCTACTATAACTCCTTTGAAGAGGGGTGATTCTTTACAGCTGGGGCCATAAACTACATCTGCAGGGCTAGCTGATAGCCTAGGACCGGCCTGGACAATCGGACACAGAGGAAAAGGAGTGTCAGAGGGTGCGGTAGTGAATAGGGCGAAAGGGAGGTGTCGGGCGGGCACAGGGTGTGATTCTCAGGGAAGTGCAGCGCAGATGGGGGAGGTTTATTACCCATGCATAAGACAGAGAACGAGGGTGACCAGTGCCTGGGGGAGATGCTTGCGAGGGTGGGGAGCCATGCTAAGGATCGACAGCGTGCAGAGAGTGGGTCTGGTCAAGGCATCTAAAATGACTGCCGTGCACGACAAAAGTGTGGCATTTGAAAAAAGGCAAGATGGCGCAGACAATGTTTTTCAACACTTCCTGATTTCCTTCGAATCGAACGTTAACAGACGTTGGGGCATATTACCAAAGTTAAGCGATATTTATCCCTAACGATGCTTAGCAACGAATTTTTTACCGCTAAGCATCGTCAGAAATTATCGCAGATAAACCTTGCTATTATCAAGGTTTATCGCAAATGCCATAAAAAACGACCGTAATGCATTAATATCGCTGAAAACTCAGCGATATTCATGCATTACCGAGCTAATGCTCTTAGCCATGTTATCCACCTCCCATTGGATAACATGGCTAAGAACTGCTCAGGGCAGGTGGTAGCTTTTGGAGATATTCGCGCTTAGCGCGAATATCTCCCTAAGTTGGTAATAGGAGATAGCGATGTTAGCGACTGTTTCCAGTCGCTAACATCTTGGCATGCCCACTTTGCATGTCATTAGTGATAAATATCACTGACATGCAAAGTGGGGCCCAAGATGGTCACTATCTCCTACTAGCGGTCGCTAACTGGTGTTAGCAACAGCTAGGTAATACAGAGATAATTTTATCTCCGCGAAGCGGAGCGCTGTTACAGATATATATCTTTTTTTGAACGTTAATTTCTCAAAATCCACTGAAGAACATATATTGAGACCTAGCAAAGGCACATTGAGCTACCAGTCCCTACAATTTTGCCAAGTTTCGTGCAAATCCATTCAGCCGTTCGATTATTATTATTATTATTTTTTTTGCCCTGCGGGGCCCTTTTAAAACCTCCACATCAAACCTAGGGGGTCAGGGAGGATCTACTATGCACCCTTATGGTCATTTGCCCCTTCGCTTTGGCCTCCTCTTGTCTCTCGATCCTACCGAGAGACAAGATGGCGGCCGCTACGGACTGTTTGGAATGTTTACAGACGCCGGAGAACCAATCAGCTTCGCAAAGCTCCGTTACGCGAAAAGTACGCGAAGCGGAGCGCTGTTACAGATATATATCTTTTTTTGAACGTTAATTTCTCAAAATCCACTGGAGCACATATATTGAGACCTAGCAAAGGCACATCGGGCTACCAGTCCCTACAATTTTGCCAAGTTTCGTGCAAATCCATTCAGCCGTTCGATTATTATTATTTTTTTTTTTTTTGCCCCGCGGGGCCCTTTTAAAACCTCCACATCAAACCTAGAGGGTCAGGGAGGATCTACTATGCCCCCTTATGGTCATTTGCCCCTTCGCTTTGGCCTCCTCTTGTCTCTCGATCCTACCGAGAGACAAGATGGCGGCCGCTACGGACTGTTTGGAATGTTTACAGATGCCGGAGAACCAATCAGCTTCGCTTCACAAAACTCCGTAACGCGTAAAGTCCGCGAACCGGAGCGCTGCCTGGTCCGCTGTTACAGATATATATCTTTTTTTGAACGTTAATTTCTCAAAATCCACTGGAGCACATATATTGAGACCTAGCAAAGGCACATCGGGCTACCAGTCCCTACAATTTTGCCAAGTTTCGTGCAAATCCATTCAGCCGTTCGGGCTAAAAGTGAGGCCAACCGCCCTATGGAAAACTCAATGTTAAAAACACGTTTTGGGACCCCCCTTTTTTCTCGGTCCCCCCTTGACGAACCCCCCCCAAATTTTCAGTGGCTGCTCAGAAACAAAATGTTCCATTTTCCTGAAAATTTCAGCCAATTCCGTCCACAAACGCCAAAGTTATTAGACATAGAATTTTCAAAAATCCCATAGAGAAAAAATCCTAACTATATATACCTACTGGCGACCGCCAGTAGGTAATATATATATATATATATATGTCCACAAACGCCAAAGTTATTAGACATAGAATTTTCAAAAATCCCATAGAGAAAAAATCCTAACTATATATACCTACTGGCGACCGCCAGTAGGTAATATATATTACCTACTGGCGGTCGCCAGTAGGTATATATAGTTAGGATTTTTTCTCTATGGGTTTTTTGAAAATTCTATGTCTAATAACTTTGGCATTTGTGGACGGAATTGGCTGAAATTTTCAGGAAAATGGCACATTTTGTTTCTGAGCAGCCCCTGAAAATTGGGGGGGGGTTCGTCCAGGGGGGGTCGAGAAAAAAGGGGGGTCCCAAAACGTGTTTTTAACATTGAGTTTTCCATAGGGCGGTTGGCCTCACTTTTAGCCCGAACGGCTGAATGGATTTGCACGAAACTTGGCAAAATTGTAGGGACTGGTAGCCCGATGTGCCTTTTGTAGGTCTCAATATATGTGCTACAGTGGATTTTGAGAAATTAACGTTTAAAAAAAGATATATATCTGTAACAGCGGACCGGGCAGCGCTCCAGGACGCGTACTTTTCGCGCAACTGAGCTTTGTGAAGCGAAGCTGATTGGTTCTCCGGCGTCTGTCAACATTCCAAACAGTCCGTAGCGGCCGCCATCTTGTCTCTCGGTAGGATCGAGAGACAAGAGGAGGCCAAAGCGAAGGGGCAAATGACCATAAGGGGGAATAGTAGATCCTCGCTGACCCCCTAGGTTTGATGTGGAGGTTTTAAAAGGGCCCCGCGGGGCAAAAAAAAAAAATAATAATAATAATCGAACGGCTGAATGGATTTGCACGAAACTTGGCAAAATTGTAGGGACTGGTAGCCCGATGTGCCTTTGCTAGGTCTCAATATATGTGCTTCAGTGGATTTTGAGAAATTAACGTTCAAAAAAAGATATATATCTGTAACAGCGCACCGCTTCGCGTACTTTTCGCGTTACGGAGCTTTGCGAAGCGAAGCTGATTGGCTCTCCGGTGTCTGTAAACATTCCAAACAGTACGTAGCGGCCACCATCTTGTCTCTCGGTAGGATCGAGAGACAAGAGGAGGCCAAAGCGAAGGGGCAAATGACCATAAGGGGGCATAGTAGATCCTCGCTGACCCCCTAGGTTTGATGTGGAGGTTTAAAAAGGGCCCCGCGGGGCAAAAAAAAAAAATTATAATAATAATCGAACGGCTGAATGGATTTGCACGAAACTTGGTAAAATATTAGGGACTGGTAGCCCGATGTGCCTTTACTAGGTCTCAATATATGTGCTTCAGTGCATTTTGAGAAATTAACGTTCAAAAACAAGATATATATCTGTAACAGCGCTCCGCTTCGTGGAGATAAAATTATATCTGTATTACCTAGCTGTTGCTAACACCAGTTAGCGACGGCTAGTAGGAGATAGCGACCATCTTGGGCCCCACTTTGCATGTGAGTGATATTTATCACTAATGACATGCAAAGTGGGCATGCCAAGATGTTAGCGACTGGAAACAGTCGCTAACATCGCTATCTCCTATTATCAACTTTTGGAAATATTCGAGATAAGCGCGAATATCTCCAAAAAGTAACAGCTGCCCTGAGCAGTTCTTAGCCATGTTATGCAATGGGAGGTGGATAACATGGCTAAGAGCATTAGCTCGGTAATGCATGAATATCGCTGAGTTTTCAGCGATATTAATGCATTGCGGTCGTTTTTTATCGTATTTGCGATAAACCTTGATAATAGCAAGGTTTATCTGCGATAATTTCTGACGGTAAAAAAATCTTTGCAATGCATCGTTAGGGATAAATATCGCTTAACTTTGGTAATATGCCCCAACGTCTGTTAACGTTCGATTCGAAGGAAATCAGGAAGTGTTGAAAAACATTGTCTGCGCCATCTTGTCTTTTTTCAAATGCCACACTTTTGTCGTGCACGGCAGCCATTTTAGATGCCTTGACCAGACCCACTCTGTGCACGCTGTCGATCCTTAGCATGGCTCCCCACCCTCCCAAGCATCTCACCCAGGCAGTGGTCACCCCCGCTCTCTGTCTTATGCATGGGTAATAAACCTCCCCCCATCTGCGCTGCTCTTCCCTGAGAATCACACCCTGTGCCCGCCCGACACCTCCCTTTCGCCCTATTCACTACCGCACCCTCTGACACTCCTTTTCCTCTGTGTCAGATTGTCCAGGCCGGTCCTAGGCTATCAGCTAGCCCTGCAGATGTAGTTTATGGCCACAGCTGTAAAGAATCACCCCTCTTCAAAGGAGTTATAGTAGATCAAGGCCCACACTCGATGAGATCCGTCACAGCAGAAGCGTTGCTATTATCTGAAAACCATCCTGTATTGTGATTGGGGAGGGGACCGAGCGTGAAGCGGAAGATTCCAGGGATGACTCTTTGTACATCAAAGTTTTTACAATTATGTGTCACATTAAAAATATGTAGCACTCCGACAAAGTAGTAAGATTATAAAACTTTAATAATTTATAAATATATACAAGAAAACAAAAATAGTAATAACATATAAACATTTTTAGGGAAAAACAACGAAGTAGCGGTCGGCTGTGCGAATAGTCCCAATGCAGCACAACGTCCAGATTTCCGGCGTGGGGCGTCGCGGGGGGTGGGTCATCAGTAGCAAACTGTTGTGCGAATAGTTCCAAGGCAGCAGAACGCGCCGAAATCTAGATGACACGAAAGTGATGTCTAGTAAGTTGCCACCCAGCAAATAACGGCGTGGGGCGTCGCGGGGGGTGGGTCATCAGTAGCAAACTGTTGTGCGAATAGTTCCAAGGCAGCAGAACGATGGCACCAAGGTGATGTCCAGTAAGTTGCCGCACTGGTTTTGGTATCCTACAATGCTGCTCCGAATAACGGCGTGGGGCGCCCCGGGGGAGGCGGCGTGAACGGGCCTCTCCAGGTGGAGTGTCATCTGTTGTAGTGGAGCGCCCCTTTACCGTTTCAGTTGCCATTCCGTCCGTTTTTGGTCCACTGTGTCAAAAGCCGCAATTCAGCTGAGTTGCGCCCACTCTTGCGGTGCAGCGATAGGCGGCTGTCACAGGACTCTCAAAATGGCGGCAGGCTCTTTCCTTTTTGGGCCTGGTCCACTGAAATGGCCCTGGGACACCTTGGAAATCGGACGCTTGTCTGCTAGGTCTTGGACCCCATTCTCGAAAGCGTCCCCTCCGCCTTGAGAATTCATCAAAAGTTTTGGGGGCCCCGACTCCTGCAGGCTTCTGGTGGGGAGCGGCTGCCATGATTGCTCGCGGAATGACCACGACGGAGCTACGAGATGGTGGTGCTCTCATGCTGACGCCAGTTTAGTCTGAAACATCCAGAAACAAGGTGGGGCTTTCATCGTTTGGGAAAAAAAAAAAGTTTTCATCCAATGAAAAGTGTTGTTTTTAGGTCATATGATCAAGCCTTCCATCATTAGGAAACCAAAAGTAAAATGAACCAATGAAAAGTTTTATAAACAAGTCACATGACCTGTTATGCGGCATAGGGTATAAAATGCGGAGAAAATACGTTGGCACGTGAAGCGGCGTCAGTAGCGGACCGATGTGCGAATAGGCCGAAGGCAATACAACGCGCCAAGATCCGGATGGCACCGAGGTGGTGTCCAGCAAGTTGCAGCACTGGTGTGGCCATCCTACAATGCTGAAAGTCGGCGTGGGGCGCCCCGTTGGCCTGTGAGTTTGCGTCAGTAGCGGACCGATGTGCGAATAGGCCGAAGGCAGCACAACGCGCCAAGATCCGGATGGCACCGAGGTGGTGTCTAGTAAGTTGCCGCACTGGTGTGGCCATCCAACAATGCTGAAAGTCGGCGTGGGGCGCCCCGTTGGCCTGTGAGATGGCGTCAGTAGCGGACCGATGTGCGAATAGGCCGAAGGCAGCACAACGCGCCAAGATCTGGATGGCACCGAGGTGGTGTCTAGTAAGTTGTCGCACTTCTGTGGCCATCCTACAATGTTGAAAGTCGGCGTGGGGCGCCCCGTTGGCCTGTGAGATGGCGTCAGTAGCGGACCGATGTGCGAATGGGGCCAAAGGCAGCGCAACAATATTTTCTGACTGACACCACAAGGCGCTGAGATGCCAAGATCCGGATGGCACCGAGGTGATGTCTAAGTTGCGGACTGATGTGCGAATGGGGCCAAAGGCAGCGTAACAATATTTTTTGTATGGAAGATACCACTAGGCGTTGAGATGCGAAGATTCGGATGGCACCGAGGTGATGTCTAGCAAGTTGCTGTACTGGTGTGGTCATCCTACAATGCTGAAACTCGGCGTGGGTCGCCCCATTAGCCTGTGAGATGGCGTCAGTAGCGGACCGATGTGCGAATAGGCCGAAGGCAGCACAACGCGCCAAGATCCGGATGTCACCGTGGTGGTTTCATAGTTGAGAGGCACTTCATCTGCAGTGGGGCGCCGAGATCCGGATGGCACCGAGGTGATGTCTAGCAAGTTGCTGTACTGGTGTGGTCATTCTACAATGCTGAAAGTCGGCGTGGGGTGCCCCATTAGCCTGTGAGATGGCGTCAGTAGCGGACTGATGTGCGAATGGGGCCAAAGGCAGCGCAACAATATTTTCTGAAGAGAAGACACCAAAAGGTGCTGAGATTCCAAGATCCGGATGGCACCGAGGTGGTGTCTAGCAAGCTATGCAGTTGAGTTGTGTGCGCACTTGCGGCGAATAGGTCGAAGGCAGCATAACAATGTTTTTTGAATAGAAGACACCACAAGGCGTTGAGATTCGGTTACCACCGAGGTGATGTCTAGCAAGTTGCCGCACTGGTGTGGCCATCCTACAATACTGCTCTGAATAACGGCGTGGGGTGCCCGAAGGGGGGGGGAGCCGGCGTGAATGGGCCTTCCTAGGTGGAGGCTCGTCTGCTGTAGTAGGGGGCCCCTTTACCGTTTCAGTTGCCATTCAGCTGAGTTTCGGCTGCTCTTGATGCTACAGCGACAGGCGGCTGCAAGAGGACTCTCAAAATGGCGGCCTGTTCTTTGGATTTGGGCCTGGTCCACTAAAATGGCCCTGGGACACCTTAGAACTCGGACGCTTGATTTTTTTTTCCTTTCCTGTACATGCAAAAAAAGGTAAATGCTTGGTACGTTACACGCTTCATCTGCCACGATGAACTCTCCAGAGGAACCGAAAAAAAATATAGTTGTGGTAACTATACCATGCATCGTCATATGGAGAGGTGGCACCAATTAATTATAGTGCTGCATAAAAGAGAGATTTGGAGGAGAACCCCTGACCTGCTAGTACATTCATCAAAGAAGTGGCACTGAGAGCTTCAGAGGCAAGGGAAACGGTCCCAAATATTTAGAAGAACTTTGGAAAGATTAAAATGACATGTTTAGATTTTGGCAAATTAATTTCATGTGGACAGATGAGTGTTACTCTAATAAATACAGCATATAAACATCATCATAGTTGATGGTTGGTAGAGACATTTTGACTATATCCTGGACCTGCCCGTCCTCGCCCAAAATGGCGCCGGAATAAATGGGACTCGTAACTCCTTGTTGTGTACTGGTTGCAGAACCTTGAAATCACGAGATACGTATGCAGTTTTGAAGCACATGGCGGGCGGGGACGAGAATTGATTGACTATTTCGACATCCCTATTGATATTAAGTTCTGATGTGTTATTGATTACTGTACTGTTGAAAGTTCGAATTAACGTCACCCATGGTACTTGCCCGCAAATGTATATCTAGATAATTTCATTGTAACTGGCCCTGTCGTATTTTAATTATAAAATGTACGTCCACCGATTCCGTAACTGTTAGACACCTTAGTTCTTGCAACCTAATGGCCCGCCCGTTACGTTCCTCTACAGTGTAAATGTCTATTCATCATATACGATTACAGTTTGCTCTGTGGCAGGCCCACGTGGTTATAGGCTCGTATTTGTATAATGAAATTTTCACAATAAAGGTTTTTAAAAGAAAACATGGTAGTAGTATATACATTGGTAAAGTTTTTAATAATAGTGACTGTTTTAGAATCATTAAAAGGCAAGTGAAATAATGCAGACCAATTACATGAAGGGTAAAAGGTATAATACGAAGGAACGCAGTAAAGATAAATGGTCAAGGGCTGTTGTGTTTTCTATTCCTGCAACATAAAGTGATCGATAAGAATCTCATATTCAGGCGTATCGGCGACTAAGACAGCAGGTCGACCCTCTTTTGCTCAACGGCTCCGTCATGGGACGAAGAAACGCTCTTTTTCTCGAAAAAAGAATATATTTTACTTGCAGGACAGTTGTAAAATTTCCGGGAAAGTACATTAGCCTGGAACATTATAACATATATTTAAGAAAAAATAATGTTCGGAAGTAATGAAAAGCGTAATTTTTAGGTCATATGACCAAGCCTTTCATCATTACAATAAGAAAAGTAAAATGAACCATTGAAAAGTTTTATTAACAAGTCACATGACTTGTTATGCTTACGTTACGCGCTGCGCGCCCCGGATGACTTCCGGATGCGCTAACGCGGCGCGTCATATGACGCATTACGCGACAACGCAGGTCCAGAATATAGTCAAAATGTCTCCACCAACCAGCGGTCGGAACACAACCCCTTTCAGCAGGCTAAATAGTTCTGTTAAATGACAACAGAAGGGACAGGCAACAAGAACCATCAGTCAAAGAGGGGAGGGCTAGTTCTTCTCTACCGGGTTACATTGGGGCGCTACCGGAACTGATCGAATTGGTAGTCTACTGTGTTTCTGGATGTTTCAGACTGAAGCTGGGGTTAGCATGAGAGCAGCACCATTTCGTAGCTCCGTCGTGGTCATTCCGCAACCAATCATGGCAGCCGTTCTTTATCGTTATTTTGGGCGGGGTGGGTGGCGGAGCCGAGCTGTTTTGCAGCCATCATTGTGTGGAGTTCAGTTCATCTCACTAGTTTTGTATTTGTCATGAGGGGTTGTTCCTAATGTTTCTATTTTAGCGAGGTCAAAAAGAGATCCCATTAGTGGCCTACTCATTTTGCTCGATTCCTTTTCTTTTTTTTTACACGATTTTTTGTTATCTGCAAAGACTAAACAGAGTATTGCGACTCTGTGTTTGTTTGTAAATAGAGAATGAACCAAAGAGAACTAATTCTAAAACAGTAAATACTTGGATAACAATCAATCAAATGGAGAGAGAAGCAGGCACGACGGATTACAACGGGGGCAAAGGCCTGCGTTAACTACCTTTCACTATCTGCAAAGAGAGAGTACTCCTAATAGAAATGAGGGGGGGGGGCACCATTCAAAGCAGATCAGTGTGCATAAACACGAAAATGTTTTCACTTACCACGTACTTGACATTCGACAGCTTATGATATTTGCTATTAAAAAACCATTGAAATTCACTGAAAAAACCATAGGTTATAGACCATATATAGTTAGGAATTAGCATTTACAAAACCTTGAAAATTCACTGAAAAAACCATAGGTTATAGACCATATATAGTTAGGAATTAGCATTTAAAAAACCTTATTTTACTCACACAAAACCATTGAAATTCCATATATAGTTAGTTGCACTAACTATATATTGCGCACCCGCAATCCACTGCTGATCATGTCACATATTACATCATTCATGACATGGTCAGTGACATCACTGATGACATCACTGATGACATCTCAAATGACATCACTGATGACATCACTGATGACATCTCATTTGACATCATTCTTGTGCTAATACGATAAACCTCTTCAGACTCTAATATAACCTTAGATACACTCAGTGTATACAGACACTCACACACTGCCACTCATCCATGGAGTTACTCACACACCCAGTCAGTCATGCAAAGAAACAATCTCACCTCCATTTCTTCAACTATACAGTTAAACATACCTTACTTATTGAAACATATACTAACACATATTTACTCTCTTATACAATCCCTGATACAAGTTCACAATGATCGATACAACCACTCACTCATTCAGTGGCTCTCATGCACAGTTATTTATATATGCCAACTCTCACATGTACTGTGTTTTACATATGTACTTACTATGACATGTAGCATTGAGATATCCATTCACTCATCAATACACTCATGCACACAGTCAACTGCCCATGTAGCTGTTTCCACATGCACTCTTGAACTCATACACCTAGTGAATAAACTGCTCACACATCTATGCATAGAGTCACACACCTTCCAGCCACCCCCACACAAACTCAATCTCCCATAGAAATACTTGGGCAACCAATTAATAACACATATAGCCTCTCGTATAGCTAATGATCAACACATGCAGCAGTTTACAGAACAACAGACATAATGATGCACAAATTAAGACAGTTTAGTTACTAACCCATGCATTCAGTGAGACACATTTAATCACTCACTCATACAGTCAGTCACGCACCTACTAAATCCTTCATCCAGACACTTATACATCCACTCATTCTTCAATATGCAAGACATTTTTTAACTTTACAGAAACATACAGTCACTGGATGTTGTCATCAGTGATGTCATCAGTGATGTCATTTGAGATGTCATCAGTGATGTCATCAGTGATGTCACTGACCATGTCATGAATGATGTAATATGTGACATGATCAGCAGTGGATTGCGGGTGCGCAATATATAGTTAGTGCAACTAACTATATATGGAATTTCAATGGTTTTGTGTGAGTAAAATAAGGTTTTTTAAATGCTAATTCCTAACTATATATGGTCTATAACCTATGGTTTTTTCAGTGATATATATATATGTATATATGTATATATATATATATATATATATATATTACCTACTGGCGGTCGCCAGTAGGTATATATAGTTAGGATTTTTTCTCTATGGGATTTTTGAAAATTCTATGTCTAATAAATTTGGCGTTTGTGGACGGAATTGGCTGAAATTTTCAGGAAAATGGAACATTTTGTTTCTGAGCAGCCGCTGAAAATTTGGGGGGGGGTTCGTCAAGGGGGGGCCGAGAAAAAAGGGGGGTCCCAAAACGCGTTTTTCCCATGTTAATTTCCATAGGGCGGTTGGCCTCACTTTTAGCCCGAATGGCTGAATGGATTTGCACGAAACTTGGCAAAATTGTAGGGACTGTTAGCCCGATGTGCCTTTGCTAGGTCTCAAGATATGTGCTCCAGTGGATTTTGAGAAATTAACGTTCAAAAAAATATATATATCTGTAAGCGCGCTCCGGGCAGCGCCCCAGTTCGCATACTTGACGCGTAACGGAACTTCGCGAAGCGAAGCTGATTGGCTCTCCGGTGTCTGTCAACATTCTAAACAGTCCGGAGCAGCCGCCATCTTGTCTCTCGGTAGGATCGAGAGACAAGAGGAGGCCAAAACAAAGGAGGAAATGACCATAAGGGGGCATAGTAGATCCTTCCTGACCCCCTAGGTTTGATGTGGAGGCTTTAAAAGGGCCCCGCGGGGCAAAAAAAAAAAAAAAATTGTTTTTTTTGCGTGGGTAGCGCCCGGTACGCGCACCGGGAAGTGGTCCGGGGAGCGTACTATAAGGAAAAAAGAATGATAGACTATGATATTTTGAAATATTGTATGTTTATTGATTGTTCTTTTTATTTATTTTTTTATTTTTTATTTAAGTAGCAGTATTAATGATTATTAAATATAAATGTATTTTTGGAATTGTGCACAGTATACTATAAGTCTGACTTTACATTATAATTAATTTGGTACTAGTTTATGAATTACATATAAAAATGATTAAAGACTCAAACAATTTTTTAATATTAAATATAATTTTATTTTTCTGATTCTTTTTCAAAATGTAATAGAACGTCTAACATTTGACTGTCTGATATGTCCTCTTGTTGAGTGAACATAACTTCCCACATTTGACCGTCATCATAATGAAGTAAACAATCCACAGATTCTACACATTGTAGAAGTTCATGGTCTCGTGATTCATCCATGAATTCCAAGTCAATGGGTTCAATTATTTCCTCATTGTTCATGTCTAGGACAATTTCAAAGGAAACGTTCTGTTCTCCTTGCATTTTTGTGCTGAAATTTGAATAAAAAATAAATATATCAGTAGAGATAGGGCACTGTTGAGTTTAAGTTCAGACAGGTACTTTTGAGGCATGAAGTAGTACTATTAAAAAGTGCCTGTGAAAAAACCTATGTAAATTCATAATTATACCACAGAAACCTAAATCAATCCATAATTATAATAAACAAGCCTTTCTCAATGTCTAACTGTTACAGAGGGATAGTATATAACTATCTGAAAATGTTTTCAAATTTATAAAATAACATCTTACCTTTTAAAAACAAGTTTAAGTTGTGAGTGAAAATGATCTTGCAATGTAGTTCAGGAAGTAATAGTCAAAATGGCTGTGTTTTTCTTTCTTTTTTTATATATATTCAGGTACATAACCAATCAAATGTCAGGTAAAAAAAGTAGAAAATGAAAGTAACATTTTAATTGGTTGTCAATTCCAACACTTCAGATGTGTTTTGTGAAGTAATTTACCTCAGGGTATTTAGAGAGGTCTACAGGCTAAATGGCTAAATGGAATTCCAACCAAATTTGTGAAAATGGTAGGGATTGGTATGTAGTATGAGTTAATCTATATTTGGTGACATTGTCTCCAGGGTTTCTTCTGTAAATTACTTTCCCACCTTTTTTAATGGAGCGCTTCCCGGTGAGCGCCCCGGTACGCGAACCGGCAGCGTTACGGGAGTCCACCATTTTGTGTTTCGGTAGAATTGAGATACAAGATGGAGGGCAAATAATGTTCAGAATGGTTAGAAGGGGGCACGGTAGACGTATCTTGACCCCCTAGGTTTTCTGAGGGTGGCTGAGGAGGCCCATATGTGCGAAAAAAAAAAAATTAAAAAATATTCGCGCGGTTAGCGTCTGGTGCGCGTACCGGGTAGCGCTCCAGGAAGCGTAAATTGTGAAAATTAGTAAAAAAAATTTACATTTAAAATTTGTTTATGGTGATCATAGTTAGGGTAGCTCTGAGAAGAGCTTTTGGGTTTATGGTAGATTTAGGTACTTATAAGTAGGTACCAATGCACAGTCTTAAATTCAGAATGAAAATTCTGTTCCCCTCATCTGAGAAGTGAACTCCATCTCCTCTGTAGATATCTTGCATGTAGTAACGCAAGTTATTGTTGTACATGGAGCCCATTCCATGGTCTCTCATGTGAGCTGAAACAGATTTGTTTACATGCTTCCTCGATTTCTCAATTTGTGGACAAAATTGGTTCGACCACCTCCATTTCTGTCTTTGGCATATATTTGAATATACCAAGGCAGTTTGAGGAAAAAGTGCCATCAATTGCTCAAAGGTGTCCTTTAAAAGCATTTCCAGACCTACCCCAGTCAAAGTGCCCAAGTCATTTCCTCCACAGTGCACAATTAACAGGTCAGGTTTAGGCAAATGCATAAAGGTTTTCACCAATTGTATCGATTGGTGACATTTTAATCCTCTGTGGCCAAACCACTTAATTTCCACATCTTGTAAATTGAGGTTAGGTAAATTTCTGTTATCAGCATACCTCTGAGCCCAGTAGATGTAACTATGTCCAACAATCCAGACAGAAAACATGGTGAGAGAAGGTTCTGCTGCAGTCAGATGAAGTGTGGCAATGAAATGGCAGTTGAAAAAATAAGAGTTTAAAATGAAAAAAACTGTGGAGTTTCTGTGTTAATGAAGCAGTAGCAGTGATTGGTGGATTTTGATTGCTGAAAACAGAAAGTTAGGGTGCATGGATGAGTTCTTTGAAAGATGTAATTTGAATGGTCAAGAAAAAATCATTTTATGAAAGATTGCACTGGATACGCAGGTGTACTGAGAGTTCAGAGTTCAATTGAAACATTGTTGTGTGAACTTGCAAACATGAGAGGTCTTTCAGGAGGTGGTTGCTATGCAAAAAAGGCATAAAGGGCAGAGGGGGGAAGGGTGTTGATTTGAAAAAAGTGAGGGAAGAGTTTTGATTGGGTGACATGAGAGATATGTGTGATGAATTACAGCTTTTCTGTGCTTTTTATAGCTGCAGACTCTGGAGTGCATACCTTTTGCTCTGCTAAAGACAATTTGGTGTGTTTCTGAGACTGTTTTGAAACTCATAAAGTATTTGCTAAGGTGAGAAAAGATTCATTTAATTTAGATAGAGAATAGTATGGTTTAGGGAGAACATTATGAAGAAAGTTGTGTATTTAAAATGTTGCTTTGTGTCAAGTGTTTTACAAATAGATTTTGTTTCTTTGTGTTACATAGCCATGTTAAAAGTGACGCAAAAATAGTGCAAGGGTCTTACAAAAATGCTTTCATGTGTCTTAGGGTATTTTAACTCACTTCCCGATGAATGTAGGTATATAATTGATTTAGATGTTGTGTTTAAAAACGATTTATGAAAACAATTAGGTTTCTGGATATGTACTGCTAGAGATTCATAGGTTGCTTGGGGCATATTTATAAGGCCTTTGAGTCTCTCTGATGTTATTTTTCCCATTTTAATTTAAGACCTTTCCCTGTGGTGCAAGGTCCTTGTAAATACGCCCCCATGTGTGCTTGGCAAATTTAGATTTTGATTATTTGACTTACATAGCCATGTTCCATACAGTTCTCACCTTCTGCGTAGTCTTTGATATGCTAGACTCCATCTGCACTATGAGATACCTAAGCAAAGGAAACACAGGTGATGTGATTGTGAAATGAGGAAAAGAAACTCCACATTTTTCAATTACATCACCTGTGTTTCCTAAGTTTACGAATGACATTGTGCAGATGAGGTTTAGGTCTGTCCACGGACACAAAAGAGGTCTGGCCTTTGTTCAAGAGTGAAGTGGATATGACTTACTTCATTGGTAGGCCTTCACATGTATTATCTCCTCTGTACTCTTCAACAAGCGTAAATTTCATCTGCAACCCTGAGTAGGCCTCACCTCAAACAAACCTCTGGATAGGCCACACCTTATCGTTTTCCTGAATCAATCATTTAAAATGTTAGGGACAGATTTATGATAGGTGTATGACTCTTTTGCGTCACTGTGCGTCACTTTTGTGACGCGGCGGCGGTGCAAAAGATTTGCTATGTGGCGACATATTTACAACTTGATGCATCTAGGCAGATGTGTCATGCTGTAAAGTCCCGTGCCACATGAAACCGATGCAGCAGTGATGCAAAAGATGCACCATGTTGCAAGACAGGCCTCATTTCATCTCCAACAAGATAAGAAGCTGAATCTTCTGTAAATGTCAAAATTGTTGTATACACTGCTCAACTTCTGTGTACTCTTTGATATGCTAGAGTCCATCTGCACTATGAGATACCTAAGCAAAGGAAACACAGGTCATGTGATTGTGAAATGAGGAAAAGAAACTCCACATTTTTCAATTACATCACCTGTGTTTCCTAAGTTTACGAATGACATTGTGCAGATGAGGTTTAGGTCTGTCCACAGACACAGAAGAGGTCTGGCCTTTGTTCAAGAGTGAAGTGGATATGACTTACTTCATTGGTAGGCCTTCACATATATTATCTCCTCTGTACTCTTCAACAAGCGTAAATTTCATCTGCAACCCTGAGTAGGCCTCACCTCAAACAAACCTCTGGATAGGCCAAACCTTATCATCATCCTGAATCAGTCATTTAAAATGTTAGGGACAGATTTATGATAGGTGTATGCCTCTTTTGCGTCACTGTGCGTGATTTTTGTGACGCAGCGGCGGTGGAAAAGATTTGCTATGTGGCGACATATTTATAACTTGATGCATCTAGGCAGATGTGTCATGCTGTAAAGTCCCGTGCCACATGAAACCGATGCAGCAGTGATGCAAAACATGCACCATGTTGCAAGACAGGCCTCATTTCATCTCCAACAAGATAAGAAGCTGAATCTTCTGTAAATGTCAAAATTGTTGTATACACTGCTCAACTTCTGTGTACTCTTTGATATGCTAGAGTCCATCTGCACTATGAGATACCTAAGCAAAGGAAACACAGGTGATGTGATTGTGAAATGAGGAAAAGAAACTCCACATTTTTCAATTACATCACCTGTGTTTCCTAAGTTTACGAATGACATTGTGCAGATGAGGTTCATGTCTGTCCACGGACACAGAAAAGGTCTGGCCTTTGTTCAAGAGTGAAGTGGATATGACTTACTTCATTGGTAGGCCTTCACATGTATTATCTCCTCTGTACTCTTCAACAAGCGTAAATTTCATCTGCAACCCTGAGTAGGCCTCACCTCAAACAAACCTCTGGATAGGCCACACTTTATCGTCATCCTGAATCAATCATTTAAAATGTTAGGGACAGATTTATGATAGGTGTATGCCTCTTTTGCGTCACTGTGCGTCACTTTTGTGACGCAGCGGCGGTGCAAAAGATTTGCTATGTGGCGACATATTTACAACTTGATGCATCTAGGCAGATGTGTCATGCTGTAAAGTCCCGTGCCACATGAAACCGATGCAGCAGTGATGCAAAACATGCACCATGTTGCAAGACAGGCCTCATTTCATCTCCAACAAGATAAGAAGCTGAATCTTCTGTAAATGTCAAAATTGTTGTATACACTGCTCAACTTCTGTGTACTCTTTGATATGCTAGAGTCCATCTGCACTATGAGATACCTAAGCAAAGGAAACACAGGTGATGTGATTGTGAAATGAGGAAAAGAAACTCCACATTTTTCAATTACATCACCTGTGTTTCCTAAGTTTACGAATGACATTGTGCAGATGAGGTTTATGTCTGTCCACGGACACAGAAAAGGTCTGGCCTTTGTTCAAGAGAGAAGTGGATATGACTTACTTCATTGGTAGGCCTTCACATGTATTATCTCCTCTGTACTCTTCAACAAGCGTAAATTTCATCTGCAACCCTGAGTAGGCCTCACCTCAAACAAACCTCTGGATAGGCCACACTTTATCGTCATCCTGAATCAATCATTTAAAATGTTAGGGACAGATTTATGATAGGTGTATGCCTCTTTTGCGTCACTGTGCGTCACTTTTGTGACGCAGCGGCGGTGCAAAAGATTTGCTATGTGGCGACATATTTACAACTTGATGCATCTAGGCAGATGTGTCATGCTGTAAAGTCCTGTGCCACATGAAACCTGCGTCAGGTTTCATATAGGTGTTTTGTTGCAGGGTGGGCATTCATTTGCATGAAAGCCCTGTAAAACTAACACAGTGAAATGTAGAAGATTTCACTGAGTCAGCTTTATAGCATTGCTGAATCAAATCCTTATGGCTGTTTGAAACAGGCATAAGGAGTGAAGCACCATGCAATGTGTGGCTTCCTCCTGTGCATTGCAGTAGACATGTCGCGTTTACGATGTGATTCGTGCAATGTGCTGCTTTTGCGGCACAGATGCGTGACGCATCTGTGCTGTTTTTACTCAATGGTGCTCCACATTGTAAATGAGGCACACCATGGGTGGCAGAGCAGCGGTGCACGTTAACTGGTGCATCCCTGGGGATGTGCCAGTTAACATAAATCTGCCCCTTTACATTTAAGTATGTGCAGGGGACACAGAGTCGGTGAGGTTTATCCAAGATTAAGAAGAGATGAGTCCTGTTTACTGAAAACTTGGACATAGGCCTCACCTCTTCAGCATCGCTGGACATGGCTAAATAATAGCTGCAAAATGTTACTCTTGTTAAACAATTTTACTATTATAATCTCTGAGATTTGTCTCTTACTCTGCAACATCTCATTGTTGTTCTCTTTCTTTAAAGATAACGACAACATCAAGCATGAGTGACAATGAGCAATCTGTTGATCTCGATATTATCATTGAAATTGTGATTGAAACATCAGTGGAAGTAGATCCCTTGGATGATTTAAATCCTGAGGATGATGAAGAACATGATGAGGATGCCGATTTGTCAGAATTGTATGACATAGGGTGGGAAGCTGACCTGCTCGAGCCTATGGAACTATAAACATTTATTTTTAAAATGTACTTGAAATGAAAAGTAAAAATGTAAACTGTTTCATTTAAAATTAAACACAACTTCAAAAACAGGTTATGCGTAGTGTCTTTAATGAAATAGTAAAATATGCTCATAAAATTAGATCAGATTCACATATAAAACAGAACAGGTAAAATGTAGAAGCATTCCAGTTCTTTGCTACTATTTGTGATTTCTAAATTTGCCAATGCACTAAAAATTATTCTATGTAAAAATAACAAGTAGTGTGTTAAATTTTTGATGACTGTTATTGATTTACTGTTTGCTAATAGTGGTTAATAAAAATGTTTATTATATTTTACCACAGATTCAACTGCAGATCATTTCAAAATTAAAGAATGCCTTCGAAGGACAGAAGGCGAAAGGCTACCAAACATCAAAGACAGCAGCTCCAAAAAATATTGCAGCAGACCTCTACAATAAAAACTTGTCAAGTCACCAAGAAAGGTCCGGGTAAGATAAAGAAATCATTCATAAGAAATATTTGTAGAAAAAAAAGTAGTACTACAGAAAATGTTTTAGTCCAGAAAAAGAGAAGCAATTTAAACGGAAAGGGAAGGCCAATCAAAAATGTTACTGCTAGAGCAGGAGATAACTCTGTGCATGGTAGTAGAAGGAAAAATCAGTTTAGGGACATTCGTAGACGAATGTTCCGCAACAGGATAATTGGCAATTTGTTAAAAAATATTAAGAAAGGTCAACAGAAAGTGGTTTTTTATAAGAGAAAAAATTTTTTTTGAAAGTTATTGATCAGGCATTTGAAATTAAGCGAAAGTTATTTATTTTGATAATCAATAGAATTAGGAAGCTAAACAAGGCAATTTATGATTTCAAAAGAAATAGTAGATGGAAGAGAACAGTTAATCGTAGTAATTTTTGTGAAGTTTTTTCAGGAGAATGGATGCATAGTTCAAGTTGTGAGGCATTTTTTAATGAGGAGAGTTATTTCCAGGATAATGATTTGGTGCATGCAGTTGACATCAGTGGTCGAGCTTATGAGGTGAAAGATGGTTGTCCAGTTGAAAAAGAAAAACTTGTGACAACAGAGGCAGAAGAGGTGTTAGGTAATGAGGTTTTAGGAAGACGTCCTAAGGGACCTGTGTACACCTGGAAGTGTAGTAGTATTTGCAGTGTGCGACAGGATTCCATCAATTTGCTTTGTGATTTTGTACGGACATTTAATAAGAAAAGTTTGAAGCAGAAAATGAAGTTGTTGCAAGAATTAGATCCTTGCAGAGTGAGAGAAGTGACAGGTTTGCATGGTCATTCACTGGCTTGTCTTTCCAGGAGAGTATGCCAGAGTGTTTTTCATCATTTCAGGATTCTAGCAGTGCATCATAATAAAGTGAGGAAATTAGTTAGAATGTTGTATTATGCTAAGAGTCCAGCAATTATGCTTAAACAATTATGCGCTGCTCTTTTGCATGGTTCTGAAATAGATGTGAAAAATATTTGTGAAGAAATTGAGTTTTGTTACTTTGGAAGTAAAGAGGAGAATGTTGAAATTGACCCAGAAGAAGAGGGTAATGTGGAAGATAGTGTACAGGTTTCCAGTACAGATAATTTTCAGAAGGAAATTGCCACGTTTCAGGTGAAATCAAGTGAGAGGCCTAATTTCACTTGTGTGTGTTGTCGACGCACTTATTATAAGAATCAGACTAAGTTAGTTGATTTATATGCAAAAAGTGAAAGGGAAAATAATAGTGAATGGAAGGATTTCGCAACATACTTGATGGTAGAAAATTGTTTTGATTTGGGATCGGATCAACGTGTATGTACTTATTGTTGTAACAAATTAAATAAAAACCAGATGCCTGCTAGAGTGGTTCATAATAATCTGGAATTGGTTGAGATTCCTTTTGAATTGAAGGATTTAAATACTTATGAATCTATTTTGATTCAAAGTATCCATCCCTTTCAGGCTATTGTAAGAATGGAGCCAAAGACAGGGAAATTGCCTCCATCAGATTTACAGAGAGGATTAAAGGGAAGAGTTGTTTATTTGCCTCTAGATTTGAAGAAAAACATTAACACAATTGGAGTAGAAAAAGTGGAAGAGGAACCTCTGGTTATCTTAGTTAATGGGGTTCCGACAAAGAATAAGAAAATATGGCAAGATTTAGTGGATGTTAGGAAAGTCAAAAAGGCAACATTGTATTTGAAAAAAAATAATAAGTACTATAAGAATGTATATGTTGCAGAAGAGGAAGTAAGTGAGGAAGAGGATAGCGATTTGTGTGCTGGTCAAATTGAGAAAGTAGAACCCTCTAAAAGTGAAGAAATATATGAACATTATAGTGTTCATCCTTTGCATTCCAAGGAAGTCATGGGGAATGCTATTGAGTTGTTTCAAATGAAACAAGCCAAAGGGAGTCCCATTAGTGTTTGGGAGGAAGGTTTGGAAGCTCGGTGTTTCCCACAGCTATTTCCAACAGGTCAAGGAGGAAGATATGATGAGCGACCTCATCAAATTCCTGCTTCTGAATACCGGACTTTACGATTGTATGCAGAAGATGCTAGGTTTCGACAATGCATTCCCTATTTGTTTCATCTACTGTTTGAAAGCGATCTGTCTGGACTGTCATATGCAGTGAACCACATCTTGAAAAGTGATATACAGATGCAAAACATCTCGGCAAGTGACTTTATGGATAAAGTCAATGTCCAAGACAGTATTTTGGATTGTCACCTGATTAATCTCATGGCGTGTCAGCGTGGTACTAATGAGTACTGGTACCGTCGTCATGGTGATTTAAAATGTATGCTGAGGAACTTAGGAACTCCCACATGGTTCCTCACTCTGAGCTGTGCCGATCATGGCTGGGAAGACTTACTTGAATTTCTACGAGAGGCAAATGGAAACATTGAAAATATCGAATTCAAGAAACCCGGAGAACTGTGCTCTTTGGATCCAGTGAATGTATGCAGGTACTTCAATCATAGATTTGAAGCTATGATGTCTTTCATCATGAATAAGAAGAATCCACCTCTTGGAGAGGTGTTGGATTTCTTCTGGAGAAAGGAGTACCAAGCAAGAGGTGCTCCTCATATACATATGCTGCTGTGGATCAAGGATGCACCTAAATTTGGAACAGATCCAGAAGACTTAGTGATGAGTTTCATATAACAGTATTCTACGTGTGCTGTTCCAAACGCAAAGGAGAAGAAAAGCCTAAGAGAACAAGTTCTACGTTTCCAAAGCCATCGTCGTGGAAAGTACTGTCGTCGTAAATTCAGAAACAAGGACAAGTTCTACACCAAATGTCGTTTCGGCTTTCCACGACCGGTGATTTCTAAAGGAAGAGTAAACAGTTTGATGTCTTCGCTGCGACATAATGTGATGAAGAAATCACCTAAAAACACATACAATTTGAAAAGGAACGAAGAGTCCAAGTACATCAACGACTACAACCCAGTGATTTTGTCCATGTGGAATGCTAACATGGATATACAGTTTGTGGCTGATAACTGTATGGCTGTGGCTCGGTATGTGACATCTTACATCACCAAAAAAGAAAAGACAGAATTGAAGGATATGTGGGAGGACATTTCCCATGAAAAGAGCCTCAGTAAGAAGTTGTACAGTTTCAGTCTGAAGATGTTGTCGCATCGAGAAATCGGAGCTTACGAATGTTCTGACCGGTTGTCTTCAGCAAGTCTCTATGCCAAATCTAGGAGTATCGTTTGGGCGAGTCTTGGTCTTGCTGCAACGCGTAATCGAGTTCTGAAACCTGTGCGGGAAATTGAGTATTTGGCGGAAAAGGAGCCAAACAGTACCGATATTTTGAAGACCAACATTTTGGATACATATTATCCAAATCGAAGCAGTCACCTCGAGAATGTTTGTCTGTACGAGGTTCTACAAAATTACATATTCAAGAGGAACATCAAAGAAGATATTGATAAAGGAGTGTATGCTGTAATTGGAAGTGAGGGATGTCTGGTCAAGCAAAGAAAATGCCACTTGGTAAACCATCGAAAATTGAGTGGCGAATCTCCTGAAAAAAAGGAGTTTTTTTATTTAGCACTTTTGCAACTTTTCAAGCCTTGGCGTGCAGAAGAGGAACTGCTTGGAGATTTCCTCTGTTACGAAGACTCTTTCACTGCCGCCAAGGAGACCATAGAATGTCCTGCTTTTCCCAAATATCTAGAAATGTTGAATGCGGAAATCGAGCAGGAAGCAACGATTGCAGCCGAGATTGCCAGAGACAGTTCTCAGGACAGTCAGAGTTCTGTTTCATTGAGTCAGGATCCACTAGGAGGACCTGTTATCGAAAATGAAGCTGCCACTGCCATGAATGAATTGGAAAGAGCCATGGCACATGCTCAGGAGGATGTGGTTAACTTAGAAGACTTGGAAAGACAACTCAACGTTGAGCAGAGGAAAATATATGACGAAGTTACCAAGCAAATTGATCATGGATTAAGTCATGAGAAGAAAGAGTGCTCATGTACGTCGTTGAAGCCTGTCCGACTGTACGTGAGTGGAGAAGCGGGAACTTGAAAAAGTTTCCTCATTAAAAAAATTTCATGTTATTTGCAGGAAAGGACTGAGTCATCGCTGTCTTGTGTTGTCACCGCTCCAACTGGACTGGCAGCACATAACATTAAAGGTATTACTTTGCATCGTCTACTGATGCTGCCAGTGGAGCATGATAACAAATTACAATACCACAAGTTATCTGGAGATGCTTGTTGTGAAGTTTCAAGAGTCTTGAGGAAAATGAAACTTCTTATCATTGACGAAGTAAGCATGGTTTCTAATGTCATGCTTGCCTTTGTGCATTTGAGAATGCAAGAAGTTCTTAAAACAGAGTATGATGTGTTATTTGGTGGCAAACATATCATTGTTTTCGGAGATCTTCTGCAGCTGACACCAGTGAAAGGACAACCTGTGTTCAAAATGCTCACGCATGAAGATACCAGGAAGTGCCTAGGGAGCATTGGCAACGTCAATATATGGTTAAACTTCAATTATGCTGAACTGCATGAAAATATGCGTCAGGCGAAGGATGAAGATTACAAGAATATTCCACAAGATGTTAGAATTGGAAAAGTGACCGAGCATGGGAAAGAAGCTTTACATGCACGATTACTGTCAAATTTATATCCAGAACAAGACGTTGTGCCTGAGAATATTTTTCAGAAAATTACTGAGAAGAAATCTGGAATATGTTTGATGCCAACTCTTGCAGAATGTGCCATCTTCAACAACAAAATGTTGCATTTAGAAAACCAAGAGATTGTGAAACTGGAAGCTATTGACAGAGTAGAGCATATGGGATCAACAATTATGTTGTCTGAGAATTTGAAAACAAAATTGGATTCATTAGAGAAGACTATATCTAAAACTGCAGGTTTTGAAAAGACTCTGAATGTGTGCTTAAACTGCCGTATAATTTTAAGAAGGAATTTACATGTTGAAAGAGGTCTGGTAAATAGATCAATGGGTAATGTTGTTGATTTTGTGAAATACAGAAATAGAGATGGAATTGAATTTTTAAAAATTAAATTTGATGGCATTGAGGAAGTACAGCTAATTGGTCGTTGTTCTGCTAGATTTTTGCTTGTAAAAGACTTATATGTTCGCCGTAAGCAGTTTCTTGTTTGCTTGGCATATGCGGTGACATTCCATAAATCGCAAGGTTTAAGTGTAGACAGTGCATTGGTGAATATTGGCAGTTCTGTGTTCAAGGAGGGTATGGCATATGTGGCATTGTCACGAGTTAGAACTTTATCGGGATTGTACTTGATTGAGTGTGATGTCACAAACATTTGTGCGGATCTAGATTGTGTTAAGGAATACAATAGGTTAAGAAGAGAGTATGCGCCACATTTGCCTCAATATCCTTTGTTTGAGAAACGTGTGGTAGGCCGGAAACGAAGAAATGTGACCAATAGTAGGGAGGTTGTAGCAAAAAGACGAAAAGTCGATGAACCTGAAATTATAAGCAGAAAGAAAAAGGATTCTGTTGAAGATGTTGTTGGTTTTCAATTTGAAAACAGTTCTGGTGTCAACTGCTATGCTAATGTAGTGGTTAATGTTTTGTTTTCTCTAGAAAATGTAAAAGAAGAGATTGTGGTCAATTCTGATCAAAGATTTTGCAGTTTGTTAAATTCTGTGTTAGAGAAATGTAGCACTGATAGAACAAAAATAGAAAGTGTGTCTGAAATTCGAAATCTGTTAGACAGATGTTCAGGTCAAACACAATTCTCTCAAAATATTCAGCAAGATTGTCAGGAGTTTTTAATGTATATGCTTGATGTATTGCATGCTGAAGGTGTAGATGTAGATCACCTGTTTGGGCTTTCTTATCAATGGCAGCATGACTGCGAGAACTGTAGGGTATCAAGTACTACTAGTGTAGACTCAGAAAGATTTATATATTTAACTTTGCCAGACAGTAAATCAGTGTCCTTTAATAAGCTAGTAAAAGCAGCTGATCACAACATGGAGTGTAGCCAATGTAAGTCTGAAATGTTGTCAACATTATTTATACGAACATATGGCCAGTATGTCATTTTAATGTTCCAACGATGTAGGCCTGATGGAACAAAATTGACAACTTTAATTAAAAATGTTATGGCTTCACAGTTGTCAATATCAGGAAGGACTTTTGTAACTGCAGCAATTATATATCATGACGGTCCTTCAATAACATCAGGACATTACACAGCTTATTTAAAGTCTAGAAATGGCTGGTCATTCTGCAATGATTCTGTTTTAACTTTAAAAAAAAATTGCCTTTTGACCTTAAAAATTCTTACCTGGTGTTTTTAAAACCAAAATTTTAGGGAAGGAATCTCAGGATTTGCTCTGAGGAATTTCAAGAGGTTCTAATGGCTCCTACACGATTTGGCCTTGAGGATAAGTGTAGTACAGAGTCAAAAGTTATTTTTGAGTTTTAAATAGTTCCTGGAAAAAAAGAAGATTTTCTTACAGAAAGTGGTGGGCAGAGATTAGTTGAAGGACAACAGAGTATTTCCCAAAGCAAACGGTGTTCTTACCATAATACTTGACGTCATGGAAAAATAACTGCACTTTGTATGAGTTTAGAAAAACTGTTTCTTTTTATAAGCTAATTCAAGCAGCCAATCAAAACATGGAGTAGAGGGAATGTAAGTCTGCAATGCTGTCTAGATTATTGGTCCAAACTTTTGATTATAATGTCATTTTAAAAATCCAACTATATAAACCTGATGAAAGTAAGTCTTCAACTTTAATTACAAATGTTGTGGCTACACAGTCGTTGATTTTAGGAAGAACATTTGTAACTGCAGCTATTATATGGCATGATGGTCATTTGACAAGATCCGCTTATTACACAGCTTATTGAAAATGTAAAAAAAATTGCTGTTTCGGAAATTATTCCCATTTGACTACGATACAATGTTGCCTTTTTATTTAAAAATATTCTTACTTTCTGTTTTCAGAAAAGAGAATTTAGGGTAGGTAACTGGCCTATAATGATTCTAAGGGTTGATATAATTGTATCTACTGTTTTAAATTGCTTTGTGATTAAAAGTGATGTAGAGAATTAAATAATTGTAGTAGTCATAGAGGTAGTGTAAGTCTGCTTCATAGTAAGCAGTATCAGTGTCATAGGAAATGTGGAACATGAGTGAGCAAGAAGGGTAAGATATTACTAGTACAGGATTGTGAAAGTGATCTTGAACGTTTTCTTTCTGAAAGTTGCGGAAAAAGAAAATGACGGGATTTGCTTAGAAGAATTTCAAGAGTTATAAATGGCTCTTACACGATTTGGCCTTGTGGAAAAGTGTGGTAGAGAGCGAGAAGTCATTTATTGTATGTAACATATTTGTCAAAACGATGGAGCTTTTCTTTCAGAAAGTGGCGGGCTGAAAATAATAACAGCACAACAGAGTGTAAGCTGTTCATAGGATATTCTTCGACGTCATGGAAAGTAAGTTAATTTTAAGGAGTTCTGATTTTTGATTGGTTATGTTATATGGGTTTTTTACTCACACAAAACCATTGAAATTCCATATATAGTTAGTTGTACTAACTATATATCGCGCACCCGCAATCCACTGCTGATCATGTCACATATTACATCATTCATGACATGGTCAGTGACATCACTGACGACATCACTGATGACATCTCAAATGACATTACTGATGACATCACTGATGACATCTCAAATGACATCACTGATGACATCACTGATGACAACATCCATTGACTGTATGTTTCTGTAAAGTTAAAATATGTCTTACATATTGAAGAATGAGTGGATGTATAAGTGTCTGAATGAAGGATTTAGTAGGTGCATGACTGACTGTATGAGTGAGTGAATAAATGTGTGTCACTGAGTGCATGGGTTAGTGACTAAACTGTCTTAATTTGTGCATCATTATGTCTGTTGTTCTGTAAACTGCTGCATGTGTTGATCAGTAGCTATATGAGTAAGTATATGGGTTATTGATTGGTTGCCCAAGTATTTGTATGGGAGACTGAGTGTGTGTGTGTGGGTGGCTGGGAGGTGTATGACTCTGTGCATAGATGTGTGAGCAGTTGATTCACTAGATGTATGGGTTCAAAAGTGCATGTAGAAACACCTGTATGGGCGGTTGACTGAGTGCATTGGTGAGTGAATGGATATCTCAGTGCTATATGTCAAAGTAAGTACATATGTAAAACACAGTACATGTGACAGTTGACATATATAAATAACTGTGCATAAGAGCCAGTGAATGTGTGAGTGGCTGTATTGATCATTGTGAACATGTATCAGGCATTGTAAAAGAGAGTAAATATGCGTTAGTATATGTTTGAATAAGTAAGGTGTGTATAACTGTATAGTTGAGGAAATGGAGGTGTGATTGATTCTTTGCATGACTGACTAGGTGTGTGAGTAACTCCATGGATGAGTGACAGTCTGTGAGTGTCTGTTTACACTGAGTGTATCAAAGGTTATATTAGAGTCTGAAGAGGTTCATCGTATTATCACATGAATGATGTCATCAGTGATGTGATCAGTAATGTCAAATGAGATGTCATCAGTGATGTGATCAGTAATGTCAAATGAGATGTCATCAGTGATGTCATCAGTGATGTCATTTGAGATGTTATCAGTGATGTCATTTGAGATGTCATCAGTGATGTCATCAGTGATGTCATTTGAGATGTCATCAGTGACGCAAAAGAGACATACACATATCATAAATCTGTCCCTAGCATTTTAAATGATTAATTCATGATGACGATAAGGTGTGGCCTATCCAGAGGTTTGTTTAAGGTGAGGCCTACTCAGGATTGCAGATTAAAGTTACGCTTGATGAAGAATACAGAGGACATAATACATGTAAAGCTCTACCAATGAAGTAAGTAATGTCCACTTCATTGCGCCAGTCATCATAAATGTATCCCTAAGCTTCTTATCTTGTTAGACATCAACCGCCATATGTACCATCAAACTATTTTGCATTTCATAAATAGCGAATTTTAAGGAATAAATAGCGATTCTTTACCATTCCAAATTTGCGATGAGCAAATTGCTAATTGCAAATTACCCATTCATTTCCATGGGCCAGGATACCCATATGAATGAAGGTGCAATTTGCGATTAGCAATTAGCTCATCGCAAATTAGGAATTTTTCCAAAGGTGCAGGGGTGTCTCAAGAACACCCTGCTGCACCCCTGAAAAAGAAATTTGGGGGCATATGGCGCACATACATTTTAACAACATTCCTTTACCTCAAAAACGATTTTCAATTCATAATTTGAAAACACTGCCCACAGGGAAATTACTTAAAATGTCCTTAAGACACATGAAAGTGTTTTTTGATTGCCTTTCCAGCATGGTTGGGTCACTTTTAACATGGCTATGTAACACAAACATTCAAAATCTAAAATTGCCATGCACAGGTGGGAGCATATTTACAAGCAATTTGCGCCACAGAGAAAGGTCTTACATTAAAATGGGAAAAATAACATCAGGGACAGTCAATTGCCTTATAAAGAAGCATACACCATTATGTCCTTGTCATAAATTTAAAAACAATTCCTTTTCCCCAAAAACGATTTTCAAATCATAATTTCAAAACACTGCACATGGGAAAATTACTTAAAATGTCCTTAAGACACATAAAAGCGTTTTTTGATTGCCTTTGCAGCATGTTTGTATCACTTTTAACATGGCTATGTAACACAAACATTCAAAATATAAATTTTCCATGCACAGGTGGGAGCATATTTACAAGCAATTTGCGCCACATAATTCATAATTTTCTCCTTAATGCACACTATTCTCTATCTAAATTAAAGAAATATTTTCTCACCTTAGCAAATACTTTGAGTTTGAAAACAGTCTCAGAAACACACCAATTTGTCTTCAGCAGAGCAAAAGGTATGCACTCCAGAGTCTGCAGCTATCAAAAGCACAGAAATGCTGTAATTCTTCACACATATCTCTCATGTCACCCAATCAAAACTCTTCCCTCACTTTTTTTCAAATGAAAACCCTTCCCCCCTCTGCCATTTCATGCCTTTTCTGCATGGCAACCACCTCTTGGAAGACGTCTGGTGTTTGCAAGTTCACACAACAATGTTGCAATTGAACTCTGAACTCTCAGTGCACCTGCATATCCAGTGCATTCTTTCATTTAATGATTTTTTATTGACCATTCAAAATACATCTTTCAAATAACTCATCCATGCACCCTAACTTTCTGTTTTCAGCAATCAAAATCCACCAATCACTGTTACTGCTTCATGAACACAGAAACTCCACAGTTTTTTTCATTTTAAACTCTCATTTTTTCAACTGCCATTTCATTGCCACACTTCATCTGACTGCAGGAGAACCTTCTCTCACCATGTTTTCTGTCTGGATTGTTGGACATAGTTATATCCACTGGGCTCACAGGTATGCTGAGAACAGAAAATTACCTAACCTCAATTTACAAGATGTGGAAATTAAGTGGTTTGGCCACAGAGGATTAAAATGTCACCAATTGATACCATTGGTGAAAACCTTTATGCATTTGCCCAAACCTGACCTGTTAATTGTGCACTGTGGAGGTAATGATTTGGGCACTTTGACTGGGGTAGGTCTGGAAATGCTTTTAAAGGACACCTTTGAGCAATTAATGGCACTTTTTCCTCAGACTGCCTTGGTATATTCAAATATATGCCAAAGACAGAAATGGAGGTGGTCAAACCAATTTTGTCCACAAATTGAGAAGTCGAGGAAGCATGTAAACAAATCTGTTTCAGCTTACATGAGAGACCATGGAATGGGCTCCCTGTACAACAATAACTTGCGTTACTACATGCAAGATATCTACAGAGGAGATGGAGTTTACTTCTCAGATGAGGGCAACAGAATTTTCACTCTGAATTTAAGACTGTGCATTGGTACCTACTTATAAGTACCTAAATGTACCATAAACCCAAAAGCTCTTCTCAGAGCTACCCTACATCTGATCACTCACAATTATTATTTTACTCTAACTTTTTTCATTAATTTTCAACAAAGTACGCTCCCCGGGGCGCTACCCGGTATGCGAACCGGGAGCTAACCTCGCGAATTTTTTTTAAAAAATGGTTTTTTTTCCGCACATATAAGCCTCCTCAGCCACCCTCACAAAACCTAGGGGGTCAAGATAAGTCTACCGTGCCCCCTTCTACCCATTCTGAACATTATTTGCCCTCCATTTTGTATCTTAATTCGACCGAAACACAAAATGGTGAACTCCCGTAACGCTTAAGGTTCGCGAACCGGGGCGCTCAACGGTTCGCGTACCGGGTCGCTCCCTGGGAAGCGCACCATCAAAAAAGGTGGGAAAGTAGTTTACAGAAAAGCGACTGGAGACAATTTCACCAAATATAGATTAGCTCATACTACATACCAATCCCTACCATTTTCACAAATTTGATTGAAATTCCATTTAACCATTTAGCCTGTAGACCTCTCTAAATACCCTGAGGTAAATTACTTCACAAAACACATCTGAAGTGTTGGAATTGACAACCAATTAAAATGTTACTTTCATTTTCTATTTTTTTTACCTGACATTTGATTGGTTATGTACCTGAATATATATAAAGGAAGAGAGAGAAACACAACCATTTTGACTACTACTTCCTGAACTACATTGCAAGATCATTTTCACTCACAACTTAAACTTGTTTTTAGAAGGTGAGATATTATTTTATAAATTTGAAAACATTTTCAGATAGTTATATACTATCCCTCTGTAAGAGTTAGACATTGAGAAAGGCTTCTTTATTGTAATTATGGATTGATTTAGGTTTCTGTGGTATAATTATGAATTTACTTAGACTTCTTCACAGGCACTTTTTTATATTCCTACTTCCACTCTGATACTATACACTGCCCAAAGATAAATTCTCTGTTAAAAAATGCCTATCTAAAATTAATCCCAACAGTGCCCTATCTCTACTAATATATATTTTTTTTATCCAAATTTCAGGCAACATGGAAGGCGAACAGAAAGTTTCATTTCAAATTGTCCTGCAACAGAGCAGCCAAGAATTAATTGATCCAAATTATATAGAATTTATGGATGAAACTTGGGACCAAGAACTACTGCAATGTGTGCAAGCAGTGGATGACCTCCTTCAAAATGAGGACATTTTACACCCTCATAGATTACAAGCTATGTTCAATGAAAATGACGACATTTCAGACAGTGAAATGTTAGAAATGTTATTAAATTTTGAAACACAATCACAATAATAAATAATTGCTTGAAAAATAAAAAAAAATAAAAAATAATCAACAAAACCAACAATCAATTAACATACAGTATTTGAAAAGTCTATCATTCATTTTTCATTGCAGTACGCTGCCCAGAACGCTTCCCAGTTCGCGGACCGGGCGCTACCCACGCAAAAAAACAAAAAAAAAATATTTTTTTTTGCCCCGCGGGGCCCTTTTAAAACCTCCACATTAAACCTAGGGGGTCAGGGAGGATCTAGTATGCCCCCTTATGGTTATTTCCCCCTTTGTTTTGGCCTCCTCTTGTCTCTCAATCCTACCGAGAGACAAGATGGCGGCCGCTCCGGACTGTTTAGAATGTTGACAGACACCGGAGAACCAATCAGCTTCGCTACGCGCGCGCTTACAGATATATATCTTATTTTAAACGTTAATTTCTCAAAATCCACTGGAGCACATATATTGAGACCTACAAAAGGCACATCGGGCTACCAGTCCCTACAATTTTGCCAAGTTTCGTGCAAATCCATTCAGCCGTTCGGGCTAAAAGTGAGGCCAACCGCCCTATGGAAAACTCAATGTTAAAAACACGTTTTGGGACCCCCCTTTTTTCTCCACCCCCCCTGGACGAACCCCCCCCAAATTTCCAGGGGCTGCTCAGAAACAAAATGTTCCATTTTCCAGAAAATTTCAGCCAATTCCGTCCACAAACGCCAAAGTTATTAGACATAGAATTTTCAAAAATCCCATAGAGAAAAAATCCTAACTATATATACCTACTGGCGACCGCCAGTAGGTAATATATATATATATATATATATATATATATATATATATATATATATGTTATATATATATATATATATATATATATATATATATATATATATATATATATATATATATTACCTACTGGCGGTCGCCAGTAGGTAGTTATAGTTAGGATTGGCTACAATAGGAAATCCGCAACATTCTATTGGGAATAACTCTGGCGCCACTTGAGGAATTTGTGTGTAATTTTCCAAAAGTTTGGCCAGCTCTGCTGCGCTCCTTCCCTGAAAGTTTCGGGGGGATTCGTGAAGTGGGGGCTGAGAAAAAAGGGGGTCCCCAAATGTGTTTTCCCCATGTTAATTTCCATAGGACAGTCTGACAAGTCTACAGCCCGACCCGCTGAACGGAACTACGCCAAACTTGGCAAAATTGTAGGGACTGGTACGCAGATGTGCCTTTGCTATATTTGCTGAAAATTGCTCCAGTGGTTTTTTTGAAAATTAACTTCAAAAACACATATATATCTATAAGCGCTCTCCGAGCGTTCACAGATGCGCGTACCGGGGAGCGCACCCGGTGCGCTACGGGAGTGCGCGAGCGGAAAGCTGATTGGCTGTCGCGTGTCTGTCAACATTCTAAACAGTCCGGATAGTCCGCCATCTTGTGTCTCGGTAGAATCGAGACACAAGAGTGAAAAAGAAAGGGGGAAATAATTAAAAGGTGGCAGAGTAGACCCCCCTGACCCCCTAGGCTTTCTGAGGGGGGTCTCGAAGGACCCTGAAGGGATAAAACCCTTTTTTTTTTGTTGAAATTTTCGCGGGGTAAGCGCTGGGTGCGCTCCCAGGTGCGCTCTCCGGTACGCGCACCCTGAGCGCACCATGGGGAAAAACAGTGTAAAAAAATAGAGTAAAAAAAAATTTGTAGAGTGTTTAGAGGTAAGTTAGCTCTGAAAAGAGCTGTTGTGCTAAGTGGGTGTTTTTTGTACCTACAAGTAGGTACCAATGCAGAGTCTTATATTCAAGAGGAAAACTCTATTCCCCTCATCTGTAAAATGCACACCTTCTCTCCTATAGATGTCTTGCATGTTGTAAGGCAAGTTGTTGTGGTAAATGGAACCCATACCATAGTCTCTGAGGTAAGCAGAAACAGATTTATTCACATGTTTCCTTGCTTTCTCAATCTGTGGACAAAATTGGTTGGACCAGTTCCATTTTTGCCTTTGGCATATATTAGAAAATACCAAGACAGTTTTTGGAAAAAGTAACATCAATTGCCCAAAGATGTCCTTTAAAAGCATTTCCAGACCTACACCAGTCAAAGTGCCTAAGTCATTTCCACCACAGTGCACTATTAAAAGGTCAGGGTGTGGTAAATGCATAAAGGATTTTACCAATGGTATCAATTGGTGACTCCTCAATCCTCTCTGTCCAATCCATACAATGTCCACATTTGGTAAATCAAGATTGTAAATACCTCTGTTAGCTGCGTATTTTTGACTCCAGTGGACATAGCTATGACCCACAAACCAGACTTTTGTCATTGTGAAGGTAGATGTGCTTCAAGTCAGATGAGTTGTGGAAATGAAATGGCAGTTTGATTATGAAAAAAAGTGGTTGTGAATCAGTGCAGTTGAATAACCATAAATGATTGGAGCTTTGTTAAAAATCTCCACTGAAAATTAGGGTGCATGCTTTTTTTTTTGTAAGAAGTCATTTCAATGGTTGAGAAAAAGTCATTAAAAGAAACATTGCATTTCATTAGCTAGTAGATTGAGAGGTCAAACAGCCTTGAAGGATTGTTTTGCAACATAGTATGATGAACTTGTGAACTGTGTGCTGGTTTAAGAGGGAGTTACCATGGTTACAGGGTAAATGAGCACTTGGGGGATGGGTGAATGTTATGTGAGTTTCAAAGGCTTGAAATGTATAACAAATTAAAATGTGCAGTTTGGTTTTGAATGTGTGTGGGAACAATTTTTATTGGCTATGTACAAGAATATGGGTCTCAAATGAGAAAGAATCTGTTCCATTATTGAAAGGCTCCATTGAAGGTAGCATTATTCAGAGATTCTGCTTAAGAATATCTGTTGACTGTGACTGACACTGTTTTACATCTTCCAAAACATTTTTAAAGGTGAGTAATGATTGTTTTAAAAAAGATAGAGAGCTTAAAGATTTTTGACATGTTTCATAGTGAGTGTCTGAATTAAGGAATTAGGGGCCAGATGTAGGTAATTCATATTTACCGACTCTTAAATACTGATTTCTACCGATTCGGTATTTAAGAGTCGGTAAATATGAAGGGGGGAGATGTAGGTATTACAGAATCTGTAAATACCGAATCTTTAAGATTCGGTATTTACCGATTCTGTAAATACCGAATCGGTATTGCCCATTGATTCCTATGGGTCTTGAAGCCCATAGGAATCAATGGTCAATACCGATTCTGTAATTACAGAATCGGTAAATACCGATTTTAGCAAGGGTGCAGGGGGTGTCACTTTGACACCCTCTAGCACCCCAAAGACGGGCATGTTTGCCATGTGGCACACAGACATGCCCTAAGGGCATGTCTGTCTGTCACATGGCTAGGTGTGCATGCACACATGTGCATGCACACCTGGAATCGGTATTTTACCACCCAATTGGATTGGGTGGTAAAATACCAATTCTGTAAGGCCTTAGGGACTCTGAAGAGTCCCACCTACATCTGGAAGGTACCGAATCGGTAAAAATACCGATTCGGTATTTTACAGATTCTGTAAATTTACCGATTCGGTAAATTTACAGAATCTGTAAAATCTGGCACCCTACATCTGAAGATGCCAAATACCGGTCGGAAACGGCCAAATTCGTCCGTTTCCGACCGGTATTTGCCACCTACATCGGTCCCCAAATTTTTACCTTTTTTCATAATGTTAGCTGTGTGTTTATAAGGTAGTCTTCTTTATAAATTGTTTTTTATGCTTGGATTCAATGCTGGTTTAGAAATTGTGTAATGGTTTCATTGGACTTGTAAATATGCTCCTTTTTTTGAAGTGCCTTGTGCAACCTTTAGCATGGGTGGAAGCAGTGAATGTATGGTGAGGGATATGAATAGCAGATAGAAAACCATATGAAATGGTATGCGAGATGCATAAAGTATTTCAGTAATGGTATCAATTGAGATGGAATATAAGATAAAGAGGGGCATATTTACAAGACTCTTGCGCAATGTTTGAAATGGGTGAAAGCAGAAAATAAATGCAGAATAATAAAATTGGCACCCAGAGAAGAATATGAAATGCTGTGAGAGATGTTAAATCTTTTTTTAATGGCATAAATTGAGATAGAATATACAAAAAAAGAGAAGCATATTTACAAGCTGCGTGCGCAATCTTTGACCTAGCTGTGTGTTTATAAGGTAGACTTCTTTATAAATTGTTTTTTATGCTTGGATTCAATGCTGGTTTAGAAATTGTATTATGGTTTCATTGGACTTGTAAATATGCTCTGTTTTTGAAGCGCCTTCTGCAACCTTTAGCATGGGTGGAAGCAGTGAATGTATGGAGAGGGATAGGAATAGCAGATAGAAAACCATATGAAATGGTGTGGGAGATGCATAAAGTATTTCAGTAATGGTATCAATTGAGATGGAATATAAGATAAAGAGGGGCATATTTACAAGACTCTTGCGCAATGTTTCACATTGGTGGAAGCAGAAAATGCATACAGAATAATAAAATTGGCACCCAGACAAGAATATGAAATGCCGTGAGAGATGTTTAAAGGTTTCTTTTAATGGCATAAATTGAGATAGAATATACAAAAAAAGAAAAGCATATTTACAAGCTGCATGCGCAATCTTTGACACAGCTGTGTGTTTAAAAGGTAGACTTCTTTATAAATTGTTTTTTATGCTTGGATTCAATGCTGGTTTAGAAATTGTGTAATGGTTTCATTGGACTTGTAAATATGCTCCTTTTTTTAAGTGTCTTGTGCAACCTTTAGTATGGGTGGAAGCAGTGAATGTATGGAGAGGGATAGGAATAGCAGATAGAAAACCATATGAAATGCTGTGGGAGATGCAAAAAGTATTTTAGTAATGGTATCAATTGAGATGGAATATAAGATAAAGAGGGGCATATTTACAAGACTCTTGCGCAATGTTTCACATGGGTGCAAGCAGAAAATGCATGCAGAATAATAAAATTGGCACCCAGACAAGAATATGAAATGCCGTGAGAGATGTTTAAAGGTTTCTTTTCATTGCATAAATTGAGATAGAATATACAAAAAAAGAGAAGCATATTTACAAGCTGCGTGCGCAATCTTTGACATAGCTGTGTGTTTATAAGGTAGACTTCTTTATAAATAGTTTTTTATGCTTGGATTCAATGCTGGTTTAGAAATTGTGCAATGGTTTTATTAGACTTGTAAATATGCTCCTTTTTTTGAAGCGCCTTGTGCAACCTTTAGTATGGTTGGAAACAGTGAATGTATGGAGAGGGATAGGAATAGCAGATAGAAGACCATATGAAATGGTGTGGGAGATGCATAAAGTATTTCAGTAATGGTATCAATTGAGATGGAATATAAGATAAAGAGGGGCATATTTACAAGACTCTTGCACAATGTTTCACATGGGTGCAAGCAGAAAATGCATGCAGAATAATAAAATTGGCACCCAGACAAGAATATGAAATGCCGTGAGAGATGTTTAAACGTTTCTTTTAATGGCATAAATTGAGATAGAATATACAAAAAAAGAGAAGCATATTTACAAGCTGCGTGCGCAATCTTTGACATAGCTGTGTGTTTAAAAGGTAGACTTCTTTATGAATTGTTTTTTATGCTTGGATTCAATGCTGGTTTAGAAATTGTGTAATGGTTTCATTGGACTTGTAAATATGCTCCTTTTTTTGAAGCGCCTTGTGCAACCTTTAGCATGGGTGGAAGCAGTGAATGTATGGAGAGGGATAGGAATAGCAGATAGAAAACCATATGAAATGGTGTGGGAGATGCTTAAAGTATTTCAGTAATGGTATCAATTGAGATGGAATATAAGATAAAGAGGAGCATATTTACAAGACTCTTGCGCAATTTATAAAGAAATCTAGCTTATAATCACACAGCTATATCAAAGATTGCGCACGCAGCTTGTAATGCTGGTCCAGAGATATGTTTAAAGGTTTCTTTTAATGGCAAATTTATAAATTAAAAAATTAAAAAAGATATAAAATGCAATAGATCTCGCCCTCGGTGTCACACATACTGTTGGCAGAGACAGACATGGTACATTATATTTAAAATCCTATTAATCTTCCTAAGATCACCCTGTAAGTGAAGCTTGATTCACCCATCATTGTAATCTTAGGCAGAGTCACACATACTGTTGGCAGAGACACACATGGTACATTATATCTAACATTCTGATCATGTGCCTAAGATCACACTGTGACTGAAGCTTCATTCACCCATCACTGTGATCGTAGGGAGAGTCACACATACTGTCGGCAGGGACAGACATGGTACATTATATCTAAAATCTTATTAACCTGCCTAAAATCACACTGTGAGTGCAGCTTGATATAATGAGCAACTAGAGTGCTAACATTCAGAATTTATGGCAAATGTGTGACACATCTGAATGCTTTCTTGATGCAACTAAAGTAAACAAGCATTGAAAATGCAATAGATTTCGCCCTCGGTGTCACACATATTGTTGGCAGAGACAGACATGGTACATTATATCTAAAATCCTATTAATCTGCCTACGATCACACTCTAAGTGAAGCTTGATTCACCCATTATTGTAATCTTAGGCAGAGTCACACATACTGTTGGCAGAGACACACATGGTACATTATATCTAATATTCTGATCATGTGCCTAAGATCACACTGTGAGTGAAGCTTGATTCATCCATCACTGTGATCTTAGGCAGAGTCACACATACTGTTGGCAGAGACAGACATGGTACATTATATCTAATATTGCGCACACGGCTTGTAAATATGCCAATGAAACCATTACATTATCTCTGGACCAGCATTAATGTCAAAGATTGCGCACGCAGCTTGTAAATATGCCTGTCTTTTTTTGTATATTCTATCTCCATTTATGCCATTAAAAAAACCTTTAAACATCTCTCATGGCATTTCATATTCTTGTCTGGGCGCCAATTTTATTATTCTGCATGCATTTTCTGCTTGCACCCATGTGAAACTTTGCATCAAGAAGGCATTCAGATGTATCACACATATTTCTAAAATCCTATTAATCTGCCTAAGATCACACTGTGAGTGAAGCTTGATATAATGACCAACTAGAATGCTAACATTCAGAATTTATGGCAAATGTGTGACATATCTGAATGCCTTCTTGATGGAACCAAAGTAAACAAGCATTGAAAATGCAATAGATGTCGCCCTCAGTGTCTTACATACTGTTGGCAGAGACAGACGTGGTACATTATATCTAAAATCCTACTAATCTGCCTAAGATTACACTGTAAGTGAAGCTTGATTCACCCATCATTGTAATCTTAGGCAGAGTCACACATTCTGTTGGCAGAGACACACATGGTACAATATATTTAAAATCCTATTAATGTGCCTAAGATCACACTGTGACTGAAGCTTGATATAATGAGCAACTAGAGTGCTAACATTTAGATTTTATGGCAAATGCGTGACACATCTGAATGCCTTCTTGATGGAGCCAAAGTAAAGAAGCATTGAAAATGCAATAGATTTGGTGTGATGTTAGGCACATGTCCACCATATTACATGTAATCTACCATCTCTTTCTCTGCAAGCAGTATGTGTGTCTTTGCTTATATTATTTCAAAGTATGTACAGGCCAAACACAGACCACCTATATGTAAACAAGACATAAAAATTAATTAGTTAATCGTTTTTGACAGAAAAGAAAGCACATGTAATGTAAATGAGCCTTTTGTTGTATACTAGTTTTTATATTGTTTACTTATTGTAATTGATGTGTAATATGTTTGTAGTGGTCTATATTATGTTATTTTTTCTTTACTACAGATTATAATCATCTATACAAAAAACTAAAAGATGCCTTCTAAAGAAAGAAGAGAAAAAAATTAATAAAAGAAAATTAAGGACTAAGGGAAAAGAAAATCAACAACCAACCAAAATAAAATCTTCAGAGAAAAAGAAAAATGCTCCTGGTAAGCAAACTAAAAATTTTCTCAGGAAGTTATTGAAATGCCAAGAAAAAGCATTTTTTTAGAAAGAACGATGAAATACCTGTAATTTCGAAGAAAACAGGATGTCCTTCTAAAAATGTTAGATCTGTACAAGGAGATGCCATTTTGCATACCAAACAAAGAAGCAAGCAATTTTCTGAAATACGTAGACGAATGTTTTACAACAGAATAGTAACAAATTTATTAAAAAATGTAAAAAAGTATAAAAAAAACATAGTTAAGATCGTGGATGAAGCATTTAAAGTGAAAAATAAACTGTTTTGTTTAGTAATGAATAGAATTCGTACACTTGATAAGATAATCAATGTGTTCAAATCAAAATGTAAGTGGAGGAGAGAAATTAATCGAACTAATTTCTGTGATGTTTTTTTCTGGAGAATGGAAGCATAGTTCAAGTTCTGAGCCATTTTTTAATGAAGAAAGTTACTTTCAAGATAATGATTTGGTGCATGCAGTTGACAGCAGTGGTCAAGCATATGAGGTGAAGGACAGTTGTCCGGTTTAAAAAGAAGTGATTGTGCCTAGAAATACAGAAGAGGTGTTAGCTGATGAAGTTTTAATGTCCTAAGGCTCCAGTATATACATGGAATTGAAGTAGTATTTGTAGTGTCCGACAGGAATCAATTGATTTGTTTCGCAATTTCTTACGGACATATACTAAAAAAAGTGTGAAACAAAAAATGAAAATTTTACAAGAGTTTGATCCTTGTAGAGTGAGAGAAAAAACAGGTCTGCAAGGGCATTCACTGGCTTGTCTTTCAAGAAAAGTATGTCAGAGTGTTTTTCACCATTTTAGGATGTTAGCAGTGCATCATAATAAAGTGAGGAAATTAGTGAGAAGGTTGTACTATGCAAAAAGTCCAGCACTTAAACTAAAACAGTTAAACAGTGCTCTTTTGCATGGAACTGAATTAGATGTCAAAAACATTTGTGATGAAATTGAGTATTGTTACTTTGGTGAAAAAGAGGTCACTGCAGAAATTGATACAGTAATAGAAGGTAATGTAGAAGAGAATGTAGAGATTTTAAGTACAGAAAAATTTGAAAATGAAATTATAAAGTTTAAGGTCAATTCAAGTGAAAGGCCTAATTTTTTTTGTGTTTGTTGTCGACAAACTCATTATAAGCATCAGACTAGATTAGTTGATTTATATGTAAAAAGCGAAAAGATAAATAATAATGAGTCGTAGGATTTTGCAACTTATTTGTTGGTTGAAAATTGTTTTGATTTGGGCTCTGATCAACGTATTTGTACATATTGTTATAATAAATTAAATGAAAACAGAATACCTGCTAGAGCTGTTCATAATAATATGGAGTTGGTAGACATTCCTTCTGAATTGATGGATTTAAATACCTATGAGTCTATTCTGATTCAATGTGTGCATCCTTTTCAGGCTATTGTTTGCATGGAGCCTAAGACAGGGAAATTGCCTCCTTCAGATTTACAGAGAGGATTAAAGGGAAGAGTTGTTTTTTGCCTCTAGATTTTAAGAAAAATATTGATACAATTGGTGTTGAAAAAGTAGAAGAGGAACCTCTGGTTATTCTAGTTAATGGTGTTCCGACAAAAAGTAAGAAAATCTGGCAAGAATTAGTGGATGTTAGGAAAGTCAAAAAGGCAACGTTGTATCTGGTAAAAAATAATCAGTACTATAAAAATGTTTATGTGGGAGAAGAGGAAACAACTGTACAAGATGACACTGATGTCTCTACTGGGAAAATTGAAAAAGTTGATGTCTCTAGAAGTGAAGAAATTTACGAACATTATAGTGTTCATCCATTGCATTCCAAAGAAGTAATGGGGAATGCTATTGACTTGTTTCAGATGAAAAAAGCCGAAGGAAGTCCCATTAGTGTATGGGAAGAAAGTTTAGAAGCTTGTTGTTTTCCACAGTTATTTCCAACAGGTGAAGGTGGACGATATGACGACCGACCTGTTCAAATTCCTGCATCTGAATACCGGACTTCAAGATTATATGCAGAAGATCCAAGGTTTCGTCAATGCATTCCATATTTGTTTCATCTACTGTTTGAGAGTGACTTGTCTGGACTTTCCTAAGCAGTAAACCATATACTGAAAAGTGGAGCACATCTACAAAATGTTTCAGCAAGGGATTTTATGGATAAAGTCAAACTGCAAGACAGTGTTTTGGAATCTCAGCTAATTAATCTCATGGCAAGTCAGCGTGGTACTAACGAGTATTGGTACCGTTGTCATGGGGAATTGAAATGTATGCTAAGAAACTTAGGAACTCCTACATGGTTCCTCACTCTTAGCTGTGCTGAGTATGCTTGGGAAGACTTACTTGAATTTCTACGAGAGGCAAATAAAAACATTGAAAATATTGAATACAAGACACCTGGAGAACTGTGCTCTTTGGATCCAGTTAATGTATGCAGGTATTTTAATCATAGGTTCGAAGCTATGATGTCTTTTATTACAAACAAAAAAAATCCTCCTCTTGGAGAGGTGTTGGATTTCTTTTGGAGAAAGGAGTATCAAGCAAGAGGTGCTCCTCATATACATATGCTGCTATGGATAAAAGATGCACCAACATTTGGAACAGATTCAGATGAGAAAGTGATGAGTTTCATTGAGCAGTATTCTACATGTGCTGTTCCGAAATGTACAGAAGAAAACAATTTAAGACATCAAGTTTTACGCTTTCAAAGCCATCGTTGTGGGAAATACTGTTGTCGAAAATACAAATCCAAGGACAAGTTCTACACGAAATGTCGTTTTGCATTTCCACGTCCAGTAACATCGAAAGGAAGAGTCAACAATTTTATGTCTTCTCTGCTACATACTGTGACAAGAAAATCACCCAAAAATACACACAACCTAAGAAGAAATGAGGAATCCAAATTCATAAATGACTACAACCCAGTCATTTTGTCCATGTGGAATGCTAACATGGATATTCAATATGTGACTGACAACTCTATTGCTGTGGCTCGATATGTGACATCTTACATCACAAAATCAGAAAAGACGGAACTGAAGGAAATATGGGAGGAAATTTCACATGAAAAGGGTCTAAGCAAGAAATTTTACAGTTACAGTCTGAAGATGTTGTCGCATCGAGAAATTGGAGCATATGAATGTTCTGATCGGTTGTCATCAGCAAGTCTATATGCCAAATCTAGTACCATCATTTGGGTGAGTCTAGGTCTTGCTGCAACACGAAACCGAGTTTTGAAATCTGTACAAGAAATAGAGTATTTGGCGGAGAAAGATCCACACAGTACAGATATTTTGAAGACAAACATGTTGGATACATACTATCCAAATAGAAGTACTCACCTTGAGAACGCTTGTCTCTATGAAGTTCTGCATACCTACATTTTTAAAAAGAACGTCACAGAAGACATCAATAAAGGTGTATATGCTGTAATTGGATTTGAAGGCTGTCTAGTAAAACAAAGAAAAGGCCATTTGATTAATCATCGAAAATTGAATTGTGATTCTCCAGACAAAAGGGAATTTTATTACTTAGCTCTTTTGCAACTCTTTAAGCCTTGGCGTAGAGAAGAGGAACTACTTGGAGATTTTCTTACTTATGAAGATTTGTTCAATGCAAGCAAGGATACGATAGAATGTCCTGTTTTTTCAAATTATCTACAAATGTTGAACGAGGAAATACAGCAAGAAGCTACAATTGCAGCAGAGATTGCTAGAGACAGTTCCCAAGATAGTCAGAGTTCTGCTTCATTGAGTCAGGATCCACTAGGAGGACCAATTATACAAAATGAAGCTGCCACTGCCATGGATGAAGTTGAAAGAGCCATGGAACAAGCTCAGGAGGATGGAGTTGACTTAGAAGATTTGGAAAAAGAACTAAACGTTACTTACATCCCCCAGTCACCTTCTCTTAGTACCTCTGCTTCAGTCCTGTTCCCCTCTGTTCCCTTCCTTCGCTCCCTCACTCATTGCCCTTCCCTCACTCACCTTACTCTGCTTCTGTCACTCCCTCTGTCCTGTCACATCCTCATTCTCATTCCATCACTCCTTCTGTCTTAGCCTCACTCCCTCTGTCCCCTCACTCTTTTAGTCCCCTTTCCTCATGCTCACTCCCTTTAACTCTCCCACACTCCCTTACTTACGTTTCTTTGCATACATTACACCTGACACAGGTATAATGTGGCGCAGGGGTTTACAAAATGACGCATCTACCTAGACGCGTCACTTTGTAAATAGGACTCAACAAGGTGTATTTTTTACAGCACTGGTGCGTCACAAAAAGTGACGCACCGGTGGCGTAAAAGTGACACATGGCCTCATAAATGAGGCCTTCAGTCTTCTACTCATGCGACATATTTAATGTATGACGTATTATGTCGCAAGGAGTTACAGATACGTCAGTATTTCTGACGTATCTGTAAGCGCAAAAGTGATGCATTGCTGGAGTGTGTCACAAAAGTGACGCAACTCCAGCAATGCATCCTTTCACATGGGCCAGCCCCATGTGAAATGGCCTGCGTCAGTCTTACGCCGGCTGTGAGGCAGGCACAAGATTTTGACGCAACGGTGTCCTAAAAGTGACGCAGTGAAATCTCATAGATTTCACTGCGTCACTTCTACGACCCTTCCTTGCGTCAATACGCCCCCTTTGCATACATTACACCTGGCGCAGGTATAATGTGGCGCAGGGGTTTACAAAGTGACGCATCTACCTAGATGCGTCACTTTGTAAATATGACTCAACAGGGTGCATTTTTTACACCACTGGTGCGTCACAAAAAGTGACCCACCGGCGGCGTAAAAGTGACGCATGGCCTCATAAATGAGGCCTTCAGTCTTCTACTAATTTTTTTGTGACAAAGCATACATCAATCATAACAGTTCCCACCTCCCCTCAATCCCTTATACGTAGGTCCATCCGATAGATTCCTAAATAAGGGACCCAAATTAAGCTTGATCCCCAGGTATAAACCTATAAGGTGATCCTAATCAAAGCCCACAATGGTAGAGGAAAATCAAAAGGAAAGCCCAACATCCCCCCCACCCAACCCACCCGCCCTCGGTGCCGCGTATCAATCAGTCATCGTGGATGTGAAGCATAGGATTGTCAGTTAGTGAAACATACAATGTACCTGTCGTGGTATGGGTGTATAGTCCGATTATGGTACTAGCCGTCTTGGTCAAGCCCTGCATCATAGTCGCGCAGTGTTTGCACCAGGTCCTCCCATGCCTGCGCCGCTTCCAGAGTTCTGTTGTCGCCTTACTAGTTGGAATCTCAATGTGCTCTCGCCTCCCGCCCATTTAAAAAATTCAGAACGCCACTTAGTGACCGCTGGACCCTGCTGCGCCTTCCAGTGACACGTGAGTTCGCGCTTCGCCAGGATCAGTCCTATATCAATGAATTTACTCGTAATCTTGGTTTTAGGGGTATGCGGGAATCAATGGAGGACCCCAACGGCCATATCAAATTTTAGTTCGCGCTCTGTTATCATGTTAAGTTTGCCCCCAACCTTTTGCCAATAGAGGGTTAAGCTAGGGCACAACCAGAGCATATGGACAATCTCCACACCCACCATCCCACATCTGGGGCAGGCCGCCGCATCAACAGCAAAGTATTTCCTGATCCTTCCCGGGGTCAAGTACGCCCTGTGAAGAATGTAGAAATGAACTAATTGAAAGCGCGCATTACGCGTGCTCTTCCAGGCCCGACGCTGCAGCTGCGCCCAATCTGTCTCCGGGATTTCCTTCCCTATATCGGTTTCCCATTTATTCTTAAGCGTTACTAGCGGTGGCAATCCCTCATTGAGCATTCTAGTGTACAGGCATGTAACTGCCCTAACCGTACCAGCTGCCATCATGGTATACTGGCAGGCCATTGTCGTCGTTGGTTCATTCATCCCTTCCTTCCAGTGTAGCTGTATTGCCCTTGTGATCGCCGTATGTAACAGGAAGTCACCTCTAGACAGGTCTTAACCATCTAAGAGCGCCTGAAAGGACAGCAACACCCCGTCTTCATACAGATCTCCCAAGACCTGTATCCCCGCGTCCTCCCAGCTTTGTAACTGCGACCAGTCGCCACCATGTGGCAGCGCCGTCAGCTTCCCCAACGGAATTTCCGGGGCATATGGGTGTCTCACCCCTGCCTTACACTGTGTTCGGTTCCAGCATAGCCTAAGGGTGCGTTCCTCTTGTGTAAGATCGTTAGGGGTTAGCTTCTGCTGCATAGCTATATAGGAGAGAACATGCCTGGGTATACCCATTCCTCGTTTAACCTCTGGCCTACGGAACTCACGTGCAATCTCCTGAGTAAACGTTTGTAATTGAGCCGCGAGGTAATACCCCTCAAAATCGGGGACAGCTAATCCTCCTTTTGACTTGGGTCTCATCAGTGTCGCAAGTGCCACTCTGCGTCTGCCCGTTCCCCAGAGAAAGGACACTACCAGGGATTTTAAGAGACGAAAGATGGCAGAGGGGATCCAAATGGGGAGCGTTCTGAAAAAATACAATAGGCGTGGGAGCGCCACTATTTTTAGCAATGCTACTCGGCCCGCCACCGAAAGCGGGAGGGTCGCCCAAAAGGACATGCTGCCCCTCAATGCCCTGATACAGCAAGAGATATTACCCTCTAGCACAGCAGTAGGGGTATGATATATATGGACGCCCAAGTATTTCAAGCAGCTGGGTTCCCAACGGATATCTCTTGTCGTATAGGGCTGAGATTCTCCCTCTCGTACCGGAAAGAGGCATGTCTTAGGCCAATTCACTCTAAGGCCAGAGATGGTACCAAAGGCGGTCAGTAGACTGTCGGCTCCTCTCAGAGCCCCATCGGCATCCTCTAAAAAAAGCAATAGATCATCAGCGTAAAGGGAAATGAGCTGCCGCCCCGCCAAACTCTTTAAACCCTTGTAATGAGCTCCCGTGCGGATCGACATTGCCAGGGGTTCCACCGCCAAGGCAAATAGTAGCGGAGACAATGAGCACCCCTGCCTCGTGCCTCTCCTCACCGGGCATTGCGGTGATATCAGCATACACGATTTCACCCTGGCATTTGCCGAAGCATAGAGCACGAAGGTCCACCGCAGGTATCTATCCCCCACCCCGTAGCGCCTGAGGACCTTATGCAGGTATTCCCACTCGAGGCTGTCGAACGCTTTTTCCAGGTCTACCGACAATATCATGGGGTGAGGGGCCTCCTCATGATCCCCCTCCAGCACCCACAGCAGGCGGCGAATGTTCATGGTAGTATTGCGTTTTGGTATAAAGCCTGCTTGGTCTTCATGAACCAGCGTAGTCATGTGCCCCAACAGGAGGGACGCCAATATGCTACTCAAGATCTTTTAATCCGCCATGAGCATCGACAGCGGTCTGTAGGACGCCGTGTCATTGCTCTCCTTATCGGGTTTGAGTAGAGGAATCACTAACGCTTCACGCATAGTATTTGGTAGCCGACCCAGTTCTTTCGCTTCACTGTAGACTGCCAGCAGCCGAGGAGCCAATAGGTCAACATACGTAGCATAAAATTCGATAGGCAATCCGTCTAGGCCTGGGGTCTTATTACGTGCCATCTGATTCACGGCCCGACGGATTTCACCCAGTTCGATATCTTTGCCCAGACACTCCGCCTGCTCCAGGTCTAACTCTGGAGAGGGGAGAGCCTCCAAAAATTCATCAATGGCTGGGGAACCAGCCACTAATTTACTCTGATACAGTGCCTCATAATAGCTCGAGAAGCAGCGCCGAATTCCCAGTTGGGTATATACCTCCCTCCCTTCAGTCGTCCTCATAGATACAACCGGGGGAGCCACGCCTTGCAGGGTTGGCAAGCCAGGCCAGCAAGGCTCCTGATTTATCTCCCTCCGCATGAGATCTGGTGACGTATGCTTTATGGTCAAAGCTTTGCAACCTTTCCACCTCAACTGCTACCGCTTCCCTTGCAGCGACATGTTGGTGTTTTAGTTCAGGGTGCCCAGGTCGTTTAAGCTCCAATTCTCGGAGTTTTTTGTCTGCTTTGTCAAGGTCCTGTAATAGTGCCTCACGTATTCCCACTTTCTGTGCTATACAAAATCCTCTCACCACCACCTTAAAAGCGTCCCATTCCGTTGCTCTTTTCTCGGTCGTGCCCTCATTCTCCGCAAAATATTGTGTTTTTCTCTCCTCTAGATCTTTGCGGAATGGCGGGTCTTCGAGCATCTCGGGGCGTAGCCTCCAAGTGGTGACACAGGAGGCGCCCGGAAACCAACGTACATCCACCAGCAGTGGATTAGGGTCCGAAATCGTCCTAGTGAGGTACTCAGTGTTCACTATCGCCGGTATCAGCGCTGAGGAGCACAGTAGTGCATCCAGCCTCACATGTAACTCGTGCATGCCAGAGAAGTAAGAATAATCTCGAGCGTGTGGGTGCTGGGCGCGCCAGATGTCTGAGACCCCACCTCGATTGCCATTCCAATCTGCCTTTAGCTATGCGGTGTGTTGGAGAATCCGCTAACGGGGGGTGCGACCTATCGAGATCAACATCCAACACCGAATTGAAATCACCTCCTAACAGCAGGGGCCCTGTCAGACAATGGGCCACGGAACCAGACAGTGTAGTAAAAAAGGCCAGCTGATCTACATTAGTCGCATATACGCTGCTGATAGCAATCTCCTTGCCCCCCAACTTTCCCGTTACTGCCATGAACCGCCCCTCCGGGTCTACCATCTGTTTAGCAACTTGGAATGGGATTCCTGCCCTGATCCAGATCAGCGCACCCCTAGCATAATCTGAATATGTAGTATTAAATATTTGACCCCGCCATCTACGTTGTAGTGCCAATCCCTCAGTCTTCGTTAGGTGTGTTTCCTGCAATACCGCTATGTGGACTCCTCTACGGTTTAAATAGGCATGCACTTTGTGTCTTCTCACCATTGTGTGTAAACCACGAACATTCCAGGTAATGCATTTCAAGTTAGACAGTTCACCCATTGTCCCACAAAATTCCACCTCTCCTCCTCCCTTCCACGTCTACACATTTCAAATGCAAAAAGTTCCCAGCACTGATGGCTTGTTCACCCCCAACAATATAACATCTCCTAATACCCCTTTCCCCCCCAGAACAGGACCCAAAGATCGCAGTCTAGTTCCCATCCAAACACTCCCAAAATGAAACAGTCAAAAAAAGAAATCTAACGGTAGTCACCGTAGATGAGCCTTAAGGGCAATCGGAGGGGGAACGAGGGCCAACGGGGAGCCACCCTGTGCTCAAGCTACCTGTGGGTGATCGAGCTCTGCAAAAGTCCGTACATCACCCTGCTTCCCCCTCCACCCTCTCCAATTAAGCCACCGACCTCCCTTTTAATGGCACTCAGCAGACAGGGCTCCACAGCACGTTTCACTGCTATCAGCCGAGGATCTCATTGTTCGTCCAATATTCCGTCAGCTGTCTCTGGGGTGACCGTGGGTAGTGGTTGGTAGCCGACCCAGTTCTTTCGCTTCACTGTAGACTGCCAGCAGCCGAGGAGCCAATAGGTCAACATACGTAGCATAAAATTCGATAGGCAATCCGTCTAGGCCTGGGGTCTTATTACGTGCCATCTGATTCACGGCCCGACGGATTTCACCCAGTTCGATATCTTTGCCCAGACACTCCGCCTGCTCCAGGTCTAACTCTGGAAAGGGGAGAGCCTCCAAAAATTCATCAATGGCTGGGGAACCAGCCACTAATTTACTCTGATACAGTGCCTCATAATAGCTCGAGAAGCAGCGCCGAATTCCCAGTTGGGTATATACCTCCCTCCCTTCAGTCGTCCTCATAGATACAACCGGGGAGCCACGCCTTGCAGGGTTGGCAAGCCAGGCCAGCAAGGCTCCTGATTTATCTCCCTCCGCATGAGATCTGGTGACGTATGCTTTATGGTCAAAGCTTTGCAACCTTTCCACCTCAACTGCTACCGCTTCCCTTGCAGCGACATGTTGGTGTTTTAGTTCAGGGTGCCCAGGTCGTTTAAGCTCCAATTCTCGGAGTTTTTTGTCTGCTTTGTCAAGGTCCTGTAATAGTGCCTCACGTATTCCCACTTTCTGTGCTATACAAAATCCTCTCACCACCACCTTAAAAGCGTCCCATTCCGTTGCTCTTTTCTCGGTCGTGCCCTCATTCTCCGCAAAATATTGTGTTTTTCTCTCCTCTAGATCTTTGCGGAATGGCGGGTCTTCGAGCATCTCGGGGCGTAGCCTCCAAGTGGTGACACAGGAGGCGCCCGGAAACCAACGTACATCCACCAGCAGTGGATTAGGGTCCGAAATCGTCCTAGTGAGGTACTCAGTGTTCACTATCGCCGGTATCAGCGCTGAGGAGCACAGTAGTGCATCCAGCCTCACATGTAACTCGTGCATGCCAGAGAAGTAAGAATAATCTCGAGCGTGTGGGTGCTGGGCGCGCCAGATGTCTGAGACCCCACCTCGATTGCCATTCCAATCTGCCTTTAGCTATGTGGTGTGTTGGAGAATCCGCTAACGGGGGGTGCGACCTATCGAGATCAACATCCAACACCGAATTGAAATCACCTCCTAACAGCAGGGGCCCTGTCAGACAATGGGCCACGGAACCAGACAGTGTAGTAAAAAAGGCCAGCTGATCTACATTAGTCGCATATACGCTGCTGATAGCAATCTCCTTGCCCCCCAACTTTCCCGTTACTGCCATGAACCGCCCCTCCGGGTCTACCATCTGTTTAGCAACTTGGAATGGGATTCCTGCCCTGATCCAGATCAGCGCACCCCTAGCATAATCTGAATATGTAGTATTAAATATTTGACCCCGCCATCTACGTTGTAGTGCCAATCCCTCAGTCTTCGTTAGGTGTGTTTCCTGCAATACCGCTATGTGGACTCCTCTACGGTTTAAATAGGCATGCACTTTGTGTCTTCTCACCATTGTGTGTAAACCACGAACATTCCAGGTAATGCATTTCAAGTTAGACAGTTCACCCATTGTCCCACAAAATTCCACCTCTCCTCCTCCCTTCCACGTCTACACATTTCAAATGCAAAAAGTTCCCAGCACTGATGGCTTGTTCACCCCCAACAATATAACATCTCCTAATACCCCTTTCCCCCCCAGAACAGGACCCAAAGATCGCAGTCTAGTTCCCATCCAAACACTCCCAAAATGGAACAGTCAAAAAAAGAAATCTAACGGTAGTCACCGTAGATGAGCCTTAAGGGCAATCGGAGGGGGAACGAGGGCCAACGGGGAGCCACCCTGTGCTCAAGCTACCTGTGGGTGATCGAGCTCTGCAAAAGTCCGTACATCACCCTGCTTCCCCCTCCACCCTCTCCAATTAAGCCACCAACCTCCCTTTTAATGGCACTCAGCAGACAGGGCTCCACAGCACGTTTCACTGCTATCAGCCGAGGATCTCATTGTTCGTCCAATATTCCGTCAGCTGTCTCTGGGGTGACCGTGGGTAGTGGCACACTGTCAGTTTCGGAGAACTCTGTTTCAGAGCGGTCATCCCCCCTGCCGGACTCCGTGCCCTCCATCAAGGGAGCGTCCTGCGATCCCGAAATGCTCGACACCACTTCCAGGACACCCCGCCGTTCTGCCGCAGTTTCCAGGAGTGACGGGCGCCCCAGTCCTCTGCGCCTATTGTGTATTCGCCTGGACTTCCGCTGCGGATTTTCTTCAGGCGCTGTTGCACGGTGCAGGTCAGGGCCATCCCTGCAGCTTTATAAATTTCCAGCCAATTACATGCTTCAACTGGTGTGTCAAAAAATTTGGTGGTGTCATCAACTATTATCCGCAATTTGGCCGGGAATAATTGGAAGTATTGAATGCCCTCATTTCTCAGGTCCCGTTTAATTGCCAGGAAGGAAGTTCGTTTGCACTGTGTATCATATGTATAGTCTGGAAATATATTGACATTACTATTTTCCAGCTGGAAAGGACCCTTTAGGCGGGCATCATGGAGCAGCTTAACTCTGTCTTTGTAGTGGAGCAACCGTGCTATCACTGGGCGCGGGGGGCGGCCGTGTTGCAACGGACGGGCCGGGACTCTATGCCCTCGTTCCAGTGTATAGAAGGAAGACAACCCTTCCGGCACCACCACCGTCTTGAGCCAGTCTTCAAGAAAGCGAACCATATCATCTCCCTCGATTTTTTCCGGAAGGCCTACAGTTTGAATATTATTCCGGCGATTGCGCCCTTCTGCATCGTCTGCCCTCTTCTCCAGTACATCTAATCGGTCCAACACCTCAGTCATTGTGGCCGATAGGGCCTTCTGCGCCGGTTCCAAGGTGCGAACCGTGGACTCCACCTCCTTAACCTTGTCAGATAGTTTGCTGTGATCCGCTCCGAGCAGTCCGAGCCCGGTTGCCACCAGCGCAATGTCTTGCTGGAGGGCTGCTCGCGTATCTGTAATCGCCTTCAAGATCCTGTCCAGCTGTTGTTGCAAATGTGGATCTCGTGTCGACTCCAGGTCCTGTTGATCTCCCTTATCCGGCATCTCCGTATCCGACGTGGATTGCGTGGCACCCTTGGTTCCCCTGGGCTTCCTCATACCTGTATGGGTATCAGATGTCGTCCGCCTTAAGCAGAGGGCGAGCCTCCCAGGTGCAGCCGAACACTACCAAGGCCCCCGGGGGGAGTCTCACTTGGGCGTATATTTCCAAGTCCTCCTGAACCGCCAGGCAGCGACAGTCCGCCAGCAGTCTTCAGGTCAGCAGGTGCACCATTTTCGGGTAGTAACAATTAGTGTCCGCCAGGTCCACACCCGTTCAAGACTCCCCAGGCCGCAATAGTAAACCGCCGGGGTCTCCACAGGGCACGAGGTGCGCACAGCGGTGGATTCAAGGGAAGCCCAGCAGCTCGGCCCATTCAATGCTACTCGCCTTTGTCCAGCGGCGTAGGGTCCCCAGCCGCGCCCGCGCAGCACCCTTGCCCCCAATCAATGAGAGTTTCCAATCAGCCTCCCGTCGCCCCCGCACATGTGGGGGAGCATTCCATGGCCCTCGCTTCTCTCGCCTCCCCCTTGTCCACTTCTGCGGGTCGTACAAATGTTCAGGGTTCCTCGGGGGGAGGGGGGGAAATCAAGGCCAGGCCGGTTCATGCGCTTGAAGCCGCCCTCCTCAGCACCAACCGGGCCAGGCAGCAGATACCGCTGCCCCGCAGGAGGTCCCCACAGCGATGCTCGCACTCCGGGGCAGGCGGCCACACAAGGGGAGGGCAGGTCACAAGGCCCCCCGCCAGCCTCCAAACAGGACACAGCTCCCCCAGGGCCACTATCTCGCCAGCCCTCGCTGTCCTCATGCGGTTGCACTGCCGCCCACTGGATGCCCCGCGGGAAGGGCCAAGCCGACTCACCCTCAGAGGCGCGGCTGGGGAAAAAGCGTTCCAGTCGCCCTCCGCGATCAAATGTCCTAAGCGCCGGCTCTCTCCCGCTCCGCCGCACACCCGGTGAGTTCAGCAGTCCCCGGCGGTGCCATCCAATGAATCCGGGGTCCGCAGGTCGTCAGAGATCCCCGGCGCTCAGCCCACCGATACAGGCGCCATTTTGGATTCTGCTCCGGCCGCCCCCCCGGTCGCCACCTCGGCGAGCTCTTACAGGTCCCAGGGGTCACTCAAGCGCCACCAACACGCTCCGAGCTGGAGAGCCGCTTCCCACAACTTTTGAGGGAAGGAGGAGGTCAGCTCGCGGTAGTTATGAGGATAAACGCCAGCTCGATCACGGAGCTCGGCCCTCAGGCAGCCGCCATCGTCGGCGCCAAGCCCCGCCTCTTGAGTCTTCTACTCATGCGTCATATTTAATGTATGACGCATTATGTCGCAAGGAGTTACAGATACGTCAGTATTTCTGACGTATCTGTAAGCGCAAAAGTGATGCATTGCTGGAGTGTGTCACAAAAGTGACGCAACTCCAGCAATGCATCCTTTCACATGGGGCCAGCCCTATGTGAAAGGGCCTGCGTCACTCTTACGCTTGCTGTGAGGCAGGAGCAAGATTTTGACGCAACGGTGTCCTAAAAGTGACGCAGTGAAATTTCATAGATTTCACTGCGTCACTTCTATGACCCTTTCTTGCGTCAATACGCCCCCTTTGCATACATTACACCTGACGCAGGTATAATGTGGCACAGGGGTTTACAAAGTGACGCATCTACCTAGAAGCGTCTCTTTGTAAATATGACTCAACAAGGTGCATTTTTTACAGCACTGGTGCGTCACAAAAAGTGACGCACCAGTGGCAAAAAAGTGACACATGGCCTCATAAATGAGGCCTTCGGTCTTCTACTCTTACTTTTTCTTTCCCTTTCTCTGTTTCTTCACTGCCTTACTCACCTTGTCTCACACTCAATTGTCTTTATCCAGTCTGTATCTCCACTCTTTCCTAAACATCACTGCTCTTTTCTTACCCTTCCACACCACCGTTCTTTTACTACATTTTCTTCACTTATCCACATTCCCCATGTTCACTCTCCTTCTCCTCGCTCTCCTACCCCACACTCACCTTCTTTCAGTCCCCCTACTTCACTTCCCTTCCCCTCTCGTCCCTTTCTTTGCTTTCTTACTCATTTTCCTCTCCTCTCTCACTGCACTCCACTTCAGTTACTCTTTTTCATTTTTTTAAGAATACAGCTCTTTGATGAGAATTGGAGGTAGTTTTTCTTCTTTTTTCCTTTTTTTGAACAAAAACAAAAACTGGGAATGGGAAACTGCTCAACAGGAGCAAAAGAAATAATCAAAATTAGGGCTGGGGACGCCAGCGGTGGTTCTCTAATGCTCGTACCATGAGCATAACACTTTGTTCCCCATAACAAAGTAGCTGATCAAATTTTCTGCATTTAATTATGGCTTCATTAAAAGCAGGCTGAATATTAGGGATCAGCTCTTCTGGTCGCCCCCTCACCGATGTAGTTGGTCCTCCGGTTAAAGTAGAGGCACCATCCCTGGGAGCCTCTCGTGCCAGAGCCCTGACAATCTCCCGGGCATAGTTCTGGGGATGCCTTCTCTGCACGTGGCGAATCATGGTAGAATTACCAAAACTTTACTTCCTTGTGGGGTCTCCTCTGGAAAGTACAGTGTGGCAGATCTTACATTCCACCTTTGGAGCATTCACTTTCTTACGTCCCGCAGGTATATCAAAGAATTTCCAGATAAAATGCTCCTTAAATCTAGGCTGAGGAACCTCTTCATCTATAAATCCTTCAGTGTCATCACTGCTGCTGGATGCTCTGGCAGCCATGATAAACCAACAAAGATTAAGCAGCAAAAAGACAGGTCTTGCAGTCACAAAAGTGAAAGAAGAAGTGAAGGAAATGGGTGGGGATGTCATTATTTGTAAAAAAAAAAAACTGTTAGCAACCTATAAAAAGAGTTATTTTAAGGTCACATGACTTGACGCGCTTACACTGCGCGCACCAGAGCGCTTCCGGGGGCGCTTACGCGGCGCAAACGTAGGCGCATCCGGGGGCGCTTACGCGGCGCGTCTGAGTGACGTTTTGATAGTTTTACGGAAATGCAAAATCATTTTCTTTTCGTAGATCAAAAATACTGCTTTTATAAGTATGGTACTAAATGTCTTGCATTATTATTTACTTTTCATACATATTTTTTTTTACGAACACAGAAATAGCGCTCTCGGGAGAGCTTACCGGTGCGCGCACCCTGAGCGCTCCAAGATAAAATGGTACCGGTAAGCTTACCGGTGCGCGCACCCCGAGCGCAGCAGGATAACTGTTAAAAAAAAATATATACATTGAACAAATAATTAAAAAAAAACAATATATATAATTAATTGTTGCACATAACAGCTAATAAAAAATAAAAAATAAATCATAGGTTACAAAGTCGATATACAAAGGAAATAGCTTTTAAAAAACCTATGAAATTCACAGAAAAAAACATAGGTTTCACAAACGTTATAGTTAGGAATTAGTTTTAAAAAAACCTTTGAAATTCCCTAAAAAAAACATAGGTTTCACAATTGTTACAGTTAGGAATTAGCATTTAAAAAAACTTTGAAATTCACTGAAAAAACCTTAGGTTACACTCTCGTTATAGTTAGGAATTAGCATTTAAAAAACCTTTCAAATTCACTGAAAAAACCATAGGTTTCACACCAGTTATAGTTAGTGATGTCATTTGAGATGTCATCAGTGATGTCATGAGTGATGTCATTTGAGATGTCATCAGTGATGTCATCAGTGATGTCACTGACCATGTCATGAATGATGTAATATGTGACATCCTCAGCAGTGGATTGCGGGCGCGCGAGTTATAGTGAGTCCAACTAACTATAACTTGGGAATTTCAATGGTTTTGTATAAGTAAATTGTTCAGCTAACTATAACTGGTGTGAAACCTATGGTTTTTTCAGTGAAAAAGATCTAAAATATATATATATATATATATATATATATATATATATATATATATATATATATATATATATATATTCACTGAAAAAACCATAGGTTATAGACCATATATAGTTAGGAATTAGCATTTACAAAACCTTGAAAATTCACTGAAAAAACCATAGGTTATAGACCATATATAGTTAGGAATTAGCATTTACTAAACCTTATTTTACTCACACAAAACCATTGAAATTCCATATATAGTTAGTTGCACTAACTATATATCGCGCACCCGCAATCCACTGCTGATCATGTCACATATTACATCATTCATGACATGGTCAGTGACATCACTGATGACATCACTGATGACAACATCCAGTGATTATGTGTTTCTGTAAAGTTTAAATATGTTTTACATATTGAAGAATGAGTGGATGTATAAGTGTCTGAATGAAGGTTTTAGTAGGTGCGTGATTGACTGTATGAGTGAGTGATTAAATGCGTCTTACTGAATGCACGGGTTAGTGACTAAACTGTCTAAAAGTGTGCATCAGTATGTCTGTTGTTGTGCAAGCTGCTGCACGTGTTGATCAGTAGCTATATAAGTAGCTATATGGGTTATTGATTGGTTGCACAAGTATTTGTATGGGAGACTGAGTGTGTGTATGGCTGGCTGGGAGGTGTGTGACTCTGTGCAGATCAATGTGTACTTGTATCAGTGATTCTATAAGAGAGTAACTATGTGTTAGTATATGTTTCAAAAATGTAAGGTGTTCTGTGTTTAACTGTATAGATGAGAAAATGGAAGTGTGATTGATTCTTTTCAGGACTGACTAGGTGTGTGAGTAACTCCATGGATGAGTGGCAGAGTGTGAGTGTCTGTATAGGTGTATGAGTGCATATGATAGTGTTGTAAAGATGAGTGATTGTATGTATGAATGATTGTATGAGTGAATGTGTGTGTAGACATAGGAATCAGTGAGTGCGTATGTAGTAACTAGTATTGGTGTGTCAATGGTTTCAAAAATGATACTCTCTATTTAACACTGGGTGTAACGGAGGTTATATTAGAGTGTGAGGAGATGCATTGTATTATCACATGAATGATATCATCAGTGATGTGATCATTGATATCAAGTGAGATGTCATCAGTGATGTCATTTGAGATGTCATCAGTGATGTCATCAGTGATGTCACTGACCATGTCATGAATGATGTAATATGTGACATGATCAGCAGTGGATTGCGGGTGCGCGATATATAGTTAGTGCAACTAACTATATATGGAATTTCAATGGTTTTGTGTGAGTAAAATAAGGTTTAGTAAATGCTAATTCCTAACTATATATGGTCTATAACCTATGGTTTTTTCAGTGAATTTTCAAGGTTTTGTAAATGCTAATTCCTAACTATATATGGTCTATAACCTATGGTTTTTTCAGTGAATTTCATTGGTTTTTTAACAGCTAATATCTGTAGCTGTAAAATTTATTCTTCTTTAAATCCAAAAATATATTTTATATGTTTATGAATAATTATTTTTTTAAATATTTTTTTTTCTTCGTTCCCGCTTCGCGAATCGGGAACCTTACAGTAAAAAAATGTTCAGAAAAATAAAAAAAAAAGTTCTTTTCAGAACTACCTCCCCGTTATTAAAAAATTGGTACAATATTTGGAACTGTGCCAACCTCTATTTCTCTTAGTTCGCTTCCTAGTTCGCTCGCTGGTACGCGAACTGGAAGCGAACCAAAAACAGTAAGAATAAGGGAAGGAAACACACACTTATGTTAAAAGAAAGACAGCTATAGGGGAGTAAACTAGAGATACTATTACCCATAATCCACTACTGATGATGTCACATATTACATCATTCATGACATGCTCAGTGACATCATCAGCAGAGGATTGCGGGTTTTTTGGCAACATGCCTTATCGACGGTTTAATAACGCTGCCTTTTGCTTTATATAAGTTTTCAAATTGTATGAAATATATACCAATAGGTCTTTATGAACCTTTAGGTAGTGCTTTTGTTCATGAGGTCTGGTCGCTTCCATACACATACAGATGTTTCAAAGATGATCAAGAAGTTTATCTGAATGGAGAGGAATGCACTGAGACGCCAGATCATTCACTAATGTGTAGGCACATACAGTTACACGATTCATGCAACAAACAGCGACCAAATATGGCTTGCGTGATGCAAGGCACGCCAGTTCCTGCTATCATCCCCACGTTCAAGTTGTTGGAAAATGGTAGTTATTTGATGCTCAATAATGAAGATTGTTCTGAGTTAATTAAAAGTATTCCTTTTATCGTAACAGTAAGTGAACGGGTTATTTGCTGCAGAAATGTTCTATTTCCTCCCACACATGAACATAGGGAGTTTTCAATCTGGCCACAAATACCAACCTTGGGACACGTTTCAACGGCATGACAAGAATAAGAGCTCTTTTGTCTCAGAGAGAGGTGGCCTTGAGTTCGGCCCGTGAAACTTTCGTACTTCACATAGCGAACACCCGTACACAGGTTTGCCTTTCAATTTCAGCAACATGTTTCCGACTATCTTTAACGCATCCTCCACAAAATCCCTGGCACACTTTTTTAAAGTTGTTACCAGTGGTCTCGTGACTTCATTTGAGAAAATCTTTGGAGTCATCCCTGCTCCCTTTCATTCCATTTTCTCCACTCTGGTTCGTGGATTGCATTTTTACTTGCATTACCAGCGGACGCTCTTGTACTTTTTTACATTTTTAAATATGGATGTCCCTCCTATGCAACCTCCGACCCTGCAGCTGCTGACACTGTTCCGCAATCGCATGCTAGAATATTATGGCACAATGCCGTTGGCGATATTAAGCACGGCATATGGATTATCTTTTCGGTTCTCCTACTTCACCTGTGTCCAGCCTGTATTTCACTGCCTGACCTGTGATTTCGATTGGGCCATTGATTTGTGTCTCTGCGGACCGGTTTCTCCTGACGTCGACTTTAATCAGCTGATGACTCCTATCATTACTCACGAGTTGATTTGTCCTGGCGAAAGGATTATGGCTGTGGCATTGATGCATGGACTACTTGGTCCCTGGAATTTACTGGCGGCAGCACAGTCTTTCTTGGAACACAGCTTTCTTGAAAACCCACCGAGCTGTCCTCTGATGGTGATAGAGGATCCGGTGCTGGGAGAGCACGTATGTTCTTTTCCGCTTTTAAATTGGATGGCTGAACTGTTTTCGGATGAAGACGGTGACTTCCTGTTGGAGGCTGTTGCAGCTTATTTTGCATACACAGTTATGTCATAGACCTTTTTCATGTTTCATATGCTGAGTACTAGCATTTCATTGACAATTCATTGACTTAATTGTCAAGTTTTTATTATTTACCTTGCCTATTGGCTTAAGACTCGATAAAGTACTTGGCTGTTTTATTTTTCTTTAGCATTGAATTTTCCTAGTTTTTAATGCTTTACCTTGCGGACCGTCCACATATAAACTTGCAATCTGCTCTCATGAGATGGCACTTCTATTATCTTATTCAGTTCGTTTCCGGATCATGAGGAGGTGTCATCTAGGTCCTGGATATCTTTACACCGTGTTAAGTTAGCATGGGCTCATTACCGGTTTAAACGCCATTTTTCCTTTTTTGCAACTTCTGCACACGACATTTAGTTGTTGCTTTAGCTTTCCACCTAGTAGTTCATCGTGGTTTACATGAGAATAATATGTTATTGGTCTACTATCTGCTTTACTTGTTAAACTATATCTGTACAGCGAGTGCTAAAGTTTCAAGAACAACACGGTACAGAATTGTTATGAGGTCTGATCTCCACGACTTCATACTCATAACATAAGTGCAACTTCTGCCAATTCTGGGCATGAGGCGGGTTTTATATTGCTTTGCCGAACACACATACACAACAGTTGATGCGGTTCACATGAAGAGAGAGCTGGTGTATGCTGATGTGATTCCTTCAAATCTAAGACACTAAAGTATGGGCACGCCCTAAACCAACACAAAGAGACCTTCTTAGCAAATAATATAATATGTGTATTAGGGAGGGTGAGATATAAGCAGCCGCGGGCCGTGGAGGGAGTTACGGTGAGGCAGGGAGGCGGGGAGGGGGAGAAGCAGGGTGGAGCCCTCTCTACCTTGCCCCTCCCCCTCCCCGCCTCCCTGCCCCACCGTAACTCCCTCCACGGCCCGCGGCTGCTTATAAGTGTTGCTAACTCTTATTCATTTACAGCATGTTAACATACTGTCACCATTCGCTTTTTATGTACTAGTAACTATGCTGGTAATTTTGCTACTGATAATATGTGTACTTGTATTCTCCACCCTGCTTCTCCCCCTCCCCGCCTCCCTGCCTCACCGTAACTCCCTCCACGGCCCGCGGCTGCTTATAAGTGTTGCTAACTCTTATTCATTTACAGCATGTTAACATACTATCACCATTCACTTTTTATGTACTAGTAACTATGCTGGTAATTTTGCTACTGATAATATGTGTACTTTTATTATCTAAGGTACTACGCCTGAGAAGACGGCATTAGTAAATAAACATTTCAAATACACATGTGTTCTTCTTAACTCCATGTTCTGGTTTCTAAGAAATATATAACGACCGACTGTTCATGAGTTCCACGTATCCTGAGGTACTATAAGTTCATATTCTGGATTGTCTAAACATTGAGAGTTTGTTATATCCAATGTGACACTGTACCTAGCTTGCTAAATAGTTTTTGATTACTAACGTGAGTTTTGGGACACCCTAATTCGCCGAGGTTCCAATCCTCTGTCCACAGTTCTGTGTGAGAACAGAAACCCTGCGACAGGGGCACCCCCGACCCTTGCTGGACCTTCATCACACTTGCGATACAACTCCAGCAATGCGCCACCTTTACGGCACAGATACATCACGCATCTGTGCTGTTTTTGCCCCGTGATGCGCCGCATTGTAAATGCAGCACACCATAGGTGACGGAACAGCGGCACAGAATGACTAACACATCCCTGGTGATGCGCCAGTCATCATAAATCTATCCCTATGCTTCTTATCTTGTTAGAGATGAACCGCCATATGTATCATCAAAGTTATTTGCATTTCCTAAATAGCGAACTTTAAGGAATAAATAGCGATTCTTTACCATTCCTAGTTTGCGATGAGCTATTTGCTAATTAGCCGAATGTAGCCCAATGAAGCCCAATGTAGCCCAATGTAGCCCAAAGATGGCCGCCAGACACACAAAAAAACAAATGTAGCCCAAATATCAGCCAGATGTAGCCCAACTATAGCCCAGTGACAGAATGACCAATCAGCTTCGCAAACCTCCGTTACGCGAAGCGGAGCGCTGTTACAGATATATATCTTTTTTTGAACGTTAATTTCTCAAAATCCACTGGAGCACATATATTGAGACCTAGCAAAGGCACATCGGGCTACCAGTCCCTAATATTTTGCCAAGTTTCGTGCAAATCCATTCAGCCGTTCAATTATTATTTTTATTATTTTTTTTTGCCCCGCGGGGCCCTTTTAAAACCTCCACATCAAACCTAGGGGGTCAGTGAGGATCTACTATGCCCCCTTATAGTTATTTCCCCCTTTGTTTTGACCTCCTCTTGTCTCTCGATCCTACCGAGAGACAAGATGGCGGCCGCTACGGACTGTTTGGAATGTTGACAGACGCCGGAGAACCAATCAGCTTCGCTTCACAAAGCTCCGTTGCGCGAAAAGTCCGCGAACCAGAGCGCTAACCGGTCCGCTGTTACAGATATATATCTTTTTTTAAACGTTAATTTCTCAAAATCCACTGGAGCACATATATTGAGACCTACAAAAGGCACATCGGGCTACCAGTCCCTACAATTTTGCCAAGTTTCGTGCAAATCCATTCAGCCGTTCGGGCTAAAAGTGAGGCCAACCGCCCTATGGAAAACTCAATGTTAAAAACACGTTTTGGGACCCCCCTTTTTTCTCGGCCCCCACTGGACGAACCCCCCCCAAATTTTCAAGGGCTGCTCAGAAACAAAATGTGCCATTTTCCTGAAAATTTCAGCCAATTCCGTCCACAAACGCCAAAGTTATTAGACATAGAATTTTCAAAAAACCCATAGAGAAAAAATCCTAACTATATATACCTACTGGCGACCGCCAGTAGGTAATATATATATACATATATATATATATATATATATATATATATATATATATATATATATATATATATATATATATATATATATATATTACCTACTGGCGATAGCCAGTAGGTATATATAGTTAGGATTGTTTTCCATAGGGAAATCGCAACATTCTATTGGGAATAACTTTGGCGCCGGTTGAGGAATCTTCCTGAATTTTTCCTTAACTTTGCCTCGCGGCGCTCCGGTCCTTCCCTGAAAGTTTGGGGGGGATTCATCAAGGGGGGGCCGAGAGAAAAGGGGGGTCCCAAAACGTGTTTTCCCCATGTTAATTTCCATAGGGCGGTCGAACTTACTTTTAGCTCGAACGGCTGAATGGATTTTCACCAAACTTGGCAAAATTGTAGGGACTGGTAGCCGATGTGCCTTTGCTATGTCTCAAGATATGTGCTCCAGAGGATTTTGAGTAATTTGGGTTAAAAAAAATATATATATCTATAGCAGCTTACCCGTGAGCTTACCCGTGCGCTTACGGTACGCGCACGTACGCGTACCGTACGCGTACCTCTAGTGTGCGAGCTGCATTCTGATTGGCTGCCAATGTCTGTCAACACTCCAAAACAGAAACTGTTGGCAGCCATCTTGTGCCTCGGTAGACTGAGGCACAGGAAAGCAGAAAAACAAATGTGTAGAACTCAAAAAGGGGGCAGGGTAGAAGCACCCTGACCCCCTAGGCCTGCTCAGGGGGTCCCACAAGGACCAGCATCCTTCCCGAGAAAGCTGCATGGTCATTGGCTGTCAACACTTCGAACCAGGAGGTGTTGGCATCCATCTTGTGCTAGTGTTGACAGACAGTGACAGTCAATCAGCATGCCTTCCCGAGAAACCTGTATGCTCATTGGCTGTCAACACTTCTAACCAGGAAGTGTTGGCATCCATCTTGGGTCTTAGTAGACTGAGGCACAAGAAAGCAGAAAAACAAATGTGTAGAACAAAAAAAGGGGGCAGGGTAGAAACACCCTGACCCCCTAAGGCTGCTCAGGTGGTCCCACTAGGATATTAATATATTTAAACGTTATCCGCTAATAGAATTAGCATTTAAAAAACCTTGCAAATTCACTGAAAAAACTATAGGTTTAAGGCCTTTTATAGTTAGAAATTAGCATTTAAAAAACCTTTGAAATTCACTGAAAGAACCATAGGTTTCAGGCCTTATATAGTTAGGAATTAGCATTAAAAAAACTTTTGAATATATAAAAACGTTATCCGCTAATAGAATTAGAATTTAAAAACCTTGTGAATTCAATGAAAAAACCATAGGTTTCAGGCCTGATATAGTTAGGAATTAGCATTTAAAAAACCTTTGAAATTCACTGAAAAAACCATAGGTTTCAGACCTTATATAGTTAAGAATTAGCATTTAAAAAAACCTTGCAAATTCACTGAAAAAACCATGGGTTTCAGGCCTTATATAGTTAGGAATTAGCATTTAAAAAACCTTGCAAATTCACTGAAAAAAACATAGGTTTCAGGCCTTATATAGTTAGGAATTAGCATTTAAAAAACCTTTCAGGAGTAATATAGTTAGGAATTAGTTTACAAAACCTTTGAAATTCACTCAAAAAACTATAAGTTTTAGTGGTGTTAAAGTTAGCTGGACATTTTACTCATACAAAACCATTGAAATTGCTCCTATATAGTTAGTTGTACTAACTATATTTCGCGCACCCGCAATCCACTGCTGATGATGTCACATATTAGATCATTCATGACATGGTCAGTGACATCACTGATGACATCTCAAATGACATCACTGATGACATCACTGATGACATCATCAAGTGAATGTGGATGGAGAACGAAACGCGTAGGAGGCTGTGCACGAACTTGCATTTTTTAAAATAAACGCTGGATTAAACCTCTCTTTGAGTGCGCTCCGTCTGTCACTTCTCGAGGGAAGTGATTCATTGTCTGATATATATATATATATACATATATATATTTACTGAGAAAAACATAGGTTTCACACACGTTATAGTTAGGAATTAGCATTTAAAAAAACTTGGAAATTCACTGAAAAAAACATAGGTTTCACACATGTTATAGTTAGCTGGACATTTCACTCATACAAAACCATTGAAATTCCCCCGTTATAGTTAGTTCAGCTAACTATAACTCGCGTGCCCCCAATGCACTGCTGATGACGTCACATATTACATCACTCATGACATGGTCAGTGACATCACTCATGACATCATTGATGACATCTCAAATGATATCACTGATGACATCATCCTTGTGAAAGAGTGGCAATCAGTGACTCACTGGTTCTTCGCCCTAGAGCATAAACACCAATAACTAGTCAACCCGGAACATGCGACTTAGATTACATGAAGTAAAGTGGATAACAAGAGCACTCTTTCATTATAGTCTTACACCAGTCCAAAACAAGACGTGCAATTTTGAAATGTTTATTTCTAATGCCATAATCTCATGCACAGTACCTTAGATAATATAACCAAACATATTATCAGAAACAAGGTTGCCAGCATTGTTACTATTCTATGAAATACAAACGGAAAAAGCATCCTATAATGGTAAAGGTAAACAAATGTAAAATATACCTACATTTCACCCTCTCTACCTAGCAGATTAGTTTATAACTACAGAAAGTCTCATAGGATTACATGGGCAGACCCATACCTCTGGTACTCAGCAGTAGTGGATCACATTCAGTGCTCCACAAACTGTCAAGATACGAATGTTCTCCAAGTGTGTGTAACTTTGCCTCCACAATGCATTATGAAACGCACAAGGATCAAAGATGGCCACAGCTGCATATGTGTTAAGTCTCGAACGTGTGAGGATCATTCTGAATAACAGACACAGTATTCAAGATAACCTTGATGTTCCATGCTCTCACTATACACACAAAACTAGCGAGGCAGTTTACAAATCTAGCATACCAAATTATTCTCATATAAAGCAAAATACTCAGCGTTCTCTAAACAATATCACAAGTACGTGTCGTGTGCATAGCAGAGCAGGAAAGCAAATATATTGTGTAAGCTTCTAATAAACCCATGCTAACTTAACAGGGTGTAAGATCAATGCTCAGCCCCACCGCACCCTTCCTTGATCGAAGCACGTGATATAAACGTGGGCGAATTAGGAACGCAGAGTCCAAGCCTAAAAAGCAGAGTCAAGTTCACATTTCCAAAAAAAGTTATTCGCTCTTTGATAGAAAGCAGTAGCTAAATAATAAAGAATACGTAAAAAAATAAAAGAGTCTTAATCCAACAGCTTGTAAGCACAGTAAGTAGCAACAGCCTCCAACAGGAAGTCATTGTTCTCATCTGAAAACATTTCAGCCATCCAATTCAATAGTGGGAATGAACATACATGTTCCTCAACAACCGGAGCCTCTATCACCATCGGAGGAAAACTCGGGTCATCTTCAATGTAACTGCGTGCCAAGAACTCAAGCGCCGCTGCAAAAACATTCCAACATCCCATTATTCCATGTATCACTGCTAAGGCCATAATCCCGCCACCAGCACAGAGCAAGTCATGAACCACTAACGGGCTCATCAGCTGGCCATAATCCGCGTTGGGAGACACCGTACTGCAAAGACACAAATCCAGGGCCCAGTTTAAATCGCAGCTCAGGCAATGGAACACAGGTTGAACGCATGTGAAAAAGGAAAATTGAAATGATAATCCATAAGCTGCACTCAATGTAGCCAGAGGCAGTGCTCCGTAATAACTAATCATTCGGTTGCGAACCATCAACAGCCGGGACATATTATCGTCTGCTGCAGGATGTGCATCCATATTTATGTAAACAAATTAATAAAAGCACACCGGCAACTAATGCGAGTATTAAGCACAATCCACCAAAGATGCTGGAAAAAATTGAATGAAAAAATCCCAAAAAGACACCAAATATACTTTCTACAGAAGTCACAAGGCATCTGCTTCTAACCTTAAGAAAGTAAGGCAACCCCGTAGTCAAGGACACATTAAAGATACTGTAAATTAACTCTACAAAATTCAAGAGCACGTCTGTATTTAATATATCAGGCACTTCTGTGCGGGTGTTTGCTACATGAAGGACAAATGTTTCTGTAGCAGATATAAGAGCGACCTCTTTTTAAGACAATAGTGCTCTTATACGACTCATTTGGTTGACTCTGCTCTCAAGGTCGAAATCGACAGCCAGATGGAAACATCCAGCTTCCCATGCAGAGGAGTTAACACAACTTTTTTTAATCAAACCACACGCTCAGTTACCGTAATCATGTAAGCGATGCCTGCCAACATTGCACAACAATCTCCATTATTTCAAAGTAAATAACTCCCGTTTCCAGTAAACTGAACGTTGTTATGATAGCAGGTGTCAGACTACCTTTCAAAACTCAGTCCAAATTAGGCTCATCTTGTTTACAAGAGACATGCAATTGTATGTGTCTACAAATTAAAGAGTGATCTGGTGCTATTGTGCAATGATCGCCATTCAGATAGACTTCTTTTCCCTCCCTCAGGCACCTATATGTAAATGGTAATAACCAAGCTTCATGGAAATAAGCCCTGCCTAAACATCCATATCTGCCTATAGCATAGTATTTCATGCAAACCTCAAACTTAAACAGGTTAAAAAATAACGTTATGATACTGTGGATAAGCCACACACCTGAATTGGATCTCCAATGAGTGACCACTTCTAACCATACTCATAGTGCGGCCTGTGCTCTGATTTGACAGTGAGAGAGTGATCGCACCATAGTTTGTAATGCTAATCATTTTCAGCATACGCTACGAATACGCTTTGACGTTACTCGTCGCATCAAAACTTCCGTGTGACGTCATGTACGGCGCCCCGTACGCGAAAGACGCAAATGTTTTTAATTGTATAAAAACATATATTCATGTATTTAATGAACATACTAACAGAAGACTTAATCTAGGATAATTATGAAATCATTTTTTTTACTTTTGAAAATCCTATATAAATTCTATATTGTTTGAGTGGAGCAGCGTGGCCCTCCGCCTGGTGCCCTAGACACCACCACGCCCAGGCCCGGTTCATAAGCACGTGTGATCGTCACCACAAAACCATTAGCACGCATATCGCTTTACCACACATGCTTTTACAACTACTATGCATTTACCACGCATAATAAACGCATAATTTTAATAATGTTTTTTTGTTGATGAACACGCGTTGTAATGGCTGTGGCTTACGTCCTTCAAATTACTTTCTAGGTATACGTGTGACCAAGTCTGATAAGATCGGAGGCCAAAGACAAACACCGTGGGGTCTGTGGCAGGAAATCTCATCAATCACAGAGAAAATATGCGCAGGGTAAAAGGAAAGTAACAAGTATAATAAAAATAACAGAGGAAAACTACTAAAATGGCGGTTGGATGGAGTATGTATTCAACGTTTAGCGCCTCGACACTACATTTCAAATAAATATACATACAATATGTTTATTAATATATTACAAAATTATAGCACCGGATGACACACACGACCCGGGAAAAGAAAGCAGCAAATTTAATACCTAAAATCAGGAGAGGTTTGCTTGGCAAACTTGAAGAAATAGAAAAAAAAGTGCACTTGCAAACAAGGCTGCGCATGCGTAGAGAGTACAACTGATGCAGGGAAAAAAAACGGAAAGTTTTACATACTGTCATAGAAATATACCTCTAAAAATTGCCCCCGGAATTTGCCCCCCAGACCTAATGAATAAAACAGACTTCTACTTTTTTTCCCTTTCCCACCGCGTACGAGTACCATACGCGTACTCCGCAATTTTTTATTTTAAAAAAAATTAAAAATTGACCCTAAAAATCCATGTAGGACCCCCTGAGCAAGCCTAGAGAGTTAGGATATTTCTACCCTGCCCCCTTTCCTTATTTCTCAACTTTGTTTTACTGTTTTCTTGTGACTCGCTTCTAGCGATGAACAAAATGGCTGCCAACACTTCCTGGTTTGCAGTGTTCACAGACAGTTGACATCCAATCAGCATGCAGCTCGTGCTCGTAATTGTACGGTTTTCGGTACGCGTGTCGGACTCAGTCTCTAGATATTGCTATGATTTTACTTGTAATTTTCTCAGAAACTACTGAATGGATTTACACCATTTAACAAAAAAGCACAATCTGCGAACTGAACTCTACCTCTCTTCCAAATTTGCTATAATTCCGTTCAGCCGTCCAGGCTGTAGCCCTGGCTAAAGGTCCCTTTGGAAAATTGCATGGAGAAAACACGTTTTGGGACCCCCCTTTTTTCTCGGCCCCCACTTGACAAATCACCCCCAGGGAAGGAGCGGGCCCCTGACAAGTGTTTTGCTATCATTATTGCTCTTCAGGAAGGTTTAGATTTGTCAAGACACAAGTACTCTGGGTGGTTCCCAAGTTTAGGTGGAAAGCAATTCCTGTATAGCGCACCCTCAATACCAGCAACACTCTAAATCTGCTCACCTCAAATGTCAGGTCGCTGGTATTGAGGGCACTATACAAAGGATTTGCCTTCCACCTAAACTTGGGAACAACCCAGAGTTCTTGTGTCTTGACAATGCTGTGGGTTAAATCAACATTTAGATAACATTATCTCACTGTGATTACAGTTGTTACTTGAATTTCCGAATGTCAGATATTTTCCGTGGGCAAGGACATACCTTGAAAATGGAGTCGACTATATAGGTAGGAATAGAGGGAGAGACAAATAAGACAGCAAACAATAGTCTGCCAATCTGATAATTTATGTGCATTAGAGTCGCCATTTATCATATCAACAGATTTGTTAAATCAGATCTTTACCTAGTCTGTTATAATATTTCACTGTGATAAATGGTGACTCTAGCAGCTTCTACATCTAATCTGGGCTAGACTTGGTGTTAAGTAAACCATGTCGGTAAGGTGTACAATACCTGACACATATTTTCATACATGTCAAGCTAACCAGAGAGATCCTGTTTCACACATTGTTTGTTCTTTTTGATAGAGACTACACAAAATCAATCTATTCTGATAAAAAGCAGAGAGGAGATTTTTTATTGAGGGAGCAGAGTTGTGAAAAATATCTTGCCCGTAAACAGCATACAGCTCTTTGGCACCTGAGGTCGCTCTGTGGCTCATTGCTTTCAGCCTAGCACAGGTATTGGCATTTGTTATCATAGTTCCCATTATGTCAGGCCTCCACAGGCTGCATACCTGTGTATACATTGTTTAGGTTATACATTGTGCATAGTTTTTTATTGTTCACAGTTATCAATAAGAGTCTAATGACTGCTATCTATTTTTTTTCCAGCCTTTTCTTTACAAGGTAAGTATATAATAAAGAGGGGCACTGGTAAGCCGGGCCCCTAGATGCCACCCTGTGAGGCTCTGCTAGCCCAGCAAAATTAGCCTTCAATAGCTGACTGATCAGGCTGACATCAGCGTGGCTCACTGACAGGCACTACATCCTGGATTGTCAAAGAGTCAATGAGAGTAACTGCGGCAGTGCTAAGGAGCCAGCAGGGGCTGTGGGAGAGGATGTCTAGCGAACGTGACATGCCACCTTGGGCCTGCCCCACTTTTAGGAGGTGATGCATCAGTATACCAGGAAAAGGAAAGCCTGTATTCGATGCCACCGTGGCCTTGCTGGTGAGGCTAGACTCACTGCTACTTGGTGGGTGGATGCTCCTGTCTGCCACTTTGTCCCTGACTGTTGAGTGCATGAGGCCTATGGCCTGGGTTTTCCATGACTACAGCTTGCTTACAGAGGGCTTTCTGATGCCTGGGCAGAACCTGTGGGCAAGGCCCCTCACTGCACCTGATTGTTGGACCATGGCTGGGACTGAGCCTGTGCAGATGCAGCCAACTGCAGTGCCTGCACAGAGTGGGCTTTGAGGTGGATACTGAGCTGGACCGTGAAGGATGTGGCCCTTAGGGGCCACGCAGGTTACTTACAACCACCTGGTATGCCTTTCTAAGAATGAAGAGTCGGGCAAACAGTAGAGAATACAAACAGTTTGTTTATTAGCAATACTCTGCAGAGGAGTCCATCATGACCTGCACCTTAAGATGTCTGCCAAGGGACTGGCCCCCCAACTGCCTACAGTGGATAATCATTCATCTCGTGAGGCCCCCAACCACGCCCACAATGGAAAAATACTGGCCTGGGCAAAACATGAACAAAGGGGCACAGTTCTATGAGCTAACAACTGCCATATGAGTACACATTATCAAGGCCACAGTGCTGGGTCTCAGCATCTCCTTACATGGGAGCAGAAACTACACATTCAAATAAGTGTGGCAGGGCAGAATGGCCTATTCATTAGCAAGTCAGAAAACAGCCTTCAGCAACTGAGAAAATAATAACAAGATGCATTATTCTGCTGAGGCAAGCAACATGAGCAATGAGGCCTAACTAGGGCACAGTCTAAGCAGCCAGATAGGGATTAAGAAAATAAAAATGGAGTCACACTTGCTAATTGAAGCCTGCATATTATGGGGATAACTCAGTGGGTTGCATAACGTGAACACAAATGTCGTCTATTTAGCCACGCACTGCTAACCTACTATAGCATGAAACAAGTGCATTGCAGGAATGGGGATTTCAAACCAAACAACCGTCCCCACTTAGGTGGGGGATTGCTAGATCTGCACCAGCTCACTTGGCCTGGGATATGTCTAGGGGACTCTGGCTTGTGCTGCAGACTGATTTGCTTTCACTCTTTGCTTTGTGATCTCCTCTTGCTTCCATCTCCCCAGATTTGGAGGGAGCTATTGAAGGCACTAGGTACACCCTGGAGATATTCTGTTCCAGGAGTATAATTGGGCCAGTGAGCAGTGCTTGGGAGAGTGCTCTCAACATTGCCACTTGCATCTCGCTCTGCTTGTGCCACCCCTAGGGTACCGGTGAGAGATGGGGCCTGACCTAAATCATTGGGGATGCCTGTACTGATAGACCTGTGATAGCAGTTGGTCAGCGCTTAATGACCAGCTTCCTGGTGGCACATTAACAATGGAAAAGATGGACAGACACCAATGGAAACTTGCTTTGTACAAACTGATGAGGAACGTGGTGTAGTGGGAGGCCAGGATGACTGCAAAAATGGTGTGGCCATAAAAGATATTCTCACTGATGTTCACAAGAGCTTAATAATTAATGATGCCAACTCTGACACAGGCACTAATAGATTGGATTGCATGGGAAATAGGCTGAACAAACATGAAGACAGACTGTTCTAATTGGACCAACGGGTGCCAGACTCAGAGGATGGTGCTCTGACGAGCACAAAAAGATTCATGAAAATGGAAAATGTCCTTGTTCTTAAAAAAAAGCAAAGAATGAGGGCTGAGAGGGACGCTTGAGAAGAAACAATATTAGAATCCATCACCATGTCCACCCTATTTGGAGACCACATGACCAACCTCTTCTCTATGGAACAAGCCCACAAGAGTTTGGGGCCCCATCTCTTACTGGGAGCACTGGCCCTGCCTATTATGGCTTATCAATTGCAGTACAGGAACCATGACACAATGAAAAAAGCAAACCTCAATATCAAGGGAATAAATACTCATACTTCCCTGACTTCACCCAGATGGTGAGATCTACTTGCAGAGAGTTTTTTCCTGCTAAATGACTGCTTAGAAGATGGATTTCCCCATCCCTATCTTTATCCAGCATGCCTTTGGGTCCTTCACAATGGCAACACTCATTGCTTTATGGACTCCAACCTCACGATGACATTTTGCTGCATAAGCACCTGATACGCTATGACCGTTAGTTTTCCAAATCTTAATGACAACAACAGTTATCGAGACTACATTGACTGATGCTCATGCTCTACAGGAAAAGCATCCTTTAGCATGATGCCAGAATCACACTGTGCTTTTACAGTGTCGGCAAAAGAATGAATTTGTTGTTAGCACGCATTCGCTTAGCCGCAATTTATTACAATGACTTTTTTTGGGAGGGCTCATTGGTAGAGTAGTATTGGATTGAAAGTGTAACACCTTCTTACTGTTGGGCAGACTAGAGTTGGATTAGTAAATTACACTAATCCAAAGATCAGCACCGCTGCAAGGAAAGTCATTGTAACGTCTTGCATGCAAAAGGAATGTGTTGTTATGACGCATTCATACTAATACCGCCGTTAAAAAGGAATGCATTCTAATTGCATGCCTGATTCCGACATACTATCGACCTACTGCTGAAAACATTGTTACGCTGGGCTGCCTACCACTTCGGAGGATAGGGAGACTGCCTGCTCACCAGGACATCTCAGGGAAGATTCCCACTTTGTTTTTTCTTGCCTCTATTGTTTTGTGGGGAGCATGTCCTATTCTTCTGGTTTGGGTGGTTGAAGTGGGTGGGGGAGGGATAGGCATTTTTTTTGTTGTATGGATAATCCGTACATTACTGTTGTCTGCACTATACACAGCTTACCTCAGCACGTGTATGCCTGTACCTCTCGGGCTACACTGGTGAGCTGGAGAACCCAGTGAGAGCTGACATCTTGGACATGCTGCTGAGATACCCATGTGAGAGATATTACTATTATATCCTAGAATGTACTTGGCATGAACGACTCTCATAAAGTTGACAAATGCTCACATGTCTCCACAGACATAATGCAGATGCTGTGATACTATATGAACTCCATCTCATCAGGGACACTGGATCTCATCTAAAAGTGGGCCAGGTGGTAAAAACCTACGTGTCTATCTACTGGGCCTAATCGTGAGGAACAGAAATTGTTATATGGAGAGGGGTCCAGTAGCAAATGCAAAAAATATTGTGTGACACTGATGAACGCAATGCTCTTGCTCATGGCCTGCTCCTTGGCGTGAAGGGTACCCTTCTATGTGTTTATGGTCCCAGATTGGAATTCCCTGAGTTCTTTATTATGCTTTGGGACCAGATTATGACCTTTGGTCACACTACAGTGATATGGGGAGAAGACTTTAACAAGGAGCTGAACCTTCACCTAGACAAATCCCCATCCAAAACTAGACCCTACCACCAGACTGCCACTTGCTTGCAGTCCCGTCTCACCAATCACATTTTGGAGGATATCTGGTGAATCCAACACCCACTTGCAGTTGATTCGGAAATAAATTGTGGAAGCCAGGGAACCCAATGTCGCGCCACCTAGAGTATGCACCGTAATAATACAACTCTACTGCCCACCTCTAAAGGGCAGCTGCTCATTGGCCATACATTAGAAATATTTTGCACTGAAAAAGAGAGGCAATAACCAAACATGATAGATAGGACTAAAAGATCCTTTTCATATTTTTTTATTTATTTTTTCAGGTTCTTCATCCAAAAAGCTAGAATGCAGCCAATGTGTTTCACCTTAACAAAGGTTTCCTCGGGGCAATTTCATCCTTCCACTTCTATCTTATTCACAATGTATAATCAGGAAATCAATGGTAAATTCTCATACTCTTTCTATGTAAGTTGCATTCAGGAGATTCTTCCCAATGATCAAGCTTGAAGTGAAGCCGGGAGGCCCCTTTTTCAAGGCTAATATGCTTATGTATATCTGCTATGTATGTCACAAATAGTCTCAAGTCATAATGTCAGATAAATAACTATTCTTTGAGATTATGACTCAAGACTGTTGTGCACCATATACAGTGCAAATCTTTGAAATAATACAGATAATATGATGATCTATTTTCCCAATATTTGCTAGCAATGTTCAAAGAAGACAGACAGACCTATTATGGCTCTCTGCTCATGAAGCCTTGGTTGAGACAATCTTGAAACAAGGCAAGCCACCCAACCTGTACAATTCCTACTGGCCACATTTTGGGATCAACATAGACAATAGAGTTCTAGCACTCATGTTTGCGACAAGACTGCTACCTTTCCTACCTATCATGGTCCGTCCTGGTCAGTAGGGCTTCATACTGGGCTGCCTCTACACTCTTTTCTCCCTGATACATACCCTCTAACCACAGCTACCAGCATTTGCATTCCTTTTAGACCCCACAAAGGCATTTGACTCACTGGCATGGCCCTTTTTTTGTCACACTGCTCTGGCGTCTTGGTTTCAGTCTCTCTTTCCTAAAGTGGATAAATCTTCTCTACACACTCCCTGGCATAATATTATCTATGCCTACAATATCAAAACAGAGAAGTATCAGAAATGAAATACTGATAACAAAAATATTGACTTCCTACACATAACTAGTAAAACTATGAATATCAAAACACAAATACTGTAGCTAAAATGTCAATTTTCACATATATCGAAAACAAAAATGACTTTATCTTTAAATAAACATATAATATGTCAAAAATATCAATTCACACAATATCGACTACAATATTATCACCAAAATAATTAAATATTAATCAATAAATATTTAAAATAACTGTTTTACATAAAACAATTACTTCAAATAAACCCAAAGCATTTCATACAAATATTAAATCTAAATAAAAAATCTGCAAACCATTTACCAAACACCTCAATAAATTATACCATTAGAATATTAACAAGTAAAACAATAAACAACTGCCAATCAACAAAATCAGACAAACATTAAATCAGCAGTATGAAAGACAAACTAATTTAAACTACTAAATACTTTAAAAATGACAAACGATGTAAGACGAGGAAACTCTTCTGGATTCTCTCACTAGACCCTTCTCGAAGAAATATATACATCCAAACAACTAACTAACCATGTAAGTAACATTTATATTTCAATTAAAACTAAAAACATAAATGTTATTAAACTGAAAAACATAATATAGTAACAAAATATGAAAAATCGATAAACTCCCCAAAATAACAAATATCACACAAAAGTATACATAAATTAATAAAACAACTATAAACTAACAAAAAAGCAAGCAAAAATAAACCTCAAACTGTAGAAACTACATTTGAACACCCCCAACAGAAAAAACTGCAAAACCATGTGAAATTTCTAACAGAACATACATGTTAGTGTACAAAATAGAATTAGTTGCATATTTTAAATGGAAGTAACAAATATACAAACTTAAATTCATGATATATATTTATACTATTATACTACTTTCAGATACAATGACAGAAGTAGCAAACTATATTGATTGATAGAAAGGAAAGCAGTTACTAAATAACATGGGCTACACCTCTAGCTAAGAACCTGGATCATCAGAAATTATAAACTGTAAATGCACTGAATATTATTCTAAGGCATGCTACAGAAAGACAACTACATAAGGCTATGTTGTAATTCTTGTAAGAGAGCACATCCGCCCCCAAACATGGCAGAAATAGAAGGAAGGGAGATATTGCAGGATATAAGAGAGGCAGGCACTAGCTACCAGGAACCCACTACCAAAATTCTTAAAGAGATACCACCAAACCCATAACAGGGCAATTAGCAACTATCCCGACTTTAAAATGAGTAAAACCCAACTTGCCCCTAAAAGGTACAAAGATATACACATACCAGAATATTTAACAATTACATAAAGGGCCCGATGCACAGAACTAACTGAAGACAAAATCCTAAATGGTGTTATGGCGTAGTGCAGCTCGATCCTTTTCGAACGAAAAGGAGCGGACTTGCCGTTTCATGGTATTTGACCAGGTCTTTTGCGAGATATCAGGTAGGGACAAACTGTCAGCATCAATATTTGGGGTCCCTAGTGCTTTGTCCAACTTGATATGCCAAGGGGAGTCCTCTACAGTAAAGCTTATTGCGCAACATGCCGCTTTTACATTGCAGCGGGTGCTGCTTGCAGCAACGCCCGCCACAATGCAAAAGATGGCGGTCGCATCCTGATTGCCCCCGTGGGACCACCGCACCGCTGGCGGTCATTCCTGTTTTCCGTAACGGTGGCGGGCAGATCGTAATGGGGCCCTAGATCTCCAGTTGAGGGGAAGAAGTTAGGCAATGTAAAAGGGTCGACAGCAGTGGAGCTCAAACATAAGAAGAAAGCTCCTATCTCTATTAAAGTGACTCCATCATTGAACTCCTTCTTTAAAGCCATGATCTTATCGTCCACTCAAAATGCAGAAAAAGAGCTCACAAATGTAACTCAGGGAGATAAAAGGGGTGATACTCCTCCGAATATGAGACTTCCAACATTCTAATATACAGAGGGACATGGTCTATCAACCACCAGGCAGGATGACACTTTTTATGCAAACATAAATCAAACTACTCCCCTGATTATCGGTAACAGATTCAGTATTCTCGCATCCCTTCCAGCATAGAGAGTGAGAATGAGCCCAGCTCTACAACAGCCTGAGGCTATGCTTCCATCAAAAAATACCAGAATTATGACAGTGGAAACAGTCGAATGAGATCTGACTGACTGGTTGATGGCTCGATTCTCCTGGGCCTGAAAGCTGAAATGTAAAAGAGATTTCAGGTCTCTGAAGCCAATCAAATAGGAATATAAGCCTCTTGTCAAGCTTTAGATAAACAGTTAGATGAGGTAATCGAGCACACCAAAGCATTGGAAGATGAAGTTAATATGGCTAACCTAGATTTCAGAAAAATTCTACAGAGATCATACAGTTGACTAGACCGAATGAAATGTTAAGTGATGACATGGTAAGACTTGAGAGCCATTCAAGGAGAAACAACAACAGGATTCTGAATGCTCCAGAAGCAAAAGAGTAAGGGGATGTGAAAAGCTTCATCATTTCATCACTCAATGAAACTATCCTTAGGGTCAGCCTGATGTGAACCTTGAGGCAGAGCGCCCACAGAGATCCTTTTTGGAGGAATCCTAGCCACCAAAAGCCTAGCAAAATTCTGAAAAATCTTCTTTCCTTTGCTGCAAAGGAGCTCATCTTGGGATTAGCAGGGACATCTTAAGGATTTTGGGGGCCTGGTGCCAATTGGATTTTGAGGGCCCCTGTTCAGAACAGTTTTGAATTCATGATCCAATTTCAGCTCTTTCATAACCTCTTTGGTCAGGTCACTGACAGACACTCGTCCACATTCTAAAGTTGTTACATCTAATATTCATGGATAGTGAGGTGTTTTCAACAGCAGCAGCTCACTAATATCATTGCAGATAATCTCTGTGACACCTCCCATTTCTCATATATGAGGTCCTGTTTTGATCTAAAATAAACCTTATTTATGAATGTTGCATGAAAAATAAACACAACATTCCTCTGCAAAATGTCTGTAATAAACCTACACACATCACACGTTAATACGTAAATTAAAGAGAAACAGTATTTAAAGCAATCTGTTGAAGAAATATTCAAGGTCATCAGGGCAAGCCTTTGTAAAACAGAGCTGGCTATCAGGGAGCCCCCGCTGAAAGGCTGAAAGGCAAGAGACAACTTTGCCCATGCCTTAAAAAGTCTTTGGAGGTTAGCGCTAAAAAACTAGCTCTTACCCTGGCAATGGGTTCACCTTCACTATAAGGTCAGATGTCTGCAAGGCCATGGAATAGTATCAGTGGGAACTGGGGAGGAGAATGGAAGAACTTCAGAAATTGGGCACCAAAGTTCACCAACATTTCCTGGCTATGCTTCTCATAGTGTGGAACAATCAGGCATAACATACCGGTAAGTGGAGGATGTTGATGCCTAAATCAAGCCCATCAAAAGAGCTGATCAGTGAGAGCTATTCCTCATGCATATAGGCACAACTATCTGCTCTGCTGTGTTGGATTGCCTCCAGCTGCTTCTGGGACTGAGAGAGATCGGACACGCTCTCTACATCATTGAACCAAAAATTCTCCAATGGCTTGTTGGCTTGCCTCCTGTTTTCTGAAGTCTCAAAAACACAAAAGTCTTCTTGCAACTCTTCTGGTGCTGCTGGACTCTGATTTGATTCGATTCAATATAAATATATAAAGCTCAGCATATGCCTGTAGGGGTCTTGGTGCTGCCATCTGCCTCCAGGCTGAAAACTGCCTCCAGTCTAAAATTAGATGGGAAGAGTAAATAGCCAAGTTTTGAGATGTTTTTTTTTTAATTTGGCGATTTGTCTGACTTTTCAAATGCCACAGCATTTGATTCCAGAGAAGGGGGGTAGCATAGGAGAAGTTTCTCCTATCCCAAGAGGCTTTATGAATTCTTGAAACTAACAATTTTTTGGCTGGATGGAATAGTCTGTCATGAGACCCGGAAGTACTGACAAATGTCATCTATTAAATAAAAGATCAACAACGGACATTAGGCTGAAATTTTCAGACTGTTCGTCAAGGATAAAATGAGCCAGGGGGACACAAACTCCGCAGCAGTCCTGCAGCCTGGTGCCGAGATTTTTCGAGATGACAGATGGATGTCTCAGAACCTCTGGTTTGTCCTGGATTGCAAAGACAAAGAGCCTGAAATTGTATTTGCTGGTGATTCCATGGTGCAAGTGCTTCAGCAGTATGAGCTATGGAGGGAGCTCTCCTCTCCCCTTCATGCCCTGGGCTTCGGCATCGGGGGAGATAGGACAGAGCATTTGCTTTGGAGGCTGTAAAATGGGGAACTTGAGAACATCAAGCCTAAGGTTATTGTTGTCTGGATCAGGACAAACCATATTGAGAACACAGCGAAGGAAGTGGTTGGTGGCATTGAAACCATTGTGAAGCTCATTAACCGGTTACAGCCGCAAGCTAAGATTATTGTTATGGGTCTGCAGCCACGAGGTGAGAAGCCCAACCAACTGCTGCAAAAGAATGCAAAGGTGAAAATGAAACACAGAGTGGCTCTTCCTAAACTCCCCAGGGTGCAGTTATGGATGTGGATGTAGGCTTTGTGCACTCAGACGGAACTATCTCATGCCATGATTTGTTCGTCTTCCTGCACTTGACGTCCACGGCTACACTAAAGCCTGTAAACCTCTCCATGAACTGATCATGCAGCTAGTGGAGGAAACACCCGAAGAAAAACCGACCACTCTGGCTTGACATGCTTCTCCTATTTAATCATTCTTTATTTCATTATTGATAAGTTTCATTCCGAGAAACCGTACCAAGGACTGTTTCTTTCCCAAATTTATGCCGGCTGCATGGATAACGGTACAAAAGGGGGTGGTGATGGACGAAGCATCTGAACCAATGAAACACTCACACCCAGTCAACAGATCTGGGTTTAATCCATCACCATTATTTAGCCCACTCTGCCACCCCAGTTCAGACATGGCCATATGCAAATCAGTCTGACCTTGTGCCTCATGGGAACAGTCCAGCCCGGACTGCCAAGCCATGCCTTCCCTGGACCGGACACAAGCTTCCTAGGACCGGTTTCTGGCATTTCAGCCGTCTTCAGCCAGGCTTGCTTGAATCGAGTGGCAAAGTGAGCAAGGGACTCACGTCTGAGCATGCCCTGCCAACTTATGGCAAACAAAGCGGTACAAAAGGGGGTGGTGATGGACGGAGCATCTAAACCAATCAAACACTCACACCCAGTCAACAGATCTGGGTTTAATCCATCACCATTCCGTAGCCCACTCTGCCACCCCAGTTCAGACATGGCCACATGCAAATCATTCTGACCCTGTGCCTCATGGGAACAGTCCAGCCCGGACTGCCAAGCCATGCCTTCCCTGGACCGGACACAAGTTTCCTAGGACCGGTTTCTGGCATTTCAGCCGTCTTCAGCCAGGCTTGCTTGAATCGAGTGGCAAAGTGAGCAAGGGACTCACGTCTGAGCATGCCCTGCCAACTTATGGCAAACAAAGCGGTACAAAAGGGGGTGGTGATGGACGGAGCATCTAAACCAATCAAACACTCACACCCAGTCAACAGATCTGGGTTTAATCCATCACCATTCCGTAGCCCACTCTGCCACCCCAGTTCAGACATGGCCACATGCAAATCATTCTGACCCTGTGCCTCATGGGAACAGTCCAGCCCGAACCGCAAAGCCATGCCTTCCCTGGACCGGAACCAAGCTTCCTAGGACCGGTTTCTGGCATTTCAGCTGTCTTCAGCCAGGCTTGCTTGAATCCAGTGGCAAAGTGAGCAAGAGACTCACGTCTGAGCATACCCTGCCAACTTATGGCAAGCAAAGCGGTACAAAAGGGGGTGGTGATGGACGGAGCATCTGAACCAATCAAACACTCACACCCAGTCAACAGATATGGGTTTAATCCATCACTGTTCTTTAGCCCACTCTGCCACCCCAGTTCAGACATGGCCATATGCAAATCAGTCTGACCCTGTGCCTCATGGGAACAGTCCAGCCCGAACTGCCAAGCAATGCCTTCCCTGGACCGGAAACAAGCTTCCTAGGATCAGTTTCTGGCATTTCAGACGTCTTCAGCCAGGCTTTCTTGAATCCAGTGGCAAAGTGAGCAAGGGACTCACGTCTGAGCATACCCTGTCAACTTATGGTGAACAAAGCGGTACAAAAGGGGGTGGTGATGGACGGAGCATCTGAACCAATCAAACACTCACACCCAGTCAACAGATCTGGGTTTAATCCATCACCGTTCTTTAGCCCACTCTGCCACCCCAGTTCAGACATGGCCATATGCAAATCAGTCTGACCCTGTGCCTCATGGGAACAGTCCAGCCGAACTGCCAAGCCATGCCTTCCCTGGACCGGAAACAAGCTTCCTAGGACCGGTTTCTGGCATTTCAGCCGTCTTCAACCACCCCCTTTTGTACGGCTGTATGGATAAAGCAGTCAAGGTAGGGCAAGGGATGGGCTAAGAAATTACATGAGCATGCTTGGTGAGTGGTAAAAAAAAGGCACAGAGCGGCACTGTTTTCTCCTGGTTGTTTACATTTAGGAGGCATGTTGTTCTGTGGTGATATAGGGCCAGATGTAGGTAATCCCTGATAACCGATTCTTAACTGCTTCAGCGCTACCGCGTTTACCTGCTGTGCGCTGAAAAAGTAATAAATGGCTTGTTTGTGACAAAGCCAGCTCGTCATGAGCGCAGGGCAGGTAACGCCCATGACGAGCTGGCTTTGTCATTAGCGTCGAAGTGGTTAAAGACCGAATCATACCGATTCGGAATTTAAGAACTGGCAATCGGGATGTAGGTATATTTACCGAATTAATTACCAAATCGCTATGATTCGGTAATTAATGAATCGGTATTTACCGAGTCTGTAACTGCCATTGTTTCCTATGGGCCTTGAGGCCCATAGGAATCAATGTCAATTACCGAATCGGTAAATACTGATTTGGTAATTGGGGGAAATATTGAAGGGTGGCAGGGTGTCACTTTGACACCCTGTTGCACCCCTCAATTGTGCATGGGTGCACATGTTGCTGACATACATGCCCTTAGGGCATGTATGTCTGTAACATGGCACTATTTAAAAAGCAAAAAAAATGCTTTTTAAATGGTTCTCTTATTTTACCACCAACTACTAGTTGGTGGTAAATTAAGAATTCTTAAACCCTTGTAGCACTGAAAACAGTGCTACCTACATCTGAAATTGCAGAATCGGTAATTTTACCAATTCGGTATTTTACCGAATCAGTATAATTACAGAATCGGTAAAATTACCAATTCTGTAATTTTACATGCCCCTACATACCAATGTCCAAATACCGGTCGGAAACGGCCGAAAATCGGTATTTTCGGCCGTTTCCGACCGGTGTTTGGACACCTACATCTGGCCCAAAATGCAGTAATGGAAACCTTCAGATTGGTTAAGCAGGGACTCCCTTGGAGAAAGAATTACATCTTAACATCTACTGTACTTGGTGCCATAAAGATGTGCTGTTTGAAGCCTGAGCATTTCTTAGTAGTGAGGCTGTTAAAATATTGGATATAAGGGCCATACACCACTCTTAAACTATCAGTACTATTGTTCAGGAGTTTAGCTAGTCTGCCTTTGTGCTGAAAATTGGCTTCTGAGTTTTAAATGTCTCCAGTCACCCTATCTTGCTCCCACTGACTTTGAATTTTGCTTTATTTGTCATGTGAAACTGAAGTGCTGCAGCATCCTTCAGCTGCCTCATACCCACCTCACTTTGCAACCATTTGATTGGGGGACTGCTAGCGAAATATTAGGTTTGTCTGCTCCTTTCTCGCGTCCCTCATCAGATCTGGGGGTGGGACAGTTCTTGATGTTAAAATCACTCTCATTCCACATGTGCATATTCTTTCTCATTGCTGTGCATCTGGTCTAGCTCTCGTTGCTTAAGCTCCATGGTTCTGTAAATAGTCATTTACCTTGTAAATTCACCCGCCTCTTCCAATATTTTCATAGCATGTTTGATTCTGGTGTAGTATAACGTTGCGTCCAAAATTCCCTGCTAAATCGTTATCCATCTTCTCCTTTCTCTGGGGTTAATCACTGCCTCTTCTAAAGGAAATCTTTAAGCGGAAGAGCAGATACCCTATAAACCTTCAGCATGGTTTCCCACTATAGACAACAGTGTAGCTGGCATACATTCTGTCCTCAAAAGAAATAGGTTGGCAGATGTGCTATCAGCATCGTATGTGGCAAGCTGTCCTCACTTTTCCCCTTCCATGACCTTATCAAAGAAAGTGTATCCTTGTTCATTGAACTTTAACAGCTAATGCCACCAGTGACACACTATTTCTATCTGGAATCTTGCACTCCCTCTGCTGTGCTGTAAGTCCCAAGGGTGGCCAGTTCAAAAAAGTGACTTCTTCATAGCAAGACTTCTCAGTTGTATATAGTGTGTAGTTTGTAGCTTGCCGAGTAAATAGACCCAGCCTTCTCGAATGGTTGACTGGCTGCTCCAGTAGATGCTGCTTCTGTTGTGTGCTGTTGAGGTAGTTGTGCTTTGTGTATATGGTGTTTCTTGAGAGCATTGTGTGACTGCAGTAGATCCTGGGGACCATGACTTTCACTTGATGTTGTGCTCAGTGTCTTATTCCCAATGTTTTGTCTTTCACCCTGTGTGCATTATTTTTAATTTTGTCGCCTTTTCCATTCCACTCCTTGAAGGAAAGATTTTTTTTTCCCACAAAAAAAAAGAATTTGGGCTGTGGCTGATCGAAGGCATTTTTTAGGGATGTGCCATGAGATTTTGTTCTTAAGAAAAATAGGGCTAGTGTGATTGAGAGTTGTATGTACTGTGCAGAGTGCTTTGAAAGCATCTCTTTTTTTAAGGGGGAGACAGTGTAAGTCTTCCATAGCTTTCGAAACTGGTTTGAATTTTTTTCTGATGTTCCATTATGCCGTGTCTGAAGTTTTTTTAAATGCCTTGTTGTGTACCAGCGTATAGGGCATTGCAATAGTCCATCCGTGAAAGAACGAGAGAAGTAGTGAGTGTTTTCTGCAGATCAAGGGGTAAGAATGGAAGAATTTTCTTCAAAGTTTTTAAAATTAAGAAACATGAAGACGTAAGTTGACTCGTCTAATTTTGTGAGGTTGGAATGAAACATTATTCCCAAGTTCCTTACTTTTTATACTGGGGTAGAAAGAGAACCAAGGGACTGTGCACACTAATAATTATTCCAAAAGGAAGTGTCACGTCCAAAAAGGAACACGTCTGTCTTTTCAGCATTGAATTTTAGACAGTGGCAGATCATTCAGTTGACAATCGCAACCATACAATTCTTAAAACGTGTGGCAACCTCATCTATATTTTTAGTTATAGATACTGTGATTTGGGTATCGTCAGTATAGGAGGCAGCAGAAAATCCAAACATCCTTCCCAGTTTCAAAAGAGGAGCCATGCATATATTAAATTGCATGGGACTTAATGAAGATCCTTGCGGGATGCAGTGTAAATAGAAAGGCTTAAAGGTGCCATCTCCCATAGTAACTGAGTGCTCCCTTTCATCAAGAACAGAGCATTGCAGACTGAGGGATGTGCTTTGAATACCTATATCGGCCAACCAGTGCTTTAGAACCGAGTGACTAACCATATCAAAGGCTGCAGATTTATACAGTAAGACCCCCACTGCCTAGCCACCCTTATTTATGATGTCCCTAATCTCCTTAGTAACTAGTACTAGCTCTGTTTCTCTGCTATGAGCTCTGCAATATGTGAGGGCTACCAATGCCTGAAGTGCCTCCTCCAGTCCTGGTCCTCAGATGTTGATTCTATAGCTGTTTTCTTCAAAAATTGACATAGTAGCCCCTGTGTGCTCATCGCAACCAATGCAGTGTCCTCCAGTGCGGTGGAGATTCATTGACAATGCGGGTCCGGACTGCGAGGTTGGATGACAAAGCTAGTAATCTTTTGATGGCTGGTGACTTCTTAGCACTGTTTCTTGCATTTAATCCTATAAAAAATCATATCTCAAGTTCTACTTGTTTACTTTTTGTCTTTTTGGTCTTGTTCTACTCAGATAAATATTTTCTATTGAGCTAAACTGGTGTGGACACTAACACTGTGTTACTGTATTTTAAGTGTTGCATAGATACTTTCCCTTTGCCTCTTAAGTTAAGCCTGAGTGCTCTGAGCCAAGCTACCAGAGGGTGAGTTTAACTTGGGTTGTGCATCTGGCTTACCCTGTCTGGGATTGTGGCTCCTTCTTGGACAGGGTGTATACTCTGCCAAACAAAAACCTCAATTTCTAACACCTGCAAATAGTGGGATGTTTCTCTAGGGGGTGGCTAGTGGGTGGAGCATTTGGAGGGGAAAATAAGGAAAAAAAGAAAAAATAGTCCTCATATTCACTCCTTTGTATCCACACTCAGTCAGGATTTTCCTAAGAGTCCTAAGAGAATTCCCTCAATAAGGTCCAGAGCTAAGTGGGGATGGATAAAATAATCAAGTTTTTAACATGGAATGGCATTAGGTCTAAAGGGAGGCAGAGATGTGTTCTTCATTATTTGGAGGAAAGTGGGGCTCACATTTCATTTTTGCAAGAGACACACCTGACATCAATTGAAAGTAGAGCTTTATTCTCAAATCAGAAGTGGATTGACCTGTGTGCCTTTTCAGACCAGGCAGAATACGTCAGGGGGATTGCCATTATTTTAATAATTCAATAGACTTTAAGACTGACTACTCCGGAAGGTGCGCTAAAGGAAGAATTAAATACCATAATTATAGCTTTGCTTGCGCTGGTTTTTACAGTCCCAAACCTGATGATCTTACTTTCATCTCAACCCTAGAATGGAAATTATTGTAATCCTCATGCCTGATGATTGTAGGGGGTATGTAATACATTGATGGACACTAACTTGGATAGATTCATCAAGAAAGATATCATTAATATGCCCATCATTTATCAAAGTTCCAAGGAGCATCCATCCTCCTCTTGACTCTTCCCAACTGGCAATGTCTTGATGCCATATCTTTGCTCTGGTAATGATAATTTTCAACTCCTATTTCACAGTTGTTGACCTTTAGAAGCAGACTGCCATTAAATAGAAAGTAATCTTTTATTGTATTATGTCATCTTGGTATAATAAATAAATGCATCCACTGTCTGAAGTGTGCAGGGGTCTCCAAGGTTCAATGCAGTGCTTAAATTGTAAAAAATAATAAGTGCCAGGGCGCTCGTCAGGATGCCACTGCAGCGTGTATCACAAAATTGCTCTGCTAAGCTGCCAAAGATGGAAACAATACAACTACTAAACATCACATTCCTACAAATGTGACAAATTCAGACGTTTTCAGGCACTGAAAGCTATAAGAATAGCTTGGGCAGCAAGTAATAGTAATTTTTTATGCATATTGAGTTCATAATTAACTCTTGTTGTGGTGATCTCTAAACTATCCATTGGAGGGCACTTTATAGCAGACTGTCACAAGCTCTGGTATTGACAATTAGGTGTTGGTGCCAAGCACCAGAAACCACTGGTTCAAATTAAGCACTGGTTCAATGAGGGAATAGTCCCCCATTTAAGGCCTCATTATTATACCAGTTGGACGAGCTTCCCACTGGCATCATGTCGGAAACGGGACCGCCCGACAAGGAGTTGGCAGTCCCGCTTCCCAAATTGCAATGCAACCGCCTTCACGGTGGTTGGAAAGTGTATTTTCCCTATTGCTGTTTGTGCTTCGGACCGCAGCACAAGCTGCAATAGGAAAAATACTCTTTTTAAGCATCCATGCACCGTGTGGCAAGCACCATGTGCTTGGATGTTTTAAAGGAAAACGTGATGCATTTTTTTTTAATGAAATGTTTTTGTTTCATTTCATGAGTGCAGGCAGGGTTCCCAACGACCACTGTCTGCCCTTAAAAAATAATTTTGCATGCATTTGCAAAGGGGAAAAGGTCCCCTGGGACCTCTTTCTATTGGCAAAAGCATTACCACCTATTTGAAGTAGGTGGTAATTCTGAGTGTTTGGGACCGCAATTGCAGTCGCAAAAAATTAGTACATGGGTTTGAGACTCGCGATTTGGAAGGGAACACCCCTTCCAAATAGCGATTCTCTAAACACTTTTTTGCAAGTTGCAATTTATTTGTGACTCACAAACTTGTGTTGGTACATGGCCATGACGATATTAGCATTTGCGCATGCTAAAATTGTTGTACAGCTAGCCCCATTGTATCTTTTTTTAGTGAAAGTGGTTAGTGCCAACTGTGAGCCCATTTGTGGTGGAAGTCCAAGCAATAAAGAATGCCTTTAAATTGTGCACTTATCTTTTCACATTTGCTGCAAAGACAGAGGTAAAAAGTCAGGATATGTCTCTTGACAAATTGCAGCTGGTGTTTACAGTCTCATATCAATTTGCAGTCAGAGAAAAGAATGTAAAGTGAATTATGTGACAATCTTGCTGGGGTGCAGAATGTAAATAGAAAGGCTGTAAATGTCATTGTTTGCACACATAACACAATATAAATACCTGTAAATTAACTACCTCATTCAATAATTAGAAAAGCAAAAAATGAAGCACTTTTTTGTAATCCTGATGTGTGATCGTATTGAATATTTTAATAAAATCAAAATAAATCTAGACCATTTTACACACATTATAATTTATGTGCAACATAGTTGTATCCGTACAATTGTATACCTGTCAAATTTAGTGGCCATTTCAATAGAACATATGCTATCTTTAAATTACAGTGCGCTGCCACTTGATGATTTCGTTACATTGAATAATGTTCAACGTAAACATAACGTAATGTGGTCAATAATGTAGATTAAACATAGGCGGTCAGGAAAGTTTGTTAATCTAAAACGTGGGTTGTGGATCTAAAGATTTTGGAAACAGTGTTCCTGGTTGTTTTTATTGTACTCTTATAGGAGTTTATCAAGATTATATGAAAGAAGATATCTGGAGACTTACGATCCGTAGAGATGTAGCTACTGAGTTGGTACTTATTCTCATATTTAAATCGTTAATAGAGCTTTTGTTAGCTACCACTCGTTCAGTCTTTATAAGAACGTGCCTTACTCTGGGTATCCTAGGTCTGCTCCAGTCTAATGGTATGTTTTTGTTGTACAGTTTGATGAATTGCCCTTTAACCTTAAAATTCAGAGTGTGTCCTAATTTTAAGTCAAAGTTAAAATCTTTGTACATGTGTTAAGGCTTTGAAAGACAACACCGACTTGTCTCATTCTCGTGGGTTGCTGCAAACATTCTAAAAAATGTTTGAGTTCCTGTCGATCATAGAATTATCTTAGCCTGCCCTATCCTGCATCCAGTATAATCCCCGGGTCCAGCAGTTTATACCATACTTACTTTCAATGGAGGAGTGGAGTATGTTCTTCTTGTGCGAAAACTCATCTGCAAATTGAATTTTGTTTCCCTTGTAGGTATATGAGACATGCTTTTAAGCAGTTCGGAGAAATATCCACGCTTGCAGATGACACAGAAGGCACAGTATGATCACTGTAGGTTTTGAGGGGAGAAGCTCATGTTGGTAAAATTTGAATTTTGCACCTGCTGAAGACCTCTCATTAGTCGGACACTTTTTGCACCTTCATCCGGTCAAGGTTTCTACATTCGGACCTAGTCTTTTTTTATGGAGATGAAATCTTCCAGTGGGGCAAGCCTGAAGTTGAAACTAATGAAGACCTCTCAAAATATAAAATCATGGCTGCAAAGGTCCTACTAAAGCTCCAGAGGTCTTGGGAGTTCAAAGGTTTTGGGCTTTCTGTAGCACTACTTCATGGTATTTTATACAGCTGTTAGGACCTTAGTTCAGCATATAGGGACCAGGACTCACTCCAGCAGAGATGACCTGCAGTGTGCAATCTAGAAGACAGTTTCTACTGGTCAGGTGGGCAGTCCAGGCAAAAGTCCTCTTGCAGCCTGTTGTGTCCCTTTCACTAACCAGGAGGCCAAGCAACTGAGCCTTGGAGTCTACTCCTCAGCCATGGGTAACAGTGGGAGAAGAGCCAGCTCCTCAAAATCTCCACACAGGTCCAGTCCTGCTCTGCTCTTCCACATATCCAGAAAATATTCTGATGACTGTGGGTGAGGTACCACTCTCATAGTATTCACTAGTCTTGGGTGGGTGGAATTTATGAGCACTTCCTGACCAATGAGAAAAAGATTCCTGTGAGCAACCCTTCCCACTGTGCAGCACATCCTGTTTGACTTTCTACAAACTATCCACACAGAGAACTATTCTAATTAAACTCCTCTGAGGGAGCTCCCTTCTAACCTTAAAGGCTTCTGTGCCAATGCCATTGGTATTGTTAGTACTGGGGGTCTCTAGTTGGCAGAGGTAGGTACTACAGTCCAAATAGGGGCCCTTGCTTCTAGTCAGGGTAAGGAGGAAACCCTCTGAGATAACCCCTGCTCACCCCCTTGGTAGCTTGGCACGAGCAGTCAAGGCTTATCAAAGGCAATGTGTAAAGTATTTGTACCAAAACTCACAGTAACACAGTAAAAACACCACAAACTGACTTCACAACAGTTTAGAAAAATAAAGGTATTTAATCTAAACTACACAAGACCAAAACTACAAAAATCCAACATACACAGTTCAAGAATATGGTTGCAAAAGAGTTCCTAATGTTAGCATTGAAATAATCCACAGTTGCCTGAAAAGTTCACAGTTGCGTCGTGTTTAGCCACAGTACCTTTTGTTAGCAATAAAAAGTTCCAAGCACGGAAGCTGTAGCAGTGGAAAACAAGCGATGCGTTGCTCCTGAGACCCTGGGGAGGGGTTAGCGACAGCTCTGCTGCAGCAGCGGACATAATATGACAAATCCGGTCTGTATGGGGAGGAATGCGATGACTTGTATGGATTCCGGTGCGTAGGTTCCGAAGGACGTTTTCTCCCGCAAAGGCGCAATGCGATGATTCTCGGGGGCTGCAACGATCTCCGGGTGGCGATGCGCGGTCCAGCGGCGATCTTACTCTTGAGCTCCTCAATGCGATGGCTCTGAGATGATTCTTGCAGCGACGTGATGCGGTGATCTCATCCAGCTGCGACAGGCTCTGCGACGATGTTTCCAGCAGCGAAAATCTTCCGGCTAATGAAGGGTGCGACGTCTTCAGGCAGCGGTGACAGGCGCTGCGATGATCTCGGTCTTCGTAGCGGCAGGAATTTTCTCGCTCTGCCGGGTTTGCGACAAAACTTGCAGAAAGTTCTTTAAAAGCGTGATTTCCAGCTCCCCAACACATTTACAACTTCCAGAGGCACCACAACTGGCCCAAGCACTCTAGAAAGGACATAACTCTCTCAGCAGAGTTCAGGGAAGCTGGGGGTGAAGTCCTTTTGTTCCTGGGACTTCAAAACAGAGAGCCAGCTCTTCTCAGGCCCTTGAAGATTCCTTAAAGCAAGGGTATACAGCACAAAGCAAAGTCCTTCCCCTCTCCTTGGCAGCAAAGCAACTGCAGGTCAGTCCAGCATCACACAGCAGGACAGTCTTCCTTCTTCAGTCTTCCAGCTTTTTCCTTGGCAGAGGTTTCTTCTTGGTTCCAGGATGATCTAATTTTCTGTAGTCAGGGGGCCTGTACTTATACCCCTAAAAGTTTCTGTTCCTTTTGTGCAGGAGGGCTCTGAGCCTGGTCTAAACCAGTTCTGGGTGTTCCTTGAGCACTTTGTTTTCCTAGCTTCTCCTTTCCTTTCAGAGTGAGGGCAGGGTTGTCAGCCGCCCAACAGGAGGTGGAGCCAGCATTGTGGAAGGCAGGCACAGCCCTATTCAGGCCCAGGAGCTATCCCCTCCCACCACTCAAGATGCAGATGCAGTCATTCAGTCTAGGGCTGACCCAGCCAGCCTCCTGGGGGCTCCCCAGCCCCTGTCACACTCAAACCAGATACTCAATTCACAAACAGGCCAAAGCACACAGAAAGGTCAGACAAGAGAACAGCTACTTTCTAAAGAGTGTCGTTCTCAAACACAGGATTTAAAAACAACCTTTCCTAAAAGATGTGTCATTAAATTCTGAGTTCAGGGATACCAGACTTTTGTGTCCTATCTTGCTCTATGGGAAGATATGTTGGTAGCCACTGTAGCTAGCATCCCCCATGATAGCCTATGGGGCAAGATAGCCTTACAATAGTGAAAAACGAAAATGACTGTAATTCACTACCAGAGCATGTCACTTGCACAAGTACATGTTCTACCTTTCACATACACTGCACCATGCCCAAGGGGGTACCTTGGGCCTTCCATAGGGGTGACCAATATGCACAGAAATTGAAGGGTTAGGCCTGGTCAGTAGGGACACTGGTCAGGAGGACATGGCAGTTCACAAACTGCACACAGGCACTGTGGTGGCAGGCCTGAGACACCATTTTAGGGCTACTCATGAGGGTGGCACATTCAGTGCTGCAGACCCACTAGTAGCATTTGAATCACGAGCCCTGGCACACACAGTGCACTTTAATCGGGACTTCTTGGTGATACAGATAAGCCAATCATGTATATCCAATCACAATAACAATTTACACAGGGAGCACTTGCACTCTGACACTGATCAGCAGTGGCAGAGTGCCCAAAACATCTAAACCAGCAAAAACGAAATCCAGCACAGCATCAAAAATACAGGAGGTAGAGGCAAAAAGATAGGGGGAAATCACGCCAAGGATGCCAGGTCTAACACGTGTCCCCTCCAGCTGAAAGTGGGGAGAACTACCCACCCTCTTGGGAGTTCTCTTCACTAAGGCGGAAAAACCTGGACAGACCATCAACATTGGCGTGTTCTGTACCAGGGCGGTGCTCCACCGTAAAGTCCATTCCCTGAAGGGAGATGGACCACCTCAAAAGTTTAGGTTCTCACCCCTCATCTGCATTAACCATCTGAGGGGCCGGTGGTCTGTCTGAACATGGAAGTGAGTTCCAAACAGGTAAGGCCTCAGCTTCTTCAGAGCCCAGACCACAGCAAAAGCTTCCCTTTCAATTGCACTCCATCTCTGTTCCCTGGGGAGTAGCCTCCTACTAATGAAATCTACAGGCTGGTCTTAGCCCTTGTCATTGATCTGTGAGAGTGCTGCTCCCACACCATGCTCTGAAGCGTCTGTCTGCACTATGAACTCACTGGAGAAGTTGGGTGCCTTGAGCACCGGTGCTGTGCACATGGCAGTCTTCAGGGTATCAAAAGCAGTCTGGCAGGCTTCGGTCCAACTCACTTTCTTGGGCTGCCTCTTGGAAGTCAGCTCTGTCAAGGGGGCAATGATGGTGCCATATCCCTTGACAAACCGTCGGTAATACCCGGTGAGTCCTAAGAAGGCTCTCACCTCTGTCTGGGTCTTGGGGGGCTCCCAAGCCAGAATGGTATCACTCTTTGCTTGTAGGGGCGCCACCTGGCCACTCCCTACCTGGTGTTCCAAGTACACCACAGATCCCTGCCCTTTCTGGCACTTGCTGGCCTTAATATTGAGGCCTGCCCTTTGCAGAGCCTTCAACACTTCACAGAGGTGTTGCAAATGTTACTCACACGTGGAGCTGAACACAGCAATGTCATCCAGGTTCGCGGCACTGAATTCCTCCAGCCCGATCAGTACCTGGTTAACCAGTCTCTGGAATGTGGCAGGGGCATTCTTTAACCCAAAGGGCATGACTCGGAACTGGAAGTGCCCCTCTGGCGTTGGGAATGCAGACCTCTCTTTGGCCCCATCAGTTAAGGCAATCTGCCAGTACCCAGAAGTTAAATCAAACGTACTGAGGTACCGTGAAGCTCCCAACTGATCCACGAGCTCATCAGCTCTGGGGATGGGGTGTGCGTCAGTCTTGGTGACCGCATTGAGCCCATGGTGGTCCACACAAAACCGGAGTTCTGGAGTGGCACCGGGCATAGCAGCTTTTGGGACTAAGACCACAGGGCTAGCCCAGGGGCTGCTGGAGGGCTCAATACCCCAAGCGCCAACATCTTGGAAACTTCTTCCTTGATGCTGGCCCTGACCTTGTCACCTACCTTGTAAAATTTCTGTTTCACAGGCAGATTATCTCCAGTGTCCACATCATGGATGCACCAATTGGTGACACCTGGGGTCAGGGAGAACAGGGAGGCATACTGACCCAACACCTGGCAACAGTCCCTCTGCTGTTCTGTTGTCAGGGTGGGTGAGAGGACTACACCATCCACTGACCCGTCTTGCTCCTTGGCTGCCAGGAGGTCAGGGAGAGGATCACTATCCTCTTCCCCTCCAGCATCTGTAGCCATGAGCATTGTCACTTCAGACCTCTCAAAGTGGGGTTTGAGGCGGTTCACATACAAGACTCTCGGGAGCTGCCTGGGAGTCTTCAAGTTAACCAGGTAGGTTACTTCACTCTTGTGCTCCACCGCCTCATATGACCCAGTCTACTTGTCTTGGAGCGCACAAGGCTCCACTGGTGCCATCACCCACACTTTCTGCCCAGGTTGAAATTCGACCAGAGTGGTATTCTGGTCGTACCATCTTTTCATTTCGTCCTGGCTAGCTTCCAGGTTATCCTGAGCGAGCTTCCTGAAGCGTTGGGTCTGATTGCATGATGGCCAGCACATAGCTGAACACATCTGGGGGGTTTTCCCAAGGGATTTCTCCCATCCCTCCTTCACCAGTGTGAGAGGTCCTCTAATAGGTTGGCCATATAGGAGTTCAAAGGGACTGAACCCTAAGGACTTCTGAGGCACTTCCCTGTAGGCAAATAACAGGCATGGTAGGAAGACGTCCCACTTCCGTCTCATGGGCTCCGCTAGGCCCATAATCATACCTTTCAGGGTGCGGTTGAACCTTTCAACCAACCCATTTCCTTGAGGGTGGTAAGTAGTGGTAAACTTATAGGTTACCCCACACTCCTCCCACAGAGACTTCATGTACCTAGAGATGAAGTTGGTACTCTGGTCGAGACCATCTCTCTGGGCAACCCCACATGGGAAAAGATCCCCATCAATGCATGGCCCACCACGGGTGCTGTGATTGTCCTGAGAGGGACTGCTTCCGGGTACCAGGTGGCATGGTCCACCAAGACCAGGATGAACCTGTTGCCTAAGGCTGTCTTGGGGTCCAGGGGCCCTACAATGTTGATGCCCACCCACTCGAAAGGGGTGCTCACCACAGGAAAGGGTTGGAGGGGTGCCTTGCACTTCACTCCAGTCTTGTCACTGGCCTGACATGTTTGGCAAGATCTACCAAAGTTACCGACGTGCTTCTTCATCTGGGGCCAGTAGAAGTGGGCGACAAGCCTCGGGTAGGTCTTGTCTTGCCCCAGACGTCCTGCGAGAGGCACGTCATGAGCCAGACCCATTAGGAAGTTCCTGAAGTGCGCGGGTACCACCAGCACACGGGCTGCACCGGGCTCAGCAAACTTAGGCTCACTATACAACAACTCATCTTCCCAGTAGATATAGTGATCTCTGGCTGCTCCACCTGCTGCCTGGTCTGCAGCCTGTTGCCGCATACCAACGAGAGAAGGGCACTCTTTCTGCTCCTTGCAGAATTCCTCCCTGGAGGGCCCACCTTCTTGCTGCCAATGGGTCAGCTCAGGTATGTCGCCCAGTTCGGCCACCTGTTCCCCTTTAGGGTCCAAGGCATCCCTCTCAGGTTCTGCTCCTTCCTGGACCGTGAGAACGGCTGGGGCTGGTTAACTGCGCCCCCTTCCTCTTCCTCTCCTGGCAGGTCTCTGGGCCACTGTTTCAGGCTCCAGTTCTGCTGAATCACCCCTACTGGCTGCCATAGCACGCGTGGTCACACAGATCCACGCAGGCAAACCCAACATCTCCAAATGAGTTCGGTGTTCCACATCCTTCCATAGAGAACTCTCCAGGTCATTACCTAGCAAACAGTCTACAGGCAAGGCATCACTGACAACAACTTCCAAAAGACCAGAGACTCCCCCCATTCAAAGGGAACACGCGCTACTTTGCATAGGGGCACTGATCTGTCAGCTGCAACTACGGGGCGGAGTACATTGGGAATGACCTGCTCTTCAGACGCCCACTGACACCTCACGGATGTCACACAGGCTCCTGTGTCTATCAGAGTCTCTATCTCCCTCCCATTGATGGTCACCTTCTTCCCGTATTTCTTAGTGTTAGGGGGCAGTAAGGTTTACTGGACCATCTCTTGGTCTCCTAGAGAGACAAGGGTCATAACTGCTAGTCCCTCCTCCCCACCAGAAATCAAACCCCCTCCCAAAGCTACACTTGCTAACCCTGGGTCTGGAGCACCAGTGGGTGCTGGAAGTTTCTTGGGACATTTAGGGGCAAAGTGGCCCACCTCATTGCAGTGATAGCAGGCAGGAGGGCCTCCGTGGTTCCTGTTGTCCCTGTTGTCCCGCCTGCCCCTAGGGGGCCATGGCTGTCTAGGTCTGGGGGTTGGGATTTCTTTCCCTGGGAACTATTTTGGGGCCCTTGAGAGAACTCCTTTTGATTACCCTTGTCCCCCCCCACTCTTCTGCAGGGGACCCTGCCCACCTTTGGCTGTGGTACCCACAATTCCTCTGTGGACCCTGGTACTGGTCCAGCGATACGCCTCCTTAGCAAGCTCCATGGGGTCTGTCAGCTTGCTGTCTAAAAGATGCTGGCGCAGCTCTGGGACACAAAGACTACTCAAGTGCTCCCAACTGATTAAATGCAACAACCCCTTAAAATCAGTTACTTTACTGCCCCTCATCCAACCTTCCAGTGCACGTGAGTACAAATTCACACATTCCATCCAAGTCTCAGACTTTCTCTCCTTGGAGTTTCTAAACTACACCCTACACTGCTCTGGAGTAAGTCCATACCTGAGACATAAGGCCTCCTTCATATTGGGATAGGTCTTGGCACCTGCCAACTCTAAGGGCTCTAGAGCTCTCCTTGCAGAAGCCTCAAAATGTTTCCACAGGCCCACCCCCCAATGCTGCTCAGGCACACCATTCATTCTGAATGCAATTTCATACGAAGTAAACCAGGCATAAATATCCTCACTCATATTATAATTCTGCACCAGATCCTTGGGAATATATACTTTACCCCTCTGCACTGGCTGTGCGCTGCCACCATTTGAACTGGAATCCACCTCCTTGGCTTTCATATCCAGTTCTCTCATGCTCAACACGTGAGCCAGAAGCAATTTCTTTTCCTCCAGGGCATGGGCATGTTTGCTCTCCTCCGCCGCCCTTTCTGCTTCCAATTGCTTCATTTTTATCCTCATTACTTCCAAGTCATATTCTCTCACTCTCTGATTTTCTTGTGACTCCTCTTGGGTGAAGCCCCTACTGGAATGGTTGCTGCCCGGCCTTGAGCCTGTTCTGCTCACAGGCAGATCTGTGGTTTGAAAACCATTCCCGGTACTTGCATCATTTCCATCTTGTGCCTCCTAATTGGCCTTCAAGATTCTCTGCAGCTCATCCTTCCTGTAGCCGCTCTTTATGGGGCACTCAAACTAATGTTAGAATTTCTTAAGCTGCTCAATTTTGTAGGAATACAAATCCTCAATGCAAAACTCTAATTCTGCTTCCACACTGGGTGCCTTCCCACTCACAGACATGATGCTTTGAAGAGTTACTTAAAAATAGAACCAACCAAAAAAAAACAGTAGTATGCGATGGCGTAGTGGTCAGCACTCACTAGTGATGTACACAAATTACTGTGGTCTAGTACAAATACAAGTTCAAATCCCACTGCTGACCAACAATGTTAGAACTGGGCGTCTCTAGTTGGCAGAGGTAGGTACCACTGTCCAAATAGGGATCCTTGCTTCTAGTCAGGGTAAGGAGGAAACCCTCTGAGATAACCCCTGCTCACCCCCTTGGTAGCTTGGCACGAGCAGTCAAGGCTTATCAAAGGCAATTGTGTGAAGCATTTGTACCAAAACTCACAGTAACACAGTGAAAACACCACAAACTGACTCCACAACAGTTTAGAAAAGTAAAGGTATTTAATGTAAACTACACAAGACCAAAATGACCAAAATACACAGTTCAAGAATATGGTTCCAAAAGAGTTCTTAATGTTAGCGTTGAAATAATCCACAGTTGCGTGAAATGTTCACAGTTGCGTCATGTTTAGCCACAGTACCTTTTGTTAGCGATAAAAAGTTCCAAGCACAGAAGCTGTAGCGGTGGAAAACAAGCAATGCGTTGCTCCTGAGACCCTGGGGAGGCGTGAGTGACAGCCCCCCTGCAGTAGCGGACGTGCTGTAACGAATCCGGTCTGTATGGGGAAGAAGGCGATCCCTTGTATGGATTCCGGTGCGTAGGTTCCGTAGGATGTTTTCTCCCGCAAAGGCACGATGCAATGATTCTCGGGGGCTGCGACGATCTCCGGGGTGACGATGCGCGGTCCAGCGGCGAACTTCCTCTCGCAGCTCCTCGATGCGATGGCTCTCAGATGATTCTCGCAGCGACGTGATGCGGTGATCTCACCCAGCGGCAACAGGCTCTGCGACGATGTTTGCAGCAGCGGAAATCTTCCCGCTAACGAAGGGTGCGACGTCTTCAGGCAGCGGCGACAGGTGCTGTGACGTTCTCGGTCTTCGTAGCGGTGGGAATTTTCTTGCTCTGCCCGGTTTGCGACAAAACTTGCAGAACACAGGTACAACTTCCAGAGGCACCACAACTGGCCCAAGCACTCTAGCAAGGACAGAACTCTCTCAGCAGAGTTCAGGGAATCTGGGGGTGAAGTCCTTTTATTCCTGGGACTTCAAAACAGGGAGCCAGCTCTTCTCAGGCCCTTGGAGATTCCTTCAAGCAAGGGGACACAGCACAAAGCAAAGTCCTTCTCCTCTCCTTGGCAGCAAAGCAACAGCAGGTCAGTACAGCAGGACAGTCTTCCATCTTCAGTCTTCCAGCTTTCTCCTTGAAAGAGGTTCCTTCTAGGTTCCAGAATGATCTAATTTTCTGTAGTCAGTGGTCCTGTACTTATACCCCTAAAAGTCTTTGTTCTCTTTGTGCAGGAGGGCTCTGAGCCCGGTCTGAACCAGTTCTGGGTGTTCCTTAAGCACTTTGTTTTCCTGGCTTCTCCTTCCCTTTCAGAGTGAGGGGCAGGGTCGTCAGCCGCCCAGCAGGAGGTGGAGCCAGCATTGTGGAAGACAGGCACAGCCCTATTCAAGCCCAGGTGCTATCCCCTCCCACCATTCAAGATGCAGATGCAGTCATTCAGCTTAGTGCTGACCCAGCCAGCCTCCTGGGGGCTCCCCAGCCCCTGTAACACTCAAACCAGGCAGTCAATTCACAAACAGGCCAAGGCACTCAGACAGGTCAGACAAGAGAACAGCTACTTTATAAAAAGTGCGTTCTCAAACACAGGATTTAAAAACAACCTTTCCTAAAAGATGTGTTATTAAATTCTGGGTTCAGGGGTACCAGACTTGTATGTCCTATCTTGCTCCTATGGGAAGATATGCTGGTAGCCACTGTATCCAGCATTCCCCATGATAGCCTATGGGGCAAGATAGCCTTACAATAGTGAAAAACGAAAATGGCTGTAATTCGCTACCAAAGCATGTCACCTGCACAAGTACATGCTCTACCTTTGACATACACTGCACCCTGCCCAAGGGGGTACCTTGGGCCTTCCATAGGGGTGACCAATGTGCACAGAAAGGGAAGGGTTAGGCCTGGTCGGTGGGGACACTGACCAGGAGGACATGGCAGTTCACAGACTGCAGACAGGCACTTCGGTGGCAGGCCTGAGACACCATTTTAGGGCTACTCATGTGAGTGGCACAATCAGTGCTGGAGGCCCACAAGTAGCATTTGAATCACCAAACCTGGCACACCCAGTGCACTTTACTAGGGACTTCTTGGTGATACAAATATGCCAATCATGTATAACCAATCACAATAACAATTTACACAGGGAGCACTTGCACTCTGACACTGATCAGCAGTGGCCGAGTGCCCAAAGCATCTAAAGCAGCAAAAACTAAATCCAGCACAGCATCAAAAATACAGGAGGTAGAGGCAAACAATATGGGGAAACCACACCAAGGATGCCAGGTCTAACAGGTATGTTCAGGGAAATAAACAGTCTTCTACTCCTCAATCCTCCTCAATCCTAGTGCCAGCTCTCGCTCTAACTGGACTGGTGCCAATCTGCCTACAGCTTGCTCAGGGAAAAAGGATTATTTTCCTCAAGTCTCCCTTTACACTCAACTAAGAATGTACTGGCCTCTACCACAGTCCTTTTTAAGGTATGGAAGTTCCTTAACACTTCCATGTTGACCATCCTGAGCTGAGAGGAGTCAAATAACTTACACCCAAGTATTTCTACCACAAAGCCTACACCACTTTTTCTGCTATGGCAGCTGTTCTCTCACCTCATTAAGGGGAAGCACTAACAGGACCCAACTGCTGACAGGCTAATGTGATCTAGTCAACTGGACTTTCAGAAAAAGAGTCAGTTACTTTTCATAAAGATTATTTAATGTACTGTAAAATTCCAATAAAAACAATTATAAAAAAAATAAAAAATCTGACTTCACCAGTGAACAGAAATATTATATTATCTAAATGTTATTTTTTTCTGAGGGGCAGCTGTATCACTGTACATGGAATGTGGATTCTCGCCTTTATTCACTGTAAGTACATGCCAATACTTCATTCTTGCATGTACCACTTTTAAATACTAGGACCCCTACCTTGTGGGCTGCAAGTTCTGCTTAGAATTGACATATTTAATAATATTTAAAAGTAGGATTATTCTGACAGGTTTGTCTGCAGGTTTAACAGCTGCACTATTCATGATACACAGGCAGACTTAGGCAATGTTTTCTTTGTCAGCCTAGTGATCATCAGAATTTGGAAAACAGTGCACAGGTTACATTTAACTTTCTATGCCATGTGTGTATTATATTATGCTGTATTCTATGGCCTTCCTAGAAAGGTAGATGTTTAAAATGAGAAATAGCCAACATTACCATGCTTTCCCATACACTGGTAATTGGACAGCAGTGCCCATGTGTACAGTGATAAAAAACAGCAATACCGGTCAACAAAAAATGGGTGATCATACGAAAATTGGGATTTTCTCACATCCTGCCTCATGCGACTAATTGCATTCAAATGTAACAGCCTAGTAATCGTTAGCCATTTTTTGTTTTTTGTTTGTGTACAATTAGAATGAAGAGTTCTTATCGGATTGACCCAGGCCTGTGCCACAGTGCTAGCCCTTAATGTAAATCATTATCTTGCCTCTACAACTATTCTTCTAATCAAAACCATGTGAATCTGTCTCCATTTTCCTGGCATAGGTATGACAGTATTAGACGTTTGTGTACACTGTAGTATAAAATGAGGAGGCGAGTGGCATGGTCAGCAAGATGGCTGATTAGAGGTGGTTCCCCGGTGTTGTAACAGCCATCAAATCATCTGAAAAATATCTAGAATCTGCACAGGCATTGACTCGTAGCATAAAGCTGTGACATACAATGAGTGTTTTGCATTATGTTGAGCTCTCTGCTGGAGGGAAATAGATGAGCGCAAGGAAATGGTTTATAGTTGAAGATTTAATACATATTGACCGATCAAGTTTTAATCCACATGGAGCACTATATATAATCTAAAGCACTTGTTTGTCAAATCCTTTTTAAATATCACTGCATTAATGGGTTAGGAGGCTTTAGAAAGAGAAAGGAGAGGAGAGGGCAAAACATGCCTAGAATCCTTAGCCCAGAGCCTAGTGAATGAATGCTGAACGTAAAAAGTGCATTAATATCAGCTACCCTTGAACCTCTGTGATGCTCAACAGACTGAGAACCAGTAGTCTCTGTTTGCAAGCAGTTCCGTGTACAGACATGAAGAAACGTTCCTACTGTCCCTCGTGAAAACAGATGGGAAAAGCTGCTAACCCCACTCACACTCTTCTTAAAATGTCATTTTTTTCTTTTCCCTGTATAGGATAAACTGCAGCACAGGGCTGGCAAACACCAACTTGTGTACCTGGTCAAAAATGTGGGTGTTGAGAGGTGATGGTGGCAAGAAATATCTAAAATAGAAAGATTTCCAGCAAAAGGAGCTCCTGGCAACACAATGTACCACTAGTATGCAAAAAGCATGTTCAGATATATTCATGACTGAATTAAGTGCATTAGTGACGAGGATACAAAGTATTTTCCGGAAGAAAGTACCTTTAATATTGAATGCATGAATAACTTTAAGAAACAAATACAGAATAATTAGCATAACTTAATCACAGGACAGTGAGAAGCTCAGAAATGAAGAAATGAAAAAACTAGTAGTACCATGAGACGCTGGAAGTCCAGAATCGGATGCCCCCAGGGATGGACTAGGGGAAGATAAAGGGCTGGCTTGTGGGGCACAAGAAACCCCAGTGCAAATGAGCACAGCACCTGCAGCCAACAACCACATGACTGACCCAAGGACAAGATGAGAATCTGATCTGGTGACACCCCACTTGCTGCCCCAGATGTTGTCTCACTCATTACTCCACAGTTCCACGGCAATGCATCGGAGCAGTTAGTTGGTCTCAAAGCCCTGCTATGTCCAGTTAGTCTGAGGAATACCACAGGGCGGAGGGCAACAGACATTCAGAGAAAACCCCCACTAGATTAAGGTTCCTCTTAGGGTAGTGAGAAAGTAAGCGAAAGCTCCAATGATATTTCCCACATCCAACCAGACGCCCTTTTGCCTCTGAGAAAACATCAAGACACTGGAGTCGGAGGTTTAGCCTAACTCCATTTCCCTGGTTCCCAGTTGCTCTTGTACCTATCAAACAACAGTTCTCAAGTATACGTGAAAATTCACAAATGCTTTGTCCTGAATTGTAAACTCGGTTTGAATGTTATGACCCTAGTTTGTCTGATGAGTAAAGTGAAAAATCTTTTACTGGAGAGGTGCTTGGCCATAACAGGCACCTCTCGATGCAGCGGCTTCTATTGCAGCCTAGGATGAGTTGCTGAAGGCTGTTACTGATGTATGTGTGATGAAAACAAACTGGACCAATATTAATAACTGCAAGCATAATTAAAGGTGAAACGACGGCTGAACATCTTCAACATTTAAAAACGTACATGACAGCTATTTTGGCTCGGCTAGTGCTACTTAAAAATCTGCTGGTGCTTCATTCGATCGGGGATTTTTGCCTAAAGATTAGCAGCAGCTGCAAAACATAGTGGTATTTTTGGACTTGTCTCTGAACTAATCCTTGTGTTGCTTTTCAACAAAGTAAAAGGTATTAGCGAAGTCCAAACTAAAGGCTTTACAAATGCAGGGGCCTATTATCAAGGACCGGTGTTAAAATTATCGCCGTTTTATTGGCAGGAAACTGCAGATAAAACGGCGATAATGGGCTTGATAATACGCCCTTGTTAATTCCCATAGAAACCCATGGGGCATATTATCAAGCCTAGGCGATAAAATTATCGTCGCTTTATCGGCAGGAAACTGCAGATAAAGTGGCGATAATGGGCTTGATAATATGCTCTATGGATTACCAATCGAATCTCATGTTAGATGTTCTTCTCATCTAACATGTGCTTCGATTGGAATTCCATAGAGCATATTATCAAGCCCATTATCGCCACTTTATCTGCAGTTTCCTGCCGATAAAGCGGCGATAATTTTATCACCCAAGCTTGATAATATGCCCCCATGTTCTGATGTTAACATGGGCTTCTATGGGAATTAACAAGGGCGTATTATCAAGCCCATTATCGCCCTTTTATTGGCAGTTTCCTGCCGATAAAACGGCGATAATTTTAACACCGGTCCTTGATTATATGCCCCGCAATTCTTAAAACAATAGTCAGAATGAGGGGCTCGGGGGGAATGGGAAGGGAGAAGGACCACCTTGGGGCAGGGGAAGGAAGATCAAGATGGAGCCAAGGGGGAGAAGGTGAGATTCTCCTCTTCCTGGTGGTTCCTCATGCTTCAGTTGTGAGACGTTGTGGCACTGCAGACAGGATACACAACACACTATTTTCGAACAAGGGTCCAAGGGAAAGTTTTATCACCCAAAACTAGATCCACGCCCCTACTAATAACATCAACAAACAAAAAGTATCTAGGGGTCAGGGAAGTAAGAAAAAAGACTCAACTCACAACATATCAATAACATAACCAAATGTTGGTTTCTAAGAAGTGGAAAACCCAAGTGATCCATTATGCATTACTAAATACACATGGGCAAACAAACGTGGGCAAAGTAACCCCAAGGGTAGGTGAAATTCTCCCATCAGTTGCCGATCTGTTCCGCCCTTTTTAACATCATCTGGGTTCTCCTTACCCAGGAGAGAATGTATCCACAGTCATATAGTATAATAGATGCTGTGAAGACCCAGTGGCTAGTGTTCCAACAAATGGGTAGTGCAGATATTAAATAGATGTAATTAGGCAACTGAAAAAGCAGTGCAATTAGTGTAAGTAGTGATAGAATAAAATTGGATAAAGCTGAGTAGAAGTCTAATTTTCAATATTTTCTCTCAGCTCCTCCAAATCTAAAACAATGTAAAAGGAAAAAAGAAGCAACGAAACAGATTTAACATAATGTCTGTTCAGCAATGAGGGTCGACATGTTTCTGCATAAGTGGCTATTATGCCACTGCTTTCGTCAGGACCTAGATGTTGCTACTGCTTTTTAGTGAAAAAGTGAAAGAGAGTTTAAAATTTATATCACCTGAGACTTTAGGTTAAATAATCCACCACAATCCTGTTGTAACGTCATGTCAAAGACAAAAGAGTGAGGAGAAACAAAAACAAATCAGAAACATATCACAATACATTAATTTGTGATGAATATGCCATTCCCAAATCAGTCAAATGGTCATTACTACGAACTTATGCAGCCACTCACCAAATATTTGTGGAGATGGCGCTTCACCCCACCTGGCTGCAGCTCAGGTAATGAGGAGCACCGCTCTATTTAGAAAAAATATATGAAGACATTCTATAGTTCATACAGTTCACACATTTGAGTCATGCAAGTGTAGTCTATGACTAAGCTCGGTGTATTTCATGAATAGGAACATACTGGATTACAGAAGAAACCATCCGGTCAAAAATGGGTACTTTAATTGCCCTTCATTCACTATGAGCATGTAATCGAGTGTAGATAAAACTTAATGATATCTCAAGGCTTGAGCTGGTAGGAAAACCCTACACTGTTAGTACACCTTAAAGTACTCCTTTTCTCATAAAGAGCGCCAATCATCACCTTGATAGGTCTCTCTTAAAAGACACCTCGACATTCTCATATTCGCACTCTATTTTCTACAATTACTGGTATCAAGCGTGTGTATCGTAAGTAATCATGTTCGCCCTCTGTTTATGACAAGCGCGTAACAATTAGCAGTTAGTGGTTCAAAGGCGCGTGTCTGGTCGTCTCAGCATCGAAAAGCAAAGGACAGCTACATTTCTTACCTATCCGTCGGTGTCTCCCAGCGTTCCTCCACGCTGACTGGGGAGGCACCGACCATATCAGAACCAACACATTTGTTGGAAGACCCTTCCGGACACGTGACGCGGCCGGAGAACACTGGGAGTTGTAGTTTGGCAAACTCTGATACAGCAATGTATGCCGTAAGAGGCCTTTGTGGTTTACCCCACATCTATATTATAATCCCTCCCGTGTATTAAATGAGATTCAAGCATTTTGTCATGTTTATTATCAATTTTGCTCAACACTGTCTCAGTCCAAACTCGTCATTTCACATCACGTAACGTGGGATATGTAGTCCAATTATAACATGCCCAATAACAAATTAAAGAGTATCAGCGCATGTACGGGCTACAACGTGTGACAGATGTTTAAGCGCCCTAATTGTATATGTTGGCGCCAGCAATTACTATTACATTGTGACAAATGTCACAAAATAATTAATACCAAAAAGTGTATCAAAAAGTGTACGTTTTGCAGATTTATAGAGTTAACGTCAAACTGCCCAGCCCAGCGTACTGAGTATTTGCGACACGACGATTAATCTCGCCTGTTCAACTGCTCAGTTGAAACTCATACGACAAATCGATACTGTCAGAAGTACCATCAAGGAACGATGTGAAATGCGATGTGAAATGTACAGCCATAAAAGTATCTCATGTGAAACAACATTTTCAAGCTGAAATCACAGAAGTGAAACCATCTCATAAATGGGCTATATTGTAACATACTTAGAACAGTCCTAATTAAGATAATATATACAAAACGCATTTCAAGGTGGTATAATGATATTGAAACGTTTATTAACAGGACTAGGAGCCCTATAGCGACATCCAAGGTATAGGTTCATTCAAACCTTCTTTGTCGCTATTTAATTTGTAGACCCACTTCTGTTCCCTCTTAAATAGGAATTTGCTCACATCAGAACAATGATCAGGGATGGTGGGCTGTTCAAGGACTGTCCATGTAAAATCATTTTGACCATGGCCAGCTTCCAAGAAATGTGATGTTAAACGGGTCGCCTGTTTGCAACATCGTACAGTACTTTTATGTTCACAAATTCGAACTTTTATTTTTCTCGTGGTCATGCCAACATACCTTTTCCGGCATGGACATGTAATGAGATATATGATGTTCTCACTGTTACAATTTGTGAAATTTCGCTGTTGCCGTGGTCTGTCTATAGTCGTGGATTTACAGGTCTGGGGACAAACAGAACACATTCCACATGGATGGTGGCCTTCTACTGGTGGAAGGCCCCACAAAGTACCAACTTGTCTCATGGTTTTGTTTTTTGGTCTTGTATGTACAAGTTGGTCCTTTATGTTTTGTCCTCTTTTAAATGCAAAAAGTGGCATTGGTAAATTATCACCCCGAGTATTCAAAATTGACCAATGTTTTTTGACAATTTTCTGGACCTGATATGACTTTGTGTGAAAAGTGTTTACAAATGTGATCCTCTCCGTTTTTTCTTTAGGTACTGCCAATTCAAGAAGGGCATCACGGTTGTTGTTGGATGCTCGCTTCTTGGATTGGCGTATAATTTTTTGGGGATACTTCTTTTCTCTGAGTTGTTCTGCCAATTTTGCGGAATGTACCTCAAAGGCCTCTCTACTGGAACAGTTTCTCTGGACCCTCAGAAACTGTCCAAAAGGCAAATTGTTCCTGAGGGCCCTAGGGTGGCAACTTTCGTAGCTCAATAATGCATTTCGGGCCATGGGCTTCCTATACAGTTCGGAACCCAGTCCTCCTGCCGTAGCTAGAATTGTGAGATCTAAGAAGGCCAAGTGTGTCTTGCTGTATTCCACCGTGAATTTTAAATAGGTGTTGCATGAGTTCAGGTCTTCTACTGTGCCTCGCCAGACTACAAAAATGTCGTCTATGTATAGCTTCCAAACTCGAAGCGATACATAGAAGGGGTTAGTAGGTGATAGGATCTCGGCCTGTTCAAAATGATGAACATAGAGATTAGCGAGACTAGGAGCGAAGACACTACCCATGCTGGTCCCAGATGTTTGTTGGTAGGTAGTGTCGTCAAACTTAAAATAATTCTCCTTCATCGCTAACTCTGCTGGAGTCATAATGAATGGTACAGGTGTAATAGATTGCAGGTCCCTTTGATGTAATAAATCACTGACTACCTCAAGTGTCTCAGTTTGGGGGATCGACGTGTATAATGATTCCACGTCGAATGAGACAAGGAGATCAGTGGCCACATCAAACTCTATCTCAGGGAGCATCCGCAGGACATCTTTGGTTTCTTTAAGAAAAGTAGGCATTTCCCTCACCATCGGGTTCAGGAAATGATCCACGAAGGTGGATAATGGTTCTAAAATTGAACCAATTCCCGAGATTATTGGTTTCCCCGGGGGTGGTCTCTGAGGTTTATGTACCTTTGGGAGGCAGTAGAAATAAGGGATAGAAGGGTGAAAAGTTTGAAGGTATTGACCCTCCTGAGATGTAATCCACCCTTCAGATGTTGCTTCCTCCACAAGGTGACCAATAGTGGTCTGCAGCCTCTCTGTGGGGTCCTCTTTTAAGGGGAGGTATGATTTCTGGTCCTGCAGCTGCCTCAGACACTCATTACGATAGGTTACAGTGTCTAAAACAACAATTGCACCGCCTTTATCGGCAGGCTTCACTATGATACTTTCGTTCAATGTAAGAGAATGTAAAGCTTCTTGTTCCCTTCTTGGTAGATTGACGTAAGAGTTTTTCTTTTTGGTCTGGAAGAGGTTGTTGATGTCATTCTCAACCGCCTCTTCAAAAGTACGGACTTTGGCAGGCAAACCGATACTTGGGGGATTGAACGTGGATGGTTTCTTTAAACCAGTGTTTTTGTCCACGACTTCCATTTCGGTATTGGTTTGTTTTGCAAAAAAATAATGAAGTCTGATCTTCCTAAAAAACTTGGGTAACTCGACTTGTGCCACAAATGGATCCCCAATTTGAGTGGCTACAAAGCCCAATCCTCTATTCAGGAGACTCTCTTCATCACTTGTTAGTGTGAGAGAGCTTAGATTGATCACAAGACTGTCGGGTTTGTCCCGCTGCTCATTCCTGCTGTCTCTTGGGGTATCTTTTTCATGCTCCGTAAGTCCATTGTGGCTTGTGGTGTTGCTCCCCAGTGGATCTGTTGTGCCGACCCCTGTCTTCTTCTGCCCCTTGTTCTTCTCGGGCCAAACCCTAAAAAAGGCGGCATACTTAGGCCCTGCTGCATCTGCGGAGGGCAAAAAGGACCCATTTGTTGGGGGAAATTGGGACCGTACATCCATGGGTTAGGCTGCCACCATGGTTGAAATTGGTTTTGGTTCTGAAAATTACCCCTCCAACCTCTACTGTTGCCTCGTCCTCTGTTCATATTAAACGTGTTACCATTCTGAGAGGTATCAGAATCACTTGAGGTGTCTTCTGAATTAGAGGTGGCATAAGTAGACCCCCCTCTCCGTCCATTACGATTGAAGGCTGGTGCAACATATGTATCGCTTGTGTAAGGGTACATTTTCTTGGTGGAGAAATTGGCTAAATCTTTCTTAAATTTTTCTAATTTGGAAAATAAGATCGAATCTTTAAATTCATTGTTCTTCTTATTACTGTCCTCCTGACTATTCTTGAACAATGTTGATTTAACAGTTGTTTTTATTTTGCCCTCCAAGATCTGTATTTCCACCAATATTTTGTCCGCCACTCGTTTTGCGGTTTTAATAATCAGGACTAGCCAGTACTGCAGACAGGATTGCACAAATCTGCCTAAGGGTCTGTTGTATTTAGCCTGTCTCTTTTCTACCTGTGGGATTTCACTGTCATTCACATGATGTCACCACTAGAACCTTTGGTGACATCATGGAGTGTTTGGGGCTTAGCCTGGTGACAACTGGCAGTTGGAACCAGGCATGCTGAGTGACAAGCTGGTCACTCCTGGTGGGTCTTTTATTATTACCATCTTGATGACAAGACCTGAAATCTATCTTGAATAAAACAAACTAAATCATACCAGGCTCCAGACTTCTATTTACAACATTTTTGGCGATGAGGGTGGGATTCGAACCCACGCGTGAACTTTACAGATGCTGTGATTGGAGGATGGCGATTACCATGTCTTTGGCAACCTCGGGTGAGAGACCGCTCACCGGAGCACGAGACTTTCTTTGACATTATTTTTTCTGGTCAATGTAATGTTTGTCTCGTGGTTTGTGTGGGGTTTTGGCTAATGTGTTTTGGGGTGGTGCAGTGTATTTCAAGTGTGGTGAGTGGCTAGAGAGTGATGAGTGATGAAATTTTGTGTTTCTGGGGTGGCGTAAAGTTGGGTATTAATGGGGAGGTGTGTGTCCTTTAATTTTGAGATGGAAGTTTGGGGGCGGAGAAATAGCTACTTCAAGGTGTGGTTTACGGGGAGAGTTGTACCCAGTTATGATGCAGTGTGTTTTTTTCTACATTTAAAGGTGGTGAGTACCCCATTAGAAAATTGGGGGCGGAGCGATAGCTACTCCAAGGTGTGGTTTACGGGGAGTGTTGTACCCCATTAAGGTGCAGAGTGTTTTTTTGATTTAAGGGTGGAGAGTACCCCATTAGAAAATTGGGGGCGGAGCGATGGCTATTCCAAGGTGTGGCGTTACGGTATAGAGTGTTTTTTTTATTAAGATTTAAGGGTGGTTAGTACCCCATTAGGAAATTGGAGGCGGAGCAATGGCTACTCCAGGGTGAATTCACGGGGAGAGTTGTACCCCGTTACGGTGTAGAATGTTTTTATTAAAATTTAAGGGTGGTGAGTACCCCATTAGAAAATTGGGGGCGGAGCAATGGTTACTCCAAGGTGCGGTTCACGGGGAGGGTTGTACCCCGGTGAGTACCCCATTAGAAAATTGGGGGCGGAGCAATGGCTACTCCAAGCTGTAGTTCACGGGGAAGCTTGTACCCCGTTACGGAGCAAAGTGGGCTCCATTATTTTTGTCACAAAATCAATTTGTGTTTGTGTTTCCCAAGGAAAGGGGATGGGACTTGGGACTAGTTGTGTTTGGGACGAGTTGTGTTTGGGATGTGTTAGTAACTGCTTGGGTTGTGTTAGTAACTCTATCTTTAGAATGTGTGTTACGTACTTTTACAATCCATGTGTACCCTAGCCTTGATGATCTATCTTTTAGAATGTAATGTGTACTTTTAGTGTACTGTGTACTTTTATATGGAGGGGTACATCGAAGCTAATTTTACCTATTCTAATTTTATCTTTTTGATTTCCCTAAAGAAAGGAGATGTGTTGTATTTAGCCTGTCTCTTTTCTACCTGTGGGATTTCACTGTCATTCACATGATGTCACCACTAGAACCTTTGGTGACATCATGGAGTGTTTGGGGCTTAGCCTGGTGACAACTGGCAGTTGGAACCAGGCAGGCTGAGTGACAAGCTGGTCACTCCTGGTGGGTCTTTTATTATTACCATCTTGATGATAAGACCTGAAATCTATCTTGAATAAAACAACCTAAATCATACCAGGCTCCAGACTTCTATTTACAACAGGGTCATACGAACAGCCCGAGCAACCTGAATTTACTCAGATTCCAGAAACTCATACCCAACATTTTAGGACGCTGCAAGAGGAGTTGAATACTAAGTAAATGATTGAATCCCCATAGATCAAAAGGGGCCTTATGGATACTCTGTCATTAACTGAAAGGCCACGTTAAGCCTCGTCAATAATGGTCTGACCTGCAAACCTTGAAATCTCTTCACTACATCTCTTAGCAAAACTATTGCTGAAGCTAACATTTCTAAGGATGTGTTCACCATTACATCAACAACCTGTGCTTGTCAGGCCCTATCACAGTCACTCTCTATCATACCTTCTTTAAAATCGTACCTCAGCTGCGAACAATCTAAGAGCAGCTCTCTTATGCAAATTAAAATGTGCAGTGTACTTCACTCGTGATGCAGTCTTTTCAAATGGGCCTAAGTAAAAATAAAATGCTGTCTTGCGTGAAATGAATGAACTATGTAACTGATATTGTAAAATGTCCATGTCAATCACTGTCTGACAAAGTTCCTTCTTTCTTATGGTCTGAACATGTGGGCTGTTGCAAGGCCAGAAATAATGACTTTGCCAGTGCTTGTTGGATATTGTTAAGAGGTTTCTTTCTAAACTAAAGACATGACATTAAGTAGTGGCGGTCGGACAACAGTGGCAGCGATGTAAAGATTGTGACTAATGCTGTGAACTTTACACAAGAGGGTAAACGAACGTGATCAGACAGCCTGCAAGTTTCCATTAGCCAAATATATAAATACGTGTGTGCATTCCCAATATATACACGCCCTATTCGGCGCTTGCACGAAAATGGAAATAATGTTTGTGAATCCAGGCTAGCGCTTGAAACACGTGAGTGTGTGTGTGTGCGCGCGCTCATCCGTCCTCTGTCCCCGTGAGGATTGAAGAAACCGCTGTACTGTAACATGACATCTGAAGTGACGTGCGTAGCCTGTAGCTTTATAACCAGAAATCTTAACATGGTCTCCTCACACTAAGATTATGATCCGATGGATTAAGAGCCTTCCGATCAATCTATAGCTGGTATTTTAAGCCTTGGGTAATAACACATACTATAATTATTGTGTGTGGGAGCGGCATGACTCTATAATGTTTAAGACCTTCTAATCACTGTGCTGTGCGGAAATTCAATATTTCACTCCAATTTTCACATTGTGAACCATTTAAAGATGTAGATTGTTTTCTGCCTTCCCATTTTAAAGATATGAGTTAATGTTAGATGTGTTTTAATCTAGCCTAAGGTCAAATTCATTATTGCTTCCTTAAATCATCAATAGATAACAGCTTTTTACGATCGTTTAATTAAAGTCACTGTGCCTTTCTTGTAAATGTAACCTTTGATAGCTAGCTGCCTTGTTATGTCATGGTGGCATTTACTTGCTTAGGACTTAATCTAAATTATTAGGACACGCCAAGGTCTCTAACCAGCAGTGAAATGATACTTACAATATCATCATAATCTGTTTTATACAGTGCATGTGACATGCTGTTGTTATTCAGGGCTTTCTAAAGCAGATGCTTTAATCGACTGAAACTGTGGTATTCCATATGATATTTGGATAGAGTAATGTATTTAAATGCTCCACTAACTTTTACAGAGAAATGTGCAGTCTGCATGTTACTAAAACCACAATGCTGGTGGTCATAATTTTAAGTGCTGAAGCATAAATACAGAACACGAATTAATCTGAGTGAGAAGTGAAACCAGGGACCATGAATGTTTCACTGGACGAAAGTGTATTGCAAAAATGGTGCGAATTAGAAATGTGCCTTTTGCAAATGTTCCCACATTTCATGGTGTGCCAGCAAGCCTGACCCCTCAAAAGGCAATAGTTTGCACCTTTGTCCAAGTAGGGACCCTTCCTTCTAGTCAGGATAAGGGAGTAAAAACTCCTAAAAATAACCCCTGCTTACCCGCTTGGTAGCTTGGGTTATCTCAGAGGCAGTATGTAAAGCATAACCAACAGAAATACACTGAAAACACTACAAAAGGACACGACACCAGGTTAGAAAAATATCCAATCTTTTTATATATTCAAAACAAGACCAAAACGACAAAAATTCAACTTGCAGTACTTTGAAAATATGCACTTTCCAAGAATAATTTAAAAACACAGTCACTTGAAGTGGGTAGCTCCGTCAGGTGCTACCGCAGTGCTGTAAACAACAGAATCCAACAGTTCCATCTAACCTTAGCAGTCAGGGGCGTCGAAAGACTCGTAAAAAGTACCTTTTGTGTTGTGGCTGACAAGTTGGTGTGATCCGGTTGTGGTAACTGTTGCGGCACTGATGCGGCGTGATGCTGCATTCAGGGCCCTCAAGGTGCGTTGCAGGCTGTGGCTCGGTGACGGTCGTCCAGTGACGACAGTGAGACCAGGTCTGCGGTGAGGAGTGAAGATGGTGCTCGATGGGGTGCTGACAGGTCACAGTGCAGGCGACAGAGCTGGTTGTGGGAAGCTGGTGTCGGTCGGTTCCCCCTCGCCATCATGTGGTCACGGAAGTCGTGGTCAGCGTGCAGCGACAGCGTCGGTGAGACCAGAGCAGCGAAGTGAGGCGGTGCGGAGTGCAGTGCCCACAGGTCATGGTGCAAGCAGCGGCTATTTGGCAGCGGCATCGGTCATCATTGTCCGTGTAACCAGGGTTGCGGTGCGGGATGCGGCAGAGCTGGGGATGGAGTCGATGATGGAGTTGCTTGCTTTTCCCTTATATATGGCAACTGAAACAGCGGTTCCGGAAGCAGTACCCAGAGGTTGGTGAAGTCTTTGCAGTCCCTGAGACTCCAGAACAGGAGGCAAGCTCTACTTCAAGCCATTGGAGATAATCAGCACAAGTAGAGAAGGGTCAGCCCGGGCTCCCATATTTATACTCAAAATGCCTTTGTTCTCTCAGGCAGAGACTGTCGGTGCTTAGTCCAAACCAGTTCTATCCTCTTTGGGCCAGCTTCCTGGTAGGAGGTGGAGACAGCATTGTTGAAGGCAGGCAAGGCCCCTTCAGGTGCAAAGAAATCTCCTCCCTATATTCTAAATGCAGTCCAGGTCTATTCAGCCCAGCCCTGACTCATCCAGGAAAGACAGGACACACCTCAACCCCCCGTGGCTGTCTGAAGAGAATGCACATCTCCAACCCCTGTCACTCCAAAGCCAGGCAGTCAATTACCAACCCAGCAAAGGCACACAGGATCACCAACCAAGAAAATACCTACTTTCTAAAATTGGTATTTTCAAACATAGACCATAAAAATCATGTTTATTAAAAGATGCGTTTTTACATTCGGAGTCCAGTCATACTAAACTCCATTTTCCCTATCTTGTCCCAAGGGAAAGTTATGCTTATTAGATGTTATAAGCAAAACTCCCGTTCTACCCTATGGGATAGATAGCTGTTCCATAGTAAAAAACGAAAGGCACTGTAATTCACTACCAGGACATGTCACACACACACCAGTACATGTCCTACCTTTAACACACACAGCATTTTGCCCACAGGGGTACCTTGGGCCTACCTTAGGGGTGATGTTAGATTTGGGGGTCTCTGGTTGGCACAGGTAAAGACTTGTGGCAAGCATGGACCCTCTCCTCTAATCAGGATAAGGGGATCACCCTCTAAAATAATCCCTGCTCACCCTTTAGGTAGTGTGGCGCAAGCAGACAAGACTTATCTCAGGGCGTCATAGGTTAAGCATTGGTGAGCACATACAGTAATTAAATGACAACACCACAAATGGACACCAATCTAGGATTTATGTGAAAATAAGTAGGCTTTATATAAGTATTCAGGCAGGCTTATTACAAGACCACAATAACGTTTCAAATGGTCACAATACTGTTGGTGGAAAAAGAGTTCTCTTGTAAATATGCTTAATTTCAGGTTTCGCAGTTCGTACTTCCTGGGGCGACCCCTGGATGGTAAAAAGTGCAAAAAGAGTTGTTAACAACAAAATAGACACTCTGGTCCGAGGCGTGCACCCTTTGGTGCGATGCGCACACAGTACCTTGGTGTGGAATTCGCTACGGACAATGCGGGGGTAAGCGGCGTTCTTGGGACATCGATCGGCAGCTGTCTAATGCCGGTCCGGCTCGGGGCAGGCGTCTTGATGCACAGCATTGGAGCGGGACCTCAGGGGATGCTCTGGAGGGTCCGGGTTGCTTGCGAAGTCCGTGGCGTTAGGGCGGCGTTCGAGTCATACCTTTGTTTCCTGAAGAGGTGGTCCGGCACTTCGGCAATCCGTACGAGATGTACGGGCGGATTTCAATGCGAGGTGACTTCAGGCTTCAGAGTGCGGTGCGGTTCGGTACGCTTATAGCGTACGGGCCGTACCTTGCTGGAAACAGGCTGGCTAGTCCTTGGTGGCCAGAGGCAGTGGCAGTGCAGCTCGATCGGGGGTGGAAGGAGCACGGTGCGGGGCGGCCCAGATAGGTACGGTGCGAACTCCGGCTTCAGAAATAAGCGGGGACACATGGTGCCGGGCGGCGCAGCACGGGCTTCAAGGCGGCAGGGTTACCAAGCGCACTCGGTGGTGATTTCAGCGGGGCACGGACACAGGCAGCCCAGCAACACTTGTTAAAGGCAGGAATAGAGTCCAATGGTCCTGGGACTCAGTTCAGGGGCCAAGCTCGCTTCCAAGCACTCGGAGATCGTTTTTAAAAAGCACAAGTAGATTCAAAATTCTCTCTCAGTATTTTCCTCTCCTTCTTGCAGCAAGGCACCCACCACAGGCCAGTCTCCCAGGTCAAAGACAGTAGTCCTCCATGCACCTTTTCCAGGTCCTTCTCTTCGGGCAGAGGTTCTTCTTGGCGCAAACAGGATCTGATTTCTTAGGAGCAGGGCTCCTACTTTAATACACAAAATCCTTTGTTCTTCCATGCCAGGGGGGCCTTTGCCTAATCCAGTCCAGTTCCTGAGCACTTTGTTTTGGGCAGCTCTGGCTTATCTTTCAGTGAGCAATGTAGGGACATCAGATGCTCCGCAGGAGGTGAAACCAGCATTGTGGTGACAAGTACAGTCCAGGAGTACTCTGTTGACAGTCTTTCCCTCTCTCTTCACAAGGTGCAGGGCAGAGACATCAGACGCTCCCCAGGGGGCGGAGCCAGCATTGAGGTGGCAGAGCACAGCCCTATTCGGAGTCAAGGGGCACTCCCCCCATCTATCCTGGTGTAATCTCCCTATTCACTACCTGTCAACCCCAGCCTGTCTCCTGTCACATCAGAGCAGAGGCGGGATGAAATGGTTAGGCTAGCAAATACCATCTTTCTAAAAGTGGTATTTGCAAACACAGGATATTAAAATAAACTTTACTAAAAGATGTATTTTATTATTCTGAGTTCAGGCATACTAAACTTGAATTTCTACCGTGTTCCCTGAGTCTGTTGGGATCATAGAGTGTAACAATTCCAACAGCCCATTCTGGCCTATGAGAACAGGTAGCCTTACAATAGTGAAACACAAAAATGGCTGTAATTCACTATTAGGACATGCCACACACATCAGGGCTTGTCCTACCTTATACTTACAATGTATCCTGCCCTTGGGCCTACCAAAGGGGTGACTAATATGAAGTTAAGGGAAGGTTTAGGGACTGGCAAGGGGGTGCCCCGACCAGTCAGCATGACAATACCAGACTGCACGCAGGTTCTGCAATGGCAGACCTTAGTCATATTTTACCAGGCCGCTTCTGTGGGTGGCACAACCAGAGCTGCAAGCCCACCAGCAGCATTTGTATTTACAAGCCCTGGCACTCCTGGTGCACTTTACTGGGGTCTGACAGTAAACCAAATAAGCCAATCATTGAAACCAATCAATGTATACACTTTATACAGGGAGCACTGGCACTGTGGCACTGATTGGCAGTGGCACAGTGGTCTGAGCAGCTAACACCAGCAAAACACATGAGGCACAGCAGCAAAAAAGTGGAAGGGAGACTCACGCCAAGGTGCCAGGTCTAACAGGTGATTTATATGTAATAAAAGGGAAGATTAGGCCCTGGCAAGTGGGTGTACCAGCTGCTCTGCGTCATTATTCCGACGCCGCTCGTGGGGTAGGTGCATCGGCTAGGACTGCTGCCGCCGAAGGTACCATACCTCCTCAGCCGGTCCCACGGGAGCAGACTGTGAGGTCCGTCAGGGAATCTTTTAGGGTAACAATACTGCAGCAGGACCAATTGGCCTGCACCCCGGTATTATTGACTAAAGAAGGTTGTATACCTTTCTGCAAGTTTTGACCTTTCACTTTATTACTTTCACTGTGTGGTACTATCTAACTAGGTCCTGAAGAATTGCCATCAGGCATGAAACATGTCGACCAATAATTGAGGGTAGTAGTTAAATTCACTCTGATAGTTCTAGGGTAATTTTTCTCCCCTCTTACACCACCACCCCCCGTTTTTAACCAAGGGAGTCTACCACGAGAATAAAATTAGGTTGTGGACCGACTCACCTTTTTTAATTTAGCACTCACGTCACGACCACACTCCCCAGGCCCTCTCACACGCATGCACCATATGGCGGGAACAAAAGATCTCTGATAAAGAGCCCCGGTTTCGGGAGCCCGTCAGACATTGCAGCGCCAGTCTGACGAGGAGCAGAACCCATATGATGAAGCATGACACCTAGCTTGCTGGGTGTGTGAGGGTTCTAGTTCCAACTAGGGGATTCCCCCACTTACTAGCACACACCCCTCTCCGTCACTCTTCCCGGGGAACTTTGTACATCCTTTTTGTGTCACAAGTCTAGGGACTCGTGCACTGGACCCCGTAAAATATCGTCCTACCCCAGTCCCCCCTTTTGTATTGAAAGTGGGTGTACTTGCCATGGCAGTTACAAAATGCGTGCAGACCCTACAGTGGTAGGGCTGAGTTACCTTTTCAGGGCTATTCATGTGGGTGGCACAATCAGTGCTGCAGGCCACTAGTAACATTTGATTTACAGGCCCTGGCACACTCAATGCACTTTACTAGGGGCTTACCAGTAAATCAAATATGCCAATAATGGAAACACCAATATTTAATACCAACTTACAACAGGAGAACTTGCACTTTAATACTGAACATCAGTGCAATATGACTTTATTGTATGATTTGTTAAAAAAAAACTTTGAAACAGTACACAAAGGCAGAGGCTCATTCGTTAGGTACTGACTTTGACAATGAAGTTAAAAGTATTGCTATTTCCTTAGATACTGGCTTTGACAGTAACGTGATGAACATGGTCAAAACCTAAAGTCTAACAAATCACTGCCTTTTAGCTTAAGCAGTTGAGAATTGAAAACAAAAAAATCATTGTAACATAAAAGCCTCTATTGCATGAGGGACAGCCTAGGATACTATGTAGATAATATTTGTTTGAGGAAGAGAGTTTGGCATCTTCCTAAATGAAAGAGGAGACGTTATGTGAAAAAAAGGAAAAAACAATGTGGACAAAGAAACTCCTTTTGTGCCATGCATTTATTGGAAGTCGAAAGCATGTCTGTTGATCAATGACCGGAGGAGTTGGACTCAGTGCGGGCGAGGGGGCATGTTACCTGTCTGTCCATCGCGTTCCCATCTTGCCTCCTCTAGCTTCTTGGTGAAGCGATCCAGGAATCACACCAAGGCACCATTCAGGGTAGTATTCGAGGGTACAAAACAAGCGAGGACTGCTCCTCTGCATGATCTATGTCTTTTGGAATCCAACCCCTTCAGAGCAGAGCCCTTCTATCTTTTAAGAGATTGTTGCACAGGCATATTTTGTGTAATATGTCCTCCTTCTGTTGACTGCAGAGCCGATACATTTACTGAGCACAGTCTCTTTTCCATTTTTGAAAGTGACAGGATAGGGAGATCACCCCCATTCTCAGCTTGAGAAACTGAAGCTTAATGTGTTGGTTGAGTATATTTGTTAGGTACCATTGGGGTTTCAGTTGTATGTAGGTGCGTTGGTCAACCAACTATGATTCCTTATGGAAAGGCAAACGCTGTCTTCTAAGGAGGAAAGTCGGTTTGTACTGATATTTGCTAGCCTCTTAAATTCATGTTGGCGGACATGTAGGTCCCAATGGGGAGTCAAGCCGAGAGAACTGAGGGCAAGGGACAGGTAACGGTCAACCGCCAACCTAGAGCTTGTATTCAAATGGATCCATAATTTGTGGGCCAGAGGGCCTTCCTTAGATGCCCTACACTTGCAGCAGCTTATTAGGAAGGCCGCCATATGGGCCACTGCCTGACTGCAGATGCCAAGTTCCAGTCTAATTTGTGCTGGTGATGTATAAGAGGGAAGCTGGAAGATCGTTCTATAGATTTTTGTGATTACATTGTCCAGTTGCCCACTGTCCCGCCCTTCCAGAGCCTCAAACCCATATGTTAGGGTTAGTATAACCTTTGGTGGACCACCTGGAGGATTGGAGCAAAGGAGGGTCCATTTAGTCTTTTGTAGATGGATCTAAGTGCAAAGGTGCAATACCTTTCTTTTTTAGTTCCGCCAGCTGCTCATGTACCTGCCATTGTTATTGAAGAAGACGCCTAAATACTTGTGCCATTCGGTTGCTTCCATTCTTTCCTGGTGTAGGGACCATACCAGCTTTTTTGATGCAGTTGTACAGACCACGAGGATTGTGGGTTTCTTTTTATTTATCAGTAAGTCATTCCTGTTGGAGGATATGGCGGTCGAGTCCAGGAGACGTTGTAAGCCAATCTTTGTATGGCTGAGAAGAACCAGGTCATCAGCATAGTGTTGGTTGGATAGACGGAGGCTGCCCAGTTTGGGTGGATGCATATTGACTGAGTCGAGAACTCCAGGAAGGTCGCACAAGAACAGGTTAAAAAGCATATAAGCAAGGACACATCCTTGCTTAAGTCCTTGCATTGTTATTATGGGTTGTGACAGGCCTCCACAGGGCTTGGTCGCCCCACTCACTGCTGCCGCTCCTGCCTGCCTTTGCCGCCTCCTGCCTGCAGATTCCTTCGCTCGCTGCCCGCTGCTCCTGGGAATTTCCCGCTCCTCTTGGGAATTTCCCGCTGCCCGCTGCTTCTTGGAATTTCCCTCCGCTGCCTCCCTGCGGCCCCGCCCCCCTGTGATTCCATTCACCGACCCACTCCCGCCACCCAGCTGCTCCCCCCTCCCGGCTCCTTACTTAAGGGGACCGTAGGGGACCACAGAGTGTGACCGCTCAGCCCTCCACAGGGCTTGGTCGCCCCACTCACTGCTGACGCTCCTGCCTGCCTTTGCCGCCACCTGCCTGCAGATTCCTTCGCTCGCTGCCCGCTGCTCCTGGGAATTTCCAGCTGCTCCTGGGAATTTCCCGCTGCCCGCTGCTTCTTGGAATTTCCCGCCGCTGCCACCCTGCGGCCCCGCCCCCCTGTGATTCCATTTGCTGCCCCGCTCCCGCCACCCAGCTGCTCCTCCCTGCCGGCTCCTTACTTATCACGCCCCCAGAGCGACCGCGCAGCGGACGCGCGCAGCGAGAGTGCCGATTGAGCGCCGAAGGTGCGCCAAAGGTAAGCCCGTCTGCGCCCGTCCGCGCCCAGCGCCAGGACCCCTGGCCCTCCCCGCCGAGGTAAGACGACCCGACTGACCTACGACGCCGCCACTCTCAACGCACTCAATGCCGGCCGGACCCACGCCTGCTGCCGAGCCACCCCGAGACGCACCCACGGACCCTTCACCTGCTGCACCTGCAAGTTCACCTGCCTCCGAACCTGCCCCGCACCCGCCAAGACAAACACCAGCAGCAACCACCTCAAGTGCATCCTGATCAACACCCGCTCCGTCCACAGACACGCCGTGGAACTCTGGAACCTCCTCGACGCTACATCACCGGACGTCGCCTTCCTCACGGAAACCTGGATGAACGCCTCCTCTGCACCCGACATCACCATCGCCATCCCGGACGGGTACAAGATCATCAGGAGGGACCGCATCAACCAGACCGGAGGTGGCATCGCCATCATCCGCATCACGACCAACGCCAACGACTCCTTCGCCACAGCCGAACATCTCCACTTCCAGATTCACACCGACCCTAAGATGACCCTCAGAGGCACCCTCGTCTACAGACCCCCGGGACCACGCACACAATTCAGCGAAGACATCACAGACTTCATCAGCCCGCACGCCCTCCCCTCCACTGACTACATCCTCCTCGGGGACCTCAACTTCCACCTGGAGAACAACAAGGACCGCAACACCACCGCCCTGCTGGAAAACCTCGCCAACCTCGGACTCAAGCAACTGGTCAACACCCCCACCCACTACGCCGGCCACACGCTTGATCCCGTCTTCTCTTCCAGCAAGTACATCACCTTCAGCCACGCCACCGGACTCCACTGGACCGACCACAGCTGCGTCCAATTCAGCTTCAAAAGATCCACGAACCACCACCACCCGCAACAGGTACCTCACAGGAATTGGAGCAAGATCACCGCAGACCAGCTCACCCCCTCCCTCAGCCAGAGCCCACCCGCCAACACAACGGACCCCAACGAAGCAGCCTGCAACTTCACACAGTGGCTGACCGCCTGCGCCGACGACCTCGCGCCACTAAAGAACCCTCCCAGCAGACCCAGAAGCAAGAAGGCATCCTGGTTCACCGACGACCTCAAGGACTCCAAGAAGACCTGCCGCACCCTTGAGAAAGCCTGGCTCCTCGACCGGACCACCGACAACATGACCGCCCTAAAGCACACTACCCGCAAGCACCACCAGCTCATACGCACCACCAAAAAGAAATCCCTGAAGGAATGACTGGACAACAACGCCCACGACAGCAAAGAGCTCTTCACTATCGTCAAGGAGTTCTCCAACCCCAGCACCGGCACCAACGACATCACTCCGTCACAAGACCTCTGCGACTCCCTCGCCTCGTTCTTCCACCGCAAGATCGCCGACATCCACAACAGCTTCGGCGCCCCACCCACGCACCCAACCGTCGAACCAACGCCCCCCACCGCCACCCTTCGCACCTGGACCACGATGAACACCATCCACTCCGGATCACCGACCGACCCCTGCCCACACCACGTCTTCAACAAGGCCAACTCCACCATCGCACCCCAACTCCGGAACATCATCCTCCTTCAACACCGCCACCTTCCCAGAGAGCTGGAAGCACGCCGAGATCAGCGCCCTCCTGAAGAAACCTACAGCGGACCCCACCGATCTCAAAAACCTCCGCCCCATCTCGCTCCTCCCTTTTCCTGCTAAAGTCATCGAGAAGATCGTCAACAGACAGCTGACCGCCTTCCTCGAGACGAACGGATCCCTCGACCCTTCACAGTCCGGCTTCCGAGCCAACCACAGCACCGAGACCGCCCTCATCGCAGCCACCGACGACATCGGACCCTGCTCGACAAGGGGGAAACAGTGGCCCTCATCCTCCTGGACCTCTCCGCTGCGTTCGACACGGTCTGCCACCGCACCCTAGTTCAGCGCCTCAGCAACATCGGTATCCAAGAGAAGGCACTGGAGTGGATCATCTCGTTCCTCGCCGGAAGAACACAAAGAGTCCGCCTCCCCCCGTTTCGCTCCGAGGCCACCGAAGTCATCTGCGGCGTCCCGCAAGGATCTTCACACAGCCCCACCCTCTTCAACATCTACATCTACATGAAACCTCTCGCAGCCATCGCACGCCAGCACAACCTCGACATCATCTCTTACGCCGACGACACCCAGCTGATCCTCTCCCTCACCAGAGACCCCGACACCGCCAGAACCTGCCTACACAAAGGGACAAAAGACGTCGACGAGTGGATGAAGGACAGCCGCCTGAAACTGAACTCAGACAAGACGGAAGTCCTCATCCTGGGATCTTCGCCCTCCGCCTGGGACGACTCCTGGTGGCCCCCAGCCCTGGGCACCGCACCCAAGCCAACCAACCACGCACGCAACCTGGGCTTCATCCTGGACCCCTCCCTCTCGATGACCAGACAAGTCAACGCCGTCTCCTCATCGTGCTTCAACACCCTGCGTATGCTTCGCAAGATCTTCCGCTGGATCCCGACCGAGACCAGGAAGACTGTCACTCAGGCACTCGTCACCAGCCGACTGGACTACGGAAACGCCCTCTACGCCGGAACCACAGCCAAGCTACAGAAAAGACTCCAGCGCATCCAGAACGCCTCCGCCCGACTCATCCTGGATGTCCCCCGACGCAGCCACATCTCCAGCCACCTGAGGAACCTGCACTGGCTCCCCGTCGACAAGAGGATCACGTTTCGGCTCCTCACCCACGCACACAAGTCTCTCCACGACCTGGGCCCCAAGTACCTCAATGACCACCTGACCTTCTACACGCCCACCCGCCAGCTACGGTCCACCAGCCTCGCCCTCGCAGCCGTACCACGCATCCGAAGAGCCACCGCCGGAGGAAGATCCTTCTCTTACCTGGCTGCCAAGACTTGGAACTCCCTCCCCATCCACCTTCGGCTGACCCAGGACCATCTCGCCTTCAGGAAACAACTCAAGACCTGGCTGTTCGAGCAGTAGCATACCCCTCCCCCCAAGCACCTTGAGACCCTCCCGGGTGAGTAGTGCGTTATACAAATGGCATGATTGATTGATTGATTGATTGATTGAAATTGTTCCCGATCTTGATTCTGACCCATGTCTCATGATACAAAAGCTGTAGGGCCCTGATAAGGCTGTTTGGAATGTTGAGCAGGGAAAGTTTCTGCTTCAGCTTCCTTCCTTTTACCCTGTTGAAGGCAACTTTATAGTCTATAAAGCCCACACAGGACTAATATTAGATTTGGCCTGATAGATCAAGAAAAAAAGTGTGACAAGATTTACTGATGCCCAGTCACCTTCCTGCGGCTGCGTTAAGTTTTTACCTCGTTAGGATGAAGATCAGACATCAGTCACATATTGAAGTCTCCAGATCTGACATTTAGTACCATTGAAGTAAGCTCCTCAGTTAGTGCTGACCTAGAGGCCGAAATTGGGCGGATGTAGACATTCATTAAGGTTAGACTCCTTGATTGGCCGTTCGGGGTTCTAAGTGAGGTGCCTACTACCTGGAGCTCTGGGTTAGCACTTGCTTGATCCCAAGAGCAGATTGCGCTGAGGGCCGATATGTAGATTGCAAGCCCTCTGCTGCTACGGCCAAGGGTCTTTAATTTGGTTGCAGGATTGTGATGGATTTCAAACAATTCTAGGGTGTAACCTCTGAAGCCATGTCTCTTGCAGCAGAATTATTTCAAAGGAACGCAGGTAGGATACAGTGCCCAACAGTGAGAGAGTTTGCAGAGACACTCAACCAGCAAAAACAGAGTCAAAACCTGCAAATAGACAGGGGAAACACACCAAAAGGTGCCAGTCTAACAACAAGTCAACATGTTTTGTCATCTGCCTCAAAGTCACTAAGGGGTATATTTGCAAGGGAATGGCAGAACATGGTGTTAAGCACAAAACCCTGTGCCTGCCATGCTCCACCATTCTGAAAACACAGGGATGGGCCATATTTACAAGGATATGACCCAACCCTGCATTTTCCTTAGCATTGTCGGCAACGCAGGTACCCTTTCACCATAGTGCAAGGGTGCTTGCGATGGGGGAATAATTACTTATGTTCATGAAGGTGCCCTGAAGGAAGTGGCCCATTTAAGGTCACCCGGGTGACTAATGACCACCTCACAGCCTTCCATAACAAATGAAGAGTTGATCAGACAGTAGGGAATACAAACCAATAACTGTTTATTCATATACACTCAGAGCAGAGCTCAGTCTGCCCAGTCGCTAGGAGTGCTACAGAGGGACTGAAATTGACAAGCAGAGAGGGAAGGAGAGTGGATTGCCTTGCAGAAGGAGTGACTGTCCAGGAGAAGAAGACCAGGTATTATCCCAAGGTGTGGAACATCCTGAAGAAACCAATGGCATCACTAGGACTGACCTGTCTTGGGAGGGCACACCTATTCTCCCAGATTGTGGTTCTTTTGATGAAGTATGTAAATGAACTTTGACTCAAACAACATTGTGTCATTTGCAGCATGCTCAACGGTCTGGTGCAGCCTCTGCTGATGTGGAGTGCAAACCCCAGGAGTTGTTGCAACAGCAGAAGCGGGATATCTATCTTGGCTTGAAGGCTGCAAATGCGGAAGATGAGTTCAGGCTAGTCTAACACTGAGGCTGAAACTACCAAAGAGAATCTCCCACTAGTCCGGCATGCCACTCTGATACCTTCAGTAGTCTGAGAGAGAGGAGCAAAGCTGCTTAGGAGCCTTACAAGTTGCAGGTGTGGCAACTGCTTAGTGAACTTACACTTATATCTAATCATGTCTAAACTCAATTTGCCAGGATTTCAACACAGAGTTTGGGGCACCATGAAGTGGGGAGGAGTGTACAGCAGTCAATGGCAGGCTTATTGTATGATCAATTAAAATCATTACAGAATGAATGAAAGTACAAAATATCATACTGCTAAAAACATATTATCAATAAAATCATTAAAAATTACATTTCCTATGCTGCTGCATATTCATACATTTGTAATAGCGTAATAAAATCAACACAAAATGTATAAAAGTGAGAATTGTCTTACAGCACCTTATTGTATTAAAATCTTCAATAAAAAACATATTTGAATGTTAGTGCTTGGTCACAATAAGGTGCTGGGAATAATAGAAAAGGTGGCAACAACATGTAGAGGAACTGGTCGAGGATGTGCTGAGCATAGTAACATCTGGGAAACCACATGCAAATAAGTGCAAAGTTGATTCCGCTGAATTGTGAACTGTAACATTCAAATGCAAAATCCAGTACCCAAATGGACACGACTTATTAAGTGCAGACATGATGCGGATTCGTTGGAGTTTGTTGTAATAGTGCAGGCCACTTTATAGCAGACAAAATTCATGCTGTATGTTGAGCTGAGATAACTGGGACTGGTGGCCGTGTTTGCCCTTTAACAGTTTGCGAGCTTGCTATATCAATTTCCTGGACTTGGCAGTGTCAGTCACTGATTGGAGGGTTTTTAAAAGGGAAACAGCCTCATTGGCTGAGCGATGTTGTAAAAAAATGAAACTCGGTAAGGTTCAGCAGGCAGGTAACAATGCTGAACAGCAGAGTAGTAAGTGTTGTAGAGATTCCCTTCTGTAGTTAATCAATCTTCAACGAATGATGGTTTCAAGGTTTTTCCAAGTTGCATTCAGGTCTCTGATTGAAAGCGGTACTAATGTTCCAATGAAATTTGATTTAGAGACTATTTTCCCAGTGGCTGGTGAAGATGGGGCTTGGCTGAATTGTTGAGTTGTATCGCTGTTAGTGACTTGTGCAGAGCTTTAGCTAGAAGGTCTTCATTTCCAGTTCTCCTGAGTGGTGGTACAATAGTTGTTTTATTGCAGATTAAATTCTTATATATCTCGTCTTACTTGTGCCACAGTGCAAGTTGAAGGCATTTCTCTGCTGCAGTGACGTTTAAAGAACAATGGGTATTAGCATTTGTAAATATTGTTTTTATCAGACCCATCGTTGTGTTGGCAGGTGCATCTGTTATCTGAAAGTAGTAATTTGCCAGGGCTACCATATTTTCAAGATTTTGCTGAAGAAGCCCAAATGACAGCTTGATTAATGTATTCCTTGAGGGGAGGTGAAATAACTTCTTTTAGGCTGTGCAGTGTACCATTTCTAGGTCTGTTGACTTCATACCTGGGGAAGCTTGCTGTGTTTAATTAATGGCTGGGAGCACTTTGGCATGAGGAACCCTCCATAAGGGTACATGCGTTGGACTTTCGAGGGAGGTATTTAACTTGCACATGGCATATTAACTATTCTTGCTTTGTTTTTCATTTTGTGTAGATGCAGAGCTTATTTGCCGGTTTCGTATAACCATGCATTGAGAGAGTTTTAGTGTTGTCCTCAATCTAGCCTCTGTGGCCCAAGCCACCTTCCAGTGGACCTCTTCTTTCAATATTTCCCTAATATCACTAATTATGTTTTTCTCCCATTGCCCACAGGCTTGTTCCTGAGATTGTACATATTCTGGGCAGTGAGGGCTTTTTGCAGGCCAATTTTTGTGAGGTCTAGCAGCATTAGGTCATCTGCGTTATTTCATACATTGGATTCGCCTGTCAATGAATCTTGGAGTGACAAGGACAGAACCGGCTAAGGCCAGGCCCAAATCAGCTGTATAGATGTTAAATAACAGGGGGGAAGCACACAGCCCCATTTCAGTCCTCAGTGTGTGTCCATATTATCAGTGGCTGTCTTCCCGTAAGTTTCACCCATACCCAAGTCCTGGTGTGGAGGGACATGATTAGGGCAGATTTTCCATCTCTCTCGCTTCTGCCTTAAGATGTTCCAGATAACTTCATCAAAAGCGTCCGAGTAGGCAATGAAACAGGCCAACACAGGGAGAGATGTATGAGTAACTGCTAGATGTGAAAAGCATGAAAGGGCAACAATATTGTCCACCATTGACCCATCTGCACAAAACCCAGTATAGGAGAAGGGTAGTAAAACTTCTGAAGAGGCCCATTGCGATAGTATGCTGGAGTAGGCTCCACCCTTAATGTCCTTAACAGCCCTATTGGACAATAATATCTTGGGTTAGAGTTGGAGCCTTTCTTGAAGATAGGCTGAAGAAGGGATCCTCTCTATGACTCCCTGATGTCCTTGAGGTGCCTACATTTGGCGTATCGTGCTGAGGCCCAGTACTATGTGTCTTCTCTGAATAGTGACCCGGGAAGACCATTAGAGCCCGGGGCACTATCCTTTCTGATCTTTCTTAGGACTTTGCAAATTGAGGATGCACTCATTGCTGAATGTGCCATTGATGGTGATATTGTTGATGCATTGTTTACTTCTGCGTCCCTCTTGTACCCACTACTTAATTGTGTTGCATTCTAGTCTCCTGTCACATTAATATTATTTTTTACTGAAAGACAAGCACTGGGCTGGACAGTGATTTATTGTGTCTATTGTTTAGTTGTTCAGTTCTGAGTGTCTGCCCCTAACAGTACCTCCTGGAGAAGTCTCTGACTTCTTGCCCTTGTTATCTACAATTAGAAGTACAGAGTTCCCCAGAGTTTGTTGTGATAGTGTGTGACCAAGAGGAAAGTGAACCAGCAGGGAACTAAGGGGTTCCCTTGGTGGGACTAAAGAACCTCACACATCCAGCAGGCTAAGTGACATACTTCATCACTCAGCGGCTCGGTGTCGTGCTTCATCATCGGCTCTTTGCTCCTACGTCAGACCGGCGCTGCAATGACTGACGGAGTACCCGAGGGTACTACTTTTGGTGGAGATCTTTTGTCCGGGCCGAAAAAATGAGAGGAAGTGTGAGTGTTCTCGTGTGGTGTAGTCGTGAAAAAGTGGTGAAGGGTGTTTAAAAAAGGTGAGTCAGTCCACAGGGGGAGTTTAATGGCGTGGCTGGCTCCCTTAGTAAAAGGGTGAAAAGGGGGAGTTGAAACCTGCCTAGTTGGTCCAGGTGACTAACTCTACCCTCTTTATTGGTCGACATGTTTCATGCCACTAGGGCAATTCTTCAGGACCTATCGGTAGCGTACTACACAGTGCACACAAGTGAAAATATTAAAAACATAGAAAGTATACAACCTTGGTAGGTCGGTAAACGGGCAGGCCTTTGGTCCTACTCTGTGGGATTTGACCTAAAAGGAAAAGTAGGAAGGGTCAAATAGGTAGCAGAAACCAAATGTATGTGCAAATGATATCTGTATTTGAAGTGGTTCCAGAGGGCACACACTGTCTGGTCGTTAATAGCCGTAACACGGGCTAAATAAAATCGGTGAGTGAAGCTATTGCACAGTGGGGGCACCTCACTGAGCAACCATTACTCAGTCAAGAAAATTAAGAGCTGACCAATGGACTCACTATGTAAATTTAAACAAAAGAACACAAGGAAAAGGGCAATTTTCTGCGTTCGAGGAAGCAAACTTATCTACGTTCGAGGAAGAAAACAACAACACAAAACAAAGCCATTCTTTCACAGTGGACACAGAAAATAATGTATATGAAGGAGCATGGTCCTTACCCTAAGTAAAACCTACTAGGGCCCCGCAGAATGTTCCCGTGGGTTCGACACGCATATGGATATGGTACCTATTGGGAACAGAAATTGTAGAGGGGGCTCACAAGTGGGAACAGGAGATGCTCAAAGGGTAGAGCGCTGCGGAATCCACCATTGTACCCGAAGCAGATAGAGGCAGCCCGTGACAGTAGCTAACCTCCGGGAGGGACCCAATGCTAAGGCAGCACAGGGGAGACCTGAACGCTAAGCCACCGGGTGAGGGAGCCGCAGTCGGGGAAAGGTATCCCGCAGGAGGACCGACGTGTCAGGCACAGAACCGGAACGCGGGCGGAGGACAACCCAACCCCCCGTCAGCACAAGGCGTCAGGGGAGGTCGGGCAACCCCCAGTCCGCGTCCAGCCCCACATCCGCACATAGTACCCACAGAAAGGAGCAGCGGACCCGTGGCAGCGTTGTGTCTCCAAGGACCACACAAGATGGGTCTCGACGGTCGACCATCAGGCATACCTCTAGTGCAAGCGAAGACATCCAGAGGACCCGCATCGCAGGAGCCCAGGCACACACTTACCTGAGCGGCGTGGGAACATCACCTGTCAGCACCTACCCCCACGTACAGCGCCTGGTCAGGGCGCGGAACAGCTGGTGCCCGTCATCCGCCAGGACCAGGGTTATGAACGCCGCGTTGCCTCGGACGCCCACGGGGGGCGTGGCTAGCATCGAGGTTACGTCTGCACGCTTACTGTAGGTGAAATGCGGCCGTTTACTGTTCGGCCATCTTTGAATGGTGTCAAGTGGTAGGTTAATGCCTGGCGCTGTTGGTATTGACAAGCCCCAGTATCCCTCCGGACAAGTGCCTCAACGGGGGATAAACCCTCTCACGACCCAAGGGGAATCTGGATCGTGGAGCCCAGATTCACAACTATCTCACAACTATTTTGAGGTTGAATCCTCACATCCATTTGCTCGGTGGAATGGGATTGGGTAGGATGTCCGAGAAGCGAGCTGGTTCCCGGGGTATGTATCTGGATTGGATGGCTGATGAATCTGTAATGCCAGGGATCTCTCATCATGTAGAGTATAATGTGTAATGTAGAGTTCTCATACGGCGGCCATATTGGAGTGGTGTCAGTAGTGATGCAAGGGCATCCAAAGAGTGGCCGTCAGTGCAGTGCCCAAGACTGAAATCAGATGGGGGCAGCCAGTCTATGGGAAAACCCTATAGAAAGAGCAGACTAGATACCCCAGTCAAGGCTAAGTGAATACTTGCTCACTGTAGCCTTCGAGAAGTGACAGTAATTTATCTGCTAACAGACGCCCAGGGCACCGAATCGTTCAGGCCCACAGTGTCCAAGCTAAGGCGATGAACCCATCTTTGTTCCAGTTTAAATAATGGCTGCTGTGTCATGTAGGGATGGGATTCTAGTACTAACCACTGCATGCTATCTGCGGGTGGCCTCGCTGCTTGTAATGTTCGTACAGCCTGGTATGGGTCTTACCACAGCGAATGTTGCTTTTATGTTCCATGATCCTAACCTTCACCTGTCTCGTTGTCATGCCAACATAGTATCTATTACAGAGGCATATCAGAAGGTAGATACAGTGGGAACTATTGCAATTGATATGCCTTTTTAAGTGCCATGTAAATGAGTCGGTGAGTTTAATCTCCTTGCATTGCTTATTCTGTGGACAAACCACGCAGCTGCCACATTGATGGTGACCTACCACAGGGGGTAACCTCCATAGTGTGTTCTGGCTATTGGGAGCCTTCCTTCTTGGTCGGGTGTGTACCAAGCTATCCTTGAGGTTAGAAGTCCGTTTGAATGCGAAACGGGGTTGCGTGATCGAGAGATCTCCAGCATTCAAAAGACCCCAATGTTTCTTAATTGTCTTTTTAATGAATGGGGAGTTCTTTGTGTATTTAGTCACGCAAGTGATAACATCTTCAGAGACCTTCGGACGTGTCTCCAGCAATGTTTCCCTAGGATTGTTAGGGGCTCTTTTAGATGAGTTCTGCACCAGTCTGGTAGGGTAACCTCTGTCTAGTAGTTTATGTTGTAGAATAGAGGCTTGCTGCTTGTAATCAGCTCGTGAGCTACAATTCCTCCGAATTCTTAGAAATTGCCCAAAGGGCAGGTTATCTCTAAGGGTTCTGGTGTGGTGACTGTCATAGGGCAAGAGACTATTACGGTCTGTATTTTTCCTGTACAGGGTTGTACTCAGCCCTGTTGGGGTCAGTTGGATTGTCAGGTCAAGGAATGGCAGGCTTGTATCTGATATAGTCCCACTAAATTTCAGATAGGGATTCTGGAGGTTGATCCAGGCACAGAAAGTCTCAGCAGTTGCCCGGTCTCCTTTCCATAGGATCAAAATGTTGTCGATATAACGACGCCATATCGTCAAGTTCTGGTTAAAAGGATTCGTGGGTGCGTGGATAGTCTGTTCCTCAAAGGTGGCCATGTAGATACAGGCTATACTGGGAGCAAAAGTCGAACCCATAGACGTACCTCTGATTTGGTGATACAACTGGGTGCCATACTGAAAGAAGTTCTCGGTTAATGCTACACTAGCGCATGCCATGATGAAGGATATGGGCGTCGGAGAGGTCCATTCCTCTTGGCGTAAGGTCATTTCAACCGCTTCTAAGGTGGCTGCCTGGGGGATGTTGGTGTACAACGCTTCCACATCTAATGTTATTAGTAGATCAACGTTGTCCCTCCCATCCATGGACTCAATAAGTCTTAGCACATCACGTGTGTCCTGGAGGAAAGAAGGAATTTTCCTAACAAGTGGTTGAAGGAACACATCGCAGAACTTGGAAAGTGGCTCTAAGAGTGAGCCAATCCCTGACACTATGGGTCTTCCCGGGACAGGGCTGACACCCTTATGAATTTTTGGGAGAGTGTAAAAGTAGGGAACTACTGGGTCAGAGGCGAGCAAGAACTCAGCCTCGTTCTTGGTAATCCAGCCATTTCCCTCTCCTTCAAGTAGTAGACTGTTGATGTCATTAGTCAGTCTCCTGGTGGGATCCACAGAAAGTGGTCTATAGTGTGTGCGGTTAGCCAGTTGGCGTTTGCACTCTGTGTCATAATCTGTGGCATCTTGGATCACTGTCGCACCCCCCTTGTCAGCTGATTTAATCACAACAGTAGGGTCGTTTCCTAGTGAGGAAGCAGCATCCCTTTCTGCTCTGCTGAGGTTGTTATATTCATTAGTATTGGGTCTGTTTTCTAGACTCTTGAGCACAGCTCGCTCAAACACTAGGACTTCAGGGGGGATCATCCCATCAGATGGGGTAAAGGTGGAAGGCTTCCGCAGGCCAGTGTCACTGGCCAATGTATCTGTGGTTTCGCCAAAGAAGGCACGCAGGCGTACCTTTCTGATCAGTTGTTTCACTTCACACATCTCAGTGAATTTGTCGGGGGTGGGTGTAGGGACAAACCCCAAGCCTCTTTCAAGTAATTTTGTTTCAATAGGTGTAAGTACCCTGTTGGAGAGGTTCACAATCAAGCTCTCTTTCCTCTTGTGGTGCTCCTGGTCTCCACTTGTATTGGCATGTTGGTCTGATCTTGCCAGTGTACCCCTCTTGGCCCGGTTCGCTTGCGCCCTCTTCCTCTGCCCCAACCTCTGTCGTGAAAAGGTGGATTCAGGGAGAAGAACTGTGGCGGGCCCTGTGGGTAAAAAGGATATTGCCAAGGTGGTATCATCTGTGGTGGACCCTAGAAATGTGGGGCTTGGTTATAGCCCTGGTTCCAGTTCGATCTACGTTGATTACGGTTATTATTAGGTTGGTGACTCCCACTGGAGTCACTGCTGGAAGAGCCCCTACGGCTGTTGTTATCGGTACTCTCATCTGAGGAATAGCCGGATTTCCTATTGGTGTACCCTTCCTTAAGATAGGGATACACCTTTTCTTTGTCAAATTTGTCCACATCTTTTTGCAGCTTGGCCATCTTCTGTTTCAAGAGATATTCCTGACTATCGCTGATCTCCTGATTGATCTCTGCCAATTTAGCAGTGAAAGCGGTCTTGGCAGATTTGTTTGTGGATGACCTCATGGTGGCTTCAATAGCAGAGATTTTCTCAAGTAAGGCATCGGCTAATCTTTTGGCTGATTTGACTATCAGAAACAGTAGATCTTTCGTACATTTCCAGGATACCTGGCACCAGTCAAATTTGAACGTGCCGTCCTCTAAGAATAATCTGGGTACGATATTGACAATAAGGCCCTGGGGAGCTATGTTGGCTCTCAGGTACTCAGTCATTAATGCTCCATGAATGGTAATTCTGAGCCACTCTTTCTTGAGTACTGTGATGGTAGTCCAGTCCTCATTGTTAGACCCTGAGGCGGGTGTTTCTGCTGCTCCAAGGAGCGAAGGTGTTGTTCTTAATGCCTCTGCAATGGCTTCTTCATCGAAACTAAGACCTGGGACGTCCTCCATAGTTGGGGAGGTCTCCAGACGTTTTTAAAAATCACTTGCAGAGGAAGTGTCCTCTCACAGTGACCGGGTTACGACCCTGTTGGACCTTATAGTGCGCTAGCACTATAGGTAACCTCAATGGTTCCGTGGGGGTGAACCCACGTGAAGCTATTAATACAAAAGGGGGAACCTTGATAGGACGATATTTAATGGGGTCCACTGTACATGTCCCGACAGTAATCTACAATTAGAAGTTCCCCAGAGTTTGTTGTGATAGTGTGTGACCAAGAGGAAAGTGAACCAGCAGGGAACTAAGGGGTTCCCTTGGTGGGACTAAAGAACCTCACACATCCAGCAGGCTAAGTGACATACTTCATCACTCAGCGGCTAGGTGTCGAGCTTCATCATCGGCTCTTTGCTCCTACGTCAGACCGGCGCTGCAATGACTGACGGAGTACCCGAGGGTACTACTTTTGGTGGAGATCTTTTGTCCCGGCCGAAAAAATGAGCGGAAGTGTGAGTGTTCTCGTGTGGTGTAGTCGTGAAAAAGTGGTGAAGGGTGTTTAAAAAAGGTGAGTCAGTCCACAGGGGGAGTTTAATGGCGTGGCTGGCTCCCTTAGTAAAAGGGTGAAAAGGGGGAGTTGAAACCTGCTTAGTTGGTCCAGGTGACTAACTCTACCCTCTTTATTGGTCGACATGTTTCATGCCACTAGGGCAATTCTTCAGGACCTATCGGTAGCGTACTACACAGTGCACACAAGTGAAAATATTAAAAACATAGAAAGTATACAACCTTGGTAGGTCGGTAAACGGGCAGGCCTTTGGTCCTACTCTGTAGGATTTGACCTAAAAGGAAAAGTAGGAAGGGTCAAATAGGTAGCAGAAACCAAATGTATGTGCAAAGGATATCTGTATTTGAAGTGGTTCCAGAGGGCACACACTGTCTGGTTGTTAATAGCCGTAACACGGGCTAAATAAAATCGGTGAGTGAAGCTATTGCACAGTGGGGGCACCTCACGGAGCAACCATTACTCAGTCAAGAAAATTAAGAGCTGACCAATGGACTCACTACGTAAATTTAAACAAAAGAACACAAGGAAAAGGGCAATTTTCTGCGTTCGAGGAAGCAAACTTATCTACGTTCGAGGAAGAAAACAACAACACAAAACAAAGCCATTCTTTCACAGTGGATACAGAAAATAATGTATATGAAGGAGCATGGTCCTTACCCTAAGTGAAACCTACTAGGGCCCCGCAGACTGTTCCCGTGGGTTCGACACGCATATGGATATGGTACCTATTGGGAACAGAAATTGTAGAGGGGGCTCACAAGTGGGAACAGGAGATGCTCAAAGGGTAGAGCGCTGCGGAATCCACCATTGTACCCGAAGCAGATAGAGGCAGCCCGTGACAGTAGCTAACCTCCGGGAGGGACCCAATGCTAAGGTAGCACAGGGGAGACCTGAACGCTAAGCCACCGGGTGAGGGAGCCACAGTCGGGGAAAGGTATCCCGCAGGAGGACCGACGTGTCAGGCACAGAACCGGAACGCGGGCGGAGGACAACCCAACCCCCCGTCCGCACAAGGCATCAGGGGAGGTTGGGCAACCCCCAGTCCGCGTCCAGCCCCACATCCGCACATAGTACCCACAGAAAGGAGCAGCGGACCCGTGGCAGCGTTGTGTCTCCAAGGACCACACAAGATGGGTCTCGACGGTCGACCATCAGGCATAGGTCTAGTGCAAGCGAAGACATCCAGAGGACCCGCATCGCAGGAACCCAGGCACACACTTACCTGACCGGCGTGGGAACATCACCTGTCAGCACCTACCCCCACGTACAGCGCCTGGTCAGGGCGCGGAACAGCTGGTGCCCGTCATCCGCCAGGACCAGGGTTATCAACGCCGCGTTGCCTCGGACGCCCACGGAGGGCGTGGCTAGCATCGAGGTTACGTCTGCACGCTTACTGTAGGTGAAATGCGGCCGTTTACTGTTCGGCCATCTTTGAATGGTGTCAAGTGGTAGGTTAATGCCTGGCGCTGTTGGTATTGACACGCCCCTGTATCCCTCCGGACAAGTGCCTCAACGGGGGATAAACCCTCTCACTACCCAAGGGGAATCTGGATCGTGGAGCCCAGATTCACAACTATCTCACAACTATCTCGAGGTTGAATCCTCACATCCATTTGCTCGGTGGAATGGGATTGGGTAGGATGTCCGAGAAGCGAGCTGGTTCCCGGGGTATGTATCTGGATTGGATGGCTGACGAATCTGTAATGCCAGGGATCTCTCATCATGTAGAGTATAATGTGTAATGTAGAGTTCTCATACGGTGGCCATATTGGAGTGGTGTCAGTAGTGATGCAAGGGCATCCAAAGAGTGGCCGTCAGTGCAGTGCCCAAGACTGAAATCAGATGGGGGCAGCCAGTCTATGGGAAAACCCTATAGAAAGAGCAGACTAGATACCCCAGTCAAGGCTAAGTGAATACTTGCTCACTGTAGCCTTCGAGAAGTGACAGTAATTTAGCTGCTAACAGACGCCCAGGGCACCGAATCATTCAGGCCCACAGTGTCCAAGCTAAGGCGATGAACCCATCTTTGTTCCAGTTTAAATAATGCCTGCTGTGTCATGTAGGGATGGGATTCTAGTACCAACCACTGCATGCTATCTGCGGGATGGCCTCGCTGCTTGTAATGTTCGTACAGCCTGGTATGGGTCTTACCACAGAGAATGTTGCTTTTATGTTCCATGATCCTAACCTTCACCTGTCTCGTTGTCATGCCAACATAGTATCTATTACAGGGGCATATCAGAAGGTAGATACAGTGGGAACTATTGCAATTGGTATGCCTTTTTAAGTGCCATGTAAATGAGTCGGTGAGTTTAATCTCCTTGCATTGCTTATTCTGTGGACAAACCACGCAGCTGCCACATTGATGGTGACCTACCACAGGGGGTAACCTCCATAGTGTGTTCTGGCTATTGGGAGCCTTCCTTCTTGCCCTTGTTACCTTGAGAGTGAAGTATGGAAAGGGTCTATTTTTCACAGTTTTCAAAGCCAAAGTAAGTCAGGCCCCAGGACACCAGTTCTAAACGACCCCAAACGCAACTCTAGCCCAGTATCCCCTTCCTGCCCAGTGGGCCCTGAGCATAGAATGATAGTTATCTATTTATATTGATCAATGGAGAGAGTAACTTTGTATTCCTATTGTGATGTCCACATCCTGGAGTATACCTTTAATATCCATGACTACGGTTAGTGATTTGACTCTTTTTATCCCTGTGACTTCAGATAATTCCACTTTGGTTGGAAAATCTATGAGACAACTGAAATGTGCCACATGCAGCCATGAATGAGCTAATTCTGTACTTAAAAAACATTGAAGATACCCGTCCGTAAATGTTGTTGCTTGTATTCCATTTGAGTGAGGGACTCATGATACAATATGATTCCCATGTTCTGATATGAGAATGTATGTTCATCCTGCTACTTGATTCCTAGTGTCATTCTGTACTGCCACCAAGTGGTTCTGGTGATAGATTATTTGAAAATGTCAACAGAACCACATGGTGGCAATGTAAGAATGTTACTGACTAGAGTTTTATATATGTTATTATCATAACCTTTGTGCTTGATGTTAGAGTGGTGGTTTACTTGGCTTTTAAGTGAATTTAGGGTTGTGAAGCTAACCATAAATTGTGAATTTAAATGTTATTCTGATTTAATTCATAAACATAACTGTACTTGAAAAGCTTGTTTAAAGTGAAGTGCTTTGTTTTTATAAACCTAAGTTATCGTTTCTGCCTAAAAACTCACTTTAGCTTTTCTTTTCTTCAATAATTTTAGTATTTTTGATCCTTGACCAAATCCAAAAGCTGGTTGCAGGCCTGGGGCTGTAATACACACAGTGCCCCAGGGGCGCAACGGGCTTTTGCACCTGATGTGCGCGCCCCAGGGCACTTTATATTACAGAAGGGGCAGCAGACGCTTGTGTGGCCCCTCCTGTAACATCGATAGCGATGGCGCAGGGTCCAGCATATGTTAATTTTGCATAAGTCACCCTAAGTGGGAAGGGTATGCCCAGACGTGGGTCCTGTACTCACTACACCACTGGATTAAAGCTAGCCTGGCTAATGAATCATGATGTCCTGCTTGTTTCCGGTCCAGGGAGGACCTGGCTTGGCAGTTCGGACTGGACTGTTCCCAAAGGAACAGGGTCAAGACTGATTTTCATTTGGCTGGGTCCAAACTGGGCTGGTGTGGTGAGCAAAAGAATGATGGATTTAACGCAGATCCTTGTGACTGGGGGTGAATGTTTGCATTGTTCAGCATTCCGTCAATTGTTTATTTTGCATATTAATGAATATAGCACAGAAAAGCAGCGGAAGGACCTTGAGGTTATAGTAGCAGTTTGTGACTGAGCCAAAGAAAGTGACCGAAAGCACCATAAACATCAACAGTGGAAATAAACACGTGTATCTCAGCTTGACTGTGTGCTGTAGAAATTGTGAAGAGAGACGTAGGTGGGGGAAAATACATCCGCGCAAGTGTGACTTCCATCTAGGACAAGATAGTGTTTAAAACTAATTTGAGGAATAGCTAACAAGGATCAGAAAAACTCACTTCTACACCCCATAGATAATGCGTTTTAAAGCAACTGTACCATATTGGTGTGTACGTGTGTAAGATATATTCTGCACGTTGTTAATGATGCACATAAAAATGAACGTACAAAAATGCTCAACAAACCCCGCTTTTCATACATGCACCTCATGCAGTTAAAATTTAGAACAGACATGGAATTTGCAGTAAACAGTTACTACTGCAAATGCACAGTAACAACAGAATGCAGACAGCTGTTGTTCTCAGTGCTTTTGTTTAAATGCGTCCATACACCACACAATTGATCCAAGAACACATTTTGTCCCAAAATATAGTGCAGAATGACGGCTTTACTTTTCGCATATCTATGCTTAATTTCAAGTATTTTAATCATGCATAAGCAATTTGCACCACTTTAGCACACCACTAAGAATTTCTACCATTGGCATCACTCCTTTCCTTAACATTTTTGTTCTGGCGACTTATAATAGGAAGACCTGCTCTGCCAAAATATTTTGTCTGCATTCAAGGGGAAGTTCTAGAGGGGCCCAAAACAGGTCAGTGACTTTTAGTATGTATGCGCGTCCGCCAGAGTATGCGAAAGAAAAAAAACACAACAGGCCGTTTTTCGAACTCCGTTTCTGAGTTTGTAAACTTGTTCTCGGGTACAGACTTCTAAATGCAAACAGATACGGTGGTGCCTGGTGATCTCCCAGGGCATGTGCACTTCAGGAGGCGTTTCGAACACAAACAAGATTTTTTAAAACAATGTAAATTATAGGGCACTTTGTGATCCACTCACCTATTCTTGGGAGTCAGTGTGTGATCACACTGCCCCTTTATGTGGCCTTTACATTTCTTTCAGGACACCGGGATTAAGCCCTATTTCTGGTAATGACGGCCATAAAAGATTTTTCTGTGTTGCAGACTGCCAAAAAGAGAGAGCTGGTTCACAAACCTGCCAATGATTTCTCAGATTTAAAAAGAGCAACAGGAGAAATAAGCTATCTCCTTTGAATTTAGTTTGATTGGTTTTTAAAATTAGTCCCCAGATATTCCACACAATTGGGTTTTAGGACCATCCGTGGTATAATGATCCAGATATCTATAACTTTATAGTGCTTTCAAGCCCACCCAAAACTATGTAAGAGCTAATATCTTGAGAATTACAGAATGGATTTACACAAAACCATGCACTGATACTAGACTGAATGTCTACTTTCATGTCAGGTTTGATGTACTGGGTTCAGTCATTTGTTCTGCACTGGGAAGCAAAGATTCCTACAGGAGTTAAAATGGTAAAAATCCCTTTTGTGCCCTCCAATGGATGTATCTACACAGTACTTGCCAAGCCGAGCTGAAGCTGGATGAACCTTTATTTTGGAACAGATTCATTAAACTGTATCAAAGTTATTAAGAAAATGAACGAAGCCTTCACAATGTTAAATCTAACCATAAGTATTACTATTGTAGACTGTGTAATATGCAATATGCTAAAATCCTTACAAAACTATAGCTAAAGTACAGATTTGTTTATGAATTACAATGTAGGTCATGCAATGAGGTGCCATTGTCTTGGTTAGAGCAAAACACCAGCATTCTCAGCTAGTATAGCATTTGATTATCAATGTGAGTGAAAGGATAGGGGAAAAGCACGATAGGCAGAGAATGGTAAATTACTGTGTGACAGCATGAGGGTATATGCAATATGTGACTATAATGTGACAAACTTTATCACATTGATATATAATCATCCACCGGATATGTGCAGATAATGAAGGCTGATTATTACATTTTAAATATTTAAATACTTAGCTACAAAATGAAACAGAACGTTGTTTTCAAGACACGTGTAACCATTGCAACCATCTCTAGGAGGGTTACCTCTTCAACAGCCAGAAATGTCTAAATTGGCTGAAACGTATGTCCTTACTGAGTTACCAGACTTATAATCAGAGAAAGCATTTAAATGCTTTCGGGGACGATGTGACCTAAAAGTCAGAGATGTTGTCTTTGTGGAACCTTGTTCAAGTCCCAGCTTCTGCTCAGCATCCTGCAGTAATCCTCCAGTGTTGGAAAGTGGATTATTAGTAGGGCAAATGTATATCCACCACTGGCAATAAGGCCACTAACACAGTATAGGGCTCAGAATAGGTCTTAGAAAATAATTCCAATGCTCAACCCTTGGTAGCTTGGCTGTGAGCAGCAAGGCTTAACTTCAAAGACAGGTATGTAAAGCATTTAAAAACACACATTCAGTAAATAATTAAGACACAATCCCAATAAAAATCCACACCAATTTATAAAAAATCTTCAAAATGAGACCAAAACAACAGAAATCCAATGTAGGGAGTCGGAGATATGAATTTTATAACGATTTAGCACTATCTAGCACATGAAAACCTATAGCTCGTTATCGGGACAGCTGGTTGTGATAGATCGGGTGAAAGTCAAAGTTTCAGGCCAACCGTGATGGAGCCCTGGTCAGCTACCCCATGTGGTAGGTCTCAATCAAAGTTTTTACCTTCTGGCTTAGAAACTTTTCTAGAGCTTTTATTCCTGGGGTTTCTCGAAGCTCTCAGCCAGTCCAGATCCGCTGAGGGTTCGCCAGATTGACCTGCAAAAAGCTCCTGGTCAAACTTATGATAGTCCGATCTCCTGATCCTTCCAGCGGGAGGAACGAAGGATACAGGTCAACTCGTGGTTGAAGGCAGGCAGCTTGGCTCTTGCGGTTGCTCCAGGTCACCTTTTCTTCGTTCGGACTTAGAAACTTTTATGAAGCTTTTTCTTGCGGGATCCCAATGCTGCCACCAAATGTTGGAAAGTGGATTATTGCCAGTGGCAGATATACATTTGCCCCTACCAATAATCCACTTTCCAACATCCAGTGATCTCCAAACTTGTGTAGTTTGATCTAGTGTTCAGGTTCTTGGAGAGGAACTTACATATAAACGTTCGGTTTTTTCAGTCCTCATTTCACCATGGCCCTCGATCCGTCCATGGTCCATGCAGACGCCAGACCACACTGGCGCTAGTCTTATGAGGGGCGAGCAGGGCCAACCTCCACAAAGCCCACTGCATGATGTGATCATTGGACCATGTAACTGAGTTAATAACCAGACCAACAATCTTTAAATTAAAATCCTATTCTGTCCAGGTCAAATAGTCGTTCCATAGCTCTTTTGACCTATGTGGGTTGCATTTGATGTCTAGTTTGCATGTCCAATTTATTGTGTTTAACCAGACAACTGGATGAGGGGGCAGGGGATCCAACCATCTTTGGCGTATCTCTCTTCTTCCCAAAAGCAGCAAGTTAAATAGTAGGCCCCTTTGTTTACTGTTCAAAGCCTGCCGGGATGCATTATCGAACCCAAAGAACACCAGAGGTTCAGTCAGGACAATATTCTTGGTAAAGATAGCCTCTAGAGTGGTTTCAAAATTGTTCCAGTATTCTTGGATACCTGGGCAAGAAAAGAAGACTTGGACATCGCTGGCCGTTAAAAGATTACACCTCCTATAACTGGGGACCGGTTGTGATACAAACTTAGCCAATCTTTGAGAAATCCAATATATCCTATGAATGACAAAAAAATGATGGCATTTAAGATTGGCAGACGATACAAAGGTGTATAAAGTTTTCAAAGATTACGTCCACAAAGATTGTATATAGTCTTCTTACAATGAGCTTGCCCAGACATCCGTTAGAGCATTCATTTTGTCCTCTTCAGCCTCCAAGAAGTGTCCATACCATTTTGCCACTTCTTTAGTGCTTGGGTTTATGTCCTGTAATGAAGCTTCAAAGTCCCAATTGCCCCCCACCTCCTCTACAATAGTGGAGGACCATAGGGTAAGCTTCAGGTATTTGAACCTTTATCTCTTGCCAGTCCTATTATTCAGTACATCCCACGGAGTCATTCCTTCTGCTGATAGAAGATCCCCCCAGTTTGCTATTCCTGCCTGTTTTAGTGGTAAACTCAGCGTGTCTTTCATACATTCTGGGGTTCCTGGGGATTCCCAGATTGGAGAAAAGTCTGAAAAGTAACAGCTGTTTAAAAGCTGTCTCACTGTAAGCCATAATTTTATTGCCTATTTTAGGATTTTTAATCTTAAATTTTAAAAAATATTTGGACTCCAAATTTGTATAACACTGCTTTTGGACTTAAAACCTTAACTATTCACCCAGTATTAACCCCCATGTACTACTCGAGGGATCCCCTGCCAGCATACGGATATTTTTAAATTGGAAGGCCATACAAAAACATTGGAGGTCAGGCAATGCTAACGCCCCCTTTTTAAGACTTCTCTGTAGTTTATTCAATGACAAGCGTATACCCCGAGATGCCCAGATAAAGGTTGATATTTTACCCTGGATTTTATTTATTTCTTCTTCAGGAAAGGTAAGAGGTATCCCATTAAAAAGATATCTAAGCTTTGGTTAGACAGACATCATAACCAGATTTACTCTCCCGTAAATGGGGAGCGGAAATTTCTAGTTAGTTGCTTCTCCACCCTCTTCATGACCTCAAATTACAGGAGGGGATCTCTTCAATTTTATCAGTGATGTCTATCCCCAAATATCTCATTTCTTTACATCTTATACCGCCCCAATCCTCCAAGCTCCAACACATCACTTCTGTCATTAATGAATTTATTGTATAGCCCGAGAAAGCCCCATATTCATTTGTCAGTTGTTTCATTCTTATTAGTGTATGGGGGAGAACAACCATTACAACGCAACTATTACAACGACATACCATTACCATGCAACTATTACAACGCAAGTCATTACAACGACTTGCGCTGGGGGGCACTCTAGGATAGGGAATAGTTTAATTTACTATCCAACACCTTCCCTACTATCCACGGGGACTGGAGTTGGAATAGTAAATTAAACTACTCACTATCCAGCACCCCCCAACGCAAGTCGTTGTAACGACTTGCCTTGTAAAACTTGCGTGGTAAAGGCATGCGTTGTGAAAGCATGCGTTGTAATGACATACATCCGTGTATGGGCTGGGTCAGAGGTATATTTTATTAAATTGTCTGCGTATAACGCGATTTTACTATGTGACAGAAGTTGATGTATAGGCATGATTTGGTCATCAGTTCTCAGCAGGTATGCTAGTGGCTCTATGTACAGGTCGAAAAGGAGTGGAGACAAGGGGCAGCCTTGCCTTGTCCCTCTTTGGATCTCAAAACTCCTTGTCAATGTACCGTTAATAAGAATCTTGGCCGTTGGATGTTTGTACAGCTTTTGCATATCTCTTATAAAATCTCCGCCTAAACCCATAGCCTCCAGCACACCCCATAAAAAACGCCAGCTGACTCTGTCAAATGCCTTGGCGGCATCTAAAGTGATTACCGCCAAAGGGATTGATCGAGCCACTGCTAAATCTATTGTTCCTATCAAGGACAGCGTAAGATCCACATATAAACTTTAGTGACATGAGAAAACCACAAAAAAAATCTGTCATACTGTCACATGTTATTTGTAACCACACTACATGATTTCAAGTGCATCAGAGTTATACTAGAATTATAATGTCTTATATTTCTTATGAATGTATGATTATTAATTATATATGTTTTATGTTATCTTAGCTAAAATTTAATGTAGGCCTGATGGCATATGTGAGGTCCCTTGACTTGCTGAATCTACTATTTGTGAGAGAATTCCTCAGTTTAACAAATAATGTGAAACAGTGTTTTCTTTCCTGAGTTCTCATATCCTGTACAATAGGCTTTGCTGCCTTTTCCTGATACAATTCTGAACAGCTGCCTGGGAAACTGTCCTCTTAAACTTGTTATGTGCTCTTGTGGACGGAGCATTGTACTAATGATTCACACACAGGATTGCGTAAGGACTGCACAATTTTCCCACCCTTTCCTTCTAAAATTCGTGTCTTCTTTATGTTTCTTGACACCTATCCCATACAAACTGACCAGTGGACTGAGTGGTCTGACCAGAAGAGGTGATTCCAGGAGGTGTCACCCCTGGAATTTCAAGGATATAATGTTGCTCTAATTAACTTACGTGGACCTTCTTCTTGTCTGGCTGGAGTGGGTGACACATGAGCTGTTGGATATTTGTTACTTACGAATTTCTTTGTGGAGCTATCCTTGGCAAATCTTGATTTGCCCGATGTAGACTCACCTGGCTTTCTATACAAACTGACGCTTACACTGCGTGTGCTGAGTGGTCTCTTCCTTTCTGGGAGACTGCTTGAACTGTCATGTTTCAGGTCCCTTCCTGAACTATTTCAAATGCCTTATTAGAAGTTGACTAACCTATCCTTAACCTGATATATTGATTCATTTGTTTTCCTTCATTTCTGATAAACTAAACGAAATCACCATAACGACCTAGCTATCAGGATTGTTTCTTTTAAATTGAGTGTGCAATCCTTGACTACAACCATTAATAAAAAATGTGTGCAGAATAAAAGGTGGTTTGACCACGCATGTACTCACTCCTTGAGCCAGCTAAAACAAGCCTTGTCTAGAAATAATAGGGACATATTGCTTGTCAGAAATTTAAGACTGGCCTATAAAGAACAATTAAAACGGAGAAAGAGGGAGCTTCAAGAGCAGGCCTGGGACAAATTAACATTGGCTGTGGATACATCGAACAGCCAGTTGTTCTGGGAAACAGTTAATTCACCCTTTCTAAAAAACGACGAGGCCCCCGATTTGACATCCCATGTCAGTAGTGAAGCATGGGTTGCACATTTTACAGAGGTAGAGCAAGGAATCAACAGTAGCAAGGGAGGGAAAGCACCCGGCCCGAATGGTGTACCAGTAGATGTATATAAAGCTACACCAGCTCTCAGGGTACCGATACTAAATAGAGCTTTTATTGCTGCCATGGGGCGAATCCATGATAATCCCTATATTTAAGAAATGGAATAGATCTGAAGCCAAAAAATACCGACCGATCTCTCTTTTAGATTCTTCAAACAAAATTATGAGTAGGGTCCTACTTGTCAGGTTAGAGGAGTGGGTAGAGGAAAATGGGATCTTAACGCAATCGCAATATGGATTCAGGAAAGGGTGGGAAACCCTGGAACAATGCATTAACTTGGATCTAATAATTGGTAAATATACCCGTTCAAAGCAAGGGTCCCTTTTTCTTTGCTTTGCTGATCTAAGCAGTGCATTTGATTTAGTGGACCATGCCCTGCTATGGCCGATTTTTTGCTGATCTAAGCAGTGCATTTGATTTAGTGGACCATGCCCTGCTATGGCCGATTTTATTGGGTCTTGGAGCCCCAGAGTCCATCATATTCTTTTTGGCAAGGTTCTATGAAAAATTATCAACATCGGTGCACTATGGTCGAAGGGGAGAGTGTACCCCTTAAATAAATGAAGTAGACGCAGCACTTAAAACTGTAAAGTCGGATGCACCCCAAGTGGAGGGCCAAGATGTGCCGGTTCTGCTTTATGCAGATGACACTGTACTTTTATCAAGGACACCAAGGAGCATACAGAGGATAATAGATACATTTACAGATTTTATTAAGGGTAGAAAGTTGATGATCAATAAAACCAAAACGTACACTATGATCTGTGGCTCGAGCACTGGGAGAACGAAATCTTTCTTTGTAGATCAACAAAAAATGTTAACAGTCGATAAGTTCTGTTACCTAGGGATAATTTTGACTGGTAACGGAATATGGTTACAGGAAGTGATGAATGTTAGGTCCAAATTGGCTAAAAGTGCATACGGGGTTCTCAAGTTTGCTGTTACGAATTCGCGATATGTTGCACATTTACCAATCTAGATGTACCTCAATAGCACTTTATGGTGCGGGGGTTTTTGGGCCATTACCACCATGAAGAACTGCAAATAGAGGAAAACAGGTTCCTTAAAAAGTTACTCTGTTTACCCACGTCTGCTTTCCCTGATTTAATACATAGCGAAGTGGGGCTCAACTATTTCAACTATTTGACGGATTTAATCGGGCTGAGACCACTGCTTGTATGGAGGTCTATGTGGTTGAAGGAAGAAACTATGTTTAATAGAAGTATTATTAATGATTGCCTTCACCTAGATAACTGTTTAGAGATCGGGTGGCTTAAATATATAGTAACAACATTTAAAGATTTATTTAATATAAACATTATGGAAACCTCCAATGGAGCAATTGATATCACGAAACCAGAAATGAAGAAAACATTTTTGACGAAGAAAAACCTTGAACGCCAAAAAATGAGTGAACATTTAACAACCAGTAAGTTTTATTACTCATATCTGGAAACTGAGGGATTCCAACAATATTTAGGCCTGATAACTAGAACATCACATCGATTTGTTCTCACTAGAATGAGATTAGGCATTGTCCATAATCTGGTTGCATTTCCATGTGTAAAAAAGTACCCTGTTTCCCCATGCCCATGTGATGGACTTACTAAACAGAGCACTTTGCACTTTCTCCTTATATGTGACCTGTATCTGCATCTCTGTATTGCCTCCCTAAACCCTTGTTTAAAAAATACTGCACTTTAACCACGAATGCTGCTATGAATCTGTTGTGTACATTGCGAGAGCCAGATATTTGTTTTTTTTACCGTGACTTATATTTTGCGATCAATTGATGTTAGGAAAAGTATGATGTTTTAAACTGATTTTATAGTTATGATTGATTACTGTTAACCAAATGAAATGTATAGGCTTTTTATCATTGTTTTATATGTGCTTTTATGGTTGTTTTATTATAATCGAATAAAGCTTATTGAATTGAATTGAATTGAGGGTGCATTCCAAATTTCGGACTAATGACTAGAGGAGATCATATTAAAGAGCTCTCAGAACATCAAATACTAATGCTATTATTCTATCAGCCACGGCTCGTGGAGGGAGTTACGGTGGGGCAGGGAGGCGGGGAGGGGGAGGGGCGGGGTGGAGGGTGCTAAAAACCGGCATATGGATAATTGCAGGTAAGTAAACAATTTAATTAATAAAACAAATTTTCTAGCGCGCCTTGCATCGCAAAGTCAAATGTCAACATCTAATCTGGGATCGGGTAGCAGGCAATATACAAGAATTGGCCGCGCACGAGCGGCTGTGAGACGCGTTATGTTGTGGGGGAGGGGGAGAAGCAGGAGTTGGACGTGCGGCTGCGAGACGTGCTCTGTGGCGGGAGGGGGAGCAGGGGATGAGCCTGGGAGTGGTGTGCACGGCAAAGAAAATCCATAAAGGAAAGCCAGGGCACTGAAAGCTTAAGGCTGCGCGCATGCATGCACGCGTGAACGCAAACGCTAGGCTGTGTGGCAGCACTTTTAAAAGCCCTAACTAAATGTCTCGCAGAGCAGTGCATGCGCTGGCTCAGGCGAGACCTAAAAAGGAGTAGTTTGTCTTGAAACCCCTTATACTCCTCTACCAGAATCCCTTCATTCACACCCATTAGCCTTAGCATTAGCCATGTTTTTTGGAACTTCAACACTTTCTACTAGTTCTATAACATTGTTAGGCTGCTTAATATGTTTCTTCAAAAATTGAGGTTTTGACTAGTCTATAGGTTAGTCCAATCATGCACTTTTCACTCGGTGTTTTCCTACACCTGCTCAGTTTGATATATCAATTCACAATATCATCAAAGTTCACTCTTTTTTAATATTCTTAGTTTTGACCGTAATTCATTTTATACTTCATGAACCAGTACTTTTTCAAAGTCATATCAACAGTGTAAATTGCATTTTCATTTACAGTTATACATAGCGTTATATACAGTGTTACATTTTCCAAATAGTAATCAGCATTGATATTTCACACGCCCGATGCATTTCGGTACTAAGTACCTTCCTCAGGGGCAAAAAATACAAAACAAGAAGAATAATAATATGTACATTAATGAGTGTGCCCACAGTAGCTCTGGGTTTATCAGTTTTCTCGTTGTTATGATGCATACCTTTTTATTAGTGATTTCTTCGTTGAAACCCTATGAGATGAAAGAATTTCTAATTGTTATTTATATTCTTATGGGTTCCTAAATGACGTGAAAGTATTATCGTTTACTTCTCTTACCTAAGGAAGCTGTGTGTCAAGACCAATTCTGCAATGAAAGTGGTGAATGCAAAGTATTTAGTGCTTCATGTCTACTGATAAGGTTGCCATACGGGTAATACAAAAAGAAAATAACTAAGCCTACCTTAGATGGATGGCAATTTATGCGAAAACCTATACGATGAGAAAGCAATAAAAAAATTGCATTAATGCTTAGGTCTGTAGGTGGAGGATGTTAATGCCGGTTACTTGCCGTGTACTCCTACCTTACGGTCAGTCTTACTGGTGCTTTCTGCAAAAAAACGATAGTGCATATATTTAAGCCGTGATACTCCGCAATATGTCAAAATCATTTTTTCATACCGCATTACTCATAAAACGTACCTAATGTTGAAACCGCTGCCGTCTATAAACTCGGACGCCGAAAAATCCCGGAACGCTATCTTCCTTATCGTCCTCTATACAAGTGCTCGTGGGTCGGCATGATCATAAAAAACGGACTGGTTTAAGTTTGATGGGCGCCATCTTACATTGGTGTGCCCCTCATGGGTTTAGCTACCTGTGCCGATACCTACCTATGTTGACTGGAAATTATATTAAATAGATCTCGTAAACTAAATTGTCTTACCAATTTTTGCGAAAAAACGTTTCATATGATTGGTCATGTAAGGGAGATTCAAAGGACCGACGAACACGGTCTTGATGGTTTTAATGACGATACCTATTTGTACTCCATCTTGGATTTGTGTTGTGTATATTAAGACTAACTTACCGATATCAAGATTAGTTCATGGGTGATTATGTTATATTCCTACGTGTTATTACGATAAATGGTGTTACTCAATGTTATACGTGTTTACACCAAATATAGGTAAATGTATGTACTCATTGGGTTGCATTAACCCAAGGATCAGTGCTGGAATTATACATTGATCTTTGCAATGGAGACCTTGGTTGAAAAAACAATATACATTAAGTATCTATACATCGTTTGTTACATATTTGAAATAACTTGTTACAGAATCATTGCTTCTAAGAAGCTATAGTCAACAATAATATGTACTCTAACCTCAGTGCATAGTGCCTAAATTCATATACCCTCAGTAAGATTATTGTTCCTTTTCTAAATGGAAGCGATTGCTCAGTTCATACATAAGTGTCATGATAGCTCATATCAATAAAGTTTTAGTTCTTTCTTAAGGGAATGCCATTACTAAATGCCTCTCATTGGGGATTTCTCTACCCTATGTTCTAGGACTCTCTCATAAGCAACGCGATAGATCATATCGGTCATTCAGCCCAATTGGAGTCATTGTTTGTAGAGTTCTGATCCAAAATAACTCTCGTTGCAGTAATCTTTGTTTGTTGTCAACCCCTTGTTGTATTTCAACCTTCTCTATCACAAAAAAACGTATTTGGGATATCGAATGGTGCAATTCTTGCCAGTGTTGTGCTAAAGGTGATGTCGCTGTTACATTTCTGATCTTACTCTTATGTTCCGTTATTCTTATTTTGAGTTTCCGTTCAGCCTTGCCCACATACATCTTGCCGCAAGGGCATTTGATTGCATAGACAACGTTCTGTACGTTACAATCACTCGTATGCCTCAATGGTACCTTTTTGCCTGTTGTTGGATGTTTAAACGAATCACCTGTAATCAAATTATTACAGTGTATGCAATTCTGACAACGTGTTGTCCCTTTATATGTTCTCTCTTCACTTTGAGGTTTCGGATGCTTTAAAATTTCTTTTAAATTTCTTCCTCTAGTGTATGCATGAAGCGGCAAATCTTTGAACAGACCTTTGAAATCTGGTTCTGTAGCAAGTAGTTCCCATCTTTTGTTGATTATTGTTTTAGTGTTTTTAGACCGGGTTGTATACTTAGATACAAAAACCATTCTATCCTTACTTGTTTTCTCTTTGGGTTTTAGCAGATCTTTTCTGTCTATTTTAAGGGCTTTCTCCTTGTTTTGTTGTAGTTTGTCAAACTGATATCCTCTTTGTGTGTATTTAACCAGGTGTTCATCCATCTTAATCAAACCTGTCTGAGTTTCTGAACAGATGCGTTTTATCCTCAAACATTGTGAGTACGGTAGATTGTTAATCAAGCTTCTCGAATGGAAGCTGTCGTATGCCAATGCATTGTTTCGATCAGTGGGTTTAGAATATAATTCAGTGCAAAAACATGTTTCCCGTTTAATTATCCTTACATCCAGGAAGTCTACACTTTGTTTGTCGATTCTATGTGTTACTTTTATTCTGGGGTCTACGTTGTTCAGTTCCATGATCATTCTTTCAAGATCCTGAATGGGAGCTTTCCAAATCAGAAAAATATTGTCAATAAATCGACAGTATAATCTAATATTTTGCCAATGTGGTGTATTCATTAGATTCTCTGATTCAAACTGTGCCATGAAGATGTTTGCATATGATGGTGCCCCTGAAAATCCCATGGATGTCCCTGTTAGTTGTGCAAAGTATTGGGTATTCCTTTTAAAATAGCTATTTTGTAGACAAAATTTCAGCAATTTCAGGATCAAAATTTTTTCTGCCTGTATCTCTCCCATCTGAAGCAATGCCCATTCTACCGAGTCTAATCCAGCTGTGTGCGGAATGGAGGTATAAAGTGCTACCACATCGATAGTACATAATATCCACGACTCGGTGTAATCATCGTCAAGACTGGCAAGTTTGTTTAAAAAATCGGTAGTGTCCTTGATATATGAGCTCCAATTTTGGACAAATTGCTGGAGAAAATGATCCAGATATCTTCCGATGGGATCAAATATTGATCCACACCCCAAAACTATGGGTCTAAATGGTGGATCCTGCGGGTTCTTGTGGATTTTCGGAATCATGTATAATTCGGGGCATCTGGGGTGTGTTGAGTACAAATAGGCCCAGGTTTTCGTGTCTATCCAGTTGTTGTCTTCTGCTTCTTGCAATAATTGGTTAAGTAATGATTGTACTTGCTTCGTTGGTTCAGTGTCCAAGGGTAAATAGGTGTTGCTGTCATTTACATGCATGTCAACCTTATGTATATAGTAAACAGTGTCCATTACAACAATTGCTCCTCCTTTATCTGCTGGATGTATGGTTAGATGCTTGTTATTGGTTAGGTTTTGTAATGTATGTTGTTCCTGTTTAGTTAAGTTCTGGTGTGCCATTTTTTTAAAATCCAATGCCTCAATATCCTTTTTCACCATTATCTCGAATGTATCCAGCATTTTGTGTGAGATAGGCGGTTGGTAAGTACTCTTAGGTTTGAATACTGCCTCTCGGTCTGTCTGGGTTGAGGTATCTGATTCCAAAACATTAGTAAAGAAATGCCGTAATCTGAGTGTTCTCATGAACCGGTAAAACGCTGCTTCAGTCTCTATTTCATTGGCTCTTGTTGTTGGGACAAATGACAATCCTTTATTTAATACTTTAAGTTCAAATTTGTTTAAGTTCGTGGTTGACATATTGATGACTAAATTACTGTCCTCCCGTTTCTCAGTGCTTTGCCTGCCCCTTCCTCGCCTGGTCGGGCGGTTTGGCTGGTTCCTCCTAATTGTGACGTCGGTTGTAATCCTTTGTTGTGGGCCTGTGACAAAAAAGCCACACTGCTGGTTGTAGGTTGTGCTTCCGTGGATTGATTCACTGGCCTATTAGTGTCTAGTGTCTGATGTTATGTTGACTGGACCTCTGTTGATTGTTATTTCCTTATCCGTGACTAAGCTTTCTTCCGATGAGTGCGTTGTTGCTGTTGTTTTTTTTGGTTCAAATCTTCGGCAAGTGTATATGTCAGCCCATGTGTACACTTCATTTAATTTATAGTCTATGGTGTCGCGTTTGTACTTGCGCAGCTTTCCTTCCTGCAGCTCTTTGCTATATTTGTCTAATTTTTGTTTGATTCCTTCTAAATTCATTTGCCATGTATCTGTTTCCAGTCTTTTTTCCAGATCCATTTTAAGCATGTTGATTTCCTCCTCAAGTTCTCTAATAGTCTTGGATAGTTCTTCTACTATAAGGAGTATAAGATCCAGGGAACATTTGTTAAGGATACTATACCACTTTTCCATGAATTTAGCGTTAAGGTTGAAACGGAACAACATCGGTTTGATTGCCAATCTAAGTCCTCTGGGGATTCGTTGTGCTTTATGATATTGCACTAGTGTTGAGGCATGCATTTTTTGGTTGAGTTGTCGACGAGTTAGATATTCCAATTGTTTAAGTTGTTGGCTGATAGAACTGCCATGGGCGTCTTGAGTACGTACTTCTTGTATGAGTGAATATATTTTGTCTGCCTGATCCGCTGTGTATGCCAATGTTGCTGCTCTGTTGTCTGTGATTCCTGTAATTTGATCGAACTGCATTTTTCAATGGGTGCTTCCTCGCTGTTTTGACAGTTAATTGGAACAGTGGTTTTGACTAGCCTATAGGTCATGCTTACTATGTATAACTGTAAATGAAAATGCAATTTACACTGTTGATATGACTTTGAAAAAGTAATGGTTCATGAAGTATAAAATGAATTACGGTCAAAACTAAGAATATTAAAAAAGAGTGAACTTTGATGATATTGTGAATTGATATATCAAACTGAGCAGGTGTAGGAAAACACCGAGTGAAAAGTGCATGATTGGACTAACCTATAGGCTAGTCAAAACCACTGTTTGACCCAGGAGTGACAATCCTAACAATCATAGCACCAACATAAAAGTGAGTTTGAACTTTAAACTGAGAGTGCTCCTCGCGCACACCATACTCTTGTTCCAATTAACTGTCAAAACAGCGAGGAAGCACCCATTGAAAAATGCAGTTCGATCAAATTACAGGAATCACAGACAACAGAGCAGCAACATTGGCATACACAGCGGATCAGGCAGACAAAATATATTCACTCATACAAGAAGTACGTACTCAAGACGCCCATGGCAGTTCTATCAGCCAACAACTTAAACAATTGGAATATCTAACTCGTCGACAACTCAACCAAAAAATGCATGCCTCAACACTAGTGCAATATCATAAAGCACAACGAATCCCCAGAGGACTTAGATTGGCAATCAAACCGATGTTGTTCCGTTTCAACCTTGACGCTAAATTCATGGAAAAGTGGTATAGTATCCTTAACAAATGTTCCCTGGATCTTATACTCCTTATAGTAGAAGAACTATGCAAGACTATAGAGAACTTGAGGAGGAAATCAACATGCTTAAAATGGATCTGGAAAAAAGACTGGAAACAGATACATGGCAAATGAATTTAGAAGGAATCAAACAAAAATTAGACAAATATAGCAAAGAGCTGCAGGAAGGAAAGCTGCGCAAGTACAATCGCGACACCATAGACTATAAATTAAATGAAGTGTACACATGGGCTGACATATACACTCGCCGAAGATTTGAACCAAAAAAAACAACAGCAACAACGCACTCATCGGAAAAAAGCTTAGTCACGGATAAGGAAATAACAATCAACAGAGGTCCAGTCAACATAACATCAGACACTAATAGGCCAGTGAATCAATCCACGGAAGCACAACCTACAACCAGCAGTGTGGCTTTTTTGTCACAGGCCCAGAACAAAGGATTACAACCGACGTCACAATTAGGAGGAACCAGCGAAACCGCCCGACCCGGCGAGGAAGGGGCAGGCAAAGCACTGAGAAGCGGGAGGACAGTAATGTAGTCATCAATATGTCAACCACGAACTTAAACAAATTTCAACTTAAAGTATTAAATAAAGGATTGTCATTTGTCCCAACAACAAGAGCCAATGAAATAGAGACTGAAGCGGCGTTTTACCGGTTCATGAGAACACTCAGATTACGGCATTTCTTTACTAATGTTTTGGAATCAGATACCTCAACTCAGACAGACCAAGAGGCAGTATTCAAACCTAAGAGTACTTACCAACCGCCTATCTCACACAAAATGCTGGATACATTCGAGATAATGGTGAAAAAGGATATTGAGGCATTGGATTTTTTTAAAATGGCACACCAGAACTTAACTAAACAGGAACAACATACATTACAAAACCTAACCGATAACAAGCATCTAACCATACATCCAGCAGATAAAGGAGGAGCAATTGTTGTAATGGACACTGTTTACTATATACATAAGGTTGACATGGATGTAAATGACAGCAACACCTATTTACCCTTGGACACTGAACCAACGAAGCAAGTACAATCATTACTTAACCAATTATTGCAAGAAGCAGAAGACAACAACTGGATAGTCACGAAAACCCGGGCCTATTTGTACTCAACACACCCCAGATGCCCCGAATTATACATGATTCCAAAAATCCACAAGAACCCGCAGGATCCACCATTTAGACCCATAGTTTCGGGGTGTGGATCAATATTTGATCCCATCGGAAGATATCTGGATCATTTTCTCCAGCAATTTGTCCAAAATAGGAGCTCATATATCAAGAACACTACCGATTTTTTAAACAAACTTGCCAGTCTAAACGATGATTACACCGAGTCGTGGATATTATGTACTATCGATGTGGTAGCACTTTATGCCTCCATTCCGCACACAGCTGGATTAGACTCGGTAGAATGGGCATTGCTTCAGATGGGAGAGATACAGGCAGAAAAAATTTTGATCCTGAAATTGCTGAAATTTTGTCTACAAAATAGCTATTTTAAATGGAATACCCAATACTTTGCACAACTAACAGGGACATCCATGGGATTTTCAGGGGCACCGTCATATGCAAACATCTTCATGGCACAGTTTGAATCAGAGAATCTAATGACTACACCACATTGGCAAAATATTAGATTATACTGTCGATTTATTGACGATATTTTTCTGATTTGGAAAGCTCCCATTCAGGATCTTGAAAGAATGATCATGGAACTGAACAACGTAGACCCCAGAATAAAAGTAACACATAGAATCGACAAACAAAGTGTAGACTTCCTGGATGTAAGGATAATTAAACGGGAAACATGTTTTTGCACTGAATTATATTCTAAACCCACTGATCGAAACAATGCATTGGCATAAGACAGCTTCCATCCGAGAAGCTTGATTAACAATCTACTGTACTCATAATGTTTGAGGATAAAACGCATCTGATCAGAAACTCACACAGGTTTGATTAAGATGGATGAACACCTGGTTAAATACACACAAAGAGGATATCCGTTGGACAAACTACAACAAAACAAGGAGAAAGCCCTTAAAATAGACAGAAAAGATCTGCTAAAACCCAAAGAGAAAACAAGTAGGGATAGAATGGTTTTTGTATCTAAGTATACAACCCGGTCTAAAAACATTTAAACAATAATCAACAAAAGATGGGAACTACTTGCTACAGAACCAGATTTCAAAGGTCTGTTCAAAGATTTGCCGCTTCATGCATACACTAGAGGAAGAAATTTAAAAGAAATTTCAAAGCATCCGAAACCTCAAAGTGAAGAGAGAACATATAAAGGGACAACACGTTGTCAGAATTGCATACACTGTAATAATGTGATTACAGGTGATTCGTTTAACCATCCAACAACAGGCAAAAAGGTACCATTGAGGCATACGAGTGATTGTAACGTACAGAACGTTGTCTATGCAATCAAATGCCCTTGCGGCAAGATGTATGTAGGCAAGACTGAACGGAAACTCAAAATAAGAATAACGGAACATAAGAGTAAGATCAGAAATGTAACAGCGACATCACCTTTAGCACAACACTGGCAAGAATTGCACCATTCGATATCCCAAATAAGTTTTTTTGTGATAGAGAAGGTTGAAATACAACAAGGGGTTGACAACAAACAAAGATTACTGCAACGAGAGTTATTTTGGATCAGAACTCTACAAACAATGACTCCAATCGGGCTGAATGACCGATATGATCTATCGTGTTACTTATGAGAGAGTCTTAGAACATAGGGTAGAGAAATCCCCAATGAGAGGCATTTAGTAATGGCATTCCCTTAAGAAAGAACTAAAACTTTATTGATATGAGCTATCATGACACTTATGTATGAACTGAGAAATCGCTTACATTTAGAAAAGGAACAATAATCTTACTGAGGGTATATGAATTTAGGCACTATGCACTGAGGTTAGAGTACATATTATTGTTGACTATAGCTTCTTAGAAGCAATGATTCTGTAACAAGTTATTTCAAATATGTAACAAACGATGTATAGATACTTAATGTATATTGTTTTTTCAACCAAGGTCTCCATTGCAAAGATCAATGTATAATTCCAGCACTGATCCTTGGGTTAATGCAACCCAATGAGTACATACATTTACCTATATTTGGTGTAAACACGTATAACATTGAGTAACACCATTTATCGTAATAACACGTAGGAATATAACATAATCACCCATGAACTAATCTTGATATCGGTGAGTTAGTCTTAATATACACAACACAAATCCAAGATGGAGTACAAATAGGTATCGTCATTAGAACCATCAAGACAGTGTTCGTCGGTCATTTGTATCTCCCTAACATGACCAATCATATGAAACGTTTGTTCTCAAAAATTGGTAAGACAATTTAGTTTACGAGATCTCTTTAATATAATTTCCAGTCAACATAGGTAGGTATCGGCACAGGTAGCTAAACCCATGAGGGGCACACCAATGTAAGATGGCGCCCATCAAACTTAAACCAGTCCATTTTTTATGATCATGCCAACCCACGAGTACTTGTATAGAGGACGATAAGGAAGATAGCGTTCTGGGATTTTTCGGCGTCCGAGTTTATAGACGGCAGCGGTTTCAACATTAGGTACGTTTTATGAGTAATGCGGTATGAAAAAATGATTTTGACACTACTTAATCGATATTGCGGAGTATCACGGCTTAAATATATGCACTATCGTTTTTTTGCAGAAAGCACCAGTAAGACTGACCGTAAGGTAGGAGTACACGTCAAGTAACCGGCATTAACATCCTCCACCTACAGACCTAAGCATTAATGCAATTTTTTTATTGCTTTCTCATCGTATAGGTTTTCGCATAAATTGCCATCCATCTAAGGTAGGCTTAGTTATTTTCTTTTTGTATTACCCGTATGGCAACCTTATCAGTAGACATGAAGCACTAAATACTTTGCATTCACCACTTTCATTGCAGAATTGGTCTTGACACACAGCTTCCTTAGGTAAGAGAAGTAAACGATAATACTTTCACGTCATTTAGGAACCCATAACAATATAAATAACAATTAGAAATTCTTTCATCTCATAGGGTTTCAACGAAGAAATCACTAATAAAAAGGTATGCATCATAACAACGAGAAAACTGATAAACCCAGAGCTACTGTGGGCACACGCATTAATGTACATATTATTCTTCTTCTTGTTTTGTAGTTTTTGTCCCTGAGGAATGTACTCAGTACCGAAATGCATCGGGCGTGTGAAATATCAATGCTGATTACTATTTGGAAAATGTAACACTGTATATAACGCTATGTATAACTGTAAATGAAAATGCAATTTACACTGTTGATATGACTTTGAAAAAGTAATGGTTCATGAAGTATAAAATGAATTACGGTCTAAACTAAGAATATTAAAAAAGATTGAACTTTGATGATATTGTGAATTGATATATCAAACTGAGCAGGTGTAGGAAAACACTGAGTGAAAAGTGCATGATTGGACTAACCTATAGGCTGGTCAAAACCACTGTTTGACCCAGGAGTGACAATCCTAACAATCATAGCACCAACATAAAAGTGAGTTTGAACTTTAAACTGAGAGTGCTCCTCGCGCACCCCATACTCTTCTTCAAAAATTGAGGCAGATCTAAAAATTCTAAATATGAAATTAGCTCATGTTCAGCTATTGTCTGTGTTTCTGGAAAATGGTTTTAAAAATGCATTAGAAAAATATCTGTGATCTTATAGTAATCTTCTACTAATTGATGGGAGATTGGATCCTTCAGCTATGTGGACACTTTTCTGGCTTTTCGTAGTCCAAGACAGACATTTGCTGCTATGCTAGTTCTCCTAGTAGAGTTTTTGTTGATATGCTTAACTCCCTGAAACCTCTGCTAGCACAACAAGCAAAAAAATATTTTAGCTCCCCCTTAACTTTAGATAATTCCTGATGTTTTGTTTAGCAATCCATACTCTGTAGGAAATAAGTTGTCACCTTAAGGCGGCTTTAAATGCCTCCAACACCATAAAAATTGAAGCAGTGTTTAATTTGAACTGAAACATTTCCTTAATAAAAGCTTTTGTCGCCATATTGTTTTCTTTTTAAGAGTAATTGGAATGTTGAATTTTGCTCTTCTTTGCTGTATATTTTTCAGATTTCCTTCCCTGCAGTACACAGCCTATCATCCACCCCCCATCTGGCCACCCTATCTATCTGTGTTAAAGTTCATTGCTAGAGCCAGAGCTGCAGGAAGGTGACACTCTGTTTGGTACTATTCCTGAGGATCCACCTTCCAGTCATGTCAATAGTGTAGCGATCCTTCCTGGTTGTGAATCGGCTGCTCATGTCAGGCTCCCTCTCATGCACATTTGTCCGGCTCATGAAGGATATTTTGTGCAAGTTCATGCTAGGTGGGCACACATGCAGGAGAAATGGAGTGACTTTGGGATTGGTACACTGGGTTTGGCAACAGCAAGAGATATCAGCTGCTATAAACCTCTGCTCAAGTATTGCTGTGAGTCCTGGAGTAGAGCAGAGAGTGAGCTTTTTTTAGCCCTATGAAGTTGTGCCGGAGGCGTTAAGAGTCTAGGCACTAGTGCAAATGGTGCATATTGATGAAAGTAATCATAATAATGTGTGCACATGATGCTAGGCTCAGTGATCTGTGTTGGGGGTTGGTGTATGGAGCTAACCACAATTATTCAACTTTATGCCAACTCTATCTGCTGTGGTCCTGGAAGTGATGGGGTCCTTCTTGCAGCAATTTTACAAGGCCGCTTGCTGAAGTTCTGGAAGTGATAGTTGTTGTATGATGGCCACAGCGATTTTTGCTTCTGTCTGACATTTTTTCCTACTGTTGTCTTATGATCTGGGATTGGTTAAGGGCATGTGTTACCCATGGATATTTTTCACTTATAGTCCTGCATGCAGAAGTAACTAACAAAAGGGTTAGATCTGTTTCCAGGAACATATTGAGAATCTAAGAACCATGTGCTAGGTTACTGAAAACACCTATAACTCTGTTGGTTTAGGAGTTTAGATGTATGCTAGCCAAAGCAGACCAGCATTTACTGATTATATGAGTAGAAACAGGGCCACATTACCATAGAGGCAGGCGGAATGCTGGCAGGCTGTGAGTGGTGGTCTGGCCAGCCACAGCCCTTTGGTCTGACCTCTGCATCACGTTGCTGGTGGTCAGATCCACAGCTTTCCAACGCAAGACAGGGCAGCAGTCGGAGCTGCATCCTCAAATGGCAGTGGTGCTGAGGCAGGCACAACTGTCGGGATTACAATAGCCCTTTCCTACATCCTTTCCTTGGTGGGATTACCATATGAAAATGATGATTAAGCAATTGTATACTTAGAAATAGTGGACACCCAGAAAAAAGGGTAATAGCAAATCAGCTTAAGACTTTAAATTTTATGTTATGTTTAAAAGTTTGCAATTTCATTTTTCTATCTTGAAACATGTAATATTATTTGTTTAGAATGGATTTAGGCAGGCCATTACTTAAGGAAAGTTGTGATGATGATGGAATATGCTTTAACAATTCTCATCACTTTAGGTAAGTGATTTATACACATTGTTTTGTTTTGTTTTATTAGAGCCCTGACGAAGTCCTGTTTTAGGACGAAACGCGTAGGCTGTTTATGTAAAGATTCATGAAAAATGTATCAAAAATTGATGAAGAATTGTGGAAATCAGAAAATGATCATCTGAAATGACATGAACTGTTGAATAAGAAAAAGAAAGAAAAGAAAAATAATAATAAAAATACTTCAAATGATCAAAATAATACAGGCCTGCTGATTTGGACCAGTTCACAGAATTTTCATTAATACATTGTTATCGAATTTGTGTAATGCATGTGCTCCTTTCATTGTGTTGATGTCTGTGCATGTGACTTGTGCATTAAGCTGTTTTCACAGGCCTGTCTATGTTAGGGTTGTGGTAGTCATTATGTAAAGTGTTTGCCGCATCTCCTCTCTGACTCATTTTTACATGTGTCCCCTGCCACAATATTTAGGAGAGGACCACCTGTGTATCGGCCTATCCCAGAGCTGGAGAAAATGGAGGATACTGACATCATTAGGAAATTCTGTCTGAATTGCCTTACCCTTCAAGAGCTGTGTGCTCAGTTGGAGTGCCATTTGAGGCCTCAAAGAACATATCCAGCAGCTTTGACACCAACAGTAAAGGTGACGGTCACCCTGCATTTGTTTGCCACTGGTTTGTTTCAGTACACAGTGGCCATCGCAGGTGGGATGTCTCAACCTATGTTCAGCATGGTGTTGCATGATATCCTGTCCGCATTGTTGACCTACAAGGACAATACTTCCACTTTCCAAGGAGACATGTATTGGCCGTTGTGAAGGGGGAATTTTATGACCTTAGTCACATACCTAATGTTGTTGGAGCCATTGACTGCACACACGTTGACCAAGTTCCACCACAGGCATGTGAGCACATCTACCATAACAGGAAGCATTACCATTCAATTAATGTGCATGCGGTATGCCAAGTGGATATGATAATCTCCCATGTATGTGCCAAATTTCCGGGTTCTGCACATGACTGCTACATACTGCGTAACAACATCATCCAACAATTGATGGAAAATCCGCATCCAGAGCATGCGTGGCTTGTTGGTGAGTGAGCTGTGTCAAGTGGTATGCTGTATGTGTGACATGCTGTTCTCCTCAACTATTTCTATTACAAGCTTGATCTGTGTTTCTCACAACTAGGTGACTCTATGTATCCCAACCGGCCTTGGTTGCTGAGCCCACTGAGGAATCCAAGGTGACCGCAGGAAGTACGCTTCAATGATGCCCATGGGAGGACAAGTCCTGTAGTGGAGCATGCTTTTGGACTTCTGAAGGCTAGATTTCGATGGCTGGATAAGAGTGGTGGTGCACTACTCTACTCTCCCCAAAAGGTGTGTCAGATCATAGTTGCATGCTGCATGCTCCACAACCTGGCTCTGTGCAAAGAGATCCCCCTGATTCTGGACAATGATGAGCAGCAGATGCCCCCGCTGCAAGTACCCACACCAAGTGACGATGACAGTGGAGGAGAAGAAGGTGTTGACCTGCGTCAACAGCTCATCAGCAACTACTTCCCTTGAGTGTAAGTTATCATTGAGCAACTATGACAATGTCTGTTGGCTTTGCTGTTAGCGGCGAAGCATGGATGATGTGTTTGGATGCTGGCTGTTGTTGGCTCACTGCTAAAGGCTGAAATGTGTGGCACAGTGTTTTGGTTTCCACTTACCTAATGTCTATGTTGATGGTGTTGGTCATTGTTATGTGTGATGAATCTTGTACGGTGTTGAATAGTGGTGTGTTGTTGCTGAAATGCCATCATATGACAAGTCAATGTCACCCTCTTGTGTCTTTCTAGGTTCCTCCGCCCCATCAATGTCTCATCACAATCAGAGCTTATGGTACCTTGGAATCAGAGTTGACATTGTAAATAATGTGCTAGACGTTGAACAGACACAAAGCCATAGAATCTTGTAAGTCGTTGACTAGTGGTGTGTTGCTATAATACCATCATATGACAAGTCAATGTCATCCTCTTGTGTCTTTCTAGGTTCCTCCGCCCCATCAATTGCTCATCACAATCAGAGCTTATCGTATATTGAAATCAGAGTTGACATTGTACATACTGTGATAAATATGGAACTGACACAAAGCCATAGGTGTGTAAATAGGGTTTATTTTCTATTAGATTGTGTTACATTTAAAGTGAATGAAATGTAATTTGTGCATAGTGAGTGTATGAGTTGTCAGTGATGGTAAAAGAGACAAATAGAGTATTCACCACAATAATGGAATTACACAGTCCAACAAACTCCTGCCATCAACATGGCAATGTGGGATTGGATAATCAACAAAGTCAATGTTCAATACAACACATGTGCAATTATGGCTGGCTCAGCGATTTGGCTTTGGTTGGTGCTTTGCCACATGATGCTCCTGTGGTGTTTCTCCGACGTCCCCTCTTGCGTTTGGCAGGGGGGGCCTCTGCTGCAGGCTCAGAGGTGTCTGAGGAGTCATTGTCTTGCAGTTCACCCATCTCTGTGGTTGCAGCTGAGGTGGTGGGAGTTTCAGCAGGCAGGCCACTGGAGGGGGGTTGAGCCGTCATTTGAGCAGCATGTATGTCCCTCAAGATATCCACAAGCTGGCCCATGAGATCCATAAGTTGTCCCATTTGTGTGTCCATGGACCTCTGCAGCAGGCTGAGCTCACGTAGTTCTTCTACAACCTGGCCCATCTGTTTCTGATTCTGATGGTATGCGGCAAGGACTCTTGCAATGGTGGCTAGGGCTTCTGTCTCAGTGTACTCATCAATCAATCAATCAATCAATCAATCAATCAATCAGAGGTTCATAAAGTGCGCTACTCACCCGTGAGGGTCCCAAGACGCTGGGGAGTGCAGCTCAGGATCAGTCAAAGAGCCAGGTCTTGAGGCACTTCCTTAAGGTGTGCAGAGTGGGGGAGCAGCTGATGCTGACTGGGAGCCCATTCCAGGTCTTTGCTGAGACGTAGGAGAAAGATCCTCCACCTCCTCTGGTTCTGTGGATGTGTGGGGTCTCTGCCAGGGTGAGGTCAGCGGAGCGGAGGTTCCCTTTGGATACGTGGAAGGAGACTTTTTCGTTGAGGTATTTGGGTCTGATGTTGTGGAGGGATTTGTAGGCGTGGGTGAGTAGCTTGAGGGTCACTCTCTTCTCGATGGGGAGCCAGTGGAGGTCTTGTAGGTGCTGGATCATGTGCTCATGTCGTGGAGTTCCCTGGATGAGTCTAGCTGCAGTGTTCTGGAGGGTTTGGAGCTTGTGTAGAAGAGTTTTGTTGATTCTGGCATAGAGGGCGTTGCGGTAGTCCAATCTGTTGGTTATGAGTGTGTGGGTGATATTCTTTCTGCATTCGGGGGGATCCACTTGAAGGTCTTGCGGAGGATGCGGAGGATGCGGAGGGAGTTGAAGTAGGTAGAGGCAACGGCGTTGATCTAGCGGGTTAAGGTGAGAGAGGAGTCTAAAATGATGGGGAGGTTCTGGGCGTGGTCCATTGGGGTGGGTGGTTTCCGAGGGCAGGGGCCACCAGGATCTGTCCCGTGCCGTGGGGGCCGGTCTGAAGACAAGGATCTCTGCCTTCTCCGAGTTGAGCTTTAGGCAGCAGTTGCTCATCCATGTCGCAACATCCTTCATTACTGTTTGGAAGCTGAGTCTGGTGTCTTTGGCGTTCTTTGTGAGGGAGAGGATGAGCTGGTTGTCATCGGTGTAAAATACTATGCTGAGCCCATGCTGTCTGACGTGGCTGCGAGGGGGGCCATTTAGATGTTAAAGAGCGTGGGGCTGGGTGAGAATCCTTAGGGTATTCCACAGTTGATCTCAGTAGGTTTGGAGATGACGGGGGAGTTTAATCCTTTTGGCTCTGCTGGAGAGAAAGGAGCGGATCCAGTCGAGGGTGGTACCCCGTATACCGGCGTCATAGAGTCTGGCTGCAAGCATCTGATGGGAGACAGTGTTGAAGGCTGTGGAGAGGTCTAGAAGGATGAGGGCCGCGGTGTGGCCCTGTGTCTTCGGTGACAGCAAGGAGGACGGTCTCGGTGCTGTGGTTGCTGCAAAATCTGGACTGGCAGGGGTCAAGGATGATGTTCTCATCAATGAAGGTGGTCAGTTGGGTGTTGATGTCGGGTCGGCTGAGGGTTTTTTGAGGAGGGACTTGACTTCTGCCTGCTTCCAGACATCAGGGAAGATGCTGGAATCGAGGGAGGAGTTGATGGTCCGGCCCAGTTTGGGTGCTATGGTGGCAGCTGCTCTGTGGTAGATGTGTGATGGGCAGGGGTCGGTGGGGGCTCCCGAGTGGGTGTTCTTCATAGTCGTGGTGGTGTCTTCAGTGGTGGCACATTTCCAGGTGGTGATGTTCGGTTGGTTGTCGGTGGTGGGGAGGGGCGGGTGTCCAGAGTCTGCTTGCTGAAATTATCGTAGAGGGCCTTGATTTTCAGGTGGAAGTGGGAGCTGAGCTTGTTTCCAGAGGTCTTGAGAAGGAGTGATGTTCGTGGCTTCACTGGGGGGTTTAGTGAGCTGCTGTATGATGTTGAAGAGTTCTTTTGTGTTGCTTCCATTGTTGAGGATCTTGTCCTTGATAAAAGTCCGCTAGGTGCCTTTAATGGGTTGATGGTATTCATTCATGGAGTTTCTGTCCTTGTTCTGGTCTTCGGTGGTTTTCCTGTTCTGACAGAGTTTCTCGATGTGCCTGCAGGAGCACTTGGCTTCTTGGAGGGCGGTGGTGAACCAGGCGGCCTTCAGGGGGCGTTGGTTGACGGGGTGGCGGAGGGGTGCGAGCTTGTCAGCACAGCTGGCTATCCAGCGATGTAGTTCTTCCGCTGTGGAGTTGGCGGCAGTCGTGGCTGAGGGGGGTCGTGGAGGAGGGTGGTGTTGAGGTGTCCCTCTGTGATCTTGCTCCAATTCCTCTTTGGCGGGTATGGGGCAGGTTTGGGTGCAGTGGTGGGGTTGAAGGCGAAGTGCACGCATGTGTGGTCTGTCCAGAGGGGTTGCATGGGGTGGCTGAAGTGGATGTTTGTCCCTCCTGCGAAGATTGGGGTCCAGGGTGTGTCCGGCTCTGTGGGTGGGGATGGTGACGAGCTGCTTCAGTCCAAGGTTGGCAAAGTTGTCTAGGAGGGTGGTGGAGTCGGGGTTGCTACGGTTGTCGAAGTGGAAGTTCTGGTCTCTGATGAGGATGTAGTCCATGGAGGCTATGGCATGGGGTGTGGCGAGGTCGGCAATGTTGGTGGCAGAAGAATGGGTGTCCGGGAGTCTGTAGATGAGGGTCCCGTGCAATGTGGTAATGGGGCTGGTTTGGATCTGGAAGTGGGAGGTGCTCTGTGTTGGAGGAGGGGTAACTTATGCTGGAGGTGGAGAGTCGAAAGGAGCTCTTGTGTACGATGGCAGGTCCTCCTCCTGGGCGGTGGGGCCGAACCTTTCTTATGATCTTGTATCCATTGGGGATGTCGGTGGCGATGTCAGGGGCGAAGGTGGTGTAGGTCCATGTTTCCGTGAAGAAGGAGGCATCTGGCGAGAGGGTGTCGAGCAGGTCCCAGATCTCTATGGCGTGTCGAAACAACACCATCAGCGAACCCCTGCACAAATAGGTTGTTACCATCAGCACATTTGTTGCAGAAGATGAGAAATGAAACCGACAGAAGCACAACAGCATACACCATGAACGCGCTGTTTTCAACTAAGACGGCACCATGGAAGCTAGGTTAAAGGAACCTGCCCCAATTAATAGAGCACAAAAAACATCGCTGTATTAAGAACTCTGTCACGCATTATTCTTACTGTAATCAGCTGGCACGCCACTGCCTAAATTTTTAATAGGAAGCTTTCCGTTTTCTTGTTTTTTAGTCGAAAAGAGGAACTACAAGTCCCAACAAGTCTAGCGCCTGAGTTACCGCGGACTACAGGCAACATAAAGGAAATAGACGTGACTCGGAATAAACCAGGAAGTTAGATTGAGAGACGCGCACCGAGCACGCGCACCGAGAGACGCGCACCGAGAAGAGAACTCTCCTTAACCTAGGGAGTTCGAAACGCATAGACCAGTTCTTCATGCAGCCTTAGGATTGTTGATATATGACACAATCCAAAAATCTACTAAAAGTTATTCCATGGCTGATTTTTGTAAATAATTCATGTAAATTCATGTAAAATGTATATATTGTGATTTTGTAAAGGAAAATGTGTGATAGATTGTTGTGTGAGTGTGGGAATGTATGAGAGGAGTGAGAGAAGTAGAGTGAGTGAATGTAAAACATTTTTTCTTTTAGAATGTTATAAGGTGCAAATGTGAATTTTGAGTTTATGAACATACAAAAAAAGTAAAAAGTGTTTTGATATGTGAAAAGCAAATAAAAGAAATTGATTCACTTCAGACTGAACATGAAGTCTATGGTACATATTGTTTGAAGTCAATATGTTCCCAATGAAAAAACCAAAATAGAGTAGCAGTACTGGCAGTTATTTTGTTGGATAGTGTGTGTGTAGGGAGCACACATTGAGGAGGATGCACGTCAGGGCTTTATTACTACGGGAATCCCAAGTAGGTTCAACGGTGGTGGGGGTGCAGTCAATGGTGAAGAATTGTCGGCAGTGTAGGCAGGAGAACTGACCCTGGGTGGTGTTCGGTGTCGATTTCTGGCAGTTGTTGTTCCTTCCGGGGTTGAGTGCGAGGAGAGCGCTGGTGTTGTAGTGCAGGGGGTCGTAGATCCAGGGTCCCTGGCACTGCCCACGGTCGGGAATGTGGACAAGCACGGACGGCATGCCCGCTGCGCAAGTCCTCTGCATGACCGCACAGCGGCCACCATTAAGTAGGGGAATGGGGCGGGACCCGAGGTAGGAGCAGGAGCTGTGCAGGTAGAGGGGCCGCAGGGGCAGCAGCAGCAGGAACATCGGTGGTGAAATAAATAAGCTATGAATTATAAGGGGCTAGTGTAAAGAGGAGACACGTAGTGGAGCAGTGCAGAATAAATAATGGGCAGAGAAATTAGAAATAAGGGCACCAGGCTGGTGGAGACGGAAGCAGCTCCGATGCAGGCAGGAGTCAGACTGCAGCCATGAACACTCCCCAGGAAGAGGACTCAGCACTGCGGCGTGGCACTGGTAATGCCGGGCTGCTGGGGAGCGAGTAGACACAAGCTAGAGGCCCATGTCTTATGCACTCATTTGATTGTCCCTCAGTTGCTCTCCCACCTGCCCTGCTGACACTGACCTGTGGCATTGGCCGTTGACACACCCACACACTGTCCCCAGCATCCTCAGCTTGTGTGGTGGTGATGGTAACCACTGAGCCAGGGACAGTGTTTGCAGGCAGCGGTGGTGATGGTGATGGGGGCTGCAGCACAGTTCGTTGTGGAGGGGTCAGCGTAGGGGTTGTCGCTGGTGTGTTGAAAGTTATGGTGGTGGGGGTGGTGGGAACAATGCGGCCCTGAGTGCACCCTGGCAGTCCTGAGGGGCCAGGTTGTTGCTCCTCATCAGACAAACGTACAGAATCAGCATCAGAGTTCACCTTCCCGCAGGGAGACTGGCTCTCCTGGTTGATGGTGTTTTTGCCAGCTATTGCTTGTGAATCTCCTGTTGAACAGAGGTTAGATTGTTATGTAAGTACACTCCACGACCTTGATGACACAGTTTTGGATGTTTCAGTTGATACGCCAAACATTTTACATTGCAATCACTTGATATTGGTAGAAGATTATCAGCATCATGACATGATGTAGAGGTACGTACATTACTTGTTATTATTGTGACATGTAAATAATACCCATTTGATATGTACAGGTAGTGTGTTTACAAGGACATGTCATCATCTACCAACTTTGTGCACATCCACTTTGTTTTATGCTTGGATATTGTACATTTTTCCGAGAATCTGTTTCAGGTATGCCAAATCTTCATGATTTCATTAGTAAATATTGATTTTAAATCAAATGGTTTTCTTTTTTTGAGAGTTTGACCATGCATGTGTTGTGTTCATGTGAGCCTTCATTCTCTCAAACAATGGGAACTACCCATTGCATTGTGTGCTTTGCATGATTGGGCCCTTATTGTATTTCTCATGTGAATTTGTGATTCAAAGTGTAATTGCTGTGACATTTACATGTGCTTAGCTGTATGTGCACAGGATGTGACATTTTGATCTGTACAAAGTTGGCTAACATGGGAGGGATGTTGTGGTCATAGGTCTCCATGCATTAAGAGAAGGATGACAGGGTGCAGGTGCTGACTACCTACCTGTAGGAGCACAGTGGAGGGAGATGGCTGCCACATGGTTCTGGGTAGGGGGGAGTGTTACATCCTGTTCAAGGGTCATGCAAGTGAGCATGAGAGGGCTACCTCCCTGTAAGGTGAAGGAGAGAAATGAAATCGCTGCCACACGGTTCTGGGTGGGATCAGTGTTCCATCCTGCACAGCTGTGAGTCAAGGGTATCTGGTGGGAGTTTTATTGCTGGCTGCATGTCCACACACCCCCTTCCCTGTTGAGAAGGCTACCTCCCTATGAAGTGGAGCAGGGAAGGGAATAGGTTACACATGGCTCTTGGGTGGGGTGAGTGTTCCATCCTGCTCAGCTGTGAGTCAAGGGTGCCTGGTGGGAGTTGTAGTGCTGGCTACCTGTACACATACCCCCAAGGAAATATTGCTACCTATACTTGAAGTGAATCTAAGGAAGGAAATGATAGATACATGAGGCATGTGTTGTATATAAGTGTGTTTAAGTCTAGAAAGTTTAGCTTTATTGTTGTGTAAGACAGTACATGGTAATGTGATTGGATACATATGTTAGTACTTACCAGCCGCCACTCCCCCAGCGATTCCTGTGAGACTCTCTGGGTGCAGTATGGCAAGCACCTTCTCCTCCCATTCAGTGAATGTTAGTGGTGGAATGGGAGGGCCACCGCCAGTCCTCTGAGCCACCTCATGGTTGCTTTGAAGGAAGGATGGTTTTTTAGATGTCAGAGGAAGGGCGCACTGCCAGTATGGAAGCACTGTAGGACCAAGTGGAGTGTGGTGCAACTGGGTGAGTGGATAACCATATAACCACTCAAAGGAGAAGCCAGCAAGCTGGACTAATCCAACATAACAAGAAAAAACATACCCTATGCACACACTTGACAGGTACAAAATGGAACAATGTCCAAACGCAAATGTTCAATATAATGCAGAGAAACAACAATAATAAGCAAATTGTTATAAATAAATGAAAAGGTGTCAATAAAGAAGTCTTGATCTCTTTAGTCTTGATCTCCTTGTTTTAATCAAACACAGCTTGTGAACAACCAGCCGACACGTGTTTCATCGCATCTGGCGAATCTTCAGGGCTCCATTGGTTGTGTATGGACTATGCGGTCGCTCTTCCGGTGATACTTCCGACCCGGAAGGGCCCAAGACCATCCAATTCTCTATTAAGAAGTAAAGCGCAATGGCTTGCAAGCGTAATGCGCTTGTTGTGGATCGCCCGGGGGAAGGTATAGATGTCAGTCACTTTGTATCTGTAATTCTAATATGCCTCGATCAGTAGGGATTGTTCCATTGCCTCGTCCGGACTTGGTGTCTTATGGACGTCTTGTTTCTTTTCTCTTCTCCCGGGTCTCCGTGTTTGAAGTGCGAACCACAACAAGCGCAACAATAGATAATTGGATGGTCTTGGGCCCTTCCGGGTCGGAAGTATCACCGGAAGAGCGACCGCATAGTCCATACACAACCAATGGAGCCCTGAAGATTCGCCAGATGCGATGAAACACGTGTCGGCTGGTTGTTCACAAGCTGTGTTTGATTAAAACAAGGAGATCAAGACTAAAGAGATCAAGACTTCTTTATTGACACCTATTCATTTATTTATAACAATTTTCTTATTATTGTTGTTTCTCTGCATTATATTGAACATTTGCGTTTGGACATTGTTCCATTTTGTACCTGTCAAGTGTGTGCATAGGGTATGTTTCACCTCATGGTTGCTGTTGGCAAGGTATTTCGCCCTGGTATTTAGGTCATGCCACCTCTTCTTGATGCCACGCTGTGTGGGGCAGAGTGGTCCCCACTGCATTGACTTTGTTGACTATCCTTTCGCACATTTGATTTTTTCTAACTGTTAAAACATGCTTCCAAACAAATGTGGTTCTACTCTAATTATCTCGTCTACCATCACTGACAAATCATTGTCTGTGAATATGGGCATTTTCTTCTGTGCTATGGTGTGTGGTGTGCAAAAAAGTGACAAATGCAGGTAGGAAGATGGTGGTAGAGATGTGTGAGGTGTGTGTTGATAATGTTGGTGTGGGTGATTGTGATTGTTTGATGTGTGATGATTTGCCTCTCCTTTCAGCTGTGGTGTTTGGCCCTTCACTGCTGGAGTTGTGCAAAGGATGATGGTCAGGGAAGGGGTTGGTTTTATACTCAGCTATATGGGTGTGTCAAAATTCCTGTCAGGTGTGTTCTCAATGTTGAACTGGGATTTGTTTGGTTTTCAATATAATAGAGGTGTATATTTGGGGAGTGTTAGAAGTGTTTGAGGGCAGCAGAAAGAACAGGCACATTTGGAGGCCTTGTTGTGTGGTTGCATTCAATCGCCATTGTTCTTTTGGCACGACTGCAGTGGTTGGAATGCAATGATCGTTCCAACTGCTCTGCCATTCATCTTTTCACTCAACCAAAGCGGTCCCAAATTAATGATCGTTCCGCCTGCTCTGCTATCTTATCATAACTTCACTTGCAGTCATTCTGCGTGAGGGTCGGCCTGTTTTAGTGCTTTCTGCAGCATTTCCATCAGCTACGGTCGGATTTTCTGGTTTTCCAGACATGGGGGACAGATTATTGTGATTTTACATTCATTGCATCGTGATGTCACCGCTGGTTTTGCTGCGAAACATGCAGCCGTTTTTTTTTCCAGAAGCACGGCGGTCGGAAGGCTTTTCCGTTCGCCATCATAATGACCTCTTTTGTCTTTAGTTAATATTTTCCTTAATCCTTAACAAGACGAGATTTAGTCTTAGCGAACCTATGCTAAGTTAATTGCGTATCTGACCAGCAGGTAGATCAAAAGCTTGTTAAATATTGGACGGATTTGTTAGCATGAGCTGAAAGCCATTTTGTATTTCTGGCAGCCATTATGTTTGCCATGTGCTCTGTCCTACCTTTCTGTTAACTGCTCTTGAAATCTGCCTAGAGACAAACTATATTCAGAATCTTCCACCTAGGCACATGCCCAGTAGGGCCTAGCTAGTAGAATGCACCTGCTTCTCTAGTATAACTGTCAGGCTATTTTTGCTGCTGTATGGAGAAGTAACTCTCCTCCCACTTTATTGAGCAAGCAGATCTTCTATGCCCATCTTAGTCATTTTGCATGCTTACATGAGCCATGACTGCCCCTTGCGTTTATGCTTACTATGTAACCATAAGCATATATAAAGCCCCAGTTTTCTGTACTCCTGAGACTGCCTCATTCAGTTGCTAAGGCTTCTGTGTGACGTAGTCTCACTCATTTGAGGTTAATGAAAATGCTCTTTTATACTTCAGCTTCTGTGCCAATTTCTTCTTTGTTGGTTTAAAAGGACCAAGTATCAGTAGGACCCCTGTTTCAGCTTTCAAGGTTCTTCAGGCTCACGCAAAATAGGGATGTTTGGAGTGAATTAAGCCTGATCCTTAGAACAGAGGTGGGTGGGGGCAGAATCCGCAGAGATTAACTTCATTCACCCTCGCTGACAAGCCTGGGCATGTCTTTCACAGAGAAAAACTGCTGTCTCCATTCTCTCCAAGTCGCACCTTTGAACTTTTTGGGGGAAGAAAATAGTTTCACAATGTCAAAACCTATCTAAACATAATAAAGCACTTTTCACATCTATGGTAGCCAGAGCAGGAGTCACCTTAAATTCACTCCTCAGCTTTATACTCTGATGTAACTGGTGGCCAGAACAGAAGAAAATAGAACTTATCCATGGACTTTAAGCCCCGAGGTAAACCCCCAGACTGCCAAGTGCTACATAGCACTTCCTTCTTAAAACATTCTTAGGAGCAAAATAACTGCTCTAACTAGTTCCTGAGATGTGAAAGAGGCAGGAAGGTTCTCGAAGAATTTTGAATATCCCATAGAATCAGAGGCATTTTGTGGGCAGCTTTTTAAATAAGCTAATGATACTGGTAGACCTTGTACGCTGTTGAGGTACAGTTAAAGAGAAAATAGTCTTCTTTCTCTGCTTCACTGCTTCCCTGATTTCTTAGGTTTTCACAGCCTGGCTGCAGAAGTGTTGAGATCCAGAACTTCAGCAAACTGAGAGTAAGAAAGAACGTTTTAGAAACCAGTCTTGAGTAATTCTAATGAACCTGGTGAATGCAAAGTGCTGGTGCCACCTACTGGATTGAAAGAATTCCAAGAACTCAAAAATAAACTAACTGGAAAAAGACATTGCCTATGGCACTTGCAAACAAAGGTTAATTGTTTAACGGCTGAGGCCCAGATATACTAAGGGCATCATTACGATCCGCCCGCCACCGTATTGGTATGCAGGACCATCCGCCAGTGGTGCGGCGGTCCCGCACCTGCAATTAGGATGCCACCACCACCGTGGAGGTGGCATCCCCCATTTCCAGCATTGTGGTGGGCAGTGCTCACAGCACCGCCTCCCACAGTGCTGGGAATGCACGATCTGCATTGGCATGTAGAAGGTGACAGGCACCGCGAAAGTGAGTGCCTGCCACCTTGTCCATGCCAATGTAGGGGGGTACCACAGATACCCCCAAGAGCACACCCCAATCCTCCAACACCCCGGGGGCCCACAACAGGCCCCCAACACAGAAGACTGCATGCCTTTCCATGGCGGTGCCAATTGCAGCCATCATCATAATATGGATGGCGGTGTTTTGCAGACACCGCCACCATATTATGCATGTGTTCAACCCTATCGACGAGTCGACCAGTGGACCCCCCAGCCATCCTAATGTGGCAGGGAGTCTTTTCCATATGAATGGCGGGCGGATCGCCCCCGCGGGCCAGCGGTGGCTCCCGCCAGCCCAGCTGGGGCAATCTGCCCGCCATCCTAATGGGGCCCTAAGATTTTTCATCAGGATTGTGGTATTTGTGGGGCGCAGTCTCAATTGTAAATAAATGTTGGCATTTTTTTAAACATGTAAAGTCGATTTGCATGGCTTTGCATTGTATAGGGAATTCAAAGTACTACAACACAGCACATAGCACTCCCTATTGTTACTTTGCATTGGCTAGGTGTTATTTGGTTGAAGCATGGGCATTCCTGTGCATTCAGTTATTTATTTTCATGCAAACACAGATTAACCAGAAGTGCGAATCTGGGTTTAAGCTAAAATGGTGCCCCTACCCAACAGAGGCACAACAAGGTGAAATATCTTTATTTCTACAGACTACTTTTTTTTTGAAAACACATTTTATTTGTCAAGTGTCACATAAATTGCAGGCCCCTGTACTCCAGAGGTGGCTGCATATATCTAGTACACGTTCAAATGACTTTGACTTTTATGTGCAGTAAACAAACCAGGTTATAACAAACCCCCTACCCCATAGATTGCTTCCATGCCACACACACAGCCATCTGTACCATCACTGTATAGCCAGAAATCAAAGTTGTCTGGTAAAGTACACCCTATGGAGGTATTTAAACTGCACTAATTGTAAGCGAGTAGCTATTAACGCTCCTCTCGGGCTCGCTAGAGCGTCGACCCTGTCCTCTTCCTTGAGCTCCCCTATATCTGCCTCCCATGCAAGTCTGAGCTGCTGTAGATCGGGGGAACAGTGGATAACCAAAGTTTGATAGAGCAGGAGATCTTGCGGTCCGGAAGCTCCCCCATGAAGATCTTTGCCTCAATAGGGCTAAAGTCTGGGAGTGACTGCAGGCCCTCCAGGCCAGGGGCAAGGGCATGTCTAAACTGTAAATAGCGGAAGAATTGGGTCCGCAGCATATCGTGCTCCTCCTGTAGGTCCTTAATGGACTTAAGGGTTAAATCCTTCATAGCATCACCCAGGACCGACAGGTCTATTGCGTCCCACCCCCTGAATCCTTCCAGTGCCGCCAGCTTAGGTAGATGTCCATTGTCCCAAAGGGGAGTCTAACGAGTTAAAATATTCCACCACTCCATCCTGCGTAGTGTCTGTCTGCAAATGTAAAAAAACACCAGTGTGACTGGTGGCAGAGACCTTCGAAGTGGTGCGGAGTGCAACAGGGTGTGCAACGAGTGGTGTCCCATAAGCCGCCTCTCGACCGCGTATGCCGGGTCCCCTCTGTCCTCGTACCACCACTCATTGAGAACCAGTAGATGAGCGGCCTGATAATAGGAAAGGACGTCCGATGTGGCCAGCCCTCTGGAGTAGGTAGACAAGAAACATGTGCGCAGTGCCACCCTCATGCTGCCTCCCTCCCATAGAAATTGTCCCAGGACCGTGTTCACTCGTCGAACCATCGGGGTGATACCTAGTATGGGAAATTCTGTAGTTGATAAAGGAAGCGGAGTAGCGCCACCATCTTGAATATGGCAGACCTACCATATATGGATAGAGGCATACAGGAACAAACCTTAAGATCCGCCAGGGTGCGCTCCCACACCAGGACCAAATTGCGTTCCCAAGACACCGCCGGCTCATCAGACAGGAAGACCCCCAAATATTTCAACCCTCCCAGCGCCAGCGGAATCGACGTAGCACACGCTCCCAACCTCTGTCGACCCCCCAGGACCCATATTGTAGATTTATTCAGGTTCATGTAGAGCCCTGAGGTCTCCCTAAATATCTGTAAGATGCGCAACAGCAGCGGCCTCGATCTGTCCAGGGCAGTTAGAAAGAACAGAACATCGTAGGCGTATAGTGCAATCCTGTCTGAAAGCCCCGGAGCCCACTCAAAGCCCCTAAGCTGTGCATCAATGTGCACCCAGGCCACCAGCGGGTCCATGGCGAGCGCAAAGAGATATGGGGAGAGGGGGCAGCCCTGTCACGTACCCCGCTGGATAGCGATTGAGCGAGAAATCGCTTCTCCCACCTGCACAAATGCCGTCAGATCAGTGTACAGCAGCGTCAGATAAGCCAGGAATCTCGGGCCTAGGTTAAACCTCCGCAGGAGGGCAAACAGATATGTCCAGCTGAGAAAATCAAAGGCCCAATCCATGTCGGCCAGGAGAAGTGCCGCCGGCTCCCCCAACTGTCCACTAGCCGCCACCGCCCCGTGCGCCTGCCTGCTGAAGACGGCTGTAATGCCAGAAACCGGTCCTCGGAAGCTTGTTTCCGGTCCAGGAAAGGCATGGCTTGGCAGTTCGGGCTGGACTGTTCCCATGAGGCACAGGGACAGACTGATTTGCATATAGCCATGTCTGAACTGGGGTGGCAGAGTGGGCTAAAGTAAAAAATATGAGAGAAGACCCCACAAGTTCCAGGGAACAGGGTACTTAAAACACTGAAAGTCAAAGGGCTATCCCTGGAAAGATTTGTGGATAAGAGTGCTACCACCAAAATACAGTATTCTTATCACGTTCACTCACAACAAGCACTAAGTATGTTGTCAAAATCACTGGTCACAAACTAGATCATCACGTTTACAGTCTGTTTTATTAAAAATTATGGCCTAGATGTATCAAGATTCCATTTTGCGAATCTTAAATAGCGATTTTTAGCGAATCGCTATTTAGAATTCGCAAAATGGAATGTATGTAAAAAATCGCTTTTTTTAGCGATTCCTTTTTATTCCTTATTTGCGAATTCGCATTTTGCGAATTCGCAATTAAGGAATAATTTCCAATGCATTCCTATGGGCCAGGAGGCCCATAGGAATGATTGTGAAGGAATTCTCAAATTGCGAATTCGCAATTTGCTAATCGCAATTTGAGAATTATTTCAAGGGTGCAGGGGTGTCTCAAAGACACCCTGCTGCACCCCTGAAATGTACATGTGTGTGCATATGGCGCACATACATGCCCTAAGGGCATGTGTGTGCGTCACATGCCACCCTAAAAAATGTCAATTTGTGCATTTTTAAATGAATTCGCAAATTAACATCAACTACAGTTTGGTGTTAATTTGCGAATTCTTAAACAAAATTCGCAATGTAAAAATGCTACATACATTGCATTTAAGGAATCGCAAAAATAGCGATTCCTTAAATGCTATAGCAAAATAAGGAATCGCAAATTTTTGCGATTCCCTATTTTGCTAATTTCTCATACATCCCAAAAGATGCAAAATGTCCGTTTGCGATTCGTAAAGGCCGAAATTCTGCGAAATTCGGCCTTAACGAATCGCAAAAGGCTTGATACATCTAGGCCTATATTTGTTAAAATTTCAGTAAGAATTCTATTAGGTTCTACTGAAAACATTAGTATAGAGACATCTCATAACATAAAAGAGTTATTTTTAAAAGAAAAGCATGGTAAAATTACATATATACAACACGTTAAAAATGAAAAACACAATACATTTTTCTAATCCTCCAGAATAATCGTACAGTATATCTCAAATCAAATAAGAAAAAAACACACAGAAAAACCCTTATCTTCAATAGAGCAATTAATGTTGCTACAGATTATCCGATTCAATAGCCTTTACATGAATACATTGGGACTTCCAGTATTATAAAATAAAATACCTCTAGAGTCCCCTAGGCTTTGCTTGAATTCTGTATGGTAAAGTGCGTCTCCGATTCAATAGCCTTTACATGAATACATTGGGACTTCCAGTATTATAAAATAAAATATCTCTAGAGTCCCCTAGGCTTTGTTTGAATTCTGTATGGTAAAGTGCGTCAACTTTACCGGTCCTTGGAAGCTTGTTTCCGGTCCAGGGAAGGCATGGCTTGGCAGTTCCGGCTGGACTGTTCCCATGAAGCACAGGGTCAGACTGATTTGCATATAGCCATGTCTGAACTGGGGTGGCAGAGTGGGCTAAAGAACGGTGATGGATTAAACCCAGATCTTTTGACTGGGTGTGAGTGTTTGATTGGTTCAGATGCTCCATCCATTACCACCCCCTTTTGTACCGCTTTTGGCCGCCATAAGTGTGGCAGGGTATGCTCAGACGTGAGTCCCTTGCTCACTTTGCCACTGGATTCAAGCAAGCCGGGCTGAAGACGGCTGTAATGCCAGAAACCGGTCCTTGGAAGCTTGTTTCCGGTCCAGGGAAGACATGGCTTGGCAGTTCGGGCTGAACTGTTCCCATGAGGCACAGGGTCAGACTGATTTGCATATAGCCATGTCTGAACTGGGGTGGCAGAGTGGGCTAAAGAACGGTGATGGATTAAACCGATATCTTTTGACTGGGTGTGAGTGTTTGATTGGTTCAGATGCTCCGTCCATTACCACCCCCTTTTGTACTGCTTTTGGCCGCCATAAGTGTGGCAGGGTATGCTCAGACGTGAGTCCCTTGCTCACTTTGCCACTGGATTCAAGCAAGCCGGGCTGAAGACGGCTGTAATGCCAGAAACTGGTCCTCGGAAGCTTGTTTCCGGTCCAGGGAAGGCATGGCTTGGCAGTTCGGGCTGGACTGTTCCCATGAGGCACAGGGTCAGACTGATTTGCATATATCCATGTCTGAACTGGGGTGGCAGAGTGGGCTAAAGAACGGTGATGGATTACACCCAGATCTTTCGACTGGGTGTGAGTGTTTGATTGGTTCATATGCTCCGTCCATTACCACCCCCTTTTGTACTGCCTGATGTTGTGGCACGTCGCCCTCTTGGCATAAATCCAGCCTGGTCCGGGTGCACCAGGAAGGGAATGTATGGAAGAAGTTGGTTGGCCTATGCCTTGGCCAAGACCTTCGATTCTACGTTCAAAAGGGAAATGGGACGGTACGACACGTGTTGCTCTGGGGGCCTGCCAGGTTTGAGGAACACCACCACCTCTGCGTGCCTCCAGTCCGATGGAAGCGAGCCCTGTTCCCGTGCCTCCTCCACCACCGGACGGAAGTGTGGGGCCAGCTGTACGAAATACTTTTTAAAAAACTTACCGGGAAAACCATTTGGTCCCGGGGCTTTCCCAGGATTGAGCTCCCCCAGGGCCGTACCCAATTCCTCATCCGTCAACAGCCTATCCAAGCGATCTCTGACCTCATCAGATACATCCTTAGGTGGAAGGTCGTCTATAAATTTGGTTATGATCTCTACAGTGAGGCAGTCCTTGGGTGCGTAGAGCTCTTCATAATATGCGGCAAAACTGTCCGCAATAGCCAGGGGTTCAATAAATGGCGCCCCGTAGGCCCCAGGACTCTCGGCAGGGCCTCCGAATGGAAGGCTTCCTGGCACAGTCGGTGCAGCATCTTGCTGGGCTTGTCCCCCCACTGGTAGACCCCTGCCTGACGGGCCTCAGCTATCAACAGGGCTGCATAAGACTGTTGGGTCAAGCTTAATTGTCTGCGCGCCGAGCCGCCATCTGTTTCTCGGCTCCAGCGCCTCAATTGCCGCCTCACATTGCACCAGTTCAGCCCTCTGCTCCCTACGCGCTGCCACACACCAAGCAACATCCTCCCCTCGTAATGTGGGTTTTAAGGCCTCCCACAGCACCGCTGGGGACTGGACCGACCCCACGTTGACCGCCAGATAGTGGTCTATCTCTTCTGCTAGACGCTCCCTGTATTCTTCCTTCTGCAGATGCCAAATTGACATGCGCCATCTGAATGGCTGCCACCCCGGGCCAATCCGTAGGGTAAGGATTACCGGCGAATTATCAGACAGGCCCCTGGGCAGAATGGCAGCTGACCCCACCCTGTGTACTATGCCCCTAGGGACGAAGAGGTAGTCGAGTCTCGAAAAGGAACCATTTGTTGCAGAGAAGTAGGTATAGTCCCTACTAGGGCCATGAATGTTTCTCCACGTGTCAATCCAGTCAAGACCTGTCACCAGAGAGCGCAATTTCGTAGGGGGGCCAGTCTCCACCACTTCCCCACTCCTCCATCTGTCCTGGCCCTGGTCCATCACGACGTTCCATTCCCCGCCCACTACCGAGACCGTGTCCGGCATGTCACCACAGAGGTTAAGGAGTCTCTCCACTAAGTTCCATTGCAGTGGCGGGGGAGCATATACGCTGCCTAATGTTGGAGTGTCCTTCCCCACTGTGCCTCGGATAAAGATATAGGTCCCCGGGAGTCCGACCATTGTTTCTCGTGAATATATGGGACCCTACGGTGAATCAGTATCGCTACTCCCCTCGAGCCCCTCATGAAGCCTGAGTGGAGGACTTGCTGGTACCCGTATCTTTGCAGGCACAGGGCCTTCGTACCCATTAAATGTGTTTCCTGCAGCAGGAGCACATCGGCCCCGGCACGTTTAGCAAAATGAAGCACCACCCCAGCTTAATCTTGTCCAGGGCCCCACGGACGTTCCAGCTAACTATGCGTAGAGCGCTAGGGGTCACCTGCTTCCCAGGCATCGCGTGTGACATCTCGATATGTTTATCCAATTATGACTGGTGCGTGTGTTACCTAGCGTGTGGATTGTACTGTTGTAAAGCTGCATGGGCGCGCAATCTAAAAGCCCCCGAAACAACGAATATTTAACCAGGAAAGTAAGACAAACCCTTCCCTTCCCCAACAAACCTCCCACCCCCACCCCATACCTCAAAAACTCTGAAGTATCTGTCAAAGGGGAGACGGCCGTCTGCCCCCAATGGAGGACCGCGGACCGCCCCACCTATGGATCCCCAACTGACAGCCCACACTCTTCAGGCTCACCCCCCACCGGTGTCAAGCTGAAGGGGAAACAGCTCACATAGCAACACCCTCCACTCCCAGGTCAAGTGTCCACTCCGCCCACACAAAGGAAAGTTGTCAACGCCAATTTGTCTGCAATAGTCAAGAGTCCGCCGTCTGCTGCCCAGGGGCCGGACCCCCGGGAAGTGGCTCTACCAGACCCCGAGTGCCGCCGAGATCTAGATCACCAGCTCCCCCTTCGCGGTTGCCCATGGGTGCCCTTCAATGGCCCCTCACTCTGAGAGGAATCCGACTCTAGTCCTGGAGGGGTGTTCACCCGTACTTGTACAGTTTCATCTGTCCATTTAAATACCTCCTCCGGAGAATCAAAGAAGTGTGTGCGTGACTGTAATACCACTCGCAGGCGAACCGGGAACAGTAGGGCATATGGCAGCTTGAGGTCTCTCAGGCGGGCCTTGGCTGCCATGAACGATTGGTGTTGCTGCTGTACCAGCCGCGTGTAATCCGGGAAGATCAGGGTTCAATGATTGTCGTACATCAGTGGTTCCTTAGCTCAGGCCTGCCGCAGGATAGCGTCCCGGTCGTGATAGTTCAGGAGCCTTGCATTCACCACCCTTGGGCGAGCTCCCACCAGGGGCTTCTGACCAAGCGCACTGTGGGCCCGCTCCACAACAAAGCATCGGGACATGGCATCCGGGGGGAGCCAGCTTTCCAACCATTGCGTAAGGAAGCGCTCCATGTTGTCCTTTTCGCAGTCCTCCGGAAAACCCACAAAGCGCAAGTTGTTCACCCGGGCAAGCCCCTCCGCGTCCTCAACCCGAAGCGCAAGGCCCTTCTGAATGTTTTCCATGTTCGCCATTTTCTGCTTCAGGGCCGTAACATCGTCCTTCACACCGGATATGCGGGTTTCGGTTTCGGTGATGCAGGCCACCGCATTCCGCAGATCTTGTCACAATAGCATAACGTCCGAGCCCACCGCACCAATCTTGGCATTCAGCATGTCGCTTGACTGGGTGATCGCCGCCATCAATGCCGTGTTGTCTAACCTGATCTCCTGCTGACCCCCAGCTGCGCCCGCTGCCGCTCCTGGGCCAGTGAATTTATCAATAGGTCCATGTTTGGTGGTGCCGCCACTGCCCTTGTCCCTCGTCATGGTCACGTGCCACAGGTGCTCCCCCGACCCAAATCAAGCAGGACCAGCCAGCCGTGAGGGGGCCCTCACAGCACGCCCAACATATCTGGCTTCGACCAACTGGATGAGGGGCACCTCTGATTCAAAATCAGCTCAACCCCAGTTCAAGCTCCTGCATCTACTCAGGGGTACGTGTGACACAGTCTTGGGTGTCCTCCCCCGGACCCCTCCACAGCCCAGTGGACCACCAGAACGGAAACAGTCAGAGGAGAGGGACGGCCACAGGCACTCACCCCCCTGGGCCCGGCCTCGCCGCCGATCCCCACACGAAAGAGGTGGGGGGGCCCGCTTCCCACGGTCTCGCTGTTCAGGCAGGCTCTCCAGCCACCCCTATTGAGCCTCCACTGCGCCCGGGGGCCGGGTGCTCACACAGCACTCACCGGCACCAAAGCCCAGCTTTGGGGCTCTGCAGCCGACCCCAGCCGCGTCGACCATTGGCATGACACGCAGTAGCCACCAGGTCCTGCCGCTGCTTTCCTCGAGTCGCTCGGCCCCATATCAGCGCGGGGCCAGGCCACTCACGCCTGAGCAGCCCTCCGTGTAGCCACAAAGCAGGGGTCCGATGGAAAAGGGGGGTGGGCGGTGCCCGACCAAAAAGATGGCGCCTAGCTTCAGCCAGACCACAGCAGCGCCCCTCTGCAGATCCACTGTGCGGCTCGTGGACGCCACCAATCCGTCGCAGAATATCAATGCCGAAGGGGGGGGCCTCGTCGCAAAGGATCACCCAACAGTACGTGCCCCCACTGGCAAAGGCACCGACACTTGCTCCGGTCCTCGGTGGAGCAGGCGCAGGCTGTTGCGCCCACCCCAGAGGGTCGCCCGTCACCCGCTCAGCCCAGGCTGGAGCTCCCCGTGGCCCCCTACTCACTCCGGGGATCGGGCACTCCTCTGACCTCCGCTCACATAGAGGACGTCCCGACGGGTGTCAAAGGCCGTCCCTCGGGTCCCCCAGGAGCAGGCCAGCGGTGTCTGTAGCATCCCTCTCCGGGCGCACACACAACTTGGCACCCCGGCTACTCCGCGCCACACCAGGCCTCTCCCGGTATGGGCCTCGAACTCCAGCTCCCGGGCAGCACGGACCCCAGATCTCATGTCGGATCCCAGCTGGCAGTCAATACGGTGTGGGTGTCACCTCCAGGACCTAGTGGGGGTCCACGGGGTCAGGATATCTTCAAGATAATTGTCGGGCTGGACGGAGCTCAGCTAGCACACGTCCGCCATCTCGGTTTGCTTAGCCACGCCCCCCCTCTCCTGACTACTTTTGCTTTCTGATCGTGATGCATTCTGCATCACAAATAGAAAGAGGCATTGCCTCTTAGGATTGTTTTAGTGCAGAAAGATAACCATTCCTGCACAAACACAATCCTGCCTGTACTGCTGGCACACTTGCAACATGACACAAGAGTGCCTCCATTGTTTCTGGGCAGAACACCGCATATCAGTGCCACGAGAGCAGAATTGCACCAAATCTTAGCAGATATGATGCATTTATGCTCTCTCCCCTTCAAGCAAAGCAATGCAACAATGGGACTTGCTGCCTTGCGTTTTAAGAAAGATTAGTAAATTGCCACTAAATTTACTTTGTGTTAAGTTTTACAGTGAAATTGATTATTTTGGGATTTGCATAGTTGCAAAGAATATTTAGGACATTTTGTTATATTTATATTTTGTTCAAACAAGCCACTGTAGAAGGACTGAAGTTCAATGTTTTAATAATAGACACAGATAAACTTGTCAACAGTTAATAACTGGAGGAAAGTAAGACACATCGTAAATCTCAGGTTTATTTCTAACTTCCTTTTCAATGCAAGAAAGTAGCCAAGAGTTTGATATTACTTGAGTAATAAGCTGGGTATGGGGAGTAGGAGGAAACAAGCATTGGTTAAACACATATGCCAGCAATGCCATCCATATCTTATTAGATGTGCGTAAAGAAAAGAAACCCATGTGTTGATATCTTGTCACAGCAGTGCCCTTCAGAAGATTGAGTTACGTTTCTAGAGTACTCTAATCAAACAGAGAGAGACTTGGGGACTTCAGGGAATGGCAGGCCCTTCAGGAAGGTACCTCATAACTCACACAACAGAACTCCCTTTCATCTACTCCTCATTTCCCTTGTCTGACTTCCCCAGATTCTATGTGACTATCCATTTGCTCAAGGCTGTCAAGGAAGAGGGGTGGGAGAAGGCTTCTCAGTGACACCATATAATTTCTATAGGGCATCACATTAGGTTATTGCCTTGGGATTGCAACAGACACCAGCAGTTAGGGGTGGTCTTAAGGGTGTCAGTCAACTGTGACCACTGAAACCTTAGAGTCATCAAGATGCTGTATGTGAATGGTAGGATTGGAGTAGAGCGATGGTGTGTCATTTCTGGATTGGGCAGAGGTGCCCACTTTCTGGAATATTCAAACCTACTTACAAACCTCTCCACAATGACAAGACTCTGGGATGTGCTGAAACAAGCCAATGACTCCTCATGGATGAACATCTGTCCAGAGTGGTGAGACACTCTGGACTGGTTCTTTCTTGGACTATTTATTACCTTGCTCTCCAAGGCCAGTGGTGATGGCCTTCCCTCTCCATCATAAGATAATATAGGTTGGACTTTCTGGAGACTTGGAGGTGAGGATCCCCCTGGAACGTGAGCAACCTGTTCCTCTTGAGAGTTCCTTTGTCTTGGGAGTCCTGTCTCCTGCTGGAGGCCCAGGTGCCCTGCAAGTAGCCAGGAAGCTATAGTTTCTTGGTGAGCACAGGCTGATGGTGTGTCCTGCATTGTGGGTTGATGAAGAAAGACCCCAGGCCAAGACGCCCAAATGCAGGTACAGGGCTCCACACTTCTGCTCCTGACTTTTAGAAGGGGTTCTGAGGTGTTGGACCAGCAATAGAGACTTGCAGTCCAGTAGAGGAGAACAATTGCAGGTTGGAAGGACCCAATCTCTCTTTAATTGGGGAAGAAACAGTAGTAAATCAGCTCCAAGAAGATTGTACAAACTTTAGAGAGCAAGTAGCCTGAAATAAACACTCGTGGTGGCTGTAGCAAGCTACAAAGAGTAAAACATAATCGTGTGCATAACAAATGACCAAGCTGGCCTGAGAAACAAGCTGTGATCTTGTCTATGTAACTGCACTTGGAACAGTTCTAACTTGCTTGGTGGTTTACAAGATATTTCCTGTGGAGAATCAGAGTTCTGAGTGATCAACATTTCATGGGCTTTTGCTCCCAGTTCCTCATGGTATTTAAAAAAAAATAATGAGCACTATTGCACTGCTTTTCACTTTTACCCCTGGTGAGGAGCCGGTACACCAAAGCTATCATTGTGCTTCATCATCCAGGCTCCGATGAAAGGCCAAAGTCATTGGAGCATTCAGGTGTGCTTCTCCTTATACCGATGCTCATGTTTGGGGGAAGTGCACTGCGATTCTGTCCAGACCCAAGCAGACAAGAGAAACAATCTTCACTACTCTCTGCACCTACTATGAAATGTTTTTTAAAAAACAGATTGATCAGTAGGTGTGTATCACTGTGGAGGTTAAAGTGCATCATTTAGATATGTTGTCACTAAATTCTCTATAGCACACTAGCAAGCAACATGTCTTTTCCAAACATAGAAGAAATTAAATGCAACAAATTATCTACCCTTCGATTCACGGAGGTCGGGGCTGGAAAAAAGTTTTACTGTCAAAAGAAGACATGACAAATGTAGGTACACCTGAGAATAATCTCTAACATCTGGAATGTTTACAGAAGAAAGGGATAGGCCACTGGAGTCAAGCTATCCTGGCTGAAGATGACTGATAGCCAGAAACAAGTCCCAAGATGCTTGATTCCGGTCCAGGAAAGACATGGCTTGGCAGTTCGGGCTGGACTGTTCCCATGAGGCACAGGGTCAAGACTAATTTGCATATGGCCATGTCTGAACTGGGGTGGCTTGGGGAGCAAAATAACGATCGATTAAACCCATATCTGTGACTGGGGGTGAATGTTTTGCCATTGTGCAACATTCCGTCCATCATCTTGTGTGTTTTGCTGTTCACCCTATGTGGGAAGGGTATGCCCAGACATGTGTCCCATGCTCACTACGCCCCTGGAGTCAAGGTATCCTGGCTGAAGACGGCTGATAGCCAGAAAGCGGTCCTAGGATGCTTGATTCCGGTCAAGCAAAGACATGGCTTGGCAGTTCGGGCTGGACAGTTCCCATGAGGCACAGTGTCAAGACTGATTTGCATATGGCCATGTCTGAACTGGGGTGGCTTTGTGAGCAAAATAACAATGGATTAAACCCAGATCTGTGACTGGGGGTGAATGTTTTGCCATTGGGCAACATTCCATCCATCATCTTGTGTGTTTTGCTGTTCACCCTATGTGGGAATACCCAGACGTGGGTCCCGTGCTCACTAGGCCACTGGAGTCAAGCTATCCTGGCTGAAGACGGCTGATAGCCAGAAACCAGTCCTAGGATGCTTGATTCCAGTCCAGGAAAGACATGGCTTGGCAGTTCGGGCTGGACTGTTCCCATGAGGCACATGGTCAAGACTGATTTGTGCATATGGCCATGTCTGAACTGGGGTGGCTTGGTGAGCAAAATAAGATGGATTAAACCCAGATCTGTGACTGGGGGTGAATGTTTTGCCATTGGGCAACATTCCGTCCATCATCTTGTGTGTTTTGCTGAATGAATTAAATTGGCCAACCAGGTCTTTGCCCACCTTTTCCCAAGGTCTTGTTGGATATTCAATTGGTTGCAAGGGCAGAGTTCTCATTTTCAACCCTATCTCAATGCTAGTACACACAACCCAATCACTCACATATTCATCAACTGCTTTATATATAAATCCATTCAAACACTTCCTTGCAACTTTTTTCCTGTGCAAAAGAAACTCTCTTCTTTAACATATTCGTTATCAGCTTCATCTTTGGCACATAATCCAGGACAAAGTTTGAGTAACATTTGCATAAAACCATTATTAGACCTGGCTTGATTGGCGTGGGTCTCCCTTTCATTTTATTGCTGTTGCCTCCTGTGTTTTTGCTATTTTGTTGCTGGTCTAGATGCTTTGGGCACTTTGCCATGGCTATTCAGTGCCTAATTGCAAGTGCTCCCTATTGTAAATTGATGTAATGGATTAGTGACTCCATAATTGGCTTATTTGATTTACATGTTAGACCCTAGTACAGTGCACCATGTGTGCCCAGGGCCTGTAAATCAAATGCTGCTGGTGGGCTTGCAGCACTGGTTATTCCACCCACAGAAGCAGCTTGTAAAGTGTGGCTCAGGCCTGCCATTGCATAGCCTGTGTGCAGTCTGGGACTGCCATATCGACTTGGCAAGTGCACCCACTTGCCCGTCCCTAAACCTGCCCTCTTCTACATGTTTGTCACACCTATGGGCAGGGTACATTGTATGTGAAAGTTAGGACATGCCCTGGTGTGTGTGGCATGTCATGATATTGAATTACAGCCAATTTAGTTTTTCACTATTGCAAGGCTAGCTTTCCCATAGGCCAGAATAGGGAGTTTGATTATAACATTTTATAATCCTAACTGACCCAGGGAACACAGTAGAAAAAAGAGTTTAGTATCCCGGAACTCAGAATGTTAAAATACATCTTTTAGTGAGGGTGATTTTTACATTCTGTGATTTAAAATTCCACTTTTAGAAAGTAGGTATTTTCTTGTCTAACCATCCAGTATGCCTCCGCTAGGTTTGTGTATTCCATGTCTGGTTTGTGAGTGACAGGGGGCTGGAGAGGTACTTGGCTCCATCAGTCTGATGGGTCAGGGCTGGGCTGAATAGGACCTGGACTGAATAGAGAGTAGGGGGAGGAGATTTCCTTTCTCTTGCCTGAGCCTTCATTGAATAGAGAGTAGGGGGAGGAGTTTTTCTTTCTGCTACCTGGGCCAGGTCTGCTTTCAACAATGCTGTCTTCACCTCCTGCCAGGAAGCTGCACCAAGGAGGACAGAACTGGTTTTGACTAAGTACAGACACTCTCTGCCTTCGGAGAACAAAGGATTTTGCAGTATAAATATTGGGGCCTGGACCCCAGAACTTTAGATCACTTCTGGGAATCAAGACAAACCTTTGCCAAGGAGAGAAACCAAGAAAGCTGAAGGAGGAGACTGCCCCTGTGCTCTGTGTTGTTTGGGGCTGGCCTGCAGTGGTTACGTATTGCCAAGGAAATGAGAAAAGGAACTTTGTGTGTACTTTATCATCTTGAGGAAGATCTCCAAGGGCTTGAAGCTGAGCTTGCCTCCTGTTCTGAAGTCTCAGGAACACAAAGGCGTCACCCCTCTGTCTGCCTGCATCTGGAGCTTCTGTTTCGGGCTGCTACAGAAGAAAATTGCAACACCGACGCCAGCGAGTGATGCCGTAACCTGCACTAAAGCCGCAGGCACTGCTTGTGAAGAGCACGACGCACCACCCCGACTTGCACCGTAGGCCCGACACCTGCTGACGCCACGCCACATTGACTCCAAAGCAAACTTCATCATTGCGGAGCCGATCATCGACATGAGTGATCACGAATCCATCGACATTGCGCCATCATAAGGAACCATGGTTTCGGCACCATCGTGACGTCACCTCCCCGACGCAGAAAGGAACCATCGTCTTTCCTCCCCTGCACCGCAGTAAGGAACAGAGCTGCACCTCCCCTGGGGTTGTAAGGAACCAACGCCGTGCATCGCCTATGAAGCCACACCTCCCGACACCATGAACTGTCTTGGTTTTCATCAATTCTAAGGTACTGTTCTGTGTGGGTCTGCCTGAATCCGGGCCCAGACGCAGCGCACCTCGCTGTCGGCACCATACTTTGGGATTTCCACCGGCAACAACGCTGTTATAACTCCAAGTGGAGTTATTTGATGCTAAAAGCTTGATTTAAGTGAATAACCTATTTTTGAGAATACTTTGATAACTGTACTGTGGATTTGTGCCATTTTGTCTTGTTTAGATAAAGATTATTTATTTTTCTAAACGGGTGTAGTGTCCATTTGTAGTGTTTTCACTGTGTTACTGTATGTGTTCACAAATGCTTTACACACTGCCTCTGAGATAAGCCTGTCTGCTCCTGCTAAGCTACCTAGGGGGTGAGCAGGGGTTATTTTAAGAATGTATCCCCCTTTCCCTGACTAGAAGTGAGGGTCCCTATTTGGACAAAGGTGCAACAATTGCCAACTAGAGACCCCCATTTCTAACACCCATGAAAGACTTTAGACCAACCATATCAACCGGTAAGGCTGCCTCCACAATTACTATCACCAGACCTGGTCTTGGGTCAACACCCTGTTCTGACACAATATGTCTTAAATAATCCACTCTCTTTCAAAAACAGAAATTTTTCACTGATCAGCACAACACCCATCTCCTGCATTATGTACAGAACCTGTGTCAACGTATCATCATGTTTCTCCCTAGTTGCCTCATAAATCAGCACGTCGTCTTGGAAAACTGCCACCCCTTTGATACCCTTTAGCATTTGACACATAATTCTTTGGACAACAGCTGTGGCTGAAGCCAGCCCAAACAGCATCCCGGAGTACTGATAAGCACCGATGGGGGACACAATCACAATAAAATGTCTGGATGAAGGATCCAACAACACAACTTAATTGTAAGCTGTGGCTAAATCCAATTTCGAAAACCATTTGGACTCCTTAATCATGGTCAGCAACACTGTTATTTTGGGCAGTGGATGAGAGTCAACCCAATTATGTATGTTTGGGCTGCGCAAGGCCACACAAACTTGCAACTCCCCATTCTTCTTCCTTGCCGCCACCACCAAAGGCAACAACCATAAAAAGGACTCAGTAGGTTCTATTATCCCCTTTTCACACAGCTCATTCAATCTTGTTCCAACTTCTCCCTGTCACTGAAAGGTACACTTCTCAACGTGTGTTTGACTGGAATCCCACCTTATTTCCCCTTTATCAGGTGAGTGAACCCCTTAATCATGCTTAGTTGTTCACTAAAGTCAGTGGGGAAACGTTTGAGGACGCCTTCAGGAAAGTTTGTGGATTCTATCACAGAAATCTGTCCCTTAGTGCCTGGCCTGAGAACCATTTGAAATAAATCTTGGTAAACCATCCCAGGATAGACAGCCCTTTAATGGCAACATATACATTGTAAATGTAAATTGATACTTGTATAGCGCACTACTCACCCGCAAGGGTCTCAAGGCGCTTGTATGAATACCGCTGTGGAAAACCCATCCTGGCTTTCAATGTGAGGTGTTCACTCCTGGGCACCCCCAAGGTGGAGGCCAGGCATCCTTAGCGTTGTGGGGGCCGTCGTGGAGATTAAGCAAGCTATTGCCCAGAGTTGCAGAGTGGGACTCCATATTGGAATAGGCACCGAGGCGAGAATTATCAGGTCCGTGGAATTTTTGAGCCCAAGACCCGCCGAGGCGGGGAATTGAACCCTGGTCCCGGGCTAGACCTCTGCATCAGGGTCTGCCGCTCTAACCATTGAGCCACACTTCTCCATTGCCAAGAATGTTTATTCCTTTAAATTCTAAGATGTTCCCAAGAAACCAGCAAGTTATATTTTGCATCCCTCATGAAACACAGGTGCCCTGTCAGAGAGTTCCAAAGGTCTATTACCCCACGTTTCTTCGAACTTTCCTGTGTAATCTTTGTTATCCTGGCAACCAAATCTACCAGCAAAATGATTTTTTTGTACCCTGTTCCAAACTCAACATAGGGAACACTGCATGCATAAGTTATCACTCACAACCATCACCCGATCTCTGAGATCATCTTGGATCTTTGGACTTTTTTAACTCCTCTTATTTAACCTCAGATAAGTTTGCAATTCCAGTATTGGTGACACTATTCTTGTTGAAATGGAAATGTACCCCAGTGTGTTTGCCTTTGTGCTACACCTTGGCACAGTGTCCAACTTTCCGACAAATTTTGCATGTTACACTCTTTGCTGGACACACTTTGTCACATCTAGGATGAGTAGCATTGCAACATCTGAAAAAAGTGATGACTTGCTTAAAAAAAGGTTTGTTGTCCCCTAGTGCAATTGTGTTTGATTTAACCTCTATGACCTTAACTGGTCCAACTGCTTCAGTGGACTTGTCATTAAGTGTCTAAAAACAAAATCTTTGGACATTGCTAAATTATCAATTCATTTAGGATGGTGTGGTGTGCGCATCACCACGGAGAGTGGGTGTACCCATGCACGCTCTACTTGCATTCTTCAAACATTTCGGTGTGTGCATCAGGTGTGCGCATCTCTGCCTGTGTAAAAAAAACAATGCAGAAATGTTGTTGTCTTGTGCGTTTCACTGCATTGAGTAGATGGAGCAATGCGTGCCCTTAATGCAAGCTTCAAACCTTTGGTGTGCACATCACCGCCTGATTCCGAAAAATAGTGGGTGTGCACTATTCGTATATACCTTTGTTTTGATGTGCGCATCACCGTGTTGTGTAGGTGCAACAGTGCGCTTCCTACTGCAGACTTCAGATCAGTTGAGGCGATGCAAGCTGACAGTCTGCTCTTAAAACAGCAGAGGCGAAGCGCGCTGACAGCCAGCGCATTGACCACTCATACAAGTCATCGCCATCGCCATCCCGGAGGGCTACAAGATCATCCGGAGGGACCGCGCCGCCAACCTGACGGGAGGAGGCATTGCCATCATCCACAGAGACACCATCCGCATCACGACCAACACCGACGACACCCTAACCACCGCTGAACACCTGCACTTCCAGATCCACACCAACCCGAAGACCACCCTCAGAGGCACCCTTATCTACCGACCCCCGGGTCCACGCACACGATTCAGCGAGGACATCGCCGACTTCGTCAGCCCGCATGCCCTCCCCTCCGCCGACTACATCCTCCTGGGGGACCTCAACTTCCACCTGGAGAACAACAGCGACCGCAACACCATCAGCCTGCTCGACAACCTCGCCAACCTCGGACTCAAGCAACTGGTGACCACCCCCACCCACCTCGCCGGACACACACTCGACGCCGTCTTCTCATCCAGCAAAGACGTCACCTTCAGCCACGCAACAGGACTCCACTGGACGGACCACAGCTGCGTCCACTTCAGCTTCAAAAGAACGACGATCCACCACCACCAGCAACAGGTTGCCCGAAGAAGCTGGAACAAGATCACAGCCGACCAGCTCACCGCTTCCCTGAGCCAGCACCCCCCCGCCAGCTCAGCGAACCCCAGCCAGGCCGCCGACAACCTCACGAAATCGATCAGCAACTGCGCGGACGAACTCGCCCCTCTGAGAACCCCACCCAGCAGACCCTGCAGCAGAAAAACACCATGGTTCACCGACGAACTCAAGAGCTCCAAGAAGAACTGTCGAGCCCTCGAGAAAGTCTGGAGAAGAGAACCAACTACGGACAACATGACCACCCTCAAGCTCGCCACCCGGAAACACCACCAACTGATCCGCGCCACCAAGAAAAATACATACAAGGACCGGCTGGACAACAACGCACACAACTGCAAGGAACTCTTCAACATCGTGAAAGAGCTCTCCAACCACAACGCCGGAAACAATGACATCACCCCGTCGCAAGACCTCTGCAACTCCCTCGCGTCCTACTTCCACAACAAGATCGCGGACATACACAACAGCTTCAGCAACCAACCAACGCAAGCCACAACCGCAACAACGCCACCCACCACCACCCTCCGCACCTGGACTCCGATCAGCACCGAAGACACCATCCGCACGATGAACTCCATCCATTCCGGATCTCCGACTGACCCCTGCCCTCACCACGTCTTCAACAAGGCCGACGCTGTCATCGCACCCCACCTGCGGGACATCATCAACACCTCCTTCGACACCGCCACCTTCCCTGAGAGCTGGAAGCACGCCGAACTCAGCGCTCTTCTCAAGAAACCCACAGCAGACCCCACCGACCTCAAGAACTACCGTCCCATCTCGCTCCTCCCGTTCCCGGCTAAAGTCATCGAGAAGACCGTCAACAAACAGCTGGCCGCCTTCCTCGAGACGAATGGATCCCTCGACCCCTCACAGTCTGGCTTCCGAGCGAACCACAGCACCGAGACCGCCCTCATCGCTGCCACCGATGACATACGAACTCTGATGGACAACGGAGAAACAGCGGCCCTCATCCTCCTGGACCTCTCCGCGGCTTTCGACACTGTCTGCCATCGCACCTAGTACAGCGCCTCGGCAACATCGGAATCCAGGACAAGGCACTGGAATGGATCACCTCCTTCCTCGACGGAAGAACACAGAGAGTCCGCCTACCACCGTACAAGTCAGAGGCCACCGAAGTCATCTGCGGCGTCCCTCAAGGATCCTCGCTGAGCCCCACCCTCTTCAACGTCTACATGAGCCCCCTCGCGGCCATCGCACGCCAACACAACCTCAACATAATCTCCTACGCCGACGACACCCAGCTGATCCTCTCCCTGACCAACGACCCCGCCGCCGCCAGAGCCAACCTGCACGAAGGGATGAGAGATGTAGCCGAATGGATGACGACCAGCCGCCTGAAACTGAACTCGGACAAGACGGAGGTCCTCATCCTGGGCTCCTCGCCCTCCGCCTGGGACGACTCCTGGTGGCCCCCCGCCCTGGGCACCGCACCCAAACCGACGGACCACGCACGCAACCTGGGCTTCATCCTGGACTCCTCCCTCTCCATGACCAGACAAGTAAACGCCGTCTCCTCGTCTTGCTTCAACATCCTGCGCATGCTACGTAAGATCTTCCGGTGGATCCCCACCGAGACCAGGAAGACGGTCACCCAGGCCCTCGTCACCAGCCGACTGGACTACGGCAACGCCCTCTACGCCGGAACCACCGCCAAGCTCCAGAAGAGACTCCAGCGGATCCAGAACGCCTCGGCCAGACTCATCCTCGACATCCCCCGACGCAGCCACATCTCCGGACACCGGAGAGATCTGCATTGGCTCCCGGTCAACAAGAGAATCACCTTCCGTCTCCTCACCCACGCGCACAAAGCCCTACACGACCAAGGCCCGAGCTACCTCAACAACCGGATCAACTTCTACACTCCCAAGCGCCTCCTCAGATCAACCAGCCACGCCCTCGCCACCGTCCCCCGCATCCGAAGAGCGACAACAGGAGGAAGGTCCTTCTCCTACCTGGCCGCCAAGACCTGGAACTCACTCCCAACTGACCTGCGCCTGACCCAAGACCACCTCTCCTTCAGGAAGAAGCTCAAGACCTGGCTGTTCGAGCAGTAACGGCACCCCCCCCCAACCCAGCGCCTTGAGACCCTACGGGTGAGTAGTGCGCTCTATAAATGACCTGATTGATTGATTGATTGAAGTAGACCGCCGACCATACAATATGCCAAATCAAAGCCAGCTATTGATGAATGCAATACTACCAAAATGGCAGAAAATGTACACCTCTAGCCTGCTTATGGGTATATGCATCAAAAATCGGTAAACCGAGTCCTTATTAGCGAAAAATAAGGAATCGCTAATAAGGAGTCGCATACCGCGATGCATCAACAGATTCAGTATTTCATACCGAATCGCTAAAAATCGTTTAATATCCGGTAAACACGTTTGCGAGACACCGATTCAAAGATTAGCAAATACCGAAGTAGCAAATACCGAATCGGTATTTGCGATTTCGGTATTAGCGAATCGGCTAAAAATGAAAAGTCGCATCGGAAGCAAGCTGATGACATCACAACCAGGAAGCAACACAGCCCATGCTTCATTCAGTGCCCTGAGGAGCTCAGAGGAGGAGGCAGAGCACAGGAGCTTAGGATTGTGACAGTGAGAACACAAAACAAACCCAGAGCAGACTACCAGGATGGAGAAGGATGCACCCCAGAACAAGGAGGCACCCATGAAGAGAAAACGAAAGTTTTCGGATAAGGAACTCAAACTGCTCATCGAGGGGGTGAGCGGCAAACACGACAGGCTTTTTGGTTCCAGAGGCAGAGAAGCGCAAATTGTGGCTGCGCATTAAAGACAGAGTCAATGCTGTAGGAGTCACCCACTGCAGCATAGACGATTTAAAGAAGAGGTGGTATGACCTCAGGAAGAGGGCAAAGGAAAGGATTGCCGAAAGGGTGAGGGATGCAGCTGGCACAGGGGGGGGAACATCCAACGTGACTCCAAACATGGCCCTTGAGGACCTCGTCGAGGCTACAATTGAGCCAGAAGCTGTTGTGGGGATCACTCTATTGGACACATCCGGCGCAGCAGCAGGAGGAGAAGGTAAGATGCATGACGGCACAGATATGCAGCGTGTTGTCCACCTATGCCCATCCCCCCAGGCCAATCACAGTGCATATGTAGCTGTGCCTAATGCATATCCCCTCACCAGAGTAGTGCATCATGGGAGTTGTAGTCATATCGTGAATGAGTGCATGTCTGACCCCTGATGTAATAGACATGAAACCAGCTGCACATGGCCATATGTCAGTGCAAAATCTCCTTTATGTAGTTGAAATTATGCAACACAGATACATCATGGCAAAATAATAACTATGCACTGTTTCACATACAGATGCATCACCCCTCGACTCAGATGACAGCAGACACCTCGTCATCTCAGAGACACCAGTGGTGACAGATGTTGAGACCCCTCAGGGACCTGAACCCACAACACCACCATCACCACCATCACCGCCACCACCACCACGGCGGACATCACTACCACCACCACCACCACGGCGGACATCACCACCACCAACCCCACGGCGGACAACACCACCACCACCACCACTGCCGCCAACTACACAGAGCCGCAGGGCACATGTCCCCTCCCTGCAGGCGATGGAGTCAGAGCAGAGGCCAGCTGACACAATTGTCCCACGACAGACAGTCGTTGCTCCAACCACCCAAGCAGCAGCACGTGTCCGAGTCAGGCAGCGGGCCAGGCCCCTAGGTAGAGCTGTTGAGAGAGCAGATGATCCATCACACGGATACGGAGTGGTGGAGACACGGATGCTGCGTGTCCAGCGCCTGCAGGGGAGACACATGGGTGCTATTAACATCAACATTGCGAAACTGACAAACAAAATTGGCACCATGACAGACGCAGTGCGCGAGATGACCACAGCCATTGCTGAGGGCAACAGAGACATCAAACTGTACCTGCAGGAACTCACACGTGCTGTAATTGCAGGCCAACAGAGCGAGCTCCGTAGGCATCGGCAGAACATGGTCTGTACTAATGCCACCAATAGAGCCATCACTAAGCTGTGCAACAGCACAGCTGTGCTGTCACGCAGATCTGTGTCCCTGCAGGTCGATTTGGGCAATTATTGCGGAGATGTCGCAAAGTCCCTGGAGAGAGTGACCACTGCAGTGGAGCATCTGCAGTCTGGGACTTTCAGTGCCAGCAGTTTGGGAGGGGAGGAGGGGAGTGAGGCTGCCTCAAGCGTGTGCAGCGTCTCTGTGCCGGAGGCCAGCGAGAGGAGGCACAGTGCACGCAGCACCACAGCCACAGAAACACATCGGGGAGATGTGGCCGAGTCACGGGACAGGAGGCTGGGGGTACGGGGCAGGCGCTAATAGCCATGATCCATTGGCTCCCTGGCCATGGTGACGTAACCATGGGCCAACTATACAGCAACATGTTACACCCGTGATGACAACGGACATGTTTTCATTCGTTTATTTGATTCTGCGTCATGTTGGCGTCTCATACATATGCACCTGACAGGTACTCGTGTGCATTAAACAATTGCAAACATAAACATGTTGTGTTGGCTCTTTCATACCTGCCTCAGAAGTGATGTCTTGTGATGTATGTCCGCCTCCTTTGTCCCTCAGCTGTATTTGGCACGTGTGCCTGTTGGTGTTGGGGGGGGGGGGGGGTTGCTGTGCCCGTAAGTCGTCCTCTCTCCGTCCACCTCTATTGGTATCCCACTTCGTGTGGCAATGTTCTGCAGCATGGCGCAGACTGCTATTATCCGGCAGCAGGTAACTGGGTCATACTGTAAGGCACCTCCTGTATTGTGTAGTATCCGGAAGCGACTCTTGAGAATGCCAAGGGTTCGCTCTACCACATTCCTGGTACTGATATGTGCTGCATTGTAGCGCTGCTCCTAAGGTGTTGCAGGGTTGAGGTAGGGAGTGAGGAGATATTCACGCAAGGCGTAGGCTCTGTCACCTGCAGGGAGGGGAGCAAAGGGTTAGTTGCATGGATACATTTACATATGTGAGGATGGTGTTAATTGGGAGGCATTTGTATGTACCGAGTAGGTGTCCCTCTCCAAATTCCCCGTTGATCAGGCGCCTGTGGATGCCACGGTGTCTGAATATGTATGCGTCGTGGGTGCTTCCTGGGAATTGTGATACGATGTCCGTAATGATGTGCTTGGCATTGCACACAACCTGGACATTGATGGAATGGTATGACTTCCGCTTGCGGTAGATGTATTCGTTGGCTGAGGGGGGACAGATGGGGACATAGGTGCAGTCCACGCACCCTATCACATGGGGGAATTGTGCCACCTGGTAGAACTCCTGTTTGGTGCGGTTCAACTGCTTTGGGGTTGTGGGGAAGGTGATGTGGTGATGTATCAATGTCAGCATGGGATCTAGGAAATTGTGGAAGAAGCGTGATAGTGCGCTTTGTGACACGCCTCCAGCTTCTGCTATGACCCCCTGGAAGCTTCCTGACGCCAGCATGTGCAGGCTGCATAGGACCCGGACATGGGCTGGGATGGCGTTGGTCCTACGGGTCTGGTGCTGCAGTAGTGGTTCAAGGTCGGCAATGAGGCGCATGATCAAAGCCCTGTTCAGCCTGTACTTGTCATAGATCTGATGACAACTTGATGAGCGAAGGATATGCCGAAGCTGTAGCTGCGTGATTGATTGCAAATTACGCTGCTTTTACTTTTAAAAATACTTAATGTGAGCTGAGCAGCGCTGAATACGAATACATGTTTGAGCGCGAATAACACCTCACCTTTTTAAACTTCACCGCGTCGATTTGATTTTTTAAAATTGCACTTTGTGATGTAAATCGTGGAAATTGCTCGCTAAGAATATCCTTTTTAAAACACTGGTGACCCCTGTAGCCCCGGTCCACCGCAAGCGCTAGGCTTGATTGTGTGGAGGGTGCAGGGCGGTACCTTCTTCCGGCTTCCAGGCTGGGGCAGGCACTGATTGGGCAAACAGATGTGTAGAGGCGGAGCTGAAGACTAGCCCGTCCTCTACATAAACCAGATACGCCCTATGACACGCAGCGAATACGCGCAGCAACCGCACCAAAGCTGTGCCAAAGACAAGCCTAAGACCTGCCCGTCTGGGCCCGTCCGGGACAGTACGGGGCATGGAGCAGGGAATTATTCGCCGCCAGTCCGCCCCATCTCAGGTACTGAGCTCCGAACAATTAAAAGCCTTACGGCCTGTAATACACTGTGATTGCACCAAGCTTACGCCATCTGGCAGCACACATTGTACGAATTGCCACTTTTCCATTACCAATACCCAACCACATCCTGACCCCGATACTTGTACACAAATACCATCCCAACGCTCAAAGCACATCTCTAGTAATTACTCTTTTTTTAGCGTAAACTGCAGATCTCTGCCACAACATAAAATCGACATCCTCACCTTCCTGCTAGACGAAGCACCTAGTGCCCTGTTCCTAACGGAAACATGGCAACATGAAAGCTCTGGCCTGGATGTAGCAACTGCCCTCCCATATAACTACGCCATCGTAAGAAGAGATAGACAGGGCCAAGTAGGTGGAGGTATAGCGATTATTTATCGCAGGGATTTTATCTGCAATCTACATCCAGTCAACATCCCCGACTGTGAAGCCGCTTCTTTTAGAATCACCCTAAACGCCAACTTTACCTTTTCCGGCCTCCTAATATACAGACCCCCTGGAAATGCCAACATATGGGCAGCTAACCTAGCAACCTATATCACCCCTTTCCTTCTAGAGTTCAAGAACTTTACAGTCCTTGGGGACCTAAACTTGCATCTTGAGGATTCGACAAACGTGGCGTGCTGTAATCTAATGGACGACCTAGCTGCCCTCAACCTGTCACTACTCAACTCAGGACCCACGCATAAGGCAGGACACTTATTGGATCCTATTCTTTCCAATATCCCAGAACTCAAATGGATTCAAACCAGCCCCATATGTTGGTCCGACCATCATCTCCTTAGTTTCTGCCTTAATCGACCAAACGCCCCCCAAATAAATACAGCATGGCCAGCTAACTCCATGAGAAATTGGAAACTCCTTGATATAGAAAAATTGAACCAAACCCTAACAAATAGTCCACCTACTCATGACCAGAATATGGAAAGTGTAGCTGAAGCCACCAATATATGGCTAGCAAACGCAGCCGATAAATGTCTTCATCTAATTCAGGCAAAAAGAAACACCCATCGCCCCCCAGCCCCCTGGTTCAATGAACTTCTTAAAACCGAAAAATCAAATTGTAAAGCCCTAAAACGGCAGTGGCGCAAAGATTATAATCAAGAAAAAAAGATAATATATAATAAGGCCAGAAATGCATACCACTCTTCCTGCATTAAGGTCCGCGCCCTATATGTGGCCAATACCATAAATAATGCTGCAAATAAAGCTAAAATATTATTCAACACAGTAAAAGACCTTGCAGGTGCTCAAACTATTGCTTTGACTCGTCCCCTAAATAAAAAACAATGTCAAGACCTTGCCTCCTTTTTTAATGAAAAAATAGAAAAAATCATCCTTAACATCAGCTCCATCTCCAATGGAAATGGCCCACAGGACGATGTCCCCGTAATGCCGGACAAATTGAACACCATAGATCAATGGCCTCCTATAACCGTGGACTCCCTAAAATCTTCTTTGAAATCCATATCATCAGGTTCCCCTCGTGACCCACTACCCGTTAGTATCCTAAAACAGCTTGACACCACCTCCCTGACTATCATAGCAGACACACTAAATTCATCTCTTCAACTCTCCACAGTCCCTTCATGTTGGAAACATGCACTGGTAAACCCACTCCTGAAAAAACCCTCAGCTGACCCCACTATCCTGACAAACTACCGGCCAATATCTCTTCTCCCTGCTTTTTCCAAGCTCATGGAAAGGCATATACACTCTGCTCTCACCCTCTTCGCCGAGGAAAATGGCCTCCTCCATCCCACACAATCAGGCTTCAGAGCAGGATACTCTACGGAGACCGCTCTGCTGGGTGTTACAGAAAACCTCAGGAAACTCCTGGATGAGGGACAAACGGTCGCACTCATTTTATTAGATTTAAGTACGGCGTTTGATACCATCTCCCACAGTAAACTCCTGGCCACACTCGAGAGAAATGGTATCCGCAGTGATGCCCTGAAATGGATTAAGTCCTTATTAACTGACAGGACCTTCCTGATCAAATCTAACCTTGCCTGCTCAGACACCTTCCACGCCCCACATGGAGTACCACAGGGCTCCATTCTGAGCCCGCTGTTTTTCAATTTGTATCTTAGACCCTTGGCTGACCTAGCGGACTGCGTAGGACTAACCCTCATGACCTACGCAGATGACTCCCAAATTATTTTTTCACTGTCAAACCCAAATCCCTCAGTTCCCTCTCTCCTTAAACATGGGCTCCAAAAATTTTTCAACTGGATAACCACCAACCAGTTGAAACTAAACGGTGATAAAACCGAGATCCTTCTGTTAGGAAAAAATAAGGAACTCCGGAACTCTTCTCACTGGCCCACCGAGCTGGGTAATCTCCCACTCCAGCAACCCAGGTAAGAAACTTGGGAGTTATCATTGATGATGCCCTGTCAATGAAACAGCGGGCAAATAAAGTTGTAGGCCTATGCTTCACCATAATAAAGTGGCTGAAAAAAATGATATGGATGTTACCCCCTGCCACACAAAAGACCGTAGTCAACGCATTAATTACATCGCGTCTTGACTACTGCAACATCCTCTACTTGAGTTCAAACCAAGCAGTTATCAAACGACTTCCGCTGATCCAAAATTCAGCCGCAAGACTTCTGTGTAATATACCAAAAACTGCAAGAGTGTCAAAACATCTGAATGATCTTCATTGGCTCAGGGTAGAAAACCGTATCAGCTTCAAAACCCTGAGCTACATGTTTAAGATCAAATCTAAAACGGCACCAACCTATCTGCAAGCATTAGCCACTCCCTACCTACCAGCAAGAAACCTGCACTCTCAAACTGCAGCAAATTTTGCTGTTCCCAGGTTTAGATTGCAAAGAATTGGTGGACGATCCTTCTCGGTCAGAGGGCCCATCCTGTGGAACACACTCCCCCACACATCAGGAAAGAAGAAAACTACGCAAGTTTCCGAAAGAATGTAAAAACTTGGCTCTTCCAGAAACAACTGTGCTAACACCATGCTCATCATATACTTTGTTCATCCATATGTCAAACCCTTTTTGGGTAGCTGTGCGCCATACAAATATAAAAAATACAAATACAAAATAGATCTGTTCCTCTGTCTGGCCCAGCAATGTGATGTGCACCCTGAAGACTCTGTCCTGGAACATCCTCCTGCGCTGTGCAAGGGCGTTGATTCACCTCCTCCTAACAAGCACGTAGGGGGCAGCCATTTTGGAAGACCTACAGGGTCTCCAGAGGCATATTTGAAGGGTTTCTGATTGGCTGCACCTGTGTTGGAATTTTTTTTTTCTACCTTCCAATAACTTTACCTCCAGTTTGTGATTCCCCTTATTTTGCTCATGCAAAATAGCGATTTTGAGCATTTTCGGTATTTGAGAGTTTTGATGCATTTCGTTGCGATTCTTTATTAGTGATTCGGTATTTCCGGAGGCTAGTTTCTTTCTCGGTATTACCGATTCACTATTATGCGATTTGGTATTTTACCGCGGGAGGTATTTAGCGATTCTTTATTTTTTAAGGGTTTTGGGTTGATGCATTGCATTTCCAGGTTTTGCGTTCGGTATCGGCCTGTTTTCCCGATTCGCAATTTTACCGGGAGGTATTTTGCTTGATGCATCTGCCAGATAGTCTATTAGGCATGATTGTACAAAATTTGCAGCGACGTAAAGCTCTAGCCCGTCGGCTGTAAACCCAAATAGCAGTGGTTGCTTTAAATATCATTAGTACACTGCACAAAACCGCAGAATACGAACGCATAGACCATAGCCACTAGACTGTTGGCTGTTTCGAGATGCTGCTACTGCCTCCTAACTTCCTGCTGTGTGTTGTGAATGCGCACTGACTTCTTAGTGCAGACTTAACACCACAATCTTGAACACCTTGGCCTCATGGGTCTGCATCAATGCTGTTGTCACTCGATTATCTCTCATAACACTCTTGGCAGAGTTGGCTAGAATGGCACTCCTCAACCAGCCTCAGAACATGGTAAGAGTCATTTATGGTTTCGGCTTGTAGGTTCTGCAGTGTTCTGACAGATCGTTGTTAAAATTGTTGTAGTAATTAGACTACAAATGTTTGCTGAAGATGAATTAGTTTATTTATTTACAGCCTGGGACTGCGTAGCAGCACAACCAGCCTCAGCTCAGCTGGCCTCCAAATGTCAGCGACTGTCTACCCACACATTACATTCCATAACAGAATATGATGACATCATAAGGCTAGAACACATGGTGCCATTGTGACTATTCCAATGAGTGACTAGAGCGTACCCCAAGCACCAACCACTACACAGGGATTACAAAAACATGCCATATAAAACAAATGGCAACCAAATAAGCAAAAAAGGAAAATACGAATATATAAAAATAGAATGACGGTGTAACATTGAACAAGTAAAGTTTCTCGTTAATTGCAAGTTATGCCACAAACACGCACAACTCAAAAACCTCTATGACTAACACAATATGTAGGCAGGAAATGATTTTGCACTCTGAGTGCAATACCACTTGGGCATGCACCTCAAACTGTCAATCAGTAAGTAAAAGCCGAAATTTAATGCCATATATATTTTCGGCATTCCTATTGATTTTCCTTAATACAACTTTGTGAAAATGAATGAATACAGGAAATCTGTCCTTCGGCCTGGACTCAATTAGTGCTATGTACTTATTCCTAGCCAAAGTGTACCTATTGAATTATGAAAATGATTCTTAACTAAAAAGGGAGTTTCCTTACATGTTGGTCATGATATGAAGCAAGGGCAGGATACTGTAGTATGTAAGTTATATATATATTCCTAAATATATAATACTGTTTCCTTAAAGAATGTTATATTCACAATGTTCCTAGTGACATGTACAATTCTAGAATTTAGAGTGTTCTTCATGAGATAAGTCTTAGACCTTGACCTATACAGTCGTGGGTCCTTTTCCTTGAATAAATCTTTAAGATATCCTGGTCTCCGCTTCATTGGATCTTTCTATGTATTTCCACATAATATTATCTATTTCAAGAATAGATCTTACTACATTATTTCTCTATTTCAAGAATAGATCTTACTACAGATACATAAAGATTGAATTGAAATGAACTTTATTATGGCTGCCACCATTTGTGCACCCATGCATTGTAATAATGCATAGGAGCAAAGTCTATATGGGAAATAGTTTTCCTGCGATTGGATGAACTATAAGCTATTTTAAGAAAAAAACAATATTTCAGGGGTACAATCCAAACAGTAAAATTATTTTTTATGAAAAAAGCATGTTTGTAAAATTGTAAAGGAACTGTTCTGTAAAATGTACAACGTAATTGAACAAATACACAATCTTCACTAAGTAGTGCCTGAGAAGTGGGCAAGTCGATCAGGTAGAGACAATTAGGAGTACATTTACTAACATCTCGTTGTCAGGGTCCCATCTTAATGAATGATCATGGTCCGAGATAACAGGGAGAAAACTGCAGTGCTAAATTAATGTGTATTTCTAAGTGAATACAAGTTTATTTTTAATGCAGGCTGTCGCTCCATATGGAATCAAACCAAAACCTAATGCAAACAAAATAACATGAGCAAAAATGAAGTCTCGCATATTGAGTGTCTAATGCATTTCATGTTCAATATCTAATACATGTATGAACATACTTAAACGACGTGTGGTGTCTAAAACCTGTCTTATGTGCAGCATTCTATGTTTGTATCCAATCCCCATACTAAGTTTGAAACAAGTCTATCTGAATGTTAGAGCGGCATCACAAAAACACCAAGGACATCTATAGTAGTGGAATGTTGGCCTGGGTTGCTTGTGTTGCGGTTCAGCGAGGACTCGGCATGGCAGTTTGGGCTGGTTTGTTCCCATGAGGAGCAGGGTCAAGACTGATTTGCAAATGGCTGGGTCCAAACTGAGATGGCATGGTGAGCAAAAGAATGATGGGTTGGGATGCTATCCTGAGCGATTGCTAGTGGATAGATAAATTACAAGCATTCCTCCCATCACCCTTTGTGTGTTTCATGCATGGGCAAACCCCCAAAACGTTTTGAAGCTATTCATAACCCAAGATTATTATGTTTATAATTGCCAGAGACAAGATGGATATGTTCACTGCAGTAGTCCGATGTCTTGTCAGGCAGGGGATGGCCTAGATTTCACTCCCATGCAGCGCGTGCTCCATCCTTACCAGTGATCAAAGTGTCTGAGCTAAATGATATAATCGGGAAACAAAATGTGCGCTACTTGCAGGTATAATAACAGGGGAGAGCAGAGGAAATTCCGTCAGTTCCGCTGTAGAAGACTGAAGTGTAGTGTACATGGAGGTGCGTGTTCTGTGCAGGATAAACCTGTCAATATGAGACACGTCCTGTCCTCCTGCAAGGTCTGCAATGGAGCGCAACTAAGTGTTGCGGAACAGATCACCTATAGTATGCAGCCCACAACAGGATAGGGTTCTTTTAGTTAATGTTTCCGAAGTCAGGGACATCCGTGGGTTGTCTAAAAGTGGCATGTGTGTAGAATAGAGGAGATCCGCATGCAAATGGAGGCATAACTTCAACCAGATCCAATATGTGGTTTGGGGTGTCTGTATCAGTGTAGGTGGCCTTGTAAGGCCAAGAGGTATGATAGTAGAAAGCGAATGGGGCAAGCCTGTGACCATTCCGGTTTTAGGTACTACAGTTTTGCACCCAATGGTATCAATAGTAGACAAATTGTGCCTGTGCAACTCAATAATACATATAAAAGTCCCCGATGCCAAATCCCCCACATTGATAGGCAATGTCAATGTCTGCCAACTGATACGCAGCTCTCCACTGGCCCAAACAATCTAGTAAGCATGCTGCGGAGCGTAAAACATAAATGTAATCGGAATAGGAATGTTAAAAAAAAAAGTATAAAAAACGTGGCAATACCACCATTTAATAATAGGAATTCTGCAAGCGATTGATAACGGAAGATTGATTCACCTGTCGATTTGAGCTGATAGTCAATCAATTGCGGGTCCATAATTGAGATGAATTACCTCGGGTTCATCACACCAGCATAGGGGAAAATCCAGAGTAAAGGGAGCCATAGCGTCTGTTAGCTGAAATATTTTGGATTTAGTCCAATATATAACAAGCCCGGAAAACACCCTAAGCCTTATAATTTCATGGAGGGAGGTTAGTTTCAGGGTCCCTGACCAACAGCAGAATGTCATCCGTATATAGCAAAGCTAACATAGGGCCCATCATTTTGGTGGAAAGGCTACTCTGTTGCTTTTGTGATGGAATACCTTGTCCACCAAACTTTAAAACTAATCTTTTGTTTTGGCCTGTGAGATAGGAAAAGTGGAATATTGTTGATTTTGCATGAAGCACTGGAAAATCACAAACCTCAAGCCCTATCACAGTCTAAAAGAGGATTGGACTTTTATCAGCATATAATTTCTGAAGAAATATGTTGCAGAGAAATAATATCAAGGAAGAAATATCGAATTGCATAATTATCGTGGTTAAAATATCGTGGGTCAGGATTATCGACAGAAAAATCCTCATGGTCAAGAATATCAGTTTTAGGTAAGTAATATCGATTTAAAAAATATTGAAGTGTTTAATATGATTTGTAAAAATATTCCATTTTTATAAATGTTATGTTTTTTAGTATATATTTTATATGTTTGATATTTGATTTTTTGTTTAAGAATTGTTTGTATTTTTATTATTTGTGTTACAATTTTAGTAGTAATTCATTTTTTATTTTATTTAGGTTTGCGTTTTTAGTGCTGTAGTGGACAGTGGGTTCATAAGGTATTAGGGTTGGAAGTAATTTAAACATGTAAAATGTATTGATTATTTATATTGGTTATTCATTTCTTTCTTATTGAATTTTGCATTTTTAGTTCCGTAGCGGGTTGTGGGTTTATAGGAGAATAGGGTGGGAAGTAATTTAATTATATAAAATGTATTGATTATTTATAATAGTTAATAATTTGTTTTTATTTGAAATTTGTGTTCTCAGTTCCATAGAGGGTTGTGGGATTATAGGGGAATAAGGTGGGAAGTAATTTAATTATATAAAATCTATTGAATAATTTGTATTTATTGATATTTGTTTAATTGAGATGTTATAGTGTTAAATGTGTAAATCCAATTAATTAATAATTAGTTGTTAATTAATTTAAATTAATTAGTAATTCATTATGGTTATTACGTAGTTAAGTTTAGGTGTGTGTTGTGGTGTTTATAGGAGTAAAGGGTGGAAGGGTGGGAAGTAATTTATTTTTTATTGATTACATATTAATTAGTTGTTAATTATTATACATTAATTAATTAGTATTTAATGATGGTAATTCATGTTAGGTGTGTGTTGCGGTGTTTATAGGTGTAAAAGGCAGAAATGCTGGGAAGTAATCTATTTTTTATGGATGAATTATTAACTAGTTATTAATTTAAATTAATTAATTAGTAATTCATTATGGTAATTATGTAATTAATTCATGTGTGCGTTGTGGTATTTAGAGGTATAAAGGGTGGGAAGTAATTTATCTTTTAATGATGAATTATTAATTAGTTGTTACTTAATGTAAATTTATGAATTTGTAATTAAATATGGTAATTGTGTAATTAATTTAAGGTGTGTGTTGGGGATATTACACTGTTAAAGAATGTGTACTTAATGAATTTCTTTCTATTAATAATATATTTAAAATTCACTATTAATGTTGTTAATTGTGGAAATACATTTGAATAAAAATGTTGATTTTTTTATTTGTATACAACTCGTACTTGTAAGGAAGCCCCTACAACCTAGGAAGTACGATCCGTACAAATAGATGCACTCCATACAAATTGTTAAAAAGACCATACAACTCGTATATACAAGTGATTCCGATTCAGATTGCTCTGTACACGACATTCCCATGTATTCCCTGCAGCAGTTTTAAACCCGGCAAGTACGATTCGTACAAACGGCACTCCATACAGCTCTTTTTTTACAAGAGCCAAAAAGTGCTGGAAAAACCTTGTACGCCCCGAAAACAGTACGAGACAGACCCCCTCATGTACGCGTCGTACACCCCATGAATACAGGGGTACTGTGCTTTGTACGGTGCGTAGGGATGGCACGGAAAGTGGGGTACGGTGCGTACATACGCGATGAAGGGGTACTGGTCGTGTACGCACTGTACAAGCACCGTACCCCAAAATCGCGTATCCCGAAATCACGTACGTACTCACTGTACCCCAAAATCACATATGTACGCACCGTACCCCAAAATCACGTATGTACGCACCGTACCCCAAAATCGCGTATGTACGCAGTGTACCCCAAAATCGCGTACGTACGCACCGTACCCCAAAAACGCGATTTTGGGGTACGATGCGTACGTACACGATTTTGGGGTACGGTGCGTACATACGTTATTTTGGGGTACGGTGCATACGTACGTGATTTTGGGGTACGGTGCGTAGATATGTGATTTTGGGGTACAGTGCGTATGTACGCGATTTTGGGGTACGGTGCGTACGTACGCGATTTTGGGGTACGGTGCTTGTACGGTGCGTACACGACCAGTACCCCAAAATCACGTATGTACGCACCATACCCCAAAAATCGGGTACTTACTTTGCGTACATGCGCGATGTTGGGGTATGTACCATACACACGCCTTGCATGTGGGGGGACACCTGTACGCCTCATACCCCTATACGACCCGTACCCCGGTATGAGTCGTACCCCCAGAATGAGTCATACCAGGGTACGAGGCGTATAGGGGTTCGCTTTGTTGCCCGGTATGAGTCATTCCCCGTATACAGGCCATTTTCCATACAAATCGTATGCTGACAACCCGGTAGGAATCGTACTTGACGGGTTGGACAGCCTTTTTACAAATTGTATGGTCTTTTTTACAAGTCCGTGTCGTACAGCTTTTCCCGATCCGATTTGTAAGGATCAGGCCGATCTGTATGTATTTTTCCCGTACGAATCGTACTACACGGGTTGGAGGGGACTTTTACAATTTGTATGGAAAAAAATACAAATCCTAATTGTATGGAAAATAAAAATCCAGGATCAGAATCGACCCCTTTCTGTACTGTTGCACTCACTGGAGTGGGAATAGTAATGTTTACTCCTCCGCTATCCAATATTGTCCCTACTGTTGCACTCACTGGAGTGAGAATAGTAATTTGTACCCCCTCCCCGCTATCCAAAACTTTCCCTACTGTTGCACTCAGAAGAGAGAATAGTAATTTTTAACCCCTACACTATACAATACTTTCCCTTCTGTTGCACTCACTGGAGTGGAAATTGTAATTTTTACCCTTCTGCTATCCAGCACTTTCCCTACCGTTGCACTCACTGTAGTGGGAATAGGACTTTTACCCCTCCTCTATCAAATACTTTCCACACTGATGCACTCACTGGAGTGGGAATAGTAAATTTAACCCCTTCACTATCCAGGACTTTCCCTACTGTTGCAATCACTGGATTGGGAATAGTAATTTTTCCCCCTCCGCTATCCAATACTTTCCCTACTTTTGCACTCACTGGAGTGGGAATTGTAAAACAGGCCTTCCAAGCTTTGAAGAATCATTTCACTCATGCTCCTCTATTACAACACCCTGATGCACAGTTACTTTTTTTGGTCGAAACCAATACATCTCAGTACTCATTAGGGGGAGTGTTGTCTCAGAAGCATCCTGAAACCAGCCAACTACATCTTGTGGCCTACATCCCAAAGAAACTCACTCCATGTGAAATAAACTACAAGATTACGGACAAAGAACTGTTGGCCATCAAGAGAACATGTAAAGAATGGAGAAATTATCTCTTGGGAGCTAATGACACCATCGAAATTTGTTATTTCTGAAAAAGCCAGTCCACTCACGCTCGGAGAGTATAAAGAAAAGTTGAAGACAGGCCTGAGGAATCAAAACAAGGTCTCCTAATCAATATTTCATCAGTAAGTCTCACCAAGACACAGGAAAAGGCTCTAAACAAAGACATGTTGTTTGTACCAACTTGTTAAAGTACAGCTCTTGAGAATGAGGTGGCATTCTTTAAATGTATGCTTGTCCTCAGATTACGGAATTTCTTTACTAACTTAGCACCATCTACCAAAGAATCTACAGATACACCATTTAAACCTAAGAGCACATTCATGGCTCTGATCTCTCACAAGACAATTGATACCTTTGAAATACTAGTGATAGATAAAATCAACTACGCGAAGGCGAGTAAAACCCGGAAAAACTTTAGTCGCGCAGAACTCAGCACATTCCGTTATTTGGCAAACAATAAATAGATCATTTTAAAAAAAAGCTGACAAAGGTGGGGGACTTTTTATGATGGACCGCAGCTTCTATTAGACCAAAGCGAATGCACATGTCAATGACAGTAACATCTATGCAAAACTAGAGATGGATCCCACAACTGAAATAGCCATCCTCCTGGACAAAATCTTAACCAATGCAGTAAATCTCAATTGGATTGAAGAAACTACCAAACAATTTCGGACTACTTGGTTTCCCAGACGACGAAAATTATACATGGTACCAAAAATACATAAGTGTATGATAGATCCTCCCTGCAGACCTATAGATTCAGGATGCGGATCACTTTTTGAATCACTGGGATGCTACATAGATGCTCATCTTCAACCAATAGTCAAAAATTGGGTTACATACATTGAGGACACAACAGGCTTTATGCGTAGAATTGCATCATTACCAGAGCGAGTGAGTTACAAATGGTATCTCTGCACCATTGACGTGGATGCATTGTATTCATCGATTCCACGTGCGTATGTTATTAAAGCTGTTGAATGGGCTCTACTCAGGTATTCAAACTAAGACACCCAGAATTGTTTTGTGATTGAACTTCTGGAATTCTGCCTGCACCAGTTATTTTGAATGGGATAAGGAATTAGTTTTACAGTTCAATGGGACATCACTGGGCTTTCCAGGAGCCCCAGTTTATGGATACATTTTAACATGACCACATTTTGAATAATGCAGCCTGGATGGACAGACTCATCTTTTTTCGACCATTTATTGATGACATCTTTCTAATCTGGAAGAACACGAAGAGGCCCTACTAGAAAACATCAGAACTTTGAATTCCAGCGATCCGAGGATACAATTCACACACTCAATCAAGAAAAGCGGGATCACTATTCTGGATGTATGGATTGAAATAAAATCCAATCAGTCACCACACGGATGTGCAAGAAAAACACTGACAGGAATAATGCGCTTCATTTTCAGAGTTTTCATCTGCCATCCCTGGTTAGGAACTTACAATACTTGCCATTTTTGAGAACACGTTGAATTTCTTCAGAAACAAGTACCTGCCTTGCAACTATGACAATCCAAAAGGTGAATTATATTGATAGAGGATACCTTGAGAAGTTGTTAGAGCTACATCAAGCACGAGCCATGGCATGCACCAGAGAAGATCTGCTACAAAAGCAACCTAAAAAAATTTCCAATAGGTCTGTCTTTGTTTCGAAATATTCCACAGCATCCACTGAAATAAGGACAATTATCCAAAAACAATGGGAACTGCTAGAGGGAGAACCCAACTTTAATGGATTAGTTAAAGAGAAGCCACTGTTCGCATTCACTAGAGAAATTCTGTTACACATGGAGAGCAGCACTCAAAATACCAAACCAGGATTGAGAAAATATGGGAATTGCATCCACTGCAGTAATGCCATATTAGGGGATGCATTACTATATCCCAGAACTGGGGAACACATTACATTGACACACGCTTGTGATTGCAATTCAGCTCAAGTGGTGTACACCATTAAATGCCCCTAAGGATTACTATATGTGAGGAAGAATGAAAGAAAAATGAAGAACCATCAAACAGAACACAAAAGCAGGATCAGAAACAAGAACATTAACTCGAGCTTAGGAATTAATTGGGAGGAAAACCACCATACCATCGCACAACTGAAATTTCAAATATTTGAACATACTCCCACATGTTAAGGAATTGACAATTCTAAATTATTACTTCAGGGAGAAGCTTTTTGGATAAAGCTATTAAAGCCCCTCTTGCCATCAGGTCTTAATGATAAATTTGAAATGTCATGTTTTTTATAAACATTCATTACCACACCATGTACCAACACTATTGTCATCAGGTCTTAATAGCAGACCAAACCTGAAATGTTGTGCTCCTTGAAAACATTTAGGAACACATCCATAACACATAGTATACACAAATAGGATATACTATGGGTACAATGAGTCTAATATTGTCATTAATTGGAAATGATGTATAATACCAGAGTGTTTTCTTGTCATGAACATGTATTTGATAATGTTATCATTTTATGTTTACAAGGTGTAATATTTATTATACTGTCAAGTATGTCAACTACACACTTACACAGTAATAGAACCCACCAGTGTAAATTGCGTCCCATTGCACAACTATGCTTCACATAGACAACTAACGAGGGATACATATTCATTATCACACGAGATATATACTTATTTTTGGAAAGCACCCAGGTGACTGAGTAAGACGGACAGTCCAGACAACAACGGCGGCACACTTTGTTGATTGTCCCGTTCAAGGAAGTGTTATTTAGGAAATAGTGTAAGTACCAGTGAACTGAGCAATAGAACTGCCATTGTCTATTAATATTCTGGACGACACCAATAGCAGCATGTTAACTTGGCTGTTGAGCCTTCACTAACCTGGCCCTCACAAAGCAGGAATCACGGTCGTTGAATCACAGAAGTAAATGTGTCTTTCTGGAAAGACACATCAGTTGATAGCCGGAACTTAGTTCGGTCTTAAACATTGAATTTCAATCACATGGGCTCCTAGACTCATGGATGAGGGCTTTAGTAAATTGATGTTCATCAAAATAATCTTCAGTAAACGCACTCTAAGATGGCGAACACGTATGACAGGTACCAGGCGTCTCACAAGAGTTATCAGTAATTCATATGGAGAATGCCAGGGAACACAATGATAGTGATTTGGTGCTTCTGTGGGGGAGGTTCTGTGTCGAGAGGAGAGGTAAGAGAGACTGAAGTGGATTACGAAGGATGTGACTAGACCTTGGTTGAGACTCCTAGCTTTGCGTGTGAACCCTTGATAGCACTTTCACTGGGAATACATAGTCTTAGACATTCAGTTGTTTCTTTCTGTTTCAATTGATTGCTGCAGGATAGCAGGTCAAGTTGCTGCCTCATTTCGAAAATACTCTGGGGTTTAACAGGTACGTCAAAGCAGCATTTAGAATTAGCAATTTAACTATCGAATGTCTGGATTCAATAATATGAGCTTCATTTTTTTCAACAGTCGGCATCCGTGGTTAATTCATCGTTAAGACACTTGTTATAGTCTTGTTACTTGAGTAAGTGCGTTGCTTTTGGCACTTGTTGTGGTATTACACGAGGTGTTGTTTGTTGGTTCTTTATCACCAGCATGAGTGTAATTTTGTGAGAACACATTGAGGAGATTTACAGGAAGCACAGGATCTTTCATAAAAACACAGTGGGTTCTTGTTCAGTTGCTCATAATCTACATACATATGACATTAGTCAGGTTTTCCCCTGCCGAAGGGACAGGCGTTCCTGAAATGCATTGGGCGCTACCTTTTTTTGTCATTTTACTTATGTTTTAACCCTTTGAACACATTGATTTGAACATTGTATCTAGTCTGGAAATGTTTAATATTGTAATGCAAGTTTAATTTGGAATTTTTTATTGCACTTGAGGAAAGTAAAAAGAAGGATATATGAAAATAAATATAGCCTTGAATATAACCAATTGGGGTGAGAACAGATTACATGTTGTATTAACCCACAACACTGTGCACTTTTGAGCCTAAGTTGCCATTTGCGACTTGGCCACTTACACATTTCATACCACATGTCAGGCAGACATCTATCGTACGTGACATGCAAATCAGATTGATAAAAAATAATCTGAAAATAATATATTCTCAACCGGAGTGTGCAATCTACAACTATTATTACCCTTAAGCTGGCACATACATACTGTTTTGCATGTATCTTTACTCTGCCCCTGTCCTCTACACACTAGACTGCAGGCTAGACCTCTTCCAGTTGAGGTAGATGGTGAATCAGAATATGAGGTGCAGAGTATCTTAGACTCCAATATAGTGAGAAGGTGTACTCTCTGGTGGATTAGAAGGGGTTTGGTCCAGAAGATAGGACATGGGAACCTGTCCGCAATGTACACTACCCACTTCTGATAGAACTCTTCCATACTCAGAATCCCAAGGAGCCTGGGCAACCGCTGAGATCTCAGCCCTTGAGAGGGGGTACTGTCATGATCGTCCAGCGTAGGCTAGGAGTGGATGGTCCATCAGAACAAACAGATAGGGTTTTTCTACCATTTCTCTATCATGGGGTGACTGGGGAGAAACTGGTACCAGAAATCCTTATCATCTGTGGTCGAATACGAAACTGCAAGTCCCCAAAGCCTTTGGGACACAACGTGGACAGTATAGCCTAACATGGCAGAATGCTTCAGTCTTGCATAAACGACCCTCCCCTTCTAGAGGTTGGGGCTTGAAAACGTACTTCCTGTTTGTTAAACTGTTTACTGTGTAAACCATTAGCCCGTACCTTTTAATTCTCAGATTGTATCTCTGCTTATTTCTCTGTAAGAACCACTCTGCAATCTGTTATTCGTGTTCCCTGATTCCAGGACTCCTGTCTGAGCTGTTCTCCCATGAGATCCGGAAGCCAGAGGTATTGTTTCTTAAATGGAGACGGGGGAACGCAAAGGGTCACGTCACCTGTAACACTTGTTCGCTGCACTGTGATTTCCAACAGCAAGCGAGTTTTGGATTGTTGTCTTGGACGCAAAGAATCGCGTCACTCGTAACACTTGCTCGTTGTGCTGTGTTTTCCAACAGCGAGTGAGTTTTGGATTGTTGTTTTCCTTTTGCCTGCTAAGATAATGGGGCGCTAAGGATTAGCTCCCATATGCCTAACTCTGTTCACAGTGAATGCTATGGTGAAAGAGTTCAGTACTGTATGCGGATCACAATGATAAGTAATCGTGGCTAAACACTTTTACCGGTCTGTTTGAGGATATCACGGCTGGTTGAAAGTAAGGGCTTGAGACATTATGTTTTATTTATTTTCGTTACATTTTGAAACAGTTATTTGGTTATAGTATTTGGATGAGTAATGATCCACATCACATAAGGATGTCTCTCCCGTGGATGTCATAGTACAGCTTTGTTCAGGACAAATCCTGATTGCTACTTGTTTGATTGTCAGTACATACGTGAGTTACTACACATCTCTGTCGTCCGTTGTGTGTGTCTATGAAGGTGATTTATATCACGTTTCTCTCTCCTTTCTTGCATAGTTCATTCCTTTTGGGTGGTGTCATTTCTGAGAGAGATAGCTATTTGCTTGAAAAGAGACAGGTTCAAAGAAGACACTGGTCCTTGAGCATCTTTATTTGATTGATCCATTTCCCTTTTCCCCTTTGTGTTTTCTCATAGAGCAGTGTTGTTTTTTGCTCTTTGGGTGCTTTGCTGAAGGGAGTAGGAGGTCTACTCATCAGACCACTGTCCCCACTGGTTGGCTCCTGAAGGTCAGTGATGTTCACAGTCTGACACATCCTGACAGTTGGAGACGTTTCTGTCACTGAGGATCTGATCAGGAGGCCAAACAACTTGCAATCACTCTGTAAGTTTTGGGTTCACGCGTGAATGCAGGCCTCATGCTGCAGGGCAATCCTCTGAGGGTACAAGGTAGGCTTCAGGCAGCAGTGCATTCCTCTTGGTGTAGCAGGGACGTCTTCTGAAAGAAGTCGATAGCAAGCCACATGCAGCAGGGCAGTTTCTAAGAGTCCTACACTAGGTCTGGATGTGAACTGAAGAGTGGTCCTATTTGTATGCCTGATGTCAGCTTTGACGTTTTCCTACCACAGAGTTGGGATTCCTTGCACCCATGCCCTGGTCCCAGTCTTTATGCAACGGTTAGTTTGAAGGTGTTTGTGTGTGAGCTGAGGCAGAGTATTTGAAGTGCAATTAGGGCTGGGTTCCTGCCTTAGTTAGCCCTTCCTGCCAACATCTGTCTCTCTAGTGTGTGGCTGTCTGGGAGGAATACACAAAGGTCAACTATACCTAGTCATGTGACCAGGGAAACATGCTGTGTGTACCAAATGGTTAAGCCAAGTAAATGCCCACCTTCTAAAAGTAAAAACAACAAATGATGGATGGGATGGTGAAGAAATAAAACATGTACCCCAAGTCACAGAACTGGGATTAATCCATAATTGTGTTGCTCACCACTCTATCTCAGTTTGGCCCCAGCCATATGTAAATCAGCCTCGAACCTGCTCCCCATGGGAACAGACCAGCTGGAACCGCCAGGCCAGGTCCTCCTTGGACCAAACACGAGTATCCTAGAACTGGATTTGGGGTATCACCCCATCATCTGCCATCCTAGCTTGAATGCAGTGGCACAGTGAGCACCGTACCCACGTCTGGACATAACCTTCTCACTTAGGGTGACTAAAGCAAAAAGAACAAATGATTGGAAAAATGCTGAACAAATCAAGCAGTCACCCCCAGTCACAGATCTGGAGTTAATCCATTTTTTGTGTGCTCACCATCACATCCCAGTTTGGACCCACCATATGCAAAACTGGCTCGACCCTGCACCCTTTCGGAACAGTTCAGCCCGAACCACCAGGCCAGATCCTCCCTCGAGTGGAAATAATCATCCTAAGACCGGTTTCGTGGTATCACCCCTCATGAGCCCAGCTAGCTTGAATCCAGTGGCACAGAGAGCACGGGAGCCACATCTGGGCATACCTTTCCCACTTAGGATCACAAAAGCAAAAATAACAAATAATGGATGGAATGCTGAACAAATCAAACACTCACCCCATGTCACATATCTGAGTTTAATCCATAATTTATTTGCTCACCACGCTACCCCAGTTTGGACCCAGCCATATACAAATTTGTCTTGACCCTGACTTCCATATGAACAGTCCTTCCTGAAACGCCAGTCCAGATTCTCCCTGGACTGGAAACAAGCATCCTGGGACAGTTATCAGGGTGCCACCCCTCATAAGCCAATCTAGCTTGAATCCAGTGGCACAGACAACATGGGCCCACATCTGGGCATACCTTCCCACTTAAAGAAACAAAAGCAGAAAGAACAAATGATGGATGGAATGCTGAACAAATCAAAAATTCACCCCCAGTCACAGATTTGGGTTTAATACAGCCTTTTTTTGCTCACCATGCCACCTCAGTCTCGGCCCAACCATTTTCAAATGGTTATGGAACAGTCCAGCCCAAACTGCAAGGCCATGTTTTCCCTGGACCAAGAAAAAACATCCTAGGAACGGTTTCCGGGTATCACCCCACATGGCCCCGGCTAGCATGAATCCAGTGACACAGCGAGCACAGGACCCACATCTGGGCACACCCGTCCCACTTAGGGTGACAAAAGCAAAAAGAGCAAATGAAGGATGCAATGTCGAACAAATCAAATATTCACCCCCAGTAACAGATTTGGGCTTAATCCATCCTTTTTACACTCACTACATCATCCCAGTTTAGACCCAGCCATATGCAAATCAGTCTCGAACCTTCTCCCCATGTGAACAGTCCAGCCTGAGCCACTAGGCCAGGTCCCTTCTGGACCTGAAACAAGCATACTGGGACCGGTTTCCGAATATCACTACTCTCAGCCAGGCTAGCTTGAATCCTATGGCAGAGTGAGCACGGGACCCATGTGTGGGCATACCCTTCGCACAGCAAAAAAAACAAAGGATGGATGGAATGCTGATCAAATCGGATATTTACCACAGTCACAGATCTGGGTTTAATCCATTTTAATCCATCTTTTTTTTTGCTCGCCACCCCAGTTTGGACCCAGCCATATGCAAATCAGTCTAAACCCTGCTCCCCATGAGCACAGGAATGGTTTTCAGATTTCACCTCTCATGAATCAGGCTGGCTTGAATCCACTGGCATAGAGAGCACAGGATCCACAACTGGGAGTGCCCTTCCCTCTTAGGGTGACAAAAGCAAACAAATTAAATGATGGATAGAATGCTGAACAAACCAAACATTCCCCCCTAGTCACAGATCTTGGTTTAATCCATTATTTTTTGCACTGCATGCCACCCCAGTTGGGCCAACCCATATGCAAATCAGCCTTGAATCTGCTCCCCTTATGGGAACAGTCGAGCCCGAACCGCCGGGCCCTATCCTCCCTGTATCACAAACAAGCATCCTGGGACCAGTTTCTGGGTATCACTCAGCATGAGCCAGGCTAGCTTGAATCCAGTGGGACACTGAGCACGGGATCCACATGTGGACATATCCTTCCCAACTAGGGCGACAAAAGCGAAAAAGAACAAATGATGGACAGTATGCCAGACTAATCAAACATCCACTCCCAGTAACAGATCTGCTTTTAAGCTATCATTCATTTGCTCAAAACACCACTCCACTTTAGACCCAGCCATATGCAAATCCGTCGCAACCCTGTTCCCAATCGGAACAATCCAGATCGAACAGCCAGGTCTGGGCCTTCCTGGAAACAAGCATCCTGGGACAGGTTTCCAGATATCACTACTACTCAGGTGCACCAAGGCACAAACCAAAAGTGTGCCCATTGTATAATTCAGGCTCTTTTGGCAATTACTGAAACGTGATCCTCCAAACAGTACTTACATTTTTAGGTTTATGAAATACAGAGCATAAGGGACTCAATGGTTCACTGCACATTGTTGCACGGAATGTCTCAGATACAAAGGGAAGAATGTGTTTCCAGGTTCTTCTAAGTTACAAAATTAATGTGGAACGTATGAATGATCCTCACTGGATTAAACATAAGAACAATACTTGTTCTAATCAAACTTCCTTGCCTTCATTTATTTCTCTGAATGTTGCATTGATTGGAGATCACTTTAGCTGAATGTGATGCTGCACTGCAGTTTTATTCTGCTGATTACTGTGCACAATTCAGACATAATGACAAACACCCACATCTATAAGACCGTCTTTTCTGCCAATATTACTGTCGTTAATCATGTGGCTCGTATGCCAATCAGACAGCCCCTTTAAGACAACTGATGTGGGAGCACTGAATCCAAGTGTATAATGTTTACAATTTAATGTCATGCTAGGTCCGAGAGAGACAAAGGGTCTTGATTCAGCTTGTTTTTAACTCCTACAACTGTGCTGCAGCTGTTTCTGACAAGCTATTTATAAAGCAATTAACTCATACTAAATTACAGGGACTTCAGACTACCTTATCTTTGAAAGTATGTAGTCATAATATTGCAGTTCTGGCAACTGCCTTAGATTCTTTCACTTTTTTGTTTTCTTTACAATAAAGGGGCATATTTACAAGGGGATTTCGCCTTTGGAATGTCACTTTTGCTGACGGTCCGGAGTGCAATGATGTGCTCCATATTTACAAAGAAGCGTTAAGCCACTGTGCTTGCCTTAATGCTGCTTTCTAATATCATCCTCTTTCACCCAGGTATCTGCATGCAAGGGACGTGCATTGGATGTTGCCATGGATGTTCCACTGCAAAACCCATTGTTTTTTATGCTGCCCCAGATTTACAATGATCTGTAAATCTGAGGCAGCGCCAGAAACTAATGCCACTGAATAGCAGATGTTAGATTGGCAAACAAGGAGAAATACTTTCATTTCTCCATGTTTTTGCTCTTTCTATGTATGTATGCTGCATTATGCAAATCTCCTTTAAAGATTGTTGATGTACAGGAAGTTGTCCCTTCCTGCAAATAAAAAAATCAACCCTGCAACACAGACACCCTTGCACCATGGTGCAAAGGTGCCTGCATTGCAGGGAATCATTCCTGCAAATCAGGCACCCTTGCACTATGACACAAGGGTGTATGTGTTGGTGCTAGCCAGCTTTTTTAAGCGCAAGGGAAGACACAGGGTATGCTGTATTCTTGTAAATATGGACATCCCTGCATTTTTTTAAGTAATGCGCCGCTGCTAAATTGGGTGCAGAGCCACGCAGCACCATTTCCTTGTAAATATCCCCAAAAGTATGCATAGAAATTGCACGCATCAATTTACTAAGATTGAATGCTGTGTTTGCATCTCAAAAGTGATGCATAAATACGCTAAATCTTTCTACATCTAATTACTTTCCAGCGCAAAACCTGTTTTACTCCGAGAAATAACTTGAAAATAATGCAAAGAAGAGAACAGTGCTGCTTTGCATTCTTTAGCGCCAAGGGGCGTCCCATGGGTGGTGCAGGGGCATTCCCATGCAAACTATGTATGTACTAAAGTTGTGTCAGAGCTCACTGCAAAGCTTTCTGACATGTAGATTTATTTGTATTGTGTTCGTTTGAGAAACAAAGGTTTGGCGTGAGTCCGTGTTTGTCATGTCCCATGGCCCAGGTCCACAAACGAGGACAATGTCAGGTTAGGAGGTGAGTGTAGGGGCTACTTAATTCAGAGCTCTTGCCATTGCCCTCTGCATGCATAGAGTACCAACCTTCTTCTGTGTAGTTCCAGTCTTGCACATTTCCTGACCTGAAGCGCTGTCCGGTGTCCAGTCCCCCGCATTGTGGTGTGAGCAGGGTCCTAGTGTCCTGCTCCATCGAGTCATTCTGACATCTCCCCCTATGTTAACAAAATTAAGCATGTGTCCCCCGACAATGAAAAGAAAAGACAAGAAAAAAGATACAGACGTGTTCTTAGTTCTTTATATTGCATTCATCCCGTTCTGAACCAGTCTCCAGATTGACTCGCCAGAGCACAGCATGGATCAGCGTACTCGCTATCCCTTGTCTTATCCCAACTGGTGTCTTGACCTTTGAAACATACTCGTTTCAGATATACAAGACACACGAAGTAATTTGGATTATAGAATACTATACTTTTATAAGATTGGTGAGTTACATTATTTTAGAACAAGAGACTTATGCTTTGGAAAGACCAAGCCGGGTTGGAATTCTAACCGGATACTAGGCGTAGAACTGCGCAACTTGGATAGCCATACAGCCCTGAAGAAGTCTAGGGTTTACACCCTAAAGACAAAACACGTGTTGACTGGACTGTGATGTTTCCGGAATAAAAAAAGGGAACAAATGAAAATTTGTATTGGGACTGGACTTTTTTGGCTTCCTACCTTGGAACAGATTTTACAAACCACACAAATGTATGTGCACAGGATTTGACTGCTTTCCACACATTAAACTGATGTGCTGCAATGGGCTGGGTTGCATTACTGACAAACATGTATCATGATATATATGATTGCATGACATTGCCTGATATGTGTAAATACAAATGGGCATCCCAGTAAGCAATATTAAAAGAATGATTGTTTATCCTGCAAGATGAATCATCAGTATCAGCAGACTGCATGCCCATAGGAAACAGAGGCTACCCCTGAGTGATCTGTGGTACTTGGATCTTAAAGAACCTATTGCAACCCACGAGACCTGTGATCATGTATGACTTGCTGCTATAGCCAAGGTAGGCTGGTAGGGGATTGTGACTATAAAGAATCTTCTTTGGGGCAGCACAGCAGAAGGGGCAATAGACACACAGCTGGGATTCTGAAAATGGGACACCAAAGAAACTCTACAGTTGGTTATGTAAGCGGGAAGGCAGAAACTAAGACATTTGAACAGCTGAGTGCTGAATTTAGACACAGGCAATTATATACATGCAGTTGGAAGATGTTCTAGGTCTCTCTTAAGAAATGACATGGTAAATAAGTAAGACAACCCACCCTTAGAATTGCTGACCAGTAAGACTGTTTCTTGAATTACAAGACAAGGCCTCTGATGCCTTAGGCCAATGTCATTTGGTCTAGTTTTTACTGGTGCAGCTTAAAATTTCACTGTGGGTCTACTACACACATACTTCATTGATACAATATTGCAAGACTGATTAGCTCTATAAGATGAGGTAATGGGGTGGGAACTTTCTTCCTTACACTATGGAAATGCCCCAAGATAACACGAATTTTGAAATAAATTAAGGGAAGTTTTATCTGCAATGTTAGATTTTAGATAGTGCTATAGGTGAAGACCTTTGCATTTGGTGGTATATCTCCCTCCGAAATAGAAAATGTGTCTGTGGTATTGATATAGTGCTCAAAAGAAAATATATTACAGGACTGTAGGGTACCCATGTAGTTCCATATTTTGATACTTGGGGCTCAATTATGGACTGGTGCATGGTCTACAAAAGCAACCAATGCCATTGCAACTTTGTCATGTTGTGGGGCCAATGGAATGATCACATAGTTTGTTTTCAGGAGGACCATCCCAATCTGATCTATGGATGTATGATACAGATTACTCTGATCTGTTCTGATGGTTGATGAACAAAACAAGATGGAAGATCACTTTTGAGCCTCAATTGTTTAGCATTAGGCTCATAGTATATCTATGTATCACCCACTTTGGTCTACTCAAATATTGTACTGCATATTTGTAAGAAAATGCCTCTTTTTGCATGGTCACACCATCAGTTGAGAGGCTGCCCTGCACTGAGCAGGTGTGAGTCTAGTCAAACCTAGGGCTCAGTGGGCTTCTAGCAGAATTCAAGATGTGAGGAGGTGGCTCTTATGTGTAGTGGCAGGCCTCTCCATGCTAGGCCTCTCTATGCTTTAGGAGTGATGTAGGAGAAGGTTCAACCTTCATATCTGGCTTTCCGTAAGCTTGGGATATGTGCAAGTAAAAGTCTGTAGGAGCGGAGGTTTCTGGAAGTTTTGTAAAAGCAGATGTGATTGTTAATGTAAGATGGTCAGTGTAAGTAGAGCCTTGAATTGTGCTCGTTTTTGTATGGGGAGCCAGTGGAGCTCCTTCAAGTTTTGTGTAATGTGAATGTGGCAATGGAGGTTGAGAGTGATTGTGGCCACCACGTTCTGAATGGTCAGCACCCTTAAGGTGTTTTTTTTGGATCCTGGAATAGAGTGTTCCTATAGAGCAGCTTCCTTGTGACCAGGGTGTGCATGACGGTCTTCTGGGTGCTTATAGTGAAATGAGTATCAGTTGTTAACATCGAGAAAGTAATGTATTGATGTTATTTATACTGTGGCATTTTTTACAGTCATAAGAATATTATTTTTTTCACTATTGTTGTGTATACCCTCATGTCTTTAGATCAGTTTATTATATTGTTTCTTTGATGGTAGTTTTCTTTAATGTATGTATTATGTATAATTGTGTTACATTTATTTTGTAACATATATTAATTTGCTTTAAAGTGTTTTAGGAGCAGGTTTTAGGGTTAGTGTGGGAATTGGGTGAGAAGTGTTTTTACATTTTTGTTAATGGTTATTTGTAAAATGTTTATATTTTATAAATGATTTTAAATATTTGCAAAATTAGTGTAGAATTTCTCCTGCTACTGAGTTTTAAATTTAAAAACGTTATTTGAAATTATATTATAATATTAGTTAAAATAATATGTTTGGGTTTCTATAAAAAAAAACAGTATGTGTTAGTAACATTAAATATATAGGAAATGAGGTTTATTTGATTCTATGTTGTAAATATTTTTATTGTCTATGTTTTTGTTAACTTTTTAAAAATAAATATACATTTGTTTTAGAAACTAATAGTAGGATAAATAGGGAACATGGATGGATAATGTTTTTTATTTTTTATTTTATGTGTTTTTTGTAAACATATTATTAATTCTAAATTATCATTGTTGTTGTTATTCTCACTCTGTGTGTATTGTTTAGTTTTTTTATTTACATTTTTTCACATTTGTAAAACAATGTATATCATTTGTGAGGAATTTTAGGATTTTAAATTATGTTATAAAAAGTGGTACATTTATTTAGTTTGTTATTTATTGTTCTTTTCAAATTCTTTATTTGGCATGTATTGGCTTAGTAAGTATATGTTTATCAAGATTTGTATGTTTAGGAAATTGGTTTATTTGGATGTTTATTTTTACAATAATTTAGTATATAATTTTTTTTTTTAAATATTTTTATTAGCATCATGAGGAAGAAATAAAATGTATAAGTACATACAGAAATAAATCATTTCATAAATAAAGTAAGCAAGGTAATAGATCAAATCATATAGCATTAAAGACATTAAGTAAAAGAAAGGTTAATCTTTTTTACATTATTGATCCCTAAATTCTTTCCACTTTCAGCTTAGTTTGGATTCCCCTTGTTAGAGCCAAAGCATATTCTATGCTATATATTTCCTTTACCAGACTCCACCACTCCAAAACTGTAGGTGGGTTTTGTTGAATCCAAATCCGTGCTATTGTGAGTCTGGCACAGGTAATTAAAATATTCATCAGGTCAAGCTGGAGCCCGCTCCCAGCAGACATGCCAACCAACACATCTAAAGATGATAATATAATTGGGTGTGCAAGCTTCTGAGAGAGAGCTTTAGTTATTCCCTTCCAAAATTCAGTTAACTGTGGGCACATAAAAAACATATGATTGATGTCCGCTGCTCTTTGATTGCATTTTGGGCACTTAGGAGCCCATTAGGATCGCGGACGGACTTGAGTCCGTCCGCGACCCTTGAGGAGGAGGGAACGTCCGCATGGGCTGCAGCGTTCCCTCCTCTGCAATTAGGATGTAACCGCCACCCTGGCGGTCACATCCTCTATTTTTAACATTGCGGCGGGTGCGGCTTCAAGCTGCACCCGCCGCAATGGTAAAAAAGCACGCATTGCATTTACATGCAGAAAGCTGCAGGCACCGCGCGGTGCCTGCCGCTGTCTGCATGTAAATGCAGGGGGGTACCCTAGGTACCCACCATGTGCACACCCCACCCTCCCTTCACCCTGGGGACCCGCAACGGGCCCCTAAAGTGCACATCCTTATGCTTTCCCACGGCGGAGAACCCGCCGCGGAAAAGCATATCTGATATGCAATCCTAATATGGCTGGCGGTGTCTGAGAGACACCGCCACCATATAAGAGCTTTTCCGCCGCGGTTGTAAGCCGACCACGGCGGAAAAGCGGCGGTCATAAACCAAGACCCACCAGCCATCCTAATTTGGCGGTGGGTCTTTGGAGGCTCCGCGGCGGTTTTCCCGCATCCTGCGGGCCGGCGGTGGCTTCCGCGGGCCCGGAGGATGCGGGAAAACCCCGTTCGTAATGTGCCCCTTAGTGCGATCACTACTACTATTATTAGTTGCCCATTTCGATATTCTATCTGGTGTATAATCAGACCCTCCAGGATATCGCGATTTCGCGATTTCGCGATTTGCCGCGAAATCGGCACTTTTGTCAAAAAGCCGCGATTTTTACAATAGTGCCCGCGAAATCGGCACTTTTGTAGAAATCGTGGCATTTTGACAAAATCCGCTATATCCTTGGGGGTCTGTTAGTTCTTTTCCGATACAAATCGCATTCTGTAGTGAGTTACTTTCGAGGATGTAATCACGAGTCATTTACTGCCTGCTTGAAACAAAGCATTCTTCGAAGAAAAACAATACCCTGAATCCAGCACTAGATGGCAGGAAAGTGCAAATATGAAATCTACAACACACGCTTCAAAGAATGCCTTCTTTGTCATCAAAAATGATTTGGCTTCACTGTTGGTGCAATTTCACGTTTCTACCGCAGGCTTCTCAAAGCTGCAGTTACATCAAGATTCCCAGGCATGTTTCAAGGTCTGCTGGTGTTTTCAACCTTGAAATGCCTCCTATCGATAACGGTGCAAATGCACAATATTGTTGTGCGGGGGAATGTTGCACTTTAGAAAGAGGTTCCCAGAAACCTCATGAAAACTAAATAAACCTTCAAATGAGCCGCTCCAGAAGACAAGATTTGAACATGGCTCGGATGCCCAGAATAAAAGAGGCACACATTCGATTACCAGAACTGTGAGCATTCGGTTTGCATTTTACTTTTTAAACATTGTTTACAATTTAAACGAATTCAATCAGTAGGCAATGAGTAAATAACACAGCAACTGCAGAGTGTATGTTGGGAAGTGTGAGCGGGCCAGGGAAAAAGCAAAAGGGTGGTGAGTCAGAGTGGGGGCTAGGGAGCCACGGGATAAGCCAGCCATGTGGAGACCACCCTGTGAAGTGGCCTGGCAAAGAAAGAGCTCGTGCGAATCAGGAAGGAAGCACAGGGCAGGAGAAAGAGTGGGGTGGGTAAACAGGGTGGGGAAGGGAGTGACATCAGGTAAAGCAGAGAGTGCACTACTCAGTGCCAGTAGATTGCACAGTGCCCTACTGTTTACTGCCAGTGCTTGTGTTCACTCCAACCAAGTTTCTGTAGCACGTAGTAACACAAATGTTACCCTACTCTGAAATTTGTTGGGCAGAGTTTAAAACTACTACACACGTTGGCCCTTTGTGGTTGCAGGGCGAAGCTGTCAAGAAGGACTTTAGTTAATTCTCAAGACTCGATCACAAGGTAAAATTAGTAGCATCTGCCAACTCCCCCGTGGAGTTACTGATGTCAAGGGGTAACTGCATGTGGGAGGGACGCTGGGAGTCTCCTTATAAATCAGACATTAACCAGGAGGGTCACTAAGTCTGGTCCACAGACCCCTGGTTAATCCTTATTTTGACCTGGTGTTTCACCATTATTGTTTTCAGTTAACTAAGTGTGCTTACCAGTAATGTGCAAACTAAATCTCTGGGGCACAGAGAACTAATGTAAAAGCAATGTTTCCTATGCTATAATGGATTTTTAAAAGGAAGAAAGAAGAAAATACACAAAAGAAAGACCTCTCCTTGTGTTATGTGACTGGAGATGGTATGGAACTAATGAGCCGATAGGCCCTGAGTTTCCGAAGAACAATTGCTACAATCTCACTCTGACTCTTACACACTGAATAAACCAAATATACATAGCTTCATGTTGTTAAATAACTAAAAAAACTAAGATATTTGTGTTTGTTGTAGGAAAAATGGGCAAATAAAATGCCGCAAAATTGCCGCTAAATTTCCATATTTATGCCGCTAAATTTCCATTTTTGTGCCGCTAAATTTGCTAATCCATGCCGCTATATCCTGGGGGGTCTGTATAATAGAGCTGACATATAGTTTTAAATTGTTGTAGCTTATGGTTAGGGGAGTGGACGTAACGATTTATGCTGTTTAAAGATGAGGCTATTAGATTTGGCGCCACATCGATTTCAAGTTTCCTGCTCCATTTTTCTGCTAGCTTCAAGCAGTCATCAGCTCTATAACCTATGAGAATTCTATATCCAATACTAATCAGTGACTTATCTGTTTCCCTGTATATACAATTCCATAGATCGGAATCCGAAATAGTCGTAAGACCTATCTTCCGTACAAAATAGTCCCGGATCTGATAGTACTTGAACCGAGCCCCTTCGGTAAGGTTATAATAGTCCTTCAGCTTCTCGAATGTAATAAAACCCCTATGATCATACAGATCCCCGGACATTTTTATGCCAAGATCTGATAAATATGTACCAGCTTGGTCGTGGAATATTTCGGGAAAGCCAGGATTGGCCCACAAAGGGGCTCTGTGATGATATAAGGAAGCTTTACATTTAACAAGAAGAGCACGCCAAATACTGATAGTGTCCCGTGCCGTCTTAAATTTCACCCGTTTAAAGTAGTTTTAGTCGTTTAGTCTGTAAAAGAACATGTTTGCATCCTCCCCCAGCATGAATTTATGGTAGAAAAAACTATTGTTGGGGTTCATCAAGCTACGAAAGCGAGTCAGAAAAGCAGACCAAAAGTAAAATTTAATATCTGGGAGATCCAGACCACCCTGGTTAAATGGCAGTTTAAGTAACGAAATAGCGCGGCGAGCTTTTTTTATATCCCCAGATGAAGCTACTGATGATGCCATCTAGTCTGTTAAAATAAGAACTATCTACCCGTAAAGGGATAGAGTGAAATAGATATAAGTATTTGGGCAAGATCTTCATTTTGACCAGATTGATACGGCCGATGATGCTTAAAGGCAATTTATGCCATTTCTTAAGTGAAGTAGTGGTTTCTTTTAATAGTGGCTCGTAATTTAAAGCACATATTGCATTGATATTGGCCGACAGTTTTACCCCTAAATACGTGGCTGCCTCGCATACACCCGATACAGGAGTAGGTGACTGATAATTCATAACAATTTGGGTCTTGTTGGTGTTAAGCCTGTATCCTGAAACCATCCCAAATTTTTTTGCCTCTATTATAATACCCTTCATTGCTTCAGACACATTTGTAGAGTATATTGCTATGTCGTCAGCATAAGCAGTTATTTTAAGAGATTTTGAGCCAAATACAATGGGGGATATCTGGGCCTGATTCTACAAAGCCGATAAGAATGGTTCCATTATTAGGGCGAACAGCAGAGGTGAAAGGGGGCACCCTTGTCTCGTATCTCGTTTTATTGTGAAAATAGGAGAGCACTTTCCCAGATAACTAATTTTAACGGTCGGGTTATCATACAAAGACTGAATCCAATTCAGGAAATGGCCTTTAATACCAAAAGCCCCCAATGTGGCCCACAGGAAGCCCCACCCCACTCGGTCAAATGCTTTCTCTGCATCTAATAATATCATACCGAGTGGGGTTGGCTCGACCTGTGCCACGTCAAACGCCGTAATGGCCGTGTTGATGTGAGCTGTAGTATCCCTCTTTGGGATAAACCCATGTTGCTGGGGTGATACCAATTGCGGCATTAGTGGTGCCAACCGAGTTGCTAAAATCTTCGCAAATATTTTAGTGTCATTGTTTATGAGTGAGATGGGTCTATAAGACCCACGTTCCTCAGCGGGTTTATTTTTTTTTCAAAAAGAAAATAATTTTTGTGAAGTTCCAAGACTTAGGAGCTTTCTCCCCGATCCCAATAGCGTGAATAACCTTGGACAATAATAAAATCAGTTCTTCCGTGCATGTTTTATATAATTCCAAGGGTATCGCGTCTTCCCCTGTTGCTTTACCAGATGGTAAAGAATTGATAGCTATTCTAATTTCTGCTGTTGTAAAATCGGCCATAAGTAGGGCAGATTGAACAATCTGCCCTACTTATGGCCGATTTTACAACAGCATATTTTTTATTTTATTTAAAGAGATATATCTTAATATCTCTTCTTTAGAAACCTAGGTTTCAGGTGTATAAAGATCTTGATAATAAATAGCGAATTGTTGTAAAATCAATTTAGGGTGATTATAACTATGGTTATTAGCCCCTTTGATTTCCTTAATAGCCATTTGCGCCCTGTCTTCAGCAACCATATATGCTAGAATTTTTCCTATCCTTTCACCACCTTCGTACGTGTTTAAGAAATTGGTTTATTTGTATTTTTATTATTACAATAATTTAGTATATAATTTTTAAAAGAACGTGGTTATGATTTCAATGTGAGTGCTGAGCGTAAACACCCCCCACCCCCAAATTCTTTGCTCAATGTGCTCATATTTGGAGTTGGCATAGTACAGCTAATCCCTCCAAAATCTAACACTTTCCACTATGTGGTTAGTTTGGAATGGGGATAGTAATAACGTATCCCCCTTCAAATGACCAATACTTTCCCCAAAGTGGTTATGAATTCTGACACTCCCAAAGTACAACACTTTCTCCAATGTTGTCTAGTTGGGAATGGGAATAGTAGTCTACCACTATCAAAGTCCAACACGTTTTCTCACTGCGCTTCCATTTAGAGCAGGAGTACTTCATAAGACCCCTAGAAAATCGAACACATTCTCCAATGTGGGTAAGTTGGGAGAGGAAAAATAAATGTAGACCCTCCAAAGGCCAACACTTTCAACAATGTGTACAATGTTGCATTGGAACAGCAAACATGCCCCCTAAAGCCAACTCTTTCCATAATGTGGGTAGATATTGGAGTAGGAATAGTAAATCTGATCTCTCCAATGTACAGTGCTTTACCAATTCTGGTTAAGGTTAGAGTGGGGATAGTAAATCTCCTCAAAGTCCGAAGTGTTTCCTGATGCGATTAAGCTTATACTCAAAATGTTGTAATGTAAATTAAATAAAGAGACACTACCAGTGGTGTATATATCTCACTATGATGAAATATAGGGAAATGTTTGAATATTCTGATGTTAAATATTAATGTAAATTAATGTTATGTATCATTTTAAATGTGGAACAAAAATCTAAAAAGCTTATATGCCATTGATGTAGTATTGTATAAATATGCATTTCATTTTTTCTAAAACCTTCCTTAATTAAAATATTAGTATTTATTTATTATGTAATACATTTACAAACAGTTTTCTGTAGAATGACTTTAACATAATCTAACTTAAAAAAAATTAAAGTTACATTTTATTAAATTAAAAAACCTTTTGGCTTCCATGACCTTCAAGGACTTCTGGGTGATCAGAACAAGCCTGCCAAGCCAATTTGCCCAAGGTTCATTACCACTGGGCCAAAGCTTCAGGTAGCTCCTGATCACAGCTTTTCCGCAGAAGCAAATATGATTCAATAGAACCTTGTAGAGAATGTATACAGTCTTGCAGTGCCTTCTTCAGGTACAGCCTGCAGCCTTACCCCGATCGAAGAATCTGAGGTACAACAAAGTGTTTAAGTCTGACGGTATAAATCTTCAACTTCTCAGGCAACAACTATAATCTCTTTCAGGTTGAAATACAATAGAGTTACTAAATTAACCTGTGCTTAACCGTCTGGTAGCTTGCACAAAGCAGTCAGGCTTAACTTAGAGGCAATGTGAAATGTATTTATATTGAACAAAGTGAACACAAGAAAAAATCCAGAGGATAAAAGCACAAGACACCATCTATGTTTATCTGGTCGCACAGGGTCAGGACAAATTTACACGTTCAGGCTGACTGCGATGGAGCATGGACCGGTTACAGGGACAAGGTTGGCCTCATGAAGATTTGTATCTTATGTCCTTTATGTGGGGTGGTGCACAGTGCAACAGTTATTCTGATGAGGGATGCAGGGTCCTTCACCGAGATGTGTCACGCTGCATCTGTTTAAATGGTCCAGGACTGGTAGTGCACCACTTCTGGGGGTTAGGACTTACCACAGGCAGTGTTCAGGTGCCGATTCAAGAGGGTTGGACCCTTTATGTCCCTGAGGGTCTCATCAGGAGACCAGTCAGCTAGCACTTGAAGTCACTCTGGTAGTCCTAGTTTCAAGGTGCAGGTCCAGGCCTTCTTCCTCAATTAGCAGTGCAGAAAGGTTGCCCCACTTGCTTGCAGGCAGGTCTGCAGGGCAGAACAGCATCAGAGTAGCTGGGCAGTCCTGCCTGCAGCAGAGCGGAAGGGCAGCAGAGCAGTCCTTCTTATGAGTCTTACACAGGCCCAGAAGTGATCTGAAGAAGAATGTCCGAGGGTCCATGGTGCTCACTCTTAAGAGGAAGAAGCTTCTGGAGTTTTACCTCTACAGAGCTGTCTTGAATGTCCTGCCTCCCTGCCCTGGTCCAAGTTTGTCTATAGGCTAGTGTAACGTCCTTTGTGTTTGAGCTAGGCCAGTGTCTTTGAAGTTCAAGGGAGGTAGGAGACTGCTCATTCCTCCATTCAGCCAGAGAAAACCCATCCTGCCAACACCCAGACACAAAGGCCAACTGCCAACTACAACTAGTCATATGACCCAGGAAACATGCTGCAGGCATCAAATGGTTATGACTATAAAATCCCAACTTTCTAAAAGTACATTTTCAGATTTGTGACATAGAATCTGACTTTTCCATTAAGGAGAATATTACATTACAGTTCCATAGACACTAAACATGACTTTCCTAACTGATTCCCAATAATATCATATGAGAGAGGTAGGCCTTGCAGTAGAGAAAAATGAATTTAGTTTTTTTTCACTACCAGAAAATGTAAAACTAACAAGTACATGTCCAATTTTTGAAATACAATGCACCCCGCCTTATGGGCTATTCAGGGCCTACCCTAGGGGTAACTTTTTTGTATTTAAAAGAAAGGTTTAAGCCTGGCAAGGTCAGTGCAGACCGGACACAAGTTTAAAGATGCTACTTGCGTAGATAGCACAATAAGTGCTGCAGGCCTACTAGTGGCATTTCATTTACTGTCACGGGGTACATCTAGTACAACATAACTATGGACTTGTATGGATATTAAATGTGACAATTGGGTGGAAGCCAAGTTTACCCTGTTAAACGAAGAGAGCACATGCACTTTAGTACTGGTTAGAAGTGGTAAAGTACACAGAGTCCTAAAGCAAACAAAAATTAATTCAGCAAAACAGGAAGGGTGAAACAAAATGGTCTGTGGGACTACCACCCAAAGGTTTCAGCTTTGACAAAGCCCCTGCCCATCCTTGGAGTGATAGCCCACCCATCTGCCCTCCTGGACACCATGGTATGGACACAGTGTTCTGCCTCCTTTGCTGGTTTTCTGGGCGAAGTAAGCTTGCTGTCACACAGATGTTTGTGAAGATCTGTAAAACAAGTATTGTTTATACGTTCTCTCAAAATCAGATCATACAGCCCCTCATTGTCACTCACTTTGCTGCCCTTGACCCAATCTTTCAGTGCCTTACTGGGATAATGAATGAAATCCATCCCAGATAGGCATGTCAGCTTGTGACTTTCTTTAGATCCCATATGATAAGTCTCCAGGATGAGCCCAAATTAGATGACAAGACAAGACAAGAATGGCTCTCATGGGGCATAACTAAGGCTCCCTGTTTTCCGTTTTTACTGATTTTTACAAATAAATACAGACCGAAAACATACATTTTCTTGTCTCTATTTATTTTTAAATTAAAATTGGGTTGTTTTTTGAGCAATTCGAAATACTGTCTGCCATGACTGCCGGGCCAATAGATGTCGATTGATAGATTAGGGGGTTAAAAAAGAAAGGAATTTTAGTAAAGCGGCTTTAACGGCAGTAGATATGCACAAGGTTGATGCTTAAATTTGCAAAGTTTCATATAAGTGAACTGATTTATCTTCTGCGGTTGTTCACAGCACTGAAACCTGGCAGACATCCAAGCATGAGTGCATATTTATCGGTTAAATAAATGTGGAAATATACTAATTTCAGCTTAATTTTTCTACAATGCTCAAAATAAATATGGATAAATACAGATGGAAATGGCAAAAAAAAATACCATGAAACCGGGAGCCCTAGGCATAACTCATCTGGGCATCTACCTCTAGTTTCAGCAGGGTATCCCTCCCCATCGTAGACATAGGTTTATAGGGACTCGCCCCCCCAGACCTCTTGGGACACTATGCATCCTAAGGGCTACCTCATGAACTGAACACCATTTGCCAATGTCATCCCCCACCACAAAGCTAGGCACCAGGTCTTTAGGAATGTGGACTCTTTTATCCCAATTGGACACTTCAGTTTTGCTGCCACCATTGTTGCTGTACCTAGAGAGTTGTTATACCTTGATGTCCAGATCTCTGAGACTTACTTCATGAGCCAGGAGAATCCTCTACTCCTCCATGGCTCTTTCTCTGCCTCAGTACTTTTTTCTGCTAATGCTCGTACAGCCCTCTATTTTTCTGCCCAGGAACTTTAAGTCTTTTTTTCCTCCAGGGCCAGCTTTCTTTCCTTAAAGCTCTATGGTAGCTGTGTCCTCCTTCATCAGCCTCCAGTGTCAATTTGGCCAGCTGTAGCTTGAGCTCCCTCTGAACCCCCCTGTTCATTATCTATTCCGTGGGCATGCTCTGGGAGGATACACTGCTCCCTGCCCTGGAAGGTGTCCTCACTTCTGTGGGTAACTAGTCCTTCCTCCTCCTAATCTTCCATCTCCACCTTCTCATCCAGATGTCCTGTGTCCTGTTCCTCACTATCTGTTGTAACGTGCATCCTCTTGACCGCCTCAAATGCTGGGAGGGCTATTTGAAAGTCAAATTTAGTTTAGTGCCCATCTTTATCACATCCAGCCCTTGCCAAGCTCGTCATCTCTGACATCTTGAGGTTTTTAATGCTGCTCAGCTCCAGCTCCACTGTAGGAAGGAAGATGTGAGCAAGACTTTATTTTAAAAATGGGGGCATGGCTGCAACCCCCACCAAGATGTCAGCATACCTTTGAGGCTCAGTTGGCTCTAGTCTGCCTGCAACCTCTGTTAAACATTGAGTGCAGCCCATACCAAGGGCTGCAATGTGGCAGGGAAGAGTCTGTGGTAGAGGGAACCGAGGTCTGATTTGGTGCATCCAATGAGACCTTGAAGGCCTTGGTAACAAGGTCAGTGGGCAAGCCTATGGCAGGGATCACCTGATGCCATCGGAAAAGACACCGAACCTCCTTCCGACCCCCCTTTTTCTCCAGTGCCGGCACCGCCCAGTGTGCCGCAGGACATGAGGTCCCCTCACCAAAGACAACAATCGGCTGCGCAGTCCTATGAGGCATAGTGAAGGACGGCTGCTGAGGCCTGGCGCGTTGACCCCAAGGGAAGGGATGTTGCAGGACTTCACTGCAGTAGGACCACAGGACTCACTCGAGAAACTGCCTGGAGGACACTAATGCAAGGCATTGTCAGCCCCCTACAGAGATGATTAGCACACAAGGTGATGCAGTGCGGTAAGTGAAAAAACTCACGCATCAGCCCCCCAAGCACCCTGTCAGTTAACCCCAGAAATGAGGAGCCACACACGCAGAAATTCTATTATCAAGCTTAAGGTACTGGCCACCATCCAGATGCCATAACGAACAGGAGAGGGTACAACATAATAGGGCACCACCTTCATAACTAGCCGTGTACGCAGTGGCCGCCGACAATACCTACTCCCATGCTGGCTGATAAAACACACTGACACTAGCAGATATCGGTCTGGTGTCACCTCAAAAAGGAACACACAACAGCAGGTGGAACCAGCACTCCAACCCCTGCTGTCTGTGAGGGACTCGGACTACCACCCCCAGCTAAACCCAAGCAGAGAAAGCCACAATTGGGACACAGCTAACTTCCTGACACCGACCCACAACCCCACACCTTCTTGCGGGGTGACTACAGCAAGCCACGACTGTGCTATGGACAAGCAGACCTTAAGCGGAGAAGGCTCATGATCGACCGCACGAAGCCCCAGTAAGTCATGGCGCATACTGTGACATGGATGAACCCCGAGATGGTGGCACAGAAGCCACCACCCCTAGTAACATGCCACAAAAATGGCTGAATTAAAGGCTGGCTTTAGCGCAATAGACTCCCTCTTTGACACACTGGCGGGCCACATCGATAGGCTGGGTGAATGACTGACTGGACAGCCACGGAGTATGTTTAGAGGGCGGGGAGAAGAGGATATTGGACCTGGAGGATACCACCCCCACAATGCTGAAACACATTGACAAAATGGATCGAGTGCTCAAACAAGCAGCTATAAAAAATGAAGACCTCAAAGTCAGATCCCGCCGGAATAATATCCGCAATGGCGGCATTTCAGAGACCACCAACATGGGATGCCCAGCATTATTTATGGTGCAACTACTAACTGAGCTCTTCGAATGCTCCAGTTTTTCCACCATATTTGCAGTGGAGAGGGTACACTGCTTACTGGGCCCCCGGCCACCAGAGGGTGCCCCACCATGCTACATCATAGTGCACCTGCTTAATTACCCTGACAGAGACACTGCCCTTAGTCTAGCAAGTGAAAAAGGCCCACTCAGGTACCAAGGCACAAACATATTGCTGTTCCTGGATTTCACTCCCATGGTACATGAAGCCAGACATAAATGTACTGATGTCAAGAAGTCCCTACACAAGCTGGCCATTTGCTATGCCATGCTCTACTAGGCACGCTTACGAGTAGAGCATAAAGGCAGGATTTATATTAAGGACACCCCTGCAGACGTGGCTGCTTTCTATATGGAGATCCAGGAAAAAGTCCTCCTCATCCCAACGTTTATGACCCCCAGACTCAGGGACAGAACATTCAAAACATTGCTCCTCTACAACACAGAATACTACGATTTGAAGAATGGAGATCCAACTGCCCCGACTTTATGTGCACTCCACCCAAAACTCTGCATCTGACACAAATAACCACTCCCTCCAAGCGGTTGCATATCTACTGCATAGTAAACTTTATTTTCAGAAGAGCCGCCAATACCAAAAACCCTGTTACGGTAAACAGTCATAATATCGAGTTTTTAATATCGATTTGCATTAATATCGATTAAAAAGTATAGAATGGACACAATATCGACTGGACAGAATATAGACTACAAAAATATCGAATAGGATAGCATTAATATCGAATCAAAAATATAGAATGGACATAGTATCAAATGGATAGAATATAGACTACAAAAATATAGAATGGACAGAATATAGACTACAAAAATATCGAAATTGAGGTAAGTAAGGTAATATCAATTTTTAAAGTGTTTTTTATGTTAGTATATATTTGAAAAGTGTATATTAATTTTATTATTTATATTAATTAATTATTTTTATGGTATTTCATTTTTGCGTAATATAATTCTGTAGCGGGTTTTGGGTTTATAGGTGAATAGGGTGGGAAGTAATTTAATTATAATTAATTAAATATGTTACTTTATTTATTGGTATGTATTTTGAAATAATTGTTAATTAATTATTAATTGGTAATTAATTAAAATATAATTGGTAATTCATTTTAATTAATTGATTAATTGATAATTATGTTAATTTTAGTAATTTATTTTCTATAGCGGGTTGTGGGTTTATAGGGGAATAGGGTGGGAAGTAATTTAATTACAATTAATTAAATATGTTAATTTATTGATTGGTATTTATTTAGAATGAATTGTTAATTAATTATTATTTGGTAATTAATAAAAATTTAATTGGTAATTAATTTAAATTAATAGATTAATTGATAAATATGTTAATTTTAGTAATTTATTTTCTGTAGTGGGTTGTGGGTTTATAGGGGAATAGGGTGGGAAGTTATTTAATTATAAATAATTAAATATGTTATTTATTTATTTGTATTTATTTTGAATTAATGGTTAATTATTTATTAATTGGTAATTAATTAAAATATAATGGGTAATTAATTTTAAATAATTTTTTAATTGATAATTATGTTAATTTTATTGATTTATTTTCTGTAGTGGGTTGTGGGTTTATAGGAGAATGGGGTAGGGAGTAATTTAATTGTAAGTAATTCTATTTTTAAAATCTTTTTTTTATCTAATTTTCAATTATTTTTTGAATTGTTAAATAATGTATTGTTAATTGGTAAATAATTTGAATTAGTAGGTAATTATTTTTATTAATTAATTTGTATTTGTATTTTTTATTGATTATTTAATATATTATATAAAAGTGTTAATTATTTTAGTTAATTTGTAATTGGTATTAATATTTATTTTATTTTTATTTGTATATGAAGTATTTACTTTCCCTACTGTTGCACTCACTGGAGTGGGAATAGTAATTTTTACCCCTACGCTATCCAACGCTTTCCCTACTGTTGCACTCTCTGGAGTGGGAATAGTTATTTTTACCCCTACGCTATCCAGCGCTTTTCCTACTGTTGCACTCTCTGGAGTTGGAATAGTCATTTTTACCCCTACGCTATCCAACGCTTCCCCTACTGCTGCACTCTCTGGAGTGGGAATAGTAATTTTTACCCCTACGCAATCCAACGCTTTCCCTACTGTTGCACTCTCTGGAGTGGGAATAGTAATTTTTACCCCTACGCTATCCAACACTTTCCCTACTGTTGCACTCTCTGGAGTGGGAATAGTAATTTTTACCCCTACGCTATCCAACGCTTTCCCTACTGTTGCACTCTCTGGAGTGGGAATAGTAATTTTTACCCCTACGCTATCCAGCGCTTTCCCTACTGTTGCACTCTCTGGAGTTGGAGTGGTAATTTTTACCCCTACGCTATCCAACGCTTTCCCTACTGTTGCACTCTCTGGAGTGGGAATAGTAATGTTTACCCCTACGCTATCCAGCGCTTTCCCTACTGTTGCACTCTCTGGAGATGGAATAGTAATTTTTACCCCTACGCTATCCAACGCTTTCCCTACTGTTGCACTCTCTGGAGTGGGAATAGTAATTTTTACCCCAACGCTATCCAGCGCTTTTCCTACTGTTGCACTCTCTGGAGTTGGAATAGTCATTTTTACCCCTACGCTATCCAACGCTTCCCCTACTTTTGCACTCTCTGGAGTGGGAATAGTAATTTTTACCCCTACGCTATCCAACGCTTTCCCTACTGTTGCACTCTCTGGAGTGGGAATAGTAATTTTTACCCCTACGCTCTCCAACACTTTCCCTACTGTTGCACTCTCTGGAGTGGGAATAGTAATGTTTACCCCTACGCTATCCAGCGCTTTCCCTACTGTTGCACTCTCTGAAGTGGGAATAGTAATGTTTACCCCTACGCTATCCAACGCTTTCCCTACTGTTGCACTCTCTGGAGTGAGAATAGTAATTTTTACCCCTACGCTATCCAATGCTTTCCCTACTGTTGCACTCTCTGGAGTGGGAATAGTAATTTTTACCCCTACGCTATCCAGCGCTTTCCCTACTGTTGCACTCTCTGGAGTTGAAATAGTAATTTTTACCCCTACGCTATCCAACGGTTTCCCTACTGTTGCACTCTCTGGAGTGGGAATAGTAATTTTTACCCCTACGCTATCCAACGCTTTCCCTACTGTTGCATTCTCTGGAGTGGGAATAGTAATTTTTACCCCAACGCTATCCAGCGCTTTCCCTACTGTTGCATTCTCTGGAGTTGGAATAGTAATTATTACCCCTACGCTATCCAACGCTTTCCCTACTGTTGCACTCTCTGGAGTGGGAATAGTAATTTTTACCCCTACGCTATCCAACGCTTTCACAACTGTTGCACTCACTGGAGTGGTAATAGTAAATGTTACCCTTTCCGCTATCCTACGGTAAACATATTGTAAATTTGTTATTAATATTACGTTTAATATTACGTTTTATTATCAATCCTCCTTTTTGCACTTGAAACCCAGTCAAGAGAGACGCCTAAAAAGGCATATTTTTGCACATTATAAGCAGATTTTGCACAATCTTTTATCAAAGTAATTAAATGAATTCAATGAAATTAATATTGGTATTCAGTTTTTTGATAATTGTGTGTATATATTTAATGTAATATTAGCGTAGATTTAATACTAATAAATGAAATAGCCGTTATTTAATATTTGTAATTTTGTATATATATGTGTATTTATCTATTTATTGCGAAATTTGCACAATAATTATTCTGAAGTGTTGCAATAAGGAGGTTTTGAAACTGTGAATATGACGTACTGTATATATCTGTGCAATGTTGCTGAATATACTGGTTACGGTTGAAATTTGTGGATTAGGCAGAAGTATGTTGTTTATGTCTATAGGTCCAGGGTCAGGTGACCCCTGTTTGCCCTTTAAAATCACAAGGTGTAAATGACCATGTCATGTGATCAAGGGCTTCAGGGCCCGAAACGCGTCATGGCGGACGAGAAGTTGCACTATTAAAAATCTGCAAATTCACCTGATTGGGTCCGGTTCGTTCTTTATTTCCAGCCAAATGGAGTACAGCCGAAGTTCCTGGCATGATTTTACACCGGTGTGCTTCTTGGTGTAAAACGGACCCCTCCTGTGTTACGGGTTAAGCGGCAGGAAGCAAGCGGACGGTAACCCGGAAGCGTCTACAGCTCCGATAGGAGCAACCGCTCAAACCCCCGGCAAGCAACATCGACTTGGAACTAATGACCGGAGGTGACGGACTCTCACGGCTATGATTGAGTCTGCATCGAGAGGCACAGTGGATATATCTAAGTGTTTGCAAAAAACAACGAGCCGGTGTGGGAGTAAGGCCACGTAGATGAGCAAAATTATTTTATAAAGGAAGAGCGCTCGACTGTGTGGGTGCTCGACAAAGTTAGAGAACAATATAGTGCAACGCAATGGACGCCGCGGACGTGGTCAGAAATAGAGAAGAGGCAGCAGTAAGCATGTTTGATGACGCCCCGATAACGGACATTCAGCATGTGGGGCAAGTTACGTCAATGGAGACGGGGGACAGCCGCATAAAAGATCTGTTCAAACAAGCCATGCGAAGGGAACAATCAAAGTGGTGGGAGCAGAAGGGAGCAGAAGTCCCTTTCCCGATACTTGGAGGTGGGACGTGTTCCGCGTGGTTTGCAGATTATGCTGGCCCCCAGCTATGAGAACCCGGACCCTGACATGCTTCAAGATTGGGCGCAATGTAATTTGGACAATTCTATTTGCTTAATGCGAGTACTTATTCAGTACGCTGAAAGTGATGGCGCAAAACTCCAAATAAACATCAAAGAACTAAATGAACAAATCAAAGTACTGAATGAAGGTGCTCTGGGGAAAAAAATGAGAGACGAAATGTTAACAAGGTTGGCTAAGGAAGAGGACGTGATTAAAAAGAGAAAAACCTTCAAATTTCAACTGGACAAATTAGACTATCAGAATGGGCGTATTTATACGTTCTCGAGGAAATACGATCCCCCTGCAACAAGTCAAGCACCGCAAACATCGGAGGTGACTACCAACCCTGAACCCTGAACGAATTTCAGCATCTTCAACAGATATCAGCTCGGTACCCAGCAGCGACTCGGAGGCAGAACAGCAGGCGGCAACAGGGCAGTTGGGGTTTACAAAGCGGTCGTTAGGTCAGGAAGTGGAGTGCCTGCGACACGACCGCAAACAATCCCGGTGATCCCATGCCTCAAACTCCGGAACAACCAAAGGCGCAACATCAGGTGCAAACAACGGAGGCAATGTAGGGCAGCAAAACAAAACAACGAATCAAGCTACAAAAAAGAAAACCTACAAAAGATGGAATCGCCGATGAAATCACAAGTAAGTGATAATATGACCATTGCGAACTTAACTGACATGCAGCTGAGTCCGGGAGAATTGAGTACTTTATCACTGGGGTTATCATTTTGTCCACCAAGCACTCTTAATTATGCGCGGACCAGGATGGATTTTTTTAAAATTTGTTAGAAAGTTAAAATTGAGAAAAAATTAGCTGGTTAATAAACACAAAACGCGCAAACCCCCAGACATTAACACAGGAGATGGGGTGGAACCGACAACAATGTCTGTAAGAGAGTATGATTTGCAGTGTGACTTGGTGGATCTTCTAAGAGAAGGAGATATAGAGGGTACCCAGGAGGATGACAGTTTAATTAAGACTAATACCCCTGGGAACACTTCATTCAAGCCCAAATCGACATTTAACCCGGTGATGACACATGATAATATCGATATATTCAGTGATTTGGTGACAGCAGAACTTAAAAAACTGCATAGAACAACAATAAGTAAAAATAAAAGAACAACTAAACATAATGATGGCAGTCTAATGAAGAAACTTCAAAGTAACAACAAGCTGGTTATCAGGCAGTCAGATAAAGGAGGTAATATCGTCCTTTGGCCAATGCACCTATACTTGGAGGAAGAGTTGAAACAACTTAATGACAGGCAATGTTACAGCAGGAGCAACTGGCAAACCACTAGAAGTGCTTGGGAAAAATTAAATACCAAAGTGTATTCTTGGAGAGGACACGGACTTTTGAGTGGAGATGAACTTAAATTCTTAAAAACAAATCATCCAATAATCCCGGTGTTTTATCTGGTCCCAAAAATCCACAAAGATCGGATCAAGCCACCAGGGAGGCCCATTATTTCGGCCAGGGGTGGGACTTTTGAAAATGTGTCTCGTTACATCGATCATTTCCTCCAAGACTTTGTAAAATCTTTGCCATCCTATATAAAGGACACCATGGACTTCTTGCAAAAAATTAGGACAATAGTGTGGGACACTGAGTATTTATTGATTACACTAGAAGTGACTGCACTATACACGAGTATTAACCATGCTGATGGTATGAAAGCAGTCACACATTTCTTGAATACGAGACCTGTATGCATGTTGGAACATAATAACATGATCAAAGAAATGTTGGAAATGTGTCTAACCAATAACTACTTTCTATTTCAGAATCAAGTGTTCCAACAACTAAGAGGAGTCGCGATGGGGGCCTGCTTCTCCCCCAGTTACTCATGTTTACACATGGGGCTGTGGGAGGAGCAGGTACTGGGTGTCGCATTTGCAGAGGTCATGTCTAACAAAGTTGTGTCATGGTACAGATTCATTGATGACCCCTTTATAATTTGGAGGGGGTCATCTAGAGAAGCTGAACAATTCATTTCAGACCTCAACATTAATGATCTGAATCTTAAATTCACTGGCACGATAAGTGACAACAAGGTCAATTTCTTAGACGTCGAAGTATATGTGGAAGGAGGCAAACTTCAAACCAAGTTACATCGCAAAGAACCCGCGGGTAACACTGTTCTCCACGCGTCTAGCCAGCACCCAGGTCACCTGATCCGAAGCATCCCTTACGGGGAGATGCTGAGGATCAGAAGAATTTGCAGCACGGACGATGCCTGCTTAACATCACAACCAAACAGCAAGAAAAGGTTTCTAGAAAGAGGCTTTTCAGAGGTCTTGGTTGATAAAGCGATGATGAGAGCCAATAAAACCAGCACTCTGCTCAGCACCAAAGGCAATGATGAGAAAGAGAACAAAGCAGTAAACAGTGTAGGTGGCCAACCGAGATTAATTACTGGGTATAGCCGCCAACACAAACAAATACAAAAGATTGTTCGAAAAAATTGGCCAATAGTAAGGGGGATCCCGTGATAGGTAAAACATTAGCCAACTACCCAGCCATAACATATAGTCGTGCCAGGTCGATGAGCGACATGCTGGTAAATAGCAGCCCGGAAGTGGTGAACAAAGACAATTGGCTCTTGCAGAGTAAAGGATTCATCAAGTGCGCTGTGTGCAAGGCATGCACCATGGGGAAAAATAAAACGTTTTACATATCCCCATTCAGTGAGTCACCGATCTTGATTACCAAAAAGATGACATGTAAATCAGATTTTGTCATCTTGGAGTGTGCTTGTGGGCTACGATACGTGGGTAGCACCAAGCTACAGGTCCACAAGCGCATACTCCAACACATGAGAGCTGTCATCAACAGGGACGAAGCCTACCCTGTGGCGTGACATGTCAACTCTTGCCACAGGGGTGATCTGAATTGCCTCAGCTATTATGCTGTTGATATGGTGCCGCCACTCCATAGAGGGGGCAATAGCGAAGCGCTTCTGAAACTATTAGAGACCAGATATATTCTGCAGCTTGATACCAAGACACCAAATGGCCTCAAGGCGACAGAGGACTTGTACACATGCCTGTAGTTAGCAACGGAAAGAAGTATTATGCATACATCTGTACAAGTTAGTCCATAGACGAACAAATTTGCGGAATATGTCATTCAAACTAAACAAATAAAAAACTGCTTTTTAAATCAATTCAATTTATTTTATCACTAGGGGTAACTATTGATTTTCTTATTTATAGTTGTACAGGGTGTAACAGGACTCTAAGGGCAGTATAGATGCAGTTATCCACAATCAAATGCCCACTTGGGCTTTTATTATCAATCCTCCTTTTTTGCACTTTAAACCCAGTCAAGAGAGACACCTAAAAAGGCATATTTTTGCACATTATAAGCAGATTTTCACAAACTTTTATCAAAGTTATTAAATGAATTCAATGAAATTAATATTGGTATTCAGTTTTTTGATAATTGTGTGTATATATTTAATGTAATATTAGCGTAGATTTAATACTAATAAATGAAATCGACGTTAGTTAATATTTGTAATTTTGTATATATATGTGTATTTATCTATTTATTGCGAAATTTGCACAATAATTATTCTGGGGTGTTGCAATAAGGAGGTTTTGAAACTGTGAATATGACGTACTGTATATATCTGTGCAATGTTGCTGAATATACTGGTTACGGTTGAAATTTGTGGATTAGGCAGAAGTATGTTGTTTATGTCTATAGGCCCAGGGTCAGGTGACCCCTGTTTGCACTTTAAAATCACGAGGTGTAAATGACCATGTCATGTGATCAAGGGCTTCAGGGCCCGAAACGCGTCATGGCGGACGAGAGGTTGCACTATTAAAAATCTGCAAATTCACCTGATTGGGTCCGGTTCGTTCTTTATTTCCAGCCAAATGGAGTACAGACAAAGTTCCTGGCATATATATATATATATGTATTAACAAATCAATGTGTATGACTTTTTTTACTTACATTAATTATTTATTAATTTTAAGGTTAATTAAGTATTTTAAGTATGTTTAAGGTAATTATATTTATTATTTCATTAATTTTTAATTCATTTAAAGCATTTTAAAAAATTCGATATTTTGACTAACTATATTTTTTACATCGATATTATTTTTTTTATGTCTTTTTATTGAAGAAAACAAGAGGAGGCATTACAAAAATAGGGTGTCATACTTTAAGTTATAGTACAGTAGGCGATGGGCGAATAAGGCAGTGCAGATAAACAAATACACAAGAATCTATGACGTAAATGTATGTAAGCATATAAAGAAGGATAGATAATATGCTAAACAACCCAGTTTGACCGCCGTCTGCAAGACCCATCCACCCAAAATACAGTATAATTAAGGCAGGAGTAGACACCCACATGGATGAGAAAATCAGTTCAGGATAAACAACCCACCTCTCGTAAAAGAAAAGAAGAAAAGAAAAAGGCCATAGAACAAAATAAGATAAAATAACAAACCACCCCCAAACCCCCCACCCTGCACCCCTGCAATTGCTACAGCCTAACCCCACTAGCAGCGTGCCTGTCGCCCAAGAACTAACCCTACCAGAAGGAAAAGAGCGGAGGAGGAGAAATCAAACATGCCCCCGGTCTCCCTTACCCCCCGCCAGAAGCAACCACCCCGAAACATAATCAAGACAGTATGAAGCTATGGTTATAAACCAACCGGGGGATTTAGCAAAAACCACCCGACTCCCACATCATTATAGGTACAATTCTCTTAACGAATCTCGGTATTTTATCAAACCCAGTCAGTCAAGTTCAAACCTGGCCACTACGGGTTTTCGTGCGAGCCCCTCCCACCCGTACCGCCATCTCAATGGAAGAATCAGAGCGCTCAGAAAAGTCCAGGTCAGTGCAGTAGGATTGAAATCAGAATAATAGTTCTTGATGTCTACAAATCAAACGAGGATAGCTGTTCACCGAAAATGAGTCCCAAGAACATGGTTGAACCAAGAAGGAGGAAAAGGATAATAAAACACTCCAATAGTCACTGAGAAACTTATTACGGCGTATAAAACTGTCCATGTCTATCGTAGGCGGGATCGGGATTGAGCCGGATGAGCTGACGATAATCCGAGGCTCGCAGGCTGTTATCTGGGAACCGATAAAACACATCAAATCCGGTTTCCGAACGGGGTCCTCAGTCTCTAGCGCACCCTGCACCGCAGGCACCACGGCTTGCTGAAAACATACCGAAGGGTCGTAGTCCGGTCTCAGGCAAATATCGTCCACTGTTACAATCATCCTCTGGTCTGGTGAACTGCGAGTGGAGCTCCCCAATGGCGGCCATTACAGCCTGAAGTGATGGCGTACCGTCCTCCCGCTCCATCCCCTCTCGCGAAGCGGTAGAGCAGGACTCGAACCCCGGAGGTCGACTACTTCGGGGTAACAGGCATCCGTAAAGCCAATGACAACGATGGGCGCTCTCAGTCTCTCAATATCGACACCTTCGCCGCAAGCGAGGGCCCAAGCACGTCGACCCCGGACGGCTAGCAGAGTCTCCGGGCGACGGACCCCCGACCACAGCAACCGGTACGTCACGCTACTGTATCATCGGAATCAACCGATCACAGTGTCGCCATCAAAAACGTTCAGAATATGCCCTTCTTCGGGAGACCGGACGAAGCCCAAGTCCCGCAGCCGATGTTGTTCAACTCCAACCCGGATGGGTCAGAAATCGAGGCCCCGGCTTCCATCCTGGCTTAGGCCGAGCATGAAAACACGGCGTATCTTCATAATTCGAGAAGGTGGAAATCTCGGGGTTGCACCTTTAGATTCAGGAACACCTCATGAACACGGGGGTCCGGTGCGAATTCAGGATCCATATCAGGATATACGAGCTGGTGGCGGAGGTCGGCGGAGCCAGGAGCTTACGCGGCCATCTTGGTTGCTAGCGTAGCTCCTCCCTACATCGATATTTTTGATTGGATATTTTTGTACTTACCTGTTTGGAGATAGGAGGTCGATATTTTGGTATTCTATATTTTTACCTCGATATTTTGGTAGGTCGATATTTTGGCATTCTATATTATGTCAGTGATCCCCCTGTTATACCCCCAAGAAGTTCACCACCTGTTTTGTTTTTGGAATTTTCTTGTTTATTTGTTTTGTTAGTTTTATTAGGATTCACTGGATGACATTTAATCTAGTGTAGGTGGGGGGAAGGTATATGGGGTTTTGGTAGTATGTGCTAGAAATGTCATTGTCTTTTGTATCATGCTATACTACACAATCTTGTCTACAAGCCGTCTTACAACACCTCACACTAGGCCAGCTACTACACCAAGACGCCTATAGTACCCATGCTGATTAAAAGACTTGAACTCATTTATATAACTTGGAACATTGCATTATCAACAACCCGCAAAATGGCTAACAGGTGCCCTCCTACCTGCAGAGACACACTATTAAAACCTCTTTCCTACAGGAAATGCATTAACCACTTCAAAATGACCCTGCTTTTGCTAAAGAATGGAGCTCCCATCAATACTTATCATGCTACAGCTCTTACTCCTGGGGCACCTGCATCCTGGTCCATAAAAGTGTTCCTTTCCTTTGACATACATGCCAAGCGGACCCGAACAACCACTACATAATACTGCAAGGTACCCTACCAGACCAAAAGGTCCTCTTGGTATATATTTATGTCCCTAAAGTTGATGACCTCAAAATACCACCTCTGCTGGTGGAGTTTGGGGAACTAGCCAACAGAGAGGTTGTGTACATGGGGAAACATATTAATGCCCACTGATAGGCAGAGGGGGGCGACCAGGACGAACCCTGGTGCATTTACCATGCAGAGATAGGCAACAAGACTATATACAGAGCTCCACTGTGATACAGGAAAGCCATTAGTGTTGAGGTAAATATCCTACGTGAGTTCGACAGATACTATCAGAACTTGTTCTGGTTCTTTCACCTGCCATTGCAAAAAAACCTAAGTAAATGATGTGGCCCTTCAGGTGACTCTATCTAAACTAATCATTACTAGGGCCAAGCCTTTCCCCCCTGCTGGAAGCCATGTGATATAAGATCTCGCCCACATTAACTTATGGTACCGAAATCCTTTTGGGCAAGGACAGCATTTTACTGAACAAGCTCGTCACAAGGATTCACAAATGTGTTCTGCCGCTGCTGAAGTCTTCATCTACCGCTTAGATTAGGCTGGAACTTGGTCTTCTTGACCAATTAGCTGTGGGAGCCGGAGCATTTCTTAATCTGTGCCAAAAGCTGCGGCGGCCAGAGATGGTTCATTTGAGGATCTGGAATACACAGCGGTGGACACAAATAAGATCCGGCTGCATCAGCGACTGGATCTGCTGGCGAAGTCTGAGGAATTAGCCAACTGAGAGGTTGTGTACATGGGCAAACATACTAATACCTGCCGATACTGAGAGGGAGAGAGACCAGGACGAACCCTGGTGCACTTACGATGCCAAGATAGGCAACAAGACTATATAGCAGAGCTCCGCTGCAGAACAGGAAAAGGCATTAGTGGTGAGGAAAACATCCTACATGATACTACCAGAACTTGTCACAGACAACCCATCTGAGATTGCCTTGTACATAGAGGAGATTGCAATGGTGTGGTTGTCGAAAGGACAACAGGAGTTTTTAAGCAACCTCATCTCCCGGGAAGCGGTGACAAAAGCTATTGAGGCACTGGACGGAACCAAGGAGCCTGGCTTAGAAGGACTGTCTGGAGCCTTTAAGCTGCTTTTAAACAACAGCTGGCCAGCGGCTCCTGGCAGTACACAATGAGGCATTAAGCACAGTCGAACTACCACTCACACTTCACGAGGCTGTACTGCTTAAACTTGGCAAGGACCCCCATAGCTGCACTTCATATCGCTCTCTCCCGCTTCTAGACTTAGAGAATACAATTCTAGCCAAAATACTTGCTACTAGACTTGCCTTATTGATGGAACAGATTATCTCACCTGCTCAATCTGGCTTCATAAAATTTCGGTCGACTTCACTAAACTTCTGCACCATATTTGCAATACTCAAAAAAGTCTACCCTAATACACCAACAGTTGTGGCTGTATTAGACACCGAGGAGGCATTCAATTCATTTGCGTGTCCCATTCTACATGCAGTCCTATGTAAACTGAGTACCCCCCCCATTTTCTGGCCTTGATCAAGCTCTTATATACCAAACCCATGGCCCGCCTATGGGTAAATGGCACACTCACAGACGCCTTTACCATCTTTCAAGGCACTAGACAAGGGTACCCACTATCTACTCTCCTCTTCATAGCCGCAATGGATCACTGGTCTGCATCTTACAGGCCCGCCACTGACACCGTGGCTACAGCTAATGAATGTCCCTCTATTGCTCCCTCTTTATGTGGATGACATCTTGCTTTTTATCAGACACCTACAGGACAACCTACCCCCACTTATGCAAGAAATTGAAAGATTTGGATATCTGTTGGGACTCCATACCAATCAATTGAGCTAAATCAGAACTTCTACCATCTACCGATGCCAGCCAAGCACCACCTTCTGACTTCCTCCTTTCGACAGGCAGAGAATGGCACTAAATACCTTGCTGTACCTATACACAGAGACAGAGACCCTTGACCCTGCTTCCAGGCTGGTCTCTGCCCACGCCGCGTAGCTCCACCTGACTGCATCTGTGTCCTCTGCCAACCGATGCCACCCTGAACAGGGTTCGAGGCCCGCCGTAGGCTCTGCTCGTTGCTTCACTGCTATTGTACTGTGCTTGTTTCCTAGAAATTGTACTGTGCCTGTGTTTTTGATGATAGTTTTCCAGGCTTTCTCCCCCTGATTGTGCCCTCATACCTTCTGCTTCCCTCTCTCTGTTTATTCACCCCCGCATTCCTGCTGCTGCGCCCCCATGGCCCTGCATCCTTTGGCGCCCATTCGCTACCCAGCTCCCGCCTCCCAGCTGCTCCTCCCTCCCACCTCCCCCCTTGTATGGTGGCTGCTGCACGCCAAAGGCACGCCTAAGGCAAGCCCATCTTCACCCGTCCGTGCCTGGACCGCGCCCAGCGCAAGAACCCATGTCCCTCGCACACGCCACGTCGACCAACTCAGCTACGATGCACCCTCCAAGTACTCAACACCAAAAGAGAACGCACCTGCTTCCAGGCCGCCCCGAAGCGCACCCAGGGACCTTTCTCCTGCCGAAACTGCAGCTTCACCAGCACTAGAGCTGCCAAACTGCCAACCAGTTCAGGACTCAACCACCTCCGCTGCATACTCCTGAACACCTGCTCCGCACGCAAACATGTCGTCGAACTATGGGACCTTCTCGACACATCTGCCCCAGATGTTGCCTTCCTGACAAAGACCTGGTGGAACAACTCCTCAGCACCCGGCATCGCCATAGCCATCCCGGACAGCTACAAGATCACCCGCAGTGACCACACCAATGGAGTTGGAAGAGGAATCGCCATCATCCACAAGTCGACGCTCAAGGTCTCTACCTACTCCGACGACACCCTCAACACAGCCAAACACCTGCACTTACAGATCCACACCGACCCCAACACCACCCTCAGAGGAACCCTGATCTACAGACCCCCCGAACCCCGACCATGGTTCAGCGATGCCATCACCGACCTCGTCAGCACGCACGCCCTCGCCTCCATGGACTACATCCTCCTAGGAGACCTGAATTTCCACTGCAAGAACAACAACACCAACTCCACCACCCTGATCGACAACCTCGCCAACCTCGGACTCAGACAGCTCGTGACAACACCCACCCACTCTGCCAGGCACACACTGGACCCCATCTTCTCCGCAAGCTCCCACGTCTCCTTCAGCCACACCTCCGAACTCCACTGGACTGACCATCGCTGCATCCATTTCACCTTCCAAAAACCCACCTCGCACCACCGCACCCAACAGATCCCCTGCCAATGCTGGAGCAAAGTCACGAAGTCCAGCTAACCACCACCCACCCACTGACCCCACCAACCCTGACAACGCCGCCAGCAACCTCAGACGATGGATCGATGACTGCATCAACACCGTCGTCCCAGTCAGGAATCCCTCCAACAGATGGACCAACAAAAACACCAGCTGGTTCACCACTGACTTCCAGACCTCCAAACACAACTGCCGAAAACTGGAGAAGAAATTGCCCCACAAACAGATGCCGGAGAATCAAGCAGCCCACAAGAACACCATGCACCAACTTCACCACCTCAACAGAGCCACCAAAAAGACCTCATTCAAGGACTGCCTTGACAACAACGCAGACAACAGCAAAGAGCTCTTCAACATCGTGAAGGAACTCTCCAACCCCAGCTCCAACACCAACGACATCCCACTATCTCAACACCTGTGCAACTCCCTCACCTCCTTCTTCCACCACAAGATCGCAGACATCCAGGACAGCTTTGACAACTGGAAAACCACAGCTACCAATGCCTCCTCGGACTCCACGGCCACCACCCACAGCGACCCCCTGCTCTCATGGACTAACATCAACGAAGACGACACCACCAAAATCATAAGCACCATCCACTCTGGATCACCATCAGACCTATGCCCTCACCACATCTTCAACTAAGCCAGCGTCACCATTGCACCCCACCTCCGCGAGGCCATCAACATCTCATTCGAGGGAGCGACCTTCCTGGAGAGCTGGAAGCACGCAGAAATCAACACCCTGCTCAAGAAACCCAAGGCAGACCCGAAGCACCTCAAAAACTTCCGGCCCATCTCCCTGATCCCGTCATAGAGAAGACCATCAACAAACAGCTGACCCACTACCTTGAGGAGAACAACATCCTGGACCCATCCCAGTCCGGTTTCCGCAGCAACTACAGCACCGAAACAGCCCTCATTACCACCACTGACGACATCAGGGCCCTGCTGGACAACGGCGAGACCTCGGCCCACATCCTTCTGGACCTTTCAATCACTTTAGACACGGTCTGCCACAGCACCCTATGCACCCGCCTCCATGATGCAAGAATCTGCATCAAAGCAATAGACTGGACCTCCTCCTTTCTCTCCAACAGAACACAGAGCGTTCGATTCCCCCCTTCTGATCCGAAGCCCCCAAGATCATCTGCGGAGTATCCCAAGGATCATCCCTCAGCCTGACCCTGTTCACCATTTACATGGCCCCTCTTACCCGCGTCGCCAGAATGCACGACCTCAACATCATCTCCTACGCGGACAAGGACACAGCTGATCCTCTCTCCCACCAAAGTCCCTTGCATCACCAAAACCAACTTCCACAAAGGAATGAAAGCCGTCGCCTAGTGGATGAAGAACAGCCGGCTGAAACTAAACTCAGAAAAGACGGAGGAACTCATCCTCAGCTCCACCCCCTCAGCCTGGGATGACTCCTGGTGGCCTACTGCCCTGGGTACAGCCCCAATACCCAATGAACAACGCACGCAACTTGGTATTCATCCTCGACCCAACTCTCTCCATGACCAAGCAAGTCAACGCCATCACATCTTCCTATTTCCATACCCTCCGCATGCTACAAAAGATCTACAAGTAGATCCCCACTGACACAAGAAGAACGGTCACCCAAGCCCTTGTCAGCAGGAGGTTGGATTACGGAAATGCCCTCTACGCAGGAGCCCCGGCCAAACTGCTGAAACAACTGCAACGCATACAGAATGCCTCCGCACGCCTCATTTTCAACATCCCTCGCTACAGCCCCATCACACCCCACCTGAGAGACCTGCACTGGCTTCCCATCAACAAGAGGATCACCTTCAAGCTCCTCACCCACGCACACAAAGCACTCCACAACACGGGACCAACATGCCTCAACAGACAACTCACCTTCTACACCCTGAACCGCCAGCTCCGCTCCGCCGACCTCGCCTTGGCCACCGTCCCCCATATACGAAGAGCGAACACCGGTGGAAGATCTTTCTCCTACCTCGCCGCCAAGTCCTGGAACACCCTCCCCATCCTCCTACGGCAGACCAAAGACCTCCTGACCTTCAGAAGACTACTCAAGACCTGGCTATTCGAGCAGTAGCAGCACCCCCACCCCTCCTCAGTGCCTTGAGACCCTCACAGGTGAGTGGCGTGCTCTACAAATGCCTTGATTGATTGAGATAAGATTCTACAGCGTAATTACAGCCCTGCTATGGCCTAGCCTCATGTCACAATTGGATAGATGGATTACACTTCCCTTCTCCACAGCAAGACGAGTAGCTATAATTAAAATGGTGGTACTTCCCAAGTTCCTCTACTTATTCACAAATATTCACCTTCCATTGCCACGGACCTTCTTCACCACTCTCTGCAAAACTCTACAGTATCTGGTATGGGTGGGAGATGCCTCTCAAATTCACTGGAGCACTATTACTCTCTCTTATGAATGAGGGGGCTTTCTAGTCCCAGATCTCTGCTTTTACTACCTTGCCGCCTATTGTCATAACACTTACCGGTGGTACCACCCTGACACTTGTCTTTGGTACATCTGCCCCGAACATGCACAACTAGAACAGCTACCTCACTCACAGATCCTACCCAAAGGCATACCACTGTTGATCCGGGATATCCAGACATTCTCTACAACGTGCTGGGCATGGCGCAAAATGCGACGACTACTGGGTGGGGGTCTTCTATATTCCAGCACCCTCCCCCTCCCTGACAACCCTTGGCTTCCCCTTACCAGAGAGGCACTGGTCAAACGCACACTCGACCGACACTCTTTGTCTACGATGGGCGATCTATTTCCTCTACACTGGCACGATATACCCCTAGATGGACCTCTTTATTTTTAGGAGACTACACAACACTCTACGATCCCTCATGCCCTCTTACCCACTCCCACCTGACGATTTACCACCCTTGACAATATTAGTTACAGCCACAGATGGAAGTCATATGACATCCAGACTTTACCACTCATGCATGACCCAGAGACAAGATAACTCCACACGGGTGGGAGGAAAGTGGGAGAGAGAACAGTGGACTCTACTAACAGATAAAATATGGACCTACTGTTGCACACAAACCCAAAATATTTCCATTAATAAGAAGCACAAGCTACGACACTCTAAATACTTACACTGATATTACCTCTCCCCAGCCAACATCGCAGATTCGATGACTCCAGATCCAATGGATGTCTAAAATGTCACAGCCCTGGAGCTGACTTTGCACATTTAACCTGGACGTGCCCGGCAGTAGCCTCCTGTTGGGTGCAATATACACACACACATTAGCCATGTCTGCTCACACCATGACCCCAGACCCCCTTGTTGCCATGCTAGGCTATGCCCAAAATCAGCCTCATGCGGAATGCTGCTTGGTTTCTATGGCATTGTTACTGGGCAGGAGGGAGAAAGCATTACACTGGGGTAGTGCCACACTGTCTGGAGAGTGTGAGTCGCTGCGAGAGCATGGGGGGAGAATATGCCCATTTGCACCCCCCCCCCCAAATCCCACCCTAGGGATATCTGGATTCCCTTCTGCACATCTCTCCATACTTTAACACAAGATGCTAATGATCAACCCTTGGAACCCTACCTCATGGGCATCAACTACCCTCCATTCATAGACCCTCTGTGAGGTACATCTACATCTAACCACCTGACTATCTTACTACTATATGAGCTGGCTAAAATACCACATGTTGACAATCCTTCTGTTAAACTTAGTGTTGTAAACGGCTGATACTTTGCAAATGTCAAATGTTTATTTGTTCATATTTAAAATGTAATAACAGCAATTTAAAAAAAGATTGAAAAACTGAGAAAATTACCAAATCAGATGCTAAGGAGAATTTTATGTCAGATTATTTTCAGGGAGTATTGGTTTTACAAAAATCCCTGAGTGTTACTGCACAAAGTTTCAGCCAGAAAAATGGAGACACTTCTGATGATCCCCTTTTCTACTAGGAAAATGGTCTCTTGTATAGCAAGACTAAGGTTCATGAGCCTGGGCAACCTGTGTATTGGTGATCCCCCAGTGCTAAAGGACCTTCCTATTGAGACTGGCTCATGATGTTCCTCTGACAGGTCTTCTGGGGGCAGACCAAGACCTTTGAAATAACGGTTACCCACATCTTTTGGCCCTGGATGACAATGGCTTCAGATGCATTCTGCAGGTCCTGTCCCACCTGCCAGGCCTTTGGAAAGACTAGGAAAAAGCATAAGGCTCCCTTGGTACTCCTTCCTGTGGTTGGTACCCCCTTTTAAAGGGGAGAACATTGACATTGTTGGGCCTCATGACCCCAAGACATCCCTGGGCAAGAAGAGTATCCTGGTCTTGGTGGAAGATGCCAACTGGTACACAAATTCCATACCTGTGAGGAAAGTAACTGTGCCTGCCATGGTGAGGGCACTTATCTTTACCAGAGTGGGTTACCCAAAAGATGTTTTATCTGAACAGTGTCCCAATTACATGTCAAAGTACATGAAATCTATGTGGGAGAAGTGTGGAGTAACCTATAAGTTCTTCAAACACAATCATCTCCATACCAATAGGTTTGTTCAGCGGTTCAACAAGATCCTCATGCTATGGCCATGGATCTTTCAGAGTCCCTGACACAGAAGCGGGATACTTTTTGCTTACTAAGAGGTGCCTTAGGAGAGAGTGTGGTGCAGCCCGATTGAATTTCTGCATGATGCATTGTCAAAGGGCCTCACAGGGATTCAACCCAGATCTCTGTCTGGGGGCGAGTGTCCAAAACTTTTCAGTACTTCATCCAGCATCTCCTAGTGTTTGATTGGCAGGGTATGCCCAGACGTGGGTCCCTTGCTCTCTTTGCCACTGGATTTAAGTAAGCCTGGATGACCGAAACCGGTCCCAGGATGCTTCTTTCAGGTCAGGGAAGACCTGCCTTGGCAGTTCGACTAGACTGTTCCCATGAGGAATAGGTCAAGACTGATTTGCATATGGCTGGTTCTGAACAGGGGTGGTGGAGTGAGCTAAAGAATGATGATGGATTCAAAGCATATATGTGACTGGGGGTAAGTGTCTGAAAAGTGTCAGTGCTCCGTCTATCATCTCCTTGTGTTTGCTTTATTTAGAGAAAGTCAGACCCCAATATGGCTGTGAATGCTTATAATATTTAGCAAGATATTCAAATAGATTACTGGTCTACAACAATGTTGCTGCTCATAATCCAATGGCCCTCTGTAAACTAAAATGCACTTGTTCATGCTTGAGTGTCGGGACATCAAGCAGGAGAAGATACCTTGATGTAGGTGACATAGAGATGTAGCTGGAACTACAAGATCTAGGGTCAGGGTCATAACTAAATAGTATGGCACACTTGTCATCTTAATTGGAACCTGGTCTTAGAGAAATTCAGATAAAATGGGAAAAAGCGTTAAGGCTGCCTTTGTTCTTCCAGATGTCCTACAAATCCCTCTGATAGCTAATCCCTGCTAGGTGGCCAGTGATTAATACTGGCATGTCTTCGGGCTCTAAGGCAGGCCATTGTCTTTTGAGATAAGGTTGTTAACTTTATCAGTCAAGTATGTGTCTACCAGCTCTTGAGGGGTGATGAACAGCAGGACTGCTTTTAGCCAATTCTGGGGCTCAAGCAGCTCAACTATATTTTAAATTCCAGGGTAATCTTTTCCATGGACTTTTTATTTTGTGTGTTGATCTTTTTATAATGATTTTATTTCTATTTTACATTTTATCATTCTTTCATCTGTCTTCTTTTGGACATTTTCATTTATTTCACTGTATTCTCTTCACATAGTCCACTACACTTTTCAAACTTTGTTCTTCATCAGGGGAATGCAATTAAGCATCAGATTCTGTAATGTACACATGCTTAAAACATATCCTTTTATTTTGAGAAAACCATGTATACATACAGCTCATTTACCTTTTTAGACATTTGTGTATCATTCCTTTCAAACAATACCTAATTTCCTCCCTTGGTCCCACCCAAATATTTGACATATTTCTCACATATTAACACATTATATAGAAAAGCATTTTATTTAAAAAGTAGTCATTAAAGAACTCATTTTTTGTGACAGACATCAACTGGCCTTCGTTACTCCCATTTTATACATCATTAACCTGAACTCCCTTGTGTCTCAGACATTTTCTTGAAGGAACCTTCATAGTACTACGTAAACACAAATTCTTCATGTTTAAATTCCATGTCATCGTTCCTTTCAAAACTGGCTTCATCAAATCCTTGTGTATACCTTCATTAACCATTGCATTGCTGTTAGAGTTTAACGTGGAAGCATACTCTATTATTTGAAGTGATATAAGATAATAATAGTGTCTTTCTGAAATAAGAAAACATATTTTATGATCATTGTAATCCTCCTTGCAAGCAAACAAGACTCTGTATTACCCCACAAAATGTCATACATTCAATTGCCGCTATGACACTTCAGGGTAAGGCAGCTTCTCCGTAGTGTCTTTTTTTCTTGTTTTTAGGTACTTCTATATGTAGTTGAAGGATAAACTTTCCTATCCATTGGGAAGCAGAAGGCTTGTTTCATTATCCAATGGGACCTGTAGTTTGTTTAATCTTTAAGTTGTACTTTGATGCAAATACAGAATACAAGTTATTTTGCTCATATGTGTTTCATGTTGAACATATGATTTGTTTCAGCTACATTTTGGTAGCAACTAGTATAGTTAACGTTTTTTAAATGTGCTCCTTTTGTGGCTCATCTCTATAAAAACAGAAGTGACATTCTTCATGTTGGCTTACTGGGATTTGAAGTCTGGTCTTTATTTTAATCCCAGTGCATTTAGATTATACATATAAATTCATGCTTCTTTCTCAACATATACATTGAGTCCATATGGATGATGATTGTCAGTTTAGTTTTTGAAAATTAATGCACTTCAAAATTATTTGCTGAAATTCAAATTCTCTAAGGTGTCAATTTCTGAAGTTTGTTGTAGCGTCAAAATATTTATTATTGGTGGACGCTGTTTCACTTCTTTTAGTTTTATTCTCCACCTATATACTGTCTGTACATTAAGAAAAAAACCTATGCTATTCGAGGTTTTAGACATTATCCCCCACATGCATCAACCTATTTAGGAAGTGCAAACGGTGCGAATCGGTAAATTCGGCCGTTTGCACTTCCTAAATACGTTTTTGGGAGGCATGAAACAGAGTGTCAAAATTCGCTATTTTTTGCATTTCTTAAAAATGCGAATGCAATTAAGGAATCGCATTTGTGCGATTCCTTAAATGCAATGCATCATTTTTTTTTTAAATTGCTAATTTTGAAATAGGAAGTGCAAATTAACACGAGGTTGACCCTCGTGTTAATTTGCGAAAAATTTAAAAAAAGCAAAAAAATGAATTTTTAAACTTGCATGTTACAGACACACATGTCCTTAGGACATGTGTGTGTGAAACATGCACTTTAAAATACATTTCAGGAGTGCAGGGGGGGTCCTTTGTACCCCCCTCTGCACCCTTGCAATGCATCAACAAATTGCAAGTGCAAAAAAAAAAAAATGCAAAACGGCATTGATTCCTATGGGCCTCTAGGCCCATAGGAATCAATGTAATGCCATTCCTTAATTGCGATTCGCAATTAAGGAATCGCAATTTTCGAAAATTAAGAAATCCTAAAAACTTTTAGGATTTCTTGATGCATAGGATTTTGCATTTCCTAAATAGCGATTCCTTAGTTTTCGCTATTTAGGAAATGCAAAATCCTAGATTGATGCATGTGGCCGTATGCCTTTTAAGGGTCCTTCGCTAATGCTCTTGTTCATGCGCTCAAAAAACAATGTATTGTAGTCTATAAATTGAAAACTAAAAAACAAATAGCCACATTTTTACATACTTTTCAAAATGTTTGAGTACATTTTAGTCTTTCTACTATTCAAAGGAGGAATGAACAATGTTGCTCTTCATTTAATTCATTGTGTTCTTGAGAAAGCAACTGCTCTGCTCAAAGCAATCCGAATTGAAGTAAAGGTTTCACACAATTGCCTCTCTTCCGGTCTTTGTACTTTTTCACAATTTTCATACCTCATACCTTATTTGGGCAATTCAATTCTTACTTTCAATCCAATGACTCACTAAACTGAATTTGACATTGTCATGTGTTCTGTACAGGGCCTATCATAGTTTTTCCTATGTTAGCCTAACTGTGCATGACACAGGCTGCATTATCTTTGCACACATTACTATATAATCATGTTTCTTTCAGTGCCACATTATATTTTCACACAAAACCTGCAGTTCTTTTCTCGTTCTGTTCTTTCCTAGGATATGTCTGTACAACAGACAAGGTCAGACAACAATGTCCCTTATTATTTTGTTCTGTCCAGGCACTCACACCTACACATAACACAGACATACAGCTGTTGTTTATGAACATGTGAACCTTGCCATATAGGTATGCACAGCAAAGTAATACACAGAGAGAGACAGATATCTGCTGAGAGAAGATCACAGCTGTATCTGAGATGTAGAATGTACATCTGTGTATGCTAAGGTATGAGGTCCGCTGCTAAACCAATAGATCTTGGCTACATAGTCAGTTTTGCTTCTTATAATATGACAGGCTTTTCATAATATATGATTTTTTGACAATGCTGATGGTATTTTTGCCAGGCAGTTGTTTTGTAATTGTGGTACGTATACTGCATTTCAGAGCACAATAGTTTAAATAACCATTTCAAACTTCATTCATGTCCCTTTCATTTCTTATTATCAATGATTATGAGTGTGTGAGCAAAAGGGGGTGTCCTGTCACTGCGATCCCTGAGAGGGTTGGGGGCAAAGCTCCCTCAAATTGTTTTTCTCTGTGTAAGGTCTCCCTGTGCTGCAGCCAAGGCTGTGAACCTGACCGCGCATTTGGTTGCAGCAACAGGAGTTCTGACACGGGCGTTCCTGCTTGATTTTGCATATAACTGACCTAAGTACTTGATTGCAGGAGGCCTGCTTGATGGGGCAGGCATGGCCAGACTGGATACCTAAAGCAGCCTGGGTGGGCAAGTGTCAAGCACTACTTCTCAACCAAACCGGCCCCAGCACTGCTGCTTTTGTTACTCGGGCCGATATTGTAGCATCGCTGCAAAACTACCGGCCAAGTAACAAAACCGCCCCCACTGCTCCAAAACTGGCCCTCACCCTTACAGTATTCCAGGCCAATGCCCATTTCCTGGTACGGCCAGTCCGGCTCTGGGGAAGGCCTTATGTTGGTGACTGGTGTACACTGATTGTGTCATGTTAGAAATCAACAGGTGCAGTGAAGAGCATCTGAAACCATCACAAAGCTACACTGATAAATATTAGGAATTCGGGGCAACCTGCCTCATTCCGCAGCACCAGTCAACCTCTGCTTTCCCAACTAACTACAAAGCAGCAGCTCAGGGACATCTTATGGATTTTAAGGGCCCTAGGCCAAACTTTTTTGGGGGGCCTTTGCGGATCACCTTTGAATTTATGATTCAGTTTCAGCTCTCTTGTGTCCTCTTTGGTCAGATCACAAACAGAGCACAGACACACTGCTATAAATTCTAAATGTGTTTACAGTTAATATTCAGGAATAGTAATTTTCCAATATTGTAACATAGTAGAAGCTCACTAATACTACTGTGAATGATCACTGTGACATCCTCCCGTTTCTCATATCTGAGATCCTGTTTGGATCTAAAAAAACATTTTTTATGGATGTTCCATGAAACAAAAACACATTGTCATAAAATGTCTGTAATAGACTCTCACACATTACCCATATTAAAATAAATTAAAGGAAAATGCTATTTAGCATAGTATGCCACCCGACTGTTAATGTGTGTCCTTTGTTATTGCATCCAGGTATATTGTATTGTATTGTAAATTTATTTATATAGCGCTTGCTACCCCTGCTGGGGTGTTCAATTTTTTTTTTCGCGAGTAGCATGCTACTCAGGAACCCAGAAAGGATTAGTGATTCATTATGATAGTGAAATCTGAAAGTAATTTGAGTGGTGGTTATGTTAGTCAGTTATTCAGATTGAAAACGATAGTGGAGGAATAGATAAGGGAAAAAAGGTTTGCATTTCTATAACGCTTGCTACCCATGATGGGTTGTAGAAGCGATTCTTTGGCGAGTAGTACGCTACTCCGGAACCCATAAAGGATTAGTGGTGAATTAGTATAGTGAAATATGAAAGTAATTTGAGTGGTGGATATGTTAGTTTGGTATTTGGATTGAGAAGGATAGAGGAAGGATAAACAATGGAAAAAGGTTTTCATTTATATAGAGCTTGCTACCCCTGATGAGGTGTTGAATTGCATATTCGGCGAGTAGCACGCTACTTTGGAACCCATAAAGGAATAGTGGTGAATTAGTATAGTGAAATATTAAATTAATTTGAGAAGTGGACATGTTAGTCTTTTTTTTATTGAAAAGGATAGTGGAGGTATAGAAGAGGGAAGGATTTAGAAGTCTATATCTATTGTTTTTAATAAAACTCTGCAAAACTATCCTTCTAGAAGGGAAAGGTAGCATCTACAAGAATTTCCTTTGGGATCTTAAAATGCCAATGCATGAACATGCCAATTTTTGGACTTGTGTCTCCATCATGAAACTCTGCATTTATTTGAAAATACTTATGTTAAAGTCCCCAGTTATGTGGGGTGGTGCTTATTAATCCTACATTTAAACATGTGTTCTACTGCAAGCACTGCTAACCTGATTGGAAAGCATAACTTGCGTGCAAAGACCCACTGGTGCCCCTCTATGCTGGTGTCTTTCCACCAGTTGCCCTAATGACCGCTACACTGGACACAGAGACTGTAAGCTTTTACAGACAATTCTCCCACCATCACTTTAGTCACCAACTCCCATTGACTTCTATCCCTTATAACGGAATGCAGAAAGAACAGGTATGCTCTAAGGATATCAACATAAAAAGGGGACCTGAGGCAAGGAGTGCACTGGTGCAGATATCTTATCATAGGGAGGCAGTCCCTCCTGGTAGATTTCTGTGTATGTGTTTCTGGGGGAGAGATGCATCACACCACCCAAATTGGAGATCAATGTCCTAATGCCTGACTAGAGTACATTTTGTTTATTCGCCATTCTTCATTTGTTTTAACTTTAAATCGCAACCCGTTCTTTCTCAAATGCGTTACTGATTTATGTACCAACAACTCTTTTTAATGCACCATTCCTTAGTCTATGTAAAGCATGACTTGGAGATGGTAGTGGCCTACCAAACAAAAACCAAATACTCACCTTTACTTCAACTGAACAAAAGCAGAGTCTTATACTGATATTTCCTGTCCCTTTTTTGTGGGATTGTTGTCAGTTTCAACTGCTTCCAATATCTTTACTCTTCTGGAGAACTATTTCAGGAAATAGCCCCATAGCAGTCCAAGAAAAGCTTGGTGCAACCGCTATAAACTAAGAATGCTACTCCGGATGAGACTTACAGTGCTTTTGGCAACAGTTGGCATGAGGTCCCCAAAGGCACCCATGCCCCTCAAGCATACCGAACAGGAATCTCAAGTGGACATGTAAAGATTAAAATCCAATACAGAGACAGTCATCAGAAGAATCTGGAAGTATAACAAAAACTGCAGACTTACCTTGCTCTAGTGAAACTGTCCTTCATACAAGGCTGCTGGAGCTCAGATACACTTTGTTTTGTGATACTGCAATCGTTTTTGCGATATATAATACAACAAGTAACATTATACCTACAACAAGCCAGGACTATTGGCTTTCCCAATGTGTGTTAGTTGCATAAGATAAATAAGCAACAACTACTTCTTCATTGAATCTAATATTGAAAATGCTTCAATTCTGAAATGATGAGACTATGAAAGAACTATAACAAGTCTCTTTGAATTTACACCAAAGGCTTTGAGCAGTTGCACTGCTGCAGAGTTGAGATTGACCCAGCTGAGGGCAAAAATGAAGCGCTCGATAGAGACCCATATCAGCACCTGCTTTTAGGAACTCCAGGCGCTGAGCATCGCCAGGACCCGTCCCACTTAAAGCCCTGGGCTAGCTGCATGCCTTTTGTGCATAGAGCGTGGCTGTGGGGAGATTGTGTGCATTTTTTTTAAAGTATACATGTTAATTCCAGCACCGAGGATAGGCTAACAGGTGCTGCAATTAACATGAAGTCTTTAAAAAATGCACAAAATCTGCCCGCAGCCACGCTCTATTAAGAAAAGGCACGCAGCAAGTCCAGAAGCATGACTTGTGCTTTCACAAACACTAACATATATTAGAGATTGTGAAAGCACACAACGTGATTTTAGGCTTGCGGCATGCCTTTTGTTAATAGGGGGCTGCAGATTGCGTGTCTTTTTAAACTTTCAAAAAGGCACACAATCTGTCTGCAGCCACGCTCTATTAACAAAAGGCATGCAGCAAGCCTACAAGCAAGGTGTGTGCTTTCACAATCACTAATACTTGTTAGTGATTGTAAAAGCACACGTCGTTCTTTTAGTCTTGCTGCGTGCCCTTTCCTAATAGAGCAAGGCTGGGGGCAGATTGTCTGGTTTTCTTGAAGTATTGATGTTGATTGCAGCACCAGTCATGCCTATAAAGGGCACTGCGATTAATATGAACTCTTGTCTCTCTGGGGATATGCTGTGTGTGTGCGTGCTCCATAGAAAATACTGCGCACTCGAAGTAAATTAGTTGCATGCGCCTCGTGCGCGCGCACCTTACAGGGAACAGTGGTTGGGAGTGTTGTGTTCTGGGGTGTCAATTCACTTGTTCCTCTGGTTATGAGTAGGAAGGCAAGTGAGACACTATAGCTAGTTGGGCCCGGGCTCATGGTACTGAGGTGGTATGGTGACTCAGTCTCTATCTACTGATGTTCTATGGTCCCAAGCATAGTTCAGTACCTTAGCAGATTCCCTGCAACAACATCTCCATTATTGACTGTGATTTATACTGGTGATTCCTTACTTACATATCTGTGTTGATTGTCCCACATATATTGTTGAACAAGGGCATTTGATCAGATGGATTATTCCATCATTATTAAATGTTGCACATATATTTACTTTTAAAATATCACCTGCAATTGCATGGTGAAAGTTTGGTCAATTTATTATTCGATTACAATGTATCCAATTCAAACATGTTTATGTCATAGCTAGATCTTTTCATTTGTATTTTTGAATATCTGCTCTGATTCTTCAAATATGTCATTTGTATATATACAAAAAGCATTTTTGTGAACTAAAGATACTTATACTTATTGTAGGATCTCTCGCATGTAGATGTTTATGATTTGCCAAGCATGTGCTTGCTTTGCTGCATTTGTTTTATCTTCTAGCATGCAAGGCACACTTGTTGCTTTTGTTTAGTATTTTGTTTTAACTCCCATGTTGAGTCCCTGGTAGACCATAGGTCAGTGGCATGCAGCTACTGAAGAGTGTCACAGAGTAGGCTTCTGAAGAATGATTTTGAGTTTGGCTTAATTATTTCCAACCAGACACCTGCCCTAATGTGTTATCCTCATTCAGTCCAAATCATTGGCACATTTGAAAGAAAGAGCATTTAATGTAAAATGATTGTTTTATTAGGTTAGGTCAAAGTGCAATTGTGCCTGTGATGTATAATTTGGAAGCGGCTAGACAGTTCTGTAGTCTGTATCAGGTAGCAGTTTTAGCAGCCATGACACCCTTTTCTCTGCCAGTATTTCGTAGCCATATGAGATGGACAGAAGCAGCTTTGCCACCATGGCCTGCTGAACATGTCCTAAAATTGGGCCTTGAAGAGATCTTGAAAGTGTATGAAAACCTAAAGTTAGTGTTGCAGCTTTGGCTTTCACGTCGTCCTTGTGTGCGGGAAAAGTGCCTCTTGGATCAAATGTCATGCCAAGGTATTTTTTTTTTTTTTAGTTCAATGAAGGTTTATTGATCATAATAAGAAGCATAAATACAAATACAATGAAACAAGAAAAATTGTGGGGGAAGAAAGGGGGGGAAAGGAAGGGAGAGTATAAAAAGGAAAAGCAATGTACATTATGAGGATGTAGAAATAACAATAAACTTTTCATGAGCAATAAGGGTAAAAAGAACAGATACACCAATAATACAATAAAAGTAAATGCAAATGAGGATATTTAAATAATTATGTTAACAAAGAAAGCGGGATGAAAAAAGGGTATCAAGGAGGTTTAGGAACCACTTGTTGAGCAGGACATAAACAAAAGGAGCGAGTTGTACAATTATCTAAATACATAGTGACAGGAAGCCATAAGTCTGTACGTTGAGCTGCCATCTGGGCAGGAAAAACAAAAGCAGTATCAAGCCTATGATTGTGACAGACATTATACCACCAAGATCGAAAAGTAATGGTAGAGGAGGACTTCCAATTAATAGTAATTTGCTGAAATGCTACAGCCAGTAGTAAATCAACAATACGAACATAAAGATCAGTCATATCCCAACAAGGAGAGAGACTTCCCAAAAAGATGTGGGTGGGAGAAAAGGGGATACATGTGTGAAAGATAACATTAATTTGTGCCCAAACCTGTAACTAAAAGGCATGTACATTCTTGCATAGAAACAACATGTGAAATAAAGTAGCATTAGGTGAGGAGCAAGACCAACATCCATCTGGGGTGGTAGGGAACCGCTTGTGGAGGGTAGAAGGAGTCTGAAGCAGTCGGTTATATATGAAAAACATAGATTGCGTCAAGGATGCCGCCCTAGAGGTTTTGCAAACTTTTGTCCAAAGCTTGTCCCACAGAGATATAGGCCATGATGTGGAGAAATCATTTTCCCATTGCTCCTCCACCTTAGATTTGGGTCTAGGGAGTGCATGTGAATGAAGGTGCTTGTAAATAACAGAAGCTTTGGGAAGAGCTTGTAGGATAGAGTGAAGTGGGAGAGCGAGGTTAGGTGAAACAAGAGGAGAAGTTGTTTGCAAGAGTCTCGTATGAACCTCCATGACCGCTTCCCTGAGGAGAAGATATTTAGGAGCAAAGGAGGAGGGTAAATCAAAGGTGGAACAGAGGGTGCGGAAAGACATGAAAGTGGATTGTGAGAAAAGCTGCGAAATCCAAAGCAACCCCATGGATCTCCAAGATTTCCAGTAAAAGGGTTTACCTCGGATTAAGGGGTATTTATTGTGCCAAATAGTGGATGAAAGGAAATCGACAATATTCGCAGGCGGGGGGGATTAGAGGACAAAAGAAGTTTGAGAGTGAATTTATGAATGAGAGTAGGAATCAAAGAGGGTTTGCGTGAAAAGGAAATATATTCAGCAAAGGAGAAAGGGGAGAGGAAGAGGCGTTCAATCTTGGTCCACAGAGGGCAAGGGGAATCAGGATATTGTAACCAAAAGGATGCTTGACGTAACAGAAAAGCCTTATGATAGGCCGGGAAGTCCGGAAAATTAACTCCTCCTTCAGAGGCAGGGCGAATGAGCATAGCACGGGACATTCTGGGCTTTTTGTTGTGCCATAAAAAGGAGGACAAGACTGAGTTAATTTTCTTGAAAAATTTGGCTGGGATAGAAACGGGGATATTGGAGAGTGTATATAAAACAATGGGTGAAAGCATCATCTTAATGGTGTCTAAACGACCCCACCAAGAGAGGTAGAGAGGATGCCACCTGGCTGTAAGGTCGGATATTTTCTGAGTGCATTTAGTAAGGCAAAGGGAAACAGTGTCAGGGATGGAAGGAGTGATGTATAAACCTAAATACTTAATGTGGAAAGGGCTCCAGGTAAAATTGGAGGCGCTAAAGTCAGGTTTAAAAGTGAATTTTGTCAGGGGAAGGATCTCACATTTATCATTATTAAGCTTATAGCCAGAGATTAAGGAATACTGCTGTACTTCCCCCAAGAAAGCAGGGATGGAGACTGTGGGATTCGAAATAAAGAGCAAAATATCATCTGCATAAGCAGCTAGTTTAATGGAGGAATCTGCTGTCTGAAATCCATGAATGTCGGGGTTCTGGCGTAATCTGGACAAGAAAGGTTCTAAAGCAAGATTGAAAAGAAAGGGTGAGAGAGGGCATCCTTGGCAAACTCCTCTACCAAGGTCAAAGTAAGGAGAAATTTGACTATTAGCATAAACTGCAGCCCTTGGGTGAGTATAAAACAGTGAGATTAGGGAAATAAATTTAGGGCCAAACCCAAACCATCTGAGAGTATGGAAGAGGTAAGGCCATTCAACCCTGTCGAAAGCCTTTTCGGCATCTAAGGCAATAGCCGCGAGGGAATGCTGGAGGTGGGATGATTTTGACAGTATGTTAAATAAAAGCCTTGTGTTGTCAGTAATGTATCGGCCTTTAACAAAGCCGGATTGTTCTTCTCCTAAGAGGTCAGGAAGTAGATGATCCAGCCTCAACGCCAATGTTTTGGCATAGATTTTATAGTCAATATTAACAAGGGATATGGGTCTGTAATTCTTACAATATTGCACGTCTTTTTCGGGTTTGGGTATTTTACAGATGTGTGCCTCTGAAAAGGACCCCGAGGAGGCACCTAAATCAGCAAAGGAATGGAGAAGAGAATGCAGCTTCGGAAGCAATAATTTGGAGAAATGAAGGTAAAACTCAACGTTAAAACCGTGTGGACCAGGGGCTTTGTTGAGTTTAAGATGATGAAGCGCGGTGAGCAGCTCTTTCTGTGAGATGTCAGTCTCCAAAGAGGAGAGATCAAGAGGGAAATGAGCAGGTGGTTGAATAGTAGAGAAGAATTGTGAAAGAGAATGGGGAGAAGGTTGGGTGCCAGATGTGTATAGGGACTCGTAGAAGCGGGAGAATGTAGCAAGAATGTCGGCATCTTTGTGTTGTAAGTGTGCATCAGTATCATATACGGATTCAATAGTGATCTTGTTGTGTTTGGCCTTCAGGTAATTGGCAAGGATTTTCCCGGCTTTGTTCTTACCACCATAAAACTTAGCACTTGACTTGAGTAAATATAAGGAGGCATCTTCAGTAGACTTTTCATTAAATTTATGCTTGGCAGCGACCAAAGTTGTCAGACTATCATTAGAATGTGAAGTGTAATAGGCGTGTTCCAATCGCTTAATGTCAAGAAGAAGGGTTTTAGTGAATTGGCGAGCAGTCTTACGTTTCTTTGCGACAAATTAATAATGAAGTCGCGCGCAGCTGCTTTGAAAGCGTCCCAAACAGTATGTTTTGAAATGGGCGGAATATCGTTAAACTGAAAAAATTCATCGAAAAAGGCGGTGAATGATGTGGAGAATTTGGGATCTAAGAGGAGAGTATTGTTAAAACACCATCTTCTGGGCCCATCAACTTTAGGAAGCACATCAAGGCTGACTATGACAGGGGCATGATCAATGAGCAAAATCGGACCAATTTCCGCTGAATTAAGTGTTTGGGCAAGATCATGGGAAACAAAAATGTAGTCAATCCGTGATTGTGAGCGATGGTATGGGGAGTAAAAGGTATAATCCTGCAAAGTCGGGTTGCAGAGTCGCCAAGAGTCAACAAGCTTATGTTGGGAGATAGCTTGAGTAAAAAGTTGTGCGATTTAGTAGGGACATAGGTGGCATCAGATTTCCTATCTATAAATGGATCAAAAGGTTGATTGCAATCTCCCGCAAGGATGAAATTGTAATCCATGAAATGGGTGATTTGTGGAGAAAACTCAGCCCAAAATAGGGGTTCACCATTAGTGGGGCCATAAACATTAAGGAGAGAGATTGGAACACCTCTAAGTGATAGTCTGACATGTATCCATCGGCCATTAGTATCAGAGTCTTGGGAAATAACAGTGAAAGGGAGTGACCTGCGACATAGAATTGCAACACCATTGCGTTTACCATCACCTTGAGAATAAAAAACTTCACCTACCCAACCCATTTTAGGCTTAGCAGACTCCGTGTCAGAGAGGTGAGTCTCCTGAAGAAATGCAATGTCAACATTCATTTTGGCTAGGTGAGATAAAATGCGTTGACGCTTAATTGGGGAGTTGACACCCTTAACATTCCAAGAAGTTAGATTCAAGGACATAGCATATGCATTAAGGTAATGAAACCGTAATAGATGCAAAGATAGTGTAGAAAAAATCTGCAATAGAGTATAACGTCTACAAAAGTAAGAGAAAAACCCATGAAGAAGAAAGAGTAAAAAGGAAATAAAGAAAAGATATTAACGGAGAAAGGAAAAAGAGAGAAAAAATTGGTGAGATCAAAAGAATGTACAACAAGAGAGAACAAAGTAAAAACAGGAAGGAAGTTCAGGCATATTAGAGAAAGAGGAAAGATAAAGCAGAAATATCTACATCCTGAAAATAAAGAGGTTATGACTTCTACACAAACATGAAAGTGAAAAGTAAGTAAAACTATCAAGCAATAGGGAAAAGTGATAATGAAAAGAGAAGAAGAAGATAAATGTCCTAAGGAAAATATGTAGAAGAGACAAAAATAAAACCAAAGGAGGGGGGAAGAACAATTAAGAGATTCAGGGTGTTGAAGTAAGAGAAGGTATGAGAAAAGAAGAGCAGGTGGGCAGGAAACCAAAAATAGAACAAGAAGCAAATGGTAAAAAACACTAGGAAGAAGGGAAAGATAGGAAACTTACATGACATCTGGAACAAGACAAGGCAAAGGGTGGGAGGGTGGAGGCCATGTGAAGAATGGCGACGCAGCCACAGCTCTAACGGGAAGACGAAGGAAGGGAGAGACCCAACGGATCTCACGAACACAGGGAAGGAACCAGAAGAGCCGGAAAAACAAAAACATCTGTGTAAGAAAGAGAACAAGAGATTTAACATATCAACAAGTAATATTCATACAATATATACTGTGAAACATAAGTAACCATCATAAATATTAACTACATAACAGAGAGGCAACACCATTGCAGTGACAGAAGATTACTTAGAGGTTGAGGCCGAAGCAGTATCCATCGTCTCAGCAGAATACGAATAAAGAAAACTTTTCAGCTTCAAAGGGTCATCATAAGTGGTAGTCTTGTTATTAATGGTGACCTTAAAAAGGCAAGGATGAAACAATCCATACTGTGCTCCCAAAGAATGTAGCTGGGGTCATAGAGACAAGAACTCCTTACGTCGGTCAGCTGTTGATTTGGCATAATCCTGCGAAAAGAATAAGGGATGACCAGACCATATGATGCGATTCATAGCTCTCGCTGCAGATAAAACTGTGAGTAGGTCAGTGTACTCGAGGAAGTACATAATCACACCTCGTGGTTTCCTCATTGAAGCAACAGAAGAAGATGCGCCTCTAATTGAACCTAAACGGTGCGCTCTTTGTATATTAAGATTGGTACCCTCTGGCAAATGGAGGAGCTTTGGTAGAAAGGATTTGAAGTAAGTAATGGGATCAGATCCTTCCTGTCCTTCCTCAAGGCCATAAAGACGTAGGTTGTTCCGCCTACTTCTATTTTCCAAATTTTCGATCTGCTTGTGTAAAATCAAAACTTGTGCACATATTGGATCTACCTTGGAAACAGAGGATTCGATTGATGCAACGTTTTGTTCAAGTGTAGTGATCCGTTCATCTACAGAGAGCCATTTGTCGGAAAGTTGCTGTATTGTAGTTTTGGTCTCTTCAATAAAGGGACGTAGGGCCCTTATTTCATCCAACAGTAAGTCAATAGTAGTAGTAGAAGCTGTCTGAGAAGGAGGTGAAGGAGGATTTTGTTTTAGTCTTTTGATTGTACCTTTTTTGGTGACAGGCAATAATGAAGTGGAAGGTGACGAAGTCTTTGTAGAAACGGCGTCAGGTAATTCCTCCATCACTAAACACTGATAACGGGATCCCGTAGGACCCAAGACCTTCTTAACAGTGGTGGAGGGTTTGCGCAGGTCTTTATGTAATCTTCCCATACAGAAAAGACACAGGTTAAACGTATGAAGAGTATGAAAACAAATTGGCGATGACTAGCTAAAGTAAGCAAGAGCAGAGCAATACAGGTAGGTCAGGGAAACAGTTTAAACATATTTGCGTAATGCCTCATCAAGCCTAAAAATACATAATATCAGCATGCGCCCTATGTACAGGCATATAAAAGTAAAGGCAAATTAATTTTCACATATAGACTACTCATGAGAAAGAAATGCAGTACAGAGAATGAGGTGAATATATTATTAAACTGCAGAATTCGATGAGGGAAAAGTATTCATGTCACTGAGCATTGAACAAAATTGTGAGACCACCTGTGAGCAGTAGGTGGCGCATGAATTCCATTATGATATAATGTCAATGAAGGAACTAGTCAGAGCATTGTGAAAAAGATACAAGGGAGCTAAATGACGTTGCTCCTGAAGAGAGGCCAGAATATAAAGCGCTATTATCCAGGAAGCCCTGAACCACGATGAAGCAGGAACTGAGACTACAATAGCGCTGAGGAGAAAGTAGTCATTATGCTTTGAGAAGAAAGCATCCAAAGCGCTAAACGTGATAATGCTGGTAATTGGAGGCAAAGATAGTATATGTGGTGAGGCACATGGTTGAAGGTAAAGCGAGAGAAAACACAGTCACGCCACAGTTCAAAACCGCTAGGAGCAAGGCTCCGTCGGCGGTAATACAAAATGGCGGGCGCAATCTCTCTGAGGAGCGCTGCACTCACATTTGTCCAGAGAGCCTCTCAGACGATAAGAGCAAGGCAAACGAGGGTTCCTTCTATCGCCCCTCACATTCCGACGTCTTCCCTTCAGGTTCTAGGCAGATAATGCGCGCAGGAATCACGCCGGGTCTCCCGTCATCCGCGCCTCCCGGAGAGAGCTACGGTGAAGCAGCCATCATCGTCGGGCGCTAGCCACGCCCCCAAGGTATTTGTATTTTGATTTGATGGATAATTGAAGTTCGTCTAAAAGCCATGTCTCCAGTATATGTATTTTTTACTGAATTTCACCACCTTTTATTTTTATAGTTAATTTCCAGTTAATGCTATGGGCGGGTGGAATTTTTAATTCTGCTTCAGAATTGGAGAAATTTGGTAATTCAAAGTTAGACTTGAAACGTAGAATTACTAATAAAATCCACAGCTCTGCTCCGCTGACAGAACCAATCACCAAAAACAGACCTAAAGGGTAGCAGGGTATGCCCCATCCTCATGACTTGGTTCAGGGGTTCTCCAGAAAAGTCATTGTTCATCTTTGGCAACTGCAAGCTGTCTGAATCTGAGCAACCACCTATCCAGAAGTGGGTAGCGAAGAGATAATACTCCTCTGGTGCCAGTGGGCATCTGTCCACCAACAGCCCACTGTATTCAATCTATCTATTCTGCTTCACTGTTTATCGCTAAAGTAAGTGGTCTCTCTTCATGCTTCTCCATGTTTCGCTCAGCCATAATAGATGTCCCCTCTTCTAAAACAAACTTTTACAGGTACACTCTACTGTCAAAATGAACACTAATGAGTAACAAAGCAGAAAAAAATACATGACCAGCGTGCTTTGACAAGTGTTGCAGTGTTACCCTGTCGATGTCGGTGGTAGGGGGTGTTGTTTTAGTAAAAGGTAGTCATGTCTTGTAATACAGATAGTCAAACAACAAGAGGGGCCCTGGAGACTGAGGGCCTCATTTATGAAAAGTGACGCATCGCAACATGAAAACAGCGATGCATCACTTTTCATTTCACCCTCCTTGCGACATGCTGGATGCATCATATTTACATTATGAAGCATCATGTCGCAAGGAGTTACAGATACGTCAGTATTTCCGACTTATTTGCAGGTGCAAAAATGACGCATTGCTGGAGTGTGTCACGAAAGTGACGCAACTCCATCAAGTGGTTATTTCAAATGGGCAAGTACCATTTCAAATATGCCTGCGTCAGTCCTATGCCTGCTGTGAGGCAGGCGTAAGATATTGATGCATTTGTGTCCTAGATTTGACGCAGTGAAATCTCATAGATAGAATTGTCTATTTTCTTTATAGGATCCCGCTCTGAGTACTGCTTGATTTCAATTTCCCCTGCCACACTGTACTGTGGTTTAATGCTATAGTTGGCCCTGAGGAAGGTGCGACCATTATAGGGGTCTTAACCAAAATGTGCATTGGTGCATACATAGGATTGAAAACCTAAGTCCATTGATACTTTGATGCCTTAGCACTCCAGACATAGGTAAGATACTCCTCCCTTTAACTCAAATAGGCAGAGGTTTTGTTTTGTTTACTTTGGGTGTAGTTCGTGAAGTAGCGCTACGCGAAGCTTTGCAAAGTGCACTTCGCACTACGTGAGCTACGCGTAGCACTACGCAAATTCGTAGTACGCTGTTCGCGATGATTGCTCAGTGCCGGATGCTTGTTCGGCACTGAAGCAGAACGGGCAGGGGCAGGGGATCAATCCACACAGGGGCAGAACACAGCTAGGCAGCAGCGGTGGCAGCAGGACAAGGCCAGGTCTGACCAGGTCAGGTCAGATTAGGTGATGTTCCCTGGCCAGTGCAGATTCCTGTTTGTTTCCATGGAACTGGTGACTGATTGTCCACCCATTCTTGCATGTCTTGCAGCACTATGGTTGCGAAGTACTTGGTGTTACTAGCAAGTATTTTCCAATTGATCTCTCTGCTTCTTCCTATTTGTCTGCCACTGTGCCAGTGAATAATACCACACACTTCAATCATGTGTTTCCAATTTTTGATTTTGATGTTTAAGCCTCTTTGTTGTTACTAAGGAGATCCTTTCCCTGGCTTTTTGCAAATCTTCCTTAGGAGAATATCTTTCTCTAAATACTTGACATGTTTCATCCTCTCTCTGTTTGTACTTCATGTCATTATCCACCTGTTAGCGTACAGTTAGTGATAGTGTGACAAATCGGGAATTCTCGCTTTTGGATAGCAACAGTATGTGTTTTTTACATACACATCAGTTCTAATCAATCCATCTTCAGGTCAAAATTATAACTAGAATGTTGACCTTATAGAAATTAAAGTTCTTTGAATATTCTGCAAATTGATGCAGTGTTTCACTTGGTTCTCTCCATATTGCAAAACTTTCACAAATACATCATCGGCAATGGCACATATAGTTATTCTAATCTGGATTCATCAGACTATGATGTCCGTCCTCCATCATGGAGCAAGTGGATATATACAGAGATAAGAAAAAAGAAAAATTAGGAGGGAAGTCGTACTTGGAAAGGGTAGATCAAAGAGGAATGTTCGAGCAGAACGCATGATTAGGCAAATGAGGGAATAGAGGGGATACTAGTTAGGGGACCATGAATAATTAGTGTGAGGTTAGATCCTAGTGTTGGGCCAGATCCACCATATGTCTTTTTATTCCCTATCAGAAGAGGACACAGGAGTAGACTGATGTGAGATGATAGAGGGATACTTTGCTATATGCTCTTTGAATTGCATTAGCATGGTGTCGCAGCTATTGCTATGATACGTTTTCTTATTCTTAGGGCTTCCTCCCTATGCAAGCCAGAACTTTCTAATTCACCCCAACGGCGCAAAGCTCAACACCACTGAAGAAAGTACAGGGTCTGTTGTGCACCCCAACGCATAGTTAGTATGCACTTATCTAAAAGAAGGGCTAAATTAACAAAGCATATCTGCACCTTAAAACTTGTTGTCCTTGGAAAAAATACCCAGTTCTGTAGCTTTCCTTTAGTTTAGTGCTGTTAGCTCTGCCACTGGAGCTAATAGGGCATGTACCAAATGCCAGAAACTGACAATATCTGAACACGCCCAAAGCATGTGCCTCAGGTCAGCCGGCAGCGCTTGGCATCTAGGTCAGGCACGTTCAGCCAATGAGAACATACGGTTTATTCAAGAAGGTGTGAAGTAAGCCCTATGAAGAATCATAAGCTGAATGTTCTTAAATCGTGCATTTCTAGAGATAGCAGGAGGAGATTAAAGTAGTAGCGTCCATTCAGTGTCATGTAGGGCTGTGCTAAATCCCCTGCCAATTCCTGACGGAGTTGCCTCATAGATTTCCCAGTGTGATCCCCAATGGCTTTGAAAAACCATGTGATCATGTGTTGACCTGTTTGCAAGGTGTGTAGCGTGTGCATCACTGCATGTGTTGGTGGTTCTGTGTATGTCACTCCGCACAGCATCCTGAGGGCTCTTAACACCTGCTTGTGTAGTAGACATTGAGTTGGAGGAATGCTATTTTCCTGACATATCAGATCAAATGCAGGCAAGTGGTCTTTCTGAAACAAACCCACCACTACACCAATGGTATGCTCATACCAGGTTGCTAATTGACGAGCAATAAATTGCTCGTGAGGTCCTGGTAGGCCTTAAAATTATGTGACTGGAGAGTAAGGGATTGTGAACTTTTGTAAGCTGAACAACTCGTGGCAAGCACTTCTGAGCTATTCACACATGTAGGGTCCATGAACAAATGAGCTTAAAAGTATGATGAAGAATTTGTTGTATCACGTGGTGGCAGTGGGCCTTCCCCCTTACTAGTTTCAAAAAGATTATTACCATATAGCCATCTGGCCACCCATTGCAGCTGTGCTGCAAGATAGTAAGCTTTGAAGGATGACGTTCCCATCCCTCCACCACACTGGTAATTGAAGCCTATTTAGGGCCACCCTATGTTGCCCATTGTCCCCAAGTAAATCACTCAACTCCAGATCTAACGTCAAGAAAGAATTGTCGCTTAGGAAATACTGGAATGTTAACAAAGTAATATAGTAAATGGGGAAGGACTATCATTTTTGAAAGTTGTACAAAAGACAGAGCCACCCAATTATCCCTCGAGGACTGGGTATAATAATGACCAATCTACACAAATGTCCCCTAAGGAATTATTTCTCAATTCTTTACTATTTATAAACAGTCACATAAAGTGAACGTATATTGAACAACACATGGGATATATCTCAATTCTTATTTATTCAGATCAAGATTTAGTATGGCAACAACAATACTACTAACATTTCAAATCCTATTGTGAGTAGTATATAACATCTTTTGCTTTCTTTGCATGGACAGACAATATACCATACATCACAAAATTTTAATTAGGCATATGACTGTTTTCAAAATGACACAGAGGTTCACTTGTAAGCAAATCGATGTTAAGAGCGTCGTCAGACGAGGATTATCGGTCGGTCTTTGACGGCAGCGTTGCTCCCTTACTCTAGTGTACAGTAAAGACACAGAGCCTCGGATAAGTGAAATATCCGTTTTGAGCACGTTCAACTACTGTGGACACCAGCTCCGAATTCTTTGGACATTGAGGTCCATTTGACTAACATATTCTTCCGGCTGGAAGTATTAGGAATGTGCAACAGTTTTTCGTCCTGAGGATGGTCCTGGGGAATGTTTTCACCATTAGCGGACCGAAACGTCGACGCTCTTAACATCGATTTGCTTACAAGTGAACCTCTGTGTCATTTTGAAAACAGTCATATGCCTAATTAAAATTTTGTGATGTATGGTATATTGTCTGTCCATGCAAAGAAAGCAAAAGATGTTATATACTACTCACAATAGGATTTGAAATGTTAGTAGTATTGTTGTTGCCATACTAAATCTTGATCTGAATAAATAAGAATTGAGATATATCCCATGTGTTGTTCAATTTACGTTCACTTTATGTGACTGTTTATAAATAGTAAAGAATTGAGAAACAATTCCTTAGGGGACATTTGTGTAGATTGGTCATCATTTTTGAAAGAGCAACTCTACCAGCCAGGGCCAATGGCAATTGTTGCCAAAACCAAATTTGAGATTTAAGGGCGGTAAACACCCGCTGTAAGTTACCAACAAATATGTCTTGTTGAGAGTGAGAAAGGTGAACCCCAAGATACTGGACTGTGCCAGTCTCCCATGTCAATGTCTCTCCACCTAGCTGCATTACCCGCGTCGGAGCTTCACGGCTAATGGGGAAAGCACAAGATTTCCTCCATCCACCCGTAGTCCCTCCCCCGTTCAAAATCATGGAAGACCACTGAAATTGAGCTCAGGTCAGAAGATATAGCAGTACATCGTCTGCGTACTGAGACACCTCATGCATTTCTCCATCCCGAGAGATGCCCATTGTCGCCCCCCATACGAAGTCGCTGTGCTAGGGACTTCATGGTAAGTGTAGCTAAGATTAGTGACAGAGGGCACCCCAGTTGCGTTCCACGACCTATAGTAAAAGGCTTCAAAACCAATCTTCATATGCGTTGGAAATGCATATTGATGTTTTATTTTCACGGACAGAATTACAGCCCATCATTGCACCAATAATTTGTAGATAGACTTTTCCATTAAAGTTGAAATCATTGCTGCATAGTATAACCTTCATTATTAAATGAGCACATTTCTTACGGCTTCAATTTCTTGAGGCTCATTCAGCATAATTTCTACTTGTTTGAAAAAAAGTTCTCAAGTAATATCCTACCTCTTTTGATAGATTTTCCAACACTGGATCTTTCTGTGATATTATTATTCGTAGGGGCTATACTATAGATATGAACAGTGAACAAATGGGAAATAATGATAAAAATTATAAAGAAAATTGACAAAAGATTAATTAGAAAAATGTTGATTTATAAATTGATAAAAAGAATATAACAACTTCAACTTACAAAATAAAAAGCGTTGTCTCCGAATTATTCAATGTGCACCAACTTCAGAGAAAACAATACTTTGTCATATAAAATAATTATTAGCCTAAGGAACAGTAGTCCACTTGTGATAGCAAAATGAAATATAAGAGTGTTGGCACCACGTATATGAAATCAAGCAGCCAAAAATATTTTTTTGTAAAGCTCCTTTTACACTAAATGTATCAAGAATCTGATTATACCCTTAAATCACATTTGAAAATCCAGACAAATAAATTTGAAAGAATGTTGTAACATTTTCCCAAATATGCACATCTAAGCCTGTTTTATTGAAACTATAGCTGAATGTAGCTTTCAGGCATCTGGTCAATGTGAGGGCACATTTTTAGATACATAGTGGGCACATTTTTGTACAATCAGCACCCAGACTTGGAGGCTTACAAGGCACACTTTGGAGTGACCTGATAATATCTAAAAATAGAATTCCCTCATGGCAAAAGCACTTTTCCTTGCCATGTGAAATTGCAGTGCCTTTAACCTGCAGCTGGGAGAGAGCAAAGCGGTGCTCCTGACAACCATATATTTGAATTGTTTTAACGTATGTGGGTGGTATAAATAAACACTGCAGCCTACATATGACTTTTACATTCTAAAGCATTTGGTGCATGTTTTATGCCTTCTAACATCGCCTTTCAGGAAATTTAACGAAAACAGTTTTGACAATACCACATTAGGGCCATGCCACTTACACTCTAGGATGATCAATATCAAAGTCACAGGACAAAGAGTCGCAATATCAATATAAACATTATCTAAAAAAGGACAAAAGGTCTTAAGTGAACATGCAGAAAAACCTAAATTGCTGCAGCTATGTATTTTGGAACGAGGTCCCTTGAAAAAGTGCCAGAAAATATTACAGGTATTCTGGGGGGAAAAATAACACTTTTAGAACTGCTCTCAGATCGAGATGACTATTCTGCTCTAAAGAGCTTAATAGTTGAGCGAAATAAGCATTTAAGTAGGAAGGAAAATGAAAACGGCAATGGAACAAGAGAAAGCAATGAAGGGTGGAGAGCCCAGCACAAAGGGAAATTCTGATGTTTCAGATGAGTTGATTTTTTTTATTGCAATAGCCTTAATTGAATGGGACCACAGACAGAGAATGGGATACTAACCAAACCCAATGACTAACGAACACATATGAAATATGAAAATGCTGATGTTTGAAATGCAACCACACAGTATTTGTTTTACCCATGGTAATTCTACACCAGTAGGTTTTCAATGCAATTCTATTTATCAGCCGCGATCCATGCAGGTAACATCGGTGGGGCGTTGGGGCCGAATAAGGGGGGATTTCGAGGGACGATGCAGAGGGAAAATTAATTATTTATTTAATTTTCCCTCGGCATCGTCCCTCAAAATCCCCCCACGCCCCCCGCCCCGCCCCGCTGTTACCTGCACAGACCACGGCTGCTATTTATGAAGAGAATTCTGCCTAGCTAAGCAGCATTTTAGGTGAGGCGTGACTGCTGAGCTATGTGCAGCAGTACGAGCTGAAACATCACGATCTGGGTATTTTTCCATTACCAGTGTGTGTATTTGACTTCAATACAGCATGCCCAATGCGTGTCATTAGCCACAAACTGCACAAATAGAGCTTTGACCTTCAATATCTGAATGGACATCCTGTCAAATATATTCCAAGGTTGCCCTCTAGCACGCTCCTGCACTACACACCAAGGCTCCAGTTACGGTGGCAAAAAACATTTTCCCACGTGAAATTAGAATTAGGACGTGCTGTTGTAAACGCTCCCATTTATTAAAGCGGGCTTAAAATTAGATGGAGCAAAATCGCACTGCAGTATATTTTAATTGTTGCACAAAACGAGGCAATCCACTATAATGAATTATCCTGACTAACTAGCCAAGAAGCAGGGCGCGCTTTACTTTCCCAAGACCCTTATCGAGGCCTCTATCAGCTCCCTGCACATGGAGACCATTACTGCAGCTGTCACGGAATTAAATGAAATCTATCCAACAACATCTGGCTCTCGGGGAGGCAATGCGAATAAATTCATCAGTTTTCCCGAGTCCCGCTTGCAGGGCTCTAATTATGATGTAATGGAGGACATCAGCATGGGGCAGACTTGGTGATTAACCCGGAGCAGCTGAGAAATAGATTTACTGAGATGCGCAAAGACTGGGGCCAGCCGAATCAATTATCTTTATGCAAAGCACCCCTATACAAAGGCGACCTTGTGATTGTTAACAGTAAGTTACACTTGAACCCATTTAAAAGGTCAGACATTTCAAAATACACTACAGCAGCTAAATGCACATTTTAGTGCCTCATTTGTTGGAAATTAGGATAATACTACTGTCCATTTACCTTCTCAGCGCCTGTGATTATTTTAGGGCATGCCCCGTTCAGGAGTGCGTGAATATTTAACCTTATACACACAGTGAGCGCATTGAAGAATTTTTTTTATGGAAAAAACACAACAGACACTCACGCACGATATGGTTGTCAACTGTTATGCTCTCTCTGTTATTGTCTTAACTTGTTTTGTGCACTGCTCTGATAAATGTAAAGCGCTTAAAAACTTTCGGTGCTAATGCGTTACGAAAGAAAGAAAGAAAGAAAGAAAGAAAGAAAGAAACAAACAAACAAACAAACAAACAAACAAACAAACAAACAAACAAACGTATGCCAGTGCAGTAAACGGATGATTAAAAAGTTTTCAATGTCATCAACTATTTTACTGAATAAAAATGTACCATTAAACTAACTTTGTTCACAAATGCTGTTCTTTCTCTGATCCTATTGCGGAAAATTTAGGGATAAAATCGCTTAATATCTCTTATGTTTCTAAAGCTTGTGCTGAGTTTGCACGATAACCCTAAACTGGGGTCGGCAGGCGCAGGAGGCGCTTCTGTCTGAAGAGTGTGTGTATGAAATGGAAGTACAAACGCACCAATTTGGTGAAATGTGTGTTCACCTTGCACCAGTTTTAATACTTATGTCTATCCGTGTCTCTATTTGTTTGTACGTTTACTTTAGTGCAACAAGGCACTCGGCCACATGCATCATTGCACCCGTTTGCGATTCCTAAATTGCGAAAATTAAGGAATCGCAATTTAGAAATCGTAAACTGCAATGCATGAAAAATTCGCATTTTTTTGCGATTCGGTATTTTTCCTTAATTGCAATTCACAATTTGCCAATCGCAATTAAGGAAAACCCTTCCCATTGATTTTGGCCCATAGGAATGAATGGGAAGGCATTCACATTTTGCGAATTTCAAATTGCGATTCGCAAAATTTGAATGCAATTTCAAGGGTGCGGGGGGGTCCAAAGAAACCCTCCCTGCAGCCCTGAAATGTAACTTCAAATGCAATTTACACACACACATACCCCAGGGGCATGTGTGTGTGTAAATTAATACTTTCAAAAATGCAATTTGTGCATATATGAAGGTTTTCGGAAAATTAGCATGAAGGTCAACTTCATGCTATTTTACCACTTCCAAATTGCAAATTCGCAATTAAAAAATGATCATGCATTGCATTTAAGACATCTGACATTGCGATTTCTTAAATGCAATCGCAATTTTAGAAATTACAGCATGGTTGCGATTCCTAAAACTGCGAAATGCATAATGCATTCCAAATTAGTCAATTGTATTCGCAAACGGCCAAAAATTGCGATTCGCACCGTTTGCGAATGCAATTGACTTTGATGCATGTGGGCAACTGTGTTTTGCCAATTATCTTGATCTTTCTGAACCTCGTTACCAATGCGAATGATCAAGACAGAAATATGCACAAATGTTACTTTTCCGCATAGTTTCCAGTGAGGTTCAGCATCTTACACTACTACATTTACAGAAACACGATGAGAACATGTAGATGAAGAAAAATGACATCACTGCCATACCACGTCATGAGACAGGGAGCTCTGGGCTTGCATGGTGGGGTGAAAAAACTAAGATAACATGGAAATACGTTTTACCAGTCTTGTTCTATCAGGTCAACAGCGTAGACGGTTTTTGTGACACTCACGTGCACAGAATTAGTCGCGATATGTTGTTATTCGTCCCATTGGAGATTTTCTTCCTCTGAGAACCTCGGAGCAACTACGGAAATGAAACCCCGCTCTAAATGCTGGGACGTCTACTTCATTGGAGCGTAGAAGCATCGCCCCACTTAAATGCCCCCCAAACCACCCACCCCGAGTTTAAAAATAAAGTGGTAATTCATGACCATTTTATTTTTCATTGTCCCATTCTGAGCTGAGCGTCAGGACGGGGAGGGGCCTGCTGAGTGACAGTAGAGAGTAGTGGTGGGCAGAGGGCTGCCTCTGCACTGTTTAAAGAGCGCGTGTCTCTTTGGCTGACCATATTGCAATGGACAGCTATACATGCATTCTTTAAACCTCTCAACCGAGCTGTCTTGCAGCACACATAGAAAGAGGAAAATGCCTTTCAGGATTGTTTTCATGCAGGAAGGGTGTTCATGCACAAAAACAATTGTTCTTACAATGCAGGCACCCTTGCACTGGTTGTCGTTAAGCAGCGCATTGTGCGCCAGCAATAGGAAACAACAGGAATACCCCATATATTGATAAGTATAGCTCATTCATGCCCTTTTCCTGTCATGCAGCGCAGCAAGGTGACTTGCTGAGCTGCATGATAAATTCATAAATATGCCCCCAAATGTCTGTGATTCCGATAGTGTACCACCTAGCCTGTATTTTGGTTCCTCTCTGAGCTTTCTGTTATTCCATCAAGCCATATAACACAGCAACTGGCATACACCTAAAACCAGAGAGCACTATAAGATATGTTAGTCGTTGTTAGCTGTTTAACATAAATGAGTGATAACAATGATTTTGTACATAAATCATATTGGAAATGTTTCAAGTCTGAAATTGTGAAACTGTGAATCATTTCTGAGACCTGTAAAAGGTATAGTGGTCTTCACAGTGTGTCAATCACCCCTCCTATGCTCAATCAATTAGACATGTGCTCCCTTTTTCTCTCCACATCTCATCCATTTGCGTTTTGTACACCTCTTGTCTTTCCTCTTCAGCACCCTCTTTTCACTTTCTCCCGAACGCACTTCCTTGCATCTCCCTGTCTTCACCACCACCAGACACACAACACACCCACCCACCTGTAAGCACTGCATTTTCATTTACTTTCACGTTGTCAATATTTTGACAACTGTTTACTTCCATCTCACATTGGCTGAGAACCACAATTGCAATTGGATTATGTGTCAATTGCTCTGTGTGCTCTGCAAGGCGGACAGGGATTGGATAACCATGTATACTTAACAACTGACAAGCACTGTGAGAAACTCATAGTGTCTTCGGCCTCAAGTCCAGAGCCCTCCATCATGGCCCGTTATAAACTCCTGGTGGCGACTCAATTCAAAGTTGGCACTGTACAAGAATAATATGATACATGAACAAAATAGAAAAAGACAACATTCAGGAAATAGCGTACACTCTTAGGAATTGCAAGATTAAACAGGAACTAAAATGCTGACATGTAACACCTTAATATGTTTTACATTATTTGTTCAGAAATCGATTATTGCCTTTGCTACAAAAGTTAAGAACATGAATATAGTGCCTGATAGGGACCTGTTTCGACACCTGTTTTTACTTACTTCTCGGTATGAGACCTGGTGAGACACGGCCCACCTAATTCCCTTGATGAAGGCAACTTTCCTTCACACCAATGTACTCAAATCAGTTCAAATTTAAACGTTTGTCTAGCTTTTCAGCAACCTGCCACCATCTAATAGTAAAAAGCAGCAGACACAATCAATGGATGCCTTTCCTGATTTGCAAAACAGTCACCTAGTTATAGACCAGTCAATATTCCATAACAATGCCAATTAGCACTATAAATGCAAATAAAATACCATCATGTGAAAATATATTTTTGGAAAATATGAAAACAACAGCCATTGCTGCATTTAAAATCAGTGCTCTGCATATGTTCTGCATATAATACTTTTTTCTAATTTATAAACACTACAACACTTCAACCTTCACCCTACTCAAAAACCCTTAGTTGTCGCAACCATAGACTGTCCTGTACTGATGTTAAAAATTGAAATAAAGACTCAACACATATTTGTTGGAATGGGTAAATACGATCTCAATGAATGCCATAATATGTGCAGGCACGACAACGGCTATGCCAATAAATGCAATGTCAATGTATGCCATTACCTGTGCCTGCACAACTATGTCAATAACCGTAAAGGCAATGTCAATGTATACCCTTATCTATGCCCACCCAACACTGACAATACCAGCAGTAACAATGTCAATGTATGCCATAACCCATGCATGAATGACAATGTTGGTCCCAGAAGACACAATGTCTATGTACATTATGACCTAGGCCAGCATGGCTGTGCCAGTATCAGAAAAGACAATGCCAATGTACGCCATTACAACTGTATGCACAATGTTGAGAATGTGCCCAAAAATTATGTCAGGTACTGCCATTCTATTTTCTGGAGATCCTAGAAACCTGTCTCATTGCGGTTGGATTGACCCAAAGTAACCTTCCCATCAACCGTGAGTCAGATATATGTGGTCCCATGCCTATCGAGTAGCAGATCACAGGTGGGGGCCCTCTTAACCCAAAGACACTACATGCAGGTCCAAGGAAATTGGCCCCAATAAAATATATTTTGCTAAAGGCTCGCATTCCCTAAATTCCCTAACAAATACCACAAAGCTAGATAAATCATGCATAGGAACACTCAGCCAATCAGGACAAGACATCCACTCCACATGTAGTGATCGCACACTCCTCATGCCGAACATCTGGACACATACACAGTGGCCACACTAGCTCCTTATTGTACCTTATGAGATGTATACAATGTCATCCAAAACGTTATACGCCAAGTGACTTTCCTCAGACACATTCTGTCAAGTCTCTCCTGGCTGCTGCTTTTAATTAAACCAACCTGTTCCCTTTTTGCCAAATGCCAAATGCCTCTTGTCTTTTCGTTTATTTAAGGTAAATTCATATCCGGGCAACATATTTATTTATTTGTAGTTTTATATGTACAACATGAATGTAAATGTATGGTACTTCTGGGAGTGTTGGCCGATACAGTAGACAAAGGAAACAAAAATGCAGATTTGTTTTTAACAAGCAATCGGATTTTGTTTAACACAAATTAGTGTGACAACCTTTCATTCAATTAAGTAGCATAGGTTTAAAGTATATAGAAAAATTCATTTGTTAAACTAACATTAATGAGAATTTGGGATACTTCAAAGTAGTAGGAAAGAAATAGCCATTGCCTGTCAAAGCGAGATGTGGAATAATAAGGGTTTGTGTTGAGAGGAAACATGCTGTACAGTTTGTATAGCTCCTATTTAAGTAGTACCTCATGGTTTTCCCTATGTACACTTAATACAAAGTTTAGGTTCAGGACAAGCATTAAGAGAAGGATTATAGGACCCTTCTACAATGAGAAGGTCTCTCTGACCTCCTGGTGTAGGAACAGGAGAAAAGAACGACTATCCATGCGGGTAACAGAAAAAATTCTTGCCAGGGCTCTGCAGTGGCTGTGGCACATGGTGTGGATTATGCCAATTATGGGAAGAAGCTATATACACTAAGCAGCTGGTAATGTTTCCCCAAATATTATTTGCAGATGAAGAATTACAAATGATATAACACTGGTGTCAAAGGGCTAACAGCACTGCCCGTACTACTCAAGTAACCATAAGAAAAATTGTATGTTATCCAGTGTCTTGGAGTGCATTTACCATGATGCACTGGGGAGGACAAGGACAGACCTATAAAGAGTGTGTGACACCACTCCATAGTATATCTACCATGCTGCCCTTTCCTGTTTAGATGCTAGAGTAGTGTGGTGCAGGGAACAGATACTCGATTTAAGATCAAATAGCTGCCGGAACCCAACCTGTTGGGATCCAAAAACTATTACACAACTCCAACCCGGCCAGTGCCTACAATATACTACATGCCTTTTCGAGTTAGACATAAAAGAACCAAAAAACAGTGTGAAGTAACATCTACAGCCTTCTCCCCTAAAACGCTGTCTACCTGTTCTAAAACCTCTATTGATGCATGCCTAATTAACTGTAGGTCCCTCCCAAACATGCCGATGACGTCTGGCTGACACTTGAATCTTGGTGAGTGGGATCTCATATTTCTCACAGAAACTTGGTTGAAAGAAAGTTCCAACCCCAATATTAAACTGGCCATCCCCACTGGTTATACAATTACCATGGTTAATCGAGCTGGCAATAGATCAGGGGGTGGATTGACGGTAATTACACGAGACCACTGGGAAACCTCACACAAGAAAATTGAATTAACAGGTCGGATAGAAGCTATGTCCTTTAGCATAACAATCTACCCTACCCTGACTATTGCAGGAGTACTGGTCTACAGAGCTCCTGACTCAAAAGCTCCTGAGATATGGGAACTTTGCGATGTCATCACAAACCTATCGCTGAAATATGCAAATGTCATAGTCTTAGGTGATTTCAATGTTCATATGGACAGCGAACAATGTACTCTAGCCTCTCAATTAGCCGAGAATCTCAAAGGACAAAATCTCCCTCAAATGGTCACCATGCCTACGCATGTAGCGGGCCACAACTTAGACCTTATTCTTACCAACATTTTAACCCTCACCACCAAGGACCCCATTCCCCATATGTGGTCCGGCCACTGTATGATACCATTCAACTTGTCCGTGACTAAGTGTAAGAACCTGTTAAAACCTACCTATGTAAATAAAAGGAACTGAAGGAAAGTTACCCCCGATACTATAGGTCCGGTCCGTCAAAAAAAACTTTAGTATTGACCGGGAATCCCAACAATGATGCCACCTTATTTAATCACTGGGTCACTTCCTCCTTGGAAATTATAGCTCCTAAAAAAACAATGAAACAAACCAGAACTAAACCCACGGCCCCCTGGTTTACACTAGAACTCCGTACTGAGAAGAGTCTCTGTAAGAAACGTGAGCGGATCTGGCGGAAAACCTATAACATTGAATCAAAAATGCTTATAGAATAGCTTTAAAGCACTTCCACAGATCAAAGCGCAGGTCAATTAGGGATCACACCACAGCTCAAATTAAATCTGCCAACAACTCCACAAAATACATTTTTAAGATTGTTCAAGATTTTATGAAACCTGACTCTATGCAGAGTAAAATAGTACCCTCTACTACACTTTGAGAAGGTCTCTCGGTCTTCTTTCAAGACAAAATACAAACCATCTACTCCTCATTCCCCACAAGGGAAGTCACTGCCTCTCCTCCCCCTTCTTTTTCCCTCCTCACACCTGGTCCGAATTCAGTCCTTTAAGCCTGGAGTCTTCTTCTAGCCAGCTGGTAAAAACGAAATCTGGATCTCCACTAGATCCTCGTCCAGCTAGGTTTTTTAAAATTCTGGCCCCACTATTAAATCCCCACCTCAACCTTCATTGGAATTCTTCTCTAAATACCGGTATCTACCCTTCAGTCTGGAAAACTGCACTGGTTCAACCTATTCTTAAAAAAGAAGATGCTGATCCTGCTGAGTTGAAAAACCTCAGGCCTATCTCCCTCTTGCCAGCACTGGCCAAAATCCTCGAACAAGAAGTACAAGAACAGCTGTTCGCATACTTAGAAGCTAACAAACTCCTCCATGACTCCCAGTCTGGCTTTAGGTCAGGATACAGTGCCGAGACAGCACTGTTGGAAGTTGCTGAGAATGTCCGAGAGACCTTGGACTATGGCCACTGTGCTATGATCATGCTGTTAGATCTGTCGGCAGCGTTCGATACGGTGTCATATGAGATCCTGCTTGACAGATTGAGACAAATGGGAGTGACAGGAACTACTCTATCCTGGTTTGGCTCCTTTTTGGAAGACCGGTCCCAGAAAATACTGTTGCCAGGGCTCAGCCTTGAGCCCGACCCTTTTTAATGTCTACCTCTCCCCACTAGCCCCCCTTATTGAACAACATGGGGTAAGTGTCATCTCATTTGCTGATGATACACAGCTTGTGTTCTCGTTCAGAGATATATCCGAAGTAGCCTTCACCAACCTCAGACATTGTCTGGTTGATATTTCTACATGGATGACTAAGAACTGTCTGAGGTTGAACACAGATAAAACCAACGTTTTATTTTTTATTCAGCCGCCCCCCCACTCGGACTTATGGTGGCCTCCTGAGCCCAATCACCCACCTCACCCTGTGCCCTTGGCTAGGAATCTGGGGTTCAAGTTTGATTCTGCTCTCTCTTGTAAGGCTCAGATCAGCCAGGTCTCCTCTTCATGCTTCTGGAAAATGAAGTCCCTACTGAAATTTCTCCACCTCCTTTCCATGGACTGCAAAAAGACAGTAATCCATGCACTCATCACGTCCCAAGTGGACTATGCCAATAGTCTGTACCTGTGCTTACCTGATTATATGATCAGGAAGTTACAGACTATCTAAAATTCTGCTGCTAGGCTCATCAGAAACATCCCAATTCGACATCACATATTCCCCCATTTAAGGAGCCTACATTGGCTGCCAGTAAAAAGGGGGGTGGAATTCAAAGTGCTCACTCTTGCCTACAGGGCAATCAAAGAGACAGGCCCACATTACCTGAGAAAAAGACTCCAAAAATACCATCAAACAAGGACTCTGAGATCTAATCACCAAGTACTTCTGGTCACCCCTCGCTTAAAAAAAGCCAGATTAGGTGGTCGATCTTTTACGGTAAGAACGGCCCACCAATTAAACTCCCTACCTGAATTCATAAGGAAGGAATTCGGAATTTGCCTTCCGCAAACTCCTAAAAACCTATTTTTTAGCCTCCCCCAGCCCTGAAACATCTGGCAGTCTGCTTCTTCTTCCTGTACTACGCATGTAGCACTGGGACACCTCCGTTGGAGGTAGCTGTGCGCTCTATAAAACTCCAAATAAATACATCAAATGAAATCTCTGTAAAGCTCCTGTATGTTGGATGATCTGGTGATCAGTTTCCCAAGCCAGGAGTTCAATGTTCAATCACAGATGTATATCTTTGCTGCATTGATATTTTTCCTGAACAGAGCTGCGTGTTTATTATAGTGTGCTCTTTTATGTTATCAAGACCTGACAGGCCACTTATTTTATCAGACATTTCCCTGTGGGACGGAAAACTTAAGCGCAGGATTCTAGATTGTGGGGACTGCGCCTGGTGCCTGAGATGCCGGAATTGAATAAGGGGTAGGGATTGGGACGGGAAAGTAAGGGGCTCTTTATGATGGCAAAAGGACCAACACCTCCGGGCCGGTGGTGGCGGTCCTTCAGCCACCATACTGAAAATTCCCACTGCCAAATTAGGATGACAGTAGGAATCACAATAGTTCCGTGGAGGATGGAAAGTCCGTCCGCCATGGTACCACAAGGTGGTCCTTTTCCGGCCACCTTTCGGAACCCGGAACCAGGGCATCATTGTGGCGGTGCCTGCACGGTATCCCTTTCCGCCTGTCTTTTTGCGGCGGATACCCCGACTCAAGAAGACAGGCGGAAACTAGCTTTGGGGGCCCGTTGTGGGCCCTCTCTATGTGTGTGGGGGTGCACTGGGGGGTACTCATGGTACTCCCAATTCCCAGCAGTTCCATGCACCAAGTGGCAGGCACCAGGTGGTGTTAGCCAAGTGGTGCAGGGAAATGTGGTGGATGCACCTTTATCATTGCAGACAGTGCTGCATCCAGCAGCACCGCCCACAATAATAAAGGCCCTGGATGCGCCCGCCTAATAGCATTGGTGGGACCGCCGCATGTCTGGCAGGCGGTCCGAAACACCGCTTTGGTGGCAGGCGGACCTAGTCTGCCGGCCCCCATAGCGGACCAAGTACGCCCCTACGAGAGCAACGATCTGAGAGGGAGTACCACGTCTGCCCGCCAATATAATGAGCCGCTAAGAGAGCAAAGATCTGAGAGGGAGTACCAAGTCCTCCCGCCAATATAATAAGCCCCTAAGAGAGCAACGTTCTGAGAGGGAGTAGTGAGAGAGGAGAAAAGGAGCAAGAGAGTGTTGCAAGATGGAAAAAGAGAGCTAGCGTGAGGAGACAAAGGGAGTGGTGCTGGTTTGAGCGATTTTTCTGGGGCTGTTGTTGGTCCCCGAGTTCAGGCCTGTATGGTATATGTGAGGGAACACCCAAAATGTCAGTCACTTTTTTAAAACTGATTAGTTGCTGGCTAAAATTCGCACGTTCCTATCAGGGCTGTTAAAAAATGTCACTACAGTCTTTTGAGCATCGCACTCCATGATTTCCTTAAAAGATTAGTAGGGAACAGAGTCCGACTCACTTTCCAAAGAACTTTGTAAATGAACGATGCCCAATAATTGCACATTAAAAATAAGCAATTTTTTCTACTTCAATAAATAGATCTCCGCAGGATTTGTAAGAACATGAGAATTTGTACACGTACCTACACGATATTTGGCTCACAAGTCTCTGGATCACTGATGAAATCAGCTCCTCGTTTGCCTTATGGAGCTATTCTACAATATTCATCAACTAGACCGTGACCTCAAGTTATTTTTAATGTGTCTGTTTCATCAACTATATAAACTATGCTATTCCCGCGACCTTAATTAGATGGCAGCAACTGAACTCTTTAGTACACTTTTTGATATTATGTTTTTCATTATTCGGGATTTCACACTCTCACAAAGAGATTTATTGATTGATTTGTTGAAAAAAGAATACATTTTTAAGGAGTCACTAACTTAACCTTATGGTTTACACTGACTATTTCCTTAATTGGGCTTTTCACAAAAGTCCATAATTATTTTTGCATACTTTTCTTTCATTACGCAAGGTTCTAAGTAATAAAATATATTTCTGGCAAGCTGTTTGAAAGAGAAATGTTAATACACAATGAACGTTTTCAATGGATTATTAAATAAGCTCAGACAGTGATTTAAATTTAGCCTCATTTAACTAAAGGACATCTACGGAAAATCCTTATTCTCTCATTCACATAAACTTTCCATGCCAGCTTTACTTCATGCATGAAAGTATATAAAGTTAATATGGTTGAAATGGAGGAGTGCTGTGTACCGGTTCAGCTATACATTTCTTAATATAAAGACGCTTTTAACCATTAAAAGACTCGTCTACTAAGAGCAGATTGGTTTTGAACCGTGACCAACAACAGGTAAAGTGAATTAACCTTATTTGAGCTGAAAATAATCATTAAAAAGAGCACTGAAAGAGAGCTTTTAAAGGATACCATTAATGAGGAGAATATTCAGACTTGCATTTTTATTTGTGGGAGAACAGGCGAGCAAGTGAACAATATGAAGCAGATTCAATGGTCAATGTTTTAAGCGTTCTTTTCTCTCTACATAGATCTGCCCTCTTAATCATATTTATGTAGTCAGCTCTTAACAATGCAAATATATTTTTTAATGCAACACACTATAGGGCAGATTTACAAAGAAAGTGGTGAAGCGTGCCGTTATGCCTAGAAGGCTAGTGGCAAGCTCTGTCACTTTAGAAACGAGGGGCTGCACCATATTTACGAGAATATGGTGCAGCTCTGTGTTTCCCCCTGCGCTGGCGCAAAATTTTACCGCCTAGCGCAAACACAGGCATGCTTGCACCATAGTGTAAGGGTGCATGCGTTGATGGGAGTGATTGTTTATGTGCAGAAAGGTCTCCCTTCCTGCACATGAACAATCTATCAATGTCATTTTGTAACTTCTACGAGTGGTGCTCACTGCGGTCTTCAGCAGTAGCGGTCGGCAGTAGGACTTAGTGCAGGGCGGTGACGTGGGCAGTGGGAGGGGCAGGGTGGGGGGGCAGTAATGTATGGATTACGGAGCTTTACAAGTAAGTAAACATTTAAATAAATAAAACGAATTTCGTTGCGCACACTGCCTCACCAAATGTCATGTCTAGGGACCGCCCGCCATAAGGGCGCGGGTCCCGTTGGGGGCATTAAGATGCGCCCGCCACAGTGACGGGCGCATCCTGTATCGTCAGCATTGCGGCGGGCAGTGCTGAATGTACCGCCCGCCACAATTCTGAAGATACATGCAATGCATTACAAAGCACAACGTGACAGGCACCGCGCGGTGCCTGCCACGTCGTACTTTGTAATGCTGTGCACCCCCCACCCCTCCAAAGTCCCTGGGGGCCCGCAACGAGCCCCCACAGGGTGTCTCCACATGCCTTTCCGTGGCGGCTTTGCCGCCACGGAAAGGCATTTGTACATTCCCATGCTAATATGGCTGGCGGTGTCTCAAAGACACCGCCACCATATTAATCCTTTTCCCCCCGGCCGCGAGGCGACCGGGACGGAAAAGCGGCGGACGGTCTTTCTGTCCGCCGCGGTCCCCCCCGCCATCCTAATATGGCGGGGGGAATTTAGGTGCGGATGGCGGGCAGACTGCCCCCGCCAGGCTGGCCTTGGCTACCGCCAGCCTGGCGGGGGCAATCCGCCCGCCATTCTAATGGGCCCCTAAGTTTTAATTGTGTATTATTTTTTTTTCCAGTTTAATTTTACCAGTGGGTTGTGGGAATTAAAGGGGTAAAGTGTGGGAAGTGCATTCATTTTTATGAGTTTAATTTTTTAAAATTATTAATATTTCTTTAATTGGTAAATATTTATGTTAATTATGTAAGCCATCTTTTTAATAAAATGAAGATGTAGGTTGTGAATTGTGTGATGTTATAGGATAGGAAATAATAAATGTCAATGTATGTATTAAGTAATGTTTTTGATTCTAAATAATTTCTAATTAAATGTATTTATTTGTTTCAAAATTATTTTGTATTTTATTGAATATAATAATTGTGGGTATTTGTCATAAGCATTTCCCATTATAATGTTTTTTTAAATGGGTAATATTAAATATATTTGTGTTTACATTTCTAATATATGTATATATGTTATTATTTTTTATTTTTAAATATATTTTTTTTCCTATTTTGTTTGTTTTTACTCTTAAACTGACTGGAGTGAGAATATGAATTGTTACCCATTTGCAATCGAATAGTTGTTGCACTGATTGAAGTCTGAATAGTAAATTTTTAATCTTCCCACTATCTACCATTTTCTCTACTGTTGCACTGACCATGTCATGAGTGATGTATGACGTCATCAGCATTGCATTGCACGCGCAAGTTATAGTGAGTCCAACTAACTATAACGTGGGAATTTCAATGGTTTTATGCGAGTAAAATTTCCAGCTAACTATAACTGGTGTAAAACCTATGGTTTTTTCAGTGAATTTAATAGGTTTTTTAAATGCTAATTCCTAACTATAACTGGTGTGAAACCTATGTTTTTTTCAGTGAATTTCAATGGTTTTTTAATAGCAAATCTTTATAGGTTTAAAAAAGAATACATTTTAAAACGAATTTTATATTGTATAATTATGTCAAAATTATTATTTTTTTTAATATTTAACTTGGGGCGCGCCCTGGGGCGCATACCGGGGAGTGTCCCGGGAGCGCTATTGCCGCGAACGAAAACAACATCGTGACGTATCGTGTACACGCGTGATGCGTCATAGGACGCACAGCGTAATCGCAACCGAAAGCACGCGATCGCATACGATCGTGAAACGTCCTGACGCGCTTACGCTACACGCCCGCGGGCGCGCCCCGGAGCGCAACTACGGGCGCGCCCCGGGGTGCGTAGCGCAAGCGCGTCGGGTCATGTGACTTGAAAATAACACTTTCTATTGGTGCAGAACAGGTTTGGTTTCTAAATGAGTAATGCCTGGGTCTTGTGACCAGCCTGGGTCTTGTGACCTGAAAATAACACTTTCTATTGGTGCAGAACAGTTTTGGTTTCCATATGAGTAAAGCCTTGGTCTTGTGACCTGAAAATAACACTTCTGATTGGTTCAGCACAGTTTTTTTTCCCAAATGATAAAAAACCCCACCTTTCTTCCTCACTCTGACTTTGTCCTTTGACTGAGGAAGACCTGTTTCATCTACAGAGACAATTCTTTTGTACTTTGAAATGGCTACTGTAGCAGCAACAGCTGGAGCATCTGCACCACCACCACCACCACAACCACCAAGAGGACCACCACAACAATACATTGCTGGTGGAGAAGAGGAGGAAGAGGAAGAGGAAGAGGAGGAGGGGAGCAGATGGCTGCCTGAAGAAAACACCCCATACAAGCCAAAAGAACACATTGTATGGGAGTTTTTTTCACTTCCAGAGGGCAAGAAAAAAGTTAATGCGGCTAAGGTAACATGTCAAATCTGTGGTGCAGAACTCTCAAGGGGCAATCCAGATAAAAAATATTCATTTGGTAATAATACCATGATTCGGCATATGACCTGGAAGCATCCTGCTAACTATTCTCGTGCAGAGATCAGGGAACTGGCCAGTCACCTCCCCCAGTGTTCAAGGACCAGCTCCAAAAGAAACCAATCCGCTCAATCGGGACCAGAAACATCAGAGGTGATGCCTTGTATCCAAGAACGATTTGGTACTTTTAGAGTCACTTGTACTGAATGTGGGAAGCTCATCGCCTATGGTGAAAAGAGCGTAAAGCTGATCGTCCTTGCTGGTGAGAATCACATTTGCCCCAAACAAAAGAAGTCATTTTTTCCGTTTTTTGTTTTTTGCTCCAGTTGAGCCATTTTCAATTCCCTTTCTCTTTGTTTCTTCCATTAAAAAATACAAAAAAAATATAAAACTGTTTTGAAAAGCCAAAAAAAGTACAAAATGTTAAAAAAATAAAAAAAAATATAAAACAACAAAAAGAATAAAAAAACAGTTCTTTTTAGAACTACCTGTCATTTATAAAATTAAAGCTATATTTTTAAAGGATCTCTGTCAATTTTTTGTCCTTAGGGTACGCGTACCGGGGCGCGCCCCCCAAAAAAATAAAAATAAAATTTAATGAAGCAGTTAGCATGAGGGAAGGACACAAAGAGAGTTATGTTAAGAGAAAAAGAGCTACAAGATGACCACAGAGGGATTGTTTATTACATAGTAAAAAATAGAGAAGTTGTAATTGGATGAAAGTGAGAAAAGTAAAATGACTAAAGGAGCGAAAGAAAGGAAGAGAGAGGAAGAACACTAAAGTAGAGATAGTGTGGGACTGTGATTGCCTGTTAAAAGAAAAAGAAAGGACAGTAAAAAATGGAGAATGAAGGGTAGTGGCGGAACCACGATAAATGAAGAACGATGAGGGAAAGTGAGAAAAGACCAGGTAGTATAAGTAAAGAGGGGTGAAAGAGGGAGAAAAATTGAATTTGGATAACACATGGGGAGTGACAAAGAGAGAGGACAAAGAGAGTAAAGGAAACAGTACCTGAATGGGCTTGAGTAAAACAGCAAAAAAAGATAAGTAATGCAGTGTGTGTGACTTATAGGGAGTCAGTGGGTGTAGGTCGGGGTGTGGGTGTGTAAGGTGTGTCTGTGGGTGTGGTTGTGTGGAGTGTTTCGGTGTGGGTGGAGGTGAGGGTGTGTGAAATATGTGTGAGAAGTGTATGAGTGTGGGGTGTATATGTGTTCAATGTATGTGTGTGTATGGAATGTGTGTGTGTGTTTGAGGAGTGTGTGTGGGAGGATTTTTTGTGTGTATGAGGTGTGTGTGTGGTGTGTGTGTGGGGTGTATGTTACAGGTGTGTGTATGTGTTGGAGGGGGATGAGGTGTATGTGTAGGAGTAAGGTAAATAATTAAGAAAAAGAGAATGAGTGAAGAAGCAAAGGAAGGGAACAGAGGGTAAGTGAAGTAAAGAATAGGGATTGAAAGAAGTTGAATATGAGAGGGGAAATAGGGAAAGGGGAGTAAACATGTAGAATAAGAATAAGTGAGGGAAGCAGAGTAAAGACACAGGAGTGTGGTTGAGAAAATGTTAGTGACCTTAAAGCACAGGGTGATGACAAACTACATTTTTTTAGTCATACTTACCATATAATAAATGTAACTTTAATTAATTTTTTTAACTACACTTTGTATCTGTGAAAGAGAGAAGAAAAAATAAGTTATAATTAGTAAAATATGTATTTTAAATTAAAAGATACAAATGAAGAGGTTAAAAATCATAACGCTCTATTTAGAAACAAAGTTAGAGTGAAGGTCACAGAAAGGGAAATAAACTAAGGTAGAAGGACAAAAAGAGAGAAAAAGAAATAGAAGGAGATCAAATTACAAAGAGTAAGGCATATAGATTCACTGACAAAAAGAGAGAGAAGAACAGAGAAACGAACTGAAGGTAAGAAAGATACTAAAACAATGTGAGTTAGCAAAACTAAATCAGGAAACAGAAGTAAGTAAAAAGATAATGACTGAGACAGAAAACAGTCTAATTAAGGATGCATTTAGAAGAATGAGGACTAGAAGATAACTGAGAGTAAGTGAAGAACAGTCATAGAGTGAAAGGATGAAGGGAGACAGGATAATATACAACGATTGAGGGAAATGGACTGAGGAAGTTATAAGGTAGACACACTAAGAGAAAAACTGAGTGAGGTGGAGTACAATGAGTGAGAAAAGGAAATGAGCAAAAAGAAGGAAAGAGAGGAGAAGACGACTAAAACAGTGGTACTGAGAGAAAATAATTTGGTGATGAAAGTAAAGAGAAGGACATTGAAAGAAAGGAAATGAGGGATAGTAATGGAACCAGAGTAAAAGAAATGGGATGAAGAACGATGAGAGAGGAGCAGTGAAGTTGTTGTAAAAGAAGTGATAGAAGGTAGAAAAACACAAGTGAACATAACAGAAGTAGAGTGAGGCACTGACGACATAGAAGTAGTGAACGAAAAATAGAGAGAAGAGGTCAAAAGTAAGGAGCAAACAAAGATAAGCGAGGGAGAGTGGGTGATTTATAGTGATGGAGTGCAATAATATTGCTGACTGAGTAAACAGGAATTACTAAAAGAGCAAAGGAGGAAAATACGGAAAAGAGAAGTAAAGCAGAGAGACTGAAAGCTGAAAAGTTATGCAAGGGAGAGACGGGATGCACACAGTTGAAATGAGAATGAGGGGTTGTCAAAGAAGTGGAGTAATGGAAGGGGGGTTACAGAGAGTGAGAGAAAGACATTATAAGTGAGTAAAAAGAGCTGAAAGAGGATGGAAAAAGGAAAGTAAGTGTCAGAGAATGGGAATACAATTTAATTTACACAATCCAAAGTATAAAATAACTTGTACAACATGTTACATAGTTTATTTTTGCTGTTCTCAGAATATATTGAGTTCAAATTACTCATCATATGACAGCGGAAAAAAAAACACAATCTAAAAGATTGTGTTTTTAAAAAAAACTTAAATACTGACAAATGACAAATGTACGCTAATCTTAGAGTGACTTACTTTTCCTTGAGGCCAAATACTGTATCATGGTGGTCCTTTTCACGTTGGAAAGTACTTTGCTGTTCACTTAAAAATCCATTTCATCGACTTTCTATAAGAAAAGCTCCAAGAACATCTGAAATATTTTCAATATTTTCATATACTCCTTTTTTTCAGTCATGACTCTTTACTCATTCCTGCACCTTTCCATTTGGCCAAATAGTGTCAGATGTATGAGTATATGTTCAAATTAATTCTAAGGCACTCTGAAATGACCTTTTTCCCGACGTTCTGAAAGAAAGGCTCTACAACATTTTCACAATATTCAAGTATTTGTAAAACCATCTCTGACTCACTCATGTTCATCATTTTGTATAATACTAATATCACTTACTATGAGATCCACTTACAGTACCTATATGACAAGTCAATTTTTTATATTTCCTGGATCACTTTTACTCAGAATATATTTTTAAATAGCAAAATAACCTTTATTAACTGCTCCCGTCTTCATTGGCCAATTACTTTTACCTAAACTTTGGCTGTAAAAACACTAGGTATGAATTTATAAAGCCAAAAGGCAAACGTTGGTTTTGAAAGTCAAATGAGTGTCGTTACATTGGGTCCAACCTTTAGAAGTTTTTAAATAGCATTAAGTGTGAGCGGTAAATCCGTTACGCCCACGGATTTTTCGGATTTTTGGGAAATCCGCAATCCGCGTATTTTACGGATTTCCCACAAAATCTGAAAAAAAAATCCGCGCGGACGTAACGGGTTCAAAAGTTGAACCCCCACAATTTACAATGGCGCCAGCAAGCTGCCAGCGCCGTTGTAATATAGTTACAAAGTTAGCTTGCACAGGAACCACTAGATAAAACGAAGCAGGTGCTGCTTTATTTTATCTAAGTGCTTCCTGTGCAACCTAACTTTGTAACTATTTTACAACGGCGCTGGCAGCTTGCTGGCGCCATTGTAAATTACAGCAGCAGCTCACTCAAGGGACCCCTGCGCCCTTCGGGGCGATTGCCTAGTAACACACACATGGTCGCTGTAGACAACTCTCTGGCACTTTAGGAAGCTGTAGTATAGTAAAAGCTCTATACATTTACCCAACGAGGTAGCACTTACTGTTTATCCAGTAGAAAGTACTCCAGTTGAGTAGAGGTATGGCACAAAACGGTGGCGTCTTCTTGAATAAATATGAAGGGCAGGGTTCATTCTGGCACGATGGTCCTGGCACAAAAATTAAACCTCAACAGGAAGCACTTACAGATATCAATAAAGCATGTGCCCTAGTTGAAGCTTAAATTCAGTGACTCATTCATCAGCCCAAAAACAATCATAAGCGTTATCAAGGCTGGGCAGATGTGCCTTCTTCCCAAACCTACCGTCGAAAATCAGCTGTGATGCTGGATAGACTTTGCATCCTTGACTTTCACGAGCGCAATACCCAGGCACATTGTGTTCGCACGGGTTTCTGCACGTTCGCGAACGTGCAGAAACCCGTGCGAACACACACAAAAAAAATATACGCTAGGATCCGCGGATTTTGCGTATTTTCGAAATACGCAAATACGCAAATCCGCAAATCCGCGGATTGCCAATACGCAAAATCCGCTCATGCTTAAATAGCATGTGTAATGCCCTGATGTTGTAGAAGGACCATCATGAAAAATAATAGCTACAGTTGCAAAGGTTCTTCCTGATATCGATAACTGAGAAGCCACAAAATTTTTAATAGAAGTTGTCAATTTAGTTCCATCAGGTCTACATCGTTGGAACATTAAAATGACATAGTGACCATAATTTTGTAGAAATAATGTGGACAGCATTGTCGACTTACATTGGGTACCCACCATATTGTGATCCGCTGCTTTAACTAGATTATTAAAAGGCACTGATTTGCAGTCTGGTAAAGTCAAATATATAAATATTTCAGAGTCTATTCTAGTAGTACTTGATGAAGCACAGTTATCACAGTCATGTTGCCATTGATAAGAAAGGTTAAAAAGATTTTTTATATCTACTCCTTCATCTTCCAATACATCAAACATATACATTAAAAATTCCTGACAATCCTGCTGAATTATCTGTGAAAATTGATTTTGACCTGAACATATGTCTACAAGATTTCTAATTTCTGAAACACTTTCTATTTTTCCTCTATCACTACTACATTTCTCTAACACAGAATTCAATAAACAGCACAATGTTTGTTCCCGATTTTAGACAATCTGTTTTTGTAGATTTTGAAGAAAAAAACCAACATTAACTACTACATTAGCATAGCAGTTGACACCAGAACTGTTTTCAAACTGAAATCCAACAACATCCTCAACAGAATCCTTTTTCCTTCTGCTTACAATTACAGTTTCATCAACTTTTTGTCTTTTTTCTACTACCTCACTGCAATTACTCTCATTTCTTCTTTTTCGGCCTTCCACACGTTTTTCAATCAGAGGATATTGAGGCAAATGTGGAGCATACTCTCTTCTTAACCTATTGTATTCTTTAACACAATCTAGATCAGCACAAATCTTTGTTTCATCACACTCAATCAAGTACAATCCTGATAAAGTTCTGACTCGTGATAAAGCCACATATGCCATACCCTCTTTAAACACAGAACTTCCAATGTTCACCAAAGCACTATCTACACTTAACCTTGAGATTTATGAATTGTCACTGCATATGCCAAACAAATTGGAAACTGTTTTCGGCGAACATATAAGTCTTTCACGAGCAAAAATCTAGCTGAACAACGACAAATTTGTTCTATTTAATCAATGCCATCAAATTTAATTTTTAAAATTTCAATTCCATCTCTATTTTTGTAATTCACAAAACCAACAACATGACCCATTGCTCCATTTACCAGACCTCTTTCAACATTTAAATTCCTTCTCAAAATGACACGACAATTCAAACACACATTCAGAGTCTTTTCAAAACCAGCAGTTTTAGATATAGTCTTCTCTAATGAATCCAATTTTGATTTCAAATTTTCAGACAAAACAATGTTTGCTCCCATATGCTCTATTTTATCTGTAGCTTCCAGTTTCACTATCTCTTCATTTTCTAAATTTAACATTTTGTTGTTGAACATGGAACATTCTTTCAGAGTTGGCATCAAACATATGGCAGATTTCCTCTCGTTAATTTTCTTAAAAATATTCTCTGGAAGAATGTTTTCATTTGGGTACAAATTTGAAATTAACCGTCCATGTAAAGCTTCTTTCCCTTGCTGACTTATTTTTCCTACTCTTACGTCTTGTAAAATATTTTTATAACCTTCATCCTTTGCCTGCCGCATATTTTGAAGCAGTTCTGCATATTTGAAGTTTAACCATATATTAACGTTTCCAATGCTTCCTAGGCACTTCCTGGTATCTTCATGCATGAGCATTTTGAACACAGGTTGTCCAGGGAGTCAACTGCAGAAGATCTCCAAAAACAATAATATGTTTTCCTCCAAATAAAACATCATAGTCTGTTCTAAGAATTTCTTGCATTCTCAAATGCACAAAAGCAAGCATTATATTTGACACCATGCTTACTTCATCAATGATAAGAAGTTTCATTTTCTTCAGGACTCTCGAAACTTCAGAACACACATCTCCAGATAGCTTGTGATATTGCAATTTGTTATCATGCTCCACTGGCAGCATCAGTAAACGATGTAAAGTAATCCCTTTAATATTATGTGCTGCCAGCCCAGTTGGAGCGGTAACAACACAAGACAGCGGTGATTCAGTCCTTTTCTGCAGATAAGATGCAATTGCTTTAATCAGAAAACTTTTTCCAGTTCCCGCTTCTCCACTCACGTACAGTCGGACAGGCTTAAATGATGTACATGAGCACTCTTTCTTCTCATGACTCAATCCATGTTCAACCTGTTCTGTGACTTCGTCATATATCAGTTTCTGCTCAAGGTTTAATTGTTTCACCAAATCTTCTAAATTATTTACATCCTCTTGAGCTTGCTCCATAGCTCGTTCCACCTCATCCATGGCAGTGGCAGCTTCATTTTGGATAATTGGTCCTCCTAGTGGATCCTGACTCAATGAAGCAGAACTCTGACTGCCTTGAGAACTGTCTCTCGCAATCTCTGCAGCAATTTTTGCTTCTTGCTCTATTTCTTCATTCAACATTTGCAGATAATTTGGAAAAACAGGACATTCTATGGTATCCTTCGTAGCATTAAAAGAGTCTTCATAACAGAGAAAATCTCCAAGTAGTTCCTCTTCTTCTCGCCATGGTTTAAAGAGTTGCAAAAGAGCCAAATAATAAAATTCTCTTTTATCTGGATTTTCACAACTCAATTTTCGATGATTAATCAAATGACCTTTTTTCTGTTTCACTAGACATCCTTCACATCCAATGACAGCATATATTCCATTATTTATATCTTCTCTGATGTTTCTCTTATAAATATATCTTTGCAGAACTTCATAGAGACAAGCATTCTCAAGGTGAGGACTTCTATTTGGATAGTATGTATCCAACATGTTTGTCTTCAAAATATCTGTACTTTCTGGTTCTTTCTCCGCCAAATACTCTATCTCTTGTACAGATTTCAAAACTCGATTTCGTGTAGCAGCAAGACCTAGACTCACCCAAATGATGGTTCTAGATTTGGCATGGAGACTTGCTGACGACAATCGATCAAAACATTCATATGCTCCAATTTCTCGATGCGACAACATCTTCAGACTGTAACTGTATAATTTCTTGCTTAGACTCTTTTCATGTGAAATGTCCTCCCACATTTCCTTCAGTTCTGTCTTTTCTTTTTTTGTGATGTAAGACGTCACATATTGAGCCACAGCAATAGAGTTGTCAGCAACGAACTGAATATCCATGTTAGCATTCCACATGGACAAAATCACTGGGTTGTAGTCGTTGATGTACTTGGACTCTTCATTTCTTTTTAAATTGTATGTATTTTTTGGTGATTTCCTCGTCACAGTATGTCGCAGAGAAGACATCAAAATATTTACTCTTCCTTTAGAAATCACTGGTCGTGGAAAGCCGAAATGACATTTTGTGTAGAACTTGTCCTTGTTTCTGAATTTTCGACAGTACTTTCCACAACGATGGGATTGAAAGCGTAAAACTTGTTTCCTTAAACTGTTTTCCTCTGAAGTGTTCGGAACAGCATATGTTGAATACTCTTCAATGAAACTCATCACTGTTTCATCTGAATCTGTTCCAAATTTGGGTGCATCTTTAATCCACAACAACATATGTATGTGAGGAGCACCTCTCGCTTGATACTCCTTTCTCCAAAAGAAATCCAAAACCTCTCCAAGGGGAGGATTTTTTTTGTTGGTAATAAAAGACATCATAGCTTCAAATCTATGATTGAAATATCTGCAAACATTCACTGGATCCAAAGAACACAGTTCTCCAGGTGTTTTGAATTCTATATTTTGTATATTTGCATTTGCCTCTCGTAGAAATTGAAGTAAGTCGTCCCATGCATACTCGGCACAGCTAAGAGTGAGGAACCATGTAGGAGTTCCTAAGTTTCTTAGCATACATTTCAATTCCCCATGACGACGGTACCAATACTCATTTGTACCACGCTGACATGCCATGAGATTGATTAGATGAGATTCCAAAATATTATCTTGCAGATTCACTTTCTCCATAAAGTCCCTCGCCGAAACATTTTGCAGATGTGCTCCACTTTTCAGTATATGGTTTACTGCATAAGAAAGCCCAGACAAGTCACTTTCATACAGTAGATGATACAAATAGGGAATGCATTGACGAAACCTTGGATCTTCAGCATATAATCTTACAGTTCGATATTCAGATGCAGGAATTTGAAGTGGACGATCGTCATATCGCCCACCTCGACCTGTTGGAAATAGCTGTGGAAAACAACGAGCTTCCAAACTTTCTTCCCATACACTAATGGGACTTCCTTTTGCTGCTTTCATTTGAAACAATTCAATTGCATTCCCCATTACTTCTTTGGAATGCAAAGGATGAACAGTATAATTTTCATATATTTCTTCACTTCTAGACACATCAACTTTTTCAATTTGGCTGCCTAAACAATCACTGTCTTCATCTGCAGCTGTTTCCTCTGCTGTAACATATACATCTTTGTAATACTCATTGTTTTTGACTAAATACCACGTTGCCTTTTTGACTTTCCTAACATCCACTAAATCTTGCCACATTTTCTTACTCTGTGTTGGAACCCCATTAACTAGAATAACTAAAGGTTACTCTTCTACTTTTTCTATACCGATTGTATCAATATTTTTTTTGAAATCAAAAGGCAAATAAACAACGCTTCCCTTTAATCCTCTCTGCAAATCTGAAGGAGGCAATTTCCCTATCTTAGGCTCTATGCGAACAATTGCCTGAAAAGGGTGGACAAATTGAATCAAAATAGACTCATATGTATTTAAATCCATCAATTCGCGGGGAATGTCTACCAACTCCAGTTTATTATGAACAGCTCTAGCAGGCATTCTGTTTTGATTTAATTTATCATAACAATATTTACAAATACGCTGATCAGAACTCAAATCAAAACAATTCTCCACCCACAAATAAGTTGCAAAATCCTTCCACTCATAATTATTCATCTTTTCACTTTTTACGTATAAATCAACTAATCTAGTTTGATGCTTATAATGACTTCGTCGACAACACACACAAGTAAAATTCGGCCTTTCACTTGATTTCACCTTAAACCTGGTAATTTCCTGCTCAAACTTTTCTGTACTTGAAATCTGTACATTGTCTTCCACATTACCTTGAATTGCTGTGTCAATTTCTACACTATCCTCTTTTTCACCAAAATAACAAATCTCAATTTCTTCACAAATCTTCTTCACATCTAATTCAGTTCCATGAAAAAGAGCACTGTTTAATTGTTTAAGCTTAAGTGCTGGACTTTTTGCATAATACAACATTCTCACTAATTTCCTCATTTTGGTATGATGCACTGCTAACATCCTAAAATTATGAAAAACACTCTGACAGACTTTTCTAGAAAGACAAGCCAGTGAATGGCCTTGCAAACCTGTGTTTTCTCTCACTCTGCAAGGATCTAAGTCTTGCAACAACTTCACTTTCTACTTTAGACTTTTCTTACTATATGTACGTAAGAAATTACAAAACAAATCAATTGATTCATGTCGCACACTACAAATACGACTACACTTCCAAGTGTACACTGGACCCTTAGTACGTCTCCCTAAAACTTCATCAGTTAACACCTCTTCTGGTTCTCTAGGCACAAGTTTCTCTTTTTCAATCGGACAACCGTCTTTCACTTCATACGCTCGACCCCTGGTGTCAACTGCATGCACTAAATCATTCTCCTGGAAGTAACTCTCCTCATTAAAAAATGGCTCACAACTTGAACTGTGCATCCATTCTCCAGAAAAAACTTTACAAAAATTAGTCCGATTAATTACTCTTTTCCATCTACTGTTTGATTTGAAAACATCAATTGTCTTGTTAAGTGTCCTAATTCTATTGATTATTAAAATAAATAATTTTTTCTTAACTTCAAAAGCCTGATCAACAATCTTCTCTACACTTTTCTTTTTCTTATAAAAAGCAGCTCTCCTGTTTACCTTTCCTAATGTTTTTTAACAAATTTAAAACCACCCTATTGCGAAACATTCGTTTACGAATGTCTCTAAACTGATTCTGCCTTCTATTCCTATACATATTATTCTCTCCTGCTCCAGTTGTAGGATTTTTTGAGGTTCTCTCCTTCCTTTTCAAATTTACTCTCTCATTCTCTTTTTCTACATGCTGTCCATCATTTTTTTTTAAAGTACATATGTTCCGTATAAAAGACTTAGTTGTCTTACCAGGAGCTTGGTTCCTGTTTTTTGAAGTATTTGTTGTGGAAGAGTGCTGTAATTCCGTTGCTGTCTTTGTTTTTTGGCGGTTACGTTGTTTTCGTTTCCTTTCCCTTGAGGGCATCTTTGCTTACTCTTGAAATCTTGATTTCAATCTGTGTTAAAGAAAAAAATAGCACATTATAGACCACTATTACCAAACAACAAAGCAATGACAAAAAGCAAACAGTCTATTCAGGGTTACAGATCAAGTCAGGATTCTGCAGGGGTGCAGAAGAGGTGAGGCCTGTATTGAAGAGTGTAGTGGAACACAGCTCTGTCCACAGGTACAAAGTAGGTGAGACCTGTGTCTAAGAGTCCAGTAGGGGATAGACTTCATGAAGTCTAGTCCACTGCACTCTTATACAAAGGCTTCATCACCTATGCTTCCCAGGAAAGGCCTCTCTCCCACTACAGTCTTGAACATAGATCTAACCTCCTCTGTCCCTATGGACATGTCTCACCTCATCTTCACAATCTACTTCCTAATCTCAGGTAAAACAGGTGACATGATTGTGAAAAGATCAATTTTTTTTAATGTAATCATGCACACACAATCTAATCTTTATCAAAAATGTAAAACACATTACTTTGCCCTATAAATGTTTCAGTAGTGTAATGAAAAGCTTATACATATCACCTTATCTCTGTTTATCAAATTTCATTCTAAAAAATGATTATGAGGCCTAAGCAGGACTGCTCATGTGATGAATCCTGTCCAGGGGAGAACAAAACGTGAGGCTTCTGTCCAAGAATGCAGTGGACAGGGCTAAACTGGAGTAGTGTGCAAGAAAAAGATGAGCCTCATTTATAAAGCCATGCGTCAGTTTTGCGCTACTGATGTATCACTTTTTGTGACGCATTGGCGGCATAAAACGTGCCTTGTTGCACCATATTTAAAAAGTGACGCATGTAGGTAGATGCGTCATTTTTTAAACCTCTGCACCACATTATACCTCTGTCAAGTGTAATGTACATAGAGGGGTCATTTCTCCGCAAAAAGCCTCGAAATAATGACGCAGTGAAATCTATGAGATTTTACTGCGTCACTTTTAGGACACTGTTACATCAAAATCTTGCACCTGCCTCACAGCAGGGATAAGACTGAGGCAAACACTTTCACATGGAGCATTCCCCATGTGATAGGATTCTGACACCTAAGCAGGAGTGCAGATGAGATGAAGACTGTCCAGGGGAGCACAAAAGGTGAGGCTTGTGTCCAAGAGTGCAGTGGACAGGACTAAACTGGAGTAGTGTGCAAAAAAAAAAAACCTCATTAATGAGGCCCTGCGTCAGTTTTGCACTGCTGATGCGTCACTTTTTGTGACGCATCGGCGGCTTAAAACATGTACCTTTTTGCGCCATATTTAAAAAGTGACGCATGTAGGTAGATGCGTCACTTTTTAAACCTCTGCGCCACATTATACTCAAAAATGTAAAAGCCATTCATATTCCCCAAAATCGTTTTTGACATCACATTTAGGAAACACAGCACAGGTCCTATGTACAAGCATTCCATGTCATTACTGAAACCTCACTATTTTACAAAATACAATTCCACTATGCAAACAAACTCAATATGCTTCCTACACTGAGTTAACACAGGTAACATCATTGTAAAGAGTCAAATTGACGCCTGTGTCTAAGAGTGCAGTCGGGGATAGGCTTCATGAAGCCTAGTCCACTGCACTCTTAGACACAAGCCTCACCACCTACGCTACCCAGGAAAGCCCAAACATGTACCTTTTTGCACCATATTTAAAAAGTGACGCATGTAGGTAGATGCGTCACTTTTTAAACCTCTGCGCCACATTATACTCAAAAATGTAAAAGCCATTCATTTTCCCCAAATCGTTTTTGACATCACATTTAGGAAACACAGCACAGGTCCTATGTACAAGCATTCCATGTCATTACTGAAACCTCACTATTTTACAAAATACAATTCCTCTATGCAGTAAAAACTTTTTACCAAGCATTATCAAAAAGCATGACACAAAGCAACATTAAAAAACCACAATTTGCTTCCAAATCTTCTCCATAGAGTATTTTTTTTTTTTTTTTAAGCTCACTTTATTCGATTAGATAAAAATCATAAAAGTATGCTATACAAATACATAAAAACATCATACAAAGCTTTAAAAATACTGTACATTTTAAAATTCATTAACAATACGTATAGAATGACCTAGCACACAGGAATAACACTGTTATCAGGAAATAATTAATATTCCTTTTTTTAAAAATATATGTAAATTGGAACAAAGCTTAGAAATTAATTCATACTTCCAGGTATAGGGCAAACATTTACATTAGCTCCATCTAGACTCGTATGGGATCTCTTCCGTCTAGCACGGATAGATGCAATCAAGAAATTGGCTACACAGAACATCACCCGATGATTTTCCATTAATTGTAAGAACAACAATGCTGGTTTCAGCTGTAAAAACCCCATTTCCCTCAAAAGAGGCTTGATATACTTTGCCCTGCCTTCAGAGAAGAAGGGACAGAAAAAATAAAATGTGTCAAATCCTGATCGGAAAAATTATCACATTCACATGGAGCATTTTCCCTTGGCAGACACCAATTTTCATAATTACCCAACAGAAAGTGTGCCTGATTGAATCTAAATTTGGTTAGCAACCAACGATGATAAGGACGTGTAACAACAGTCAGATAAGGTTGCATTGACATTGAATTAATCAACAAAAAATGTGATCTTACTGTTGGTTTAGAGATTTCAATCGACTCTCGATCCATTTCTCGGGACCTAATGAAATTCTGTTTTACCCAGTTAATATCATCTTTACTCAAATTTTCCGGATTTGAGTATAATTCCGGGCGACCCATGAGTGCAGTAGATGATTTGATGTATGCCAACCATTTGATATCAGCCACTCTATCCCGCCCCAAACAATCCTTAATAATTTTATGATTCAGTGTAAGTTTGGGGTTAAGCCAAGTTCTGATCCATAATAAAAGCGGTGCCATGTTTAACATGTCCGCAATGTAGCCCATACCCAGCTCTGCATGGACCGCAAAAGATGAAGTGGATTGGGGAAGGCCCAGGAGAGATCGTAAAAATGTGTTTTCCTCTCTCTGAATCAGAGTTAGATCTTTATAACCCCAGATTGCTGCCCCATACCTGGCTATGGCCATAGTTTTGGCTCTGTAAATCGCCAAAATGGCCCATAGAGTATACAAGTCTCTATGTATATTAAATGAATCATAACTCACCTTTACAAATGCTCTAGGAAATTCACAACAGTGTCAGATACACACACCAATATTTCTTTAGCAGAGCAAAAGGTATGTTCTCCAGGCACTGCAACCATTAATGGCACAGAAAATCTCTAAATCTACCCACATGTTGCTCATGGTAACCAATCAAAACTCTTCCCTCTGTATTTTCAAACCAACACCCTTCCCCCCCTCAGTCCTTTCTACCTGTTACCATAGCAACTCCCTCCTCACTGAGCTCCAAGGTTTAAAAGTTTATTCAACAATGTTGCAAATCACCTCAGCAAGGATGTTTGACCTGCGAATACACCAGCTTATCTGGTGCAATGTTTCTTTAAATGACTTTTTTTAACCATTCAAATTACTTCTTACACAGAACACAACCATGCACCCTAACATACAGTTTTCAACTATCCCAATCTACCAATCATTGCTTGTGATTCAAGAGCACTGAAACTCCACAGGTTTTTTTTTGCAAACTCCTACTGTTCCAACTGCCATGTTATTCCTACATTTCATCTGACTGCACCAGAACCTCCTCTACCATGTATTCTGTCTGGATTATTGGACATAGTTATATCCACTGGGCTCAAAGGTATGCAGCTACCAGAAATTTTCACAACCTTGATTTACCAAATGTGAATATTAAATGGATTGGCCAGAGAGGATTGAGATGCCACCAATTGATACCATTGGTGAAAACCTTTTTGCATTTGCCACACCCTAACCTCATAATTCTGCACTGTGGTGGAAATGACTTAGGCACTTTGACTGGGGTAGGTCTGGAAATGCTTTTAAAGTACACCTTTGAACAATTGATGGCACTTTTCCCTCAAACTGCCTTGGTATTTTCCAATATATGCCAAAGGCAGAAATGGAACTGGTCCAACCAATTTTGTCCACAATTTGAGAAAGCACAGAAACATGTGAATAAATCTGTTTCTGCTTACATGAGAGACTATGGAATGGGTTCAATATACAACAACAACTTGCGTTACAACATGCAAGATATCTACAGAGGAGATGGTGTGCACTTCTCAGAGGAGGGGAATAGAATATTCCTCCTGAATTTAAGACTGTGCATTGGTACCTACTTGTAGGTACCTAAATCAGCCACAGAACCCAAAAGCCCTTTTCAGGGCTACCCTATCTCTGATCACTCCAAATGATTATCTTTTTCTAACTTTTTCACTGCTTTTCACTAATGTACGCTCCCCGGTACGCTCCCCGGTGCGCGTACCGGGCGCTCCCCCTGCGAAAAATATATATATATTTTTTTTCGCCTATTTGGGCCTCCTAAGACCCCCTCAGAAAACCTAGAGGGTCAGGGAGTGCCTACGATGCCCCCTTATATCCATTCCCAATGTTGTTTGTCCTCCATTTTCTGTCTTAAATCTACCAAAAACAAAATGGAGGACTCCCGTAGCGCTGCCGGTATCCCAAAAAATGATAAAAGTTAATTCACATAAAAACCACTGGAGACACTTTCACCAAATATAGAATAGGCCATACTACATACCAGTCCCTACCATTTTCCCAAAGTTGGTGGAATTCCATTGAGCCATTTGAGATGTAGCCCTGTCTAAATATCCTGAGGTAAATTACTTCACAAAAACACATCTGAAGTGTTAGAATTGACAACCAATTAAAATGTTACTTTCATTTTCTACTATTATTTCATGACATTTGATTGGTTATGTACCTGAATATATATATAAAGAAAGAGAGGGAAACACAGCCATTTTGACTACTACTTCCTGAAGAACATTTCAAGAGCATTTTCACTGACAACTTCAACTGCTTTCTCAAAGGTAAATTATTATTTTGAAAACTGAAGTATGTTGTGCACTTTAAGTTAATTTGGAAAACTTTTTCTGATAGTTATATACTATCCCTCTGTAATAGTTATAGATTGAGATAGACTTCTCTATTATAGTTATGGATGGAGTTAGGCTTGTCTTGTATAATTATGAATTTACTTAGGCTTCATCACGTACACTTTTTTATATTTCTACTTCCAGTCTGATACCACACACTGCCCAAAGATAACTTCACTGTTAAAAAATCCAAACTACCTGTCTGTACTTAAACCCAACAGTGCCCTATCTCTACTAATATATTTATTTTTTATGCAAATTTCAGCACGAAAATGGAAGGGCAACAAAACATTTCCTTTCGAAATTGTCCTAGAGAGCAACAATGAAGAAATTATAGAACCCAATGATAACTTGGAATTCATGGATGAATCAAGGGACTATGAACTACTACAATGTGTAGAATCAGTGGATTTGCTCATTCAAAATGAGGACATTTCTGACAGGCAAATGATAGAAGTTATGTTTAATTTGGAAAAAGGATCTGATTTTTTTTTATATTTAATAATTCTATAATTGTTTGAGACATTATTCATTTTTATATGTAATTCTTAAACTAGTACCAAATTGATTATAATGTAAAGTCAGACTTATAGTATACTGTGCAACTTTTTTATGTTACATAGTAATTTTGCTCATAAATACTTCCTTTCTCCCAATATATTATCTCCAATGTGTATTTGACATCTCTTTTTCATCTCCTACCTCCGTGTTGTTTCTGCTTTCCTGACAGACTATGATATGGATTCCATATACCACAATAACTTCTGTAACAATATGAAAATTATCTACAGAGGAAACGGTGTACATTAAATTTAAGACTCAGCATTGGTACCTACATGTTGATACTTAAAACACCCAAACAACACAACAACTCTATTCAGAGCTACCCTACCTCTAAGCACTTTAAATTATTATTTTAGTGTTTCACTGAGTTTTCCCCATGTATGGGGCGGGGAGGTGTGTGTGGGGGATGTGTGGGGTGTGTCTGTGAGGTGTGTGTGTGTGTGTATTTCTGAGGGAGGATGAGATGTATAGGTGTGTGTAGGTGTGTGGGGTATGGGGTGAGGGTGGGGATGTGGGTGTGTAAGGTGTGTGTGTGGGTGTGGGTGTGTGGGGTGTTTGGGTGTAGGTGGGGGTGTGGCTGTGTGAGGTGTGTGTGGGGTGTGTATGGGTGTGGGGGGTATGTGTGTAGGATGTGTGTGTATGTGTGGGATGTGTGGGTGTGTCAGTGAGGTGTGCATGTGTGGGGGGGAGGTGTGTGTGTGGGATGTGTGAGGTGTGTCTGTGAGGTATCTGTGTGTGCGTGTGTGTGTGTTGGGGGTGAGGTGTGTGTGTGAGTGTGTGTGTGTGGGATGTGTGGGTGTGGTTGTGAATGTGTAAGGTGTCGGTGTGGGGTGTTTGGGTGTGTGTGGAAGTGTGCGTGTGTGAGGTGTGTGTGGGGAGTGTGTGGGTGTGGGGGTGTCGGGTTGTGCGCGTGTGGCTGTGTGTGGGACGTACTTGTAGGTACCTAAAACAGCCACAGAACCCAAAAGCTCTTTTCAGAGCTACCCTACCTCTGATCACTCAAAATGATTATTTTATTATTTATTATTATGATTATATAATTTTTTTCACTGTTTTTCCCCATGGTACGCTCCCCGGTACGCTCCCCGGTGCGCGTACCGGGCGCTACCCCCGCGAAAATTGGAAAAATATTTTTTAAAAAATGTTGTCCCGCGGGACCCTTTTATAGCCCCCACATCAAACCTAGGGGGGCAGGGGGGGTGTACCCTGCCCCCTTTTGGTCATTTCCCCCTTTGTTTTTTGCCAGCTCTTGTGTCTCGATCCTACAGAGACACAAGATGGCAGCCGCTGCGGACTGTTTCGAATGTTTACAGACACCCGAGAGCCAATCAGCTTTCCGTGCGCAAGTCGCGTGGCGCGCCCGGAGCGCTCCCCGGTGCGCGTACCGGGGCGCTGCCATAGATATATAATTTTTTTTTAACCTAAATGACTCAAAATCCTCTGGAGCACATATCTTGAGACATAGCAAAGGCACATCGGGCTACCAGTCCCTACAATTTTGCCAAGTTTGGTGAAAATCCATTCAGCCGTTCGAGCTAAAAGTGCGACCGACCGCCCTATGGAAATTAACATGGGGAAAACACGTTTTGGGACCCCCCTTTTATCTCGGCCCCCACTTGACGAATCCCCCCCAAACTTTCAGGGAAGGAGCGGAGCGCCGCGAGGCAAAGTTGCTGAAATATTCAGGCAGATTCCTCAACCGGCGCCAAAGTTATTCCCAATAGAATGTTGCGATTTCCCTATGGAAATCAATCCTAACTATAACTACCTACTGGCGACCGCCAGTAGGTAATATATATATATATATATATATATATATATATATATATATATATATATATATATATATATATATCTTCAAAAAACAAGTTGCCCTGCTGTGAGAACTCGCCATTCAGTGGGACATAAATTCATGACTCCGTGCCTTCTTCGTCCAAAGTTCTTTATTATAACATATCCTTACGCGTTTCAAGGCCTCCTGGCCTCTTCATGAGAGGATTTGAGTTCAGAAAACAGTGAATGTTTCTACGGTACTTAACTGCATGTGCCGAGTGTCTCACAGGTGTGTGCTTTTCTGGCATGCTGGTACCTGTAGTTTGGTCTTCTGATAATCACCATAGTATTACCCCCTTGGGCTCCGTTTTTCTGACCCCAATTCACAGTCAATAATTAAAACCCCAGTGGGCCTCCAGGCTAAGAAAGCAGGCAATTTGCCTACCAGTCTTGCTGTGCCTTCAGCAACGTGAAAAAACATCGTCCTACGTTGCTGGCCCCGTGAAAGCATTCACAGTGGCAAGTTCTCTGCGGCCAGGCTGCCGCACTTCAAATTCAAAAAACAAGTTGCCCTGCTGTGGGAACTCGCCATTCAGCGGGACATAAATTCATGACTCCGTGCCTCCTTTGTCCAGCGTTCCTTATTATAACATATCCTTACGCGTTTCAAGGCCTCCTGGCCTCTTCATCAGAGGATTTGAGTGCAGAAAACAATGAATGTTTCTACAGTACTTTACCGCATGCGCCGAGTGTCTCACAGGTGTGTGCTTTTCTGGCATGCTGGTACCTGTAGTTTGGTCTTCTGATAATCACCATAGTATTACCCCCGTGAGCTCCGTTTTTCTGACCCCAATTCACAGTCAATAATTAAAACACCAGTGGGCCTCCGGGCTAAGAAAGCAGGCAATTTGCATACCAGTCTCGCTGTGCCTTCAGCAACGTGAAAAAACATCGTCCTACGTTGCTGGCGCCGTGAGACTCGAGGGGGCGCGGCCGTCAGCACAGCCTTCTGGATGTTGAAGTTTGAAAGTTAGTTCCACCCAAGTGGGTTCACAGTTCATTTCACATATGCACAATTAATTCCCCAGTGGGTAGTGGTGAAAGCCAGCCATCCGTCACCTTGCTTTATCGCCGTCAAACTTCAACATCCAGAAAGCTGTGCTGACGGCCGCGGCCCATCGAGTCTTTGTGGGGCAGGTGTTTTACATAAATTGAGAGCATTGACGAACTCATTTCTGCACATCTTATGCCACAGAAGAAGGGATTTGGTTAGTCCCGAAACGCGTCTGGCTTTTATCAATTTGGATGTGATTCCCTGCTGTAATCTGCTACCAGCATGCTGCCAATAAACTACGTGGTTTATTCAACTTCCATGTGGCCTTTCTTAAATGGGTTCCTGGGTGTGATGGATATATATATATATATATATATATATCGAAAACAGTCCTGTCCGCTATCCACGCGGACTTCAGCAGGCGCAGACCTCTTTTTTCCCCCACAAACAAATCCAAAGTCTCAGTAAGACGCCATCACACCAAAATCGTGTCAGCAGTGGTAGAAAATGTATTCAGGAAACATGGAGCGAGTGCTCTCCTCGGCACGTTTCGCTCCGCGAACGGAGCTTGGTCACATGACGCGCCAGAAGCAGGTGAACCAATTTAAAGTGTGTTAAACACCTATCACCCAAAGAAAAAGGGATGAAAGGTTGACAGTGAAAGAAAGGCATTGTAGCCCAAAATATAACGATGACAGGGGGATATATAAAAAACACATTATAAAAGTGTATTTTAAACAATGAGAGCATAGTGCTCCTATCCCCAACTGATATAGTGGCTAAAAGATATCTTAGCAAATGATGGCAAGTGCCTCATACTTATGAAATTCAGCAATATAATCATAAATGCATAACTAATAGCAGTACACATGAAATATAAAGAATAAAGTACTAATGCAATATTCCATAGGAGTATAAATCAGGTACGCTGAAAACAGAACAATACATTTTGTGAAGTGCTGATACATTAAATATGGCTACAAAATATCCTACAAGTACATCATTTCAATCCAAAGTGATAAATACATTTTTAAATCACACTGATCTACATGCCATATCCTCTAAAGTGCTAGTGCTTAATAAGTGAAAGAGTAAACTAAATATAGGAAAAAAACGACGGTTTTTGGGGCTCAAAATTACTATCCTACACAATAAAACATGTTAAATGGACTCTCATGAAAGTAATTTCTAAAGACATAGATGACTTGAAATAATATATATATGTAAAATGGAGAAAACACGTTTTGGGACCCCCCCTTTTTTTCTCGGCCCCTGCTTGGTAAATCACCCCGAAACTTTCATGATAGGAGCTGACCGGAGCGGGCCACAAGTTTTTCCTATGGGAACTAGGTCCTAACTATAACTATCTACTGGCAACCGCCAGTAGATAATATATATATATATATATATATATATATATATACACACATTATATAAATATAATTTTAAAATTAATAGTTCACTAATTGTTTTAATGTAAATATATCTATAAATCTATATATATATATATATTGATTATTATGTATGTGTGTTAAAAAAAGATTACGTTTATTTGTTAAAGTGTATATTAAATCCAAATATTTTTATTATGTAATGCATTTAATATGCATTATTTTATTTTATATATATATATATATATATATATATATATGTAAAAAGAATCGATATTTTGTACAACTATATTTTTAACATCGATATTTTTGTTTTCAATATTTTTGTACTTACCGGTTTAAGTATAAGGAGTCGCTATATTTTTGAATTCTATATTTTTTCAGCAATACTTTTTACATCGATATTCTGTCAGTGAACCTACCTCAACCTGTCCAATGTGTTGTTTCAGGTGGACCCTGAGAGTTATTTACATATATTAAAACGGGGCGTTAGACGTTGTAAAAGGTTTATTTCGCAAGGTTGAAATGGCAGTTTCAAACTGCACACAATGGCTGCAATGGCAAGCCTGAAACATGTTTTGCAGGACTACTTAACCGGGTAGCTGTAGGCCCACTAGTTATCATTTAATGTACAGGCCCTGGGTACACGTAGTACCCCTTTACAAGGGAGTTACAAGTAAATTAAATGTGCCAATATAGTTTTACTTCTCTGTCTACGCCACATGGCATGTCCATACTGTTTTGCACAATTTCACTGACTCCCATTTTGTCCATGTAACTCAAGTGGAGCAACAGACTCACTGCTGACCAGGACTGCCATTTTGGGAACTATGAGAATTTTGCATGGATTGCCCAAGTTAAATTGTGAAAAACATTTCCTCTTTCTTCATGTAGCCCATCTCCGTACTGTTGAACATGTCTAGGCTATCCTGCTTTGTGTTTGACACATATAATACCTAGTAAAACCCCAATGAAAGGGAACCATCCCTCATCAGTTTAAACATGTAAACACTGATAAATGACTTGTCAAACAATGATAAATACCTGCATACACACAAATTAAAATACCACTCGAGGAATGAAAAGTAAGAAAGTAATTTTTATCTCTTCCAAAAGGTTCCAATTCAATGTACATTTATTGTATAAGGTAGCATCAAGAAAGACTGATCTAAGATCATTCTGCTAGAGTGTTGTTTTGTTTAGAGATGCAACAAAAATATTTTTTTATCTTCCTTTTGTTTCCTTCAGTTGTTTTCGGGCATGAATGAATTGTACAGGGTTTAGAAGGGTCTAAGCTAATTATTTTGTATACAGTAGAGAATCTAGGAATTTTAAAAGCATCTTTGATATTTTGGCAGTTTATAATTATTTTAATTGACTGGTGAAATGGCTAGCTCATTGGAAAACGTGGACATTACGTACTACCACTTTTACCCACAGATACATAATGGGTAAAACTCTTTGATACATCAGCCCCCTTTTCTAGCAATCCAGTATTGATATCAGATCAAATGCCAAACAGCCCAGGCTTTAAACCTTCAATCCACATATACCTGTGAGGAGTCCTCTCACCAAGTACATGGCACAGTGGTGAAAACATGACCTAAGACTATTGATATACCAATAACCTTCATAGATGCAAGATATCCCACTGTTATGTATGATACCCTGCAGCTAATCCTAGCTTTTTACCCAACTGCATTACTATTGGGGTGTTTGAGCCCATAAATACCATGTTAGCAGCAACATCTCAAGTCCCAGAACACAATGGGATGGCTGTTAAAAGGTAAAGCTAACTAAAAGCGTGACATTTGCTATTGGTACTGAAAAAACAATGTTGGGGTGGGAGTTAGGCAGCTCAATAAACATTGATGGTTTGGAAAGTAATGATAAAAAACACTGAAATCCGCAATAAACACTGAAAACAGGATACCTAAACATGTCTCCCCATCAACATTTGTCCTTTATTAACAAGTCAACACTGTTTTCAACATACTTCATGTAAAAATCAATATTTTCCCATATTGCTGTTACTTTGGTAATCACCTTAACAGAACCTGTGATGCAAATTGTTGACCACCCCCTCCAGCCAACAGAAAGGATCATGTTGCTCCCAAGACTAAATGTTCTGTTTACCATGTAAAATGTCCAGGTTAATGAAAATTAACAATGCTATTATTTCTCCTGCTCCTCTGCAGTTGATTCTCCTTTTCCCATATCCTCTCTTTACAATTGACTCTATGTCATCATGCCAGTCCTGTGTTTTTCGAATGTTAGTTTCGAATGTCTGTATCACTCTTTACTTCTAACCTTACCATAGCAACCTCTGGAGCACACTCTAACCATTATACTCCATAAGTTAAAAACAGTAGCAGCAGGTGAAGGAGGATCCTCTGTAAGCTTCCCCAGGCTTTAGAGTACAGTGATAGTGTCCACTTGGCACAATTATATATTCATGTCTTAGAGCATAGGCCCTCTATAGCCTTTGGCATTATGATACAAGATCTACAATCTACAGAAATCAGGAACCATTTGTTGGTTCATGGGCCCTGCAACCCAGGACAAACTTGATGAGTTCATCCTCTCCTTCGAGATGTTGACTTTAACTAAATCTACATCCTCCTCACAGGGACCACTCAGCTGTTCGGTTTACCTCAACTCTGTATGATTTCCCTAGACAGACATAGATCATGAATCATCTACTTGCACCTTCAACTTTGCTGTTTATAGCTAATGCGCTATTAACACCCCTTAGTTTGCACTTGGGACACAGCAAGGGGCAGAGTGACATACAGGAAAGAAGGTTTTTTCCAGCAGCAAAGTCAGTGAGTGACAGCGTCTAAAGTTTCCATGCACAAGAGTCTGTCAAACATGGACTGTGTCGAACTTGATACAAGTGCGCAGAGATCGGTCCTTTTCTCAATGAAATATTAGGACCATCACACAGTGAAACTGATTGTGGGCATGTTGTGGAGGATAATGTACCATCTGGATCTATTGCTGAGTGCCTTCACTATCATGAGGCAACATCACTCTTGCAGGGTACAGTTTGCCCCGTGCAACATCCAGGGAATTTGCTGTGAACAGCATCTGCACATCCTCTGTTGTCTTTAGTTGACAAATATATCCTGCCCCCTGGCAATGCATAAGGCTTGCATGGGCGATATAGAGAGGAGTAAAAGTTATCCATGCCGGTGCTGTGGCTGACAGCCAACTTATAACATACTGTAGCTCAAACACCACTTTTTATTCTAACTTCACTCATCTCATCATGTTACACCATTTTCAAACACTCTGAGCTATCAATACACTAGTTACAATACTTATTATTGCCTGCTTCACCAAATATTTTCAGCAAACAGTTTTTGCACCTCAAGGTTTGGACTCCTCGTTGTCTGACTTTGTACTGATAGAAACTGCACTGTGTGTTTTATACTCATTGGATGCCTGAGTCTACTAAAGTGTCATGTATTAATAACAACATATCAATTTTGACGTACTTGTATCCAACCAAGACTTGTACAACATGTCACTCATCATCCACTTTGGCAATTTCATCCTGATGAATGGACATTAGCACATGGCAATCAGTATGGTAAGGGTGGAATGGAATTTAATTTAAAGACATGAGGAATTTACACTGCAGGATACAAATATTTGCAATCAGTAATGAACATGGACACATGGTATAATGCTGCCGAGGGCAAGTGCATGAGGAGGGTGGAGTCAAAATAAAACAAAAACATAAAAGGAACAGGAAAACTAAATACGAAAAACACGACTGTGTAGGTCTTCGACAGGGGAGCATCATTCTGTCTCTCTTATTTCACGCTCCGTGAGTTATTTGTTGACATCCAGTCTGACAATCACCATCTCGACCTCAACTCTAGCAGTTTTATGATGGTGTGGGAGAATTTGTTGTCTCTAGCATCCAATCAACAGGAGGGGTGTTGGCATGAGTAGGTTGAAAAATGTCAACGTAAATGGAAGTGTGAGGGGGTGTGGGAACATCAGTCCTGTAATCAAGAGTAATAACAATGAAATTGCTTCCTGCTGTTGGAGGGGTCAGAGAATCTACCCAGTCTAATGATAGTCTCATTCCTGTACACATTTCAGCTAGGGCACTACTTGTAGTTTGCTGATGAAAACACAATTGGTGCAAGTGCACTATGGCTTGACATATCACTGTGATGAGCATTGTATTCCATGTGCAAGGGTGCGCTTACTTAAACTGAGGTTCAGCATGTACATTTCCACTAATGCAATCTCTGCAGTAGACCATGAAAAAAGATATATATATACTTCAGTCAGCAGGCAGGAAGCACTAGTCCCCAAAGACAGAATCATCTCGGGGGTTGATCAAATGGTTACAGGGGCTCAAACAATTTCTCCACGAGTTATTCTGACTTACAACCGTCAACATGGAGATCTTAGGAAAATTCTATATAAAAACTGGAATTTAGTACAAAGTGACCCTGTCATCGGCCATAAAGTGAGTAATAAACCATTACCCACCTTTCGGAAATCTCCCTCTATGTCGACAGCATTGGTCAATAACACCATTGAACCTAGGATCTCTAATACTTGGTCATTACTCAAGAAAGGGTTCAAAACTTGTCCACAATGCAAAGCCTGTCAATTCGGCAGCAATAGGACACATTTCAACAGCCCATTCCGGGAAGAACCAACAGCCATTTCTAAGTGGCTGACATGCAAAACGGAATTTGCTATTTATGTGTTGGAGTGTCTGTGTGGGCTAAAATATGTGGGCAGCACTAAACTGCCCGCCCACAAACGGATACACCAACACATTCGTGCAATTTCGGGCCATGACCAAAGTTATCCGGTTGCTAGGCATTTCCAAGCAAAGCACAATGGCATACCTGATCAGCTCCAGTATTTTTTTATTGATTCAGTCGAATCATCAAGAAGAGGAGGTGACCGTGAGGCCAAACTCCGTCTTCTTGAAACCAGATACATACTGGAATTAAATACAAAGAATCCAAATGGTCTGAATGACAGGGAAGACCTCTATACCTGCATTTAGAACATGACCGTATGCCTTTAAGACCTATCCGGATTTTTAACTTGTCTACCCTGGTTCTTGGTTTTTATCTCTTTTTTACTGATTAACATTTTTTGATGAGGTGGGGACCACTCTTTTAGCAATATTGATAGCAATTGCTTTTAACATGTATATAACATAGGGATCTGTTATTTTGTATATGATCTTTGCACTTGAAAATCATATTTTGCACTATCACTGTTTTTGCACTTTATAGGCTTTAGCAGGCATGTTTTAGGATGGCAGGCCCACTTGGGCTTAATTTCGAATTCTTTTGAAATGTTGTGATTTAAGTGACATATACTGAACAATACTCGAATTTCATTAGTTTATATAATTTAAACGCTGTTCCTACATCAATAACATCTGCAATTGTTCACAGATAAAAGGAATCTCTGACACCTTTATAATCCATGGATTTCCTTACATAGGCACATTGGGTTGTCATGTTGATCTAAGGTTACCATTTATAAATTTCCAAAAGTGTTCTTATTTCTTGAACGAAAATAATCAACCCGTCTTATGGTTTGACAGTTTTGAGATTGCTTTTACAATTTTAATCTGATGTATTGAAGTGTCTAAAACTCTATTTTTAGTATTTATCTAAAAACATGGAGACCACGGCGTTAATTTGTACAGTATTTTTACTATGTCAGTTATTCGTCATTCTGCACTGTCACTTTAAATTGTCTGCGTCAAGGCGAGCAGTTTGTCATGTGATCAAGCCTCCTTGGAGGCGAAACGCGTCATGGCGGCAGCGCTGGCATTTATGAAATAAACCACGCTTTGCACCAGCAACGTTTGGGTTGACTCTTCGTCATTTTTTGTACTCGGCAGGACGTTCTCTGTGGCGTTTGACGAACTACATAAATACATATATATATATATATATATATATATATCAACACCAACGACCTCCTCCAACAGGGAAGACGAGAGCCCACACAGGTGAGTAGACAGAGCCTCCTTTATTTCCAGAAAAACAAAGCAGCATAATGCATTTCGGCACTCAGTGCCTTCGTCAGATGCTTTTGCTCGTTTTAAAATCACTGTTCACCCCAAGTCACATCGCGTCTCACCAGAGTCTGGAGACACTCCTCCCACTTATCAAGGGACAATCTTTAAACTCATTGGCTCGAGTTCTTTGTTTGCTGCAGTGGCACAATAGGTAGTCCTAACCCAAGTGGGCGGAGCCTGCAGCTCCCAAGGGTGTGTGGTACTTGTGGTGCTTTAGAGGCTCGGTAAACTGACCTTACACCCACCTCAGTCCTCACAGCGAGCCTGCGTACCTGACGCCTAAGTAAGCACAGGTCCGGTGATGTAGTCATCCCCCAATTGCTGGCATGGCTGAAACGCTGTGAGTTGCGGTGGTTCGGCGTTTTCCCAAGCGCTTTGAGATACTCCACAGATTTGCCAGAATCCGCCGAACACTTCAGGGTGGGGACTCTAAGTGCGCGTGGTTGCGCACAACACATCAACACCAACGACCTCCTCCAACAGGGAAGACGAGAGCCCACACAGGTGAGTAGACAGAGCCTCCTTTATTTCCAGAAAAACAAAGCAGCATAATGCATTTCGGCACTCAGTGCCTTCGTCAGATGCTTTTGCTCGTTTTAAAATCACTGTTCACCCCAAGTCACATCGCGTCTCGCCAGAGTCTGGAGACACTCCTCCCACTTATCAAGGGACAATCTTTAAACTCATTGGCTCGAGTTCTTTGTTTGCTGCAGTGGCACAATAGGTAGTCCTAACCCAAGTGGGCGGTGCCTGCAGCTCCCAAGGGTGTGTGGTACTTGTGGTGCTTTAGAGGCTCGGTAAACTGACCTTACACCCACCTCAGTCCTCACAGCGAGCCTGCGTACCTGCCACCTAAGTAAGCACAGGTCCGGTGATGTAGTCATCCCCCAATTGCTGGCCTGGCTGAAACGCTGTGAGTTGCGATGGTCCGGCGTTTTCCCAAGCGCCTTGAGATACTCCACAGATTTGCCACAATCCGCCGAACACTTCAGGGTGGGGACTCTAAGTGCGCGTGGCTGCGCACAACACATCAACACCAACGACCTCCTCCAACAGGGAAGACGAGAGCCCACACAGGTGAGTAGACAGAGCCTCCTTTATTTCCAGAAAAACAAAGCAGCATAATGCATTTCGGCACTCAGTGCCTTCGTCAGATGCTTTTGCTATTTTTAAAATCACTGTTCACCCCAAGTCACATCGCGTCTCACCAGAGTCTGGAGACACTCCTCCCACTTATCAAGGGACGATCTTTAAACTCATTGGCTCGAGTTCTTTGTTTGTTGCAGTGGCACAATAGGTAGTCCTAACCCAAGTGGCCGGTGCCTGCAGCTCCCAAAGGTGTGTGGTACTTGTGGTGCTTTAGAGGCTCGGTAAACTGACCTTACACCCACCTCAGTCCTCACAGCGAGCCTGCGTACCTGCCGCCTAAGTAAGCACAGGTCCGGTGATGTAGTCATCCCCCAATTGCTGGCCTGGCTGAAACGCTGTGAGTTGCGGTGGTCCGGCGTTTTCCCAAGCGCCTTGAGATACTCCACAGATTTGCCACAATCCGCCGAACACTTCAGGGTGGGGACTCTAAGTGCGCGTGGCTGCGCACAACACATCAACACCAACGACCTCCTCCAACAGGGAAGACGAGAGGCCACACAGGTGAGTAGACAGAGCCTCCTTTATTTCTAGAAAAACAAAGCAGCATAATGCATTTCGGCACTCAGTGCCTTCGTCAGATGCTTTTGCTTGTTTTAAAATCACTGTTCACCCCAAGTCACATCGCGTCTCACCAGAGTCTGGAGACACTCCTCCCACTTATCAAGGGACGATATTTAAACTCATTGGCTCGAGTTCTTTGTTTGCTGCAGTGGCACAATAGGTAGTCCTAACCCAAGTGGGCGGTGCCTGCAGCTCCCAAGGGTGTGTGGTACTTGTGGTGCTTTAGAGGCTCGGTAAACTGACCTTTACACCCACCTCAGTCCTCACAGCGAGCCTGCGTACCTGCCGCCTAAGTAAGCACAGGTCCGGTGATGTAGTCATCCCCCAATTGCTGGCCTGGCTGAAACGCTGTGAGTTGCTATGGTTCGGCGTTTTCCCAAGCGCCTTGAGATACTCCACAGATTTGCCACAATCCGCCGAACACTTGAGGGTAGGGACTCTAAGTGCGCGTGGCTGGGCACAACACATCAACACCAACGACCTCCTACAACAGGGAAGACGAGAGCCCACACAGGTGAGTAGACAGAGCCTCCTTTATTTCCAGAAAAACAAAGCAGCATAATGCATTTCGGCACTCAGTGCCTTCGTCAGATGCTTTTGCTCATTTTAAAAATCACTGTTCAGTTCAAGTCACATCGCGTCTCACCAGAGTCTGGAGACACTCCTCCCACTTATCAATATATATATATTGGTATAGGTAGTTATAGTTAGGATTGATTTCCATAGGAAATCCGCAACATTCTATTGGGAATAACTTTGGCACCAGTGGACGAATCATCGCAAATTTCTCAAAGAAGATGGCCCGCTCCGCTCTGCTCCTTCCCTGAAAGTGTGAGGGGGATTCGTCAAGCGGGGGCTGAGATGAAAGGGGGGTCCCAAAACGTGTTTTCCCCATGTTAATTTCCATAGGGCGGTTGGACTCACTTTTAGCCCGAACGGCTGAATGGATTTCCACAAAACTTGGCAAAATTGTAGGGACTGGTAGCCCGATGTGCCTTTGCTATGTCTCAAGATATGTGCTCCAGTGGATTTTGAGTAATTTAGGTTAAAAAATATATATATCTGGGCGGAGCCTAACCACACATCTGATCTGATTGGCTGTCAGCACTTCATCCAAGAAGTGTTGGCAGCCATCTTGGGACCAATATACATGATAGCACCTCATTAAAAAGCATTGTAGTTAATAGAGGGTTTTAGGACTTTAGTTACATTATAAATCATTTGTTGATGGTACCATACTCATTTTAGGAATTGTGGTGTGTTCTAAGGTGATTTTACCATGTGAAAAAGCCTTCTGCTGTGATATCATGAATCATGTTTGAAAGAAAACTAATATCTCATGATTTTCCCACAGTGGTTTGGAAGGGGATCTATAAGCTAAACTGAAAGCATATTTTCTGTAAATTCACATTATCTTTCTCAGTCATGTGAGAATGAAGTCTGACATTCTCAGTAAAACATGTACATCCAACAAGGACAGAGACTGTCAGTTGATTCCTTTGTGTTCTACTGCAGCCTCCTAGAGTGTTCTAAAGAACAACTAGAGCGCTAACAGTCCTACTTATTACAAAGGTATAGCACACCTGAAGCCATCGTGATGGGAATAAAGTGGTAACCATTAAAACATTTAATTTAAAAAGGAACAAAATGAGGTGTTGAACATGAATCTCATACTTACTGTATTGTGTTGTTTATTTCTATGCAAGCACGTCACTGTTGCCAGCCAATGTTCTTAGGGCTATATAAGTGACGTCATCGCTGTCACCCAGCATTCTGACAGCTGTCATTTCTAATTGCAGTTGTTTTCCCTTAAGCTCCCCGTGGGCCTTTATACCTAATAAACTCAGTATTTAACTTATCTTTTACTGCTGTTATTATTGGCCCCCACTACAAATGGCGATGAGGACGGGATCATCAAAGGTCTACGGGTGAAGCAGCATCTGCATACCGGACCGCTACTTTGAATAATAAAGGCGGCGAAATAATCGGTATATTTGCAGTTTAGGGAAATCATTGAGGATGAACAAAGCAATGAAGTAAGTGTGCGTATTAATATAAAAGCGGACATCCAACTCATTTAAAAGCGGCGCAGCAATTAAATTGATGAGGAGATCCTGCATATTGCGCACTAGCCTACGGCGTAAGCGTGAAACATCGATTTAATGCGCTCTGTCTGTGCTTGTGATCAACTTGTTAAAGGCAGTGCAGCAAACAATAACGGAGAGGAATTCCTGCATTTGCGCGTTAGCCTACGGCGAAAGCATGCAATCACTAATAAATGTGAACTGACTGGTTTACAAGCGCTGCTGTAAGGAGAAACCAATCCGGATCAGTAACAAAAAAAAAAATATCTGTTCGAGTAATTGTATTGAGGGAGCTTAACTCAACTTGAAAGCCGCTTTTTGCTGAATCTATTCAAGGCGCTGAGGGAAATTGCCGGCGTGTGAGGAAACCCTCTCAGAGGTGTCGCGTGAGGCATGCTGGGAGAAGCAGCTGAATTGCCGGATAGGATTGGATAAGCAGGTCAAACGTCATAACATGTGACCTCGAGCGGCCATTTTGAAAAAAAAAAATCTCCTCAGAATTACCGATGCTGTTGCAATTGACCGTATTAATATATTTGAGCATTGAGGAATATTCAAAGCAAATGAAGCGGTGAACTAATATTTGCACGTTACATAAAGGAAGCATTTTATAAGTTGAAACTGTGAGATTAAGTGATAAATACAAAGTGTTGAGAAAAAATATTTAGACTGTTAACAACACACAAGCTTGGAGAGTTACATAAATAGAACTTGTGTACCTGAAGTATATAACTTGCCAAACTAGTGTAGAGGAATGGCAGAAAGTAACAATATATGTGCTCCACCACGTTTTCTTGATGATCCAGGAAAGCCAACTATGAGATGGAAGAAATGGATAAGAGCATTTGAAAACTATATAATATCCATTGATGGCAAAGCCTATGATGCGGAGAGGAAATTGTCTATATTATTTGGCCTTTTAGGGAAAGCTGGTCAGGATGTATTCGATAGCCTGCCTGAATATGAAAATCCCCCAGGCACATTTATTCCATTAAATGAGTATGAAGAAGCTGTAAAAAGGCTAGAGAAACAATTTGATGAGGAAAACAATGTCATGGTGGGTAGGCATAAATTCGCTTTGAGGAAACAACAGGAAGGAGAAACTATAGATGAGTACATTGCATGTTTAAGAATCTTAGCTATGGAATGCGAATTTGAAGACATGACTGATATTTATATTAGAGACCAAATTGTTTTCTATTGTTATTCAAAAAAGGTGCAAGAAAGACTACTGGCATGTAAAAAACCAACTTTGCAAGAAGTTATTGATATCACTAGAGGGATAGAAAGGTCTTTAGTATCTACAAAAGTGTTATCCAATACTAATGCTAATGTGTTTTACATGCAGGAGAAAAAGAAAGGGGACAGCATGAAAGGTGAGAGAAGTTGGGGTGAGAGAAAAACTGGAGGTAAGCATTTTAGCTGTTTCAGATGTGGATCAAAAGATCATCTTGCTGATAGCAAAACATGCCCAGCTATTAATAAGAAATGTACTAAATGCAAAAAGTATGGTCATTTAACTGCTTTGTGTAAAACTAAGAGAGTATATAGTAATGTGAATGTCAATACCGTTGGGGATTTTGATGAGGAAATGTGTGCAAACATTATCTTATACGTGGATATGGAAGATGGTTAGATTAAAGGGCCAATCGGTGAAGGGAAAATTGGCGATATAGAGTTGCAGTTTACTGCAGATTCCGGATCACCCATAACCACCATTTCTGATAAGATGTTTGAAGATAAATGGTCGATGGTGGAGTTAATAGAATCAGATGTAAATCCTAAAGCATTTGTTGAAAAGGATATAAACATGTTGGGATATTTCCATGATATTGTCTCCTTTAGATGTAGGAAGATCAATACTAAAGTGTACGTTGCTGAAAAGGGGAGAATTTTAATTGGATGGAAAGATTTAGCTAAGTTGGGAGTAATTTTAGTTCCAAATGCTAAAGATCCTATAATTTTAAGAGAAGATTGGGTGAACTGTGTGAGTTTGGATGACAACAAGAATGATCTCAAAAGTACATTAGACGAATTTAAGGAGGTGTTCAAGAATGAGCTTGGTTGTGTTAAGGGTTTTACTCATAACATAAAATTGAAAAATGAAGCCATTCCCAGTAAACATAAGGTAAGGACCATACCTCTGTCCATAAAGAAAGAGTTGAAAAATGTATTGGATAAATTATCTAGAGAGGGAGTCATCGAGGAGGCAGATGAATCAGAATGGGTTTCTGCTATTGTTGTGTCCAAGAAGAAAAAAACAGGTGACCTTAGGCTGTGTGTGGATCTTAAGATCCCTGAACAAGAACATTGTTGTTAATTGTCACCCTCTTCCAAAAATCCAAGAAATTTTATAATCAGTATCAGGCTCAAAATTTTTCAGTTTGATTGACTTAAAAGCTGCGTATCACCAGGTATGTCTAACTGAGGAGTCTAAAAGACTAACAACATTTATAACACCATTTGGAGCCTACAGGTACGTTCGCTTACCTTTTGGTTTAGCCTCTTCATCTGGAGTCTTTCAGAAATTAATGGATGTTTTGTTTAATGGCTTAAGTGGAGTAGAGGCATTCCAGGACGACATCCTGGTGCATTCCAAAACAGAAAAAGAGCATTTGAATTTGATAAGAAAAGTATTGAGCATACTGAAAAAGAGAGGAATGACTGTATCAAAAGAAAAGTGTAAATTTATGACAGAAAAGGTGGAATATTTAGGACATGTATTGACCTCAGAAGGAATCACTCCTAAAGATGATCTTGTACAGGCAATAAGAGAGGCACCAGAACCTGATAGCAAAGAAAAACTTAAGTCGTTTTTGGGCTTAAGTGAGTATTACGCAAAATTCATACAAGGGTATGCTGAAAAGGTTGAACCACTCAGGAAGCTATTAAGAAAAAATGTGTCCTACAATTGGTTGGATGAGCAAGTGCAAGCTTTCAAAACAGTGAAGGAGGAAATAGCAGGAGCTCCTGCTCTTAAACCCTATAATCCAGAACTTGAAAATGTTGTAACAGTCGATGCCAGCGCTGAAGGAATTGGTGCTGTGTTCTGTCAACTAGAAGGAAATAAAGAAAATACCATCGCTTTTATTTCAAGGAAGTTAAATGAGACTGAAGTACATAATAGTACTATTGAAAGGGAGGCATTGGCCAGTGTATGGGCCGTACATAAATTAAAAGATTATTTATGGGGAAAAAGGTTCACCATTGTCACGGACCATAAACCTTTGATATACATGATGAACGGTGAGGGCCGTGGCAACGGCAAAGCTAGTTCAAGACTAATTAGGTTGTTGTCTAAGCTCCAAGAGTTCAATTTTGAGATACGACATAATAAAGGTGGCAAGAACTATAGAGCTGATTGTTTGTCTCGGTTACCAGTTGATACCAAAGGAGAAGAGGCACTTGATGACATTGAATGTGTAGTGGCATTGATTGACGCTACTGTTATGTGTGAGGGTTCTATAACGGAGGAGGAATGGCAAGAAAACATGGAGAAAGACGCCATTCTGAAAAAAGTAATGGACTTAATAAGAACCAAATGGCCTCATATTAGAAATGTGCAGAATGACTTAAAAAGCTACCAACAAGTTAGTGATGAACTATCATTAGAGAATGGTTTCCTAAGAAGAGGTGAACTTTTTGTGCCGCCAAATGGTTTAAGGAAGAAAATAATTTCCCTTGCTCATAAAGGTCATCCAGGTAGTACTGCTACTAGAAATATCCTCAAGATGAACTACTGGTGGCCCGGGGTTGATAAGGAAATTAAAGAGTTTATTGACAAGTGTGAGCAATGTTTGAAATCTGATAAACATTGGCGTATGGAAAAGAATGAACTGCAGATGGTGGAAATTCCAAGTGGACCTTGGGCCAAAGTTGCTATTGATTTCGCTGGTCCTTTCCAAATTTTACCTATTGATTGTAGAAACCTGATCGTTCTCACTGATTACTACTCTAAATGGGTATTTTTCAAGTTTGTTAGAGTAGTCACTACTGAAATAGTAATAAAATGTTTGAAGAAAGTATTTGACAAAGAAGGCCAGCCTAAATTGTTAGTGTCTGACAACGGTTCACAACTGGTTTCTAGACAAATGACTGAGTTTCTTGGAAAAGCTGGAATCGATCAAGTGAAAACACCTTTGTACAGTCCAAAAAGTAACGGCCAGGTAGAAAGAGTAAACACATTCATAAAAGATGGCATCCAACTGGCTGTGGCTTCCAACATGGATGTGAAAGAATTCATAAGGGTGAAAATCAATGCATATAACAATACACCTAACGAAACTACGAAACAAACTCCTTTCTTTCTAATGAGAGGGAGGAAATGTAACAGTCCAATTACACCCAAATTCAGTGATTGGTATAAAAAGTGTGAAATCTCAGAAGAAATAGATGACAGAAAACTTTTGGTGAAGGAAAAGATAGTAGAGAAGCAGAAAAAGGCAAAGAAGTATTCTGATTTTGTTAACAGAGTAAAAGCAAAAGATGTTCAACCTGGTGAGTGGGTGTTATTGAAAAAACCTGGTTTGGTATCCAAGGGTGAAACAAAATATAGTAAACCAGTAAAAGTTTGCGAAGCATCTAATAGTGCTGTTCTGGTAGAAGGAGGAGGATGGCGGAGCAAAGATGATGTGATAATCTTAAAGAAGGGACAAGAAAAAATAATAATGAGTAGCAATGAAAGCGAGGAGAGAAATCTAGACGACAGTGTTCTGGAGTGGGAAAATGTATCAGAAAACCAAAGCTTCTCCAAACCAAATGTTAGTCCTAGAGTTTTGTTGGAAAAAGGAGAAAGATCCAGGTGTCCTATGTATGACACAGAGAGCGAGACCATAGACATTGATGCATCTACATCAGTTAGGATCTTGGACAAAGTTGTGTCTCCCGAGGGACACGAAACTGACATTGAGTTCCCTAGTACCTCTGGTGTGCAATCCAAGAGTGGAAGAATTGTTAAGATGCCCAAACACTTTGATGACTATATTATGGAGTAACATGTGTATTTTCAATAGTTGTATTTGGGGGGAAAGGGAGATGTTGAACATGAATCTCATACTTACTGTATTGTGTTGTTTATTTCTATGCAAGCACGTCACTGTTGCCAGCCAATGTTCTTAGGGCTATATAAGTGACGTCATCGCTGTCACCCGGCATTCTGACAGCTGTCATTTCTAATTGCAGTTGTTTTCCCTTAAGCTCCCCGTGGGCCTTTATACCTAATAAACTCAGTATTTAACTTATCTTTTACTGCTGTTATTATTGGCCCCCACTACATGAGGGGGTATATTATGCCATAGAAAGTATTATTAGTGCTGCAAAAAGAAAAATCAGGGCACATTTTGAGTGACTTCTCAAATCCTCTTCTATTTCATTAAAAAATTCTGACATGCAGTCTCCCAAGATGGCCACCAGAGACAAAAGAGCCCAAATGTAGCCCAAATATCACCCAGATGTAGCCCAAGTATAGCCCAATGACAGAATGTCCCAGAGTGTTCTAAAGAACAAATAGAGCGCTAACAGTCCTACTTATTACAAAGGTATGGCACACCTGAAGCCATCTTGATTGGAATAAAGTGGTAACTCTTAAAACATTTAATTTAAAAAGGAACAAAATGAGGGGGTATATTTTGCCATAGAAAGTATGATTAGTGCTGCAGAAAGAAAAATTAGGGCACATTTTGAGTGACTTCTCAAATCCTCTTCAATTTCATTAAAGAAATTCTGACATGCAGACTGAAACATGCACTTTGAATACCAGCAGCAGACTTCTCTGGTGAGCAGTAGCTTTACAACAGTGATCTAATGAGCAACTAGAGTGCTAACATTCAGAATTTATGGCAAATGTGTGACACATCTGAATGCCTTCTTGATGGAACCAAAGTAAACAAGCATTGAAAATGCAATAGATCTCGCCCTCGTTTAAATTAAAGCCATTCTGTTTGTAATGAGGTGGCTTTTTAGCTTTGCTTTTATTAGTGTTTTTTAAACTTTCATGTAAATAACATGCATCTGTATGCATATATGTATATGTATGCATGCATTTATATTTGTATTTATATATATATACAGATTATATATGTTTATATATGTATATATATACATACACATACATATATATAAATGCATATGCATATATATGCATACATATATATGTGTATATGTGTACGTGTAGAGAGAGGTAGAGAGGTAGAGGTGTAGAGGTAGAGAGGTAGAGGTAAAGAGGTAGCGGTAGAGAGGTAAAGACTAGTAGAGAGAGAAGTAGAGAGAGGTAAAGAGGTAGAGAGTAGAGTGAGTAATAGAGAGTAGAGAGTGAGTAGTAGAGAGTAGTAGAGAGCAGTAGAGAGAGTAGCAGAGAGTGAGTAGTAGAGAGTAGTAGAGTGAATAGTAGAGTGAGTAGTAGAGAGTAGTAGAGAGTGAATAGTAGAGAGTAGTAGAGAGTAAGTAGTAGAGTGAGTAGTAGAGAGCAGTAGACCGTGAGTAGTAGAGAGTAGTAAAGAGTGAGTAGTAGAGAGTAGTAGAGAGTGAGTAGTAGAGAGTGAGAGAGAGAATAGTAGAGAGTAGTAGAGAGTGAGTAGTAGAGTGAGTAGTAGAGACTAGTAGAGAGAGAGTAGTCAAGAGTCAGTAGTAGTGAGTAGTAGAGAGTGAGTAGTAGAGTGAGTAGTAGAGAGTGAGTAGTAGAGAAAGAGTAGTAGAGAGTGAGTAGTAGAGAGTAGTAGAGAGTGAGAAGTAGAGAGTGAGTAGTAGAGAGCAGTAGAGAGTTAGTAGTAAAGACTGAGTAGTAGAGAGAGAGTAGTAGAGAGTGAGTAGTAGAGAGTAGTAGATAGTGAGTAGTAGGGAGTGAGTAGTAGAGAGAGAGTAGTAGAGAGTAGTAGAGTAGTAGAGAATGAGCAGTAGAGAGTGAGTATTTGAGAGTAGTGGAGTAGGAGAGAGTAAGTAGTAGAGAGTAGTGGAGAATATTCCAAAGCTTGGCACAGCACCACTTGCACAATAAGTCCAATCAAATCATATCACTTAGAGTCCTTATTGAAGCGCTGAATCTTGGTGTATATTCAAATGCTTTTATTTTCCTTAAGTTTATGTACCGCAGCCAGCCAAAACTTTTCGTTCTGTACAACAGAACTTCTTCAGGGCGTTCTTATTTCCTTCAAGTTATGTCGGTATCCTGTTGTCATATAACTAGATATTTCTTCCAAATGTTAGACGAGACGTAAGTACATTCTTATTCAAAGTGACTAGGTATCAATTTTACCCACACAATTCGGGCAGACTTGAGTAATTTATAGCATCCTCAAAGTCAGTCTTTCAAAAATTCCAAAGTATAGGACATGATAATCCAAATCCAAATGTTTCTCAAGAAAAGTCATTTTCAATCGTTCGGAATATCGGTGTTTGGGCAGATATGACCCAGGGACCCCCAGTATGCAATGGAAATTAGTCACCCCTCTGCAAACGCGCCAGTGGCCTGCGTTGCAGAGAGGTGTAAAAAGGGGCATAGCCTTATTACACCTCTGTGCAATGCAGCCCCCTGGCGCATACTGGAGGTTCCAGGTGGGCTAGTTGGCCCCCAGGGACCCCTAGTATGCAAGGGGAATTAGTTCCCCCTCTTCTAACATGCACGGGGGCTGCGTTGCAGAGAGGTGTAAAAAGGGTGTGGCCTCATTACACCTCTCTGCAATGCAGCCCCCTGGCGCATACTGGAGGCTCCTGGTGGGCTAGTTGGCCCCAGGGACCCCCAGTATGCAAGGGGAATTAGTTCCCCCTCTGCAAACGCGGCAGGGGGCTGCGTTGCAGAGAGGTGTAACAAGGGGCATAGCCTCATTACACCTCTGCAATGCAGCCCCCTGGCGCATACTGGAGGTTCCAGGTGGGCTAGTTGGCCCCCAGGGGCCCCCAGTATGCAAGGGGAATTAGTTCCCCCTCTTCAAACATGCACGAGGGCTGCATTGCAGAGAGGTGTAAAAAGGGGCGTGGCTTCATTACACCTCTCTGCAATGCAGTCCCCTGGCGCATACTGGAGATTCCTGGTGGGCTTTCAGGTCTTATATAGTTAGGAATTAGCATTGAAAAAACCTTTGAAATTCACTGAAAAAAACATAGGTTTCAGGCCTTATATAGTTAGGAATTAGCATTTAAAAAACCTATGAAATTCACTGAAAAAACCATAGGTTTCACACCAGTTATAGTTAGGAATTAGCATTTAAAAAACCTATTAAATTCACTGAAAAAACCATAGGTTTGACACCAGTTATAGTTAGCTGGAAATTTTACTGACAAAACCATTGAAATCCCCACGTTATAGTTAGTTGGACTCACTATAACTTGCGCGCCTGCAATGTACTGCTGATGACGTCACATATTACATCACTCATGATGACATGGTCAGTGACATCACTCATGACATCACTGATGACACCATCCTTGTGACAGACCTCCTTTCAGTGTAAGGTAACCCTTGAAACACATATTCAAAAATAGAAACTAAAATTTTCAAAAAAATAGAGATACCCATACCAGTTACAACAACCAATTCAGTAATACCACCATCTATATACACATCCACTCATTCACAAACAGTTCTATATAGTCACTCATACATATATTCACTCATCATATGTAGTGAAACACCTATACATCCTGTTACACACCAACAGTCATCCAAAGGTTACTCACACACATAATTACACATGCAAATAAACTATTGAACATCCATTTATTTGCATATACAGCTATACACACACTACCACCTTACTTCTAAGGAAACTTACACATACTTACTCTCTTAAACAATCACTTATAGAAACACATACTTATTTAAACAAGAACTCTTTCAATCTCTCACTCTCACATATACTCACTTATATACATCAATACTCACATATACTAGATTGAAACATATGTAGTTACTGATAAAGACACTAGTGAGACAGTCATTCACTCACTAACACACACATATACACACTCATCCACCCATACAGTCCTGCACATATGCTGTCTTCAAAACACATACAAACAGTGAGTCAGTCATTGATGCATCTATGTGCTAAGTAACACCCCCACCAAACCATACAGACACTCATACTGATACTAAAAAAATCTAATAACCCATATACACCCACATGTAGCTACTCACCAACCCCTGCAGCCACTTATACACAAAGTGAAACACTGATACAAACATGTAAATATTTAAACAATACTCGCTAATATATGTATTCACTAAGATACACTTAATAAGCCAGTTAACCAATCAAATTTTTTTTTTAAATGATCCATTAAGACTCTTATTTAAACATTTATTCTTCCATCGACCTTTACATATACATATATAAAACATATTTATTTTTCAGAAAGACACACATTCACTGGATGGTGTCATCAGTGATGTCATGAGTGATGTCACTGACCATGTCATGAGTGATGTAATATGTGACGTCATCAGCAGTGCATTGCAGGCGCGCAAGTTATAGTGAGTCCAACTAACTATAACATGGGAATTTCAATGGTTTTATGTCAGTAAAATTTCCAGCTAACTATAACTGGTGTCAAACCTATGGTTTTTTCAGTGAATTTAATAGGTTTTTTAAATGCTAATTCCTAACTATAACTGGTGTGAAACATATGGTTTTTTCAGTGAATATATATATATATATATATATATATATATATATATATATATATATATATATATATATATATATATATATATAAATACTGTTTAGGTCTGGCTATAGAAAGCTTTCTCTACATTATCCTCATGTTATATGTTTTTCAAAAAGTTTCAATATGAAGTAATACAGAGAGAGACAGTGTGGGTATTAGGTGAGACCATTCAGCCATTGACTTTCAACTGTTTTTCATTGTTTGTTTTTGCTTGGATCAGCTGCCCATTAGGGCTGGAAAAAATCCGAGTAATTATATCCCATTGGTGACAAAAAACTACTGAGAAGGGTCCATTCACAGTAAATATTTTACAGTAAATGCATGTAAATAATAGAACGGAAGCAGCTGTTCGCAGTGCTTTCGTTGTTTGCACTATTTATTGTGCAAAAGCACCCTTGCATCTAAATTGATGATGGGATGAAGGATTCCATACAAAAAAGATGGCACTAAATGACAAACTTGTATTTTGTGTAATTTCATGTAATTGTGCGTATTTGCTTCCAAAACTTCATGCATTTAAGGAAAAGCAAATTACTCAAATTGTACACTCCCCCAGAGTCCATCAAAGTTATGTTTATGTTACATTGTTTTCCCAGTAGGCTTTGGTGATGGAGATTCATGTGGTTCTTCGTAGATGTGACATGCCATTTATCTTGGAATTGAATGCCAGTATGTGTTCTTTGATGTGTTTACTTTGCTTATACTATGACATTTTAATTGATGATTTATGGCAGTTTTGTTTAGGAGGGTATTACTCTTTTGAGGTCTTAGTTTTTCTCAAAGCCATGGGGATAATCACTAATTGCCCACATTTCTTGATGTGTTTTACTTTGCTCTCATGATAACATGCTGTTGTATCTACAGCTTCTTTTATTTACAAAGTAAAATTGGTGTACACACAGGCTTTCCTATACAATATGTAAATGTTTATGCCTGTTAAGTTCACTGCCCATAATAAAAATGTAATCTTCTAACTCGGTTTCATGAAACTCTTCTTTGAGGGTGCAGTATAACCCTGCCAATACAGTCTTTTAAGCAAAGACTACATTTTTATAAATGTTAAGGTAAAGCATATACACACAATTATATCAATAAACCATTTACATGACTAAATGCTTTATATTTTCAAACTGTGATTTGTAGGCAGTGTTAGACCTGTCATCCTTAGAGTGGTCTTTCCCCCAAAATTTTGCCTGTAGCCTCTCATTTTTGCTGATTCTTTTTGTTGGCCGTAGGACTCTGAGCACTCTACCACTGCTATCTAGTGCTAAAGTGTCTGTGCTTCCTTCCTAAACATGATGACATTGGTTTATACCTGATCGGCATATTTGTTGTGGTGGTATGTCTCTTGTAAAGTGGTATACCGTATGCCATGGGCCTGTACTTCAAATGCTACTAGTGGGTCTGCATCACTCATTGTGCTAGCCACACAAGCACCCTTTCAAACCTGCCTTAAGCCTGCCACTTCAGTGCCTGTGTGTGCAGTTTTCTGCCACTTTGACTTGGCTTTTAAAATCACTTTCCAAGTTTTAAACTCCCCTTTTATTACTTATGTCACACCAGAGGTCGGCCCTATGTAACCCTAAAGGCAAGGTCCTATGGAAGTAAAAGGTCAGATATGTACCTTTATGTTTTGAATGTCCTGTTAGTGACAAACATCGTACTTTGTTTTTCACCACTGTGAGGCCTACCCCTCTCATGGGCCAACATTGGAAATTCCTGAATCAACGTTTAAGCTGTAATTCTGGAACAGAGAGAAGTAGTTTTTTCATGTTTGATATGTTTGGAATGGTAATGATAAATCCTCCTTACTGGTGTAGTTGGATTTAACATTACTGTTTTAGAAATGGCACTTTTAGACAGTAGAAATGTATCTGTACAGGCTGCTATTTGTGCCTGACAGCCTGTCACCAATCCAATCCTGGGTTGGGTGACAGGTACAGTTTGTGTATTCCTTTAAGTCTTAAAGCAGTTTGGGGTTGTCTTAAAGTTTAAGACAACCACAAACTGCTTTCTGATGGATCTTCCTTGGCAGGGAAGGAATGGGAGGGGCTTCAACTTACACTTCAATACGTAGTGCCCTGTCCACACACAAAACACTGACTTACCTCCTAGGGTTAGCCTGACAGTCATACTGGGTTGGAAGGGACCCTTGTGCACCCCAGAGTGTTCTTTTGGAGTCACCCCCTCATCAAAGGCACGTTTGGGTATGAGTACTAGGTCTATGTCCCCCTGAAATCATACACTTCTGGATCTAGAACTGAATCTCTGCCAGAAACACTGATGTGCTGCTTAAAGGATTGAGCTGGACTGCTTTTCTAGAGTAACTGCTTGTCTGCTTGCTGGCCTGCTGCTCTCTGACTCTGCTGAAAGGACTGTTCCTTCCTACAAGTGATTTCCAAGGGCTTGCTGGCTTGCCTAATCTTTTCTGAAGTCTCTGGGATTCAAAAGACTTCCTGCAATTCTCCTGGTGTTCCTGGACTCGGCCTTCTGTGAGTCCTACCCTTGCCTGACGTACCCCCTCCAAGTTCTGGGCCTCAGAAGTGGGTTCTGCAGCTCCTTCCATCAAAATTGAGGCATTGCATTGACTGCGTACGAACATCCAGCATATAGCCCTTCTTTGGCAACGCAGATGCTGCCCAACTACAGCGGTTCCGCAACCTGCACTGCTTGACACCAACGCTCTGTGCGACTCGACGATGATACATTGCCATTACTTCAGCGAAGCTGGATGACTATGCAGCAACCTGACTGCATAGAAAAGATTGACGCGTCTAGCTCTCAGCGTCGACACTTTGTTCCATCAAAGGTACTTTTTCAGCGGGCCCTTAATGGGTGTTGTAGCCGGCCTGCCCTACATCGCGGTCAACCTGAATTTTGGATTTGCACCGGTCCTTCTCAGCCTTTTTGACCGCTAATGACTTCTAAGCACTATTTTTGATTTTCATATCTCGACTTCTACTGATTTGATGTTTGTTATTTTAATGTCATTTTAAATCAGGTAACTATTTGTGATCAAGTGATATAGGATTATGGATAGATAAATGGTCTTTCAGATTAACGGAGCAGGTTACAGAGCAAGAGCTGGCTAGCAGCCTTGCTTGCTTTTGTAAGGTATTAACTATTAGGCTACAAGGTGAGGTCTATCGCTCCTTATTTGATTTTTGTGTGAGCCCCTCAATACTAGGCAAGGGTATAATAAACCTCATTACTGCACACAATGTTTGAGCACAGCAGCTGACAATCTTCTTATGTTTGTCACCTGTCATGAACTAAAAGAGTTCAGGTCTTCTATTTTTAGGCAAATAGACAATCTACAATCTGCACAGCTGCGGGCTGTGGAGGGAGTTACGGTGGGGCAAGGAGGTGGGGAGGGGGAGGGGCAGGGTGGAGGGACCTAAAAACTGGCATATGGATAATTGCAGGTAAGTACACAATTTAGTTATTAAAACGAATTTCGTAGCGCGCACTACATCGCATTTTGCAATGGAGTGCGCGCTACAAAATGTGTTTTAATAATTAACTTGTGTACTTACCTGCAATTATACATATGCCAGTTTTTAGGTACCTCCACCCTGCCCCTCCCCCTCCCCGCCTCCCTGCCCCACCGTAACTCCCTCCACGACCCGCGGCTGAATCTGCAGGGGTCCTCTTCTCTCCTAAAATGCTTTTGCTGGTTATAAGAGCAACAGAATGGGGTTTCTATGCATTAACCATTGCTAGGTTGCTGATTGCAAGGAATTGGAAATCAGTTTCTCCTCCTAAGTATGCAGATTGGTGGAAGGACATTATGGAGTCTTTTGAATTTGAATTTTAAACAGCTAAGATTCGAGGGCCCATTGTTAGATTTTGTTGTATTTGGGGGAATAGGAGGGATTATTTGATGTTATGAGATATATGATGGAGACATAATTTTAATTTTATTAATTAAATCTCAAATAAAAAAAAATTATGATTAGCAGTTCAAAACATGTAATTTCTTTAGAAAATGACCAAATACAAGTACCATGAAAGAGTTTACCGAAAAGAACCAATAAGAAAGAAACTGAAAGCAGCACAAGAAAAGAATTGGAACTATTAAAACAAGAAGAAAAATGAATCGAGAGGCAGAGACACAATCACAAACTCAAGAATGAAATTACAAGTTATAAGTCTGTGTGTTTTAACAGAGGGACTGATAGTGCACATAAATATGGAGTAGTTAAATACAGAATAACAAACAGCATAACAAAGGAGGCAATCTCTTTAAAAGATATTGGAAAAGAACACTTATTCATAAGTTTGAATATTAAGACTCCAGACCCCCACTCTGATGAGGAACTAAGTAATGCTACCATCCTGATGAGTCCAGAAAATAACACTCAACTAGAGGTGATGCTCAGTCTCTGGTAGGCCAGATTTGCAGTTATGAATGAAAGAAAGAATGAATTAATGGATTCATGAATGAATAGTTTATTGATCAGTTAATTAAAACAGTGAAACTTATCATTAAAGACAATATAAGTCAGTCACCTCTTCAAATAAAACCACAGTAAAATCCATCAGCCCATTGTCCATATCTGCTTCAACCGCAGCCCTTTTGAGCCGGGTTCGACTGGTACTGCTTCAAGTATGGATAAATAACCCCCCGCTCTCCAAGCTTAGTATTAGAGGAGCTAATAAAGAAAAGGGTATTGCACAGCTAGTTAAAGTGTCAAAGCATGGAATTGTAGACATGAGTTCTGCAGGTGAGCAAAATTGGCCATACGTTTTAAGGCTGTTTAAATTAAAGTGCTTAGTGAGCAAACAGAATGCTAAATGCTAAAGCAGATATACCCGCTCTATCAGCTACAACCACAGCAAAAATCATATAACCCTAAATCATTGGATAATTGACCACATCCCCAGTAGTCCACACAAGCTAATTCAGGACTACAGTTACCTTGTGATCGATAAATATCTCCCCGTCTTGATAAGGTCACTTAGCGGCAACCTGAAGAGCTGTAAACATATGCTGTGCAAATTATCCATTTGGTCCATAAATTATGCTGCATTTGAGGTTGGATTGCTCAGTAGGGAATCAAAATGCTTAGTTTTTCCCCTATTACTACAGATTTTGCTTTGCCAATTTTTTTTCTGCTAATGACATACATTTCCAAAAGGTCCTCTCCTCAAAAGCTGATTATTACTGCTTGACAACATGTGCGTATTCTTAAGAAATGGTGATTCAATAGTACTTTTCTCTCTTCCATCAAAGCAGGGTATGTACAAATGATATGCCTTATGTTCTCCTTAACATATTGGTGCAGCAAACGTGTAGTCACGGTGAATTGTCTCAACCAGACTGGGATATTGCATAAGAAGTTATACCTGCACAACCAATAGCTCAGCAACTTGAGCAACGCCTTCAACTCAAACGGTTCTCCTAAATTCGGTTGTGGCTTCTAGAAGTCCTATGTGCCCATGGTCATCAATGCACTGGATCTTCTTACCAGAAGGGCTTTATCTGACAGAGAAGAAAACTTCTTTACTGCTAAGTTGGTGGCTTTGGTCGTCTGGCTAACGTTCCCTCCCAGAATGTCTTAGCCCACTGTGTTTTTATAGCCACTTTTATTTATTCATATGCCTGGGTGTTGTATTAATAAGAGATAGTGCACTCCACAGAGCATTGTTTAATGTGCCTCTCTTCTCTGTAGTTTGCAACAAGTTTTTAAGTAGGCACCCAGACTAGCCAGGCTCTGACTCTGTAGTCCTTATTTGGGCTGGATATGTATGTTGTAGAAGGCAGAACAACCGCCGATAAGTACCAATTTATTTTATTTATTTATTTATAAAGTTTTATATAGCGCAAACTTGATCCCGAGGGATATCAAAGCCCTTTACAATTTAAGGGAAAGGAAGGTAACAGTTCAGTACATAAGTCAAATGGGAATATAAAACAAACAATGAATCAAGTAGGGCTCACATAACAAGGCCAGTTACACATCCTGGGGTCAGCAAAGAATGGGCTAGTAACTAATACATAGCGACATAGGAGGGGAGCAAATGAGTCAACAAGAGAGGAAGAAGAGAAAAGACAAAAAAATATATAATAATACACAAGATTAACATCCAACTCCGGAGTATGTCCAATGCACTGGAGCAGACAATCGCACCTCTTATTAGGGTAAGAACTTATTCATGAGGAATCTTTTTGCTTCCAATTTGAAAGCAACCTTGGAAGAGAGTTCCAGATTTTCGGTGCAGAGTTGGAGAAAGCTCGTTGGCATGTTCTCTTTTTATGTAAGATCTGAGGTTTCAGGAGGAGAGTGTTAGCACTCCTAGACGGTCTACCCCCACCAGACAGTTCTAGCTTTTGTTTTGCGCTAGATAGGTAGGGGTTTTGAAGTTGAGGGCTTTGTGAGATAGGCAGGCAATCTGTAGCTGATTTCTTGCTTCATAAGGCATCCAGTTTAGAGATTTTAAGACTGGGGAGATGTGTGCATTTTGCTTGGTGCCTGTAACCAATCTGGTTGTCGCGTTCAATGATGCCCTTAGTGGGGCCAATGTATATTTGGGGAGGCCACAGAGCGGAGCACTGCTATAGTCAAGCCTCGGCAAAACAAGCACTTCAACCACCTGCTTGAAGTTAGCTTGTGGTAGGAAAGGTTTGAGATTCCTGAGTATCCTCAGAAAGTGGTTAGCACCCTTGCATACATTGCTGATATGAATCTTCATGTTCAAGTGCTTGTCCAGAGTGATTCCTAGAGATTTAGCTGAGTCAGTAATGTGGAGGGAGCAGTTAAAGGTGGTGAGTTGGTTCAACCAGAGGTCGATTTTAGGAGTGTGTTTCAGGGGAGAAATGGGGAGGATTTTTTTTGGGAGGTGTTTAGCAGAAGGTGGTTGTTAGAACTGGGGGTCTGTAGTTGGCAGAGTTAGGTACCATTATCCAAACAGGGACCCTTGCTTTTACTCAGGGTAAGGAGGATACACTCTTTAGATAACCCCTGCTCAACCCCTTGGTAGCTTGGCATGAGCAGTCGGCTTATCAAAGGCAATGTGCTAAGTATTTGTACCAACACTCACAGTAACACAGTGAAAACACCACAAACTGACTCCACAACAGTTTAGAAAAATAAAGGTATTTAATCTAAACTACACATGACCAAAACGACAAAAATCCAACATACACAGTTACAAAATATGGTTTCAAAAGAGTTCTTAAGGTTGCGTTAAAATAATCCACAGTTGCGTCGCGTTTTAGCCAACAGTACCTTTAGATGCGACAAAAGTTCCAAGTGAAAGCTGCAGCATTGAAAAACAAGCGATGTGTCACCCCTGAGACCCTGGGGAGGCGATGCAACAACACCGCTGGATGCAGCGGGCGTGCTGCGGTGACTCCAGTCTGTATGGGGAGGGATGCGATACCTTGTGTGGATTCCGGTGCGCAGGTTTTGTAGGAAGCATCTCGCAAAGGTACGATGCGACGATCTTCGGGGCGGTGACATTCTCCGGTGCAGCGATGATGCGTGGCTCAGCGGCAATCTTCTCCTCTTGTGGCCCCTTGGTGCAATGGCTCTGTGACCACTCTCGCAGCGACGTGTTGCTGTCCGCAAGCAAGCAGTGCGTTGATCTCACCCAGTGAGGACAGGCTCTGCGACGATACTCGCAGCAATGGTAATCTTCCCGCACCGGACTAGTGCGTCCCGCAAACGAAGGATGCAATGACTCTGACAGCGGCAACAGGCACTGCGATGATCTCGGCCTTCATGGCGATGGGAATTTCCGCGCACAGACGGGAAAGCGCTCCTCAAGCGAGCGATGCATTAAAACTTGCAGAAAGTCTTTAAAATCTTGATTTCCAGCTTCCCAACACAGGTACAACTTCCCGAGGCACCACAACTGGCCCAAGCGCTCTAGGAAGGACAGAACTCTCTCAGCAGAGTTCAGGGAAGCTGGGGGTGAAGTCCTTTTGTTCCCAGGACTTCTTAACAGGGAGCAACTCTTCTTCAGGTCCTTGGAGATTCCTTCAATCAAGGGGACCCGGCACAAAGCACATTTCTTCCCCTCTCCTTGGCAGCAAAGCAACTGCAGGTCAGTCCAGCAAAGCAACGGCAGGACAGTCTTCCTTCTTCAGTCTTCGATCTTTCTCCTTGGCAGAGGTTCCTTCTTGATTCCAGGATGATCTAATTTTCTTTGTTCCCTTTGTGCAGGAGGGCTCTGAGCCCGGGTTGAACCAGTTCAAGGGTGTTCCTTGAGAACCTTGTTTTCCTGGCCTCTCCTTTACTTTCAGAGAGAGGGGCAGGGTCATCAGCCGCCCAGCAGGAGGTGGAGCCAACATTGTGGAAGGCCGTTCACAGCCCTATTCAGGCCCAGGTGCTACCCCCTCTCACCATTCTAGATGCAGATGGAGCTATTCAGCCCAGGGATGGCCTGCTCAGCCTCTGGGAGCCACCCAGCCCCTGTCACTCACAAACCAGACAGTCAATTCACAAACAGGCCGAGGCAAACAGAAAGGTCAGACAAGAGAGCAGCCACTTTCTAAAAGTACTGTTCTCAAACACAGGATTTAAAAATCACCTTTCCTAAAGGATGTGTAATTAAATTCTGAGTTCAAGGATACCAGACTTTTATGTCCTACCTTGCTCCTATGGAAAGATATGCTGGTAGCCACTGTAACCAGCATTCCCCATGATAACCTATGCGCAAGGTAGCCTTACAATAGTGGAAAAACAGCTGTCATTCACTTCCAGAGCTTGTCACCTGCACTAGTACATACTTTACCTTTCACATACATTGACCCTGCCCAAGGGGGTACCTTGGGCCTTCCATAGATGTGACCAATGTCTACAGAAAGGGAAGGGTTAGACCTGGTCAGTGGGGACACTGACCAGGTGGACATGGCAGTTCACAGACTGCACACAGGCACTGCGGTGGCAGGCCTGAGACACCATTTTAGGGCGACTCATGTGGGTGGCACAATCAGCGCTGTAGGCCCACTAGTAGCATTTGTATCACCCGCCGTGGCACACTCAGTGCACTTTACTAGGGACTTCTTGGTGAAACAAATATGCCAATCATGGATTACCAATCACAATAACAATTTACACAGGGAGCACTTGCACTTTGACAATGATCAACAGTGGCAAAGTGCCCAAAGCATCTAAACCAGCAAAAACTAAATCCAGCACAGTGTCAAAAATACAGGAGGCAGAGGCAAAAAGACAGTGGAAACCACGCCAAAGATGCCATTTCTAACAGTGTTTTTCAGTCAACCAGTTTTGAGTAGCCAATAGGGTGGAGTTGAGTGAAGTGATGTTATCCGGGGAGGAGATTTTCAGATAGAGTTGGGTGTCATCTGCATACATATGGAAGAGAATGTCCATGGATTTTAGTTCATTAGCTAATGGCTCCAGGAACAGGTTGAAGAATATGGGAGATAGAGTGGACCCTTGGGGAACCCCCATGGAAACTGGTGATGGCTGGGAGAGAGAGTTGTTCGCCTTAACTCTTTGAAATCTGTGCTGGAGGAAGGACAAGAACCATTGCGCACCTGACCAGAGAGGCCAATCCTGTGCTCCAGAATGGCTAGGAGGTTGTCGTGATTAATAGTGTCAAACGCTGAGGAAAGGTCAAGGAGGATAAGGAGCCAAGATTCATTTTAATCAAGCATTATTAAAATGTCATCCATCACTTGAGTGAGAGCCGATTCAGTGCTGTGCCCACTAAGAAAGCCAGATTAATGTTGGTCCACGAAATGGAAATGTTCAATGTGCACACAGAGTTGCGACTGGACACATTTTTCTAGGAGTTTGGCTAGTGTGGGGATGCTGGAGATAGGGTGGAAGTTGTTAAGATCAGCGCTATCCGAGGTAGTTTTTTTTTAATATAGGTGTTACCTGTGCAGCTTTGGATCATGCCTTGTGACAAAGATGCATTGACGATCTTTGTCCAGATGGGAGAGACGCATTCCTTAATTTCTTAAGATGGAGGGTGGTAACAGGTGGCTGAAGTGATTAGTTGGGTTGATACTCCGAAGAACCTTATTGATGTCACTTACAATGAGGGGGGTAAGGGTGTCCCAGGATGCATTGTTCTTGATACCCCAGCTACTTGGTTCGAACTTGTCTGGTAAGGCTGGGAGGGGCGCAGCCCCATTGGGTAGTAGTAGAGCCCACCTGGTTTCCAGATCCATGTTAATGAGTCTAGATTTCTCTGTAAAGAAGGCTGCCAGATCATCACATGAGGGAGGTTTGACTTCAGAGTCAGATTGGTCAGGGGCTTCTACCGATTGTTGTTTAACTAGTTCAAAAAGTTTCTTGAGGTGGTTTGCAGCTTGGTTTAGTTGGGATCTGAAATAGTCAGGCTTAGCTATCTTGATGTGTTGGTTATAAAAGCTTCTTGCTGATCTAAGCATTTTTAGCTGGTCTCTGAATGGAGTGGATCGTCAGGAACGTTCGATAGCCCTTAGGTTGCGACATTCCAAGTTTAGGTTGCCGTTGAACCAATGTTTGGATAGTTTTTGTAGGTGCATTTTTTAGTTGGAGTGGAGCCATGGAATCCATGATGCTAGAGATTGAAGAGTTGTAAAAATTCGTGAGTGCACGGACCCCATACATGTTCACTTGGGAAGAGAGGGTAAATTTACAGCAGATTGCTAGGTCGGCTGTGTTGATATCTCTGAGGTCCCTTTTCCAAATCTTCGGTTTTGTTGGATAAGCCTTCCTCAAAGTCACCTCCATGTTGATATAATGACTGCATTATCAATTACTTTGTCTGGTCTCCACCAACGTGCCTCTGATTCATATACTATGGAGGGAGCTAGCTTTACAGCTACAACTTGCACTTGGTTGAAGAGATAGACCTTTTAGTATGCTCCTTCAAGGAAAAAAGGAAGCTGTTCGAATGTTACTTTTTCTTGATATTTTGTGCCTGTGCATTGCAAAAGAGGCTATTGTGCAAAGAAAAAAATACTTGTACTGTGGCCCCGAGCCCAGAGCAGGACCTTCTAGATGAAACTTTGGTGCCAGACTTCTTATATGCTGACTAGCACGGTTTTAGTTTTCTTAAGATTAACTGTAAGACCATGCTCAGTGACATACTTTGCTATGGCAAGTATTAGCCTCTGCAGGCCAACTTTCGTATGGTGGATCAGTTCTACATTGTAGGCTTACAGAATATGGGAAGCATTGAAGCCTGATGTACACGTTTACTTTGTTTAAAACTGTAGTTAGATCTGCTAGATACAGATTGAAGAGAAGTGGGGCAATGACACAGCCTTGTTTCAAGCTGTTGATGGTGTATTTTTTCTTTGAGACTGGTGTACAAGATCCCAGCCTGTCCAAGTGTTGGTGTATAATAGTTGCATTGCTTTGAGGAGCAACAGAGCAATTCCCCAGTTCAGAAGTTTACTTCAGAGAATATTTTGCTGTACAGAGTCAAAAGCGGAGGAAAAAAACACAAAGCAGAGGGCCAAATTCTGGGACCACGATCGTGCTTTGTTAATTAATAAGGTAAACATTAGAATATTTGTTATTGTTCCTGTTTCTTTAATAAACCCAGTGTGATTAGCCGGAACTAAAATGTTTTCCTCTGCCCATTATGTTAGCTCTGCAAGTAAGATTTCAGCAAAATGTCAGGCTCCCCATTTAGCAGAGCTATCAGCCAGAAACTGTCTTTTTTTTCTGCTTTGCAAATTGGAGAGATTATCGACCCCTAAATTGTCAGGTATGACCTGCTGTAGGAGGACGTGCTTGAAGAGATAAAAAACAGATATTTTGCCCAATACTGTGGATTTTCTTTAAAGATGGTCTGTGAGAAACCCTTTGGGCCAGGGGCTTCATCATGGTGCCCTAAGATTATTAAAAAACATTTAGAACATGAATTCTGGCTGTCTTGGTACATCTTTGCTGCCCCCTAACATTTCTAGCAAATAGACAATCCATGCTTCTTCTGATATGTTAGACGATGCAGGGGGAGGCCTGGATCCTGTGGCATGGCTCACTAACCTACAGAATTCTCGTGTCTTTTCTTGTCAAGGCTGATAACTGATTGTACAAGTACTAATCTGTCTCCTTCTTGACTGGTTTGCATGCTGCTCTTTTATATAAGATTCTCAGCCTAGTTAAGGAGGGCCTCCATGCTGGTGGGCTTGACCTATTTCGATGTGCCTAAGTGCATGATTTAATTTCTTTTTTGGTACAGAAAGCTCGGCTGAAGACTTCTTAGGACAGTGGCTTAATTGTAGGGTTGGTCTTCGTGAGTCACAACCTTCGTCGGCCAGGAAGAAGACCTGAATCTGGGACCGTTGCTCCAACAGATCTGTGAATGACCTGATTATACTTTCCCATTGAGACCTTGCTTTGAATTCAATGTGGGCAAAAGATCTAGCCTTCTATAGTTCACAGTGGTGACAGATCCACGGTCATGATACGCTTGATCATGGAGCTTATAACGTAGGTCTCGCTGGATTCTCTGGGGTTGAGGGTTGTTTTCCAGCTGAGTTACTATCACAAAGTTGATGATTATTTGAAACAGGGGAATGGGCATTAGGGTATAATCTAAGATTGAATGAGCCACTACTGAATCGATAGTGGACTGTGCAAGGATATCTGATCATTTTTGCCCTTTTGGAGATCTCAGCCCCAGGTGTTCCAAATTGTCCATGAGAGCCAAAACGCTATTGTCCCTCCTTTGTTTCCAGGAGTGAATCGACTGAATTTGCCAAATTTGATTTTGTATTTCTAAATGTTGTTTTTGCACAACTTCCTGCAAAAAATTCATGTTAAAATCCCCTATCAGCAAAATATGCTGTGTAGAATTGTTTGACATGTGGTCAATGATGCATGTCATTAAACAATTTATGGTTGCCTCCTATGCAAGTGAAGGGTGACTATAAATGTTAATTATCAGCAGGGGGTTTTCAATGTCTTAGAAACATTCAGTTAGCTTCACAGACTGTAAATTTGGATGGGCCACTTATATCTCTTCCGTTTTACCACTAATGTCTGCCACCAGGTAGCTGGCTAGGCCCCCATTAGGGCATCCTAGCATGTGTGTATTCACAGTCAGCCTATTGAATCCAAGGAATGCGGGTATATCCATCGGGACCATTGCCGAAGCTTCCTGTAGTATTATCAGGTCAAAGGACGTTATGTAAGCTCCAATGTAATAATCCTCTATTTTACTTTGTTGACCCTCAAACTTCCATGAGTATATTACTAAGGTTTGCATTGGCTGCCGCCCTGAGATTTTCTTTTCTTGTCAGAGTTTTTCATAGCTGTTTGTAGTTGGCTGCAGCACACATGGAGGCCATGCCCAGTCTGTCAGGGCTTGATTTAGTGTCAACTTCACTTCTTTGCTGCTGATGCTTATGTCAGAATTTCATCTTGAGGATGGACATTGTCTGGATCTGTTCGAGCCCTGGGCCAATTTCTCTTGATTGCCCTTTGCTCTCGGTGAAGTTGTGAAGGAATGCCTCTGTTCTGTGTCTGTTTCCAACGGCGGGAGATCGCAATGCCCCACTTTTCGGATGCTAATTTCTCCTCCGCAGGTGATTGATTTGCCCAGGAAATTAGTATGGATTCTTCCGTTTAGGTAGCGAACTACAGCAAAATGACATTATGTGGATGCCTATAGATTCGATGTGCTGTAGTGTCTGGATTTGCTGAACCATGCAGAGCATTGGACCTCTGTTTATTACATCAAACTGCCCTTAAGACTTGTATTTTGGCATAAAAATCCATTCGTTTAACCTCTTGGATTTATTATAATCCTTCAACCTCTTTGTCTCTCCTGGATACAAACTGGTCAACAAGAGTAAGAGGAACTTTATAGTTACCAGAGGGTAAGTTCTTATGTTGTCTGTTGATTCAGTCATGACTATTGTAACAAGAGGAGGGACTGTTGATGGTGAATTAAAATGGCAACTTTCTCTTTTGTTAGTTTGACACCTACAGAGGTGTGTGTTCCCCCATCTATGCTATTCTTAGGGCCTCATGTACAACAGTTTTGCACGTTGCAAATCAGTCGCAATCTGTTTTGCGAATGCTAAAGCAGGTGTACGGGATGTATGACAAGCCTTCGCAAAATGACAATAGCAATGTGCGCAGTTTGCGACTCACAAAGAGTAGCAGAATTTTGAGTCGCAATTAGAGAATTCCGAATTGCGAGTCGCAAATGGCATGTACAAGCTGTTTAGTCACAAAATGGCCCTTTTGCACATGCAATTTATGACCAATTAAAAACAGGTAGTAACAGAACCAAACTATAAAAACAGCCCCAGAATTCATCAGAGACTTCCACAGTGGCTTTCCTGTATGTGATTTTGAGGAGGCTGCACATACTGGCTGCTCAGCAGAAGAGGCAGAGACAAGACAAGATATTCTGAGTCAGGCTGACTATGCTTGAGAAGACAGAGGAAAGGATATATGAGCAATACTGATTGAGTAACAATGTGGTTTTGGAGCTAATAGCTACCTTAAAGCTGCACCTTAAAAGCAGTACGCAGTGCAGCAATGCAATTCCCCACCCATGTCCAGGTCTTGTGCTGCCTCCACCTATTGGCCAGTGGTACTTACCAAAATATCATAGCACATAGCAGTGGCAGGAGGGGTGTCGCAAAATATGCTTTCGCATTTCTTTTCTAATTTCCTTTACGCCATGCTCCTCTACATACACCAACACATTTACGGGTCCAGGGATGATGTAAAAATGCAAAATACAAAAATGCAATTGTACCGGTTAGCCATAATCCCCCAGGTCATTAGGTACATAGACCGTACCCATGTGCCCATATGTCCCTCATCCCACCTGGAATACCTATTCAGGAACTGCAGGAGCACCCATTCCCTGAACATCCAAGTTGTTTGCAATGCACACAATATCATCACAGATATTGGGAGCAAATATCCAGGGTGCACACATGACTCATACGTGTTCATGCACAGTGCATTTACCAGCGACTTAATAGAGGGGGTTTTGGTGAGGGTTACCTAGAAGGTACTGGAATGTATTGTCCAAAGTAAAATGTATTAGCGCATTCATAACTCTCTCTATGCTGTCTTACCCTCATATATGTCTCACCAGGTGACCATGCGTATTCACGAGCCATGTATCATCACACCCTACCTGTCTCCCAACAACCCACATGAAAAACGCAACAACAAGGCACATAGGCACTCCAGGTCCGTGATTGAGCTCACATTTGGAGTCCTCAAATCGTGCTTCTGATGCCTTTAAAAGAGTGGTGGAGTAGTATGCGCTTGAGACTGCAAGATTGTGGCAACCTGTGACATAATCCACAACATTGCCTGCAGGAGAGGCTTACCAACTGAGGTGCCCAGATCAGACTCGGAGGATGATGACCTTAGCCCACCTGCACAAAAGCCAATCGAACAAAGCAGAGCAGCAGAGGGGAGAACGCACAGGGACAACATAAGCAGACATTACTTTGCATGGTAAGTTATCCCCATTAACATAATACTCTCCAGAAATGGCCAAACAACTATCTATTTAATTTCTCAAACTATGAAACCCTTTAATGTCAGGATTCACAAAAACTTGATGGACAACCTGTCCATTGGAAAGAAAAGAACTTAAATAAGTCCACATGTTGTGTGGTTACTCCACCGTGAACATAAACAATAATGCTGGCAACAAAAGGCACACTGTCAGTGTGTAGTCATTTCCTTGTAGTACGTCTAAAATTGGAGAATCTGCCAGGTGAAGGTACATGTTGTCGACTGCTGCACCTACTCAGCATACATGTGTCTGTGGCTGACACATTACTGAGGCTTGACATCTCACTGTCCGGAGCCTTTATCAGTTTCCCCACTGGAAATGGTGGCTGGCTGAATTGCCTCCAGGGCTGCAGTGATCTGTTGCGGATGTATGACATTACAACGCATGCTTTTACCACGCATGCTGTTACAACGCAGTTTTTACAACGCATACCATTACAACGCATAGCGCTTTGGGGTGCTGGATAGTGAATAGTTTAATTTACTATTCCAACTCCAGTCCCCGTGGACACTAGGGAAGGTGTTGGATAGTAAATTAAATCTATTCCCTATCCTAGAGCGCCCCCCAGCGCAATGCGTTGTAATGGTTTTCGTTGTAAAACCTGTGTTGTAATAGCACTGCGTGGTAACAGTTCCTCAACTATGCTCCCTGTGCCTTTGCTGGCTCCTGTCCTCTGCCAGCTCTGTGCATAGTTGCTCAATTTCCCCTGTAAGGGTGTCAAATTTAGAATCAGACAGGCCTAGTTTTCAGACACCTGCTGGGTTATGGTGGTAAATCCCTGTGTTAACTTCATGTTTAGTACCTGTTTCTGCTGCAGGCACTGAACCTGCATCATGGCCTCTTCCAGCTGGCATCTACTGCATGGTTGTTGGATCCAATCTGGATGCAAGAGGCCTGCCTTGCCTGCTGACACCTACATGCGTGTTGAGTTTAGCTCAGCTGCTGGGCCCTAGGTTCCGAAAGAAGCTTAAGACCTGGCTCTTTTGTTAACTTTAGCTATTTACCTCCTTGTCAGACCTGTCTGCATGCGCCATGAGACTCTTTGGATGTGATATGTGCGCAAAACAAATATCCTGACTTGACTTGACTTTCGGGATAATTGTCCTTCTTCAGTAGAGAGCAACACTTTTTTGGGGGTGCTGGAGATGCTGCCCATAGTCTTCTCAGGTCTCAGTACCACTAGCTGGGTGCAGGTGCATCAACCAGAGCTCGTCAGCTCGTTAGCTCATGGGAGCCTTTTCAAATAGGAGGGGTGTGGGCGCACACTGCCTCACACTCCAGCACTCAGTTTGCCCCGATGCATCATAATAAATGCAGTGCATGATAACACTTTCTTCGGTGTCAGGCTTTAGTTTTTCACCCTTGTTGGTGCAGCCAGTGCTGTGTATCTCTAGACATGTGTTTCAGGATAATTGTCCTTCTTCAGTAGAGAACAACACTTTTTTGGGGGTGCTGGAGATGCTGCCCATAGTCTTTTCAGGTCTCAGTACAGCTCGCTGGGCGCAGGTGCATCAACCACAGCTCGTCAGCTCGTTAGCTCAAGGGAGCCTTTTCAAATAGGAGGGGTGTGGGTGCACACTGCCTCACACTCCAGCACTCAGTTTGCCTCGATGCATCATAATAAATGCAGTGCATGATAACACTTTCTTCGGTGTCAAGCTTTAGTTTTTCACCCTTGTTGGTGCAGCCAGTGCTGTGTATCTCTAGACACGTGTTTCAGGATAATTGTCCTTCAGCCTGGTTCGGTTCTTCTCCCTCATCATCATACCTTTCCTGTACTTCCACAGGTGTATGAATGTGGCAAATGGGGAGATGAATAAAATTGACGTGTGAAACACTATCTCATCAGCCGTACTACGTTAATCACTTATGTCTGACAGTATCAGCACTATACATGTACATGCCTACATTTTCCATACTGCACCAGGTCGAACTTTTTTTATCATCAGCATGAGCCATCCAGGTATATCTGGGTAAGTGTGTGTTGAATGCATGTAGAATCCGATTTTTGACACAAACATTGGCATAGTAGTAACATTGCACATACCTGGTGTTGGGGGAGGTGCAGACGTGTCAAGGGACCCAAATCCAGTCTCCGGCTCAAGTGCTATTTCGACTATTGCCTCCGAAATTAAGGGTAGGGGGACATTTGATGGATCACCTCCAGTTCCCTGGCAGTCCTGCAGTCATGACGCCACCCTCTCCTTGGCCAGAGAGCGCAGATCATACCATCACTTTTTTACTTTGTCAATGGACCGGTCGGCCACTCCCAGGGGAATGTATGAGTTACAACACATACATATACAATGCATGCACTTACAATGCAGTTTTTACATCGCAACATCCACTACAACATATTCCATTACATTGCATGACACGACATTGCATATTAAAAAACTACCTTTACAACACATTCCATTACATTGCTTTTAAGGTAAGTATTGGGTAGTATAGGGGTACAAATTACTATTCTAACTCCATGGGGTGCAACAGAGGGTAAGTGTTGGATAGTGTAGGGGTAAAAATTACGATTCTAACTCCAGGGGGTGCAACAGTAGGGTAAGTGTTGGAGAGTGTAGGTGTACTATGCATTATAATGGTATGCGTTGTAATGCCTGCTTTGTAGTGACATGTGATGTAGTGTTATGCGTTGTTATGATATGCGTTGTAATGCCTGAGTTGTAGTGACAAGCTTTGTAAGGGATTTTGCAATGTAATGACTGTGTTGTAAGTGTAGTGCGATGGAATGACTGCATTGTAAAGGTTGTATCCCCTCCCGGGGTATTGATGTACTGATGCATTTGCCTCCATATATTGTGTGTCTCTGATTCAGGAACAGTTAGGGAGGTATGGCCAAATAGTTGCTCGTGGTGGTTGCAGCATTTCTCTGTGGTGATTTCCAGTTTCCTTTTAAAGAACCTCAATTTCTGGCATTTCTCCCCTGAGGCCTCTCGGTCTGTCAGCTGGCCACTGCAGAGGTTTATTTGGAGGCTGATGCACCAGGTGTGTGCTGCTGGACTCTCAAATGCACTCTGCCTGCTGTAAAGGCTTCTCCAAGGCCACCACTTCCGGGTTTTGGGGTACTTCACGTGTTTCAGGAAGTGATAATGCAATTTTGAAATGCATGGTCGCTAATTGCAATTGCAGTCAGTAATTGCAACCAGTTATTGACTTGCATTTTGTGTAATTGTGAAGCGACTCGACAGCGAATCACATTTTGATCTCCAGTATTGTGAGTACATCAGATTTATCGACTCACAATTTGCAAGTTGCAAAAAATTTCAAATAGCGAGTTGCTAAATCTGACGGTCATACATGTGGCCCATAATCAATTCCTTCTAGGCTGCCTTTGCTACTGGTTGATTGATTCGTATTGTTGGAGGTTGCTTTTGCACAGGGGATACTTTGACAGCCTTCAGGTTGTTAAGAGAGATTGTGCTTCCCAGCAATATCCCTTCTAATCCAAGTGCAACTTCCACCACAGGAGTTTTCTAGACTGCATCTGTTGCTTTGGGAGCTGATCTGATGGGGGAATATACTGGTATGTGCTGTTTAGGTGGCCCTCTTTTTGTAAGCTGCTTATTGTGGGCCTTTTCTAGCCTTTTAGGATGTTTTTGGATGGAGGCATGTCCCCACTAGGGGTAAGGGTAGATGGACAATTACTGTGTGCTGCCATCCTTGGGCTGAGTGCCTGGGATGTTTTGACCTCCAGGTGCTGCTTCCTACTGTATGTACTGTGCATAACATTTTAGATGATTGTTTCCTGTATTGCCCGGAGTCCTAGGTTTAATTGGGACTGTATTTCTGTCAGTACTGAGCCCATTATACCAGGGATTCTTGCAAGTGTGTTAATCACTGGACCACAGGCAAAGGCTACAACAGGCTGCCCTACTTCTGCCTTCACCTGTTGTATCAATGTATTTAATGCACCTGTTTTAGAGTTGATTCCCCTGACATAAACCACCATTGTGTTGAGAAGATGAACCTTCAGAACGAATTTGTTTAAATGATGTGTTAATGCATTTACTACTGATTGGAACCATCATAGTGGCATGTCCCAGGTATCCCTTGTTTCCTATTTTTGTTGTATTAAGGGGTTTTGGATATCATCTAGATTGATTGATACTAAGTTGATTCAAAACCGGAAGAGGAGAGATCCAAGAATCCACTATATGGCTGTTTAGACAAGTTTCTGCCGGGGTCCTTTCTTTTAATACTGGAGTAACTTCAAATGACAACGTAGTGTTATTTTTGTAGATGAGATCTACGCCTTTGTTGGCTAGAAGCAGCTTCTGCTTTGTTAGGAGACATATCCATGGGAAGGTGATTTTACTGGGGATCCATTGACCAAGGTGATTTTTCTCTTCTTCGAGTGGAGTTTTCAGACGCTCCAAAGCTGTTGCTGATGGTGTTAGCATGTTATGCACCTTTCATTCTTTGTGGTGATTGGCTTTATCCAATGTGACATTTTGTGGCAGGACAACCGAATTATGTCCCTTCTGTGGGATTTACCAATAGTACCTGCTTAAGTCATGTTCCTGGTGTTTCCACTGCTAAGTCTACCACCATATTTAGCTATTTTATTTTTGCTTCCATACATGTTATTACCCATTCCTCCCATTTGAATGTTTTTTTTCTTGCTTTCTGTTGTAATCCTCAGCCATGAGTCATCATGGTTGCCTTTAGTTTTTTTTTAAAAGGTACATTTATTCAAGGAACTTGGCTGGTGTACTTGCAGCTGATCTACCAACATAGGAGAGAGTAGAGGTCCTTCACCCTGTTGCAGCTGCCGTGTCATTTTTAGGTTTTCAAATGCACCTTCCAACAAAGTTTAGTGTCCTCCCTTGCCTTGCTTTGCCAATGAGCCTCACAACGCTAAGTGCCCGACAACCCAGAGTACTTCTCACTGCAGGCACACCTGAGGCTCAATGCACACAGCGCATGGGTTTGGGGGCTTGGAAGTCTCAGAGGAGTGGCACAGATGAACGGCAGAGCACCCAGCATCCTGCATCCAACTTTCCAGCTTCTTCAGGGCTTATGCCTACTGACCTCGCTGCCTGTCCCCGAAGCCTGACATCCAGCACCCTGCCCTGCCTTGACGAACCCCCATTCAAGGTGGTAAAGGGTACAGGGGCAGTGAGTTAAATAACACGGCAGCAGGGACCAGAAAGTAATAAACAGCTATAGTTACCAACCCCTGTAGCGAACAACGTCAGAACACCAGGAGCCGCACAGCAATTGCAGCTGTGGGCAGGGTGTCCTGCATCCTCAATCTACTGACAAAATCAAATGTCAGCAAGTACCAATAAACAGCCAGACCTGAAGGAAATTTGCAGTTAAGGTTAAGGGTACCACAGACCATATAAACGGCTTAACAGTATAAAGTTATTAGTAAATATCTACACGACTAGAATGTTTCTCTCATATGAATTCCTCACAATATTGACTGTGGGATACAATAGTAAAACACCTATACAAGGTAGGCACAGAACAATAGAAAAAGAACCTGTGAAAGAGACTATAACCCAGACACAAAAATGAAAAATGCAAGTCTATTCTCTTTCCTGTTTTCTCTTTCCCTGTAGTTTCTTGTGGTAGTGTCAGTGTTTTCAGCTCTCTGTCATAGCCAAAGATATACAGGGGAGTTGTGAGTTTTGCTTGTTCTGGAAATGATAAGCCTCTGAAAACCAATTATACCACCACCAATGTTACCACCAATGCTATCACCACAATACACCTAGCACTACCAATTCCATCAATACCACCAGTGCCTCAACTGCATGTACCACCAACAATACCACCTCTAACACCATCACCAATAGCACAGTCAATGGCCCACCAATAAAAGCACCACCACCAAAACTACCACTCCAACTATTCAATACCACGAACTGCGGCATCCCCACCATTACAATTGATACCACCACGTATACCATATTACCACCACCCTAACAAGACCACCACCACTGCCAAGTGTTGGAAAAGCCAGTAGTCTTACTTTAATGTTAATATACCATGGTCATACATGTTTAAATACCTGCATTTTCATTTATTTCAACACTAAAGCCACATCTATATACTTTGTCAATGCTTGTTGTACAATATATACGAGATGTTTATTGAATGTGCATGCCTCATGCAATATACCTCTGTCATGTTCTTTAGGATAGTCCCATCATGTACATACTGATTACATACATTGTGTCCCATTCACATGACATAATGGTCATAAACAGAGGTGACCTTTTACCTAGTAGCTTACTTCTGTCTCTTTGATAACCAGGCTCTCGGTATCCTATCTAAATCCCTGTACCTGATGTACATTAACATATCCCCAGGCACAGTAGATTTATTCTGTATATGGGTAACCACTTTTCTTCATTCATGGCCAACAGCCAGCTGTATATTAGTGTTTTTGTTTAGAAAAGGATTAGCAAATGATTAGTGAATGTTTTAAAAGCATATTGATTCTGGAAAAACTCTGGAGTGACAACTGTAGTATAAATCACCCTCACTCCCCCTTACAGAAAGAGAGGGGAATTCCTTTCAGGCTGGACCGAGACTCTGCAGGTTGGTATTAGCGATTACATTTGTCTTCTCCTGTATTTTGATTGTCACAGCTAATATGTTTCATACTAGACAGATGCTTAACCAATAAATACTTATTGAAACCATTCCAATCATCATTCTATGTGTACTCTGAGAAAAGCAAGCACGAGTGACTGAGTGAAAGATACCATATTGTTTCCACGATACCTGAGGAATCAGGGTTGTCATGTTCTGTGGTTGCCAGAAACTACAACTGCCACTGTTGTATAAGGGGTGATGGTAGTGGTTCCTAAGAGCTGGCTGGTCTAATGGCTGACTCATCCCATGGGGGTGTCCAGAGTCTGTCTGCACACCAAGCCCTCAGTTTAGGTCATCCAAAATGCGCAGGTCCTGTGGAGTTGTTGTGGAGTTGTGGAGTTGTGGGGGTATTTGTAGAGCGCAACGGTCGCTCCGGAAGGAGCATCTTGGCGCTAAATTTCCCGGTAGAGGATCAGATCATTTTCTGGAGGGAGAGGAAGTTATATGGCGGCTTTGATGTAGTCATCCTTAAGGCTATAGATCCAGGTTTTTAGCAATTTTCTGAAAGGTTTTTCATGGGTTTGGAATCTCAGATTTTTGGGCATGAGGTTCCAGGCTTTAGAGGCCAAGTGGTGTAAGGTTTTGCCACCTTTAGTCTTTAAATTGAATTTGATAGGGAGGATGAGGTTGTCATGGGAGGAACGCAGAGATCTGGCCGGGTTGTAATGGGGGAAACGTTTGGTAAGGTATGATGGGCCGGAGCTATTGAAAGCCCGGAAGGCGACAAGCAGCATCTTGAAGAATATTCTCTTGTGAAGCGGGAGCCAGTGCAGAGATCTTAAAGCAGCGGAGATGGACGATTTCCTGGGCAGCTTTAGGACACGTCGGGCTGCGGTGTGAAGAACACTTTGAAGCTTGTTGAGTGTGTCCTTTTTGGCTCCAGCAAGGAGACCATTACAGTAATCCAAGCGTGAGATTATTAGGGCCACTGCTACCGTTTTCCTAGAGTCAAGCGGTAGGAAGTCAAAGAATTTTTTTAGGGACTTAATAATTCCGAAACATCTGCCCGCTACGGTCTTGACGTGATGGTCGAAAGATAGATCGGTGTCAAACAGGACGCCGAGGTTCCTTGCAGTGGTTACGGTCTGGGGGGGGGCAGCAGAGTTTTCTGGCCACCAGAGGGCTGGGCAGAAGGTGGTATTTTTTCCCATGGGGAGGATCTCCGTTTTGCTGGAGTTACATTTAAGGTGGTTTAAGTCCATCCATTGGAAGACAGCTTTCAGGCAGTTTTTGAGGTTCAGCTCTGCCTTGGTAGAGTTTTTCTCCAAGGGTACAATGAGTTGAGTGTCATCGGCATACGATGTTACAGGTATGCCGAAGGACTCAATAAGGGATATGAGAGGGATGAGGTAGACGTTGAAGAGGAGAGGGCTTAGGATAGAGCCCTGGGGGACCCCAGAGGAAACTCTCCTCTCTGTAGAATGGAAGGGACCGAGAGCGATAGTTTGGGATCTGTCGGTTAAAAAGGATTTTATCCAAGATAGGGCGACATCGGAGATCCCTATGTCTACCAGTCTACTAATCAGGATGGTATGGGAAATGGTGTTGAATGCCGCGGTGAGGTCTAGAAGGATGAGGACGACGTTCTTTTTCTGGTCTTGAAGCATTTTTATTGAATCAGTAAGCTCGATCAGTGCGGTTTCGGTAGAGTGGTTGGGGCGAAAGCCAGATTGTTGCGGATGTAGTATATTATGAGCTTCAAGATATTGTTTGAGTTCTCTGTATACCATTTGTTCTGTAATTTTTACCAAAGCTGGGAGGAGTGAGATTGGCCGAAGGTTGGTAAGATCTGACCGGGGTTTGTTGGCTTTCTTCGTTAGGGGTTTGACTATTCCCTGTTTCCACAGGCGAAGGACGAAGCCCGTGCAAAGAGAAGAATTAACAATGTTGTTAATTATAGGATTTACCACATCGATGAGTTGGTGGAGAATTTTGGGGGGACAGGGGTCGGAGGGCGACCCGGATTTGCATGCCAAGATAACTTCTCTGGTTTGGTCTAAGGTAACCGGAGAGAAATTTTTTAAAGTATACCCAGGGGGTGCATTTTGAGGCAGATCCCATGAGAGTTGAATAGCTTGAGGAGGGGGAAAATTTATTTGAATGGCGTTAATTTTTTCCTCAAAATAGTCAGCAATTTTGTTACATAGGTCTTGGGATGGGGGTATTTCAGTTTGTAAGGCTTTGGGCTGGGTGAACGATTTCACTATAGAGAACAATGTTTTTTGTTTCTGATTGGAGTTACTGATAGCTTTAATGTAAAAGATTTTTTTAGCTGATTTTATGTTGGAGTGGTAACTTTTCCTTAGTTGAATGTATGATAGTCGGTCAGCATTATCATACGTTCTACGCCACTTACGTTCGGCCTTTCTACAAGAGAGATGGGATGTGGCTACGTCAGGTGTGAACCAGGGGGCATTAAATTTGGGTCCTAGGGACTACACGACATGGTGCCTCAAACGTTGGTTTGGTTCTTATATTAACAAGAAAATCTGAGTAGTTCAGTCGTGCTTTCTCAGACAAACCTATGCACATTTTCCAGTGATGTCCGAAGTGGAAAGGTTCCTCTTAAACCTTTACTTTCTTCTCCTTTCAAAATGACTGAATCTGCCAGTAGCAGTGGAAGCGCGGAAGGAGACGAATTTGCTAACGCTCTTAACATTACAGAAAAGTGCACACAGTCAGTAACTCTGAAAATATTAGAACATGGATTACCTGCAACAGGTGGCCATGTTACTGTTGTGATTGAGGCACACAAGGTGTTTGGATCAGAGGTAATCTATTCCTGGATAAAATACCCACCTGCAGATCCACAGTCACATTTATTTCATGTATACATTGAAGTGGATCAACCGGAGAATACATCCCATATGAGGACATTGAAGTTCCCTCTTACCAGCAACATAAAAACTGGTTTAAAAGTACCTTAAAATACAAAACTTCAACTGGCCAATCTTTTTCTGCTAACAGGATGTCGTATCCAAATGCCACATTTTCCCAAAAGAGACCTTTCATTTTTCTTGAGACATCTCCCTCTATTTCGAGATTAATTATGTGTGGATGATGTGGGACCCTTACTCTTATATGTATTCATTCAATACTGCTGTCACCACACCACCACATAGGAAGTAAACAGCAATATAGCACTATGTAAATGTAAATGTACAGGAATTTATATAGCGCAAATCACCAAACGGTTTATAAGCGCTTGCTTAGGGAACCCGTCCTGGTATTCCCCTGTGAGGTAACCCCGGCAGGGTATCCGCTAGGTGAAAGCCAGGCATCCCGCCGCGAGGGGCCATTGTGGAGATTAAGCAAGCTATTGCCCAGAGTCACAGAGTGTGAACCCGTGAATCGAGTAGGCACCAGAGCGAGAATTGTCGGGTCCATGGACATTTTAGGACTCAAGACCCCGCCGAGCCGGGAATTGAACCCTGGTCCCGGGCTGACCTCTGCTTCCAGGTCTACCTCCTCTAACCAGTGAGCCACACTTCTCCACTATGTGCGCTGTGGTGAAATGCCGAATGCAGGATGGCAAGTTCCAACCTAGCAATATGACTAAGCAATCTCTGGGAGATTGTATAGTGCAGCTGGCAGAACTGAAAACCCAGATACCAGCACTACAGTATACAGCTAGGGAATTCCCCACACTGATTGTGTGTGATTCGTTTTACTGTGTGGAATCTTATAATGAATATCTTCACTTCTGGGGTCAGAATGGGTTTAAAGATGCCAAGGGTAGCAAGATAAATCAAACATTTTTATGGGAACAAACGGCAAAGCTGAAAGCATGCCTGCCACAGGCTCAAGTTATTCACACATTGAGTCATCAGTGTGTCAGCATACACGTTGAAGGGAATTCACTGGCTGATGAAGCGCGAAGGCTACAGTGCGAATTGCTGCCATTGCCACAATCACTCATTCACAAACGAGAATAGATGGAGATATACTAGCAGCTATCAATGCCACAAAGAACGTCTCTGCCATCCTGCCAAAAAGCTTTCCACTCAAGTACTCCTACAAGTTAGATCCGCATAATACACCATATGCTCAAATTACAGGAGTGGGGGATAGAGTAAAACCAAACACAGATCGCAGATAAGGTTTAATACTAGCTGCACACGATGGTCTGAGATCAGCACACGCAGGAGTCATTGCAACAATGTCATTATTGAAGCAGTATTACTGGTGGTCGGGGCTGACAAAACTAAGAAAGGACTACGTCCTGAAGTGCAACATTTGCCAGCAGATCAAGGGTTCCACCATTCACAGGCCACCACAAACACCATTACTGATTTCACACAGACCTTTCTCATGTATCTATTTGGACCACTGCGGCCCCTTAAATTCTGACAGGGCTTACAAGCACATCTTGGTGGCAGTGGATTCATGCTCTAGATTCCTATGGGTTTGGCCCCAGTGCGGGGCTGACGCTCAAACCTTTATAAAGGATTTGAGAGTCTTCAGCAGGACATTCACAATTGGCACGTTACTTTCCGACCATGGTCCTGCGTTTAGCTCTATGGCTTACAAGGAAGCCATGAAAGTATGGCCGTGACCTTGTGGTACTCCTCCCTCTACCATCCAGAGGAAAATTCGGTAGTGCAGAGGAAAAACCGGGACCTAAAGCAATCCTTACCAGCAAGAGTAATAGGCGCGGGTGGTAGTTGGGTCAGTTACCTATATGGAGTCCAGAGGGCACTTAACAATATGCCAAGAAAATCCTTGGGAGGTACCCCTTATGAAATCCTGTTTGTGACCTGATCTCGATTGTGCCAGCACAGTGGCGGATGCAAAATCATTTGAACTGAGTGACCGTTTGGCTGTTTTCAGGAACTCACTGAGTTCCGAGTCTTACAAAGCAACGTACAAGTCAAACACTCCTCCACTGGGGAAGGGAAACCATTTCACCAAGACCTGGCTAGGTCCCGAAGATTGGGGACCTGGTCAGGGAAAAGATTGTGGGCAGAAGAGAGATTGGGCCATCTTACAGAACAGATGTACCTGTCCTAGCGGTAGTGGGAACAAGAACAGTACTACCTCCGCCTCTTGCTTGCAGAAAAGAAAAAAAAATGTCTCAATGATGAAATCAAGCCGCATGAGAGTGGCCGATCCTCAACAGTAGGCCGTGTGGGGTCCTCAGTAGCCGCAGACCTTCTCTTGCTAAAATACAGGAAGTTCAGATGGAAAGGCTAATAACCTTTCAAGACTCCACTACACAATATGAAGGAGTAACGAATAATGGAGCACACTTCACACAAGTTTAAATTGAAAAACATCAAGAAGAAAGAACAATGCAAGTTGCAGTTTGGCCCAACAATGATGTCTACATTAATGTGCCTTCAAACAACACATCTGCCAGTTCTAATAAACCTGCTGAGCTACAAAAGATAGATAGAACTGCTTCTGGCTACTTCATCATCTTTGAAGTTTCTCTTCCGATCCAAGTGAACCTGATCAAACGCCACCCACTTCAAAGTAAAAAAGATTTTGTCAATTCTATCATTGGCTCAAAAAGACTTACTTAGTGCCACCTTGGTTGCATATTTGGTTCGCAATAGGGGTATGATGTCTGTTAAATTGGATTCGCACAGTGACTGTCTTTTTTCTGCTTCTGAACGGACATTATCCCCCAGAACACTCTGCAGTACAATCCGTGAGTTTGGACCTGAAACCACATGAGTCATCACACTGTGAGCAAAGAGGCTTGTCCCTGGTGAACATTACAGCAATTCCAATACTTGATGGTATAGTTTGGGATCAAATTTCTTATAATGTATATGGCCCCACTGAATTTTTCAAAGTTCCACAATTCCTTAAAATTTCTTTAAATGATTTAATTACCGCAAGTACACTATCTGGCGATTGGGGCAATGAGACTGTAAATACTATGTTCACAGATTTAGAACATTTTCTTACAGGGAATTGTATGAGGATACAACTGACTACGATACCATGTTTTGTTACCAGCATTATGGTAATCATTTTTTGCATAGAGCAAGTGTACCATGCACTGCTAATGTGTATCATCAATGGGAACATGCCCAACACCACCAAAAGGTAGTTTTGCCACATTTGCACAGATGATCGCATACTTTTCGAGATTCAATACATCCGACCCAGAATCCTTTTACTACAAACTTGCAAAAACTAATGCTGCAGCGAAGAAAATTATCCTAACAAACACAAAGCTAATATATTCAGCACCTTTTATCTACCAACTGTCTATACATGGTTTTGGCTACTGGAGAGACACCATAGACACAAAATCCATCTGGGGAGAAGAGTGTGACAGGTTCAGATTTGATTTGATTTGATTATTGGACTTGTAGAGCGCTCGAATGCCCAAGGGCGTCTTGCCGCTAAATGACTATGCTGCAGAAGTGGAAGAGCCATGTGACAGCCAGACAGGACTAAGCTGTAAAAAACCAGGTCTTCAGATTCTTATGAAAAGACCACAGTGAGGGGTTGTTTTTTAATTCTAGCAGGACCTCTGACTTATCGCCATTCAGCTTTAAGCAGTTAGCCTGCATCCATTGACTGACCTGGTCCATGCAATGCCTGAATCTATCCACCACTATTTGGGTGTCATCAGCGTAAGAGAGTGGGATGAAACCGCAATTTCTAATGATGTTGGCTAAAGGGGCAACATTTATATTAAAAAGGGAGGGGCTCAGTGAAGAACCCTGTTGAACCCCCCAGGGCAAGCTGAAGGACCTTGATACATATTCCCCAAGCTGAACCGAGAAGGATCTTTCACCAAGAAATGAGGCCAGCATTGCGATTGCCGATGTATGTAGGCCTATTTACTCAAGCCGGGTTAGGAGAATATCATTGTTAACGGTGTCGAAGGCTGCCGACAGATCTAACAATATGAGGGCAGCCTTCCCCCGCGTCCCTTCACCCACACTTATTAAGAGTATTTCCAATAACACACTAACAAATGAGGGTACACATGGTTCAAGCACATACAATTTATCATCTCCCGATTGGAAGGGTTGGTTGGTTTGGCCTGTAGACACGAATAGGTGTAATACAAGACTCAAGGTTACCACCGAAGGGTTTAGTATCCATAGGCCCAACCCAAGCTATGTACACACAGACTACCCAGGGGTAGTGACTTTCTATAGTCTCGGAAAATTTTGTCTAGATTGGCTAAATACCTCAACACTTTCACAAGTAAAACAACACTTGTCCCTTCTGTTAGACAACATGGATCTTAGGGATTTCTTGTTCAGTCCCAAGAAACCATGTCGGAAACTCTTCTTGTATGCAATATATAATGAGGTTTGGAAGGTCTCCCAACAAGAAGCTGCTGAGAGACTTTGTGAAATCGATAGCATTAACCTAGAAAAGGATGTAGCTGTGGTAGAAAATGGCATGACCACACTCTTGTCTCATATTTGTTCACTGCGCAACATTGCGCCCTCAGCTATCGACATAATGGAACAAGATGAGTCTATTCTAAAACATGGGCAATCACAGCTGCGTTCTATTATACTTGTAAGCTGGGCGCTTCAAAAATTGCATTCTGGCCATGTTCCATGCTGATACATTAAAGACACAAATCTGTTTTCGGCTAACAACCTGACCACAAGACAATTGACCATGGCATGCAAAGATGCAAAGTACACCATGCTGCTCATTGAAAAACTAGAGAAGTTACCTCTTACTGTAGCAGAGTCACTGGCTTCTGAATGGTTAATCCATGGCTACATCACACTGCCATTCATGACATTCCAATTCCAGTACTGAGTGAAATATTACCCAGTAGGCAGGTATGAAGCATTGGGCACAGGGTATATACGAGAAGCCTGGGTGTTACCATTCACATATAGGTGCAGGAACAAGGAGAATGAATTTTCTTGAGCTATTCAAACTGCGAAAAGGCCTTGCGTGGGTCCTGAGTGTGTAAAGAAATATCGATGCAGGGAGTATGTAATGTGTCAATAGGGAACTTGTCCTGCTACCTAAAGGGATCTCCAGCTGCTGTAATTCATCTGGTTTTTGAGTTACTTTCAAATGGGAGTTCCTGGATGCTGAATGACCAAGGCTTCTGTGGTATGATGCCTGGCATTGCATATCTGGTGACCATCAACTCCAGGGTTGTTTGTTGTAAGCAAGTATTGTTTGCCCCAGCTCACACAGTTAGGGAGACACCACTGTGGGCTTCACTGAATGTATCCAAAATAGGGTTTGATTCTCTGAGGAGACTGAAAGCCATGCTGTTTTGGCATAATGTGACCTTAAATTCAGCATGAGGGAACTTTGATCTCCAAGTAGTAAGGTCCTTGGCAGAGATACAGTTGCTGGTCCATACAAACTTTCCACTCTATTTTGGAGAAATGGTCCATTGTATCTTTAACAAGTCTGATACTCGGGGATAGTACGCTTATTTAGGAGCATTGGATCAGGTCTGTTAACCACCTTTCAAACTATTTTCGGAGTGATTCCATCATTTATACACTCCGTACTTGGAAGAGTTTCTAGAGGGCTTCCTGCTTTCAATTGCAGGCATCCTTATTTTAATTCTATTGCTTTGCAATGCATGTCAACCTCACTCAAGACATGGAGAGAACACTGCTGGAGCGATGTTGTTGTGAGCTATTGGTGTTCTTTGTGGGAATACCTTGGTTATGACAGCTGAGTGTGCATTGGTTCCTGTCTTTCAGACAGGCCTGGCTTGACTGCATTCTGCCAGTGTTCCGCTGCCTCTTTTGTGGATTCGGACGCTTTTCGGACCTCTGTCTGAGACTTTCATTGGTTGAGCCACGGGACATAGACATGCTGCTGACGCCTTTGCGGGCCCATGTGCACACTTGTCCACAGCTTAGTCCCATGTTGATGATGGCATTCCTAGAGCCTCCACAGGATGCTCAGCTCCTGTTGGAATGGAAATCGGGTCCACCTCGGATTCACAGGCCTCAGTCTCTGGCGCACAGCCATCTAATTCTACCCCGACGGCTGCAGTGGGGACTAGTGCTGACCACCTCTGTTCACTTGATATCATACTGGAGGTGCTAGAAGGACTACATTGCTGAGGATGACATGTTCAGTGATGTTGAGTCTTCAGCCCACGGTTCCTAAACGATATATCCTCTTCTGTGCTGGGAACCATTTAGCAACTTTTTAAATGTACCAAATTGAAGGTCGAACTGACTTTGTTTTTTCTTCTCTGATCTGTCTGAGCATAGTGACTTTCAAGGTGCTCAGAGAAACTATGCAATCATATATATAAAGGACCTTTTTTTAGATCACTTTTAGGGAAAGATATTTTCTGCTTTTATGAGTAAGATTTTAAGACCTTTTTAAGTGTTTTTAGTATGTTTTACTATACATGATTTATATGCCTTCTTATAGCATTTATTTTAGCATTACCTAGCTGACCCTGTTGACCTTTTGATGAGGAGTGAGTGTCATGTTCTTTAGGATAGTCTCATCATGTACATACCGATTACATACATTGTGTCCCATCCACACGACATATCGGTCCTAAACACAGGTGACCATTTACCTAGTAGCTCACTTCTGTCTCTTCGACAACCAGGATCTCTGTATCCCATCTTAATCTCTGTACCTGACATACATAAACATCTCCCCAGGATCGGTAGATGTATTGTGTATAAGGGTCAATACTTTTTTCATCCACAGCCAACAGCTTGCTGTGCATGAGTGTTTTTGTTTAGAAAAGGATTAGCAAAGTATTAGTGAATGTTTAAAAAAATATTAATTCTGGAAAAACCCTAGAGTGACCACTTCAGTATAAAAGACCCTCACTCCCCCTTACAAAAAGAGAGGCAAATTCCTTCCAGGCTGGACCAAGACTCTGCAGGCTGATCCTTCGACAGGCAGAAACCTGACATCCCTTGCGAGGTGCCATCCTCGATGCAGAGACGGGGTCCTTCATTCAGAACCATCATGTGAGGGGTTAGTACTTCCCTGGGGGATTCTTGGCTCCATTAGGATCTATCCTGACTTTTACATACACATTTTTCACCTACATATCTAGGCTAGACACATTTAGATAGGCTACGCATCGCAGGTCATGGTGGTCCTAGTAACTACACGACAGCTCCAGCCTTTCACCATCACAATGCTTCATTAGACATGGAGTTTTTTTGTGTATGTGGAATAAATCAATGTGTACAAAAAATGTGTTTGCAAAAGATGGTACAATTGGCACACAGGACATGGCAGCACTTGGCAGCTATACCTTCAAGCAAGATGTGCACTCATTTTAGATGGCGGGTGTGTGGATGAATAAAAGCATGTGTTCCCCAATGTCAGAGGTTCATAGGTGTATGCCCGTTTCTAGGGATGCATTGATCAGTGCTCCTCCCATCACTTTGTTGCATTTTACAGGACATATATCAATAGAATGCACCTTCAAAAAGAGTTCCCTAACTTCATTAAGAAATTGTTCACTGAAATATTACCTATAGTCCAACTGCAACACAGCAGACTACAGCTGACCATTAAACTGGTATAACTGTCCTAAAGCATGTCTGCAGTAAATTAAACCAAAGAAATTGGGAAATGTGCCACAGCACTAAAAGGTTTTGCCACACAATAACAAACTCTCAAAGGTTAGTGCATGGCTATGCACTGTGACTAGGTGTTTACAGTGACTGCAGCACATGATGCAGGCATCTGGACTCATTTGGCGTGTTGTGCTTGGTTTAATACCATGTGGGGGATATTCTCAAGAACGTGCGATAATCATCGCCAAAATCGGTCATCGCAATGTTTCATATCGCCGTCTATCGCAGGAAATTCACAAAATGGCGATTACATGCGATATCTTCCCGATAACACGCCAAATGTCCGCAATAAAGTCCATGGGACGGCAATAAAACTGTAAACCCCAACGCGGAAAAAGTTGCGATGTGCCAAACCACGATAAAAAAATCTGTGATAATCTTTGCCAGGCCTGCAAGTCACACACGTTAGGTGGGAAAAATCACTATAAAAGTAGAAAAAACATACAGACAAAATGAAACAACTGTGAAGCACAATGGAGGTAGCAGGAGCATGTACAGAGGACAACCAGAACCCCACATGCCCCCTGGAGGACCAGCCTGGGACCTCAGGGTCAGGTAAGGGCAAGGACAAGAAGAAGAGAAATACGCGGTTCAGTCCTCCGGAAAACAGGATCCTGATAACGGAAGTGGTAGAACACCTTCAACTACTGTCCGTCACCTTTACTGTCCATCGTGGAGAAGGTGAATGCAGTCGCAGTACTGAGGAGGACAATTGAAGAGGTCAAGAGGCGCTGGAATGATGTGAGGCGCAAAACCAAGCAGGACCTTGCCAACAGTATGAAAGCAGCAATGCAGACTGGAGGTGGGAGTCCAACGCCACAGGAGGAGCTCGATGAGGTGGAGGAAATGGTGTCCACAGTCATCAGTGGGGAGACGGTGGCAGGAGTTGGGGGACCGGGCACTGCTCCACATGACCTGACACAACATCAACAGGGTGAGTAACAACCAGGGACTGGGGTAACGGGGGACATTGGCACACTGGCACACATGCACAATTAAGTAGAGCACAGGGCGCACCCACAATGACTCTGGATCATGTCCCTGATCCCCTTGGCACACTTCAGCACACCTAGAAACAGCAAGTAGGCCCCCGTCGACTATGTGCCCAGAGGGAGCCCTTCCCACACATCACCAATCTCACAACCAACCCATGCACATGTATTAAACCCAACACTGACAATGCAAGTGACACTGCATGACGAATAGCATTGCTGCAGTCAATATATCATGAAATGTTGCACACCATGACACTAAGGTGGCTGAGTGTGGACCACATCCGTAAACGCGCAGGTCACACTCTGACACATCCACGTGCACAAACAACCCCTGACGTGAACAGTACATCTGCGGATAAACCATGCCCCAGACTCCCAACTCCCACCAAGAGCACAATGTACCCAAGTCTGCAACATCTCAGCACTGTATAAGCACAGAGGTCAAAGGCACACCACATGAAAGGGATAAGGGGCAGCAAAATAAGAGCTGCAGGGACGACTTTCCCAAAGTGCAGCACACACACATAACATGCAGAGCACATCAACATTTACAACAATGTGGTACAAACTGCAACACATCCACCACAGAACAGAGGACACAACTGGGGCCGCTTGTGTGTAGAAACTGGCCAATCACATTTGGCATAGCAGGGAAATGTGAGTTGATAATGCACAAGCACAAACACACATCTGTGATGTTGTCGAAATGTCCACTGTCCTGCATCAAATAGGCAGCTCCTCCCAAACAGTCATAATGCACCATGTCGTGCAGTCTGTATGTAAACATGTACAATGAGTCAACATACATGTAAACACGATGTTAAACTGCATCTCCCCTTCACATTGCAGGGGGAAAACCAACACCTCCTGTAGAGCAAACCGAACCTTTCTTCCTGATGACGAAGAAGACCACCACACCTTCGACACCGATGCCCTCCAGCTACGTCAACCCACCTCCTGGAGCAGGTCAGCCTAGCTGCATCGATGAGACCCTACCCCCTGCACAGACAGGACCCCCCCAAACACATGGCCTTCCAACGCTGTGTTTTGGAGTGCCAGGAGCAGAAGGCTGAACAAGTGAGGGTGGGGTTGACCGCATGGCAGCCAAACTAGATGCCATACGTGGGTGTCTGAGTCCAATCAGGGACCACTCAAAGTCCCTAACAGACACCCACAGTCCGCTCCATGCTCTCTAATGATCCATGGCTGACATCACTGGAGTCCTGACTCAGAGACACAAACAACTGTCTAGTCAGAGTTTGTCTAGCGATGTCACCCGGGAGTTGGAACACGGAGAACATGGAACGGACGCAGGTGGAAAGAGCGGCTGCCACGCTGCATACCAGCGAGTGGTAGCTGGGTTCTTCCGTGCCTTGCAGACCCTCCTCTTGGCATTGCTGCCACAAGGCCTGGCGCAGATTAATGCTGCTGCTACTACTCCATCAACATCTCTGCACCCCAAAGTGTCAGTGCCACACAGTGCGGCAGACATTCCACCTCCGGCCCCTGAGGTGTCACTGCCACACAGTGCTGGTGACAGAACACCACCACCCACATGTGAGGCAAATGAAAAAGCAGAGGACAAAGATGAGGATGAATCTGCTTTATCACCATCTTCAGCCAAGGGGAAGAGGAAGACCAATTTCAACAGAAGGAGAACAAGATATCAATAGTGGAGGTTACAAAGAATAAACAAATTCTCTTTGTCACCTCCAAACTGCCATTAGGGAAGAAGGAAGCCATTTGGCAGTCCATATTGGATAGGATAGATTAGCAGTGTAGGCCAAATAAAAAGGACAGTGATGGATTGCATGGCATGGTTATGGTCATTAGAAGTGCAAGACAAAAGAGAAACTGGCCAGGAACCTGAGGGCAGCACAGGGGACTGTAAGAGGACCAAATCTCCAGGAAGAATTGGACCCATTACAGGAGCAGGTGGTTTCTGTCATCCCAACAGAGTTGGTGGCAGGAATGGCAGAACAAAACAGTGCAGTGGTAGAGGACCTAGAAGAATTGCAGGGTAAGTGAACACAAGGGACAAACTGGTTAGAACTGTCATGCTGCCCAGCACAGCAACACACTTTGCTCTGCTACACTGAACTGTGTGCAAGGGAAAGGGCAGGAATGTCTCACTTGTTAACTCGTCCATCACATAAATGTCAACATTTGTGGTAGAGACTATATAGTCAGGCCAGTTGAGCCCTCTCAAGTATCTTAGGTCCATGTGTGATGTTCTGCCCCAGTCCCATTTGTTCTTAGAATACTGGGACTTGCAGTGGAATGTACAACATGAATGACCAGGAGTACAAGTCCCACAATAGCAAGTCAAAAATGTGGCATGTATCACCATCCCATGCATGGACCTTGAAAACTTTACAGATGTCAATGACAATGCAGGCCCCCCTTGTACCATGAAGTAGGTGTGCTTGTCTTGGGGCTAGGCAGTCAAACGTAAAGTGGAAAGTCATGGAATGGGGTTGCCAGAGGAACAAAGTCTGTGAGGGGATCCTAGTGTTAAGTATGTGAAGGCTCTTCAAGTTGGATCATGTGAAGAGCTAGGTGTCCATTCACTAGCACAAAATCATATTGTACGCAGTTGTCCTAATGTGCTGTGTGAGGTATTAACAGATGTTGCCTGCCATGTTGTACAGACCACCCCACCCTCTGTATTGCTCAAATGAATAATAGGGGTGGGGTAAATGCAAGTGACGCACACCAGAGCTCATTGAGTGTTTTGGGAAGCATAGATGGTGTGAGGGCAAGGTGGGTCGCTGATAGTGTAGTGCATTGTAGGTGTGGCAGAGCACATTGAACTGGCGTAGTGCATGGACTCACGTTTATTGGTAGGGCTTGCAGTAATTTTTGGTGAGGAAGCTTATCAGGGGCTTCCTCACTACTCACTGACTCAAGTGCTGGCACTGTAGGTATACAATATGGTAATGTAGTCACACATTTTCACAGGCACCTATTATTCCAGACACTGAGTAACACGCATGATGATGTGACCATATAGAATAGGGCATATGGTCCAAATATAAACACCTTGGTGTTGGTATTGCATCATGCAACTGGGTTTTTAATTTGTTCATCAACCTATGTGAAATGATTTAGGTTAAGCATGTCCACGTAATGTGCCTTGGCATTGTACAAACTCATCTGGAATTACACAAGGTAACACCCTTCCCTACCTTGGCTTACCCAATGCAATGCAGTCAAAATATGTGAGCTTCCATCTAAATTATCTCTGACAAATAAAAACATTCCAAAATGTGAGCTTCCATCTAAACTATCTCAGAAAACTAAAACCACTCATCGATTCAGCTGACCTCAAAACAGCAGTCCAGGCTTTGGTCATCTTCAGGTTTTCCAAAGTTCTCAACAGCTCCCCTAAAAGCCTGCCTTAACGCAGCAGCTAGACTCATAACTGGGTCTAAGAAATTTGACCATATCACCCCACATTTGAAAGCGATCAATTGGCTTCCATACAAAGCTAGAATCCACCTAAAGATGCCTTGTATCACTCACAAAGCACTACACTACAAAACACCTCTTTACCTGGCCCAGAACATTACGTTATTCGGAGGCAGCAGAGTCTCATGGAGCACTGGAGATATTTTACTGAAACCTGCATTCTTCCACAAGAAGAGAACATATGATAGAGCTTTCTCCGGAGTTGCTCCAAGAATCTGGAATTGGCTTCCACCATACATTAGAAGAATCACGTCCTCCGCTCTAATAAAAAAGAAAGTTTAGTCCTTCCTTATGAGCAAATTCCTCCCATAACTTTTGGTGGTCTCGGCTATGTGTTTTAATGAATACTACAGTCAGTCTCTCATTCTTTGTCTATCGATGATCCTGTAAGATACTTGGAACAGGATAATAGCCCTGACATTCAGAGTCATTGTAATTTCGGGGCATCTTACTCCAGGTAACTATCATTAATTGTGGAAGTTAGGCCCAAGATCCTCAAGAAATATTTGGTTATTCACGGAATTTTGTTTCAAGAACTGTAACTTTGCAATAATTAATATGTATATTAATCGTTAAAGCAAACTGAGTACCACTTTTAGAACGATCACTTAAATGTGGTAGCCCACTTAAGCCATGTATAACTATGGAAATTGAATGCTTTTGTACTGTAAAGCGCTCTGACATCCACTTGTGGATCATGTTCGTGCTATAGAAAATAAGGAATAAATAAATAAATAAATAAATAAATAGATAGTTAAACCCTGTAAGACATGACTGTTGTACACTTCACCAATATAGGCACAGGCAAATTCCAGATAATCTTACTTTTAGCTTCTGGTATACAGTTGTAGCAATACCATGGTATTCTTAACATATTCAAATGCATGTACACATAGGGTCCGATTCTGATTCGGGAAAAACCACTCCGAATAGCCGTACGAAGCGTTTTTCCCATACGAATTAAACCCTAGCAACGTCCCAGTACGTACGATGAAGTACGATCCGTACCAGGAGCAGGACTCTGTACGAATCGTACAAAGACCATATGACTCTAATCTCTGCAAGATTCTTCCTCGGAACCCGCTGTACGCGACATCCGTATGGTGCGAAGCAGGTTTTCCCGACCCAGCAAGTAGGATTTGTGTCGGGTACGCACCGTACGATGCTTTTTTACTGGAGCCCAAAACGTCCGGAGAAGCAGAGTTTGCCTCGAAACATTTATGGAACGCCCCCCCCGGGTACGGTGCATACACCCCATGTCTGCAGGGGTACGCACCATACCCCTGCGATCATGGGGTGTACGCACCATACCCCATGATCGCAGGGTGTACGCACCGTACCCCATGATCACAGGGTGTACGGTGCGTACACCCTGCGATCATAGGGTACGGTGCATAAACCCCATGATCGAAGGGGTATGCAACGTACCCCTGCGATCATGGGGTGTACGCACCGTATGGTGTGTACGTGATTGTGTGGTTGTCCGTACGAATCGCCCTTACCTGACGTGGACTGTCCGAATCGCGTCCTCATACCCCGGTCCGGATCGTACTCGTTGGGTCGTACAGCATGTTTACGAATCATACGGTTCACTGTGAGGGCCCGTGTCATACGGTGTCAATCTTGCAATTCGTAAGGTTCCCGACGATTCGGACGGATTGACGAGATACGGATCGTACTACGTGATTCGGACGGACGTGTATGATTCGTACGGAGAGGGCTCCGGATACGATTCGGACGGATGCTTTTTGTCCCCGAATTGGAATTGGCCGCATAATCTCCCAAGGCTGCTATCCTCACTGCACATTATAAAATAAGCAATGTTAGGCAAATCAGGATTGTGTGCATGCATGCTGGAATAATCATCTGTACAACTACTTTGTGGTATATGATGCAAGGAACCTTGCACCATGAGACACGGGTGACAGTGTTGGTCCTAGCCAGTATAAGTTAAGCCGCCAGCAGGTGAGCAGTGTTATGCTGCTGACACAGGGCGTCCCTGCATGTAGACTTTCACACATTGCAGCAACATTACAAACTACCTGCCACTATATTAATGCCTCCCAGGAATGGGATATAGGATATATGTGGCCATGAGTTTGACAATGCAATTCAATTCCATGTGCAGACTAGTGACATGTGCCTAATGTTTTCCAAAATATCCAGTTTGCTTTGAGGTAAGAATCCTGAAATCCTGTAACAACCTTCCAAGCCATATTTCCATACTCTGCGATGTGGAATCTACACTCAGAATGTGCATTAGTCAGTCAGTCTGGCAAAACCTTGTTGAACATGATGGTTAAATAGTGTTGCAGAGCTACATCCTTACAGCCTCCATGACATCTGCATAATTGTTCCTCTGTCAATCAATATTTCACATATCTATAAAATAGACTACTTTGAGGGATGATCAAGTACCACTGAGGATTACAGCAGCCATACCTCTGGTTAGGAAATACAAGCAAAATTCTACTGATAATGTACAAAACCCCGTACAGCTACATATCCTGTGTCATGACTCAAATCAATGATTATGATAAGATTTGCCCTGTCACAACAACATTTATATCATCTATCATGGGAAAAATGGTTTGCTTGTGTTGGCTAGCCTACTGACATGGCCATACGAGTTTTTACATTTCAGAATTTTAATTCACACATAGCTACAGGTATGGGTCACAAAACATTTTAAGTGTTGGTCAGCCTGAATGTCTGACTACAACTATGGTCTTTCACACTGAACTTATGATGCAGGAAAAGTAAATATATGCAGCATGTATGAGCATAATATGATGCATAATGAATCATAACATGTGTGTCATTTAGACACACAATTACTCTACATCAGATTACATGAGACTGTAATGTTTTCATTTGGTAATGCTGCCTAGGTAAAATGCTCCACCAGTGTCATACTCAAATATGGACATAGTCACACACACTGTGTCCAGACAAGCTCAGCCTAGCCGATTCTACTTTGCAGCAACATCTTTTGAACCACTGTTTGTAATGTTTGTGCCATGTGTTAGGGGTCATATTTTGAATCATTGGACTATCTGCAGATTTGGTGTCAGATGATTGTACATTCTCCATAAGCACCTAGAATGTAGCTGAGCAGACATCTCCAGAGCAGTTAAAAATTCATGATTCTTGTGGGCCTGCATACATTGACCCTTCATGCACATTGACATACATTCTTGTCCATTTAATATTTTTCTCTGTACAAGTTCAGTAGTGTTTGTACACTGAGTGTAATTTGATTTCAAGTCATTGAGGCATTCAAAAACACATCACAATGTTACAACTATCATGGATCACACACAAACCTTACTTAGCTAAAACCAAGCAGTTATTAATTTTACTGGTAGCATTGGGATTGTAGAAGTTCCCAAATTCTCCCCTAGTGTATGGTGCAGGTCCACCTACCAGACCATAATTGGAACGTTGCATTGTGAATAGTGCAAATCCACACTGTCAACATATCATGAACGCTACTTTGACATCCCAGTGACATGGCATGTTCAGCACGTTGCAATACAATATAAATACATTGTCTGTAATTATGAGATACAGATAGTCACCTTACATAGCATAGGTAGCTGGATGTTGACGCTCAGAGATATCACACATCATTTGCCTGAAGCATGCCTCAGGCATGTAAGATTTCGTGTACTCCTAGGCAGCATCATCACAGGGCCCTTGCACCATAACACAAAGGGGAAAACCATTGGCCCTAGGCATGGCAAAGTAGAACTCGGATGGGTAAGGAAAGAAATACACAATATGTAACATTATCAGGACCATAGCAGACTAATCATGTCTCTGGTGTAGAGAGTGCTGGCAAGCGACAAAGCATGCTATCTTGGAACATGGTGCAAAGGTGCATGCCTTGAAACACGGTTAAAATGTTCTGTCCTGAAAGGGCCACCTCCATGAACAAATGCAATTCCCAGGGGCTTGTTTGTCTATCTATGTGTGCTAAACAATGCAGCACACATAAGAAGGCTTACATCATAGGAGATTGAACATTACATTCCTCCTTACACATTAACTGTGCAGGGTTTAAAATGTGTGTAGTGTGCCCTGCACTAACACATATGTGCGATCATATCATATTTTCAAATACATGTATTTAAAATTTCCATCGAAATCCTACAACACATTGAACAGGCCTCTGGGAGAAAGGTATAGCAATTGTGCAGATGAACACTATATATTTTTTAAACACCACATTCAATAATCTGCCCCTTACAAGATTACACGACATGCAGCTGGTACATACATACATACCTACAGGTCCAAAAATTCCCAATCCAAGGTGGTGTACAAAATCTTCCCCTTGGGACACCACATCAGCCCAATCGATGCTTGCGCTGATGGACAGTGCGCTTCACCCCAAAATCCTGGCCATGTGCCAACACACCCTCCCCCAGCGCTACTTCAGTTTCTTGGAGGGGTAGCCCTGACTGACCCTACCCTCAATGCCATCATGTTTGGAACATAATGTTCCAGAAGGTGTAGCAGGCCCCCGAACTCTCCCTCGTTGAAGTGGTTTGCCCTACCCTTTCCAGACATAACTAAACCCACTTTAAACCCACTAAACCCCTAACAAACTCCCCCTAACCTAACCCCTACCCCAAAAATATTAAAGGCCTAAATGGGCAAACGCCCAAACTAACAGTTATAATACCTATACAATTTATGACAACAATACACTATAATTAAACAAAAGAGAGAATGCGGATTATATTGAGGTACCTCCCTATACCCAAACGTAAAGTACAAGCAACAAAGTCGTAGAACCCACTAGCAAAAGCGACTCAATTGTATTTTGATTAGGATGAGTGCCAGAAAACCATTAGGTTTATAAAAGACCACTCACCCACCAACGTAGATGGTGGCATGCTTCATCATTGGGATCCCAACTGGGTAGCTGAATGCCACCCAGTTGTGCTACAATGCCTGATCACAGCGGAGCTGGTTTTGTGCATTTGTTAAGGAAGTGGTGCATTTTAAAATTATCTCTGGGGATCCTTACTAAATAAGCTTTCTTCTTAGCGGCCCGGGATAAGGTTAAAAAATGAAGAGAGGACAATTATGAGAAAAATGATCCGCGTTGTCACAGTGGTAGGTCTACATGTTTCAGCCCCATGAATGGTGGAAGGCTTTCGTCAGGACCAGGTGAGTGGAGTAAGGGAGTGTCAAAAATCAGCCACGTGTATCGTGATTATCGACACACACGCTAAAGTGTGTTGTGAGATAAGTGGTGTCTGTATACTTACGGACCCACTGGTAAAAAACACTGGCTACGTGTTATTAGAGGTTTTCACCCATTACTACGGAGGTTTTACTCCGCATACCATTACTTTGCAAGCGTTACAACGCATGCGATGTAACAATGCGTAGCCTTTACTACACTTGTTGTTACATCGCATGCGTTATCACTACGCATGCGATGTAATGGATAAACAATGGCGGACAGGAAGCGACGCTGTAAAGGCTGACCCGGATGAGCGCACACTGGAACCCTCCACCCACCCTCGATTCAAGTCCTGTTTAGCTAGCTCCGATGCAACATCCGACTCCCGGGCTCAGGGCCTAAAACTTGCGGACCCCTTCTGGGCGGCATACAGGCCTCATCAGTCTTGAATGCTGACTACCCTGGATGGGACATTCTGGAACATTGAGAGACTTAGGGAGCATCGAGGTGAAGGTAAGGGCACTGTCTAAATCACCCCCTCATACCTCCTACTGTTCTGCCAGCTCTGATGCAACATCCGACTCCTGGGCTCAGGGATAGGGAGAGCAGCCCACCGTCGTCATGGAGTGAGGGGGCCATGGGTGCAACGGAGTCCCACATAGGGTTCCTCACCTACGAGGAAGACATCAGGAGAGGTACGCTGGGGGCGTTATACTGGGGGGGAACGTGCAGGGGGTAGTTTTTTAGGTTTTAGGGTAGTGTAGTTGTGTTTGTGTAGAGTAGTGTAGAGTCGTGTATTTGGGTTTAGGTTAGTGTTGGGGGTCGTGAAGGGTAGAGTTTCGGAGTAGGGACAGGCCTGGGGGTAGGGGCAGGGTCATGCTGGGTATAGTGTTTTAGGTTTTAGGGTAGTGTGGAAAAGTAAATTTTGTCCTGTTCTGTGTCCCTACGTGTCATCCATCATATGTTATGTGTGCATGACCAATATGCATATGTTATTCCCCATGTCCGATTCAAGACGCAATTACAGTTGTGTCCACCTCTGGTATGTCATTTTCCAGTCCCCGTGAATACTACGAATATCAGGCTTATGTAAAGTAATGTTGCCACGCTTCTCAGTGTGCACGTTATTTCATTATAAAGTCCCCGTTTCTAGGCCTCAACAGGGCCCGGACATCAGATTCAGCCCCTGTCTCCTGAAGCCTCGCTGAGGAGCGATACAGCCCCCACCTGTATCCTCGACCTTTCACTTACTTCCTGCCTCGCAGTGCCCGGTGCAGCTTGGCTCAGTCTCTGAGTCTGCCAAGACTATGCTATGATTCCCGTTATCGGTTTAGTCCTCCTTCTCTGCATTCCTAAGCTACTGAACTACATCAATAGTTTCCGTCATTGTCTAGCCTATGCGGCTCCATATTAAGAGAAATACTGTATTTAATGGTCATTTAATATTCTTCATCACGCACTACATGTAGAATAAATGCATGCTCTAGTCTTAGAGTCAATTAGCTTTTCCCCTCATGACTTCTAGTTTATATCAACATGTTCCCTAAACATCAGATACTCTTTAGGTAGCCCCCTCCTATGTTTCCGCCCATTCATGACATATTCTGTTACGTTTGCATCACATGTCTGAGTTACACCTTCTTTTTACTCTTATCTTTCGCGACTGCTACGCGTCACGCCTTCTGCTCCACCCACTGCTACGCCTACTGCAATGTAATGCTATGTGTTTGCGCTATGTATATATGCTCGTGTATTGTTATTAAAAGTTAGCGCGCTCATCCCAGACCCAGCCCCAGCAGCTGCTGGGCCCTGTCATCCTATTCCTATGCAGGTTGTCCTGTTCCTGTCCTTATGCTGTATTAAACCTGCAAAACTCCTACTACCTCGAATTTTGACTCTTATTTATTGAGCTATCTGTTATTCATTCATTCATCCAAAAATAGATCCGGTATTATTTATTTATATACCACATAATGGCGCCCGAACAGGGACTTGCCCTTTCCCCACGCGTCGGTGAAGCCACGCCGACCCCCTGACCCTCTGCAGTCGTGACGGAACTCTTCTGCGCAGTGGCAGATATTTCTGCTCAAGTATCCCTCAGGCCCACGGAGGAGACGGAGGAGGCGGTCCAGCATCCAGACGAGACGGTGGAGGAACGCGGCGAGTCCCGACCAGAGCCCAAGCCAAGAGTCCAAGGTCCGAGGTATCCGGAGGTCCACCCGTAACTGAAGTCCGAAGTCCGAAGTTCGTCGTCATCGTCGTAGCAGTCCAGTCCAGTCCGAGGCTTTCCGTTCTTGCTGCCCGGTGAGTACCGTTACTGGGGTGGTATCTAGACAGGGTCAATTTAATTGACTCTGGTCTGTGGGTTGGTGGTACACAGTCCCACAAACGAAGTGTTCACTTCGGTGGATGCGGGTCCTGACGTGTCTCTTTATGAGACCGGTAAGTTTCGTACTGTTTCAGCAGTGCATCTAGTTTCTGTTCTAGTCAGTTCTGTTCTCGAGAAATTTCAAGTATTTCCAGGTAGTATTCTGTCCGAACTGTTATTTTAAATGTTTTTCATGTATTCTAATGTCGTGGTATGAATGGGAAATAAGTATCGTGTTTATTGTGTATTGTATTGTGTCTAGATTACAGTTCAGTCATGCCCATATTTTCCAAATTACGTCAGTTAAAAACTAGAAAGGGTCTGCTGGAAGCAGCAGTTCCCGTCCCGCCTAGGGACAGTCCAGGTCACTTTATGTATCAGAAACATGGCATAAGCGCCATATTGTATCTAGATTTATGGGTAGAGTATACCAAACAGTTAGAAGAAAAGTATAGATGGCCCGTATCGGGTACATGGGATGCCGAATGCATCATGCGAGTAGAGGAAGCATTATGGAAAAAGAAAGCCAGACAATCACAGAAAGATGCCATCGAGTTATGGCGCCAAGAAGCTCATAAGAGAACCGAAAAAGAAATCAGAAAGTCAGAACTAAGTAGAGAATCCCAAGAACGAGCCCAAGAAAGAGAATTAATCGAGATAGGTGAACGAGTTAGAACTGAGCAATTAGACAGACAGAGGAATGCCCTCATTAAGGGTATGTATCCTCTTCTTGCTGAGGGCTTGCCAAAAGCGACCCCGGAGGCATCCAGTAATTTCCCGCCACCATTAGTTCCGACCAAGCTACGTCACAAACCGACCGCAGCTGATATTTTTATTTCGTCCTATCTGGACGACACAGTCCCCGAATATGCAAATCCTGTTCGCACTCCGCCAGTCCCTGTAAACCAGGTAATTCCTGCTCCTCCAGACACCGGGGTGCCCTTAACAGCCCCCCTGGGTCAGCCCGCCATACAAGTCCAGCCCACGTTACAATTACCCACCCTGCCAGGACGAAAAGCATCAGTTGATGATTCCAGTTTAGGGGCCGCAGGAGGAGGTCTTCCTCAAACTCCGCCGCCATACAAGCGTTTATCAGCACTCGAATTACATGCTCAAGCATCACAGCGTACTCCCAAGAGTAATAAGTCTGTTGCAGAGATCAGGCAAACCCTTGGCGAATGTGTCTATGACCCAGTTCCAGGCGAGTTTAATATGGTTTTATATTCCGTACGCGTAAGGAGAGTGACCGAGTATCTAGTCACCCTGCCGAATATGAAAGAAGATCTAGACAGGATATATCGGTTTATCCGTACAGGGGATGACCCACAAAGTATTAGTGATGCCATGTCTCAAAGGAAAGCCGAGATTCAGCGCATGATATTAAAGTTCTTAATTAACTGTCTAATAAGAGAACAAGATTACCCGTCTAAAGACCCGGAAGAAATGAAAACTCTGACAAAATGGAGTGATAATATAGCCGAAGGAAAGCACAATACCATTAGTGCCATGGAGAGTATGTACAAGAAAATCCGTAGAGAGATAATAAAGATACACGAACAGCGTAAAGCCGCACAAGTAAGCGAGAAAGAAAGTACCTCTGATCCTGAAGAGGAAGACGACGAGAATACTGCCAGAATAGCGTATGTAGGAAAATCTAGATTTCCAGATCGCCATTTACGCCTAGAACATAAGCCAGTTTTCCATCATTCAGCACCAGAACAAGGTTCCCTAGAACAAGTGTTTCAAGCTACCGATCACATTCTGAAATCACGAATCGGTTACAGTGAGTTAAGTACTATGCATGAACAAGAAATAGTCCGGTCAGCAGTCAGATGGATTACTGATCCTACCACTTTTCCAGACGAAATAGTGGCACAAATGTTTCTGAAAATGCCCCCAGCCGAGCAGCGACTGGTGGGTATGTATATGATTCAGCACCTCATTACTCTGTATGAGGGTCAGCACTCTGATCCAGGCCCGTTACATGATATCCTGAACGAGTTACTCCAGTACAGATGGAGAGGTCTAGGTACCGATTTAATTAGTGTCATTCTAGAACAGCGTCACAAATATAGAACATTCTTGAACCCGCATTTTGTCCATGTCTCACCCCCAGAAAGTAAATCATTCTACATAGACAGACAGAATCCGTTACGAGAAGTCCACCCAGTCAGAGGAGCGGGTGGCGAAATGCAACGAGTGTTTGTATACACTCCGATCACAAAGATGGAACTCCTCGAAATGAAGAAATTAATTCCCTGTCATGACAAAGATCCAGCAGGGTTCCATAGAGAATTAAAAGACATGCTCCGTATGGGAGAATACACTTACCCAGATATCATTAAAATGTTAAAGGTCCTGTTGCCCGCAGGGGTGTATGAAAAGCTAAAGGAAAAAGAATGGGAGGTGGGAGAGAAAAAGATAGATTGGGCAGTCCTAGAAGCAGAAGATAAGATACGAGTACCAGGTACTGGTCTAGGAGAGAAATGTAAAGAATTACCAGAATTATTAATTCAAGTTTTACCCAGATTATTAACAACGAGAAAAGAAGACTGGGATGCAATCTCAGCCTGTAAACAGAAACAAGATGAAGATATTAGTGATTTTTATTCTAGGTTTGAAAAGTGCTTTAGTATCAACAGTGGCCTCAAGACAAGTAGTGAGTCATACCCTCACCTTTTCGTTACCAAATTAGTCGAGAATTCAAGTCCACCAATTAAAAACCGAGTTCTGAAAGTCGAAAGCACCTGGCAAGCAAATACTCCGTCCCAGATGCTCCAGATGCTCCAGTACCACCAGAATAGAATCAGGGAAGAGCAAGAACACGAGAGAAAACGTATGAAAGACACGAAAATGAAAGTACTAGTTGCACAATCTGTTCCTCAAGACAGTCAGAAGAGGGGTCCGAATCAAGCCAGTCATCCTGCAGCTCCCGTTAAAGGGAACTGCAATTATTGTAAACAGCCAGGTCATTTTATAAATGAGTGTGCAGTTCTGAAACACAACATAGCTACTGGTAAGACTAAAGAAAGACCACGTCCGCCTAGACAAGAACAAGTTTCACAGATTCCTCAGCCACAGAATGCACCACAGACAGTTACAGCACCGCAGCCTATTGCTGCAACACAGCATGTTACATCGCAGATGTACCAGTATGCACAGTCTGAGTATCCAGAGTACCAGCCATATTCATGAAACAGCCTAGAGAGGGAGGTAGGCTTGCCTCTCATCGAGATACCTGTAGATCAAGAAGGTCCCTATGTTCACAGTCAAGTATTAGGGAAAGACAGAAAGTTTTTGATTGATACAGGGGCAAGTAGGACCACAATTAGTCATGCCGAAGTTCCAGGGGCTCCGCTCTCAGGCTCAAGAAATGTTTCCCTTGGATTTTCAGGAAAGCCTATCGTTAATGAGATTTCAAAACCAGTCACTCTAGAAGTAGGTCCATTGTCCCGCACTACTGATCTGTTACTTACTAAGTCATGTCCAGAAAATCTATTAGGCATTAAAACACTGAAAGAGTTAGGTGCAGTTATATGTTGTTCCCCAGAGGGAATACGATTGTTCCTACGTGACTTTAAGGGTCACTATGTATTACGAGATTTTGATCTCAGACTGTCTAAAGTTCCGCAGCATTTATGGGCGCAAGGTCCAACTGATGTAGGTTATATGCAAATCACACCCCATCGTGTGACTCTCAAACCAGGTGTAGTGTTACCATGAATCAGACAGTATAGATTGCCACCCGAGGCTGTAGCAGCCTTGTCCAAAATTATAGACGAGCTCATGGCTCAAGGAGTAGTTGTAGAAACTGACTCCAATGTATGTAACTCTCCGATCATTCCGGTCATGAAACGTACTGATCCAAATGCACCCCCAGTATATCGATTAGTGATTGATTTACGAGAGCTTAACAAATGTATTATTCCTCAGTACCCAGTTGTCCCAGATATCTCTTCCCTATTAACTGCTATTGATTCCGAAGCCACGTTCTTCACTGTAATCGACCTCAAGAATGCATTTTTTAGTGTTCCAATTCATCCAGACAGCCAGTTTCTTTTCGGATTTTGTTTAAATGGAAGGAGCTATATGTTCACACGCGCTCCTCAAGGTTTCACAGAAAGTCCTAGTATTTACAGTCAAGCACTTAAGAGACAGCTAGATAATATTCACATGCCAACCGACACTGCCCTGCTCCAGTATGTCGATGATCTACTGATCACAGCCCGTTCTGAACGTGATTGCGAGCGAGCGTCACTAACGGTTCTGTATTTCCTGGCCGAGATGGGGCACAAGGTGTCCCCTTCGAAGCTTCAATTCTGTGTCCAGCAAGTGGTCTACTTAGGACACTTACTGTCCAAGAGGGGTAGGCAGTTGACACCAGACCGTATCCAGTTGATAGCGAGTCTTCCTCAGCCCAGGACCCAGAAGGAGGTACGTGCCTTTATTGGCCTTACTTCTTATTGCCGACAATGGATTCCTCAGTATGCATTTCTAGCCAAACCACTGATACAGTTAACGACACAGGAGGCAGCCGTATCGACTGTCCTCCTTTGGACATCTGAACATACACTTAGTTTCAACGAGTTAAAGAAAGCTTTATGTCAAGCTCCAGTTCTAGCGACACCGAACTATAGTAAGCCTTTTACACTTTTCGTTACTGAACGTGAAGGTACAGCATTATCTGTTCTCACACAAGACCAAGCAGGACAATACAAGCCTTGTGCTTATTTTTCGAGCACACTAGATCCGGTCGCCCAGGCTCTGCCTGCGTGCCTCAAGTCAGTTGCAGCCACAGCACTAGCTATCAGACAAAGTGATTCCATAGTTTTAGGACACTCCTTGACAGTACAAGTCCCACACTCCGTGGAAGTTCTTTTAAACCGAACAGAAACACAACACTTGACAATTGCACGTTTAACAGGTTATGAATTGACACTGTTCCAGCCACACATAGATATTAGACGCTGCAACATCCTGAATCCTGCTACACTATTACCATCAGTTAGTTCAAATCCAGCCACACATGATTGCGTGGAAGTAGTCAACATTACGACAAAGCCAAGACAAGATCTGACAGATATTCCGTTACCAGATCCCGACCTGACACTTTATGTGGATGGGTCATGTATGAGAACTAGTACAGGAGAACTAGTAGCCGCGTATGCAGTGACTACTGACACCGAAGTTATTAAGACACACCGTATTGATACCCTGTCCGCTCAAGCAGCAGAGCTATTTGCTCTGACACAAGCCTGTATACACGCCAAGAACCTGAAAGTTAATGTTTACACAGATTCACGTTACGCATTTGGAGTCGTACACGACTTTGGAGTGCTCTGGCAGGAGAGAGGTTTCATGACTTCTCATGGAACCAAGATTCAGCATGGTATCCTTATCCAAGCTCTGTTAGATGCCATACATTTACCGACATCCATTGCTATCATGAAATGCAAAGCACATACGAAAGTTACTGACATTATTTCTCAAGGTAATGATCTAGCAGATCGCACAGCCAAGCTTACAGCACAGACTCTAGACATTCAAGTTAATCCGACACAGACACAAACCCCAGATCTGACTACATGTATGACAGTTAAGGACCCTACTCAAGATGTCATAGATATCCAGTTACATGCTACTCCCGATGAAATCAAGAAATGGTCTGAACAAGGAGGGGTCCAGACAGATCAGGGATGGTTAACAAAGGGTAGAGCCGCATGGTTTCTCCCCGACTCTATGGTTCAAGTCATCATTAATACCGCACATAGTCCAGCACATTTAGGAGAAAAAGCAATGTTAGACAGTATCCAGAACATTTGGTTCAACAAGCATTTACGAGCTGCAGCCAAGCAGAAAGTCCGTACCTGTATGATATGTTGTCAGTTCAATCCAGGTAAAAGTGTCCCGGTGGAACAAGGTGGTTTCCAGCCCCCTGACCACCCCTTTGAAGTCCTCCAGATGGATTATATTCAGATGGAGCGATGTCGAGGTTTCAAGTATGTCCTTGTAGTTGTATGCGCTTTGTCCAGATGGACAGAAGCATATCCAGTCCCAGATTACACAGCCGCGACCACTGCCAAGCAGTTGGTTCGTGAGTTTTTCCCTCGATATGGACTCCCTAGAGTCGTATATTCTGATAACGGTCAGCCATTCTCATCTGAGTTGATGAAGCACGTTTCCCTGTTGTTAGGGTACCAGTGGAAGTTCCATTGTGTACGCCATCCTGAAGCAGCCGGTCTAGTCGAGAGACATAATCAGACTCTGAAAATTCGAATTGCCAAAATATGTAAAGATAAGGGTGTGGACTGGCTAGTAGCTCTGCCAGTTGCTTTGTTTTATATGCGCATGGTCGCACATTCCAGATCAGGTCTGTCCCCGTATGAGGTCGTATTCGGCCGCCCCCCTAACATGTGGGGTACTCCTAGACCCCGAAGTATTACTGATGTTTCATGTAATATGCTGACAGATTACCTAGCTTCCTTGATGTCTGCCCTCAACTCATGTCGTTCACAGGTTGCCGCCGCATTTCCAGACAATACCAAGGTGGCATCGCATGAGATCGTTCCAGGTTCGATGGTGCTCGTCCGGAACTTTGACAGATCAAGTCCGCTGGAGCCACGTTGGAAGGAGCCCCGTCAGGTCCTCCTCACCACCCGTACAGCTGTAAAATTGGAAGGACGCCGCGGCTGGGTGCACCTTTCGCACGTCAAGAAATTCTACGGATTAAAACCGGTCTCCAAGAACATTTCCCAGGATATCAAGACTTGTCAAAATATTGTTCCTAAGGACTGTCCCGCAAATGACATTGATACAACCCCTCCCTTGGTAGAGAAAACTCCGCAGCAGGAGTATAAGCAAAAACTCCGGTCTAGTAAAATAAGTCAGTCAGTTTGATTGTATAAGTCCTCCCCTAGGTGAAACGGTTAGACTGTTTCTGACATGTATAAAATAGACCCCCATAGTGAGAGAGTTAGTCAAAACTCAATTCGATGTATCATTTTTCTGAGTTTCATATTATTTCTCAGCCTTTTGATTTCCTGCACTAGTTACGCATTTTTCCTGTGTTTTCCAGTTCCTCATGTAAATAAGCATGCTAATGCTACAGCAGAGCACACGTTTAGTGATCTGCCCCCTCATGAACTGTCCTACCGCCTCGCTATGCGCAATAACTCATTTATCCGCATGTTACATTATTCACACCAGACCAGCAATGCCACTAATTGTTGGGTGTGTGGTCGACTCCCCCCTTTCCAGACGTCGAAGGGAGTTCTGCCACTCTTTCCTTATCCTTTTTCACATAATGGTTCGTGTGGAGCATGGTCCACGTTAACGTCATCCTCAACTGATATGTCCCTTCTGAACAGCACATGTTTCCCAGACAAGCAAGGTTTCCCCCACAGAACAGGTTTAGATCTAGAAAATGAAGTGTACAATTTAGGTAACTATTCGTCGAATTTCATGGTCCTGAATGTTCAGTCTGATACTACTCCAGACTCACCTGCTATTTCAGTGTTACCAGTCAAAGGCGAATTATGTGTTCGTAATTATGGTTCTGTACACGTAGGACATAGTGATTGTACTACTATTGTCAAGTATAGTGACAGTGGGAAATCTATTTTTAAAGCTTCACGTCATTTTTATTTTGTTTGTGGTCAAACTGCATATGTTCGTCTGCCCCTCGATTGGGAGGGAACCTGTTACATTGCCTTCCTACTGCCATCTGTTTTCCTAGCCCCACCTGACTACCATAGGAATTCCTTCCTAGTACATACTAGACACAAGAGAAACCTCCCGATTGTCGATTATACTGAAACTGCTGCAGAGCAATTCATTGATATTGATAAAGGTGTGTTCCCTTATTTAGGTACAGTTGTAAATAGTAAGCTAATCCGTAGGTTAACAAGAACCCTTGAAGCAGTAGTAGATGAGACTGCCTCCGCTCTAGGTAACTTAACCGAAGAGCAATCCTTTATGAGAATTGTTGTGCTCCAGAATCGTCTCGTCCTTGACGTCATACTGGCCGATAGGGGCGGGGCCTGTAGAGTCCTCGGATCCAGTTGCTGCATTTTCATTCCAAATAACGCGCCGTCTGTTTATTCAGCTATAACCAGACTTCATAAAATTGCCCATCTGTTACACCAAGATCCAGGCACCTGGACATGGTCCGGTTGGTTCTGGAATATAATTTCCGCCTGGGGATGGAAAGTCCTGTCCTTTCTAGGTATAGCAGTAGCGATCATATTCAGCTGCTGCCTCTGTATACAATGTGGCCCTGCGATTTGCGGCATGTGTGCTACCTCTTGTATTCCTAGTCCCAAGCCCCGTTCTAAATCCCGTTCCAAGACAATTCGAGATGAACAAATGGTACTATATGAAATGATAGATGGTATCATGAATATTGATGTTTCCTGATGGAAACGTAGTGACAAGGAGGGAATGTGGAAAAGTAAATTTTGTCATGTTCTGTGTCCCTACGTGTCATCCATCATATGTTATGTGTGCATGACCAATATGCATATGTTATTCCCCATGTCCGATTCAAGACGCAATTACAGTTGTGTCCACCTCTGGTATGTCATTTTCCAGTCCCCGTGAATACTACGAATATCAGGCTTATGTAAAGTAATGTTGCCACGCTTCTCAGTGTGCACGTTATTTCATTATAAAGTCCCCGTTTCTAGGCCTCAACAGGGCCCGGACATCAGATTCAGCCCCTGTCTCCTGAAGCCTCGCTGAGGAGCGATACAGCCCCCACCTGTATCCTCGACCTTTCACTTACTTCCTGCCTCGCAGTGCCCGGTGCAGCTTGGCTCAGTCTCTGAGTCTGCCAAGACTATGCTATGATTCCCGTTATCGGTTTAGTCCTCCTTCTCTGCATTCCTAAGCTACTGAACTACATCAATAGTTTCCGTCATTGTCTAGCCTATGCGGCTCCATATTAAGAGAAATACTGTATTTAATGGTCATTTAATATTCTTCATCACGCACTACATGTAGAATAAATGCATGCTCTAGTCTTAGAGTCAATTAGCTTTTCCCCTCATGACTTCTAGTTTATATCAACATGTTCCCTAAACATCAGATACTAGATAGGGTTTAGGTACATGTCGCTCCGACCCTCCAGACTTTAGTCTCTGCTCCTAGCACAGAGTTCATAGCCCCCAGCTTCTCCTCGTAACACGTCATTGCCAGTTTGCGCGCACCACCAGGTTAGAGGTCCCGGCTCTTTAGGTAGCCCCCTCCTATGTTTCCGCCCATTCATGACATATTCTGTTACGTTTGCATCACATGTCTGAGTTACACCTTCTTTTTACTCTTATCTTTCGCGACTGCTACGCGTCACGCCTTCTGCTCCACCCACTGCTACGCCTACTGCAATGTAATGCTATGTGTTTGCGCTATGTATATATGCTTGTGTATTGTTATTAAAAGTTAGCGCGCTCATCCCAGACCCAGCCCCAGCAGCTGCTGGGCCCTGTCATCCTATTCCTATGCAGGTTGTCCTGTTCCTGTCCTTATGCTGTATTAAACCTGCAAAACTCCTACTACCTCGAATTTTGACTCTTATTTATTGAGCTATCTGTTATTCATTCATTCATCCAAAAATAGATCCGGTATTATTTATTTATATACCACAGTAGTGTAGTTGTGTTTGTGTAATGTAGAGTAGTATATTTGGGTTTGGGTAGTGTCGGGGGTCGTGAAGGGTAGTGTGTGGGAGTAGAGACAGGACTTGGGATAGGGGCAGGGTCATGCTGGGGGTAGAGTTTCAGGTTTTTGGGTTGTGTAGTGTTTATGTAGTGTAGTGTAGAGTAGTGTATTTGGGTTTAAGGTAGTGTCTGGGGTCATAAAGGGTTATTTTTGGGAGTAGGGACAGTACTGAGGATAGGGGCAGGGTCGTGCTGGGGTAGTGTTTTAGGTTTTAGGGTAGCGTAGTTGTGTTTTTGTAGTGTAGAGTAGTGTATTTGGGTTTAGTGTAGTGTGTGAGGGGTGTGAAGGGTAGTGTTTCAGTGTAGGGAATGGACTGGGGTAGGGTCAGGGTCATGCTGGGGTAGTGTTTTAGATTTTAGGGTAGTGTTGTGGTGTTAGTGTAGTGTAGGGTAGTGTTTTAGGGTTTAGGGTAGTGTCAGGGTGTCGTTCAGGGTAGTGTTTGGGTATAGGAACAGGACTGGGGTCAGGGGAGGGTTGTGCAGGGGGTAGTGTTTTAGGGTTTAGGGTAGTGTTGTGGTGTTGTGTAGTGTAGGGTAGTGTTTTAGAGTTTAGGGTAGTGTTGGGGGGTCATGCAGGGTAGTGCTTGAGTGTAGGGAGCATGCTGGGAAGGGAGAGGGTCATGCTGGTGGTAGTGATTTAGGGTTTATGGTAGTGTTGCATTTGTGTAGTGTAGTGTTTGGAGGTTTGGATAGTGTTTCAGAGTTTGATGTATAGGGTAGTGTATTTGTATTTAGTGTAGTGTTGGGGTAAATATCTGTTTTCATTACTAGGCAAGTTTTTAGTTTGCATACATTTACACTTGCAATGTAAAGGTATGCAAACTAAAAACTTGCGTAGTAATGGTATTGGTAAGTAAAAACTTTGTAGTAAAAAGCTGCAAAGTAATGGTATGCGAAATAATGAGTCATACGAGTCATATTCATTATTAGTAGCTTTTAGCAGGACCGGGGGGGGCGCTCGTCTATAGTCACACATTCGTCAAGACGGAGCGTCCGCAGGCTGCACCTTTTGTGGTCTCCTCGCAGTCCTGGGCGTAACTCGTATACACATGGCTGATTTTTGCAACTCCCTCACTCCACTCACCTGGTCCTAATGAAAACCTACCACTGTTCATGGGGCTGAAACATGTAGACCCACCACTGTGAAAGCCCGGATCATTTTTCTCCAAAGTTGTCCTCTCTTCATTTTTTAACCTTATCATGGGCCACTAAGAATAAAGTTTATTTAGTAAGGATCCCCAGAGATAATTTTGAGTTGCACCACTTCCTTGACAAATACAGTAAACCAGCTCCACTGTAATCAGACATTGTACCAGATGGGACCCCAATGATGAAGCAAGCCACCAACTAGGTTGGTGGGTGAGGTGTCTTTTATGAAATGAAATGAAATGATTTCGCACTTGTATAGCGCACGAATACCTGTAGGCATCTCGGCGCTTGTACGAATACCGCTGAGGAACCCTCCCTGGCTTTTCCCTGTGAGGAGCCCACTCCTGGGCACCCCCACGGTGAAGTCAGGCATCCTCAGCGTTGTTGGGGCCGTTGTAGAGATTAAGCAAGCTATTGCCCAGAGGTGCAGAGTGGGACTCATGCTTAGAATAGGCACCGAGTCTAGAATTATCAGCTCCGAGGAAATTGAGCCCGAGACCCGCCGAGGCGGGAATTGAACCCTGGTCCCGGCCAGACTACTGCATCAGGGTCTGCCGCTCTAACCATTGAGCCACACTTCTCTACTGAACCTTATAAACCTTATCCTAATCAAAATATGAGTGAGTCGCTTTTGCTAGTGGGTTTGTCCGCTTTGTTTGCTTGTACTTTACCTTTGGGGATAGGGACATACGCCAACATAATCCTCACTCTTTCAATGTGTTCTTCATTCTGTAGCACACATGCATAGCCAAATATGCCTTGTGTTGTGTTATTTTGCTTAGAAGGAAGGGACACCTTCTTGCACAAATACGTTCTGAAATGCAAAACAAGCTCCCTCGTACCCTACTGCAAGGATGCCTGCATTGGGCCTAACAGGCCAAAACGGCACAGCTGCAGGGAAAACGGCAGATATGCATTGTAAACTATTAGATGCAGCACATTCCTGCCCTTTTAATTTAACCCATATCAGTGCAGTGGTGTGACTTTCTGCCCTGCGTATTCATGCTGGTATGATGCTCCTTTGTTTACAGAACAGTTGAGGAGCAATTATGTGATCCACATGTGTTTGGCTACCACCAGCATTATGACATGCATCACATACTCAGCCACAGCACACTGTTTGGTTTACACTCCCTTTGGACTGTCCTTAAGTGTGTGAGAGTAGGCACACACTACCAGCACACACTGTATAATGTTTGATCAATGTTGTGTATGTCTTGTACAGGCACATGCATTCTCCACATGGTTTATCATGCACACATTTTATGCTCAAAATAATATTGGGCACGCTTGAATGTAACACACAGCAACAGACCTTTAGAATCGCTGAGTCGTCCAGTAGGACTCACTACAGTGAACCAAGCTCACATGGTCATACTCACTACTACTATTCAATACACAGAATGCTGCCTTCCCTACTTTCACTCAACCTTACTTCTGGCAAAGGCAGTAGCAATATGTCTACTGTGAGGTCAGGTCTTGGGGTGGACCTCCTTGTTCAAGGAAAATGTAATCCATGACACAAGCTTATGTAATGGCCTACACTCATATTCAATGTTCCCCTTTCAGATGTAACAAGATGTGGTTAGCCCCACAACTATGTAGTTGACACTCAGGGCAAGGGTGCACTACTCTTGCCATAGAGAGGTCATTTCATATACAACACCTCCATAGCACCATGTTCAATGAGCTTGTGTCTGCACACATACAATTGTGCTTAGCTTTTGACATGGAGACTTCACACTTTTGCCATCTCTGAATTTTTCAGGTGATGTGATATTTGCAAGAACATCTCATTGCCTTACCTCTTTAGGTAATGACACACATGTGCAAGGTGTTCTGTTCATAGTGTTGTGTTACAGGCCTTGGAAACTCATTGCATTGCTGTGCAATGCATGGACAGTTAATTTGTCAACTGTGGCCTGATGTGGTATATATGACAGAAATTGAGTCTGATGTGTAGTGTTTGGAGGATCCCCACACATGCATGTATGCATTCTTTACGAATGTCATTTTTATATGTACAAACGTTACTTGGCTTTTGTCCATGACAACTAATCTGTGATAGTATCAGTAAAAACATTTGCTCCAGTCCAGCCAGGTACTTGCTACCAATGCTACTACATTGGTGAGACTCACTACAATGAGGGGTTTGTCTCAGGAATTAATATATTGGGTGATGTGAGTTCCAGCGCTCACTGAGTACCATATGAAACACACTTCCTGCATTAGAACACACCAAGACTACTACTGTACAGCACTGCTCAAGTACATAATGAAAGGAATGGACAATTGTGATGTCCATTCGATGCAGTACACTGCATCACATTGTATTGCTGGGTTGGTTGATTAATTATCATGAGGCATGACACCATGATGCTCAACAGATCTGACAACATGATTGTTACATGTTGAGACCTACCTCTAGTTGAGAAGATGTGAGTAACTTGATGTTTACATTGACTGTGACATAGAGACAACATACCAATAAGTTCAAACATGTATTCTCATGTCGAACATTTCACACAATAGCACAAAATGTGCCCATCAAGGCAAACTTAATAAGTAAACAAATTGGCCACCATGTGCCTACCAGCCATTGTGTAGTGGATAGCTCCTCATCGCCATCATCCTCCTCCATTTGCTTGGTCTCCTCAGACTCAAAATCCCACATGACATTTATTCTTACACAAATATTGTGGAGGATTGCACAGACAAATATGATTTTGCACACCATGGGGGGGGAGTATAGCAATCTTTCCCCTGACATGTCCAGGCATCAGAACCTGGACTTCAGTGCTCCAAATGCCCACTCAACAACATTTCTTGTCATGCTCAGTGCCTTCTAGCTCTGTCTGGGAATGAACAGTTGGGGCTATGACCCATGGCTTCAAACCATATCATTTATATGCTGAAAGTAGAACACATACAACTGTTAATGAGTATGCACATTGCTACAGACACATACATGTCCATATGTGTTATGAATACTTACTCATGCACATTTCCTACAGTATTGAACTATATGTGTTATATCTACAGTTAACCATTGGCTTACACATGTCTCTTCTAGTTATCTGTGGTATTGTTAATGTGACCAGGTCCTGATAATATGGGTTCTTCTACATGCTGACTTTCATGTTCAGGCAGAAGATGCATGTGATATGTATTTTGAAATGTTCTTGACTTCTCTATGTTATTTGCAAGTTTTAAATTAGTGATCTAATTTTCTGCTATGTAATAAGCCCTAGGTAGGTTTGAGTGCCAAACTATTTGACACTCAAACATACATATGTCCTTTTGAATCCTCTGATATTGTTGCTTGCCTACATGACATTGACACAGCCTTTGTTTTTATCGCAACTGTGGATTGCACCACCAAATTCAGGTGTCACAAGTGATTGGGTCCATCCAGTGTTGTTATTGTTCAATTCCTTTATTCTTCTTTTGTGATAAAAAACAGCCACGCAGCCAACGCGTTTCGTCCAGCTTAAGTGGACCTCATCAGGACTTATTTTTGGAATTCAAATTGTTCTCTGTAAGGAATTGCATACATGCTGTGATTTCCAGTGTGTTTCCCCGCATTTGAACTATACCCTCCTGTATCCTGGGTAGTTCACTAGTAATTGGCTCCTGTGCCATAACGATTTCAAACTGCAGGATGCCAGAGATACGCGTCTTTTCCCATGTGCTCGAGCATGCTGAACTTAGATTGGCACATAGGTACGGCAACACAGGTCATTTTTATGTAGGGCACACTGATGTGGAAGCAATATTTCCTCTGCTCTGTCAAATCTGCAGTCAGTCCTTTTAATCAGGCATGGTATCTTCTGTCTGGAAAAAAGCCATTGTAACCCCTATTTTTAAAAAGCCACCTCTGGATCCAGCCAATTTGAGCAATTATTAACCAATATACCTTCTACCATATCCCATTAACATTTTCCAACAATATTTGAGCAGGTCACCTTGCTGCGCTGCCCTGCATCACTAGGAAAAGCAAGGAATATACTATATTTAGGCCATATGGCAAATTTCTGTCCTTGCACCCTACGTTGGCAAACAGTGGGCTGCCTAGCCCAAACACAGGTAACCTTGCACCCACCTTTTATGCAGGATTGTTTTTTGCAGGAAGGAGCACCTTCTTACACAAAACAATCCTTAGAATCATATTAATCTACCTATGTGTGCCATAGAATACAGCACATGTAGAAAGTGGAAGCATCATTGCTGAATAAAGTAATTTAACCTCATGAAACCTTTCCTGGGGAGGCATATTTGTTTGGTGCATTCCCAAACTTTTGTGCTGTGTTGCATTACTCCAAATTTGTGTGCCATTCATAACCTGCAAAGGGAGTTTGTATGTCTTCAATAATCTGACTTAGAGATTTGCATCACCCAGGTACCACTATGCATGGTGCAAAGCACAAGGCACGCCTCTCGTATATAAGCCCTTAAGTTCACGGACAAACACAGAGTTGGCTATTATCTCATACATTTCTAAAGTTTAGTTACCAACGTGTATACTTTGGATTTCCTTACCAATAAATAGGTCATTCCCATATTGCCCATTTCTGTAAGCACTCATTGATGCTCATTGACGATACTTCCTGGGTATTTGGCCAGCACATTGATGAATACCTCCAGATGGTCCACTATTGCCTGGATGTTGATGAACAAGATGGCTTCCGGTTTCTGTACAGGTGAGATGCTTTATTGGGGGAGCCAATTGCACATGTGTGCAACTATAGTATCTAAGACATGGGAAAATCCCACAATGGCATAGAAGTCTTGCTTAGTATCCAATGGTTGTTCTTGGGTAGTGGGGAAAATTAGGTCCTGGGATGTGAGCCTGATCGCACCCAGGACAGAGGGCAGGAAGGTTGAAAATTATTGTTGTGAGATTCCTGCCACTCTGGCTGTTGTGATCTGGAAGGAACTGGATACGAGCATGTGGAGAACAGCTAGCAGTTTGACCTGTGGGGGAATGTTATTGGGCCTGCCATTTAGTGCCTGGACACTTGGCCAAATATTTTGGAGCAATTGAATGATAGACTCCCTTATAAATCTGTAGGATTTGATTACCTCATCCTACTTGAGCTGAATGAAGGTTTATGTGTTGCTGTAATACGCACTGCCTCCTCCTTTGCTGCCTACGTTGTGGTCTCCACGCAACTCCTAACTGCATAATGACAACATCCATGACATAGTTGAGCTTGCCAAATTGTTTTGTGTGGTTGCTCTTTTTATCCCACAGCACCTACATAATTTCCTATGCCTGGGTTATCGGTGCACAGGTATTTTTGATTATTTCAGGCTTTGTTGGCTGCTTTCCAATGATGCGTCACATATTGTCCAGTTTAGACACAGTTTTTGCCCTTCGCAAGCCTTCAAAAATGATGCAGTTGGCAAATGCTTAGTGTTATAAATACAGAGCACGTCTTGTGCCGCCATTGCGTCAAAATTTATGACACTTGCTGGCTTAAGTCTCTCATAAATATGCCCCTAAATATTTGATGTCCTATTTTGTCAGCTTTTCAGACATGATTTGCACAATGTGATATATTATATTTTTAATTCTTCAGGGATTAAAGCTTGAATGCAATATAACAACATTACACTTCCCATACCTGTGTTCAATTTCTGCATTTACTATGGTTCAACTTTAGAGCATCTGTCCCATCGGGAGCTCAAAATCACGAAATTATCTACAAAAAGGCATATTTTTGGATCTGTATATTTCACTTTTGTGAAAAGAAGATCAATAGATTTTGTCTGGTTTTTAATTTGCTTGTTTAAATTATCTGAAAACACATTGGGCAGCATTGTTTTCCGAATTAGTTTATACTATATTGTTACAATAAGCAATTTATAATTGGAAGCTAATTTCTCTATTGTCCCGTTAATCAGTATACGTGATACAAAGATCATAGCATATAGTTAGAATTAGCGACTTGATCATGATAAAATACTCTTGATTTATATTTCCTCCACTTACTTTCATATCAACACTTACATTTTGATTAAGCTTAAGAACTGACTTGAAGTATTTGAATCAACATTAAAAGATACAGTAGATATGTCATTTCCATTAAAATATGTTGCACTTAAGTGTTAATCAATGTAGATCATCATTTTTTTCTTTTTTGCATCTATTTAGATAGGGCATGTATTTTTAGTTTCTATGTTTATTATTAAGGTTCTCTGAATTGTTTTCTGGCCAATGGGACTCTAACTACAAGATGAATGAGGATCACACGTTCACATTTGTTCAAAATACCCTTCATGTTCATCCTTGGGTTTTCTTCATAACTTCAACTTAATGATTACGTTTAGATATAAACACATTAGTAAAATTAACAATTATAATGTACATATGATAAATACACCACTTGTCCAAAAAGTATTACTAAACAAACTTTGGGAGCATGAAATTACACAATATGTTCTGATTAGCTGAATAAAGAACGTGTCTATTGTGTAACAAGAACCAATGCATTTTTGGGGAGAATGCATGCCTATGTTTTCACCGTGTAATTAATTGAACTTGAAAAAATTGGTGAGAAAGAGATTATAACATTTATAGGAAGCATCTAACTATGAAGAGATGCAGAACACTCATTGTCCCTCGATTTAATCTTAATCAATGTAGGCATATTATAAAACAACGTACACTTTCCTCATCTGTGGACTTCATCCTTATGTGGACCCAACATCACTTGTGAGCCAATGAAAAATGTTGTTCGAGAGCACTTGTTAACTTGTCTCAAAGTTTTCTAAGAAGTCTGTCACTCATTCTGCTGAATTTTGGGGATGATGAATAACAAGGCTGCTAGTATAGATTCTACATCATGCCTCTTCTTTTCTGTTCTAGTTGCCTTTTCAATACCATTTGCTCTTTTTTCAGTCTTTTCCTATTTTTCTCTTCCTCGGATTTCTACAATTCTCACTCATTAAAGGTGTGATGATGAATGTAGGAAATGATCCTATTTCTGTTGTGGTCCCCCAGATTTTGCATGTACGGATTAACTGTCTTTAGAACCCTGTCCACTTTACTATTGCAGTAGTAATGTGCCTGTGCATCCCTTTTTAAATATGTTGTGTACTGAACTCCCTATTTGGCCGACTTTATTTCCCCATAAGTCCTTTCTAAATGGTGCCTAAAGTGCACCTATATCATGGAAAAGTTATATTGCATGTGGGCTGCAGTATGTTTTTGCATGACCTGCATATATGCCAAAAATATGTTTGTGCCAGGAGCATCACATTGTTCTAGCTGGGCTGTAGTTTAAATGTACTGCAATATAACATGGAAGGGAAAATGCATTTGCTATGTAGGAAAGCATTTTTTAGTCCTCGTTCGCCTTACTTCAGAACTGTTGGAGTAACTCCCGTGGCCTCCCTCTCGAAAAGCACCACCTGGAGAGCTCTGTATCTGAATGAAAGCAAATAACCTTTACACAAAGCCTCTCTACATACTTGTTCTGTATAATGTATAATCCTGGGCACCCTACAGAACTAGAGAGATGAAGTAAAAGTGTAAAGGCTTAATCATCGGACTGATTTTCCTATGAATCAAGAGTTTTCAACCATTTTTTGCATGGGTCCCAAAAGTCTATTCTATTATCCCTATTATTGTTAAATCTCTGTACTTTAATTCTAATCTTGTATGCACTTTTTACAAATCTCACTGCTTGCAAACAAAATCAAAAATAAACATAACTTATTTTCACATCTGGAAAAAAACTTATACTCAGAACACAAGCCAAAAAAACCTACAACTGTGCTTACCTGAATATTCAAAATACAAATATTTTCCATAACTTTTTCTATCTCCGCCCAGAAATGCCGAAGCTTAGGACAAGCAAAAAACATCTGAACATCATCCGCTTCAGCTAGAAGGCACTTAGGGAATTTAGGCGGCGGACCCTTGGAAAATTTTGAAAGCTTTAGAGGAGACCAATACACCCTGTGAACACAAAAAAAATGATTCCTCCTTAAATTTGCAGGTTGTACCATAGAATAAAGAATATCATGAGATACTTGCCATATATCTTCAAGTTGACATCCAGGCAAGCTCTCGCCCCACAGCTCCGTTGGTAGTTTACATTCTCCTTCCTCCTGGTCCAGCATCAACCAGTAAAACGTTGATATCTCCTTTGTTTCCGATTTTTCTCCATAACATATTTTCTAGTTCATTGTATCGGCCCACCTCAGTACCAATGTTTTGATGCCAACTTTCTATTTGCCAATTCTTGAATTTAGAAAGCCTGTCATTTGTAAGTAAATTCAGCTCATCCCAGGATAGCAAAGACCCTTCCGATATTATCTGGTCCCAGCGCAGAATACCTGCATTGATCAATGGTATTGACAGGGAGTTGGCCTAACGGCTAGGGCGGTCGACCTCAAATCTGGCGAAGAGGGTTCGAGTCTCGGCAATGACGCTGAACATCCTGTGTTTCTGGGAAATCACTTAATCTCCCCGTGCCTAACAAAAAATGAATGTGTCCTCATGTAATGCAACTGGTGCTATGTAGAGTGCTCTGATACCCGATTCGGGTCAAGTTCGCGCTATATAAAACTTACAATTTTTTTTTTTTTTAAAAAGAGTCTCTAGTCCATCCTGGTGATCCTGGAGTGTTCCAAATAGGAGCAAGAGTACTAAAATAATTGATTATCAAATCGTTCCTGACCTTAGCCCAATTACCAGCACATTCCCTTAGTATTTTCAGGCAAACTTTTTTGAAAAATCTTGAGTTCCTATATTTGCATAGAAACCCTTGGCTCCCGTTCTCAACATCTAGGAGCATCTCTTTAAACATTTTGCCCACATCCAAGTCATCTGGAATGTGTATAAGGAAATTCCCTGTCATCAACTCAAAAGTTCTTGCATACAAAACTAAGTCATGTAAGCATAACCCCCCCCTTGTTTCTTTTCCCGTGTAGCTACTTCCATGAGATTCAAGTTGCTTTCAAGGCCCAGTCAAAGGTATTCAATTTCGACTGAAGAGCCCTCAAGCTTTTTTCATTGAATACCAAGGGAATATTTTGCAATATGAAAATTAATTTTGGTAGCACCATCATTTTCATTAGGTTCACTCTACCAATCAGAGTCAAAGGTAGGTAAGCCCAACTCGCTAAAGAATTATTTATTTCTTTCGTAATCTTCTGAAGATTTAATTCTTATCTATATTTTGGGTAATTTGGATTCCTAAGTACCTAATCACCTTTTTTGTTGGACAAGTACTAACATCAAGATTCCATGCCATGCGCTCATTTTTTGTAGCATTTATTTCATACCCCGAAATGCTTCCAAACTTCTTTGCCTCTTCGTGTATCAGCAGGATTGAAATATTCAGATCATATGTATAAACCATCAAATCCTCAGTGTATAACGCCACCTTCTTTTCCCGATATCCCATTCAACCTCTCTGCCAGTATTTTTGTGAAGATCTTATAGTAGATATTGAGCAGAGAGCTGGGCCGATATGAATCACAAAATCTTGGAGATTTAGATGGTTTGAGAATTAATGAAACCGTTGCTTCATTCCAAGACTGTGGAATATCTCTTCCCTCTTCAAAAATATGGGCAAAAAGTGATTTCAGAACCGGGGCCAAAACATCCCTCAAAACATTGTACAGTTCCGCAGGTAACACATCTGGGCCAGTGGCTATCCCGGATTTACTTAAACCAATGGCTCTCTCAATCTCAGTTTTGGAAATCGGCATATGCATATTATGCGATGTATCATCAGTTATCTTTTTTATCATAGTCTGTCCCAGCCACATCCTTTTTTCTTCTTCCTGAACATTGATATCCTCATGATACATTTCCTTAAAGAATTACTGGAAGGCCTTTTCAATTTCATATGGGGACTTAAGTATTTCCCCTGGCACCTCGGAGTTTACTTCGTTAATAGTATTTATAGCTAGATCTTGCTTGGTTTTCCATGCCAGGAGCTTCCCACAACTCTCTCCATACTCAAAGTGGGCTATTTTACTAGCGTGCCATTTCTTTTTTAACCTTGATTCTAGAACAACTGCCAGCTCTGACTTTAATGACTCTAATCTTGCTAGAGTGTGTGTATCTGGGGAATTATTCTGACATGAACTAATGTAATTTTCTATTTATTGTATTTCTTTTTCTATTCCCTCAACTTCTCCTTTATATTTTTTATATCTAAACAGTTGTAATGAAGTTAATAAACCCCTATGAAAGACTTTATACATATCACACACAATATGTATTGAGGCTGTACTTAAATTAGTTTGGAAAAATGCCTCTGTTTCAGATACTAGCTTCTCTATAATATCTTCCTCCAGAAATATGGCACGCTCCATAGTCCATCTTCTAGAAATCGGTCTAGTTGGTATTTTGAGAAACAAGGACACTGCTGAATGGTCTGAGAGATGTTCCCCTACATGAATAACATCTTGAACCCATTGCTTTAAAACTGTGTTTAGGAGGAAGTGGTCTATTCTGGACTTATGTTTGTATTTTTTGTTTTGGAAAGTATTACCTCTTTTCCTGCTTATTCTGCTTTTCCATACATCATACCAGTCAAGCTGTTTCGTAGTATTCTTAATCAAGGTCGACATTTTATGGATTATAACCGCTCTACTATTCTGAGATTTATCAAGTATCTGATCCAGGATCACATTAAAGTCTCCAGCCAGTATTAGTGGATCTGTATAGTTCAACAGTTCAGACAATACATTTTTGAAAGGCCCTATATCATCAGTATTTGGGCCATAATATCCTGCCACTGTGAATTTAGCTAAATTGCATTTTACCCTAGCTATGGTCCATCTTCCCATTTTATCTACTGTACTGGTCTCGAGAGATATAGCTGGATTCTTTTTAATAATGATTGCATCCCCTTTTGTTCAGTGTTGGTGCGTGGTACAAATAACATCCTGAATCCTTTTTCTAGATTGACATAAAGATTTCAATTCCCCTTCCAACAAATGGGTCTCCTGTGTAATAAGTATCTGTTCTGTAGTATCCCTCAAATACTTATTTGTTTTTCTATTCTATATCTTGCTGTCAGTCCATTAAGGTTCCAGGAAAGCTCCTTTAACCCGAAGCTCTGATTATCTATTGGGACACCCATACTCTTGATCTTTCCTCTTATTAAAACCTTTTAGGTCAACAATCCAGCGATTTGGACATATTTCTTTTTATCTTCCCCTCTGCTCCCCACCCTGTGCTCCCCCTCTCACCCCCTTTAGTGAACCCTTCCCTGGAGAACCCCCCCTTTCTTTTTCCATAGCCTCAACCTAGGCCTACCTATGGGGCTTCCTTTCTAGGTCTGGAGCTTAGTGCTTAATTTTACAATCTTATCATGTCCTAATAGAGTTTACCCTTTTACACTCACCCCCATTCTCCTCATCCTGATATACATTGTAAAAAAGTCACTGCATCTTCCACTCCCCTAAATATCCTCATTCTGTTGTTATGCATCACGTTTAGAGATGCTGGAAATTTTGGTTGTGCTGTTGCACCCAGTTTTTTTAAAGGATCCAGTGTTTTTCCCAGTTCCCATTGTCTGGAAGCTGTAATGGCCGAGACATCCGATCTTATCTGAAATGTAATTTCCTCAACAATCAGGGAGTTTAATTTTAATGCCAGTTTCTCCTCTTTCAAACTATACGTCAAAAAATGTACTAGACATTTCCTGGTTCTTGTTTTTTTAGAATTTAGCATGAAAGGGTCCCTATGTACTCTTTGAATATCTGACCGCAGAACCTCCTTTGAGCAATCTATTTGTGTTTCTTGTTTTATTAGCTTTATTACATACTCTTTTATGTTGATCCCCTCGGCTCCTTCACTTACTTTGAGGAGGCAAATGTTATTTCTCCTTTGAGAATTTTCCAAAGACTCCAATTTTCCCTGTAATTCCAGATCGTTTTCTCTTAATGACGCTATGCTTTTAATGTTCTCTTCCAACTGGCTTGTTAGGTCAGTTACCGTAAGTTCCAGAGCCATTATTCGGGTGGCTAGTGAATCCATCTTACTCTCTAGTTTTTCACATGAATTTTTGATGTCCGCTTGATTTGTCTGTGATGTAGAAAACCTAGTTCTCATTTCTTTAGCAAAAGCTTGTAACATACCACCCAATGAGTTTTCCTAGTCCGAACTTCCTATGTTGCAACTTGTGATTTCAACTCCCTGCACGTGGACTCCTTCCAACTCCTCCAAGTAGTCTGTAATTTGCCCAGCTTGAGATTCGTCTGAAGAGCCCTTTTTTCTGAGGTCTCAATAAGGTTGCCGCCTGCCGCCCTCATACTATAGCCTTTACCAGTCATCTCTGAAACTAATAACTCATTAGTGTGCTGGGAATAGTTTCAAAAGAATTTTTTTAAGAAGGTGTTGGTTTTGGAGTGTCTTTAATTGATGCACCACTCTTGTTTTTATAAGTGGGTTTTAATTTAGTTGCGGCTGAATTTGTCTTCTTCAACGTGATCTCTGCTGGCAGGTTTTCATTGTTTCTGTGCTGTGTCACAGGATTTGTTATATTCTCCCCTCCCTGCATGTCCAACATATGTGTATTTAGTTTTGCACTTCTAAGGGAGTACCTAGTTTGCCACCAGCCTGACTTTGTTGACATGCAGCCCACTTCTCCACTCTTCTGCTGCTCAGTCTTACCTTCTTTTCTAGTGCAGAGCACTCCAGATATTCTGAGCCGATTATCCACCTCCAAATCTTCAGCATTTACCCCTTGTTGTTGCTCATTCTGTCTCCGAGGCCATGCCTTGTTCTCCTGCGCTGCTACTGTGCTGCCCCTGCCTCTCCCACCCTGGAAGGGAGGCAGAGCCACAACCCTCCTACCCCAGTCCAGCTCCCGGGCTGCACATGTCCAAAGCGGCTCCCAAACCAAGCCTGAGCAAGCCGGCTGGCTTCTCAGAGTCCTGTCTGGGCAAAATCTTTCTGTCTCTGTGCCTTTCATCCCGTAATAACCGGGACGCCCACCACACCACCTCCAGCCTAAAAAAACACGAATCTGGGAGCTTCCACGACCCCCCCCAAAGTGCCGACACGCCAAATGGCGAAATGCTGATAAATACGCCGATCGACAGGAAAGAACGCAGAAAGGGCGAAGCAAAACTCCAGCAACTCAACTGGCAACTCGACCAGGAGATAAATTCAATCCATATCGCAATTATCGATGCAGGGTGGGGGGCCTGTGCAAGGTAGGGTAATTTAAACTTTTGGTTCATTAAAATACTTATAACAAAAATAACGCTCCCGACCTACGGAGCCTCCGCGGCCCGCTGCTAGCCGGCCGCCATGTTCTAAGTCTTGTTAAGGCTTTAGCAAAAACTATGTAGGAACTATTTAAACAGTAAAGTTTAAAGGCTGATTTCTTATCAGGCAATTAGAGTTCTTTTTGAGAATCAGTTCTGAAAATGGGACTTATCCTCTATTGACACAAACATGAGAACAATGAAACTAGTGTTGACAATAGCACTGGATGCAAATGTTGACGGCAACTCAACCGGCAACTCGACCAGGAGATAAATTCAACCCATATCGCAATTATCGATGCGGGTGTGGGGGGCAGGCAAGGTAGGGTAATTTAAACTTTTGGTTCATTAAAATGCTTTTAACAAAAATAACGCTCCCGACCTACAGAGCCTCCGCGACCTGCTGCTAGCCGGCCGCCATGTTCTAAGTCTTCTTAAGGCTTGAGCATAAACTATGTAGGAACTATTTAAACAGTAAAGTTTAAAGGCTGATATCTTATCAGGCATTTAGAGTTCTTTTTGAGAATCATTTCTGAAAATGGGACTTATCCTCTATTGACACAAACGTGACAACAATGAAACTAGTGTTGACAATAGCACTGGATGCAAATGTTGGCTGCAATCAGTCTCTCATGTGCATTGAGGATGAATGTTACATGCTGGATTGATGAATTATCAATGATGTTGCTTCATAAATAATCTTGTGCATCCTTTTACTTTCAGATCCAAAATTGTTGTATCAATCAACTCCTCACCTAATTCCTCGGCTAAATCATTGGGTGAAAATAGCTATCACATCATATGTCGCTTTCAGGAAATCTTTAAAAAAGATGCAGCTGTGATTGCTATGCTTCTTAGGAAGAGTTGCGAGCAGTCACGGCTGCTGCAGGCAACAGCGGTGGGGCGGTAGGGCCTGGTAGGGGGATTTCGAGAAATGACCACAAGGAAAAATTTAATAATTAATAACATTTCCCTCATGGCGGCCTTTATAAATCCCCCCTCAGCTGGCCCCACCGCTCTTACCTGCAGCAGCTGTGGCTGGTTGCAAGTAGGACCTCATTGTGGGAAGACCCTATGGCATAGCTTTCCAAACTTTTCATGTGAGTGACACACCTTTTAGAAAATCTTGATCGTATGACACGCTAACGCAAGCGCAGCGCGCGAGCCCGAACCACCTTAGGAAGGTTCGAGGGGGGGGTTCTCCCCCTGAGAAAATCTTGAAAAAATACTGGGCAAATGGTGCATTTTCAAGCAAATTTGAGAAAGCAGGATGGCTAATAAAGCAATTGTGAATCTCTTCTAACAAAGACAGTGACTCGCAAAACTGGGTGTAAGCAAGGTTAAGTTTGTACCTGAAACAAGAATGTAATCATGCACACATTGACACATGCCCACAACCATTGTTCATGCATAATAACGTCCGTGCTGCTGATCTATTGCAGAACTGGTGGCCTATTGCCACCTGCGTCCTTAGTATCGCTATAATAAAATAAACAATAAAGATGAAAAAGTCAATCTTAGAAAACATGTTTCACCTGTGGCCCATATAAATGATTTTCATGCACACCGTACCACAGAAGCGGGTATCTGGGTCATGTAAACGTGTCTCTCATACCTCCCCCTCATACTCTGCTTATAGTGCAGGAGTATGTAAATGTCTCCCATACCTCCCCCTCATACTCTGCCACAAACATGCATAAATATACAAAGGATGACCGACATGTTCAAAAATAATCACATGCATAGAAATATGTGACATTTCCAGACTCGAGCACACGCGCTTCCACACATAAAAACAAACTCACACACACAGAGAGGACTCAAAGAAGCACCGGCATGATGAACGCAAGTTCTCAGACACTCCCATACACAAAAGCTTGCACTCTCCTAGACACAAAGGGCAATTGACTAACAAACACACAATGCTGAAACTAGACAAACTCTGCGGGAGCACCCTAAAACAACAGAAGCACCTGCACTTTTGACAGTACACCCTCAAGTAACTGAAACCATATCTGCCCTGCTAGATGTTTCAAATACAACTGGCTATTTAAACTTGCACACAGCTGTGAAAAAAATACGCAAAGCAAATGCAGGAACCATCGCAGGCAGACAAACACACTCAACAACTCCTACACAAAGAAAAAGGTTCAGAAACAAAAAAATCAGGAAGGCAAATAAATGCAGGTTGGAAAGCCTAAACATGAATGTAAACAGATATGGTCCCAGGAGCACACAGTACAAACCGGTGCACACATACGCAGACAAACTCCGATAAGAAACAAGAACACAAAAAGAAACACGACCAAATACACCTACACAGAACAGAGGTACATGCACAGAGAGAGTAAAAATACACAAATTAGTGCACACACATGGGCAGATGCGCATACAAAAAACACACAATCAAAGACACAAACACACATTCAGAGGGCAATGCATCCGGGCAAGTGCAGGGAATAAAGTACCTGACATAAAAATTATAGTCACAAACATGCTCAAAAACTGTCAAAGAAATGCCTGGATCAAACAAACATGAATGAGCAAAAACGAAAAAGTGTGTCGACTTGCTAACACAAACACACAACATGCTAACAAAACAACATACTAACACAAAAAAACAGGTTGCGTAGGGATGTGCATGTTAAATACTACCACACCATGCCAAGAGGCAAATGGAAGCAAATCCGAAGGTACAAACTTATTCACGCACACACGCACACAACAGTATGAAATCACATATAGGGAAAGACACAGGGATGCGCGCACAGCCATTCATTCCGACCCCACCATCTGTGCGTGCAGCAGGTGGCGGTAGACTGCAGGCTGGGTGGTGCTCTCAGAAGCCCGTCCTTGCAGTATCCTGCCACAAGGTAAGTAAATCCCCTGACAGCAGTGTCACTTAAGTTATGGACAACAATCTGAAACCTTGGCAGCTATGTGGCACTAATCTCGGAGGTGTAGTTTGTATCCCCTGGTGCTAGGTTAGTGAAGTAGTATGGCGTCAATCTCAGAGGTGTACAACTATACCTCTGAGATTGGTGCCATACTGGTACACTAACCTCTGTCACTTTATAATAGCAGGCACAGCGTGTGCATAAGCAGAATGAAAGAAGAGGGAAAAAGAGAGGATGGGAGAGATCAGAGAGAGAGCGAGAGGGAGAAGCGAAAGAGGAGAAAAGGGGAGACAGAAAATGGATGGATGGAAACAGGGCTGCTTGGAACATATTTACCAGTGCTCTTTTTGGTTCACAGTCTGGCCTGCTAACTAAAAGTGCATGCTAGGGTACAGATAATATCTGTTTATAGATAGGGTTCAACTGAAGACTGCGGACCCTGTGGTTCACTGGTTCAGGACCCCCGCTTGAAAAATCAGTGGTCTCCCGCCTGAATCAGGTCTATTGGCATGTATGCGTGGGCACTCCAAAATGTAAGCCATGTATGGGTTGTACATGTAATAAATTCCCTGATGTGCCTGTACTTCTTTATGCTTAGAACACTGCCTGCAGTTATATATGTACACACAGGCTTTGCTGCTGCGGCATATGTGAAGAACAAGCCAGAGTCTTGTCTGCAGTCACTCAACCTGCCACTAAATGCCCAGACAGAGAGTAGGAAGGGGTGGATCAACAAATTTGAGCTTCAACAGTTGGACATGCATTTTCAAATCCAATAGGTATGGTGTTGGTGGGTAGACTTTCAATTTTGTCAATGCGTGTTTTGTTATCGTCTGATTTTTGCAAAACTAGAGTGTTGGTGAATCTTCCGTTCACTTATTATATATATTTATCTCTCTCTCTCTCTCTCTCCCTCTCTGTAAATTTGGCTAATGGAACACCTCTATTGGCCTCAAAAACACACATTTTCTTAGTAGTCCCTGGTATTACTTTGTGACTGCATGCGCTTCTTGTGATAGAACAGAATGCAATCACTCACAGTGAAGTTAGCAAATGACTGAATCAGGATGACCCACTGCGGCACAATGAGTTATAGTGTGCGGAAGAAATAAGTTAACAACAGACCAATAGACAATGACGCTAGATAAGATGGCTGACTGAAAGCTCTTATGCGTATATAATTTTAGTAAAATTAAAAGGTCTTGACAGATTTCACACTTAAAAAGAGCAGCAGGATGTATACCACTTTCTGTAAATCCATTTATCTAGGAATTGCTAAGTAGAGCGTTGAGATCCCACAAAAATTGCAATGCAAAGAAAGATGAGGCTGCATCCAGCCTCGTGTAAATAAATGCAAGTAGCTCTTTGAGAAAAGATATCTGTGCCAATAATTGCCTATCACTGCGAGTACACGGAGGTCAAGTTTTCTCATGTTAGCGTGACTTCCTTCAGCCAGTCGTCGCCACAAATATTAGTCAGACAGCGGTAGAGATGGAAGGTATATAGTCCCCTCGAAATATACTTGCTGTACCGCTGTCTAAAATCATCAGTACATGACACAGGATACATTGAAGAAAAAAAATCTACTGAGAAGAACAATTATTGAATGAAAAATAGAAAATGCTGGGAGCTAGGCTTTCTGTTCCACGTGTGATGTTGTTAAACAAACCTCAATGAGAGAATGAACTGAGCAAAGAGGCTGAACGCTTCTGAGACACGAGCGCCGAGAAATCCGCACCAGACCAGCGCGACAGTGTGGCAAGGCTCTGGCCTGGAATTACCCTGCCGCTGTTTGCTTATAGGGGGCGACATGGTGCTTTTAAAATAGTCCCAGCGGGTCTTGTCGTGGTAATGGGAAGTGCCAGGCCCACCCTCAGCCATGTCATTAACAAGCTGTCGAACAGAGCACCGCTTTTACTGTGTGAGTAAGTCACAACTGCGCCGGCGCTAAGAGATTGCCTGAACCCCTCTCACTGCATCGGTTGCATTGGCAGATTAACTCTAATAGCGCCCCGTGCCCCCTCCTATGCGGGAGAGGTGCTAAAAAATTCCTCCAGGAGAGGGGGAAGCAAAAGACGAGAAAAGTAGAGTTGGAACTTGGATGCCAACACAGTTTAACAATTTCGAAAATGTCCCTTACTGAGCGCCTGGGATGGGGTGCAGAGGCAGCTCCTCGTTACTGTGTCGCAAAATAAACAAGGCCGCACGCTCGCCTAACACTTCTCCTTCCTCCTCCACGTACTCAGCCTTATTGCGTCATCGAATACGTCCGGCCCAAGAGAGCATTCGCCCTGATCTGCCCAGATACGCCCGGAGACGTCATGGTCATGCGATACACCCACAAATGGAAGGCGACACACTACTGTGTCCCGACACACAGTTTGGAAAGCACTGCCCAATGGACCTATCTGAGGCATTTCCCTGACTCCAATTTCAAAACTCATATAAAGTCCCAAATGCATTAAATAACATTTTTGCTTCAATAGATAATGAAGCTTGCCCATATTGTGGTGTACAGGCTCTTTTAGTTCTTTTTGCTAAAGTTTCTTCTTGCTATGGTGTTACTTTATTTAGGTTCAAGATCCTCAAATGTCAGAGCCCAGTTTTGAAATACATAGTTTCACTAACTTAAATATTTAAAACTGTATTTTAATTGCGCAATAAATCAGTGTCTGAGCATTCTAGGTCAGCTAGGGTATACGGGAACCCAAGTGTAACAACTGGGGCTTTTGACTCTAGTGTCCGATAGATTTCCTAACTGGGAACCAAGTAGCCATTTTTAGCACTTGACTCTCAGGGTAGTGTGGCAGAGAAATCAAAGGGGTGATGCTACACCAAACAGCACTTAAAAATGATTCTACCTTTAACATACTGACAAAGCAGTCAAAGGATCTAAGAACAAAGACTCATGCATGGCAGAGCCTTTAATCAAAATGACAACTCCTGGAGTATCGGTGAGAAAAACTCTTCCATTTTTGACATTCTTGACATGGGACACTTAAGATGGTACCTTAAAAATTAACCAGAGGCTTGTTTTGCAGACCTGATGTACACCTTACATCCTCCAGAGCCTTGGAACTCATTGACAGTGTCACTACAACTCGGAGTGCACAACAAATGCTTCTGGGATGCTCCTTTGAAGTTGCTGCTAAGGCTTATGAGGTGCATTGCCAGCGCCAAGAAAATTCTTTCAAGTGGCCACAGGTCATGCTGTGCCATTTCTTACATTTTGTCTTGGACTTGAAACATATGTGCCAACTTGTGTAATCTTTTTTTTCTCAGGCAGTAGCACTGACCTTTTCTGGGGCACCCCACACCCTGAGTCCTTCCTGGGGCTAGGAGGGAGTCCCACAACCCTGACAGCTAAATCCAGCTTCGTTGCTCCAACCTGTCCTGCACTGATCCATCATGCTGCATAAGAGCCATGTCTCTGAACTTTGTCTTCCATGCAACCCCGACAGGACCACAAAATATCATGGGGGAAGACTAGCTGATGCTCTGTGCTCTTCATTTCCCCCAGACTCTTGCATTGTGAAAGGGGGGGAGTAGCACAACAGTGACCCTGGGGCATGCGTCTTCCCCAGAGGTAATGGATAGTGGGAATGTAATGGTGTTCTAATGCAAGTGTTTCCTTGGGGAACATGTCCTCCGCAGAAGAAATTACGTGTTTACACCCAAGACTAGATCATTGTTCAATGATGCACTGTTGTTGGGCTTCTCTCCTATGACACTGGCCCTCCATAAGGGAATAGTTACTTTACCACTGGAACTCTGGGCCAGTGGGACAAAACCAGGCTGCACAAAAGCAGCCTAATAAATGAAACAAGACCAAAATGACAAAAATCAAATTGCAATTAGGAATGTTTAAAGATTTCTGTAACAAGCACTAAAAAGCACAAAGCGTCAACTGTGGATATCTGGTCATGCTGAACAAGGACAATGTCACAAGTTCAGGCCACTCACAATGGAGAGCCGGCCAGCTTTAGGGACCCAGTTAGGCCGGTGGAACAAAGTACATTAAATCCTAGTTTGCGGAGCATTGTGCAGATTTGCGTTCAAGATACGTCGTGCAGCTGTAGCAATGCTTCAGTGCTGAGATGGGGTGAGGCTGTGATGTTCTGGTCTAAGTTGTCTTTGAGGATCCTGTCAGTGGTACTTGTGTTGCGAAGTTCAGTGTGGAGGATGCAGCACACAGGGGGGAGTGATGCAGCGATTCCACGGAGCTGTGAGGTTGCGATGCTCAGTCTGTCATCATCTTCAAGACTGTCATCAAAGAGGGAGGTGAGGGCCTGTGCTGAGGATGTGTCATGCTGTCAGAGCCATGCAGCAGTTCCGAAGAGCTGCAATGCGATGCAGGTCTTTGCAACAGGTCCACTCCATGCAGCAGTAGAAATACATTGGATCTGCTCAGTGTTGCACCATGCAGCAGAATCCACAGATAATGGCACAACAGCCTAAACCCACTTCCAAGGGTCCATGACTGGTTTTGCACCACTTGGCAGAGTAGACTCACAGATGGCAGAGTACATGTGCATGTGCAAGGTCATTGGAAGCCTCTTGTGTCCCTGAGGCTTCCAATCAAGAGGCCTGGCAATTCGCCCTTGGAGTCAATTTGGTTTCTGACTTCAGGAGATGCAGCTCCAGCCTTTTTCACACAAGCAATGGGCAGCATGCAGCAGGTCAGAACAGCAGGGCAGAAATTCCTTCAGAGCAGCAGAACAGCAGAGTGGCAGCCCTTTCAGCAGCACAGCATTCCTTCTTCCTGGCAGCATATCCACAGGTCTAGAAGAGTACTGAAGTGGTAGTGTCTGAGGTGAAGTAATACTACCCAGTTGAGCCTTTGAAGAGTGGAGATGATTCTAAAGGCATGCCTTTGAAGTGCATGTGTGCCCTGTGTTCCTGGCCCTGGCTCCAGACTACAGGGGGAATGCTGCTCTGTTTGAGGAGACAGGTCACTGTCTCTTCATCATGGGTAAGTGAGGCTACTCCCTCCCATCCTGCCAGTGGTGGCCCATCCAGCCACACCTAATCTCCCTATTCTTCTTGGCTGCTTAGGAGGAATACACAAAGCCCAACTGTCACCCACACCCAGACATATGACCCAGAGACAGGCTGCAGCGCCAAATGCTAAGGCAAGAAGATGCAAACTTTCTAAATGTGGCATTTTCAGAATTGTTATATAAAATCCAACTTCACCATATGTTAGGATTTTAAATTGCTATTCCAAAGACACCAAACATTAAGTGAGATGCCCTGATCCTACTTGGAAATTAAACTTATAAAATGTAATAAGGTAATCTCAATGTTATCCTATGGGAGAGGTAGGGCTTGCAGTAATACCAAACAACTTTAAAAGTTTTTTAGTTACAGGCAAAGTAAAAATGTAAAGTACATGATCCGATTTTTAAACATTTTGCACCCTACATGTATTTACATGTATTAAAAATGAAGTTTACTTTACCAGGTCGACATGGAACTTTAAAACTGCACACACACATAGGCTGCAACAGCAGGTCTGAGACATGTTTAAAGCTCTAATTGATTGGGTGGCACAATCAGTGCTGCAGGCCCACTAGTAGCATTGGATTTACCGGCCCTGGTCCCAGGTAGCACCACTGTACTAGAGACTGACAACAGTATAAGCCAATTCAACATGTTTTTAAGGTGGGAGCACAAGTACTTTAGTACTGGTTAGCAGTGGCAAAGCGCACAGTCTTAAGGCCAGCAAAAATAAAGTCAGCAAAAACAGGAGGTCTGAAGGCAAAAAGTTAGGGGAAAACCATGCCTAGGATGCCAAGTCTAACAATCCACTTTTCATTCAACATGTATAGTGAATTATTTTTTATGTTAACTGTTTTAATACAAAGGCCTACTTGAACTTAGATTCAAACAGAAAGGTATCGCTGACAGCCTTCTCTCATGTCTTTCACACCACTAACATTAGTCTGAAAGTAAGATGGGTAACAGATTTACAATCTTGTTCTAGGCATAAATAAGCCCTTTTTCTTTCCATTTAGGATGATTGGGTTCTCAAGTAGGAAATAGGTGGTACTTGGTGTGCCTATCTACAGGTAGCATATTGCTTTAGTTATTAGAGCTAATGAATATCAACTGCTTTCTATTTTACACAAATGGGAAATCTTTTATATGTATGATGTATTTATTGGGAAACAACCCTTACAACGCAATCATTACATCGCAACATCCTTTACAACGCATGTCACTACAACGTAGGCATTACAACACATACCATTACAACGCATGACACTACATTGCATGTCTCTTTAATGCAGGCATTACAATGCATATCATTACAACGCATACCATTACAATGCAAAGTACCCCTACACTATCCAACACTTACCCTACTGTTGAACCCCCTGGAGTTAGAATAGTAATTTTAACCCCTACACTATCCAACACTTACCCTACTTTTGCACCCCCTGGAGTTAGAATAGTAATGTTTACCTCTACACTATCCAACACTTACCCTACTGTTGCACCCCCTGGAGTTACAATAGTATTTTTTACCCCTATACTATCCAATACTTACCTTAAATGCAATGTTATGGTATGCATTGTAATGGTATGCGTTGTAAAGGTAGTATGCGATGTAATGTAATGCATTGTAAAGGTAGTTTTTTAATATGCGATGTAGTGTCATGCGATGTAATGGAATGCGTTGTGGTGGATGTTGCGATGTAAAAACTGCGTTGTAAGTGCAAACGTTGTAAATGAATGCGTTGTAACATCATACATTCATATTTATTAGTTAGTTTGCTGCATATTTACTATTATTTCACATAATGAAGCATAGCCAGGGAACGGGCTGCACTGCTTTGCATGAAAGGGAGAGAGGATAAATACTACATATTTTCAAAGATATGGAGCAGTTCTGTTATCTCCTTGTTATGGAGCAGTGTGCTGCCCAGCGCCAATTCAGGCACTCTTGCACCATATTGCAAGGGTGCCTGCGTTAGAGCTGGATTGCTTTTGTACAGGAAGGAGAACTTCCAGCACAAAACAATCCAAATATTAATGTTCCCATTGCTTTGTGTGATGCAGAATGCATCACGCATAGAAAGAGGAAATAACAAGGAGAAAAATAAAATGGACGCAACCCCAGTTTGTAAACCTTTGTAAACTTAGATTTATGTCTGATGCATCGATGGATGCAAGGGAACACCCATGCTCCAACCCTGGAACGCCTACCAGCTCAAAATATAATGGAGCACAGAAACTAGATGGATGGCCACATCCAGGAAGTGGCTAAATGGACCTTAAGACAGTGCGAGCGAGGTACGCATTCTTATAATATATATTTTTTTAAGTTTTAAGAAAAAGTTTAGTCAACTTAAGATCGTATACAATAAAATATTACACAGCAATAAAACAAGAATTACAAAAAGGGCAAGATACAAATAAGTAAATTAGAAAAGAGACAGAGAACAAAATATTTTGCCTATTAAACAAAATGTTACAGTCTGATTATTGTTAACTTTACACATTTGAGAGAATATAAGGAGATATTTGATATTTGCAGGTCTTAGAGAACTTTTGTGTAGAAGTCAGGGAGGTTGTAAAACTTCCTGGAGACTAGGTGGGGGAGCAAAAGCTGCAATAACGAAGTGATCTAGAAATTGAGTGACAGGTGTCCATAGGGCTTTTCATTTTAACACAAGAGACAACGGATGCATGTAAGCAGAATCTAATCGGTGATTGTGGCAAACTGCATACCACCATGCCTAAAAAGATAGTTGTGTAAAAACTTTCCAATTACGGGTTATTTGTTGGAAAGCAAGTGCTAATAACACATCTAACATTGGCATATAAAAAGGGGCATTAGCCCAGTACTTGGAAAGGCTACCCAAAAAAACCTTGGAAAAGGAAAAAGATACTTTGCTTTGAAAATTTAGATTCATTTGGTGCCAAACTTGTAACAAGAAAGTAGAAGCAAGTGAAGAGTAAATGCATCAAGTCAGCTTGTGGTGAAGAGCAAGTCCAACAAGTGTCAGGGATATCTTGGTTAATCTTATGCAGGAAATGAGGTGTAATAAAAAAGTCTGTTGTAAATGAAAAAAGTGTTTGTGTAGTAATAGCAGTGCAAGAGGATTTCCTAATCCTAATCCACATACGTTTTCATGAAATTCTAGATATTGTGGTAGTAAGGTCCTCCCCCCATTCAAGTTCCGTCATGGTTTTGGATCTTAAAATAGTGGAATCAAGTAAGTGAGAATAGATAAGTGATGCTTTAGGGCACGTAGGTAGAATTTCAGATAATTTTGTAGGTGATGGAGATTCAATGAAAGAGGAGGTTTTAACATGATTATAAACTTGAACCACAATCTCATGTTAGAGAAGAAATTTAGTTAGGAAGGTCGACGGAAGGTTAAAAAGATTCTGTAATTGAGGAAAAGTAGAAAAGAATCCTGATCGACTAATTGGTGCACCCAAATAATTTCTTTAATCCTCCAGGAGTGCCAATAAATAGGATGTCCTTTCCATTGAATAAGCAAATTATTCCATATTTTAGCATTGAGAACGGAGTCGAGATCAGTGGGTAAAAAATGCATTACCGAAGATAACAATTTGAAAGTGTTATTGATAATAGGGTTGGACATTTTCTGAGGTTTCTTTACAAAAGATAAGAATTCTGAAAAAGAGAATGGTGATAAGAAAGCTGGTTCTAAATCAACCTTAAGAGGAGTGTATAGCGAAAAAGGTGTAATCCTGTGAGAATATTGTCGTAAAAGGAAGGACTTATGATAATTCGGAAAATCAGGCTAATATACTCCTCCTTCAGCTTTAGGTCACTTCAACTTAGCTAGAGACATACAGGGTTTCTTGGAGATCCAAAGGAAATCAGATAATATAGAATTCATATTCTTAAATAATTTAAGAGGAATGCGTAGTGGAATATTCGAAATGGTGAAGAGAATCACAGGAATCAACATCATCTTAATCGTGTTAAGGCGCCCTCACCAAGACAAATCGAAGAGGTGCCATTTACTAGTTAGGGATGTGATGGACTGAACACAGTTGTCCAAATTAGTTGAAATACAGAACCTGATGGAGGAACAGAATTGAAGACCTAGATAATTAAGTTGTTTGGGTTGCCATGTAAATTGGGAGGAAGAAAAATCATGACTAAAAGTACATTTATTGCGTGGTAGAATTTCACACTTGTCAGTGTTTAGCTTACCTCCAGAGACAAATGAATATGAATCAACTTCTGATATGAAAGCGGAGAGGGAGGAGTTGGGCTGAGAAATACATTTTAAGATGTTGTCAGCGTACGAAGCTAATTTATCCTGATCCGCACCATGGATGAAACCTTTTATGTTAATATTCTGACGTATCAGAGAGAAAAAGGGTTCCAGTGCCAGATTAAAGAGGAAGGGTGAAAGAGGGCTGCCTTGTCGGACCCCCCTGTGTAAATTAAAAAAAGAGGGTATGAGTCCATTTGCACAAATAGCTGCCTTAGAGGAAGAATAAAGAAAAGAAATGAGAGTCATGTATTTTGGTCCAAAACCAAACCAAGTCAAAGCTTGAAAAATTAAGGAACAGGTGACACGATCAAAAGCCTTCTCAACACCTAAAGCAATGGCCACCATGGAATTGGGTGCATTGGCAGATCTAGAAATAATGTAAAAAAATAAATGAGTATTATCTGAAAGAAATCTACCTTTGAGAAACCCAGATTGTTCCTTACCTAACAAGTCAGGAAGAAAACTTTCCAGTCTCAAGGCCAAAGCTTTAAAACATTTTTTATATTCTAAATTAACTAAAGATATCGGACGATAGTTCTAACAAAAGTGGGGATCTTTACCTACCTTTTGGGATTAAACATATATAAGCATCTAGAAATGAGCCGGAAGAAGTATTGAAACTGAGGAAAGAGTGAATTAACAAACAAAGTTTAGGAAGACGCAGTTTGGAAAAGTATGTATAACCTCAGCTGTAAAACCATCCAGCTCAGGAGCCTTGTCTTTTTTAAGAGAAAGTAGCGCAAGTTGTACCTCTGTTAGAGTAATATCTGTCACTAAGGATGAGAAGTCGACTTGAGAGTAGTCCGGCTTTGAAATAGAGGAGAGATAATTTACAATGTCAAGATGAGTGCTCTGGTGTATAAAGGTCTGTACAAAATTTTGAAACTGTGTTAAAATACCCTTAATATAATTTGCTTTGTTTAATTTTTAGGTTATTAGCTAGGATTTTCCAGCTCTATTTTGACCTCCATAGTAATTAGCACTAGATTTGAGGAGATATGAAGCAGCATTGTCAGTGGAGACATTATTAACATTAGTTTTCGCTTTAATCAGCCTACTTAGGATTTGTTGGGAATTGGATGTATCATAAGAATGTTCTAAAGCTTTTATTTCATTAAGAAGTAAGTTGAATTGGGATTGTGACAGATGTCTTTTTTTTAAACAAAGTACATGATAAAATCACAGGCTGAAGCCTTGAATGTATCCCAAAAAATGGGAAAAGACATGCCTTCCATTTGATTGAGAAGGGAAAATTCCTGAGTGAAAGCGGTGAAGGAGCAGGTGAAAGAAGATTCAAGTAATCATGTGTTATTTAATCTCCATCTTCTAGGGGAAATAGATTTAGGTAAAATGTCTAAATGGATAGAAATTGGAGCATGCTCAGGTATCAGAATGGAATCAATATCTGCTGAATGTAAGGATTGAGTGAGATGATGTGATACAAAAACATGGTCAATTTGAGATTGTTTATGGTGAATGGGAGAGATGAATTTGTATTCTGTCAGGCTGGGGTTGCATAGGCACCATGCATCGGTTGGTTTACGTCTCTGGATGGGTTGTGAAAAAGTTTTCTGCGATTTGTTAGGAACGCGATGCAGAGTCTCTGTCCAAAAAAGGATCAATGGGTAAATTACAGTCACCAGCAAGAACTTGAAGAATGTCATCTCGGTATTGCAAGAGCTTCTGAGAAGTTAAAGTCCAAAATTTACAATCAGGTGCGTTGGGCCCATATACATTAAATAAGAACGATTGGTGTTTTATCGCACTACGATTTAAGTGGCGTAGTTAGCGCGAGACCCATGTCTGGGCATACCCTTCCCACATAGGGCGAACAGATCTGGGTTTAATCCAAAATAACAATGGATTAAACCCAGATCTGTGACTGGGGGTGAATGTTTTGCCAATGTGCAACATTCCGTCCATCACCTTGTGTGTTTTGCTGTTTGCCCTATGTGGGAAGGGTATGCCTAGACGTGGGTCCCGTGCTCCCTACGCCACTGGAGTCAAACTATTCAGGCTGATGATGGCTGATAGCCAGAAACCGGTCCTAGGATGCTTGATTCTGGTCCCGGGTAGACATGGCTTGGCAGTTCGGGCTGGACTGTTCCCATGAGGCACAGGGTCAAGACTGATTTGCATATGGCCATGTCGTAACTGGGGTGGTGTGGTGAGCAAAATAACAATGGATTAAACCCAGAACTGTGACTGGGGTGAATGTTTTGCCAATATGCAACATTCCGTCCATCACCTTATGTGTTTTGCTGTTTGCCCTATGTGGGAAGGGTATGCCCAGACGTGGGTCCCGTGCTCACTACGCCATTGGAGCCAAGCTATCCTGGCTGATGACGGCTGATAGCCAGAGACCGGTCCTAGGATGCTTGATTCCAGTCCAGGGAAGACATGGCTTGGCAGTTCGGGCTGGACTGTTCCGATGAGGCACAGGGTCAAGACTAATTTGCATACAGCCATGTCCGAACTGGGGTGGTGAGCAAAATAACGATGGATTGAACCCAGATCTGTGACTGGGGTGAATGTGTTGCCAATGTGCAACATTCCGTCCATCACCTTGTGTGTTTTACAGCTAAGATGGCACCCGACTCTGAGGGAGAGGAAACGGTTGCTTCATTTGCTGTCTGTGTTCCCCCGTAAGACTTAAGGAAGGCGAACCAGTGTGCATCCCCAACTGGAAAAGGGTCACAGAGCTACAAATTAGGCGAGGGGGCCATCTTCGCATCGCTGGCATCCGCGTCATCCTCCTGAGCCTCACACAGCCACGCCCCTCCTTCTGATAGTTTTATTAATGACTAGAGTCTGAACCTCCATTTTCAAGACAGGTGCAGGAATGAACTTTGTGATACATTTCCACAACATGAGCTGATAGTGTGCATTTTTTGTGATGTGATAAACAAATGAGTGAAGCTTCTGTATCATCTGGAGTTTGCTGAGTAGGTACTTGTTCATGCCGGCTTTGAGCTTGTTTCCATAGTCCAGTCTGCTGGTGATAATTGTGTGGGTGACTGTCTTCCTTGACTCGGGGGGACCACTTGAAAATCTTGCGGAGGGTGTGGAGGGTGTTGAAGCAGCTGGAGGTGACGGCGTTGACCTGTCAGTTTATGGCGAGGGATGAGTCGAGTACGATGCCAAGATTTTTGCCGTGGTCTGTAGGGGTCGGTGGGCTTCCAAGGGCAGTCAGCCACCAGGTGTTGTCCCATGCTGAAGGGTGGTTCCTAGGACAAGGACTTCTGTTTTCTCGGCGTTGAGTTTTAGGCAACTGTTGGCCATCCAGAATGGGACGTCCTGCATCCCTTTCTGGAAGTTGAGTCTGGCGGTGGTAGGGTCTTTGGTGAGGGAGAGGATGAGTTAGGCGTATAATACAATGTTGAGGCCGTGCTGTCGGATGATGGCGGTGAAGGGGGCCATGTAGACGTTGAAGAGGATCGGGCTCAGTGATGACTCTTGTGGGACTCCGCAGGTGATTTCTGAGGGATTGGAGAGGAAGGGTGACAGTCTGATTCTTTGGTTTCTTTCGGTGAGGAATGATCAGATCCAGTATCGGGCTGTCCCTTGTATGCTGGCATTGTGTAGTCTGGTGACAATTGTGCTGTGGGAGATGGTGTCGAAGGCTGCTGATACGTTGAGTAGGATGAGGGCTATGGAGTGGCCCTGGTCCAGGAGGGTGCAGATGTCAGCTGTGGCAGCGAGTAGGGCGGTCTCGGTGCTGTGGTTGCTTTAGAATCTGGATTGGGACATGTCGAGGACGGCGTTGTCTTCGATGTATCGTGTCAGTTCCCTGTTGACTATTTTCTCTGCAACTTTGGCCACAAAGGGGAGGAGCGAGATGGGCCAGTAGTTCTTGAGGTCAGTGGGGGTCAGCTGTGGGCTTCTTGAGCAGGGGCATGACTTCTGCGTGTTTCCAGTCATCTGGGAAGTTGCCTATTTTGAAGGTGGTGTTCATGGGTAAGATGGTTATAGCGGTGGCGGCTCTGTGGGTGATATGTGGAGGGCAGCAGTCCGTGGGGGTCCCTGAGTGGATGCCTTTCATGGTTGAGGCAGTGTCTTTGGCAGTGATTGGTGTCCAGTTGGAGATGGTGGACTGGCTGGTGTGTCTGAGGGGTTGGCTGGCTGTGACGTCTGGTGGATGGTGGACAAAGTTGTCATAGAGGTTTTTGATCTTGAGGTGGAAGAAGGTTCCAAGCTTGTCGCAGAGGCAAGCATAATGCAACATTTGACTAGGATCCCACATTGTGGGTAAGTCGAGAAGCTTTGATGGTTGCCGAGTGAACTGGATTTGCGTTTTGCTTTTCACCAAGTGATTTGAAAATGTCACTTCCTAAAGACTCAACTTAGCAGCCCATACACCCATCTAAAAAAAAACAACTGGCATCAGTGCGAGCCTCATCCACACCAATTTCAATATGATTTTACCATTAATATTTTGCAAGAGAGTTTTCATATAATTTAATTGCAATCCAGTTGTGTGTAGGACACTTCATATGACACAATGCACTATTTTATGTCCATTCTGCTGCGGGGGTTGGTGAATTATTTAATGACAGTGAAGAGTACCTTGGAGTTGGTTGAGTTGGTGAGGACTTTGTTGTGGATGAAGGTTCTTTTGGTGGTTCTGATTTGGTTGTGGTAGTCTGTTAAGGCGTCTTTGTAGGTGGTGTAGTTTACGGGTGTCTTGGTGTTTCTCCAGTTCTTCTCCAGTTGTCTGCAGGTGGGTCTGGCTTCTTGGAGATCAGTGATGCACCAGGCGGCTTTCCTGGGGCACTGTTTGTTGGTGTTGCGTAGCGGGGTGAGCTCGTCTACGCAGTTGGAGATTCAAGTGTGGAGTTCTCTGGCTGTGATGTTGGCGTCAGATGCCGAGGTGTGGTTGTCTTAGGTGAGGTTGGAGTTGAGTTGCTCATCAGTGACCTTGCTCCAGTTCTTCGTGGTGGGTGTCGGGCTGGTTTGGGAGCCTTGGGTTTGTCGACAGAGAAGTGTACGCAGTGGTGGTCGGTCCATGGGGGTTGCATTGTGTGGCTGAAGTGGACTCTGTTTCCTGCTGCGAAGATGGGGTCGAAGGTGTGACCTGCCCTGTGGGTTGGTGTGGTGACGAATTGTTTGAGTCTGATGTTGGTGAGTGTTAGATCTGGGTGTCTCTAGTTGGCAATGGTATTCACCTTTGTCCAAATAGGAACCCTTACTTCTAAGTCAGGATAAGGGGATTACACTCGTTAATAACCCCTGCTCACCCCCTTGGTAGCTTGGCACGAGCAGATAGGCTTATCTCAGAGGCAGTGTGTTAAGCTTTTGTGAATATACACAGTAATACAGTGATAACACTACAGATGGACACAACACAGGTTTTATAAAAATAAGTATACTTTATATAGACTTAAACAGAAGACCACAAACGACAAAAATCCACAATACTACACTTAAGATTACTTAAAAGATGATTAAAGTCTCTTAGTTCAAGTTGATGGTAGATGCGACAAAGTTCTCAACAAAGTACCTGGATGCGTAACGCAGTGTAATCAAAAAGATTCGCAGAGGGGGAGGTGCGTCGGTTCCATGACCCAGGGGAACGGTTGCATCCTTCCTCAATGCTTGCGCAGAGTAGGGGACTCGTCGTGAGCCTTACCGGTGCAGAGGTGATGTGTAGATTCTCGGCCTGCGGGCCTGTTGTGGTGCGCAAGATGGCGCCTTGATGCAATGCGATGATCCAGTTGCAATGCGAGAAGATGGCGCCCTTGATGCGGCCGATGCGATGACAATGCGATGATGCCCTGGCAGCCTTGCGGCGACTCTGTACTTTGGAGCCACGACAGGCCCTGCGACGCTCTACTCCGTCGATGCGATGGCGACTCTCTCGATGGCGTCACGCTTCTCTGGTGATGCGACAGCAGGCAGCTTTGATGAACACACGCTTCCGGGGAGATGCGACGTGTTGATGCGATGAAGCAGCTGGAGGTGACGGCGTTGACCTGTCAGTTTATGGAGAGGGATGAGTCGAGTACGATGCCAAGATTTTTGCCGTGGTCTGTAGGGGTCGGTGGGCTTCCAAGGGCAGTCAGCCACCAGGTGTTGTCCCATGCTGAAGGGTGGTTCCTGGGACAAGGACTTCTGTTTTCTTGGCGTTGAGTTTTAGGCAACTGTTGGCCATCCAGAATGGATGGCCAACAGTTGCCTACTTTGGCAGAAAGGTTTCTTGTTCCAGAAGTGATCTAAAGTCTGTGGGACTGGGTCCCAATATTAATAGTTCACACCAGTTCCTGAGCACTTTGTTGACATGACTCTTCTCTTCCTTTCACTGTGCAGGGCAGAGACATCAGCTGCCCCACAGGAGGTGGAGCCAGCACAGGGGAGGGAAGATACAGCTCTGGAGCACTCTGTTGACAGGATTCCTCTTCTCTTTTCACTGTGCAGGGCAGAGACATCAGACAAGACACAGGGGGTGTATCCAGCATTGTAGAGGGAAGGCCCAGCCCTATTCAGGTCCCAGGTGCACTCCCCCTCCCATCTGAATGTAAATTTCCCTATTCACCACTGGGCTGTCCCAGACTGTCTCCTGGAATTTCCCCAGCCCTGTCACACACAAACCCAGACAAGGAATACACAACTCAGCAGATGCGGGCTCAAATGGTTAGGCAAGCAAATACCTACTTTCTAAAAGTGGTATTTGCAAACACTGGATTTTAAAATAAACTTTACTAAAATATGTATTTTATTATTCTGAGTTCAGGCATACTAAATTCGAATTGCTACCATGTTCCCTGAGTCAGTTAGGATTGTAAGAATGTAGCAATCTTATCTGCCCATTTTGTCCTATGAGAACAGGTAGCCTTCAATAGTGAAAAACGAAAATGGCTGTAATTCACTATTATAACATGCTACACACATCAGAGCATGTCCTACCTTATACTTACAATGCACCCTGCCCTTGGGCCTACCATAGGGGTGTCTAATACGAAGCAAAGGGAAGGTTTAGGGACAGGCAAGTGGGTGCACTTGGCAAAGTCGACATGGCAGTGCTAAACTGCACACAGGCCTTGCAATGGCAGGCATGAGACACACTTTACAGCCTGCTTCTGTGGGTGGCACAAGCAGTGCTGCAAGCCCACCAGCAGTATTTGATCTACAAGCCCTGGGCACACATGGTGCACTGTACTAAGGGCTGACAGTAAGTCAAAGTAACCCAATTGTGGAATAACCAATCAGTACATCAATTTAACATAGGGAGCATTTGCACTGTGGCGCTGATTAGCAGTGGCACAGTGCCCAAAGCATAAATCCAGCAAAAACATATCAAAACAGAGGAGGCAATCCATAAAAAATGGAAGGGAGACTCACGTCAATGATGTCAGGTCTAACAGCGAGGTTGTCACAAACGGCGATGGAGTTGGGGTCACTGTGGTTGTCGAGGTGGAAGTTCAGGTGTCGGATGAGTATGTAGTTCATTGAGGCTCTGGCGTGGGGTGCGATGAGGTTGGTGATGGTGGTGGCGATTGGGGTCCGGGGGGTCTGTAGACAAGAGTTCCGCGGAGTGTGGATTTGGGGCTGGTCTGGATCTGAAAGTACAGGTGTTTGGTAGAGGGGAGAGTTTCGCTGGAGGTGGTGAGGCGGAGGGTGCTCTAGTTGACGATGGTGAGGCCCCCTCCCGGGTGGTTGGTGTGGTCCTTCCTCTGGATCTTGTATCCTTCTGGGATGGCGGTGTTGATGTTGGGGCCAGAGGAGGCGTTGGTCCAGGTCTCTGTGAAGAAGGCAATGTCTGGCAAGAGAGAGTTGAGCAGGTTCCAGATCTCCACGGCGTGTTTCTACACAGAGTGCACGTTGAGCAGGATGCATCTTAGGGCATTGCAGGTGTTGGCTTCGGCAGTGTTGGAGGCTGGGTGGTGGTGAAGGTTTGGTGGCAGTGGAGGCAGGAAAAATAGTGGTGGGTCCTGTCTGGTTTGGCCTGTTGGCAGTCTCTGAGTCTTCCGGGGTTGAGCGCGTAGAGAGCGGCTATGTTGTAGCGGTTGGTAGTCCGAGAAGCAGGGTCCATGGCGCTGTTTGCGGTCGTGTCGCAGACGGGTGCAGACAGGCTTGCCTTAGGTGCATCATAACATAGGGGAGGGGCGGGATGAGGTGCTGGGAGGCGAGAGAGGGGGCTGTCCAAGGGGGAGGGGCCATAGGGACAGCAGCGGCGGGAAAACCGGACAAAAATGCAGTCAAGAATTACAATTTTAATTAAATTAAATAGAACTTGGTGAATGCAGAGTCACCAAGCGGGGCAGGGAAATACTGTATCCCAGGTAGATGAGGTCCTGGCTAAGTCTGGATCAGCGCAGGGGCAGGAGAGTGGCATCAGGCCCAAACCCTCAAGGGAGGAGGTCTCACTACTGCCCCGACGGCACTGCGGAGCTGCTGGGGAGAGGGTTGGCACCAGACTAGAGTCTAAAGGTACTCCTTGAATTTCTTTACTTATTAGACCTTCCAATAGTTTGCTCAGCAAAAGGAGCAACAAGATTGGGCGATAGTCAATAAGGATGGATGGAGGTAAATTAACCTTTTTTGGAATTGTGTGACCAGATTAAAGGAATTTTCCCAGTATTTACTGAGAGATTGAATAGGGAAAGAGCTGCAGGGGCAAGCTGAATAGCGAGTGCAGCAGAGATCTTGGTAGGACAGACAACTAAAGGACGACCAGATTTGGCACCTGAAAACTCATTCTCAATTTCCTCTAATGAAAAAGCCCTGAACTTTTTCGAAGCTTAAGGCCATATTAGAAGGGGTGAAGGTGGAATTAGGAGCTCCAGGTGAACTGGGAAAGCTCTGAAAGATGCCTTTCATTTTGTTATTGAAATCTTTGGCCAAAGCATCATAGAGGACTTGTGATTCTTGAATTTCCTGTGCACAAGTTCCTGGTTTAAGGCAATCATTAAGCACTTTAAAAAGCACTTTGGGCAAATTTCCAACCTGACAGATTTGATTGGAAACTAAAATTTTCCAGGCCATTTTTATGTTGCGATGGTGAAGTTATAAGGCTGCTCTGTACACTTCCCGATCAATAATAGTGTTAGATTGCCGGCACAGTCTTTCTAATGTTTTACAAGAAGCATTCAATGTCCTTAGATCAGCTGTGCACTAGGGCATATGGAAATCCTGTTTGAAATTGGGGTTCAATGTAAGAGGGGCTGTCTTATCAAAGGCCAAGTTTAAGGCTGTGTGATAGTCAGAAAGAACTTTGTCAACATCCAACACTGATTAGGTTGTACCCCAAAAAAACCTTTGCCTACAGGCACTAGTATTGCATAGGGGGCCACGTAAGCTGGGCCTCATACATTTCTATAATTTATTTTCATGTAACAACTACGTAGGCAACATAACTCTACTAGGCTCTTTTATTAGGGAACATATGAACATGACCTTCGGAGACCTTGTGATTGCCGGGGACTTTAATATTCATACATGTGGTGACCCTAGATTAGCTTTGGTATCCGAGATGGGGTGTCCCCGGGTTCAGGGTATTCACTTTGAACATTCTACACAGGGGGAGATTCTGAATGATCTCCTCATGAAATCTAGTTGGTGTCCCTTATGAGTTTATCTGATCCATGCAGTCAAGTGCTCATCCCTTCCTTTAAAGGCAGGGGTGCTGTGTCGTTTATAGATTTTATCTTGGTATCCTCAACCATATTTGACCTATTTGCAGGATTTTTTCATACAAGCAAGTATTTTCAGTGGGCATAACTCCATATGTGTGCATTTTCAGGGTCCCTATAAGGTATTTAGGGGGGGCTGCACAAGGTGCGGCAGTGAGATCAACTGATGGTGGGAGGCGGCTAGAAAGGACACAGATAGCTCCAGAAGTATTATTTGAATATTTGACGTCTTTATGCGCCAACGAGTTGTCCAAGAGCTGTTCAACAACTTCAGCGCCAAAATAAGTCATCTGCGCTTTTAACACCATCTCAGATAAAATAAGTGCATTCTTAAGCGCTCCAGCGAGGCCACCTGTTAGTCAATCCCCTAGATGGTTTGATTCCCTCTGCTCCAAGGTGGCTAGAAAGCTGCGGGATGCACTTAGCAAATGTCCCAGGGACCCTATATGGTTTAGAACTTGTCATAGGGAATACAAGTTAGAACTTGTAAGATGAAAATCGGTTTTAAAAGATGAAATATGGAGGGACCTCATTGACGCAAGCACTTTAAAGGATAGTTCAAGATCCTCGAGTAGAAATAATAGTTCGTTTTTAACTTCTGAGGATGGGAAAGCGGTAGCTGCTACTATGACAGAGGAAGAGTAGGTACGCCATTAAAAGGGTATTTTTGAGTGCCCCCAGAGCTAACCTCTTCACTATCCAAGGTGGCGGCAGACTCAACTTTGGTTTTTAGCTCCCTTAAGTTTAAAGCAGGTATTATCTAGTAATAAAGCCCCAGGACAAGACGGCATTCTAGCTGACCTTTATAAATCAAACCCAATACTCTGGGCCCCTGTCATTGCCACGGTTTTGAATGCGGCGGCGAGATCCGGTTGTCCAGAGTCCTGGGCAATCTCAATCATAGTGCCAGTATTTAAAAAGGGTAACCGTGATAGCACCCATTGCTACAGGCCCATCTCCTTGTTGGGCTCGGTGGTCAAGGTGGTGGGTTGCGTGCTCCTGAAAAGATTGACTACCTGGTCAGAAGAGCATGCCATCTTATCAGACATACAGTACGGGTTTCATCCTGGAAGGTCTACTACGGCTCAATGCCTTAATTTGTCCATGATTATAAATAAGTATACTGTTGCTCGCCCCGGTACAATTTATTTAGCATTTATGGATCTTTCTTCCGCATTTGACCGCGTAAATAAGGGAAAGCTTTACCAATCCATGCTTGCTATCAGGGTAGATGACAACATTGTTTCTTTCCTGGAAAGTCTTCACCAGGCAACCAAGGCACAGGTCTGATTGTCTCTGGATCTTAGAGTTTCCCCCCCTGTTGATATAAAGCGTGGTGTAAGGCAGGGTTGCATTTTGGCCCCCTTCTTGTTTAACTTTTATATTATTGATCTAGACACTGCATTACAAGACACCATAGTTGATTTTCCACAAGTAGGTCGCCGAGGACTCCCACTTTTAATATACGCTGATGACGCAGACCTTTTAAGTAGGACCGTCAGGGGGTTACAATCCCTACATGACTCCTAGGTACCCGTACAAAAAAGTATCCCCAGTTTAGGGTTGGTACAGCAAAGGTCCCTCGCACCAAGGTTTTTTCATATTCGAGAGTATTAATTGATGATTATCAGAATTGGGGCCCATTGAAGTAAAGAAAGAGGGGTGATTTCATACCAGCAAACACCGCCTTTTTAAATTTGCTACAAAATTGGGTAAAAGACATTGCTACAAATATATCAGGCCAAATGTGTTGCGCTGGCTGCTCATGGAAGCGAAATAGGGGGCACATGGCTATGGAAGGTTTACAAGTGGCTGAGAATAGATTTTTGAAGCATTTATTGGGTGTCCCAATTGGGACCTCAAACATGGTGGTGCATGAAGAACTAGGGGTCCCTTACCTGAGTGACACTTTGGCCTTACGCCCGTTAATTTTCTGGTTGAAAACATGGGGTAATGAGGATATGTTGCTGACCTAGAGGATACTGAAAGAGTGTATGTTGTTGGATTACCATGGTTAAGATATATAAGGCACAGTTTTGATAGACTTGGCAGACCAGATCTATACAGTATCCTGGAAACAGCATTAAAAACGGATCTGGTATGGGTCAGGGGTTCCTTTAGGAGCCTACTGAAATTAGAAAGGGAAAAGCACGAATTGAAGAAACCTAGTGTGCGAAACTTTATAATCTTGAAAACATCACCATCCATAGAGCGTTATCTCTAAGGTTCTTTGAGCATATACGATCATCTTTTACTGACCATGTCTCGCCTGGGTTTCTTCCATCTTTTGCTAGCTTCCTCCAGGGTTTGCCATAGATGACAGGCTTTAATATCTTGCGGCTGCGACGGTGAGTCTCCGCAGGATATGCTTCACGTTTTATTATTTTGCCGTTTCTATGCGTTTCCTCATTGGAAACTAATAGTCCCTCTTTTAGATTGAATTTTAGGCAGGTACGCCCAGCTCTGATTTATCTACAATTGCTATCTGAAGACTCTGTTTTATTTGTTCTTAATTTTCTTAAATTGGCAGTCAAATACAGGGTATCATATGATTAGAGGGCAGCATCCTGAAGGGCATTTTATCGACTTAGACCTCATGCAGTGACAAATAAATGGGTTTTTATTTATTAAATACAAGGTATTTTTTAAGCATGGGCGTAAAATCCGTTCCGCTTGCGGAATTCGCGGATTTTCGGCAAGTTCGCAATCCGCGAACTCTCGCGAATTTGCTGAGAATTTGCAAATTCGCGCGAAGGGGATTTTTTTGCTTGGGGTCGCGCTTGACAAATACAATATTGCGGCGCGCGGCGTTAACTTACCGTCATTCAGCGTTTGAAGAGTTGTTTTTCTCCATGTTTGCCTGTGCTGCGCCATTTTGGATCTTGCTGCGGGATCCCGCGGGAGTTTGTCGACCGCGATAACCTCATCGCGGCTTGCCACCTTGCACTGCGAGAGTTTGTCAACGCGAGTACGTCATAAAGGCCCGTGATCACGCATCGCGGGAGTAAACACCTGCGAACGCGTAGATGTGGCGGGCAGCGACAATCTCGCGTTTGCGAAATTGCAAAATGTGCAATTCTGCACAAGAAATCCACCAGCAGGCAGCATAAACCTTCTGAAAATGATGAATTTTGTCAGAATAACTCCTCAGGTAAAATAGATTAAAAAAAATTCAAACAAGCAAAGGATGGCAGAGATTGATAGAGGATACAGAAAGGATGCCCAGAACCATAGCAATGAATGAAAAACAAGATGGCCGCGCCCGTTCAAGACGGCGTGGGTAAGTTCGTGCGAGATTTCCCCCGCGATCACACGCGAACTTGTACTAGCGAGCCGCACACTTTGCGAGATTACACATAGCTCCCGGAAACGGAAATACGTCATGCAAACAAGATGGCCGCGCCCATGTACGACCGCTAGGGTAACTTCGCAACGTTGCGCTACAAAATCACGCAAACTAACACGCCGCAAAAAAACAAATCGTATATTCGCACAAATTCGCGGCTTCCGAATTCGATCTCGCCCAAATTTGCGCCCCGCGAATCGCGCGAAATTGCAGAAAAACTATTTTTGCAAAACTGAAAGCACTCAGCAGGTGCAAAAGTTCAAGCTCATCATTAGTAACCATTTCCTGCAGCGCTTCCTGAGGGGCCCCTCCAGAGTTAAGTTGCCTATTTGCAACTATTCTATGACCCGGCTCTGACCCTCACAGTAGGCTCAGAGAATAGCTACAAGTATGCCACAAAGGTCCTGTTTAAAAAAATTACACTGCAACAGAAAGCAATTACAGATAAGGAAGCAAGTGCCAGACTGGAATTTCAAATTCAGTGACACATTAATCAGCGCCTAATTCATTCATGTCAGTTGAGGCAGGGCAGGTGTGCTAACGAATTTTGCAAAACTGAAAGCACATAGCAGGTTCAAAAGTTCAAGCTCATCATTAATCAGGAAGCACTTACAGCTAAGGAAGCAGGTGCCAGCTTAAATTCAGTGACAAATTAATCAGCCCCAAATTAATTCATGTCAGTTGAGGCAGGGCAGGTGTGCTTTTCCCACCATAATCTACAGTGATGAACCAGAGGGTGGCAGTGATGAACCAGAGGTGGCATGGGTGAAACAGAGGGTGGCACTGGTGAAACAGAGGGTGGCAGTGGTGAAACAGAGGGTGCTGTGATGAACCAGACGTAGAAACAACATGATCGTGACTGTTGCGACCCGACAAGTAAGTTCGCGTTTGCGAACTGGTAAAAAACCCTCGCAAACCGGCAGAAACCCTTGCGAACACAAAAAAAAAATCGCAAGAGTTTGCAAATTTTGCAGATTGCGAATCCGTAAATACGCAATTTAGCGAATTGCGAAGTCGCAAAATTCGCCCATGCTTAGTATTTTTTAGCATTGATTTTATTAGTGCTTTGTTCTCAATGAATATTTTATTTATGTATTATTAATCTGCACTGAATACATTGGATAAATTGTTTTATGATTTTTATTACTGGTGATTTTACATACATATTTGTGAACTTTTATGGTTTTACAGCTGTAAACCAAATAAAGTTGTTTGCCTGACTGACTGGCAGTAAACACAAACTCCTAAGCAAAATAGTTTGAAGTAAATTTCCTCTCCTGTCTATGTAGCATTTATGACATTTGTTTAATTTATCTGTCACTTTTAGATTGGGAATCCTGAAAACAATGAGGGAGTAGTCCAATCAAAGTAAAGTTTGCAAGGGTTTAAAAGTCAGAGATAAGGAGTTTGTAAAGATTAGATATAATGTGTGTTATGCAGCATGAGTAGGTTCATTGACTCTCTGGTGCAGGTCAACTGTCAATAAATATGAAATAAACTGGCTTGCCTCTAAATTGGTGGGTTATTCAAATGATAACTGAAATCATCCAGAATAAGAAATTGTTTAGATGCCAAAACATGAGGTGTGATATGTTCAATAAGGTGCTCACTGAACTCCTTTTTGGCCTTGGCGGACAATATAGTAATGCACCTTTCCAACAAACCTTAGAAGAAAGTTCCAATTGAAATATACATGTCTCTGCACAGTCTACCAGTGATGAATCAATTATCGACAATTTATTGGTGTCTTTAAAAATGATTACTATTCCCGCTCCTGTCCTAACCAGTCTGTCTACTCTAAGAATATGGTAGATATTAGGAAGAGGGAGAGGCAGAGTACTGTCTGGAAGAGAGGAAGGGCTCAGCCAGGTTTCGGTGAAGAAACCACCCACAGGTGACTTTGAGAAAAGAAAGTCCCAGAGTTCAACCGCATGCTTAGAAAGGGATCGGACATTTATGATAATGCTGTCTAGACACTTAAGCGCTAAGGATTTATCAGTGGAAGTAGAAATACTTTGTTTAGCAGTAGGGATGTTGCCTGCCTTAGATTTGCCAGAAAATTCCAGCGAAGATAATACGCTAGGGGCAAGATGTAGGTAAATTCGAAATACTGATTTCTTAATAGCGAATTTTACCGATTCGCTATTAAGAAATCGGTATTTCCTATGTAGGTAAAGATTCTGTAAAAAAAAATGAATCCTTAATATTCCTTATTACCGAATCAGTAATTGAGATTCGGAAATAAGGAATACCTACCTATTCATTTCTATGAGCTTAGAAGCCCATAGGAATGAATGTTAAACATTCACTATTAGCGATTCGATATTACCGAATCGCTAATAGTGGGAGTACTTTCAAGGGTGTCAAAAGATCACCCTGTTGCACCCCTGACATGTGCATGTGTGCACATGTGGCGCACATACATGCCCTATGGGCATGATGAGTGCCATATGGCACTTAACAACAAAAAAGCGATTTTTTAAAGGAAATCGGTAATTACCACCAACTTGAAGTTGGTGGTAATTACCTATTTCTTAAGGCTCAAAAGCACTCTTTAATGTGCTTCCTACATTGCATTTAAGGCATCAGTATTACTGATTACTTAAATGCAAGTGCAATAAGGAATCAGTATTTACTGATTCCTTATTTACCAATTCCTTATTTTCCGATTCCTTACCTATATTAGGAATGGCTATTTACCGGTCGGTAACGCTGAAATGTACTGAATTTCGGCGTTACCGACCGGTATTTAGCCACCTACATCTGACCCTTAATCATTTAAAAACTTGTAAGAACAATTCAATATACAGTGTAGACAAGGTACCAGTCCCTCCAGTTGAATAGGAAAGGGACCACAGCAATATGTTTCTGGAGAGGTACAGGCTTTAAGCAATGTATCAACTTTATGCAGACTTTCCAAAGAACAGAGTTCCTAAGTTCTGGTGATAGAGGAGCAGGTGTCCTGGTGCTAATGGGCTATCCTTTGGTGCACTTTCGGTGCACCATCAGCACTTTTCCGTTGCGTGTTGTCATTGGATTTAAATAGATGACCAGAAAGTGCACATATAGACCGCTAACTTAGTTTCCAGTTGCACACCAAAAGTAAGGAAGTAGAAGGCTTTTTCCACACAATAGGAACAAGCCGCTGTGGACCAGAAAGCAAGGCGACAGAAGGCAAAAATGAAGCAATTAAAATAAGTTGAGCTAGCAGAGGCAATAAGCAAAGTAACACACTGTTAAAAACACTGCAGCTATATCACTTGCCAGAGCCTATTAACAGCATACCGTCGCCTGCATTGGCATCAGATTTAAACAGCTGGCCAGGAATTGCACAGCTAGGGCCAGATGTAGGAGGCCATTTACCGACCGGTAACGGACGATTTCGGCCGTTACCAACCGGTAAATGGGTATTTGGGATGTAGGGGCATCATTTTACAGATTCTGTAAATTTACCGAATCGGTAAATTTACCGATTCTGTAAATCCCAGATGTAGGTGGGACTCTTCTGAGTCCCAAAGGCCTTACAGATTCGGTATTTTACCACCCAATCCAATTGGGTGGTAAAATACCGAATCCAGGTGTGCATGCACATGTGTGCATGCACACCTAGCTATGTGACAGACAGACATGCCCTTAGGGCATGTCTGTGTGCCACATGGCACACATGCCCGTCTTTGGGGTGCTAGAGGGTGTCAAAGTGACACCCCCTGCACCCTTGCTGGAATCGGTAGTTACCGAAATGCCCATTGATTCCTATGGGCTTCAATTCCCATAGGAATCAATGGGCATTACCGATTCGGTATTTACAGAATCGATAAATAGCGAATCTTAACGATTCTGTATTTACCGAGTCTGTGTTACCTACACCCCCCCCCTCTATTTTACCACTTCTTAAATACCGAATCGGTAAAATTTGGTATTTAAAAAGTGGTAAAATAGAATTACCTACATCTGGCCCCAAGACCGCTAACTTAGTGTCAAGTGGCATATTGGAACTAAAGAAGTAGAAGGCTTTCTCCAGGCATTCAGCATAAGCCGTGGTGGACCAGAAAGAAAGGTGACAAAAGGCAAAGTTGATGCAATTAAAATAAGGCGAGCTAACACAGACAATAATCAAAGTAACACACTGTCAAAAACATTGCAGCTATACCTCTTGCCAGGACCTATTAACGTTTAAGTTTACTACTTTCGTTAATCACTTTGTTGTAAGTTACACTTCTGTAGTAACTTACTCTTTGGTAGTAAGATCAGCACTAAACATGGCCAACCACTGGAACTGCACAGCCTGCCACAGAAAATATTAACTCAAAAGAGTTAAGTATATAAATTAATAATATATATAAAATTGCACTTAATATTTATAAAAAAAAGTAATAACCTTTTTTTATGTAACCTTACATATAATTACATTGACTACATAATTATAATTGCACATTAAAAATAATGTTCTTTCTTCTGTGGGAACGTATATTTTAATCTAAATATCATAGATAGATTTTTTTATTGAATTTGATATATTTCAATTAATAAAAGATTTAATTCAAAATGAATTTATTAGTGCTGTAGCAGTGCTGTAGCATTTTGTGTATTTTATTCTAACATTGAAGTTAATACATATAAATAATTTCTATTAATATTTGGCCTAAAAATGTTTTTAATATTTGTGTTCGAGTTAAATACATTTGTAAAACTTTCCGTACATTTTACCAGCGGGATGATGCATTGCAAAATCCTTTCCAACTAGTCACTTTTTCAGTGCTGAAAAATAATCAATCCAGTACTCAGCAACCAAGTAGCACTCAACTCCAATAATCAGATGGCATGCCTTTTCCAAATCGCTACAACTCTGATTGACATCTAACTACAGAATGTCCAGGCACAACAAGGACTTCATTGATGAATTCTCGGAACTCCTCACCACCTCATTTATCTATCCACCCTCCTCAGTGACTTCAACCTCCCAGACAACACTAGCTAAAAAAACAAGAGACCCTCTTCAACCTCATTGAAACACTCAATGTGTTATAGCATGTCACATAACTAAGACACTCCAAAGGTCACATCCTCAACCTTGTCTCTCAACATCACCAACAATTTATTACAAACCAGAAATACCCCTGGGCTGACCTCTTTGCCATCCCTCTCTCCTTATTGAGCATCCCACCAATGAAGCAAGGTCAACATAAAAGAGAAGGCCAACTATTCAGATCCACTTCTCTTCTCAAAAGCTATATGAACATCCACACTCCAAATGAAACATGTAAGTACAAGACAAAGACTTCAGGACCCTGGTTCACTAATGTGCAGACAATAAAGCATCCATTTGCAGACAGGAAAGAAAATAGAAGAAAACAGAACGTCAGAGGAGCTCTTAATACTGAAGTCTCTCACACGATACACAGACAGCTCATTTAAACAAGCAGAGCAAAGTATCAGACCATAAGACGATCACTGTTCAAGACAGTCAAGCACTGCATCTACCCTCTGCCAGATCACACTTATACTTTACTCCACAGAAAAGTACAATGTCATTAATCTCTTCTGCCATAACGAAAATTTAGAAGATCTAACAGCATATCGGCAACTCCAAGCCTGCTTCATCTCTAACAACACCCCTTTCTGTAAAATCTTCCCAATTGTTGGCTTTCTAAATACAATCTCTCACGGTGCTCGTGGACCTCCTCACCTCTCTCAAAAGCCACTATGTATGCCCTACATTAAATCTTCTCTGGGAATGGTCTCTCACCCTGCTTGCCATTGTCAATTCCTCCTTCAGTCAAGGCACCCCCCAGAAGCTCTCGGGACAAATCAGGTCCTCCTATTCATAAAGTAACCTACACTGGATTATCTTGCCATCTAGTGGCTCATCACTCACCTACCTTTCATTTGCAAGCTCATTGCAAATGCACTCTATGTTGAACACCAAGACCACATCAATGTGAACCATCTCATACACGATTATCAGTCTGGCTTTAGATCAAGCTGAAGCACAGAGACCTCTACCTTACACATAATAGACTGTACCATCTTGGTCCCCCTGATACTGTTGGTGCTCTCAGCTGACTTTGGCATAGTTGAACATCCCAACCTGCTATGCATCCTAGAGTGTTTAATGGAATTCATCAGCACAGTCATTCACTGCTTCTCTTCCTACCTTTCAGCCAACACCAGTTTCTTCATATGGGCAGCTCCAGGTCACAAATTAGCCTAATCATCTGAGGAGTTGGTCTGAGTTCCATACTGTCTCCTGTCATCTTCAACCGTCACATGGAGCTCCTTGGTGCTATACCCACCGATAACAGCATCAATATTCACCAATATGGCAATGATATACAATTTTACTTGAAAGGCTCCTCTGCTTCAGACACCCAGCTCCTCTAACATTACTAACACATCATCCACCATTGTATGCCCAGTGCTTCCCTAATGTTTAAGTCATCAAGATAGAATTTCTGTTATTTGCCAAGAATGACAAACAAGTTAAAGTACAAACCTGACTCAATGACATACATTTTGACAGTTTTGAATGCCAACTTCAACAAATGCGGTCTGTTGGATTCACCCAAGACACCAGCCTCACCCTTGAGAAGAATATTGATGAATAAAACAAAGTAAGCCTGATACTGGCTCTCTCTTCTAAAGAAAGTCAAGCAGTTTGTTCAAGAAAGCAACTTCAGAATTTTTGCGCACTTCCTTCTACTCTTGCATCAGGATGGCGGGAATGCTCTACTTCACGGCCTCCTAGAATTTACATTGGCACCCCTAGCTACTTTAGATCCAGTAGCTTCGACGTTGCCCGGATGTCTCAAATCCGTTGCTGCCAACAGTGTCAGCATTAAAAGATGTGAAAGCATTGTCATGGGACATTCATTGATTGTTTAGATCCAGTAGCTTCGACGTTGCCCGGATGTCTCAAATCCGTTGCTGCCAAAGGTGTCAGCATTGAAAGATGTGAAAGCATTGTCATGGGACATTCATTGATTGTTTATGTACCGCATTCTGTTGAATTGTTTATGACAAGGACCAAGACACAGCACCTGACCAATAATAGACTCACACGATATGAGCAAGTCATTCTTGCTGCGGAGAATGTGACTCTTAGGAGGTGTTCTGTTTTGAATCCTGCTACTTTGATGCTGTTACCAAACACCCTTGATGAAGATTGTTTGGACCATTACTGTCTTGATGTGACTGAACTTTGCACCAAGCCGAGACCTGACATTATTGGTGAACCATTGTCTGACCCTGATTAGATTTTCTTTGTTGATGGTTCATGTAAACGGAACAGTGTCGGTCAGTTGAGAGCAGCTTTTGCTGTATGCACCATCACAGGAGTGGTTGAAGCTGCTTGCCTGGAAGGAGTATACTCTGCTCAGGTAGCTGAAATCGTTATTTTGACTCGTGCCTGTTTGGCAGCTGACCAAATTTGAATCACCATTTACACTGATAGTCAATACGGATTTGGCGTGGTTCATGACCTCGGACAGCCATGGTCCCAGACAGGTTACATGACATCGTCAGGATCTCCCATTAGGAATGGGGAGTTTATGAGGCTACTATTAGAGGCCTTACAGCGACCAAAGGAAATTGCTGTTGTCAAATGCACAGCTCATGGAAAAGGGGCAGATTTTGTCTCGCTCGGAAACAGATGCGCTGACGAAGTTGCACGTTTCTGTGCCGAGCAAGGTTATACCTTTTACTGAGAGACACACTGGAGAGATCCAGGAAATAACCGAGTTCAATATGATGTTGGCCATGGCAGATACTTGGGATGAACTCAAGTGCCTGCAGGAACAGATTTCAGAACAGGAGAAAAGTGTGTGGATCAAGTCGGGATGTGTGAAAGGTGATGTTGACATTTGGGTTTCAAGTGCCGGGAGAGTGGTGTTACCAGATGACTTGTTGAACCCAATGGCAAGACAGATTCATGGTGCAGTGCATTTGGGAAGAGATGCGATGGTGCGGGTGTTCCCACTAAAATGGTCCAACCCGCAATTTAATGCAGTAGCTGAAGCTGTGTGTCAGAGGTGTGTTACGTGTCTACATAAGAATGCTGGGAAAAGACTGTGTTTACATAGTGTCACATTGGGAGGTCGGGAGGACCTTTCAATAGGATGCAGCAGGATGCCTAGGTACAACAGGTTGAGGTACATCTTGGTTATGGTGTGTGTGTTCTCGAGATGGGTAGAGGCTTATCCAACACGTAGGTGCGACACACTCACTGTAGCTAAGTTGCTGTTGAGGGAGCTCATACCTAGATTCGGAATTCCGACCTCTTTGGACTCAGATAGAGGAATGCATTTCCATAGTGAAATCATAAAGATGATTTGCACAGCATTGAATGCTGACCAGAGACTCCATTGTAGCTTCCGTCCAGAGGCTTCTGGGATAGTGGAGCAGGTTAATGGGACTTTGAAGGCTCGAATGGCAAAAGTGTGTTCGTCCACATCCCTGAAGTGGGCTGATGCGCTGCCTCTGGTATTGATGAGTATCCGCAGTATTCCAGATAGGAGAACAGGTCTTTCACCTCATGTAGTGTTGATGGGGTGGGCTATGAGATTACCAGCAGTGCCATTCACCGCTTTGATAAACATCACAGATGATCAGATCCTTGATTATTGCAAGGGACTCGCTGATGTGGTCCGTTCTGTGTCTCATCAGGTGCAGGTGGCTGTGGTTCCAGCTTCAAGTGAACTCTGTCACGATCTGAGCCCAGGAGATTGGCTATGAGGGGGGCTGACAAGGCTGGTTGCTCACTAGATCTGGCTGAGGAGGGTCACTACAACAGCAACACTGAGACTGCATCAGAAAGAGGAAGTTGCAGTGAAGGTGATCCGGAGTTAGACTCAACTGAGCGAAGTTGTGAGCATAAAGCGAGGAGAACTAGCAGTGGCCTGAGAGACAAAGGCGGTTGAATCTGTGGCTGATATCTGAGAGGGATCTTGCTCCAGTGCCTGAAGATTCTGAGTCAGATGAAGCTGAAGAATGGCAAGCTTGTGGAGGTCTGAAGAGATCAAGACGGACAAGAGTGCCTTGTCAGAGATACGCAACTCCAGAGTGGTCATACGTTGTGACTGATGCCAGGAGTGCTGAGATCCAGGAGGTTGAGGGAAGTGACACTGGTTAGTAACAGCCCTAAAATTGGATGTGGTGTTGTTAGTGCCAGGACTTGAAATTGAGGGAGTACTGACCATCACAGTTCCAAATCCCCCGATATTGAGCAGAATTAATAATCTGATATTGAATAGACTGATATTTCCTACATTTGCAGTTGAATTTCTGTCACATGAAACTATTGTTCTTTGTCTTGAAATTTTGCAGCATGTTCTAGAAGCAGTTGGAGCAAATCTTATTTTGGATTAAAGAGACTTTGTTGTAAATAAGTTGCATTTGATAACCTAGGTCCGAGTGGAAGAAGAAGAAATTTAGGGCTTTCTGTAGGTTTTGGAGAAGGGTTAATGAAGCCTTTTGTCAATGTAAATAAGCAACTGAAATCAAATTAGGGGACTTCCAGATTTCCGAGGTGTTGTTCAAGTTGGTTCGCAAGCAACTGAAGGAGAAGAGAGACTCTTGAAAGCTGTTGCTGAATAAAGAATATTGAAGACCTTTTGAGACCATGGAGGCTAGAAATCCAAATCGTAGTTCTAGGTGTAAAGTAGGTACTCTGGTAGGAGGAGTAATAGTTTTCATAATTCTAGTATCATATTAAACCCCACATGAGCAGGCAGTGGAGGTACAGGGAACACCTACACCCACCACTCCAAGCAAGAAAGAGGTCAAAATAGCTTTGCTACTAGAAGAGTGTCATAGGTTTCACATAGATCTATCTAGGAGTGACTTTGAGGTTAATGCGTATGCCATGTTGTTTTATGAATTTATTGATGCTATGGATGCGTAGGATTGTGATGTGTTGCATGTAGTTGCCTGCCTCAGTGGATAAGGGTATTAGATATCACCACCTTCCACTGATGTATGTCATACGTGTAGTCTGTTACTTAGCATTTTCTATGGGCGAACTAATTTTGAGTATTTCTTGTCTCATTATGATGCAGTTCTTCCAGAGGTGCCAGCTTATAAGCATTTGAAAAAGTATGATTATTACAAAACAGAAGATAGCCTTAGAATATATTTCATACCTTCTTCAGGGTTAGACACAGCTTATGCACATCAACATAATATGACGTGTTTGTTGTCAGATGTAGACAAAAGGTTCATAGACCAAGTAAAAGATAGATACAGAAAACAGACACAGTTACGAGATGCAGGTGAAGGTAGAGTTGATTGGACGGATAAAGAAAAGTTGCATACATCAAAAGGAAGCTATGGTCCAATAACACTGGATGAAAATCATGTTATTCTGAAAATTGTAGGGGTGCGTCATAATCATGGGTAGTCAGCTCCCGCATATTTAGAGGTCTGAACTAATGTCTGCTCATTAGAAACGTAGTAAATTTATCAAATTATGTTAGGATGTTTAGGAGTATTCATATCGTTTGAAAACTAATGTAGTGTTAACACGAGAAAGTGCCTTAAGTGATTTAGAAATTATTGCTTCACGTATAAGATGTTGCATTAGGTTTAAACGTGCACCATGTTAAAAGTTGCACATGTAGGGTTGCTTATTTATGAGAGAATTCTAATGCATTAACACGATTTTGAATCTAAAGTTTATAATGTAGTTTAGAAATGTGTTTAAAATGTGTAAAGGCCTAACTATATGAAAGCATTAATAAGAGGCCTAACTGTGGTTCTTAGCTTGTCGAGAAACTGTAGGCCTGAAATTTAATTTTTCCATGGAATGGCTTCTATTCCTAGTTGAATTTTGCATTGCACATCTGTGTGTGTACAAGGCCAATTCGTTTACAGGCTTTCTGTTGCAGGTGCAAGGACACACGTTTAGTTAGGCAGAATAACTCTGTGTTTTAGGAGATAGGATGGTAGAGGCGAGCTATGTGAAATGTGAAGAAGATACCTTTGGTGGAGAAGGTGCCTGGGACCCAAGGACACACCAACAGTTTGTGGACGAAGTTGAAGTTTCGATGGAAAATCACAGCCTGAAGACCTGCCGAAGGGGTGTGTTTAGGGCGTGTTTAATGTTTTGGGGATTTTGTATTAGGGACAGTGCCCTGAGGGAGGAGAGTCAGTCTCAGTTTTTAGTGCAGTTTAGCAGGAGAAGGGCAGGAGAATAGAAGGAGCATCTTAGAATGAGCTCAGTAGCTTAGGCTACTTACCTATGGAAAGTGAGTGTACTTCTGAGGAAGTCTTCACTGCTGACACCTTATTTTCTTGCCTGGGAGGGATGCTAAGTAGGGATGCCACTTTAGTGTTACTGTAGGGACAGACTAACTTTCTTTTCTTTCCTTGGAACGAATGCAGTCAAAGCTTCAAGCAGGGACTGTCATCTTTTGCCTGATGCTTTTAGAGATAACTTTAGTCATTATCTTGAGTTGTCTGAGACTTTTGCTTAGGATTATGTTTGTATTAGTGCCCGCTTATTTTCTCAACCTCTTGCTGAGGTGCCTGTATGTTTAGTTATTTTTGACTTTGTTATAAACCCTTCAAACTTTACCCTGTAGTCAGCAGTTCTTGAGTTGGATTTAATTGGTCATTTCTAAAGTTATTAAGAACCTGTTGTTTTTCCCTTCACACTTCTTAGCTGACCAGACGGTCCAGTCGACCAAGGATTCTTAAGATTGGTAAGAGGAAAATCTGGATAAGAATCTGGCTGCAACAACACAAAGATAGGATCAGTTGTGCAACTCTCTCTCGTAAAGGGCATGATTGGTAAAAATGTTTAACGGTGTTCACACTTGCTTTTAAATAAACGCAAAATCCATTAGGCATAGGCGAACAATGCACAATGTACTATGAAATGTGCTCAAGATATGAAGTGGTGAAGAGCAACCTGAGACTTTGCCACAGTTCGTGGAAGACCATTGAGGACTACACTGCCCACCATCATTTGCGCCAGGAGAGGCACTGTCACTTGCCCTGCCCCACCTGTCAAAAGTGTGCCAGCCCTCTGCTTGGATGAATACTGGACTCATGTTCGCCTGTCATCCCCCAGATGAGGCTGAGCTGAACCACCCCACTGACACCGGCTCCCTTGTGATAGGTCTGTGAGGCTCCATTTACAACTTTGGCAGCACAGAACAGTGCCCATACTTTGGAGGCCATGCTGATTGTTTTATGTCTTTATAGCTGTCGTTTTTTTCTGTATGAAATCAGTAAAAGTAAAGCACATGAGTCTGCTGTGGGGGCATAACTTCAAAAGAAGCCAGCTAAACTTGCTGGTACTAACGATGCTCTGAAAGAAATCGACGACCTAATAGAGAATGTGGAATCAATTTTAAAACCAGCCTCCCTGCCTATGTGAGCTACATCAAGCACCAAAGGCAAACTTTTCCCAAGAATTTTCAGGAAATGGTGGGGTGAAACTGGGAACTCGGCCGGCCCTCAGCCACAAAAGCAGACAGCCACCATAAATGGTTGTCATTTTTTTGATTCATCTCAAATCAAATCAGGACCATCCCATGAACCCACAGCAGAGCTGGTTCTTTATGAGCCAGCAATTCCCTGCAAAAGTTGCTTTTCTATTTTGGCAGCGCAGGACACTGAATTCCCACACCAGGTAAACTCTCTCAGGGGCCCTTTGTCTCCCTACACAAATACTAGACCGAATTCTGGAGGGCCTGGACATTTTCAATTTCTTTAGTAATCTAAAGGCTGGCTTTGAGTACCTAAGAGCTCAGGTCACATTTTTAGCAGGCTACATTGCTGAAATCACTCTGTTACAGCAGCTGACTGAGAGAAATTTTCAATGCGAGCCCAATTTAAAACAACAAATGACTACTGATTTGAATGGACAGAATCCCCAGCTGACCCAGGTGTGGTGGCCTCAAGGCTGCCTGGGGGTAAGGCCTAATTGATTCTATATTATAGGGCACTCATAGAAATTACACACACACACGCAGCATGGTAGGGTCGGGAGAATGACCCCATGTGCGGGGTCACCCCTTTTATTACAACACCGCAGGCCAAGCCTGTCCTTAGGATGACGTGTGTGTAGTTCCGGTGGGCGAACTAGAACGCCAGAATGCACAGCTATTACATCCCTCCCCAAATTGGTTCTTGAAAAGAAGAGTTGCCAAAGTTTGTAGTTAAACATAGCTCAGTGACTTAAGTCTTTGACTCTTAAAACGCAAAATCCCGAATATATCGGTTGGGGCTCAGGTTAGGCCTTAGGCTATACTGATGGGTTTGACTTTGCAGGGGTGGTTCCCTGGGCACAACTTTCCTGGGAGATGAAACAGGAGGCAGGGGACTTGGAAGGGTAGGCTCCAAAAAGCTGCCCCCTCTTCTTCCTGGATCTGAGCATTCCTGCTTGGGCCTATCAGGACTTGAGGGCTGGATCCTGAAGATTTAAACCAGGAGATGTTGCGTGATATTTCCTCATTTCCTTTTCGGGCAGTCACCATGGTCCCTTCGCTGGATATGACTGTCTATGCCCCGGGCTCATGAATGGTCCAAAACTTGCCTCCACGTCGGCGGTCCTTGAGTATGACGGTGGTATCTGGTTGAAGTGACCAAACGCGCGGCACAGTGTCGAACACTTGCCATGTTGTTTTGCTGTTCTCTTCTTGCTTGGGTTCCTTGAATGTCCAAAGGCGGAGGTGTCCACCTGGGACACGTAGGGATCAGGTCTCTGCGTGGTCCTTTGAACATCAGAGACCAAGGGCACCGTAGAGTGGTACAGTGCGGGGTACTCCGATATTCTCTGAGGAAATCATGAAGACGTCGCTCCGGATCTGCCTGTTCCACACTGGCAATACGTAGCATTTTGTTCACGGTCCTCATGAACTGCTCAAAATCGCCATTTGCCTAGGGCCATTGAGGTGTGATGCGGCGGTGACTGAGTCCTCGCTGATGGAGGAAAGTAGCAAACTCTATGACATGGTACTGGGGTCCATTTTCTACTCCGGATCTCTAGTGTAAATCCAAAGGTGGCGAATACTTTTTCCGATATCGGAGCCACGTGAGTGAAAGTGGTTGATGGGTCTAGCTCTACCATGGAATACTTCGATAATGCATCCACGAGGAGGAGCGTGTGTTCCCCCCCGGGATACTCCCGAAATCCATGCTCGACTTCGACTTCGGGGATCGTGCAGGCTTCTTCGGTGATCACCGGGGTCAGTCTCTCAGGAGCACTAGTGAGCTGGCTGGCCTGGCAACAGCGTACAAGGTCTTCAACTGTTTCTTTGAGTTCAGGAAACAGACCTTTTTTCTCATCCTTGCCTTCATTTTGATTACAACTTGGTGGCCTTCGTGGGCCAGTTGGGTTGCTCGGTACCTCAGAGTTTGTGGTATTACTAGCCTTGAGCCTCTCAGGAGTATCCCATCTGATGTAGTGCTCAGCTCATTCCTCACCCTCCACATCTTGTTCAACTCGTCGCGGTCTTCCGGAGTCCAGGCGTTAGCTCGTTGAAGGTAATCTCTCCAGGATCCTCTTGGAATGCTCAGAGGGTATGGGTGTTCTTGCTGAGCGGCGTCTTTGATTTCTTCCAGCATCATCGCCTGGGGACACACTGCTGCGGAAATCATGTTTATGTACTGTTCTGATCCCTCAAGACTGTCTTCCCCTTCCTCCGGTGCTGGGTGTCGGGACAGGAAGTCAGCAGGATTCTTTGCCACTGGTCTGTACACAACTTCTATCTGGTATGGTTGAAGTTGTAGTGCCCATCGCTCAATCCGAGGAGGTGGATAAGGGGCAGACCCCTTGCAGAGGGGGATTAGAGGCTGGTTTTCGGTGACTATGGTAAAGGACTGGCCTGTCAGATATAGATGAAAATGGATGCATGCCCATTTTATGGCTAGCGCCTCCCGCTCACTCTGAGCGTACCTCCCTTCTGTGGTGGTCAGTGATTTGCTCGGAAACGATAGGGCTGCCCACCAGCCTGGCTCCTGTTTTTGGGCTGGCACGCTCCAACCTCACAGGGCTGGCGTCTACCAGAAGCTCTGTTCGCTGGGTCAAAGCTAGGGTGGATTCTCCCAGTAGGGCATCCTTGATGCTCTAAAAAGCTTCTTCTTCCCACGGTCCCCACTGCCACTTGATGTGTGTCTTTGTTAGGTCTCTCAGCGGCTCTGCACGGGTTGCCAGATCTGGGATAAACTGCCCACAGTAAGTGGCAATGCCAAGGAAACTTCTCACTTCAGTGGGTGTAGTTGGGGCTGGAGTGCTTCGGATGGCTTGTGATTTCCTCTGATCCACTTGGATGCCTTCCTGGTTGAACACATACCCAAAGAATTCCAGAGAAGGTTGGAAGAAAAGGCATTTCTCCCAGTGGAGATTCACACCATGCTCACTGAGGCGACGCAGTGTGCTCTTAAGGTGTTTGTAGTGGGCAGTGACGGAGTCGATTAAGATGTCATCACTGACGTTTATCACCCCTGGCAGCCCAGACAGCATCTCGCGAATGGTATTGTGAAATACCTCTGCGACTTAACCCGAGGTGGTTGCTGAATGTTGTAATATAGCAGCTTTCTTCCGCTAATGGTAGTTGGTGGTAACCCGCATTCAGGTTGATTATTTAAAACCAGCTTGACCCATTGACATGTGCAATTATGTCGTCCATTGTTGCCATAGTATGGTGCTCGCATTTAATCTCTCGGTTGGGTAGCCTCATATTGATACAGAGGCGTATGGCCCCTGATTGCTTAGGCTTTTCACCATTGGGGAGACCCATGGCGTTGGTCCTGAGACCTTTTCAATAAACCCAGTTTCTCCAACTTTTCCAACTGTCTTTCCACCAAGTGCCTTAGATGAAAAGGGACTTGCCAGTGGCGTAGCGCAATGGGTCACACTTCAGGCAGCCAAGCCCTTGGAACAGTTCAGGGAACTGATCGAGTAGTTAATCAACTTGGTGAGCTTGGACACCCCGTGCAAAGGACACCAGGCCTGGATCTTCTGCTGTATGACTGCTTAGTAGAGTATCCGCTTCCTGATCTATGACTTGGATAATGGTGGTGACTTCTTGGTCGTTTCACCTGACCGGGACAGACATTTTTCCTTTCAGCTAGGGAGGTGTTTGGCTCCCATAAGCAAATATTCTGGTTCCTGATGGGGTGATTTGCGGTCGAGGATGGAGGCACCTGTATTGCTTATCACGTTCACAGATGCTCCTGTATTGATGATTGCCTTTACTTCAGTCCCTGCGATGGTCACTGTGCATGCCGGTTGCAGTCGCCTGCGCTGTTTTAGTTCTCTTGCGAACGAGATCAGGTATGCTTCCTCCTCATCTTCCTCAGTGGATGGATCATCCAGTCTTTGATACCGTCGGCTCACTGTTTGTGGTTCATCCTGTGGGGTAGGGTCAGTGAGGGACAGTTGTCGAACCACCCGTGACAGTGGTTTTGGTACTCAGGCATCTCGGCCTCTAGTTCGCCTCCAGCAAACCGCTGCAAAGTGGTTGTAAATCCCACAATTAGCACAGGTCTTGCCTTGCGCAGGGCAGTCTTTCGCCGCATGTGATTCATGTCCACAGTATCCGCATCGTGTCTTAGGCGTGTCGGGTCTTGTTTTCCTGTGTGCACCGCTCCGTGGTGTTGTCCTGAGAGCATCGGCTCGCTCTGTCTTGATAGTTTCTGGTCCCCTGGGGCTTAGTGATGGCGTGCTTCATTTCATTGGACCTGGTCACTGCTAAGTCGTGGGTCCTGGCCAATATGAGTATATCTTCCAATGCGATTCTTGGCTGGCGCAGGATGAGGCCTCTGATTGTTTTGTCTCGGCTCCCTTGAATGAGTTGGGATCTTATTTCCTTGGGTTGATCGTCCTCCTTACATGTGGTGGCCAATTCACAGAGGCGGACATAGAATGCGTCAATCGACTCTCCTTCCTTTTGACGGGCCTGGCGTAACTTGAAACGTTGGAAGTCAGGGTTGAGTTGGGGGTCGAAGTGCACGTTCAAGGCAGTCACGGCGTCGTCGTATTCGGCAGGTGTTTAACAGCTTGAATATTTCTTCTCCGGCATAGTGGAGAAGTAGTGATCTTTTCACTTCTCCGTTGGTGTCTCTAGTGGCCACGAAATAGTTATTCAGGTGCTCTATCCATATCTTCCACCTTGGAGACATGGTGGCCGTATCTTCTAGCTCTCTGAAGATGGAGAACACCCCAGTAAAAGCGTGCTGGACAGGGAGCCTCTGTAGCACTTGCGCTGGGTCGTCCCCCATAGTTTTTGTGAGTGGGTGGCAGCCCCTCTCTGCTAGTGTGCCCTTGATTGTTCCCTTTGCCACCAGGGCTTATCCTGTTATTTTTTTTTCCCTCTTGGCAGTCTGTCCTGGTGATGTGACTTTCCTGCTGCTCTCACCCCTACCACAGTGTATTCTTCTTTTTCTTTTGGCTTTGATTTTTTTTTCTCTTCTACTCCGCTCAGGTGGTCAACAAAATATGTGTATATGCTGCACTGCTGGTGTCTGTGCCTCTCCTGGGGTAACCAAATTGTCTGCAGGCGTTGTCCCTTCTCTGTGGACTTTTATCCTTGTTTTCTTCCTTTGCCTCCTTTTCCCTTTTCACTTTCACCGGGGAGGTACGTCTCATGTGCGCTTCTCTCTGCTGAGGGCCTGATTCCGGGACACTGGCTTCTTTCTCCGGAGCCAGTGGGCATGAGTGGGGGCCCGCCAGCGCACCTATGATGCCTTGCCTCAGGGCAGAACACACGCTCCTCGCACGTGCGTAAAAAGGCCCAGGGTTTATCCACGTCTCCCGGGTGTGGCCGTATGAACACCACCCCCGCAGAGACAGCGCTCAACCAGCGGGCGGCACGGCAGCAACGTGGCGTGTTAGTTGATCAGGGCAGGAGCCGGGTGACTAACAAGGCAGCAACACTCACGGTTCTGCAGAGTTGCTGGGCGCGACGTCAAACTAGCGGCAGCTCGAGTCCGTGGTGGTCGCAGTGACACGGCGCGGCAGCCGCCGCCCACCACAGCGGACAGAGATGATGATGCAGGGTAGGCGAGGGTCACGGCCCGCCCTTGTTGCCAATGTGGTGGCCTCAAGGCTGCCTGGGGGTAAGGTCTAATTAATTCTATATTATGGGACACTCATAGAAATGACGCTGACACACACAGCATAGTAGGGTCAGGAGAATGACCCCACATGCGGGGTCATCCCTTTTATTGCAACCCCGCAGGCCACGCGTGGCCTGCAGATGACGTGTGTGTAGTTCCGGTGGGCGAACTTGAATGCCAGAATGCACAGCTATTACAAAAGGGTGGGAAGGGAGAGGGGAAGGAGAATTGTTCTTTATCAACACTCCGGTATGAGAGGGCAAGTAAAGAAATATTTTATCTACTCTTCTCCATCTGTAAAACGGTCTCCAGAGAGAGTGGGGCCAAAACCCTTAGGCCAAGACCAATTTAACTACCTAGCTTGGCCTGCAAATACTAAGGAGCAGTACTTATGAAACAACACTTCATGGCAAGTGCCACTCAGAAGGGCACCCCAATTTACATCAGGGATCCATAGTTTAGTCCGAAAATGTGCATTTTGATTCACAACATTACTAGATTGCAGCAAGATGCCAGTGAGGATAATAAATCGTTATTAAAAAAAAGTGACTCAAGGGCTTCGCCATGTTTGCAGATGTCCGTTGATAATGCGCCAAGATATTGTGATGGTCTCCCTCTGCATAATGCCTGGACAGTGAATATATCGAAATCCAGCCTGTATCTCGGGCCCTGGTTAAAGACTTAATCGCAATGGAGATTCATTTCCCTTGCCCAGTTCCAATGGGAAGCAGCCATCAGTATATATTTTTTATGAACTTTTATTTATTGAGTTTAATATAGGGTGCACATGACCCTTTTGGGTATCAGATCACTCTACATCATGGAGGCAAACAGATAAGCATATACATGTGACCCAACCATGCTATACATCAGGAAAAGTGAACAGTGTAAGGATGGACGAAGGCTGATGTACATAGAGTCTTGTAGGTTTCCTTTTTAAAAAAAGTTGTAGGGCTCAGTAGAGTGGAGCCTGTGGTTCTTAAAGTTCTATTCTCGCCTAATAGGATGAGTTTCTTTGGAAGGTAAGCTGGCATTCTAAGACAGCCATTAATAGACGAAGGTTACATCAACTCATGACACAATTGCATTCAACTACAAACACACAGGGATGTGTCTCACTGAATTTACACCAGGCCTTTAATTCATTACAATGGAATTATATGCAGGGTATAGGAAATGAGGCACACATCATTTCGGCTTATGCGGACAATATTATACTATACTTTGAAAATATTTGCAGTTATCATGCACCAATCCATACAATATTTAATTCCTTTCAGTCGTTGTCGGGGCTCTCTATAAATGACACCAAATCCTATGCAGTAACCGTTACTTTCAAGTATCTTGGCATTACATTTACAGAGAGATGGAAGGCATGCCAGATGGCAACATAACTCGAGCAATTACTACACTCAAAACACAAATAAAATTCTTGACATCCTTGCCGCTGTCAGTGGTGGGCACGTAAACTATTGCCAAGATTGTAATGCTCCCCAGATTACTTTATTACTTCACGAACTTGCCACTCATGATCCCAATAAAGGTGTTCCAAACAGTGGATACATTGGTGGTGGAATTGATTTGGGGGTCGGGACACCGAAGAATGGGATTGTCAAAACTTCAGCTAGATACAAAACACGGGGGAATGGGAGACCCGGACTTCAAGTCATATTGCTATGTAGATCTGTTACAGTGGCTGGCGTATTGGATTGCAGGGCGTAATCTGCAAGAGATTGGCATGACTCGACATGAATGGGAACGAGGTATGCTCTACACACTTTTGTTACCAAACAGTAGGATCCCACCGAATGCACCTACACTGTAAAAAGTGGCATTATTTCACTGGAGAAGGGCACTACATTATACAAAGGAACCGGATCGATATGCCCCCAATATTCCACTACTGGGCACTCCTCTGCCATTAGGGACAGTAGCACTGAGGCATATATCTACTTGGGAAGAATCAGGTGTGGATACGGTAGGAATGTTATTTGTAAATAGCACATTGATGAATCATGATACCTTTGTGAGGTAACAAGGTGTACTGAATACATTATTCCTCTTCCATGCGAACATAGCGAGAAATGTCCGAAACACATGGGCTCCTACAGGAACTGAACCCCAACGCATGAATTAGTACACATGAAATATTTGATGGGTAATGGCAGTTATTTAACCAAATGGTTATCTCATGGGATTCGAGCACATACAGCCGTAACACTACAGGCTCTCCGAGATTAGTGGAATACTGATATGGAAAGAGCACTCACAGACAAGGAGTGGGGAACTATCCTAGAATACCCGAGGAAGATATTGCAAAATCTGAAGTTTAAATTTATTCAACTTATGATTGTATATCATGCTTATCTGACCCCTCACAGACTAAATATAATGTTTCCAGACCTAGCAGAAGTATGCCCACAATGTCAAGATTCTAATGCAAATTTAATACAAATGATGTAGACCTGCCCACAACTGGCACATTACTGAACAACAGTTCATACACTATTAAATAAGGTTGCACCAGGGTGGATAGGAGAATCATTAGAGCACAGCATAGTGGGTCTAAGTATTAGAACCAAGGGAGGGAATCCCACACATAGATTTGTCAACTTGCCGCTGATTCTAGCTAAACGAACAATAACTATGAGATGGAAAGCAAAAAAAACGCCAGCGGTACTGGATTGGTATAATGAAGTGGGTAGGTGGGGTGCCGCTCGCAGGAGGGGACTTTTGTTGTTTGGCCGCATAATCTTTGCCGCGGGACTCCAAGGACCAGGAGCCCCGGAATTCAGCACACCTGTGCCACCACGCCCACAGCCCACAGCACTACATAACTCCTCTCGGCCACCGCTTTGCGGGAGCCTCTCTCAGGAGGGGATTTTCGTTGTTTGGCCGCATAATCTTTGCTGCGGGACTCAAAGGACTAGGAGCCCGGAATTCAGCGCACCTGTGCCTCCACGCCCACAGCCCACAGCGCTACATAACTCCTCGAGGCCCCCGCTTTGTGGGAGCCGCTCGCAGGAGGGGACTTTCATTGTTTGGCCGCATAATCTTTGCCGCAGGACTCCAAGGACCAGGAACCCCGGAATTTAGCACACTTGGGCCTACACACACACATCCCACAGCGCTACATAACTCCTCGCAGCCCCCACTTCGCGTGAGCCTCTCGCAGGAGGGGACTTTCATTGTTTGGCCGCATAATCTTTGCCGCGGGGCTCCAAGGACCAGGAGCACCTGAATTCAGCGCACCTGTGCCTCCACGCCCACAGCGCTACATAACTCCTTGTGGGTCAGACTGGAGGAGTTATTGGCTAGATCGTTGTCTCCTCCTCTGGAAAGACTCTCTTCATTGGAGGAAAGGTTCTTACGTCACGAGACATTATATGCTTCTGATCGCATTAATATTGCTAACTTAAGGGGGAGGGATGTTGGGTCTTCTGAGACTATAACAAAAGTATTGTGTATCCCTTCTGTCCCCCCTAGCTCACCTCCCCAGCCCAGTCCAATTCACCTCCAGCCACCGGTAGCAGGAGTGTTGGGGATCTGTCAACTATAGACCCAACCAGTATGCCATGTGTGGGGGTAAATAATACTGAGAATATGGACGGAGTGATTTCGACTGAACCTGAGGGTGGTGTAGCCTCAGTAACCGGCCATAGAGTTGAAACCCATGCTTCACATATGAGCTCGAAGAACCAGGGCACTAAGAAAGCGCGTTTGAAAAACCTAGATTTAACCCCTGCATAGACTCCGTATGTTGTTCTGCTTGCTGGGGTCCCATGCCTGGATCATGACAGGGAGGAGTCGTACTCTGAGCTTAAAAACAAATGCATTCACTGGTTGAATTCTAATAGGCCACTTCCCCCCCAGGTATGCAGTGAAATCCTATTCGCCTGCAAAGTCAACTGGGTGGGTCAAATCCCAAAAGATATTGAGGGCGACTGTATTTTGATTAATTTTAGGGACAGGCGGGTGGTAGAGCATATCTGTCATTGGAAGCCGACGTGGGCCTCAACTCAGATTCACTCCCTTCCGTTACATTATTTTTATCACCCATCCCTTATTCAGCCTTTAGATGAGGGAAGGAGTGGGTGTAGGGAAAATAGGGCAGGAAAGGACTTGAGAGCGCAGGCAGGAAGTTTCTCTAATGGGCATTGTTTTTATGACTCCACTCTACCAGCTATCTTTCCCATTAGTAATAGATTTAGGGCCATATTATCAAGGAAGCTGCGGTAGTTTATCGCCGCTTTACCGACAGGAAACTGCCGATAAAGCGGCGATAATGGGCTTGATAATATGCGATTCGTATTTCAATCGATGCCCAGGTTAGATGTGTGAATAAGGGAGGCTAGAGCATCTTTTAAAAAATGTATTCTAGAAACAAAAGCAGAATGGGAAATTGACTGATGGTAGGCGATGCAGAAAGCCCTAGAAGATAAGAACACTAGAGGATTTTGGAACCTGGTAAAAAATGGAACGATCGATGGCAGGAATGCCATCAAACCAAATCTCGGAGAGGAGGTTTGGCGCTCACATTTTGAACCATTGTCCTCCAAGCCTCGAGTAGAAGTTATTCCGACGGGGCCGTCGACCATCGATCTTATTTCTGTACCGCAGGTAGATATACCCCTTTGTTCACTGGCTGAGGTTACAGTGGCCCTGTTGAACATTCTTCCAAATAAGGCACCCGGGTTGGAAAGGATCCCTGGAGACCTGTTTCAATCTGAATTGGTGGTATGGGGTCCATATCTGCAGTGTCTATTTAATGCAATTCTTCGCGGCCTGACAATCCCGCAAACGTGGGCAGGTGCGGAGATTATTCCCATCTATAAAAAATGCTCTCCCTTATATCCGGCAAACTATAGGCTAATTAGCCTTATCGATGTAACCCAAAAGATCTTTGCTTGGGTCCTTTTGGGAAGACTGCAGAGTTGGATGGATGACCATAATATACTTACTACTCTGCAAGCGGGTTTTAGGTCTAAAATCTCCACTATACACCAGTTGTTTAGACTTCAATTAATCTACTGGAAAGCGATATTGTTGAAGGGAGGTTCTCTTTATCTAACGTTCGTGGACCTTAAATCCGCATTTGATATGGTAGATAGAGACCAATTGTAGGATCTGTTGCTTGAAATGGGTGCCCCAGTCTATTTTTGTCAACAGCTTAAACGCTTACATGAAGGGTCATTCGCTAAACCCGGTAGAGAAGGGGGTGAGACAACGTTGTGTGCTCGCACAAACTCTTTTCTCCCTCTTCCTAAATGGTCTTATTAATGACCTTTTAGCTGTCATAGATATAGACTCGCCAAAACTTGCTAACCGTAGAATTCCAGCATTAATGTTTGCGGATGACACGCTGCTCCTGTCTAAAACACCTATGGGGATGCAGCGTGTCCTTGATGAATTTAGCATGTTTTGCAAAAAAAGGAACTTGGAGGTCAACATTTCAAAAACAAAGTATATGGTCTTTCACGCAGATTCCACCAACTGTCCCCACCCCAAAATGGATTTAAGATCCCTTGAAAGGATCCCTCTTTTTGATTGTTTGGGTCTCTCTCTGAATGAGAGAATGGAGTGGGGTCCACAGATCTCTAAGGCGAACCTAAAATGAATCCAAGCCAGTGGGGGAATTTTGAAAGTGTATAGTAGTTGTGCGGCTAAAGTCATTGGCCCACCAGCTGAAATATAAATGGTTCAGATAAGGGCTGCTTCCCTATATGGTGCATAACTTTGGGGCCACTACTAAACCAATAGTTTGACTGTTTGCCTAGTCAATAGTTTGCCTCTCCCTGCTAAGATTCTTGAGAAGATGATGAATGTCCAACTCAGCGAGTTTCTCGTGCATAATGACTCCCTGGACCATTCTCATTATGGGTTCAGGGCTGAGCATAGCACTGAGTTGGCTCTGTGAAATCTACTGAAGAAATCAGGGAGGCTGTAGATGGAGGAGGCAGTGCTGTTCTGATTTTATTAGACCTGTCTGCAGCCTTCGACACGGTCCATCATAGGATACTGATGGACCGGTTGTCGGAAATAGGGGTCGAAGGGTCAGCATGGAAACTTCTTCAATCTTTCCTGGTGGACAGTATTCAAACCGTAGAATTGGACGACAACTCATGCAAACCTTTTACACTTCCCTGTGGAGTGCCACAGGGCTCTTCATTGAGCCCTACGCTTTTCAACATATATGTGGCACCTCTAGCAGGAGTGATTAGATCTTTTGGTTTCCAGCTCACCTCCTATGCCCACGACACACAAATTTTGTGGTCGTTGAAGAAGGGAGGTGAGAAGGAGACTGGAGATCGTTTCTATAAGTGTATGAGTGCCATATCCGGGTGGATGTCCTCCAACTGTCTTAAGCTTAACTCTAATAAGACGGAGGTTTTAAAGTTCGGGAATAACCCATTGGTCTGGACTCCGGAATGGTGGCCTGATGATCTGGGCCTCTGCCCCGTACCCACCAAGAAAGCCAAAAATCTGGGGATCGTTATGGATAATAAATTGGCCATGGGGGATTAAGTGAGCTTGGTTTCCTCTTCCTGCTTCATGATTCTTAGAATCATAAGAAAAATCAAGATCTTCCTAACTGTGAACAACTTGAGGACAGTGGTCATGGCCTTGATAACATCACGCTTAGACTATTGTAATAGCCTATACTTTAATATACAAAAACAACATCTAAATAGGCTGCAAATGGTCCAAAATGCAGCAGCAAGGCTACTGTCCCGTACATCTAAATTTGTTTCGGTTAGAGGAGAGCTTAGGAAGCTACACTGGCTTCCCATAAAACAGAGAGCCCGGTTTAAGACTCTCTGTATAGTGTTTAAAGCCATCAATGGAATTGGACCAAAGTTTCTTAGGCAGAAACGTTACTGGTATACCACGGGTAGAATGTTACATTCATCCAGTGCCAAACAAATACCATGGCAAAAAAACTAAGTTGGGGGGGAAGGAGTTTTATTCATTGTGCCGCTAAGGCATGGAATGAGCTCCCCCTCTCCCTTAAAACTGCTTATCTTCAGGAAGTGTCTGAAAACATGGCTCTTTTCACAGTAGTAGTCCTTTCAGCTTTTCGCGTAGGCCAGTACTAAGCGCCAGGACACCTACGGTTAATCGAGCGCTCTATAAGTGCATATAACATAACATAACTGTCACTGAAAATCGTTTTCTAAGGAACTTACTGGGCTTACCCCAGAGTACCCCGTTAATCCCTTTGAGGATGGACTTGGGAATTCGTCCCATCACTGACCTGATTGCCACCCGTCCACTACACTATTAGCATCGGTTATGGAGTACGCCGGAGTTGGTGGACTATAGAGAAGAACTGAAGTCGGTCATGTCAACCTTGGGGGCGGGTAAGATCCCCTGGCTGTCATTCATTAGGGAAACTGCCTGTAATATAGGGAGAAGTGACCTGTGGTCTGCCCCAGAGGAGACCTGTACTGCCATCTCTAAAAAATGTATTAACCTCTGCCTTGAAGGACTTCAGATTGACAACAATCATGCAAACAACAGAGTCTTCAAGTTTAACCTCTAGATTTCTGGATGTTAAATCGCATTATACTCTGGAGCCTGCTTTAGATATGATACAACCCCTTGTAGCCAAGAAATTGTTTGTCCAATTCAGGCATGGGACGCTCCCCCTTTTTGCATTTACTAATAAGTGGGTGGGAGCTAACAAACTTTTATGTCTCGGGTGCAACGAGAAAGAAGAGACGGAGATCCATGTGATCTTTTTTTGTCAAGCATATCATTTGTCCAGATCAAAATGGATTCTTCAACTCTGTAAGAATTTAGGAGCAAGGAACTACAGAGAGGTCTATAGAGTACTAAAGTATGACACGTATCCGGTTGTTGTTGTTGCCATAGCAAAATTCTTATTTGCTATGTGGTGCAAGCGCAGATGTTTAGTGAGATGTTTGGATTAGGAATCAGCATGTGTCGCCTTCCTATTGGTGAATTTCCCGACACCAAATGGTATTAATCGATGTTGTAATCTTTTATCCTTCACGTTAGCTTATTTTTTTTTTTAATTTACATTTTTACTATTTTTATGATGGTAGTATTTTAATCTGTTTTTATAGTCTGTTATCTACTTGTTACTCCCTAAACGTCACCAAGGGCCAAACTCAAGTGGGGGAGCTTTTCTTCTTTTATATTACATAGCCTCTGTTACCAAGGGTTTAAATGAGTAATAAAAAAATATTGAAAACAATTACACCATGTAAAAAGCTGTCTTATGTCTATTCTTAAAACTATGTTATTTTTTATTGCGCTTTAATGGCAGCATTGCCGAAATAAAGTCTTTTGACTGATCTTGGAGTGGATCCAGCTCTGTGTAGGCATTCTGGGGGCATTTTTCCGTCTGGCGTAGCTCTAGTTCTTTCAGGTCACCCAGCAAAATGGCAGCCTTCTCACTACATTAACGAGCACACTGAGTGGTGATTATGCCCAAAATTCCAACAAGGAAATCCTGAGGGATTATTTGATCCCTAATTGTTGATCGATCAGCAGTGACCACCTCCAGACGCCAGTCTAATTACACAATGAAGTGTGATTGCGGCACACCCTCTATGAAAGTTCAATAAGGTTAGCTTATTCGAACAGTAATCTAGTCTTCGGGTGCCGAGGAATGTGTCCCTACTGACCCATAGGGACTCTAGTTTTGTAGAAAAAAAGGGAGAGTGTAGGTGGTCATCTACACTGTTTCCAATGGCACTCACGATGGAGAGAGTATCTCTTTCAAAGGACTTGTAGAAATGTAGCCAGTGTAATGAATGAGAAAACGTGGTTCATCAAACATCCATGGTAGTGAATTTATTCAAAGAGTCACATATTCAGATCATAGCGACTTCCTTCGAGTGGATAATATTCACATTGTAATCCAAAGTATCCGATTGCAATAATGGTGTCCCTATGCATTTCGGGACTATCTCCCTTCCTCAGGGGACAATTCACAATCTGTAATGTGAAAAGCAAAATGTCAGGAAGTGGAAGAACCTCCACGAGACAAATATATTGGGGAGGGAAAAAAATGCGAAATTACAGATAGACCAAGGTTGGAAACTGAAACATGCCGAGAAATAAGATGGTGTAAAAGGTTACCATTAAAGAGTGTGCTCGAAGTCCAATGGCGGGTGCATGCGGGAGACAGTTTTACGCTCAAAGTGGCTCGTGATTAAACACAAGTGAAAACTCAATCATAGTTGAAACGTGAGGTGTACCAAAGGCCAATCGCAAAAAAACTGAACGGTCAATTAGAGAAAGTGGTTTGCGGTCGGTAGTGAACCGAAAAAAACCAAATAAGTGGCGTCTGTAGTTGAAAGATACGTGATGTATGTGAATCGGTCACCAAACTAACGGAAAAAGCAGTGATAGATGTAAGCTTACCAGATAGTTGTGGAAAAGTATACGCTGAGGGCTCTCGAGCGTGCACACATCCCGGTGGAAAACACGGAAGTAAGTAAAGTACCAGCATGACGTACGTAGTGTAAACAAACGAAGGACTCGAGATTGACAGGGTCAATACAGGAAACATAAGCGTGATAAAAAGGGCATGACAGAAAGAGCGTGATAAAAAATATGCAGTAAACGATCTATCGGGTGAAAAGAAAGTGGGAAAAAATTAGGTGAAAAACAACAATCAATGGAAATGTTGGTGCTAGAGACATGAAAGACAGGCACATAAGGGCGGCCATGATGGGTGAGGAAAAAACCTCAGTCAAATGGTCATAACATAGGATATGAGTGAGAAATAGGTAAGATCTAAAGACGGACAGGGAAGCAAGTAGCAAAATGTGTAGTACAATAATGATAAGTGCAAAGATGTAAAGGCGAATTTAAGAGTGAAAAAGTTACATAGAATGGTAAAACGGAAGAAAGGTATAACAGGAGAGTGACAGTCAGTATATAGAAACAGGTAAATCAAAGAAAACAGCTGTATTCAATTCTGTCATTGAGGCCTTTCGGCTGTCAGGCATCGAGTCTTTTCATCCAAACGATTTCTCTTTGTAGCATTCTGTTTCTGTTATCTGTGCCTGGTCTCAAAGGTACAATCTCCAAAACAAGGAACCGTAGAAGGCTGACGTTGTGCTGATGCGCAATGAAATGGGCTGCAAGGGGTGCTTTCATGGTCTTGTTCCTTATGGTACTCTTATGTTCAGTCAAACGTACTTTATTTTCCTTTCGGTCTTGCCTACGTAAGGTAGTCCGCATGGACATTTAAGTAAATACACAACATTTTTGGAGTCACAAGTTGCGTTGGTCATAAGCTTGATGATTTTACCCGATGATGGGTGATTCACGGTGTTGCCTTTGATGATATTGTGGCAGTGGCTGCAGTTGTGACAGGGTCTGGTTCCCGTGAAATGGGTTGGTGGTTCAGTGGGTCGAGACTCTAGGAGATCCTTAATGTTTTTGGACCTTTGGTACGTGAAGAGTGGTCTATGGTTGAAGATACCGTGAAAGTCAGGTTCGTGTTTGATTATGTCCCAGTTCTTTAAGATGATCTTTTTGATGGCAATGCTTCTGCTGGAGTATTTTGACACAAACACTGATCTCCGATCTCTGTAACAGTGTAGATGACCACCTACACTCCCCCTTTTTTTCTGCTACAGTCTAGCAATTTTGCATCACCATTGATCACCTCTGCCTGCCCTAAAATGGCACCGGCACAAGCAAAAATTGCAGCAAGATCTGTCTGATTGAGGACAGCAGTGTGCAGCGCACAGTGTGTGGTGCCGACACTAGGGCCCTCCAGAGGCTAATTGGCATACATCATTTTCCCGATTAGGAGGGAACGCTGTGGGCTCACCAAAAGACCTGCTAAATCACGCTCAGAGCTCTAACTGTTCCTAAAATGGTGTCCATTGACGTGGCTCTATGTTCAGATTAGTGATCTTGTTGAACCCAGCTTTCTCTCCAGCTTATGCTGGTTTAATTAGATATCACTGACCTGCTCCTGGCTCTTACCTGCTAAAGGGCACAGAATACAGGGCACAGATTCTTTTAACCCAGAATCAGGACTGTCATTCATAAGGATGCTCTCCCTGCGTCCTGGAAAAAGTGATGGTGAACATTGACTCAACATCAACTGAACCACCAGACTGGAGGTGGTATACGTCATTCTAGAACATAAGAGCTCCATCATTTCAGCGCTATTTACCACAATTTAACGTAACATTCTACATCAGCCCACTGACCCTCCTCAGCTCTGTCTAATACTATATTATCATTAAGACCAAGTGGGCGTAAACTGGCTTCGGCCTGGCACTGCCACAGCAAGCCTCTGACTGCTAAAACATCAACTCAGCCACCAGACTGAGAGTGGTGAACATCAATCCAGAACATCGAATTCCATCTCTTTAGTGGTATCTTCCACGACTTACCATATCCATCTGCACTGGCACTCTGATCTTCCTCAGCTGTGCCGTATGCCATAAGTACACCATAAGAACAATAAGATCAAGAGGGTGTAAATTGGCTTCTACCCCGCACAGCCACAGCAATCCACTGACTGCTAAAAATATGGCAGACAAAGAGCCCAAACTGAGCAACAAGTGTACCAAACCTGAACCTCCTCTGCCTGACTTGCCCATCAAGGACATGATCCTAAAAAAATTGGCTGAAGTACACGACCTTGCAAAATCTACTAAAGTCAATACAGATATGATGCAGCAGGAGCTTTCTGCTATCAGAACAGTTATAAATGCCATTAAGAACAGATCAACAGAGGCAGAATCATGTATCAGTATCCTAAAAAATGTCATTGCCTCTTCTAGAGACATAAATAAACTTCTGGCTGCATCTAAGACCCTTCAGAGAGAGGTATCAGAGTTGGAGGAGAGGAATCACAGAGATAATCTGCGTATCTTTGGCCTTACGGAGGGTTCACAGGTCTCAGTGGATTCTTGCATCGGCTTCCTGGAGAGATGGATTCCTCAAATGACAGGCATTGTGTTAAAAAAACAATTTACTGGAAAGAGCTCATCGTGTTCCCTCTTTCAAGTAGCTGCACAAAAACTAAAGTCGCCAGATTGTCTGCCACCCGCTGAAATACTAGCACACAGAACTAATCCTCAGCTATGTTTGTAAGAATAATCACATCTGGGAAATGGCCAAAAAATCTTCATATCACAAGATTACTCCAAACCTATGATCGAGACCAGGTAGGGCTTCCCTGCACTACATCTGAGACTGAAAAATGCAAACATACAATTCAAGTTTATTACTCCGACCATAGAGCCCTATGAACTAAATGACCAAAGACTTGATTCAAAAGGTCTTCACTGATCTCTTGAATATTCTCACAAACACTTTCGAAAACTCTGGTTTATATGTCTGCCTTTTGAGCAGGTTTGAATGGCACCCTTGCTTGTCCTGTTTTGTTATCTTGCTGTTACACACAGTATGCCTCTTGGGCCTTCTAGTCATTGCTGTCCGCTTTCATCACTGTTCTGCTGTTTTCCACTGTTCACTCGCATAATACTATACTGACCAGACACCGCCATGCCACTGTTATCCAGTTTCTCTATTTTATACACGATAGCATAATTGCATTAGTTTGGTCAGGTCTGAACCTATTCCCTATGCTTGACACTTGCCTATTACATACCTTCCAGTACATCACCTAGTCATCTTGAGTTGCTTCATATGCCGTCTCCATAAACCCCTGTCTCCTTAGCCAACCCATTGATTCAGATCCCCGCTGTCAATCTTATTATTTTTGGTGGTGAGCTTAATCTCCCAACTAACCTAACCATAGTCCATCAATCCAATTAATCATTTCACTCCACCAGGTCACATAATTTGCTTCTCAAACTTTGCACCAGATTCAGCCTTCTTCACCCTTGGACGCTGCTGCACCCAGATACTAGGGATGACACTTTCCACTCTTATCCTCATAACTCTAACTCTAGGATTGGCTATCTTCTGATTTCCATGTTCCAGACATACTTAATAGACCAGGCAGACATCTTACCCAGGCTGATCTCAGATCACTCTGCAATTACCCTGTTGCTCACAGGCACTAACACAAGACACACTAAAAAGATGTAGAGTTTAAATGAGGAGTCAGTCAAAGACGCCACATCCAGAGCCACAATTGAATCTATGATTAAGAACTACCTGAGAGAAAATATGGTATCGGATAGTTCTCCGACTAACCACTGGGATGCTCTCAAGGTCACTGTTAGGGGTACCCTAATTGAAAATCTATCTAAATTAAACAAAGCCCCCAACAGGGATGTTGATTCCTTGGAGAAAGCGGTAAAACCACCAGAAACAACATACATTTCCCATCCGGATACACAAACCCTCTCCACTCTCTCCAGCAAAAAATACGAATACAACAAAATTCTGAGTGATAGAGCATAGATCTGGAATATTAAATACAAGTCCCCAAGAATTTGGGAAACCAACATGACAGGGAAAATTCTGCCCTCATACTTAAAACATGCACAAAATCGTAGGGGCATTAACTTGCTTTAAGACATTTTAATGTCCCCCATTCGAATCCCGATAAAAAATAGAGATCCTTAAGGACTTCTACCCATCCCTATACAAGGAAGATTCCATCCTGCCAGTAGAGGAGTGCAGGAAGTATCTTGAGTAGACCATACTACCGTCTATCACGGACAAGGATAAAATGCTGCTTAGTAAATCAATAACACTTGAGGAAGTGTCCAAAGCAGTGAACTCCCTGAAGTATAACAAGGCTCCAGGCCCTGACGGCCTTACTGCAAACGTTTATAAAACATTTGCCTCAGTACTTAATCCTACTCTACTGGACTTATTCCAACACTTCTTAGACTCAGGTTTCATCACAGGCATAAGCAGCGAAGCCACTATAGTGGTTATTCCAAAAGAGGGAAAAGATCCCTTGCTGGTAAAAAACTATGGGTCAATTTCTCTAATAAATCTAGATGTAAAAACCGATGCCAAAATCCTCTGAAAAAGACTAGAATCATTGTTCCCTTCCTTAATTGACCATTCCCAGGTGGGATTCATGAGAAAAAGACAGTCCAGCGACAACACTCGTCTCCAATGTTACATCATTGAGAAAGCCACACTACCCAATTCCGACACTATAGCTGTCAACCTCGATGCTCAGAAAGCATTTGACAGGGTTTTTGGTCCTTCCTCTGAGAGGCCCTGTTGAAGTACAATCTAGGTGAGACCTTCACAGGGATTATCATGGCCCTGTATAGCGCCCCTATGCGTTCAGATGGTCTCTTATCCTCAACATTCAATTTGGATAGGGGCACCCAACAGAGCTGTCCCCTGTCTCCAACCCTCTTCATACTGACATTAGAGCCTCTCCTCCACAGTATCCAAACAAACTCCTCCATCTCTGGAGTTACTTTTAACCAAAACACAATAAAGGTGGCCGCATATGCTGATGACCTTTTGATTATGTTGGAAGAGGTGGCACGCTCAATTCCCTCTCTGCTACAGACAACCGAAAGCTATGCTTGGGTGCCCGGCTACAAACTCAATAAAGACAAGTTTGAAATCTTGAGTTTGAACAACCTCTGTTGAAGTGACCTTTTAAATCTACAGTTTAATCTAGCAACCCCACTTCATTAGGTACCTTGGTCTAGAAATCAATGCAGTTTTATTAGAATTGCTTCGCTATAGTGAAAAACTAACATTAAAAAAGGTCGAAACAACGCTGGGGGGCTGGAACCCTAAATTTCTTACATGGTGGGGTTGCATTGAGACCATCAAAATGATGGTCACCCCGATAGTTAATTATCTTATCAGCATGCTACCCCTTGTTCTATCGGAGGATTTTCATTACAAACTGGATAAGCTATTATCAAAATTCATTTTGAAAAATAAATGTGATAGAATCTCTCTCAAAAAACTATACTTACCCATTCACCTTGGTGGTGGGAATCTGGCTGACTTCCAAAAATGTAAATCCTTCTTCCTGTCTAGATAAGGCTACTTGTGGTTTTCCAAAACTCATGATTACACTCCCTGCTGGCTATTAATCGAAAAAGAAAAGAAATCTTAGCAGTACTTCACCCTATTTAATTTTTAACAAGTCACAGAATACCCACATCCTCTGGTAAAATAATTTTTAACAACACTAAAAGAGAACTAAGAAGAAGCGATAAAACCTTAGATATTCCTCCTGATCACTCGAACATGATATCATTCTGGCACAACCCAAAGATGGGAATCATGGGCATCAAAAGGCATCCACTTCTTAGAGCAACTGGGCAAAGCTCAAAGTCAGCTTGTCGAAGAGCAGTTGCCTTGACAAATATCCCTTCGTCATTAAGACAATGCTCTCCCTCAAATAGTCAGGCCACCAGTCCTCCAAACTCTATCACATCCTAAAACCAAGTCTTAAAAATTTGCGATAGCCATGGTTCCGTCCCCCGACAATTGGCAGTTAATTTGGTAGTCTGCCGTATCCTATAAGACCTCTCCCTCCCTTACTCAAACAAAGTATTAGCCCCTCCATAGGACATTTTGGACACAGGCTTGGCTCCATAAAATGGCTCTTAGAGTTGATCCAACTTGTTGGAATTGTCAAGCAGCTAACTTTGACCTTGGCCATCTACTCTTTCTTTGCAAGACGGTCTCCTCTTTCTGGGATAGCGTTTTTGACTCTATTCACTTTCTATGCGGGATACCGCTTAAAAAAGACTTTATCTCACTAATTCAGGGTATTTAAGACCCCCATATCCATTAACAGTACAATAGCCAATATTGGCCAACTGGAAGAACACAGTTGCTACCTTCGTCCGTGCCTGGCTGAAGTGGATTCCCTTTCTTAGAGGAGCAGAGAATATCTCTTTCCAGAACTTTCTCTGGAAACAACAGATTAACAATGTCTGGGAGTCTGTGGACAACTATTTCACCATGACAAAACCCCCATAATCCCATATCAGAGGTAGAAATACCTCTGCTCGAATTTAGGTTGGTGTCAGTGCTCAGACATAGACAGTAGGTCATCCCCCTGGCAGTATTTGCTTCACTATATGCACCAAATATGTAACAGAATGTATGTGTGAACATGTATTATTTATGCTGTACTACCACTGCACTTTCTTTGTATCTCTACTTTCTTTAATTTCTTTACCTTTTTTCCTGTATTGTGTTATGAGGTTTGAGCTTGTGCGTTTGCTTATCTCATGTCCCTAGAGAACCCGTATATCATCACCAGATCCAAAGTATGTCGCTTACTTACTTATTTTCCATGTAACTTGCTATTCCAACATTTCAATCTTGCCTCTGTTTTGTCTTCTTTTGTTTATAAAAATATCTCCCCCAAAATATATATATATATTTTTTTTTAAATCGACATTCAGCCCCTTTGAATTTCCAGAGGGAGCACCAGTGGAGGGAGGAATTTGAGAGTTGTAAGGGAGTTAGCTTGACTGATAGATTCCTAGACCATAAAAATATCCCTGCATATTTACTATCTTTTGATTCCATTTTAGGTCTCTTACCTAAACAGTGGTATCCAGCATTTAGATATAGGACCTTACCAATTTATAGCCTTACCGCTAAATGGAGAATAATGCCAGTGTAGCACCTTAAGGACATCATATATTTGGGAGTCAGACACTGTGCCCCACTTCCTTTTTTTGTAGGGCGCCTTTGGCACCAAATAAGAAGCGGATTAAACCTGTATGCCAGAGGCTGGACTGAAGACTTTCTGAAAGTATGTTAAGAAACTTGTGCTCCGATGCCAGAGATTTTAATTTTATTGGTGTTGCTAAACATTTACACACTGCATGGCTAATACACACCCATCGTCTTTCAAGAGCTGCAGCTTGCCTTTCTAGTAGTAATTAGACTGTAAATAAAAATCACAATTGTGGTGGGGTAGTCTTTATTAATAGCTGGGCCATATATCCAAATGTGTCTGGATTCAACCTTTATTAATGCCATGCCCCTATTGTGGAATTTTATGTGTGACTCCTCTTGATGATCTATGCACGTTACCAAATTCTATATGTAGCAATACATATTAGGTTTTGACTGTTATAGTGTGGATTTAACATTTATGTGTTTTACCTTTTATTTTTGACTGTACACTTTCATACCTTTATGGATGCCCTCCACTTTACAAATGTGTAGGTTACAGTGAAACATTTTAGCTCAAATTGTGAATTTATGTGACTATGGGCCAGAAGTAGGTGGACATTTACCGGCCGGTAACGGCCGATTTCGGCCGTTACCCACCGGTAAATGGGTTTTTGGGATGTAGGGGGCCAATTTTACCGATTCGGTAAATTTACCGAATCGGTAAATTTACCGAATCGGTAAAATACCGATTCGGTATTTTTACCGATTCGGTAACTTCTAGATGTAGGTGGGACTCTTCTGAGTCCCAAAGGCCTTTCAGATTCGGTCATTTACCACCCAATCCAATTGGGTGGTAAAATACCGAATCCTGGTGTGCTTGCACATGTGTGCATGCACACCTATGCCATGTGACAGACAGAACCAATCAATCAATCAATCATGCCATTTGTATAGCGCACTACTCACCCGGGAGGGTCTCAAGGCGCTTGGGGGGAGGGGTATGCTACTGCTCGAACAGCCAGGTCTTGAGTTGTTTCCTGAAGGCGAGATGGTCCTGGGTCAGCCGAAGGTGGATGGGGAGGGAGTTCCAAGTCTTGGCAGCCAGGTAAGAGAAGGATCTTCCTCCGGCGGTGGCTCTTCGGATGCGTGGTACGTCTGCGAGCGCGAGGCTGGTGGACCGTAGCTGGCGGGTGGGCGTGTAGAAGGTCAGGCGGTCGTTGAGGTACTTGGGGCCCAGGTCGTGGAGAGACTTGTGTGCGTGGGTGAGGAGCCGGAACATGATCCTCTTGTCGACGGGGAGCCAGTGCAGGTTCCTCAGGTGGCTGGAGATGTGGCTGCGTCGGGGGACATCCAGGATGAGTCGGGCGGAGGCGTTCTGGATGCGCTGGAGTCTTTTCTGTAGCTTGGCTGTGGTTCCGGCGTAGAGGGCGTTTCCGTAGTCCAGTCGGCTGGTGACGAGTGCCTGGGTGACAGTCTTCCTGGTCTCGGTCGGGATCCAGCGGAAGATCTTGCGAAGCATACGCAGGGTGTTGAAGCACGATGAGGAGACGGCGTTGACTTGTCTGGTCATCGAGAGGGAGGGGTCCAGGATGAAGCCCAGGTTGCGTCTTGAGCGCCTTGAGACATGCCCTTAGAGCATGTCTGTGTGCCACATGGCACACATGCCTGTATTTGGGGTGCTAGAGGGTGTCAAAGTGACAACCCTTGCACCCTTGCTGGAATCGGTATTTACCAATTCTGTAAATAATGATTCGGTAATGCCCATTGATTCCTATGGGCTTCAATGCCCATAGGACTCAATGGGCATTACCGAATCTGTATTTACAGAATCGGTAAATACCGAATCTTAACGATTCGGTATTTACCGAATCTGTAATACCTACATCCCCCCCTCTATTTTACTACTTCTTAAATACCGAATCGGTAAAATTCGGTATTTAAGAAGAGGTAAAATAAAATTACCTACATCTAGGCCTAAATGTACTTATTTGTTTTAACTGTTTTATGGATATGAATCCGAAATAAACAGATTTGGAATGCATAGGAAGTGTCTTTACCATTTTAGGTGATGATTCAGGAACATCTTTTATTGTCATCAGAGGACAGAGCAGTATGCTATATTATAGTATATTAATTTCTTTACAGATTTATCCCCTATGACCAGATTGGTTTGGTATAGATAAAGATTAGGAATTAAAAATGTATCATTAACCCAGTCACATCTTGTTATCTTGAAGCAATTACAGAGCTGTCTTCAATATAAATATTTCATGTCCTCAATAGAAATTTGTCATTCAGGCATCCTATGATGCTGATCTGAAGAATAAAGGAGCAGATTAAATGTCCACTTTTAACCTTTCATCTGCTGCAATCATATTTTAATGAGGGACAATTATGGTTCCAACCATAGACAGTGTTTGCATGGGGTGGCACTTGAGTGCTGGAAAGAGAAGTTTGAGTACTAGGTAACGAGATTGCCATGCAGGTGACTGAAATAATGAAGCATCACCTACAATAGCAAATTGAAGATAGGGGTACAAAAACAGCAATAAGGAGCAGGATCGAACGACGGTAAAGTTGATACTGGAAAAACACCTGCCCCATTATTTTTTATAGAGAGTAAAAAAGTAAACACTCATAATTATTGATTTTTTAAAACAATAAACAAACCCAGCATAACAAACAGAAAATGAAAGTAAGAATCCTAATGATAACATGTTATTCCTTTCACAGAATTTAAATCAATGACACAACAACATAATTTAAAATATATTGCAAAAGTCATGGAATGAAGTGTATCCAACAAAGGCCCATATTACAATTATATGAGAAATGCATGCAATTGCTTTGGATTAAACATTAGTGTTGTACACATTTAGAACATAAATGTTAAGAACTGGTAACACAGCAAATTATTTTGACAATTTAGTCTCCAACGATTGTAGTTGCCTCATAACAGACTTTATTTTCATTTGTCATAGGATCTTTTACAAATTATGAGGCATATTAGCAAGGACGATAGCGCCGCTTTAGCGGGACTTTTTCCTGCTAAAGCGGCGATATTTTTATCGCCCTATTAGCAAGCTGTCGCTAACAGCAGTTAGCGACAGCTTTTAGGCGATAGCTACAGGTTTGGGGCCTGCTTTGAATGTCAGCGTTATTTATCGCTAATGATATGCAAAGTGGGCCTACCCAACCTGTTAGCGACTGAAAACAGTTAAATAAATTTAATAAAGTTAATAAATATTGCCCTAAGCGCGATTATCGCTAGAATCTAGCGCCTGCTAAAAAGTTGACTTACCTGTATAGTCAATGAGGCGGTGGATTATCACATTAAGCCCTCATTGGCATTAATGCGATAATATCGCTGGATTTTCAGCAGTATTCTTGCATTTCGCCACTATCACTGGATATTTTTAGCACAATGGAGAAAAACGTTGCTAATAGCAGGTTTTCTCCGCTAAAATATCCAGCGATAGGCAGCAATAAAAAAATGCGCTAAGCGCATTTAGCAATAAATATCGCTACTCCTTGCTAATATGCCCCTATGTTTTCTACCAAAACATTTCCTAGGACAACATAAAGTGGACATTTTTTTATGAAAACCCATTGATGCCTTAATTTCATAGTCGTTTAGCCTCTTGTAATATGCCTGGACTGAATTTCAGGTAAATATTATGACATGATGGAGCAGTTATTAAAGTCAAAATGGTTCATAGCAATAACATACTTTAGCTTTAAACTAGTTAACAACTCACTAAGTAATGCTACAATATGCTACCTGGAGGACACCCATTTCTTGTAGGCTTTGTAATGAATCCCCCTACAGGCTCACAAAGATGTTGCAACTTAAGAACACCAAAATATTTCCATCATTTTGAATTAGTAATAAACAGAAATGTAAGGCTCTAAGTTTAAAATATGTTTTGTAAACCACAGTTTAACAGTTTTAATTAATTGTTGCTACTACTGTAAACTGGGTTTAGTATTAATTTATATATGAAATTCACGTATATATGTGTTGTAAATAAAACCAATTGTTGTCCAGATTTACGTTAACAATTGTATAAAAGAGAGGTAAAACATTACATGTCAACCTGAGACACTTAAATCTATGAAATAAACAAAACAAAAAAATCCCCAAGGCATGTCAGTTGTTTGTAAAACTCCTTCTTTTACAGAAAAGGATCACAATATAAAGGAAAACTAATTTATAAATCCATGTTAGACTTTATTTAATTTTTTGTTTAAAGAACCATACTATATACTCAAATTTGTCCTTTTTAAGCTCCTTTCTCTCTAAGTGTATTTTGGAAATGTGAAAATGTATTTTTTTGCAAATCCATTGTTCATTATTAACTTTTGAAAATAATTTTGTATTTACTCAAAATTTAATGAATGTGTTGTTTAAAGTACTTTACAGTTTCCTTTTCACCAATGTTGAAAGTATCAATGTACAATAAATATGCAACATTGTAACTGCGTTTAACATGGTATTATTGCATACTAAATTTGTAAGAGTGTTTTTACTGATGCTTAAAATACAAATTTAATAATCATATCAGACATACATTTTTGTTTAACCATTTTTTTTTGTTTTTCATTAAATTAAAAGTAAATAATGAAAGATTTGTGCTTCTTATGCCTAGCACAATTTTTAGTCTAAGGGTGATGGAGACCTGCTTGTATACACTTAAAAGAATGCAGGGTGGTCTACTTGCTCCAATAGTCCACATCTGCATGCCACACTGTTAGTCTCGTGTGTTTTTAAAATGTAACGTAAAAAACATGGCAATTGTGTGGCTACAAACAAACATAAAGGAAGCCACCACTAATTTGTTCAGCATCTCATTATTCTTACTTTAATTGTTATTATCTTCTATTTCTAATGTATCTGTAAGAGATCCAGTTGTTTATGATACGAAGTAACACATATATGCACAAATTTGGTGCATTCCTGGCTGTAAATTTCATCTTTTTTGATCATCTTCACAATATTATATGTATCATGTGATCTTACCTAGACTTACTATGAATTATGTTTTAGATGGTGACATCGTTCTTGTAATGAATGTGAGCCATTCTTAAAACATTACTATATCACACTATTAAGTCATTTGTTTTTCAAATAGCAAACACACAAAATGTGCACCTATAAGTAAAAAGTTGGGGGAAAACATAGGATGTTACCTATCTGAAAGAGTGTCACAAAAGATTGGAAGTCCATATAATACTCACATAAATTAGGTGTCACCTTGGCATAGATGTAACATTTTGTGATTCTGATAATGATTAATGACACACAACAGTCATATGTCATGAACGAACTCCCACTAACATGCACTTAACCATGTGGACATAACCACGCAGTGGCTTTTTGCTCCCAAGTGAGTCTCATGGCTCCCAAATTAGTGAGGGCCCCCTCGTGTCTGCCAACCACACGTCATGTTCAGTTTTCCCACAGACGACCCTCCCTGACCAAGGGAGGTCCCCCTCCCTATCAGCAGCTCGGCCCCCCTCTAAAAAACGCAACAATGTCAGGGGGCACTCCGATTTCCGTCAACCCACCCATGCCGATCCACATGAAACCGCTCGGCGTGAACGCCTTTGCAATAAGCTTCCCCTCAACCTCTCCCTAAAAGCGAGAAGAAACTTCAAACATAGACTAATCAGACAGCACCCAGAAACACTATTTGTGCACACTGCACCTCCAAAGGGCAGGCAAAGATGGATCTCATCTTCCACATGGATAGACCTGAGAACTGGAACACTACATTAAGAATGCAACTTCACATATCCAAAACGACGACCACCACACATAGCTGTAAACTGACCTAACCAGGTGAATAGGAACGGGAACACATCAGTGACCATTTATTCAAATGGCACAGTTTTGATACGACAACCTAGAGGTCTTCGACTCCCTCTTCCCTGCTCTTAGTTCCGCTCAATTTCACTCTCTTCATCCTGCTCCACCCCAACCCCCTGCCCTGATCAACCTGCCCCACCAGGCAAAGCAAATATCCATTTTCACTCCCCTGGTGAGATCATTCAGCCCCCCATCTCGTATCTCCTCCCACTCCTCCATTCCCATGAATCGAAACCTTCAGTGTTCCGAGGAAGATCAGACCCCACCGCCCCCACAGACTCATCTTCTTCAACATCACATCACCACCCCACGGGCTTGGTCTAGTGACCCCTTGTTCACTCCCGCAGAATCCTTGAGGAAGATCTCACGATTTGATCCCTACGAGGGTCGCTAACAGAGGCAGCTTGGCCGACACAACTAGCATTAGACCTCACAATTCGACCTTGCCCACCACCCTGCCAGATGTCCCTACCCAAAACTGCATGCCCGTAGCCCCGGAAAACATGGCGCACTGGCTTGCCCTATTAGAAAGTCAATTAGAAGTAATATTCATGTGCCTTGATGAAATCCTAACAAGCCTAGACATGGCTCGAAAGCCCCGGCAATCCCAACTCAGGGCCTCATCACCAACCAACTCCAACCTTCTAAAAAGCCATTTCGGACCCTCATCCGCCCTCGAGAACCGGCTACAGAGGCCCAATAAAATTGATGCTGAGATCCCGTTACAGACTCTCACAAGAATCAAAGCCCCCGGGTCTGAGGTACAGAGTCCCCCAAATAAGGATGTTGAGATCCAGACACAAAGACCCTATAGAACAAAAGCAGCAATGTCAAATGAAGAAGCAGCGGATCTAGCCTCCACATACAACTCTCCTCCCACAGCCTCCCCTAAATCCAATATTCAAGTGATCACAGGCTTCAGAAGAGACTACCCCGCCCCCTCAAAAATCAAAAGACCCCCACCCTCCCTCTCCTCCATACCAAGGGCCCCATCAGGAAAGTAACTTAGCAAAAAGAAACTATCCACTAACTGCATGCTCATTAACTGTAGATCAGCCCCCAAGCTTGCAATGGAATTAGCAGAAGCCATCCTCTCTCAGGACTTAGACATTGCGTTCATCACAGAGAAATGGCTAAATGAGATCTTCCCACCCTGCTTAGATATGCTTGTGCCCCAAGGTTTTACCATCATCAACAAAGATAGAAAAGATCAATGAGGTGTAGGTGTAGCCATCATCCATAAGGACGACATAGACATTGCTGTATTGGACTCTTGCAAGTATAGCACCTTTGAATGTCTTTCTGTCAACATCAAAACTAAGGATAATAGCGCATTTGTCTGACACCTTCTCTATCACCCACCAGGCAACACCCTAGCATTTGGGGAACACTTATCCAACCTGATTGCCCATTGCGCACTCAACGACACTAACTACCTAATACTGGGTGATCTCAACCTATGCTGGAATAAAGCCAACAACACACTAATTCAATCTCTTAATAATCTCCTCTGTGACAATAATCTTTCCCAACACTGCTCTGAAGAAACTCACCACAAAGGATAAACCTTGGATGCCATCATTGCCCATCGAGGCACAATTATGATCAACAACATTCTTCCAGTGGAGTGGTTGGATCACCACATGATCTTATTCCACATCAACCAAAGAGTTATATCCCTGCCTCCTGTACAAGACCCCCAAACTGTCCAGAAATCTCACCCAGATTCCCCTGGGCATCATGAAAGAAAGGCTAAATTTGCTCCTACCCAGTGGCAATGATCTCCTCTCTACAACCGACCTCCCCTCGCTCTATATCACAAATATGGTAATCTTGCTTGACCAATTAGCACCCCTGAAATGAAAAAAAAATCAAGCTATTCCATCTAGATCATGGTTCGACTCAGACATCAATGATGAAATGAGACAACTAAGAGCCACAGAAATACGCTGGAGGATCATGCCCACTACCATCCATCGCGATCAACTCAGAACAGTCCTTAAGAAATACAACAGTCATATCAAAACAAAAAATCTGTGTATTTCTTCTCCGCACTGGATAGCGCAATATACAAACCCAAGGAGCTCTTTAATATCATCAGACAACAAACCTCCAAACCTGATACGTCCCTAGGGCAGGCATCCAAAGAACGGTGCACCAACTGGGCCAACTTCTTCAATGATAATATCTCCAAGATCGAACGCTCTCTGGACATCAATTGTGCCTCCCTTCCCAATAGCAGCCCGGTTGGGGTGTTTGGTAGCGCTCCCTTTCTCATCACTAAACCCTGGTCACTCTTCCAGCCCATTCCAGAAGAAGAGATAGTCAAACTGATCTTCACCTCCAAACCTTCATCTCACGCCTGAGATCCTCTACCTGCTCATCGCACCAAAAAACTGAAACTCTCCCTAGCCCCTCTCTGGTACAGGATTATAAACAGCTCCCTAAAAACCAGAATCGTTCCAGATTGTCTTAAAGTGGGACACGTCACCCCACTGCTGAAAAAAACAGGCCTGGACATAAAGGACTTAAACAACTTCAGACCCGTCTCCACCCTTCCTCTTCTTTCCAAAATACTAGAAAGATATGTACTCCAACAATTATCTCAACACTTGGACAATACCAACCTCCTTGACTTCCATCAGTCGGGATTCAGGTAGGGTTGCAGCACAGGAACTGCGATTCTCAATATAACCGATGATATCCACAAATCACTGGACATCAACAGCATTCAAAACAGTAGATCACAAACTTCTTTTCAAGGTTCTCAAAGAAAGGGCCGGTGTAGACGAGGTGGTCTTCAAATGGTTCTCCTCATTCCTTCACAACCGCTCCCAGAGATTCAAAATCAAAAGCTTTGAGTCCGACCTTCACCCAGTGAATATGGGAGTCCCCCAAGGATCAGTGCTCTCCCCTCAACTCTTCAACATTTACATGGAACCCCTCACCACCCTACCCAGAACAACTAACATATCCTTCTACCTATATGCTGATGATACGCAAATTTACTTGGAAATCTCCTCTGCCAAAGACATTCAAAGACTCAATGAAATACTAAGGGAAGTGCAACTTTGGCTGTCAAGTAACCACTTAAAACTAAATCGGACAACATCAGACTACTCCTCATATCGAACAAAGAAGAGAACTCACAATTGGTTGAGTGGTTAAAAGCTATCGATGCGCTCAATGGGAACCTCACCCTGGCCGACACTGTTAAATCATTAGGCATGACGCTAGACTCAAAACTGGATGTGACAAAACACATTAAGGTCTCGGCTAAGAGCGGCTTCCTCAACCTGAAGCTACCAAATAAAATAAAACGTTTCATTCCACATAAAGATCTCAAACAAGCCACCCAATCATTGGTGCTGTCAAGACTGGACTATGGAAACACAGTCATCTCGGGAATAGCTTAAACACATCTTGCTCCTCTGAAAACAACTCTCAACGCGTCTGCCAGAATGGTCACCAGAATAAAGAAATTTGATCACATCTCCCTTGCACTCAAAGAACTCAAGTGGCTACCAATAGAAATGTGGGCAAACTTCCGAATAGCCTACCTCACCCACAAATCCCTTCACGCAGGAAAACCCGAATATCTGGTGGCCAAACTCAAAAAAGCATGTCAGAACAGGATCCTCAGAAGCTCTAACACCCTACTTCTCATCCCGCTAAAATCACGATAACAAAAAACCGAGGCTAGGTCCTTTGCCGGAAATGAACCCAAAATCTGGACCTCTATTCCCCCCCACATCAGAACTATTCCCTCCTTACCTAAATTCAAAAGTCAGCTCAAAATCCTTTTCCTCGATCGATCCCTAGTGAACAGATAGGAGCAGTCGGAGTGCTGAAATTGACTCCTCACCCCTCTCTGATGCGGTGTCAACACTACCCTGATATGGAACTCTTCATCATTGTCATTACTATTACTCTTATCTGGAATGTCTCGCTTTATTGTACTATGTTCTGCTCTCTTTTGATCTGCTCTGTAACTGATGTGAAGCCCTCCGATACCCTCCGGTCAGGCTAGCGCTATGTAAAACTTCTTCAGTAAAAAATAAATAAAATTATGTAAATTAGCAATGCAATGCTATGTATAGTTTAAAGCATAATGTAGGCCCAATATCTAAGAGCCCATCTAATGTCAAAAACTAATTTTCCCCAATCAAGCAATATAATTAATACTATCTTCAGCATCTTAGTCATAACAGCGTACATATCTGTAATTTTCAAATGTTTAGAACATGTAAAATGTAAACAGAATGCATGATGCTTTGATTTCAGAGTACTAAACTGGCCCCTTTGGTCTAGATTAGCATCAATTTACAATTAATTATTATATGTGCTACGTTCTTCTATCGCTATATATTTGTGTCTTCTTAAGTTTGTGTACTGCAATAATATGAAATAATAGGAATCATTTACATGACATACTCTGTACATATAAACATAAACTATCCCTGTGAAATGCCTTTTGCCATAACCTATACCCTGATGTAACATCTGTGAAATATAGATTAGTTGTAACTACAAATAATGAATAACATATATGTACTTTGCATTATCTATTAAAACCTATTGAATCGCTCATGGTTATTTCTGATGACATTTGCCAAATGTGAACTTTCCCTACAGTCAAAAGGACACTAACTGCATATCTCCCTATGTTAGGAAAAAGGGTGCATGGTAGTTCCCTCAAATTTAGTGATTCTTCAAAAAGCTTAGTAATCATGTTTTAAAAAGGCTCATATATACACTCTACGTAACATGTAGAATATTACGTAACACACACATCTTTCTGTTATCACTGTTTAACATATTAATGTAAGGATGTTAGACCTTGTATATAGTCCCTTGAACTTACCTTTGAACCCCAATGATGAAGCATGCTCTACATGGGCAAGGGCTATTGCAGCTTTTATTACATCTTTTAAAAGGGATTGTTACTAGGAAAACACTGGCTTCAGGAGTCAACTCAGCTTTATGGTGATTTATTTTGACATTACACTGTAATTGCTTATAGATCATGTACCGTGTTTACCTGCTTCTCTGCTGACCCATAGAGCTGTTATTACCTGGTCAACATGCCTCTGCAATGTTTAAAGTTCTTTCTCATGAGGTTTGGGGTACTGTCACCTAAAGGCCTAGCCATGGTATCTCACAGAGATGGATAAGCAACAACATGCGAGGAGGTATGCACACAACAAAGATTAAAGGTTCAATGAAAAAAGTTTGAGATTCACCACAACATAAGCATACATCAAAATACATCTACAGCACATAGTGAATATTTGTCTCTATGTCACACAATGAGCACCAATGGTCTGTATACTGATGACAAGGTGTTGTCCTTTATCACATGTCATATAATTTTTGGTTGGCTCAATTGTTATGCCTAAAATGGTGGCATGTATTTTGGAGGACGATGAAAAAAATTACTATCTGTCACACATCTTAAACGTCCATTGAGAGAAATATTACAATTAAAAAAAAAAAAAAAGTAAATTAATATAAAGAACAAAAAATTTACTACCTAACGTTAGTTATAAAAATGTATATTAGCTCACTTAATAGTATTGTATGAAATATCTTTGTTTCCTTTTTAAGACCTATGAAATGAAATGTTTGTATATGTTTTATTTTAGACAGCTGAACGCACCGCCTCCAATGAGGGGACCTATAAGACAGAGGCAAGAGTACATTTCCAGACTTGGCTGCAATGCAAGAAATAGATATTATAAAAAATACAGACTTAATAGACAAATCATTTTGGATTTACCACAACAATTTTATGCAGAAAGTTTGTCAGGAATCCAAACCTCAACATCTACCACACATATTGCGAAGATTGCTACATTTTTGTGCTTTGGACTCTTTCCAATACAACATTGGAGATGCTAAAGGGATTTCTCAGCCAACATGTTCATGTGAACTTCAGCAACTTACATCAGAGCTCCTGACTGCATTCAGTTTCCTACTGATGTGGGCACACAGATCAATATCAAGGCAGAATTCTATGGTTTGGGAGGCCTTTCGCATGTTGTTGGTGCCACAGATCGACCTGATATTGCTTTGGTGCCACACCAAGACCGTGACCAGGCAGGAGTATTGCAATAGAAAACAATTCTACTCTATCAATGTTCACCATTGTATGTGCAAAATTCCCCAGATCTACCTGGGCTCTCTTCTCTACTTCAGCGTGTCATGCCAGATAGTAATATAATGACCTGCCATGTTTGTATGTGTTGCCCTCCTACATTTTAAACAGAAATGTAATTTACTTTAATTAAGAACACGCTCACAAGATTTCTAGTTTTAAACATTGAGTTGATTCAGCATACCGGAGTAGGTCATGGCTTTTACCGCCACAGCGGAACAATGCCAGGTGAAGTCCACTTTAATGAGGCACATGTCAGAACCATCATGTTCACAACTGTTTTCATTCCACACATAGTACCCTGGGAGAAGGAGGAGATGACAGCCTCCAGTGCCCCTCCCATTTCAAGACCTTCAGACCATGGAAGAAGGATGTCATCGAGAGGTTTTATTTGAATATGCAAACAATACAGGATTTATGCCCTCAGTTGGAGCCTGCTCTCCTTCCTAAAAACACTAATCCCACATGTATCCCACATATTGTGAGGCTTTTGGCAGTATTGCATTTTCTGGCCACAGATTCCTTTCAATACACTGTGGCTATACCTGGTGGTATGTCACAACCATTGTTTAGAGGTGTACTATAAGATGTGCTTTCAGCAATGATGAGACACATTAAGAGCTACATCCTGTTCTACAGGTGTAAGGATTTAGACAATGTGAAGGTTGACTTGTATGGATTCGGTCTCATCATACATATGGATTGAGCCTTTGATGGCAGCCATGATCTCTTAGTGCCACAGCAAGCCAGAGAACAAGTTTACTAACCGGAAGTACTTCCATTCTATCAACATGCAAGTTGTCTGCTTACCAGATTTGTATATCTCAAACATTTCTGCCTGGTTCCTGGGATCAGCCCTTGATTCCTTCATACTGGGAAAGAGCACCATACCCAAGCTGATGTCACAACTACTACCAGAGAGGGCCTGGCTTGTTGGAAAGTTTAATCTGTCATAACGTTGTGTGTGTGATGTCTGGTAGTATGATCAGAAAGAGTGTAACTTAATGCTGCACTTATGTATGTCTTTCATCTAGGAGACTCAGCATATTCCAGCCGTTCATGATTGTTGAGGAATCTAACTACATCAGCATAAGTGTTTTTCAATAAGGTCCATTGAAGAACATTGTGGCCAGTAGAGTGGGCGTCTGAGCTCCTGAAGCCAGATTCTGAGCCCTTTTCTACTCACACAGGACGGTGTATAACATTCCTGTGACCTGCTACATGCTCCACAATATCAACCTGTAATGAATCAGCCCTCATATCACAGAGAATGGAGACTATGAAGTGCTACCAGTTGTGGATCCTGAAATGCCAAGTAATGATGATGGTGGTGAAGAGGAAGGAGCTGACTTGCATCAAGATCGTGCTGACTTCTCATGAGTGTAAGTATGTTGTGAGATGTCATGACTTTGACTATTAAAGCAACTCTTGTCGTGATGATGCGAGGAGTATGTTTAGGGAAAGTATCAGGAAGATAAAGTTCTGGAAAATTCTGGAAGGTGTTTTTTGAGTAAGGCTTTGACACATGCTCTTTTGTTAGTGTTGCTTTGTTTAGCTTAGATTTCTGTCATGTATCGTTTGATCGCTAATCTCTTTGTTTTTGTCCGTTTTAGATACCTTCACAGTGGCATCTTCATTTCAACATCTCAGAGTTGTGACATTAGCCTGTATATGATGCTGTTTGGAAGATAGAACCTGACATTGATTGTTCCTGGGAATGTCTGTCATAGACTTTGGGTGTACAAAACTGTACAAAGACAGCTTGCACACCGATAGGATGGAAGTGCAGAGGAATCCATTGGACTTATTCCTTGTTGTGTGGTTGTCCCAATGCAATATGTGTGCCATCATTTTCTCCAACAAAATGTTGAAGTGGGCCAAAATCCAGCTAATCTACCCTCACATTGGCTAAATCATCATTGTGTATAAAATATATGTAGTTGTTGATGTGTCTTCACATTGTAGGCCAAAGTGCCTCTGACACATCACAGACATTTGTTTGTGACATTCCACCAGATGCAGCAACACTGGATTGGAATGGCCCTTTGATCAGAAACTGTTGCACTGCCATGTGTCTGTTTATTGGTTTAAATTGTGTGGGATTCCCTTTGTGAGGTAGGCGATATTGCTCCAGCTGATGACATAGACCAACTTTATGTTGCCTGTACAATAGGAAATGGTATGATGTATCCATTCCTTGCATGTTGTTAAGGTCTCTACCTGTACATGTGATCACTGACAGACTATTTGAATAAATGTATGATTTACTATGTTTCTGACATCATGCCAGCCTATGATTGGAACAATGGAATAAAGATGTTATAAGACAAGCCACTTGTATGTATGTGTTGGTGTGACATGGTTGTGATCCTGAGCTAAACTGTGTGTACATGTAACATATCCATGCTTACACAATAAGGTTGTTTTGACAATGTAAATTTCACTTGGGAGTACTTATATACATTGCTAGATGTTAGATTTAGTACAGCAAATGAGTTTGTGACTCGTGTATTCATTAAAGTGGTAAAGGTGAAGAGATACATTGTGCAAAAACAAACACAACAAAAAAAGTGAAATAGTCAGTCATGGTGAATGAAACAATAGTTGTAGATGCCAAATTGCCTGAAGTCCAAAGTTCAAAATGCTACTCCCACCAGAAAGGGAAGTGTCCAGAAATAGTTCACAGAGTGCATGTGCTACACTCACCGGAGGAAATTAAGGTTGAGGTTTCTTGCTGGCTGTGATGGTTGTCTTACCATCTGCACCTCCTGGATTTTTGCATGGACGTCCCTGCTGGCTTCTACGGGGGGGATCTGCTGCTGCGGAGACAGGGGTGTATGCAGGCATACCTTCCTCTAACAGGGTCTTCCTTCCTGTGGCTGCTGCAGATGTAGATGGCACAGATGTAGTTGGACCGCAGGAAGACATAGATGGTGGTGGAAAAGCATGGCACAGGGATGTGCTGATGTCCTGCAGCACCCCAATGAGCTGCCCCATGTTGGTGTAGTGGGTGGCCAGCTCCTGGTGTATCTGCAGCTGCTTAATCTCCCAGATTATCGTCAATATCTGGCCCATCACGTCTTGGAGTCCTGATAGGCAGCCAAGACTTTGTTGATGGTGGCCCGTGTGTGAATGGCACCAGTGGTCTCACTCAGCAGACCCACAGTACCTCTCCCAAGAACCCTACCCCACAGGCCTGTGCCCTCTCCTACAGGGGCCTGTGTCCTTTGTGACTGGGCTGGTGAATGTCAGCTCAGAATCCAGGACTGGGGGGAACAACATGGCAGTGCCTGTGATAGCTACACAAGTTGTGTTGCCTGGCATTGACTGAGGTATTGTTGCTGGGGAGGGAGGTGTTGGTGTGGGCACAGTGAGACTTACTGTTGCAGTCTGCCCAGGCTGTGCAGATGTGCAACAGTTGTCATATATGTCTGCATGTCCAGGAGTGTTGTCATCACTGAGTGCTTCTTCCGGGGGTGGAATGGGAGTCTGTTTGGTGGACAAGCTCTGCCCAGGTGCTCTGCCAGATTGACCTGTTGTTCTTAGTGGAAGTGTGGTATCTACATCTAAATGTTTTTTGTCACAGTAAGTAAAACCTAGGAAAAACAAAATAGGTAGAGATTACTATTGTGATATATTTAAGTGTCATTGAACTTGTTAACATTTAATACATGTAGTAACATTTTAGCAGCTCATTAGATGTGCTGATATGTTGCATTTTGAATTATGGAATGACCATGACATCGCCTAAACATTTAATACAACACAGTGGAAAAGTAACATTTGTATTTGGCCATTCTAAGGCCTTGTTGTGTACAATACAGAAAAACACACAATTTGTTTGTATATTTAGCATTAGTCATCATGTGAGCAGTGCAATCAATGCCACTTTGAATTAGCTTACTTAGCTTAATGTCTTACATATATGAGGTACGCACTTGCTATTGTGTCACTCATGCCATCAATAGTTTCAGTTGAGGAGACCAAGACAACATAAAACTAAGCAGGCAGAAATGTCTCTGAGTAGAGCATTGTACATAGATTGCTCAGTCCATGAGAAATGAGCATCGGCTGTTACATGGCAGACAAGTGAGATTGGGCAAAATCAACATTTCATCTTGTTTTGAGTCACAGAAATAGGGCTTCATGGTAGTTGTAGTCATTTCAATCTCCTCTTCACAACACATGACAAATGGTTTACAATGTGAGAAGTGAGCATCAGTTGTAATATGTCAGACAAATGAGTATGGGCAAAATCACAATTTCATCTTTTTTTCTGTTACAGAAACAGGGCCTCATAGTAGTTGAAGTCATTTCAATCTCTACTGCGCAACACTTGACAAATGGTTAACTCCATGGATAGTAACCATCAGTTGTAATATGTCGGACAAATGAGAATGTTCAAAATCACAATTTCATTTTGTTTTGAGTTACAGAAGCATAGCCTCATGGTAGTTGTAACAATCTCTACTTTCCAACACTTGAAAAATGGTTTGTTTAACATAGCCGTTGTCAAACTGCAGATGGCCTGGACCATACATTTACATATTGACCCATATCATGGGTCCTGGGATGATATTATTATAGTAATACACTTACAGACTGCATTCTAACAAGTGGCATGTATATTTGCTTTGTTTGCCTTAAGTTGGCAGGGTATGCCCAAATGTGGGCCCCTTTGTCACTTTGCCACTGGATTCAAGCTAGTCTGGCTGATGAAGGGTGTTAGCCAGAAACCGGTCCCAGGATGCCTGTTTCCGGTTCAGGGAAGACCTGGCTTGGCAGTTCGGGCTGGACTGTTCCCATGAGGCATGGGGTAAAGACTGATTTGCATATAGTTGGGTCTGAGCTGAGGTGGCAAAATGAGCTAAAGAATGATGATGGATTCAACCCAGATCTTTGACTGGGGGTGAGTGTCTGAAAAGTTTCATCGCTCTGTCCATCATTTCCTTGTGTTTGCTTTGTTTGTCCTAAGTTGGCAGGGTATGCCCAGACGTGGGTCTCTTGCTTACTTTGCCACTGGATTCAAGCCAGCCTGGCTGATGAAGGGTGATAAACCGGTCCCAGGATGCTTGATTCCGGTTCTGGGAAAACCTGGCTGGCAGTTCGGGCTGGACTGTTCCCATGAGGCACAGGGTCAAGACTAATTTGCATATAGCTGGGTATGAGCTGAGGTGATGAAGGGAGCTAAAGAATGAAGATGGATTCACCCAGATCTGTGAATGGGGGTGAGTGTCTGAAAAAATTCAGCGCTCCGTCCATCATCTCCTTGTGTTTTATGTATTGGATATTGATACATGCAACAATACAAATTAACGTTGATGAAACATCTCTGAAACTTAGAGTATTGCATTTTAGGAAAGTAGATAGACAACACAATAGCAAAAGATCATACAGGACATTGAAGTGTAGTGACAGTTAGTGAGGTGTAACTTACAAAACTTCACTCCCCAAGCTATTCATTTGAAGCCCTCTGAATGCAGGATGGCCAATCCATTCTCCTCCCAGGTAAAAAGCTGTAATGGGGTGTTGGGAGGACCGTCCCCAGTCCTCAGGGCCTCCTGTTGTTGCGTGGAGGTCAGGGAATGCACCTTTCCCCTCTGGTCCTTCCACCTCTTACTAATTTCCTCCTTTGTGCGGATGGAGGTACTACAGCATTCATTCAGTCGACTACCCTGTCTCACAGCTCCCTTTTCCTCCGGAGAGGAGTATGTTGTGTTTGGGCTCCAAACAATTGTAGTTATATTCTTATAATTATATCCACCATTATTGGCAGCTCAGCCTATGAAAAACCTGGACTTTTTTGACATGACATAACTCTAAATTAAAGTAATTGACAATGACAAAAAAAACACAAATGGATATTATAAACAAATGCAACAAAAGTGTGTGGGGGTGTTAAATGTGTTAGGGAAAAAAGGGCTGCCTTATCTAAAAAATAATACGTGGTCTGTGTCTTGCTGTGCTGCTATTGAGAGGCAAAGGATCATGGACTGAGATGGGGGGGTGTTTGTTTTATACTGTGATTTGCAGGAGTGTCCACTTGGCCAATGGATATCAGCTGTGTTATTTTTATATCCATCCAATGGGCACTGTTCTGGTAGTTTGCTGAGAGCGTACTGCAACAGCCTACTGCTTTTGAGGAACCGTCGTAAGGGGACCACCAGTTCAACAGTGTTTTCTTAATCAGCTCAGCGGGAAGTCGCGACCCTGTTTGCAACAGAGTAGGCATCGCCAACATTGCAGTCTGCCGCAGCCCTGGCGAGATGTAGAGGTGGGCCTCAGCCAGGCCTACCAGTGCTAGGGAGTTGCCCTTCTCTGCACTCAAGTCCTCAGACAAGTAAATAGAAGTTGGCATGGAAACTGAAAGGATAAAAGACATGTTTATTAAACCTAATGAGGTGGAACTACATTCACACAACACCCTTCGGTAGTAAATGAAAGAGCACAAGGAATAGAAGAACCATGGGTCTTTTATACCCACACAGGAGCTCAAAAGAAGGCGGTTCAAACACACATAGGAGAGTTACATACATAAATGGTCATACAGAAATGCACAGTAGCTACAGTAAGGAGCTAACAGTTGCTGACTCCGGTAAAATCAACCTGACAGTTACATACTAAAGCATATGTATGAACAGTTACAGATTCCTCTGCGCATGTGCAGAGTGGCAGAGTCTAAGTATAGCTAGTCCTCTAACCAGAGAACAAGGGTAAATGACAGTGAAGAAGGAAAGAACACATGGTGAGCCCACGACAGACAAAATGGCTGCCGAAAAAAAGATGGCTTCAGCTACATACTAACACTGATGGCTGCCAATTTTCTACAGACGACCCTTTTAGCATTAGCTGAAGACATTTATGATCTAGGATAGTCCTTGTATACATCTTGTATAGCAATTTGCATCATATTATTAATTTCTTTATGAGCATTCAATTGTGCAACATTTCGTTTAGCAGGAGTACAGGCAGTTATACAAGCAGAGCAAAGCATTGGACCACATTGTATACATAAGCAACATGTCAGTAGAACAGAGAATAATATACATAAGATAGTAACTACTTTCCAACCCCGTTACAATTATCACCCAAAACCAGCTGGCAAAAGTCCATGTGCCAGTATTGGGGTGGATTTCAGCAGCAATCTTATGTAATTTAGAGATTGCATCAAAAACTGAGTGGGTATTGTCAGGTACATAGACGGAGCAGCTACTTCTGATGATACGGCATGCACCGTCTCAGTCAGCTAAGATTAAATCTAGGACCATACGGTTTTGGTGCACCACAATCCTTGCAATTTGCAGCTCCTCTGTAATGTTCCCAAGTGCCATAGCTGTCTGGTTGGTCACAGCTTCCACTACATGAGTCAAACGTCTGATCTTTCTACAGTTTAAAGCAGCACCAACAAAGAAGAACAGTCCCAGATTGAAATCAACATATTGCTGTAGTGCAGTGTGGGTCTGGTCCACCTTATCATTACTTATTGTCCCCTTGTATCTGTTCTTAGTGATATCATTTAATAATCGAAAGACCTTATGATTTGATGCAGGTGCCAGAAATACGGGTGGTAACAAAAAGGACATGTAGCAGACTCCGGACCATCCAACAGGTAAATGGTAGTATCCCTTGTTACCACAGACAAAGTAGGTGTTATGCGAAGACACAAAACTACTATTATCGACACTTTCAATGGTCAAAACTAGAGTACATTTGCTTCTTCCTACTGGGATTCTCCCCACACTGCTTATACACAAGTCTGCTTGGGCTCTAGTAACAAATATTACAAATGGTCCGTTACCCTTGGTAGTTCGCATATTTGGGAAAACATAAGGCGTAGAAATATTTCCGGGTCGGTACTCCTCCCACTCCCATTTAGTTCCTTTAGCCTGTGGATTGCCATCTTCATCTGGGTAACACACTTTATTGAGATGATAGTTTATTCCCCTTAGAGCCATACTAGTAATGTTAGCTCTTTCAGAAGCGATTAGAAGTGCAAACCAGGCTTGACAAGAACCATTATGGGAGAAGGGAAGACAAATAAAAGGTGTTCCTCCCTTCTTCTGGTGAGCAGGTATCATCCCACACACCCAACAGTTGGTAGTGTTTGTAGCATTGTGCATGTGGTGCATCATCTGGATGACGTGTTGTTCAAGTAAGATTGTCTATGCTTCTGCTCATGATATCGGAGAGTAAAATAGTGGTGCTCGATTTGTACTGGAGTAGTGGCAGTCAGCAGTTGTTGAGCAGGAGCCACTTCCTCTACAACCCAAGTTATCACTGCCATAGCAGCCACAGTGACAACAAACCCAGTAATGCACATAGTTTTTCTATAACAAATTTTTGCAACGGTGGACATTCTCTCCTTTGGCATATCTATCCCGCTGGTTGAAATAACAAAAATCGTTAATGCTCTAAAGTCCTGGGCAGCCGTTGATTTCTTTGCCGAGGGTCAAGACGGGTGTCATTATGCAGAACCGATCCCCCCTTGCCACATCAGCTCCTTTTCACTAACCCAGGAAATGGTAGCTCAACTAGTCTTTTTCAACAATGAAGGTTCTTTCCGGGGTCTCAGTAGATTTCGGGGTACACCAGAGATCGTGTGGTCCGTGGACAACTTGGCCGTTCTCCGTATCCAAAATCTCTTGATGGTCGATCAGGGCAGCAGGTTCCACCAGGGTAGATGGCACACGCTCACAATGCATTGAGTGTATCCAGTACTACCTGTTCGTCACTCGAACTGCAGTCTTGTCACGAGGAGTACCTGCTCCAGTCCTCACCACCTGGGCTTCAAGATGCTTGACCTCTGAAAGGCTCTGACCATCATGTCGTCACCAAGCCGGAGTCCATGGGCCTCACCTGTAGACCTGTCAGGAAAAGCTTCTCAAACCTATTGATGAATAGAAATCAAACTGTCAGTCAACTGTGCTAGATAGTCACTCATCAATACACATGGTACATCATGTATGGGGCGTGGCTTAGGAATTCCCCAAATATTCATAGGCCTTCCAAATACCAACTCATATGGCGTAAGACCAGATTGGGAGTGTGGCACTGATCTGATGGACAACAATGCCAAAGATAGTGTATCTGGCCATTTCAAGGATGTAGAAGCCTGTATTTTCGCTAGCTTCAATTTTAAAGTAGCATTATATCTCTCCACTAGCCCTGGTGAATGTGGATGAAAAACTGCATGAAACTTCTGCTTGATCCCTAATCCTTTCTGGACATATTCAACAACTTGCCCAACGAAATGGTGTCCATTATCACTCCATAAAAGTTTGCAAACACCAAATCTGGGGAAAAATTCTTTCAGAAGCACCTTTGCTGTGGTCAGAGCTGTATTATCTTTCGTAAGATACACCTCTATCCACTTATGAAGGCACATACCACTACTAAGACATATTTTAGATTATTGCAGCGTTCAAGCTGAATATAATCCATTTGCAAAACTTCAAAAGGTGCAGTTGGTATAGCAAGCCTTCCTGTAGGAGTTTGTGTCCCTTTACCAGGATTATACTGGAGACAAATCATGCAAGACTGTACTTTCCTTTTAGCTGTACCGGCAATCTCTGGATGCTCCTAAAATTACGTAAGCAATTTCATTATTGAGGAAGCTCCAATACGTGCCTGCCCATGTGCCAAGTGAATCATAGGTTGTAAATAGGATGTGGGCAGTTTCCACTAGGTCATCTCTTTGTTCCTCCAGCAGCCCTCATCATCCAATGTTCTTTCCTTAGACCATTGCTCTAGTTCTTCAGCGGAAGCAGATCTCTGCATGTCTAGCACTTCCTGCCTAACATCATGACATCGTTCGACCTGTGACTTCACAACGTACAGATATGTAGTACTTCGCTGCATTGCAGTCTCACGATCTGTGTGATCCGCAAAGGCATTGCCTTGTCCTATTTTATCAGTCACTTTCTTGTGTGCACTACATTTAACAATTGTTATTTTCTTTGGGTATGTCAAGGCAATCAAAAGATTATGCACCAACACTCCATGCATTATTTGCATCCCGTGGGATGTAAGAAAGCCTCTCTCCTTGCAGAGTAACTCAAAATCACGAGCACTCCAAAAGCATAGCGGCTATCTGTATAAATGTTCACAGACAAGTCAGTGCTGAGTTCACACGCTCGTGTCAAAGCTATTAACTCAGCTGCCTGAGCTGACTTCTGTGGGATACGAGCTGTCTCAACTACCGTCTGGAGTGTTGTAATCGCATATGCAGCTGATGTCATGCCATCTGGTAACTTCAAACAAGACCCATCAACCCACAATTCCCCATCAACATTTGAGAGGGATGTGTCTTGCAAATCGACACAACCCTTTGTCTGTTCCTCAGTAAGGAATATACAATCATGAGACTCCTGTGACTGAGACTGAGTCGCAGGGTATGGCAACAAAGTAGCTGGATTCAGGGTTGAGCATCTTTTCAAGGTGATATGAGGAGCCAAAAGTGTCAATTCATAGCATGTCGAATGAGCACTAGTTAAGTGCTGCCTTTTTGGTTTGGTTCAGAAGGGCATCAACTGCATGGGGTACTAACACCAATAATCTGTGTGACAAAACTATCCCTTCACACTGACGTGTAGACACAGCTGCCGCTGCAACAGAGCGGAAGCACCCAGGCAATGCACGGGCAACTGGATCAAGAACAGCTGAAAAATATGCACAAGGATGTTGCTTGTCATTGTGTGTCTGTACTAAAACTGACAATGCACACCCATATTCTTTCCTGTACATAGAGTGTAAAAGTCTAAGTGTAATCATGAGTGCCTAATACTGGTGCAGAACAAAGAGCTTGACGCAATTGATGAAAAGCATTCTGGCATTCAGTCGTCCATAGAAGGGGCATTGGAGTGTCTTTAGTCAGAAGCGCTAACAAGTGTTTAACAATGTGTGAAGAGCCTAAAATCCATTGCCTACAAAAAGAGGTAAGACCAATGAATGCACGGGCATCTTTCTGAGTACGGGGCACTGGTGTGTCTAAAATAGCTTGAATGCGATCTGGTTTAAGTGCACGTCCCTCCTTAGACAGAAGGTGACCCAAATAAGTCACCTTTGGTCTACAATACTGAAATTTCTTCCGTGAAACTTTGTGATGGTGAGATGCAAGGAATGAAAGCAAAGACAGTGTACCTTCTTGACACTTTTCGGGCGTATCAGCTGCCAACAAAATGTCATCGACATATTGTATGAGAACCACCCCTTGGGTAAAGGAAAATAATCAAGCTGTCTTTTCAATGCTTGGCTGTAAATACTAGGATTCTCTGTATACCCCTGAGGAAATCTACAGAATCTATAGGATCGATTATTCAAAGTGAAACTGAATAAATAACGGCTGGCAGGATGAATAGGAATTGAAAAGAAAGCGTTTTTCAAATCAATCATGGTGAAGGTAGTAGCTGTCGGAGGAACCAAATTAAGAAGTGTCGTAATATCAGAAACCACTGGGTATTGTGGTACTACAATTGTGTTAACCTCTCGTAAATCAATGATAAACCTGTAGATTTTAGGATCAGTATCTTTCTTCAAAATAGGCAGAATAGGGCTATTGCAAACATTATAAGGGACTTCTTCCACAACCCCCACTTCAATCAGCTCATGAACAGTGCGTACAAGTGCCTCTTCACCTTCTCTGGAAATTTGTATTGAGGCAATCGTGGCAATGAAGCTCCCTCCTTGACACTAATCTGCACTGGTGGAATAACCGTTTGCCTTACATCAGTGTCCAAAGTGGCCCATAAAGTACTAGGGAGTGAAGCCAATGCAATATCTTACCTAAGGAGACAGGACTTCTCAACCACTGGATAGTTATCATTCAAAATAACATGTACACCTTCTGGGGAAAAACGTATCGTAGCCCTGAAATACTTGAGCATATCAAGACCCACAATATTGTCCGGTGTGTTAGTGGAAAGCAGAAATGGACATGAAGCAGTAAATGTATCAACATTAAATGCAAGTGGTTGTGACAGTGGGCTAAGGGAAGGTATCCCATCAAAATCTATCGATGTAATGGTTAAGCCAGACAGGGGAGCCCTTGGAACCAATTGTTTAGACAAAGCGCTACGAGTAGCTCCTGTATCAACCAGAAACTGATCAGTAGAACCCAAAATACGTGCTTGGACATAGGGACCCTTCCGATCGACTGGAACTTCAACTGATTCCTTACCCCATTCTAGACATTCCTATGCATAAGCAGAGTCCATCAAATCTGAAGTCAAATAGTCAGATATTTGATATTGATTACACCTATTAAAAGTATCCGAAGAATTTGGAGGACACCCCACAGTCTCAAATCTAGCAAGATCATCCATACCTCCCCTATGCTCTGGGGTCTCTGGGCGACCTCTCATTTGTCCCTGACCACGCTGGTACTGCGGAGGGCACGAACGAGGACATTCAAAAGCCCAATGTCCGACCTCCCTGCAGTAAGCGCACTGATCAATAGACAAAGGAGCTCGGGAAAAAGAGGGCGCACCAGAACGATACATTGCACGCCAGCCTTGACCACTATTTCCGTAAGAGGGGCCATAAACCTGAGCTATCATAACCTTAGTTTTCAGCTCCTTATTCTTCTTATCCTCGTTTCCCGTAGCTTCTAATTCTTGTTCTTCATAATACTGAGCCATAGTCCAAAGAGAGACTGGGGAAGACGTAGTCCAAGAACTCTCGCTGGTCTTTAGGCAACTAGCTATTCCTGGCAACATGTTCACGACAAATTTATCGACCAACTGGCCACTAAAGTCGTGGAATGCTTCCTCAAAACGTGTAAAGAAATCAGAGACCGATTCATCTGCCTTTTGCTCGCAGGATGCTAATATAGTCCAATCTATCGTTTTAGGAGGAATGAGTGTTTTTAATTTAACTACAATGGCTTTTGGAAGATCTAAAATCACTTGGTGTGGTTTCTGTGCAGGTTCCCTTTCAGCATCAATCCTTTCCAGCTCCTTCCAAACATCCCCAAAACTTGTATGGTTGTCGACCCTACGAATAGTTCTCCACATATCATGGGTAAATTAGGCCCAACAAACATGTTGATATCAGATAAGGTCATGGTACAAGAACTAATAGCTCCTTCAACTTCTTCATAAAAAGCAGCCTGATTTTTTCTCTTAAGAGCCATGACATCTGCTCGACTCCATGGAGTTTAAACCCAATTATAAATAAAATAACCCTTCGCATCAGTAGAATCTTTGTTATCACTCGTCCCCGCACCCTTAGGAGGAACATACAAAGGAGTGGCTTCCCGCATGGGTTTCCAATGAACTACAACATTTTTATCTGTCTCTGAAGCATCGACCTGCATCACGGAGGTCTGAAGTGTTTGTGTAGCTGCAGCATCCGCCTTTTTCTCCTCTCGCAAACGGAATACATCAGCTCGTAGTTTAACCACACATCTAATTAAGTCAGCCACCTGAGGGAGGAGAAAAAGACAGTCATGTATTTGCTTATAATCCCTTGCTATATCATCAGGCTCTAACTCTGTGGAATGTTTCCTAAACCGTTTAATTACTTCTGTGGCAAACATTTCTGCAAAATATAACTGCTCAGTTTCCTGCCATTGTCGTACGTCAGCCAAGAGATCAGAAGCAGAAATATCATTACAAACAGCTCTACAGGCAGCAGATCTAAGGTCAGCCGCACGTTCAGCGGTCAGCATAGAGCGAGTCTCTCGCAACTGATCCTGATCTGAAGGAGAATCATCATCATCAGAATCATGAGTAGGAGCAGAGGGAAAGGTATATGGAGGGGGAGAACAATGTAGCAAAATGGAATCATACTGTGGTTTATTAAGGATGGGATAGAGGTGGATAGGGTATTGGCCATTTTCCTGTACACGACGCTCCCTATCCTCTCTTTCTTTTATCTCCTTCATTTCTTTCTCCTTCAATTCCTGTGCTTTCGCATGGATACTTTTGTGGTGTTCCTTATCTAGTAAAGCTTGCTCTCTTCTCATTTGTTCACGCACATCTATCTCCCACATTCGTACACAGTCAAACATGTCTTTTTGACTTTTACGCTTAAACATATATTGTTCCACATACTGAATCTTCTTATGATCAAATGACCCATGCATAGGCCAGCGCAACTCAGGATCCTTGCTAGTATATTTATTCCATAACGTACTGTACATTATAGAAGAAATACCATTTTTAATATACATATCTCTATTAGGTGTCCCCTCAGGGGGAGCCAACTGTGTCCTCTCAATACTTACATTGGTACCGCTACAGAAGCAACACATTCTACGAAGTGTGCTTAAAACAGGCATGCCCAAGAATATTGTAAAATATACAATATTATACAGCAGTGGCAATTAAAGCAAAGTGTGCCGTTACATATACTTCATAGATTAGAGAAAAATCTCCTCATTACCTGCCTATATATAATTGCAATTTATATATCTACATATATTCCATATTTTGGCCAACTGTCATATTCCATATACATATTGTCGCATCAAACGACCTTAGCATGCGTAGGTCTCCAGATTCCAAATGCCAAGTTCTGAATCGACCAAATAGTCTCTGCACGATGAACACCATAAGAGATCTCAGTCGAGGACCGGCACCACCTGGAGGGTCAGATCAGAAAGAGAGGAAAAATGCCGTGGGTGCCAAGACGCGGGTCTCCTCAGGCATTTATCATCCGCAGCGAGATTCCAATCCTTCATTTCGACCACTACCTCGGGCATCCGAGTCACCGATGAGCACCACTTTGGTTGGGCGCCAATCTGTAGAGGTGGGCCTCAGTCAGGCCTACCATTGCTAGGTGCTTGCCCTTCTTTGCACGCAAGTCCTCAGATAAGTAAAGGGAAGTTGTCATGGAAACTGAAAGGATAAAATAAATATTTCTTAAACCTCATGAGTTGGAACTACATTCACACAGCACCCTTCGATAGTGTATGAGGTAGCACAAGGAGTAGAAGAACCATGGGTCTTTTATACCCACACAGGTGCTCAAAAGAAGGTGGTACAAACAAACATAGAAGAGTTACATACATAAATGGTCATACAGAAATGCACAGTCAACAGTAAGGGAGGAGGTAGCAGTTGCTGACTCCGGTAAAATGAACCTGACAGTTACAGACTAAAGCAAATGTATGAACAGTTACAGATTCTTCTGCGCATGTGCAGAGTGGAAGAGTCTAAGTATAGCTAGTCCCCTAAGCACAGCACAAGGGTAAATGACAGTGAAGAAGTAAAGAGCACATGGTGAGCACATGGCAGATAAAATGGCTACCGAAAACAAGATGACTTCAGCTAAATGGTAACACTGATCGCTGCCAATTTTCTACAGGGACACACTCTCTCGATGGCGGTAGGTTCTTCAGGCTGCAGGCATCGTAAGATGGATGGTGGATGACCGCTGGCTTAGCAGTCTTCTTGGGACCACCACTGCAGTGGTACGGCATTGAGACCCACAAACTAGTAATCGGTCCCTTAGTATGAACATTTTTAGGAATTCCTTTTTCACATGCAAAAATATACACATGCATACTTTCGAATGTGATTTTTTTTTCTTTTATCCACTGGGAACACATTCCAGCCGTCCAGTGGAGAAATAACCCCATTCCATTGCAATTCACTACGCTTGCGGGGTGTTCCCTTCCACTTGAAACCTTGAAAGGAATTTACTCCTGTCCCTAATAGGAGTAACACAGTGGCCATTTCTAGGGTGAGGTCAGGCCAACAAAGAGTTTGCAGAATCCCTCATAGTTGTATGTTTGTGTGTGTCATTAGGTTTCCAGCTATATTCCCCTTCAATTGCCCACTCCTTGCCAACAGAAAGAAATGTACTCACATTGAACCCATCTTTTCAGTAAATCATTTTACGAATACACCTCTGTAAATCAAATAATGTGTTTGTCATTTGTTAGAAGGACGTTTGTGCATGTAGGATAGACTTCCAAAGGTCGATTGTGTTGTGATTGTGTACTCTTGGGTTAGAAAGCTTGATTCTGCTGAAAGGAAGTGATCTGAATTAGGTACTCCCCAAAGGCTTGACAGCTCTCGACTTATAATAGCTCATTTATAGGTGATCCAACGTCTGATGTAGTACAGTTGTGAAATGGAGATTTACTTTTAAGGAGGAAAAGCAAAGACAATCATCTCTCCCTCTCTTGAATCGTAACAAGAGTTATCCTACATGCTTATATATATATTTTTTTTAAGGTAGGTGTAGAAAGTATTTCTACTACAGCCCAAATAAGTGTGAAAGTACTTCCTACGGATAATTATAAGGCACTCAGTTGCTTGCAAATGTATCCATTTTGAGTTGCTTGTGTTTCTTGGGAAAACCACTCTGACTATACCTTGCACACATTTTCATGCCAGTGATGAGGCAAATCGTACAAGTGAGCATTAGCAGTAGACACACTGGAAATGGGTTTGCAAAACCTACCTTTTAGGTGCAATTTTGGGGCACTATTTCAGTCGCCTTGTCCTTCAATAAAACAACAAGAAATTAGTATAGAATAAAATAGATGCCAATTTGCACTGACATTTATTTACAAGTCTTTGGAGGGCAAATGTTGATTACATCTCAGTACATGGAAATGTAGTGTCTTTCAAAAATTCAATACACCTTTTGTCATACTATGTAGTCACACCCATGAGTTAAAAGTGAGCTAAATGATACTACTAAAAGAATATATTTAATTAACATTGATCATATAGTGCATTATTTCGGATCTGTCTCCTTCAAAGTCCTGATAGCAATGAGCTCCTCTTTCGGGCCGCGCAGTCCTTCAATTATAATGGTTCTTTGTTCAATTGATGAATGCATGTGCATTGGGGGAAACAATAAAGTGAAAAGGCCTACAAGGAGCAGACTCAAATTACCCCGTTGTGAGTTATGAGAGCTCTCAAATTAATGGTGTTTCAGATAGTGACGACGCTTTGAATGTGATCCTAGTTTATACAGAAGCCAGCAGAGAAAGGCTTGAACATGATTGACGTGCGACCCTGTGTGCTCTTTGTACTGACAGCATAATATCACGGCCACATTGTGTATATCTGCATCTGAAAAATCAATTGGGCTGGGACCAGCTGTTAGAATACTGCGTCCATGCCAAAAGTCAGCATTCTCATTTGTATTCCAAAAGAGACTAAGAATTGAGGTCTAATTTTGTGCTATGGCCTTGATCCAGAACAGGCAGATTTTTCCATGTTAAGGGAAATATGGGATCAATGCACAAAAACAAGTGCACATTATTACATGGATTGGAACTGTTAGGCAGAGTTATAACGTGCACCTGCCTATTGAATTAACAACATTTTCAGATTTATGCAAGCATATTTTAAACCTTTTCAAAATCATTTATTTCTCTTCAGGTTTCTACTCATTATACACATGAAAGCTATAAACAGGGTACATTGTGTACTTTCATACACTCGAGCTGCATTTCCCCCAAAACATCTGAAAAGTAAATTATAATTAATGAAAACTACAGAGAACTTATTTACCAGTGGTTGGAAATCACCACTAAGGTAAGAATAATGTATTGTTCTATACATTTCCAAGTTTTTTTTACGAAGGTCGGGAAAGTTGAACCTGAGGCCTGCTTTTAGCTAGAAAACTCAAAAGAGATACCCTTTCAATATTTTGAGCAGTCAAATGCATGAAAATGTTTTTCGAGGTTTGCCCTCCTTTCATAAAGTTGCATAAATCCGTGCTCGATATTTGTCTAGATTATCTGCATAACATTGAATTCGAGAAGCACTGTCCTGCATTTAAAAATTGCACAACATATATTTGACATAAAAATATATGAAATAAGCAAAAAAACATCAATCAAAATGAATGTAATATTGTGCTTGCACAAAAAACCTGGCTGTGCCGCCTTGACATGTGCTTCATGCTTTATGAATAAGGTGTAACATACGTGTGTCTAGGTTAGACTTTTTCGACAGACTTGCACCTCAGTCAATCCGATCCTAAATGCCTCTCAATATTTCTCTTGTTTTAAACATACATTTTGACGTCGTTTTGGAGACAGAACTTTCCTTATTGAGAAACTAACAAGCAACGAAGGAATTTTTGGGATTCAACTGAGCCGCTTGTAATTACTCTGTGCTACATTTCAGTCCATCATTTGTTTGCCCTCTGCGTCTATCTAGGCAATATTCAACTTTATTCAAATTAACATTGGCCCAGCTCCCCTCTGAGCAGTCCAGTCCAAATTGGGAGGGACAGCTCCTCCAAACACAAATAATTGCACCACCATACCGGTTAAAGTCTTTTAGGACTCATCAGTGAGGATCATTGATAACAATTCCCTAATTCTTGACGTATGCGCCTAAATTATTTTGTTAAATATCTATTTTGAAAACGACATTGAATGTTTTATCAACTTTTTAACAAAAACAGCTTTCATTGTGCTGTACAGCTGGCGTTCCTGTTTTATCTCTGATTTGATTTTTATTCATGTAGCCATTTGTTGCATATTGCAAATAGTAGACTCTCCCACGCTGTTGGTGTTTATCAGGCTTATTTTAATATCCGGTGCTTTATTTTAAACACAAAACATGTGGAGATTTTTTGGAGTCGCAGGGTACTCAGGAGATACTGGGATCAAACTGTAGCACTAATAACTTTTTAACTATGGTTTTGTGGGTCTTACCCTTCTGATTGACCCACTAATTAAAGCAAACAAAGAATACCCCATTATCACTAGATCATCAGGGTACTACTAGAGTGAACTACGGCTTACTCAGTATGGTGTTACAGGGTCGAGGCTGAAAACCACAACCGTTAACATACAATTTCCCAGCCCGTAAAGCTGTCTTGAGGCTAGTGGGGCAACATTTCTTTTTTCTTTCCCAAGTGAGTTGAGACAAAAATACAAGTATTTGGTAGGTAGAACTGTCTCTGAGATATGTGTATATAATAGCTCATGCAGGCATAGTTGCTCATGGTTCCTTTAAATAATGAGTTGCACTTGTTATTCCTTGTCTGTGGCTAGTCAAAGCTGAGACACTGCTTACCCGGAGTGTGTTCATAATCTATCACTGGAGAGTCATAGGAGAGCTGACTCAATCCCAGCTCCACTGACTTCAGTGATAGTATTTGTGGATGTGGTAGTGTGCAAGTGCTTGCCTCAGGTTTGGATGAGGTGGGGAAGTAAACAGAGACCATACTCTTTCATGCTTTCCCAGGAGAGGAGTATCCTTTTTGCTAGAGGTTTTTTGGACATATAGCTTAAACACACATTAATCCTTGTCAATGGTCTACAATGAAATTGCCAAATATGTATCTTCTAGTGCCTCATTTTAACAGATGCTTAGGGCCTTAAAATGAGTATGTAGGTTGACAGGCCCCCGTACTCGTAGGGGAAGTCCAACCAGTGCCATCACTGTGGGTCCCCCGAAGTATTCAGAGTATGGCCGTCGGACCACCACAGGACAGCCACGTCCGCTGGGGATCCAGGATCCTTTGGCAGTCGCACAGTGGAATGGGGCAGCAATATGTTAATGGTGCAGCTGCAGCAACATTGTACATATTGCTAGTTTCCTGTCTCCCGCCCTGTGGCCCCGCCATGCAGGAATGTGCTACATGGATGTATGACGTTACAACGCATGCTTTTACAACGCCTACCTTTACATCGCAAGTTTTACAACGCATACCTTTACAACGCATAGTGCTTTTAGGCCCTGGATAGTGAATTGTTTAATTTACTATTCCAACTCCAGTCCCCGTGGATAGTAGGGAAGGTGTTGGATAGTACATTAAACATATTCCCTATCCTAGAGTGCCCCCCAGCGCAATGCGTTGTAAAGGTTGTTTACCGTGCTACATGCACTGTCACTGGAGCGGCTGCAGTTAAGGCTCACCTATGTGCCTTACACACCCACCACCGCACTGCACACTCACCAGGGATTGCAGTTATAATCCAGTGGGTGCTCCAGTCAAGGCAGCATTGGCGGTCTGACAGGAGGACTGCCAAACTTGTAATAAGGCCCTCTGTCTTCTTGAACAGAAACCTTCATTACAAAATTTTAAGCTCCAAGCCATCATAGTTGATTTGTGATGAGATGATAGACGCTTCAAGTACAATTTAGACTTTTCTGAGAATCAAGCCATCACAGACACTTTTTCTTTTTAGTTTGTCATCCATAGTCTCACTTGTTGTCACCGGCAGATACTTGTCTGAGGTGTCCACTATTGTCTGACTTTGAATATTCATGCACAGCATTTCACATTCATCTCATGTAAGTAGTGTTTTCCTTGTTCAAGGGTACACAGTGAGTGGACTTCTTCCCTCAAGGTTAATGCCGGGTAGGCTGCAGTGTTGGTCTTATCTGCAGCCCTCAATACCATCACCCCGACCTGGCTTGTCGATCGGCTCCTACAATTGAGGGTCACAGACTTGGCACTTAAACTCTTGACATCTTTTTAAGTGACAGGTCACAGATGGTCACAGAGGGTCAGTTCTGCTTGGAGTCAATAAAGATGCCATGTGGGGTGCCTCTGGGCTCCTCTATAAGCCCTAAATTGTTCAACTTGTATATTTCCCCACTGTCAAAATGTATTAGATCTTTGGGGCTTCAAGCATTGCCTGATGCTGATGACACCTGAATCATCGTGTCTATCTCGAAGGACATGGATGCGACTGCCTCCAGTTTAAAAACTGTATGCAAGCAGTGGCCACATAGACGGACAGAAACTACTTACAAATGAATGGGGACAAGATGGGGGTTCTGATCTTTGGTGGGAAACCTTCTGTATAGTCCAATCTGTGGTGTCCAGATAGGTTGGGGTCCTTACATACTCCAAAAGAGTTTGGAAAAAATCTTGGGGTAGTGGTGGATAGAAACCTATAGTTTGATTTGCAAGAAACGAGGACAGTTTCTACCTGTTTTTGTCAGTCTCGGAGAGAATTTGGAAACTTCACTGGCTGAACAAACACATTACCTTTAAGGCTCTTTTTACGGTTCACAAAGCCCTGGACAACATAGGCCCAAAACAACTCATTAATCTATTTCAACAAAACATTCCCTTAAGACATCTGCGATCCTCAGGCAAATATCTCTTAACCCTTTCCGTGCTGCACAAATTTGTTCACTATGATCTTGATCAAAACACGTCTTTCAATCTTATAATTTTATTTCACTTCTGCAAATTGTGCAATTTGTTTGTAACCTGTCATTGCCAGACTTGATTGCAAATGTTTTCACTGCATTCTTAGCCTTTGTAATATTGGAGATCAATAACAGATGCACAAGATTATATCCCACAAATGATTTTGCACAAGTATAAGCATTTCTTCTTGCACCATGGCGATACAGTGGAATAGGCCTGGTTGTACTTGATAAGAATCAATTATGTTTTCCACTGTAAGAATTTCACTGTAACCAATTGGATTTGTAATCAACAAATTGTATACCTTGTGCAATTGTCATAGTTCTTGCTTGGTGAACTAGTTTTGTTTTACCACTACTAGCACCTGGAGTGAAGCCTTCTTGGGTCCACTTTGGTTCTCCATTTTAGTTTATATTTTATACATTTTAGACTAACACTGTTTTATCAATGTTATTTTGATATGTTTTGCTTGCACAATATAATTCTGAAAAGACAGTGTACATGCTGCTTGCTTTTAGTTTGCCTTCATTCAAGGCTAGGAACACAGAACAAGATATCCTAGTGCTTGCATTACCTGTTCAGAGATAGCTTCTAACATCCAGACAAATCATTGCATCAGTGCTGTACCTCTAACACAATGGTCTTATTATAATAACAGTGCAATGTCCCCTTACGGGCCGTAGGGGCATTTTAGCCATGAGTGTCCTGGAATGAATGCTTTGTTTGACATGTGGCTCTGCTTACCCTGATCGTCCATCATGTGAAGAGGGATTACTAATTCCACATCAGGCAGATTTATTGGTCAAATTATCCAGGTATGGGGGCTCAGGCTAACCTAAGAGATCAGGCAGAGGATACACCCACTTTGTTTTCCAAATAAGGGTGCGGTAGGTGGAATATATGTATGTAAATATATATATATTCACTGAAAAAACATAGGTTTCACATCAGTTATAGTTAGGAATTAGCATTAAAAAAACCTATTAAATTCACTGAAAAAACATAGGTTTCACACCAGTTATAGTTAGCTGGAAATTTTACTGGCATAAAACCATTGAAATTCCCACGTTATAGTTAGTTGGACTCACTATAACTTGCGCGTGCAATGCACTGCTGATGACGTCACATATTACATCACTCATGACATGGTCAGTGACATCACTCATGACATCACTGATGACACCATCCAGTGAATGTGTGTCTTTCTGAAAAATAAATATTAGTGAGTAATGTTTAAATATTTAAATATATGTATTATTGTTTCACTTTCTGTATAAGTGGTTGCATGGGTTGGTGTGTAGGTACATGTGTATGCATATGGGTTATTAGATGTTTTTCTTGGTATCAGTATGAGTGTTTGTATGGTTTAGTGGGGGTATTACTTAGCACATAGATCCATGAATGACTGACTCTCTCTTTGTATGTGTTTTGAAGACAGCATATGTGCAGGACTGTATGGGTGGATGAGTGTGTATATGTGTGTGTTAGTGAGTGAATGACTGTCTCACTAGTGTCTTTATCAGTAACTACATATGTTTCAATCTAGTATATGTGAATATTGATGTATATAAGTGAGTATATGTGAGAGTGAGGGATTGTAAGAGTTCCTGTTTAAATTAGTATGTGTTTCTATAAGTGATTGTTTAAGAGAGTAAGTATGTGTAAGTTTCCTTAAAAGTAAAGTGGTAGTGTGTGTATAACTGTATATGCAAATAAATGGATGTTTAATAGTTTATTTGCATGTGTGAGTATGTGTGACAGTATCTTTTGGATGACTGTCGGTGTGTAACAGGATGTATAGGTGTATCACTACATATGATGAGTGAGTATATGTATGAGTGACTACATAGAACTGTTGGTGAATGAGTGGATGTGTATATAGATGGTGGAATTACTGAATTGGTTGTTGTAACTGGTATGGGTATCTCCATTTTTTTGAAAATTTTTGTTTCTATTTTTGAATACGTGTTTCAAGGGTTACATTACAGTGAAAGGAGGTCTGTCACTCTGTCACAAGGATGGTGTCATCAGTGATGTCATGAGTGATGTCACTGACCATGTCATGAGTGATGTAATATGTGACGTCATCAGCAGTGCATTGCACGCGCAAGTTATAGTGAGTCCAACTAACTATAACGTGGGATTTTCAATGGTTTTATGCCAGTAAAATTTCCAGCTAAGTATAACTGGTGTGAAACCTATGGTTTTTTCAGTGAATTTAATAGGTTTTTTTAATGCTAATTCCTAACTATAACTGATGTGAAACCTATGTTTTTTTCAGTGAATTTCAATGGTTTTTTAATAGCAAATCTCTATAGGTATGAAAAGTAATATTTTTTATAACAAATTTTATATTGTATAAATATGTAATTTTATATTTTTTGCCCGGAGCGCTCCCGGGGCGCGTACCGGTGAAAGCACGGGTAAGCGCAATGTTACGGCACGCCCCGGGGCGCGTCCCGTTAGCGCTATTCCCGCGAACGAAAACAACATCGTGACGTTTCGCGCAGTCGCGTGATGCGTCATATGACGCACTGCGTAAGCGCACCCGGAAGCACGCGATCGCATAAGATCGCGCAATGTCTCGACGCGCTTACGCCACGCGCCCCGGGGCGCGTAGCGTAAGCGCGTCGGGTCATGTGATCTGAAAATAGCACTTTTCATTGGTGCAAATCAGTTTTGGTTTCCAAATGATTAAAGCCTGGATCATGTGACTTGAAAATAACACTTTTCATTGGTTCAGAACAGTTTTGTTTTCCAAATACTGAAAGCCCCACCTTTTTTCCTTATTCTGACTTTGTCCTTTGACTGAGGAAGACCTGTTTGGAGTTCTATCTGTTCTCTTTACTTGTATAACATGGCTACAGTAACAGCAACAGCTGGAGCATCTGCCCCACCACCACCACCACCACCACCATCTAAAAGACCACCAGAAGATTACATTGGTGGTCAAGAGGAAGAGGAGGAGGATGATGAAGAGGAGGCACAGACAAGGGAGTTCCTGCCTCAAGATCAACAGCCCTACAAACCGAAAGAACACTTTATATGGGAGTTCTATAAAATCCCAAGGGGTTTTAAGAAAGTCAACGCTGCAAAGGTGACTTGTTTAATTTGTGGTGCTGAACTGTCTAGGGGGAACCCTAACAAAAAGTATTCCTTCGGGAATCATACCATGATTCGCCACATGATGCGTTGGCATCCAAACAATTATTCTAATGCAGAGTTAAGGGACCTCTGCAGTAAGCTACCTCCATCAACGTCTAGACCCTCAACATCAAAACAACCCACTCCATCGGGTTCAGGGGCAAGAGACACATTGGCTACTATCCAACCTAAGTTTGCCGATTACAAAATTTGATGCAAATTTTGTAACAAGACACTTTGCTATGGTGAGCAAAGCATCGAACTTATCATGGTTGCTGGTGATAACCATAAGTGTCCAAAAAAAAACAAATTTTTCCTGATTTTTTTATGCTCCAGTTGAGCCATTTACAATTCCCTGTTTTTTGTTTCTCCCCATAAAAAATACAAAAAAATATAAAAGTGTTCAGAAAAGCCAAAAAAAGTACAAAATGTTCAAAAAAACATTAAAAAAAGAAAACAACAAAAAAAAGAAAAAAAACAGTTCTTTTTAGAACTACCTTTACTTTATAAAAAATAAACCAATATTTTTAATGAATCTGTGTCAATCTTTTTTCTGCAGGGTACGCGTACCGGTACGTGCACCGTGGCGCGCACCGGGGAGCGCACCAAAGAAAAAAAAAAAAAAAAAATTTATGAAGAAGTTAGCATGAGGGAAGAGCACAAAGAGAGTAATGTTAAGAGAAGAGAGCTAGAGGGAGAAACACAGAGGGATTGTTTATCACATAGTAAAAAACAGAAAAGGTGTAATAGGGGGAAAGTGAGAAAAGGAAAATGAATAAGGAAGCGAAAGAAGGGAAGAGAGAGGAAGAAGACTAAAGTAGACATAGTGAGAGAATGTGAATGGGTGTTTAAAGACAAAGAAAGAACAGTAAAAAATGGGGAATGAAGAGTAGTGATGGATCCAGGATAAATGAACAACGGTGAGAGAGGGTAAGGAAGGAGCAGTGAGTATAAGTAAAGAGGGGTGAAAGAGGGTGAAAAATTGAATTAGGATAACACATGGGGAGTGATAAAAAGAAAGGACAGAGACAGTAAAGGAAAGACTGTCAGAATGGGTCTGAGTGACACAGCAAAGAAAGGTAAGTAATGCAGTATGTGTGACTTATAGGGAGTCAGTGGGTGTAGGTCGGGGTGTGGGTGTGTAAGGTGTGTATATGGGTGTGGGTGTGTGGGGTATTTTGGTGTGAGTGGAGGTGAAGGTGTGTGAGATATGTGTGAGGTGTATGGGTGTGGGGGGTATGTGTGTGGGATGTATGTGTGTGTATGGAATGTGTGTGTTTGTGAGAATAGTGTATGTGGGGGAGGTGTGTGTATGTATGAGGTGTGTGTGGGGTGTGTATGTGGGATGTATGTCAGAGGTGTGTGTATGTGTTGGGAGGGGGATGAGGTGTGTATGTAGGAGTGAAGTAAATAATTAAGAAAAACAGAATGAGTGAAGAAGCAAAGGTAGGGGTCAGAGGGTAAGTGAAATAAAGAATAGGGACTGAAAGAAGTTGAATATGAGAGGGGAAATAGGGAAAGGGGAGTAAACATGGAGAATAAGAATATGTGAGGGAAGCAAAGTAAAGAAACAGGAGTGAGGTTGGTTGAGAAAATATTAGTGAGCTTAAAGCAAAGGGTGATGACAAACTACATTTTTGTAGTGACACTTACCATATAATAAATGTAACTGTAATTACATTTTTTTACTACACTTTGTATCTGTGAAAGAGAGAAGTAAAAATAAGTTATAATTAGTAAAATGTGTATTTTAAATAAAAATATACAAATGAAGAGGTTAAAAAACATAACAGTGTATTTAGAAATAAAGTAAGAGTGAAGGACATAGAAAGGGAAATAAAGTAAAGTAGAATGAAAAAAAGAGAGAAAAAGAAATAGAAGCAGAGCAAATTACTAAGAGTAAGGCATATAGATTCACTGACAGAGAGGAAGAGAAGAACAGAGAAATGAACTGAAGGTAAGAAAGATACTAAAACAATGTGAGTTAGTAAAACTAAGTCAAGAAACAGTAGTAAGTAAAAAGACAATGACAGATATGGAAACGAGTCTAATTAAGAATGCATTTAGAAGAATGAGGAATAGAAGATAACTGAGAGTAAGTAAAGAACAGTCATAGAGTGAAGGGATGAAGAGAGAGATAATAATATACAATGATTGAGGGAAATGGAGTGAGGAAGTTAGTAAAGAGACACACTAAGAGAAATACTGAGTGAGGTGGAGTACAATGAGTGAGCAAAGGAAATGAGTAAGGGAGCAAAAAAAGAAAACTGAGGAGAAAACGACTAAAACAGTGGTAATGAGAGAAAATAATTTGGTGATGAAAGTAAAGAGAAGGACATTGAAAGAAAGGAAATGAGGGGTAGTAATAGAATCGGACTAAAAGAAATAGGTTGAAGAATGATGAGAGAGGAGCAGTGAAGTTGTTGTAAGAGAAATGATAGAAGGTAGATAAACACAAGTGAACATAACACAAGGAGAGTGAGGGACTGAGTACATAGAGGTAGTGAACGGAAAATAGAGAGAAGAGGTCAAAAGAAAGGAAGAAACAAAGATAAACGAGGGAGAGTGGATGATTTATAGTGATAGAGTGCGACAATACTGGTGAGTGAGTAAAGAGGAATTACTAAAAGAGCAAAGGAGGAAAACACGGAAAAGGAAAGTAAAGCAGACAGACTGAAAGCTGAATAGTTATGCAAGGGAGAGAGGGGATGCAGACAGTTGAAATGAGAATGAGGGATTGTGAAAGAAGTGGAGAAAAACAACAGGGTTGAAAGAGAGTGAAAGAAAGACATTATAAGTGAGTAAAAAGAGCTGAAAGAGGGTGGAAAAAGAAAAGTGAGTGTGAGACAATGGGAATATAATTTAAATTACAGAATACAAACTATAGATTAACTTGTACAACATGTTACATAGTTTATTTTTGCTGTTCGCAGAATATATTGAATTTCACTTAAAAAAGTGAGTTCAAACTACTCATCATATTACAGCGGGGGAAAAAAAGATTGTGTTTTAAAAAAAAACATCTAAAGTTATAAATAACAAACGTACACTAATATTTGATTTACTTACTTTTCCTTTAGGCCAAATAGTATATCATGAAGTTCCTTTTCGTTGGAAAATACTCTGCTGTTCTATAAAAATTCCATTTCATCGACTTTCTAGAAGACAACCTTGAAGAACATCTGAAATATTTTCATTATTTTCATATACTCCTTCTTTTCAGTCATAACTCTTTGCTCATTCCTTCACCATTCCTTAAGGCCAAATAGTGTCAGATGTATCATTATATTTTCAAATGAATTAAAACAAACTCTAAAATTACAGTTTTTCCGACGTTCTGAAAAAAAGGCTCAAACAACATTTTCATAATATTTAAATTTACCTAATTCAATCTGTGACTTACTCATGTTCATCATTTCCAATAATACTAATATCACTTCCTATAAGATCCACTTACAGTACCTATATGACAAATCAATTATTTATATTATCTTGATCACTTTTACTCTGAATATAATTTTAAATAGCAAAGTAACCTTTATTAACTGCTCCCGTCTTCATACGCCAATTACCTTTACTTAAATTTCGGTTCTAAAAACACTAAATATGAATTTTTTAAGTCAAAAGGCAAACGTTGTTTAAAAGTCAAATGAGTATCGTTACAAAGGGTCCAACCTTTGCAACTTTTTAAATAGCATGTGTAATGCCCTGATGTATTTGAAGGACCGTCATGATAAATAATAGCTACAGTTCCAAATGTTCTTCCTGAAATGGATAACTGAGAAGCCACAACATTTTTAATAGAAGTTGTCAATTTCGTTCCATCAGGTCTACATCGTTGGAACATTAAAATGACATAGTGACCGTAACTTTGTAGAAATAATGTGGACAGCATTGCAGACTTACATTGGGTACACACCATATTGTGATCAGCTGCTTTAACTAGATTATTGAAAGACACTGATTTGCAGTCTGGTAAAGTCAAATATATAAATCTTTCAGTGTCTATTCTAGTAGTACTTGATGAAGTACAGTTATCACAGTCATGTTGCCATTGATAAGAAAGGTTAAAAAGATTTTTTTATATCTACTCCTTCATCTTGCAATACATCAAACATATACATAAAAAATTCCTGACAATCCTGCTGAATTATCTGTGAAAATTGATTTTGACCAGAACATATGTCTAGAAGATTTCTAATTTCTGAAACACTTTCTATTTTTGCTCTATCACTGCTACATTTCTCTAACACAGAATTCATGATCCCGATTTTCAACAATCTGTTTTTGTAAATTTTGAAGAAAAAAAACAACATTAACTACTACATTAGCATAGCAGTTGACACCAGAACTGTTTTCAAACTTAAATCCAACAACATCTTCAACAGAAACCTTTTTCTTTCTCTTTACAATTACAATTTTATCTACTTTTTGCCTTTTTGCTAGTACCTCACTGCAATTAATCTCATTTCTTCTTTTTTCGGCCTACCACACGTTTTTCAAACAGAGGATATTGAGGCAAATGTGGAGCATACTCTCTTCTTAACCTATTGTATTCTTTAACACAATCTAGATCAGCAGACATCTTTGTTTCATCACACTCAATCAAGTACAATCCTGATAAAGTTCTGACTCGTGATAATGCCACATATGCCATACCCTCTTTAAACACAGAACTTCCAATGTTCACCAGAGCACTATCTACACTTAAACCTTGAGATTTATGAATTGTCACTGCATATGCCAAACAAACAGGAAACTGTTTTCGGTGAACATATAAGTCTTTCACAAGCAAAAATCCAGCTGAACAACGAAAAATGTGTTCTATTTCGTCAATGCCATCAAATTTAATTTTTAAAATTTCAATTCCATCTCTATTTTTGTAATTCACAAAACCAACAACATGACCCATTGCTCCATTTACCAGACCTCTTTCAACATTTAAATTCCTTCTCAAAATGATACGACAATTTAAACACACATTCAGAGTCTTTTCAAAACCAGCAGTTTTAGATATAGTCTTCTCTAATGAATCCAATTTTGATTTCAAATTTTCTGACAAAATAATTGTTGCTCCCATATGCTCTATTTTATCTATAGCTTCCAGTTTCACTATCTCTTCATTTTCTAAATTTAACATTTTGTTGTTGAACATGGAACATTCTTTCAGAGTAGGCATCAAACATATGCCAGATTTCTTCTCATTAATTTTCTTAAAAATATTCTCTGGAAGAATGTTTTCATTTGGGTACAAATTAGAAATTAATCATCCATGTAAAGCTTATTTCCCATGCTGACTTATTTTTCCAATTCTTACATCTTGTAGAATATTTTTATATTCTTCATCCTTTGCCTGTGGCATATTTTGGAGTAGTTCTGCATATTTGAAATTTAACCATATATTAACGTTTCCAATGCTTCCTAGGCACTTCCTCGTATCTTCATGCGTGACCATTTTAAACACTGGTTGAACTTTCACTGGAGTCAACTGCAGTAGATCTCCAAAAACAATAATATGTTTTCCTCCGAATAACACATCATACTCTGTTCTAAGAATTTCTTGCGTTCTCAAATGTACAAAAGCAAGCATTATATTTGACAATATGCTTACTTCATCAATGATAAGAAGTTTCATTTTCTTCAGGACTCTCGAAACTTCAGAACACGCATCTCCAGATAGCTTGTGATATTGCAATTTGTTATCACGCTCCACTGGCAGCATCAGTAAACGATGTAAAGTAATCCCTTTAATAATATGTGCTGCCAGCCCAGTTGGAGCGGTAATAACACAAGACAGCGGTGATTCAGTCCTTTTCTGCAGATAAGTTGCAATTGCTTTAATCAGAAAACTTTTTCCAGTTCCCGCTTCTCCACTCACGTACAGTTGGACAGGCTTAAATGATGTACATGAGCACTCTTTCTTCTCATGACTGAATCCATGTTCAACCTGTTCTGTGACTTCGTCATATATCTGTTTCTGCTCAAGGTTTAGTTGTTTCACCAAATCTTCTAAGTTAACTACATCATCTTGAGCTTGTTCCATAGCTCTTTCCACCTCATCCATGGCAGTGGCAGCTTCATTTTGAATAATTGGTCCTCCAAGTGGATCCTGACTCAATGAAGCAGAACTCTGACTGTCTTGAGAACTGTCTTTAGCAATCTCTGCAGCAATTGTGGCTTCTTGCTCTATTTCTTCGTTCAACATTTGCAGATAATTTGGAAAAACAGGACATTCTATGGTATCTTTGGTTGCATTAAAAGAATCTTCGTAACAGAGAAAATCTCCAAGTAGTTCCTCTTCTGTACGCCATGGCTTAAAGAGTTGCAAAAGAGCTAAATAGTAAAATTCCCTTTTGTCTGGATTTTCACAACTCAATTTTCGATGATTAATTAAATGGCCTTTTTTCTGTTTCACTAGACATCCTTCACATCCAATGACAGCATATATTCCATTATTAATATCTTCTCTGATGTTCCTCTTATAAATATAGCTTTGAAGAACTTCATAGAGACAAGCATTCTCAAGGTGAGGACTTCTATTTGGATAGTATGTATCCAACATGTTTGTCTTCAAAATATCTGTACTTTCTGGTTCTTTCTCCGCCAAATACTCTATCTCTTGTACAGATTTCAAAACTCGATTTCGTGTTGCAGCAAGACCTAGACTCACCCAAATGATGGTTCTAGATTTGGCATAGAGACTTGCTGATGACAATCGATCAGAACATTCATATGCTCCAATTTCTCGATGCTACAACATCTTTAGACTGTAACTGTATAATTTCTTGCTTAGACTCTTTTCATGTGAAATGTCCTCCCACATTTCCTTCAGTTCTGTCTTTTCTTTTTTTGTGATGTAAGACGTCACATATCCAGCCACAGCAATAGAGTTGTCAGCAACGAATTGAATATCCATGTTAGCATTCCACATGGACAAAATCACTGGGTTGTAGTCGTTGATGTACTTGGACTCTTCGTTTCTTTTTAAATTGTATGTATTTTTTGGTGACTTCCTCGTCACAGTATGTCGCAGACAAGACATCAAATTGTTTACTCTTCCTTTAGAAATCACTGGTCGTGGAAAGCTGAAACGACATTTTGTGTAGTACTTGTCCTTGTTTCTGAATTTTCGACGACAGTACTTTCCACAACGATAGGATTGAAAGCGTAAAACTTGTTGCTTTAAACTGTTTTCTTCTGTAGTTTTCAGAACAGCACATGTTGAATACTCTTCAATGAAGCTCATCACTGTCTCATCCGAATCTGTTCCAAATTTGGGTGCATCTTTAATCCACAACAACATATGTATGTGAGGAGCACCTCTCGCTTGATACTCCTTTCTCCAAAAGAAATCCAAAACCTCTCCAAGGGGAGGATTTTTTTGTTGGTAATAAAAGACATCATAGCTTCAAATCTATGATTGAAATATCTGCATACATTCACTGGATCCAAAGAACACAGTTCTCCAGCTGTTTTGAATTCTATATTTTGTATATTTGCATTTGCCTCGCGTAGAAATTCAAGTAAGTCGTCCCATGCATACTCGGCACAGCTAAGAGTGAGGAACCATGTAGGAGTTCCTAAGTTTCTTAGCATACATTTCAATTCCCCATGACGACGGTACCAATACTCGTTTGTACCACGCTGACATGCCATGAGATTGATTAAATGAGATTCCAAAATATTATCTTGCAGATTCACTTTCTCCATAAAGTCCCTCGCCGAAACATTTTGCAGATGTGCTCCACTTTTCAGTATATGGTTTACTGCATAAGAAAGCCCAGACAAGTCACTTTCATACAGTAAATGAAACAAATAGGGAATGCATTGACGAAACCTTGGATCTTCAGCATATAATCTTACAGTTCGATATTCAGATGCAGGAATTTGAAGTGGTCGATCGTCATATCGTCCACCTCGACCTGTTGGAAATAGCTGTGGAAAACAACGAGCTTCCAAACTTTCTTCCCATATACTAATGGGACTTCCTTTTGCTGTTTTCATTTGAAACAAGTCAATTGCATTCCCCATTACTTCTTTGGAATGTAAAGGATGAACAGTATAATGTTCATATATTTCTTCACTTCTAGACACATCAACTTTTTCAATTTGGCCGCCTGAACAATCACTGTTTTCATCTGCAGCTGTTTCCTCTGCTGCAACACATACATCTTTGTAATACTCATTGTTTTTGACTAAATACAACGTTGCCTTTTTGACTTTCCTAACATCCACTAAATCTTGCCAGATTTTCTTACTCTTTGTCGGAACCCCATTAACTAGAATAACTAAAGGTTCCTCTTCTACTTTTTCTATACCAATTGTATCAATATTTGTTTTCAAATCTAGAGGCAAATAAACAACTCTTCCCTTTAATCCTCTCCGCAAATCTGTAGGAGGCAATTTCCCTATCTTAGGCTCCATGCGAGCAATTGCCTGAACAGGATGGACACATTGAATCAAAATAGACTCATATGTATTTAAATCCATCAATTCACGGGGAATGTCTACCAACTCCAGATTATTATGAACTGCTCTGGCAGGCATTCTGTTTTGATTTAATTTATCATAACAATATTTACAAATACGCTGATCACAACTCAAATCAAAACATTTCTCCACCCACAAATAAGTTGCAAAATCCTTCCACTCATAATTATTCATCTTTTCACTTTTTACGTATAAATCAACTAATCTAGTTTGATGTTCATAATGACTTCGTCGACATCACACACAAGTAAAATTCGGCCTTTCACTTGATTTCACCTTAAACCTGGTAATTTCCTGCACAAACTTTTCTGTACTTGAAATCTGTACATTCTCTTCCACATTACCTTGAATTGCTGTGTCAATTTCTACACTGTCCTCTTTTTCACCAAAATAACAAATCTTAATTTCTTCACAAATCTTCTTCACATCTAATTCAGTTCCATGCAAAAGAGCACTGTTTAATTGTTTAAGCTTAAGTGCTGGACGTTTTGCATAATACAACATTCTCACTAATTTCTTCATTTTGGTATGATGCACTGCTAACATCCTAAAATGATGAAAAACACTCTGACAGACTTTTCTAGAAAGACAAGCTAGTGAATGCCCTTGCAAACCTGTGTTTTCTCTCACTCTGCAAGAATCTAAGTCTTGCAACAACTTCACTTTCTGCTTTAGACTTTTCTTACTATATGTACGTAAGAAATTACAAAACAAATCAATTGATTCCTGTTGCACACTACAAATACGACTACACTTTCAAGTGTACACTGGACCCTTAGTACGTCTCCCTAAAACTTCATCAGTTAACACCTCTTCTGGTTCTCTAGGTACAAGTTTCTCTTTTTCAATCGGACAACCGTCTTTCACTTCATACGCTCGACCACTGGTGTCAACTGCATGCACTAAATCATTCTCCTGAAAGTAACTCTCCGCATTAAAAAATGGCTCACAACTTGAACTGTGCATCCATTCTCCTGAAAAAACTTTACAAAAATTAGTCCGATTAATTACTCTTTTCCATCTACTGTTTGATTTAAAAACATCAATTGTCTTGTTAAGTGTCCTAATTCTATTGATTATTAAAATAAATATTTTTTTCTTAACTTCAAAAGCCTGATCAACAATCTTCTCTACATTTTTCTTTTTCTTATAAAAAGCAGCTCTCTGTTTGCCTTTCTTAATGTTTTTTAACAAATTTAAAACCACCCTATTGTGAAACATTCGTTTACGAATGTCTCTAAACTGATTCTACCTTCTATCCGATACATATTATTCTCTCCTGCTCCAGTGTTAACATTTTTTTAGGGCCTCTCCTTCCTTTTCAAAATTACTCTCTCCTTCTCTTTTTCTACATGCTGTCCAACATTTATTTTTGTTCTACATACGTTCCGTAAAAAAGACTTAGTTATCTTATCAGGAACTTCTTTCCTGTTTTTTGAAGTCTTTGTTGTGGAGGACTGCTGTAATTCCGATGCTGTTTTTGTTTTAAACCGTATTTCAAATTTTCTTGATCTTTGCCTTGAGGGCATCTTTCCTTACTCTTGAAATCTTGTTTTCAATCTGTGTTAAAAAAAAAAATTGCACATTATAGACCACTATTATCAAAAAACAGAGCAATGACAAAAAGCAAACAATCTATTCAGGGTTACAGATCAACTGAGGATTCTCAAGGGGTGCAGAAGAGGTGAGACATGCATTGAAGAGTGTAGTGGAAGAGAGGTATGTCCACAGGTACAAAGAAAGTGGGACCTGTGTCTACGAGTGCAGTAAGAGATAAGCTTCATGAAGTCTAGTCCACTGCACTCTTAAACACAGGCTTCACCACTTATGTTCTCCAGGAAAGGCCTCTCTCCCACTACAGTCTTGAACACAGGCCTCACCTTGTCTGTCCCTCTGGACATGCCTCACCTCATCTACACAATCTACTTCCTAATGTAAGGTAACACAGGTGACATTTTTATGAAAGGATGACATATATGTATTTAATCATGCAGACACTATGTAAAAGACATTAATTTGCCCCAAAAATGTTTCAGTAGTGTAATGAGAAGCTTATACATATAACCTTTTCTCTGTTTTTGAAATGTTATTCTAAAAAAAGATCATGAGGCCTAAGCAGGAGTGCAGATGTAATGAAGCCTGTACAGTGAAGCACAAAAGATGAGGCTTGTGTCCAAGAGTGCAGTGGACAGGACTAAACTGGATTAGTTGGCAAAAAAAAGATGAACCTCATTTATAAAGCCCTGCATCAATTTTCCACTGCTGATGCGTCACTTTTTCTGACACATCGGCGTCATAAAACATATGCCTTGTTGCACCATATTTAAAAAGTGACGCATGTAGGTAGATGCGTCACTTTTTCAACCTCTGCGCCACATTATACCTCTGTCAGGTGTAATGTACACAGAAGGGTTATTTCTCCGCAGAAAGCCTCGTAATAGTGACGCAGTGAAATCAATGAGATTTCACTGCGTCACTTTTAGGACACTGTTACGTCAAAATCTTGCACCTGCCTCACAGCACACATAAGACTGAGGAAAACGCTTTCACATGGAGCTTTCCCCATGTGAAAGGATGCATTGCTGGAGTACAAGCATTCCATTTCAATACTGAAAACTCACTATTTTACAAAATACATTTCCTCTCTCTTGCAAACAATCCTACCGCATGTCCAAGGTTGTAAATAACATGAGGCTTGTCTAAACATGCCAATTAGTTGAAGTCTATTCAGGGTTGCAGATGAGGTAAGGATTGTCTAGGGGTGCACAAGAGGTATGGCCTCTATTGAAGAGTGTAGTAAAAGAGAGACCTGTCCACGGCTGCAAAGACCTTGACACCTCTTTCTAAGAGTGCAGTGGGGGATAGGCTTCATGTAGCTTAGTCCACTGCACTCTTAGACACAGGTCTCACCACCTAAGCTCTCCAAGAAAAACCTCTCTCCCACTACAGTCTTGAACACAGGCCTCACCTCCTCTGTCCCTCTGGACATGCCTCACCTCATCTGCACAATCTACTTCCTAATCTGAGGTAACACAGGTGACATGATTGTGAAAAGGTCAATTTTTTTATATAATCATTCACACACTATTTATTCTTTCTCAAAAATGTAAAAGACATTAATTTTCCCCAAAAATGTTTCAGTAGTGTAATGAAAAGCTTATACATATAACCTTTTCTCTGTTTTTCAAATGTTATTCTAAAAAAAGATTATGAGGCCTAAGCAGCAGTGCAGATGTAATGAAGCCTGTCCAGGGAAGCACAAAAGATGAGGCTTGTGTCCAAGAGTGCAGTGGACAGGACTAAACTGGAGTAGTGTGCAAAAAAAAGATGAACCTCATTTATAAAGCCCTGCATCAGTTTTCCACTGCTGATGCGTCACTTTTTGTGACTCATCGGCGGCATAAAACATGTGCCTTGTTACGCCATATTTAAAAAATGACGCATGTAGGTAGATGCGTCACTTTTTAAACCTCTGCGCCACATTATACCTCTGTCAGGTGTAATGTACACAGAGGGGGCATTCCCCCGCAAAAAGCCTCGTAATAGTGACGCAGTGAAATCTTTGAGATTTCACTGCGTCACTTTTAGGACACTGTTACGTCAAAATCTTGCACCTGCCTAACAGCAGCCATAAGACTGAGGCAAACACTTTCACATGGGGCTTTCCCCATGTGAAAGTATGCATTGGAGGAGTTGCGTCATTTTTGTGACACACTCCAACAATTCGTCACTTTTGCGCTTACAGATACATCACAAATACTGACTTATCTGTAAGTCCTAAAAACATGATGCGTCATACATTAAATATAATGCATCATTGGTGTCACAAGGAGTGCACAGTGAAAAGTGATGCATCGCTGTTTTCATAAATAAAGCTCTCAGTGTGCTTCCTAATGTGGGGTAACACATGTGACATGATTATGAAACCTTCAAATTATTTTACTTAATCATGCACTCATTTTTTATTTTTTCTCAAAAATGTAAAAGCTATTAATTTACCCCAAACTCGATTTTTCAATAACATTTTAGAAACACAGTGCAAGTCCTATGTACAATCATTCCATTTCAGTACTGAAAAGTCACTATTTTACAAAATACATTTCCTATCTCTTGGAAACATTCCTACCAAGCATTGCCCAAAAAATTAAACAAACGAACAGCAAAGAAACTCAATTTGCTTCCTTTCATTTTAGGAACATAACACAGGTCCTATGTACAAGCATTCATTTTCACTACTGAAAGCCATTAATTTGCCCTAAAACCGTTTTTTATTTAATATTTTATGAACAGAGCACAGATCCTATTTACAGGCATTCATTTTCACTACTAAAACCCATTGTTTTGCACTAAAATCGTTTTTCAATTAACATTTTAGAAACACTGCACAGATCCTATATACAAGCATTCATTTTCACTACTCAAACCCATTGATTTGCACTAAAATCGTTTTTCAATTACCATTTTAGGAACAGAATACAGATCCTATGTACAAGCATTCATTTTCACTACTGAAAGCCATTAATTTGCCCTAAAATCATTTTTTATTTAATATTTTATGAACAGAGGACAGATCCTATTTACAAGCATTCATTTTCACTACTAAAGCCCATTGTTTTGCACTAAAATCGTTTTAAAATGAACATTTTAGAAACACTGCACAGATCCTATATACAAGCATTCATTTTCACTACTAAACCCATTGATTTGCACTAAACTTGTTTTTCAATTACCATTTTAGGAACACAACACAGGTCCTATGTACAAGCATTCATTTTCACTACTGAAACCCATTCATTTACCCTAAAATTGATTTTTAAAATAAAATTTTAGATACAGAGTGCAAGTCCTATGTACAACCATTCAACTTCACTACTGAAACATCACTATTTCACAAAATACAAATCCTCTATTTTACAAATATAGAAACCATGCATTTTCAAAAAGCATCACACAAACCAACAGCAAAGAAAATCAATGTGCTTCTTAATCTGAACTCTCTATCTAAATGAATCATAACTCACCTTTACAAATACTTTGGGAGATTCAGAACAGTGTCAGGTACACACACCAATATTTCTTTAGCAGAGCAAAAGGTATGTTCTCCAGGCACTGCAACCATTAATGGCACAGAAAACCTCTAATTGTACACACATATTCCTCATGGTAACCAATCAAAACTCTTCCCTCTCTATTTTCAAATCAACACCCTTCCCCCCCTCAGCCCTTTCTACCTGTTACCATAGCAACTCCCTCCTCACTGAGCTCCCAGGGTTAAAAGTTTATTCTACAATGTTGCAAATCAAATGAGCAAGGATGTTTGACCTCTCAATACACCAGCTTATCCACTGCAATCTTTCTTTAAATGACTTTTTTAACCATTCAAATTACTTCTTACACACAACAGAACCATGCACCCTAACTTTCAGTTTTCAACTATCTGAATCCACCAATCATTGCTTGTGATTCAAGAGCACTGAAACTCCACCGTTTTTTTTTTTGCAAACTCCTACTGTTCCAACTGCCATTTCATTCCTACACTTCATCTGACTGCACCAGAACCTCCTCTCACCATGTACTCTGTCTGGATTATTGGACATAGCTACATTCACTGGGCTCAAAGGTATGCAGCTATCAGAAATTTTCACAACCTTGATTTACCAAATGTGCACATAAAATGGATTGGCCAAAGAGGATTGAGATGTCATCAATTGATACCATTGGTGAAAACCTTTTACCATCTGCCGTACCCTGACCTCATAATTTTGCACTGTGGTGGAAATGACCTAGGCACTTTGACTGGGGTAGGTCTGGAGATGGTTTTAAAGGACACCTTTGGACAATTGATGACACTTTTTCCACAAACTTCCTTGGTATATTCCAATATATGCCAAAGGCAGAAATGGAACTGGTCCAACCAATTTTGTCCACAATTTGAGAAAGCACGGAAACATGTGAATAAATCTGTTTCTGCTTACATGAGAGACTATGGAATGGGTTCAATATACAACAACAACTTGCGTTACAACATGCAAGATAACTACAGAGGAGATGGTGTGCACTTTTCAGATGAGGGGAATAGAATATTCCTCCTGAATTTAAGACTGTGCATTGGTACCTACTTGTAGGTACCTAAATCAGCCACAGAACCCAAAAGCCCTTTTCAGGGCTACCCTATCTCTGATCACTCCAAAAGATTATCTTTTTCTAACTTTTTTCACTGTTTTTCACTAAAGTACTCTCCCCGGTATGCTCCCCGGTGCACGTACCTGGCGCTCCCCCCGCGAAAAATAATGGTTTTTTTTTCACCTATATGGGCCTCCTAAGACCCCCTCAGAAAACCTAGAGGGTCAGGGAGTGCCTACGATGCCCCCTTATACCCATTCCCAAAGTTGTTTGTCCTCCATTTTCTGTCTCAAATCTACCGAAACACAAAATGGAGGACTCCCGTTGCGCTTACCGGTACGCGTACCGGGGCGTTCACCGAGAAGCGCTCCCAACATTTTTTTAAAGTTAATTTACATAAAAACCACTGGAGACACTTTCACCAAATATAGAATAGGCCATACTACATACCAGTGCCTACCATTTTCCCAAATTTGGTGGAATTCCATTGAACCATTTAGCCTGTAGCCCTCTCTAAATATCCTGAGGTGAATTACTTGACAAAAACACATCTTAAGTGTTAGAATTTACAACCAATTAAAATGTTACTTTCATTTTCTACTATTATTTCATGACATTTGATTGGTTATGTACATGAATATATATAAAGAAAGAGAGGGAAACACAGCCATTTGACTACTACTTCCGGAAGTACATTTCAAAAGCATTTCCACTGAGAACTTAAACTTCTTTTTGAAAGGCAAGATGTTATTTTGAAAACTGAAGTATGTTGTGCACTTTAAGTTAATTTGGAAAACATTTTTTGATAGTTATATACTATCCCTCTGTAATAGTTATAGATTGAGATACACTTCTCTGTTATAGTTATGGATGGAGTTAGGCTTGTCTTGTATAATTATAAATGTAATAATGCTTCATGATATACACTTTTTTATAATTATACTTCCAGCCTGATACCATACACTGCCCAAAGATAACTTCTCTGTTAAAAAATAAAAACTACCTGACTGAACTTAAACCCAACAGTGCCCTATCTCTACTGATATATTTATTGTTTATGCAAATTACAGCAAGAAAATGGAAGGACAGCAAAATATTTCCTTTGAAATTATTCTGGAGAGCAACAATGAACAAGTTATTGAACCCAATGATGACTTAGAATTCATGGATAAATCACGGGACTATGAATTAGTTAAATGTTTGGAAGCGGTAGATTCGCTAATTCAAAATGAGGACATTTCCGACAATCTGTTATTAGAAGTTCTATCAAATTTTGAAAAAGAATCTGAAAAATGCATTTATATTTAATAATTCTAAAATTGTTTGAGACATTATTCATTTTTATATGTAATTCATAAACTAGTACCAAATTGATTATAATGTAAAGTCAGATTTATAGTATACTGTGTAACTTTTTTATGTTACATAGTAATTTTGCTCATAGATACTTCCTTTCTCCCAATATATTATCTCCAATGTGTATTTGACATCTCTTTTTCATCTCCTGCCTCCATGTTGTTTCTGCTTTCCTGACAGACTATGATATGGATTCATATACCACAATAACTTCTGTAACAACATGCAAATGATCTACAGAGGAAACGGTGTACATTAAATTTAAGACTCAGCATTGGTACCTACATGTTGGTACTTAAAACACCCAAACAACACAACAACTCTATTCAGAGCTACCCTACCTCTAAGCACTTTAAATTATTATTTTAGTGTTTCACTGAGTTTTCCCCATGTGTGGGGGGGGAGGTGTGTGTGGGGGATTTGTGAGGTGTGTCTGTGAGGTGTGTGTGTGTGTGTGTGTGTGTGTCTGAGGGGGGATGAGGTGTATAGGTGTGTGTAGGTGTGTGAGGTATGTGGGTGTGGGTGGGGATGTGGGTGTGTAAGGTGTGTGTGTGGGTGTGTGGGGTGTTTGGGTGTAGGTGGGGGTGTGGGTGTGTGAGGTGTGTGTGGGGTGTGTGTGGGTGTGGGGGGTATGTGTGTAGGATGTGGGTGTATATGTGGGATGTGTTGATGTGTCTGTGAGGTGTGCGTGTGTGTGTGTGGGGGGGAGGTGTGTGTGTGGGATGTGTGAGCTGTGTCTGTGAGGTATCTGTGTGTGCGTGTGTGTGTGTTGGAGGGGGTGAGGAGTGTGTGTGAGTGTGTGTGTGTGGGATGTGTGGGTGTGGGTGTGGATGTGTAAGGTGTCGGTGTGGGGGTGTGGGGTGTTTGGGTGTGGGTGAAGGTGTGCGTGTGTGAGGTTTGTGTGGGAGTGTGTGGGTGTGGGAGTGTGTGGGTGTGTGGGGTTGTGTGCGTGTGGGTGTGTGTGGGACGTACTTGTAGGTAAAACAAACAGAAGAAACCTGGTCAAAGTTACTGTGAGTATGCCATGTTGAGTCTGAAACCATGAATCCATTAATGACACTGTAGTGATAGCACTGGGCTAGAAAAAATTCCCATCAGCCCACCCATCTGGTGGAGTATCGTCACGTGGGAAATGTATCATAAATCCAATTCTTGATCAAGGCACCTGGAAATGATGCAAAGATGGATTTTGTAGATATAATTTTAGACCACAGTGACTCACTAGTGATGCCAATGGAGTGCAGTGCGCGTGAAGAGTGGAAGTGAAAAATAAAATTGACTCAAAGAACCAAAAGTCAGTTTATTAGGTATGGTACTAGGGTCAAAACTAAAAACAATGCCCAATAGTTTTAAATAATAACTATGTCAAGGCATGGTGTATTAAGGTCGACATGTTTCAGCTAGATGGACAACTGGTCCTAGCTTTCTTCGGGACCTGGTGAATACTGCGACTGCAAATTAAAGTAAATGAATTTACAATAATAGTGAGTTTGTACACTAATAATGGATAAATCCTACCAGTTACTCTGAGCCCAGATGTGTACTGGTGATAATCCAATCATACCGTCTGTCCTAAAACAAGATGAAAAAAGTGTACAACTAAATAGCGTGAAAAATGGTTTCAAGGATGCAACAGACAAACAACATACATACAAACAGGACGGTGGAGAAAGTCTCCCCATCACTCAGTAGTTGTAAATTACTACTGGATTAATGTATGTGAATCACAAATAGTCAAAGTATCTAAACTTACCCAGCGTTATGTGGGAATGTGCCTCACCTCACCCGGTCACCCACTCGGGAATAGGGAGGCCCCGCTCTATCAGAATGGAAAAAATCAAAGGACCTCAGAAAAATATCAGGGGTACTTTAGTACAAATGGTCACTTATTTCCAATATTCTACTAACAAAAACCTAGTTGTAAAGGGGAGATTCAACCTCAAATGAAACCATGGTACAAACCATGCAGGGTGGTCAATGATGACCTTTTATGAGAAAAACAGTGTTGGCTTAAAAATTCTAGCAATGTCATGCACAAGAGTTCTACAAACAATAAGCACAAATGTCTTAGAAAGAGGGGGCAAAGTAACTGGCTGGGGCCAAAATGAAGCGTCCTACCTGTCCGTCGGTACCTCTACACCAGCATCCGAGAGGGAGTGGATGCTGGTGTAGAGGTACCGACGGACAGGTAGGACGCTTCATTTTTGCCCCAGCCAGTTACTTTGCCCCCTCTTTCTAAGACATTTGTGCTTATTGTTTGTAGAACTCTTGTGCATGACATTGCTAGAATTTTTAAGCCACCACTGTTTTTCTCATAAAAGGTCATCATTGACCACCCTGCATGGTTTGTACCATGGTTTCATTTGAGGTTGAATCTCCCCTTTACAACTAGGTTTTTGTTAGTAGAATATTGGAAATAAGTGACCATTTGTACTAAAGTACCCCTGATATTTTTCTGAGGTCCTTTGATTTTTTCCATTCTGACAGAGCAGGGCCTCCCTATTACCGAGTGGGTGAACGGGTGAGGTGAGGCACATTCCCACATAACGCTGGGTAAGTTTAGATACTTTGACTATTTGTGATTCACATACATTAATCCAGTAGTAATTTACAACTACTGAGTGACGGGGAGACTTTCTCCACCGTCCTGTTTGTATGTATGTTGTTTGTCTGTTGCATCCTTGAAACCATTTTTCACGCTATTTAGTTGTACACTTGTTTCATCTTGTTTTAGGACAGACGGTATGATTGGATTATCACCAGTACACATCTGGGCTCAGAGTAACTGGTAGGATTTATCCATTATTAGTGTACAAACTCACTATTATTGTAAATTCATTTACTTTAATTTGCAGTCGCAGTATTCACCAGGTCCTGAAGAAAGCTAGGACCAGTTGTCCATCTAGCTGAAACATGTCGACCTTAATACACCATGCCTTGACATAGTTATTATTTAAAACTATTGGGCATTGTTTTTAGTTTTGACCCTAGTACCATACCTAATAAACTGACTTTTGGTTCTTTGAGTCAATTTTATTTTTCACTTCCACTCTTCACGCGCACTGCACTCCATTGGCATCACTAGTGAGTCACTGTGGTCTAAAATTATATCTACAAAATCAATCTTTGCATCATTTCCAGGTGCCTTGATCAAGAATTGGATTTATGATACATTTCCCACGTGACGATACTCCACCAGATGGGTGGGCTGATGGGAATTCTTTCTAGCCCAGTGCTATCACTACAGTGTCATTAATGGATTCATGGTTTCAGACTCAACATGGCATACTCACAGTAACTTTGACCAGGTTTCTTCTGTTTGTTTTGCTAGTATAGGGGCCTAAGTTGCCCTGGTCATTAAAATTGCCTTTCTGACCCTCCCCTACCTTATTTTCTCACGTACTTGTAGGTACCTAAAACAGCCACAGAACCAAAAGCTCTTTTCAGAGCTACCCTACCTGTAATCACTCAAAATGATTATTTTACACTATTATTTTCACTATTTTTCACCAAAGTACGCTCCCTGGTACGCTTCCCGGTATGCGTACCGGGCGCTCCCCCCGCGAAAATTCGTAAAAATAAATAAATAAATGTTTTGCCCCGCGGAGCCTTTTATGGCCCCCACATCAAACCTAGGGGGTCAGGGGGGGTCTACCCTGCCCCCTTTTGGTCATTTGCCCCTTTGTTTTTTGCACCTCTTGTGTCTCGATCCTACCGAGACACAAGATGGCGGCTGCTCCGGACTGTTTAGAATGTTTACAAACACCCGAGAGCCAATCAGCTTTCCGTGCGGAAGTCGCGTGGCGCGCCCGGCGTGCTCCCCGGTGCGCATACCGGGGCGCGCCTATAGATATATATTTTTTTTAAACCTAAATTACTCAAAATCCACTTGAGCACATATCTTGAGACATAGCAAAGGCACATCGCGCTAGCAGTCCCTACAATTTTTCCAAGTTTGGTGGAAATCCATTCAGCCATTCGAGCTAAAAATGAGTTTGACCGCCCTATGGAAATTAACATGGGGAAAACACGTTTTGGGACCCCCCTTTTATCTCGGCCCCCGATTGACGGATCCCCCCCAAACTTTCGGGAAGGAGCGGAGAGCCGCGAGGCAATGTTGAGGAAAAATTCAGGCAGATTGCTCAACCGGCGCCAAAGTTATTCCCAATAGAATGTTGTGATTTCCCTATGGAAATCAATCCTAACTATAACTACCTACTGGCGACCGCCAGTAGGTAATATATACACTGAAAAAAACCTAGGTTTCAGCCACTTTATAGTTAGGAATTAGCATTTAAAAAAACCTTGAAAATTCACTGAAAAAACCATAGGTTTCACACATGTTATAGTTAGCTGGAGATTTCACTCATGCAAAACCATTGAAATTCCCCCGTTATAGTTAGTTCAGCTAACTATAACTCGCGCGCCAGCAATGCACTGTTGAGGATGTCACATATTAGATCACTCATGACATGGTCAGTGACATCACTCATGACATCACTGATGACATATCAAATGACATCACTGATGACATCTGACATCATCCAGTGAATGTGTGTTTTTCGGAAAATTAAATATGTTTTATATATGTACATCTCAAGGTCGATGGATGAATAAATGGGTATATAAGTGTCTAAATGGATGATTTCTTTTGTAAAATTGATTGTATAACGGACGGCTTAAGTGTATCTCAGTGAATACAAGTATTACAGAGTAATTTTTAAATATTTAGATATCTGTGTCAGTGTCTCACTTTATGTATAGGTGGCTGCATGGGTTGGTGAGTAGCTACATGAGTGTCTATATGGGTTATTAGTTCTTTTTTAAACTATCAGTATGAATGTTTGTATGGTTTGGTGGGGAATATTACTTAGCACATAGATGCATGAATGAGTGACTCAATGTTTGTATGTGTTTTGAAGACAGCATGTGTGCAGGACTGTATGGGTGGATGAGTGTGTATATGGGTGTGTTAGTGAGTGAATGACTGCCTCAATACTATCTTTATAAGTAAGTACATATGTTTTAAACTACTATATGTGAGTATGAATGTTTATAAGTGAGTATATATGAGAGTGAGAGATTGGAAGAGTTCCTGTATAAATAAGTATGTGTTTCTATAAGTGACTGTTTAACCACTTGGATGCTATGGCATGTCCATCATGTCCATGTAAATTCCATTGAAATGAATGGGAACTCCATGACGAGTTACCCTTGTCATTAGCGTCCAAGTGGTTAAGAGAGTTGCTCCACCTACCGCACGGCCCCCGTGTGTCCTAGGTCTCCACTGCTGCTCCTGTTCCCTGCCGCCGCTGCCTGCAGGGACTCCGCCCTCAGGCCTTCCCCCTAGCCGCCACCTCCGCTCTTCTTTCTGCCGTTTCTGCATTTCCCGACCCCCGCCGCTGCTCCCCTGCGGCCTCGCCCCCTTCCTCATCCCAGATCCGCACTCAGGCCTTCCCCCTAGCCGCCACCTCCGCTCTTCTTCCCTCCGTTTCTGCATTTCCCGACCCCCGCTGCTGCTCACCTGCGGCCCGCCCCCTTCCTCGTCCCCGATCCCCATTCGCCGCCCCGCTCCCGCCTCCCAGCTGCTCCTCCCTCCCAGTGGGCCACATATAGCTGGGACCGCACGGCAGTGAGCTGTGACCCCTCCAGGTCGCTCAACCTAAAGCACGGCCCCCATGTGTCCTAGGTCTCCACTGCTGCTCCTGTTCCCTGCCGCCGCTGCCTGCAGGGACTCCGCCCTCAGGCCTTCCCCCTAGCCGCCACCTCCGCTCTTCTTCCCGCCGTTTCTGCATTTACCGACCCCTGCCGCTGCTCCTCTGCGGCCCCGCCCCCTTCCTCGTCCCCGATCCCCATTCGCCGCCCCGCTCCCACCTCCCAGCTGCTCCTCCCTCCTCCCGCCCCCCCCACTCTCCATTTATGGCAGAGTCCGCTCGTGCGCGCCGATTGTGCGCCGAAGGCGCGCCAAAGGCAAGCCCGTCTGTGCCCGTCCGCGCCTGGACCGCGCCCAGCGCCAGACTCCCTGGCCCCCGCAGAGGCCAGCCAACCCGCCGGACTTACGCCGCCGCCACCCTCAACGCACTCAACACCGGCCGGATCCCCGGCTGCCACAAAGCCACCCCAAGACGCAACCACGGACCCTTCAACTGCCAATCTTGCAAGTTCTCCTGCATCCGGACCTGCACCGCACCCGCAAAGCCAAGCACCAGCAGCAACCACCTGAAGTGCATCCTGCTCAACACCCGCTTCGTCCACATACACGCCATTGAACTCTGGAACCTGCTCGACACCTCATCTCCAGACGTCGCCTTCCTCACGGAAACCTGGATGAACGCCTCCTCAGCGCCCGACATCGCCATCGCCATTCCGGACGGATACAAGATCACCCGGAGGGACAGCGTAAACCAGACAGGTGGAGGCATCGCCATCGTCCACAAGAACACCATCCGCATCACGACCAACTTCTACGACACCCTCACAGCCGCCAAACATCGTCACTTCCAGATACACACCGACCCCAAGAACACACTCAGAGGCACCCTCATCTACTGACCCCCAGGACCCCGCACACAATTCAGCGAAGACTTCGCGGACTTCATCAGCCCTCACGCTGACTACATCCTCCTAGGGGACCTCAACTTCCACCTGGAGAAAAACAACGACAACAACACCACCACCCTGCTGGACAACCTCGCCAACCTCGGACTCAAGCAACTAGTGAACACCCCCACCCACTACGCCGGACACATGCTTGACCCAGTCTTCTCCTCCAGCAAGTACATCTCCTTCAGCCACTCCACCGGACTCCACTGGACAGACCACAGCTGCGTCCACTTCACCTTCAGAAGGACCATGACTCACCACCACCCGCAACAGGTTCCCCGCAGGAGCTGGAACAGGATCACCACCGACCAGCTCACCACATCACTGAGCCAGAACACTCCCGCCAGCTCAAAGGACCCCAACAAAGCAGCCAACAACCTCACTCAGTGGATCACCAACTGCGCTGACAACCTCGCACCTATGAAAAATCATCCCAGCAGGCCCGGCAGCAAGAAAGCCTACTTGTTCAACGACGACCTCAAGAACTCCAAGAAGAACTGCCGTACCCACGAGAAAACCTGGCGAAAAAACCCAACTACAGACAACATGACCGCCCTCAAGCACGCAACCCGCAAACACCACCAGCTGATCCACACCACCAAGAAGGCAGCATTCAAGGAACGACTAGACAACAACGCACACAACAGCAAGGAACTCTTCAGCATCGTGAAAGAGCTCTCCAACCCCAGCGCCGGAAACAACGACATCACTCCCTCACAAGACCTCTGCGACTCACTTGCCTCGTTCTTCCACAGCAAGATCGCCGACATACACAACAGCTTCGGCACACAGACCACGCACCCAACCACCGAACCGACGCCCCCCACCACCACCCTCCGCGCCTGGACCCCGTTCAGCACCGAAGACACCATACACACGATGAACACCATCCACTCCGGATCACCAACCGACCCATGCCCCCACCACGTCTTCCACAAGGTCGACTCCGTCATCGCACCCCAACTCCGGGACATTATCAACTGCTCCTTCAACACCGCCACCTTCGCGGAGAGCTGGAAGCATGCTGAACTCAGCGCCCTCCTGAAGAAACCATCAGCAGACCCCACCGACCTCAAGATCACCGCCCCATCTCGCTCCTCCCGTTTCCTGCCAAAGTCATCGAGAAGACCGCCAACAGACAGATTGCCGCCTTCCTCGAGACGAACGGATCCCTCGACCACTCGCAGTCCGGTTTCCGAGCCAACCACAGCACCGAGACCGCCCTCATCGCAGCCACTGATGACATCCGAGCCCTGCTCGACAACGGGGAAACAGTGGCTCTCATCCTCCTCGACCTCTCTGCAGCGTTCGATACTGTCTGCCACCGCACCCTAGTACAGCGCCTCAGCAACATCGGAATCCAAGAGAAGGCACTAGAGTGGATCATCTCATTCCTCGCCGGGAGAACCCAGAGAGTCCGCCTCCCCGTTCAGATCCGAGACCACCAAAGTCATCTGCGGCGTACCACAAGGATCATCACTCAGCCCCACCCTCTTCAACGTCTACATGAGCCCCCTCGCAGCCATCGCACGCCAATACAACCTCAACATCATCTCCTACGCCGACGACACCCAGCTGATCCTTTCCCTCACCAAAGAACCAGCCACCCCCAGAACCAACCTACACGAAGGGATGAAAGACGTCGCCGAATGGATGAAGAACAGCCACCTGAAACTGAACTCAGACAAGACGGAAGTACTCATCCTCGGACCATCTCCCTCAGCCTGGGATGACTCCTGGTGGCCCTCTGCCCTGGGCAGCGCACCCAAACCAACAGACCACGCACGCAACCTGGGCTTTATCCTGGACTCCTCCCTTTCGATGACCAGACAAGTCAACGCCGTCTCATCATCATGTTTCAACATCCTACGCATGCTCCGAAAGATCTTGCGATGGATCCCCGTGGAAACAAGGAAGACGGTCACCCATGCACTCGTCACCAGCCGACTGGACTACGGAAACACCCTCTACACCGGAACCACTGCAAAACTACAGAAAAGACTCCAACGCATCCAGAACGCCTCCGCACAACTCATCCGGGATATCCTCCGACACAGCCACATCTCCAGACACCTGAGAGACCTGCACTGGCTCCCCGTCAGCAAGAGAATCACGTTCCGACTCCTCACCCACTCACACAAGGCCCAACACGACCTGGGCCCCAGGTACCTCAACAACCGCCTGACCTTCTACACTCCCACCCGCCAGCTACGATCGACCAGCCACGCCCTCGCCACCGTTCCTCGCATTCGAAGCGCCACCATGGGAGGAAGATCCTTCTCCTACCTGGCAGCCAAGACTTGGAACTCCCTCCCCATCCACCTCCGCCTGACCCAAGACCACCTCTCCTTCAGGAAGCAACTCAAGACCTGGCTGTTCGAGAAGTAGCGGACCCCCCCTCCCCCAAGCGCCTTGGGACCCTCCGGGTGAGTAGCGCGCTATACAAATACCTTGAATGATTGATTGATTGATTGATATGTATATGTTTCTGTAGAAGTAAGTGTAGTGGTGTTTGTATAGCTGTATATGCAACTAAATGGATGTTTGATAGTTTATTTACATAAGTGAGTATGTGTGTAAGTAACTCTATGGATGAGTATCAGTGTGTAACAGGATGTATAGGTGTATGAGTATATATGATGAGTGAGTACATTTATGAGTGACTATATAGAACTGTTGGTGAATGAGAGGATGTGTATGTAGATGTTGGAATTACTGAATAGGTTGTTGTAACTGGTATTGGTATCTCCATTTTTTTGAAAATTTTAGTTTCTATGTTTGAATGTGTCTATCAAAGGTTATATTAGGGTGAGAGGAGGCCTGCCATTCTTTCACAAGGATGATGTCATCAGTGATGTCATCAGTGATGTAATTTGAGATGTCATCAGTGATGTCATCAGTGATGTCACTGACCATGTCATGAGTGATGTAATATTTGACGTCATCAACAGTGCATTGCGGGCGCGCGAGTTATAGTTAGCTGAACTAACTATAACAGGCGAATTTCAATGTTTTTGTACGAGTGAAATCTGCAGCTAACTATAACATGTGTGAAACCTATGTTTTTTTCAGTGAATTTGCAAGGTTTTTTAAATGCTAATTCATAACTTTAACGTGGCTGAAACCTATGGTTTTTTCAGTGAATTTCAAAGGTTTAGTAAATGATAATTTTTAAATGTATAAATTATTACATTTCTTTCTTTTTATACTAATTTCTTTAATTTAAAAAAAAATTATATTTCATATTCTTAATGTAAAATAATAACAAAACTAAATCCCAATTTTTTTTTCTCCATTTTTTACACTTAGAATCTCTATAATTCCTTTTTCATATTTTTTTGGGTAATCGCACCGTACGCGTACAGTGTCCGCACCACACTTTCTACGGCAAATGGTCCTATGCGCATAGCCACGCACTCGTTACAGATACACTTTGACCTTGTGCATCGCATCAATGCTTCTGCGTGATGTCATATACGGCACCCCGTAAGCATACGGCGCAAAAGTTTCTAATTGTTCAAAAACATATATTTTTGTATTTAATGTACATATTAAGGGAAGACAGTATCTAGGACAAACATGAAAATACTTTTTTTGAACTTTTAATAAGCAAATATTACTTTTAAAAGCAATTACGCAAATCGCAAAGGTACGTCGTACATACTCACATCTTAAGAGCACAGTAAGAGCACTGTAAGCGTACGCAAAGTCATCTGACCATAAAAGGATAGTTTTGATTAGTTCATAATACTTCCTATTCCAACCGTTGAAAGACCCCTCTCATTTTGATTATCCTACTTTGACTTTCCCAGGAAAAACATCTATTCTGTGGAGCTGTAGTCTTTTACAACCAAACTCTACAATGGCTGTTCTTTTAGAGACTTCATCAGTACATTACTCTAAGAAAGATTTTGGTACTAAGCCACCTCAGAAAAAGAGAAAAGAAGCTTTCATTTGGAAGTTTTTTTCATTTCCGGAGGGACAGATGAAGGTGAATGTACCGAAAGTAACATGCAAGATCTGTGAGGTTACACTTTCCATGGCTGACCCCACTAAAAACTACTCTTTCGGGACAGCCTCAATGGTTCACCATTTCAAAAATTTGCATCCAAATAATTATGGAAGGATGAAAACACAAAGGTTCCAGGAAAACCCTCAACCTGCAGTTCCTTCTACCTCAAAAGCACCACCACCACCTCCTCCGAACATTCCACATCCTATTATTGTGCCTCAGTTTGCAAATCTTACAATTCATTGTAAATTTTGCAGCGAACTCCTTTGTTACGGTGAGCAGTCTATTCACCTCATAGTGAAGAGCAAAGAAGAGCACCGTTGCCCAAAACAATAATATTTGTTTTTCTTTTTTCTTCCTGTTCCACAGTTTTTTGTTTCCAGTTTCATATTTTTGGTTTAAAGAAAAAAAAAACTAAAAACTTCCTGAAAAAATACAAAAAAAATAGAAAACTAAAAAGAAAAAAAAACTCTTCCTTTCAGAACTACCTCCACTGGCTTAAAAATTAACTATATTTCTATATTAGTGTGTAAAACTTTGTCAGAATGAATGTGTAGTGCATAAATGAACAAATGAATTAGTAGTGTATGGTGAATGTAAACGTGCAAAAAGTATAAGAGAGTGCTACAGCATACATGTATAAGGTGTTTACCTATACTATACTGTAGTACCTCCGAAGCACTTCAATGTAACACATCCATATAAATATGTTAGAAGTCTATACTTCAATTTGCACTGCTAGTGAAACTGCCTGGGTAAATTTGTATGTGTTAGGAGCGGATTTACAACCCCCTTGTACCTCTTTTACACATCTTTTCCGTCACTTTTGTGATGCAGCGGTGTTGCAAAAGATGTACCATAGTACCTCATATTTACAATGTGATGCATATGGAAGGTGCATCATATTCTAAAGCTGTGCGCCAGAAAGAGACTTTCCTGCGCAGAGAGAGGGGGGGGGGGGGGGGAGTGCAAGTGTTCTAGCACAGGAACACCTTCTAAAAGTGACTGAGTGAAATCTATAATATTTCATTCAGTCACTTGTAGTGCTACGCTACATCAAAACCCTGCTTCTGCTTGAAACAGGTGTAAGGATTGACACAGCTTTGTGAGCATAGAACCCCAAGAGCATTGCTGGAGCTGCGTTGCACTTGGAACGCAAGTCAAGCAATCCACCACCTTCACAACACAAATATATCACATATCTGTGGCGTTTTTGCTCCATAATACACTGCATTGTAAATACAGTGCATCCATTGTGCTGATATCACAGTGCACAATAACTGTCATAACTCTGGGAATGTACCACTTATTGTACCTCTCCTGGTTACTGTTTCAATGTAGAGAATGGATTACTACACACTGATCAATGAGTCACTACAAAACTATAAGAGGAATGACAGAGTCTTTGCTGGAAGTGTAAGGATAGAGACTGGGGAATTCAAAATATAAAAGGTAAATTTGCAGGTTCATAGAACAGTACATGCATAGTAAATAGGAGTTTGAAGCAGTCCATATACTGAGGCCTACTTACTTTGCTCCATAATTACTTGGATACTGACTGCATGATTACAGTTCTGCAAAGAGAGTGCATGACTGAATTTATAAGAGCTTCAGTTTTACCACAGTACATATATAAGGAAATACTGCTGAATGGCTCACTACAATATTGAAACAGTGGAGTGAGAGTGATTGTGAAAGTCTAATGGTACAGACTGAACAATTGAATGTATAAAAAACAAATGTACACCTACATAGAAGAGTGCAAGCATACTCTATACAGGTTTAAAGCAGTACATGGCCTAAGGCCTACTTTGCACTATGATTACTTGAGTACTGACTGGAGAATTACAGTTCTGCAACAAGATTGTCTGTCTGAATTTGGAAGAGCTTCATTTTTAGCACAGTGCATACATAAGGGCATTCTCCTGAATACTTCACTACAATACTGAATCAGCAATCACAAAGAGTTTGCTGGAAGTGTAAGAACATAGACTGGATAATAAAAGCTATAAAATACAAGGTTACCCATGCATAGAAGAGTGGATGCATAGTGTATAGGACTTTGAAGCAGTCCATGCCCTAAGGCCCACTTTGCACCATGACTACTTGGGTACTGGCTGAATTATTGCAATTCTGCAAGGATAGTGTCTGGCAAAATGTAGAGCAGCTTCACTTTTAGAACAGTGTATACATAAACACATACTGCTGAATGGCTCACTGGAATACTAAAATAGCAGTACCAAAATGTTTGGAGGAAGTGTAAATATACAGACTAGGCAATTGAAAGTTTAAAAGCCAAGTTTACAGGTGCATAGAAAAGGGCATTTATTATGTAATAACCTTCCCAAAGCCCCAAGCGTCAGCACACCTTTCCGAGGGTAGGATTACGATCTACAAATGCTACCATTTTTTTAAATTAAGAACCATAAAAATAACAAATATTAAACCTTTTTTTTCCTAATGATAACGATATTTTTTTATACATCTTCTATTTAGATGCTTTTAATCATGAAAATGCAAAGAACACAGTTTACCGAGTAACACTTTTTAAACTCTCCAACGTATGTAGATATTAATACCTTATACGTGTTACTATCAAAATCGAAACCTTTACAGCTTCACAGTTTGAAACTTTTCCGAACACGTGCAGACGAAAACCAGTTAAAACTTGAGCACGTGTAAACTGCAAAACGCGCCATCTACATAGGCGGAGCCACATCTTCCTTCCATAGACTACTAAACAACAATAAACTATATAAACCACATCTACTGTGCAATTAGTTTCGTTTTCCCGAGCTATTTCTGAATCGCCAATCTCTGTTGCAGGTTCCGTTCTCCAGCATTGGATTCTCTTTTTGCGTCAACAAATATATTCCGGAGTTGTATGTTGTTTCAAGATGGCATAGGCATAGTATTTAGTTATAAATTGTGACTATTTGTCAATATTTAAACATTTATATGAAGAAAAAAATGGTATTGCATGTTTTTCCCTTTTTCTCTGTAACGTCAGCAGCTTGTTCTTAGAAACAGATATATTATAACAAAATTACTCCTTTTCTGACTTTTTATATTATATTATAATATTGATACTGTACTTCGCTCGAGAGGTGTTGCTAACCCTAAACATTTACAATCAACATGACAATGATACACTTGTTATTATGTTTTCCCCTAGAGATCACATACTGTTAATATGTATATTATAACATTAACAGTCTTAGTGATCCTAGCGGAATTCACAATCCATCGTCACAAACAGTAACAATAAGTAAGCAGCATTACCGGCTTGCGGCTTTCAGTCTATTTTCCCCTTGTGATCATATGCTGTGAGATTATATACATATTATTATTCTCACCGTTATGATCTCAGAGGAGTTTATGACCCGTCACCACGAAGATCTAATTTTTTCACCTCCCGGAAAAAAGAAGTTTAGTAAATAATTACCGCTCAAAACTATTTCATTATGGATGTTCTGTTAAATACATAACTTTATTTTCCTTTTCTTTTTACTGTAACAATGGTATCAATCGTTATATTATAATAGATTGTCCTATTGCTACAGAAGAGGAATGGGAGATTTTTCAGCGCAATCTGTTATATAATTATCAAATATTTATAAAACCTTGATCAGATATTTTTATATATATTAAAATATAGCAATCATGCATACTTTGTTACTTTAAATATTTAATAAACCCTACATTTCTGAATGTTATTTTCTAATTTCTATTCTTATTTGCGATTCCTATTCACCTTCTCCCTAAAGAATATATAGGACCTGTACTATATATTATAAGAGTAACATTCTATATATTCTTTGGTGAGTATGTGATTTATTAGCGGAACAATCTGCAACTTGTAAACACTACGACAGCATGTTTCTGAATTGTACAGAATACAAATTTTTAAAATAATAATGCATGCATTTCTATGTAATATGAAACAATTTAGATTTTACTGTTTTACTTGTTCTCTTGATCTGAGATAATGTAGTGCGGGAGTGTTTGTTGTAGCACTTCTATTCTACTTTATCTAAAAGTAATTGATGCCCTCTTACAAGAATGTGGGGCAACACTTTTACAAACTGTAGCACAAAAATGAACTATATAGCCACGCTTAACTGATATTTTATGAAATTCCATTTTTAATTGTCACCCCTTTCATATATACTGCAACAGTTTCTAAAGAAAGTTTATTTGTATTTGCTTAATAAAAACTGTTTCAAACCTAGACTGAATTTTTTTGCTGTGCAACCACACCTCCCCATCATGAAAGTAAACACCACATTATAAGTAAATAGTAGTACTAAGAAGTATGTCACCTACAAACTTGATAAAATAAAACAGCGCAAAACACTGTCATTTTTCCACCGTGATTTATACACCACACGGCAATTATATAAATGGCCCTTGAAACATATATCAAAAATAGTTACCTCATAATTCCTCTCCACCACCTTATGGGCACTGTACACAGTTAATAGTTTTCCTAACCTACGCTCTACTACTTTCTTTCCCCATACTCCTTTGGAAAATCCATCACAATATCACTGACAACAGTGAACCGTTCCCACCCAATAAGGAGCAAACTTGTGTTCGGAACACTTTAGCTAATAAAATGTCCATGTTCTCCAAGGACGAGCAGAAACAAAACCAAAATACCACATTTGCAACACCTCTGCACGTTTTTTTTAAATAAAAAGAGGCCACGGAGGTGGGGGATGGGGGAGGGAATCGAGTGGAGGAGAAAGTGGTCCCTGGAAGTCCGGGGGGCCATGAGTCCCCCCGCATACATATAGTTAAACATCTGGGGGTAGTGATCCCTGCGCAGGGGAGACCCTCTAGGCCCCCAACTATGAAAAACAAATAGCCCCAGAGATTTGACCCCCCGTAGGCTAATTAGCAATAAAGCGGGCTTCACGTTTTTTTTCTTTTTCACCCAAAATGCGTACCCTGCATTTTTTTAATAAATAAAAAAAATATCCTGCGTGACGTCATATATGGCACTCCTTACACGTACTCGACATAAGATTCTAATTATTCAAAAACATATATTTATGTATTTAATGTACATATTAAGAGAAAACATTATCTGGGATAATCATAAAAATAGATTTTTAAAACTGTAAAAAAGCGTATATTACTTTCAAAATCAATTACGGAAATATCGCACATACATCGTAAGATTAAAGATAGTTTGAAGACTTATACATTTTATAAAACAATTTAGCACTGCACACTAAAGAAGAAAAGTCAACACAATTATTGACCCCTCTCCCAACATTCAAAAGCCCCTGAGGGAGGTGGTAAATTAATCGGGACTGAATACGTTAGTACAGTCTACTGTGCTTACGCTACCAGAAAAACACAACAACAGTACAAAGCCCAGATTTCCATAGTAGTAATTTCTTAGTTGCAGGTCTAATTGTCAGATCACCACACACTCTCTCATAGCTGGTATACACCCACACCACACCTATCCAGCACACCTGTCACTACACACGTGACCCTATGTATAAAAAAGATGGGGCGCACGTGTTCTACGCCATTTTAGAGTTGTTCCCAAAGCACCGAACAATGGGCCCACTACCACATGCGTGGCCACTTTGGTCACTGAGTTAGTGGTGCCCGAGCACTGAGCGGGTAAAGAACCAGCGATGATGATGATGGGAGCACAAATATATCGTTAGCCATAGAGATATCAAGACTCTGCACCATATATGAGATTTCCATGTTGGAGATCGGAACTACCTCATGAAGAAGGTGTCTTTTCCACAAAAAGGTGAGCAGTGAGACTTGAGTATGCATCGCAAGGAGTCAAAGGGTTGTAGCAGACTACATACAAAAATGCGACTTAGTATTTTAGACGAACGCACTGCTACATAATGTATTAATTTACATGTTTAATTTTTTTCCCCAATAGCAGTAACGTTTTTATAATCGCTGAAATTTACAGAATATATTCCCAATACAAACAGTTCGTAGAAATCTGACAATCAAACCTCTATAAAAGCGCAACATTATCTAACTCCAAATTAATATAGCAAGAATTACCAATCATAACATCTTTCTTTTAATATCTTTTAGATGTACAGCTTCAGGATGGATTATGTAACACGGACAACGGCAATAGCACAAGGTGAGCAAAAAAGCTTGTTTCTGAAAAAACGACAAGTTATCTCTCAAAGGAGAGAATATGTAGTATGCAGCAGGCGCAAAAAAAACATTGAGCTAAAGGGGCTTCAGCAAGGATGAGATGGTATGTAACCCTTACCACGCATTTTTTACAACGCAATACCATTACCATGCATTTTTTACAACGCAAAAACTTTTACAACGCATACTTTTACAACGGATACTATTACAACGCAAGTACTTTTACAACGCATGTACTTTACAATGCATTTTTTGGGTACAGGGGTATTTTAAGGGTTAACGGCTAGGTTTGGTTTTTTGGGTAAAGGGGTATTTTTAGGGTTCAGGGCATGGTTTGGGTTTTTGAGTAAAGGGGTATTTTTAGGGTTCAGGGCTAGGTTTGGGTTTTTGGGTAAAGGGGTATTTTTAGGGTTCAGGGCTAGGTTTGGGTTTTTGGGTAAAGGGGTATTTTTAGGGTTCAGGGCTAGGTTTGCGTTTTTGGGTAAAGGGGTATTTTTAGGGTTCAGGGCTAGGTTTGGGTTTTTGGGTAAAGGGGTATTTTTAGGGTTCAGGGCTAGGTTTGGGTTTTTGGGTAAAGGGGTATTTTTAGGCTTCAGGGCTAGGTTTGGGTTTTTGGGTAAAGGGGTATTTTTAGGGTTCAGGGCTAGGTTTGGGTTTTTGGGTAAAGGGGTATTTTTAGGCTTCAGGGCTAGGTTTGGGTTTTTGGTTAAAGGGGTATTTTTAGGCTTCAGGGCTAGGTTTGGGTTTTTGGGTAAAGGGGTATTTTTAGGGTTCAGGGCTAGGTTTGGGTTTTTGGGTAAAGGGGTATTTTTAGGGTTCAGGGCTAGGTTTGGGTTTTTGAGTAAAGGGGTATTTTTAGGGTTCAAGGCTAGGTTTGGGTTTTAGGGTAAAGGGGTATTTTTAGGGTTCAGGGCTAGGTTTGGGTTTTTGGGTAAAGGGGTATTTTTAGGGTTCAGGGCTAGGTTTGCGTTTTTGGGTAAAGGGGTATTTTTAGGGTTCAGGGCTAGGTTTGGGTTTTTGGGTAAAGGGGTATTTTTAGGGTTCAGGGCTAGGTTTGGGTTTTTGGGTAAAGAGGTATTTTTAGGGTTGAGGGCTAGGTTTGGGTTTTTGGGTAAAAGGGTATTTTTAGGGTTCAGGGCTAGGTTTGGGTTTTTGGGTAAAGGGGTATTTTTAGGGTTCAGGGCTAGGTTTGGGTTTTTGGGTAAAAGGGTATTTTTAGGATTCAGGGCTAGGTTTGGGTTTTGGGGTACAGGGTAAAAATAAATTAAAATTAAAATTAAATTAAAATACATTTTATTAATTTTAATTAAGGGGTACAGGGTAAAATAAATTACAAATAAAATTAAAATAAAATAAAATATATTAATTTTAATTAATTACATTTAAAAAAATATATTATATACTTACCAATACTTACGTTGTAATGGGATGCGTTGTAAAGGTATATGCGATGTAAAAAAATGTGTTGTAATAGTACTTCGCTGTAATGGATCCTGCGTTGTAAAAATTGCGTGGTAAAGGTAGGCGTTGTAAAAGGATGCGTGGTAACGTCATACATCCGGATGAGATAGCTTCCTAGGCCCACACACACTCGCACCGAGTACGTGACAGGTCTTTTAAAGACATTTTGCTTGTTAATGAGGCTTTGATAATCCCCCCGCTTACAGCCCCTGCAGCTCCACTCTTCTTTTTGCTTGAACTAGACCCCTCACCCCCTTTATTTTTGACTGGTTGCGCCTCTGGCTTCACGTACCCCTCCCCTGTCATGTGTGTCTCTCCCATGTTTTAATATCCTCTTTTCCCTTTCTCTTTCTTACACTCTCACATCATTTCTCTTTCTTTTTTAGAGATTTGGACGCTGCTATCTCCACTCTGCTGTATACAACCTTATCTGAATTGAAATGATTAACTCTCTTGATTACAATGAAGGCTTCTTCCACACGTAGAGCACCATTTTTCAATCACGCCAATGGCACTAGGTGACAAACAATTTTTTTTCCGAAACACCAGCAAATTATTTGTGAAAGGGGACAGTGGGTAGTGTGCACCAGCTTCCCTGTGTTGAAATGTATAATTACCTCCGAGCAGTGACAACAGATAGGTTACAACAGTCTGACAAACAGATCTACAAGCAACCTTATTACGCCACTTTTGTGTCACTTTTAACATGGGAAAAGTGACGCAAGCAGCTTGTAAATCTACGTCTAACTTTTCAAGAAAAAATCTCAACTCCAGACTCTGCAAGATAGTTTTAATGTTGTTTTCTCTCTCTTTCTCTCTCTCACTCTCTGTGACATCATTTTTCTTTCTCTTTTAAAGTTATAGAAGATGCTGTCTGCTTTCACATGTAAAAGCAAAGAAGTCTTCAAGTTTTTAATTCCACTGGCCGCAGTGTTTATACAACGGTAAGCACAGAGGCCTAGATGTACAATGCCTTCATTACTGCATTAGAAATAAGTCGCCATATTTACAATCCTGTTGTCAGTGATGCAGTAGGCACCTCTCAAACTTTGCTAATAAGCCCAACACTTGGGGTTAATAAAATGAAAAACATCAAGAATTGACCTTTTAGTACCCACATACCCCGTTGTACTGGTTTATATCTCTTGCCTGTCTATTCACTCTGTTTCTCCGAACGGAAATGGCAGGGTGCTTAAAAACTATCACGCTAAAGAGGTACTTTGGCAAATAAGATTGCAACTAGGTCTATGATTATTATGACTATTATGCGAGACTTGTTGTTTCTAACAGGTCCTGTGAGGAACGGGAACCTTAATTAAGTAATATTCTGTGTTGCGCTACATTGTCCGATGGACTACAATTCCCAATAAACTTTCAGAATTTGTAGTCCGGTAACACGTGATGTCTGGGCATTTTGATACACCTATGACATTGAAGCCAAGTAATGCATTATTCCCACACTTAAATAACATCATAGACAATTTGACTCCATAATTTTAAACATCCGTTATATTGATCTTTGAAATCCTCACCGTGAATTATATCTATCACGTAGTAATTTCCAGCATACCTTGATAGACTACAATTCCAAAATTATTTTTTTTAATTTGTGGTCCGCGACCAGATACTCGTGCCAATGATGCTAAGACCTATATCGTTTTCGTTAATATAAAGGGACAATTCAACATCGGAAACTTTATTTAATGCGTTCTAACATTAGCAAACTACAATTCCCAACAAGCTTTTTGAGTTTTTGTAGTTCTGCATCATGTGACGTGCTAAACACGTGACCGTACCATCAAGCAAAATAAAGATGGCGACCAAACATGCAACTGTGCCCCCCCAGATTGCTCAGAGGGACGCATCGGTGCACCGACGGACAGGTTAGTGTTCCACCTGCCGATTACTTGAGAATAGCACTGGCGCTCTGATAATCTTTACCCTTGTTAAATCGGGTATTGCACTCGCTCACTAAATTTTGTTGAATCGCTGCTATCGGCGTAAATAGACACTGAATGATAGGACAGGATTGGTGATCTGAAACTCTTTACCCTCGCTTACTGGGGTATTGCGCTATTAACTTCAAACCTTCAAGACCACTGCATTAGAAAATTATCGAATATTTAATTAGATAAATGGGCAATCAATATGCGCACACACCTGCAGGCAGTGTGAGATTTAGTTATAAAACAAGTAGAGCTTCGGCTGAATGCACTACTATATACATCTCCCACTACGACTGCAGATGTGATTAACACGAATGCCCATGGTTTACCTTTGATGACAACCACCATAAGAGTACTCATTCACTGTATGCTTGATAATGGTGAGCGACCATTGATGCGATCCGGCTGATTAGAGATCGCCTCGGTGAATCATCCACCACTATTTTTGAAACTAATAATATATGAGTAAGTTTGTGACTGTATGTTTGTATTGTTTTTTAACCAGAGCGGTGCTCCACTCGCCTGAGCTGCAGCCAGGTGGGGTGATGCATTATCCTCCTACCTATAAGGTAAGCACATTTTTGGACTTAGGTAATGGCAAATTTGACCATACTCTAGTGGCACATTGAACAAAACGTATCATGTGTTGTGACAACACTGTAATGTTTGTCCCTTTTCCCCCATTTTTTCTGGGTTCTTCGTGTTTCCTGTTTCTTGCCACTACGGTCCTTCAGTGTTCTGGAGGATATTGAGTATGACCAGAAATCCACAGGTGATATAATTTTTATTATGAATTATTGCAGTAGCAAAAACATACTGGTCCTGAAGAAAGCAGTGGCGTAATATATTTGCCACAGATGCTGAAACATGTCGACCCCTCCTGAAAACAGATATTTTGTTGAATCTGTTGGTATTACATATTGTTTTTAACGTCGGAAGAATTGAGAGACACCATTAAATTGTCAATTTCTACTCATCTCTATCCAATTTTATATACCTTACACCTTCACTTTACACTCTTGCACTTCAATTCAGTTACCCTTTCTGACATCTTATATTCTTGGTATCACCCATTTAAACATACATCTACTAATGGTTGATTGTCTGTCACAGTAACATCTAGTGACAGGCAGCACTTTCTCCTGGGTTACGGAGAACACACATGATGACAAAGGGCGATACCGAGCGGGAACTGATGGGTACTTTTTCCCAACCTTAGGGATGTAGTGCTTTCTGACACACATCACTACACCTCTACTTTACACACCTGAACCCTGTTTTCTGACCCTCAGACACTCTCGGCACTATAAAAGAAGTGAAATGTACCAGGCACACTGCACACGTAAAATCGTAGTGTTACCTTGACTTGTAATGCTTCAGCTCATTTAGTCACATCTACATAATTCTAAACTCTAATTTTCTGTTTTTTAATTGCAGATTACCAATCATACGTCTTTTGGAGTCAACTTTACAATTTGTTTATACTATTGTTTTTTTAAAGTTATTTTTCTAGTTCTTTATTATATAGTTATCATTCAGTTTCATTTACAGTTATTGTTTTAATAAAACTTAAGAAAAAAAACGACATACTACTTTTTCTTTGTGTGGGGGTGACTATCCACAATAAAAATAATATTTAAAATGTTGAAGTGCTATAGTAAGATGTTCAAGATTAGGATTGAAAAGTACTGAGTTATATTTTCTCTGGATACACTACAACATGGTAAAGAAATCAAACTAATACGAAACAATGTGTACCACATTTACAAACGTCTTGCGACATTTCCCCATGCAATGCCTACCCCCTACATAATTAAGTGTGTGTGCCTCAATGATGCCCCTCAAACCACAGAAACAATAAACCCACAAAGACTTCTATATTGTATGAGAAGGGCTGCATGGCCCTACCCCTGGAGCCCTGGAGTCCACCACGCTGAGAACCGGTTTCTGCAGTGTCCTGGGGGAAACAGCCATTACAACGCCTGATCGTCTCCACAAAGCCATTAGCACGCATATGGCATTACCACACATGCTTTTACAACTAGTATGCATTTACCACGCATGATAAACGCATAATCTTAATAATGTCTTTGTGTTGACAAACACACGTTGTGATGGCTGTGGCTTACGTCCTTCAAATTAGTTTCTAGGTATACGTGTAACCAAGTCTGATAAGATCAGAGGCCAAGGACAAGCACCGTGCTGTCTGTGGCAGGAAATCTCATCGATCACAGAGAAAATATGCGGAAGGTTAAATGAAAGTAATAGGTATAATAAAAATAACGGAGGAAAACTACTAAAATGGCGGTGGACGGAGTATGTAATCAACGTTTGGCGCCTCAACACTACATTTCAAATGAATATAGATACAATATGTTTATTAATATATTTCAAAAGTATAGCAGCGGATGACACACACGACCCGGGAAAAGAAAGCAGCAAATTTAATACCTGAAATGAGGAGAGGTTTGCTTGGCGAACTTGAAGAAAAAGAAAAAAAACGTGCGCTTGGAAACAAGGCTGCGTATGCGTCAAGAGTACGTCCTTCAAATTAGTTTCTAGGTATACGTGTAACCAAGTCTGATAAGATCCGAGGCCTAGGACAAACACTGTGATGGGTGAAGGGTCACATTTCATCTGTCAGTCGTCTGTGCTCGATAATCCAGCCTGCCCGCCCCGGTCCGACTCGGTAGCCAATACCGTAGTACGGAGGGTGGGGCAGGCAAGAGCCAGACACCCACAGGAAGTCGAGCAGTCAGCGTTCTAGCTGCTCACTTCTGAGGGCTATTTAGCCCCTCGTCGGGTCTAGCGCGCAGCGGTTGCGCGCAGCAGGGCGCCTTAGTCGGCGCCGAAGACAAGCCAAAGACCTGCCCGTCTGCGCCCGTCCGCGCCAGGACGGAGCCAGGAGCCAGGGGCTATGCCCAAAAAACATGCCTCACAGAGAACCATCAGGTATTCCGCCGCAGACCTACTGGCCTTGAAACCAGCCCATCCATTATGTTGCAATAATGAGAACTGGACATATCCAGAAGGCCCTTTCTCCTGCAACATATGTCATTTTCAAACTAATATTCAATCTCAACCAGACCCCAAGATATCAGAGACTAGTAAACATAAAAACAAACTACAATGTATACTGCTAAACGTACGGTCAATGTCTAAACACCAATTTCAGATATGGGATCTACTCCACACATCTCAGCCAGATCTGTGTTTCCTGACGGAAACATGGCTCAAACCCCATACAACTCCCGCCATTACGATCGCAATCCCTTCAGGATACAAGCTCTTAAACATGGACCGACCCATTAAGACAGGAGGCGGGTTAGCCATCATACATAAGGAATATCTAAAAGTCACTATTATAGAGAAAAAATGCAGTCCAACTGTTGAAATTATAACTTTCAGGATCAATCTCTCCACCAAAATAGCCAAGAAAGGTGCACTTGTTTACCGCCCACCGGGACCAAACGCAGGGTTCTCCCTTTCCCTCATGGAATCATTGGCACCTTACATTAGAGCCAAAGAAGACTTTGTCCTCCTAGGCGACTTTAATATACATGTAGACAATCCGGAACTAACGGAAACCAAAGCCTTGCTTGCAGACATGTCTACTCTAGGGCTCCAACTTCACAACTCCGATCCCACCCATGAAGGGGGACACCTACTAGATTTACTTTTCTCGAATTGCCCCACCTTGCCCGGTATAGCCACCTCTCAGTTGGATTGGACAGACCATTATCTGGTAGAATTTGACCTTCCAATAACAAATAAACTGCCACCCAACAAAACTCCTCCTCCCATATGGCGGCGTCAGTGGCATAAAGTCACCGTAGAAGAACTACAGAAGGTCTGGGAAAAACCCACATCCCTTGCAACGGACAAAGTAGAAGATACGTTAATCAGATTCAAGGATTCCCTAATGAAGGCAATAGATAAGCTAGCCCCTCTAAAACTTCACAAACAATTTCCCACTCACAAGAAGGAGAAATGGTACACAGACATATTAAGAAGTGAGAAGCAAGGGTGTAGAAGACTGGAAAAAAAGTGGAGGAGGTCGTACCTCGTAGAGGATAGGAAAGCCTATTTAGAAGCCCAATCTAAATACTATAAAAACATTAGAAAGGCTTGCAAGAATAGTTTGGCCCAACAAATATCAGAGGCAGGCAATTCCTCGAAGGAATTATATAAGATACTTGAATCCTTTGTGAAACCCACAGCATGTGTTAGCTCGGATGATTTCTCACTGCCACTCTGTGATGAGATATCCCTGTACTTCGAGAGTAAAATCAACACCATTTACGACAAAATCCTGAACACCACTCCTACCAACAGTGGCAGCCTTGCCCCCAGTGTTAGCCCTGCTAACACTGCTTTGCAACAAAGAACAGTATCACTACTTTCCTTTCCCCTAATATCTAACACCGATCTCCCCCTCCTAACTAACCATATAAAATCTGGCTCCCCTAACGACCTCATACCCGCAAGAATGATGGCCCCTCTTAACTCCTTCCTAGGCCCATTCATAAAAACCATCTTAAATCAATCCCTTAGCGAAGGACAGGTGCCATCTGAGTGGAAACAAGCAGTAGTAAATCCAATTCGGAAAAATACCACACTACCTTGGTCTGATTTATCAAACCTCAGACCCATCTCCCTCCTACCCTATCTCAGTAAACTCACCGAGAAGCATGTAAACACTCACCTGTCGAACTACATCGAGGCAGCGGAGGGCCTGGACCCATCTCAATCTGGTTTCAGGCCCAACCACAGCACTGAATCAGCCCTCCTCTCCGTGACCGACAACATCAGGATGTCACTGGACAGGGGAGAATCAGTGATTCTAGTGCTGTTAGACCTGTCCGCTGCCTTCGACACAGTATCACATGAGCTTCTTCTCGAAAGACTGAGCGATGTATGGGTAGGAGGAACAGCTCTATCTTGGCTGCATAGCTTCCTCTCTGACCGAACTCAAGGTGTCAGACTGGGCTCTCATTCCTCACCATCAAGAGAGCTAACTAAGGGAGCGCCACAGGGCTCGTGCCTCAGCCCCACGTTGTTTAACATTTATGTGGCCCCCTTAGCTAATTTGATAAGATCTTTCGGATTTACTCCTGTATCATACGCTGATGACACCCAGCTGCTATTCCCCTTCCAAACCCTCACACCGGCAATTCAGTCATCATTTGCCGACGGGATGAGAGCAGTAGCACACTGGATGGCTAAAAATTTTCTTCAATGCAATGTGTCGAAAACCGAGGTCATGCTATTTGGAGGGGCGACTCTTCTTTGGTCCCCAGAATGGTGGCCCCTGGAGCTGGGCCCCGTTCCCAACCCAAAACAAACAGCAAAAAACCTTGGCGTCAAACTAGACCAGGCGCTCCTGCTTAAAGAGCACACCACGCAAGTGGCAGGTGCTTGCCTCCATGTGGTGGGGCTTCTGAGACGCGCCTTCCCTTTTTTACCCGATAGCCATAGGAAAACTCTCATCCAAACTCTTATTATAAGCAGAATGGACTACTGCAACGGCCTATACATCTCAGCAAATGAAGAACAGCTAGATAAACTTCAGGTTGTCCAAAATACGGCAGCTAGACTGGCCCTCAATGCCCCTCCCAGAACGCCTTCCCGTCCTTTACTTCGCCAACTTCACTGGCTACCAGTAAAGCAGCGCATTAAATTCAAAATCTGCAATATTATATACAGATGCCTGTTTGGTACCAGCCCCAGTTATCTAAAAGAAAAATTCTTGCCCTACATCCCTGGACGCACACTACGCTCCAGCAACCATCTACTGCTTCAGGTCCCAAAGATAAGAAGAGCCAGATAGGGAGGTCGAGCACTGTCTTATAAAGGACCTATCCTCTGGAACTCCCTACCCACCGAACTGAAACAGACCAGGAACTTAGAACTATTTAGGAAGAAGCTGAAAACTTACCTCTTTACCTTGCCTTAAATTTGCCAGATCTCCCCTCCTCAGCTCTAATTCATACAGTATTCTGCCTAAATGCTAGTAACAGCGCAGAGATATCCCTTCGGGAATTGACTCAGGCGCTTAACAAGCAAATAAATAAATAAATAAATAAATGTCTGTGGCAGTAAATCTCATGCCAGAAACCGGTCCCCGGAAGCTTGTCTCCTTTCTGGTGAAGAATTGGCTTGGTAGTTTGGTCTGCCCTGTTCCCATGATGCACAGGGCCAGGGACAGACTAGTTTGCATATAGCCAGGTTCTGAGCTGGGATGGGGCAGTGAGCTAAATAACGGTGATGGATCAAGCCCTGATCTTTGGACTGGGTAAGAGTGGTCTGCTTAATTCAGACACTCTGTTCATCACCACCCCCTTTTCTGAATCGTTTTTGGCCACTATAGGTGTGGCAGGGTATACTCAGACATGAATCTTGCTCACTGCTCCATCAGGATTCAAGCAAGCCGGGCCGACAACGGCTGCAATGCCAGAAACCGGTCCCCGGAAGCTTGTCTCCTTTCTGGTGAAGAATTGGCTTGGTAGTTTGGTCTGCCCTGTTCCCATGATGCACTGGGCCAGGGACAGACTAGTTTGCATATAGCCAGGTTCTGAGCTGGGATGGGGCAGTGAGCTAAATAACGGTGATGGATCAAGCCCTGATCTTTGGACTGGGTAAGAGTGGTCTGCTTAATTCAGACACTCTGTTCATCACCACCCCCTTTTCTGAATTTAGTAAATCTCATCCATCACAGAGAAAATATGCGGAGGCTAAAATGAAAGTAACAGGTATAATAAAAATAACGGAGGAAAACTACTAAAATGGCGCTGGACGGAGTATGTAATCAATGTTTGGCGCCTCGACACTACATTTCAAATAAATATAGATACAATATGTTTATTAATATATTAGAAAAGTATAGCAGCGGATGACACACACGACCCAGGAAAAGAAAGCGGCAAATTTAAAACTTGAAATGAGGAGAGATTTGCTTGGCAAACTTGAAGAAAAAGAAAAAAACGTGGGCTTGGAAACGAGGCTGCGCATGTGTAGAGTAAAACTGGTGCACGAAAAAAACTGGAGTTTTACATACTATCATAGAAATATAGCTCTTTTTTTGACCAGTAAAGTTAGTTCCTAAAAAGAACATTTTTTTACCCCAATGCCCCCACGATCGCAGACGGCTCCCCGCGTCCTTCGTGAGCCCCCATTGCTTTATCAGAGACATCACCTTATGTGCTGCTCTCTCTTTCGAAAAACAATCCGTTTTTTTGAAAGAGAGAACAGATTACCTTGCTCTCTTTTTCAAATAGGAAAGCGGTTTCCTGTGGTAAAGTGAAAGTGGCGACGGTACCACCCTACCATACCAAACAAAAGTGTCCTGGAAGTACGCACCCCGAGACACTATAAGAACCAACCCTGGGAGATGGTGGACCCCAGGGCCACCAAGGGTTCTAGAAGGGGGGCAGCGCAACCCCCTCCCAACATTAAAAAACCCCGGGGAGTGCAGGTATCCGGGCTGGAAGGTCATTTTACATATTACTGCCCCAGGAAGGTGGCAGTCCCCGCGACGTCTACGGGGAGAGAGAGAGGGAGAGCTGAAAACACACTTTTAAAAAAAAAATATTTAAAAAAAAAGCCTTGTCGGGGTGACGGTCCCTGAGACTGAGGGGAAAAGGATCGTAACCCCCGCATACTTCAAAATAAAACCACAGAGGAGTGGCGTTCCCCGGTGGTCCTTACAAACCCCCACTATGAAAAAAATTGCCCCCGAAATTTGCCCCCCTGGGACCTAATAAATAAAACAAACTTCTATTTTTTAATTCCCTTTCCCACCGCGTACGTATACCATATGCGTACCCCCCGATTTTTTATTTAAAAAGAAAAAAAATTGAGCCTAAAGATCCATGTACGACCCCCTGAGCAAGCCTAGAGGGTCAGGATGTTTCTACCCTGCCCCCTTTCCTTATTTCTCAACTTTGTTTTACTGTTTTTTTGTGAGTCGCTTCTAGCGACGAACAAGAAGGCTGCCAACACTTCCTGGTTTGGAGCGTTCACGCACAGTTGACAGCCAATCAGCATGCAGCTCGTACTCGTAATTGTACGGATTTCCGTATGCGTGCTGTACTCCGTCTCTAGACATCGCTATGATTTTACTTGTAATTTTCTAAGGAACTGCTGAACGAATTTACCCCGTTTAACAAAAAGCTAAATCTGCAAATCAAACTCTACCTCTGCCAAATTTGGTGTCATTCCGTTTAGCCGTTCGGGCTGTAGCCCTGGCTAAAGGCCCCTAAGGAAAATTGCATGGGGAAAACACGTTTTGGGACCCCCCTTTTTTCTCCGCCCCACTTGACGAATCACCCCCAAACTTTCAGGGAAGGAGCGGAACCGAGCAGGCCATTTTCTTAGAGAAATACGCGAAGATTCGTCCACCGACGCCAAAGTTATTCCAAATAGAATGTTGTGGATTTCCTAAGGAAAGTAGGTCCTAACTATACCCACTGGCGACCGTCAGAAGGTAATGTATATATAAAAATATAAATATAAATATATATATATATATATATATATATATATATAGAGAGAGAGAGAGAGAGAGAGAGAGAGAGAGAGAGAGATAGAAAGTCAGACAGACAGACAGACAGACAGACAGATAGACACACAGATAGATAGATAGATAGATAGATAGATAGATAGATAGATAGATAGATAGATAGATAGATAGATAGATAGATAGATAGATAGATAGATAGATAGATAGATAGATAGATAGATATGCTCACTGAAAAAGATAAAGGTTACAGGGACATTATAGTTAGGAAATAGAATAACAAAAATAACCTTAGAAGTTCACTGAAAACACCAATGGTTACAGGAACGTTATAGTTAGGCTCAGATTTCACTTGTGAAAATCAGCAGTTATAGTTAACTGAGCTAACTATAACGTATGCCCCCGCGATGCACTGCTTATGAGTTCACATATTACATTACTCATGTTATCATCAGTGACATCACGGATTACATCGCAAATGACAAGCCTCGCATCACCCTATCTCATGTTACTCTTCCATTGCAATCTCATCAAATCAAAATTACTTTAATTGTAGCGAACTAGAGGAAAGTAAGGAGAGATCAGAGCAGCCTGCACAAGAGGTTTGCTGTGATTTTGCTGAATAGTCATATTGGTATGCTTCTGGTAGTTTATACAGCACATATTAATGTTTGACCTTCTGTCTCTGCTGTGCAGTTGTAATGTTTTGTGAAAGATGGAGTGCAGCTATCCCAAATGCAGTTAGTTCAATGGCATCAATGCCTACAGGCATGAGGGGCCACTGCACTACAATTTTCAATGCCTTTTAGAACACAACTAAGGGAATCGGGCCAATTTCTGTTAATAAATCAAGGCCTATTACACCCTTACGACATCATCTGAGGTGAGAGTCCTGCACATTTTGTGTGATTGCTCTTCAAGTTACTACACATAATATGAATTGCTTATTCCTGCAGCCTATTTCTCTCTCTACAGAACTACGTTTGCAGTTCTGGTCAACACAACTACAAGGGAGAAAACAAACAACACGACACAACAGCAAGGCTTCATAACGCAATCAAACATGTACCTGAGGCCAACACTACTATGTAAACAGCAGATTACTAAAAAGCTGTTAGAAACAGCACGGAATGACATAAGTTGATTGGTAAAGTAGATTCTAAAAATTCAACTATCTATAGTTCCCAGAATACAACTCAGTTCATTTCTACCTCAAACACCACATTGTATCATTATGCTATGTGAGATGTATACCCAAAGGAAATTGTAGAATGTATTCTAAGTTAATTGATGAATACATGTTGGCAATGCCAAACAAAACTAAAGAACCTAAACTCTTTTAGCATCTACTATGAGCATCATGTGCAAACATTTTCAAGCACCATGAATCACATTGCTTAAGTAAAGGACTTACTTTAAAGCATGTCCAAAAGTGCTGGAGGCAAAATATCTTTTAAAGATAACCAAGAGATGCTTCTGACATTATTGATCATTTTTCAGGAACATGGGTTCTCGTGAGGGAAAAACAGTAAGAAGAACCTATATCAGTGTGGTCTGCCAAGTGATTTATTTAAAGAGACTTTGGCTGGTGCCTCTGGCTGATCAATGATTCTCAAAATTTGCTCAGCTGAGCAAGAGGACCCTGAGTCTATTGTGAAATATTGTACCTGAATTAATCACCCCCAGCGGCAATCTCTGTAGGAAAACTGAGCATTAAAAATGAGCCAACATTGCTAAAACTCCAGTACCCTTGATCATGTCCTTGCACACTTCAGGGGGCTTTGAATCAGTCTTTTCACTGAAAACTGGTAGAGACTTCAAGATGAGCTTGGTTCCTCATGTGTTCGATGCTTTGATTATTTAGATCGCTTCTGAAATTTTTGATGAATTGGAGTTATTTCTGAAAACTAAACTTTTTAAAATAACTGTTGTCAATGTATATTATTTTGCCACTCTCCTGCTTTACATATATCACCATCTAAATACTGTTTCATTAGCATTGACTTAAGTGTGTTTCATACCATATTTTGTATATATTTATTTTTTACTAATTTAATTGGAGCATTACTTAATCCCAGTGTCACCTCTCTCGCTTCCCCTCTTATTCCCTTCCGCTAAAGCTCCTCTTGATATGTATTTGACCTTCTGTATTTTTCACATGTAACCTGTTCTTTGCCACTTTACTATATTCCCTTCAATGTGTAGTGCATCATTGTTTTTTTGCCAAGTCGTGCATCGCACATACATACAGTATACGCTTTCATACATTCATATGTAAATGCGAACATATGTACAGAACTTATAACACTTATAACACAGGTACGACGCTGATGCAACATTTAGAAACAAATAGAAAAGAGGATACAATACACACTAGTTCCATGTGTACATTTAATTATGTTTATGTGGTTTTTGCTTGTATTGCATGAACCGCAGAAATGAATTACTTCCAGGGACTGAGGTGTTATGGTGCAATTCATTTGAACGGTAAAATACAATGATAAGTTGATTTTAAGTATAATAGGCTGTTTGACTGGGAAGCTTGCCTATTTTTCTACATGATTTGTGTCCTGGGCAATCCGTAAATCGGATTTTTTAAACCGCTCCCAGGTTAAAAGGATCTAGGCATCACCACCTTGACCTTGGCTAAATACCAATGAAACAATGATGGATGATTTTAATCGTACTACTGAATTAACTTTTTCTACCCACAGAGGCAGATGAGCCGCTAGCATGTTTCTCCTCATATATAGTTTCTATATTGTGGCATTCCACTGTCAAGGAACCTGGAATTTTGACTTTGCATTCAGGCCAGGAAACTGACCTCAGTAATTCAAACAATTCTATGCACTCTCTCAGGGGTCCATTGCTTACTAACTGCAGGTGACGATATCGAGGGACTGAAATGCAAAAGTTTTATCATATCTTGGTCTTGATCCCACCGTCACCAGACACATCCACCCTCTTGATCGAAATCTTGCAACTTGTATTTCAGCCGTACTTTCTACCTTTGTCACTGTTTTGCCATCTAACTCATTTTTTTCACTTCCATGCTTTTCACTTTCTGATTCTGAATCAAAGTCTGATGAGGAAAAATTACTGCCAATTTTCAAAGAGAAGTGCCGGCGACTCACCTGCAATCACCAGCTCGAATTAAGCACTGCTATCTGTTGTATCAACATAGTAAAAAAACTTAAAACAAGTGTACCTCGGATTTCAGCGGAAGAGACCAACACTGGCATTTACTTTTTAAATTCTCTAAGTTGGCAAGCTCTGTAATAAAGATGTGGGTTGGCAATAATTAAATCACTTCAAACTGAACTAGATGCAATGCAATCTTTAAAGTCAATGCATAATTTGTATAGAGATCTATCTCCAGGAAGTGATGAGATACTCATAAAGATATCCTGAGCCATAATGTAATCCATGAGGACAAAATGAGTCAATATTTTATTGTTAAATAATTTGTTGCCACAAACTCAGGCAAGGCACAGTTAATGCTAGACATGAACATTCATGTAAATTCATGGGAATAATAAAAATTATATTTGAAGGCAATGAACTATATATATTTTGGCTCTAACTTAATTCGGAACGATTCTGTTTCTCCTGAACATGCATGTAACAGTAGCACTCCTTTCTATAATAGTGTTCCAATCTTGGTGGTAAGGAAAAGGGCAATGATATTTAAAAATAAACAGGAAACCCAAATAAACCCAATCGAAGACTACATTAAAGGTTTGGGAATCTAAAAAAGGAGCACTTTGTGTACCTGCTCAAAATTTTCACCTTTTATTTTGAGTACCAATGTTATGTTATGTTATGTAATATTATGTGCCTCCAGTGATTCTATAACCCTTGGGATAAGAAGATATGGGGTAGGGCCATGATGAATGATATTAGAATAGGAATAGTATAACAGTTTGCTGGGATTGTCACCCTTTTAGTAGATGCGTGATTATGTTATGTTAACCCCTTCGACGCTCATGACGAGCTGGGCTCGTCATGCAGTAGCCTCCTGCTACGCTCATGACGAGCCCAGCTCGTCATGAATGTGCGAGGATCGCGAAATCCCAGCACAGCAGGGGAATTCCCATAGCATCCAAGAGGTTAAGGTATGTTATGTTATGTTTTGTGTATTTATATAGTGCATGACTCCCCCAGGATGGTATCATCCAGTGAGAAACAAGGATTGTGCTGGTAGTATCTGGGCTATATCTAGGTGAAAAGCCAGTTCTTTAGGTTCTTGTGGAAATCAGGTACTGGGGAGGTGGCTGTAGTGTGTAGGGACAGGTCTTACCAGGCTGTGGGAGTGAGATAGGAGGAGGCACATCCTGTGACTTTGGGTATGCACGACATGAATGTGGTCCAAGTGCTTTGCGTTTTGCCAGTAAGGGATAGGATGACCTGAGTGTCTTGAGCATATGAGATTAAATTGATTGTGTGGGATTGAACGATGTTTGCAAGTGAGGTCATGCGGAGTTGAGGGATAATCCTTAGGGAATACAGCAGATAAGATGGGCTTCGACCAGGCTGTAGGGGGGCAGGCTGGCTGACAAGGTGCAGCCTCTGAGGTAAGAGCAGATCTAGCCAAACGCAGGTCCTTGTATGCTGGCATTGTGAGGAAGAATGAGGATAGGATGTCGAAGATGGTTAGGTGATCGTGCTCCAGAATGCGTGGACCACATGGTTGGTGCAGTTTCCTGTGTTGTGATGAGGGGGTAGGTTGTCATGGTAGGTTTCTGTGAGCTGATATCAATGGCAAGGAGGGTTGCGAGAATGGATGGGTTCAGCGGGGGCTTGAAGTTGTTGGAGACATTGCTGATCTTGCTGCTGAAAAACAAAGTAATCCGAAGACGGACTATAGACGCCAGTATTTCACGGAGTTGCAGTGACCACATCGGCACAACTGAGGAAGAAGACTCCTACTCTTCTTTTTGGGATGAAGCCGCCGCCCTCCCATATGGAACTTTAAAAATTTGCAGTCGACACTGCGACACACGTGCGGTCATCACATCGAGCACCTGATGTTAAGGACCAGACCCTTATGAATGGGATTAGGAAGCAGCCACGGATGGATACGTGTGCCTTGCCAAAACCTATGATATACCTTGGAGTTAACCGAAGATGCCCTTCATCAAGTATTGAATACACTGACTGCCCTGATCTCTACATAAGAATATAAAACCTCTCTGATACTGAGGTTGCCCTCCCATCCTGAAGAACACCCGCAGACTGAGGTTCCAACAGACCCCTAAGTAATAAGTCGGGTCGAAACATCGACGCCCCTAAATACCGTCTTGGACCACATATAGCTTGAACCTGTGAAAACGTGCTAAATTAAGATTTTGACTGTGATGCATTATTGAATAAGTACTATGTGTTAATACAAAATGTGGCCAAAATACCAGTGTCTGGAATCAGTGAACCAGTACATGTTTACCCTGTTTTAAATATCACTAACGTTTGCTCTTTTCACTCACCCTTTCAATTCCTGAGGACCTCTTCTTTTGCACGTTCCTATTAGCATCCTCTTGACGTAACAAAAGTGTCAAAAAAAGCAAAAAAAATTATTAACTTTCCAAATTACTAAGAAGTTTGATAGAATAAAAATGTGTTGTTTCCCCAACATATCACTCTGGGTTGTTACATTTTTAGTTTAATGTTTATATTGAATATTGTGAGCAAGTAAAAAAAGCTCAAAACAAAGTACTAGGAATTGTAAGCTTGATTTGCTCTATCATAAGTTTAGGTCTAGGACCATTGTCTTTGATACTGAATTGTACCCAGGTCCAGTACCACTTGGGATCACCCCATTTTTGATAATGAAAAATAAAGAGAGCGGGGTTCAGAAGTCCTTGGGAGGGGATGTGGTCTGAGTAATAACCAGTGGCTAAGATTAATTAAAGCATTCCATTTCTAATTTTAGTAAATATCAGTGTGTGGCCGTAAGTGAGAAGGGTATGCCCAGACAGGGGTACTGTTCAAACTGTGCCACTTGAACCAAGCTATACCTGGCTGAGGAGCTCTAATAAGAGAGAAACAGGTCCTGGGTTGCTTGAGTTATAGTTCAGGAAGGACCTGGCTTGACATTCTGTGCTGGACTCTACCCACTGGGATAGGTTCATCACTGACTTGCATATGGCTGGGTCCAAACTGAGGTAGCATGTTGTGCAAACCTATGTTGATATGGAATGCAACCAGAGTAATTACCACTGGTTGAGATTAATTAATTCATTCTATCACTTTTTGTATACTTTAGTGTGTCTTTCAAAATACTGGCTGCTGTTCATTCATGCTCACTAGACCTTTTGAGGGACTTAACTTTGATAAAATGTCCATCTCTCAGGCAGGTATGTCTCTATACTTGCTTCAGGTACTAAAATTCAAAGAAGAATGAACATGTGTATTGTCATGACTCAGTCACTGATGGGAAGGCAAAGAGTGACAAGTAAATTCTATGCTTTTGATTACTTCACTCATGTGGTAGGTGCATTGAATTCCCCCAAGTGGCACTTCCACCACCTCATCACAGCACACCTATTCCCCAACTGACAAAATGTTCACTCCATCAATGTGCATGCTGTCTGCGATGCCAGGGGCCGCTCCACTGATCTGAATGCTGCCTTTCTAGAAAGCACACATGACAGCTACATCTTCAGACAGTCACCTCTTACATTTCCCTCTGTTGCTAGGGATTTGGTTCACATGTGGATAATTGCTAATTAGTAGCACCTTGCACTGGGACAACATGTGCTTCTGGGGGTGCCATCTATAACTTAACTTAACTTAACTTAACTGTAAAACAAATTGCCCTCACATCTACTGCATGCTTGTAGATATGATGTATTAAATGTAGAATAGAGTCCTCTTGTTAAATTTTGCACATAGCTTTGCAGCAGGTGATGCTGGGTATGCTGCCTCTCCCCAACTCCACATATCGTACATATGTCTAACCACACTACCTCAACAGAGGTATAGTAATACACACTGTAGCATCTTCCCCAGCCCTGGAGCCTGCAAATGAAAAATTCCACATGGGAGCTGCAGTTGAATACTTCTTTATTCTCCAGCATACATTCACACATTGCACATTATCCCATACTCAACATTAACCACACCCTAGCATCTCTCCACATATGATGTAGTTCCTGTTCAGAATCTTCCCAGAACCACAAGGGACTCAGAGCATAAAACATCAATATGTTACGTCTCCCCTTTTGTTAAATAAAAAGTGGAAGGCATCACTAAAATCACATTTCCTCAATTAGTTGATGAGGTGCTCACACGTATCTGGTAGATAGTGTGACCTGAGATGATCGAGGTACACCCTGATTGGGCAATGTCTTTTGGAAATGGAAGGTGCACCAGGAATGAAGCTAGAATCATATTCTTGAGTCCATCAATATGTTTTATTTGTGACAAGAGTAAACTGGCCATCAGCCAATGCATTTCATTACTTTGACCAAAGGAACTTCATCAGGGCTTAATGTGTAGCATAGAATGTTCTATACTTTCTTCCTTATTTAAAAATAAAGGATAGTAGGTCAGGAAGTCACCCCACAATAAGGGTGAATCAAGTTGCATCCCGGATTGTAATTATGATCTTCTGTGTCCCATCACCGACAAATGAGCCGGGATGCAACTTGATTGACCCTTATTGTGGGGTGAAATCCCGACCTTCTATCCTTTATTTTTAAATACGGAAGAAAGTATAGAACATTCTATGCAACACATTAAGCCCTGATGAAGTTCATTTCGTCAAAGGAACTAAACACGTTGGCTGATGGCCAGTTACTCTTGTCATAAATAAAACGGACTGATGGACTTAAGCATTCGATTCTGACTTCATTCCTGGTGCGCCTTCCTTTTCTAAAAGACTTTGTCTATTCTGGATGCCAGCAGCGCTTAAAGTGGCAAGTGCCGAAAACAGATGCGCACAACTCTGAATGTGTATAAATAGGGATTGATGTGCTGAACTTTTGGCCAGCCGTTGTAAGGAGTTTCTTCCATTGCCTGATTGGGCAATGGTGACATAGGCTCAGGCTCTTGAGCCGCACTTGCTGGCATGGTCATTTCATGCATGGTTTCAGGACTTGACAACTGTCACGGTAGGTGTAAATGGGATGTTTCCCAAGTGATGGAATGTCCAGGTATGCATGCTGTCACCATATGTCCCATTCACGCCATAACCTGTAACAGATCAGCAGCAAAACAACTGTCCATTTTCCATCATCATATCTGCTTAAACAGTATCCACTCTCCTTTGTCAAAATCTGTCTCTTTGGCATGCCAATGTTGATCTGCATATGCTTACCTTTCTTATTCTAGCCCCGTCAGTGTCTCAAACCTTGATATCATTCACTGATCAATCACGGGTTCATTGAGGTACTTTTGTTCTTATGGCTCTCCCATGCTGGACTACCATCAGTTGTGTATTGAGGGGTTTATCAATAGGTCTGAAGGGCCTGACAAAGGGTTTGATTTAGATCAATCCCTTAGACGGGCACTCGTTAAATGACCCTCTTGAGGGTGCCCAGGAATCGTGCTTTATATCCCATTGGCCTGAGGACAATAGGGTGTACTTTTTTGTTGTTTGATGTTGAGTCAGAAATGAAGTTCTTTAAACTCTTTTCTGTTAGAGGGAAGCTTGTTATCAGATCTGTCATCAAGTCGTTTTTATGTCTCTGTCATGGGTTTTCAAAGATAGGTCTTCCACAAAAGGAAAACATGAATACTCATCCATGACCACCACGGGATACTCTTCATTTCCTGAAGGCCCAAAAAAGTCAACTGCAACCCTCTCCCAAGCATGGGAAGGAAGGTCAGACATTTGTTACTGGGTGCTGCGTCACCTTGGGGGACAAACAATTCCAAATATGGCACGTCTTCAGTTCCTTCTCAACTCATTCATCTAGCTGAGGGATCCAAACTCGATCTCTTGCGGCTCTGTTGGTGGCCATAATATCATGGTGTCCTTCATGGGCCAGTTCAATGACCTACTGCGGTGGTTCCCAAAGTGTGCGCCGCGGCACCCCAGTGCGCCGTGATGAGAAGCCAGGGGCGCCGCGCCGCCGCCCAGGATGTGGCTCCTTTGTGCTGAACGTGATCCCAGCCCTCGCCCTCTGCATTTAAATGGCTCAATTAAGAGCTCAGTCAGTGAGGTTACGGCGGGCTTAATGGCTAAAGCTGTAGCTGCCTGAAGGAAGATATAGATAAGGCGCCGGCCGGGTTTTGCTTAAACTAATGCAAGTGAGTTTTAAACCTCTGCAGGGAAAAACAAAACTGAAATAAAGAGCCCTGGTGCATTTGCAAGAGTAGGTGCTTTATTTATGAAACATATGCCAAAAAGACAAAGTTCCACTGTGATGCATGACCCAGCAACTCTAGTCAGTTCCTAATCAGTTTTTACTGACCGCATGGAGAGCAGTGTCATGCTTCTGCTCGAAGTGGAAATTAGATGAAGACGAGCACGCTGGTTAGGATACCTGCATGAGGGCCACATGCATCAATGTAGGATTTTGCATTTCCTAAATTGCGAAAATTAAGGAATCGCAATTTAGGAATTGCAAAATCCTATGCATCAAGAAATCCTAAAAGTTTTTAGGATTTCTTAATTTTCGGTATTTGCGATTCCTTAATTGCGAATCGCAATTAAGGAATGGCATTACATTGAATCAATGCCGTTTTGCACTTTTTTATTTTGCGAATCCCATTTGTTTGATGCATTGCAAGGGTGCAGAGGGGGGTCCAAAGGACCCCCCCTGCACCCCTGAAATGTATTTTAAAGTGCATGTTTCACACACACATGTCCTAAGGACATGTGTGTCTGTAACATGAAAGTTTAAAAAAATGAATTTTTGAGCATTTTCATAACTTTTCGCAATTTACCACGAGGTTCAACCTCGTGGTAATTTGCACCCCCTAATTGCTAATTCGCAATTTGAAAAACAATCATGCATTGCTTTAAGGAATCGCAAATTTGCGATTCCTTAAAAGCAATCGCATTTTTGGAAATCACTAAAAATAGCGAATTTCACAAAAATGTATGATGCATCCCAAAAACTAATTTAGGAATCGCAAACGGCCGAATTTACCGATTCGCACCGTTTGCACTTCCTAAGTAGGTTGATGCATGTGGCCCTGAGAGTATATTACTATTTATATAAACACAGAAATGATATAAAAAAAAATACATGTAGCAATTTTTAAACGGCATGTTACCCTGAGAATCAAAATGCATCTGATGCTATAACTCACTCCTGGCGCTTCAAAAGAAAACTGCATTACTAACTGGTGTATGTTGCTCGTCTTCATTTTATTTAATTACGTAGTGTATTTGAAACATACTGTATTTTTCAATCAGCAATCTGTAAAATCAGTCCTCTAATTCTATACCAACAACTTCACAACTTTACTGGTCTACCATGTGTTTCTTTCTATCCTTAGTAATCTGCAGGGCAATTTTAGTCCGCTTGTTGTTCAAGTTTAGTTTACTCCTTACTTTATGCATACGTATTTCACTACTTATGAATGTAAGATTGTAAGGATTGGCGGCATCACCTATTTTTCTTTCATCAACAGTTCAGTCGATCAATCAGGTACGTGTATAGCGCACCTACTCACCTGTAAGGATCTCAAGGCGCTGCTGGGGAGGGGGGAAGTAACAGAGTGTTACTGCTTACAGAGTACATTTTCCCAAAAGGAAGTGGGAAAACATCCTTGGCAAAGAAAGTGTAACCATTCTATTCACAGCAGGAGAGTATATTAATAAAGGCTTCCTCTGCAGTAAGCCCTCTTTCTTTGCTGCAGCAGACAAGGTAAGCATCCCTCTTGCCAGCTTTCTAATTTTACTTGTAGTTGGGTGGGTGTGTGGGTACAGGGTCAGGGGCCTGGTGGAGACCGTTGGGTGGGTGCAGGGTCAGGGGCCTGGTGGAGAGCGTTGTGCGGGTGGGTCTAGGGTCAAGGGCCTGGTGGAGACCGTTGGGTCGGTGGGTGCAGGGTCAGGGGCCTGGTGGAGACCGTTGAGTGGGTGGGTGCAAGGTTAGGGGCCTGGTGCAGACCGTTGGGTGGGTGACTGCAGGGTCAGGTGGCTAGGGGCATGGTCAGGGGCCTGGTGGAGAGCGTTGGGTGGGTGCAGGATTATGGGACTGGTGGAGAGCGTTGGGTGGGTGGGTGCAGGGTTATGGGACTGGTGGAGAGCGTTGGGTGGGTGGTGCAGGGTCAGGGGCCAGGTGGAGAGCGTTGGGTGGGAGGGTGCAGGGTTAGGGTCCTGGTGGAGAGCGTTGGGTGGGTGGGTGCAGGGTCAGGGACCTGGTGGAGAGCGTTGGGTGGGTGGGTGCAGGGTCAAGAGCCTGGTGGAAAGTGTTGGGTGGGTGGGTGCAGGGTCAGGGACCTGGTGGAGAACTTTGGGTGGGTGGATGTACTGTCAGAGGCCTGGTGGAGAACGTTGGGTGGGTTCAGGGTTTTTTTTTTTTTTTTTTTAAAAGATGGTACATAAATGGACAAATTTCAACAATTATTACATACATGATAGGAATCTGATAAATATTTGATATATTTACATACATTTTTGAATACTTCTTATTAGCGGGAACGAGGAAAAATAAATAGATAGATAGGGTTAGAAATCAGTTTCGATTAATTGGAGACGAACAAAGTTTTTATCCATTTCTATCTGTTCTCCAATTAGTTACAGGAGCCCATAGGCGTATACCCTCCTTACGCTGCCTCATGCCTTTATATTCATAGAGGCAGGATTCAATGTTATGAATTCCAAGAAATGTCGAGAGCCACATCTGAAAGGATGGAGGGTTCGTATCTTTCCACGCCGCAGAAATTAAAATTCTAAGTACAGCAACAGATAAAAACATTAGATTTCTTTCAGCCTCGCCTAAACCCAACTTAGAGTCTGTACCCAGTAAAATTAAAGTAGGGGATAGGTCGATGGACTGACCTAGCAGCCCCTCCATAAATTTCATTATTTCTTTTTTAACATTTTCTAACTGTTTGCAGGAAGAAAACATATGTATAATGTCAGCCTGACTTTCATTACATCTGGGACAATTATCATTTTTGCTTAGACCCCAGGAAAATATCTTCGCGGGTGTATGATAAAGATTAAAAATAGTCTTGTAGTGTTGTGCGCGAAGGTTTGATGCCCGGAATATTTTTTTATTCAATACGAGAGCGAGATCGAGGTCGATGTCAGAATCTCCTAATTTTGTCGCCCAGTTAGACTCAACCTTCTCAATATCATCCGGGACTTGGTCCAATAAGCAATTATATAAAATCCTAATCTTCCTACAACCTCTGTTTAATAACTCAATCAGTGGAAAAACTGCCGTATTTGAAATCTGTGGCCTAACTGCCTTAATTGCCCTGGTAACTTGACCATAAACCAACCATTGACTGTCTGGAATACCAAATCTTTCCTGCAACATTTCGAACCCCAGAATTTCACCCTCTTCCATTACATCTCCCAATGATCTAAGCCCCAACCTTTTCCACATCAACAAATTATTATCATTTTTTAGTTGAGGAAAGAGAGATGAATTATACAATTGCAGATAGGAATTGATTTTCGGGATATTAAACATTTTCATAATTGCTTTCCAGACCTTCCATGCGCCAATCAGTGTCTTCAATCTTGTTTTTTTATAAAAGCTTCGTTCCAATTCACACTGAAATACATTTATATTCTTTTCACCCAATAGCATCCTATATATCTGGGGCGGACATTGTTGATCTACAAACCCAGGTGTTATATCAGGTACAGATGTAGATTGAAATAGAGTAGTCATTTGGGTTAGCAAGCAGGCCCAATGATATAGCTTTAAATTCGGCAATCCCATCCCACCCCTTTCTCTGGGCAGTGCCATTAAGTTTGTAGAACGCCTTACCCTGCCGTATTGCCATATAAATCTGATAAACATAGATTCAAGTTGTTTCATGATCCTGTCCTCTATTGCTAAAGGGATGGCCCGAAATAAGTAGAGAACTCTAGGGAACATAGACATTTTAACTGCATTTACCCTTCCTATTAATGAGAGGTGTAGCACATCTATTCTTTTTAATTCCTTCTCAATATCCTTAATAAGTGGCAGATAATTCTCGCTTACAATTTTCTCAACATTGGTATTAATTTTTACCCCTAAATATATGGCAGTGTCAACGAATCTATAGTCAGTTTTGTCTATATTTGTAGAACAAATAACCTGCGTTTTTGTTTCATTTAGAAGATAGCCTGACTCTTCCCCAAACAGTTTAGCCATCTGAATTAGAATAGGAAGAGTTTGTTGTGGATTATTTGTTAACACTGCAAGATCGTCAGCGTAGGCCAGTATTTTACTTGAATAACCATTGCATATCACTGGAGCTATCTCTGGGCAGTCGAGAATACACTGTATAAGGGGGGCAATATACAGCGCAAATAGAATAGGGGAGCAGGGACAACCTTGCCGAGTCCCTCTTTTTATATGTATAACCCCTGATTTCTTGCCCATTGCTGTTACCTTAGCTGTTGGTTCTACATACATGGCTTTAAGGGCCCCTATAATATTGGGACCAAATCCCCTCACCTCTAAAATAGCCCAGAGAAAGCTCCAGTCCACACGATCAAACGCCTTCTCTGCGTCGGGCAGGATCATAGCGACATCCCCCCCCATGGCAGCCTGGGCATCAAACAAAGATATTGTCCTACAGGTATGATCCGTTTTACCCCGACCGGGGACAAACCCATGCTGCCATGGGGATACTAGATCGCCAATTACCCTACCCAGCCTCTTTGCCAAAATTTTAGAATAAAGCTTAATATCGGAATTTATTAGTGAAATGGGTCGGCAGGACCCCGCCTTTTCCGCCGGTTTCCCCTTTTTATAGAATATTGCTATATTTGTTTCTTTCCAAGAGGCGGGTGTTGATCCTGTACACATAACCCCATTAAACAAATCTACCAGAAGCGGAGTGATTTCGGTTTCTATTGTTTTATAGACTTCTAAAGGTATCCCATCGGGACCTGAAGCTTTACCTGAGGCCAATTCCCGCAATGCAACTGTTACTTCTAATAATGTAATTTCTTCTTCCAATTTTTTTTTGATTGAGTCTTCTAAAATTGGACCCCGATCTCGTATTCTTTCCCCTGCTTTCTTAGTAGGTTCTTCCTGCTCATACAGCTGCTGATAAAATTTTTCGAATACTCTTAAAATGTCCGTACTTTCTGTATACCTGATCTCATCCTCTTCTATACATACAATAGTGTTTCTTGTTTTTTCCTGCCTTAACCTGAGGGCAAGTGCTCTCCCTGCCTGCTCACCGGTCTCATATCTTTTAACCCTATTTGATTGATATTCTCCTGTGACTTTCATAGTTACTTCTTTCTGGAGTGCGGCTTTGATTGTCAGTAAAGCTTCCTGGCTTGCAGTGGTATTAACCCCTTTGATTATATCAGTCATATGTTGTTCTTCTACTTTTACTAACTCTTTCATTAAACCCTCAATCTTATTTCTATCTTCCTTTCTTAATCTTGCTGAACAGCTAATAGTTTCACCCCTCAACGCCGCCTTAAAAGTTTCCCAGACTGTGTTTCTAGACGCACTGTACCTATTTGCTGCAAAGAATTGTGGGACCCAATTTTTCAGATGATCTATAAATCTTTTATCACTAAGGAGCTTTTTCTTAAAGGACCAGGAATTGCTTTTTCTTTCCCTCTTACCTATACTATATGAAAGAATTAATGGGTTGTGGTCAGAAACCACTTTAGGAAGTTTAAGTATGTCTACTTTTGATAACTCAGAGGACGAGATCAGGAAATAATCTAATTTAGTGTATTTTTGGGTAGGATTAGAGAAGTATGTGTATCCAAAATCCGAGGGGTTTTTGGCCCCTCATACATCAAGCATCCCGTGAGAGCTTAGAAGAGATCGAATAGATTGAAAGACCTTGGGTTTCCGACCTGCATATAGTTCAGATCCGACCCAATCAGCCGAAATATTAAAATCCCCCGCTATTATCAGCGGTGTAGCCCAACCCACAAGTTCGGTTTCTAAAAAGTCGAATATTTCGGGCTCATCTTGATTGGAGCCGTACACCACACATAACGAGAAACCGAGGTCTAAGTCAGCAATTACCCATCTCCCATTGCTATCCGCCTTCACTTTCCTTGCTTTACCTAGGGGACCTCGAATCAGTATAGCTACACCTCGAATTGTAGACGTCTGTGTAGAGCAAGCTATTAACTCAAAGCCACCCAGTGAAAGTAGATTGCGTTTTGACCATGGGAGATGGGTTTCTTGTATACAGATAATATCAATCCTTTCATGCCTTACTAAGAATGCCAGTCTCTGCCTCTTCCTCCAGTCATTCAGTCCTCCCGCATTAATAGTGCATATTCTAATGCTTGCCATTTAATTGTTTATATATCTCATCACTCAGATCCCAAATCATGTTATTGTCCTCCTCAACGAATCTTTGTCCAAAATTGTACCACCTTCCTTTTTTCTCTTTTTTCCACCCTTCCACCAACCAGTCCCACCCCTCAACTCTCCCTCCCCCCTTCCTCCTTGACCCCTGCCCCCCCACCCTCCCCAAACTGTATCCAGGTGTGGGCGCCCATGTTCAGAGCGCCTCAGTGCCCCTCCCCCCCAGCCATGCGTGAGTGTATTATTTACATACATAGAAAAGTCTTTGTGATCAAGGATTCTTTTCTTTTACTCCTCTGGAAAAGGTTTTCGTGTATTATTCCACTTGTAGGTAATGATTGTTATTGTTCTCACTTCATTTTACACAAGCTAAACATTCTTATTTGACAACTATTATTTGATCCACATAGGAAAAGAATTAGTTCTTGCTCATATTCCCGGTCTGTTTTTTTGCAGTCTCCGAGATTTCTTTAAGATAATTTTCTGCTTGTATTTCGCTAGTGAAGCTCCGAGTAGATCCTCTGAATATTATTTTCAGTCTTGCCGGGTTTTGTAAATACACTTTAGCACCAATCTGCTCAAAGGGATTAAATAGCTGCCTCAGCCTCCATCTCCTTTCCACTGTTGCGTGGGCAAAATCTGGTCTTACAAAATATGTACTACCATTGTATTCTTTCTTGCTTGTGGGCCGAGCTAAGTCATATATGGTTTCCCGAAGTAAAACATTTCCAAAAAATACCAACATTGCCCTTGGATATTTAGATTGATTCTGAGTTTTTTTTAGATTGAGTCATGGGAAAACGATGGGCTCTTTGGACTTCTTTCTCTAGGTCCCAGGTTTGCAGTTCGGGCATAGATGATTTGAGGAGTTTCATTATGTATCCCCTTGGGTCGTGATCTTCAACACCTTCTGGGAGCCCCAGGAAACGCAGATTGTTCCGCCGTGCTCTATTTTCCTGTTCTTCCGCCTTTATCATTAGGTCCTGAATAGCACCTTCTTGCCTTTTTTCCTGTTTTTGCAGATAAGTGACATCTTTTTCTAAATGGTCAGTTCGTGTCTCAACTGATACCATCCTTTCAGAGATTGCCAGGCATGTGCTACCCACCTTATTTACCGCCCCTTGGAGCTTTTGAATAGCTAAATGATGCTTTTGAGTATCCTTTTTGACATCTTTATGCAACTTCTTTATTGAAGTCAATATTTCTTTCAAAGATGGTTCATTTGCCTCTCCTACCTCGTCATAATCAGAAATGTCCACAATTGATTCCTCCCCATTTTCCTGAGTCTTCGCTATTCCTATTAATTTTTTAGATTTTAAGTTTTTCCGAGGATCAGTCAATTCTGTGTTGCTTCCTTGATCAGTGGTTTCGTCATAGGTTGATTTATTTAATCTTTTATTCCTTGTTCTTCTTTTCTCTAATTTTTTCCTTGGTGTGCTTCCATGTCCATGATCACTCTCCTTCCTTGTTTCAGAACGTCCAGATATTTCCGGGGATGATAATTCTTGATCTCTTCCTTTGTTAACTTCGCTCGTCTCACTAGCAGTCGAGATCCCTGTCTCATACATGTCTACATCAGACTCTTCAGAATTTGTATCAATTCCTAGCGAGAGTGGTTTATCAGGTGGGGGGATTCAGGATTACTTGACCATCGACTACATGATTGTTTCTTGCATTTCCCCCGTCCAGTACTATTGACTACTGTGTTAATACCGCCTGCCTTAGCCCTTTATTTCCCCCAGTTTTGGGCACTGGGCTAAACATATTTAAAATGCTAGGCTGTGATGCCGTTAACTCCCCCGTCATCTTTGCATTTGCTTTTAATTCTTTGATGGTTTGTAGGCGTTTTGCTTTTTACATCATTAATTCCATCTCTTCAGTGTCTTCATAGTCTTTCTCCTGCTCCTTATGTTTCTCTTTAATTTTCTCTTTCTTTTTATCTGAATCCATGCCACTGCCTTTGCCTTTAGCCGCTTGCCTATCGCTTTTTTTTCCCTTTTTTTGTTTTTCTTTGCTACCTTTGTCGTCCTCCTTTCCCTTCTCTTTTTCATTCTCATTCTCTTTAACTCTCTCCTTCCCTCCATCTTGTTCCTGTTCTTTATTTTTTATGTCTTTGGCCCCTCTTGTTTCCCGTCTTTGCGGCATTGGTTTCAAGGTATGGCCCCTGTCCACTTCTTGCACCTTCTTGTTAGACGTATTAGGCTCATCAGACTCAGGCTCTTCATGCTGTTGTACTTCCCGTATATTCGGTTGGAGCATGGTATTATCAATAACCTGGTTCTGATCCTGTAAATCGCTTATCACCTCCTGAGTACTTTCTTGAAGATCCTCCATCCTTTTTATATCCGTTACATTCATCTTGTCTATCACTTCTTGCCCAAGACTTTGCTCGTTGTTCTTTTTTTCGTACCTTTGTATAACTGGCTTGATCTGGTTAAGGTATGGAGTAGTTGATCCCTGCCCTGTTTTTACCGAATTTGATATGTTTGAGATGCCACAGATGCTCAGGCTTATGTGTCGTTTAATTCCGTTTCCTTGGATTCTGGGTTGACAGAGTAGACACAGAGAGCTGAATCCGCTATTAAAAGCCTCACAGTGACATTTACGGTTATACTGCTTCTGCATATATTGTGTATATTGCCTACCGCCACTTCGTGGAGTTTTAGGAAGTTCCTGGGTCGTTATCACTGTTACTGCCACCTTTATGACCGTCTTCTCAAATAATAAGTCAATTCTTCTCTTCCTCCGAGGTAGCACTTTCCGTTTCCAGCGATACTCCTCTCGCATTCTTAAGTGGAATATTGCAAATGTGTGCCTTTAAGACTAGAGCCCCCTCACTTTTTTTTCCCCCTCCCAGCTTGTACAAATAGCCACTGTCAGCCTCTGACCAAGTGATTGGTAGCTGAAACCCGGGGCAAAGATTGAACCCTTCCAGACGGCTGAGCAGAGCAGAGCAGTAACGGCAGGGCTGAGTAGAGAAAACGAACGTCAAAGGCAAATTACTTTCTATTTGCTGCGTTTTACAACAGTTTATAGCGTTATCGCGTTCTAGTGTCTTAGTGTCTTAGTATCTTGGCCCTAGCCCCCTTTTTTTTTTTTTAGATATCCTACTGCAGATACCTTCTTTACTATGGAGTTATCCGATGCAAGTTTTGTTTCCCCGCTTAGAACCTGGTACGCCTTACACGCTCCGTGTGCTCACACCCCTACACACCCCTCGCGCCAGCTCCTCACCTTCCAATTGAGCTGGAGCTGATCAACCGAAGTGGCACCAATTAATACTCACAAGCAGGGGTAGAGATTGCACGGAAAAGTGAGAGGGCGAAGGCAGCTGCCGTGATCAGTGAGTCCGTATCTTTTCCTTCAGACAAGCTGCTGGTGGTTTGCAGGCCTCTGTCTGTTCAACTCGAGATGACGCCCAGAACCACAAAAAGAAAAGCTTTTTTTTCCTTTGTACCAATACCATAGCGGAAAGTCTCAGAACTCTTCATGAGAGGGTTCAAATAGGGCTCAAAAGCTTATGTTGGTTATGTTGGTTAATGTCAGACAATCAATGTCACTCGAAGCATCAGATAAGGATCGGGAGGTGGGGTGTGCTTTTTTCCGACTTTACAGCTCCCACCCGGGCTTTGAAAAAATAGTCAAGTCTTTTTTTTTTTTCGCTCCTCTTTTTCGTCTCCTCCTTCCATCTACCCCATGGGTACAGGGTCAGAGGCCTGGTGGAGAGCGTTGGGTGGGTGGGTGCGGGGTCAGGGGCCTGGTGGAGAGCACTGGGTGGGTGGGTTCAGGGTGAGGGGCCTGGTGGAGAGTGTTGGGTGGGTGCAGGGTCAGAGGCCTGGTGGAGAGTGTTCGGTGGGTGGGTGCAGGGTCAGGGGCTTGGTGGAGAGCGTTGGGTGGGTGCAGGGTGAGGGGCCTGGTGAGAAGCGCTGGGTGGTTGCAGTGTCAGGGGCCTGGTGGAGAGTGTTGGGTGGGTGCGGGGTCAGGGGCTTGGTGCAGAGCTTTGGGTGGGTGGGTACATCGGGGAGAATGGGGCAAGGCAGAGGGGAGAAGGGTGCAAGGAAGAGGGGATAAGGGTGCAAGGCAGAGGGGAGAAGGGTGCAAGGAAGAGGGAAGAAGGGTGCAAGGCAGAGGGGAGAATGGTGCAATGCTGACAGGAGAAGGGTGCAAGGCAGAGAGGAGAAGGGTGCAAGGCAGAGGGGAGAAGGGTGCAAGGCAGAGGGGAGAAGGGTGCAAGGCAGAGGGGAGAAGGGTGCAAGACAGAGGGGAGAAGAGTGCAAGGCAGAGGGGTGAAGGGTGCAAGGCAGAGGGGAGAAGGGTGCAAGGCAGAGGGGAGAAGGGTGCAAGGCAGAGGGGAGAAGGGTGCAAGGCAGAGAGAAGAAGGGTGCAAGCCAGAGAAAAGAAGGGTGCAAGGCAGAGAGGAGAAGGGTGCAAGACAGAGGGGAGAAGGGTGCAAGGCAGAGGGGAGAAGGGTGCAAGGCAGAGGGGAGAATGGTGCAAGGTAGAAAAGGGTGCCATGCAAAGGTGGAGTAGAGTATAAGGGGGAGGGGAAGAATGGTGCAAGGGGGAGGGGGAGAAGGGTGCAAGGGGGAGGGCGAGAAGGGTGTAAGGCAGAGGGGAGAAGGGTGCAAGGGGGATGGTGATGAAGTTAACAATTTGCCCCCCCAGGAAACATTTCAGCGGAAGCCGATGATCAGAGCTCACCCCACGTAAACTTCTTGTAACGCCACAGAGCTCCTTGAGCCTTTCTCTAGCCTGGTTACTTTTAGTGGGAGTGCTTTATACTACTCTATGATGGTGTTGTATGCATTGATATGTACTTTATAAGATCTTTGTGATTGCAAATAAAGTTTTATGAAAGTGATGGCTACTCTCTGAATCTTTCATCACGTCTAGGCTTGATTCTTCATGTAGACCAGTGGTTCCCAAAGGGTGCGCCGCGGCACCCCGGAGGGCAGGTAAAAAAATGGTGGGGAGCCACGGCCAACTGCCAATTAGGTCAAGGGAGCCACGAGTCAAAAAAGTTTGGGAACCACTGGCCTATTGTCTTAGTCTTTCAGCTATGACGATTCTTGAGTTTACCAGTATTATGCCTTCTTGGGTGATTTCTGACTCATCCTGTGCATTTGTGTTCTTTTTGGAATTCAACATCGTCAGCATGGGGCAGGGTACTTCTCCTTCAAGATTGCGTGGTAATAAGTTCTTTGATTATGGTCATGTTTTTGTCTGCATTAGTGGCAGCAATGATTTGTTCCACAGACAGAGCTGCTGGTGTGATGGATCATACAATAAACTTGAGATAGGCTTCAACTGTCTTGGATTTCGAAATGTGATGATGTAGCAGCACTTGTGAAAATTAATCTGCTGGGTTTTGATCCGTCCCTGGTATGTGTTTATCTCATAGTCATACCCTTGCAGTCTCAACTCCACTCTGCTGGCTGAGTTTTGTCACTTTGCACTCTACTTGGAGTGCGGAGTTCAGCAAAAGTCCGCCGTGTGGTGGAGTTTACCAATGCCCGGTGCCCACCCCTATTTTCTATCATGTTGCCATTTCCTACTATCCTTTTAGCAAAATGTGTCACTGTCACTGAGCAATGGTTTTGACGTGGGAAGTGGCTGGTTTAAAGGGACACTTGTTTTTCTTTCCATGTGGGCATTGTACAACGCGTCATGGATGAAAAGCAAGCAGCTTCGGACACCAGACTGGCTGTGATGGAGCAAATGGTTGGTTTCCACTTATTCTGTGGTGACTAAATTCACATACTTCTCAAGGACTTTTGAGGAAAAGGGTATTAGTGATTTTGGTCTATAGTTGGACACAATCAAGGCGTCTGCAGAGGGTTTTTTTTTACTAGTGGGAGGATTTTCGCCTTTTTCCAACTGTCCGGCACCTGTCTATTATTCAGCGAGGCATTGAGGATCATATAGGTGGCTGGATTAATTAACGCTGCTACAGATGACAGCACTTTGGCTGGACAGGGGTCAGAGGGAGAGCCAGACTTGAGGGATTTCATGATCTCCAGCGATTTTTCCAAGGGGATAGGGGGAAACTGTATGAAGGATGGACCTGTCTCAGGGGTGACAGAGATGGAGAGTCTATGTACACTCCTGTGGCCTGGGTGGGATGCTCAAAAGAATCTATAATGGTTTTGATTTTATTGTAAAAATATGAAGCAAGCTGGCTCATCCATTCAGCGGTTGGAGTAAAATGTCTGTCGACCGCCCCAGGAGAAGTAAAGTCTTTAATACTTTAAAGATTTCTTTACTTTTATTCCCTACTGTCTCAATTTTAGATGAGAAGACATTTTTCTTTTCCTCAAGGATTTTATTATAGTGGACCTTAAGTGCCTGTTTATAAATTTCTTTATCTTTGGGATTTTCTGCCATTCAAGTCATTTACAGGCACTTTTGCTCTTCCTGAGAGCTTCTGTAAACCATGGGGCTGAGACTCTAGTGACTATAGCTGGGTGAGAGACAAGAGGTGCAAGCTCCCCGGAGCTTAACTGGAGCCAATTCTCCAGGGAGTGAACATCACTCTCGATGTTGCCGCTAAGGGAAATTGGTTGGTGACTGAGAGCTTCGCTCAGGACTTCTGGGGTGATCTGATGGAAAGGTCTGGAAGTGATGGGTTAAGGCTTCACATAGGATTGAGGGCAATTGGCACTTTACATACTCTAAAGCCTAAAAGGTAATGGTCAGCGCATACTAGGGGGAGGGAGACATCTGTTTCTATCTCTACATTGAAAAAATCTGATCCAATGTGTGTCCCTGCTTATGTGTAGGGAGATGGACATAAGGTAGCAGACTAAAAATAGCCAATCACTCCTGCACCATGATTGGCTCCTGTTCTGCTGGTTTGTCCATATGGATATTAAAATTATCAAGAATCAATAGACTCGAGGAACATGCTGGCAGATTGATATTCCGGCCAAGAACTGATGTGCAGAGACAACGAATTGAAATGCGAGGCATTCAGCCCCATCTAATTCTTCTGTGAGGACTATGGTGCAGGCAATGTCCTTTTTAAAAATAATCGTGACTCCGCCCCCCTACCCACTGCGCGATCCCTCCTTATAATGTGGTATCCAGCGGGAATATCTCTTGCAATAGTGGGATTGGAACTTTCATTGAGCCAGGTTTCAGTTAGAAACACTATATCAGGGTTTGTTTCTAGTAACAAATCAAAAATATACACATCATGTTTTTTCAAAGAATGGGTATTTAGAAGAAGTGCCTTTGAAAACAATTATTACCAGATTGAGTACCAATTTGAAGCGTCTTTGAGCTCTTCACCTCCATCGCCAAATTGATCTCACCGTTGGGAAAAGAGGCCACCCAGTTGCAGTGAGTGCATGCCGGGATGTACCCAACGGAATTTAAGGCCGGTCGGGAATGGCAGCTTGCATTCTTGTCGATGTCGAAAAACCTAGCGCTGCTGTAGTTTAGGAGCGACCCTTGATGGTGGGAAAAACTGGCAGCACGGCCGGAGCCAGCAGCCTCCGGGACGCTGACGGGCGCTGTCGGTCCTGCCTTAGGTGCATGTTCAACCAGCGCCCGCCTTATATTTCCCAGGGCATAATAGTGGAGCTCTGTTTCAGCATTCAGAACTCCCAAGTCAGGGTTCGATTCCCGCCCTCCCACCACCACAATTCAAATTCAATAATTTGTGTTTAAAATCTACAAGTAAAAACAGCAGCAGATTGTGCAAAGAAACATATCCCTAAAAAAGGGGACCGAGCAGTAGTCCTAGTGACAGCACTAACATGAGGTAAATTGCATTTGTGCAGCACCCGGCCTTATATTTCCAAGGGCAGAGCAACTAGAGCGCTCACTGATCAAAATGGTGGCGCTCTATTTCAGCATTCAGAACTCCCAAGTCAGGGTTCGATTCCCGCCCTCCCACCACCACAATTCAAATTCAATGATTGGTGTTTAAAATCCACAAGTAAAACAGCAGCACTTTGTGTAATAAAAGTAGCAGCGGAAAAGGTTAAAACAATAAGTAAGTGCAAAGTAACAGATGCCTAAAAACGGGGACCGAGCAGTAGTCCAAGTTATAGCACTAACGTGAGGCAAAATCTTCGTCTAGGAACAGTTATGTGTGGGCGGAACGCTGCAGAATTCCGCGGACTTTTTTAATACATGGTTTGGGGCCTCTGAAGCGTTACATGATGTTATGTTTTAAGAGTCCTTCTAACTCTTTGTCCACAGCTACATGTAGATGAAAAGCAACTCTATGGCATCACTGAGCAACAGTCCGAATGTCTTAATTGATTTGAGGCTGTACTTTCATATTCTTGAGTTTTCCCAGGTCATGTAACACTAACAATGAGTGTTACTCACTTGTAATCTCAGACTGAGCATAGAGGTTTTCATTGAGGGATATTAACCACGTGTCAGTGGCAAAACTGAGCAACCACACACTCGATGAAGTCCCTTGTAAAACATGAAGGATGGCTTGCATCAATGTCTTTTTGTGTCACATTGTCACTATGAAATACCCTTGGCTTTGCAATGGCTCAGAAGCACCCCAAATATGCACCTGGTGCGGGACGGTGTGAGGCAAGGCACAGGGGACAGGCTCTTGGACATTTCCACTGGCATAATGTTAATAGATGCACTAGTATCTTTATCATTTAAAACTTTCCGATATATGTGGCTTGGTCATGTTGCGAATATTAGTCCCAGATAATAGCAAGATAGTCAGCTTCCAGTTATCAGGGACAGGATGGTTCCGTTCTGGTTTTGTTGCTTTATATGATGTTAATAGATGCGCCACCGTCTTTGAGCAAAGTTATAGGGTGATCATTCACTCTCAATGTGATTTTAGGACACGTTCCAAATTAACCTTTTGACTTTATTTGGTAAGCTCTCTTTGAACTGTGACTTTCCTTACAGGCAACTAACCCCACATGTGCACGCTGTTCTTTGGTAGATATAATCAGTGCGTGCCCATCTTCTTCACTGATTCTCGACAATGACATTGAATCACCTTTGTACAATAATCTTGGTGACAATTGATCTTGCATGGTTTCAACTTGCTGATGGTGCTTTTGGTTTTAGGGTCATGGCGAGAACGCTTCCTGAAGGATCTCTCACTTTCTTATTTTCTTGCCGTCATAATGCACTTGATTTTTCCTTAGCTCGGAACACAGTTATGAAATGGTCTTCTTTCCCACAGCTTTTGCTGACTTGTTATGTGGCTGTACATTTATTTCATGGGGAACTAAAAATCCACATCAGAAGCCTAGCTTAGGTTTCTTTGAAGATCTCAACTTATGTGCATCTTGCTTTTGCTTGTGCTTGCTTTTCACAGCCAAGTTCAATTCTTTGTCGGCTGATCCTGTTTCCATTTCCGCAGCTTGTCGGTCTGCTCATTCTTGTGCTCTCACAGTCATCAGTGTTTTCTCTAAGCTATGTGTTTCTCTCAGCATGCACCTTCTAAAAAACATCTGAAAGGCAGCCATCAATGCATCTGAGACTCATGGCTTCTTCGTTGATGAAATCACTGAATTTGCAATGTTTAATGAGTGTATCAAGTCTTTTAACAAACTCATCCACTGTTTCAATAACCTGTTGTTGTGCCTGGTTGAAGATGTACCTTTCATAGTTGACATTCGGCATTGGGTTGAACTTGGCCTTGAATGCTTCCTTTACGTTCCGGTATGGTTTTGCATCAATCTGTGAAATTTCCTTTAGCAATTCCTTCACTCCATTGCCTGCAAGATCTTTCAAGTATTTAATGATTTTCTTTTCATCTTCTTCATCTACCGCATTTATGAAGTCATGAAATGTTTCAATCCATGCAACTCGCTTGGCACCAATGCTTTGCTTCTTAGAAGTATTGAAAGGCAGTGTTGGCTTCAGGAACATGGCTACATTGCATTTTGCACTCTGCTTTTCATCTATTTGAGCTGCACATGGCATTCACAAGGAGTTTGCTGTTCCATAAAAACTGCCGGGGAGAGCAGCCTTGATTTCTTCAATGCTCGTATCCCCTACTCGTCAGCAGATGTATCGTCTTACCCTGCCCTGGATCATTCTAATGAAATATGCCACACGTGAGCTTAAGTCAAACACTTCTTTTCTTCACATACATTCACACACTGTGAATTATTTCATACTCTGCATTAGTCACACCACAAATCCTCCTCCCATATGATGAAGTTCCTGTTCGGAGTCCGTCCAGAACCACAGGGGTCCCTGTGCATATAACATCAATATGCTACACACATATACATACAAAAGTCATTATTAAATGCACTTTTGGGATACACAAGTTGTAATTCAAGTGCCTTGCCAATTATGGGTTGCTGGTGTACTTAACAGCAGTTGTTTGCAAGATAGTTGTAGCCTATTGTGTGTTGCACAAAATCTCCATGTGATTGGGCTTACATATAAATCTTGACCTTGTTCTAAGCCCACATCCAGTAACTATTTTTTTTCATGAGCTGCTCATTTGGTTAGTGCATTTCAGTGGTTGGACAGTCTCTAATAAATGGTGGGTTACTTCTATACTATCCGTATATACTATCATGAGACAACTCTGTTTATTTCACATAAAGTCATTAACTAACATGCTATGCTTTAGTGCAGTTGTCTACAAACTTTATAATGCCAAGCCTCCCTGAGAAAACAATTTTTACATTGGGCCCCACTCAAGCAGACATTTGTGGGGTGGTTACATTTTTGGAGCACAGAAGGTGTACGGGGTATGTAATCAACTACACTGCACAGTGAGTTTGTACTGGCTAATGAGTTGTAAAAGAGCGGGCCTTTTCTCTTTCCACTTCACTCCAGGTTCCTGCAGTCTTTTCTTACTGTTGACTCCTGCATTCTTTCTGTCAGGCCTGCAAAATCTCTTGCCTGTGTGGACCAGGTGGCATAGTGGCATGTGGAGGTGGAGTCATGCAGACCCCTGACACAGTGTGGGTGGGTGAGGTTGGCGGGGTGCCCTTCCACTTTTTCAGAATATGAAATGGCTTCCCTGTCTTGGGGTTTGTTGGAACTGGCCCTTCTTGCAGGGGCATCCTCAAACGTTTTGCTTCTTCCTCCCTTATTTTTCCTGACCCGTGGCTGTTGGCAATAGGACTCTGCGCACTTTACCACTGATCAGTGAGAAAGTGCATATGCTCTCTTTGTAAATTGTATTGTAATTGGTTATCCATGATTGGCATATTTGTATTACCAAGAAGTTCCTAGTAAAGTGCACCGAGTGTGCCAGGGATGGTGATGACAAATGCTACTAGTGGGCCTGCAGCACTGATTGTGCCACCCACATGAGTAACCCTAAAATGGTGTCTCAGGCCTGCCACCGCAGTGCCTGTGTGCAGTCTGTGAACTGCCATGTCCTTCTGGTCAGTGTCCCCACTGACCAGGCCTAGCCCTTCCCTTTCTGTGCACATTAGTCACCCCTATGTGGAAGGCCCAAGGTACCCCCTTGGGCTGGGTGCAGTGTATGTGAAAGGTAGAGCATGTTCTTGTGCAGGTGACATGCTCTGGTAGTGAATTAGAGCCATTTTCGTTTTTCACTGATACAAGGCTATCTTGCTTCATAGGCTATCATGGGGGATGCTGGCTACAGTGGCTACCAGCATATCTTCCAATAGAAGCAAGAGAGGACATAAAAGTCTGGTATCCCTGAACTCAGAATGTAATAACACATCTTTTAGGAAAGATGGTTTTTAACTCCTGTGTTTGAGAATAGCACTTTTAGAAAGTTGCTATTCTCTTGTCTGACCTTTCTGTGTGCCTTGGCCTGTTTGTGTATTGACTGTCTGGTTTGAGAGTGACAGGGGCTGGGGATTCCCCAGGAGGCTGGCTGAGTCAGCCCGAGGCTGAATGACTGCATTTGCAACTTGAGTGGTGGGAGGAGATAGCACCTGGGCCTGAATAGGGCTGTTCCTGCCTTCCACAATACTGGCTCCACCTCCTGCTGGCCGGCTGACGACCCTGCCCCTCACTCTGAAAGGAAAGGAGAAGCCAGGAAAACAAAGTGCTAAAGAAACACCCAGAACTGGTTCAGACCGGGCTCAGAGCCCTCCTGCACAAAGTGATCAAAGACTTTTAGGGGTATAAGTACAGTACCTCTGACAACAGGAAATCAGATTATCCTAAAATCAAGAAGGAACCTCTGCCAAGGAGAAATCCCAAACTGAAGAAGGAAGATTGTCCAGCTGTTGCTCTGCTGGATTGCCCTGCTGTTGCTTTGCTGCCAAGGAGAGGGGAAGGACTTTGGTTTGTGCTGTGTCCCCTTGCTTGAAGGAATCTCCAAGAGCCTGAGAAGAGCTGTCTCCCTGTTTTTGAAGTCCCAGGAACAAAAGGACTTCACCCCCAGCTTCCCCTGAGCTCTACTGAGAGAGTTCTGTCCTTCCTGGAGTGTGTGGCCCATGTGTGGTGCCTCAGGAAGTTGTACCTGTGTTGGGGAGCGGGAAATCAATCCTTAAAGACTTTGCTACAGAAAAGTTATCACATCGCTCGCTGCGGAGCGCATCCCCGACAGTGCAAGGAAATTCCCGCCGCTACGAAGGCCGAGATCATCGCAGTGCCTGTTGCTGCTGCCAGAGCCGTCGCATCCTTCGTTTGCGGGACGCACCAGACCGGTGCGGGAAGACTAACATCGCTGCGAGTGTTGTCGCAGAGCCTGTCGCTGCTGGGTGAGATTGCCGCACCGCTTGCTTGCGGACCGCATCACGTCGCTGCGAACATCGTCACAGAGCCATCGAGGAGCGGCTGGATCGTGCATCGAGAACAAACTTCCTACGGAACCTACGCACTGGAATCGATACAAGTGGCCTTCCTCCCCATACAGACCGGATTCATCGCAACACGCCCGCTGCTGCAGCGGGGTTGTCGCATCGCCTCCCCAAGGTCTCAGGAGCAACGCATCGCTTGTTTTCCACCGCACCAGCTTCTGCTTTTGGATCTTTGTCGCATTTAAAGGTACCGTTGGCTAAACGTGACGCAACTGTGAACTTTTCATGCAACTGTGGATTATTTTATCGCAACCTTAAGAACTCTTTTGAAACCATATTCTTGAACTGTGTATGTTGGATTTTTGTCGTTTTGGTCTTGTGTAGTTTAGATTAAATACCTTTATTTTTCTAAACTGTTGAGGAGTCAGTTTGTGGTGTTTTCACTGTGTTACTGTGAGTGTTGGTACAAATACTTTACACATTGCCTTCTGGTTAGCCTAGACTGCTCGTGCCAAACTACCTAGAGGGTGAGCAGGGGTTATCTCAGAGGGTTTCCTCCTTACCCTGACTAGAAGCAAGGGTCCCTATTTGGACAGTGGTACCTACCTCTGCCAACTAGAGACCCCCAGTTCTAACATGGTTGATGGGAAGTGGTGATGACACAACAGGCACACACCCCAACTGTCCCACATCAGGTGCAGACACTGGCACTACCACTGGAGATGTGCTGGAACCCGCGGAACGCTTGGTCTGGCTACGTCTCTCGACCACCTTCCCCTCTTTGCCAGGTGTATCCCCTACAGTGCCCTCCTCTGCCTTCTTGCCAGGGGTGGTCTCTACACTGTCCTCCTTTGCCTTCTTGCCAGGTGTACCCCCTACAGTGCCCTCTTTTGCCTTCTTGCCAGGGGTGGTCTCTACACTGCCCTCCTTTGCCTTCTTGCCAGGTGTACCCACTACAGTGCCCTCCTTTGCCTTCTCGCCAGGGGAGGTCTCTACACTGCCCTCCTTTGCCTTCTTGCCAGGTGTACCCCCTACAGAGCCCTCCTTTGCCTTCTTGCCAGGGGTGGTCTCTACACTGCCATCCTCCACCTGCATCAATGGACATGGAATTGGGGTAGATATTCTAGGTGGATGTGTCCCTGTGCTCTTCCTAGGTGTACCCCTGATATGCAAGACCTCCTCAGTGGGCACAGACACTGCATGAGTAGGTTTGTGTGATGTACTACAGACAGGAGAGTCTTTTGCTGGTGATGCCTCTGCAGCATGTGAGCCTGATGTCTGCCTCATTGCTCCTCTGGCCTTGCCCTTCCATGACTGGCTCTTGTCTGTGCATTCTGGGGTGGCCATGCTCTTCAGTGGGGATGGTGTCTGTGGGCGGGAGTGTTTGGCTTGTGTCTGTTGTGTGCTCCTGGTGCTGTACCTTTTCATTGACGCAGGCGAAGCATTCACACTGTCATCTGATGTGGCCACTGACTGGGGGGTGGACAAAGGCACCTGAGCTGCAATGGGAGCATGTGCCTGTTGAAGGGCTGACGTGACTGTGCATGACAACGCCTTGACTGTACAGTGTAGCCCACCCACGTCTGAGTAAATGCCCTCCATGTATGCAACCACCTGGCCTAATTTCTTGTCATGGTCACTGAAGGCATTGAGCAGGGCGGTATGGCCCACACAAAGCTGGCGCAGGAGCTCAACACACTCTGCACTGAGGGGAGCAGGGGGGACAGGTGCAGGGGCAGCGGTGCCAGGTGTGAATGTGACTCGTCCCCTCTTAGTGACACGGATACGGGCAGCACCACAGGAAGTGGATGGGAGGCTGGGCACTGGCAACTGGGTGGTAGATAATGATGCAGACTCCCCATCCCCTGTGCCTGCCAAAATGGATGCATCCCCGCTGGCATCTGATGATGTGGTACTTTGTGTCTCTGGCACAGATTCCTCCTGCATACTTCTGTCCCCCTCAGATGCACTGGTGGGCTCTGTGTCACTGGCCTCCTGTGCAGCTGTAGTGCTACTCTCACCACCACTGGTTTCTGGCTCATGCTCCTCCGTGGTATCTTGCGAATCTGCATGAGAGAGAGATACAGGGTTGTGTAAGTGTCATCATCTGATCACAGGAATTACAAACAATGCAGTATAGGAGATGCCCAAATCTACATGGTAACCGCCACACCCTGCAATCGCTGTGCAGCAACACACTACATAGACCACAACAGTGCCTGTAATGGAAAAATAATGCCATGAATAAGCCATGTTGATGCAACACAGCAGTACTCCCTGCCCGTAGATGGAGTGCACCCCAACTCTCCCTGCCCTAGGGACATGCTGTTGATACAACACTTATTACCAATGTCAGATCTTCATGGAACAGGAGGGGACAACACACACATCTATTAGGTCTTTACACTCCACAATGCCAAGTAGGCCATAGCAAGCACCATGTGGTAACCTGGGGCACATTGTTGTCTGATGTGTGGGCCTCAACGATCATGGTGCATGCAAAGTAGGCATACGTGAAGTCACACTCAGAAAGTTGACACTGCAGTTCACCCCATTATGGATTCCCCACACTATCCCAATGAAGAATGACCATGTGGAGCCTAACCCATCTGGCAATGCGAAAGTACAGTCAGGGATTATCAGTCCAGTAAGGCCAGGGTGGGCCAATGCCTGATAGAATGACACATCACAGCAGCCACTCACATTACACCGCACATCACAGCACCGCACGCACATCACATGGGTGTCCGGTGCCACAGGCCTTGTACACAACCATCCATTTCCAGCAAATGTCACCCTCCCCAGATACTCATCACCCCTGCCTTGCTGCCGATGCTCCCTCAGACGTGCATCCAGGTCTGGATGAGTCACTGCCAAGATGCAGCCTATCAGTGGAGTCATGCTGCGCCGTGCCAAAAGCCCTGTGCGTGGTAGCAACCCCAAGGTCATCTCTGCAACTTGCTTTGCCAGCCAGCTGATGTCGTCCCACCTCTTGTGACAGTGGGTGCGTCGTCTGTTGGAAACCCCCAGGGCTCGCACCTTTTCTGCAATGGCCCTCCACAAGGCCTTACGCTGGTGTACCTTGAGCTGCAGGTATGAGAGAAAAGAAGGGTAAATGTCCAGTTACACAATGTCAGATACCAACATCTATCAGAACAGTAGCAAGACACAGACTCGTGACTAATTGTAACCTCCCTCCCTCCAAAACTGGGGGACCCCTCACAAGGGCACTATGCATGGCCCAGACATTTGTGATTGTATGTACACATTGGGGCGTATAGGCTCCATGATATTCCCACAAATGCATGATGCCTCAACACAATATGCATCGACAGAAGTGTGTAGATCTGCAGTAGTCCAGGGCATAGATGGGGCATATCTACTATTCAGTGTGAAGGAACTGTAGCAAGGAGCATGTAAGCTTGGTGATGTATAATCGTTTTGGTGGGCAGGCACTGTTTCTACTCTCTGGGTCACACTGACTCAGACTACAGGTGCACACAGAAATATTCACACATGGCAATACTGTCCTGGATCCTACATGGCTTTCAACCGTTGGCTCTATATGTCTGACAATGTAACACACACCACACACACATACAAGTCCAGGCATATAAAAGAGTGACATTGCGACACACCCACTCCCTTGCCCTGGAGACAGCTTGTCTGTCAGTGTTTCACACAACACCACACCCCCAGGCATATACTGCAGCTGCGCAACTACACGTCTGACACCCCCCTGTCCTGCAGCTACCATAATGGTGACTTACCACTACATTGGGACCACCAAACAGCCTTGGGTACTGTGCCAGCACCTCATCCACAACGACCTCCAGCTCCTCACTTGTGAATGGACTGGCACAGATCTTCTCTGTCCTTGCCATCCCTGTGGACATGTGACACCTGTGGTGGAAGTGAGTGGTGAGGGGTCCCAGGCAGAAGGTTCCTCAGGCAGCAGCAGGAGAGGGTCCCATGCAGCAGGCTCTTCAGGTAGCAGCAGGAGAGGGTCCCAGGCAGCAGGCTCTTCAGGGAGCAGCCGGAGATGGTCCCAGGCAGCAGGCTCTTCAGACAGCAGCAGGAGAGGGTCCCAGGCAACAGGCTCTTCAGGCAGCAGCAGCAGAGGGTCCCAAGCAGCAGGCTCTGTGAGCAGTGGAAATGTGAGGCTCACTCCCACAGATTTATAGCCCCCTGGGGTCGTTTGGAAGCTGCAAAGCAGCAACAATTGGTTGTCCAGGTCTGCCTCTTTCAAAAGTATTCAATAACCGCCTCCACGGTGGTGGAGCACACCTTCCGTGACTTTCAAATCTGCATCATGCCACCGCGATCATCGCTCCCATTGGCTGTAGGCAATGCTCCATGGCGATGATGCACCGCGGGTGCCCGGGGTGCGCTACCGCGATGGTGCGTCATTCAAAAGTATCCAATTACCGCCTCCGCGCTGGCGGAGCATGCCCACCACCATGTACACATGTCCATATGCCAATGGCTACCGCACTTGTGAAGGGGGTGGTGCTGGCGTCACATCGCAGGGGACAGGCGGTAGGTACCGCGATGCATGGGGCGGAGCATGCCCATCGCCATGTACACATGTCCATATGCCAATGGCTACCGCACTTGTGAAGGGGGTGGTGCTGGCGTCACACCACCAGGGACAGGCGGTAGGTGCCGCTATTTTCATAACCATTAATGGCTATGTCAATCCTGAACACTGTATCAGTACACAGCAGCAACATGGTGAAGGGCACATCATTGTACACACAATGCCATACTTCCATGTCATCCACAGGTGGACGCACGTTCAGCGTGACGCACTTTGGTCTGTGGTCCCTGCCATGTTAGTTATGCATTTGATGGCTGATGATGCTTGACACTCTTGAGCTGGTGTTAATGATGTAGTACAAATCAATTTGTTGTGGGTCAGTGAGGACCTTGACAAGGCTTGTGTCACTGCATTGTATCGTATCAGACTGGTGCATTCACAACATCTCATGCACACAACTGAAAGCTTTCCTGATACTGTGATCATTGTGTTGATGGATGTGTGCAGAGTTTACATGATGTGTTGAGGTGTGACAGGTACAGCAGATGGGTATGATAAAGACATGGTAATTTCCAAAACATTGGCGGATGTTGCAGCACCTTGCCTGCACATGTGAATTGTGTTCTCCAATATGTGCGCATTCACATTCCCCGATGTGTTTGTGGCACTTGTGTATTGTCAGTGGAGAGGTGTGCCCTCTTTGTGTATCAAAAGGCCACCCATGTAACCTGGTGTGCCATGCATCTCTCAGGCAGTCTTTGTTTTTCCATAACATCATTAATGGCATGTGCTGTGGCCATCTCATGATGGTTGTCACTGACATTTTCAATTTTACATCTCAACAAGGAGGAGGGCAAATCTCCTACGGCACATGACTGTGCTGGAGGACATGGAGAATGAGGCAATAATACGGAAATTCTGCCTGGATAGATCAACACTGAAGATCCTGTGTGATCTATTGGAGCCTGACCTGCAGCCTCCCCGTCACTATCCAACGGCATTCACACCCACATACAAGGTGATGGCAGCACTCCACTTTTTTGCGACAGGTTCCTTCCAGGAGACCGTGGCTAGCGCTGGAGGGATGTCGTAGCCCATGTTTAGCATGGTGCTGAGGGATGTTCTTGCAGCCATGATGCTGTATCGGATTCGCTATATCCATTTCATTTCATGAAGCTTTATTCGGTGCATTAAAAGAACAATGACTATAAAAGCACATAAAAAACAACGACTGTAAAAGCAGATAAGCAAAATGATCACACAATTATACAGATAACAAGTTTAAAAAAATCATTCTATTTCTAAGCTGCATTGACTTACATAAAAACGTGGCGATATAAAAACATTTGTCCGGAGAATTCAGTTCATAAATCAATTTCATGGCATTTTCTACAGTAAAGATGGCATATTTTTTAAAAATTGGTTTTAAGTAAACAATCCTCAAATTCATAAAAAGAGCACAAATTAGCATAAAGTGCAGGGTGCTTTGTTTCGCATGGCCATCACAGGGGCATGGTCCAACTGGATGTTTTTTTGCTTCCTGGAAAGCCACTAGCCCATGAGCCAGTCCTAGTCTAAGTCGAATCAAAACAAACCTATGAGTTGGTTTGGTCACCAGGCTCAGATACAATTGCGGACCCTCACTTTGCATATATTTATTATACAAGATAACTGAAGTGAGGCGTCCACTAATTGCTGCACGTTTTTGGGCTCTATACATCATGAAAATTTGTTTCATGTCCAACTTAGAATAGTTTCCAGCAGAACCTGGATCAACCACTATATTGAGTCCATAAATAGTTTGAAAACTGTCCACAATATATTTGAGCCATGGTATCTTCGAAAAATTGTCCAGTTTGAGGCAATCCCTGATAACAGACTGGTTAAAAGCTCTCTCTTCCTTAATCCAGATTGCACGCCATACCATTAGTGGCCTAAACGAAATCAAATCATTTAAGTAGGCAACCCCAACTTCCCTATGGGTCAGATCAGTGGAGGCTGATGTGGGGACGCAGAGCAATTTTTTAACAAAACAATTTTCCTCCCTTTGCAGTGAGTCAGTGTTAGTGTAGCCCCACAACCCTACCCCATATAGTGCGATGGAAACACTCCTCGCATTATATATTTGAATCATATCACTGATTCTTCTATCGCCAATCTTGGTAGCAAATTTAAAAATACCATAGGCACTTTTCTTCATTTTGGACCTGACGTTCGTCAGATCATAAGACCAGCTGCCATCATGAGAAAAAAGGACACCCAGATAACAAAATGTGTCCACGTCCTGAACTTTGACCCCATCAATGAAAAAGGCGTGATTTATCTTGGCTCTAGCACCACAGACCATAATGTGAGTTTTACTCTTGTTAATGACTAGCCTCCGTTTACTGATAAAATCTGAAAACTGGTCCATCATTCGCTGAAGACCTATCGGGGTCCGGGACAGGAGCACAGCATCATCTGCATAAAGCAGAACTGGGACGCCTGTACCACCAATCTGGGGTGCGTCTGCTTTGACTGTTTTTAGGACCTTATCGACAGCATTAATAAACAGAGTAAACAAAAAAGGGGCCAAGACACAACCCTGTCTTATCCCGCGTTTTACTTCAAAGTTTGGGGTACACTCCCCTCCCACCCCAAAACGCACACAAGTTTGCATTCTATCATATAATCTTGCAAGGAAGAAGATGATAGCCTCAGGTGCGCCGAGCTCCAATAGGACAGACCATAAAATAGAGTGATCCACAAGATCAAATGCGCTGCTTAGATCGGCATAGCAAAGATATAAAGTGCCAGGCTTGGCCCTGGTATACTTTCTGATAATTAAATCCAAGTTCAGGCACTGATCAAGTGTACCTCGTCCCTTTCGAAAACCATATTGGGAGTTTGCCAAGATCTCATTTTCTTCCGCCCATTCTTCCAGCCTAATCAACAGCACCCTACTCATTATTTTCACTGAGGAGTCAAGCAAACTGATTGGTCGGTAGTTACTAGCCGCCGTCTTGTCCCCTTTCTTATATATAGGGACAATGATGGAATCACCCCATGTAGGTGGAATCTGGGTTGTAACGGCTGCATTGAGTGCCAGTGTAAGTATGGGTCCCCATAACCGTGGTAGTGTCTTGTATACGTCGATGGGTACCCCATCTGGGCCCTGCGCTTTTCCCCCCTTGCTGGTGGTGATGCTGGTTTCAACTTCAGAGAGGGTGATGTCAAGAGAGACTATGGGCCAAATTCTTGGTTCGACGTCAGTAGTACCCACCCCTTGAAATATGGCCGAGAAATGGGAAATCCAGGCCTCGCTGCCAACATTAGATACAAGGTGTGGTACTTTATCATCTCTACGAAAAGGAGAATTTACAGTGGATTAAAACAAGCAGTTATCTGAAGTTTCTGCCGCCCTCGCTAGGTTATCCCATGCTTCTTGTTGTAACTCCTTTTTTCTACTAGACAATGCCAATTTATATTCAGATCTCAGATGAGTAACCAGAGTTTTGTCCCTTGGTCTAACTCCTAGGGCGTGTTTCAATTTGGTTAGGATGGACGTACATGCGTGATCAAACCAACCCTTACCTGGAGAGAGCTTGACATTCCTGCTATTAGTAAAAACATCCTCGATTATTTTGTTAATTTTAATAAAGTTGTCCATAATAACAGCAGATATACTACCCATATTCAGAATGCCCTCAATTTCAGCCAAGGATTTGGATATGATCATGCTCATGACGCTTGCCGAATTTTCCCCTTTCCATCTTAACCGTGTGCCATTTCGCCAATGCGGCTCAATGTTACACAGACTTCTGGTCACTAGCTGTCTACTACACTTCCATAACTCAATTTCCACAACAATACTGTTGTGATCACTAAGTGTAGGATCCTGGATTACTGAGGTAGAAAAATTAAGCACAATAGAAGATGATACCATAACATGATCAATGAGGGAGTTAAAATTCCTTCCCTTATAAGTGGGAATAATTTGGCCACCCTCATCCTTACCTGGTTGCAGTAGTTCTAAATCATATGTTGCCATGAAATTATTAATAGCGTCGCCGTAAGCGTTATGCGGAAAATGCGACACGTTATTGTCACTATTATCTAACACTCCACAGGCCCTGGAGAGTGACAAAAGACAAATGGAAAGGTTAAAATCACCTAACCAGATGATATTAAAAGAACATTTTGCTTCCGAAACAAGCTTCATGACTACTTTTTCTAGTTCCTCAATAACTAGATGTCGGGTATTATTAAAAATGTTATAAAAATGTATTAACAACACTTGGGGGCCATCTTTTTCCTTAACCCACAGGATTTGTGAGTGTGCACCTACCATTATGTGTTTAACAACTGTAAACGATAGACAACAAGATAAGCAAACCGCCCTTTGCTCGACCATGTCTAGATTCTAAAGCCTCCACGCTATAGCAAATAAAACCATCAACATTAGGTTTACTAGTGCACCACGTTTCCTGCAAACAGAGGATATCATAGGACCTAACCAGGTCCACCCAACCCCGATTGTTTTCCTTGGAAGCCCATCCTGCTATGTTCCAGCTCACCATAGTTGTCCCCTCCCTAATACAATTTTCGGAGGTACTGGTCTGATTACCATATGCCGATTCAACAATCTTTTCCAGCCCGTCATCGGCTGAACCTGCAGCAGTATTCCCGGACCAGCTGTCAATCGTAGGGGCAGCCACCCCATCGATATCTGTTTGCCTGATGCAAGTGTCTATCAAAGTTACTGTTTCCCTCACAACATCAGGTACTAACTTTGGCCAAGTATTGGAAAAACAATTGGGACCTCAATCGTTACTGATTCAGTATCAATGTTGCCGCAACCCAGATTTTTATTTAACATATCCCCGTGTGTGTTCAAATTACACCCACTAACCTTTGGCTGTCAATCATTCAGGTCCAAAGTGCTTAAAGCTTGAAATCTATTATACATTGGAACCTCAAAGGTTGGATGGAAAATGGGGGAAAAGGGTCTACCTCTGTTAATAACATGGGAGGCTTTATTCAGATGGTTATAAAAGTATCCCAAGGGGTGTACATGCACTTTGTTTACGTCCTGGGTTAAAGAGGCAGCTCTGAGTAAGACGGTTGCAACATGTTGTGTGTGTCTAAAGTTTACTATTACACAATCGGCCTCATGGATTTTCTTTGAATCGCCAATCCATTTTACTCTTCTACAACCTAAAATTTGATCAGAATAATTTAGAGGAAACCCACACTGTCTATGTAACCATGAAATAGTTTTGTTTTTTAAAGAATCATCAGTTTCATGGTGTGGTGTGGACGGGCTTGGCACCAATGGTGGTACATTGGTAAGAACCACCACAAAAGGTGCACAATCCGGGGGAAGATTTATGTAACTACCCTTATATACTGGCAACTCCTTCTTACTCTCCTGCGCCGTTATAACCTTCCTGATCTAGTTAATGCTGGAGCTACCGTTACTTGTTTCTTCTGGGTCATTGGCAATGAGACCGGGACCGCCGCAGTCTTTTTAGGTTGATCAACCAGTGGGGTAGGAGTAGGGACAGCTACCTTATTGACAACCACTATGCCTTCTTGGTGCCCTAGCCCAGCACTGTTGATTGGGACACCTCTATCTGTAGACCCAGGACATACAGTATTACTGGAATGGGCAATCAAAAGTTTACCGAACCTAGAGACTTCAGCTGTAATTAAGTCTAATTTGTCCAACAGGGGTTTAACAATTGTTTCAAACTTAGCCTCTATGATGCTGACCAAAGAATCAAGTTGCTCGGAGTTCATATTGGCAACACAGTTCTCCGTTGAGGTCCCCATATTACGGACAGTGTTCCTAGGCATCGTGGCGGTTTTTTTCTTGTTGTTAGACCACCCGTACTTAAGCTGCACTTTCCTACAGGCCCTGACTTCTCTCTTAGATTTGGTAGACCGATCGGGGTTATCAATTGGGGCATCCGGTAGAACTTCAATGAGCTGTTCCGGGGTCTCATTAGGTACTTCCAGCGACTCAGATGGTACTGGTGTTACCTCAATCACAACCTTAGGGTCACAAGTGATACCAGATGTCGATTCATAGTTATCCATGGTTGGCAAGAGGACCGGCAGGGGTATTGGTGTACTCCCAAGACCCAGGGATTTCCTCCGCTCGTTGTTTATTTTATTCACAACCTTGACAAGGTAGTTATCCAGGGTAGCCGACTGTTTAGACATGATATTTATAGATGGAAAAGCTGACGGGCTCCAAGCAGAATAAATAACAGAGTCACGGAACTTACTGTGGGTCTATCGATTTTCACACAGGGGGTATGGCCCAGCCTGGCCTCGTCCGGCCCCAGACGGCCCGCCCTCTGCCCGGGCTCAGCCCGGCACCGCCCGCGCGCGTCCGGGACGCGGAGGAAGCGTCCGTTGTTTAAGCGCCTCCGGGCGCATTGCAGGGCGGAAGTGGGCGGTGCAGTGTTGATGCCTGGGAGCTGTAGTCTCCCCCTGCAGCGGCCGTTCTGAGGTGTTGAAGACGGCGGCAGGGAGACCGACAGCGTGTGCAGCCCAGGGAATAGGTCCGGCAGGTAAGGGTGTTCTCCGCTAGCTGCCCCGTGAAGAAATGGCCCCCGCTCCACCGAGGGAGCGTCAGTTGTTTAGGCGCCTCCGGGCGCGTCGCAGGGCGGAAGTGGGCGGTGCAGTGTTGATGCCTGGGAGCTGTAGTCTCCCCCTGCAGTGGCCGTTCTGCGGTGTTGAAGACGGCGGCAGGGAGACCAACAGCGTGTGCAGCCCAGGGAATAGGTCTGGCAGGTAAGGGTGTTCTCCGCTAGCTGCCCCGTGAAGAAATGGCCCCCGCTCCACCGAGGGAGCGTCCGTTGTTTAAGCGCCTCCGGGCGAGTTGCAGGGCGGAAGTGGGCGGTGCAGTGTTGATGCCTGGAAGCTGTAGTCTCCCCCTGCAGCGGCTGTTCTGCGGTGTTGAAGACGGCGGCAGGGAGACCAACAGCGTGTGCTGCCTAGGGAATAGGTCCGGCAGGTAAGGGTGTTCTCCGCTAGCTGCCCCGTGAAGAAATTGCCCCCTCGCTATATCCATTTCCCTAGGGGAGGAGAATTGGCTGCCGTGAAGGGAGACTTCTATTCCCTTGGGCGCATCCCACATGTTGTTGGTGCCATCAATTGCACCCATGTAGGTCTGGTGGCACCACAGGCGACGGAGCACATTTATAGGAACCGCAAACATTATCATTCTATCAATGTGCAGGTGGTGTGCCTTGCGGACATGACCATGTCTCATGTGTGTGCAAAGTATCCTGGCGTGGCGCATGATTCGTACATCATGAGGAACAGCATGGTGCCACGGATGATGGGGAATCTGCATCCCGAGCATGCTTGGATTGTGGGTGAGTATGCCTACTGATATGGCGTGCTGTGTGTTACTTGATGCACTCTGGCTGTGCAACATTGCAATGGGTGTTTGTCATTCACAGGTGACTCAGCATATCCCAGTAGGCCATGGCTGTTGAGCCCCCTCAGGAATCCCAGGACCCCGGCTGACATCCGCTACAATGATGCCCATGGCAGGACCCGACGGGTAATCTAATGGACTTTTGGCCTGCTGAAGTCAAGATTCCGCTGCCTTGACAGGACCGGAGGTACAATGGTATACTCGCCTGGAAAGGTGTGCAAGATCGTTGTGGCATGCTGTAGGCTGCCCAACCTGGCCATCCACAAGGGGGTCTTCTTGCTCCTGGATGATGGTGAGGAACCAAGGCCACCACTTCCTCAAGGACCTGAGTCCAGTGATGAGGACAGTGGAGAGGAGGAAGGAGTAGACCTGCGGCAGCAGTTCATAGACAGCTACTTCACTTGAAGGTGGGTGACTAGGTAGAACGTGTACATTTTCTGGTGTGGTTGCTGTTGTTGTGAAGGGCTATGTGCGGATGTACCCGAAATTGACGTTCCATATGGGGTCGTATTGTGGACCCTATATGTTCACACCTGCAGCCCATTGTCTAGTATGCCTGTTGTGTCTTGTGTATGTTTTGTGTGGTGTTCTGCCTGTGATGCCACAATGAGACCAGTGACTGTTGTTCTGTTGTGTCTCCCTAGGTGCTACAGAAGAATACTGCCCTACATACTGTACATCATTTGGACACATCACGGACATTGTCAACACTGTAAATATTTCACTAAAAACGATAATGCACAAAATCAGGTGCGTCAGGTATTTTATTCTTAAAGTGGACCTGTGAATTGTGCGGGAATATTTACATGAAGGTGGGGAATGAGCAGTGAGTTGAAAGTCCTGTTCGATGAGATGCAAGGATGTGGTGACCCAGTCCAACAGACAGGTGCCATTGCCAAGGAAATGTGGGGAAAGACAGTCCAAACAGTGAATGCAGTGAGGAAGAGGGTTGTCATCACGGCTGGCTCTGTGACTGGCGTGTGGCCGGTGCTTTGCCTCCGGAGACTCCCAGGCTCTTCTTTGGACGCCCCTAGATCTTTTTGGATTCGGGGGGGCCTGCTGAATGGCCAGCGGCATCAGAGGACTCGCCCCTCTCTGTTGGCGCAGGGGAGGATGGTGCACTGTCATCCTGCGGCACAACAGGAGGGGATGGAGGTGGTGGTTGGGACACAGGCCTGTCCCTCTGCAACGCCCCTTGCTGGCCCATGAGGTCCATCATCTGTCCAAGGCGGTTGTCGATGGACCTCATCAGCAGGATGAGTTCCCTTAATAGTTCATCCGACCGGCCACTTTGTCCCTGGACCTCTTGGTATGCCTCCATAACTCTGGTGAAGTGGTCCAGGGATGGTGTCCACTCCTCCCGAGGTCTGATGGTGACCCTGGACCTCCCACCTGCTCTGCTGCCACGAACCTCTTGCCTCGCCACTGTGGGTCCACAAAATCTATCCCTGCCCTCCACAGTTGTTGCTGCGGGCTGGTCATCCCTTGGGACAGGGAGGGTGCTGCAGGTGGTGCTGGTGGCACTAGTGGTAGTGGCGGTGGCGGTGGTGGTGGCTGCGGTGGAGGCAGAGGCTGTGACAGCAGGGGTCTGCTGCGCTGTTGTTGCAGCAGATGTGGTGGTGGGGAGGATGGGGGCCTGGGACCTCTGAGTCTGTGGCACACCAGATGGGCTGGCCCGGAGCTCATCGTCCAATGGGGAATGGTTAGTGTTGGGCACTGTGCAAGTATTGTATCATCTGCGTATCATCAACTGTCTGTACACGACACAATTATGAAGTCACCAGTCGTACAATTCATGACAAGACTGTGTGTAATATCATAGTGCAGAGGAACATCATTTAGTCATACATGTTGAATGTCAATGCATTGCATGCAATTGTTGTTGCGTTTAGGGATGTAGGTCGACCACACACACACACACACACATCAGAAAGAGTTAATATACCTACCTACATGTTAAGTGAGGGTGAAGAGTGCAATGGCTGACACATGCTCCTGGGTGTGGGTGGCCTGTATTATTTACAACAAGGGGTGGTGATGGACAGAGTCTCTGAATTAAGCAGAGTACTCTCACCCAGTCAAGAGATCAGGGCTAGATCCAACACCGTTTTTTAGCTCATTGCACCATCCCAGTTTCAGAACCTGGCTGTATGCAAATTAGTCTGTCCCTTGCCCAGTGCATCATGGGAACAGGGCAGACCAGACTACAAAAGCCAATTCTTACACTGGGAAGGAAACAAGCTTCCGGGGACCGGTTTCTGCCATTTCAGGCGTCTTCGGCCCGGCTTGCTTGAATCCTGATGGTGCAATGAGCAAGGGACTCACATCTGAGTATACCCTTCCACGCTTAGGGTGGACAAAATTATTTACAACAAGGGGTGGTGATGGACAGAGTCTCTGAATTAAGCAGAGTACTCTCACCCAGTCAAGAGATCAGGGCTAGATCCAACACCGTTGGCCAGGGACAGACTAATTTGCATATAGCCAGGTTCTGAGCTGGGATGGGGCAGTGAGATAAATAACGGTGATGGATCAAGCCCTGATCTTTGGACTGGGTAAGAGTGGTCTGCTTAATTCAGACACTCTGTTCATCACCACCCCCTTTTCTGTATCGTTTTTGGCCACTATAGGTGTGGCAGGGTATACTCAGACATGAGTCCCTTTCTCACTGCTCCATCAGGATTCAAGCAAGCCGGGCCGAAGAGGCTGAAATGCCAGAAACCGGTCCCCGGTAGCTTGTCTCCTTTCTGGTGAAGAATTGGCTTGGTAGTTTGGTCTGCCCTGTTCCCATGATGCACTGGGCCAGGGACAGACTAATTTGCATATAGCCAGGTTCTGAGCTGGGATGGGGCAGTGAGATAAATAACGGTGATGGATCAAGCCCTGATCTTTGGACTGGGTAAGAGTGGTCTGCTTAATTCAGACACTCTGTTCATCACCACCCCCTTTTCTGTATCGTTTTTGGCCACTATAGGTGTGGCAGGGTATACTCAGACATGAGTCCCTTTCTCACTGCTCCATCAGGATTCAAGCAAGCCGGGCCGAAGAGGCTGAAATGCCAGAAACCGGTCCCCGGTAGCTTGTCTCCTTTCTGGTGAAGAATTGGCTTGGTAGTTTGGTCTGCCCTGTTCCCATGATGCACTGGGCCAGGGACAGACTAATTTGCATATAGCCAGGTTCTGAGCTGGGATGGGGCAGTGAGATAAATAACGGTGATGGATCAAGCCCTGATCTTTGGACTGGGTAAGAGTGGTCTGCTTAATTCAGACACTCTGTTCATCACCACCCCCTTTTCTGTATCGTTTTTGGCCACTATAGGTGTGGCAGGGTATACTCAGACATGAGTCCCTTTCTCACTGCTCCATCAGGATTCAAGCAAGCCGGGCCGAAGAGGCTGAAATGCCAGAAACCGGTCCCCGGTAGCTTGTCTCCTTTCTGGTGAAGAATTGGCTTGGTAGTTTGGTCTGCCCTGTTCCCATGATGCACTGGGCCAGGGACAGACTAATTTGCATATAGCCAGGTTCTGAGCTGGGATGGGGCAGTGAGATAAATAACGGTGATGGATCAAGCCCTGATCTTTGGACTGGGTAAGAGTGGTCTGCTTAATTCAGACACTCTGTTCATCACCACCCCCTTTTCTGTATCGTTTTTGGCCACTATAGGTGTGGCAGGGTATACTCAGACATGAGTCCCTTTCTCACTGCTCCATCAGGATTCAAGCAAGCCGGGCCGAAGAGGCTGAAATGCCAGAAACCGGTCCCCGGTAGCTTGTCTCCTTTCTGGTGAAGAATTGGCTTGGTAGTTTGGTCTGCCCTGTTCCCATGATGCACTGGGCCAGGGACAGACTAATTTGCATATAGCCAGGTTCTGAGCTGGGATGGGGCAGTGAGATAAATAACGGTGATGGATCAAGCCCTGATCTTTGGACTGGGTAAGAGTGGTCTGCTTAATTCAGACACTCTGTTCATCACCACCCCCTTTTCTGTATCGTTTTTGGCCACTATAGGTGTGGCAGGGTATACTCAGACATGAGTCCCTTTCTCACTGCTCCATCAGGATTCAAGCAAGCCGGGCCGAAGAGGCTGAAATGCCAGAAACCGGTCCCCGGTAGCTTGTCTCCTTTCTGGTGAAGAATTGGCTTGGTAGTTTGGTCTGCCCTGTTCCCATGATGCACTGGGCCAGGGACAGACTAATTTGCATATAGCCAGGTTCTGAGCTGGGATGGGGCAGTGAGATAAATAACGGTGATGGATCAAGCCCTGATCTTTGGATTGGGTAAGAGTGGTCTGCTTAATTCAGACACTCTGTTCATCACCACCCCCTTTTCTGTATTGTTTTTGGCCACTATAGGTGTGGCAGGGTATACTCAGACATGAGTCCCTTTCTCACTGCTCCATCAGGATTCAAGCAAGCCGGGCCGAAGAGGCTGAAATGCCAGAAACCGGTCCCCGGTAGCTTGTCTCCTTTCTGGTAAAGAATTGGCTTGGTAGTTTGGTCTGCCCTGTTCCCATGATGCACTGGGCCAGGGACAGACTAATTTGCATATAGCCAGGTTCTGAGCTGGGATGGGGCAGTGAGATAAATAACGGTGATGGATCAAGCCCTGATCTTTGGACTGGGTAAGAGTGGTCTGCTTAATTCAGACACTCTGTTCATCACCACCCCCTTTTCTGTATCGTTTTTGGCCACTATAGGTGTGGCAGGGTATACTCAGACATGAGTCCCTTTCTCACTGCTCCATCAGGATTCAAGCAAGCCGGGCCGAAGAGGCTGAAATGCCAGAAACCGGTCCCCGGTAGCTTGTCTCCTTTCTGGTGAAGAATTGGCTTGGTAGTTTGGTCTGCCCTGTTCCCATGATGCACTGGGCCAGGGACAGACTAATTTGCATATAGCCAGGTTCTGAGCTGGGATGGGGCAGTGAGATAAATAACGGTGATGGATCAAGCCCTGATCTTTGGACTGGGTAAGAGTGGTCTGCTTAATTCAGACACTCTGTTCATCACCACCCCATTTTTTGTGGGTGGCCTGTATCCTGCTCAGCTGTGGGCCAGGGGGCATGATGGGAGTGGTAGTGCAGGACTTCCTCCAACAGACAAACATCACTAGCAAGATAGCTACCTACCTGTTAGGTGAGAGTGAAGAGTGCAATGGCTGACACATGCTCCTGGGTGGGGGAGGCCTGCATGCTGCTGGAGTGTGGGCCAGGGGGCATGCTGGGAGTAGTGATACAGGCCTCCCAACCCCAAACAGTGCTCCAATACAATATGGCTACCTACCTGTAAGTCTGTTTGTTGGACTGTGCAATGGCGGACACATGCTCCTGGGTGGGGGAGGCCTGCATGCTGCTGAAGTGTGGGCCAGGGGCCATGCTGGGAATAGTAATACAGGCCTCCCAACCCCAAACAGTGCACCAATACAAGATGGTTACCTACCTGTAAGTCTGTTTGTTGAACTGTACAATGGCTGACACATGCTCCTGGGTGGGGGAGCCCTTGCATGCTGCTGGAGTGTGGGACAGGGGCATGCTGGGAGTAGTGATACAGGCCTCCCAAACCCAAACAGTGCTCCAATACAAGATGGCTACCTACCTGTAAGTCTGTTTGTTGTACTGTGCAATGGCTGACACATGCTCCTGGGTGGGGGAGGCCTGCATGCTCCTGGAGTGTGGGCCAAGGGGCATGCTGGGAGTAGTGATACAGGCCTCCCAACCCCAAACAGTGCTCCAATATAAGATGGCTACCTACCGGTAAGTCTGTTTGTGTTATGCTCTTCTGGCTCCTCAGGATCGATGTGATGCTATAATGATTCCACTTCCCGATCGTTCCAAACTCATTTCGAATAACACTGAGTTGAGGTCGGATCGGGCAGGGGACAAAGGACGGGAAGGGACAGCAGGGACAAAGGATCTGGAAAACACAAGCAGAACAAAATTAGCACACACTTCTCCTTCCACCACCAAATGCTACTCTCATATTTTCTCGCTAGAATATGGTACCTTAACCACAGATCCTCTGCCAAATAATACAGCACCAAAAACAGGATCACAACAGTGACCTAGTCAGCCTGCACAGTATGTTCTTCTGATTACTTCATCAGAGGAGACAATGTTTTGCCCTTCCTTGTGTTATAAACAAGCAGCTTTAGACTTAGTCACAAACCAGTGTACTTTAAGTTCTCCTGATGGAACTTCTCCATAGGCACCCCAGAGTATATAGTTCCCAACGGATCCTACTTGTTTAGAAAATAAACAAACGTTGGCGCTCCTCCTCTACGGGAATCAACACGCATTCCATGGGTTGAAACTGCACCCCTAACCTAATTCCAAGCGCTCCTCCTCACCGGGAGATCAACACGCTTACTATAAGGAAAGTCTCAGAAATAGCACAAGAGTTACTTCCACAGTACACTGGAACTTTCCGTTGCTTTCATCGCAAAGTTTCTCGCACTGAGAGTAAGAGCAGCCGCTCTTCTCTCTTACCTGACGCCGAGCAGCCGTCGAAGTCTCCTTCCCAGGAAGAAAAGCGAACCTCGCTCTCCGTCACCACAAAACCCCGAAAGGCACTCTCCTGAAGTCGGTGTCTTCCTCCTGGACCGCCGAGGACATCGGAACTCAAAATTACGCGCACTGCTACGTGCTAGCGCGTTACCTAAGTAACCTCCTCCTCTGCCCCTAAGCATTCTGGGATCTGTAGTCACAGGGTCCTTGGATATCATTTCCCGATCTAGGCAGGCGGTTCCTGACAGTAGGCCCCCCTTCCCAGCGCCTTCTTACATCCAGGTTTCTCCGGGCACCGTCTGTAGAAGGCCCGAACTGCTCGAGGGGCATGTACACCGCTGCATGGTTCCCATGAATCCTCCTCTTCTGTGTAGCCTTTCCACGATACCAGAAACCACAGCTTTCCTCTGCGGTACTGTGAGTCTCGGATCTTCAGCACCTCGTATTCCAAACCTCTCGGGGTATCAATTGGAGGAACTGACCTGCTTCATACCAAACCCGCTGGCATCAGTAACCCACAATGGAAGACCGGGTGAATCCTCATGCTACCCGGCAGCTTAAGCTTATATGCCACGGGGTTCACCTTTCTCAACACCTCGTACTGGCCTATGAACCTGGGATGGAAAACGCTTTGCAGTTTGAACTTAATGTTCTTGGTTGATATCCACACTCTGTCACCCGCCTTGTACTCCGGTCCATCCACCCTCCGTCGATCTGCCCATGATTTGTACTATCCCTTTGCTTTCTGCAGGCTCCTAGCCACTGTCTTATGTAGCAGCAACAGAGATTTCATGTGTTCTTGCACCGTAGGCTGATCACCTACTTCCTCAGGCATTGATACAGGAAGCGTCTTTGCTGCATAACCATAATTTGCCATAAAAGCAGAAACCCCGATGGAGCTATGCACTGCGTTGTTGTATGATAACTCAGCTAGCCACAGCATTGAAGCCCAGGACTCCTGGGCCTCCTCCGAGTAACACCGCAAATACTTCTTCAGGGACTGATTGAGCCTCTCGGTTTGCCCATCCGTTTGCGGATGGAACGACGTGGAGGTGGCCGCTTCAATCTGCAAAGCCTTGCACCAAGTTCTCCAGAAGCTTGCCACAAACTGTAGACCCCTGTCCGACACAATCACCTCCGGCAGTCCGTGTAGACGGACTATCTCTTCCAACAAAAGCTGTGCTGTCTGTCCAGCCGTGGGTAAGTTCCTACAAGGCACGAAGTGTCCCATCTTAGTCAGGCTGTCCACCACCACCAGTATAGCCGAATTTCCTTTATCCACTGGTAATCCTGTAATAAAGTCAAGACTAATGGTGTGCCAGGGGAACGGTGGTGTGGGCAGAGGAATGAGCTTCCCTCTAGCTCTTGTGTGTTCCGCCTTGCCCCATGCACAGGTCTCACACTCCGACACCCACTTCTTGGCTGCTACCGTCATAGCTTCCCACCAGAAATGTCTTTGCAACAGTTCCGTGGTCTTCTTGATACCTGGATGACCGGCTAAAGGAGAGTGGTGACACCAACGAAACGCCTTCTTCCTTAGCCCTGGAGTGGGTATGTACAACTTATCCTTGAAGAACGGTAAACCGTCTCGTAACTTCCTTCCTTCACCGCCTTTTCCCATCTTTCCCACTGTTCCGGTGAACAGTTCTTTCGAATGTCGTTGAGGAATTCTTCACTTTTCACCACACTGACCACTCTCTCAGTAGGAATAATGGACATGGGCGCATGTTTGTTCGGGTTTTCTGTGCTTTCCTGAAGAGACAGGGCATCCGCTTTGCGGTTGTCCACTCCTGGACAGAATGTGATGTAAAAGTCATACTCAGCGAAGAACAAAGTCCACCGCATCTGCCTCTGGGTGAGATGCCTAGCCGACTGCATATATTGGAGGTTCCGGTGATCCGTATACACCGTTATCTGATGGCGTGCCCCTAACAGATAAGGCCTCCATTCCTGGAATGCCTTTTTGATGGAAAGGAGCTCTTTCTCCGCTATGGTGTAGTTGCACTCAGCAGAGTCCAGTTTCTTTGACAGGTAAGCCACAGGGTATAGACGACCAGTTGCTTTGTCCCTTTGGGAGAGAACCGCGCCAACAGCCATATCTGACGCGTCTGCTTCCACCACAAATGGGGCTTCTAGGTCTGGGTGTCTCAGAATCGGGGCCGAAGTGAACGCTTCCTTCAATTCACTGAACGCCTTGTCTGCCTTGGAGTCCCAGTTGAATTCGACTCCTTTCCTTAACAGGCGTGTGATGGGTACCGCCTTTGAGGAAAAGCCCCCAATGAATCTTCGATAAAAGTTCGCGAACCCCAGGAAACTCTGGACGTCATGAACATTCTTGGGCTCAGGCCAGTCAAGCACTGCCTTTACCTTGCGTCCTGTCATGCACAGTCCTGCTGGACTAAGATTTACCCCTAGAAACTCAACTTCCTGGACTCCGAAGACACACTTGCTCAGCTTGCAAAAAAGGCCCTGTTGTTGAAGCCTCTCAAGCACCTCACACACATGCCTATGGTTATCTTGTATTCTGTGAGAATAAATAATTATATGATCTAGATACACAATAACAGTGAAATCCACGAGCTCCGACAACACTTCATTCAGAAAGAATTGGAATGCCGCTGGGGCATTACATAGCCCGAACGGCATCACCAGGTAGTCATACAGACCATATCTGGTCTTGAAGGCTGTCTTCCACTCGTCCCCCTGCCTTATCCTCACCAAATGGTACGTACCCCTCAGGTCCAACCTGGTGTAAATTACTGCTTCTCTGACCTGATCTAACAACACACTGATGAGGAGCAGGGGATACCTATTCCTAACAGTGTTTTTATTTAACATCCTATAGTCACAGCACGCTCTAAGATCTCCATTCGCCTTTGAGATAAAAAACAAAGGGGATGCTGCCGGGGACCTGGATGGACGGATAAACCCCAATTTGACATATTCCTCTAAGTAACCCTGAGGTGTTGCATTTCTGGTTCAGAGAGAGCGTAAACTCGACACGAAGGAAGCACGCTGTCGTCTATCAGATCTATCCTACAATCGTATCTCCGATGTGGGGGAAGTACCTCTGCCTTGTTCTTGCTAAAAACCTCAGCAAATCTCCTGTATTCCTCAGGTAGCATTACCTCCTGTTCTACCACTGTAGCCACACACCAAGAAGAAGCCAAAGCGCTCGCTGTTGTTCCTCCTTCCCTAAGACACTGTACCATACAGAGCTCTGATGTAAAACTCACTGCTCTTGCTGCCCAGTTGACTTCCGGGTTATGCTTACAAAACCAGGGCATACCCAGAATCAGTTCGTATTGTGGGGCGTCTATGATGTTCAGGACGACCTCTTTAACATGGCCACGTATTCCCCCTGTTAGTGTCAATTTCAAAACCTCCGTTTGTGAAGTGATCAGGCCAGACTTAAGTGGCTTGCCGTCTACCGCCACCACCTCCTCCGGGAACTTCCGATCAACTATCCCCAAAGACAGCGCCCTGACCAACCCACTATCTATAAAATTGCCTTTAGCCCCTGAATCTAACATAGCCAGGACTTCATGGACCTGAGATCCTACCACCAGACTACCGTACAACACTATGTGTGCCTCAGTGGGTGACGGAAGATCAGACGCTAAGAAAGGTATCTTCATGCCTGTCCTTTCTGCCGAGCGAGCTTTCTCAGGGCCTTCCCCTTCTGCTCCCACACTGGAAACCGCTGCTCTCTTGAATCTCCCTGAAGGGTTCTGTGTCTTAGGTTTGGAAGGGCAGTCGCGCACATAGTGCCCCTTTTTCCACAATACATGCACAATCCCTGTGCTCGCCTATTCTCCCTTTCTGTGCGTGATAGCGGTGCCCTAATTGCCCCCAACTCCATGGGCTCGAGTCCCGCTTCACTAGGGGGTGTCTCTTTCTTAGTCCCTCTGTCGGTACCTCTATCATGAATGCGCCCATCCAGACGCAACGCCAGACTGACTAAATCAGCACAAGTGCGAGGTTGGGGGTCGATTCTGGCTATCACATCCTTAAGCTCTCCACAAAGGCCCTGAAAGAAAAGCGACATGCGCTTCTCTTCGGGCCATGCAGCCTTTGCTACCAGTCTGTTGAAGTGTGTAAGGTACGTGACCAAATCCCCCCTCCCTTGGCGTAAGGACAACAGTTCTTTGTCTGCACTAAATGACGTGGTTCTCCTGTCGAATACTCCCTCAAAAGCGCTTTTGAATTCATCCCAATCCGACAAAACAGCGTCGTTATTTCTCACTAACGGCACCGCCCAGTTAGCGGCATCTCCACTAAGATATGAGATGACGAATGCCACCCTCGAGTGATTAGTCGGGAAAGAGGAGGGACGACACGAGAAGCGCATCAACAATTGCGTCATAAACACCTGTACTTTATGCGGGTCCTCCGTATACCTTTCAGGGGTCGGCATTGGTATAGGGGGTGCTATTGAAACCTGTATAGGGGGTAGGGCAGCCGAACCGACATCAAAAGGGTTACGTGCGGTTCTATCCACTCTTTCTCCTAAGGCCGCTGTCTCTAACCGTGAGGACGCTAACTCCTGTTGCATTAATTCTAAGGCCTGCATTACATCATCAAGTGTCGTCATTATAGCCACCACACGACCAGGAGGAGCAGTTATTTCGTAGGCGCATAATTCTGTTATGCTTTTCTGGCTCCTCAGGATCGATGTGATGCTATAATGATTCCACTTCCCGATCGTTTCCAAACTCATTTCGAATAACACTGATTTCAGGTCGGATCGGGCAGGGGATAAAAGGACGGGAAGGGACAGCAGGGACAAAGGATCTGGAAAACACAAGCAGAACAAAATTAGCACACACTTCTCCTTCCACCACCAAATGCTACTCCCATATTTTCTCGCTAGAATATGGTACCTTAACCACAGATCCTCTGCCAAATAATACAGCACCAAAAACAGGATCACAACAGTGACCTAGTCAGCCTGCACAGTATGTTCTTCTGATTACTTCATCAGAGGAGACAATGTTTTGCCCTTCCTTGTGTTATAAACAAGCAGCTTTAGACTTAGTCACAAACCAGTGTACTTTAAGTTCTCCTGATGGAACTTCTCCATAGGCACCCCAGAGTATATAGTTCCCAACGGATCCTACTTGTTTAGAAAATAAACAAACGTTGGCACTCCTCCTCTACGGGAATCAACACGCATTCCATGGGTTGAAACTGCACCCCTAACCTAATTCCAAGCACTCCTCCTCACCGGGAGATCAACACGCTTACTATAAGGAAAGTCTCAGAAATAGCACAAGAGTTACTTCCACAGTACACTGGAACTCTCTGTTGCTTTCACGAAGCAGTCTCCAGCCGTTCCGCTAAATGCGTGACTAAATGATCAGCCGGCAGACCAATCCTCCGTTACATTACGGAATCTCCTCAGCCGATCTGCTGCATGCGCGGCAAAGTTTCTCGCACTGAGAGTAAGAGCAGCCACTCCTCTCTCTTACCTGACGCTGAGCAGCCGTCGAAGTCTCCTTCCCAGGATGAAAAGCGAACCTCGCTCTCTGTCACCACAAAACCCCGAAAGGCACTCTCCTGAAGTCGGCGTTTTCCTCCTGGAGCGCCGAGGACATCGGAACTCAAAATTACGCGCACTGCTACGTGCTAGCGCGTTACCTAAGTAACCTCCTCCTCTGCCCCTAAGCATTCTGGGATCTGTAGTCACAGGTTCTTTGGATATCATTTCCCGATCTAGGCAGGCGCATCAGCTGGTTCCTGACAGTTTGTTGAACTGTGCAATGGCTGACACATGCTCCTGGGTGGGGGGGGCCTGCATGCTACTGGAGTGTGGGCCAGGGGGCATTCTGGGAGTAGTGATACAGGCCTCCCAACCCCAAACAGTGCTCCAATACCAGATGGCTGCCTACCTGTAAGTCTGTTTCTTGAGCTGTGCAATGGCTGACACATGCTCCTGGGTGGTGGAGGCCTCCATGCTGCTGGAGTGTGGGCCAGGGGGAATGCTGGGAGTGGTAGTGCAGGCCTCCCTCCCACAAACACCCTCCCAGTGAAGATGGCTAACTACCTGTAAGTCTGTTTGTTGAACTTGCAATGGCTGACACATGCTCCTGGGTGGGGGAGGCCTGCACTCTGTTGGAGTGTGGGCCAGGGGGCATGCTGGGAGTAGTGATACAGGCCTCCCAAACCCAAACAATGCTCCAATACAAGATGGCTACTTACCTGTAAGTCTGTTTGTTGAACTGTGCAATGGCTGACACATGCTCCTGGGTGGGGGAGGCCTCCATGCTGCTGGAGTGTGGGCCAGGGGGAATGCTGGGAGTGGTAGTGCAGGCCTCCCTCCCACAAACACCCTCCCAGTGAAGATGGCTACCTACCTGATGCAAGAGGGAAAATGCACTGGAAAATTTAAATCTGGCAGAGGGGTGCGTCAAGGTTGCATAATGGCCCCAATGTTGTTTACACTTTACATTAACTCTCTGGAAAAGGTCTTGGCAAATGTAACATCAGATATCCCGCGTATGGGAGGAACGCCCATTCCTGTACTCCTATACGCGGACGACACAGTATTGTTGGCAAGAACACCTAACGCCTTACAAAGATTGCTGGTCTCATTTGGAGAGTTTATGGTTAACTTGGACTTGGTGGTCAATTCAGATAAATCCCACGTCATGTCTCTGGGGAAAGGCAGAAAATACTTTAAAACAGTTTCTTGTAATGACAGTACAATGACTAAGGTTAAAGTCTTCACTTATTTAGGAGTGGTGTGTGATGATGTAGGATCCTGGGTCCCCCAATTACAGAACAAAGCAGCTGCTATAAGAAGATGAACTTCTGCCATTCTTGGCTTTGCTAAATGATTGGGAGGCAAGCCAGGGGAAGCCATCTTGTCTATTTACAAAGCAAAATCTGTGGCTATTGAGGTTCCGTAAAAATTATTACGATGTTCTGGGCATTGCCGAATATAGACGAGTTTGGTATCTATGAACCGCAAATGACGAGTTCGGCAAGTGTGTGTATTTTCGCTACACTACCTGCCAGGGTTCGTCTAATATTACGTGTTCTTCGTCTGAACCCATAGGTTCCATTTTAGATACGGCATCCATCTTGTTTCTTGCCCTCACGTAGTCAGCGAGCAGGTAACTGTTCGGCCCTTGACCCTCTAGTTCCCAAGCCTTGCGGAAGACGCATATTCCTTTCATGCGTCTTTATGGCCGGAGGAATGACACAGCAAAGGCAGATGGCTCAGCTTGAGGGTAATCTGGCCGTGCCGGCCTATTGTGACAGCCGTGCAGGCAATGGGATCCAACTCTTTGATCCTACGATCATGCTTCCTATATTACCCCCACACTCTTTTCTCTACACGTGTCTGACTTCCTTGCAGCTGCTCTTGTCTCTTCTTCTTTGTCATTTACAACTCTAATGGGTGTGCTTAATGGTGGGAAGATGTACTTTTACAGTTGGAAACCGACATGGCTATTGTAATTATGTTCCGAGATTCTGAACACATGAAAGCGACCCTTTTGAAGTCTACTGTGGGAACTGGATTGTAATCTTTTGTCCACATGTTATGCAATGGCAACTTTCTGTATAAAAGAGAGCGACCAACGTATACAATTTGAAGCAGACTCTCAGAACCTACACACTGTTGTACTTCTTGTGACTTTTGCCTCCCTGCAGTAATAAACGCTGATCTTTGACGCCGAAGGAAGTGTCCCGTGTCTCTGTGATTTGTGCGCCGAAACAGGTATCCCATGAAGGTTATAGGTGTTGTTCCCTGGCACCGCTGGTACTGTTAAAAGTCCAGTCCTTCACTATAGCCAGGTATGGGGCTGGAATCTGGGGATATAAAGATACAACCTCTATACAAAGGGAGGAAAATAAATTTCTGCGGGCTCTTTTGGGCCTTCCCCATTCAACTGCCAGTTTTGCTGTACATCGTGAGCTAGGGATGGGATATATCTCAGACTATCTGAACATGGCACCTATCCTGCAATGGATTAGAACATGGATAAATCCCACCCAGACTTTGAACCATAAGATTATCAAGGATTGTATGGCTCTAGATAAAGTGGCAGAAATAAAATGGTTGGGTTATAACAAAACCATATCCAACTATCTCGGGCGCCCAGAAATCTTCTCTAACCCAGAAAGTTTAGTTAAAGCTGATATCAAATGGGTAAAAACCAACTTTATAAAAACTAGAGATTTGGACCGTGAAGCCACGGAACTCTGTAAACCAACAGTGAGGGCTCACTATTTATTGATATTGACTATGTCTATTCAGCCTTATCTTACAATAGTTACTAAACCCTTCCATCGATGGTTGTTAACCAAATTCAGTTTTAACCAATTGCATGTGTTACTGGGAAATTACAGGGAGTGGAGTAAACCAGAGGAAGCCGCCCCCTGTAAATGCGACCATCATTCATACCAGGACACGATGCATTTTGTGTTTTTCTGTCCTTTTTATACAGGGGGAAGGAAAAGGTTTATTAAGCCACTGTTGATAAATAGGGGTTTTATCCAAGTAAAACCTGCCTTAATATATTTACAGATGATGGAATCCTCTGCTGTTATGTTTGGGGTAGCAAATTTCATTGTAACATCTATCCGTAATAAAAAAACTAGACAATTAGAGGAAATAAACTGTGAGTAAAAGTAATTCCCAATGGCTGTAGAAATTTCAGATAGTTTTATAAGAACAGATAATTGATACTGAACTCTTGACCACTAAAATGCTGATTTGTAGATAGAGTGTATATTTTGTTTGATATTTTGTATACCCATGGACTTGACTAACTTTGTGAGTTGTGTATATGAATTGTATATTATGTAAATATCATTCGTTTTGTAATTGTGATTTTAATATGTGATTGAATAGCATACTTTTATGATTTTAAATAATCGAATAAAGTGGTTTTGAACCTGTAAGTCTGTTTGTTGAACTGTGCAATGGCTGACACATGCTCCTGGGTGGGGGAGGCCTCCATGCTGCTGGAGTGTGGGCCAGGGGGAATGCTGGGAGTGGTAGTGCAGGCCTCCCTCCCACAAACACCCTCCCAGTGAAGATGGCTACCTACCTGATGCAAGAGGGAAAATGCACTGGAAAATTTAAATCTGGCAGAGGGGTGCGTCAAGGTTGCATAATGGCCCCAATGTTGTTTACACTTTACATTAACTCTCTGGAAAAGGTCTTGGCAAATGTAACATCAGATATCCCGCGTATGGGAGGAACGCCCATTCCTGTACTCCTATACGCGGACGACACAGTATTGTTGGCAAGAACACCTAACGCCTTACAAAGATTGCTGGACTCATTTGGAGAGTTTATGGTTAACTTGGACTTGGTGGTCAATTCAGATAAATCCCACGTCATGTCTCTGGGGAAAGGCAGAAAATACTTTAAAACAGTTTCTTGTAATGACAGTACAATGACTAAGGTTAAAGTCTTCACTTATTTAGGAGTGGTGTGTGATGATGTAGGATCCTGGGTCCCCCAATTACAGAACAAAGCAGCTGCTATAAGAAGATGAACTTCTGCCATTCTTGGCTTTGCTAAATGATTGGGAGGCAAGCCAGGGGAAGCCATCTTGTCTATTTACAAAGCAAAATCTGTGGCTATAGCCAGGTATGGGGCTGGAATCTGGGGATATAAAGATACAACCTCTATACAAAGGGAGGAAAATAAATTTCTGCGGGCTCTTATGGGCCTTCCCCATTCAACTGCCAGTTTTGCTGTACATCGTGAGCTAGGGATGGGATATATCTCAGACTATCTGAACATGGCACCTATCCTGCAATGGATTAGAACATGGATAAATCCCACCCAGACTTTGAACCATAAGATTATCAAGGATTGTATGGCTCTAGATAAAGTGGCAGAAATAAAATGGTTGGGTTATAACAAAACCATATCCAACTATCTCGGGCGCCCAGAAATCTTCTCTAACCCAGAAAGTTTAGTTAAAGCTGATATCAAATGGGTAAAAACCAACTTTATAAAAACTAGAGATTTGGACCGTGAAGCCACGGAACTCTGTAAACCAACAGTGAGGGCTCACTATTTATTGATATTGACTATGTCTATTCAGCCTTATCTTACAATAGTTACTAAACCCTTCCATCGATGGTTGTTAACCAAATTCAGTTTTAACCAATTGCATGTGTTACTGGGAAATTACAGGGAGTGGAGTAAACCAGAGGAAGCCGCCCCCTGTAAATGCGACCATCATTCATACCAGGACACGATGCATTTTGTGTTTTTCTGTCCTTTTTATACAGGGGGAAGGAAAAGGTTTATTAAGCCACTGTTGATAAATAGGGGTTTTATCCAAGTAAAACCTGCCTTAATATATTTACAGATGATGGAATCCTCTGCTGTTATGTTTGGGGTAGCAAATTTCATTGTAACATCTATCCGTAATAAAAAAACTAGACAATTAGAGGAAATAAACTGTGAGTAAAAGTAATTCCCAATGGCTGTAGAAATTTCAGATAGTTTTATAAGAACAGATAATTGATACTGAACTCTTGACCACTAAAATGCTGATTTGTAGATAGAGTGTATATTTTGTTTGATATTTTGTATACCCATGGACTTGACTAACTTTGTGAGTTGTGTATATGAATTGTATATTATGTAAATATCATTCGTTTTGTAATTGTGATTTTAATATGTGATTGAATAGCATACTTTTATGATTTTAAATAATCGAATAAAGTGGTTTTGAACCTGTACGTCTGTTTGTTGAACTGTGCAATGGCTGACACATGCTCCTGGGTGGGGGAGGCCTGCACTCTGCTGGAGTGTGGGCCAGAGGGCATGCTGGGAGTAGTGATACAGGCCTCCCAAACCCAAACAATGCTCCAATACAAGATGACTACCTACCTGTAAGTCTGTTTGTTGAACTGTGCAATGGCTGACACATGCTCCGGGGTGGGGGAGGCCTGCATGCTGCTGGAGTGTAGGCCAGGGGGCATGCTGGGAGTAGTGATACAGGCCTCCCAGACCCAAACAATGCTCCAATACAAGATGGCTTCCTACCTGTAAGTCTATTTGTTGAACTGTGCAATGGCTGACACATGCTCCTGGGTGGGGGAGGCCTCCATGCTGCTGGAGTGTGGGCCAGGGGGCATGCTGGGAGTGGTAGTGCAGGCCTCCCTCCCCGATACAGGCCTCCTAAGCAAGATGGCTAGCTACCTTTTGGGTGAGGGTGGACAGTGTAATGTTGTTTAGGTATTGCAAGGAAGTACTTATCAGTGTGTTGTTTGGCATTTGTTTGTACTTACCAGCCTCCGCTCCCCCGGCTACTCCTGTGAGACTCTCAGGAAGCAGTATGGCAAGCACCTTCTCCTCCAATGGTGTGAATGTTTTCGGTGGGATGGGAGGGCCACTGCCAGTCACGTTCGCCAGCGTCCAGTTCTTGTTCCTCCTCTCCTTGACAACCCTCTTGAGATCATGCCACCGCTTCATGATCTCCTTCTTGGTTCTTAGGGTGGGCTCTACTGCATTCACCCTTTGGACTATCCTTTCCCACATTTGTGTCCTCGTGGCTAATGGTGTCTGTTGGACCAGGCTACTAAACAGTTGTGGCTCTACTCTCACAATATCATTGACCATGACTGTCAACTCACTCTCGGTGAATTTAGGCATTTTTTTGTGATGTCATGGTGTGTGGTGGTTGAGGTGTTTGTGGGTGCAGGGGTGTGGTGTTGAGGTGTGAGGTGTGTTGTGTGCTGGCGGATTGTTTGTGCTGGTGTAATGGTGGTGGTGCTGGTAGTGGTGGTTGTGTGTGTGTGCTGTGCTCTTTTGCCTCTCCTGTTAGATGTGGTGTATGGCCTTCTCTTCTGGAGTGTTGCAAAGGATTGTGGTTAGTGAAGAGGGTGGCTTTATACTCAGCTGTGTGGGTGTGTCCAAGTGGAATTTGGGTGTCAGGTGTGTTGTGGGAGTTGTCCTGTGCTGTTTTATTTTTATTTGCATTTATTCTTTTTATTTGTATGTGTGTTATGTATTTGGGGGGCATAGCTACTTTTATTTTTGCAATGTTTGGCATCACTGCGGTGTTTTGGCATCGTCCGCCATGTTTTTCATGTCCAGTCCGCTGCAGTGGCTATGCTGCAGCTCTTCTGCTGTTTCTCCCATTCAATCCTGTGTACGTCCACGGCCGTCGGTACCAGCGGTTCCGACCGCGACACCCTCGGGGATATCCTAATTTCCTGTGCGGTGTGTCCGCAGCTTTTCCAACCGCCGCGGCCGGTTTTTGGCCATCACCGCCCATGTCGGACGGCTTTGCTTGGCCCGCTACCGCCGTGGTCGGTCTTTAGTGGCGGTTGATCTTAATGTGGCCGCCGGTGTATCCGCGGTGCAGGCGGGCGGTTGGTCTCCGCTATCCTAATGACCCCCTAAGTGTGTATAAGGTGCCACAACTCAATGATATCAATTGATTGCCATCATCCAATATAATTGAGTTATTTAGAGTGGCCTAGCTAAATATTCCAGCTATTTCTGAGGAAATTCTGTACTTGATAACAGCTGTAGCGCACGGTGGCTTATCTCCTTGACAGGATTCTAATGCATAGTTATCAATAATTAGTTTGAATAATTTATTGATTCTCAATATCTTAGGCGGTGATGCATCTTTCCCCACATAGGAATAGTTTCATCCACAAGTATCCCTATAGCCTCAGAAAATGAAGGTGTTGATAAAGACGTATCTACTTCCCCCGCTACCTACACATGTAGCTCCTTCAGATCTGGACTTTCTACGCATTCTTTGCACCCTTTTTTAATGGGTTTAATTTAGGAATACAAGCCTCATAATGGCCTAGGTTTGACGATCTGCTCACGGACGGACCTGGGACACATACGATCTCTGACAGTGTAGAAATACAAATGTTGAATGATGGAAGTAGAATGGCAGAATAGAAAAACCTAGCAAAAAAATAGCTGATGGTCAGGCACCAATAGGTTTATTCCTGGAAAATCTTTTCTGATGGCATTCATATCCACTTAAAACATGTGACCTTTAACGGACACCTCTTCTATCTTTTGAAGAAGCAGCTGCAAAGTATCATTAGTGAAAGTATTGCCATGACCCTGGCAAGTACACCATATTTGATTATCTAAGCTCAGAGTGCTATTGTAATTGCAGTTCCAGGGGAACGTTTTAGTAGCCTAGAACGAAATAGTTTAATATAAATAACCTACATAATTGCAGGTTACCATGACATTATCTGGCTTAAAGAGATACATTAATAGAAGCATTCGCAGCACTGCATCAAGGAAAACAATTTGGGAGAATTGATGAAGTCATTAGATCTTCAAAAATAACAAATTACCATAGTAAGCTTTGTGGGCTGCAAATTAACCTTTGCCTCAGCACTCCTGTAACAATTCATATATCATTGTATCATTCGAGAAATTTAGTAATTTTAGGACATCACAGGTCATCGTATACCCATTTGTTTGCTAAACACCCAGGCTGGTATGCCTTAGCTGAAAAATGGCTACTATTTACTTCCTGTGAGACAAGCAAAGCACAAAGTGCTGAATTGTTGCCTCAAATATCCAGTATGCCAGGCAGCATATACATCTTGCTGTCAGTGAAACAAATGAGCCCTAAAATTGGCTGCAAAGCTTTTTTTTTTTTTAAGTTTGAAGTTTATTAAGGCATAAAGAGAAAAAGACAGTACATGAAGAAACAATCATAAGTTATAAAAACAAGAAAACTCTCTTACATTACAATGGAATTGTTCAGAGAAAGAGCATAAAATAGAACAATATGTATTAATAAAATCAGGAATATTGAGGGTGAGGGAAAATCATTAGAGTCATATAACTTAAAGGTGGCAAAAAGAAAACATAGCTTGTACCAACAAACGCATACATATTAGGATAGAACAATCACGGTGGCTTTTGAACTTCGACAGTACGTAATGGAGAAATGGGAGATGGTCTGGAAGTCCTGGATAAGTATTCGGTAAGGGGGATCCATAGAAGGTCACGTTTAATTGCCAGGGAAATAGGGGAAACAAAATTGGTGTCTAGACGATGGTTAAAACACACTGCGTTCCACCATGCAGTGAAGGAAACGTCGTTAGCCTGTTTCCAATGCGATGTAATATGATGGAAGGCTATGGCTATCAGGAGATCGAGTAGTTTGTGTTTATGGTGGGGTCCAGGAAGATCAGGGGAAAGGGAACCTAGAAAAATGGGAAGGATCGAAAAGGGAAGAGTGATGTTGAAAATTCTTTGAATTTGGGACCAAACTAAATGCCAGAACTGGAGAATGGGAGGGCAGTCAAAGAGCATGTGTTTCAAATCAGCTATAGGACAAGAACAGGACCAACATGTGGAAGGGGTGTCCAGGGAGAAAGAAGACAGAATTAAGGGAGTATATAATGTACGATTGTAAATAAAAAATAAAGTTTGGGTGGTATTGGCAGCTCTAGATGTACTGTGAATTTTAGACCAAATTTTATCCCAAAAATTAGGGGGCCATTCTTGAGACAAGTCTTGTTCCCAAGCCAACTCAACCTTAGATTTAGTGCGTTCAATCGATGAGTGTAGAGCTTTATATAGAAAAGAAGCAGAGGGGGACTGGTCAAGGGCATTAGAGATGGAAAGGTGAGGTATAGGAATAGGGGTGGTAATAGGAAGGGAGGAGAGATATTGGACAAGGGAGGGGATCAGCGATAAATATTGTTTACGAGAAGAGGAAGGTAATGAAAATTGGTTTTGGAGAAGGTGAAAAGGAAGAGGACAAGTATCAGAAAGAAGTTGAGAAATCCACTTTAAACCGCGAGAGTGCCAAGACTTCCAATAAAGTGAGCGATTTCGAATTTGAAGGGACTTATTATGCCAAATAGGTTGGGTGTGAACAGAAGAAGCAGAAGGGTAGGAGGATATCAAGTAAGGCTGAAGAAGAGAACGTGTGTGAGAAATGATAGGAGATCGGAGAGAGGAGACATTAGAGGAAAAAGAAAGAACTTCGTTAAAGTCGTAGGGATGGAGGAAGGATGATTCTAGAGTTAGCCAGAGCGGAGGATAATACGGAAGGTCTGAAGAAAGCCAACGTAAGGCTTGTTTTAAAGAGAAAGCAGTATGATATGATTTAAAATCGGGAAATTTGACCCCACCCAAAGATTTATCCTTCTTTAAAGTAGAAAGAGCTATTCTAGAATTCTTACCCTTCCATAAAAACTTCAGCAGTAGAGAATCTATTGACTTGAAGAAATGGTTAGGGATGTGAATAGGAGTCATAGAAATAGTGTAGAGGACCAAAGGAGCTAGCATCATTTTTATGGAATCTAAGCGTCCCCACCAAGAAAGAAAGAGAGGGTTCCAACGGTTGGTAGAAGTAGTGATTTTAGTGGAGAGAGATTCGAAATTAAATTTGAGAGTGTCAGAGAGACGTGGGGCGAACCACACACCTAAATATTTAATCTTAGAAGGTTGCCAGGAAAAGCCAGAAGTGTCGAATAGATGCTTGAGGCATAACGGATTCAGGGGGAGGATTTCACATTTGTCCGTATTAAGTTTATATCCAGATACATTAGAGAAAGCAGATACTTGATTAAGGAAGGAAGGTAAAGTTGTGTGAGGATCTGAGCAGTAAAATAAAATATCATCAGCGTATACCGATAATTTAACTTGGTTGTGGGGACCATACTGAAAACCAGAAATATTCTCGTCTCGTCTAATTTTGGTTAAGAAGGGTTCTAAGGCCAGAATAAACAGAAGAGGAGATAGAGGACATCCTTGACGGACACCTCTGCGAAGAGGAAAATAATCTGAAGTGATACCGTTAGCAAAAATGGAGGCGTGTGGACTGGAATAAAGTAAGGAAATAAGAGAAATGAATTTGGGTGGAAAACCAAACCAACGAAGAGATTGGAACATAAAATCCCAGCCTATCCTATCGAAGGCCTTTTCGGCATCGAGAGAAATGGCAGCTAATGGAGAAGGAAGAGAGGCAGCTCTACTCAAAATATTAAAGAAAACACGAGAATTATCTGATGATAAGCGACCTTTAACAAATCCGGATTGCTCCGGACCAATAAGTTCTGGTAGTAGAGGATCTAATCTAAGAGCTATAATTTTGGCGAAAATTTTATAATCAGTGTTTACTAGGGAAATCGGGCGATAGTTTTTACACAACGTATGATCTTTATCTGGTTTGGGTATGAGACAAATTAATGCTTCTTGAAAAGTTCCGTGAGAAGAGCCAGATTGGACAAAGGATTGAAACAATAATAAAAGTTTAGGAAGGAGAAGAGAGGAGAAGTGGTTGTAAAACTCAATAGTAAACCCGTCCGGTCCTGGGGCTTTGCCTCTACGGAGGATTGAAACAGCATGTGAAATTTCAGAGAGGGAAATGTCTAAATCTAATGACTGAAAATCAACATGAGAAGAGTGAGGGGAAGGGATATTCTGGAAATAGGATAGAAGGTCATCAGGATCCGGGCTAGACTCAGGAGTATATAAAGTTTGGTAAAAAGAAACAAATTGAGCTAATATGTCTTTGTCTTTGAACAAAGAAACACCAGCAGAATCTAGTAAGGACTCTATCTTTGTTTTTTCCTTGCGTATTTTAAGGTAATTAGCTAGAAGTTTGCCCATTTTGTTTTGGCCGCCATAATAGCGGGAGTTGCATTTAAGGAGAGAGTTGGAAGCCGCATTAGTAGTAAACCTGTTGAACTCAATTTTGGCAGAAATGAGTGCACGAAGAGTCGATTCAGAGGTAGAGTTATAATATGTATATTCTAGTTTCTTAATTCTATCCAAAAGTTGAGTTGACTTGGCAAGCGACTGTTTTTTCTTATGAGAAACAAAATTGATGATAAAGCCTCTAGCAGCTGCCTTGAAAGAGTCCCAAACTGTGACAAAGGAAGACCCGGGAAGGTGATTTAGTGTAAAAAATTCAGAAGCAAAATCTATAAATTTAGTGGAGAAAATGGGGTCTAGGAGTAAAGAATTATTAAATCTCCAGCGTCCCGAATGAGGGGAGAAGGGAATAAGGTCAATGTCGACGAAAACGGGGGCATGGTCTGAGATTAAAATGGAGCCAATGTCTGAATGGGTGGTTAGTTGTGCTAGGGATTTGCTAAGGAAAAGGTAATCAATACGAGATTGAGAATGGTGGGTGGGGGAGTAAAACGTGTATTCTTTAAGGTCAGGGTTACATAATCGCCATATGTCAACTAGAGCAAAGTTCTGAATTGCAGTAATAAATTGGGAATGCATCTTGGAGGGGACAAACTTAACTTTGGAATTCCTATCAAGAAACGGGTCTAGAACTTGGTTGCAATCACCACCAAAAATAACATATTGTTCATTAAGAGTGACCAACTTGTCAGAAATAGCAGGCCAAAATAACTTATCAACACCTGTAGGAGCATAAACATTAAAGATAACGATAGGTATTTTATCAATGAGGAGATTAGAGATAACCCATCGGCCATCAGCATCATGTTCATGAGTCACAACTGAAACATTTAATTTTTTATGACATAAAATAACTGTACCATTTTTCTTACCTAAAGCAGGAGAGTGAAAAACATGTCCCACCCAGCAACGTTTAAGTTTAGTAGCTTCTGCTTCCGAAAGATGGGATTCTTGTAAAAGAGCTACATCGGCTTGTAGCCGTGCCAAGTGAGTGAGGACACGTTGACGTTTAATGGGGTTATTTAACCCCTTAACATTCCAAGTAACTACTCGGAATTTGTAACTTCAGTGAAATGATATGAGATAAAATATATTAAGAGATGAGCGAAAGAATGAAGAGAATCGTAATAAAAATGCGAAAAACAGTAAATGTAAGAGAAAGATGAGAAAGAGAGTGGAGATGAGATAGTAGAGGAAGAGAAGAGAAAGAGTTGAAAAAGGGAAGAGAGAAAGAGAAACAATAGAAAAAATAGAGCAAAGAGTATAGAGAGAGATAACATCGTAACTAATAGCGAACAAATCAAGAAAACTGAGGGATGACGACGTCAGAAGAGGACGACATCAACAACAGAGACTCACATCGTCGAACACCTGAGGAACCAGCGATGAAACAAAATGAAGGGAAACACGGATACACCGGGATGAAGAGACACGAGGTTAGGATCTGTAAAAAGATAAAAATTAGAAGAAACATTAGAGATATAAACGGAGAGTAAGATAAAAAAGAACACAAGAACAATTGCACAACAGAGGTAGAATATATATAGGTAGGGGGTAATCATTCAAATACAGGCATTAGAAACAAGGAACTAGAAACAAGGAACTACAAGAAAAACATAGAGGTATATAAAAGGGAGAACATATGGTAAAACAAAGATGGTTAAACAGATCTTGCAGTGTCCATGTTGACGGTTTCGTGGCGACGAAGGAACTCTTCAAGGACGAGTGGATCTTCGAAAGTAGTTGTTCTTTCCTTGTAGGTCACCTTGAAGAGGCATGGATGTAGCAGTCCATATCGGGCGCCAAGGGCTCTCAAACGTGGTCTCAAATCAAGAAACTGTTTTCGACGATCAGCTGTGACTTTAGCAACGTCTTGAGAAAGGTATAGCCTATGACCTTCCCATATGATTTGTTTTTTAGTCTTGGCTGCTGACAACACTTGAAGAAGATCAGTATACTGGAGGAACAGCATGATGACTCCGCGGGGTCTAGTGGAGACTTTAGGACCAAGTCTGTGCGCACGTTGAATATTAAGAGCGGTGGAAGGAGGAAGACCCAAAATTTGTGGCAAAAATGTTTGGAAGAAAACTGTTGGGTTGGATCCTTCTGTAAGTTCCGGAAGATTATAAAGGCGAAGGTTATTCCTCCGGTTGCGATTTTCCAACTCTTCCGACTGACGCTTCAAGAGAGAGATATCTTTTTCTAAGAGCGTAATTTTTGCGCAGGAAGACTGAAGTGTTTCTGTAGATTGTTCCACCAGTAGAACCCTCGATTCCAAAGTAGACCATTTGTCGTGAAGAAATTGTAAAGTTTTAGTTGTCTCAGCCATGAAGGGTTTGAGTGCACGAAGCTCCTCCAGAATAAGATCCATTGACGCAGAATGCACTGAAGAGTCAGGAGAGGGAGGGTGTGTTTTCAGACGTTTTATTGAAGCAGGTTGTTGAAGCTTGCTGGTTGCATTAGCTTTAGGAATTGCGCCAGGAGCAGCATTTGGTTTGACGGGAACAGAGTCGTCCATAGCGTGTGGCGCAGAGTCAGAGTCTGAGGAGAGTTGTGGTTTGGTCTTTGAAGCTGGAAGCTTGAGGTTACGAAGCTTCCCCATAAAGAACAGGGGAAGGAAGCGCAGTGACACCACAACCAGCAAATGAGTAAAATGTTGTAAATACGATGCAAGAAATTTTCCTTATGGCGAGAAAAGCACCACGAAGAGTGATGAGATGCAGCAAAATGAGCGTCACTAAAACATATACTGTCTCCTCATAGAAACCATGAATATCGCTGAGAGAGAGTATCACCTCATAACAGGGAGAAAACAAACTGCAGCGCTAATATGACATAGGAAGGTCATTAAGTCTATGCGGAGCAAGGCGACAATTGGTCATGTGAAGAAGGACAGCAAACATGACGAAGTAGCGCTCAGTTAGGCTGAGAGAAAATACAGCATCGTGTCCTGTCAAAGAGGCAATAGATATGCATTACAAGTGAAGCGATAAGGTGTTGGAGAGGAGATTGATATGCCAAGCAGTCGGTGTTTGAGACTTCCGCATTATGCGCGCTGAGGTGAAAAGCGGTGTTTATTGAAAGGTGCGCGGTGAAAATTGGAGAAAATGGCGGCCGCTGAAGAGCGAAGCGCGTCACTGGTGAAAATAACTCACACCGCCGGTGTAGAGGAGAGCAGTTTAGGTCTCCCTGCTCACCTCATGTTCCGACGGCGGAATCTGGCATCAGCGCTGACATTCGGCAGGGAAATGCGGAGAAAATCGCCGGCTCCGGTGAACGGCTGACGGAGCTCCGAGGTCAAGCCGCCATCTTGTACGGCGTTCAAGCCACGCCCCTCGGCTGCAAAGCTTTAAGAACTGGAATTTATATGTCTAGTTATCAAAGAGAAAGTGCAGAGCACCTGCCAATAGGAGACATAATTGTGACAAACAGTTACATTTCGCCTTTAACTTCTGAGCTTTTACACTACAACTTTATTATGACAAGAAAGAAAAACATTTGGAAAAGGCATTTCTACTTTCTTTGTTTTGTTTTTTTACACAGGCGGCGTGAATCATCCGAACAGCGTATCTCGCATCAGTGGTTGGGTAAAATAACAAGCAGAGCCAGAGAGCAGAGACGTTATTGTGAAAAAACAAGATATCAAATGCGATCAGCTTGTATTTGCAGAACCCGCTTTAAACGTGGTTAAAGCAATCATTGACTCTGACTGCGTGGTGAAAAAACAAATGCTGGAGCCTGCTTTGGCACACAGGCCGCTTTTTTTGTCAGGGGAGTGTATGATATAATTGATTCTTTCACTTTTTTGCTAAAAAATATGGACTCCGTAGTTAGTTAGGGTTTAATCTAAATAGAACTATAGAGTTGATACTGACAGGGTTATGTCTATAAAGGAGGATTGATAAGGCAGGTGTGCATAGGCAAAGTGCAATATTCTGACAGGCCAAGGATCACACGATAAACATGAAGGGAATGTAGATTTTGCACATGTACAGAAAATGTGTTCACTAATTCACTTGTTCACTCAATCTAGCGCTTTCTAACGAACCTGAAAGTTAAATCGGAATTTATCTTTTTAGAGACAATGACCAATAGCATACACCATTCCTTGTTACTGAAAACACATGGTTCAAAGACATCAGAAATTAAAAATATGAATGCTCCATTATGCAAAGCAAAACATGGCATCAAAAGCAGGTTACAGCACATAACAAAAACTTAGAACAATAAGAAAAAGATCCAGCGGTAGAGCCAACCTTTAAGTGTAGAACTGTTTCTTAATGGCTCTAACACCACATGGTGCACAACACTCTTTCATCTCTGTTGGATTACCTTATTCCTACTCAGGCATAGATTTACTGGCTGACCACATTGCAGTGCAACACTCAAAGTTGCTGCACTGCATTGCATAAGAGAGATAGAGCACGAAAGTGCCATATCTACAGAGATATGGCACTACCCTGCTCTCTCCCTAGCTCTTGCACACAATCTGTCTGCCGAGTTAGGCAACATTTAAGCATTTCTTCTTTTTAACGCTTACTCTCAGGTGACGTTCATTTGTCGATCAAAACTCTGTTGACTGTTGTTAGTAGACAGGGCTTTGTGTCAAAGAACATGGGTGGTTGGGCAGGAAAACCCACGTACCACCCATAGAATGCTCCTTTGATGCAGAGTTCCACAAAACAGTGGTTTGCACTCGTTTGCATTACTTTCATACAATGTTTTAGTGCAAAAAATGTTTTGCGTTGGAAAGTGAATCTAACAAAACACATTTTGTTGAGTTATGTGTCACTTTTATGATGCAAACCCCGTGCAAAAGCGTTGGAATCTGGCCCTCAGATTTTATACCAGCAAACATTTTCAGAACAGTATTCAACCTCTCAGTTCCCTTGACTCGGAACTATGAGCTGTAGGTCTTTTCGTGGCCATTTAGATCATGGCAGAAGGCCCACTGATCTGCCAGCGGTACTAAGGCCATGGCCTCCGACACCCTGGTAACGGATCATCTCCCATATTTAGAGTTTCCCGACTGTGCGGCAGGATAATCAGTGCTGTGAGGGGAGATACTGTTGCTGCCTTCCCAGTCCAAAAAACTGAAAATATTTGTGGTGAATGTGTTTTTTAAAAACTTCAGGCATGACTCTTAAAGATTTTTCAATCTTTTAGCTCCTGGTTTATGCCTCTGTTTGCTCAGTGTTTTAAATTGATGACTATTGGGAGAAATATCCTGTTCTCAAAATGAACTCATGAATGTTATGCCGTTGATCTCTTTATATGTTGGACACAAAGGTGGTATTTATTGCCCACCTGAAATAGTGCCACCCATGTGTGTGCTTTACACCGACCTAATTTTCTCCTTAAAAGCAGCCTCTGCAAACATTGGGCTGGCTTGGCATTACCAATTCTTAAGGGTAATACCTTGAGCCCCAAAACAGGGCATCTATTCATAAGCAATGGTAATCAGCAGGTGTGTGAGTGTTAAGGGTTACAAATGCCAGGTTAAGTACATTTGTATTATGAAACTATTACCCCTGATTTACAATGGAGTGGGGTGTAGGGATTTGTAGCCCAATGACTAATCCTCATATACCAGGCCCCACTGGTATGTTTAAAACCTGCATATGCTTGAGAGGAGAATCATATTGCCTTCCATTTTTTACAAATGTTAAAGGGCCCGATTACGAGTTTGGCGGTGTGGGAGCAGAACCGTCTTACATCCACACCGCCAAACCTGTGTGCGCACTGCCCGCCAAATTATGACTTTTTCAGTCACTGGCGTGTTATTCTTTGGCATTCCTATGACGGTGCCTATGAAGTAGGCACTGCCATGGGAACATCAAAGGCTGTACCTGCACAGCATGGACTGACGCTGTCCATGCCATTTAAGTACTGGGATGAATGCACACAGGCGAGCACAACATATGCTGCCCTGCATGCGCCCCATGGCCCAGAGGTAACAGGGGGCCCTACAGGGCACCCTTTTTCCCTCTCTGCCATGGTTTTCATGGAGGGGGAACCACCATGAAAACAGTGGCAGAGAGGAAACTCGTAATATGGTTGGCAGAACCACTGCGGTCCTACCAAGCATACTGCGGCCTCAAGGCCGCCACCGAGTGCAATGATGGTCTGACCGATAATAGTTAGAATATGGGGGTGGGAAGACCGCTCTGCCGCGCCCTCGCGATTCTGGCTGTCCGTGGACTGCCAGACTAGTATTCAGGACCAAAGTAATTAAAATATTATTGGGTTCTATCAGTCTATATTCATACAAATACCCTGATCCAATGTTATATATTAAAGATTTCTTTTTTCAAAACGTTTACAGTTGATACAGGACACCATATCTTAAATGCCTTGTCTATATTTGAAAAGCCAACACATTCTGAAGAAACCCTCTTTGTAAAGGCTGTAGGTCATATTGAGTTGGAAATATTTTCTTATCATAATTATAATGTTATTGCCTCTATATCATAATAATATTAAAAAACACATTTGCAGGTATGAATATTGTTTTTAGTGCTGTGTCTACTACCATTGTTAAAATATTATTGTATATTATATAATTTCGATTATATATTTTATTTTTTTATTTTAAAATGTTAAGTATGTTATGAGGGGCTAATGTTGTTTTTCTAGTGGCATGAGTTGGGTCTTTGTTTTAATTCATTTATTTTTTAATCTAATTTTAATTTAAATTGAAATTTATTGGGTTGTTTTCAGTTTTTTCGATTATTTGTGGTGTTTTGTTAGTGTGAATGTGATCTTTTAATTTGTGTTTTTTATGGTGTAATGTAGTGTTTATAGGGGAATAGTGTGCACTCTGTTTTACAATATGTTATTTTTTTAATAAAAAATATTCTTTTTTAATACATTGCTATTTTCTATTTTATGTTTATGTTAATGTATAACTGTGCAACATTTATGTTTATTTAATATTAAATGTTAGCAATATTTGAAACCAAAATTATATTTTGTTTATGAAATATATTTTGTGAAATGTTTTAATTGTTTTAATTGAACCTTTTATCTTGTTTTCTTTATTTGTAATTTGTTTCACATGATATTGTTTTTATTGTATATGCTTAGTTATGTATTTATCTTTATTGTAATGTTGATTATATGTCCTTTAAAAACTTAAATGTATTTGAATGTAGTTCAACAAATTATTCAAAATATTAAATATTCTTTCCTAAAGTGAAGTTTTATACTATGAAATTGCATCTCATATTTATATATTTAAAAAAAAAATCCTTTTCTTGTAATGTTTGAAACATTAAGGACCTTATTACGATGGCGGACAGGCAGACCTTTGACTGCCATTGTTTCAGGTAGGAACTGTCTTTTAAAATGTCTTTTTCTACTGCAACTTGTGCTGTGGCCCAGTAAAAGGGCCCCAACACAAGCCGCAGTTTCAAAATGCACTTTATGCACTCCCTGCACCGTATACCCCCCAGGCCACTTATCGGTGAACCACAGGGGCCCTACAGCACCGTAATCAGTGCCTAAATGTCTGCATGTTTCGATGTAATATTTTTTGTCGTTTCTATTGGAGAGGGAATATTACATTTAATCTCCTCAAATTTCAATACTTTTACAAATGTACCTTAGATTGGAGTGTTAATAATCCATTTATCCCCTTCAAAGTCCAACATTTTCCCTGATAGAACTTAGATTGAAGTGTGAATTGTAAATTTACCCTCATCAACTTCCAACATTTTTCTAAATGTAGATAACATTGAAGTGGGACTTCAATATCTAACCCTCTCAATGTAAAACACTTTCCCCAATACAGCTTAGATCGGACTGGGAATAGCAAACATACTCCTCCTTAATGTCTAACACCTTCCCCAATGCACCTTAGATTGGAGTGGAAACTGTCCCCCTAAATATCCAGCGCATTCCATGAGGTAGCATAACCGGAGTGGGAATGGTAAATCAACCCCTTAATGTCTAATAAACTTCCAAAATTAGGTTAGATTGGATAGGGAATAGTAAATCCTAATCCTTCAAACTCCAACAGTTTCCCAAATGTTGCTCTGTTTGGAGTGGTAGTAGTACATAAAGCCCCTTAAAATCAAAGAATTTCCCCAATTTACCTTACATTGGAGTTTGAAAAGTAAATGTTCCCCTTCAAAGTAAAACCCTTTTGCCAATGTAGCTTAGGTTGCAGTCTTATTGTTTTTTGTAAAAAATTGTAACACATTGGTTTTGTAACATTAGTTGTAATTTTACAGTAGCAGTAATTTCTTTAACAAACAGAATTATATTTTAATACTGTTTACACATGTTTAATATATTTTTATATATTCTTTACACCATTTTGTACAATAATTGCTATAAAGAAAAATGTTTACATATTGATATTTTCACTTTTCATAAATAAAATGTTTAAATATATATCTTACATTTTTATGTATGGTACAATTCTTTAAATACTTTTATATTTTATGTTATGTTGTGTTAGATGATGTTATGTTATGCACATTTATAGAGTGCACTATCACCCAGAAGTGTATCCTAGCGCAAAGCAAGTGTGAGTCTAGGCGCACCTAGGGCCTAGTTGGACTACTCAAAGGCCAGGTCTTTAGCTTCTTGCAGAATTCAAGTAGGGAGGAGGAGGCTATGTGTAGTGGTGGGTCATTCCATGCTTTGGAGCAATAGAGGAGAAGGCTTGGCCACTAAATTTGATTTTCTAAATGTGGGGGATTTGTGCACTTAGGAGCACAGGCAAACAGTTGTGTCTGGAAAGTTTGTGAAAGCAGATGTGATTGTTGAGGTAGGCTGGGTCATTGTTGTGTAGTGCCTTGGATGTGTAAGGCACGAAATCAAATAATGCTCGTTTAAGAATGTGTAGCCAGTGGAGCTCTTTCAGGGTTGGTGTGATGTGAGTACAGCCTATGACCTTGAGAGTGATTCTGGCCGCTGAGTTCCGAATGACGTGCATCTTTCTGGCGAGATTTATTTTGATCCTGACATAGAGGGTGTTCCCATAGTCCAGAATGCTTCTGACCAGGATGTGTGTGATGGATTTTTAGGTGCAGATTGGGAGCGTTTTGAAAATCTTCCTCAGCATCTTCATGGTATGGAAGCATGAGGTGGTGCTATATTGACTTGGTCTGTCATGTTCAGTTTGCTGTCTATGATTCTGAGGTTCCTGGCATTGTCAATCTTAGCTCTGTTGGCCACCAGGTGGAATCCCATGGTGATGTGCTCTTCATGAAGATCACAATTCTGGTCTTGTCAGTCAACCCTGACTCAGAAATATGTGGTTAGGCAGGCTCTAAGACCTAGGTCTGAGGCTACTGGCTGAGAGGTCACAGGTGGGGTGGTGCATAGCTGGCGGTCAAACACTCGAACAGGAAACTCAGTTATATCCCAAAGATAGGCGCAGTGACACCACAATGGTCAAGGGAGACTGGCACCAATAAGCCCACAAGGCCGGAAGGATGCACACATTCTCAAACACGCCTTTAAGTCATATTTAACATGACGTTAGGAACACAGCCAATGAGGACACAGCACACACAGTACACGCAGTGATAACACGCCCCTCATGCCAGACATCTGCACATGTTACCCACTGGCCCCATTGTGTCTACTCAAGGTGGAGGTCCACCTGCATTGGTTATTTGGGGTTTTGTTTATGACGCAAACACAAGGAGATGATGGACGGAGTGCTGAAACTTTTCAAACACTCACCCCCAGTCACAGATCTGGGTTGAATCCATCATCATTCTTTAGCTCACTCTGACACCCCAGTTCAGACACAGCTATATGCAAATCAGTTGTGACCCTGTGCCTCATGAGAACAGTCCAGCCCGAACTGCCAAGCTATGTCTTCCCTGGACCGGAAACAAGCATCCTGGGACCGGTTTTGGGCTAACAGCCATCTTCAGCCAAGCTAGCTTGAATCCAGTGGTAAAGTGAGCAAGGAACACACGTCTTGGCATACCCTGCCAATTTTGGGTGAAAAAAGAAAACACAAGGAGATGATGGATGGACTGCTGAAACTTTTTAGACACTCATCCCCAGTCACGAGTCTGGGATGAATCCATCATCCTTCTTTAGCTTACTCTGCCACACCAGTTCAGACACAGCTATATGCAAATCAGTCTTCACCCTGTGCCTCATGAGAACAGTCCGGCCCGAACTGCCAAGCCATGTCTTCCCTGGACCGGAAGCAAGCATCCTGGGACTGGTTTCAAGATAACAACCCTCTTCAGCCAGGCTAGCTTGAATCTAGTGGCAAAGTGATCAAGGGACCCACGTCTGGGCATACCCTGCCAACTTAGGGCTAACAAAGAAAACACAAGGAGATGATGGATGGAGTGCTGAAACTTTTCAAACACTCACCCTCAGTCACAGATCTGGGTTGAATCCATCATCATTCCTTTGGTTTTGCTCTGTTCGCCCTAAGTTGGCAGGGTATGCATAGACGTGGGTCCCTTGCTCACTTTGCCACCGGATTCAAGATAGCCTGGCTGATGACGGCTGATTAGCCAGAAACCGGTCCCAGGAGGCTTATTTCCGGTCAAGGGAAGACATGGCTAGGCAGTTTGGGCTGGACTGTTCCCATGAGACACAGGGTCAGACAGATCTGCCTATGGCCATGTCTGAACTGGGGTGGTGGAGTGAGCTAAAGAATGATGATGGATTAAAATCAGATCACTTGACTGGAGGTGAGTGCTTACATTGTTCAACACTCCGTCCATCATCCCCCGTGGTTTTAATTTGTTCACCCTAAGTTGGCAGGGTATGCCCAGTCAAGGGTCCCTTGCTCACTTTGCCACTGTATTCAAGATAGCCTGGCCGATGAGGGCTGTGAGCCCAAAACAGGTCCCAGAATGATTGTTTCCAGTCCAGAGAAGACATGGCCTGGCAGTTCAAGCTGAACTGTTCCCATGAGGCACAGGGTCAGACTGAATTGCGTATAGCCATGTCGGAAATGGGGTGGCTGAGTGAGCTAAAGAATGATGATGGATTAAACCCAGATCAGTTGACTCGGTGTGAGTGCTTGCAATGTTCAACACTCCATCCATCATCCCCTTTGGTTTTGCATTGTTTGCCCTAAGTTGGCAGGGTATGCCTAGACGTGGGTTCCTTGCTCACTTTGCCACTGGATTCAAGATAGCCTGCCTGATGAGGGCTGTGAACCCAAAACCGGTCCCAGGATGCTTGTTTCCGGTCCAGGGAACACATGGCTTTGCATTTTGGTCTGGAATGTTCCCACGTGGCACAGGGTCAGACTGAATTGCATATATACCCTGCAAGTAAGATACGACCGAACCCTGTTCGGTCGCAATCGTATGTTACACAATGGGACCATGCATTTCGCCCAGAATGCATGCCCGCATTGTGAAATGGAGGGGTGCAGTTCAACCCTGCACCCTGTGGCCGGCTCGCCAAGGTGCCTGCCACCGGGTGCAGGGATCAACAGAGGGGCACCTTAGGTGCCCCCAGGCACAAAAAGGCAGTAAAAAAACTGCCATCGTACTCTCTCGTAAAGGGGCGGCCGGGGGAGCACTGATGGATTTCTGGGCCCGTCGTAAGCCATACGGAAATCTGAGTTGTATTCCTTTCCGGCCGCGCCCATCAGAATGGCTCGGTCAGAGAGGAATCCGGCCAGCACATTTCGATGCGGGAGGAAGAGCTCTGAACGTCTTTCGGAGCCCTTCCGTCTGAAATCGGGATCGGCCCCATAGTGTTAAAAAAATATAAAGGCATATTTAATTTAGATAAACAACAATTTTTTTTAGTAATGGGACATAAGGGAGTTAGTGGTAATTGACCGGAAGACATATTAATACCCTGCTGTTAATTTAAATACTAGAGTATTATTTATTGAATAAACAAATTATTGGAAAATCTATTTTAAATGGATATTTAAAAGAATTATACAAAATAATGTTTAGACGCAGGATGTAAGGAATAAGCAGTCCTCACAGAGAATGTTTCAATATTAAGGTATTCATTTAAATACTTGTGTGTTAATTTAGTGCATTCAGTTAATATAACAAATATTATGCATATAAATATAAATATACAAAACAATTTATAGGGTTGCCAAGTTAAGGATCGATAAGCAGTGTGTGTGAAAATGTATTAACACTCATGTATTAACTAAAATACTTATATATTAATTAATTGTTTTTTTCTTAACATTATACTATGATTAGGTAGATTCAAATTAAGTACACAGAACTAATTTAAGGGGTGGAATGTAATGGATCTAGGACTAATGGGTGGGAAATTGTAGTTATACTCAGGTATTAATTTAAATACTTGACTATTCATGTATTAACTACATTAAATTGTAAATAATAAGATAACAGTATATACATAATTGATAAATTAGGACAATATGTCTAAAAAATTAAATTATATTCGCAAAATATAAAAAAATAAAATGTTCAATAAACAATAAAATCATTACATTGAATGTTTAACCAAAAATAAATAGACACAATACTTAAGTGTTTAAAAATAAGTACAAATAAATAAATAAAAAATTTGAAATTTAATGAAAAAACATTTGACATGTATTGCAATTTTCTTACAATAGCAAAAAATATTTTGACAATTAAACACAGTTCTCCATTTATTCATAGGAGGGACATTCCCCCTTTTTATTTATTTTTTATTTTTCAGCTTTACACCCTCTCACCGGGACACCTAGCTTGCCAGTTGCCTGTGGCCTCCAGTTCCTGCGTGTTCTAGACAGATCCAGTGACAACACAGCTGCCTGGGGTTTCCCAACCTGGGTTTTGCCAACCAGGTTTTCCCACTCCTGTTCTTCTCTCCTGCAGAATCCCTGCAGGACCTACTTAATACAGGATGCAGAGTAACCGTGCAGCGTACGCACCACTGGCATGCCAAAGGCAATCCTGTCTGAGCTCACCTGCACCTGGACCGCACCCAGCACCATGGCAGCTGTCCTTCCCACCTCCCAAAGATACAACATCGTCGAGCTCTACACCCTCAACCGGGGACACCGCAACAAGCACTGCCACTGCACTGACCCATGCTCAAAGGTAGGACTTTCAGATGCACCTACTGCCTCTTCACCTGCCACTGCACACTCACCAGCTGATCAACACACCACAGATACCAGCTGAACAAAAAACACCAACTTGCATGTGCCCTTCTCAACATACGCTCACTATGTAAGCATTCACCTGAATTATGGGACCTCATGGTCACGCTCACACCTGACATCATCTTCCTCTCTGAGACTTGGCTCAACCCCACATCTGCCCCAGACATTGCCATAGCAATCTCCAATTGATATAAAATCACTCACCAGTGATCAAACTCGGACAAAAACGACCATCGGCAAGGGGCTGAGAGGCAGGAGCGTCCCCGGGCCCCTGGGGGCCCCTGGCGGGCGGGCTACGGGACGCCTTTCCCCTCTCAGCATGGCCAGACCTCACGGAGGTATGCCTGATCAAACTTGGAGAAAAACGACCATCGGCAAGGGGCTGAGAGGTAGGAGCGTCCCCGGGCCCCTGTGGGCCCCTGGCGGGCGAGCCCCGGGACGCCTTCCCCCTCTCAGCATGGCCGGACCTCACGGAAGTCTGCCTGATCAAACTCGGAGAACAAGGACCATCGGCAAGGGGCTGAGACGCAGGAGCGTCCCTGAGCCCCTGGGGGCCCCGGCGGGCAGGCCCCAGGGCTGCCTTCCCTTGATTCAGAATCTCCAGACCTCACGGAGGTCTGACTGACCCTCTCCCTAGTAATCCGGAGGAAAATTACCCCCCTTTCTTGTAATCCGTGCACTCGAGGTGACAGAGGGGACCCAAGGCACAAACGAGCCCGACCTCCTGGAGCCCTGGCTGGGATCCGGGAGGCGAATGGCACCTCATCGCGACTTCCAGGGAAGTTTGGCCATCTGGTCGCCCCATAGGAAAGCATTGCGGGCAACCAGATGGCCGAGGGTATCCGGGCGACCAGATGGCCGAGGGGCACGAAAGGGGAGCCGTCTGGACACCCTGTGCCCCAACGAAGGCTCCAGGGCATGGCGGACCGGAGGCCCAGAGCCCCAGCTGGGCCCCAGCCATGGAGGCTCCCAGGGGGCCCCGACAGGCCCTCCGACCCGGGGCCCCGGGCACCTTGACAAGCAGGGGAGGCCTGCCCGGGCACAACGGAACCCCGACCCGGGCCCTTGGCAGTGCAGCAGGCCGGGGGACAGGGCCCAGGGCCTGAGTACCCGACTCGGGGCCCGGTGGGGCCCCTGGACCCAGCTGGGGCTCCCAGGCCTGGAGGCGCAGGGGAAGCCTTCCCCGGGCCTGCCGGACACCGTCCCGGGCACCCTGCCACGCAGCAGGACCCAGGACAGAGCCCCGGGTGGGGAGGCCACAGTCCCCGGGGCCCTCAGGGGCCCCGGACGGAGCTCCTGAACCCAGTCAAGCACGGGTTCCCCGGGCACCACGGAACCCCGTCCCGGGCCTTTGGCAGTGCGGCAGGCCGGGGGACAGGGCCCAGGGCCCTAGCACCCGACCCGGGGCCCGGCGGGGCCACTGGACCCAGCCGTGGCTCCCAGGGCCCGAAGGCGCAGGGGAAGCCTTCCCCGGGCCCTCTGGACCCCGTCCCAGGCACCCTGCCACGCGGCAGTCCCAGGGACGGACCCTGGTCTGGGGCGGCATCCTGGCCCGCCTAGCTGCCAGCTGATGACCGCTAGGCCGAGAGGGGTCCCATAGGACCTTGTCCCTAGTAATCCGGAGGAAGGCTACCCCTCTTTCTGGGAACAAGTGCGCACTGCACGGCTCAGGGGACCCTACGCTATAACGTGCCCGACCTCCTGGAGCCCCGGCTGGGATCCAGGAGGCGAATGGCACCTCATCGGGACTTCCAGAGAAGCCCGGCCATCTGGTTGCCCCGTAGGAAAGCATTGCGGGCGACCAGATGCCCGAGGGGAGAGGGGCGACCAGATGGCCGGGACCAAAATGACGCCAATCTGCCTGCCCCGAGCCTCCGCGGGAGGGCTCCAGGGCTCCGAGGCTCCAGGGCTCCAGGGCTCCAGGGCTCCAGGGCTGCAGGGCTCTGGGGCTGCAGGGCTCCAGGGGCTGCAGGGCTCCGGGGTTGCAGGGCCCGGGACCCATGGAGCCCGTCCCGGGTACTTTGCACACCACGGGCCGGAGGAGGGAGCCCGGACGCCTGGGAGGTGTTGCCCGGGAACACAGCCCATCTGGTCCCGGGCAGGGAACCGCCAACCCGGGAGGGGTCCCAGAGTACCTTGTCCTTAGTAATCCGGAGGAAGGCTACCCCTCTTTCTGGGAACAAGTGCGCACCGCAAGGCTCAGGGGACCCTAGGTGCGAACGTGCCCGACCTCCTGGAGCCCTGGCTGGGATCCAGGAGGCGAATGGCACCTCATCGGGACTTCCAGGGAAGCCCGGCCATCTGGTCGCCCCATAGGAAAGCATTGCGGGCGACCAGATGCCCGAGGGGAGAGGGGCGACCAGATGGCCGGGACCGAAATGACGCCAATCTGCCTGCCCCGAGCCTCCGCGGGAGGGCTCCAGGGCTCCGGGGCTCCGGGGCTCCAGGGCTCCAGGGCTCCAGGGCTGCAGGGCTCCAGGGCTGCAGGGCTCCAGGGGCTGCAGGGCTCCGGGGTTGCAGGGCCCGGGACCCATTGAGCCCGTCCCGGGTACTTTGCACGCCACGGGCCGGAGCAGGGAGCCCCGGACGCCTGGGAGTTGTTGCCCAGGAACACAGCCAATCTGGTCCCCGGCAGGGAACCGCCAACCTGGGAGGGATCCCAGAGTACCTTGTCCCTATTAATCCGGAGGAAGGCTACCCCTCTTTCTGTGAACAAGTGCGCACCGCACGGCTCAGGGGACCCTAGGCGCGAACGTGCCCGACCTCCTGTAGCCCTGGCTGGGATCCAGGAGGCGAATGGCACCTCATCGGGACTTCCAGGGAAGCCCGGCCATCTGGTCGCCCCATAGGAAAGCATTGCGGGCGACCAGATGCCCGAGGGGAGAGGGGCAACCAGATGGCCGGGACCGAAATGACGCCAATCTGCCTGCCCCGAGCCTCGGTGGGAGGGCTCCAGGGCTGCAGGGCTCTGAGGCTCCAGGGCTCCAGGGCTCCAGGGCTCCAGGGCTCCAGGGCTCCGAGGCTCCAGGGCTCCAGGGCTCCAGGGCTCCAGGGCTCCGAGGCTCCAGGGCTCGGGGGCTGCAGGGCTCCGAGGCTCCAGGGCTCCAGGGCTCCAGGACTCCAGGGCTCAGGGGCTGCAGGGCTGCGGGGCTCCGGGGTTGCAGGGCCCAGGACCCATGGAGCCCTTCCCGGGTACTTTCCCATGCCGCGGGCCGGAGGAGGGAGCCCCGGATGCCTGGGAGGTGTTGCCCGGGAACACAGCCCATCTGGTCCCCGGCAGGGCACCGTCCTCCTGGGAGGGTGTCCGGTCATACACTTGCACCTAGTAATCCGGAGGAAAATTACCCCCCTTTCTTGTAATCCATGCACTCAAGGTGACAGAGGGGACCCAGGGCGCAAACGTGCCCGACCTCCTGGAGCCCTGCCTGGGATCCGGGAAGCAAATCGCACCTCAGGGAAGCCCGGCCATCTGGTCGCCCTATAGGAAAGCATTGGTCGCGACCAGATGGCCGAGGCGAGAGGGGCGACCAGATGGCCGGGACCGAAATGACGCCAATCTGACTGCCCCGAGCCTCTGCGGGAGGGCTCCAGCCTGCCCTTGCAGGGCTCCAGGCCTGCAGGGCTCGGGGGCTCGGGGGCTCCGGGGCTCAGGGACTGCAGGTATCCAGGGCTGCAGGGCTGCGGGGCATGGGGACTGCAGGGCTACGAGGGCTGCAGGGCTCCGGGGACTGCAGGGCTCCGGGGACTGCAGGGCTCCGGGGCTGCAGGCCTCCGGGGCTCCAGGGCTCAGGAGCTGCAGGGCCCCGGGGGCTGCAGGGTTCCGGAGCACCAACCAGGCCGGGGAGATCAGGAAGTCTGCCCAGGCATGAGGGACCCCTGTCCCGGGCACACGGACCCTCAGGACGCGCCCCCGTTTTCAACTTTGTTTTTCAAAAATTGTGCGTAGTGTGCATAGTGGCACTACGCAAACTACGCCCAGCCGTAGTGTACACTACTAGTGAGTGCAGACCAAATGTGACCACATACTATTTTTTAGAAACTTTTTCCTTGGAACTGTTTATTGTTTCCTGAAACTCCCAATTTTTACTACCATGAGTAAAAAAAGCATCTGTTGCATCTATACATCTTGAATTTGAGGAAGAGAGGTTGGAAACCTACACTTTGAAACAGCTCAAGTATCTCTGCAAGAAAATTGAAAGTTTCTACACCAGGCATTTCTAAAAAGGATGACTACCAAAAGGCACTGAGGGCCTGGGTAGAAGCAAGCCCCATATCTTGTGGTGGAGCCAGTTGGGGATGCAGATGGACAATATGAAAGGCCAGTGTTTTCAGCCAGGGGAAGGGGACTTTCTCCACCTGGCAGCAGTATCTCTTCCAAAGACCTGTCCCTCAGAGACTTGGAAGACAGGGAGAGAAATAGGGCACTCAATCTGGAGTTGGCTAAGCTTAAGATCGAGAGTCAGAGGGAAACAGAGATTACCAGGTTGTCTTTGGAGAGAGAGAGAATGAGAATGGAACATGAGAGGATGTTGAGGGAGTTAGAAATCAAGGCAAAGGGCTTAGAAATCGATCCCATTGGTGGCAGCACACCATATGTGCCTTCAGAAGGAAGGGTACATATTCCCAAGGATGTCATCAAAAATTTCCTCAAAAGTGAAGATGTTCGGCAATGGTTTGCAGCCTATGAGATAGCAATGTTGGCCCACCGGGTCCCTGAGAAGGATTGGGGAGTGGGGTTGTGGGGCTGCTTTTTAACTGACGGTAGGGATACTTTGTTAGACCTGCCCGGTGAGAATAGGATGTCTTAGGCCACATGAAAGAAGCACTGATGACAAGGTATGGTTTGACTCCAGAACTTTATAGACAGAGGTTCAGGAATTGTAAGAAGTTGGAGGGAACCACTTGGTTAGAATATGTATCTTTCTTTTGAAGAGCAATGGATGGTTGGGTGAAGGGTAGCAATGTGGATAATTTTCAAATGCGCTATGATTTTATTGCTAGGGAGCACCTGTCTGCTAGTTGTTTTCCAGAGCCACTCCAGCTCCTTATTGATAGCAAGTTAACTAACCCTAGAAAGCTTGCTGAGGAGGCGGACCACTGGGTAAGTACCAGGGTCCGCAAGGGTCTTGTGGGAGACTCCGCCAAAGGTGGGCAGGGTCCCCAGCAGAAGAGTAGAGGGGACAAGGGTAAACAGAGGGAGTTCCAGAAAGGGCCCAAAAGTAATTCCTAAGGGAACCAAAATAAGGGTTTCCAGCCTTCGCCTGAGAAGAAGTCAGGATCCCTGACAGGTAAACCTGTTCATAGGGGGCCTGTTACCTGCTTTCAGTGTAAGCAGGTGGGACACCATTGGTATGATCCCCAGTGTCCCCAAAAGGGTCAGCATGTGCCACCCCGTGCAGTATCCTGTCAGATAGCCAGTGTAGCCCTGTGTGGGGAGGAGATGGGTGCTCAAGGTGGGTGGGGTCCAGCAGAAATGACCCTTGTCTCATTAGGAAACTTTGAGATGGTCCCTAAAACTCAGCTGCCTGATAACACAAAAAAATAAAGGCAGTGGGTGACCATCAATGGCCATAGAGTGGAGGCTCTGAGAGACACCGGAGCCAGTGTGACAGCTGTCAAGTGTCACTTGGTGTCTGAAGAGCAGGTGGTCCCCAATGCATTCTTCCCAGTGGTTGCTGCTGATAACACAAGGAGCCATTGCAAAGTTGCTCAAGTTCCCTTTGAGTGGGGGGTCTCTGATACTCTTCAAGTGGCTGTGAGGCCAGCCATGACTGTTGATTGTCTGTTAGGCAATGGTTTAGAAAGCTCCCCTTGGGTTAATGTGGAGAAGAAGGCACATTTAGAGATATTGAGTCCTCTAGAGTGGGCGTCTGTGACCACTCGGTCTATGGCAGCTAAGGGTGTACAAGAGACCTTGGAGCCTGAAAATATGGCCCAGGACCTGCTTTAAAGATAAGAGGTAGGGGGCTTGGGAAACCATCCCCCATTGTTCCCATGGTCCAAGAGAAGGCAGACCTCGAGGGGATACCCTGGAACCTACAGGGGAGCAAGTGTCTGGGGAACCTACCTGAGCAGACCCATTGGCAGCAAGAAGGGGGTCCCTCCAGGGAGGAATTGTGTGAAGAGCAGCAGAAGTGACCTTCTCTTGTGGGTTTGAGGCAACAGGCCACAAACCAGGCAGCAGGTGATCAGTATGGATCACATTGGATCTACAGGGAGAAGGGTCTCCTGTATAGCAAGCCTAAGGTTGCTGAGCCTGGGTCAGCCAGTGTGCTGGTGGTACCCCAGCACTTCAGAGCCTTCCTACTGGGTTTGGCTCATGACGTTCCTTTGGCTGGACATCTAGGGCAGAACAAGACCTTTGAAAGGCTTGTCTCCCACTTGTATTGGCCCCAGATGCGGAAGAGTTCAGATACTCATTGTAGAACTTGTCAAACGTGCCATGCAAGTGGGAACAGTGGAAGGAAGCACAAGGCTCCCCTCCAACCACTCCCTGTAGTCAGTACCCCCTTTGAACAGGTGGGCATTGACATTGTGGGGCCATTGGACCCCAAGACAGCCATGGGCAACAGGTTTATCCTGGTCTTGGTGGACCATGCTTCCCGGGACCCAGAAGCCATTCTGCTCAGGACAGTGACGGCCCACGTGGTGGGATGTGCACTGATGGGGATCTTCTCTAGTGTGGGGTTCCCCAGAGAGGTGGGGTCTGACCAGGATACAAACTTCATTTCCAATTAAATGAAGTCTCTGTGGAAGGTATGTGTTGTTACCAATAAGTTCACCACTCCTTACCACCCAAAAGGTAATGGGCTGGTTGAAAGATTGAACCAGACCCTTAAAGGCATGATAATGGGTCTTGAGGAACCAATGAGGTGTATGTGGGACGTTGTTGGACCTGTCAGCCTTAGGGTGGTCTTCCCCTACCTTTTTGCCCTTACACCTCCCATTTTCACTGTACCTTTTTGTTGGACCTAGGACTCTGGGCGCCTCACCACTGCTAAACAGTGCTGAGGTGCAGGTACTCTCCCGTCTCCCCTAAAACCTTGTGATGCTGGCATATCTGCCACGAGCCCCTGCTACTGCAGTAAGGCTTAACTCTCCATAGGCTAGCATTGGGAACCCCCCCTTATGGGATCATTTCGGATAGGGATCTAATCTGTCATGTTTGGTCTTGTTGGACTCGGGCGGGGAACCCTTTCCAATGATATATGGGGTTTGGGCACTACTACACTAGGGATCCCACTTTTAGAAAGTGGACCTTTTCCTGCCTTCAGTTAGATTGGGCACTGCAGACTCCCCCTACCCTCTGCATACTGATACCTGCCTGGGTTGGAAGGTGGGAGTGGTGATTCAAACCTTCTCCCCTTGGATGGGCTGTGATGGGCGGCCCACTGTAGCCTTAACGGCCTGTCTCTCATCACTGTGACAGCTAGGTCAGGGAAGGTAGAGAACAACCCAGAACTCTCTGGACTCTTCCAGAAGCCCCTTCCCCCAGACCCTTCCTGAGACTTCTACCACTTTCTAGCCCCTAGACTGAAAGATATGTAAGGGAGGGTCTTGGCTTCCCTTCTTGGTTACCCTGCTGGGCTATGGGGAATCCCTGCTGGAGTAAGGACTGCTGCGCAAGAGGATTGCCACTGGGAAGAAGGCTGACTGCTCCAAGGAACTACTGCCCCACAACCTGCTGAGCTGCCCTACTGCCTGCTGATCCTGCCCTGCTTGAAAGACCTGAAGAAACACCGCCAGAGTGTCTCCACCACACTCATAAGTACTGCCTGGGGTCTACAACCTTTTAAAGAGTCTACAACCTTTTAAAGACTATCTCTGTCAAATTCATCAAGACCCCCACGTTCTTATTTAGAAGTTGCCCCTGCAAGGTCTTTGCTTTAAGACCTGCTTTGTGAGGAATTCATAAGGACAACACCAATCTGTTCTCCTTCACAGCCCCCGCAGCGCTGTAATTCTGAAAGCCTCCCCGCCGCCTGGGGGGGTCCCTAAGGCCCTGTGACGCGCTGTGGAAGGGAAGCGATGTGGCTTGCGACTCACCGCCGCTGCCCGGGACCCCAAGTGTGCGGAGAAGCGCTGTGGGAGGAAGAGCGCTGCATGCCCGTCATCACCACTGCTGGTGCGGGTGATTCATAATTTAAACTACCCTCTGTAATCACCGCCGCCGCCCGGTACCCTGACTGAACTGTGTGGTGTTGTGGCGTGAAGGCGCTGTGTGCCAGAGTCATCGCTGCTGCGGGTGCACGGGGACCACCCTTCAACAGTCACCAGCGCTGCCTGTGACCTGACTGTGCCTTGACTGGGGTGGCGCTGTTGCGGAAAAGTGCTGCAAGGCCTCCTTCACCGCCGCGAGCCCTGAGGCTTGGAAAGTGCTGCCGTGATCCACGCTGCTGGCCTGTGAGACCCGGGAAACCCATGCGCGGCCCCGCTGGTGACGGAGCAGGGCTGCGCTGGGATTGGTGGAGGAGCTGGGACTGCTGCTGCAAGGAGCGCATCACAGAGGGCCGCGCTTAGATTGGCTAGTCGGAGAGTCGTCTAGCAACGGAGAGCATTGCTAGGGAAGCCGCGCTGAGAACGGAGGAGCGCGAGGCATCCCGCCATCCCCGAATTCCGCTATTGCCGACGAACAAGAAGGAACGTCCGCACCCCCAGGTAACTGCCTAACGGGGCTGGGAGTGGAGTGAGAGCCGGCGGAGGTGAGTTTACGAGAGACAGGGTGCGCACGCGGTGGTTGCTACATGCAGTGGGGGCATTTGTGTGCTAAGACAAGCCGGGGGCTGTGAGAGACCAATAGCAGTGACGGTCTTAATTGCATAACAGGCCTGCCTGAGACATCACGGGCATGTAATTATTCCCTGGCAATAGGCACACCATCACGCTTGGAGCATATGGGACGGTGCTGGTAATTGCCGGATTGCTGAGGGATCGGGGCTCATTCCACATCACTTAAGGAACTGTTTCAGCCCGCATGTTAAGTACTGTTTTGCCTAAGGGGACTGCCAGACCCTGGAGGGTTGTTACCCTCACAAATAACCCTAGTTAGAAAGACACTGCAAATAAGGGCTCTTGGCTCAAATGAACTCCCCGTGATTTGACCTGGCCTAGAAACTGGATCCATTTTTATTGATTATTGATCTTACCTAGGAACTGGGTTTATTTCTATTGATTATTGATCAGGCCTGGAACCTGGAGTTATCTGATTATTGTTCTGCCTGAAACTTAGATAAAGATATTCTTATTTTTATAAGTCATTGGTGTAGTGTCTTCTTGTGCGTGTTTTACTGTATCATCGTTGTTGTGTGTTACACAAATACTTTACACATTGCCTCTGAAGTTAAGCCTTCCTGCTCTTCGCCAACCTACCCCGTCGGAAGCGATGGTTGTCCTCTCGCTATGCCCTTCTGTTTGCTTACCGTGAGGTGTCACAAAAGTCTCTAGGGTTCAGCCCCTTTGAATTGTTGTATGGCCAGCCAGTAAGAGGGCCTTTGAGTCTGGTCAAGGAAGGCTGGAAGCAATCTCCCAGTAAACCTCCCCAGGATATATACAGTTACATGCTGGCCTTCAGCAACCAGACTCGGCGATTCAGGGATCTCGCTCAGGCAAATCTGGAAGCCAGCCAAGAAGAGATGAAGCTGTGGTACGATCAGAATGCCACTCTGATTGAGCTTCAATCTGGACAGAAAGTTTGGGTCATGGCCCCTGTATATCCTTGTGCACTCCAGGACAGGTGGACCGGTCCATTTGAGGTGGTGGAGCGCAAGAATGATGTCACTTATCTGGTGATCTTGCAGACTCCCAGGAACCCTTTGAGGATACTGCATGTTAACCATCTAAAGCCCCACTTAAAAAGGTCCGAAGTGGGCATGCTCCTAGCGACAGATGATGGAATGGAGGAGGAGACAGAGTCTCTTCCTGACCTTTTGTCTGCAACAGAGCAAGATGGGTCAGTGGATGATGTCAGCCTCTCTGCCACACTGACCCCTGATCAGCAGCAAGATTGTCACCAACTGTTGGGGCAATTCTATGATCTATTTTCCTTAGTTACTGGTGTCACAGAGTGGTGCATCCATGATGTGGACACTGGAGACTGTCCTCCTGTGAAGCACAAGGCTTATAGAGTGACTGACAAGGTCAGAGCTTACATTAAGGAGGAAGCCTCAAAGATGTTTGCTTTAGGGGTAAGTGAGTCCTCAAACAGTCCTTGGGCCATCCCAGTGGTTTTGGTCCCAAAGGCCGCACCGGGTGCCACACCTGAACTCTGGTTCTGTGTGGACTACAGAGGGCTCAATTCAGTCACCAGGACTGACGCACACCCCATCCCAAGAGCTGATGAGCTCATTGATCGGTTAGGGGCTGCGCGGTACCTCAGCACGTTTGATTTGACGTCAGGGTACTGGCAGATCACCTTGACTGGTGGGGCCAAAGAGAGGTCAGCATTCGCCACACCAGATGGGTACTACCAATTCCGGGTTCTGCCCTTTGGGATAAAGAATGCCCCTGCCACCTTTCAGAGGTTAGTCAACCAGGTGTTGGCTGGGCTGTAGGATCTCAGTGCCGCCTACCTGGATGACATTGCAGTGTTCAGCCCCAGCTGGGAGGAACACCTGCAACACCTCTGGGAAGTGTTGATGGCACTGCACAAGGCAGGCCTCACTATCAAGGTAAGTGCCAGATTGGGCAGAGTTCCGTGGTGTACTTGGGTCACCAGGTAGGGAGCAGCAAGGTGGCGCCCTTACAACCCAAGACTAATACCATCCTGGCATGGGAAACCCTAAAGAGTCCGACACAGGTGAGAGCCTTTTTAGGACTCACGGGATGCTACAGGAGATTTTTCAAGGGGTATGGCAACATTGTTGCACCCTTGACTGAGCTGACTTCCAGGAAGCAGCCCAAGAAAGTGAACTGGACTGACACCTGTCAGAAGGCTTTTGATGGCCTGAAGACTGCCATGTGCACAGCACCCGTGCTTCAGGTGCCCAGCTTCTCAAAATAATTAATTGTGCAAACAGATACTTCAGAGTATGATGTGGGGGCTGTTCTATCACATATTAATGAAGAGGGCCTAGACCAACCTGTAGCCTTCATCAGTAGGAGGCTACTTCCACGGAAACAGAGGTGGAGTGCAATTGAGCGTGAGGCATTTGCTGTGGTCTGGGCACTGAAGAAGTTGAGACCATACTTGTTTGGGACTCACTTCCTGGTTCAGACCAACCACAGGCCCCTCAGATGGCTAATGCAGATGAGGGTGAGAACCCAAAGTTGTTGAGGTGGTCCATTTCCCTACAGGGTATGGACTTTACGTTGGAACGCCGCCCTGGTACGGAACACGCCAACGCTGGTGGTCTGTCCAGATTTTTCCACCTTAGTGAAGAGAACTCCCAAGGGAAAGGGTAGTTCTCCTGACATTTCAGCTGAAGGGGACACACGTTAGACCTGCATCATTGGTGTGAGTCTCATTTTTACTGATTGCCTCCTCTGTTTTTGACATGTTTTTGATGGTTATATGCTTTGGGCACTGTGCCACTGCTAATCAGTGCCACAGTGCAAGTGTTCCCTATGTTAAATTGATGTACTGATTAGTGACTCCATGATTGGGTTATTTGATTTACTTGTCAGACCCTAGTGCAGTGCACCAAGTGTGCCCAGGGCTTGTAAATCAAATGCTGCTGGTGGGCTTGCAGCACTGGTTGTGCAACCCACAGAAGCAGCTTGTAAAGTGTGTCTCAGGCCTGCCAATGGAAGGCCTCAATCAATCAGGGGTTTGTTAAAGCACGACTACTCACCCGTAAGGGTCTCAAGGCGCTAGGGGTGGGGGGGTTGCAGGTTCCATTCCATCAAGGAGGGGGTTTGTCGAAGAGCCAGGTTTTGAGGTTTCTTGCGAAGATGGGAAGTGATGTTGTCTGTCTGAGGTGGAGCGGAAGGGCGTTCCATGCTTTGGCAGCGAGAAAGGAGAAAGAGCGGCCTCCCGATCTGGGCTTTCTGGTGCGGGGGACCACGGCGTAGGAGAGCTGGGCTGATCGTAGGGTCCTTTGGGGTGCGTGGAATTTGAGTCGGCTGTTCAGGTATGCTGGTCCGGTGCCGTGGAGGGCCTTGTGTGCGTGGGTGAGCATCTTGAAGGTGATTCTCGCCTCGACGGGGAGCCAGTGGAGTGTGCGCAGGTGCTGGGAGATGTGGCAGTGTTTTGGCAGGTTGAGGACCAGTCTTGCGGCGGCGTTCTGGATGTTCTGTAGCTTGCGGATTATGTTTTTGTTTATTCCGGCGTAGAGTGCGTTGCCGTAGTCGAGTCTGCTGGTGACCAGGGCGTGAGTGACTGTCTTTCGGTGTTCGAGGGGGATCCATTTGAAGGTCTTATGAAGGAGGCGGAGGGTGTGGAAGCAGGAAGATGAGACAGAGTTGATCTGGCGGTCCATTTTGAGCTCGGAGTCCAGGATGATTCCCAGGTTGCGTGCGTGGTCTGTGGGGGTTGGCGGGTTTCCGAGGGCGGTGGGCCACCAGGTGTCGCTCCAGGCATCGGGGTTTGGGCCCATGATGAGTACTTCTGTTTTGTTGGTGTTTAGTTGTAGGCAGCTGTTTTTCATCCATTTGGCGACGGCTTCCATGCCTTCTCGAAAGTTGCGTCTGGCGGTGTTGGGCTCGTTGGATAGGGAGAGGATGAGCTGGGTGTCGTCTGCGTATGACACGATGTTGAGTCCGTAGGTTCTGACGATGGGGGCAAGTGGAGCCATGTAGACGTTGAAGAGCATCGGGCTGAGGGAGGAGCCCTGGGGGACTCCGCAGGTGGTAGGTGTGGGGTCCGAGAGGAAAGGGGGGAGTCTGACCCGCTGCGTCCTGCCGGAGAGGAAGGAGCAGATCCAGTCGAGGGCCTTGTCCTGGATTCCTGCGTCATAGAGTCTGCGTATTCGAGTGCGGTGGGAGACTGTGTCGAACTCCGCTGATAGGTCGAGGAGGATGAGGGCTACTGTTTCTCCTTTGTCCAGTAGGGTGCGGATGTCGTCTGTTGCGGCGAGGAGGGCGGTTTCCGTACTGTGGTTTTTTCTGAACCCGGATTGGGAGGAGTCGAGGGTGTTGTGTTCTTCAATGAATGTGGCGAGTTGGCTGTTGATGGCTTTCTCGATGACTGGGAATGGGAGCAGGGAGATGGGTCTGTAGTTTTTGAGGTCGGTGGGGTCCGCTGAGGGTTTCTTTAGGAGGGGGTTCACCTCGGCGTGTTTCCAGTCATCGGGGAACGAGGCAGTCGCCAGGGAGCGGTTGATGGTGTGGCGGAGCATGGGTGCGATGGTGTCGGCGGCTCTGTTGAAGATGTGGTGGGGGCAGGGGTCCGTGGGGGCCCCTGAGTGGATTGACTTCATTGTCTTCAGTGTGTCTTCGGTGGTGAGGGCTGTCCAGTCATCAATCGCTGGTTTCCGGGTGTCGGGGGTGATTGGTGAGGGTTCAGTGTGTTGGTTGTCTTCGTCGAAGTTGTCGTAGATGCTTTTGATTTTGTGGTGGAAAAAGGTGCTTAGTTTGTCACAGAGGTCTTGTGAGGGAGGGATGACGGTAGACTCGCTGGTGGGTTGGGCGAACTCCTTGATGATACTGAAGAGTTCCTTACTGTTGTGTGCGTGGGTGGAGATTCTGTCTTCAATCGCTTTTTTCCTCGTTTGTCTGATGAGTTGATGGTGGGCGTTGGTGGTGGCTCTGAAGTTGTTGTGGGCTTCTGTGGATTTGGTGTTTCTCCAGGCCTTTTCGAGGCGGTGGCATGAGCGCCTGGATTCTCGAAGTTCGGTGGTAAACCATCTGGCTTTCTTGGCACGGGTATTGTTGTTTTTCTTGAGGGGGCTATGGTGTTGGTGCTGTCCGAGATCCATCTATGCAGGGTTCGGGCTGCGGTGTTGGGGTGGTCGTTTTCCGCGATGGTTGGGGTGGAGTTGTTGAGTGAGGAGGTGAGCTGGTTGTCAGTGATTTTGGTCCAGTTTTTTTGTGGAAGCAGGTGCTGGTGTCTGTGGATGGTGGGTGTTCTGAAGGTGAAGTGGACGTAACGATGGTCGGTCCATGGGAGTTCGGTGGTGTGGCTGAAGGTGATGGAGTTTCCTGTAGTGAAGAGGGGGTCGAGGGTGTGTCCTGCTGAGTGCGTGGGCTCGGTCACGATCTGGCGGAGTCCAATGTTGTGGAGGTTGTCCAGGAGGCGTGTGGTGTTGGGGTCCAGTTGATTGTCGAGGTGGAAGTTGAGGTCTACCAGCAGGGTGTAGTTGGTGGATGCGATGGCCTGCGGGGAGATAATGTCCGTGATGGAGTTGGCGAAGGGTCCGCGGGGTCCAGGGGGTCCGTAGATGAGGGTTCCTCGGAGGGCGGCGGTGGGGCTGGCCAGTATCTTGAAGTGAAGGTGTTCCATCAATTCTGTGGACTCGTCAGGGAGTGTGCTCAGGCGGAGGCTGGATTTGTGGACGATGGTGATTCCTCCTTCCTGGAGATCTTGTATCCTTGGGGGATGGCGATGGCGATGTCCGGTCCTGAGGTGGTGTTGGTCCAGGTTTCGGTGAAGAAGGCTACGTCCGGGGTGGTGCTGTCAAGTAGGTCCCAGATTTCTGTGGCGTGTTTGTGGAGGGATCGGACGTTGAGGAGGATGCATTGCAGGGTCTTCCGTTCGGTTGTGTTCTTGTGGGCGGGTTGTGCTGGATCCGTGTTCTTGGCGGTGCTGCAGGTGTGCCGGTAGCGGTGACAGCTGAAGGGTCCATGGGTGTCGGCTGGTGATGCTAGCTTGCAGTTGTGGTTGCAGCCGGGGTTGAGTGCGTGGAGTGCTGCTGGGTCGTAGCGTTGGCGGGGCGGAGGTCCAGGGTTCCTGGTGCTGGTCGCGGACGGGTCGTAGACGGGCGCAGACGTGCTTGCCTTTGACGCGCCTTCGGTGCACCAGCGGCGCGCCCGCCATTAAGTAGGGGTCGGGGAGGGCTGGACAGCTGGGAGGCGGGAGCGGGGAGGGGAGCTGGATTGGGCCGGTCGCGCTGGGGCGGGAGGGGCCGCGGGGGCAGCAGCGGCAGGGAAAGGTAAAGGGAGGAAAGAAGGGATAAAGAAAAAGGGAAAATAAGCAGAAATAAGGCACAAAAGAGCAGAGATGCAGAAAAGAGCAGAAAGGTGAAAGATAGAAAGGGTAGAAAAACGAGTGAAGGAGCAGAGGAAAGGGAAAATGGGCAGAAATAAGGCACAAAAGAACAGAAGTGCAGAAAGGTGAAAGATGGAAAGGGTAGAAAAACGAGTGAAGGAGAGAAAGGGAAAATGGGTAGAAATAAGGCACAAAAGAGCAGAGATGCAGAAAGGTGCAGAAAGGTCAAAGATAGAAAGAGTAGAAAACCGAGTGAAGGAGCAGAGTGAGAGAAAGGAGACCGAGGTCCACTGCACCACCAGGGATGAGGCGCAGGGAAACCTGCGGGTGGAGGAGGGCCTCGATCACCAACACTCAAGAGTGCAGGGGCAGGGGCACCTCACTTAATGGTGGAGCTGCGAGGGTGGGAGAGCAATTTCACTGACAATGAGTCAGTGGTCTTGCGCCTGTGTCCAGTCTGTGACTACCATGTCAACTTGGCCAAGTGCACCCACTTGCCAGTCCCTAAACCTTCCCTTTGCTTCATATCAGACACCCCGATGGTAGGCCCAAGGGCAGGGTGCATTTTAGGTATAAGGTAGGACATGCTCTGGTGTGTGCAGCATGTCCTAATAGTGAATTACAGCCATTTTCGTTCTTCACTATTGCAAGGCTACCTGTTCTCCATAGGCTACAATGGGCAGTTAGATAATTACATTCTTAAAATCCTAACTGACTGAGGGAACATGGGAGAAATTTGAATTTAGTATGCCTGAACTAATAAAATACATCTTTTAGTAAAGTTGGTTTTAATATTCTGTGTTTGAAAATGCCACTTTTAGAAAGTAAGGATTGTATTGCCTAACTGTCCAGGCCTGCCTCTGCTGGGTTGTGTAGTCCTTGTCTGGGTTTGTGAGTGACAGGGCTAGGGGATTCCAAGAGACAGGCTGGGGCAGCCCAGTGGTGAATAGAGAGATCTGCATCTAGATGGGAGGGAGGAGTTGCACCTGGGACCTGAATAGGGCTGGTCCTTCTTTCTACAATTCTGGCTCCACCTCCTGTGGCTTGTCTGATGTCTTTACCCTGCACTGTGAAAGGAGAGAGGGAGTCTTGGCAACAAAGTGCCCCAGAGCTGTGCCTCCCCTCCCCTGTGCTGGCGCCACCTCCTGTGGGGCGGCTGATGTCTCTGCCCTGCACAGTGAAAGGAAGGAAGGAGTCATGTAAAAAAGTGCACAGGAACTAGTTTGGACTAGGCAGAGGCCTCTCTGACTTCAGAAAACAATTTTTTTGGGGGGTATAAATATTGGGATCCAGTCCCAAGAACTTTAGATCACTTCTGGAACAAGAAACCTTTTGCCAAGGAGAAGAACCAAGGAAGCTGCAGAAGTTTGACTGCCCCTCTGCCAGTGTGCTGTTTGCTGGGTTGGCCTGCAGTGGTTGCTTCATTGCCAAAGAAAGGAGAAGGAACCTTTTAAGGACTTTCATCAACTACAGAATATTCTCCCAGGGCTTGAAATGTGCTTGCCTCCTGCTGAAGTCTCAGGGACACAAGACTTCATCTCCAGCTCCTCTCTGAATTTCCTTGCTGGGAATTCTAACTACAGACATTTGCGTGTCGCTGGGAGCTGGAAGCGTGATGCATCAAGAGGAAGCGTGTCGCCGCCTCAGCTGAAATTGTCGCATCGTGGGAGAAGCGAGCCTTCGCCGCATCTCCCTGGAAGGGTGTCTTTGTCAAAGCTACCTGCTGTTGCATCCCCAGAGAAGCGTGACACCATTGAGAGAGTCGCTATCGCATCACGGAAGAAGCGTGTCCCAGAACCTGTCGGGGCTCCAAAGCACAGAGTTGTCGCAAGGCTGCCAGGGCGTCTATGCATCGTCATCGCCGCATCAAGGGCACCATCTTCTCACATCACAACCGGATCATCGCATCGCATCAAGGCGCCATTTTGCGCATCGCAACTGGCCCGCAGGCTGAGAATCTACGCATCACCTCCACACCGGTAAGGATCACGACGCATGCCCTACTCTGCACAAGCATTGGGGCACGACGGATCAAGGAACCAACGCCTCTCCCCTTTTGTGAGCCTTTTGTTCACTTTGCGTTACACATCCAGGTACTTTGTTGAGAACTTTGTCGCATTTATCATCAACTTGAATTAAGCAACGTTTATCATCTTTAAGTCAACTTTAAGTATAGTATTGTGGATTTTTGTCGTTTGTGGTCTTGTGTTAAGTCTATATAAAGAATACTTATTTTTATAAAACTTGTGCTGTGTCCCTCTCTAGTGTTTTCCCTGTATTGCTGTGTATATTCACAAATGCTTAACACACTGCCTCTGAGATAAGCCTGCCTGCTCGTGCCAAGCTACCAAGGGGGTAAGGAGCGTTATTTAGGAGTGTAATCCCCTTATCTTGACTTAGAAGTAACGGTCCCTATTTGGACAAAGGGTGAATACCATTGCCAATTAGGGACTCCCAGATCTAACAGTTCACTTTTAAAAATCAGCTTATTAAGAAGCTATTTGTGGCATTACAGGTACTGTCACATAAATTTCTTTAATTAGCAAGGAGAGGTTTATTCACCCATCTCTATTTATGTGACCTTGAACTTTTTTGTTTCCATTGCTCTTTTTCCAACCCTTCAGGGTCATTATTTTTGAAGATGTTCTACAATTCGACACAACATAAAATGGGGTAACTCAGGCAATATACCTCAGAGTTCACTGAAGGAAAATCCATTAAATTGTCAGCACAATCATGTGTGCTATTATAAACATGGCAACACCAGTGCAAAACCGCTAACTATAAACATGCATGCAAAACTGCAGTATTGATTCTGAAAATAAGGCCACTGTGGGTTCCATGCAAATTTACATTCCCCATTTACCTAAGGGTACTGCAATTTTCTAGACAGTTATTTGCACTTACTCTAATTAAACAATCTCAAGTCCTCTGAACTTGCTTTGTTGCCAAAAAGCCTATGTTTTCTGTAATCACTCAAACCACCGACAAATCTGAATAATTACAAGCATTGTCAAAACCAGTATGTCTCAGAAGGTGTTATCTGAACTTTTGGTTTTGCCATTATTTATTGCCAATTCTCTTCTGCATCAGCAAAAAGAAAATAAAGGTTCTTGCTTCAGCAAAAGAACAAAAACCTAAAGGACCAGCCCCAGGGAGATGATGTGTACAGACAGGTGCATTAATCTGCAGGCAAGGCATGTGTGCATAATCGTGATACAAATGACATTATTTAACTGTATGTAGGGGGGTATTTCATCACGAGGCTTGGAGCGTGCACTCACCTGCTGGCACGTTGACCTGGGCTGCTGCTTCTGGGTGCTAACGCTGTGAGTTTCCCCACCGCTGCTTTCCTCCATCTTGCTGCCGGAGACTACAGCTCCCAGGTAGCTTTGTGGCCACTTCCGGTTCCCGGCAACATCGCGCCCGGAGGCGCTACTAAAGCGGAGAGGCTCCCTTGGTGAAGCGGGGGCATTTCATCACGAGACTTGGAGCGTGCACTCATCTGCTGGCACGTTGACCTGGGCTGCTGCTTCTGGGTGGCTAACGCTGTGAGTCTCCCCGCCGCTGTTTCCTCCATCTTGCGGCCGGAGACTACAGCTCCCAGGTAGCTTTGCGGCCGCTTCCGGTCCCCCGCAACATCGCGCCCGGAGGCTCTACTAAAGCGGAGAGGCTCCCTTGGTGAAGCGGGGGAATTTCATCACGAGGCTTGGAGCGTGCACTCACCTGCTGGCACGTTGACCTGGGCTGCTGCTTCTGGGGGGCTAACGCTGTGAGTCTCCCCGCCGCTGCTTTCCTCCATCTTTCGGCCGGAGACTACAGCTCCCAGGTAGCTTTGCGGCCACTTCCGGTTCCCGGCAACATCGCGCCCGGAGGCGCTACTATAGCGGAGAGTCTCCCTCCGCGTCGCGGGCGACACCGGGAGAAGCCCGGGACAAGGGCGGGACAGTCTGTGGCAGTCCGGGGCAGGACGAGGCTGGGCTGGGCCCGGGACCCTGGCTCTTTGCGGTTCTGACCTTCCCTAATACTGTGAGACTATTCGGGTTATGTATTAATGTACCCTGCATTATCATATTTATATCCCCAGTTACTGCAGTTTTTATTTGTGTGAGTTATTCTTTAACATTGTCCAAACTTAGATCCGCTAAAACCTCCCTAGTGCCCACTACGATGGATAACTACTTGATCAGTAAATAAAATTAACAAAGACCGGCGCCTCTCACTAAGCCGGGTAAGTCCTCCGGCTTCACCCACAAGCCTGTCTGCTCCCACAGTGGCTCCTGCTTTAGATCATAGCTGCATTGAAGGGTGTCAAACAATAATTATTAATGAAATATCTGGTTCTCCAATGCGAAGTCAGGTAGTGTTGGACGACCCTCTGGATATTTCACAACAATCTTCCCCGGCACCCTCGCCGGCCCCTTCCCCAGTATCTTCCCCGGAACGCAGAGTAGTAAGAGCATGTAGGAGGCTATCGACTAAGCGGGGGGGGGGGTAACAGGAAATCTAAAACAGTTGGTTCACCATCCAAAAGTGCCGAGGGAGTTATTGAGACTCGGAATAAGGTCAAATTGACAAACCTGTCCCCGGATCAATTTGACATGTTGGCCAGTATTATCGAAACTAAACTGGAACTTATGATTAAACCCCTAGTGGCCAAATTAGACCAGGTCTCTAAAGAAGTATCTAGATAGGGTGGCCTCTTGAACTCACATATTGCCCTGGCCATAACAAATAAGGTTATAAAAGTGGGCGCTAATGATACCAAAGATGCAGCTGTACCTACCAATGGGGGAATCAGGGCAACCCAAACAGCACCAGCTACTCAACCCCCCCTGTGAGTGTAAGCAACCAACTGACCACAGTAGTGGAGAACAAGGAGGGGTGGAATGAAGTAAGGTGAAGTCGCCCTGTTAATCTCCCCCCAGATTGTGCTCCTTACGTGGTTGTACTAACCAATGTACCTGGGGCAGATTCCCATCATACTGAGTCTCGGCAGAAACCCATGACTCCCTGAAAAATAAATCAGTATAATGGTTGAACAAAAATTGTGGGTTCCCAGTTGCCTTTTCAAATGACATATTATCTACCCGAAGAGTTAGTTGGATAGGTAACTCTAGAAAGAATAGCAGGGGGGATTGTATTATTGTTAATTTTAAGCACCCGCAGCATGTTGCCACAGTTCTGCTTAGAGCGGATTCCATACCAATTGTCGACAACACTGTATGTGTACGTCCTCTTGGTTTCTTTAACAGCCACATCAGTAATATACCACACACATATATTAATCAGCCCACGACATCTTCATTTCTACCTAGGCCTGGCTTTGCTACTCCATTGCAAAACAGAACTCTAACTTCAAATAGCGTGGATCCACATTGTAGGATCCCCAGGCCCAATAGAATAATCGATCAAGTCCTGCCACTGGCCAATCGATATACCCCTTTAACAACAATGGAGGAAAATGACTGACTAACACAATATTCGAGGACTGACGTACAGCTCTCGCACCCTACTTGTAGGATTATGACCTGGAACATTGCTGGCATCAAGGCCAAATCAGGAAATGAAACTTGGGTCAACTCATTAAAAACCTTTGATATCATAGCCCTCCAAGAGACTTGGGATCCGATAAACAGCTTCTCTTTGGATGGTTATAGACATTTTTGTATTCCAGCAACCAATAGTGTGGCAGGTAGAGCCAAGGGAGGCCTACTTAGCTTATTTAAACTTGATCTAAAGGGTATGTTAACCCAGTGTAATTCAGGATGTCAAAACTGCTTAATTGTTGAATTATCTCCCCCTGATACTTCCAAAATGTTATTCATTAATTTTTATAATTCGTGCACCAGTGAGAGCACTAAATTTAATCTGGATTTACTGGAGACATTTTTGTCAGTATACAGCACTACTGTAAATGCCTTTGAAATAATATTTATGGGGGACTTTAACATCCATCCCTGCAACCAACCGTGTGCCATTACAGAAGAAGAGGGCCCCCTATACTCTTCACCCATACATCTTGAACTCTCAAAAAGGGGGGAGGCCCTTTAAAACGTTTTGGCGACATGGAATCTCTATGAGTCAGGTTGCGGGAATTGTGGTTTAAGGACCCCCACATTTAAAGGAATAGACGATGGTACAATCCTTGATTATATTTTCATGTCTTCTTTTATTTTGTCCAAGGTTTTATGGTATAAGACTGAGGTCTCGGTTTTTAGTGACCACAATCCAGTTTTAATAGAGATGTTGTCTGCGGACTTGTTGACTTTCAAAACTGTGACACATAAGGGCGGCTCAAATGTGATTGCTAAAGACAAAGGACGTAGGCTAAAATGGTCAAAGATAGTTCCTGAAACCTTCTTGCTGGAAGTACTGTACAGGGTTGAGGATGATGTGGCCATATGCCTAGAGAAGCAAGCTCAAAGTAGAAATGTGGTCATTGCTTTTGATAACATTTGCAGACAAATCAAGCATAGCTTACTCGCAGGAACTAGACAGACTAGTCATTACGACAAGAGATTGTTCAATAAAAAATGTTCTAGGGCGCATGCAGGTCTACTTAAAGCTTTGAAGGCTACCCCCAAAGATAGAACACTAATAGCGAGCTGAAGGACTGCTTATAAAAAAGCTATTAAGGAAAGGAAAAAAGAGTTGAAAGAAGAGGCCTGGTCTCAATTACTTGCTCCTGAGGTTTTAAAAAACAGTGGGAAGTTTTGGAAAATTATAAATCAACCGTTGTTCTCGGGTGACGAGAATTTGTCTCTTGAGTCCAACATTCCTGACGAGGGCTGGATAGCGCATTTTGGAAAAATATATTCTACCCCAGATTCTGAGAATCACACGATTACTGTCATTCCCAGAACTGAGGGTTCCCCTGTGATCTTTGAGGTTTTAGAAGTAGAAAGAGCAATTGAACAGACCCTAAAAAATAAGGCACCAGGCCCTGACGGGGTACATGCACATATATTCAAATGCGCACCAAAAATTTGATCTAAGATCTTGTGTAGTGTTTTTAATGCACTGAACCAAACTAATATACCGGTGTCATGGAAGAAATCCATCATCATCCCAGTTTTTAAAAAGGGAGATAGGAAGGACCCCACTTGTTATAGGCCTATCTCCCTAATAGACTCATCGGTTAAAATCCTGGGTCGGGTTATTCTGCATAAAATAAAGGATTGGTTAGACGATAGAGGGGTACTGTTGAATGTACAATATGGCTTTAGATCCAAAAGGAGCAGGTTAGACCAATGCCTCAATCTACAATTACTAACTGATAAGTACACCAAGGCTAAGGAGGGGTCAATGTACCTGGGATTCATGGACCTCTCCTCGGCATTTGATCTTGTAAATCGGACAAAGTTATGGCAAATCCTGCTTAATATGGGTTTTGATCAGGCCTTGGTTAAACTTCTGGCGGATTTACACTCTGGTCTATTGACTTCGGTTCGGGTCACTGCTGAGGGGCGCTGCTCTAGCTATTTTTACTCAGAGAGGGGGGTCAGGCAAGGGTGTATCCTGGCCCCTCTTCTTTTTAAGGTATATATTAACGCCTTGGAGCCGGCGTTAAAGAAGGCTACTCTTGATACACCGCGTATAGGGGAACTTGGTATCCCACTTCTCCTCTATGCGGATGATGCTGTCCTTCTTTCACGGACGGGGGTTGGATTACAACTGCTGCTAGATGCCTTCGGGAACTTTATGAGGTCCCTGGATCTTAAAATCAATGCGAAAAAGTCACAAGTGATGATCATGGGGAGGAGTTCCAGGAAGAAACATGTCAAAACCTTTTTTTGCTGTGAGGAAGAACTCTGTAGAGTGCCAATATTTCCTTACTTGGGGATTACCTTTGATGAGAGAGGGAGTTGGGGCCCGCAACTTAAAAGTAGAAATATAGCCTTTGCAAGAACAACTTCCGCACTTCAGGGCTTCACAAAAAAACTGGGGGCAAGGCCCATAGAAGCAATAATGAAGATTTATAAAGCTAAGTGCCTTGCAGTTGCCACATATGGCAGCTCAATATGGGGCTATAGCCCCCCAGATTGTTTACAGGTGACTGAAAATAAATTTATGAGATCTGTCCTAACAGTGCCACAGTCCACTCCCTCACATACCATCCATTCTGAGTTGTGGGCAGGATTTATTTCTGACATGATAAAAATGGCTCCATTAATATGTTGGATGAAGACCTGGTTGAACCAGGAAATCTCCTTGAACCACACCATCATGAAAGACTGCCTCCTACTAGAAAATGTCAGTAAGATCCGGTGGTTGACATACATTAAAAACAGTCTCTATAAACTAGGGAGACCGGAGCTCTTCTCCTCACCAGAGTCAATTACACCTAAGGATATTACACAAATTAAGGGTGTTATGTCGTATATGCTGGCACTGGAGAGAGAGGACCTAGAACTTAAAAAACCTACTGTAAGGGCTAACCTCATTGTAGCTAACTCACCAGGACCTGAACTTTACCTTTACATGGTGAATCATCCCTATCACAGGTTCCTTCTAACCCGCTTTCGTTTTAATCTGATCCACCTGAACTCAGGCTACTTCCCTAATTGGAGTACCCCGGAAAACGCAATGCCTTGTAGCTGCGACAATTTTTTCACCCAGAACACAATGCATTTCTTGATGTTCTGTGGACATTACACGGAATTAAGGTTGAAATTTCTGGTTCCTATACTTAAAGAGGCAGGGTTTCTGCAAGTTAAGCCCGCTCTCTTGTATCTACAACTATTAAATAGCTATCGTATTATTTTTCATGTTGCTAGTTTTTTAGTGGGTGTTGTTCGGATTAGGAAAAGGATTAACTGTACTTAAATGAACTTGGATCTCGTAAATCGAAATAATACTAGTTTACCTTGTAAAATTGACAGTGAGGGTAACTAAACTGGTGGATGGGATTTTTATGTGATTTTATGTGATCTTATGAGATTTTATGAAATTTTATGAAATTCTTTGAAACTTTTTAAATGGTTATATATTTCTTACTTTACTTGTGTAAATAATGCATATTTTGTACTGTACCGTTGTATTTTTATGATATTGATTTATCGAAATAAAGTATTCAGACTGACTGACTGACTGACTGTATGATCTGACTCAGCACATTCCTTTATTCAGATGCATGCATTAACATGCATTCATACCAATGCATCACGAAGCTGCAGTAGCGCCCTTTCTTTTTTCAATTTGCCATTCCAAAATAGAGGATGATTGTCGTGGTCTGGCAAATTATGCAATAAGAAGTACAGTGCATGATAGGGCATATTCTAGAACTGAGCAGCCTGGTAGCAAATTGCAGCTGCGCCGTTCTTCGGGGAAAAACAGGTTTAGAAAGTCCTGTGGAGCAATGGAGGAGCAAGAGGGTCTGGTGAAACAACTTAACACCACTGAGTGGCTTGCTGCAGCAGTGAGAAGAGAGTGTGGAAGGAAGCAATGTAGGACCTGCAAAAGCAACAAGGAGAGCAGGTGGCAGGAACATGAGGGGGAAGCGACACATGAGAGAGAGAGCAAAAACCACAAGAACTTGCATGAAGTGCTGATAACAGACGGAAAATATAGTGCCTTGACTATAACATTTGAAGAATATAAGTCATTTAGTTAAAATAATGGTAATGGTTCCGTGCTCCTGAAGATGGACAAATACTTGAAGAGGAAGGAAAGCCATAAAATAAAATGCAGGCAAAGGAGTTTGACAAGAAAGCCTCACAATATTAAGCATCAGGCTGACTCGAAGTCCATGGTTAAGTATTGATGTTGTACACAATAAGCTGTTCAACATAAGACAGATTCACGAGACACTAAAAAACAGAATGAACCAGCTCATCCATGGCAACATCGGGCCATATTATCAAGCATTGGCGATACATTATTGCCGCTTTTATATTGCAGGAAACTGCCGCTAAAGCGGCGATAATAGGCTTGATAATATGCCCTTGTGAATTCCCATTGAAGCCCAGGTTAACACCAGAACCTGGGCTTCTATGGGAATTCACAAGGGCATATTATCAAGCCCATTATCGCCGCTTTAGCGGCAGTTTCCTGCCGATAAAAGCGGCGATAATGTATCGCCCATTCTTGATAATATGTCCCATAGTATTTTATGTAAGCCCTCCATCATTCAAATGTCTGGATTTGCTTGCCAGAGAGAGAATATTAATGTCATTTTTATAAGGTGTTATTCCTGTAGCACCTCAAAAAAGTTTCAAATTGATCAATTGCACTACAATATTAACATAACCTAAGATTACCCGCATTAAATAACCCACAGACCACCACTGGAAATGTGACCTCACTCACACATAGACAGACCTGGAAGATTTTTTTTGCTGCTAAGTGATGATGCAGCAATATTGTTATATTCATTTATTCAGATTTACCACAAGGCACTTCCTCAAAGCAATGTTTTAGTCTTCTTGGGATGATGATGTGGACATTTAGCACTTGTGCCTGTCTCACTCCGATATTGTTTCTGAGGTTTGTTTGCCTTGAAAATCTCACAATGCTTTAAAACATTACTAGTGGTCTAAAAACTTTCTTGTAATTTACACGTTGTCCATTTAACATTTTATGTTGTACATGCCCCGTCAAAGCATATGCCCTTTTTATCAACATATAGTAATGCAATAGTTACATATAACCTGTCGTTTTTTAAAAATCTGCCTCCAACCCTCAAAACCCCCAATATAGCCTTTCCAAAACGGAAAAAAAAATAGCTGTTATCCTGCCATCCATCCCAACCACTCTCTGCATATACCCTCAGACTACCTCTTCAAAGTAACTACCAAAATATGACCTGGCTTTCTGCCACCCACTGCCACCATAGACTGCAAACTCTTCATCCAAATTGAAAAAAGAAATACCCTGGACTCCTGCCACCACCTCTACCACTCTCCTTACAATACTACCTCCAACCAGCCCAAAATGACACTCCACTCACCCGCACTGAAATGGGAAGGATGGCATTCTGCTTACAGCAGCTCTGTGAGAGCCTCTTGTCAGCATGACTTCCGTTTCCCTTCCAGCATGTTTATCTGCAGGGACTCACAGTGACAGGTGCCGACATGAATTGTATTCACAAGCAAAATGCTTACATTAATATTGTGCAAAGCTTACGTTTAAGTAACATTTATGCTAAATGGAAATTTATAGTAGGTAATAATGCTTAAATATCATAGGCCTGCAAATAAATAAGAGTGCTGATGAGTGCTGATTTAAGCTAGCCGAATAGTTGATGCCATGTAAACTGAGAAATAATGCCCTACCACTGAAAGCCTGTTTTCCCACTGAATAGTTGTTTGCATACAATGTTTTTCTCTTCATTTTAAATGCTGTACTTTTCCAGAAGCTTTGTGATAGCTAGTGAATAGGCATTTGTTATGTATTAGACAACTGTTAGTGGATTCTAAACATGGAGAAGAGGAGGCACCCAGAAGACTAATTCATTGGAAGAACTCTCTGGACTGCAAAACATTAATAATTTAACTTTTCAAGGTTCAATGTCTGAAAGCCTATTGTGCACTGAGAAAATGGGTAGTTTGCTTATTCCCAGAAGCTTACTAAAATTCTATTGAATGACTCAGAAAAATAAAGAAAAGAGTTTTGCAACATATAATGTGTGTGACTATATTAGTGCATTTTAGTAGCTAGATTCTTGTATTCCTTCTCCGACTCCCTCATTGGAGACCCGCCTTTGAGTTTCTGATGCATATTCTTCATGAGAAGCTGCCTTACTGAAATGAAGGCAGCTTCTCATGAAGAACATGCATCAGAAACTCAAATGAATAGACAGATGAAAGACTGAAATATTTGAAAATAAAACACTTTGACTCACAGTAATTATTTTTTAGACTGAACTGAAAGCTTTAATTATGTATTGCTATGTAGATGATTATTCCTTATTGTAGTGTCCTGCAGGATACTTTCTTGTGTTCAGCCTTGTGCTGTAACCCCACTTTACACCTACCCATCACAGGCGTCACAGGTCAGGTGGCCTTGCAAATAAAAGGGGCTGAGCGCACGTGCCCTGTGCCAGTTCCAGTACCACCTACTGCTTGCCTGTGTTGTTATTTGTCCAGCATGTTGGCCTAGCGCCCATGACACCACAATGATGAGCGGATCTGACCCCACATGCTGTGCTGAATGCTGTTCTCTGCTGTGAAAGAGGTGGAGATAGCTCCACTAGCATGGCTGTTGCTATTTGCCTATCGTAGTGCGCACCTGGCCCCAACAAAAGGGGGCACTGTATTGCTGCCACCTGCCTTCACCATGAATGAAGTACACTCTCACATCTGTCCAGCACAGCGAGATGCTGGCCCTCTTAGCAGGTTAGAAAAGCAGTATATGCCCTGCTGCGTCCTACATGAATGACACCCCCATGAAACAAGCTGAACAGAGCCAGCATGAGGAACGAGCCGACACTACACCAGTTACCTTGTTTTCAAGTCAGCAGGGTGGAGAGATGGTGCACACGTCTTGGCAGCATGGCTCGCAATGGTGGAAGGATTTCGGCGAACAAAGAGGTAGCCACAGTGCCGCCAGAAATATCTGCTGCCCAAACACAGACATGCTGACCAACAGGGAGATGGTTAAGGCCGTGCTGATCTACTGCCAGAGGCATCTGCTACAGCCCGCCAGGGGAAGGAGCAGCGCGCTTCGAGGCTCCTCACCTGACCCAGCACTGCCTGTGACAGAGAGGCAACCCACAGGAGTGGAGTGGCTGCTGAAGTATCCAGATTGTGCTTAAGCTCTGCCCGCTGTGGCTCACTATACTGAAGCCCTCAACGGCGATAGTTTATGCAAAGCTACAGGCCACATCTGCATCGCGAGCATCAGCCCGCAGTTTTCTGTCCCTGTGCGGACCATAATTCTACAAAGACTGCTGTAGCAGTGAATGAAGCACCCAACAGCAGAGTGACACATTGTGTGTGTCGCGGAGTTAGCGAGGCTGCCCTGACTAAATAGGCCTAAGCGGCAGGCATGAGGCCTGAGTACTGTGCCGGAAAATCACACGACTCCAGGGGAGGGGTGCTGTCAGCCACATTGTATGTCGTAAATGAGCCAGAGCGCAAAGCTGCTCCTGCATAAAAACCCCAGTACTGGCACATCGAGCAGCCCACAGCGCCAAGAGAGACTGCAGCCCTGCCACCCGGAACGAGCAAAAGAACCACTAATTGCAGACCTCCACCACATTACCTCCTCGTCCTGTCTCCCCGTCCCATTCCTTACAAGTGAGCACTAGTCTGCTCCACAGAAACCTAGTACCTAGCAGAGCTTTTTGCCCCTCCCCCAGTATGGCGTCACCATCATGTGACAATAAAGGGGGAGGAGCGGCAGAGAAACTTCCTGTTCTTTTTTTTCTGCATTCGCAGTCTACTGATGTCCTAGCAGGACGGCCTGCTTTAGCGGCCGCCTTTTTTACTTTTTATTGCTTGTGGGACTACCGGAGGTTCGTTCCCTGCTCTTTGTGGCTCCACCTTCTTGTAGTTTTATGGGGGGGGCCCTCTCACTTGCTCGGTCCGCTCTAGCGGCCGGCTGTGCCTCCTTTTTTGGCTGCTGCTTGCTTTTGGGCACTGGAGTGATCTGTTCAGTGATCTCGTGGTGCTTGGTACCCATGTTTTTGGGTTCTATTCTGGAAAGTACACGGGCAGTTGCTATACAGCACAATGCTTCACATGAAAAGAGCAGTTGTGGAGCTCTCGTGTGGTGTGTATAGGTTCTGTCTGTGACCCACCTTTTTTGGCCTCGTTTGTTGCTATTCCATAAGGTGGAGACGTTGCGCTTGGAATCCGTTTGGGTTTCCCTGCACAGGTTTGGATCCTGTTTGCAACGTCTTGTGTTTTTGTGCCTCCTCGGCCTGCTCTAGCGGCCGTTCCTCTCAATGCCGACCTGCTCTAGCGGCCGTTCCTCTCAATGCCGTTCCCAATGCACCCTGTTTAGCGGGTGGGGTATTTCGGCTGTGTTTCCTGCTGGGTGCTCAGCTCCCTGGGGATGTTTTTGGGCAGCCGGACGCTTTTTCAGCATCCCCCCTCTGTTTCCCGTGTGGGGACAGGGCCTTGGGACTTCATGCCTTTCCGGGCGGGTCCCTTTTTCTTGGGTCCCGTCCTCTGTGGCTGCTTTGTGTCCTCTCCTGCGTTCCTGCCGTGGTGCTGGATGCCTCTTCACCTGCGGGCTCTCTTGGCTGCTGGCAGTGTGACGGTGCTCTCTGCATGCACCTCATGGCATCCTTGTTCCTGCTTCTACGTGTGGGGGTTGCTGCTGCCTTCCGGGCTCAGCTGGCTGTTGGTGGGGTGTGGCGTTCCTCTGCTGCTTCCCGCCTTTTTGTCGGGGCGTGGGCCTGTTCTGCTGACGTGGTCTGGGCCCTGGTTTTTCTTTTGCGGGATGGTATGGATGCCTCCTCTCTCTTGGCCCTCCTGGTGTTGCAGGTGCACTGGTTGTTGTCCCTCCGTGTGCCGCTGCGCTGCTTATGCTGCTTCGGTTACTGCATGGCGTCCTGCCTGGTTGCGTTCCTGGTAGGCTGGGTCTTCTCAGTGTTCGGTCCTGCTTGGGTTGCCCTTTGTGGGTTCCCGTGGACGTGCTTGTGGTCCCACGTGCTTGTGGCTCCTGTATGCCCTCCTTCTTGGGGACGTGGGTTTGCCTGCCGCCGTGCTTTTGGGCCTCCTGCTCGGGGTGCTTCACGGCCCTTTTTTATGGCTGGGGTCGTGGCCGGCGGTCCCTGAGGGTGCCTGGTCCCGTGCCCCTGCCGGTGTTGCTTCCCCCACTTCCTCCTCTTCCCGTTGGCTTTTCTGCCTATGCCTGTTGGTGGTCGCCTCCAGTCCTTCCTGTCCCGGTGGTTGTCTGTTCCGGATGCCTGGGCGGTTCAGTCTGTGTCGGAGAGTTGGCAGTTGGTGTTTTCCTCTCCTCCCCCTCTGGGTTCCGTTCTGGCTCTCCTGCCCCGTCTTCCTCTACGTCAGAAGGCGTTGCTGGCGGGTGTCCGGCTTCTGTTGGAGGAGGTGGCTGTTGTGGGGCTGCTGTTCGGTCCTTTTTCTGGTCTCCGGGAAGGTTTCTTCGGTTCGGCATCCTGTTTTGGATCTGAAGCGGGTCTTTCACTTCGTTCTCTGTCGTCCATTCCGGATGGTGTTTCTGCTGTCCTTTCTGCCTCTGGTGCTTCCGGGTGGCTTCCTGGCAGCCCTGGATCTGTTGGTTGCGTTTCTGCAACCGAGATGCTTTGGCTCGTTGGTGCGTCTTGTACCTTTGGTGATGCCCGCCCTCGCGGTCCAGGGTTCGAGTCCTCCCACTGCTGTGTGTGTGTCCCCAGGTGGTATGTTTTGGGGTTTGCACCGAGCTCTTGGCCCCTCTGGTGGGTTTTCTTCATTTCAGGGGGCTGCATGTGTTTCCCTTTCTGGTTGGCTGGCTTCACCAGCCCCCGGAAGTCCTCCCTGGTGCCCTCCCTGTCCCTCTGGTTCCTGGGGGCTCTCTTCCTCTTGGACCTGGGCATGGTGTTCCTCTCCCGGGGGCGCCGGTTGACTTTCTTTCCCGGGTGTCTGCCCGTCTCTGGTTGCGGTCTCGGGGTGTTGGCGTCCGCTTTGCTTCTCCTTCCTTGGGCCAGGCTACGTCTGTACCCCCTGTTGCGTCATGTCTTGTCACGCTGGGGTCCTGCCTCCTTGGACTACGAGACTCTGATCCCTGTCGCTCCGGGGATTCGGGCGGATCTCCAGTGGTGGTTATCCCCGCTTTATTTTTCCCGGGGGTTCGTCCTCCTTCCTCCTCTGGCTGTGGTCGTGTTGTCCGCGGATGCCTATGCTTTGGGGAGGGGTGCCGTTCTGAGTGCCTCCTAGGCTCGGGTTGGTGGTCCCGTTTCGAGTCCCTCGAGTCCTCGGCTTGGAAGGAGTTGGGGGCGGTTTGGTTTGCTCTTCTGTGGTTCGCTCCTCTCCTTTGGGGTCGGGCGGTCTCGGTGCAGACCGTAGTTCTGGTGGTTCATGCTTCTGTGTATCGCCTTGGGGGCTTGTGTCATGTTCTGTTTCTCCTGTCCCGGAGGTTCGGCTTTTGGGCGCTCCCTCTCGGTTGGTGTGGGCCACCGTTGCTTTCTCGATTCCGTGGGCGGAGGGTCTGCTGTTTGCCTTCCCTCCATTTGCCTTCATTCCGAGGGTCCTCCGGGAGTTTCGGTTGGTTCGGGCGGAGGTTCTCCTGGTGGTACCGGTGTGGTCTTGGCAGTCTTGGTTTCCCCTTCTGCTAGCCCTTTCTGTTTGCCCTCGTTGGAAGTTTGCCCTGTCTCCCTCCCCCCTGCGGGCTCCTCTTCTTGGGTTTGCCTCCCTGCGCCACCTCCGGCTGGGGGTTTGACGCTTGAGGGGTTGTGTTTGCTGGGTCTGGGTTTCTCAGTGGAGGTTGCCCAATGTCTCCGGCTTTCTAGGCGTCCTTCCGCCTTGAAGTCGTATGCCCCTCGTTTGAGATGTTTCTCCTCCTGGTGTCTTGGGAGGGGTCTCTCTTCTGCCTCCTGTGAGGCCGTGAGGGTGTTGGACTTCTTGCGGGATGGTTTTGTCTTGGGGCTTGCGGTTTCTTCCCTGCGGGCGCAATGGGCTGCCATTCTTGCTTTTCGGGGTTCCTCTGTTTCCTCTGTCTCCCCGTTGGTGGCTCGCCTTCTGGGGAGTTTCTTGCTTCAGTGTCCTGTCTCTCGTTCTCCTGTGCCTCCTTGGGTTCTTCCCTTGATTCTGATGGCTTTGACAGGTCCTCCTTTCGAGCCTTTGGACTCAGTGGCCCTGAAGTTCCTTTCTGCTAAGGTTATTTTCCTGGTGGCCTTTACTTCTGGGCGGAGGGTTGGTGTGATTGGGGCGCTGATGGCTTCTCCCCCCTTCTTGCGCTTTTGCGCTGGCGAGGTCTTTCTCTGTCCGAGTCCGTTCTTTCTTCCTGCGGTGGTGTCTTCTTTTCACCGTCAGGAGGATATTGTTCTCCCGGTGTTTTTTCCGGCTCCTGCCTCTCCTGAGGAGGTGCTCCTCCATTTGTTGGATGTGCTGAGGGCTCTCTGCATCTACTTGGTGCGTACGGCTGATTTCCGTAAGGTTGAATCCTTGTTCGTCACCTATGGCCTCTCGGGCCTGGGGCTTCGGCCTTCTTTGTCCACCTTGTCTCGTTGGGTCCAGGGCGCTGTGGTTTCTGCTTACGATTCTGCCCACTGTCCTCTACCTTCTTCTGTTCAGGGTCGGTCGACTCGGACCATGTCATCCTCCTGGGCCATGTTCAAGGGGGTCTCTTTGAGGGACATGTGCACTGCTGCCACGTGGGCTTCTCCCCATTCTTTTGTTCCACATTATCAACTTCAGTTGGGGATGGCGGCCTCTGCTGCCTTTGGGGCTAGTGTCCTTTCTGCGGTACATGGTTTGTGAACTGTACTGTTTTCTGTGGATTAAAATGGACCTGTTTTTTTTTTCTCTTACCTGTTTTGGTCTGTGTTTTTCTTACAATCACCGTGTGCTTGGGTATGGGCTCACTTGTAAGGAATGGGACGGGGAGACAGGACGAGGAGGTAATGCCCTGTTACTCACCGGTAATATCCATTACTCCGAGTCCTGGTCTCCCCGTCCCATTCGTGAGCCCTTCGCTCCCTCCCTCTTTTTGGTTTTGGGGTGATTGTTTCGTTTCTGGGTTTTTGTCTTTGGTATTCTCAGGAAGTTTCTCTGCCGCTCCTCCCCCTTTATTGTCACATGATGGTGACGCCATACTGGGGGAGGGGCAAAAAGCTCTGCTAGGTACTAGGTTTCTGTGGAGCAGACTAGCTGCTCACTTGTAAGGAATGGGACGGGGAGACCAGGACTCGGAGTAATGGATATTACCGGTGAGTAACCGGGCATTCCCTCTCACCTCTTAGGAGGAACGCGTTGGTCGGTTTGGCGAAGTGCTGCGGCCCGAGGCGACATATCCATCAGAGACAGTGAAGCTGCTGTGGCACCAGTAAACAGTGGTTTCTGTGGAATAATATGACAAATATTGATACTATTTGTGTGCACAATCGCGATAAAAAAGGGTTAAGTCGGTATCAAAAGGAGAAGGAACCATATTCACCTCAATTTCTGGAAATAACAGTTGTTATTTATGTATGTAAAAATACAGTTTTTTTACACAAACAGAGCAATAGTGTGTAGTGTCCCCAGTGAACATATACAAGGCAGTTCCTCAGCAACGCCTTCACGCAGCCTAAAGAGGCCCTGCACAGTCCACATGGCCCCGTAGCAGCCCAGTGGAAAGGGACTCAAGGACACTCCTGTGAGAGAGGAGTCCAGGCAGGAGAGGGAAGTCTGAAGCTGCTCTACCATCGGGCACTGGGAAACATCATCACCTTCAAGGTAGGCCCTCATCCACCATGGTCATTCACCATCTTTGCACGTTTGCCGTCCACAGGAGCCTGAGTGCTTTCAAGAATATCTCCAAAATTGACTCCACCCAGAGGCATAGCTAGGCCTTAGACCTCCCGTGGCGGCCCGTGCATTTGCGGCCCGCGGTGGCCTGATAGAAGAGCGGAGGTCAGGGGAGGGTGTTACTGGTGATGTATGCATCCTCGACGGCTGCAGGTAAGAGCGGGAGGGTTCGGTTGGGGGGCAGGGTGCTGCTGATTCTTGCGGACGCGACGGCCACAGGTAAGAGCAGGTGGAGGCGGGCCGGCCCCCGCCCCAAAAGTCATGCCGCCTGGGGCCGTCCGCCCCCACCGCCCCCCCTACCTACTCCACTGACTTCACTACCGCTGCAGATGCATATGTGATGTAATTTACTTGTAGTTACATTCATTATTGTTCTCAGTTATGCTTTATCTTGTTTATTTATTTTCTATCCACTTTGTTTATTTTTCCTTCTTTTCTTTTCTTCGTTCATAGGAGGGGGGATGTGTTACATATGTGTTCTTCTATTTATATTCTATATTGTATTTGCATGTGCCTATAAGACTCATGCTGTAGCGAGCCTTGGAATGTAAGTCAGATGTTGAGTGTTCTAGTCCAGTGGTTCAGTTGATGCTGTACCTTTGGACTAGAAGCTGTGTTACTGGCACTCACTTGTTTCCTCCATTAACTGGCATATTGGAATAAAGAATATATATACATCCTTAACCTGCTTCCTGACCATCACTTCAAATGGCGACGAGGGACGGAGACTAAACCGGAATTTAAATATTTTTTTATATAAGGAACTGATGTGTCAAATCAGTGAAGCTGCATTTTATGGCGGACAGTACAACGTGACATGGGAACAAGGAATTGACTGTTTTGTTCAATATACATATGCTGAAGTAGTTTGGCGTGTTTTTAAAAGAAAACCTGCATTCAAGATAAAGGTGAGAAATACTCGTTGCCTTGCTGCCGGGAAGATTAAAGCGGTTGGTATTCACCATCAGCTGCATTTTTCGAGCAGCGGCGAGGTTCCAGAAGCATGGGAGTGCTGACCTTGCGCCTTATATGTGGAGTTCCATCCTACGTCAGCGAGTATGCACCCGGATTAGCGCGTAGTGTCGTCATATCGCAAGTTCCTTGCGTGGCGGCCATTTTGCGGAGGTGATCATTGTAATTACTCAGTACGAGTACTCACCGGAGTTAAGTGAATGAGGCTGCGAAATTAGATTCCGGTATTTCTATTTATGGATCATTTTGGCAGGAATCTAAAACGGAAGGAGGAAACAGGTGGGACAGTCGGGGCATAGCAAAATAAAAATAAATTTGTTACAATATTTTTAAGAATGTTGGATGGAAGTTCCTGTGACGTGTGAAGTAATTTTTTTAAGTAGTTTATGTACTTTGTATGGAGCAAGGAGATCGTAACAGTGACATTATAGAACAAAATATGGCGCAACAACATTTTTTGATTTGTTCTAACACCCCTTTTGGGCTACTGGTTCACAGCGCAGCATTAAGTGGGTAGAATGGAAAGAATACTTCGTAAATTGCATTTGCGCAATTGAGGAGGCATGTAAAATGAAACCAGAACAGAAGAAGAGGATACTCCTCCATTCATTAGGACCGGTAGGAATAAAAACCCATTCCAGGATGACTAGAATTGAAGATACTAATTTAGATGTTTTTGAAAACACTCTCAAAGATATGGACAGATATTTTGCTCTAAAGTGTGCATAGGTGTGATAAGGCACAGATTCTTTAAAAAAAAAAACAAGGATGAAATTGTAAATGAGTGGCTTGACAATTTAAAAAAGTTGGCTATTGACTACAAGTTTGGTAATCTTCATGATGACTTAATTAGAGATCAATTGGTGATGCACAATAATAATTCACCTATACAGGACCGCTTATGGGTGAATGGGGATGCACCACTAGAAGATGTTTTAGCAATAATAAGGAAATCTGAAATGTCAGGAAGGTGTGCTAATGTAATTAAAGAAGCAGAGAAGGAATCAGAATAGACTCCTGGATCACTGTTTAAAATACAAAACACAGTTAAAAGCCATCCTCAATAAACTCAAGGAAGATGGACTAATCAACCATTAAAGAACCAGGAAAGAGATAAGAAACCTGATGATAGGAGATGCTATCGGTGTGATAGCAAGGAACATTTGGCATATAGTAAACAATGCCCAGCTATGAGGAAGAAATGTGGTATTTAAGGACTTTTAGTCCATTTCAGCAAAATGTGCCGTAGGCGTAGCAATGTTAAATGTATTTGGAATGATGAGGGGTGTAACGATAAGGATTTTGATGAAGATGGGGGTTGTGTGAAAAATGTGAGAGGCAATTTAGTTTTCAACATAAAGGATGATTCTGTGGAAGGCAAACCCATATGTGAGTTATCATTAGGGGGGGGTGCGTAAATGTTTACTAAGATTCAGGGTCTCCTTACACCTTTATAAATGAAGATGTTTTAAAAAAAAATTTGTAGACAAGATTGGAAATCAGTTGAATGTTTCCGATGTGAATCCTGTACGTTACACTGAAGAGAGGATTGACATGTTGGGATACAGATGGCTTACCTTCCTTTTTAAAGGAAGATCTACAAGAGGAAAATTATACGTAGCTAAAGTGGGGCCATCTGTTCTGGGCTGGTTTGACCAGAAAAATTTGCACATAATACTGGATCCAAATAGAGAGGAGAAGGTACTTCCTATAGATGAAAGCAGTAAGTTGGGAGATGTATTGAAGAATGAATTTCCTAAAGTCTTTGGGCAGGATTTGGGAACATTAAAAGAATTTGAGCACAGAATTGTGCTTAAAAGTAGTGCAGTACCTGAAGTTCATAAGGTAAGGTCTATACCTATGTTAATTAGGGATGAAGTAAAAAAGTAAATACAAGGTTTGTTACAAAAGGGGGTCATCGAAGAGATTGAAACATCTGAATGGATTTCTCTGGTCGTGGTTGCACGAAACCCCAATGGAAAATTGATTTGCGCCATTTGAATGACAATATTGTAATTGAGAAGTTCCCCTTGCCTAAAATAAATGAGATGGTGTCTCTTTGAGAGGTGCAACATGGTTTACTACCATTGACCTCTCGGCTGCGTATCATCAGGTTGTTTTGGAACCAGAGTCAAGAAGTCTTACGGTTTTTATTATGCCTTTCGAGTGCTACCAGTTTAGACGTATTCCGTTTGGACTTGCATCGGCCGCGGCTGTTTTTCAGCGGCTTATGTACAGACTTTTTGGGGAAATGGAGGGTGTCTGTTTTTCCAAGATGATATCCTGATTGCTGCTAAACATAAGGAGGAGCATGATTCCAGATTTCACCAGGTTCTTGGAACATTACAGGCAGCAGGTTTAGCCGTAGAGTTAACAAAGTGTAGGTTTGGGCAGAGAAGTGTCTCATATTTAGTCCTTCCGCCTTGAAGTCGTATGCCCCTCGTTTGAGATGTTTCTCCTCCTGGTGTCTTGGGAGGGGTCTCTCTTCTGCCTCCTGTGAGGCCGTGAGGGTGTTGGACTTCTTGCGGGATGGTTTTGTCTTGGGGCTTGCGGTTTCTTCCCTGCGGGCGCAATGGGCTGCCATTCTTGCTTTTCGGGGTTCCTCTGTTTCCTCTGTCTCCCCGTTGGTGGCTCGCCTTCTGGGGAGTTTCTTGCTTCAGTGTCCTGTCTCTCGTTCTCCTGTGCCTCCTTGGGTTCTTCCCTTGATTCTGCTGGCTTTGACAGGTCCTCCTTTCGAGCCTTTGGACTCAGTGGCCCTGAAGTTCCTTTCTGCTAAGGTTATTTTCCTGGTGGCCTTTACTTCTGGGCGGAGGGTTGGTGTGATTGGGGCGCTGATGGCTTCTCCCCCCTTCTTGCGCTTTTGCGCTGGCGAGGTCTTTCTCTGTCCGAGTCCGTTCTTTCTTCCTGCGGTGGTGTCTTCTTTTCACCGTCAGGAGGATATTGTTCTCCCGGTGTTTTTTCCGGCTCCTGCCTCTCCTGAGGAGGTGCTCCTCCATTTGTTGGATGTGCTGAGGGCTCTCTGCATCTACTTGGTGCGTACGGCTGATTTCCGTAAGGTTGAATCCTTGTTCGTCACCTATGGCCTCTCGGGCCTGGGGCTTCGGCCTTCTTTGTCCACCTTGTCTCGTTGGGTCCAGGGCGCTGTGGTTTCTGCTTACGATTCTGCCCACTGTCCTCTACCTTCTTCTGTTCAGGGTCGGTCGACTCGGACCATGTCATCCTCCTGGGCCATGTTCAAGGGGGTCTCTTTGAGGGACATGTGCACTGCTGCCACGTGGGCTTCTCCCCATTCTTTTGTTCCACATTATCAACTTCAGTTGGGGATGGCGGACTCTGCTGCCTTTGGGGCTAGTGTCCTTTCTGCGGTACATGGTTTGTGAACTGTACTGTTTTCTGTGGATTAAAATGGACCTGTTTTTTTTTCTCTTACCTGTTTTGGTCTGTGTTTTTCTTACAATCACCGTGTGCTTGGGTATGGGCTCACTTGTAAGGAATGGGACGGGGAGACAGGACGAGGAGGTAATGCCCTGTTACTCACCGGTAATATCCATTACTCCGAGTCCTGGTCTCCCCGTCCCATTCGTGAGCCCTTCGCTCCCTCCCTCTTTTTGGTTTTGGGGTGATTGTTTCGTTTCTGGGTTTTTGTCTTTGGTATTCTCAGGAAGTTTCTCTGCCGCTCCTCCCCCTTTATTGTCACATGATGGTGACGCCATACTGGGGGAGGGGCAAAAAGCTCTGCTAGGTACTAGGTTTCTGTGGAGCAGACTAGCTGCTCACTTGTAAGGAATGGGACGGGGAGACCAGGACTCGGAGTAATGGATATTACCGGTGAGTAACCGGGCATTCCCTCTCACCTCTTAGGAGGAACGCGTTGGTCGGTTTGGCGAAGTGCTGCGGCCCGAGGCGACATATCCATCAGAGACAGTGAAGCTGCTGTGGCACCAGTAAACAGTGGTTTCTGTGGAATAATATGACAAATATTGATACTATTTGTGTGCACAATCGCGATAAAAAAGGGTTAAGTCGGTATCAAAAGGAGAAGGAACCATATTCACCTCAATTTCTGGTAATAACAGTTGTTATTTATGTATGTAAAAATACAGTTTTTTTACACAAACAGAGCAATAGTGTGTAGTGTCCCCAGTGAACATATACAAGGCAGTTCCTCAGCAACGCCTTCACGCAGCCTAAAGAGGCCCTGCACAGTCCACATGGCCCCGTAGCAGCCCAGTGGAAAGGGACTCAAGGACACTCCTGTGAGAGAGGAGTCCAGGCAGGAGAGGGAAGTCTGAAGCTGCTCTACCATCGGGCACTGGGAAACATCATCACCTTCAAGGTAGGCCCTCATCCACCATGGTCATTCACCATCTTTGCACGTTTGCCGTCCACAGGAGCCTGAGTGCTTTCAAGAATATCTCCAAAATTGACTCCACCCAGAGGCATAGCTAGGCCTTAGACCTCCCGTGGCGGCCCGTGCATTTGCGGCCCGCGGTGGCCTGATAGAAGAGCGGAGGTCAGGGGAGGGTGTTACTGGTGATGTATGCATCCTCGACGGCTGCAGGTAAGAGCGGGAGGGTTCGGTTGGGGGGCAGGGTGCTGCTGATTCTTGCGGACGCGACGGCCACAGGTAAGAGCAGGTGGAGGCGGGCCGGCCCCCGCCCCAAAAGTCATGCCGCCTGGGGCCGTCCGCCCCCACCGCCCCCCCTACCTACTCCACTGACTTCACTACCGCTGCAGATGCATATGTGATGTAATTTACTTGTAGTTACATTCATTATTGTTCTCAGTTATGCTTTATCTTGTTTATTTATTTTCTATCCACTTTGTTTATTTTTCCTTCTTTTCTTTTCTTCGTTCATAGGAGGGGGGATGTGTTACATATGTGTTCTTCTATTTATATTCTATATTGTATTTGCATGTGCCTATAAGACTCATGCTGTAGCGAGCCTTGGAATGTAAGTCAGATGTTGAGTGTTCTAGTCCAGTGGTTCAGTTGATGCTGTACCTTTGGACTAGAAGCTGTGTTACTGGCACTCACTTGTTTCCTCCATTAACTGGCATATTGGAATAAAGAATATATATACATCCTTAACCTGCTTCCTGACCATCACTTCAAATGGCGATGAGGGACGGAGACTAAACCGGAATTTAAATATTTTTTTATATGCGGAACTGATGTGTCAAATCAGTGAAGCTGCATTTTATGGCGGACAGTACAACGTGACATGGGAACAAGGAATTGACTGTTTTGTTCAATATACATATGCTGAAGTAGTTTGGCGTGTTTTTAAAAGAAAACCTGCATTCAAGATAAAGGTGAGAAATACTCGTTGCCTTGCTGCCGGGAAGATTAAAGCGGTTGGTATTCACCATCAGCTGCATTTTTCGAGCAGCGGCGAGGTTCCAGAAGCATGGGAGTGCTGACCTTGCGCCTTATATGTGGAGTTCCATCCTACGTCAGCGAGTATGCACCCGGATTAGCGCGTAGTGTCGTCATATCGCAAGTTCCTTGCGTGGCGGCCATTTTGCGGAGGTGATCATTGTAATTACTCAGTACGAGTACTCACCGGAGTTAAGTGAATGAGGCTGCGAAATTAGATTCCGGTATTTCTATTTATGGATCATTTTGGCAGGAATCTAAAACGGAAGGAGGAAACAGGTGGGACAGTCGGGGCATAGCAAAATAAAAATAAATTTGTTACAATATTTTTAAGAATGTTGGATGGAAGTTCCTGTGACGTGTGAAGTAATTTTTTTAAGTAGTTTATGTACTTTGTATGGAGCAAGGAGATCGTAACAGTGACATTATAGAACAAAATATGGCGCAACAACATTTTTTGATTTGTTCTAACACCCCTTTTGGGCTACTGGTTCACAGCGCAGCATTAAGTGGGTAGAATGGAAAGAATACTTCGTAAATTGCATTTGCGCAATTGAGGAGGCATGTAAAATGAAACCAGAACAGAAGAAGAGGATACTCCTCCATTCATTAGGACCGGTAGGAATAAAAACCCATTCCAGGATGACTAGAATTGAAGATACTAATTTAGATGTTTTTGAAAACACTCTCAAAGATATGGACAGATATTTTGCTCTAAAGTGTGCATAGGTGTGATAAGGCACAGATTCTTTAAAAAAAAAAAACAAGGATGAAATTGTAAATGAGTGGCTTGACAATTTAAAAAAGTTGGCTATTGACTACAAGTTTGGTAATCTTCATGATGACTTAATTAGAGATCAATTGGTGATGCACAATAATAATTCACCTATACAGGACCGCTTATGGGTGAATGGGGATGCACCACTAGAAGATGTTTTAGCAATAATAAGGAAATCTGAAATGTCAGGAAGGTGTGCTAATGTAATTAAAGAAGCAGAGAAGGAATCAGAATAGACTCCTGGATCACTGTTTAAAATACAAAACACAGTTAAAAGCCATCCTCAATAAACTCAAGGAAGATGGACTAATCAACCATTAAAGAACCAGGAAAGAGATAAGAAACCTGATGATAGGAGATGCTATCGGTGTGATAGCAAGGAACATTTGGCATATAGTAAACAATGCCCAGCTATGAGGAAGAAATGTGGTATTTAAGGACTTTTAGTCCATTTCAGCAAAATGTGCCGTAGGCGTAGCAATGTTAAATGTATTTGGAATGATGAGGGGTGTAACGATAAGGATTTTGATGAAGATGGGGGTTGTGTGAAAAATGTGAGAGGCAATTTAGTTTTCAACATAAAGGATGATTCTGTGGAAGGCAAACCCATATGTGAGTTATCATTAGGGGGGGGTGCGTAAATGTTTACTAAGATTCAGGGTCTCCTTACACCTTTATAAATGAAGATGTTTTAAAAAAAATTTGTAGACAAGATTGGAAATCAGTTGAATGTTTCCGATGTGAATCCTGTACGTTACACTGAAGAGAGGATTGACATGTTGGGATACAGATGGCTTACCTTCCTTTTTAAAGGAAGATCTACAAGAGGAAAATTATACGTAGCTAAAGTGGGGCCATCTGTTCTGGGCTGGTTTGACCAGAAAAATTTGCACATAATACTGGATCCAAATAGAGAGGAGAAGGTACTTCCTATAGATGAAAGCAGTAAGTTGGGAGATGTATTGAAGAATGAATTTCCTAAAGTCTTTGGGCAGGATTTGGGAACATTAAAAGAATTTGAGCACAGAATTGTGCTTAAAAGTAGTGCAGTACCTGAAGTTCATAAGGTAAGGTCTATACCTATGTTAATTAGGGATGAAGTAAAAAAGTAAATACAAGGTTTGTTACAAAAGGGGGTCATCGAAGAGATTGAAACATCTGAATGGATTTCTCTGGTCGTGGTTGCACGAAACCCCAATGGAAAATTGATTTGCGCCATTTGAATGACAATATTGTAATTGAGAAGTTCCCCTTGCCTAAAATAAATGAGATGGTGTCTCTTTGAGAGGTGCAACATGGTTTACTACCATTGACCTCTCGGCTGCGTATCATCAGGTTGTTTTGGAACCAGAGTCAAGAAGTCTTACGGTTTTTATTATGCCTTTCGAGTGCTACCAGTTTAGACGTATTCCGTTTGGACTTGCATCGGCCGCGGCTGTTTTTCAGCGGCTTATGTACAGACTTTTTGGGGAAATGGAGGGTGTCTGTTTTTCCAAGATGATATCCTGATTGCTGCTAAACACAAGGAGGAGCATGATTCCAGATTTCACCAGGTTCTTGGAACATTACAGGCAGCAGGTTTAGCCGTAGAGTTAACAAAGTGTAGGTTTGGGCAGAGAAGTGTCTCATATTTAGTCCTTCCGCCTTGAAGTCGTATGCCCCTCGTTTGAGATGTTTCTCCTCCTGGTGTCTTGGGAGGGGTCTCTCTTCTGCCTCCTGTGAGGCCGTGAGGGTGTTGGACTTCTTGCGGGATGGTTTTGTCTTGGGGCTTGCGGTTTCTTCCCTGCGGGCGCAATGGGCTGCCATTCTTGCTTTTCGGGGTTCCTCTGTTTCCTCTGTCTCCCCGTTGGTGGCTCGCCTTCTGGGGAGTTTCTTGCTTCAGTGTCCTGTCTCTCGTTCTCCTGTGCCTCCTTGGGTTCTTCCCTTGATTCTGCTGGCTTTGACAGGTCCTCCTTTCGAGCCTTTGGACTCAGTGGCCCTGAAGTTCCTTTCTGCTAAGGTTATTTTCCTGGTGGCCTTTACTTCTGGGCGGAGGGTTGGTGTGATTGGGGCGCTGATGGCTTCTCCCCCCTTCTTGCGCTTTTGCGCTGGCGAGGTCTTTCTCTGTCCGAGTCCGTTCTTTCTTCCTGCGGTGGTGTCTTCTTTTCACCGTCAGGAGGATATTGTTCTCCCGGTGTTTTTTCCGGCTCCTGCCTCTCCTGAGGAGGTGCTCCTCCATTTGTTGGATGTGCTGAGGGCTCTCTGCATCTACTTGGTGCGTACGGCTGATTTCCGTAAGGTTGGATCCTTGTTCGTCACCTATGGCCTCTCGGGCCTGGGGCTTCGGCCTTCTTTGTCCACCTTGTCTCGTTGGGTCCAGGGCGCTGTGGTTTCTGCTTACGATTCTGCCCACTGTCCTCTACCTTCTTCTGTTCAGGGTCGGTCGACTCGGACCATGTCATCCTCCTGGGCCATGTTCAAGGGGGTCTCTTTGAGGGACATGTGCACTGCTGCCACGTGGGCTTCTCCCCATTCTTTTGTTCCACATTATCAACTTCAGTTGGGGATGGCGGCCTCTGCTGCCTTTGGGGCTAGTGTCCTTTCTGCGGTACATGGTTTGTGAACTGTACTGTTTTCTGTGGATTAAAATGGACCTGTTTTTTTTTTCTCTTACCTGTTTTGGTCTGTGTTTTTCTTACAATCACCGTGTGCTTGGGTATGGGCTCACTTGTAAGGAATGGGACGGGGAGACAGGACGAGGAGGTAATGCCCTGTTACTCACCGGTAATATCCATTACTCCGAGTCCTGGTCTCCCCGTCCCATTCGTGAGCCCTTCGCTCCCTCCCTCTTTTTGGTTTTGGGGTGATTGTTTCGTTTCTGGGTTTTTGTCTTTGGTATTCTCAGGAAGTTTCTCTGCCGCTCCTCCCCCTTTATTGTCACATGATGGTGACGCCATACTGGGGGAGGGGCAAAAAGCTCTGCTAGGTACTAGGTTTCTGTGGAGCAGACTAGCTGCTCACTTGTAAGGAATGGGACGGGGAGACCAGGACTCGGAGTAATGGATATTACCGGTGAGTAACCGGGCATTCCCTCTCACCTCTTAGGAGGAACGCGTTGGTCGGTTTGGCGAAGTGCTGCGGCCCGAGGCGACATATCCATCAGAGACAGTGAAGCTGCTGTGGCACCAGTAAACAGTGGTTTCTGTGGAATAATATGACAAATATTGATACTATTTGTGTGCACAATCGCGATAAAAAAGGGTTAAGTCGGTATCAAAAGGAGAAGGAACCATATTCACCTCAATTTCTGGTAATAACAGTTGTTATTTATGTATGTAAAAATACAGTTTTTTTACACAAACAGAGCAATAGTGTGTAGTGTCCCCAGTGAACATATACAAGGCAGTTCCTCAGCAACGCCTTCACGCAGCCTAAAGAGGCCCTGCACAGTCCACATGGCCCCGTAGCAGCCCAGTGGAAAGGGACTCAAGGACACTCCTGTGAGAGAGGAGTCCAGGCAGGAGAGGGAAGTCTGAAGCTGCTCTACCATCGGGCACTGGGAAACATCATCACCTTCAAGGTAGGCCCTCATCCACCATGGTCATTCACCATCTTTGCACGTTTGCCGTCCACAGGAGCCTGAGTGCTTTCAAGAATATCTCCAAAATTGACTCCACCCAGAGGCATAGCTAGGCCTTAGACCTCCCGTGGCGGCCCGTGCATTTGCGGCCCGCGGTGGCCTGATAGAAGAGCGGAGGTCAGGGGAGGGTGTTACTGGTGATGTATGCATCCTCGACGGCTGCAGGTAAGAGCGGGAGGGTTCGGTTGGGGGGCAGGGTGCTGCTGATTCTTGCGGACGCGACGGCCACAGGTAAGAGCAGGTGGAGGCGGGCCGGCCCCCGCCCCAAAAGTCATGCCGCCTGGGGCCGTCCGCCCCCACCGCCCCCCCTACCTACTCCACTGACTTCACTACCGCTGCAGATGCATATGTGATGTAATTTACTTGTAGTTACATTCATTATTGTTCTCAGTTATGCTTTATCTTGTTTATTTATTTTCTATCCACTTTGTTTATTTTTCCTTCTTTTCTTTTCTTCGTTCATAGGAGGGGGGATGTGTTACATATGTGTTCTTCTATTTATATTCTATATTGTATTTGCATGTGCCTATAAGACTCATGCTGTAGCGAGCCTTGGAATGTAAGTCAGATGTTGAGTGTTCTAGTCCAGTGGTTCAGTTGATGCTGTACCTTTGGACTAGAAGCTGTGTTACTGGCACTCACTTGTTTCCTCCATTAACTGGCATATTGGAATAAAGAATATATATACATCCTTAACCTGCTTCCTGACCATCACTTCAAATGGCGACGAGGGACGGAGACTAAACCGGAATTTAAATATTTTTTTATATGCGGAACTGATGTGTCAAATCAGTGAAGCTGCATTTTATGGCGGACAGTACAACGTGACATGGGAACAAGGAATTGACTGTTTTGTTCAATATACATATGCTGAAGTAGTTTGGCGTGTTTTTAAAAGAAAACCTGCATTCAAGATAAAGGTGAGAAATACTCGTTGCCTTGCTGCCGGGAAGATTAAAGCGGTTGGAATTCACCATCAGCTGCATTTTTCGAGCAGCGGCGAGGTTCCAGAAGCATGGGAGTGCTGACCTTGCGCCTTATATGTGGAGTTCCATCCTACGTCAGCGAGTATGCACCCGGATTAGCGCGTAGTGTCGTCATATCGCAAGTTCCTTGCGTGGCGGCCATTTTGCGGAGGTGATCATTGTAATTACTCAGTACGAGTACTCACCGGAGTTAAGTGAATGAGGCTGCGAAATTAGATTCCGGTATTTCTATTTATGGATCATTTTGGCAGGAATCTAAAACGGAAGGAGGAAACAGGTGGGACAGTCGGGGCATAGCAAAATAAAAATAAATTTGTTACAATATTTTTAAGAATGTTGGATGGAAGTTCCTGTGACGTGTGAAGTAATTTTTTTAAGTAGTTTATGTACTTTGTATGGAGCAAGGAGATCGTAACAGTGACATTATAGAACAAAATATGGCGCAACAACATTTTTTGATTTGTTCTAACACCCCTTTTGGGCTACTGGTTCACAGCGCAGCATTAAGTGGGTAGAATGGAAAGAATACTTCGTAAATTGCATTTGCGCAATTGAGGAGGCATGTAAAATGAAACCAGAACAGAAGAAGAGGATACTCCTCCATTCATTAGGACCGGTAGGAATAAAAACCCATTCCAGGATGACTAGAATTGAAGATACTAATTTAGATGTTTTTGAAAACACTCTCAAAGATATGGACAGATATTTTGCTCTAAAGTGTGCATAGGTGTGATAAGGCACAGATTCTTTAAAAAAAAAAAAACAAGGATGAAATTGTAAATGAGTGGCTTGACAATTTAAAAAAGTTGGCTATTGACTACAAGTTTGGTAATCTTCATGATGACTTAATTAGAGATCAATTGGTGATGCACAATAATAATTCACCTATACAGGACCGCTTATGGGTGAATGGGGATGCACCACTAGAAGATGTTTTAGCAATAATAAGGAAATCTGAAATGTCAGGAAGGTGTGCTAATGTAATTAAAGAAGCAGAGAAGGAATCAGAATAGACTCCTGGATCACTGTTTAAAATACAAAACACAGTTAAAAGCCATCCTCAATAAACTCAAGGAAGATGGACTAATCAACCATTAAAGAACCAGGAAAGAGATAAGAAACCTGATGATAGGAGATGCTATCGGTGTGATAGCAAGGAACATTTGGCATATAGTAAACAATGCCCAGCTATGAGGAAGAAATGTGGTATTTAAGGACTTTTAGTCCATTTCAGCAAAATGTGCCGTAGGCGTAGCAATGTTAAATGTATTTGGAATGATGAGGGGTGTAACGATAAGGATTTTGATGAAGATGGGGGTTGTGTGAAAAATGTGAGAGGCAATTTAGTTTTCAACATAAAGGATGATTCTGTGGAAGGCAAACCCATATGTGAGTTATCATTAGGGGGGGGGTGCGTAAATGTTTACTAAGATTCAGGGTCTCCTTACACCTTTATAAATGAAGATGTTTTAAAAAAAAAATTGTAGACAAGATTGGAAATCAGTTGAATGTTTCCGATGTGAATCCTGTACGTTACACTGAAGAGAGGATTGACATGTTGGGATACAGATGGCTTACCTTCCTTTTTAAAGGAAGATCTACAAGAGGAAAATTATACGTAGCTAAAGTGGGGCCATCTGTTCTGGGCTGGTTTGACCAGAAAAATTTGCACATAATACTGGATCCAAATAGAGAGGAGAAGGTACTTCCTATAGATGAAAGCAGTAAGTTGGGAGATGTATTGAAGAATGAATTTCCTAAAGTCTTTGGGCAGGATTTGGGAACATTAAAAGAATTTGAGCACAGAATTGTGCTTAAAAGTAGTGCAGTACCTGAAGTTCATAAGGTAAGGTCTATACCTATGTTAATTAGGGATGAAGTAAAAAAGTAAATACAAGGTTTGTTACAAAAGGGGGTCATCGAAGAGATTGAAACATCTGAATGGATTTCTCTGGTCGTGGTTGCACGAAACCCCAATGGAAAATTGATTTGCGCCATTTGAATGACAATATTGTAATTGAGAAGTTCCCCTTGCCTAAAATAAATGAGATGGTGTCTCTTTGAGAGGTGCAACATGGTTTACTACCATTGACCTCTCGGCTGCGTATCATCAGGTTGTTTTGGAACCAGAGTCAAGAAGTCTTACGGTTTTTATTATGCCTTTCGAGTGCTACCAGTTTAGACGTATTCCGTTTGGACTTGCATCGGCCGCGGCTGTTTTTCAGCGGCTTATGTACAGACTTTTTGGGGAAATGGAGGGTGTCTGTTTTTCCAAGATGATATCCTGATTGCTGCTAAACACAAGGAGGAGCATGATTCCAGATTTCACCAGGTTCTTGGAACATTACAGGCAGCAGGTTTAGCCGTAGAGTTAACAAAGTGTAGGTTTGGGCAGAGAAGTGTCTCATATTTAGGCCACATAATAAGTGAGGAGGGGGTTAGACCAAAGCCTTCACTTGTAGCGAATATTGTTAGATCACCTGCACCAAGTTCGAAGGAGGAAATAAGATTATTTTTGGGAATGGCAAAATACTGCGCTAAATTTATAAACAATTTTGCATCCATGTGTACAATATTCGATCCTTACTTAAGAAGAATGTAAAATTTGTGTGGTCCAATGAGTGTGAGAGAGATTTTCACAAGTTAAAACAGATTTGCAGAGTGTCAATGCGTTATCTAGTTTCGAACCTGTTAGAAATGGGCTATCTGGTTGGCTAAGGCTTGCGCCAAAACCAGGCAGAGACCACCACGCCAGTCAGGACAAGGGAGTTACACGCCAAAGATAACCCCTGCTCACCCCCTTGGTAGCTTGGCACGAGCAGTCAGGCTTATCCCGGAGCCAATGTGTAAAGCATTTGCGCAACACACACACAGTAGCAACACCCTAGGCACACCACAAAAAGGAACTCCACACAAGGTTATATATAAAAACAGCCTTTGTATTACCATAAACACATTAGATCACAATCACGCATATACACTGTGCCAACTGGCAATGGGCAGTATTTACAGGGGATTATATACACATGACTGGGCCACAGGGACCACTGTCAGAATCAGCACTTAGTAGAAATAGTAGGTGTAGGACATAGATTAACTGAAGCCCAAAATACGAATTGTAGGGCACAACCAGTAACTACTGGTAAAAGGTAGGAACACACTATGCAATACTAATCACCTTAGGCATAAATCACGCAAAGGAAACATAAACTTACTAGCATAAATCATACTACGCAAATCAACCTCCTAATCATGAAAACATATTTAGAGGTCTAAAACAGGGTGCAAACATCCATTACGCCATGGTCATAAAACATATTAGACCTGAAACACAGGATGCAATCACTTTGCACCAAAATCACTTTAGGTACTGACCCCAGGCCAACTGGCCTTCCATGGGGCTCAAATGCCCTTTGTCCCAAAAGTCAGGGCTGGCTACGCCTGCAGCAAAAGAAGAGTGCGCAAGAGTGCTAGGCCTAAACGTGGCAGCTGCCCACTAAGTGCTGGGCAGCTGTGAAATCACCAAGAGGGGCACGGGCATTTAATGTGCCCCCTGTAGAAGAACTGTGCAACGTTTCAGCTGCCCTCTGCCAGGCAGGGCAGCTGTAGAAAAATGACACTGGCACAATCAATACTGGCACTCCTCGTGCCTGGTGATCCCCACAAAACAATTCAAACTCGGACACCACTGTGCCCCGGACCCCTCACTGGGGCCCTACGAATAAATTAGGGGCATCGTTGCAGCTGCCCGCTATGGCTGTGCAGCTGTGGAGTGGAACAGCACTCTGGGGCCCTGCTTTGGGGTTCTTGTCATTAAGGTGCCTCTACCTCCCCTCTCCACGTTGGAGCGGCCCGCACTCCTGTGGGTCCGCTCAGCAACCAAGGCACACCAAAACAAAAAGAAGCCCTCACTCACAGGGCTCTCTGCTGGTGGGGAAGTCTCTGCTCTTCCTCACCGGGCTGCTGGGCACGCTCCTAGTATCTCCAAGCCGGTGCTGGTTACACAGGACTCCTCTTGGATGCCAGGCAGGGCTCTCTCAACTCCTGAGAGCCCCGGGCAGACCCACCAACTTCCTTTCTTGGCTGGCCTCTCCACACTGCGGGACTCTCTCAGCAAAGTCCCCGCTGGCCACTCCGCACTTCCTTTCTCCTTACTCCTGGTCCTCAGCTTCCGGGTTTGGCTCTGTCCACAACCAGGTGGCACTCTGCGGACCTCCTGACCGCGGCGGTGATCTTTCTTGGCTACTGTAAGGAGGGGTAGGCTCCATCTTCCTCAAGCACACAAGGCGGGGTGGGCACCCGAGATTTACATATGCGGAGAGCGTGGGGTCAATATGGGGTAGGCTCCCGTTTTCAGCACGAAGTCCCTGGCGGGGTGGGCACCCGCTAGGGATATTAAAAAAAATACAGCACAAAGGGCCAGATGTAGGTAGAATAGATTTACCGATTCTTAATTACCGAAAATTACCGAATTTTACCGATTGGGTAATTAACAATCGGTAAATCTGAGGGGTGGATATGTAGGTATTCCAGATGTGCTGGAATACCGAATCGGAACAATTCTGTATTTACCGATTCGGTAAATACCGAATCGGTAATGCCCATTCATTCCTATGGGCTTTGAAGCCCATAGGAATGAATGGGCATTACCGATTCGGTATTTACCGAATCGGTAAATACCGATTTTCACAAGGGTGCAGGGGGTGTCACTTTGACACCCTCTGGCCCCCCAAAACAGGCTCGGGTGCCATGTGGCAGGCATACATGCCCTAAGGGCAGGTCTGCCTGTCATATGGCATAGGTGTGCATGCACACATGTGCATGCACACCGGAATCGGTATTTTACCATCAAATTGGATTTGATGGTAAAATACCGATTCGGTAAGGCTTTTGGGACTCAGAAGAGTCCCACCTACATCTCAGATTTACCGAATCGGTAAAAATATCGATTCGGTATTTTACAGAATCGGTAAATTTACCGAATCGGTAAATTTACTGATTCTGTAAAAAATTGCCCCTACATACCGAAAACCCATTTACCGGTCGGTAACGGCCGAAATCGGCCGTTACCGGTCGGTAAATGGCCTGAAACGGCCATCTACATCTGGCCCAAAGTCCCTGGCGGGGTGGGCACCCGCTAGGGGTATCAACTCAGCAAATATGCAGTGTAGGCACCTGCGCCGAAAATAGGGAGGCTTGCGGGGGTATCTCCACATGGGATTCCCCCACCCAAAATGATTGCAGCCTTGCGCTACTGGCGCAATCAGAAGCGCTGCTCCTCAGGACAGCAAAAGCGATCTTCAGGCATCAAGAAATAAAGCGCTTCTTTAAGCCACAAAGATATAGCGCTTTCCAGGCGCTTAAAGGCAAAGTCCAGGGAAAGTCTTGCAGAATGCAGGGGGGGTAAAGGCTGGGCCCAGGGGCCAGCTTACAGGCCCTCCAGCAGGGAGGCAGTCCCCAGTGGTGGTTCCTCCTGGCACCCAGCAGCAGCAGCAGGCCCCCCTCAAGTCAGGAACAAGAGAACAACAGTGGGACGCCTTGCTGTTTTTGCTCTTACCCGTTTGGATTTGCCTGCCATCAGCTTACTTCTTGCGGAACCCGCTCCGCGGGTCCCGCTGCGGGAGGAGTGTTCGACTGCAGCGCATTGAAGGGGATACCGAGGGAAGTTCTTTCTCGGGGCTGCGAGTGAGTGCGTGTGGTCATCTGGGACTGCATTTCCCAGGAGCGCCCGCCAGCCCTGAACAGCTACACCTGGGCCGCTCTCCCCGACCCCTCCTACCCTTCCACCGAACCTTTATTAATTGCTCTCGCTGAGTTAGCGAGTGGGACGCCTTGCTGTTTTTGCTCTTACCCGTTTGGATTTGCCTGCCATCAGCCTACTTCTTGCGGAACCCGCTCCGCGGGTCCCGCTGCGGGAGGAGTGTTCGACTGCAGCGCATTGAAGGGGATACCGAGGGAAGTTCTTTCTCGGGGCTGCGAGCGAGTGCGTGTGGTCATCTGGGACTGCATTTCCCAGGAGCGCCCGCCAGCCCTGAACAGCTACACCTGGGCCGCTCTCCCCGACCCCTCCTACCCTTCCACCGATCCTTTATTAATTGCTCTCGCTGAGTTAGCGAGTGGGACGCCTTGCTGTTTTTGCTCTTACCCGTTTGGATTTGCCTGCCATCAGCCTACTTCTTGCGGAACCCGCTCCGCGGGTCCCGCTGCGGGAGGAGTGTTCGACTGCAGCGCACTGAAGGGGATACCGAGGGAAGTTCTTTCTCGGGGCTGCGAGCGAGTGCGTGTGGTCATCTGGGACTGCATTTCCCAGGAGCGCCCGCCAGCCCTGAACAGCTACACCTGGGCCGCTCTCCCCGACCCCTCCTACCCTTCCACCGATCCTTTATTAATTGCTCTCGCTGAGTTAGCGAGTGGGACGCCTTGCTGTTTTTGCTCTTACCCGTTTGGATTTGCCTGCCATCAGCCTACTTCTTGCGGAACCCGCTCCGCGGGTCCCGCTGCGGGAGGAGTGTTCGACTGCAGCGCATTGAAGGGGATACCGAGGGAAGTTCTTTCTCGGGGCTGCGAGCGAGTGCGTGTGGTCATCTGGGACTGCATTTCCCAGGAGCGCCCGCCAGCCCTGAACAGCTACACCTGGGCCGCTCTCCCCGACCCCTCCTACCCCTTCCACCTATTGTGTGCACACTCCATATTAAGCCACTAGTACTCCCGCAGCGCGGGAGAGCGCGCGGGAGAAGCCCGGGACAAGGGCGGGACCGTCTGTGGCCGTCCGGGGCCGCAGGAGGCCGGGCTGGGCCCGGTTATCAACATTTAGTATTGGTGATTGTTGCATGTTTATTGTATTGTTATCCATTTACTGTCTTTGGGTTCTGTCATGAGTCACTCTGCCCCCCCTGGTGTAGGCAACTCGGTTCTTGGTCCACTTGATACATTTTTTTAAAAATCCTCCAAGGAAGTAGATAAGGACCTCCTTTTAGCCGAGAGAAGAGCAGAGCGTCGTCGATCAATTGAGCATATAAAGAAAATCTCAATGCAGTCTCAAACTGTCTTAAATTCTACCCACGATATGGTTGCTCATGGGTTGAGCTCAATTGAGGCCGATGCCACTGACATTAACCAAACCCCAAGAATATTTAGATTTCCAACCATCTCCCCGCTTTGTGTCAATGCCACTAGCGGCGAACATTTGGTTTGCCCGCCGGTTGATCACTCTAGTTTTGTGGATAAAAACATCCCCTCTACCAATCTTATTGATTTGGATTCTCGTTCCATGTTGCCCACTCCCTCTCTGGTTGGTCTAACTCTAGGCGATGGTATACCACCTAAGAGTCGTTCTAATAGTAGAGCCAAGCCTGTTGAGGTTAAAAGGGTTGTGCAATCGCCCCCGAGGAAAAGGAGGAGGAAGGGGGGGGTAAAAAGGAAAGGCCATAGTGGTCGGCCGTCCACACCAACATCACCTCAACGGAAAACTGAGTCGGCACTACCACCCATCGTAGCGCCTATGGTCCTAGACACACAGGGGTTGGAAACCATTGAATTATGTAGTGAAGGGGTTCAGGAGGTGTCCTTTGCCAACATTGAGAAGCTTATTAAATCATACATGCTTCCGGTGTTGGAACGTGTTAGGATACTGGGGGACAAATTGGACCGCTTGCTGGCGACCATTGAGCCTATCCATGTTTCTAACGCGGACAAGGTAAAGGGACTACCTAATCCAACTCACGGTTCATCCCAGGGTGCTGGTAATGTAATCAGTTCTACTAACAGATCTATTAAAAATGCTTCCAATACTGAGAAGGTTATTATAACTAATATAGCACTGGTTCCAGTGGCCAAACACCCGCCAGCAGCAAGTAGTGCTAAAACAAATCCCAGGGTGGGAGTTAATAATAAACCACCCGAGAAGGGTCTTGTGTCTCAGCCAAGGAATGGGGCGAGTAAATCCGCCATTCCCACTGGCAAAACTAGTAGACCCCTCCCACATAAGAAAAATGTTGACTTGCCCTCGGACTCTACGAACTACGTTATTGTCTTGACGGGTGTGCCCCCTGTTGCGGAAGGGGATAGGGAAAACTATGACAGCCTAAAAAACAAAGTCATCTTTTGGCTGAAAACAAATAGGCCCCTTCCTTCACATTTAAATGGGGACATTGTAACAGTCAGAAGATGTCGGTGGGTAGGGGTACGCCCCAAGGACATAGAGGGGATATAGTTATTATCAACTTTAGGGATCATAAAGTTGTATCCCATATCTCTGATTGGTATGTAGGAAGTAACGAGGGTGGGATCTCAACGAGGAATCTTACTTATTTTTACCCAGAGACATTGATTAAACCTCTAGATCAACCTTCAGCTATTAATAGCAAAAACACTAATAGCCTCCTTAAATGGACTAACTTTACTCCAAACTTTCATGGTTTTCAGTTCAATCCGGAGGCGCAGTATCGCTCCTACATCCAATCTAACTATAATTGTCCTGATCAGACGCCAGGTTGGGCTAAGATTAATACCCAGACCAAGGGCCCTTCAGTCTTACCCGACTCTTTATTCCCCAATGGGCCCCTGTACCCACCGGTCACTATACCACCCGCCCCCATACAGACACAGCAGTACTCAGGTTTCTTCCCATCACACCCCTTTCCAAATGTGGCTACTCAGCCCAAGGAGTTTTGGAAGATCCCCTTGAGAAATGTATACGATCCATTATCATGGCTGTCGACCAATGATTGACCAGCATTTTCATCTGGGGTTGTTGTTTCTAATCTGGAGTGTTGGAGGGGGGAAGATGTTCTGGGTACCCCTCCCCATGTCGCTGAAAGTCCAGTGGATCAAGTTTTTCAATCTGTGGAGGGCAGTATTGGTTGTAGGGAAGAGTTGGAGCTACTGACCATGCTATCTACCCCCATGCACACCACTGAAGTTAATACCCCAGGAGCAAGTAGTGGGCTAACCAGTCTGGAGGGTACTCCTCCTTATGTCGCTGAAAGCTCAGTGGATCAAGTTTATCAATCTGTGGGGGACTGTATTGGTTGTAGTGATGAGTTGGAGCTATTAACCTTGTTATCCACTCCCATGTATACCACTGAGGTTAATACTCCAGGAGCAAGTAGTGGGTCAACAAGCCTGGTTGGGTCAATGCGTTTGAGTATGGATGGTCCGTCTACAGATGTTGTGGGATATGTTGAATCCACCCTCTTGACTAAAGAACCCTGCTCAAATGTTATTACTAAAATATGTGATGAACCATGCGGAAAGGGCACCATTTTGGGATGCTGGAATATCGCTGGAATTGACTCCTGCGCTTGTATTCCTGAGTGGGCTGATTTTATACGACTAGGCGATGTTTGGTCGTTTCAGGAGACCTGGGCAATTGAATCTGTTTATTTTCCAGGTTTCCTGAATTTTGATAAACCGGCAGTTAGAGGCCAAAGAGGCAGGGCTATGGGTGGTCTCACTATTTGGGTACGTCAGGTAGCAGGTGTTTCTGTAAAGGAGGTTTTTATTGATTGTCCAGACATATTGATAATCAGAATGGAACTACGTAGCGGGCTAAACATACTGCTTGTCAATGTATATGCAAGAGGCATTGCGGGAGGCCGTGTGTCATCCACCCTTACATGTTTGGATGACTTCTTGGGCTCCACCCAACTAACTGGTTACGTGATTGTTATGGGGGATTTTAACACTTGTTTTGAACCCTTAGGCAATGAGGATGGTCTACTAACTGACGACGAGGATCGGACATGGGGGATTCCCCATCTTGAGTTACCTCCGATTTCCAAGTGGTCCCAAGCAGCCACATTTATTAAAGGCCTTTGTCTAAATTGGGGGCTGCGAGCCCTGAATGGACGCGTACGCTCCGATAGGGTAGGCAACTTCACTTTCTTTAATGGCAGACATAGTAGTCGCATTGATTATATCTTAGTTGATATTAAAATGTGGCACTTAGTTCTGGATATGACAGTCAAACCACGTCCAGAAAGTGATCATGAACCTCTTTTAGCGGAATTGAAGGACCAGAGTTTTGCAGGGCTGATTGTCCACCAGATTAATCCCGTACAAGAGGCTGTGGTTTTATCTAATGACATGAGGAGGGTGCGATGGAAAAAGGTTTCTGTAGATTTGGAAGCACGTGCCAAGATCAGAAGCCTGGTATCAAATTCCATATTGGAAATTGACAAATGTGTAAATCAGGAAACGATGATCACATCAATCACAGATATCCATGCTAGCTTGTTTATGTCTCTAAAAACCTTGTTTGTTAAATTTGTGGTTAACAAGGGAAGGGGGATGGGTAAGAAACCAGCTAACTGGTTTAACGATGCCTGCCGTGAGTCCCATATTTCACTGTTTAGGGCTTTGAAACTAAAAAACACAGCCTTAATCAAAACCTGTAGGAAGGCGTACAAAGTTGCCAAACATCGGGCAAAAGCTGCTTGGGACGATGAGCGGTGGTGCCTTCTTGCTGAGGCCTGTGGCTCTAGGAACTTTCAACGCTTTTGGCACCTCCTTAGGTGGGGCCAGTCTCAGGACGACCGCCCTAGCCCCGCATCCATTGAACAACAAAAATGGGTGTCATATTTTGAGGAACAATTTAGTTGTCAAGGCTCCACGCAGGTCTCTATTCACTGGCCGATTATTTCTGACACACTTGTGTTTTCGGCCAAAGAGGTAGAGTCTGTCCTGAATGCCATCCCTAGGGGCAAAGCGCCCGGTCCGGACTGCATCCCAGCGGATTTATTCCAAGAAGACCAGGATCTATGGGTACCTTACCTAGTGCGTTTAGTAAATGCGCTGGTTGTGGGCGCTAGGGTTCCTGTCTCCTGGGCAGGCGCTGAAATACTGCCCATCTTCAAGAAGGGTGATCGGTCGGTTCCTTCGAACTACCGGCCGATCAGCTTAATAGATGCAGTTCAGAAGATTACTGCTCGCCTTGTTCTGTCAAGGGTCCAGGCTTGGATTGAGGAATTTAACATTCTTACTCCTCTCCAAGCAGGGTTTAGACCCTGTGTGAGTACTCTGGATCAGGCGTTTCGTTTCATGCTTCTGCACTGGAAGACGGTTACCTTGGGCAAAGGCAACTTATATGCCGCTTTCGTGGATCTTCGATCCGCGTTCGACCTAGTCCCGAGGGCCGGGCTCTGGAATTGCCTACTGGACATGGGGATGCCTCCCATTTTGGTGCGTCTTATAGTGAATCTTCATGCTCAGACATTCGCATTTGTGCGATGGGGCAAACCGAGTGAGGTGACAGAGAAATTTCCAGTGGCAAAGGGTGTCAGGCAAGGTTGTGTTTTGGCACCGACCTTGTTCTCTCTTTATATCAACAGAGTTACCAAGTACTATGACAACTTTTCCACGGATGCCCCAACTTTGGCCGGCATGAGAATCCCCCTGCTCATGTTCGCTGATGATACTCTCCTGATTTCACGCACCAGGCAGGGCCTGCAGAACGCACTGTCAAGGTTCGAGAGTTTCTGCAGCGAACATGAGCTGGAGGTGAATGTCTCCAAAACCAAATTTATGGTTTTACGGGGGCGTAAGCTAATAAATGCCAGGGTCACCCTGGGGGATATCCCCCTGGAACAAACAAAACACTTCACCTATCTGGGTGTCACCTTTAGTGACACTCTGAGCTGGACTCACCAGATTGAGTTAATGACCATGAAACAGAAACAGTTAGGTGGAGCACTGATTAAAGAGCATAAAGGGTCATTTACAAAGCCAATGTCTCCGCTTGTTAAGATCTATGGTGGCAAGGTTTTACCAGCGATCCTTTATGGTGCAGAACTATGGGGTGGCAGTAATTTGGATTCTTTAAAACATGCGCATAATAAGTTTTTAAGACTGGCAGCAGGGCTCCCACAGTCGACTCCAATAACTCCCCTCCTCTATGATCTAGGGTGCTACCCGGTAGTAGACCAAGCAAGACTCCGTCCCCTCACCTTCTGGCGCCGTCTATGGACTACGCCAGAACTCCATTATTATGCAGAAGCCTGTTTGGAGGTCAAGAACAGCCCTGGTGCCTCTAATATTGGATGGTTTAGAGACCTCAAGTCTACCTTATTAGCCCTGGGTTTTGGTGATCTGTGGTCCTCGCCCGAGTCAGCTAATTTTCCCTCCAAAAGGGATCTTAAATCAAGCTACTGGAACTGGGTGACCCAGAATATGTACTCGGAAACTAACCCGAGTAGCCTTACTGGCTTGTTTCTTGTACACAAGGACATACCAAAGTTAGAGGGGTTTTGGGACATTATTACTAAACCCCTGGACCGCAAATTATTTTTCCAATTTAGATGCGGTTCACTTCCCATCGGGGAGTTCACAAGGAAATGGGGAACAGATTGGTCTGGCTTTTGTCCTAACTGTCAAGGCATTAGGGAAAGCCTAGAACATCTGTTATATGTGTGCCCTTTATATTCTGCCCCCAGAGCCAAATGGCTAAAGCCTGTGTGTAGGCACCTAGGAACCAGACTGGCTGTTGAAGCTACAAGATTGCTAAAAACTACCTTGGATCCCCTCATTGTTGTGGGGGTGGCTAAATTTCTCGGGTGGGCATGGGTGCTTAGAAGCAGGTTCATCAAAAACAATCGTATGGTGACTGCATAGTTTCCTGCAACATGTCGATGTTGGTTGTCCACGTGTTCATTTTTACTAATTGTATATTTGTATAAGAAGCTGATTAGTGTGTAAATGATTTAATACTTGTATTAACTGTTTAATATGTACATATTGTATTTTTTATTGTCTTTTATGATTGACTAATCGAATAAAGACTTCTTGAACCTGGAACAACATTTTACATGGGGTCGCAGCCCCTTCTTATACACACATTTCCTTTGTCACAAAGGTACAGGGAAAGGGGAAAACCAGATGCAACTGGTTCTGTAGCACTTTGTTTGGCTCAGCTCCCCTCTCTATTCACAGGATAGGCCAGGGACATCAGACGCACCACAGGGGGTGGAGCCAACATTTTGGAGGGAAGGCACAGCCCTAATCAGGTACCAGGTGCAACTCCTCCCTCCCATCTACATGCAGATCTCCCTATTCACCACCGGGCAGACTCATCCTGGCTCCTGGAGCTAACCACACCAGCCAGCCCCTGTCACTCACAAGCCAGACAGGCAATTCACTTCTCTCAGCACACATAAATGCCAACTTCTAAAAGTGGAACTTCTCCACTAGACACAATAAATCTACGCACACCATTGCGCAGCATTTATTCCCACAAATTCGCACATACCAAACTCGCCCCTGCACTCCTCTTGCACCAGGAATGACCATGGAGACACATATCCCCCATGTATTCCTATGGGAGGGCAGGCCACTCTCACCACACACACTCAGATTGTGCATGTACTTTACACTGGGACACAGTGCTAAAGTGTGCAGAAGCCAAACACTACTAGTATCAGGTCACACTTAAAAGCAAAAAGTTTAGGGGTGGACCTGCAAAAAGGACTAAGTCCAACAGACCCTAATTTGGATTGTTTATTAACAATAGATGCAAGTGACAAGGGCTTGGGGCCTGTTATGTCACAAAAGGGAAAAGAGGGTAAAGAAAAAATTGTTTTGTTCGCTTCAAGAGAATTGTCCCCTGCAGAAAGCAAATACCCTATAATAGAAAGAGAAGCATTGGCTTGCGCATGGGCCTTGGAACATTTTTGAGCCTTTGTGTGGGGAAGACCTGTAAGCATTCGCACTGATCACCGACCATTAGTTCGCATTCTTTCAAGTGAGGGGACTGCAGTAGCCTCTGCCAGATTGGCCAGGATATCGATGAGAATGAAGGAGTACATTTATAAGATGATTTATTTACCGGGCAGAGACAATGTTGTGGCAGATTGTTTAACTAGGTTACCCATTCCACTAGAAGAGTGTGTGGATGATCCATGGGGTAATTTCAGTGTAGCATTCATACAAGATTCAGGTGTACCCGCAATTAGTAAGGATGAATGGGCTAATAAAAGCTCAAGGATAAAGATTTGGTGAAAGTATCAGAATATATTTGTAAGGGCTGGCAGAAGAAAGGAAACATTATAGGATGTTTGAAAGCTTTTTGTGAGGTTTGCTTGGAATTGTCTTTTGACAATGGTTTATTATTGAGAGGGGACAGAATTATTCTCCCCAAAACCTTGAGAAAAAGAATAATGCAATTATGTCATGATGGGCATTTCCGTGTGGTCAGAACTAAATTGGTGGTGAAAGGGGTATTTTAGTGGCCTGGAGTCGACAAAGATTTTGAGAATTTTGTTAAAGGATGTCCTGTTTGCTCCTCTGCAGACAAATCGTTAAAGACTTTGAGACCAGGGATGAGTGAAGGATTAATTCCTAATCTCCCTTGGGATACGATAGCTGTTGATATTTTTGGTCCTGTTGGAGAATTGAAAGAATTCGAATTAGTAGCCATTGATCTTTTCACTAAATGGCCAATAGAAAAAATGTGTGGAAAAAGTAGACACACACACTGTTCTTAGATTAGACAAGGTTTTTGTAATGAAAGGTTTACCAGTTCTTGTATTGACAGACAATGGCGTACAGTTTTTGTCAAAAATGGCTAAAGATTATTTTGAAAAATGTGGTGTGAAACATAAAACTACAGCTCTATACAACCCAAGTGGCAATGGCACTGTAGAATCCTTCAATAGAGTGATCAAAGGCGTTATACAAGCGTTGATGAACAAGCAGTTGGATTGGAAAGTACAAGTGCAGAAAGCCATATGGTTTTACAGAATTACATCTCAGATTAGTACAGGTCTATCTCCTTTTATCATGATGAGAGGTAGGACACCGAGGTGTAAATTTAACCCTGGTTGGCTTTTGAAAGGCATGGTACAACAATGGTCCCCTGTAGAAGTGAAAAATATTTTGATTTCAATACATTCTAAAAGCAAAGAGTACTATGATAGACACAATGGAACTACAAAGGTCCCAGTTAAAGTGGGTGATTGGGTCCAAGTTAAAAAACCATTTAAGGTCCCTAAGGGTGAAAGCAGATTTGAAACACCTAAACAAGTTGTGGGGGTATTACGGAATTCAATCAGATTTAAAGATGGGTGAGTTTGGAATCTCAAGAGCATTGCCATTGATCTTAATCAAGATCATATTGGAGGCAGTCAAGAACAAGATCACATTAACGATTTTTAACGGATAGAAGATTATTTTGAGAATAGCAATGTACAGTCTCAGTTAGATGGTGGGAATTCGCAAAATCCATAAATCGATCAGGATGAACAGCCTGGGGTGTCGGGGCTATCCACCAGAAACAATTCTAATGATGTTTCTTCTTTTTCCTTTACTAAGGGGGAAGGCTTTGTTAATAAATGATGGTGATTACTCTACTGATGTTGAACCTATTCATGAAAGTACAAATTCAAATGTTGGTGATGATGTTTGTAATAAGAGAAAAAGAGTTTTGCCCAGTTGGCTTAAGGAATATGTGATGTAATTTACTTGTAGTTACATTCATTATTGTTCTCAGTTATGCTTTATCTTGTTTATTTATTTTCTATCCACTTTGTTTATTTTTCCTTCTTTTCTTTTCTTCGTTCATAGGAGGGGGGATGTGTTACATATGTGTTCTTCTTGTTACATTCTATATTGTATTTGCATATGCCTTTAAGACTCGTGCTGCAGCGAGCCTTGGAATGTAAGTCAGATGTTGAGTGTTCTAGTCCAGTGGTTCGGTTGATGCTGTACCTTTGGACTAGAAGCTGTGTTCCTGGCACTCGCTTTTTTCCTCCATTAACTGGCATTTTGGAATAAAGAATATATATATCCTTAACCTGCTTCCTGACCATCACTTCAACCCCTATTTGAACTGTGTAAATAATCTCCAACAACGTGAGACCAGGCCGGTCCGGACTGCATCGCTGAGGTGGACTAAAGTCTCCTGACCGTGCTGTGCATTGTTGTTTGTTTCTCACAGGTTGGACTTTTGTTTGTTTCATTTCCATTAAAGTTTGGGAGGGATGTAGTGTTCAGCCTTGTGCTGTAACCCCACTTTACACCCACCCATACAGGCGTCATCGGTCAGGTGACCATGCTAATAAAAGGGGCCGGGCACACATGCCCTGGGCCAGTTCCAGTACTGAATACTATGTGTCTGTGAGGTTATTTGTCCAGAATGTGGGTCTAGCGCCCCCAACACTACACTTATGTCTCGTTATTGACGAGCAAAGGTCCATACGACTAGTGGTGGGGTATTTCATGATTATACTCTGCTCCCTCACAAGGAGAAGGTGGAAGGCACAGGTACAGCGTCGCCCTTGTTGTTCCATCTTTCTCAGATCTGTGGAGTCCCAGGAGATGTGGGAGAACAATTAGAAGTGAGTGTTCCCCTGGGTGAGATCATAACAGTAGTAAACCTCTTTACATAGCCACTGTTGTGATGTCACTACAGTGAATAACTAATCGCAGTAAGGGCAGAACGCTACAAACCATGACCCAAATATCTGAAAAAAGATGGTTCTCCATTGTGTAATAAAGAAGTTGAACACCTTATTTTTATGTTTTTAAACCAAAATTCGGTAACATTTTGCTCTTTAATGCCCTCAGTGAAATCTACAAACAGTATTAAACCGGCTTAAACGTTGCTTGCAGAAGGAGTTAAAATCAATTGTATTTTTAGACGGGAAAATGGTGCCCATTTTTGGTAATGGCAGCAGTTTGAGAAAATTGTTGTAATATCCAGTAGATTGTTGCCGATTGTTGCATAAATGCCAGTTTGTGTGCCTTATTTGCTACCAGTGTTATGCCCGTTTTATCAGAACAGATTCCCCGTATCAAAAGCTTAACATGACCAGTTCAGTGTCCCTGGCATATATATCATTAACCGCAGCAAAGCCAGAGTGGCATATCGCGAGATTAGTTACCCGACGATATGGGAAAATATTTACTAACTACTAGCCAGTAGCTTCTGTGATCGCATTTATTGCTCCACATTGCACACGATTTTTAAACAAAACGTGCAGTTCCTCCTTTAAATGGCTTGCCAATTCGAATCATGGAATTTAAAATTTCATTTTTGGCAAGTCAATTTAGTTAAACGCTTTCCACGAAATATCTCTTCAGAGCGTTACAAAGGAGCAGCACTTTCTACCACGGATGCGTCTGGGCAACTTTTTAGCAACCGATGCTGTTTACATTGTCATGTGCTGCATTCACGATTACTGCGCTCAAATACATCATTAATCATGGGTCACAAAGGTGTTGAGTCATTGCCACATAATCTGGCATTAAACATGCATTTGGAGACTCTCCCATTAATTATCAAGGTCAGCTTGCACTGAACCTGCCAACAGCGAGCTGGCTTTCTAATTTCATATGCAAGGCTCAGGGATTTTAGACAGACACTTCTGCACGGTATCGCTAGCGCATCTTGCAATTCTATCGGCAAACAAGGCTACGTTGTTGACTCACTATTTGCATGGGTGGAATCAAAAAGAGAAAACTTAGCAGTTACGATATTCGGCATGCACGAGTGCAAATTAAGGGAAATATGTTGCAAATTTAGGGGTTTATTTACAAACCGTGTGTTCCAACAGCACCAAGGGGCATATTATCAAGGAGGGCGTTTTCGGCCGCTAAGCGGCGTTAATTCTATCGCCCTATTAGCAAGCTGGTTGCTAACAGCAGTTAGCAACAGCTTGTAGGCGATAGCGAGTGGTTTGGTCCCGCTTTGCATGTCAGCGATATTTATCGCTAATGACATGCACAGTGGGCGTACCCAACCTGTTAGCGACTGAAAGCAGTCGCTAACATCGCTATCGCCTATTATCAACGCAGGCGTAGCGATGGAAAGATTCGCGCTAAGCGCGAATATCTCCAAAACCTAACGCCTGCTCAGACCAGTTCTTAGCCATTATATCCAATGGGAGGTGGATTTTATGGCTAAGACCCTATTGGCATTAATGCGTGAATATCGCTGTATTCTCAGCGATATTAACCCATTTTGCCGATATTGCCGTATATTTTATCGCTTTAGAGATAAACGTTGCTAATAGCACGTTATCTCTGCAAAAATATCCGGTGATGCTTGGCGAGAAAAAGGACTCCCTTAGCCCATTTAGCGATAAATATCGCTAGTTGTTTGTAATATGCCCCGAGTTATTAGCCATGTCTATGAAGACACGAAAAGCCACTCTGCAAGCTTTTCGTGGCCTGCTAGATATAATCTAAGGCAATGCAGCGCTGTGGTGTCTCACACTGCTTGGGGAAGACGTGCCTTGCGAGTCGCTGTGGGTGTTTCCACTCAACGTCCATGGTATTTGACACATTCCCAGATTTACAACACAGCATAAATCTGGGAATGGGTCAAAACTGTGCGCTTTTGCAGGGGAGGCGTAAAGTTTTTTTTTTGTTGCAGGAAGGTAGCACTTCCTGCACAAAAACAATTGTGCCAACATTGCAGACAACCTTGCACCATGGGGCAAAGGTACCGGCATTGGCGCAAGTGAGCCATTTCCGCGCCAGAGCAGTGAAAGAGTATAGGAATGCTCTGTATCTCATTGATAAGAAGCATTCCTGCCCTTTTCTTTAGATGCAGTGCAGCGCAGTAAAGTAATGTGCAGCACCAAATTGTTGTAAATGAGGCTCTTATTTTATTGGGGAGGCAGCCAAGCAATGAGATCAATTCAAGACTTAACAGTTTAAGAGCCTTCCTCTATCCCTCCTTTATCCTTTTCAATCCAACTAACAAACGCACATGTTCACCGTTCAAATGAACAGCTTAGGGGTATATTACCAAGGGCTTTAGCTCCGCTTTTTTGGCTTTAAAAGCCAAAGAAGTGGAGATAAAAATATCGTCCTATCAACAACAGGGTGCTAACATGCAAAATCGCATGTTAGCACCCTTTGCCACTACGCTTCCCTTTGCATCTTTAATGAGATTCAAAGTGGGCGTTCCAGAGCAAAATATTAGGAGAAAGGTCGTTAAGCGACATTTCTCCTATTATCAAGCTTCACGATAACCCTGTTAGAGACAAAAAAAGCAGAGCTAACCACTGTTAATGCTGCTTTTTCATGTCTGCTAATTTTAAGACTTAGCCATGTAATCCAATGGGAGGTGGATTACATGGCTAAGATCACCCTGCCGTATGAGCAAGGTTTTGCTGGTTGCAGTGTGATTATCGCTGGATTTCAAGCGATAATCTCACTGTTTACCAGCTAACGCATGGATTCCTATCGCTTGGGGGAGAAGCGTTGCTCATAGCACGCTATCTCTGCGATGGAATCCAGCTTTAGCCTGCGATAATTATCCTCTCACTAAAAGAGCTGAGCGATAATTATCGCAGGACTTTGCTAATATGCCCCTTAGATTTTCCACTTCTAATCCACCACTAATCTACTTTGGGTTCTGAAGTAGCGTGCTACTTGCCGAAAAGCACTTCAACGTCTCGTAAGGGGAGGCAACTGACATATAAATACAATCACAATTATATAGAGTTTGATCGGCATAGTATTCTGCCACAGGTGTGACACAGTATCTTTTCTGAAAAAATGGTTTCCCTTCTCTGTTTAGAGCCGGAGAACCACCTTGTTTACAGCAGCGAACACTCTGCTGCCTCCTCTGGTAGAAACCAATAAACAATGTCCTAATTGACATTGAGCCATCATTCCAAGTGCCTCAGACTTATGCTTTCTTAAGTCGGGCAAGCTGACATAAAGGTTTCTATTTCAGGACTACCTGGGAAAGCCTGATGGCCATGACCAGGAAAACAATTTACGGACCCCCAGATGCTACGAGAAAACACCCTACGATTCCAGGGCCATTTGATTTTTGCTTTTCATTAACAAACTCCTGCTCTAGAAAATAGTTTTTGAAAAACAAAATACTTTGATGCGCAGGTGCATTGACTAGGGTGCATAAAGAGCTATGTGAGGTGGATGGTACCTACAGGGCCTGCAGCCAGACCCTTTTGCAAACCCTCACAAGCAGCCAACACAATTTAAAAAAATGGAGAGTTCTGATTGGCTCAGGGAGCTTTTTTCATGGGTCAATTTGCTTCTGCGGGAGGCAGACTCTAGCTGGAGCTATTGCTCTTATTGGCTGCATGCAACATGGGAAAAATATTGCTGACAGCCATTACGGGACTCGAGGACTTAGTTTCCTGTTCTGAAGTTTAGAAAGAAAAAGATATAGGGGGCAGGGTAAGGATACCCTGCCCCCTCTAGGCCCAGTGAGGGGAGACCCAAAGGGTCACTTGTCAGGGCAAAACATAAATAAAAGAAAATGGGGAAGATGGTGCGCTGACCCGCTACTTGAGCGGCATTTGGGCCTGGGAACCCCGGGGTCCATTAGAATTAATATGGGGAGGGGAGTGCGGCTTTCCTCCACAACCTGTATGCAGCCCCAGGACCCCATCCCACAGAGCCAAAAGTATTGAGTGAGAGGAGGGGGGAACGCAGCCCCCTCCCCCTCCCAAAGCATTAAAAGGCTGGGGCCATGACTTTGAACAAAAGAGAAGGGACCCCCTTCCCTGAGCCTTTTATGGCCCCGGGACCTCATCTCCCACTTGTTGTGTCCCAGGGAGCCCACCCTCGGGACACAATAGCTTCCCTGCCAGCACTGGCACATGCAAAGAAACTTGTGTTTGCTCCTGTTATGGCGGTATCAGTTTTAAAATTCCCACCTAATGGGGGCAAATATAAAGTATGCTCAAAGCGGACGGCAGCTTTAAACAGGCGGGGAAACTTGCATTCTTTTTTCCAGCCTGCAGTGATGCAGGCAGGGGCACAGAACAAGGTATTGCTCCTGATTGGAGGGAACAGTATAAAAAGTTCCTCGCTCCAAGCAGCAGCAAAGCCGGCTTCCATACCATGAAGCTGGGTGGGGCAGTGGGGCCCTGGGGCCCCATGGCCCCTAATGTGTTGGTTGTGGTGTGTCCTAGATGGGCACCAGGACACTCACATATAAAATAATCAGGCCCTTGGGACCCCACCCTTTTAGGGCCCTAGTGACCCTGCCACTCCTGTGCCCCCCTTATAAAGTAAATACAGCCCTGGGATAGAATCCCCAGAGCCTAATAATGCTCAGGGAGGGGGGCCATGCACTCCCTCCCCTTATTAATTATTAAGCCCTGGGGATGGGGTCCTCGGGGCTTAATAAGGCTTGGGAGAGTAGAGCAACATGGCCAAACTCCTCTTTATGATGCAATGCGGCAGAGGAGAGGGGGTCCCCATGTGGCCCCATCCCCTTTTAAAAAAGTGATCAGCCCAGGCGAATGGGGTCCCCTGAGCCTTGGGGAGGGTGACTGTGCGAACTCCTCCACTTTAAAAAAATGTATATTTGGCTCTTGTTGGGTGGGGTCGCCAGAGCCTATTAGGGGTCTGAAACGGGGCACCCTTCCTCATTTTATTGTATTTGGACCTCGGGATGGGATCCCCACTCTGTTAAGGAATGAAGAGTAGGGCTGAATGATCTCCTCCTCAAATGTATTTTAATTTGGCCCCAGAGGATAGTGTTACTGGGGCATTTTCATGCTTGAGGAGGAAGGCCACATTGTCCCCTCCTCTCTTATTGGAACTGGTCCTGGAGATAAGGTCCCCGGGGCAATTAAGGGTCAGGGAGAGGGGTGTATACCCCCTTTTCTTAAAATATATGTTTCCCCCCAGGGGATGGGGTCTCCAGGACCAGAAGGCCAGCCCTACAGTGCGCACACTAAAGGTTGTAGGCAGTGCAGGGATAGCAGCCTGCTAGGGGTTTGGGCACAGGGTCTGGCAGTAGGCCAAGCCCTGTGGGCAATACCCCACTGCATATGCAAAAGGCTGTGTGCAGCATGGGTTTGGCTGCCTGCAGGGAGTTGGATGCTAATCCCATGACCGCCACAACCAAAGGCAATGTGTGATGCGGGTTGGACTACCTTTGGATGGCTTCCTGTGGGGAGTTGAGCAGAGGACCTGGCTGCAAGCCAGATCTAGCAGATAACCCCATGTTGTGTGCAATGAAAGGCTTTGCGCAGCTTGGGGTTGGCTGCCTCTGGGTGGGTTGGCAACAGGGCCTTGCTGTAGGGAGTGAGTGATGATATCATACAAGCCTATTTTTTACACATTACTCTGCAGACTAGTATGGCATTAGTTGCCTGAATGTAAGGACAAAATAGCTCAGAATAAATTGAAGCATCAATAATGCCTTCAGAGACTCCCTGAGGTGTAGCAAGCATGTTTTATGTGCAACATTGACCCTATACCGTACACTTCATGGGTAACCTAGTGCACATTTACAAACAACCACAGATATATGGGCAATCCGCATTGCACACACTGTTCAATACTTATACCACTATACAGAGAAAGCTAAGGGGCATATTACCAAGCAATAGCGATAATTATCGCTATGCATGGTTAGCGGCTATAATTATATCGCTGTGCTCTGACGATTTTTACCGCTGAGATACATTGATATTATCAAGGTTTATCTCAAAAGCGGTAAAAATCGGCCGAAATGCATGAATATCGCTGAAAAATCAGCGATATTCATGCGTTACTGAGCAAATGCTCTTAGCCATGTTATCCACCTACCATTGGATAACATGGCTAAGAACTGCTCTGGGCAGGCGTTAGCTTTGGAGCTAATCGCGCTTAGCGAACTCAAATGGAATTTTAACAGTAGAATTATTTACCAAACCCATGGCTAAGAATACTCTCCTTCATTATTCAAGTTTTCATCCCAGATCCCAGAAGGAGAGTATTCCCTTTAGCCAATTCCTTCGGTTGCGAAGAAACTGCTCTGACATTAATGATTTTTATAAACACGCAGAAGTGTTAAAAAACAAATTCAAAGACCGCGGATACCCAAGAAAACTGTTATCACAATCACTGAAAACGGCGAGATTTTATGACCGAGAAGCATTGATTCAAACAACAAAAAAAGACAAGGGTCAAATGAATAAAATTGTATTTGTGAGCAAATTCTCTGGTCTTAGTAATCAGATAAAGAATGTGGTGAATAAGAACTGGCACATTCTTAATCATGATTAGGAGGTCACCCTGGAGAGACCCTTGTATGTGTTTAAGAAGAACAAGAACCTACGTGACCTATTGGTTCATACCTATAGGGATAATGAGATGGATTCACAAAGAACGCTAGACAATACCAGAGTAGTAGGTAACTCTAGATGTGGTTCATGTAACATATGCCCCCAATGTATAGTTGCCTCAGAGTTTACTAACAACGGAATGACCATGAAATGCAGAACGCACAATAACTGTAGAAACAAAAACATTATTTATCTTCTTTTGTGTCCCTGTGGGCTTTGTTATATTGGAGAGACAGGGAGAGAAGCGCAAATTTGTTTCCAGGAACACAGATCTGCAATAAAAACTAAAAAGATCACAGCCCCCATTGTAACACATTTTTTAGAGAAAAATCATGGAGAGAGCGAGTTTAAATGGTTCATTCTGGAGAAAGTTAAAATTGGCAAGAGGGGTGGTAACATCACCACTGTGAGCAAACAGAGAGAACAATGGTATATCTCCTTTTTCAATACTGTAAGGAAAGATTTGAACTCTAGGGAAGAATGGGATAGAATTATTAGTGCCGTTTAGCTGTACTGTATAAATAGCACTTGCTCTTTGGATTCTTTTGGCTGAAAATATCCGGTAGTACACATCTGGGGGTAGAACCCTTGATTGCTGTGGTGCTACTTGAGAGGTGGCTGTGCTAACAATGGAGGGTATTACACTCGAGTTTATATTCATGAGAATGTCTGCTCCGTTAGAAATTAGCATTATTATGACAAGAATGTTTTGATGAACTTTAAGTCCAGAGATGGGTAGACACTTGCTAACCCAGGTTACTTTTATCTTATAACACCGAGGTTCATATCAAGTGTTAATATCTACCATACGCCGGATATTTCAGGTATGGATATTTGCCAGTGGGTTAGCGTAATGCGTTTCGTCATTATGTTATTTTAATCTATGGTGTATTTTTCACTTTATGTCGGCATATTGTCGTTTAAATCATAAAGATTATCTTCTCACGAACTTAACATAATCCGAGGCAGTGATAAACACGCGGGATCTGTTAGAGTCACCTATTACGGATCGGGAATACCCTTTATCTCTAGCGCTGTTTCGGCCGCAAAATAAAATAAAGTTTACGAATTACTTCGGCCATTTTGGATTGGAATAGTAATTTGGGAATACACACGACATGAAACGCAGATAGTCCTGTTTCTAGTTCCATGGTACCGCGTCGGGACACAGGAAGTTTGAATCTCAGACCAGCTCGCATATCTGTTTCTGATTACCGGGTTCCCGCGTGTTATATGAGTACTTAAAGGGTGTTTGGCGTGGTTTCCGGGTTTCAAGCCAGTAGGCTGGAGGTGGTTGACACATGGGACGCTGATTTCTTGATAATTCAGGTAAGCAGATGCGCGGATTGTTTGTGGACCAGATTTATTGGAAACCATATCTTGTGGCTAATGGAAGTTTGTATTCTGTCATATTTTGGCGTTTTTTTAGGTGGTATCCAAGGTAAACTTATGAAGGAACCAACCGGTCATAGCAGTATATCGCTGTTAACGTAGTTGACTGAGGACTATGCAGCCCTGTAAAGCTTCTTATGTCGCCGTGTGTCAATGAAGATCTTTTAACAAGATATAGATGTGATTATATGGCCAAACATCTATATTACTGTTTCTTTTGAGGCATTGTGAATCCGGTATTTATGTGCCACTGCGCGTTTGTTTTTATGTCTTTCAGTTTAACTCTGCACCCGCATTGGCGCTTAGCGGTAGTGCCGTTGAGATTGTTCCGGTACACTTACTTTACTTTACTGTGGCATTAAGCTCCGAACAAGGTGGGCCTGTTATTAGGTACATAATGGGACGGTCAACGTTTACGGTTTCAATCTATTTGAGGAGCGAATGCATACCGTATATTTTCATATATTTATCTATTGATATACAGATTGCTGGTGTGAAGAATCTGTCTATCTCGCTGGACGAGAGATGTTTTTAAAGGCATAGGAGGTATTTTTCCCCCGAGATGTTATGCCCAGTTTTTAGTTCCTGAGGTATGTGAGCATTTATTTTTCGATACCATATAGCAATTATCATAATGGTTTTGGTTGCTCCCCTTAGCAGACTCTCTACCAGGATGAACTCATTGTCACCTTATGGTTAGTGGTGGGTCATTTTGGGGGAGGCAGGTCTGGCCCTTCACCGGCCCGTTATCCTCAGACCAATAGGATCACGCCCTTTGGTGTATGCTGTTAACTACAATAGTGCATATATAAATAAGCTGTGGAGTGTAAATATTGTAACAAAAGAATGTTTGTTCTGTTTAGAAATGTTTGTTGCAAAAAATATGTTTTGTCTCATGACTTACCTTTTGAGATTGCATTTAGGTTTGTTAAATGTCATGAATTGTGTCTTTTTAAATACTGTTGAATAATTCAGGTATGCTAACTGTGATGAATTGTGTATTCTTTGTGCTTTTTAAAATCATGTTGAACAAAACTTGAGGCAATGTAACAATGTAATTATGAGATGTGTTGTACAATGTTTTTTCTTTCTTATAAATAATTGTAAATAGTGATAAAAAATAAGAAAGATACGTTTTAAAAAAAATAATTTTTCTTAATTTCAGAAATTTTGGAAAGACATTTCATGTAGTCCTGATGAAGGTGGTCTGATTATATGATCCATCGGAAATGCGTCGCATAACAGAAAGGAGGATTGTGTTTCAAATTGACTGGAAAATAATTCTGACGTTTCGCTGAATTTAATTTTCTGTTCATACTTCCTTTTTAACAATAGGAATCCATTGTTTCCTTACTCTTATGTCTTTTCCCGTCTTTTTAAATTATTGTTCAATAATTTTTTTTAACATTGTATTGTGTAACAAATAAATTGTCCAGTATTTTTCATAATTTCGTTTGTGTTTGCATTTTGCCTCATTAGCAGAGTATTTTGTGAGTATATACATTTTTTGTCTACATTTTTTGTCTAAATTGTCGAATGAACATTTGTCATTTCAATAAGGTGTCCCAAAGGGATTTTTTGCTTGACTAAAAGGTATCAGTCAAAGAGCCAGGTCTTGAGTCCCTTCCTGAAGAGAGTAAGCAAGGGTGCGGTGCAGAGGTAAAGGAGGAGGTTGTTCCAGACTTTGACCAGGAAGTGGGAGAAGGATCGTCCTGTGTAGCATCTGCATTGAATTTGTGGAATCTGTGTGAGGGCCTGGTGTACAAAGCAGAGATTCCTGGCTGGTCGGTGGAAGTGCAGGCGGTAGTTAGTGTATACGGGTCCTTGATCAGGGAGGGCTTTGTAGGCATGGATCAGAAACTTTAACTGGCATCTTTTCTGGATGTGTAGCCAGAGAGTTCTTTCAGGTGCTTAGTGTTATGTTTCCTCTTGGGCAGGTTGAAGATCAGTCTGGGCGCTGCATTCTGGATCATCTAGAGTGTTTGCATGAGTTTAACGGTGGTGCCTTCTTTGAGGGCATTGCAGTAGTCTAGTCGTTTGTTGTTGATGAGGGCCTGCTCCCGGTTGCACTGGTGCTGCTGATGGGGAAGCATCTGAAGACTTTGAAGAGCATGTGGAACGTGTGGAAGCAGGCTGAGGCAGCAGCCTTTCCCTCACGTTTCTTGGATAGTTCGCTGTCCAGGATGATGTTGCGGTTGCTGGTGTGGTCTGTCGGCGTGGAGGTGGGTCCGAGCTCTGCCAACCACCAATAGTCAATACAGAGAGCAGTGTTGAAGATCAGAACTTCGGTTTAGTCCGTGTTGAGCCTAAAGCAGTTGAACTTCATCCGGGCAGCAATCTTCTTCATATAGTAGTGGAAGTTGGTCTTTATCGAGGTGGGATCCGCTGAGAGTGCGAGGACAAGCTGGGTATCGTCGGTGTAGGAGATGATGTTAATGTTTTGCAATCTGGCAATGTCTGCGAGTTGTGTAATTTTAGTGTTGAAGAGGGTTGGACTGAGGGATGATCCTTGGGGTACACTGCAGATGGTGTTCTTGGGTTGTGAAGTCAAGGGTGGGAGACAGACTTCTGGGTGCATCCTGTGAGAAAGGATGCCATCCATCTGAGCACATCATCTGTGAATCCTATCTGGTGTAGACAGTTGTTGATTGTGTGGTGGTAGGCGGTGTCGAAGGCAGCTAAGAGGTCCAGGATGATAAGGGAGGCTGATTCTCCTCTCTATGGCATCTGCAGGGGCGATCAAGGCTGTCTCGGTGCTGCAGTTGGTTCTGAAGCCTGAAGGAAGGGTCAAGTAGTTTGTTCCTCTCCAGGTGCTTGTGAGTTGGATGTTGATGCCCTTCTCCAGGACTTTGTTTGGGAGTGGGAGCAGGGAGATGGGATTGTAGTTCTGGTGCTCTCTGGGGTCTGCCAAAGAGGATGGGGCTGATCTCTGCATGTTTCCATACATCGGGAAAGGTGGCTCTGGTTATAGAAGCATTGAGGATGGTGGTGAGCTGGTGGCTAATTTTGTCTCTTCCCAGGTTCAAGAGTTGGTGTGACCATGGGTCGGTGGGTGCTCCTGAGTGGATGGATTTCATGAGGGTGGTTGTGTTTGGTGTGCTGAGTTGTTGCCATGCCGTGGGCGGGTGGTCGGCGGTCGTGGTTGATGGGTTTCAGAAGAGGTCAGAGGTTTGGGGATCGAAGTTTCTGTAGATGCTTGCTATCTTTATGCGGAAGTGGTCAGCAAGGGTGTTGCGGAATTCTTGTGAGGAGGGCATTGAGTTTTTGATTCCAGAGAACTGACAATGGTGAAGAGTTTGTTTAGTTTCGTTGGATCTAATTTTGACCCAGCGGGTCTGGGACTTTGTAGATCATTTGCCCTGTTAGAAATTTTTTCTGTAGAACCAAACGATTTGTGAGAAACATAGAGGACACAAATCATCAACTATCATCAGCACACAGTTAGTCTTCAATACAAAGATTTATAATGTGTTTAATACAGTTATGTTTCGCATAGGTACCCCAATATAGGCTCTAGTAGTCAACTAACCTTTCACCTATATTCTCCCCTACCATTACACTACATAACTGCTCTTGGGACTGACCTTTTACCTAGTTTCGATACTTGCTTACAGGACATAGGGTTTTCCCTGAAAACTAGCCTCATCCATTATGGATGAGGATTCTTGGAAACTCAGCAGGACTACCATCTCCTGCATAATAACTATGTATAAGGGTCATTCCTTCTCTCATCCTAAGTCCAACATGACACGGTAAGGTAGAAGCCCTGAGGGTACCCATTTCATTATTTAAACACCATATCTCGATGAAGTAGTCAGAGGAGAAAAGGGCTTCCATGCTGACACACTGACACGAGACGCTGAGGTTTGTGCATGAAGACATTCCAGCTCACAGTGGTCTGACATCCCTCGCGGGTTGTCCATCTCGAAGACCAAGATAGGTTCCCAGTCTCTCACTTCATGTAATGGGGTTGACTTTATCCTAGAGGGATTCTTGGCTTTACACCTACATGCATGCTAGGTGTACTTAGGTATATCTAGTTAGACTTGCATTGTAGGAGTACACATTTATTACTGTCATGTATTTTATATAATTGCCTGTATTTATTGTTTTAGCACGATAGTAGCAATCTATCATCCTTTTACTCTGTTATTCCTTCAAATCATTTATATCTGTTTCTGTCTAATGGTTGTTTCAGCACACATATTATACTATAATGACGCTGGTTCCATAAATGCTTACTGAAAAACCTTCCCACCATTTATTCTGTGTATCTCTCTCAGATAAAGTGAGCACAAGTGACTGAGCAAAAAGAATCACACTATTTCCACGATCCTGAGGGATCAAGTTTGTCATGTTTTGATAGTTGGCAAGAACTATTCTCTCCTTGGTAGTGGCACTGTGAGTTAGCTGGTACACAAGCAAACATACCCGGTTGGGGTGCCTAGAATCAATCCTAAAGTGTATGTTGTCTAAACATGCAGGTCCTATATACGTTTATAGGAACTACATGACAATGCCTCTACACACCTATGATGTATTTGGGGCACATGCATTTTGTAAACACACCCATTAGCTGGACACACACTGTACAAAATGAGGCACACATGTAATAAGGTAGTTACCTCCACATTCTAAACTATAATAAAAAAAACTAACACAATCATTGGATGATGTCATCAGTGATGTTATCCATGGTGTCATCAATTATATCATGATTGATGTCATCGAACATGTTGTGATTGATATAATAAGTGAAATCATAAGTAGATCATGGAGCAAATTATAGTTAGCTGGTGAATTTCTGTGTTTTTCTTACTTCAAAACGTTAATTCCGTCACTGATATATTCTCTCTGTGTTTGCTTTGTTCGCCCTAAGTTAGCAAAGTATGCCCAGACGTGAGTCCCTTGCTCACTTTGCCACTGGATTCAAGCTGGCCTGACTGATGAAACCGGTCCAGGATGCTTGTTTCTGGTCCAGGGAAGACATGGCTTAGCAGTTCTGGCTGGACTGTTCCGATGAGGCACAGGGTCAAGACTGATTTGCATATAGCTGTGTCTGAACTGGGGTGGCGAAGTGAGCTAAAGAAAGACGATGGATTCAACCCAGATCTGTGACTGGTGGTGAGTGTATGAAAAGTTTCAGCGCTCCGTCCATCATCTCCTTGTGTTTGCTGATATATTCACCACCATCACCTTCATATAAATTTGAAGGTGATGAGTAAGTTATAAATTGAAGTTATAATTATAATCTTACAATTTCTAACCCTTGTTTATTTTAAGTCCGTTTATACAAACAGAATACATTAGGTATTTCTGTCTATAAATTATCCTTACTCTTTCTTTTTTTCATTGTATATTAACAGATTTTATTTTTTAATTAAATGCTGTTCAAATCACAGTGTGGAGTCTCATTTATTGGAGTGTTGTAAGTGGAGTGTAGTAATGTACAGTAAAGGAGACTGTTTTATAGTCTAGTGTTGGAGTGTGCAGAAAGGAATGGAGAGGAGTCGAGTAGAGTGGAGTGTCTTAGCATACAGTGGAATAAAGTGCTATACAGTGGAGTGGGGTGGTGTGTCATATCATGGAGTGGAGTCTCATAGAGTGGAGCTGAATGTTGTACAGTGGAGTGTCTTCGATTGGAGAGTCATGAAATGGAGTGTGGTGGAGGGGAGTGTCATCGAGTAGAGTGTTGCAGTGTGGCATAGAGCGTTACAGAGTTTTTACAGTGTAGTGGCATGCAGTTGAGGTCAGTGTAGTAGAGTGTTGTATAGTTCAGTGCTGTCAAGTGTAGTGCCATGAAGTAGAGCTACGGAGAGTCTCATAAAGTGTAGTGTTGTACAGTGGAGTATCAATATTTGTGAGAATACAGTGCTGGCTGTTTAGGGAGCTGAAACATTTGAGTAGCAAGGTCTACTAATTATAATCAGCTTGGGTAATTTAAACTTGGTTTGAATAGAGAAAATATGTTTTCCTAACTAACTTTAACTAAGCTTGAAGATTATTTTTTTTTCTTCAAATTTCAGTTTTTTTAAGTTTTAATACAAATGTGTCCAGTGCTGCAGGTGGGAATATGCTATGAGCAATGCTGTCGAGGAGAGTGTTGCAAAACGCAATTGTCATAGACTGGAGTATTGTAGATTGGAATTGAGTAGAGTGTAGTGGTGTATCGTACAATGTAGTAAAGTGGTAATGGCATGGTGTCTCATAGAATGGAGGCAGGTATCGTAGACTGGAGCAGCAATTTGTACAATGAAATGGCATGTTGAACAGTAGAGTAGTGTGGTGTTGGGTTCAATCAGGCCTACATACTCTGCTAAACTCTCGAACACCTTAGTATAGAAGTTGGCACGGACACTGGAAAATGCAAAAGACAAGTTTATTAAGACCCCATGGGGTGGGGAGGAGCCAAGATGGCGACCGGAGCAGACGTGTAGTCGCCCGGCTCCACCGGCCCTTGAGCTCCGTAATGGTATCCTGATTTCCATCCTGGTCGATCCCGTTGGCAGATCGTGTGTGACGATGCGCTGATTATTTCGATCCTTTCCCGACATTTCAGCCTGCCCGGACACGGGAGATATTTGTATTGCTGCCCCCCGCCCTGGACCCTCGCCTGCAATGCCGCTCGTCACCGGCTCTTGGAGGCTCAGTAATGGCCGGACCTGCCGCGTAGCGCCTAGGACTTAGATGTGGCGCCTTTTCACGAGATGCGGTCATCTCTGCGCTAATGCCGAGGTCCATCGCAAGCTGTGCCTGTAACGTGATGGCCGAGAGGGGAAGCCCCGAGGGAGCGGATTCCGCGTTCTGAGTTGGAGGTGAGCAGCGTGGGGGTCGCAGCGGTCCGGCTCACCGATGGCTGTCGATTTTTCATCCGGTGCCCTGCCTGATGCGAAGCGGTTCTATGGGATGGGCGATCGACTGCTTTTGACCCTGGTAGCATCGGAGTCCTGAGGAGGTGCGTGATTTTGCTACATCCTCCCCGGCCACTCTACCGCACTACCGGAACCATGACCTCGTTTGACCACCCGTGGCTTGGGGGAGTTCGCCCATCCCGGCCCGTGGACGGTCTCATCCTGCCTGCATTGTGCACCAGATTGCAGGCGCCGGCTCCGGAAACTGATACGCAGACATTGCAGCCTCCACTATCTTATGGATCCATCCTGATCGCCCTGCGTGCGTTGCACTCGGAGGTGCGTGATGGCCTCCGGGCACTGTGTGAGCGATGTGATAACATTAGGTCCGATGTGGGTCGCGACCGTAACGTCTGTTTCCAGCGAGGTGTGGATCTGCCTTTGCCGATTTATGGGGATACAGTGTTTCTCTGTGACTATGGTGACTCTGTACTTGCTGCTGACTCTATCGGCGCTGACGGCCGTCTGCCCTCCAGCTCCGCGTCTGATACATTGTCTCCCCTTCCCTCGGAGCCTGACTCATTGTTGCCTGTACCATCGCGCTGGTCTATGAATCCGGCTGCACGACTTTTGGTTCCTTTGTCGGCTTTTATGCTGTGGCCTTCGCCTTTTCCCCTGCGGAACCTCTATCTTCCGGATGCCCTGATGGAACTGTGTACGGTGAACAAAGGACCCTTTAACGATTGTCGGCGGCCATTTTGTGCTCCTGTTTTGTCTTCTTCCTCCAAGCGGCCATGCTGTCTCTTTGTGCACCGGGGGATGGGCTCTCAGGGGGTAGCACGCTTAGAGTTACATCCGCGATCGGGTCAGGGCTAGGCTGTTTTTGTTGCTATTGATTGCGGACTGAATGGGATGGGGTTGGAATTGATTATTATGTGTCGTGTGCACGCATCGCACGATAAATTCTTCCAGCTGTTTTGATATTGCTAATTGGTTTTGTACTGGTGTTCTCGTGATGGAAGATATATACGGTGTGGGAATTTGTGTGAGACCGGTAACTCCGGGTGACCTGATATCGAGTGGGCTCCTTCCCAACTTCCTTTCCCCTCCTCCTGTAATATATGTCTCCTTTCTCTTTCTGTTCTTCTCTTTCTTCTTTATTTCGGGTACTCTTTTTGGGGCGACAGACACATTGCAAGGGGGGGGGTAGGCCGTAGCCTTTGCATGCTGGTAGGGTGGGGGGATGCTCTTTTGCTTTTTTGGTTTCTATGGGCCTTTTTCTTTATGTTATGGACCTTCTTCTTTCCCCCTTTTTCTTTGGGTCCTGATTGAGTTGTGAGGGGGTGGGTAGCATCTGGCGCACTACGGGTTCTGCGGTTGTCTATCCTTATGTACTGTTATGGTGCCGCCATTTTGATGATGTCTTCATGCCTGTTGGATTCTTGGCTGCGCGCTATCCACTTTACTTCTGATTGAGGTTTTTGATCCTTGATCCTTTCTAGTCTTTCCTCTCCCCTTTTTATTACCCTTTTTTCTCGTTATTATTTCCTTTCTTCTTCTATATTTCGGGTGACTCTGGGCGACAGGCACGCTGTTAGTGGGGTAGACCGTAGCCATTACAGTGATGTAGGGTGGGGGGGTGTTTGTTGTTTTAGTTTGTTTTATTCTATGGTCCCTTTTTGCCTTCTTCAGGGGGTGGGCTGTGTCCCTTGGTGTTTACTCCTTTGTCTCGTTAGCGTCTGCGCTTTCTCCTTTCTCGGGGCGGATGGGCTATACGTATGCGTCCACTTTATTTGTTTGTCGGTATTTTTGTCTATTTTGTACCTGATGTGGACGTGTGTTGTCCTTGGGCTCTGCCCTACTGTGTCATCGGCTTGCGTGGGGGGCTGATCCCTTCCGCCCCCCCCCTGTCTTTCTTTTCGGTGTATGTTGCATGACGCGCTGGTAGATATGGTTACTGCCTCCTTTATATAATGTAAAATGTAACCTCTTTATCCTGGCGCTTGGCGGTGTTGGATTGATGCTTCCATCCTGTATTCATCCAGTCGTATACATTACTATGTTTCTTGACTCTCCTGATTTTGCGGCCGGCCCCTGTGGTTGTAGGCCAGCGCTTGTACTTCTACCTGTTTTTCAATAAAGGTTTTAAAAAACAAAAAAAAAAAAAAAAAAAAAGACCCCATGGGGTGGTGGTACATTCCTACAGCACCCTTCGGCAATGCAAGAAGTAGCACACCGAACATTGGTGCGCGACCTCTTTTATACAGTTTAATAGCAATAAAAAGGTAGGCGTTTACAAGTTTACACATTTTAGGTACATATAAGGTCATTTTTGGAACACAGCCAACATGTGGGAGGAGTCCTGTAGTACTGGTCAGTTTGGGATAACATTCCTAAAGAATGACCAGCTGATGTATAATGCGCATGTGTGCTTGACCAGTACTAAAAATAGCCTGTTACTGGGCAAGGTAAACGGCCATGGGTATCGAGAAAGGACGAAAGGGCATGCTGACCACGAGGCAGCGTGTTCATACAAAATGGAAGCCAAAGGATTCAAGATGGCCCCCGTATATTTTAGTCAAGTTGAGAGAAAAGATCGTGTAGCTGTGCTAAACGCTAACTCAGGAGCTGCCAAAATACGACAGACGGCCCTTTTAGCGTTTAGCAAAAGCTACCTCATAACGAAAGTAATCAGGGTTTTCATCATCGATATTGATGGCCATTATCTTCATCATTTCATCATTAATTTGTCTCTCTTGCTTAATAATAGCTCGTTTGGATGGAATACAAGCTGTGATACATACAGAACATAAGGTAGGGCCACATTGAATACATAAACAAAGGGAAAACAATATTCCAATAATAATACATAGACTAGTTAATAACTTCCAACCCCATGTACTAAGTAGAGTCCAGAACCAACTAGAAAAGGTCCATGTTCCATTCTCTGGGTGAATCTCAGCAGCTATTTTATGCAACTTAGTAATAGCATCATACACGGAAGGTGAATTATCTGGCACGTACACGCAGCAGCTACTACCGATAATGCGGCATGCACCTCCACGATCAGCTAATATCACGTCTAGAACCATCCGGTTCTGGAGCGTCACAATTCTAGTAATCTGCAATTCTTCAGTTACGTTTCCCAAAGCAGAGGCAGTTTCATTAGCAACTGCTTCCACAACACGTGTAAGTCGTCTTATCTTTCTACTGTTTAATGCAGCTCCTACAAATGAAAATAATCCTAAATTGAAATCTACATATTGCTGTAAAGAGGTATCAGTCTGGTCTACTCCATCAATATCCAATGTTCTTTTAACCCTATTTAGTACAAAATCATGGTACAATACGTAATCATTGTGATACATAGGTGGAGCAATAAACACAGGCGGTAATACAAAACATATATAACAAGCTCCTAACCATCCAATTGGAAGACGGTGATATCCCTTATTTCAGCAAATGAAATATGTATTACGTGATGCAACAAATGCAATTCCATTTGGTGTATCAAATGTAAGCGTGATATTACATTTGCTTCGGCCTACAGGTATGTACCTTTATTTCGAATACAAAGATCTGCTTTCGTATCAATAACAGTTATCACATGAGAGTTCGACACATTTATGAGTCTTTGATTTGTAAAAATACGAGGTGTAGATACATTGTCCGGACGGTATTCTTCCCATTCAAATTTAGTTCCTTCAGCTTGTGGATAGCCATCCTTATCATTGAAGCATATTTTATTTAGTCGAAAGAGCAGTCCCCCTTTCGTTGGCCATCGTAAAGTGAAAAGAAGAGTGTACCAAGCATTGCAGGAACCCTTATGAGAAAACGGGAGAGGAATAAGTGGCGTTCCTCCTCTCTTCTGATGTCCAGGCAACATTCCACATACCCAGCAGTTTGTTGTGTTAGTCAGATTATGAGTATGGTGCAAAATCTGAATGAAACTGTTATTCAAATAAGTCTGTCTATGTCTCTCTTCATGATAAGGTAAAGTAAAATGAAAATGCTCAGATGGGCTTGAAGTGGTAGGCAGTAAGTGTTCTCGCACAGGAAACAATTGTTCTATAGTCCAAGCTATTACTGCTATTACCACTATAGTCAAAACGAACAGCACAGCACCAAGAATTCTCCCATTTCGTGTCGGAGGAGGTGCCATAGTTCACGAAACAAAATTCGTCAGAAGCAAAACTTAGAAATAAAAAGTAGTTCTGGACTGAGGCTGCCGTTGGTTTTTTCTCCGAGATTCAAGACGGGTGTCGCTACACTGGACAGAACTGATCCCCCCCCCTTGATATTCCCGGCTTCCGTTTTACAAACCTCAGAACGGTAACTAACCAGTTCAAAAATGCAAGAAAAAATTATTTCCTGGGACGTAGATTGTACTTCACTCCATCAGAAACAGTATGGTCCGGGAAGGCTCCCTCCGATTCATTAGGCATAACAGCTGGGCTCTTTTCTGCATCCAAGATGTCTCTGTAGTCGGACAGCACCGCAGGGTTCACCAGATCCGGGGAAACACGACGACAATGAGTGGAATGAATCCACCGTTTTTTGTTGGTAACCCTCACGGCCGTTCGGGTCGCAAGCAGCACCTGCTCAGGGCCATGCCATCTCGGTTCCAGACTGCTGGACCTCTCGAACACACGGATCATCACGTGGTCCCCAGGATGAAGATCGTGAGCCTCACCAATGGAGTTATCAGGGAGCGCTTCTCGGACCTGTTGATGAATGGAAAGTAAATCATTTGTTAATCGTGCCAAATAATTGTTCATCATTATACAAGGCACATCATGTATCAAACGAGGCTTAGGAACTCCCCAAATATTCATCGGTCTTCCAAACACCACTTCATAGGGTGTGAGACCAGATTGGGAACGTGGCACTGATCGAATAGACAGCAATGCCAAAGGCAGGGCGTCCGGCCATTTCAAAGATGTGGATGCCACGATCTTTGCTAATTTCAGCTTCAGAGTTGCATTATACCTTTCTACCAAACCTGCTGATTGTGGGTGAAAGACAGCGTGGAATCTTTGCTTGATTCCCAATCCTTTCAGAACGTACTCTACTACTTTCCCAAAGAAATGAGGACCATTATCATTCCACATAAACTTACAAACACCATAGCGCGGGAAGTACTCTTTAAGTAACACTTTAGCTGTTGTCAATGCTGTATTATCTTTCGTGGGGTAAGCCTCAATCCATTTGCTGAAGGCACACACCACCACTAAGACATACTTGAGGTTATTACAGCGCTCCAACTGAATGTAATCCATTTGCAGTACTTCGAATGGTGCAGTAGGTGGAACAAACCCTCCTTTGGGAGTATAAGTCCCTTGTCCAGGATTGTGCTGTAAACATATCAGACAGGTCTGAACCACTCTCTTGGCCGTACTAGCAATCTCAGGATTTTCCCAAACCCGTGTAAGCAATTTAGTAATTGCAAAAGCTCCAACATGTGCCAGCCCATGTGTCATTTTAACCATTGTTTGTAAATAGACCGTAGGTAATTTCCATTTTTCCATGGCTTTACTACGCCAGCAACCCTCATCATCCAACACTCCTTCGGTTGCCCATATTGCGAGTTCTGCTTTAGATGCTGATTTCTGTATATCTAATATTTCTTCTCTAGTATCATGCCATCGCTCTGCCTGTGATTTCACCACATACATGGGAGAGTCATTTTGCAACATGGCAGTCTCTCTCGCAATACGATCTGCAAAAGCATTTCCTTGTCCTATTTTGTCTGTCACCTTTTTGTGTGCGCTGCACTTAACTATCGCTACTTTCTTTGGACACAAGAGTGCATTCAGGAGATCGCGTACCAATTCTCCATGCATAATATGCACTCCATGTGAAGTCAAGAACCCTCGTTCTTTCCAGATTAGGCCAAAATCATGCACTACTCCGAAAGCGTAGCGACTATCCGTGTAGATGTTCACACATAGTTCAGCACTTAAATCACATGCTTTCGTTAAGGCTATTAATTCCGCTGCTTGGGCCGATTTCTGGGGTATTCGTGCTGCTTCTACCACTGTTTTAAGTGTCGTGATCGCATAGGCTGCGGAAGTCGTACCATCTGATAACTTCACACACGATCCATCAACCCACAGTTCCCCATCTACATCTGGAAATGGTGTATCCTGTAAGTCAATACGACCCTTTGTTTGCTCCTCAGTCAGAAAAACACAATCATGTTGTTCTTCCTTCTGGGTCTCAGCAACAGGATACGGCAATAAAGTAGCGGGGTTCAGTGTAGCACATCTCTTTAGTGTGATATGCGGCGCCAACAGGGTTAGCTCATATCCTGTTAGGCGGGCGCTGGTTAGATGCTGTGTTTTCGTTTGATTCAACAAAGCATCTACCGCATGGGGAACTAACACCAACAATTTGTGCGACAGAACTATACCCTCACTTTGCCGTATAGCTACTGCCGTTGCTGCAACTGCTCGAAAACATCCAGGCAATCCTCGAGCCACAGGGTCGAGTACCGCCGAGAAGTATGCACAGGGTCTCTGCTTATCTCCGTGTGTCTGCACTAACACTGACAACGCGCACCCATCCTTCTCGTGTACGTACAATGTAAAGATCTTCCTATAATCAGGTGTACCTAACACTGGTGCAGAACAAAGAGCTTGTCTCAATTGTTCAAAAGCATTCTGACATTCATCTGTCCATTCAATAGGAATCGGTGTAGTTTTGGATAACAATGCTAACAAAGGCTTGACAATGTGTGAAAATCCTAGTATCCATTGTCTACAAAAGGACGTCAGACCTATGAAAGCACGAACATCCTTCTGAGTGCGAGGGACTGGTGTATCTAATACTGCTTGGATTCGATCTGGTGTCAATGCACGGCCCTCCTTAGACAAAAGATGACCGAGGTAGGTCACCTTAGGTCTACAGTATTGTAACTTTTTCTTCGAAACCTTATGATTGTTTTTAGCAAGGAAGGAAAGCAAAGAAAAAGTACTCTCCTCACATTGTTCCTGTGTGTCTGCCGCGAGTAAAATGTCATCCACATACTGAATAAGAGCCACCCAGCCTGTAATTCAAAAGAATCAAGCTGTCTTTTTAAGGCCTGACTATAAATGCTAGGACTTTCTGTATAACCTTGAGGAACTCGACAGAATCTATACGATTTGTTATTTAATGTAAAACCGAAAAGATATCGACTGTCAGGATGTACAGGAATCGAGAAAAACGCATTTTTTAAGTCGATGACTGTAAAAATAGTTGCCGTCGGTGGAACCAACGTAAGCAACGTGGTGATGTCAGACACCACCGGGTACTGAGGCACTACTATCTTGTTAATTTCTCTCAAATCAATAATAAAACGGTAAACCTTAGTATCTGTATCTCTCTTAAGGATCGGAAGAATTGGGCTGTTACAAACATTATAGGGAACTTCCTCAACCACCCCTGCCGTAATCAAATCATTTACAATGTGTATCAATGCAATTTCGCCCTCCCTAGATATCTTGTATTGTGGGACACGTGGCAGAGATACTCCCTCCTTTACAGTAATACGCACTGGAGGAATAATCATCTGCCCTACATCAGTATCAGAAGTGGCCCACAACGTTTGTGGTAGGGAGGCTAATACTTCAAATTCTTGGAGAAGACACACTCGTTCAATTTCTGGATAATTTTCATTTAACACAACCCGTATTCCTTCCGGAGCACAACGAATAGTAGCTCGAAAATGTTTTAACATATCGAGCCCCATGATGTTATCTGGTGTGTTTGGGGACAGCAAAAATGGACATGGGGCAGCAAATTTATCAACATAAAATGTAACAGGTTGAGACAGTGGGCTAAGAGTAGGTGTTCCATCGAACCCTATAGCTGTAATTACCTCGCCAGACAGGGGAGCCCTTGGAACCAAGTGTTTGGACAAAGCGCTACGAGTAGCTCCTGTATCAACCAGAAACTGATCAATAGAACCCAAGACATGTGCTTCTATATATGGACCCCTTTGATCAACTGGTACCTCAACCGATTCCACACCCCATCCTACGCAATCCTATGCATGACGCTCGTCGCGTGACTCAGGCGAGTCACCCTCATTTATCTGGTATTGATTTCGTCGATCAAACGTATTATAACCTGTCTGTCCACGACCCCTCGCTTCATTCCTTCCACGATCATTCGCTCCACCCCTCAATCCTCCATAATTATTCCTAGACCTTCCACTTCCTCGACCACGCTGATTACGCTGTTCTCTCAGCACTGGACAATCTGAAACCCAGTGTCCAAACTGTTTACAGTATGCACACTGATCCTCAGAGATGTCGGAACGGGGAGGAGGCGCATTATTATACGATCCTCGTCTACCCCTATCATTCCCCCTCGTAGCCTGGACCTGAGCCAACATTACCTTTGTCTTCAAATCCTTCACTTTCTTATCACTACTTTCCTTTGCCTCCAATTCCTGTCATTCATAGTATTGAGCCATAGTCAATAAAGAAGCAGGGGTTGCCGCGGTCCATGAACTCTCACTCGCCTTTAATCGTTTTGCAATCTCCGGTAGGAGATTAGCCACATACTTATCAACAAATAAATGCCTGCCGGTATCTTCCGTTAATGATTGGCCACTGTAATCATGGAACGCTTCCTCAAAGCGAGAAAAGAAATCGGAGACCGATTCATCTGTCTTCTGTTTACAAGAGGCCAACATGGTCCAATCAATTTTCTTAGCGGGAACGAGCGTTTTTAATTTGTTTAATATAGCCCCTGGGAGTTCCAATATTAATTGACAAGGCTTACATGCTGGTTCCCTGTCTAAATCAGCTTGAGCTATGTCCTTCCAACTCGCCCCAAGAACCGTTGGGTCATAAAACTTACGAATCGCTCTCCACATATCAGGGGGCAATATCAGCCCAAAAAACAGATCAATATCAACTAGTGTCATAATACACGAAGAAATTGCACTTTCAACACTTTCATAGAAAGCCGCTGGATTTTTACGGGGATCAGGCAAAGCATTTTTAAGCGCCATAACATCTGCTCTATTCCAAGGCGTATAAACCCAATTATATATAAAATAACCCTTCGCGTCTTTGGACGTTTTATCATCATCTGTGCCATCCCCTTTATGAGGGACATACAAAGGCGCAGCTTCTCGCATAGGTCTAACATTAATCGCAGCGTTCTTATCTGTTCCAAAGATAGAGCATTCTTTGGATATCCCCGTCGTTCCAGACGCAGGTGAACCCGATGTTTTTTCCGACTCCCGTAGCCGCGACGCCTCATTCCGTAGCTGAACCAAGCGCTTGAAAAACTCATCCGCATCTGAAAGAACAAAGAGACCTTTACGAAGGTTATCACGACCCTTTGATATATCCTTAGGTTCTAGCTCCAAAGAATACTTTCTAAATCGGTCAACAACCTCATCTCCAAAATGATCTAAGAAATACAATCGTTCCTTATCAGACCATTGTTCCATATGCTTACTAATCTCAGAAACATTTACAGTGTTAATATTAAGTTTTCGTGCAAGCGAACGCAATTCCGCAGTTCGATCCGAAGATAACCTAGTACGCTGTGTATTCTGATCTTCCTCATCCGATTCCTCGTTCGGAGCCGTAGGTGCAACATACGGAGGCGGACAACGATCTAATAACGAAAAATCATCTATTTCATTAGTAAGGACCGGATAAAGAGGACGTCGGATAGGGAATTGCCCATTAATCTGTAAATTACGTTCTCGAGTCTCCCTCTCTTTCTGTTCCTGTAACTCCTTCTCCTGTAGCTGTAAAGCTTTGTCACGCGCAGCCTTTCGCTGCACCTTCTCTGCCAAAGCTTCCTCACGCTTCAATCGTTCACGCACCTCTTTCTCCCACATACGCACACAATCAAACATATCCTGTCTAGACCTACGCTGAAACAAACACTGCTCTACATATTGCACCTTTTGTAAATCGAATGACCCATGTAGTGGCCATTGCAATTCACGATCGGCTTTGGTATACTTATGCCACAATGAACTATACATTATTGGCGGAATACCAAATTTAACATACATCTCTCGATTTGGAGTCCCCTCTGGGGGAGCCGGCTGTGATTTATTTAATCGATAACTGGTACCATTTCCAAGGCAGCACATTCCTCGGAGTGTGCTGAGAACAGGCATGTTAAAATATCACGAAAACGTGATACTACCTAAAATGGCACTTAATGTGCTTCATACACGGTGTGCCGCTCAAACAAAAAGCAAAATCAGAGAAATATCCCTACATGCCTGCCTATGTGAGGTGCACTCCACATATACTTCAAATTCATAGGTCCAAACGTTAGCTAACTCAAACAAATTCAAATTCAAATTCAAAAAGCCACAGTAAGTGTCAGTAGACTACCTTACCAATCATAAGCTTACCAAATATCTTCAAACGTCCAAAGTCCAACTGCCAAGTTCTTTAATCGAATCAGCCAAATGGCACTACACGACAATCCAAGATCAGAATCTCAGTCGAGGACCGGCGCCACCTAGAAGGTCAGATCAGAAGGAAGGAAAAAAACACCCTGGGTGCCAAGACTCGGGTCACTCAAAGGCAGCGATCGCTTCCATGGCGAGTTTCCAATCCTTCATCACGACCTCTCCTTCGGGCATCCGAGTCGCCGATGAGTCCCATCGTGGTCGCCAATTGTGGTGTTGGGTTCAATCAGGCCTACATACTCTGCCAAACTCTCGAACACCTTAGTATAGAAGTTAGCACGGACACTGGAAAATGCAAAAGACAAGTTTATTAAGACCCCATGGGGTGGTGGTACATTCCTACAGCACCCTTCGGCAATGCAAGAAGTAGCACACCGAACATTGGTGCGCGACCTCTTTTATACAGTTTAATAGCAATAAAAAGGTAGGCGTTTACAAGTTTACACATTTTAGGTACATATAAGGTCATTTTTGGAACACAGCCAACATGTGGGAGGAGTCCAGTAGTACTGGTCAGTTTGGGATAACATTCCTAAAGAATGACCAGCTGATGTATAATGCGCATGTGTGCTTGACCAGTACTAAAAATAGCCTGTTACTGGGCAAGGTAAACGACCATGGGTATCGAGAAAGGACGAAAGGGCATGCTGACCACGAGGCAGCGTGTTCATACAAAATGGAAGCCAAAGGATTCAAGATGGCCCCCGTATATTTTAGTCAAGTTGAGAGAAAAGATCGTGTAGCTGTGCTAAACGCTAACTCAGGAGCTGCCAAAATACGACAGTAGGGTGAAGTAGAGTGTCATAGAATCGAGTATCGTCAAGTTGAGTGTTGTAGAGTACAGTGGAGGAGAGTGTCGTACAGTGGAGTGGCATGTCATATAATGGAGTGGTTTACCATAGACAGAAGTTGAGTGGCATGTCATTGAGTGTCATACAGTGTAGCACAGTAGCATAGAGTAGATGGGAATAGAGTGGAATAGTGTTTCAGAGTGGCATAGAGTGAAGTACATTGTTGTAAAGTTGAGTTGCATTTAGTGGCATAGAGTATCGGACAGAGGATCAGCATAGAGTGGAGTATACTACAGTGGCGTAGAGTCGGATAAAGTGTAGTGGGATTGAGTATTTAGGAGTGGAGTACACTGAAGTGGGATAGTGTAGAGTGGAGTAAAGTGTCACAGAGTGGAGTGGCATGTCTTAGACTTTAGTGGAGTGCAGTGCAGTAGAGCGGAGTGTCTCAGAAACTGGAGTACCGTGTTGTACAGTACAATGCAGCGAGGTGTTGTATAGTATTGGAAAGTGATGTAAACTTCAGACCAGTAGAGTGTCATACAGTCTAGTAGATTTCTGAAGAGTGGAGCACTATACAGTACAGCGCAGCATTGCAGACTGTGCTACAGTGGTTTGGCATACAGTGTTATAGATTATAATAGCATTGAGTGATGTAGAGTGAAGTGGCATAGAGTGGAGTAGTGGAGTACAGTGGAGTACTGTGTCAAAATAGAGTGGAGTCAATTGGGGTGCAGTAGCATACAAAACGTTGCATACAGTGTTGTATAGTGGACTACAGAGGATTAGAATAGAGTGGAGTAGAATGTTGTACAGTGGCATACACTGGTGTACAGTGGGGTGAAGGGTTATAAACCGGAGTAAAGTATCATAGGGTGGCATACAGGGTTAGTGGAGTATTGTAGAGAGGAGTTGTATAGAGTACAATAGTGTGTGAAACAGTGGACCATCATGAGCGAAGATTTCATGTAGAATGTGGAATCAATGCAGTCCTGAAATCTCTATAGATATGTAGTAATTAGGTGGCATTGTCAGTGATGGTCAATTCATCTGGATGCAATGATTTGAAACAGTACATCCAGACATTTTTCTTTTGAGCCTAGTAGGCCTTCTTTGAAGACATATTCCACAGGGAAAATCTTGAATTCTGACAGCAAATGGTCCATAAGTTTAAAATGAATAACTACAGGCTGGTCAAGTTTCTTACGAACTATTTCTGATTTGTGTTTCCTGAATTGTGTATGGCGGTCATTCACTGTTTGACCTATATGGATTGTTGTATAGAAGCATAGAATGAGGTAATGTCTTGTACAGCTGAGTGGTGTAATATAGTGTGGAGTAAGGTAAATTACAGTGTATCGTAGAGCAGAGTGGCAAGGAGTGGAGTGTATTGGCGTAGCGTAGGTAGTCAACTGTTATAAATTGGAGTGGGGTCTCATACAGTAGAGTGGAGAGTTGTGGTGTACGAAAAAGGGTTGTATAGTAGAATAGATTGTTGTATATTGGAGTGGAGAGTTGGACAGTGGAATGTAAGGGGTGTAGTTGATTAGAATGTCATAAGGTGCCATGAAGTATCGTAGACAGGTATAGAGTTGAGTTATATAGAGTGGGCCAAGTGGCATACACTTTAGTGGCATAGAGTGGATAACCATAACGTGGAATAGCATCGAGTTGGAATAGTAAACAGTTAAATACTTTACAGTGGATTGGCATAGAGTGGAATAGCAAGAGTGAATTGATGTACAGTGGAGTAATGTAGAGTGGAGTAGGGTACAGTGGGGGCTAACTATAACTTCAAAATGGTAATCCGTTTTAATGTGATTTATTTCTTTTTACCTATTGTATTCATTATGTATATGCCTATTGGTTTACATAATCATGGGACCATAAATGTGTCTTTTAGTTGTTCATGTAGTCATTCTGAATCTTGCTATTTTTAGTAGCATTGTGCTACATATGAAGCCCAAGGTGAATGAAAGCCAAAACATTTGTTATAGAAATTAAGATTTTTTTTTAGTTGCCTAATGGACAATTATCATGTCACCCATATAGTAGTTTGTGTGGCTCACTGCTAGGGCAATTGTTCATTTTGTTACACAGGTGTGGATATCAATGATGGCTTTTGTTTTGCTTGTTGAGCCACATTTTCATTTTGTTGCACAGGAGTGCGTAAGGAAGATGATTTTTGTTTGGCTTGTTGGGCACAGTTTTATTTTGTAAGCCAGAGAGAATGCAAAGAAATTCTACTGAAATTAGAATGTACTCTATTTATTATGTATTTTTTTATAGGTTTCTATTAGCATGTGACCACAAATGGTTATTTCTGTTGTTCATGTAGTAAATCTGAAACTATACACATTTGTCTAGTTTATCTTTTGGACTTCCTTACTACTTTAGGTAGGATTGTGCAAAACATGAAGTCCAAAGTAAAAGAAAGGCAATCATTATCGTTGGTATAGAAATTGAGATCATTATTATTTTCCTAGTGACCAATTATCTTGTCATCCAAGAAGTAGGTTGTATGGCTCATTGTGGTGTAATGTTTTGATTTTGCAGCACAGTGGTGCATAAGAAAGATGTTTTTTGTTTGATTTGCTTTGCTAGTTTTATTTTGTGTGTCCGAAAGCAAGACTTATGTAGATTAAGATGTATCCTATATGTTATATATTTGTGTATAGCTTTCCAACAGCATGTGACCATTAATGGGTCTTTCAGTTGTTCATGTATTAAATCTGAATCTTGACATACAAAATCTATGTTTTTAGGCTTCCTTACTACTTTTAGCAATATTGTGCTACAAGATATGATTCAGTCGAAAAACCCTATACCTTAAGAAATTATGACTTTTATTACCTGCAGTACCCAAAAGAACAATTTGTGCACCCTGATATATAAGGTTGCCAATTCTTAGCAAAATCAAACTGGCAGTTCACGCGCTACACAAAATACAAAAGTCTGTAAAATGCATTGGATATCAAACCCGTTTTGGGACTCCCACTTTTTTCTTTGCACCCCCTTGACCAAACACCACAAAACTTTCAGTCCTCCCACAATGAAATGGGTGCAACCAGTCTGCAAAGGTTTGTGGACACTTTTCAAATGGATGCAAAGATATTCAAGAACAAAACAAAACTATTCCTGGTGACCCTAACAATAACTACAGACGGGTGAGGGGCTACATATATATATATATATATGTATATGGAAACAACGCAATAAACAAAAAAAATCTGAGCACTCACTTGGTGGTTCGTCTCCGTTTGTTCCAGCAGGAGCAGCGCTTTCACCAACGGAGTTTTGTGGATATATATATCTATATATATATGAAAAAACCATAGGTTTCACCCCAGTTATAGTTAGGAATTAGCATTTAAAAAACCTATTAAATTCACTGAAAAAAACATAGGTTTTACACCAGTTATAGTTAGCTGGAAATTTTACTCGCATAAAACCATTGAAATTCCCACGTTATAGTTAGTTGGACTCACTATAACTTGCGCGTGCAATGCACTGCTGATGACGTCACATATTACATCACTCATGACATGGTCAGTGACATCACTCATGACATCACTGATGACACCATCCAGTGAATGTGTGTCTTTCTGAAAAATAAATAATAGTGAGTAATGTTTAAATATTTAAATATATGTATTAATGTAACACTTTGTGTATAAGTGGCTGCATGGGTTGGTGAGTAGCTACATGTGTAGGTATATGGGTTATTAGATTTTTTATCAATATGAGTGTCTATATGTTTGGTGGGGGTGTTACTTAGCACATAGATGCATGAATGACTGACTCTCTCTTTGTATGTGTTTTGAAGACAGCATATGTGCAGGACTGTATGGGTGGATGAGTGTGTATATGTGTGTGTTAGTGAGTGAATGACTGTCTCACTAGTGTCTTTATCAGTAACTACATATGTTTTAATCTAGTATATGTGAATATTGATGTATATAAGTGAGTATATGTGATAGTGAGGGATTCTAAGAGTTCCTGTTTAAATTAGTATGTGTTTCTATAAGTGATTGTTTAAGAGAGTAAGTATGTGTAAGTTTCCTTAGAAGTAAAGTGGTAGTGTGTGTATAGCTGTATATGCTAATTAATGGATGTTCAATAGTTTATTTGCATGTGTGAGTATGTGTGTGAGTAACTTTTGGATGCCTGTCAGTGTGTAACAGGATGTATAGGTGTATCACTACATATGATGAGAGAGTATATGTATGAGTGGCTATATAGAACTGTTGGTGAATGAGTGGATGTATATATAGATGGTGGAATTATTGAATTGGTTGTTGTAAGTCGTATGGGTATCTCCATTTTTTGAACATTTTAGTTTCTATTTTTGAATATGTGTTTCAAGGGTTACATTACAGTGAAAGGAGGTCAGTCACTCTGTCACAAGGATGGTGTCATCAGTGATGTCATGAGTGATGTCACTGACCATGTCATGAGTGATGTAATATGTGACGTCATCAGCAGTGCATTGCACGCGCAAGTTATAGTGAGTCCAACTAACTATAAAGTGGGAATTTCAATGGTTTTATGCGAGTAAAATTTCCAGCTAACTATAACTGGTGTAAAACCTATGGTTTTTTCAGTGAATTTAATAGGTTTTTTAAATGCTAATTCCTAACTATAACTGGGGTGAAATCTATGGTTTTTTTCAGTGAATTTCATAGGTTTTTTAATAGCAAATATCTATAGGTAAGAAAGTAATAATTTTTATAATTAATTTTAAATAGTGTAAATATTTATTTTATTTTTTTATTGTTTGCCCTGGTACGCGCCCCGGAGCGCTCCAGGTGCGCGTAAGGTGAACGCACGGGTAAGCGCAATGTTACGGCACGCCCCGGGGCGCGTACCGGGGAGCGTCCCGAGAGCGCTATTCCCGCGAACGAAAACAACATCATGATGTTTCGCGTAGTCGCGTGATGCGTCATATGACGCACTGCGTAAGCGCACCCGGAATCACGCGATCGCATACGATCGCACAACGTCATGACGCGCTTACGCGACGCACCCCGGGGAACGCCCCGGGGCGCGTAGCGTATGCGCGTCGGGTCATGTGATCTGAAAATAACACTTTTCATTGGTGCAGATCAGTTTTGGTTTCCAAATGATGAAAGTTTGGATCATGTGACTTGAAAATAACACTTTTCATTGGTCCAGAACACTTTTTTTTTCAAATGATGAAAGCCCCCACCTTTTTCCTCACTCTGACTTTCTACTTTGAGAGAGGAAGACCTGTATCTGATTCTGACAATGGCATCATTAGTAGCTGCAGCTGGTGGACCCCCTCCACCACCACAACCACCTAGAAAGGAAGGACCACCATCCCAGTTCCTTGTCCCTGAACAAGAAGAGGATGAGGAGGAAGAACAGGAGGAGGAGGAACAACCCAGGCAATTTTTGCCTGAAGAGCCAAGACAGAGTCACATAAAAGTGCATTTTATTTGGGACTTCTACTCCCACCCTCCTGGGCAGAAGAAAGTGAATGCCCCTAAGGTTAAGTGCCTTATTTGCAGCGATATTCTTTCCAGGGGCAATTCCAAGAAGAAATATTAATTCGGCAATTATACTATGTTGCGCCACATGCAAAGGTTGCATCCTAATAATCTTGCTCAAGCAGAGGTTCGTGCCATGGCGCAAAATCAGAAGAATCCACAGCCCAGCACCTCCTCTGCCAAAGTATCACATGCAGCACCTGAAGGATGGCAAATGGTGCCCAATGTTCGAAAAAATGTTGGCAGTCTCAAATTTGTATGTGTCTTCTGTGGCAAGACACTGTGCTATGGGGAACTAAGCGTGATTTTAATAAGCAATGCGGTGGAAAATCATCAATGTAACCAAAAGAAGAAGCAATAAATCTTTTGTTTTTGCTCCTGTTGAGCCATTTGTAATTCCTTTTTTTGTTGTTCCCCCCAAAAAACACCCAAAAAATTATAAAAGTGTTAAAAAAAAAAAAATGTTCAGAAAAATAATAAAAAAAATATAAAACAACAAAAACATTTTCAGAACTACCTCCCATTTAAAAAAAATTACTAACATTTTTAGCACTCTTGACTTCATTTTTCTCATGGGTTCGCTTCCCGGTGCGCGCACCGGTGTGCGACCCGTTAGCGCAATCAAAAAAAAATAAAGAAAAAAAAAACAAGAGAAGGAGAGCATAAGAGAAAGAGAAAGAGAGAGTAATGTTAAGAGACAGACAGCAAGAAGGAGCAACACAGAGGTACTGTGTAATACATAGTAAAACAGTGTAAAAGATATAAGAAAGTGTAAGAGAGAAAATGAAAAAAATATAAGGCTGTGAAACAAAGAAAGAGAGAAGAAGAATACTAACGCAGAGGCACATGAAGAATGTGAGTGGCTGTAAAGAGTAAAAGGAAAGAGAAAAAATGATGTACAAATAAAAGGTAATAACGGAACCAGATTTAAAAAACACTGGTGAGGGAGAGAGAGAAAAAAGTAGTGTGCATAACTAAAGAGGGATGAAATAAGATGGATAAAATCGACTAAAGTTAAAACATGTGGATTGACAGAGAGAAAAAACTGAAAGAAGAAAAGAAGAAGTAACAGAAAGGGAAAAATTGAAGCAGCAAAGAAATGTAAACAACGTAGTGTGCTTGAACTTCAGGGAGAAAGCATAATGAACAAGTAGTGAAAGAGTGAAGAGACAGAGACAATTACAGTAAGAGAGACGGACTGAGTGAACTGGAGTGAGGAACTGTGAGAACAGAGGGACTGAGAAAAGGAGTGGAAGGAGTGCAGTAAGTAAATCACCCACACAACGCAACAGCTACCCTACCTCAAAGCACTCTAAAATATTATTTTACTGTTTCTCTTGGTTTTCCCCTTGTTACGCTCCCCGGTGCGCTACCCATAGTATAAGTAAAGAGGGGTGAAAGAAGGAGAAATACTGAATTAGGATAACACATGGGGAGTGACAAAGAGAGAGGACAAAGAGAGTAAAGGAAAGAGTACCTGAATGGGCTTGAGTAAAACAGCAAAAAAAGATAAGTAATGCAGTGTGTGTGACTTACAGGGAGTCAGTGGGTGTAGGTCAGAGTGTGGGTGTGTAAGGTGTGTCTGTGGGTGTGGTTGTGTGGAGTGTTTTGGTGTGGGTAGAGATGAGGGTGTGTGAAATATGTGTGAGAAGTGTATGAGTGTGGGGTGTATATGTGTTCGATGTATGTGTGTGTATGGAATGTGTGTGTGTGTTTGAGGAGTGTGTGTGGGAGGATTTTTTGTGTGTATGAGGTGTGTGTGTGGTGTGTGTGTGGGGTGTATGTTACAGGTGTGTGTATGTGTTGGGAGGGGGATGAGGTATATGTGTAGGAGTAAGGTAAATAATTAAGAAAAAGAGAATGAGTGAAGAAGCAAAGGAAGGGAACAGAGGGTAAGTGAAGTAAAGAATAGGGATCAAAAGAAGTTGAATATGAGAGGGTAAATAGGGAAAGGGGAGTAAACATGGAGAATAAGAATAAGTGAGAGAAGCAGAGTAAAAACACAGGAGTGAGGTAGATATAGAAAATGTTAGTGACCTTAAAGCAAAGGGTGATAACAAACTACATTTTTTTAGTCATACTTACCATATAATAAATGTAACTTTAATTTTTTTTACTACAGTTGGTATCTGTGAAAGAGAGAAGAAAAAATAAGTTATAATTAGTAAAATATGTATTTTAAATTAAAAGATACAAATGAAGAGGTAAAAAATCATAACACTCTATTTAGAAATAAAGTTAGAGTAAAGAACACAGAAAGGGAAATAAACTAAGGTAGAAGGACAAAAAGAGGGAAAAAGAAATAGAAGGAGAGCAAATTACAAAGAGTAAGGCATATAGATTCAGTGAGAAAAAGAGAGAGAAGAACAGAGAAATGAACTGAAGGTAAGAAAGATACTTAAACAAAGTGAGTTAGCAAAACTAAATCAGGAAACAGAAGTAAGTAAAAAGATAATGACTGAGACAGAAAACAGTCTAATTAAGGATGCATTTAGAAGAATGAGGAATAGAAGATAACTGAGAGTAAGTGAAGAACAGTCATAGAGTGAAAGGATGAAGGGAGACAGGATAATATACAACGATTAAAGGAAATGGACTGAGGAAGTTATAAGGTAGACACACTAAGAGAAAAAATGAGTGAGGTGGAGTACAATGAGTGAGAAAAGGAAATGAGTAAGTGAGGAAAAAGAAGGAAAGATAGGAGAAGACGACTAAAACAGTGGTACTGAGAAAAAATAATTTGGTGATGAAAGTAAAGAGAAGGACATTGAAAGAAAGGAAATGAAGGATAGTAATGGAACCAGTGTAAAAGAAATGGGATGAAGAACGATGATAAAGGAGCAGTGAATTTGTTGTAAAAGAAGTGATAGAAGGTATATAAACACAAGTGAACATAACACAAGTAGAGTGAGGCACTGAGGACATAGAAGTAGTGAACGAAAAACAGAGAGAAGAGGTCAAAAGTAAGGAGCAAACAAAATAAGCTAAGGAGAGTGGGTGATTTATAGTGATAGGGTGCAATAATACTGCTGAGTGAGTAAACAGGAATTACTAAAAGAGCTAAGGAGGAAAATACGGAAAAGAAAAGAAAAGCAGGAAGACTGAAAGCTGAAAAGATATGCAAGGGAGAGACGGGATACACACAGTTGAAATGAAAAAGAGGGATTGTCAAAGAAGTGGAGTAAGGGAACGGGGGTTACAGAGAGTGAGAGAAAAACATTATAAGTGAGTAAAAAGAGGTGAAAGAGGATGGAAAAAGGAAAGTAAATGTCAGAGAATGGAATACAATTTAATTTACATAATCCAAAGTATAAAATAACTTGTACAACATGTTACAAAGTTTATTTTTGCTGTTCTCAGAATATATTGAATTTCACTTAAAAGAGTGAGTTCAAATTACTCATCATATGACAGCGGGAAAAAAAAACCACAATCTAAAAGATTGTGTTTTAAAAAAAACCTTAGATACTGACAAATCACAAATCTACGCTAATCTTAGATTAACTTACTTTTCCTTGAGGCCAAATACTGTATCATGGTGGTCCTTTTCGCGTTGAAAAGTACTTTGCTGTTCACTTAAAAATCCATTTCATCGACTTTCTAGAAGAAAAGCTTCAAGAACATCTGAAATATTTTCAATATTTTCATATACTCCTTTTTTCAGTCATGACTCTTTACTCATTCCTGCACCTTTCCATTTGGCCAAATAGTGTCAGATGTATGAGTATTTGTTCAAATTAATTCTAAGGCACTCTGAAATGATCTTTTCCCGACGTTCTGAAAGAAAGGCTCTACAACATTTTCACAACATTTAAATATTTGTAAAACCATCTCTGACTCACTCATGTTCATCATTTTTTATAATACTAACCTCACTTATTATGAGATCCAATTACAGTACCTATATGACAAGTCAATTTTTTATATTGCCTGGAAAACGTTTACTCAGAATATATTTTTAAACAGCAAAATAACCTTTATAAACTACTCCCGTCTTCATATGCCAATTACTTTTACCTACATTTTGGCTGTAAAAACACTAGGTATGAATTTATAAAGCCAAAAGGCAAACGTTGTTTGAAAGTCAAATGAGTGTCGTTACATTGGGTCCAACCTTTATAAGTTTTTAAATAGCATGTGTAATGCCCTGATGTTGTAGGAGGACCATCATGAAAAATAATAGCTACAGTTGCAAAGGTTCTTCCTGATATCGATAACTGAGAAGCCACAAAATTTTTAATAGAAGTTGTCAATTTAGTTCCATCAGGTCTACATCGTTGGAACATTAAAATGACACAGTGACCATAATTTTGTAGAAATAATGTGGACAGCATTGTAGACTTACATTGGGTACACACCATATTGTGATCAGCTGCTTTAACTAGATTATTAAAAGGCACTGATTTGCAGTCTGGTAAAGTCAAATATATAAATCTTTCACTGTCTATTCTAGTAGTACTTGATGAAGCAAAGTTATCACAGTCATGTTGCCATTGATAAGAAAGATTAAAAAGATTTTTTATATCTACTCCTTCATCTTCCAATACATCAAACATATACATTAAAAATTCCTGACAATCCTGCTGAATTATCTGTGAAAATTGATTTTGACCTGAACATATGTCTACAAGATTCCTAATTTCTGAAACACTTTCTATTTTTCCTCTATCACTACTACATTTCTCTAATACAGAATTCAATAAACAGCACAATGTTTGTTCCCGATTTTCGACAATCTGTTTTTGTAAATTTTGAAGAAAAAAAACAACATTAACTGCTACATTAGCAAAGCAGTTGACACCAGAACTGTTTTCAAACTGAAATCCAACAACATCTTCAACAGAATCATTTTTCTTTCTGCTTACAATTACAGTTTCATCTATTTTTTGTCTTTTTGCTACTACCTTACTGCAATTATTCTCATTATTTCTTTTTCGGCCTACCACAGGTTTTTCAATCAGAGGATATTGAGGCAAATGTGGAGCATACTCTCTTCTTAACCTATTGTATTCTTTAACACAATCTAGATCAGCACAAATCTTTGTTTCATCACACTCAATCAAGTACAATCCTGATAAAGTTCTCACTCGTGATAATGCCACATATGCCATACCCTCTTTAAACACAGAACTTCCAATGTTCACCAAAGCACTATCTACACTTAAACCTTGAGATTTATGAATTGTCACTGCATATGCCAAACAAACAGGAAACTGTTTTCGGCGAACATATAAGTCTTTCACAAGCAAAAATCTAGCTGAACAACGACAAATTTGTTCTATTTCGTCAATGCCATCAAATTTAATTTTTAAAATTTCAATTCCATCTCTATTTTTGTAATTCACAAAACCAACAACATGACCCATTGCTCCATTTACCAGACCTCTTTCAACATTTAAATTCCTTCTCAAAATAATACGACAATTTAAACACACATTCAGAGTCTTTTCAAAACCAGCAGTTTTAGATATAGTCTTCTCCAAAGAATGCAATTTTGATTTCAAATTTTCTGACAAAATAATTGTTGCTCCCATATGCTCTATTTTATCTATAGCTTCCAGTTTCACTATCTCTTCATTTTCTAACTTCAGCATTTTGTTGTTGAACAAGGAACATTCTTTCAGAGTAGGCATCAAACATATGGCAGATTTCTTCTCGTTAATTTTCTTAAAAATATTCTCTGGAAGAATGTTTTCATTTGGGTACAAATTAGAAATTAACCGTCCATGTAAAGCTTCTTTCCCTTGTTGACTTATTTTTCCTACTCTTACATCTTGTAAAATATTTTTATAATCTTCATCCTTTGCCTGCCGCATATTTTGAAGCAGTTCTGCATATTTGAAGTTTAACCATATATTAACGTTTCCAATGCTTCCTAGGCATTTCATGGTATCTTCATGTGTGAGCATTTTGAACACAGGTTGTCCTTTCACTGGAGTCAACTGCAAAAGATCTCCAAAAACAATAATATGTTTTCCTCCAAATAAAACATCATAGTCTGTTCTAAGAATTTCTTGCATTCTCAAATGCACAAAAGCAAGCATTATATTTGACACCATGCTTACTTCATCAATGATAAGAAGTTTCATTTTCTTCAGGACTCTCGAAACTTCGGAACACGCATCTCCAGATAGCTTGTGATATTGCAATTTGTTATCATGCTCCACTGGCAGCATCAGTAAACGATGTAAAGTAATCCCTTTAATATTATGTGCTGCCAGCCCAGTTGGAGCGGTAACAACACAAGACAGTGGTGATTCAGTCCTTTTCTGCAGATGAGATGCAATTGCTTTATCAGAAAACTTTTTCCAGTTCCCGCTTCTCCACTCACTTACTGTTGGACAGGCTTAAATGATGTACATGAGCACTCTTTCTTCTCATGACTCAATCCATGTTCAACCTGTTCTGTGACTTCGTCATATATCAGTTTCTGCTCAAGGTTTAATTGTTTCACCAAATCTTCTAAATGAATTGCATCCTCTTGAGCTTGCTCCATAGCTCTTTCCACTTCATCCATTGCAGTGGCAGCTTCATTTTGGATAATTGGTCCTCCTAGTGGATCCTGACTCAATAAAGCAGAACTCTGACTGCCTTGAGAACTATCTCTCGCAATCTCTGCAGCAATTGTTGATTCTTGTTCTATTTCTTCATTCAACATTTGCAGATAATTTGGAAAAACAGGACATTCTATTGTATCCTTCGTAGCATTAAAAGAGTCTTCATAACAGAGAAAATCTCCAAGTAGTTCCTCTTCTTCTCGCCATGGTTTGAAGAGTTGCAAAAGAGCCAAATAGTAAGATTCTCTTTTGTCTGGATGTTCACAACTCAATTTTCGATGATTAATCAAATGACCTTTTTTCTGTTTCACTAGACATCCTTCACATCCAATGATTCCATATATTCCAATATTGATATCTTCTCTGATGTTTCTTTTATGAATATATATTTGCAGAACTTCATAGAGACAAATGTTCTCAAGGTGAGGACTTCTATTTGGATAGTATGTATCCAACATGTTTGTCTTCAAAATATCTGTACTTTCTGGTTCTTTCTCCGCCTGCTGACGACAATCAATCAGAACATTCATATTCTCCAATTTCTCGATGCGACAACATCTTCAGACTGTAACTGTACAATTTCTTGCTTAGGCTCTTTTCATGTGAAATGTCCTCCCACATTTCCTTCAGTTCTGTCTTTTCTTTTTTTGCGATGTAAGACGTCACATATCGAGCTACAGCAATAGAGTTGGCAGCAACGAATTGAATATCCATGTTAGCATTCCACATGGACAAAATCACTGGGTTGTAGTCATTGATGTACTTGGACTCTTCGTTTCTTTTTAAATTGAATGTATTTTTTGGTGATTTTCTCGTCACAGTATGTCGCAGAGAAGACAATACATTATTTACTCTTCCTTTAGAAATCACTGGTCGTGGAAAAGCGAAACGACATTTTGTGTAGAACTTGTCCTTGTTTCTGAATTTTCGACGACAGTACTTTCCACAACGATGTGATTGAAAGCGTAAAACTTGTTGCCTTAAATTGTTTTCTTCTGTAGTTTTCGGAACAGCACATGTTGAATACTTTTCAATGAAGCTCATCACTGTCTCATCTGAATCTGTTCCAAATTTGGGTGCATCTTTAATCCATAATAACATATGTATGTGAGGAGCACCTCTCGCTTGATACTCCTTTCTCCAAAAGAAATCCAAAACCTCTCCAAGGGGAGGATTTTTTTTGTTGGTAATAAAAGACATCATAGCTTCAAATCTATGATTGAAATATCTGCATACATTCACTGGATCCAAAGAACACAGTTCTCCAGGTGTTTTGAATTCTATATTTTGTATATTAGCATTAGCCTCTCGTAGAAATTGAAGTAAGTCCTCCCATGCATACTCGGCACAGCTAAGAGTGAGGAACCATGTAGGAGTTCCTAAGTTTCTTAGCATACATTTCAATTCCCCATGGCGACGGTACCAATACTCATTTGTACCACGCTGACATGCCATGAGATTGATTGGGTGAGATTCTAAAATATTATCTTGCAGATTCACTTTCTCCATAAAGTCCCTCGCCGAAAGATTTTGCAGATGTGCTCCACTTTTCAGAATATGGTTTACTGCATAAGAAAGCCCAGACAAGTCAATTTCATACAGTAGATCAAACAAATAGGGAATGCATTGACGAAACCTTGCATATTCAGCATATAATCTTACAGTTTGATATTCAGATGCAGGAATTTGAAGTGGTCGATCGTCATATCGTCCACCTCGACCTGTTGGAAATAGCTGTGGAAAACAACGAGCTTCCAAACTTTCTTCCCATACACTAATGGGACTTCCTTTTGCTGTTTTCATTTGAAACAATTCAATTGCATTCCCCATTACTTCTTTGGAATGCAAAGGATGAACAGTATAATGTTCATATATTTCTTCACTTCTAGACACATCAACTTTTTCAATTTGGCCGCCTGAACAATCACTGTCTTCATCTGCAGCTTTTTCCTCTGCTGCAACACATACATCTTTGTATTACTCATTGTTTTTGACTAAATACAACGTTGCCTTTTTGACTTTCCTAACATCCACTAATTCTTGCCAAATGTTTTTACTCTTTGTTGGAACCCCATTAACTAGAATAACTAAAGGTTCCTCTTCTACTTTTTCTATACCAATTGTATCAATATTTTTTTTCAAATCTAGGGGCAAATAAACAACTCTTCCCTTTAATCCTCTCTGCAAATCTGTAGGAGGCAATTTCCCTATCTTAGGCTCCATGCGAACAATTGCCTGAAAAGGATGGACACATTGAATCAAAATAGACTCATATGTATTTAAATCCATCAATTCACGGGGAATGTCTACCAACTCCAGATTATTATGAACAGCTCTAGCAGGCATTCTGTTTTGATTTAATTTATCATAACAATATTTACAAATACGCTGATCAGAACTCAAATCAAAACAATTCTCCACCCACAAATAAGTTGCTAAATCTTTCCACTCTTAATTATCCATCTTTTCACTTTTTGCATATAAATCAACTAACCTAGTCTGAATCTTATAATGAGTCCGTCGACAACACACACAAGTAAAATTCGGCCTTTCACTTGATTTCACCTTAAACCTGGTAATTTCCTTCTCAAACTTTTCTGTATTTAAAATCTGTACATTGTCTTCCACATTACCTTGAATTGCTGTCTCAATTTCTACACTGTCCTCTATTTCACGAAAATAACACATCTCAATTTCTTCACAAATCTTCTTCACATCTAATTCAGTTCCATGCAAAAGAGCACTGTTTAATTGTTTAAGCTTAAGTGCAGGACTTTTTGCATAATACAACATTCTCACTAATTTCCTCATTTTGGTATGATGCACTGCTAACATCCTAAAATGATGAAAAACACTCTGACAGACTTTTCTAGAAAGACAAGCCAGTGAATGGCCTTGCAAACCTGTGATTCCTCTCACTCTGCAAGGATCTAAGTCTTGCAACAACTTCACTTTCTGCTTTATACTTTTCTTACTATATGTACGTAAGAAATTACAAAACAAATCAATTGATTCCTGTCGCACACTACAAATACTACTACACTTCCAAGTGTACACTGGACCCTTAGTACGTCTCCCTAAAACTCCATCAGATAACACCTCTTCTGGTTCTCTAGGCACAAGTTTCTCTTTTTCAATCGGACAACCGTCTTTCACTTCATACGCTCGACCACTGGTGTCAACTGCATGCACTAAATCATTCTCCTGGAAGTAACTCTCCTCATTAAAAAATGGCTCACAACTTGAACTGTGCATCCATTCTCCAGAAAAAACTTTACAAAAATTAGTCCGATTAATTACTCTTTTCCATCTACTGTTTGATTTGAAAACATCAATTGTCTTGTTAAGTGTCCTAATTCTATTGATTATTAAAATAAATAATTTTTTCTTAACTTCAAAAGCCTGATCAACAATCTTTTCTACACTTTTCTTTTTCTTATGAAAAGCAGCTCTCTGTTTACCTTTCCTAATGTTTTTAACAAATTTAAAACCACTCTATTGCGAAACATTCTTCAACGAATGTCTCTAAACTGATTCTGCCTTCTATTCCTATACATATTATTCTCTCCTGCTCCAATTTTAGGATTCTTTGAAGTTCTCTCCTTCCTTTTCAATTTTACTCTCTCATTTTCTTTTTCTACATGCTGTCCATCATTTTTTTGGGATGTACATATGTTACGTAAAAAAGACTTAGTTGTCTTACCAAGAGCTTGGTTCCTGTTTTTTGAAGTATTTGTTGTGGAAGAGTGCTGTAATTCCGTTGCTGTTTTTGTTTTTTCCCGGTTACGTTGTTTTCTTGTCCTTTCCCTTGTGGGCATCTTTGCTTACTCTTCAAATAACGATTTCAATCTGTGTTAAAGAACAAAGTAGCACATGTTAGACCACTATTACCAAACAACAAAGCAATGACAAAAAGCAAACGATCTATACAGGGTTACAGATCAGGTGAGGATTCTCCAGGGTTGCACAAAAGGTGAGGCCTGTATTGAAGAGTATAGTGGAAGACAGCTCTGTCCACAAGTACAAAGAAGATGAGACCTATGTCTAAGTACACTGCACTCTTATACACAGGCTTCACCACCTATGCTTCCCGAGAAAGTATTGAGTTATATAGTTATATAGAATTGTATTTTATAAAATTGTGAAGCTCCATGTGAAAGCATTTGCCTCAGTCTTATTCCTGTTGTGAGGCAGGTGCAAGATTTTGCCTCAGTTTTATCCCTGCTTTGAGGCAGATGATTGTAAATAGGATCTGTGCTGTGTTTCCTAATTGTGATGTCAAAAACTATTTTGGAGAAAATGAATGCTTTTTACATTTTTGATTATAATGTGGCGCTGAGGTTTAAAAAGTGACGCATCTACCTACATGTGTCACTTTTTAAATATGGGGCAAAAATATACATGTTTGGGCTTTCCTGGGGAGCCTAGGTGGTGAGGCTTGTATCTAAGAGTGCAGTGGAGTAGGCTTCATGAAGCATATCCCTGTCTGCATTCTTAGACACAGGTGTCAATTTGACTCTTTACAATGATGTTAGCTGTGTTTTAAATCAGTGTAGGAAGCATATTGAGTTTGTTTGCATAGAGGAATTGTATTTTGTAAAATTGTAAAGCTCCATGTGAAAGCGTTTGCCTCAGTCTTATTCCTGTTGTGAGGCAGGTGCAAGATGTTGCCTCAGTCTTATCCCTGCTGTGAGGCAGATGATTGTAAATAGGATCTGTGCTGTGTTTCCTAAATGTGATGTCAAAAACGATTTTGGGGAAAATAAATGGTTTTTACATTTTTGAGTATAATGTGGCGCAGTGGTTTAAAAAGTGACGCATCTACCTACATGCGTCAATTTTTAAATATGGGGCAAAAAGGTACTTGTTTGGGCTTTCCTGGGGAGCGTAGGTGGTGAGGCTTGTGTCTAAGAGTGCAGTGGACTAGGCTTCATGAAGCATATACCTGTCTGCATTCTTAGACGCAGGTGTCAATTTGACTCTTTACAATGATGTTACCTGTGTTTTAAATCAGTGTAGGAAGCATATTGAGTTTGTTTACATAGAGGAATTGTATTTTGTAAAATTGTGAAGCTCCATGTGAAAGCGTTTGCCTCAGTCTTATTCCTGTTGTGAGGCAGGTGCAAGATTTTGCCTCAGTCTTATCTCTGCTGTGAGGCAGATGATTGTAAATATGATCTGTGCTGTGTAACCTAAATGTGATGTCAAAAACGATTTTGGGGAAAATAAATGGTTTTTACATTTTTAAGTATAATGTGGCCAAAGGTTTAAAAAATGACGCATCTACCTACATGCGTCACTTTTTAAATATGGGGGAAAAAGGTACATGTTTGGGCTTTCCTGGGGAGCCTAGGTGGTGAGGTTTGTATCTAAGAGTGCAGTGGACTAGGCTTCCTGAAGCATATCCCTGTCGGCATTCTTAGAGACAGGTGTCAATTTGACTCTTTACAATGATGTTACCTGTTTTTTTAAATCAGTGTAGGAAGCATATTGAGTTTGTTTGCATAGAGGAATTGTATTTTGTAAAATTGGGAAGCTCCATGAGAAAGCGTTTGCCTCAGTCTTATTCCTGTTGCGAGGCAGGTGCAAGATTTTGCCTCAGTCTTATCCCTGCTGTGAGGCAGATGATTGTAAATAGGATCTGTGCTGTGTTTCCTAAATGAGATGTCAAAAACGATTTTGGGGAAAATAAATTATTTTTACAAAATTTTGAGTATAATGTGGCGCAGAGGTTTAAAAAGCGACGCATCTACCTACATGCGTCAATTTTTAAATATGGGGCAAAAAAGTACTTGTTTGGGCTTTCCTGGGACTATGAATTTGTTAAATGTGTGGAAGCGGTACATTCGCTAATTCAAAATGAGGACATTTACGACAATCTGTTATTAGAAGTTCTATCAAATTTTGAAAAAGAATCTGAAAAATACATTTATATTTAATAATTCTAAAATTGTTTGAGACATTATTCATTTTTATATGTAATTCATAAACTAGTACCAAATTGATTATAATGTAAAGTCAGATTTATAGTATACTGTGTAACTTTTTTATGTTACATAGTAATTTTGCTCATAGATACTTCCTTTCTCCCAATATATTATCTCCAATGTGTATTTGACATCTCTTTTTCATCTCCTGCCTCCATGTTGTTTCTGCTTTCCTGACAGACTATGATATGGATTCATATACCACAATAACTTCTGTAACAACATGCAAATTATTTACAGAGGAAATGGTGTACATTAAATTTAAGACTCAGCATTGGTACCTACATGTTGGTACTTAAATCACCAACACACAACACAACAACTCTATTCAGAGATACCCTACCTCTAAGCTCTTTAAATTATTATTTTAGTGTTTCACTGAGTTTTCCCCATGTGTGGGGGTGGGGGAGGTGTGTGTGGGGGATGTGCGGGGTGTGTCTGTGAGGTGTGTATGTGTGTGCGTCTGGGGGGGTGAGGTGTATGGGTGTGTGGGGTATGTGGGTGTGGGTGGGGATGTGGGTGTGTAAGGTGTGTGTGTGGGTGTGTTTGTGTGTAGGTGGAAGTGTGGGTGTGTGAGGTGTGTGTGGGGTGTGTGTGGGTGTGGGGGGTATGTGTGTAGGATGCGTGTGTATGTGTGGGATGTGTGAGCGTGTCAGTGAGGTGTGCGTGTATGTGTGGGGGGAGGTGTGTGTGTGGGATGTGTGAGGTGTGTCTGTGAGGTATCTGTGTGTGCGTGTGTGTGTGTTGGGGGGATGAGGTGTGTGTGTGTCTGGGTGTGTGGGATGTGTGGTTGTGGGTGTGGATGTGTAAGGTGTCGGTGTGGGGGTGTGGGGTGTTTGGGTGTGGGTGGAGGTGTGCGTGTGTGAGGTGTGTGTGGGGAGTGTGTGGGTGTGGGGGTGTGGGGTTGTGTGCGTGTGGGTAGGTGTGGAACGTACTTGTAGGTACCTAAAACAGCCACAGAACCCAAAAGCTCTTTTCAGAGCTACCCTACCTGTAATCACTCAAAATGATTATTTTACACTATTATTTTCACTATTTTTCACCAAAGTACGCTCCCCGGTACGCTCCCCGGTGCGCGTACCGGGCGCTCCCCCCGTGAAAATCGAAAAAAAAATAAATAAAATTTTTACCCGAGGGACCCTTTTATGGCCCCCACATCAAACCTAGGGGGTCAGGGGGGTGTACCCTGCCCCCTTTTGGTCATTTCCCCCTTTGTTTTTTGCCACCTCTTGTGTCTCGATCCTACCGAGACACAAGATGGAGGCCGCTGCGGACTGTTTCGAATGTTTACAGACACCCGAGAGCCAATCAGCTTCCCGTGCGCAAGTGGTGTGGCGCGCCCGGAGCGCTCCCCGGTACGCGCACCGGGGCGCGCTTACAGATATATAAATTTTTTTGAACCTAAATTACTCAAAATCCTCTGGAGCACATATCTTGAGACATAGCAAAGGCACATCGGGCTACCAGTCCCTACAATTTTGCCAAGTTTGGTGAAAATCCATTCAGCCGTTCGAGCTAAAAGTGCGACAGACCGCCCTATGGAAATTAACATGGGGAAAACACGTTTTGGGACCCCCCTTTTATCTCGCCCCCCGCTTGACGAATCCCCCCCAAACTTTCAGGGAAGGAGCGGAGAGCCGCGAGGCAAAGTTGCTGAACAATTCAGGCTGATTCCTCAACCGGTGCCAAAGTTATTCCAAATAGAATGTTGCGATTTCCCTATGGAAATCAATCCTAACTATAACTATCTACTGGCGACCACCAGTAGGTAATATCTATATAGGTAGTTATAGTTAGGACCTAGTTTCCATAGGAAATCTGCAACATTCTATTGGGAATAACTTTGGCGCCGGTTGTTGAATCTTCGCGAATTTCTCAAAGATGATGGCCCGCTCCGCTCCGCTCCTTCCCTGAAAGTCTTGGGAAGATTCGTTATGCGGGGGCCGAAAAAAAAGGGGGGTCCCAAAACGTGTTTTCCCCATGTTAATTTCCATAGGACGATTAGACTCGGCTGCTGAATGGAATTACAAGAAACTTGGCAAAATGGTAGAGTCTGATTCGCAGATCGCCCTTTTGTTTAAATGGTGTAAATCCCTCCAGTAGTTGTTGAGAAAACCAAATGTGAAAAAATGTATATATCTGGGCGGAGCCTAACTACACATCTCATCGTGAGATCTGATTGCCTGTCAGCACTTCATCCAAGAAGTGTTGGCAGCCATCTTGGGACCAATATACATGATAGCACCTCATTAAAAAGCATTGCAGTTAATATAAGGTTTTAGGACTTTAGTTACATTATAAATCATTTGTTGATGATACCATACTCATTTTTGGAATTGTGGTGTGTTCTAAGGTGATTTTACCATGTGAAAAAGCATTCTGCTGGGATATCATTGATTGGAATGAAGTGGTAACTCTTAAAACATTTAATTTAAAAAGGAACAAAATGAGGTGGTATATTTTGCCATAGAAAGTATGATTAGTGCTGCAGAAAGAAAAATGAGGGCACACTTTCTCAAATCAAATTCTATTCTATTTTATTACAAAATTCTGACATGCAGTCTCCCAAGATGGCCACCAGAGACAAAAGATCCCAAATGTAGCCCAAATATCACCCAGATGTAGCCCAAGTATAGCCCAATGACAAAATGTCCCAGAGTGTTCTAAAGAACAACTAGAGTGCTAACAGTCTTACTTATGACAAAAGTATGGCACACCAGAAGCCATCTTGATTGGAATGAAGTGGTAAGTCTGAAAACATTTAATTTAAAAAGGAACACAATGAGGGGGTTCATTTTGCCATAGAAAGTATGATTAGTGCTTCAGAAAGAAAAATTAGGGCACATTTTGAGTGACTGCTCAAATCCTCTTCTATTTCATTAAAAAATTCTGACATGCAGACTGAAACATGCACTTTCAATACCAGCAGCAGACTTCCCTGGTGAGCAGTAGCTTTCCTACAGTGATCTAATAAGCAACTAGCGTGCTAACATTCTGAATTTATAGCAAATTTGTGTCACATCTGAATGCCTTCTTGATGGAATCAAAGTAGAACACTGAAAGTATTTCCTACTGAGGAGACTGTTGTAAATAAGGAAATTAGGAAACTTCATAACAAATAAGTCTCCCAAGATGGCCACCAGAGACAAAAGAGCCCCAATGTAGCACAAATATCCCCCAGATGTAGCCCAAGTATAGCCCAATGACAGAATGTCCCAGAGTGTTCTAAAGAACAACTAGAGCGCTAATAGTCTTACTTGTGACAAAAGTATGGCACACCTGAAGTCATCTTGATTGGAATAAAGTAGTAACACTTAAAACATTTAATTTGCAAAGGAAAAAATGAGGGGGTTCATTTTGCCATAGAAATTATGATTAGTGCTGAAGAAAAAAAACTAGGGCACATTTTGACTTCTCAAATCCTCTTCTATTTCATAAAAAAAATTCTGACATGCAGACTGAAACATGCACTTTGAATATCAGCAGCAGACTTCCCTGGTGAGCAGCAGCTTTACTACAGTGATCTAATGAGCAACTAGAGAGCTAACATTCAGAATTTATGGCAAATGTGTGACACATCTGAATGCCTTCTTGATAGAACCAAAGTAAACAAGCATTGAAAATACAATAGATCTCGCCCTCGTTTAAGTTAAAGCCATTCTGTTTGTATTGAGGTGGCTTTTTAGCTTTGCTTTGTAAATATATGTATATGTATGCATGCATTTATATTTGTATTTATATAGATATGCAGTTTATATATATTTATATATGTATGTATATATATATACACACACATACATATATATAAATGCATATGCATATATATATATGCATATATTTATATGTGTATATGTGTGCGTGTAGAGAGAGGTAGAGAGGTAGAGGTGTAGAGGTAGAGGTGTAGAAGTAGAGAGGTAGAGGTAGAGAGGTAGAGACTAGTAGAGAGAGAAGCAGAGAGAAGTAGAGAGAGGTAGAGAGTAGAGAGTGAGTAATAGAGAATAGAGAGTGAGTAGTAGAGAGTAGTAGAGAGCAGTAGAGAGAGTAGCAGAGAGTGAGTAGTAGAGAGTAGTAGAGTGAATAGTAGAGTGAGTAGTAGAGAGTAGTAGAGAGTGAGTAGTAGAGAGTAGTAGAGAGTAAGTAGTAGAGTGAGTAGTAGAGAGCAGTAGAGAGGAGTAGTAAAGAGTGAGTAGTAGAGAGTAGTAGAGAGTGAGTAGTAGAGAGTGAGTAGTAGAGAGGGAGTAGTAGAGAGGGAGTAGTAGAGAGTGAGTAGCAGAGAGAGAGAGAATAGTAGAGAGTAGTAGAGAGTGAGTAGTAAAGTGAGTAGTAGAGAGTGAGTAGTAGAGTGAGTAGTAGAGTGAGTAGTAAAGAGTGAGTAGTAGAGAGTAGTAGAGAGAGAGAAGTAGTGAGTAGTAGAGAGTGAGTAGTAAAGAGTGAGTAGTAGAGAGAGAGTAGTAGAGAGTGAGTAGTAGAGAGTAGTAGAGAGTAGTAGATAGTGAGTAGTAGATAGTGAGTAGGAGAGAGAGAGTAGTAGAGAGTAGTAGAGTAGTAGAGAATGAGTAGTAGAGAGTGAGTATTAGAGAGTAGTGGAGTAGTAGAGAGTGAGTAGTAGAGAGTAGTGGAGAATATTCCAAAGTTTGGCACAGCACCACTTGCACAACAAGTCCAATCAAATCATATCACTTAGAGTCCTGGTGTGACACCTATGGTTTTTCAGTGAATATATCTCAAGAAAAGTCATTTTCAATCGTTCGGAATATCGGCGTTTGGGCAGATATGACCCACGGACACGGTTTATGACTTTTCTTGAGAAACATTTGGATTTGGATTATCATGTCCTATACTTTGGAATTTTTGAAAGACTGACTTTGAGGATGCTATAAATTACTCAAGTCCATGGATGTTGCTGGGAACGCCCCCAGCAACACCTATTGCACGCCCCTTTTACGCAGGACACTGCGTTAAAGGGACCTATACTTATCAGGCAGGATTACGCCACAAAAAGTGGCTTAGTCCTGCCTGATAAATATCACTCAGTCTTCTGCGCCACCGGAACGTCACAAAAAGTGACGGTCCGGAGGCGCAAGGGGCTCGTAAATAAGGCCCCATAGGTTTCACACTCGTTATAGTTAGGAATTAGCATTTAAAAAACCTATGAAATTCACTGAAAAAAACATAGGTTTCACACCTGTTATAGTTAGCTGGACATTTTACTCATACAAAACCATTGAAATTCCCTCGTGATAGTTAGCTGTACTCACTATAACTCGTGCGCCCGCAATCCACTACTGATGATGTCACATATTACATCATTCATGACATGGTCAGTGACATCACTGATGTGTGGATGGTGGATTAAGTAACAGTGTCATTATTGTTTCCTTGACTAATTTGTAGAGTCTCACTATATATAATGTGTAGTTACTAAACTGTGTGAAAGTCTTTATTGCTTTGTCTTAATTGCTATGTTAAAGATTTTGGGCCAGATGTAGGTGAGGGACATTTACCGACTCATAAATACCGAATTTTACCGATTCGGTATTTATGAATCGGTAAATATGAGGGAGGGAGATGTAGCTAAATTTTAAAATAGAAATACCGAATCGGTAACATTCGGTATTTACTTCCTATTGAAGCCCATAGGAATCAATGGGAAATACCAATTTGGTATTTACCGAATCGGTAAATACCGAATGTTGCAAGGGTGCAGGGGGTGTCACTTTGACACCCTCTAGCACCCGAAGTAAAGGCATGTGTGACATGTGGCACACATACATGCCCTTAGGGCATGTCTGTGTGTCACATTGCACAGTGTGCATGCACAGATGTGCATGCACACCTGGATTCGGTATTTTACCACACAATAGGATTGTGTGGTAAAATACCGACTCTTAAGGGCCTGTGACACTCTCAGGAGTGTCACCTACATTTGGAATTACCGAATCGGTAAAATTACCGATTCGGTATTTTACAGAATCAGTAAATTTACCGAATCGGTAAATTTACCGATTCTGTAAAATAATGGCCCCTACATGCCAATTCCTAAATACCGGTCGGTACCGGCCGAATTCGGCCGTTAACGACCGGTATTTGGGCTCCTATATCTGGCCCTATATTTGGTATTGGTTTCTTAACTGAGTATTTGTATGGGTAAATGAATGTCTATGTGGTTTGGTGGGGGGGTGTGATTGCCAAAAAATGTGTGAATAGTTCATTCAGTAGGTATATGAGGGCAAGACTACATGTTATAACAGTTTTTTCAGTGAGTGTATATGTTTATGGGTGTGGTGGTGATGAAATATTTCTCTCAATGGTACATCTCCATTAAACTTGAAAAAAAAGGCAGTGTATGTGACAGTTATATCTAATTAAGTGTGCCTAAGAGTTAGTGATTGTATGAGTCACTATATGGATAACTTTATACTTTTAATAGTGATTTTATAACACACTAAGTGTGAGTTACTATCTATATAAATAGATGAAGTGATGTTTGTATAAGTGTGTAGGTAAATGTAAATGTAAATGTTGTTGTAAATGTTTTTGAGCTTGTAAAGCGCACTGCTACCCGTCCATAGGTTTCCTGGCGCTGTATAACTCTGGGGAACCCGTCCTGGCTTTCCCTGTGGGATGGTCCCTTGCTGGGAGTCCCCAAGGTGGAGCCAGGCATCCCCGGAATTGGTGGGGCCGTTGTGGAGATTAGGCAAGCTAATGCCCAGAGTTGCCGAGTGGAACCCCTGATTAGAGTAAGCACCGAAGCGAGAATTATCGAGTCTGCTGACCATGGTCCACGACCCTGCCGCGTCGGGAATTGAACCCTGGTCCCGGGCTGACTTCTGCTCTCGGGCCTGCCGCCTCTAACCAGTGAGCCACACTACTCCACTATAGGTGAGTAAATGTAAGTATAATCAATTGTTTGCATAAGTCAGAAGGATGTCTTTATAAGTGAATACAATGTGTGCTGGTGTGTAATGTTGAAATAGGCGTATAAGTATATTTGATAGTGTTCTGTTGATTATTCACTGCATATAATACTGAATCTATAGGTAAGTGATTAGATGTGTGTATAGTTCTATGAATAACTGAGTGGGTGTTTAGAAATTTCTATTGGTGCGTCAATGGTTTCAAATATGGCACTTTCTATTTTACAGTGAGCGATGAAAGATTATACTAGTTTGTGATAAGATGTATTTGATTGTCACATGGATGATGTCATCAGTGATGTCATTTGAGATGTCATCAGTGATGTCACTGACCATGTCATGAATGATGTAATATGTGACATCATCAGCAGTGGATTGCGAGCGTGCGAGTTATAGTGAGTACAACTAACTATAACGGGGGAATTTCAATGGTTTGTGAATATATATATATATATATATATATATATATATATATATATATATATATATGTTCAAACAAGATGCCTGTGACATGAGAGGCACACTGCAGGGCTCTCCTCTCCGGGCTGAAATGTCACAGCACGCTTCTGCACGTTGCAAGGAGTAATGTGCCCGACGCGTTTCTGGGGGACTCCACCCCCGTCATCAGGGGCTGCTTCCAGTCAAATCTCGATGTAATTCACGTGATTTATGGACATTTTCTATCAGGCAAATCCATAGGCAAGCATGTGGCCTCTTGAGTTGGAATTATGGGATTTGTAGTCCGTAGTGAAGAATACACCTCGATAATCTTGGGTGAATGGTGCTTCAATTTGATACCTTGAGTAGGTTTGCTTTTTGTGCTTTGGCGCGCTGTAATTAAAATGACGAGTCCTGCGCTCCTGTTACAGCCAAGAAGTTTGGATGCTTTGAGCTTCATCCTACCGCTCCTCATTACAGCAGCCCTGAGGGGAGAGCCCTGCAGCAGCCCGGAGGGGAGAGCCCTGCAGTGTGCCTCTCATGTCACAGGCATCTGGTATAAAAATTTCCACGCGGCAGCCTGGCCGCGGAGAGAGCACCATCGCCTGTTGCTCTGTCATGGTGAGCGGCAGGAAGAAGCTCCAAGCATCCAAACTTCTTGGCTGTGCAAGGAGCGTAGGACTCGTCATTTCACTACAGCGTGCTAAAGCACAATAAGCAGCCTACTCAAGGTATGAAATAAAAGCATCATGCACCCAAGACTATCGATGTATTGGTATCACCACGGACTACAAATCCCATAACACCAGCTAAAGAAGACACATGTCTGTCCATGGATTTGCCTGATAGAAATTGTCCAGAAACCATGTGACCCACATCGATAATCGACAGGAAGCAGCCCCTGATGACGGGGGTGGAGTCCCCCAGAAACGCATCGGGCACATTACTTATTGCAACGTGAAGAAGCGCGCTGAGACACAGCAGCCCGGAGGGGAGAGCCCTGCAGTGTGCCTCTCATGTCACAGGCATCTGGTATATAAATTTCCACGCGGCAGCCTGGCCGCGGAGAGAGCACCATCGCCTGTTGCTCTGTCATGGTGAGCGGCAGGAAGAAGCTCCAAGCATCCAAACTTCTTGGCTGTGCAAGGAGCGTAGGACTCGTCATTTCACTACAGCGCGCTAAAGCACAATAAGCAGCCTACTCAAGGTATGAAATAAAAGCATCATGCACCCAAGACTATCGATGTATTGGTATCACCACGGACTACAAATCCCATAACACCAGCTAAAGAAGACACATGTCTGTCCATGGATTTGCCTGATAGAAATTGTCCAGAAACCATGTGACCAACATCGATAATCGACAGGAAGCAGCCCCTGATGACGGGGGTGGAGTCCCCCAGAAACGCGTCAGGCAGATTACTTATTGCAACGTGAAGAAGCGCGCTGAGACACAGCAGCCCGGAGGGGAGAGCCCTGCAGTGTGCCTCTCATGTCACAGGCATCTGGTATAAAATATATATATATATATATATATATATATATATATATATATATATATATATATATATATATTACCTACTGGCAGTCGCCAGTACGTAGTTATACGTAGGACCTAGTTTCCATAGGAATTCCACAACATTCTATTTGGAATAACTTTGGCGCCGGTGGCTGAACCTTCGTGAATTTCCCCAAGAAAATGGCGTGCTCTGTTCCGCTCCTTCCCTGAAAGTTTGGAGGTGATTTGTCAAGTGGGGGCCGAGAAAAAAGGGGGTCCCAAAACGTGTTTTCCCCATGCAATTTTCCATAGGACCTTTAGCCAGGGCTACAGCCCGAACGGCTGAACGGAATTACACGAAATTTGGCAGAGAGGTAGAGTTCTGTTCGCAGATTGTGCTTTTTGTTAAATGGTGTAAATCCGTTCCATAGTTTCTGATAAAATTGCAAGTAAAATCATAGCGATATCTAGAGGCGGAGTTCAGCACGCATAATGAAATCTGTTCAATTACGAGCGCGAGCTGCATGCTGATTGGCTGTGAACTGTCTGTCAACACCCGAAACCAGGAAGTGTTGGTGGCCATCTTGTGCATCGCTAGAACCGAATCACAAGTAAACAGTAAAACAAAGTTCAGAAATAAGGGAAGGGGGTAGGGTAGAGACATTCTGAGCCTATAGTCTTGGTCAGGGGGTGGTATATGGATCTTAAGGCTCAATTTTCTTTTTTTTTTTTTTAAAGAAATACTCCAAACCAGGAAGTGTTGGCAGCCATGTTGTTTGTCGGGAGAGCAGTGTCAGAAGAAAACAGTAAAACAAAGTTGAGAAATAAGGAAACGGGGCAGGGTAGAAACATTCTGAGCCTATAGTCTTGGTCAGGGGGTGGTATATGGATCTTTAGGCTTAATTTTTATTTTTATTTAAATAAAAAATGGCGGGGTACTCGTGCAGTACTTGTATGCGTTGGAAAAGGTGAAAACAAAGTAGAAGTCCTTTTTATTCATTAGTTCACAGAGGGGGCAAATTACGGGGCAATTTTTCTGCATAATGGGGGCTTGTAAGGTGCCCCGAGCACTGGGGAACGGCACTCCTCTGGTTTTAATTTTGAAGTATGCGGGGAGGGGTTATGGCCTTACTCCCTGCAGTCTTGCTGAGCGGCACCCCTCGGGTCTTTTTTAAAAAAAAAAAATGTTTTGAGCTCTCTCTCTCTCTTTCCCCGTACACGTCGCGGGGAACGCCACCTTTCGGGGCAGTGATATGTAAAATGACCTTCCAGCTCCAGGTACCTGCATTGTCTGAAGATTTTTTTATTAATGTTGGGAGGGTGGGCTTGATAATACGTCCTTGTTAATTGCCATAGAAGCCTATGTTCTGGTGTTAACATGGGCTTCTATGGGAAATAACAAGGCCGTATTATCAAGCTCATTATCGCCATTTTATCGGCAGTTTCCTGCCAATAAAACGGCAATAATTTTATTACCGGTCCTTGATAATATGCACGTACGTTTACTGGTCAAAAAAAATGCAATGAGCCATATTATCAACAAAAGGCGATACATTATCGTCGCTTTTATCGGCAGGAAACTGCCGGTAAAGCGGCGATAATGGACTTGATAATATGCCCTTGTGAATAACCCTAGGAGCCCAGGTCATCACCAGAACCTGGGCTGCTATGGGAAGTTACAAGGGCCTATTATCAAGCACATTATCGCCGCTTTATCAGTAGTTTCCTGTCGATAAAAGCGGTGATAATGTATCACCTTTTGTTGATAATATGCTCCTTCATTTCAATGATAGTATGTAAAGCTTTCCTTTTTTTTTTTGGTATAGCAGTTGTACTCTCTTCGTATGCTCAGCGTAGTTTCGAAGCCCACGTTTTCTTTTTCTTCAAGTTCAACAAGCAAACCTTTCTTTATATCAGTTAGTAAATCTGTCGCTTTCTTTTCCCGGTTTGTGTGTGTCATCCACTGCTGTACTTTTGTACAGTATTAATAGTCATATTTTTTATATATTTATTTGAAAGGTAGTGCAGGGGCGCCAAACGTTGATTATGTACTCCGTCCACCGCTATTTTAGTAGTTTTTCACCGTTGTTTTTATTATATCTGTTAGTTAGAACTCAGTAGTTTTCAATCCTAGTCTTGAATATCTTACTATGGTATTTCAACATTATTTTTATTGTCGGCCGTCATACCCCTCCCCCACAAAATAAAAGAAGTACGTAGTTTTTTTAATTAACTTTTATTAAACAATAAATATAAACAAAACTCAATTATATCTATATTAGAACTGGAAAAATAACTTAAACAATGTTATAAACAAATTATGAAATGGATTCCAAAAGGTATCCGATTGGTAATCTGCAAAAGAAAAAAGAAATTTAGAGTTTAGAATTATGTAGATGTGAGTAAATGAGTTGAAGAATTACGGGGCATATTATCAAGAACGGTGATAAAATTATCGCTGTTTCAGCGGCAGGAAACTGCAGCTACAGCGGCGATAATGGGCTTGATAATATGGTGTTGTGAATTCCCACAGCAGTCCAGGTTCTGGTGTTAACCTGGGTTACTATGGGAATTCACAAGAGCATATTATCAAGCCCATTAGCTCTGTTTTTGCAGCAGGAAAGTGTCGCTAAAGTACACTGCACTCTTATACACAGGCTTCACCACCTATGCTTCCCGAGAAAGTATTGAGTTATATAGTTATATAGAATTGTATTTTATAAAATTGTGAAGCTCCATGTGAAAGCATTTGCCTCAGTCTTATTCCTGTTGTGAGGCAGGTGCAAGATTTTGCCTCAGTTTTATCCCTGCTGTGAGGCAGATGATTGTAAATAGGATCTGTGCTGTGTTTCCTAATTGTGATGTCAAAAACTATTTTGGAGAAAATGAATGCTTTTTACATTTTTGATTATAATGTGGCGCTGAGGTTTAAAAAGTGACGCATCTACCTACATGTGTCACTTTTTAAATATGGGGCAAAAATATACATGTTTGGGCTTTCCTGGGAAGCCTAGGTGGTGAGGCTTGTATCTAAGAGTGCAGTGGAGTAGGCTTCATGAAGCATATCCCTGTCTGCATTCTTAGACACAGGTGTCAATTTGACTCTTTACAATGATGTTAGCTGTGTTTTAAATCAGTGTAGGAAGCATATTGAGTTTGTTTGCATAGAGGAATTGTATTTTGTAAAATTGTAAAGCTCCATGTGAAAGCGTTTGCCTCAGTCTTATTCCTGTTGTGAGGCAGGTGCAAGATGTTGCCTCAGTCTTATCCCTGCTGTGAGGCAGATGATTGTAAATAGGATCTGTGCTGTGTTTCCTAAATGTGATGTCAAAAACGATTTTGGGGAAAATAAATGGTTTTTACATTTTTGAGTATAATGTGGCGCAGTGGTTTAAAAAGTGACGCATCTACCTACATGCGTCAATTTTTAAATATGGGGCAAAAAGGTACTTGTTTGGGCTTTCCTGGGGAGCGTAGGTGGTGAGGCTTGTGTCTAAGAGTGCAGTGGACTAGGCTTCATGAAGCATATACCTGTCTGCATTCTTAGACGCAGGTGTCAATTTGACTCTTTACAATGATGTTACCTGTGTTTTAAATCAGTGTAGGAAGCATATTGAGTTTGTTTACATAGAGGAATTGTATTTTGTAAAATTGTGAAGCTCCATGTGAAAGCGTTTGCCTCAGTCTTATTCCTGTTGTGAGGCAGGTGCAAGATTTTGCCTCAGTCTTATCTCTGCGGTGAGGCAGATGATTGTAAATATGATCTGTGCTGTGTAACCTAAATGTGATGTCAAAAACGATTTTGGGGAAAATAAATGGTTTTTACATTTTTAAGTATAATGTGGCCAAAGGTTTAAAAAATGACGCATCTACCTACATGCGTCACTTTTTAAATATGGGGGAAAAAGGTACATGTTTGGGCTTTCCTGGGGAGCCTAGGTGGTGAGGTTTGTATCTAAGAGTGCAGTGGACTAGGCTTCCTGAAGCATATCCCTGTCGGCATTCTTAGAGACAGGTGTCAATTTGACTCTTTACAATGATGTTACCTGTTTTTTTAAATCAGTGTAGGAAGCATATTGAGTTTGTTTGCATAGAGGAATTGTATTTTGTAAAATTGGGAAGCTCCATGAGAAAGCGTTTGCCTCAGTCTTATTCCTGTTGCGAGGCAGGTGCAAGATTTTGCCTCAGTCTTATCCCTGCTGTGAGGCAGATGATTGTAAATAGGATCTGTGCTGTGTTTCCTAAATGAGATGTCAGAAACGATTTTGGGGAAAATAAATGGTTTTTACATTTTTGAGTATAATGTGGCGCAGAGGTTTAAAAAGCGACGCATCTACCTACATGCGTCAATTTTTAAATATGGGGCAAAAAAGTACTTGTTTGGGCTTTCCTGGGACTATGAATTTGTTAAATGTGTGGAAGCGGTACATTCGCTAATTCAAAATGAGGACATTTACGACAATCTGTTATTAGAAGTTCTATCAAATTTTGAAAAAGAATCTGAAAAATACATTTATATTTAATAATTCTAAAATTGTTTGAGACATTATTCATTTTTATATGTAATTCATAAACTAGTACCAAATTGATTATAATGTAAAGTCAGATTTATAGTATACTGTGTAACTTTTTTATGTTACATAGTAATTTTGCTCATAGATACTTCCTTTCTCCCAATATATTATCTCCAATGTGTATTTGACATCTCTTTTTCATCTCCTGCCTCCATGTTGTTTCTGCTTTCCTGACAGACTATGATATGGATTCATATACCACAATAACTTCTGTAACAACATGCAAATTATTTACAGAGGAAATGGTGTACATTAAATTTAAGACTCAGCATTGGTACCTACATGTTGGTACTTAAATCACCCACACAACACAACAACTCTATTCAGAGATACCCTACCTCTAAGCTCTTTAAATTATTATTTTAGTGTTTCACTGAGTTTTCCCCATGTGTGGGGGTGGGGGAGGTGTGTGTGGGGGATGTGCGGGGTGTGTCTGTGAGGTGTGTATGTGTGTGCGTCTGGGGGGGTGAGGTGTATGGGTGTGTGGGGTATGTGGGTGTGGGTGGGGATGTGGGTGTGTAAGGTGTGTGTGTGGGTGTGGGTGTGTTTGTGTGTAGGTGGAAGTGTGGGTGTGTGAGGTGTGTGTGGGGTGTGTGTGGGTGTGGGGGGTATGTGTGTAGGATGCGTGTGTATGTGTGGGATGGGTGAGCGTGTCAGTGAGGTGTGCGTGTATGTGTGGGGGGAGGTGTGTGTGTGGGATGTGTGAGGTGTGTCTGTGAGGTATCTGTGTGTGCGTGTGTGTGTGTTGGGGGGATGAGGTGTGTGTGTGTCTGGGTGTGTGGGATGTGTGGTTGTGGGTGTGGATGTGTAAGGTGTCGGTGTGGGGGTGTGGGGTGTTTGGGTGTGGGTGGAGGTGTGCGTGTGTGAGGTGTTTGTGGGGAGTGTGTGGGTGTGGGGGTGTGGGGTTGTGTGCGTGTGGGTAGGTGTGGAACGTACTTGTAGGTACCTAAAACAGCCACAGAACCCAAAAGCTCTTTTCAGAGCTACCCTACCTGTAATCACTCAAAATGATTATTTTACACTATTATTTTCACTATTTTTCACCAAAGTACGCTCCCCGGTACGCTCCCCGGTGCGCGTACCGGGCGCTCCCCCCGTGAAAATCGAAAAAAAATAAAAAAAATTTTTTTACCCGAGGGACCCTTTTATGGCCCCCACATCAAACCTAGGGGGTCAGGGGGGTGTACCCTGCCCCCTTTTGGTCATTTCCCCCTTTGTTTTTTGCCACCTCTTGTGTCTCGATCCTACCGAGACACAAGATGGCGGCCGCTGCGGACTGTTTCGAATGTTTACAGACACCCGAGAGCCAATCAGCTTCCCGTGCGCAAGTGGTGTGGCGCGCCCGGAGCGCTCCCCGGTACGCGCACCGGGGCGCGCTTACAGATATATAAATTTTTTTGAACCTAAATTACTCAAAATCCTCTGGAGCACATATCTTGAGACATAGCAAAGGCACATCGGGCTACCAGTCCCTACAATTTTGCCAAGTTTGGTGAAAATCCATTCAGCCGTTCGAGCTAAAAGTGCGACAGACCGCCCTATGGAAATTAACATGGGGAAAACACGTTTTGGGACCCCCCTTTTATCTCGGCCCCCGCTTGACGAATCCCCCCCAAACTTTCAGGGAAGGAGCGGAGAGCCGCGAGGCAAAGTTGCTGAACAATTCAGGCTGATTCCTCAACCGGTGCCAAAGTTATTCCAAATAGAATGTTGCGATTTCCCTATGGAAATCAATCCTAACTATAACTACCTACTGGCGACCACCAGTAGGTAATATCTATATAGGTAGTTATAGTTAGGACCTAGTTTCCATAGGAAATCTGCAACATTCTATTGGGAATAACTTTGGCGCCGGTTGTTGAATCTTCGCGAATTTCTCAAAGATGATGGCCCGCTCCGCTCCTTCCCTGAAAGTCTTGGGAAGATTCGTTATGTGGGGGCTGAAAAAAAAGGGGGGTCCCAAAATGTGTTTTCCCCATGTTAATTTCCATAGGACGATTAGACTCGGCTGCTGAATGGAATTACAAGAAACTTGGCAAAATGGTAGAGTCTGATTCGCAGATCGCCCTTTTGTTTAAATGGTGTAAATCCCTCCAGTAGTTGTTGAGAAAACCAAATGTGAGCCTAACTACACATCTCATCGTGAGATCTGATTGCCTGTCAGCACTTCATCCAAGAAGTGTTGGCAGCCATCTTGGGACCAATATACATGATAGCACCTCATTAAAAAGCATTGCAGTTAATATAAGGTTTTAGGACTTTAGTTACATTATAAATCATTTGTTGATGATACCATACTCATTTTTGGAATTGTGGTGTGTTCTAAGGTGATTTTACCATGTGAAAAAGCATTCTGCTGGGATATCATTGATTGGAATGAAGTGGTAACTCTTAAAACATTTAATTTAAAAAGGAACAAAATGAGGTGGTATATTTTGCCATAGAAAGTATGATTAGTGCTGCAGAAAGAAAAATGAGGGCACACTTTCTCAAATCAAATTCTATTCTATTTTATTACAAAATTCTGACATGCAGTCTCCCAAGATGGCCACCAGAGACAAAAGATCCCAAATGTAGCCCAAATATCACCCAGATGTAGCCCAAGTATAGCCCAATGACAAAATGTCCCAGAGTGTTCTAAAGAACAACTAGAGCGCTAACAGTCTTACTTATGACAAAAGTATGGCACACCAGAAGCCATCTTGATTGGAATGAAGTGGTAAGTCTGAAAACATTTAATTTAAAAAGGAACACAATGAGGGGGTTCATTTTGCCATAGAAAGTATGATTAGTGCTTCAGAAAGAAAAATTAGGGCACATTTTGAGTGACTGCTCAAATCCTCTTCTATTTCATTAAAAAATTCTGACATGCAGACTGAAACATGCACTTTCAATACCAGCAGCAGACTTCCCTGGTGAGCAGTAGCTTTCCTACAGTGATCTAATAAGCAACTAGCGTGCTAACATTCTGAATTTATAGCAAATTTGTGTCACATCTGAATGCCTTCTTGATGGAATCAAAGTAGAACACTGAAAGTATTTCCTACTGAGGAGACTGTTGTAAATAAGGAAATTAGGAAACTTCATAACAAATAAGTCTCCCAAGATGGCCACCAGAGACAAAAGAGCCCCAATGTAGCACAAATATCCCCCAGATGTAGACCAAGTATAGCCCAATGACAGAATGTCCCAGAGTGTTCTAAAGAACAACTAGAGCGCTAATAGTCTTACTTGTGACAAAAGTATGGCACACCTGAAGTCATCTTGATTGGAATAAAGTAGTAACACTTAAAACATTTAATTTGCAAAGGAAAAAAATGAGGGGGTTCATTTTGCCATAGAAATTATGATTAGTGCTGAAGAAAAAAAACTAGGGCACATTTTGACTTCTCAAATCCTCTTCTATTTCATAAAAAAATTCTGACATGCAGACTGAAACATGCACTTTGAATATCAGCAGAAGACTTCCCTGGTGAGCAGCAGCTTTACTACAGTGATCTAATGAGCAACTAGAGAGCTAACATTCAGAATTTATGGCAAATGTGTGACACATCTGAATGCCTTCTTGATGGAACCAAAGTAAACAAGCATTGAAAATACAATAGATCTCGCCCTCGTTTAAGTTAAAGCCATTCTGTTTGTATTGAGGTGGCTTTTTAGCTTTGCTTTGTAAATATATGTATATGTATGCATGCATTTATATTTGTATTTATATAGATATGCAGTTTATATATATTTATATATGTATGTATATATATATACACACACATACATATATATAAATGCATATGCATATATATATATGCATATATTTATATGTGTATATGTGTGCGTGTAGAGAGAGGTAGAGGTGTAGAGGTAGAGGTGTAGAGGTAGAGAGGTAGAGGTAGAGAGGTAGAGACTAGTAGAGAGAGAAGCAGAGAGAAGTAGAGAGAGGTAGAGAGTAGAGAGTGAGTAATAGAGAATAGAGAGTGAGTAGTAGAGAGTAGTAGAGAGCAGTAGAGAGAGTAGCAGAGAGTGAGTAGTAGAGAGTAGTAGAGTGAATAGTAGAGTGAGTAGTAGAGAGTAGTAGAGAGTGAGTAGTAGAGAGTGAGTAGTAGAGAGTAGTAGAGAGTAAGTAGTAGAGTGAGTAGTAGAGAGCAGTAGAGAGGAGTAGTAAAGAGTGAGTAGTAGAGAGTAGTAGAGAGTGAGTAGTAGAGAGTGAGTAGTAGAGAGGGAGTAGTAGAGAGGGAGTAGTAGAGAGTGAGTAGCAGAGAGAGAGAGAATAGTAGAGAGTAGTAGAGAGTGAGTAGTAAAGTGAGTAGTAGAGAGTGAGTAGTAGAGTGAGTAGTAGAGTGAGTAGTAAAGAGTGAGTAGTAGAGAGAGAGAAGTAGAGAGTAGTAGAGAGTGAGTAGTAAAGAGTGAGTAGTAGAGAGAGAGTAGTAGAGAGTGAGTAGTAGAGAGTAGTAGAGAGTAGTAGATAGTGAGTAGTAGATAGTGAGTAGGAGAGAGAGAGTAGTAGAGAGTAGTAGAGTAGTAGAGAATGAGTAGTAGAGAGTGAGTATTAGAGAGTAGTGGAGTAGTAGAGAGTGAGTAGTAGAGAGTAGTGGAGAATATTCCAAAGTTTGGCACAGCACCACTTGCACAACAAGTCCAATCAAATCATATCACTTAGAGTCCTGGTGTGACACCTATGGTTTTTCAGTGAATATATCTCAAGAAAAGTCATTTTCAATCGTTCGGAATATCGGCGTTTGGGCAGATATGACCCACGGACACGGTTTATGACTTTTCTTGAGAAACATTTGGATTTAGATTATCATGTCCTATACTTTGGAATTTTTGAAAGACTGACTTTGAGGATGCTATAAATTACTCAAGTCCATGGATGTTGCTGGGAACACCCCCAGCAACACCTATTGCACGCCCCTTTTACGCAGGACACTGCGTTAAAGGGACCTATACTTATCAGGCAGGATTACGCCACAAAAAGTGGCTTAGTCCTGCCTGATAAATATCACTCAGTCTTCTGCGCCACCGGAACGTCACAAAAAGTGACGGTCCGGAGGCGCAAGGGGCTCGTAAATAAGGCCCCATAGGTTTCACACTCGTTATAGTTAGGAATTAGCATTTAAAAAACCTATGAAATTCACTGAAAAAAACACAGGTTTCACACCTGTTATAGTTAGCCGGACATTTTACTCATACAAAACCATTGAAATTCCCTCGTTATAGTTAGCTGTACTCACTATAACTCGTGCGCCCGCAATCCACTACTGATGATGTCACATATTACATCATTCATGACATGGTCAGTGACATCACTGATGTGTGGATGGTGGATTAAGTAACAGTGTCATTATTGTTTCCTTGACTAATTTGTAGAGTCTCACTATATATAATGTGTAGTTACTAAACTGTGTGAAAGTCTTTATTGCTTTGTCTTAATTGCTATGTTAAAGATTTTGGGCCAGATGTAGGTGAGGGACATTTACCGACTCATAAATACCGAATGTTACCGATTCGGTATTTATGAATCGGTAAATATGAGGGAGGGAGATGTAGCTAAATTTTAAAATAGAAATACCGAATCGGTAACATTCGGTATTTACTTCCTATTGAAGCCCATAGGAATCAATGGGAAATACCAATTTGGTATTTACCAAATCGGTAAATACCGAATGTTGCAAGGGTGCAGGGGGTGTCACTTTGACACCCTCTAGCACCCGAAGTAAAGGCATGTGTGACATGTGGCACACATACATGCCCTTAGGGCATGTCTGTGTGTCACATTGCACAGTGTGCATGCACAGATGTGCATGCACACCTGGATTCGGTATTTTACCACACAATAGGATTGTGTGGTAAAATACCGACTCTTAAGGGCCTGTGACACTCTCAGGAGTGTCACCTACATTTGGAATTACCGAATCGGTAAAATTACCGATTCGGTATTTTACAGAATCAGTAAATTTACCGAATCGGTAAATTTACCGATTCTGTAAAATAATGGCCCCTACATGCCAATTCCTAAATACCGGTCGGTACCGGCCGAATTCGGCCATTAACGACCGGTAATTGGGCTCCTATATCTGGCCCTATATTTGGTATTGGTTTCTTAACTGAGTATTTGTATGGGTAAATGAATGTCTATGTGGTTTGGTGGGGGGGTGTGATTGCCAAAAAATGTGTGAATAGTTCATTCAGTAGGTATATGAGGGCAAGACTACATGTTATAACAGTTTTTTCAGTGAGTGTATATGTTTATGGGTGTGGTGGTGATGAAATATTTCTCTCAATGGTACATCTCCATTAAACTTGAAAAAAAAGGCAGTGTATGTGACAGTTATATCTAATTAAGTGTGCCTAAGAGTTAGTGATTGTATGAGTCACTATATGGATAACTTTATACTTTTAATAGTGATTTTATAACACACTAAGTGTGAGTTACTATCTATATAAATAGATGAAGTGATGTTTGTATAAGTGTGTAGGTAAATGTAAATGTAAATGTTGTTGTAAATGTTTTTGAGCTTGTAAAGCGCACTGCTACCCGTCCATAGGTTTCCTGGCGCTGTATAACTCTGGGGAACCCGTCCTGGCTTTCCCTGTGGGATGGTCCCTTGCTGGGAGTCCCCAAGGTGGAGCCAGGCATCCCCGGAATTGGTGGGGCCGTTGTGGAGATTAGGCAAGCTAATGCCCAGAGTTGCCGAGTGGAACCCCTGATTAGAGTAAGCACCGAAGCGAGAATTATCGAGTCTGCTGACCATGGTCCACGACCCTGCCGCGTCGGGAATTGAACCCTGGTCCCGGGCTGACTTCTGCTCTCGGGCCTGCCGCCTCTAACCAGTGAGCCACACTACTCCACTATAGGTGAGTAAATGTAAGTATAATCAATTGTTTGCATAAGTCAGAAGGATGTCTTTATAAGTGAATACAATGTGTGCTGGTGTGTAATGTTGAAATAGGCGTATAAGTATATTTGATAGTGTTCTGTTGATTATTCACTGCATATAATACTGAATCTATAGGTAAGTGATTAGATGTGTGTATAGTTCTATGAATAACTGAGTGGGTGTTTAGAAATTTCTATTGGTGCGTCAATGGTTTCAAATATGGCACTTTCTATTTTACAGTGAGCGATGAAAGATTATACTAGTTTGTGATAAGATGTATTTGATTGTCACATGGATGATGTCATCAGTGATGTCATTTGAGATGTCATCAGTGATGTCACTGACCATGTCATGAATGATGTAATATGTGACATCATCAGCAGTGGATTGCGAGCGTGCGAGTTATAGTGAGTACAACTAACTATAACGGGGGAATTTCAATGGTTTGTGAATATATATATATATATATATATATATATATATATATGTTCAAACAAGATGCCTGTGACATGAGAGGCACACTGCAGGGCTCTCCTCTCCGGGCTGAAATGTCACAGCACGCTTCTGCACGTTGCAAGGAGTAATGTGCCCGACGCGTTTCTGGGGGACTCCACCCCCGTCATCAGGGGCTGCTTCCAGTCAAATCTCGATGTAATTCACGTGATTTATGGACATTTTCTATCAGGCAAATCCATAGGCAAGCATGTGGCCTCTTGAGTTGGAATTATGGGATTTGTAGTCCGTAGTGAAGAATACACCTCGATAATCTTGGGTGAATGGTGCTTCAATTTGATACCTTGAGTAGGTTTGCTTTTTGTGCTTTGGCGCGCTGTAATTAAAATGACGAGTCCTGCGCTCCTGTTACAGCCAAGAAGTTTGGATGCTTTGAGCTTCATCCTACCGCTCCTCATTACAGCAGCCCGGAGGGGAGAGCCCTGCAGCAGCCCGGAGGGGAGAGCCCTGCAGTGTGCCTCTCATGTCACAGGCATCTGGTATAAAAATTTCCACGCGGCAGCCTGGCCGCGGAGAGAGCACCATCGCCTGTTGCTCTGTCATGGTGAGCGGCAGGAAGAAGCTCCAAGCATCCAAACTTCTTGGCTGTGCAAGGAGCGTAGGACTCGTCATTTCACTACAGCGCGCTAAAGCACAATAAGCAGCCTACTCAAGGTATGAAATAAAAGCATCATGCACCCAAGACTATCGATGTATTGGTATCACCACGGACTACAAATCCCATAACACCAGCTAAAGAAGACACATGTCTGTCCATGGATTTGCCTGATAGAAATTGTCCAGAAACCATGTGACCCACATCGATAATCGACAGGAAGCAGCCCCTGATGACGGGGGTGGAGTCCCCCAGAAACGCGTCGGGCACATTACTTATTGCAACGTGAAGAAGCGCGCTGAGACACAGCAGCCCGGAGGGGAGAGCCCTGCAGTGTGCCTCTCATGTCACAGGCATCTGGTATAAAAATATCCACGCGGCAGCCTGGCCGCGGAGAGAGCACCATCGCCTGTTGCTCTGTCATGGTGAGCGGCAGGAAGAAGCTCCAAGCATCCAAACTTCTTGGCTGTGCAAGGAGCGTAGGACTCGTCATTTCACTACAGCGCGCTAAAGCACAATAAGCAGCCTACTCAAGGTATGAAATAAAAGCATCATGCACCCAAGACTATCGATGTATTGGTATCACCACGGACTACAAATCCCATAACACCAGCTAAAGAAGACACATGTCTGTCCATGGATTTGCCTGATAGAAATTGTCCAGAAACCATGTGACCCACATCGATAATCGACAGGAAGCAGCCCCTGATGACGGGGGTGGAGTCCCCCAGAAACGCGTCAGGCAGATTACTTATTGCAACGTGAAGAAGCGCGCTGAGACACAGCAGCCCGGAGGGGAGAGCCCTGCAGTGTGCCTCTCATGTCACAGGCATCTGGTATAAAAATAAATATATATATATATATATATATATATATATATATATATATATATATATATATATATATATATATATATATATATATATATATATTTATATATATTACCTACTGGCAGTCGCCAGTACGTAGTTATACGTAGGACCTAGTTTCCATAGGAATTCCACAACATTCTATTTGGAATAACTTTGGCGCCGGTGGCTGAACCTTCGTGAATTTCCCCAAGAAAATGGCGTGCTCTGTTCCGCTCCTTCCCTGAAAGTTTGGGGGTGATTTGTCAAGTGGGGGCCGAGAAAAAAGGGGGTCCCAAAACGTGTTTTCCCCATGCAATTTTCCATAGGACCTTTAGCCAGGGCTACAGCCCGAACGGCTGAACGGAATTACACGAAATTTGGCAGAGAGGTAGAGTTCTGTTCGCAGATTGTGCTTTTTGTTAAATGGTGTAAATCCGTTCCATAGTTTCTGATAAAATTGCAAGTAAAATCATAGCGATATCTAGAGGCGGAGTTCAGCACGCATACTGAAATCTGTTCAATTACGAGCGCGAGCTGCATGCTGATTGGCTGTGAACTGTCTGTCAACACCCGAAACCAGGAAGTGTTGGTGGCCATCTTGTGCATCGCTAGAACCGAATCACAAGAAAACAGTAAAACAAAGTTCAGAAATAAGGGAAGGGGGTAGGGTAGAGACATTCTGAGCCTATAGTCTTGGTCAGGGGGTGGTATATGGATCTTTAGGCTCAATTTTCTTTTTTTTTTTTTTTAAAGAAATACTCCAAACCAGGAAGTGTTGGCAGCCATGTTGTTTGTCGGGAGAGCAGTGTCAGAAGAAAACAGTAAAACAAAGTTGAGAAATAAGGAAACGGGGCAGGGTAGAAACATTCTGAGCCTATAGTCTTGGTCAGGGGGTGGTATATGGATCTTTAGGCTTAATTTTTATTTTTATTTAAATAAAAAATGGCGGGGTACTCGTGCAGTACTTGTATGCGTTGGAAAAGGTGAAAACAAAGTAGAAGTCCTTTTTATTCATTAGTTCACAGAGGGGGCAAATTACGGGGCAATTTTTCTGCATAATGGGGGCTTGTAAGGTGCCCCGAGCACTGGGGAACGGCACTCCTCTGGTTTTAATTTTGAAGTATGCGGGGAGGGGTTATGGCCTTACTCCCTGCAGTCTTGCTGAGCGGCACCCCTCGGGTCTTTTTTAAAAAAAAAAATATGTTTTGAGCTCTCTCTCTCTCTTTCCCCGTACACGTCGCGGGGAACGCCACCTTTCGGGGCAGTGATATGTAAAATGACCTTCCAGCTCCAGGTACCTGCATTGTCTGAAGATTTTTTTATTAATGTTGGGAGGGTGGGCTTGATAATACGTCCTTGTTAATTGCCATAGAAGCCTATGTTCTGGTGTTAACATGGGCTTCTATGGGAAATAACAAGGCCGTATTATCAAGCTCATTATCGCCATTTTATCGGCAGTTTCCTGCCAATAAAACGGCAATAATTTTATTACCGGTCCTTGATAATATGCACGTAAGTTTACTGGTCAAAAAAAAAGCAATGAGCCATATTATCAACAAAAGGTGATACATTATCGTCGCTTTTATCGGCAGGAAACTGCCGGTAAAGCGGCGATAATGGACTTGATAATATGCCCTTGTGAATAACCCTAGGAGCCCAGGTCATCACCAGAACCTGGGCTGCTATGGGAAGTTACAAGGGCCTATTATCAAGCACATTATCGCCGCTTTATCAGTAGTTTCCTGTCGATAAAAGCGGTGATAATGTATCACCTTTTGTTGATAATATGCTCCTTCATTTCAATAATAGTATGTAAAGCTTTCCTTTTTTTTTTTGGTATAGCAGTTGTACTCTCTTCGTATGCTCAGCGTAGTTTCGAAGCCCACGTTTTCTTTTTCTTCAAGTTCAACAAGCAAACCTTTCTTTATATCAGTTAGTAAATCTGTCACTTTCTTTTCCCGGTTTGTGTGTGTCATCCACTGCTGTACTTTTGTACAGTATTAATAGTCATATTTTTTATATATTTATTTGAAAGGTAGTGCAGGGGCGCCAAACGTTGATTATGTACTCCGTCCACCGCTATTTTAGTAGTTTTTCACCGTTGTTTTTATTATATCTGTTAGTTAGAACTCAGTAGTTTTCAATCCTAGTCTTGAATATCTTACTATGGTATTTCAACATTATTTTTATTGTCGGCCGTCATACCCCTCCCCCACAAAATAAAACAAGTACGTAGTTTTTTTAATTAACTTTTATTAAACAATAAATATAAACAAAACTCAATTATATCTATATTAGAACTGGAAAAATAACTTAAACAATGTTATAAACAAATTATGAAATGGATTCCAAAAGGTATCCGATTGGTAATCTGCAAAAGAAAAAAGAAATTTAGAGTTTAGAATTATGTAGATGTGAGTAAATGAGTTGAAGAATTACGGGGCATATTATCAAGAACGGTGATAAAATTATCGCTGTTTCAGCGGCAGGAAACTGCAGCTAAAGCGGCGATAATGGGCTTGATAATATGGTGTTGTGAATTTCCACAGCAGTCCAGGTTCTGGTGTTAACCTGGGTTACTATGGGAATTCACAAGAGCATATTATCAAGCCCATTAGCTCTGTTTTTGCAGCAGGAAAGTGTCGCTAAAGTACACTGCACTCTTATACACAGGCTTCACCACCTATGCTTCCCGAGAAAGTATTGAGTTATATAGTTATATAGAATTGTATTTTATAAAATTGTGAAGCTCCATGTGAAAGCATTTGCCTCAGTCTTATTCCTGTTGTGAGGCAGGTGCAAGATTTTGCCTCAGTTTTATCCCTGCTGTGAGGCAGATGATTGTAAATAGGATCTGTGCTGTGTTTCCTAATTGTGATGTCAAAAACTATTTTGGAGAAAATGAATGCTTTTTACATTTTTGATTATAATGTGGCGCTGAGGTTTAAAAAGTGACGCATCTACCTACATGTGTCACTTTTTAAATATGGGGCAAAAATATACATGTTTGGGCTTTCCTTGGGAGCCTAGGTGGTGAGGCTTGTATCTAAGAGTGCAGTGGAGTAGGCTTCATGAAGCATATCCCTGTCTGCATTCTTAGACACAGGTGTCAATTTGACTCTTTACAATGATGTTAGCTGTGTTTTAAATGAGTGTAGGAAGCATATTGAGTTTGTTTGCATAGAGGAATTGTATTTTGTAAAATTGTAAAGCTCCATGTGAAAGCGTTTGCCTCAGTCTTATTCCTGTTGTGAGGCAGGTGCAAGATGTTGCCTCAGTCTTATCCCTGCTGTGAGGCAGATGATTGTAAATAGGATCTGTGCTGTGTTTCCTAAATATGATGTCAAAAACGATTTTGAGGAAAATAAATGGTTTTTACATTTTTGAGTATAATGTGGCGCAGTGGTTTAAAAAGTGACGCATCTACCTACATGCGTCAATTTTTAAATATGGGGCAAAAAGGTACTTGTTTGGGCTTTCCTGGGGAGCGTAGGTGGTGAGGCTTGTGTCTAAGAGTGCAGTGGACTAGGCTTCATGAAGCATATACCTGTCTGCATTCTTAGACGCAGGTGTCAATTTGACTCTTTACAATGATGTTACCTGTGTTTTAAATCAGTGTAGGAAGCATATTGAGTTTGTTTACATAGAGGAATTGTATTTTGTAAAATTGTGAAGCTCCATGTGAAAGCGTTTGCCTCAGTCTTATTCCTGTTGTGAGGCAGGTGCAAGATTTTGCCTCAGTCTTATCTCTGCTGTGAGGCAGATGATTGTAAATATGATCTGTGCTGTGTAACCTAAATGTGATGTCAAAAACGATTTTGGGGAAAATAAATGGTTTTTACATTTTTAAGTATAATGTGGCCAAAGGTTTAAAAAATGACGCATCTACCTACATGCGTCACTTTTTAAATATGGGGGAAAAAGGTACATGTTTGGGCTTTCCTGGGGAGCCTAGGTGGTGAGGTTTGTATCTAAGAGTGCAGTGGACTAGGCTTCCTGAAGCATATCCCTGTCGGCATTCTTAGAGACAGGTGTCAATTTGACTCTTTACAATGATGTTACCTGTTTTTTTAAATCAGTGTAGGAAGCATATTGAGTTTGTTTGCATAGAGGAATTGTATTTTGTAAAATTGGGAAGCTCCATGAGAAAGCGTTTGCCTCAGTCTTATTCCTGTTGCGAGGCAGGTGCAAGATTTTGCCTCAGTCTTATCCCTGCTGTGAGGCAGATGATTGTAAATAGGATCTGTGCTGTGTTTCCTAAATGAGATGTCAAAAACGATTTTGGGGAAAATAAATGGTTTTTACATTTTTGAGTATAATGTGGCGCAGAGGTTTAAAAAGTGACGCATCTACCTACATGCGTCAATTTTTAAATATGGGGCAAAAAAGTACTTGTTTGGGCTTTCCTGGGACTATGAATTTGTTAAATGTGTGGAAGCGGTACATTCGCTAATTCAAAATGAGGACATTTACGACAATCTGTTATTAGAAGTTCTATCAAATTTTGAAAAAGAATCTGAAAAATACATTTATATTTAATAATTCTAAAATTGTTTGAGACATTATTCATTTTTATATGTAATTCATAAACTAGTACCAAATTGATTATAATGTAAAGTCAGATTTATAGTATACTGTGTAACTTTTTTATGTTACATAGTAATTTTGCTCATAGATACTTCCTTTCTCCCAATATATTATCTCCAATGTGTATTTGACATCTCTTTTTCATCTCCTGCCTCCATGTTGTTTCTGCTTTCCTGACAGACTATGATATGGATTCATATACCACAATAACTTCTGTAACAACATGCAAATTATTTACAGAGGAAATGGTGTACATTAAATTTAAGACTCAGCATTGGTACCTACATGTTGGTACTTAAATCACCCACACAACACAACAACTCTATTCAGAGATACCCTACCTCCAAGCTCTTTAAATTATTATTTTAGTGTTTCACTGAGTTTTCCCCATGTGTGGGGGTGGGGGAGGTGTGTGTGGGGGATGTGCGGGGTGTGTCTGTGAGGTGTGTATGTGTGTGTGTCTGGGGGGGTGAGGTGTATGGGTGTGTGGGGTATGTGGGTGTGGGTGGGGATGTGGGTGTGTAAGGTGTGTGTGTGGGTGTGGGTGTGTGGGGTGTTTGTGTGTAGGTGGAAGTGTGGGTGTGTGAGGTGTGTGTGGGGTGTGTGTGGGTGTGGGGGGTATGTGTGTAGGATGCGTGTGTATGTGTGGGATGTGTGAGCGTGTCAGTGAGGTGTGCGTGTATGTGTGGGGGGAGGTGTGTGTGTGGGATGTGTGAGGTGTGTCTGTGAGGTATCTGTGTGTGCGTGTGTGTGTGTTGGGGGGATGAGGTGTGTGTATGTCTGGGTGTGTGGGATGTGTGGTTGTGGGTGTGGATGTGTAAGGTGTCGGTGTGGGGGTGTGGGGTGTTTGGGTGTGGGTGGAGGTGTGCGTGTGTGAGGTGTGTGTGGGGAGTGTGTGGGTGTGGGGGTGTGGGGTTGTGTGCGTGTGGGTAGGTGTGGAACGTACTTGTAGGTACCTAAAACAGCCACAGAACCCAAAAGCTCTTTTCAGAGCTACCCTACCTGTAATCACTCAAAATGATTATTTTACACTATTATGTTCACTATTTTTCACCAAAGTACGCTCCCCGGTACGCTCCCCGGTGCGCGTACCGGGCGCTCCCCCCGTGAAAATCGAAAAAAAATTAAAAAATGTTTTTTACCCGAGGGACCCTTTTATGGCCCCCACATCAAACCTAGGGGGTCAGGGGGGTGTACCCTGCCCCCTTTTGGTCATTTCCCCCTTTGTTTTTTGCCACCTCTTGTGTCTCGATCCTACCGAGACACAAGATGGCGGCCGCTGCGGACTGTTTCGAATGTTTACAGACACCCGAGAGCCAATCAGCTTCCCGTGCGCAAGTGGTGTGGCGCGCCCGGAGCGCTCCCCGGTACGCGCACCGGGGCGCGCTTACAGATATATAAATTTTTTTGAACCTAAATTACTCAAAATCCTCTGGAGCACATATCTTGAGACATAGCAAAGGCACATCGGGCTACCAGTCCCTAAAATTTTGCCAAGTTTGGTGAAAATCCATTCAGCCGTTCGAGCTAAAAGTGCGACAGACCGCCCTATGGAAATTAACATGGGGAAAACACGTTTTGGGACCCCCCTTTTATCTCGGCCCCCGCTTGACGAATCTCCCCCAAACTTTCAGGGAAGGAGCGGAGAGCCGCGAGGCAAAGTTGCTGAACAATTCAGGCTGATTCCTCAACCGGTGCCAAAGTTATTCCAAATAGAATGTTGCGATTTCCCTATGGAAATCAATCCTAACTATAACTACCTACTGGCGACCACCAGTAGGTAATATCTATATAGGTAGTTATAGTTAGGACCTAGTTTCCATAGGAAATCTGCAACATTCTATTGGGAATAACTTTGGCGCCGGTTGTTGAATCTTCGCGAATTTCTCAAAGATGATGGCCCGCTCCGCTCCTTCCCTGAAAGTCTTGGGAAGATTCATTATGCGGGGGCCGAAAAAAAAGGGGGGTCCCAAAACGTGTTTTCCCCATGTTAATTTCCATAGGACAATTAGACTCGGCTGCTGAATGGAATTACAAGAAACTTGGCAAAATGGTAGAGTCTGATTCGCAGATCGCCCTTTTGTTTAAATGGTGTAAATCCCTCCAGTAGTTGTTGAGAAAACCAAATGTGAAAAAATGTATATATCTGGGCGGAGCCTAACTACACATCTCATCGTGAGATCTGATTGCCTGTCAGCACTTCATCCAAGAAGTGTTGGCAGCCATCTTGGGACCAATATACATGATAGCACCTCATTAAAAAGCATTGCAGTTAATATAAGGTTTTAGGACTTTAGTTACATTATAAATCATTTGTTGATGGTACCATACTCATTTTTGGAATTGTGGTGTGTTCTAAGGTGATTTTACCATGTGAAAAAGCATTCTGCTGGGATATCATTGATTGGAATGAAGTGGTAACTCTTAAAACATTTAATTTAAAAAGGAACAAAATGAGGTGGTATATTTTGCCATAGAAAGTATGATTAGTGCTGCAGAAAGAAAAATGAGGGCACACTTTCTCAAATCAAATTCTATTCTATTTTATTACAAAATTCTGACATGCAGTCTCCCAAGATGGCCACCAGAGACAAAAGATCCCAAATGTAGCCCAAATATCACCCAGATGAAGCCCAAGTATAGCCCAATGACAAAATGTCCCAGAGTGTTCTAAAGAACAACTAGAGCCTTACTTATGACAAAAGTATGGCACACCAGAAGCCATCTTGATTGGAATGAAGTGGTAAGTCTGAAAACATTTAATTTAAAAAGGAACACAATGAGGGGGTTCATTTTGCCATAGAAAGTATGATTAGTGCTTCAGAAAGAAAAATTAGGGCACATTTTGAGTGACTGCTCAAATCCTCTTCTATTTCATTAAAAAATTCTGACATGCAGACTGAAACATGCACTTTCAATACCAGCAGCAGACTTCCCTGGTGAGCAGTAGCTTTCCTACAGTGATCTAATAAGCAACTAGCGTGCTAACATTCTGAATTTATAGCAAATTTGTGTCACATCTGAATGCCTTCTTGATGGAATCAAAGTAGAACACTGAAAGTATTTCCTACTGAGGAGACTGTTGTAAATAAGGAAATTAGGAAACTTCATAACAAATAAGTCTCCCAAGATGGCCACCAGAGACAAAAGAGCCCCAATGTAGCACAAATATCCCCCAGATGTAGCCCAAGTATAGCCCAATGACAGAATGTCCCAGAGTGTTCTAAAGAACAACTAGAGCGCTAATAGTCTTACTTGTGACAAAAGTATGGCACACCTGAAGTCATCTTGATTGGAATAAAGTAGTAACACTTAAAACATTTAATTTGCAAAGGAAAAAAATGAGGGGGTTCATTTTGCCATAGAAATTATGATTAGTGCTGAAGAAAAAAAACTAGGGCACATTTTGACTTCTCAAATCCTCTTCTATTTCATAAAAAAAATTCTGACATGCAGACTGAAACATGCACTTTGAATATCAGCAGCAGACTTCCCTGGTGAGCAGCAGCTTTACTACAGTGATCTAATGAGCAACTAGAGAGCTAACATTCAGAATTTATGGCAAATGTGTGACACATCTGAATGCCTTCTTGATGGAACCAAAGTAAACAAGCATTGAAAATACAATAGATCTCGCCCTCGTTTAAGTTAAAGCCATTCTGTTTGTATTGAGGTGGCTTTTTAGCTTTGCTTTGTAAATATATGTATATGTATGCATGCATTTATATTTGTATTTATATAGATATGCAGTTTATATATATTTATATATGTATGTATATATATATACACACACATACATATATATAAATGCATATGCATATATATATGCATATATTTATATGTGTATATGTGTGCGTGTAGAGAGAGGTAGAGAGGTAGAGGTGTAGAGGTAGAGGTGTAGAGGTAGAGAGGTAGAGGTAGAGAGGTAGAGACTAGTAGAGAGAGAAGCAGAGAGAAGTAGAGAGAGGTAGAGAGTAGAGAGTGAGTAATAGAGAATAGAGAGTGAGTAGTAGAGAGTAGTAGAGAGCAGTAGAGAGAGTAGCAGAGAGTGAGTAGTAGAGAGTAGTAGAGTGAATAGTAGAGTGAGTAGTAGAGAGTAGTAGAGAGTGAGTAGTAGAGAGTGAGTAGTAGAGAGTAAGTAGTAGAGTGAGTAGTAGAGAGCAGTAGAGAGGAGTAGTAAAGAGTGAGTAGTAGAGAGTAGTAGAGAGTGAGTAGTAGAGAGTGAGTAGTAGAGAGGGAGTAGTAGAGAGGGAGTAGTAGAGAGTGAGTAGCAGAGAGAGAGAGAATAGTAGAGAGTAGTAGAGAGTGAGTAGTAAAGTGAGTAGTAGAGAGTGAGTAGTAGAGTGAGTAGTAGAGTGAGTAGTAAAGAGTGAGTAGTAGAGAGTAGTAGAGAGAGAGAAGTAGAGAGTAGTAGAGAGTGAGTAGTAAAGAGTGAGTAGTAGAGAGAGAGTAGTAGAGAGTGAGTAGTAGAGAGTAGTAGAGAGTAGTAGATAGTGAGTAGGAGATAGTGAGTAGGAGAGAGAGAGTAGTAGAGAGTAGTAGAGTAGTAGAGAATGAGTAGTAGAGAGTGAGTATTAGAGAGTAGTGGAGTAGTAGAGAGTGAGTAGTAGAGAGTAGTGGAGAATATTCCAAAGTTTGGCACAGCACCACTTGCACAACAAGTCCAATCAAATCATATCACTTAGAGTCCTGGTGTGACACCTATGGTTTTTCAGTGAATATATCTCAAGAAAAGTCATTTTCAATCGTTCGGAATATCGGCGTTTGGGCAGATATGACCCACGGACACGGTTTATGACTTTTCTTGAGAAACATTTGGATTTGGATTATCATGTCCTATACTTTGGAATTTTTGAAAGACTGACTTTGAGGATGCTATAAATTACTCAAGTCCATGGATGTTGCTGGGAACGCCCCCAGCAACACCTACTGCACGCCCCTTTTACGCAGGACACTGCGTTAAAGGGACCTATACTTATCAGGCAGGATTAGGCCACAAAAAGTGGCTTAGTCCTGCCTGATAAATATCACTCAGTCTTCTGCGCCACCGGAACGTCACAAAAAGTGACGGTCCGGAGGCGCAAGGGGCTCGTAAATAAGGCCCCATAGGTTTCACACTCGTTATAGTTAGGAATTAGCATTTAAAAAACCTATGAAATTCACTGAAAAAAACATAGGTTTCACACCTGTTATAGTTAGCTGGACATTTTACTCATACAAAACCATTGAAATTCCCTCGTGATAGTTAGCTGTACTCACTATAACTCGTGCGCCCGCAATCCACTACTGATGATGTCACATATTACATCATTCATGACATGGTCAGTGACATCACTGATGTGTGGATGGTGGATTAAGTAACAGTGTCATTATTGTTTCCTTGACTAATTTGTAGAGTCTCACTATATATAATGTGTAGTTACTAAACTGTGTGAAAGTCTTTATTGCTTTGTCTTAATTGCTATGTTAAAGATTTTGGGCCAGGTGTAGGTGAGGGACATTTACCGACTCATAAATACCGAATTTTACCGATTCGGTATTTATGAATCGGTAAATATGAGGGAGGGAGATGTAGCTAAATTTTAAAATAGAAATACCGAATCGGTAACATTCGGTATTTACCGATTCGGTAAATACCGAATCGGTATTTCCTATTGAAGCCCATATGAATCAATGGGAAATACCAATTTGGTATTTACCGAATCGGTAAATACCGAATGTTGCAAGGGTGCAGGGGGTGTCACTCGAAGTAAAGGCATGTGTGACATGTGGCACACATACATGCCCTTAGGGCATGTCTGTGTGTCACATTGCACAGTGTGCATGCACAGATGTGCATGCACACCTGGATTCGGTATTTTACCACACAATAGGATTGTGTGGTAAAATACCGACTCTTAAGGGCCTGTGACACTCTCAGGAGTGTCACCTACATTTGGAATTACCGAATCGGTAAAATTACCGATTCGGTATTTTACAGAATCAGTAAATTTACCGAATCGGTAAATTTACCGATTCTGTAAAATAATGGCCCCTACATGCCAATTCCTAAATACCGGTCGGTAACGGCCGAATTTGGCCGTTAACGACCGGTATTTGGGCTCCTACATCTGGCCCTATATTTGGTATTGGTTTCTTAACTGAGTATTTGTATGGGTAAATGAATGTCTATGTGGTTTGGTGGGGGGGTGTGATTGCCAAAAAATGTGTGAATAGTTCATTCAGTAGGTATATGAGGGCAAGACTACATGTTATAACAGTTTTTTCAGTGAGTGTATATGTTTATGGGTGTGGTGGTGATGAAATATTTCTCTCAATGGTACATCTCCATGAAACTTGAAAAAAAAGGCAGTGTTTGTGACAGTTATATCTAATTAAGTGTGCCTAAGAGTTAGTGATTGTATGAGTCACTATATGGATAACTTTATACTTTTAATAGTGATTTTATAACACACTAAGTGTGAGTTACTATCTATATAAATAGATGAAGTGATGTTTGTATAAGTGTGTAGGTAAATGTAAATGTAAATGTTGTTGTAAATGTTTTTGAGCTTGTAAAGCGCACTGCTACCCGTCCATAGGTTTCCTGGCACTGTATAACTCTGGGGAACCCGTCCTGGCTTTCCCTGTGGGATGGTCCCTTGCTGGGAGTCGCCAAGGTGGAGCCAGGCATCCCCGGAATTGGTGGGGCCGTTGTGGAGATTAGGCAAGCTAATGCCCAGAGTTGCCGAGTGGAACCCCTGATTAGAGTAAGCACCGAAGCGAGAATTATCGAGTCTGCTGACCATGGTCCACGACTCTGCCGCGTCGGGAATTGAACCCTGGTCCCGGGCTGACTTCTGCTCTCGGGCCTGCCGCCTCTAACCAGTGAGCCACACTACTCCACTATAGGTGAGTAAATGTAAGTATAATCAATTGTTTGCATAAGTCAGAAGGATGTCTTTATAAGTGAATACAATGTGTGCTGGTGTGTAATGTTGAAATAGGCGTATAAGTATATTTGATAGTGTTCTGTTGATTATTCACTGCATATAATACTGAATCTATAGGTAAGTGATTAGATGTGTGTATAGTTCTATGAATAACTGAGTGGGTGTTTAGAAATTTCTATTGGTGCGTCAATGGTTTCAAATATGGCACTTTCTATTTTACAGTGAGCGATGAAAGATTATACTAGTTTGTGATAAGATGTATTTGATTGTCACATGGATGATGTCATCAGTGATGTCATTTGAGATGTCATCAGTGATGTCACTGACCATGTCATGAATGATGTAATATGTGACATCATCAGCAGTGGATTGCGAGCGTGCGAGTTATAGTGAGTACAACTAACTATAACGGGGGAATTTCAATGGTTTGTGAATATATATATATATATATATATATATATGTTCAAACAAGATGCCTGTGACATGAGAGGCACACTGCAGGGCTCTCCTCTCCGGGCTGAAATGTCACAGCACGCTTCTGCACGTTGCAAGGAGTAATGCGCCCGACGCGTTTCTGGGGGACTCCACCCCCGTCATCAGGGGCTGCTTCCAGTCAAATCTCGATGTAATTCACGTGATTTATGGACATTTTCTATCAGGCAAATCCATAGGCAAGCATGTGGCCTCTTGAGTTGGAATTATGGGATTTGTAGTCCGTAGTGAAGAATACACCTCGATAATCTTGGGTGAATGGTGCTTCAATTTGATACCTTGAGTAGGTTTGCTTTTTGTGCTTTGGCGCGCTGTAATTAAAATGACGAGTCCTGCGCTCCTGTTACAGCCAAGAAGTTTGGATGCTTTGAGCTTCATCCTACCGCTCCTCATTACAGCAGCCCGGAGGGGAGAGCCCTGCAGCAGCCCAGAGGGGAGAGCCCTGCAGTGTGCCTCTCATGTCACAGGCATCTGGTATAAAAATTTCCACGCGGCAGCCTGGCCGCGGAGAGAGCACCATCGCCTGTTGCTCTGTCATGGTGAGCGGCAGGAAGAAGCTCCAAGCATCCAAACTTCTTGGCTGTGCAAGGAGCGTAGGACTCGTCATTTCACTACAGCGCGCTAAAGCACAATAAGCAGCCTACTCAAGGTATGAAATAAAAGCATCATGCACCCAAGACTATCGATGTATTGGTATCACCACGGACTACAAATCCCATAACACCAGCTAAAGAAGACACATGTCTGTCCATGGATTTGCCTGATAGAAATTGTCCAGAAACCATGTGACCCACATCGATAATCGACAGGAAGCAGCCCCTGATGACGGGGGTGGAGTCCCCCAGAAACGCGTCGGGCACATTACTTATTGCAATGTGAAGAAGCGCGCTGAGACACAGCAGCCCGGAGGGGAGAGCCCTGCAGTGTGCCTCTCATGTCACAGGCATCTGGTATAAAAATTTCCACGCGGCAGCCTGGCCGTGGAGAGAGCACCATCGCCTGTTGCTCTGTCATGGTGAGCGGCAGGAAGAAGCTCCAAGCATCCAAACTTCTTGGCTGTGCAAGGAGCGTAGGACTCGTCATTTCACTACAGCGCGCTAAAGCACAATAAGCAGCCTACTCAAGGTATGAAATAAAAGCATCATGCACCCAAGACTATTGATGTATTGGTATCACCACGGACTACAAATCCCATAACACCAGCTAAAGAAGACACATGTCTGTCCATGGATTTGCCTGATAGAAATTGTCCAGAAACCATGTGACCCACATCGATAATCGACAGGAAGCAGCCCCTGATGACGGGGGTGGAGTCCCCCAGAAACGAGTCGGGCACATTACTTATTGCAACGTGAAGAAGCGCGCTGAGACACAGCAGCCCGGAGGGGAGAGCCCTGCAGTGTGCCTCTCATGTCACAGGCATCTGGTATAAAAATTTCCACGCGGCAGCCTGGCCGCGGATAGAGCACCATCGCCTGTTGCTCTGTCATGGTGAGCGGCAGGAAGAAGCTCCAAGCATCCAAACTTCTTGGCTGTGCAAGGAGCGTAGGACTCGTCATTTCACTACAGCGCGCTAAAGCACAATAAGAAGCCTACTCAAGGTATGAAATAAAAGCATCATGCACCCAAGACTATCGATGTATTGGTATCACCACGGACTACAAATCCCATAACACCAGCTAAAGAAGACACATGTCTGTCCATGGATTTGCCTGATAGAAATTGTCCAGAAACCATGTGACCCACATCGATAATCGACAGGAAGCAGCCCCTGATGACGGGGGTGGAGTCCCCCAGAAACGCGTCAGGCACATTACTTATTGCAACGTGAAGAAGCGCGCTGAGACACAGCAGCCCGGAGGGGAGAGCCCTGCAGTGTGCCTCTCATGTCACAGGCATCTGGTATAAAAAAAAAATAAAAAAAATATATATATATATATATATATATATATATATATATATATATATATATATATATATATATATATATATATATATATATATATATATATATATATATATATATATATATATATATTTATATATATTACCTACTGGCAGTCGCCAGTACGTAGTTATACGTAGGACCTAGTTTCCATAGGAATTCCACAACATTCTATTTGGAATAACTTAGGCGCCGGGGGATGAACCTTCGTGAATTTCCCCAAGAAAATGGCGTGCTCTGTTCCGCTCCTTCCCTGAAAGTTTGGGGGTGATTTGTCAAGTGGGGGCCGAGAAGAAAGGGGGTCCCAAAACGTGTTTTCCCCATGCAATTTTCCATAGGACCTTTAGCCAGGGCTGCAGCCCGAACGGCTGAACGGAATTACACGAAATTTGGCAGAGAGGTAGAGTTCTGTTCGCAGATTGTGCTTTTTGTTAAATGGTGTAAATCCGTTCCATAGTTTCTGATAAAATTGCAAGTAAAATCATAGCGATATCTAGAGGCGGAGTTCAGCACGCATACTGAAATCTGTTCAATTACGAGCGCGAGCTGCATGCTGATTGGCTGTGAACTGTCTGTCAACACCCGAAACCAGGAACTGTTGGTGGCCATCTTGTGCATCGCTAGAACCGAATCACAAGAAAACAGTAAAACAAAGTTCAGAAATAAGGGAAGGGGGTAGGGTAGAGACATTCTGAGCCTATAGTCTTGGTCAGGGGGTGGTATATGGATCTTTAGGCTCAATTTTCTTTTTTTTTTTTTTAAAGAAATACTCCAAACCAGGAAGTGTTGGCAGCCATGTTGTTTGTCGGGAGAGCAGTGTCAGAAGAAAACAGTAAAACAAAGTTGAGAAATAAGGAAACGGGGCAGGGTAGAAACATTCTGAGCCTATAGTCTTGGTCAGGGGGTGGTATATGGATCTTTAGGCTTAATTTTTATTTTTATTTAAATAAAAAATGGCGGGGTACTCGTGCAGTACTTGTATGCGTTGGAAAAGGTGAAAACAAAGTAGAAGTCCTTTTTATTCATTAGTTCACAGGGGGGGCAAATTACGGGGCAATTTTTCTGCATAATGGGGGCTTGTAAGGTGCCCCGAGCACTGGGGAACGGCACTCCTCTGGTTTTAATTTTGAAGTATGCGGGGAGGGGTTATGGCCTTAAAAATATGTTTTGAGCTCTCTCTCTCTCTCTTTCCCCGTACACGTCGCGGGGAACGCCACCTTTCGGGGCAGTGATATGTAAAATGACCTTCCAGCTCCAGGTACCTGCATTGTCTGAAGATTTTTTTATTAATGTTGGGAGGGTGGGCTTGATAATACGTCCTTGTTAATTGCCATAGAAGCCTATGTTCTGGTGTTAACATGGGCTTCTATGGTAAATAACAAGGCCGTATTATCAAGCTCATTATCGCCATTTTATCGGCAGTTTCCTGCCAATAAAATGGCAATAATTTTATTACCGGTCCTTGATAATATGCACGTAAGTTTACTGGTCAAAAAAAAAGCAATGAGCCATATTATCAACAAAAGGCGATACATTATCGTCGCTTTTATCGGCAGGAAACTGCCGGTAAAGCGGCGATAATGGACTTGATAATATGCCCTTGTGAATAACCCTAGGAGCCCAGGTCATCACCAGAACCTGGGCTGCTATGGGAAGTTACAAGGGCCTATTATCAAGCACATTATCGCCGCTTTATCAGTAGTTTCCTGTCGATAAAAGCGGTGATAATTTATCACCTTTTGTTGATAATATGCTCCTTCATTTCAATGATAGTATGTAAAGCTTTCCTTTTTTTTTTTGGTATAGCAGTTGTACTCTCTTCGTATGCTCAGCGTAGTTTCGAAGCACACGTTTTCTTTTTCTTCAAGTTCAACAAGCAAACCTTTCTTTATATCAGTTAGTAAATCTGTCGCTTTCTTTTCCCGGTTTGTGTGTGTCATCCACTGCTGTACTTTTGTACAGTATTAATAGTCATATTTTTTATATATTTATTTGAAAGGTAGTGCAGGGGCGCCAAACGTTGATTATGTACTCCGTCCACCGCTATTTTAGTAGTTTTTCACCGTTGTTTTTATTATATCTGTTAGTTAGAACTCAGTAGTTTTCAATCCTAGTCTTGAATATCTTACTATGGTATTTCAACATTATTTTTATTGTCGGCCGTCATACCCCTCCCCCACAAAATAAAAGAAGTACGTAGTTTTTTTAATTAACTTTTATTAAACAATAAATATAAACAAAACTCAATTATATCTATATTAGAACTGGAAAAATAACTTAAACAATGTTATAAACAAATTATGAAATGGATTCCAAAAGGTATCCGATTGGTAATCTACAAAAGAAAAAAGAAATTTAGAGTTTAGAATTATGTAGATGTGAGTAAATGAGTTGAAGAATTACGGGGCATATTATCAAGAACGGTGATAAAATTATCGCTGTTTCAGCGGCAGGAAACTGCAGCTAAAGCGGCGATAATGGGCTTGATAATATGGTGTTGTGAATTCCCACAGCAGTCCAGGTTCTGGTGTTAACCTGGGTTACTATGGGAATTCACAAGAGCATATTATCAAGCCCATTAGCTCTGTTTTTGCAGCAGGAAAGTGTCGCTAAAGTGGCGATAATGGGTTTGATAATATGCTCTATGAAATTCCAATCGAAGCTCATGTTAGATGTCCTTCACATCTAACATGAGCTTCGATTGGAATTCAATAGAGCATATTATCAAACCTATTATGGCCACTTTAGCGGCAGTTTGCGGCCGATAAAGTGGCGATAATTTTGTTGCCAATGTTTGATAATATGGTCCTATCTACTATCATAAATAAAAGTTACACAACAGTTTTACGAGTGCAGTGTACCTGGTACATTTTACTGGTTATAGTGCCGCATTCAAGTGGTGTCTATATGGAAGTGCCTACTGCGTTACTAATGCCCGTTATGCCAAATTATTTCTAATGCATTCCAATGAAGGATTTGTAGATCTAGGCCTCTGTGCTTACCGTTGTATAAACCTTGCGGCCAAACACATAAGGAAGTGGACTTCACAACTTCACTGGGGCTGTTCTTCTACACGTCGAAGCAGACAGCAGTGTCTAAGTTTAAGAGAGAAAGAGAAATTATGTCACAGAGAGTGAGAGAAAGAAAGAGAGAGAAATCAACATTAAAACTGTGTCGTAGAGTCTGGAGTTGAGATTTTTTCTTGAAAAGTTAGATGTATATTTACTAGCTCCTTGCATCATTTTATCCATGTTAAAAGTGACTCAAAAGTGGCGTAATAAGGTTGTGGATCTGTTTGTCAGACTGTTGTAACGTATCTGTTGTCACTGCTCGGAGGTAATTATTTATTTTACAGAGAAGCTGCTGTATACTACACACTCTGGGCCATAATATCAAGCCTGGGCGACAAAATTATCGCCACTTTATCGGCAGGAAAGTGTCGCTAAAGTGGCGATAATGGGTTTGATAATATGCTCTATTGAATTCCAATCGAACCTCATGTTAGATGTCCTTCACATCTAACATGAGCTTCAATTGGAATTCAATAGAGCATATTATCAAACCTATTACGGCCCTTTAGCGGCAGTTTGTTGCCGATAAAGTGGCGATAATTTTGTTGCCAAGGTTTGATAATATGGTCCTCTCTACTATCATAAATAAAAGTTACACAACAGTTTTACGAATGCAGTGTACCTGGTATATTTCAGTTGTTATAGTGCCGCGTTCAAGTGGTGTTCATATGGAAGTGCCTACTGCGTTATTGATGCCCTTTATGGCGATGGATTTCTAATGCATTGCTATGAAGGCTTTGTTGATCTAGGCTGCTATGCTAACCTTATATAAAGAGTGCGGCCACCGGAGTTCACCATTCAACTTGAACTCTGCTTCTTTAAGTCAAAGTATATTCCTTAAGTTGCAGAGACTTCCATTGCTGTTGCTCGACGGCCTCGTTACGCAGAAAAAAAATACCATCATGTACGCACAATTAATAATAATAGAGGCCTAAGCACGTGGCGTAGTACAGAAATACGACACAGAAATGTATGCACGCACACATTTTAAGATTAGATGTGTATAGGACCTCGTTACTTATAAAGAAATATTTCAATTATGTAAGTACAATTTAAAACCATTGAGGAGTAGGAAAGCCATATGAAGGATAAAAAAATAGCATTATGCATATACAATTTACAGTGGATGCTGATGTTGTGACGTCTTCTCTTACCTTTGCTTCTGTCGTCTTTTGTCGTGTCTTGAAAGGCTGCGGTTTGACTGAGTCTCGGGTGTTTTTGACAGTCTGTCTGTCATTGCAGCACAGGCAGGCAAAAGAGAGCGTGCTCACGTCAGTGCCCGCATTATATGGGAACCGCGGGGGCTGATCACACCAAGGCCAGGGCCGTCATTGGTAGCGTTTTTGCGGTCTGTAAGAATGATGGCCCTGGGGGACATGCCATTGGGTAATGTATTGGTTTGCAGGCTAACTGATAGCAAGCATGCTAGGTGGTGGCATGTGGGTAGTGTTGGAAGGCGTGCACCACGCATGTGCAAGTATGAGTGTGTGCACTAACAATTAACAACAAAGAGAGATGGGGGCCGTGTTATCATGTGCGCAGAGGCAGGCCCAGAATCGGATGTGCAATGAGTCAGCACTTCTAATCATTCTCCTTAGCGCGCCCTGAGCTCTGATTTGTCACTGAGAGGGAGAGCACACCATAGTTTGTACTGCTTATCATACTCAGCGTGTGCCCGCGCATACGGTACAAATATGCTTTGACGTTACGCGTCGCATTAAAGCTTCGGTGTGATGTCATGTACGGTGTTCTGTACGCGAAAGGGGGAAAAGTTTCTACTTGGTTTAAAACATGTATGTATTTAATGTACATACTAAGGGCAGACATTTGGGATAACTATGATTTTTTTAATACTTGTAACAATCATATATTACTTTTAAAAAGAATTACACAAATCGCAGTAGAACATCATGCGTACTCGTATTGAAAGAGCTGTGCAAGCGCATCATAAGCGTACGGAAAGCCATGTGACTTTAAAAGCAGAGATTTGATTGGTTCATAACTTTTCCTATTGCAACTGTTGAAAGTTCCGTCCCATTATTATTATTCGACTTTAACTTTCAAAGAAGAAACATTTGTTCTGAGAATCTTCTCAAATAGAAGCAAGATCACCATAATTAGAGCAATGGAGTCATCTTCCAGCAGTTCTAAAGAGGGAGATTTCATTCCTGAAGAACGTCCAGCGAAGAGGAAAGAAGCTCTAATTTGGAAGTTTTTCACTTTTCCAGAAGGTCAAAAAAAAGTTAATGCTCCAAAAGTAACCTGTAAAATTTGCCAAACAACTCTTTCAAGGGGTGATCCATGTAAAAAATACTCCTTTGGCACAGCAAATATGGTGCGACACGTGAAGAACTTGCACACCAAGAACTTTGCTCAAGCTGCAAGACGGAGGTTGCACGAAAATCCACCTGCTACTGCACCAAGCACATCAACTGCGGCATCAGCATTTTCAGCAAGCAGTCCACACCCACAAATTGATTCTGACTTTGCTAAAGTTAAAATTGTATGCATTTATTGCGATAAACTTTTGTGTTATGGGGGACAGTCTTTAGACTTGATGAAACGCAGGATGCAGGATCATTGCTGTCCTCGACAGTAGTTGTTCTTTTTTTTATTCTTTTGTTCCGCTTGGAGTTTGTTGAGAAAACACCAAAAAAATACAAAAGAAAAAAAACTATTCTTTTCAGAACTACCTTCACTGGTCAAAGAAAGAACTATATTTCTATGGTAATGTGTAAAAGTTTTCTTAGAATGAATGTGTAGTTCATAAATTAATGAATAAATATGTTACTAGTGTATGGAGAATGTGAAAGCGCAGAACTATAAGGAACTGCTACAGCATAAATCTATAAGGTGTTTATCTATAGTATACTGTAGTATGTCCGAAGCACTTGAATGTATCATATGTACATAAATATGTTACAAGTGTATGCTTCAATTTGTGCTGCTGGTGAAAGTGCCTGGGTGAATTTGTATGTGTTAGGGGCGGATTTACAATCCCTTTGTGCCTCTTTTACACAGCCGTTGCATCACTTTTGTGACACAGCGGTGGTGAAAAAGATGTGCCATGGTGTGTGCTATTAACAATGTGATGCATCTGGAGGGTGTATTACATTGTAAAGCGCTGCGCCAGAAGAGGCTTTCTTGTGCAGAAGGGGGTGCAGCAAGGCCTCGTAAAAGTGACTGAGTGAAATGTATAACATTTTATTCAGTGAGTTTTGAGCTTATGCTGCGTCAAAACCTTGCATGTGCTTGAAGCAGGTGTAAGGATTGATACAAGTAAACAAAGTGGAATCCACTGAGGAGGTGGTGGTGGTCCCTACAGTGGTGGGGAGCACACGGTGCAGTTTAAATACCCCTCACACACCAACAGGCCCCTTGGTGTCATGCTTCTAGCCCGTTGTAAAGGGAAAGTCCATCGCCCTCCTGCTCCCTGGTTCACAGAAGCCTTGAAGAAAGAAAAATCTAGCTGTAAGAACCTAGAGAGACAGTGGCGAAAAAATTACGACCTTTACCAAAAAGAAGTTTACCGAAAGGCCAGAAATTGTTACCATTCAGCTTGCATGAAAGCCAAAGCTTGCTATGTAACCAATACAATTAACATGGCCGTAAACAAATCCCAGACTCTCTTTAACACGGTAAAAGAGTTAGCTGGGGAGAACGCTAGAGCAGAACCTACCCCTCTTAATACCCAGCAATGCCAGGACTTGGCCTCTTTCTTTACGAATAAGATTGAGAACATCGTCTCTAATATTAAAAACGCTAGCAAGTCAACAGACAAGCAAGGAAACACCACTCTAGTCCCTAGAGTAAATTGTCATCTTGAAGCCTGGCCTCCTATTAAATTAGATATACTGAAGGAACTACTTAAATCAATCAAATCGGGCTCCCCTCGTGACCCGATTCCTGTCAGTATCGTAAACAAATTAGAGGATACTGCCTTAATTCCCATAGCAGAAATATTGAATGCATCCATAGAGCAAGCCATAGTTCCTGCTCTATGGAAACATGCTATGGTCAGCCCCCTACTCAAAAAACCAGGTGCAGACCCGATGACACTGGCCAATTATCGCCCAATTTCGTTGCTACCCGCCTTTTCTAAGATCCTAGAGAGGCATATCCATAAGGCACTCTCAACTTACGTAGAAAACAATAATCTCCTACATTCGTCTCAATCGGGGTTTAGGAGTGGTTATTCTACTGAGACGGCCCTGCTCGGGGTCACAGAAAGGATCAGGGAGCTCATGGACAACGGCCAAACAGTAGCACTGGTCTTGTTAGATCTTAGTGCGGCTTTCGACACCATTTCTCACCCCATACTGCTGGACAGGCTGGGGGAGAATGGTGTCGAAGGCAAAGCTCTGGAATGGATTAGATCCTACCTTTCCCTCCGTACTTTCCAGATCTCCTCTTCGGAGGCTTGCTCTGAGGTATTCCATTCTCCTCATGGAGTGCCACAGGGATCAATTTTGAGCCCTCTGCTTTTTAATTTATACTTACGTCCACTGGCTAATCTTGTAGAAAATGCTGGCTTAAGTTTAATGACTTATGCAGATGATTCACAAGTCCTATTCTCACTCTCCAAATCTGACATGTCTACTCCATCTGCATTAATAATAGGCCTCCATGAAATCTTTTGCTGGATGTCAGACAACCAACTTAAGCTGAATGGAGATAAAACAGAGGTACTCCTGTTAGGAAATTGCAAAGATCTCTGGAATGATTCCCATTGGCCACCATCATTGGGTAAACTTCCATTTCCAGCTTCGCAGGTTAGAAACCTTGGGGTCACCATTGATGACTGTTTATCTATGTCCCAGCAAGCAAACAAAGTGGCAGGTATATGCTTCACCATTATCAAATGGTTACGCAAAATCATCTGGATGCTGCCACCTACTACCCAGAAGACCGTGATCAATGCCTTAGTGACATCTCGGCTTGATTACGGTAACATCTTATACCTGGGTTCAAATAAGACAGTGATAAAGCGTCTGCAATTAGTGCAGAACGCTGCGGCTAGACTGCTTTGTAAAATCCCCAGATCTGCTAGGATCACCCAATATCTCAAGGATCTGCATTGGCTTAAGGTCGAGAACCGTATTCGTTTCAAAGCCTTGAGCTATTTATTTAAAATCAAAGCCGGCACTGCCCCCAAATATCTTCAGGCCCTTGCTAAGCCCTACCTCCCAAACCGTAACCTGCGTTCAGGTACAGCGGCAAACTTTGCAGTACCAAGGTTTAAAAGAGCCAGAATAGGCGGGAGATCTTTCTCCTACCTGGGGCCAGTGCTGTGGAACACATTGCCCTCTCACATTCGCAAGGAGGAAAGCTATGTGAATTTTAGAAAGAGTATAAAAACGTGGCTTTTTAATAAATAATTGCTTTGTCTGTCCTCTCCCCAGTGATATCTGAGTGCTTTGCGTTCCTGGCGCCGGGAAACCCTTTGTGGGTAGCTGCGCGCCTTACAAATGCTATAAAATAAATAAATAAATAAATGCTTCATCATTGGGGTCTTCGCACCCCTCTACGGGATGCCGCGTGCTACAACCGACGACTACGTGGGAGCACTTACTGTGGACTATGTGTGAATTCGTGTGGGGTATTATATGTCAGTGGTAGGGTGGTGAAGGTGATAGTAAAAAATACCTGGCACATGGGGGAAAAAAGACTTTAATTAAGCCCCTTGCTGGTATTATTAAAAAGGGTGCAGTGTGAGGTAATTATTGTGAAATTATGTACATTAACCTCTGTAGTGCGTCGACATGAACATGTTTCGGAGTGCGAAACTCCTTCATCAGGACAGGAAATGCACAAAATTCCCCACCTTACTCACATGGATGTATATATGAAATTGTATTATACAAAAACCGTGAACTATAGGTGTGTATGTACCTAAAATGTAGTTCAACACTTAGTCTTTGCGCCCAATTGGCGGTATTTAAGACCTGGAGGGAGAGAAGTACAGAATCAATACCTTTCTCAATATGCATTAGTAATTGTCATGTAGGTATCTGTGACCCTGAGGACAAAAACGTGCATATATATATAAATACATATAAAGGGTTGCAGATATCGTCCAAAGATCTTGCACCCTATGGAGAAAAAGTAGCGAAGAAAGGACAAAGACACACATGTAAGCACAAACATAACACACTTGTTTGGATATTTGTTGTTTCCAAAAGAGTTCCTTCGTGTTGGGAGATAAAAACACAAATTACTGCAGAGATAGTCTTATTTAGTGTTTTGGGTTACAATGCCTCATGAGCTCTTAGCGCTTTTTTGGGGGTTCCATCATGCTAGGATCAGCGATCTGTGGGCATGAGAAAACCTTATTTTAGGATTCACTACTTACATCCATTAGAAACCCTGCTGACAGCGTAGTCTAGTTGTGACTCACGGTTTTACTGGAGACTATCTGCCTGCTTCCCCTCAGCGCTGCTCCGATGATAGTGCCGATGAGGGGAGGGCGCGTGGTATTTATACCCTGGATTGTGAAGATAATTGCCAATTAACGGGCTAAATACCAGCGGATGTACGCCCAAACATGAGTTGGTTGGAATGTGAATCATGGTTCCCGGTTACGCGCTGAGAAGTGCTGTCTTAAGTTCCGCGCATGTTCAGATCATGTGGTTATCAACACGCATGCGCCGTGGTCAAAGACTGCGATCACGCGCATGCGCTGGACGTTAACGGGCCGATTGTGAAGCTGTTTTTGTTACCGATGGATAACGCATTTGGGTTTTGGGGGGAAATGTACTGATAGGCTCAATGTTATGGATCAGCTATTTATTAAATAGTCGAGGAGTGGAAAAAAGAGTGCTTACATAAAATAAGCGTTTATGGGTTATTAAAACTACATAGAACCCAGTTGAGGACCTGATATCGGTATCAAAGGTGTCATATAGGTAGGCGGTGAGAAAAGAAGTGCCCAAATTATAAGTGCTTAGTTGTTATTAAAACACTTATAAAAACACTTATAAAAACACAGTTATAGACCTGATATCAGTATCAAAGATGGAGGAACCAGTCGGTTCGATAAATCGGAGTGGGTTTAGAGTGGGTTATTAGAGCGATAGGTGCCTCTAGGAAGTTGAAATTTCATAGTGGTTGCCCCCAAGGTATGGCATCGTTGAGGCCATATGTGTGAGTGCCCAGGTGGAAAACCCATCTTTGTTCCTTTTCAAAGAGGACTGTTTCAGAGGGTAACTGTTCAATAACAGTCCAAAGTAGCTCATTAACGCAGTGTTGTCTCTCCAGATAATGTGCTGCCATCTTTGTAGTTGATTTATTACATCTCACATTACTCTTATGTTCGTTTAGCCTCACCCTCACGGCTCTGGTTGTCATGCCCGCGTACTCTAGGCCACAGGGACAAGTGATTAAGTACACCACGTTCTTTCTATTGCAATTTGTGAAATTGCGTTGTTGCCACTTACTCCCGTTTCTGAAGGTGAGAGACAGACTTTTCTTGGTCAAGTGACAGCTGCTGCAGTTGCCACAGGGATGGTGTCCTTGTATCCCCTGTAGCCTGGGTTGTTGGTTTTGCGTCTTAGGTGGCCTTGTATGTACTAGGATGTCCTTGAGATTCTTAGCTCTCTTGTGGGCAAAAAGAGGTATTTCTAGGTTTAGGGTTTCACTGGTCAGTATCCTCCAATGTCTGTTCATCATTTTTGACACTCTGTTCAAGTGTGTGCTGTATGTGGTAACACATACTGGTCTTGCTTCTGTGTTGTCTTTTGGAACCTTATCATCTAAAAGGGCCTCACGGTTATTGTTCTGTGCCCTCTTCATTGCCAAAGATTGATACAGCATTGTGAGCATAGGGCCTCAAGAGAATTGCTGGAGCTGTGTTATACTTGCAACCGACGTCAAGCAATAATTCATCCAAAAATTACTTTGCAATTTAGTTTTGTTTTTATTTAATAATAAGAATATGAAATATAATCTAAAAAATAAAATAAATATAAATATTTATATTAAAAAATATAAGAAATTAGTATAAAAAGAAAGACAATAATTAATACATTTATAAATTATCATTTAAAAAACATTGCAAATTCATTGAAAAAACCATAGGTTTCACACACGTTATAGTTAGGAATCAGCATTTAAAAAACTATGCAAATTCATTGAAAAAACCATAGGTTTCACAAGTTATAGTTAGCTTAATATTTCTCTCATACAAAACCTTTGCAATTACTCCGTTATAGTTAGGTCAGCTAACTATAACTTGTACGCCTGCAATGCACTGCTGATGACGTCACATATTACATCACTCATGACATGGTCAGTGACATCACTCATGACATCACTGATGACATCTCAAATGACATACCAGTCACCTCAATAACAGTCTCTTTGGCCCATGTGGGCAGATCCAATTATCTCGATAAATCACAAGTGTCTTGCATACTCTTTCTCAATGGAACCGTCATATACATTGAACATTTATATGGCCACATAATCCTATACAGATAGAAGCACCTAGAAAGATAGAAAATTTAAAATTACTAAAACAGCAGTTGTGGTAAACTAAGATAAATCAAATTCATATTCAGTGTAAATGTACTGCTAATTCTTCATTAACATTCAATCCATTAGGAACAATACTCTCAAAAGCAATAATGTAAGTCGATTCATGTTTGCGTAAAGATAGTTCACGGTTCCCTCCCCTCACCCCAAGATCAACATTGTCAATCACCACCATCCGTACTAGGGTTTCATCCTTGTAGTGGTGTGAGTGAAAATGTCGTGCTATAGGATGTTGCTCCTTTTAGCTCTGAGGTGTTCCAGGATTCTTTTTTTAGCTTGATGTTTCGTACTCCCCACATACCACTTATTACAAGGGCATATCAAAACGTATACACAGTATGGAGTATTACAGGTTAGATGTTTTTTTATAACAAATTCCTTTCCCGTATTTGGAACAGATAATCTGTCACTGTTAAAACTCCCTCTGCACGCTTTACATTTGTTGCAGCATTTGTATCCTGTCTGTGTACCCGAGGGTACATGTCTTTCTTTTGTAACATAGTTGTGACTCAACTGGTCTTTTAATGATCTACTCTTCCTAAAAGTGATCTGGGGATTACTTCCCAGGTCAGATTTTAGGTGTTCGTCACTAAGTAGGACATGCCAGTGTTTTTTAAAAATACCACGTATTTTGTTAGCCTGGCCCGAGTAGGTGGTAATAAATCTCAAAGTCTCAGTATTAGTATCATCCCTTACCGGATATAGCAGATCATTTCTGACAGTTTCATCTACCCTCTTGCAAGCTGCAGAAATGTTTTGGTACTGTATCCACGTCCTTTGAATCTTCTGCACATTATGATTTGTTCTGCTTCAAAAGATTCTGTGGTACTGCAGTTATGTTTGGCCCTTAATAGTTCCCCATAAGGGATACTCTGTGCTAGGTTGCGGGGGTGTGAGCTATCAGCTCTAAGGATACTGTTCCCTGCCTGCCGTTACCTTCCGATGTAATCTGGTTTCAATGTTGTGACCATTGATGGAAATGGAAGTGTCAAGAAACTCAATTTCGGTTCTACTGATATTAGCAGTAAAGACCAAATTGAGGTCATTGTCGTTTAGCTTCTTAACAAACTCCCTAGCCGATTGTTCAGAGCCATTCCAAATGACGAAAATGTCATCAATATAGCGCAGAGAGATGAGTTTGCTCAGTTCACTGCCTTGTAGTACATATGCGTTATGTTGAATGTTAGTTAATAATTTTGTAAGAGGTTGGGTGCTCCTGCAGGTGATGTAATCGTCCAAATACGGTAGTGAAATATCCTGAAATAGTACACACATAGATTATGAGTGTATCCCTGCCTTGGGCACACCTTTAGTTCTTCTTAAGAAGACTCCAACACACGTTTGTTGATGCTTAAATAATTTTACTCTTTCAAAGTTGAAGGCATAAATTCATTCATCATGTTAAACAATCCATGTTTTTTATGACTTTCTGCTTTTCACAAAATATTTAGTCGCTCCGATGCATTTCGGGCTGCTTAACCCTTTTTCAAGGAGCTCTGAAAACATAAAAAAATGAAATAAAACAATGTTGCCCGTCATTTCAGACTTCAAAAGATATCACATATAACAGTACCAGTATTCAAATTACATGCAAAAACTGGAGGAGTGCGTTCACGCGTTAGCGTATAGGTAGGGGGTTTGTGATCAGATGTGTGGCTCGATGGGGTGATGTGCTCAATGGTGATGTGAAACATGCATCGCGATAAACGAATAATGGGCTTACGTGAATCGGCTAAAGTGGGTTCATTGCCTGTAAAAAACGAATGGAGAAAGGTCCGAGTTAATAAAACGTATCCTCTCGAGTGATTGCTGTGAGGGAAAGTAACAGCGGGCGAGAGCGCCGACTTACTTGAAAATGCTTCGGAAATTCGTTAAAGGCGGGTAACAGGAACGAGTTCCAGACGCGTAATCCTTCCATGGTGAGTAAACGCTAGAATTGCCCTGCAGTTAATAACACCAACCCGGAAGCGGTGTTCCCGTAGGTGGTAACAATAGAAAACGGACTCGCGTGTGAAGTGAATACTGGGCGGCCATGTTGTGTGGGTGTCGGGGATGTGTAAAAGAAACCTAGGAGTACAATAATGTGCACAGCTATATGAACAATAAGTGTACACATTGTGAAATAGACATTTACTTTACAGGCGGCTCAAACTTCTTATGCATTAGGTGGCCACCAGACTGGTGGTTTACAAAAAACAGCTGAATTCAGTCCTGTCATTAAGCCCAAAGGGCTTCATAGCCTGAAGGCGATATATCCAGGCTGTTTCGCGTTGTAGTAGTGTCTTGTTGTTGTCTTTACCTTCTTTTCTTTCGATGATTTCTAATACCAAAAATTTGAGTTGTGCGATGCTGTGTTTGTGTTAAAAAAAAAAAATGCATTGCAATGTTGGATTTGTCATTTTTTGTTCGGATGTTTGATTTATGTTCGTTTAATCGTACTTTTATCTTTCTCTCAGTCTTCCCTAGGTAGATTTTGCCACAAGGGCATTTGAGGAGATAGATTAGATTTGATGAATCACAGGTGGCGTTGACGTGTAATTTAATGCTGTGCCCCTTCATAGGGTGGCTAATGGTATTGCCTTTCATCACGTTGTTACAGCAATTGCAGTTTAAACAAGGGCGGGTTCCTTTAGCTACTACTCGCTTAGTGGGTTCTTTGGAGAGGATCTCTCTCAAGTTCTTGTTTCTTGAATAGGCAAATATTGGAGGTGTTCTGAATATGTCATTGAACTCAGGCTCAGATGTTAAGATTCGCCAGTGTCTTAGGATGATCTTTTTGTAGGCTGCACTTTGTGTGGAAAATTTAGATACTAATACCATCCTTGTATCTTCTGGTTTAGTGACTCTAGTTAGTGCCTTTTGTCTGGATATTTTAAATACTCGGTTTTTGGCTTCTTCAATGGTTTCTACTGGGTATCCTCTGTTGAGAAATCTGGAGCCCATCTCCTTTATCCTTGTTTCACATGTTTCAGTAGTCGATGCTATGCGTTTGGCGCGTAGCATCTGTGAAAAAGGTAAGTGGCGTTTGAGTGAACCCTGGTGAAAACTAGAAAAGTGTAGCATGTTATTGCGGTCGGAATAGATCAGTTTCAAATCCAGTGTTTGTTTTTTAGATCAGGACGTCTAAAAATGTGATTCTCTCCTCACTTATTTCCCATGTGAGTTGTATTCTGTTGTCTTTAGTGTTCAATTCAACTAAAGCTTGTTCCAAGTTGTCTCTGGTGTCCTTCCAAATGAAAAATAAATCGTCAATGTACCTGACGAATAATTTCAAATTTTTGTCCCAGTTGGGATTCTCCAGAATATTAGTGACGTCAAATTCTTGCATATAGATGTTGGCATATGTGGGGGCTGTGCAATTTCCCATGGACATTCCAGATAGCTGCAAATACCATTTATTGTCATATGTAAAGTAGCGGTGATATAAGGTGTACATCATAAGTTCCATGAGGAAAGTTTGCATTTTGTCCTCTATGTTGCTGTTCAGAATGGCCTTTTCAATGGCCTTGATTCCTCCACCGTGAGGAATAGATGTATATAAGCTTTTCACGTCTGCTGTGCATAGGATTAGACTTTCCCCTTCTTGGATATTGACTTCAGACAGTTTAATTAAAAATTCTGTAGTGTCTTTTATGTAACTTTTCATCTGCTTGACTAAAGGCTGAAGATAACGATCCAAGAATATCCCCACTGGTTCATGTAGGGAGCCTCTGGTGGAGACTATGGGTCTGAATGGAGGGTCTACCAAATCTTTGTGGATTTTTGGAGTCATATTGATGGTGGGACTCTTTGGATGTTCAAGTAATAGGAATCTTTTAGTTCTTTCATCAATTATGCCAGATTCTTGGGCTTTATTAAGAATTTCCATCAGAATCATTTTAAATTGGTTGGTCGGATTTGTTTCCAATTGCATGTATGTATGCTGATCTGATATATGTTCATATATTTTGCTTTGGTACATGCTGGAATTTACAATGACTAAGGCTCCCCCTTTATCCGCTTTTATGCATTTTATATTCTTATTTCCCGTGATTTTTTTGAGGGTATCGTTGTCTTTTTGAGTAATGTTCTCTTTACTTTTTTTCTGATCATTTATTTTCATGAGGTCTTGTTTAACTAGAGACTCGAACATATCTATGCTCTTGTGGCTACATGGAGCTAAGAAGGAGCTAGGCGGGCGTAGGCCCATCAGTAGATCCGGTTTTCCTGCTGTGCTAGGTGGCACGATGTTCTCAAAACAATGGCGTAACCGCAGTTTCCGCGTGAATTTAAATGTGCTTACTTCTAGTTCCCAGCAATTCTAGCGTTTAATCACCATGGAAGGATTACGCCTCTGGAACTCGTTCCTGTTACCCGCCTTTAACGAATTTCTGAAGCATTTTCAAGTAAGTCGGCGCTCTCGCCCGCTGTTACTTTCCCTCTCAGCAATCACTCGAGAGGATAAGTTTTATTAACTCGGACCTTTCTCCATTCAATTTTTACAGGCAATGAACCCACTTTAGCCGATTCACGTAAGCCCATTATTCGTTTATCGCGATGCATCTTTCACATCACCATTGAACACATCACCCCCATCGAGCCACACATCTGATCACACACCCCCTACCTATACGCTAACGCGTGAACGCCCTCCTCCAGTTTTTGCATGTATTTTGAATACTGGTACTGTTATATGTGATATCTTTTGAAAGCTGAAATGATGGGCAACATTGTTTTATTTAATTTTTTTGCGTTTTCAGAGCTCCTTGAAAAAGGGCTAAGCAGCCCCAAATGCATCGGAGCGACTAAATATTTTGTGAAAAGCAGAAAGTCATAAAAAACATGGATTGTTTAACTTGATGAATGGATTTATGCCTTCAACTTTGAAAGAGTAAAATTACTTAAGCATCAACAAACGTGTGTTGGAGTCTTCTTAAGAAGAACTAAAGGTGTGCCCAAGGCAGGGATACACTCATAATCTATGTGTGTACTATTTCAGTCAATATAGCGCAGCCACAGGGCAACCTTGGTGTCAAACTCCTACATGGGTGCGGCCACCTGCTCCTCCCACCAGCCCATGAATACATTCACGTAGCTGGGGGCGAAGCAGGTGCCCATCACGGTGCCCTGTAACTGTCTATAAATGGAACCATCAAACACAAAAAAATTGTTAGTTAAACAAAATTCAATCATCTGAATGATCATATTGGAATGGTCCAGCAAAGAGATGGAATGGGTCTTGAAAAAATGTCTGATCGCTTTTAGTCCAAGTTGGTGTCTGATGCTGGTATACAGACTACCAACATCAAGGGTGATAAGGACAAAATTGTCTTCCCAATGTATGCCGTGAATACTTGTTAGAAAATGAGTGGTATCCTTTAAATAGGATGGAAGTGCAAGTACATAGAGTCTTAGAAAGTAATCAATAAATCTAGAGGTATTCTCTAGAAGAGATCCCATGGAGGAAACTATTGGCCTCCCCGGGGGGTCCTGATAGCTCTTGTGCAGCTTAGGCAGAAGATAGAGTACTGGGATGTGGGGGTGTGGGCAATAGAGATAATAAAACTCCTCCCATTCTAAGTGACCCTTTTCATGCCATTCCACTAGTAAATCTCTATAAGTGATGTTAGACTGAGATACTTCTGCCATATCCGACTTTTGGTAACAGGAAGTATCCTGCAACTGCCGGATACCTTCCTCTAGGTATTTCTTTTTCTCCAAGACCACCACGTTTCCCCCTTTATCGGATTGGCGGATGACTATATTGTCATCCGCTTTGAGGTTTTCAATTGCCTCAATCTGAGCGGAGGTAAGGTTTTTTCGGTGAAAAGGGGTCTTGGTGGATCTTAGCTTTCTCAGGTCTAACAGGACACCTTTCTCAAACAGATCTATAGCTTCACATTGTACATTTGGGAGGAAGGTCGATTTAGGCTTGAACTTACTCCCTGGATTCACGTCAGTCTCAACCCCCCACTCATTCCAATCAGGATTATCCCCAGTGTCCTGGGTGTCATTAAGCATTCTGTTACATATGAATATATCCTCAACATTGAGGTTATTTACAGTGTCCAGTGCTTTATCCATAGTGTCTTTTCCTGGTTTCGTGTTGAACCATTTCTTTAATTTCAGCTTTCTTGAAAAGAAAAACAAATCAATTCTGGTACGTGCAAAGTTCATGTTTGTGGTTGGGCAAAAGGATAAGCCTAGAGAGAGAACATCAAGCTCATCTCCAGACAGTTGGCGATTCGAAAGGTTGACTACAGTCATGCTGTTTTCTGTTGCTTGCTGCCCCGTGTTTCCACTCCCATGGGGGCGCTCTCCTCGTTTCTTGCTCCTTGCTTTTGCCTTCCGATTCCTCTTGTTTTTCCTCTGTTTCCTCGTCCTCTGCCCCTTTGGGCTCCCTGGTCTTGGCCTTTTGTCCTTGTTTGATTGATCATCTGAAACTGTAACAAAAAATTCTTCTTAATTCTCAGTGGATCCGGTGTTAATTCCTGATTGAGTGCAGATGTTGAAGCATCAGAGAGATTATCGTCAGAGACATCGCTTTCACTAACTTCAACCACAGGCATTGGGAGTATTGCTTTATTTTTGTTCTTGGCTCCTCCTTGATTTTTATCAAACAGGTGATCGTATTTTTGGTGGAATGTTAGTGTGCGTCCAGATTGATAGTCCTTAAAGTCTCTTAAGAATTTTCGCTGTTTTTTTGCAGTTATTTCTGTTTCAAGCTTGTCCAGCTTGAGGGTCAGATTTTTCATGAATTCATCTTTATTATTTATTTTATTTATTATAGAGTTTTGTATAGCGCGAACAAGACCCGTGGGTATCAGAGCGCTTAACATCGAGGTAGGTTACACATTGACAGTCACTAGCACATTGTAAAAAACAAACAGATATAGGTAAAGGGCGCTATGGCTATAAGGGGTGCCTAAATAAATATATTCCAAACACATGTGCAATTAGTAATAAAAGGTGAGAAAGGCCTAGTTTATAACACGATCCATATCAGTAGATACGGTGGGCCTTGCGAGACCCCAATTGCATGAGGACACGGGGTTGAGATTGCTTAGTTACCCTGGACTCATTGAGTTCTGTTGCATAGGAAAGGCTTAAACCATCTCAGCACACTACATCACATTACATCGAGGTAGGTTACACATTGACAGTCAGATATCAATTCTAACAGCCAACCGATATAGGTAGAAGAAGCTGTGGCTATAAAGGATGCCTAAATAAATAAGTATATCCTTGTCAAGTATTTCCTTGGTTACTAGTTGGCTGAGTTCTCCAGTGATTTTTTCTATTTCCAACAACAGTTTGGCTCTGTCCTTAATGGCATATTTAACCAAGCTGCGCATCATGGTTAATGAGCAATATGATGAATTATTCGACCATTCTTCTAGCATTTCAAAATCAGAATCATCATAGGTGGGGATCGTAAATATCCGCAAACCCCTCGGAACTCTTTTAACATCGATATATCTCTGGAGGGACTCATCCTCCCACCATTTGTTTAATTCCTTTTTGTATAGTTTCTCCAGATTATTAAACAAGGCTTGAGTTTTAATTTCTTCTGTTATGCACATAGTATTATTGGCAGTGATTTCACCCGCGGTGTCTTGAGCAAAAAATAGTCTATCAGCAGTCTGCTTTCTGCGAGACTCTAAAGCATTTGCCAACATGTTTATGTTAGAAAAAGTTTTCATTGCACAAGAAATGCTGAATTGCGAGCGCGCCCGCTCACGGTAAGTATCAGCTCCCTGCCCCTCAAATCGCGCGTTTTTAACCAGCCCGTCATCCGAACTCTACCGGTCCACGGCTGGGTTTGGGGCTTGCACACCTCGTGACGGGATGGTTAAAAACGCCCGATGAATGATTGACCTACCAGAGAAGTTACGGTAGGCACTCACTGGATGGTTTTTTCTATCAAGTGATTGTTCAAACTTGTATTGCTATAGTTGCAGTAGTATTCCATATCGCAGGTCCTGAAGAAAGCCTGTTGAGGCTGAAACATGTCGACCATATCCATCTGATTGATAGTAACATTTGTTTGAATACTATCCACATACTGTTGCTTTTAATATTACTTCTGTGATGACCCCCTGAATAAAGTACGTAGCCTTGGCATCACACTAAGTAATTTTAATTCACGTTTTCTTTTTTCACTCTTGTCTCACTGCAACCTCTCCTCTTCAGCCATGTTACACTCTTCTCGTCACTAGAGGATCTGTTTCTAGTTCTCCTCACAATATCACCAAGTGAGAGACCTAACAGATACCAGTCTTTGTACAAAAAATCCCAGTAGACGAAATTCCGCCAAAATGGTGGGCTGAAGGGAATATTCTATGTAGTGCACCTACACCTGTTCTTTCTCTTTTGTGAATAGACACGTGCCCATGGTTTGAACCTGATACACTATATTGAGCTCTGTGTAGAACTCTAGTATCCCTTGTGTGTATGTTATAGTTTGATTGGGGGATAGGATATTTTGGAGGTCTTAAAACCACTTCCCCTTAGACCCTTCTACACTTGTGTTTTTTTGTCATAAAAAAAATCTAACCTGCAATACTCCATACTGTGTATACGTTTTGATATGCCCTTGTAATAAGTGGTATGTGGGGAGTACGAAACATCAAGCTAAAAAAAGAATCCTGGAACACCTCAGAGCTATAAGGAACAACAACAGAGCTTATCCTATAGCATGACATTTTCACTCACACCACTACAATGATGAAACCCTAGTACGGATGGTGGTGATTGACAATGTTGATCTTGGGGTGAGGGGAGGGAACCGTGAACTATCTTTACGCAAACTTGAATCGACTTACAATATTGATTTTGAGAGTATTGTTCCTAATGTATTGAATGTTAATGAAGAATTAGCAGTACATTTACACTGAATATGAATTTGATTTATCTTAGTTTACCACAGCTGCTGTTTTAGTAATTTTACATTTTCCCTTTTTTTACATACAGGGCACGGCAAGTATTTACATGAAACAAGACATATCATATACTAAGGAATAAGGGGTAAAGAGAAAAGAAGAAAAAAAAAAGGAAAAGAACACAAAAAAGGGAAATAGATAAGAGACCAGATATTTAAAGTTCAAACAATATTACGAACTTTCCCCCCGGCTGGGCAAGCATCAGCCTACATAAATGTAAGTTAGACAGTACCATACATCTTAGCAAAATATATTATTCAAGCATTTCAATCCATACTCTCTTCTTTCCAGCGAGTAATGGGATCCCAAATCTGTTTCCCAGTTTTCCTTCCCTTTTTCCCTTTCCTTGCATAGATCTCAATTTCCAGATTATATATTGATAGTAATTTGGCAAGCCATTGATGGAATGACGGTGGTAAAGGATCCAGCCATGCAGATGCAATACAGAGTCTCATAACTGACATATCTAAGAATAAACAAGATTCCCCTTCGCCCTGATGTTGTCCCTCCTCCTCCTTTACCCCCAAAAGAATTATTGAGGGGGTTAGGGGAATATTTGTTTCTAATACTTGATTTAAGAAACCCTCTATGTCTTTTATAAGTGGCTGCAGGTGAGGACATGTTGCAAATACATGTATTAGGTCTGCCTCTGAGTTTCCACATCTGAAACAATTGGTTCCTGCTGTTCCACCCCATTGGGCTATCTTTGCAGGCGTATGGTATAAGTGGTATAGTGTTTTGTAATGTTGCGCCTGAAGAGGCGCTGAGCATAACAGTGTATACCCCATTTCCAAAGACATATAAAAGCTTTCCTCCCTGACTTCCAAGCTACCTTTCCATTTATTTGCCCATTTTTCGATATCATCCTCTTTTGAATTTAATAACTCAGCATAGAATCTCTTTATGGTACATTCCTCACCTGCTTCAATCACTTCCATGATTGCATTTTTACTAAATCCTGACGCGCCACCTTTTTTGCTGTGTAAAAAACTCCTTATTTGTAAGTACTTAAAAAATTGTCTTTTATCTATTGCATACTTAGCTTGTAGTTCGGAAAACTGGTAGACCCCTTGCTGTCCCACAAGATCACCTATCCTTCTAATTCCTTTTCTTTCCCATTCTGCAAGTATAGTACCAGAAACTACTTCCACAGGCAGGTTTGAATTTCCTTTCAATCTAGTGTATGAGTTATACCGCCCCAGCCCGAACCTTTTAGTAAAAGCTTTCCAGTGTAAGCCGCTAGGAGCATTTTAAACCGTGTCCTTTTGAAATAACTGGCTTCAGTATATTTTAGGAAAACATTCTCTGCTTCTGGACCCAATAGCAAGCCATAGATTGCTAGTGATCCCAACTCATTCCAACCTTCAGATTCTCCCCCCCCACCAAGCCGACCATATTTTGCAGAGCTGCTGCCCAATAGTAAAGCTTTAAATCTGGCAGTGCCCACCCACCCCTCTCCCGTGGAAGTGTCATAAATTTAAGTGCTCTCCTGGTTTTCCCCTTTGCCCATATGAATCTGTTAATCATATCTTCTATCTTCTTGAACAGTTTAACCTCGAATAGTAAAGGTATTGCTCTAAAAAAGTAAAGAAATTTAGGTAAAACCAACATCTTTACTACATTTGTTCGTCCCACCATTGATAGATGTAAGTTATCTAGTCTATCCAAGTCCCTCCGTACTTTGTTGATTAAAGGTGTTAAATTCTTTTCCACTAGGCAGTCTAAATCAGCTGAAATAGACACTCCCAAATATGTACCTGCCTGAACAACTCGGGTATCTGTACACGTAGTATTGTGATTTTTAATTATTTGGGTCTTATTGGTGTTAAGTTTATAGCCCGAGATTTCTCCAAACTTCGAAGCCTCTATTTCCACTTGGGCAATAGCCTCCATTGGTGTTGGTGTGATTACTGCAACGTCGTCAGCGTACGCTAGTATTTTACAATGGCCAGTTCGAGTAGGCAATGGTTTTATTATATCGCACATCTCTATTTTCCGAATTAGTGGGTCCATGTACATTGCAAATAGCAATGGGGAACAGGGGCAGCCTTGCCTCGTACCTCTCCCTATCTGGAATTGTGTTGTAATCCCCGCATTCACTCGCACAGAGGCCACAGGGTCTACATATAGCGCCTGGACTGCCTTAATAAACCTTTTTTTAACTCCTGATCTTTCGAGAGTATGCCACAGATAGTCCCAGGAGACCCGGTCAAATGCTTTTTCCGCATCTAATAGCATAATCGCCATTGGGTCCCCTGAGACTGCTGCGGCGTCAAATAAGGTTATTACCTTGCGCGTATGATGTGTGGTGCTCCTTCCAGGTATAAAACCATGTTGGTTATTACTCACCACCCTGTCTATTATTTTGGCATATCTTGTTGCTAATACTTTAGAGAAAATGTTAGTATCCGTGTTCATCAAAGTAAAGGGCCTGTATGACCCCGGTTCTTCTGGAGGCTTCCCTTTTTTTAGAATTATCACTATTTCAGCCCCCCCCATGACCTAGGTATTTAATCTCCTATTTGTGCCTGTTGCATCGTCCTAATTATATCGGCTTCTAAGATGTCCCAGAATGTTTTATAAAACTCTATTGGAATCTGATCTGGGCCTGCAGCTTTTCCAGGGGGGAGATTCGAAATAGCGTTTTTTATTTCTTCCCCCTGAAAGACTTCCTCTAAAGTATCTGCCTCTTCATCCGTAAATGTAGTCACCGGGATTTCCTGTAGATAATCTCTGATTTTAGTGACATCTCCCCTTATTGGTTCCTCATATAACTTCTCATATTAGTTTCTGAACACTTCCCTTATCTCCCCTGACTCTGTATGAATCCTACCAGAGGTATCCCTGATCTCCCTCACAGTTCTTAACGCTTCTTGCTGCCTTGTTCGGACAGCTAAGGTTCTACCCACTGTTTCGCTAAATTCGTGACATTTTTCTCTTTTTGCTGTATATAATTTTGCAGCCTTTCTGGCAATGTCTCCCTCTGCATCCCCTTTCACTTTTAGAAGTTCCAAGATTACATTATCTAATGGGGTACCGCTTACTGTACACTCCTCTAATTTCTCTTCAGCCTTGAGCACTGCCTTTGCAAGTTCCATATTTCTCATCTGCTCCTGTTTTCTCTTATAAGAGTTAAAACTCAGGGTTTCTCCCCGGACCCCCGCTTTAAAAGCATCCCATACTACCCCTACAGTAGAACTATCTCTATTATTCTCGAAAAATTCTTTAATCCATACTTTCATGTGATCCACATATTTTTCTTCCTGCAATAATCCTCTTTCAAAAGTCCACTGTCTTTGCTCTCGAATATTTGCCGGTTTTGTTAGTGTAAGGATTAGGGAATTGTGATCACTTAAGATCCGTGGGAGTCTTTCTATTCTTGATTCCGGTATAAATGCATTTGATATAAAAAAATAATCCAATCTTACACAGATTTTATGTGGGGCCGAATAGTATGTATAGCCCTTGTTTCCTACCCTTCTTTTCCCCCAGACATCAGATAGAGTATTATTTGCCACTAATCCCTGTAAAGCATGGCATACGCGCCTCTTTCTACCGGAATATTTACCGAATGAGCCTAAGCCTAGACCATCGGCGCCATTGATATTCAAGTCCCCTGCCATAATGATTCTGGGTGCCCAAGTAGCTAGCTCCACGTCTAAAAATTGAAAAATCTCCGGGTCATCCTCGGTCGACCTGTATACAGTTATCAACGTGGTCCATTCCCCATCTATCATACATTTAACCATTGCCCATCTCCCCCATTGGTCTTGTGCTTTTTTTCTCAGGAGCAAATTTTTATTTCTGGATAGTATAGCTACTCCCCTTTTTTTGACACCTTGCTGTGAACTTACTAATACCTGAAAGCCCAATTGTTTCAAATAAAATTCTTGTGAGGTCATGACATGTGTCTCTTGTAAAAAAATAAAGTCCGCATTCATTTGTTTTAATAACACTGAAGCTTTTAACCTTTTCTGAGCATCATTTAGCCCGCACACATTCCATGTTACATATCTAGTTCCCATAAATAATTCATTATTTTGCTACCATATAAATTCATATTATACAGTTTATTTCTTTTTACCATACTTCCCGTTTCCTCGCATCGGTACCCCTCACCAAGTAAAATTTTCCTTTCTTTCGTCCCCAAATCTCCTGTCTTGTCTCCCTTTTCCCCCACCTCTGCCTCTGTGAATGATTCTATCGTTTGGTGCCATACCGTGCCCTGTACTCCCCCTCCCCCCCCCTGACCCCTGCCCTCCCACCCACCCCTACTGGCAAACAGGTCAATATTGACCTGTATCTGACAGCCGATCTCCCCCAGGAAGCCTCTCCCCTGCCACTCTCCCATAATCTCAGTATCCTTTAATTTAACCTATTTTGTCGGGATTATTTATCCATGCTACTCCCTCCCTCATTCGCTTACTCTGACTTCTCCATTTCATTATTTCTTTTTTTGCGTCACATAAGCAGTTTGTCTTATAGCTGCAGCCCTGTCATTTTGCACTTTCCCATCTCTTTGTGCCTTCCCCTCCTTTAGGTAAGTCAGATATTCCTGTGCCACTATTTCCGAAAAGAAGACCCTAAATTGGCCATTAATGCCAACCTTGAGTCGACAGGGAAACATCAAGTATACCTCACATCCCACATTCTGGAAGGGTGTTATTAGCTGCCTCATTCGCCACCTTCTCTCCACAGTAGTGTGGCAAAAATCTGGACGAGCAAAGAATGTTATGTCCTTATAGGAGCGCTTAGCCGTTGGCTTTGCCTTGCTGATTACCTCCTCTCTCAGTAAGAAATTACCCACATATACTAAAATGGCCCTTGATTTGGTACTTATATTATTTTTTTTTGCGTCAAAGGAAACCTGTGTGCACGTTGCACTTCCTTATCCCAATCCCATTTATCCATTTCTGGGAAAGCTCCTCTCAACAATTCCACAGTAAAGGCACGTACATCCGCCCCCTCCTTCCCTTCCTCAATCCCAAGCAGTCTTATGTTGTTGCGCCTCTGTCTATTCTCGAAATCTTCGAGCTTCCACAACACATCTGATGATATTTTCTCTTGTTCATCTCTGTACTCCTGTAGTTTTACGACTTCATCCTCTACTTTGCCAGTCCTCTCCTCCACCTCCACCAACCTGCCAGCCATTTCCGCATACATTTTGTCAACCTTGCGTAGAGACCCTTGTATTTTTTTATTTGCTTGCTTAGCTCTTTGGCTCTCCCGTCGAGCCTCCCCCTGTATCTGCTTTAGGGTTGAAAACAGGAGATCGAAGCTCGCTGCATAGTCTTTCCCCTGCGTCTGGGCCTGAGCTTGCGATTTATTTAATTGTTCAGAGCCACCAACTGCACCCTCCTGGTACAGCTGCGAGGTGGCTGCATAATCCCAATCCAGTTTTTTAGCCACTCCTGCTTGTATAACACTCCCACGTTTCTTTGCTCTTCTGCGGGTCCTTCTCTTGGTTCTACTTGATTTACTCGCTAAGTTTCGCTTTAGTACGGTATTATGTTCTGACTCTGACTCAGTGTCTAACTCTGAAGTATCTATCTGTGATACCTCCGAGCCACTTTCCGTGGGTGATGATATGTCGTCTAGATCAGCAGATAAATTATGACTTGAGTCTGACTCCTCAGCCTCTACCTCTTCCCCATTATCGTCCTTGTCATCGCCATTCCCAGTGAAGAAACAGTCATCGCTGGGCGAGCCAGTAGTTGCAAGCATATATTCAATCCTATTGTTCATACTCCCCTTATCCACACCCTCAGTTCTTACTTGAGAGTCATCTGGGACACCCTCATAAATATTATTGTTGATGCCATTTTTATCTTTACTCGTTTTATCCACCGAGATATCTACAGAGTTATTTCCTGGGCCATTTATGGTAGGTATATCTACTATCCCCTTGTTACCGGGAGATATCTGTACCAATTCAGATGTTAAGATGCTCTCAGCCCCTCCGCTCCCCCCCACTTGCTCCTTACCCGCTTGGGCTTGAGTATTAGGCGTTGTTACTGTTGATAGCAATAGCGGCATAGCCTCGGGAAGGGCTTCTTCTGCAATTATATTAACACGCGGCTCTGTTTCGCCCATTATGTCACTTATATCACCAGGCACTGTGTTTGTCTTCGTTAACGTGGCCGTTTGCTTTAAACCTGTCATCGCCTCCATGAATTCCATAAACTCCTTTCTGCTTTGTTCTTCTTCCCCAGCTCCGTTCGCTGGATCCAGGGCTGACTCCTTGCCTGCCGACAGCTCACTGCTGATTCCCACCGCGTCGTGTCGTTCTTCCATCTGACCCATCACAGCTGCCGCCCTGGGTCGCTCCTCGCTCCTTGGTTCATTGACGTCATCCTCCAAGCTCCTCGCAGCCTCTAATCGCTCAGCCTCGGTTACATCTTGCAATCCAGGCCGCTGCTCTGTAACACCTTCTGACCTGTTACAGCCACTGGGTCCGGCAGCGTTTATGTTCGCGAGAGCATCCCCAGCGCTCTCAGCCCTCAGCACCGGGAATGACTCGAACAGAGTCGGCTGCCGCAGGGTAGCTTCCCTCGAGGATTCAGAGCCAGCATCGTTACATTTCGTGAGTCCTTTTCTAATTGATTCTTTCTTTTTCCTCTTTTCTGCTTCTTTATCTTGTTTTCTCCTTTCCGTGGCAGCTAGTTTCTCTTCTTCACGGACCTTGGCAGCCTCCCTCCGCAAATGGGCTCTGTGCCGTGCCTTCACCCTTACATTTGGTGGGATCTCAGCATCGCTAGCTCGCAGATCTTCCTCCTCACTTTCAACCATGTCCTTGCCTGTCCTCATCACTTTTGGAGCCATGAGTAGCCTCCCAATGCGCCAAGTATTCTGTTGTCGCTGTAGCGCTACTTCAATCGATGCTCTAACTGTCTGCCAGAAGGTATATGGCTCTCTCTTGTAGCTAACAGAGGATTGTGTAATAGGCCGCTCGATAAAATCAAACCAGCTGAATAAGTCCTTAAGCATCCCGCTGTGTGGTGCCTCAGCGATCCGTTTTTTTTGCTCGTTATTTGGGCTACAGCTTGATTAAATTTCGTAACTCTGCTGCATGTTGCAAAGGTATAGCATATTGATGACCTCCTTGTCAAAGCCAAGTTTCCCAACGTTTCACCATGAGAGAGTGGTTGGGTGCTGCTGCCTCCTACGGTCTGTCGGCGGCCATCTTGCCCCGAGTCACCAGTAATTTTACATTTTCTATCTTTTTAGGTGCTTCTAGCTGTATAGGATTATGTGGCCATATAAATGTTCAATGTATATGAAGGTTCCATTGAGAAAGAGTATGCAAGACACTTGTGATGTATCGAGATAATTGGATCTGCCCACATGGGCCAAAGAGACTGTTATTGAGGTGTTGATATTCACCACTAGCCCACTGGGGCAAGACATGTTGATTTACCAACCTTTTTCCATAATGTTTTACTTTTGATACCATTGACCAATACTAAGTATGTCTTGTAAATATTCCTGGCATTTAATTTGGTATTTGCGTTGTGTATATAACATTTTGAATTGACCACTTGGTCTATAAAGTACTACATCAAACTTTTTGACATTTCAAAATGGCCGACACGAAGATTACAATTTCACAGCACCTTCTAAGTAGTCCTATGTTTATGTCTATGTATGTACGTGTTGATTTAAAATGGCATTTGTTTAATGAGACTGTTAGCGTGATCAAGGCTTAATCACCGAAACGCGTTGTTGTGGCCAATAAATCGATATTTTATTTGCACAAGGAATGTGTCCGAGCGGTCTGTTCTAAAAACGAAGGTGACTTTGAAACTCATTTCTGGGACTTCTGGTGTCCCTGCTCGGACCGGCCGCAGACAGCAAATCCGACATTACCGGAGAGCAGTGAGATATATATATATATATATATGCAAAAAAGAAGGAGAGAACTCTGGGTAGGTCCTGTTAGAGCACTCTCAACACCAGCGACACTCTAGATCTGCTCACCTAAAATGTCTGTTTTTCTATCAAAGTTTTTAAGCATAGGATTAGACAGTGCTATCCATGCCGAGATAGAAAATGACAAAGTCTTTCGCCATTTAAACAGCAAAGTCTTTAAGCATAGGACTAGTACAGTGCAGTCCTTGCCGAGCTGTCAAATAACAAAAGCCATGTATCACTCCAGGCACAATATTACAGCTTTGAATTGGTGAAATACCAACTCAAGCCTACCTGAAATGAATAAAAGCAACCCCTGACACAGTGTTTCGCTCTAATTAGAGCTCTTCAGAGAGGTATAGCTTTGTCCAGACACAAGGGAGCACCCAGTATTAAGTCAAAACAAAACCCTTTCAGGCATAGAGTGACGCATACATTATGCAAAAAAGAAGGGGAGAACTCTAGGTAGGTCTCAGTTTAGGTGGAAAGCAGCTCCTGTTAGAGCACTCTCAACACCAGCGACACTCTAGATCTGCTCACCTGAAATGTCTGTTTTTCTATCAAAGTTTTTAAGCATAGGATTAGACAGTGCTATCCATGCCGAGATAGAAAATGACAAAGTCTTTCGCCATTTAAACAGCAAAGTCTTTAAGCATAGGACTAGTACAGTACAGTCCTTGCCGAGCTGTCAAATAACAAAAGCCATTTATCACTCCACGCACAATATTACAGCTTTGAATTGGTGAAATAACAACTCAAGCCAACCTGAAATGAATAAAAGCAACCCCTGACACAGTGTTTTGCTCTAATTAGAGCTCTTCAGAGAGGTATAGCTTTGTCCAGACACAAGGGAGCACCGAGTATTAAGTCAAAACAAAACCCTTTCAGGCATAGAGTGACGCATAAATTATGCAAAAAAGAAGGAGAGAACTCTGGGTAGGTCTCAGTTTAGGTGGAAAGCAGCTCCTGTTAGAGCACTCTCAACACCAGCGACACTCTAGATCTGCTCACCTAAAATGTCTGTTTTTCTATCAAAGTTTTTAAGCATAGGATTAGACAGTGCTATCCATGCAGAGATAGAAAATGACAAAGTCTTTCGCCATTTAAACAGCAAAGTCTTTAAGCATAGGACTAGTACAGTGCAGTCCTTGCTGAGCTGTCTAATAACAAAAGCCATTTATCACTCCAGGCACAATATTACAGCTTTGAATTGGTGAAATACCAACTCAAGCCAACCTGAAATGAATAAAAGCAACCCCTGACACAGTGTTTCGCTCTAATTAGAGCTCTTCAGAGAGGTATAGCTTTGTCCAGACACAAGGGAGCACCCAGTATTAAGTCAAAACAAAACCCTTTCAGGCATAGAGTGACGCATAAATTATGCAAAAAAGAAGGAGAGAACTCTGGGTAGGTCTCAGTTTAGGTGGAAAGCAGCTCCTGTTAGAGCACTCTCAACACCAGCGACACTCTAGATCTGCTCACCTAAAATGTCTGTTTTTCTATCAAAGTTTTTAAGCATAGGATTAGACAGTGCTATCCATGCCGAGATAGAAAATGACAAAGTCTTTCGCCATTTAAACAGCAAAGTCTTTAAGCATAGGACTAGTACAGTGCAGTCCTTGCCGAGCTGTCAAATAACAAAAGCCATTTATCACTCCAGGCACAATATTACAGCTTTGAATTGGTGAAATACCAACTCAAGCCAACCTGAAATGAATAAAAGCAACCCCTGACACAGTGTTTCGCTCTAATTAGAGCTCTTCAGAGAGGTATAGCTTTGTCCAGACACAAGGGAGCACCCAGTATTAAGTCAAAACAAAACCTTTTCAGGCATAGAGTGACGCATAAATTATGCAAAAAAGAAGCAGAGAACTCTGGGTAGGTCTCAGTTTAGGTGGATAGCAGCTCCTGTTAGAGCACTCTCAACACCAGCAACACTCTAGATCTGCTCACCTAAAATGTCTGTTTTTCTATCAAAGTTTTTAAGCATAGGATTAGACAGTGCTATCCATGCCGAGATAGAAAATGACAAAGTCTTTCGCCATTTAAACGGCAAAGTCTTTAAGCATAGGACTAGTACAGTGCAGTCCTTGCCGAGCTGTCAAATAACAAAAGCCATTTATCACTCCAGGCACAATATTACAGCTTTGAATTGGTGAAATACCAACTCAAGCCAACCTGAAATGAATAAAAGCAACCCCTGACACAGTGTTTTGCTCTTTTTAGAGCTCTTCAGAGAGGTATAGCTTTGTCCAGACACAAGGGAGCACCCAGTATTAAGTCAAAACAAAACCCTTTCAGGCATAGAGTGACGCATAAATTATGCAAAAAAGAAGGAGAGAACTCTGGGTAGGTCTCAGTTTAGGTGGAAAGCAGCTCCTGTTAGAGCACTCTCAACACCAGCGACACTCTAGATCTGCTCACCTAAAATGTCTGTTTTTCTATCAAAGTTTTTAAGCATAGGATTAGACAGTGCTATCCATGCCGAGATAGAAAATGACAAAGTCTTTCGCCATTTAAACAGCAAAGTCTTTAAGCATAGGACTAGTACAGTGCAGTCCTTGCCGAGCTGTCAAATAACAAAAGCCATTCATCACTCCAGGCACAATATTACAGCTTTGAATTGGAGAAATACCAACTCAAGCCAACCTGAAATGAATAAAAGCAACCCCTGACACAGTGTTTCGCTCTAATTAGAGCTCTTCAGAGAGGTATAGCTTTGTCCAGACACAAGGGAGCACCCAGTATTAAGTCAAAACAAAACCCTTTCAGGCATAGAGTGACGCATAAATTATGCAAAAAAGAAGGAGAGAACTCTGGGTAGGTCTCAGTTTAGGTGGAAAGCAGCTCCTGTTAGAGCACTCTCAACACCAGCGACACTCTAGATCTGCTCACCTAAAATGTCTGTTTTTCTATCAAAGTTTTTAAGCATAGGATTAGACAGTGCTATCCATGCAGAGATAGAAAATGACAAAGTCTTTCGCCATTTAAACAGCAAAGTCTTTAAGCATAGGACTAGTACAGTGCAGTCCTTGCCGAGCTGTCAAATAACAAAAGCCATGTATCACTCCAGGCACAATATTACAGCTTTGAATTGGTGAAATACCAACTCAAGCCAACCTGAAATGAATAAAAGCAACCCCTGACACAGTGTTTCGCTCTAATTAGAGCTCTTCAGAGAGGTATAGCTTTGTCCAGACACAAGGGAGCACCCAGTATTAAGTCAAAACAAAACCCTTTCAGGCATAGAGTGACGCATAAATTATGCAAAAAAGGAGAGAACTCTGGATAGGTCTCAGTTTAGGTGGAAAGCAGCTCCTGTTAGAGCACTCTCAACACCAGCGACACTCTAGATCTGCTCACCTAAAATGTCTGTTTTTCTATCAAAGTTTTTAAGCATAGGATTAGACAGTGCTATCCATGCCGAGATAGAAAATGACAAAGTCTTTCGCCATTTAAACAGCAAAGTCTTTAAGCATAGGACTAGTACAGTGCAGTCCTTGCCGAGCTGTCAAATAACAAAAGCCATTTATCACTCCAGGCACAATATTACAGCTTTGAATTGGTGAAATACCAACTCAAGCCAACCTGAAATGAATAAAAGCAACCCCTGACACAGTGTTTCGCTCTAATTAGAGCTCTTCAGAGAGGTATAGCTTTGTCCAGACACAAGGGAGCACCCAGTATTAAGTCAAAACAAAACCCTTTCAGGCATAGAGTGACGCATAAATTATGCAAAAAAGAAGGAGAGAACTCTGGGTAGGTCTCAGTTTAGGTGGAAAGCAGCTCCTGTTAGAGCACTCTCAACACCAGGGACACTCTAGATCTGCTCACCTAAAATGTCTGTTTTTCTATCAAAGTTTTTAAGCATAGGATTAGACAGTGCTATCCATGCCGAGATAGAAAATGACAAAGTCTTTCGCCATTTAAACAGCAAAGTCTTTAAGCATAGGACTAGTACAGTGCAGTCCTTGCAGAGCTGTCAAATAACAAAAGCCATTTATCACTCCAGGCACAATATTACAGCTTTGAATTGGTGAAATAACAACTCAAGCCAACCTGAAATGAATAAAAGCAACCCCTGACACAGTGTTTCGCTCTAATTAGAGCTCTTCAGAGAGGTATAGCTTTGTCCAGACACAAGGGAGCACCCAGTATTAAGTCAAAACAAAACCCTTTCAGGCATAGAGTGACGCATAAATTATGCAAAAAAGAAGGAGAGAACTCTGGGTAGGTCTCAGTTTAGGTGGAAAGCAGCTCCTGTTAGAGCACTCTCAACACCAGCGACACTGTAGATCTGCTCACCTAAAATATCTGTTTTTCTATCAAAGTTTTTAAGCATAGGATTAGACAGTGCTATCCATGCCGAGATAGAAAATGACAAAGTCTTTCGCCATTTAAACAGCAAAGTCTTTAAGCATAGGACTAGTACAGTGCAGTCCTTGCTGAGCTGTCAAATAACAAAAGCCATTTATCACTCCAGGCACAATATTACAGCTTTGAATTGGTGAAATACCAACTCAAGCCAACCTGAAATGAATAAAAGCAACCCCTGACACAGTGTTTCGCTCTAATTAGAGCTCTTCAGAGAGGTATAGCTTTGTCCAGACACAAGGGAGCAACCAGTATTAAGTCAAAACAAAACCCTTTCAGGCATAGAGTGACGCATAAATTATGCAAAAAAGAAGGAGAGAACTCTGGGTAGGTCTCAGTTTAGGTGGAAAGCAGCTCCTGTTAGAGCACTCTCAACACCAGCGACACTCTAGATCTGCTCACCTAAAATGTCTGTTTTTCTATCAAAGTTTTTAAGCAAAGGATTAGGCAGTGCTATCCATGCCGAGATAGAAAATGACAAAGTCTTTCGCCATTTAAACAGCAAAGTCTTTAAGCATAGGACTAGTACAGTGCAGTCCTTGCCGAGCTGTCAAATAACAAAAGCCATTTATCACTCCAGGCACAATATTACAGCTTTGAATTGGTGAAATACCAACTCAAGCCAACCTGAAATGAATAAAAGCAACCCCTGACAGTGTTTCGCTCTAATTAGAGCTCTTCAGAGAGGTATAGCTTTGTCCAGACACAAGGGAGCACCCAGTATTAAGTCAAAACAAAACCCTTTCAGGCATAGAGTGACGCATAAATTATGCAAAAAAGAAGGAGAGAACTCTGGGTAGGTCTCAGTTTAGGTGGAAAGCAGCTCCTGTTAGAGCACTCTCAACACCAGTGACACTCTAGATCTGCTCACCTAAAATGTCTGTTTTTCTATCAAAGTTTTTAAGCATAGGATTAGACAGTGCTATCCATGCCGAGATAGAAAATGACAAAGTCTTTCGCCATTTAAACAGCAAAGTCTTTAAGCATAGGACTAGTACAGTGCAGTCCTTGCCGAGCTGTCAAATAACAAAAGCCATTTATCACTCCAGGCACAATATTACAGCTTTGAATTGGTGAAATACCAACTCAAGCCAACCTGAAATGAATAAAAGCAACCCCTGACACAGTGTTTCGCTCTAATTAGAGCTCTTCAGAGAGGTATAGCGTTGTCCAGACACAAGGGAGCACCCAGTATTAAGTCAAAACAAAACCCTTTCAGGCATAGAGTGACGCATAAATTATGCAAAAAAGAAGGAGAGAACTCTGGGTCGGTCTCAGTTTAGGTGGAAAGCAGCTCCTGTTAGAGCACTCTCAACACCAGCGACACTCTAGATCTGCTCACCTAAAATGTCTGTTTTTCTATCAAAGTTTTTAAGCATAGGATTAGACAGTGCTATCCATGCCAAGATAGAAAATGACAAAGTCTTTCGCCATTTAAACAGCAAAGTCTTTAAGCATAGAACTAGTACAGTGCAGTCCTTGCCGAGCTGTCAAATAACAAAAGCCATTTATCACTCCAGGCACAATATTACAGCTTTGAATTGGTGAAATACCAACTCAAGCCAACCTGAAATGAATAAAAGCAACCCCTGACACAGTGTTTCGCTCTAATTAGAGCTCTTCAGAGAGGTATAGCTTTGTCCAGACACAAGGGAGCACCCAGTATTAAGTCAAAACAAAACCCTTTCAGGCATAGAGTGACGCATAAATTATGCAAAAAAGAAGGAGAGAACTCTGGGTAGGTCTCAGTTTAGGTGGAAAGCAGCTCCTGTTAGAGCACTCTCAACACCAGCGACACTCTAGATCTGCTCACCTAAAATGTCTGTTTTTCTATCAAAGTTTTTAAGCATAGGATTAGACAGTGCTATCCATGCCGAGATAGAAAATGACAAAGTCTTTCGCCATTTAAACAGCAAAGTCTTTAAGCATAGGACTAGTACAGTGCAGTCCTTGCCGAGCTGTCAAATAACAAAAGCCATTTATCACTCCAGGCACAATATTACAGCTTTGAATTGGTGAAATACCAACTCAAGCCAACCTGAAATGAATAAAAGCAACCCCTGACACAGTGTTTCGCTCTAATTAGAGCTCTTCAGAGAGGTATAGCTTTGTCCAGACACAAGGGAGCACCCAGTATTAAGTCAAAACAAAACCCTTTCAGGCATAGAGTGACGCATAAATTATGCAAAAAAGAAGGAGAGAACTCTGGGTAGGTCTGAGTTTAGGTGGAAAGCAGCTCCTGTTAGAGCACTCTCAACACCAGCGACACTCTAGATCTGCTCACCTAAAATGTCTGTTTTTCTATCAAAGTTTTTAAGCATAGGATTAGACAGTTCTATCCATGCCGAGATAGAAAATGACAAAGTCTTTCGCCATTTAAACAGCAAAGTCTTTAAGCATAGGACTAGTACAGTGCAGTCCTTGCCGAGCTGTCAAATAACAAAAGCCATGTATCACTCCAGGCACAATATTACAGCTTTGAATTGGTGAAATACCTAACTCAAGCCAACCTGAAATGAATAAAAGCAACCCCTGACACAGTGTTTCGCTCTAATTAGAGCTCTTCAGAGAGGTATAGCTTTGTCCAGACACAAGGGAGCACCCAGTATTAAGTCAAAACAAAACCCTTTCAGGCATAGAGTGACGCATAAATTATGCAAAAAAGAAGGAGAGAACTCTGGGTAGGTCTCAGTTTAGGTGGAAAGCAGCTCCTGTTAGAGCACTCTCAACACCAGCGACACTCTAGATCTGCTCACCTAAAATGTCTGTTTTTCTATCAAAGTTTTTAAGCATAGGATTAGACAGTGCTATCCATGCCGAGATAGAAAATGACAAAGTCTCTCGCCATTTAAACAGCAAAGTCTTTAAGCATAGGACTAGTACAGTGCAGTCCTTGCCGAGCTGTCAAATAACAAAAGCCATTTATCACTCCAGGCACAATATTACAGCTTTGAATTGGTGAAATACCAACTCAAGCCAACCTGAAATGAATAAAAGCAACCCCTGACACAGTGTTTCGCTCTAATTAGAGCTCTTCAGAGAAGTATAGCTTTGTCCAGACACAAGGGAGCACCCAGTATTAAGTCAAAACAAAACCCTTTCAGGCATAGAGTGACGCATAAATTATGCAAAAAAGAAGGAGAGAACTCTGGGTAGGTCTCAGTTTAGGTGGAAAGCAGCTCCTGTTAGAGCACTCTCAACACCAGGGACACTCTAGATCTGCTCACCTAAAATGTCTGTTTTTCTATCAAAGTTTTTAAGCATAGGATTAGACAGTGCTATCCATGCCGAGATAGAAAATGACAAAGTCTTTCGCCATTTAAACAGCAAAGTCTTTAAGCATAGGACTAGTACAGTGCAGTCCTTGCCGAGCTGTCAAATAACAAAAGCCATGTATCACTCCAGGCACAATATTACAGCTTTGAATTGGTGAAATACCAACTCAAGCCAACCTGAAATGAATAAAAGCAACCCCTGACACAGTGTTTCGCTCTAATTAGAGCTCTTCAGAGTGGTATAGCTTTGTCCAGACACAAGGGAGCACCCAGTATTAAGTCAAAACAAAACCCTTTCAGGCATAGAGTGACGCATAAATTATGCAAAAAAGAAGGAGAGAACTCTGGGTAGGTCTCAGTTTAGGTGGAAAGCAGCTCCTGTTAGAGCACTCTCAACACCAGCGACACTCTAGATCTGCTCACCTAAAATGTCTGTTTTTCTATCAAAGTTTTTAAGCATAGGATTAGACAGTGCTATCCATGCCGAGATAGAAAATGACAAAGTCTTTCGCCATTTAAACAGCAAAGTCTTTAAGCATAGGACTAGTACAGTGCAGTCCTTGCCGAGCTGTCAAATAACAAAAGCCATTTATCACTCCAGGCACAATATTACAGCTTTGAATTGGTGAAATACCAACTCAAGCCAACCTCAAATGAATAAAAGCAACCCCTGACACAGTGTTTCGCTCTAATTAGAGCTCTTCAGAGAGGTATAGCTTCGTCCAGACACAAGGGAGCACCCAGTATTAAGTCAAAACAAAACCCTTTCAGGCATAGAGTGACGCATAAATTATGCAAAAAAGAAGAAGAGAACTCTGGGTAGGTCTCAGTTTAGGTGGAAAGCAGCTCCTGTTAGAGCACTCTCAACACCAGGGACACTCTAGATCTGCTCACCTAAAATGTCTGTTTTTCTATCAAAGTTTTTAAGCATAGGATTAGACAGTGCTATCCATGCCGAGATAGAAAATGACAAAGTCTTTCGCCATTTAAACAGCAAAGTCTTTAAGCATAGAACTAGTACAGTGCAGTCCTTGCCGAGCTGTCAAATAACAAAAGCCATTTATCACTCCAGGCACAATATTACAGCTTTGAATTGGTGAAATACCAACTCAAGCCAACCTGAAATGAATAAAAGCAACCCCTGACACAGTGTTTCGCTCTAATTAGAGCTCTTCAGAGAGGTATAGCTTTGTCCAGACACAAGGGAGCACCCAGTATTAAGTCAAAACAAAACCCTTTCAGGCATAGAGTGACGCATAAATTATGCAAAAAAGAAGAAGAGAACTCTGGGTAGGTCTCAGTTTAGGTGGAAAGCAGCTCCTGTTAGAGCACTCTCAACACCAGGGACACTCTAGATCTGCTCACCTAAAATGTCTGTTTTTCTATCAAAGTTTTTAAGCATAGGATTAGACAGTGCTATCCATGCCGAGATAGAAAATGACAAAGTCTTTCGCCATTTAAACAGCAAAGTCTTTAAGCATAGAACTAGTACAGTGCAGTCCTTGCCGAGCTGTCAAATAACAAAAGCCATTTATCACTCCAGGCACAATATTACAGCTTTGAATTGGTGAAATACCAACTCAAGCCAACCTGAAATGAATAAAAGCAACCCCTGACACAGTGTTTCGCTTTAATTAGAGCTCTTCAGAGAGGTATAGCTTTGTCCAGACACAAGGGAGCACCCAGTATTAAGTCAAAACAAAACCCTTTCAGGCATAGAGGGACGCATAAATTATGCAAAAAAGAAGGAGAGAACTCTGGGTAGGTCTCAGTTTAGGTGGAAAGCAGCTCCTGTTAGAGCACTCTCAACACCAGCGACACTCTAGATCTGCTCACCTAAAATGTCTGTTTTTCTATCAAAGTTTTTAAGCATAGGATTAGACAGTGCTATCCATGCCGAGATAGAAAATGACAAAGTCTTTCGCCATTTAAACAGCAAAGTCTTTAAGCATAGGACTAGTACAGTGCAGTCCTTGCCGAGCTGTCAAATAACAAAAGCCATTTATCACTCCAGGCACAATATTACAGCTTTGAATTGGTGAAATACCAACTCAAGCCAACCTGAAATGAATAAAAGCAACCCCTGACACAGTGTTTTGCTCTAATTAGAGCTCTTCAGAGAGGTATAGCTTTGTCCAGACACAAGGGAGTGTCTGGACAAAGCTATACCTCTCTGAAGAGCTCTAATTAGAGCGAAACACTGTGTCAGGGGTTGCTTTTATTCATTTCAGGTTGGCTTGAGTTGGTATTTCACCAATTCAAAGCTGTAATATTGTGCCTGGAGTGATAAATGGCTTTTGTTATTTGACAGCTCGGCAAGGACTGCACTGTACTAGTCCTATGCTTAAAGACTTTGCTGTTTAAATGGCGAAAGACTTTGTCATTTTCTATCTCGGCATGGATAGCACTGTCTAATCCTATGCTTAAAAACTTTGATAGAAAAACAGACATTTTAGGTGAGCAGATCTAGAGTGTCGCTGGTGTTGAGAGTGCTCTAGCAGGAGCTGCTTTCCACCTAAACTGAGACCTACCCAGAGTTCTCTCCTTCTTTTTTTGCATAATTTATGCGTCACTCTATGCCTGAAAGGGTTTTGTTTTGACTTGATACTGGGTGCTCCCTTGTGTCTGGACAAAGCTATACCTCTCTGAAGAGCTCTAATTAGAGCGAAACACTGTGTCAGGGGTTGCTTTTATTCATTTCAGGTTGGCTTGAGTTGGTATTTCACCAATTCAAAGCTGTAATATTGTGCCTGGAGTGATAAATGGCTTTTGGTATTTGACAGCTCGGCAAGGACTGCACTGTACTAGTCCTATGCTTAAAGACTTTGCTGTTTAAATGGCGAAAGACTTTGTCATTTTCTATCTCGGCATGGATAGCACTGTCTAATCCTATGCTTAAAAACTTTGATAGAAAAACAGACATTTTAGGTGAGCAGATCTAGAGTGTCGCTGGTGTTGAGAGTGCTCTAACAGGAGCTGCTTTCCACCTAAACTGAGACCTACCCAGAGTTCTCTCCTTCTTTTTTGCATAATTTATGCGTCACTCTATGCCTGAAAAGGTTTTGTTTTGACTTAATACTGGGTGCTCCCTTGTGTCTGGACAAAGCTATACCTCTCTGAAGAGCTCTAATTAGAGCAAAACACTGTGTCAGGGGTTGCTTTTATTCATTTCAGGTTGGCTTGAGTTGGTATTTCACCAATTCAAAGCTGTAATATTGTGCCTGGAGTGATAAATGGCTTTTGTTATTTGACAGCTCGGCAAGGACTGCACTGTACTAGTCCTATGCTTAAAGACTTTGCTGTTTAAATGGCGAAAGACTTTGTCATTTTCTATCTCGGCATGGATAGCACTGTCTAATCCTATGCTTAAAAACTTTGATAGAAAAACAGACATTTTAGGTGAGCAGATCTAGAGTGTCGCTGGTGTTGAGAGTGCTCTAACAGGAGCTGCTTTCCACCTAAACTGAGACCTACCCAGAGTTCTCTCCTTCTTTTTTGCATAATTTATGCGTCACTCTATGCCTGAAAGGGTTTTGTTTTGATATATATATATATATATATATATATATATATATATATATATATATATATATATATATATATATACATATATATATATATATATATATATATATATATATATATATATATATATATATATATATATATATATATATATATATATATATATATATATATATTACCTACTGGCGGTCGCCAGTAGGTATATATAGTTAGGATTTTTTCTCTATGGGATTTTTGAAAATTCTATGTCTAATAACTTTGCCGTTTGTGGACGGAATTGGCTGAAATTTTCAGGAAAATGGCACATTTTGTTTCTGAGCAGCCTTTGAAAATTTGGGGGGTTCGTCAAGGGGGGGCCGAGAAAAAAGGGGGGTCCCAAAACGCGTTTTTCCCATGTTAATTTCCATAGGGCGGTTGGCCTCACTTTTAGCCCGAACGGCTGAATGGATTTGCACGAAACTTGGCAAAATTGTAGGGACTGGTAGCCCGATGTGCCTTTTGTAGGTCTCAATATATGTGCTCCAGTGGATTTTGAGAAATTAACGTTTAAAAAAAGATATATATCTGTAAGCGCGGACCGGGCAGCGGCCTAGGACGCGTACTTTTCGCGCAACGGAGCTTTGTGAAGTGAAGCTGATTGGTTCTCCGGCGTCTGTCAACATTCCAAACAGTCCGTAGTGGCCGCAAACAGTCCGTAGTGGCCGCCATCTTGTCTCTCGGTAGGATCGAGAGACAAGAGGAGGCCAAAGCGAAGGGGCAAATGACCATAAGGGGGAATAGTAGATCCTCGCTGACCCCCTAGGTTTGATGTGGAGGTTTTAAAAGGGCCCCGCGGGGCAAAAAAAAAAAAATATAAGAATAATCTTACGGCTGAATGGATTTGCACGAAACTTGGCAAAATTGTAGGGACTGGTAGCCCGATGTGCCTTTGCTAGGTCTCAATATATGTGCTTCAGTGGATTTTGAGAAATTAACGTTCAAAAAAAGATATATATCTGTAACAGCGGACCGCTTCGCGTACTTTTCACGTTACGGAGCTTTGCGAAGCGAAGCTGATTGGCTCTCCGGTGTCTGTAAACATTCCAAACAGTCCGTAGCGGCCGCCATCTTGTCTCTCGGTAGGATCGAGAGACAAGAGGAGGCCAAAGCGAAGGGGCAAATGACCATAAGGGGGCATAGTAGATCCTCGCTGATCCCCTAGGTTTGATGTGGAGGTTTTAAAAGGGCCCCGCGGGGCAAAAAAAATAAATAATAATAATAATCGAACGGCTGAATGGATTTGCACGAAACTTGGTAAAATATTAGGGACTGGTAGCCCGATGTGCCTTTGCTAGGTCTCAATATATGTGCTTCAGTGCATTTTGAGAAATTAACGTTCAAAAACAAGATATATATCTGTAACAGCGCTCCGCTTCGCGGAGATAAAATTATATCTGTATTACGTAGCTGTTGCTAGCACCAGTTAGCGACGGCTAGTAGGAGATAGCGACCATCTTGGGCCCCACTTTGCATGTGAGTGATATTTATCACTAATGACATGCAAAGTGGGCGTGGCAAGATGTTAGCGACTGGAAACAGTCGCTAACATCGCTATCTCCTATTATCAACTTTTGGAAATATTCGAGATAAGCGCGAATATCTCCAAAAAGTAACAGCTGCCCTGAGCAGTTCTTAGCCATGTTATCCAATGGGAGGTGGATAACATGGCTAAGAGCATTAGCTCGGTAATGCATGAATATCGCGGAGTTTTCAGCGATATTAATGCATTGCGCTCGTTTTTTATCGTATTTGCGATAAACCTTGATAATAGCAAGGTTTATCTGCGATAATTTCTGACGGTAAAAAAATCTTTGCAATGCATCGTTAGGGATAAATATCGCTTAACTTTGGTAATATGCCCCAACGTCTGTTAACGTTCGATTCGAAGGAAATCAGGAATTGTTGAAAAACATTGTGTGCGCCATCTTGTCTTTTTTCAAATGCCACACTTTTGTCGTGCACGGCAGCCATTTTAGATGCCTTGACCAGATCCACTCTGTGCACGCTGTCGATCCTTAGCATGGCTCCCCACCCTCGCAAGCATCTCCCCCAGGCAGTGGTCACCCCCGCTCTCTGTTTTATGCATGGGTAATAAACCTCCCCCCATCTGCGCTGTTCTTCCCTGAGAATCACACCCTGTGCCCGCCCGACACCTCCCTTTCGCCCTATTCACTACCGCACCCTCTGACACTCCTTTTCCTCTGTGTCCGATTGTCCAGGCCGGTCCTAGGCTATCAGCTAGCCCTGCAGATGTAGTTTATAGCCACAGCTGTAAAGAATCACCCTTCTTCAAAGGAGTTATAGTAGATCAAGGCCCACACTCGATGAGATCCGTCACAGCAGAAGCGTTGCTATTATCTGAAAACCATCCTGTATTGTGATTGGGGAGGGGACCGAGCGTGAAGCGGAAGATTCCAGGGATGACTCTTTGTACATCAAAGTTTTTACAATTATGTGTCACATTAAAAATATATAGCACTCCGACAAAGTAGTAAGATTATAAAACTTTAATAATTTATAAATATATACAAGAAAACAAAAATAGTAATAACATATAAACATTTTTAGAGAAAAACAACGAAGTAGCGGTCGGCTGTGCGAATAGTCCCAACGCAGCACAACGTCCAGATTTCCGGCGTGGGGCGTCGCGGGGGGTGGGTGATCAGTAGCAAACTGTTGTGCGAATAGTTCCAAGGCAGCAGAACGCGCCGAAATCTAGATGACACAAAAGTGATGTCTAGTAAGTTGCCACCCAGCAAATAACGGCGTGGGGCGTCGCGGGGGGTGGGTCATCAGTAGCAAACTGTTGTGCGAATAGTTCCAAGGCAGCAGAACGATGGCACCAAGGTGATGTCCAGTAAGTTGCCGCACTGGTTTTGGTATCCTACAATGCTGCTCCGAATAACGGCGTGGAGCGCCCCGGGGGAGGCGGCGTGAACGGGCCTCTCCAGGTGGAGTCTCGTCTGTTGTAGTGGGGCGCCCCTTTACCGTTTCAGTTGCCATTCCGTCCGCTTTTGGTCCACTGTGTCAAAATCCGCCATTCAGCTGAGTTGCGCCCACTCTTGCGGTGCAGCGATAGGCGGCTGTCACAGGACTCTCAAAATGGCGGCAGGCTGTTTCCTTTTTGGGCCTGGTCCACTGAAATGGCCCTGGGACACCTTGGAAATCGGACGCTTGTCTGCTAGGTCTTGGACCCCATTCTCGAAAGCGTCCCCTCCGCCTTGAGAATTCATCAAAAGTTTTGGGGGCCCCGACTCCTGCAGGCTTCTGGTGGGGAGCGGCTGCCATGATTGCTCGCGGAATGACCACGACGGAGCTACGAGATGGTGGTGCTCTCATGGTGACGCCAGCTTCAATCTGAAACATCCAGAAACAAGGTGGGGCTTTCATCGTTTGGGGGAAAAAAAAAGTTTTCATCCAATGAAAAGTGTTGTTTTTAGGTCATATGATCAAGCCTTCCATCATTAGGAAACCAAAAGTAAAATGAACCAATGAAAAGTTTTATAAACAAGTCACATGACCTGTTATGCGGCATAGGGTATAAAATGCGGAGAAAATACGTTGGCACGTGAGGCGGCGTCAGTAGCGGACCGATGTGCGAATAGGCCGAAGGCAACACAACGCGCCAAGATCCGGATGGCATCGAGGTGGTGTCATAGTTGAGAGTTCTGAGCAGCGGTTGTAACACTGTCTGAAGCTTATTTGCAGCTGCTGCAGCTTCACTACGCGCCAAGATCCGGATGGCACCGAGGTGGTGTGTAGGAAGTTGCCGCACTGGTGTGGCCATCCTACAATGCTGAAAGTCGGCGTGGGGCGCCCCGTTGGCCTGTGAGTTTGCGTCAGTAGCGGACCGATGTGCGAATAGGCCGAAGGCAGCACAACGCGCCAAGATCCGGATGGCACCGAGGTGGTGTCTAGTAAGTTGTCGCACTTCTGTGGCCATCCTACAATGTTGAAAGTCGGCGTGGGGCGCCCCGTTGGCCTGTGAGATGGTGTCAGTAGCGGACTGATGTGTGAATGGGGCCAAAGGCAGCGCAACAATATTTTCTACTATATTTCCGGTGTAGAAGAGACCACAAGGCGCTGAGATGCCAAGATCCGGATGGCACCGAGGTGGTGTGTAGCAAGTTGCCGCACTGGTGTGGCCATCCTACAATGCTGAAAGTCGGCGTGGGGCGCCCCGTTGGCCTGTGAGATGGCGTCAGTAGCGGACCGATGTGCGAATAGGCCGAAGGCAGCACAACAATATTTTCTGACTGACACCACAAGGCGCTGAGATGCCAAGATCCGGATGGCACCGAGGTGATGTCTAAGTTGCGGACTGATGTGCGAATGGGGCCAAAGGCAGCGTAACAATATTTTTTGTATGGAAGATACCACTAGGCGTTGAGATGCCAAGATTCGGATGGCACTGAGGTGATGTCTAGCAAGTTGGTGTGGTCATCCTACAATGCTGAAACTCGGCGTGGGTCACCCCATTAGCCTGTGAGATGGCGTCAGTAGCGGACCGATGTGCGAATAGGCCGAAGGCAGCACAACGCGCCAAGATCCGGATGTCACCGTGGTGGTTTCATAGTTGAGAGGCACTTCATCTGCAGTGGGGCGCCGAGATCCGGATGGCACCGAGGTGATGTCTAGCAAGTTGCTGTACTGGTGTGGTCATCCTACAATGCTGAAACTCGGCGTGGGTCGCCCCATTAGCCTGTGAGATGGCGTCAGTAGCGGACCGATGTGCGAATAGGCCGAAGGCAGCACAACGCGCCAAGATCCGGATGTCACCGTGGTGGTTTCATAGTTGAGAGGCACTTCATCTGCAGTGGGGCGCCGAGATCCGGATGGCACCGAGGTGATGTCTAGCAAGTTGCTGTACTGGTGTGGTCATCCTACAATGCTGAAACTCGGCGTGGGTCGCCCCATTAGCCTGTGAGATGGCGTCAGTAGCGGACCGATGTGCGAATAGGCCGAAGGCAGCACAACGCGCCAAGATCCGGATGTCACCGTGGTGGTTTCATAGTTGAGAGGCACTTCATCTGCAGTGGGGCGCCGAGATTCGGATGGCACCGAGGTGATGTCTAGCAAGTTGCTGTACTTGTGTGGTCATCCTACAATGCTGAAACTCGGCGTGGGTCGCCCCATTAGCCTGTGAGATAGCTGTTCTTTGGATTTGGGCCTGGCTCGTCTGCTGTAGTGGGGCGCCCCTTTACCGTTTCAGTTGCCATTCAGCTGAGTTTCGGCTGCTCTTGATGCTACAGCGACAGGCGGCTGCAACAGGACTCTCAAAATGGCGGCCTGTTCTTTGGATTTGGGCCTGGTCCACTAAAATGGCCCTGGGACACCTTAGAACTCGGACGCTCGATTTTTTTTTCCTTTCCTGTACATGCAAAAAAAGGTAAATGCCCGGTACGTTACACGCTTCATCTGCCACGATGAACTCTCCAGAGGAACCGAAAAAAAATATAGTTGTGGTAACTATACCATGCATCGTCATATGGAGAGGTGGCACCAATTAATTATAGTGCTGCATAAAAGAGAGATTTGGAGGAGAACCCCTGACCTGCTAGTACATTCATCAAAGAAGTGGCACTGAGAGCTTCAGAGGCAAGGGAAACGGTCCCAAATTTTTAGAAGAACTTTGGAAAGATTAAAATGACATGTTTAGATTGTGGCAAATTAATTTCATGTGGACAGATGAGTGTTACTCTAATAAATACAGCATATGAACATCATCATAGTCGATGGTTGGTAGAGACATTTTGACTATATCCTGGACCTGCCCGTCCTCGCCCAAAATGGCGCCGGAATAAATGGGACTCGTAACTCCTTGTTGTGTACTGGTTGCAGAACCTTGAAATCACGAGATACGTATGCAGTTTTGAAGCACATGGCGGGCGGGGACGAGAATTGATTGAATATTTCGACATCCCTATTGATATTAAGTTCTGATGTGTTATTGATTACTGTACTGTTGAAAGTTCGAATTAACGTCACCCATGGTACTTGCCCGCAAATGTATATCTAGATAATTTTATTGTAACTGGCCCTGTCGTATTTTAATTATAAAATGTACGTCCACCGATTCCGTAACTGTTAGACACCTTAGTTCTTGCAACCTAATGGCCCGCCCGTTACGTTCCTCTACAGTGTAAATGTCTACTCATCACATACGATTACAGTTTGCTCCGTGGCCGGCCCACGTGGTTATAGGCTCGTATTTGTATAATGAAATTTTCACAATAAAGGTTTTTAAAAGAAAACATGGTAGTAGTATATACATTGGTAAAGTTTGTAATAATAGTCACTGTTTTAGAATCATTAAAAGGCAAGTGAAATAAAGCAGACCAATTACATGAAGGGTAAAAGGTATAATACGAAGGAACGCAGTAAAGATAAATGGTCAAGGGCTGTTGTGTTTTCTATTCCTGCAACATAAAGTGATCGATAAGAATCTCATATTCAGGCGTATCGGCGACTAAGACAGCAGGTCGACCCTCTTTTGCTCAACGGCTCCATCATGGGACGAAGAAACGCTCTTTTTCTCGAAAAAAGAATATATTTTACTTGCAGGACAGTTGTAAAATTTCCGGGAAAGTACATTAGTCTGGAACATTATAACATATATTTAAGAAAAAATAATGTTCGGAAGTAATGAAAAGCGTAATTTTTAGGTCATATGACCAAGCCTTTCATCATTACAATAAGAAAAGTAAAATGAACCAATGAAAAGTTTTATTAACAAGTCACATGACTTGTTATGCTTACGTTACGCGCTGCGCGCCCCGGATGACTTCCGGGTGCGCTAACGCGGCGCGTCATATGACGCATTACGCGACAACGCAGGTCCAGAATATAGTCAAAATGTCTCCACCAACCAGCGGTCGGAACACAACCCCTTTCAGCAGGCTAAATAGTTCTGTTAAATGACAACAGAAGGGACAGGCAACAAGAACCATCAGTCAAAGAGGGGAGGGCTAGTTCTTCTCTACCGGGTTACATTGGGGCGCTACCGGAACTGATCGAATTGGTAGTCTACAGTGTTTCTGGATGTTTCAGACTGAAGCTGGGGTTAGCATGAGAGCAGCATCATTTCGTAGCTCCGTCGTGGCCATTCCGCAACCAATCATGGCAGCCGCTCTTTATCGTTATTTTGGGCGGGGTGGGTGGCGGAGCCGAGCTGTTTTGCAGCCATCATTGTGTGGAGTTCAGTTCATCTCACTAGTTTTGTATTTGTCATGAGGGGTTGTTCCTAATGTTTCTATTTTAGCGAGGTCAAAAAGAGATCCCATTAGTGGCCTACTGATTTTGCTCGATTCCTTTTCTTTTTTTTACACGATTTTTCGTTATCTGCAAAGACTAAACAGAGTATTGCGACTCTGTGTTTGTTTGTAAATAGAGAATGAACCAAAGAGAACTAATTCTAAAACAGTAAATACTTGGATAACAATCAATCAAATGGAGAGAGAAGCAGGCACGACGGATTACAACGGGGGCAAAGGCCTGCGTTAACTACCTTTCACTATCTGCAAAGAGAGAGTACTCCTAATAGAAATGAGGGGGGGGGGCACCATTCAAAGCAGATCAGTGTGCATAAACACGAAAATGTTTTCACTTACCACGTACTTGACATTCGACAGCTTATGATATTTGCTATTAAAAAACCATTGAAATTCACTGAAAAAACCATAGGTTATAGACCATATATAGTTAGGAATTAGCATTTACAAAACCTTGAAAATTCACTGAAAAAACCATAGGTTATAGACCATATATAGTTAGGAATTAGCATTTAAAAAACCTTATTTTACTCACACAAAACCATTGAAATTCCATATATAGTTAGTTGCACTAACTATATATTGCGCACCCGCAATCCACTGCTGATCATGTCACATATTACATCATTCATGACATGGTCAGTGACATCACTGATGACATCACTGATGACATCTCAAATGACATCACTGATGACATCACTGATGACATCTCATTTGACATCAATGACCACATCACTGATGATATTATTCATGTGACAATACAATGCATCTCTTCACATTTTAATATAACCTCTGTTTCACCCAGTGTTAAAAACAGAGTATAATTTTTGAAACCATTGACACACCAATACTAGTTACTACATACGTACTCACTGATTCCTACGTCTACACACACATTCACTCATTCACCCATACAATCATTCATACATACAATCACTCATGTTTACAACACAATCATATGCACTCATACACCTATACAGACACTCACACTCTGCCACTCATCCATGGAGTTACTCACACACCTAGTCAGTCCTGTAAAGAATCAATCACACTTCCATTTTCTACTCTATACAGTTAAACATAGAGCACCTTACGTTTTCAACCATATACTAACACATACTTACTCTCTTATACAATCATTGATACAAGTACACATTGATCTGTACAGAGTCACACACCTCCCATCCAGCCACACACACACTCAGTCTCCCATGCAAATACTTGGGCAATCAATCAATAACCCATATAGTTACTCATATAGCTACTGATCAACACATGCAGCAGTTTACAGAACAACAGACATAATGATGCACAAATTAAGACAGTTTAGTCACTAACCCATGCACTCAGTGAGACACATTTAATCACTCACTCATACATTCAGTCATGCACCTACTAAATCCTTCGTCCAGACACTTATACATCCACTCATTCTTCAATATGTAAGACATATTTTAACTTTACAGAAACATAGTCACTGGATGTTGTCATCAGTGATGTCATCAGTGATGTCATTTGAGATGTCATCAGTGATGTCATCAGTGATGTCACTGACCATGTCATGAATGATGTAATATGTGACATGATCAGCAGTGGATTGCGGGTGCGCAATATATAGTTAGTGCAACTAACTATATATGGAATTTCAATGGTTTTGTGTGAGTAAAATAAGGTTTTTTAAATGCTAATTCCTAACTATATATGGTCTATAACCTATGGTTTTTTCAGTGAATATATATATATATATATATATATATATATATATATATATATATTTTTTTTTAAGTTAATTTTCAAAAAAACCACTGGAGCAATTTTCAGCAAATATAGCAAAGGCACATCTGCGTACCAGTCCCTACAATTTTGACAAGTTTGGCGTAATTCCGTTCAGGGGTTCGGGCTGTAGACTTGTCAGACCGTCCTATGGAAATTAACATGGGGAAAACACGTTTTGGGACCCCCTTTTTTCTCAGCCCCCACTTCACGAATCCCCCCGAAACTTCCAGGGAAGGAGCGGAGCAGAGCTGGCCAAACTTTTGGAAAATTACACACAAATTCTTCAAGCGGCGCCAGAGTTATTCCTAATAGAATGTTGCGGATTTCCTGTGGTAGCCAATCCTAACTTTAACTACCTACTGGCGACCGCCAGTAGGTAATATATATATATATATATATATTCACTGAAAAAACCATAGGTTATAACCCATATATAGTTAGGAATTAGCATTTACAAAACCTTGAAAATTCACTGAAAAAACCATAGGTTATACACCATATATAGTTAGGAATTAGCATTTTTAAAACCTTATTTTACTCACACAAAACCATTGAAATTCCATATATAGTTAGTTGCACTAACTATATATCGCGCACCCGCAATCCACTGCTGATGATGTCACATATTACATCATTTATGACATGGTCAGTGACATCACTGATGACATCACTGATGACATCTCAAATGACATCACTGATGACTCCACTGATGACATCTCATTTGACATCAATGACCACATCACTGATGATATCATTCATGTGACAATACAATGCATCTCCTCACATTTTAATATAACCTCTGTTTCACCCAGTGTTAAATACAGAGTATAATTTTTGAAACCATTGACACACCAATACTAGTTACTACATATGTACTCACTGATTCCTACGTCTACACACACATTCACTCATTCACCCATACAATCATTCATACATACAATCACTCATCTTTACAACACTATCATATGCACTCATACACCTATACAGACACTCACACTCTGCCACTCATCCATGGAGTTACTCACACACCTAGTCAGTCCTGTAAAGAATCAATCACACTTCCATTTTCTTGTCTATACAGTTAAACATAGAGCACCTTACATTTTCAAACATATACTAACACATACTTACCTTGTTATACAATCATTGATATAAGTACACATTGATCTGCACAGAGTCACACACCTCCCAGCCAGCCACACACACACTCAGTCTCCCATACAAATACTTGGACAATCAATCAATAACCCATATAGTTACTCATATAGCTACTGATCAACACATGCAGCAGTTTACAGAACAACAGACATAATGATGCACAAATTAAGACAGTTTAGTCACTAACCCATGCACTCAGTGAGATACATTTAATCACTCACTCATACAGTCAGTCATGCACCTATTAAATCCTTCGTCCAGACACTTATACATCCACTCATTCTTCAATATGTAAGACATATTTAAACTTTACAGAAACATAAAATCACTGGATGTTGTTATCAGTGATGTCATCAGTGATGTCATTTGAGATGTCATCAGTGATGTCATCAGTGATGTCACTGACCATGTCATGAATGGTGTAATATGTGACATCATCAGCAGTGGATTGCGGGTGCGCGATATATAGTTAGTGCAACTAACTATATATGGAATTTCAATGGTTTTGTGTGAGTAAAATAAGGTTTTAAAAATGCTAATTCCTAACTATATATGGTGTATAACCTATGGTTTTTTCAGTGAATTTTCAAGGTTTTGTAAATGCTAATTCCTAACTATATATGGTTTATAACCTATGGTTTTTTCAGTGAATTTCAATGGTTTTTTAATAGCAAATATCTATAGCTGTAAAATGTATTCTTATTTAAGTCCAAAAATATATTTTATATGTTTATTAATAATTTTTTTAAAATATTTTTTTTGTTTCGCTCCCGGTCCGCGGACCGGGAAGCTTCCCGTTAGCTCAATTTGATGCCGCGACCCGGTCCGCGAACCGGTAAAAAATCAACATAGTGACGGTATCACGTTGCCGCGTAATGCGTCTTATGACGTACTGCGTTAGCGCACCCGGAAGTGCCCCGGGGCGCGGACCGAGGCGCGAAACGCAGCTCCCCGGAAGCGATCCGTGGCGCGTCGCGAAAACGCGACGTATCGCGTTGCCGCGTAATGCGTCTTGTGACGTACCGCGTTAGCGCACCCGGAAGTGTCCCGGGGCGCGGACCGGGGCGCGAAGCTTAGCGACCCGGAAGCTAACCGGGGCGTGTTCCGCAGCGCGTAACATGAGCGTGAGAGGTCATGTGACTTGTTAATAAAACTTTTCATTGGTTCATTTCACTTTTGGTTTCATAATGATGTAAGGCTAGGTCAGGTGACCTAAAAATAACACTTTTCATTGGTTGAGAAGTATTGTTTTTCCCAAATGATGAAAACCCCTCCTTCTTTCCTCACTCTGACTTTCATCATTGTGAGAGGAAGACCTATTTTGCTTGTTGGAAAATGGCTTCATTGGTAGCTTCAGCTGGTGGACCCCCACCACCACCTCCACCTCCTCATGGGAAGAGAGGACCACCTCCCCAGGTCATTACCAACACTGAGGAGGAAGATGAAGAAATGGATGAGGAGGGAGAAGAACCACAGTTCTTAGAAGAGGTGCCCCGGGTTTCCAGAAAGAAAGCCAGTTTCATCTGGCAGTTTTATTCGATCCCTCGTGGCCAAAAAAAAGTCAATGCGAGGTATGTCACCTGCCGCATATGCAAAGAACAATTGTCCAGAGGGACGGACAAAAAATATAGCTATGGAAATCACACAATGCACAGGCACATGACAAGGAAGCATCCACTAAATTACAGCCGGGCGGAAATAAGGGATATGCAGGACAATCCAAGACCAACTCCTGTGGCCAGACCAACAATACCGATTTCTCTAACACCAGAAGAGGCACGGGAAACTGTGCCAAATATTTAAGAAAATTTTGGGCACATGATTCACTTATGTATGCACTGTCGTGCATTATTAGCTTGTGGCTACATGAGCATCAATGCACTCAACCTGGCGTATGAACACCATGATTGCCCTAACCGCCCCCAGTAATTTTTTTTTGCTCCTGTTGAGCCCTTTTCAACGCCTGTTTTTTGTTGTTTCCCCCCCCCAAAAAAAACCAAAAAAAATATAAAATCCTTCAAAAAATACAAAAAAAACAAAAAATGTTCAAAAAATAAAAAAAATATATAAAACAACAAAAATATTTTTAAAAAAGTTCTTTTCAGAACTACCTTCCCTTTCAAAAAAAATTGCTAGAATGTTTAGCACTCTGGCAAGCTCTATTTCTTTTGGTTCGCTCCCGGGTTAGCTTCCCGGTACGCGGACCGGGAGCTAACCCCCAAAATTTTTTTTTTTTAAAAAGTGTAAGTATAAGGAAAGTAAACAGAGAGTGATGTTAAAAGAAAGACAGCTATAGGGAGTAAAGAAGAGATACTGTTTAATAGATCTATTTACCGAAGAAAAGACAGAAGAGGGTATAATTGTGAAAAACAAAATAGATAACGAAGTGAAAGAAAAAAAAAGAGAGTATAACATTAACAAAGAAGAGTTTCTTGGAGAATGTGAGTGAATGTTCAAAATAAGATTAAAACATGAGGAATAACAGAGAGAAAAAATAGAAAACAGAAAACAAAAAATAACAGAAAAAGATTAATTGAAACAGCAAAGAAATGTAAGTAACATAGAGCCATATCATCAACATAGGCAATAAAAGTTTTGCAGCTTTTATTGGCAGAAATGTGTCGCTAAAGCTGCTTTTGTGGCAGAAAACTGCCGCTAAAACCACTTTTGCACCAGTTTTCTGCCAATAAAAAGAGCAATAATTTTATTGGCTGTGTTCATAATATTCCCCTTAGTGTGCTTCAACTACACAGAGAAAGCATTATGAACAAGTAGTGATAGAGTGATCAGTCAAAGACACTAAGAGTAATAGAGACGGAGTGAGTGAACAAGAGTGAGGAACTATGAGAAGAGAGGGACTGAGAAAAAGAGTGGAAGGAGTTGAGTAAGTAGGTAATAGAGAAAGGAATGAGGGAAGTAGCAAAGGCAGGAAACTGAGGGTTAAAGAAATGAAGCAGTGGAACTAATAGTAGTTAAATGTGATAGAAATGTAACGAAAAGAGTACAAAATATTTACCTTATAATTGTCGTTAAATTACTCACTTTTTGTTTTTATACTTTCAATCTGTGAAAGAGAGAACAAACATTTGAAAAATATTAAAACATGTATTTAAAAATTAGAAAAGACAAGGGAAAAGATTGAAGGACAAACAGTTTTTCAACAACTTTGACACTTACAGAAGCTTCTGCTTCTCCAGGCCCCCTACACAGTCCTAAAGATATACATTTTAAACTAACAGTATCTTGATGCAGATGAAGTGAGGCCTATCTTAAAACATGGTGCATCTTTTGCATTGCTGTTGTTTCAGAAAAGTGTCGCAAGACACTAAAATTTTAAATAATTGCTTCAGGATGCCAATAAGATGTCTACTATCCAGAGGTTTGTTTGAGGTGAGGCCTACTCAGGGTTGCAGATGAGATTTACACTTGTTGAAGAGTACAGAGGAGATAATACATGTGAAGGTCTACCAATGAAGTGAGTCATGTCCACTGCACTCTTCAACAAAGTCCAAACCTCCTATGTTTCCCTGGACAGACCTAAACTTGATCTGCACAATGTGATTCGTAATGATAGGAAACACAGGTGATGTAATTGAAATACGTGCAATTTATTTTGCTCATTTCACAATCACATCACTTGTGTTTCCTTTGCTTAGGTATCTCATTGTGCAGATGTAGTCTAGCATATGAAAGAATACGCAGAAGTGCAGCACTGCATGCAACAACTTTGACACTTACAGAAGCCTCACCTTCTCCATGCCTCCTACACAGTTCTACATATACATCATAAATGCAAACAGTACAGAATTAATTATACATGTTAAATGGTTTATTTTTGCTGTTCTCAGAATATATCAAAATTCACTAAAAACAGTGACTTGAAGGTATTCATCATATAACAGCGGGGAAAAAAAAACACAATCAAAATGATTGTGTTTAAAAAACCCATACAACATAAGAAATCAAAATTCAGAACTCCTTAAAGTTAACTTACTTTCCATGACGTCCAAGGATGTCCTATGAACAGCTTACACTCTTTTGTGCTGTTATTACTTTCAGCCCGCCACTTTCTGAAAGAAAATCTCCATCGTTTTTAAAAACACGTTACATGCAATAAATGACTTCTTGCTCTCTACCACAAGTTTCCACAAGGCCAAATCTGGTCAGAGCCATTTATAACTCTTGGATTTCTTGTAAGCCAATCCCGTCATTTGGCATTTCCGCAACTTTCAGAATTAAAATGTTGAAGATCATTTTCACAATCCTGGAATAGTAATATCTTCCCCTTCTTGCTCAGTCATGTTCTACATTTCCTATGACACTGATACTGCTTACTATGAAGCAGACTTACACTACCTCTATGACTACTACAATTATTTAATTCTCTACATCACTTTTAATCACAAAGCAATGTAAAACAGTAGACAGCATTGCAGACTTACATTCCCTCTACTCCATGTTTTGATTGGCTGCTTCAATTAGCTTATAAAAAGAAACAGTTTTTCTGAACTCATTCAAAGTGCACGTATTTCTCCATGACGTCCAGTCCTATGGTTAGAAGTTATGTCTCTGAACTACACTTATCCTCAAGGCCAAATTGTGTAGGAGCCATTAGAACTTCTTGAAATTCCACAGAGCACATGCCGAGATTATTTCCCTAAAATTTTGGTTTTAAAAACACCAGGTAAGAGTTTTTAAGGTCATACGGCAATTTTATTTTGAAAATTAAAACAGAATCATTGCAGAATGACCAGCCATTTCTAGACTTTAAATAAGCTGTGTAATGTCCTGATGTTATTGAAGGGCCGTCATGATATATAATTGCTGCAGTTACAAAAGTCCTTCCTGATATTGACAACTGCGAAGCTACAACATTTTTAAATAAAGTTGTCAATTTTGTTCCATCAGGCCTACATCGTTGGAACATTAAAATGACATATTCGCCATATGTTCGTATAAATAATGTGGACATCATTTCAGATTTACATTGGCTACACTCCATGTTGTGATCAGCTGCTTTTACTAGCTTATTAAAGGAGACTGATTTACTGTCTGGCAAAGTTAAATATATAAATCTTTCTGAGTCTACACTAGTAGTACTTGATACCATACAGTTCTCGCAGTCATGCTGCCATTGATAAGAAAGCCCAAACAGCTGATCTACATCTACACCTTCAGCATGTAATACATCAAGCATATACATTAAAAACTCCTGACAATCTTGCTGAATATTTTGAGAGAATTGTGTTTGGCCTGAACATCTGTCTAACAGATTTCGAATTTCAGACACACTTTCTATGTTTCTTCTATCAGTGCTACATTTCTCTAACACAGAATTTAACAAACTGCAAAATCTTTGATCAGAATTGACCACAATCTCTTCTTTTACATTTTCTAGAGAAAACAAAACATTAACCACTACATTAGCATAGCAGTTGACACCAGAACTGTTTTCAAATTGAAAACCAACAACATCTTCAACAGAATCCTTTTTGTTTCTGCTTGTAATTTTAGGTTCATCGACTTTTCGTCTTTTTGCTACAACCTCCCCAGTATTGGTCACATTTCTTCGTTTCCGGCCTACCACACGTTTCTCAAACAAAGGATACTGAGGCAAATGTGGCGCATACTCTCTTCTTAACCTATTGTATTCCTTAACACAATCTAGATCAGCACAAATGTTTGTGACATCACACTCAATCAAGTACAATCCCGATAAAGTTCTAACTCGTGACAATGCCACATATGCCATACCCTCCTTGAACACAGAACTGCCAATATTCACCAATGCACTGTCTACACTTAAACCTTGCGATTTATGGATTGTCACCGCATATGCCAAGCAAACAGGAAACTGCTTACGGCGAACATATAAGTCTTTTACAAGCAAAAATCTAGCAGAGCAACGACCAATTAGCTGTACTTCCTCAATGCCATCAAATTTAATTTTTAAAAATTCAATTCCATCTCTATTTCTGTATTTTACAAAATCAACAACATTACCCATTGATCCATTTACCAGACCTCTTTCAACATGTAAATTCCTTCTTAAAATTATACGGCAGTTCAAGCACACATTCAGAGTCTTTTCAAAACCTGCAGTTTTAGATATACTCTTCTCTAATGAATCCAATTTTGTTTTCAGATTCTCAGACAAAATAATTGTTGATCCCATATGCTCTACTCTGTCAATAGCTTCCAGTTTCACAATCTCTTGCTTTTCTAAATGCAACATTTTGTTGTTGAATTTGGCACATTCTGCAAGAGTTGGCATCAAACATTTTCCAGATTTCTTATCAGTAATTTTCTGAAAAATATTCTCAGGCACAACATCTTGTTCTGGATATAAATTTGACAGTAATCGTGCATGTAAAGCTTCTTTCCCATGCTCGGTCACTTTTCCAATTCTAACATCTTGTAGAATAGTCTTGTAAACTTCATCCTTCGCCTGACGCATATTTTCATGCAGTTCAGCATAATTGAAGTTTAACCATATATTGACGTTGCCAATGCTGCCTAGGCACTTCCTGGTATCTTCATGCGTGAGCATTTTGAACACAGGTTGCCCTTTCACTGGTGTCAGCTGCAGAAGATCTCCGAAAACAATGATGTGTTTGCCACCAAATAACACATCATACTCTGTTTTGAGAACTTCTTGCATTCTCAAATGCACAAAGGCAAGCATGACATTGGAAACCATGCTTACTTCGTCAATGATAAGAAGATTCATTTTCCTCAAGATTCTTGAAACTTCAAAACAAGCATCTCCAGATAGCTTGTGATATTGTAATTTGTTGTCATGCTCCACTGGCAGCATCAGTAAACGATGTAAAGTAATCCCTTTAATGTTATGTGCTGCCAGTCCAGTTGGAGCGGTGACAACACAAGACAGCGATGACTCTGTCCTTTCCTGCAAATAGCATGAAATTGCTTTAATGAGGAAACTTTTTCCAGTTCCCGCTTCTCCACTCACGTACAGTCGGACAGGCTTCAACGACGTACATGAGCACTCTTTCTTGTCATGACTTAATCCATGATCAATTTGCATGGTAACTTCGTCATATATTTTCCTCTGCTCAACGTTGAGTTGTCTTTCCAACTCTTCTAAGTTAACCGCATCCTCCTGAGCATGTGCCATGGCTCTTTCCACTTCATTCATGGCAGTGGCAGCTTCATTTTCGATAACAGGTCCTCCTAGTGGATCCTGACTCAATGAAGCAGAACTCTGACTGTCCTGAGAACTGTCTCTGGCAATCTCGGCTGCAATCGTTGCTTCCTGCTCAATTTCCGCATTCAACATTTCTACATATTTGGGAAAAGCAGGACATTCTATGGTCTCCTTGGCGGCATTGAAAGAGTCTTCGTAACAGAGGAAATCTCCAAGCAGTTCCTCTTCTGCACGCCAAGGCTTGAAAAGTTGCAAAAGTGCTAAATAGAAAAACTCCTTTTTTTCAGGAGATTCGCCACTCAATTTTCGATGGTTTACCAAGTGGCATTTTCTTTGCTTGACCAGACATCCCTCACTTCCTATTACAGCATACACTCCTTTCTCAGTATCTTCTTTGATGTTCCTCTTGAATATGTAATTTTGAAGAACCTCATACAGACAAACATTGTCGAGGTGACTGCTTCTATTTGGATAATATGTATCCAACATGTTGGTCTTCAAAATGTCGGTACTGTTTGGCTCCTTTTCCGCCAAATACTCAATTTCCCGCACAGGTTTCAGAACTCGATTACGCGTTGCAGCAAGACCAAGACTCGCCCAAACGATACTCCTGGACTTGGCATAGAGACTTGCTGAAGACAACCGGTCAGAGCATTCGTAAGCTCCAATTTCTCGATGCGACAACATCTTCAGACTGAAACTGTACAACTTCTTGCTGAGGCTCTTTTCATGGGAAATGTCCTCCCACATATCCTTCAATTCTGTCTTCTCTTTTTTGGTGATGTAAGACGTCACATACCGAGCCACAGCCATACAGTTATCAGCCACAAACTGTATATCCATGTTAGCATTCCACATGGACAAAATCACCGGGTTGTAGTCGTTGATGTACTTGGACTCTTCGTTCCTCTTCAAATTGTATGTGTTTTTAGGTGATTTCTTCATGACATTATGTCGCAGCGAAGACATCAAACTGTTTACTCTTCCTTTAGAAATCACCGGTCGTGGAAAACCGAAACGACATTTGGTGTAGAACTTGTCCTTGTTTCGGAATTTACTACGGCAGTACTTTCCACATCGATGGCTTTGGAAACGCAGAACTTTTTCTCTTAGGCTTTTCTTCTCCTTTGCGTTTGGAACAGCACACGTAGAATACTGTTGGATGAAACTCATCACTGAGTCTTCTGGATCCGTTCCAAATTTAGGTGCATCCTTGATCCACAGCAACATATGTATATGAGGAGCACCTCTTGCTTGGTACTCCTTTCTCCAGAAGAAATCCAACACCTCTCCAAGAGGTGGATTCTTCTTATTCATGATGAAAGACATCATAGCTTCAAATCTATGATTGAAGTACCTACATACATTGACTGGATCCAAAGAGCACAGTTCTCCGGGTGTCTTGAATTCGATGTTATCTACGTTAGCATTTGCCTCTCGTAGAAATTCAAGTAAGTCTTCCCAGCCATACTCGGCACAGCTCAGAGTGAGGAACCATGTGGGAGTACCTAAGTTCCTCAGCATACATTTTAAATCACCATGACGACGGTACCAGTACTCATTAGTACCACGCTGACACGCCATGAGATTAATCAGGTGAGAATCCAAAATACTGTCTTGGACATTGACTTTATCCATAAAGTCACTTGCCGAGATGTTTTGCATGTGTATACCACTTTTCAAGATGTGGTTCACTGCATATGACAGTCCAGACAGATCGCTTTCAAACAGGAGATGAAACAAATAGGGAATGCATTGTCGAAACCTAGCATCTCCTGCATACAATCGCAAAGTCCGGTATTCAGAAGCAGGAATTTGATGAGGTCGCTCATCATATCTTCCTCCCTGACCTGTTGGAAAAAGCTGTGGGAAACAACGAGCTTCCAAACTTTCCTCCCAAACACTAATGGGACTCCCTTTGGCTTGTTTCATTTGAAACAACTCAATAGCATTCCCCATGACTTCCTTGGAATGCAAAGGATGAACACTATAATGTTCATATATTTCTTCACTAGTAGAGGGTTCTACTTTCTCAATTTGACCAGCACACAAATCGCTATCCTCTTCCTCACTTACTTCCTCTTCTGCAACATATACATTCTTATAGTATTTATTATTTTTTTTCAAATACAATGTTGCCTTTTTAACTTTCCTAACATCTACTAAATCTTGCCATATTTTCTTATTCTTTGTCGGAACCCCATTAACTAAGATAACCAGAGGTTCCTCTTCCACTTTTTCTACTCCAATTGTGTTAATGTTTTTCTTCAAATCTAGAGGCAAATAAACAACTCTTCCCTTTAATCCTCTCTGTAAATCTGATGGAGGCAATTTTCCTGTCTTTGGCTCCATTCTTACAATAGCCTGAAAGGGATGGATACTTTGAATCAAAATAGATTCATAAGTATTTAAATCCTTCAATTCAGAAGGAATCTCAACCAATTCCAGATTATTATGAACTGCTCTAGCAGGCATCTGGTTTTGATTTAATTTGCAACAACAATAAGTACACACACGTTGATCAAATCCAAATCAAAACAATTTTCTACCATCAAGTATGTTGCAAAATCCTTCCATTCACTATTATTTTCCCTTTCACTTTTTGCATATAAATCCACTAACTTAGTCTGATTCTTATAATAAGTGCGTCGACAACACACACAAGTGAAATTAGGCCTCTCACTTGATTTCACCTGAAACGTCGCAATTTCCCTCTGGAAATTATCTGTACTGGAAACCTGTACACTATCTTCCACATTACCCTCTTCTTCTGGGTCAATTTCAACATTCTCCTCTTTACTTCCAAAGTAACAAAACTCAATTTCTTCACATATGTTCTTCACATCTATTTCAGAACCATGCAAAAGAGCAGCGCATAATTGTTTAAGCATAATTGCTGGACTCTTAGCATAATACAACATTCTAACTAATTTCCTCACTTTATTATGATGCACTGCTAGCATCCTGAAATGATGAAAAACACTCTGGCATACTCTCCTGGAAAGACAAGCCAGTGAATGACCATGCAAACCTGTCACTTCTCTCACTCTGCAAGGATCTAATTCTTGCAACAACTTCATTTTCTGCTTCAAACTTTTCTTATTAAATGACCGTACAAAATCACAAAGCAAATTGATGGAATCCTGTCGCACACTGCAAATACTACTACACTTCCAGGTGTACACAGGACCCTTAGCACGTCTTCCTAAAACCTCATTACCTAACACCTCTTCTGCCTCTGTTGTCACAAGTTTTTCTTTTTCAACTGGACAACCATCTTTCACTTCATAAGCACGACCACTGGTGTCAACTGCATGCACCAAATCATTATCCTGGAAATAACTCTCCTCATTAAAAAATGCCTCACAGCTTGAACTATGCATCCATTCTCCAGAAAAAACTTCACAAAAGTTACTACGATTAACTATTCTCTTCCATCTACTATTTCTTTTGAAATCATAAATTGCCTTGTTTAGCTTCCTAATTCTATTGATTATCAAAATAAATAACTTACGTTTAATTTCAAATACCTGATCAATAACTTTCTCAACTTTTTTTTTTCTCTTATAAAAAACCAGTTTCTGTTGACCTTTCTTAATATTTTTTAACAAATTGCCAATTATCCTGTTGCGGAACATTCGTTTACGAATGTCCCTAAACTGTTGTTTCCTTCTACTATCATGCACAGAGTTATCTCTTGCTCTAGCAGTAACATTTTTGATTGGCCTTTCCTTTCCATTTGATTTGCTTATCTTTTTATGGACTGAAACATTTTCTGTAGTAATATTTTTTTTACTACACATATTTCTTATGAAATATTTTGTGCTCTTACCCGGTGCTTTCTTCGTGACTTGACAAATCTTTTTGTTAGAGGACTGCTGCTTATTTTGTTTCACCTGCTGTCTTTGACGTTTTGCAGCCTTTCTCTGTCTTTCTATTGTTGGCATGGTGAAATCTTGAAATGATCTGCAGTTGAATCTGTGGTAAAATATAATAAAAAATGTTATTAACCACTATTACCAAACAGTAAATCAATAACAATGATCAAAAACTTAACACACTACTTGACATTTTAAATAGAAGATTTTTTAGTCCTTGGCAAATTTACAATACAGAAATAGCAGAAAAGAAATGACATTTATATTTATGTTACCTGTGCTATTTTATATGTGAATCTGATCTAATTTTATGAGCATATTTTAATATTTTATTGAAGACACTACACATAACCTGTTTTTGAAGGTGTCTTTATTTTTAAATTAAACGGTTTACATTTTTACTTTTTATTAATTATACATTTTAAAAATAAATGTTTATATTTCCATAGGCTCAAGCAGGTCAGCTTCCCACCCTATGTCATATAATTCGGACAAATCTGCATCCTCATCACGCTCTTCTTCATCCTCATGATTTAAATCATCCAATGGATCAACATCCACTGATGTTTCAATTACAAGTTCAATGATGAGGTCAAAATCAACTGATTGCAGATTGTCACTCATGTTGATGTTGTCTTTATCTTTAAAGAAAGATAACAACAATGAGATGTTGCAGAGTAAGAGACAAATCTCAGAGATTATAATAGTAAAATTGTTTAACAAGAGTAATATTTTGCAGCTATTATTTAGCCATGTCCAGCAATGCTGATCAGGTGAAGACTATGTCTAATTTTTCAGTGAACAGGACTCATCTCTTCTTAACCTTGGATAAGCCTCACCGACTCTGTGTGTCCTGCACATACTTAAATGTAAAGGGGCAGATTTATGTTAAATGGCACATCCTCAGGCATGCACCAGTTAACGTGCACCGCTGCTCTGCCACCCATGGTGTGCCGTATTTACAATCAGATAGGAGAAAACTGCGTCAAAACCCTGCGCCTGCTTTAAGCAGGCATAGGTCTTGACGCAACATTGTGGAGATGGGGCACCCCTGAGCCTTGCTTGAGCTGCATCGCACTTGCGATACAACTCCAGCAATCACTACCTTTACATCACAGATACATCACGCATCTGTGCCATTTTTGCCCCATGATGCCCCGCATTGTAAATGCAGCACACCATGGGTGGCGGAACAGCGGCACAGGATGACTGACACATCCCTGGTGATGCACCAGTCATCATAAATCTATTCTTATCTTGTTACAGATGAACCGCCATATGTACCATCAAACTATTTTGCATTTCCTAAATAGCGAATTTTAAGGAATAAATAGCAATTCTTTACCATTCCTAATTTGCAATGAGCAAATTGCTAATTGCAAGTTACCCATTCATTTCCATGGGCTAGGAGCCTCATAGGAATGAAGGTTTAATTTGCGATTAGCAATTTGCTCATCACAAATTAGGAATTTTTCCAAGGGTGCAGGGGTGTCTCAAGAACACCCTGCTGCACCCCCTGAAAAAGAAATTTGGGGGCATATGGCGCACATACATGCCCTAAGGGCATGTATGGGCGTCATATGGCACCTTTTGTTTTTTGGAAAAAAAGCTTTTTGAAAAGAATTCACAAATTACCACCAACTAGAAGTTGGTGGTAGTTTCCAAATCCTTAATGTCATTTTTTTACATATTTTTTGTTTGATACATTGCATTTAAGTAATCGCAAAATTTGCAAATCCTTCAGTGCAATCGCAAAATAAGGAATAGCAAATTTTGCTATTCCTTATTTTGCATCAAACTTGTTTGATATATACCATTTGTCTAATTAGCATTCGCAAAGGCCGAAATTCGCAGAATTTTGATCTTTGTGAATGCTAATTAGCTTGATACATATGGCCCCAAGTGAGGCCTGTCTTGCAACATGGTGCATCTTTTGCATCACTGCTGCATCGGTTTCATGTGGTACGTTTTTTTTACACCATGACATATCTGCCTAAAAGCATCAATTTGTAATTTTGTCGCCTCATAGCAAATCTTTTGCACCGCCGCTGCATCATAAAAGTGACGCACAGTGGCGCAAAATAGGCATACACCTATCATAAATCTGTCCCTAGCATTTTAAATGATTAATTCATGATGACGATAAGGTGTGGCCTATCCAGAGGTTTGTTTAAGGTGAGGCCTACTCAGGATTGCAGATTAAAGTTACGCTTGATGAAGAATACAGAAGAGATAATACATGTAAAGGCCTACCAATGAAGTAAGTGATTTGCACTTTATTTCGCCAGTCATCATAAATGTATCCCTAAGCTTCTTATCTTGTTACAGATGAACCACCATATGTACCATCAAACTATTTTGCATTTCCTAAATAGCGAATTTTAAGGAATAAATAGCAATTCTTTACCATTCCTAATTTGCAATGAGCAATTTGCTAATTGCAAATTACCCATTCATTTCCATGGGCTAGGAGGCTCATAGGAATGAAGGTGCAATTTGCGATTAGCAATTAGCTCATCACAAAATAGGAATTTTTCCAAGGGTGCAGGGGTGTCTCAAGAACACCCTGCTGCACCCCCTGAAAAAGGAATTTGGGGGCATATGGCGCACATACATGCCCTAAGGGCATGTATGGGCGTCATATGGCACCTTTTGTTTTTTGGAAAAAAAGCTTTTTGAAAAGAATTCACAAATTACCACCAACTAGAAGTTGGTGGTAGTTTCCAAATCCTTAATGTCATTTTTTTACATATTTTTTGTTTGATACATTGCATTTAAGAAATCGCAAAATTTGCAAATCCTTCAGTGCAATCGCAAAATAAGGAATAGCAAATTTTGAATTAAGGACATTTTAAGTCATTTCCACATGTGCAGTGTTTTCAAATTATGATTTGAAAATCGTTTTTGGGGAAAAGTATTGGTTTGCAAATTTATGACAAGGACATAATGGTGTATGCTTCTCTATAAGGCATTTCAGTGTCTCTGATGTCATTTTTCCCATATTACATTATAAGACCTTTCCCCATGGAGCACATTCCTTGTAAATATGCTCCCACCTGTGCATGGTGAATTTAGATTTTGACTGTTTGAGTCACATAGCCATGTTAAAAGTGACCCAAAAAAATTGCAAACGCTTTAAAAAAACACATTCATGTGTCTTAAGGACATTTTAAGTCATTTCCCCATGGACAGTGTTTTGTAAGTGGCGCAAAAGAGGCATACACCTATCATAAATATGTCCCTAGCATTTTAAATGATTCATTCAGGATGACGATAAGATGTGGCCTATCCAGAGGTTTGTTTAAGGTGAGGCCTACTCAGGATTGCAGATTAAAGTTACGCTTGATGAAGAATACAGAGGACATAATACATGTAAAGCTCTACCAATGAAGTAAGTGATGTCCACTTTATTGCGCCAGTCATCATAAATCTATCCCTAAGCTTCTTATCTTGTTAGACATCAACCGCCATATGTATCATATAACTATTTTGCATTTCCAAAATAGCGAATTTTAAGGAATAAATAGCGATTCTTTACCATTCCAAATTTGCGATGAGCAAATTGCTAATTGCAAATTACCCATTCATTTCCATGCGCCAGGATGCCCATATGAAAGAAGGTGCAATTTGCAATTAGCAATTAGCTCATCGCAAATTAGGAATTTTTCCAAAGGTGTAGGGGTGTCTCAATAACACCCTGCCGCACCCCTGAAAAAGAAATTTGGGGGCATATGGCGCACATAAATTTTAACAACATTCCTTTACCTCAAAAACGATTTTCAATTCATAATTTGAAAACACTGCCCACAGGGAAATTACTTAAAATGTCCTTAAGACACATGAAAGTGTTTTTTTATTGCCTTTCCAGCATGGTTGGGTCACTTTTAACATGGCTATGTAACACAAACATTTAAAATCTAAATTTGCCATGCACAGGTGGGAGCATATTTACAAGCAATTTGCGCCACAGAGAAAGGTCTTACATTAAAATGGGAAAAATAACATCAGGGACAGTCAATTGCCTTATAAAGAAGCATACACCATTATGTCCTTGTCATAAATTTAAAAACAATTCCTTTTCCCCAAAAACGATTTTCAAATCATAATTTCAAAACACTGCACATGGGAAAATTACTTAAAATGTCCTTAAGACACATAAAAGCGTTTTTTAATTGCCTTTGCAGCATGTTTGTATCACTTTTAACATGGCTATGTAACACAAACATTAAAAATCTAAATTTTCCTTGCACAGGTGGGAGCATATTTACAAGCAATTTGCGCCACATAATTAATAATTTTCTCCTTAAAGCACACTATTCTCTATCTAAATTAAAGAAATATTTTCTCACCTTAGCAAATACTTTGAGTTTGAAAACAGTCTCAGAAACACACCAATTTGTCTTCAGCAGAGCAAAAGGTATGCACTCCAGAGTCTGCAGCTATCAAAATCACAGAAATGCTGTAATTCTTCACACATATCTCTCATGTCACCCAATCAAAACTCTTCCCTCACTTTTTTTCAAATGAAAACCCTTCCCCCCTCTGCCATTTCATGCCTTTTCTGCATAGCAACCACCTCTTGGAAGACTTCTGGTGTTTGCAAGTTCACACAACAATGTTGCAATTGAACTCTGAACTCTCAGTGCACCTGCATATCCAGTGCATTCTTTCATTTAATGATTTTTTATTGACCATTCAAAATACATCTTTCAAATAACTCATCCGTGCACCCTAACTTTCTGTTTTCAGCAATCAAAATCCACCAATCACTGTTACTGCTTCATGAACACAGAAACTCCACAGTTTTTTTCATTTTAAAATCTAATTTTTTCAACTGCCATTTCATTGCCACACTTCATCTGACTGCAGGAGAACCTTCTCTCACCATGTTTTCTGTCTGGATTGTTGGACATAGTTATATTCACTGGGCTCAAAGGTACACTGAAAACAGGAATTTACCTAACCTCAATTTACAAGATGTGGAAATTAAGTGGTTTGGCCACAGAGGATTAAAATGTCACCAATTGATACCATTGGTGAAAACCTTTATGCATTTGCCCAAACCTGACCTGTTAATTGTGCACTGTGGAGGTAATGACTTGGGCACTTTGACTGGTGTAGGTCTGGAAATGCTTTTAAAGGACACCTTTGAGCAATTAATGGCACTTTTTCCTCAGACTGCCTTGGTATATTCAAATATATGCCAAAGACAGAAATGGAGGTGGTCAAACCAATTTTGTCCACAAATTGAGAAGTCGAGGAAGCATGTAAACAAATCTGTTTCAGCTTACATGAGAGACCATGGAATGGGCTCCCTGTACAACAATAACTTGCGTTACTACATGCAAGATATCTACAGAGGAGATGGAGTTCACTTCTCAGATGAGGGCAACAGAATTTTCATCTGAATTTAAGAATGTGCATTGGTACCTACTTATAAGTACCTAAATGTACCATAAACCCAAAAGCTCTTCTCAGAGCTACCCTACATCTGATCACTCACAATTATTATTTTACTCTAACATTTTTCACTAATTTTCAACAAAGTACGCTCCCTAGGGCGCTACCCGGTACGCGAACCGGGAGCTAACCTCGCGAAATTTTTTAAAAAAATGTTTTTTTTTCGCACATATGGGCCTCCTCAGCCACCCTCACAAAACCTAGGGGGTCAAGATAAGTCTACCGTGCCCCCTTCTACCCATTCTGAACATTATTTGCCCTCCATCTTGTATCTTAATTCGACCGAAACACAAAATGGTGGACTCCCGTTACGCTTAAGGTTCGCGAACCGGGGCGCTCAACGGTTCGCGTACCGGGTCGCTCCCTGGGAAGCGCACCATCAAAAAAGGTGGGAAAGTAGTTCACAGAAAAGCCACTGGAGACAATTTCACCAAATATAGACTAGCTCATACTACATACCAATCCCTACCATTTTCACAAATTTGATTGGAATTCCATTTAGCCATTTAGCCTGTAGACCTCTCTAAATACCGTGAGGTAAATTACTTCACAAAACACATCTGAAGTGTTGGAATTGACAACCAATTAAAATGTTACTTTCATTTTCTACTTTTTTTACCTGACATTTGATTGGTTATATACCTGAATATATATAAAGGAAGAGAAGAAAACACAGCCATTTTGACTACTACTTCTTGGTGTACATTTCAATAGGATTTTCACTAATTCCTTCAACTTCTATCTAAAGGTAAGTTTTTATTTTTAAAACTGAAGTATATTGTGCACTATAAGTTAATATGGTAAACTTTTTCTGATAGTTATATACTATCCCTCTGTAGTAGTTATAGATTTAGATAGACTTCTCTGTTATAGTTATGGATGGAGTTAGGCTTCTCTTGTATAATTATGAATTTACTTACGTTAAATCACATACACTTTTTTATATTCCTACTTCCACTCTGATACTATACACTGCCCAAAATTAATCCCAACAGTGCCCTATCTCTACTAATATATATTTTTTTAATCTAAATTTCAGGCAAAATGGAAGGCGAACAGAAAGTTGAATTTCAAATTGTCCTGCAAGAGAGCAGCCAAGAAATCAATGATGAAAATGATATTGAATTTTTCGATGAAACTTTAGACAAAGAACTACTGCAATGTGTACAAGCAGTAGATAACCTCCTTGAAAATGAGGACATTTTACACCCTCAGAGACTACAATGTATATTCAATGATAATTATGAAATTTCTGACAATGAAATGTTAGAAAGTTTAATAAATTATGAAACACAATCACAATAAAAAAAATGCTTAAAAAATAAAGAAAATAAAAAATAATCAACAAAAACAACAATCAATTAACATACAGCATTTGAAAAGTCTATCATTCATTTTTCATTGCAGTACGCTGCCCAGAACGCTTCCCGGTTCGCGGACCGGGCGCTCCCCACGCAAAAAAAAAACAAATTTTTTTTTTGTTTTTTTTGCCCCGCGGGGCCCTTTTAAAACCTCCACATTAAACCTAGGGGGTCAGGGAGGATCTAGTATGCCCCCTTATGGTCATTTTCGCCTTTGTTTTGGCCTCCTCTTGTCTCTCAATCCTACCGAGAGACAAGATGGCGGCCGCTCCGGACTGTTTAGAATGTTGACAGACACCGGAGAGCCAATCAGCTTAGCTACGCGAAGTTCCGGTACGCTTAAGGTCCGCGGACCGGAGCGCTGCCCAGAGCGCGCTTACAGATATATATCTTTTTTTAAACGTTAATTTCTCAAAATCCACTGGAGCACATATATTGAGACCTAGAAAAGGCGCATCGGGCTACCAGTCCCTACAATTTTGCCAAGTTTCATGCAAATCCATTCAGCCGTTCGGGCTAAAAGTGAGGCCAACCGCCCTATGGAAAACTCATTCCGTCCACAAACGCCAAAGTTATTAGACATAGAATTTTCAAAAATCCCATAGGGAAAAAATCCTAACTATATATACCTACTGGCGACCGCCAGTAGGTAATTACCTACTGGCGATATGTATGCATGTACTATTAGGCCGCAAATTAAAATAACGAAAACTTTTAGAACGAATATGCCTTTAGCATACACTAAACAACTAAACTACCCTAAACCATAAAACACTACCCCCAGCATGACCCTACACTACACAAACAGTACAACACTACCCTAAACCCTAAAACACTACCCCCAGCATGACCCTACACTACACAAACACTACAACACTACCCTAAACCCTAAAACACTACCCCCAGCATGACCCTACACTACGCAAACACTACAACACTACCCAAAACCCTAAAACACTACACCCCAGCATGACCCTACACTACGCAAACACTACAACACTACCCTAAACCCTAAAACACTACCCCCAGCATGACCCTACACTACACAAACACTACAACACAACCCTAAACCCTAAAACACTACCCCAGCATGACCCTACACTACACAAACACTACAACACTACCCTAAACCCTAAAACACTACCCCCAGCATGACCCTACACTACACAAACACTACAACACAACCCTAAACCCTAAAACACTACACCCCAGCATGACCCTACACTACGCAAACACTACAACACTACCCTAAACCCTAAAACACTACCCCCAGCATGACCCTACACTACGCAAACACTACAACACTACGCAAAACCCTAAAACACTACACCCCAGCATGACCCTACACTACGCAAACACTACAACACTACCCTAAACCCTAAAACACTACCCCCAGCATGACCCTACACTACGCAAACACTACAACACTACCCTAAACCCTAAAACACTACCCCCAGCATGACCCTACACTACGCAAACACTACAACACTACCCTAAACCCTAAAACACTACCCCCAGCATGACCCTACACTACGCAAACACTGCAACACTACCCAAAACCCTAAAACACTACACCCCAGCATGACCCTACACTACGCAAACACTACAACACTACCCTAAACCCTAAAACACTACCCCCAGCATGACCCTACACTACGCAAACATTACAACACTACCCTAAAACCTAAAACACTACCCCCAGCATGACCCTACACTACGCAAACACTACAACACTACCCAAAACCCTAAAACACTACACCCCAGCATGACCCTACACTACGCAAACACTACAACACTACCCTAAACCCTAAAACACTACCCCCAGCATGACCCTACACTACGCAAACACTACAACACTACCCTAAACCCTAAAACACTACCCCCAGCATGACCCTACACTACGCAAACACTACAACACTACCCTAAACCCTAAAACACTACCCCCAGCATGACCCTACACTACGCAAACACTACAACACTACCCAAAACCCTAAAACACTACACCCCAGCATGACCCTACACTACGCAAACACTACAACACTACCCTAAACCCTAAAACACTACCCCCAGCCTGACCCTACACTACGCAAACACTACAACACTACCCTAAACCCTAAAACACTACCCCCAGCATGACCCTACACTACGCAAACACTACAACACTACCCTAAACCCTAAAACACAACCCCCAGCATGACCCTACACTACGCAAACACTACAACACTACCCTAAACCCTAAAACACTACCCCCAGCATGACCCTACACTACGCAAACACTACAACACTACCCTAAACCCTAAAACACTACCCCCAGCATGACCCTACACTACGCAAACACTACAACACTACCCTAAACCCTAAAACACTACACCCCAGCATGACCCTACACTACGCAAACACTACAACACTACCCTAAACCCTAAAACACTACCCCCAGCATGACCCTACACTACGCAAACACTACAATACTACCCTAAACCCTAAAACACTACACCCAGCATGACCCTACACTACGCAAACACTACAACACTACCCTAAACCCTAAAACACTACCCCCCAGCATGACCCTACACTACGCAAACACTACAACACTACCCTAAACCCTAAAACACTACCCCCAGCATGACCCTACACTACGCAAACACTACAACACTACCCAAAACCCTAAAACACTACCCCCAGCATGACCCTACACTACGCAAACACTACAACACTACCCTACACCCTAAAACACTACCCCCAGCATGACCCTACACTACGCAAACACTACAACACTACCCTAAACCCTAAAACACTAGCCCCAGCATGACCCTACACTACGCAAAAACTACAACACAACCCTAAACCCTAAACACTACCCCCAGCATGACCCTACACTAAACAACCACCACAACTCTACACTACACTAACACAACACTACACTACACAATCACTAACCCACGAAAAAATTAACACAAACCCACTTACCTCTCTCGTCATCGTGGTTTTCACAACGCAAATGCATTTACCATACATGCCTTTAAAACGTAATTCTTTGTAAAGGCATGCGCGATAAATGCACATGCGTTTTGAAAAAATGCGGGATAATGGTATGCGAGGTCAATGACCTTGCGGGATAATGGTATGCGGACTGAAAGTCTGCGGGATAAAAAATGCGGGAAAATGGCTGCAAACCATGATTAGCAGCAGACTTCCCTGGTGAGCACTAGCTTTACTACAGTGATCTAATGAGCAACTAGAGTGCTAACATTCAGAATTTATGGCAAATGTGTGACACATCTGAATGCCTTCTTGATAGAACCAAAGTAAACAAGCATTGAAAATGCAATAGATCTCGCCCTCGTTTAAGTTAAAGCCATTCTGTTTGTAATGAGGTGGCTTTTTAGCTTTGCTTTTATTAGTGTTTTTAAAACTTTCATGTAAATAACATGCATATGTATGCATATATGTATATGTATGCATGCATTTATATTTATATAGATATGCAGATTATATATGTTTATATATGTATATTACCTACTGGCGATAGCCAGTGGGTATATATAGTTAGGATTTTTTCTCTATGGGATTTCTGAAAATTCTATGTCTAATAACTTTGGCGTTTGTGGACGAAATTGGCTGAAATTTTCAGGAAAATTGCACATTTTGTGTCTGAGCAGCCCCTGAAAATTTGGGGGGGTTTCGTCAAGGGGGGGCCGAGAAAAAAGGGGGGTCCCAAAACGCGTTTTTCACATTCATTTTTCCATAGGGCGGTTGGACTCACTTTTAGCTCGACCGGCTGAATAGATTTACATGAAACTTGGCAAAATTGTAGATATGATTTGCCCGACGTGCCTTTGCTATGTCTCAATATATGTGCTCCAGTGGATTTTGAGAAATTAACGTTTAAAAAAATATATATATCTGTGACAGCGCTCCGGTTAGCGCCCCGGTTCGCGTACCTGACGCGTAACGGAACTTCGCGAAGCGAAGCTGATTGGCTCTCCGGTGTCTGTCAACATTCTAAACAGTCCGGAGCGGCCGTCATCTTGTCTCTCGGTAGGATCGAGAGACAAGATGTGGTGAAAAACGAAGGGGGAAATGAAGGACAGGGGGCAAGGTAGACCCCTCCTGACCCCCTAGGATTGATGAGGGGGATATTAAAGTGCCCCGCGGGGCAAAAAAAAACGCGAACCGGGCAGCTCACCGGGCAGCTAACCGGGCAGCTAACCGGCAGCGTAGCTGTCAACATTGTAAACAGTCCGGAGCGGCCGCCATCTTGTCTCTCGGTAGGTTCGAGAGACAAGATGTGGTGAAAAAAGAAGGGGGAAATGAAGGAAAGGGGGCAAGGTAAACCCCTCCTGACCCCCTAGGATTGATGAGGGGGATATTAAAGTCCCCCGCGATTTTTCGCGGTAGAGGCGCTTCCCGGTACGCGAACCGGGCAGCTAACCGGCAGCGTAACGGGAGTCCGCCATCTTGTGTTTTTGGAGCGTCCGGTTCGCGTACCGGGTAGCGTCCCGCTAAGCGTAACAAGGGGAAAACCAAGAGAAACAGTAAAAAAAAAATGAAGGGAATAGATTTCCAGCAAACTTGGCAAAATTGTAGGGACTGTTTGTTTGATGTGCCTTTGCAAGGCCTCAAGATATGTGCACGTGTGGATTTTGTCTAATTAAGGTTAAAAAAAATATATATATCTGTAAGCGTGCTCCGGCACGCTTACGTTATGGGTTTTGTTTGCGCTGCAGAGCCGATACGTCACGGTTATGCGATGCGTCATGAGGCGTCTCACGTGGCTACGTGATACGTCACGTAATAAAGAATATATTTTACAGCTATAGATATTAGCTTTTAAAAAACCAATGAAATTCACTGAAAAAACCATAGGTTATAGACCATATATAGTTAGGAATTTGCATTTACAAAACCTTGAAAATTCACTGAAAAAAAACATAGGTTAGAGACCATATATAGTTAGCTGGACATTTTATTGACATAAAACCAATGAAATTCCATATATAGTTAGTTGCACTAACTATATATCGCGCACCCGCAATCCACTGCTGATGATGTCACATATTACATCATTCATGACATGGTCAGTGACATCACTGATGACATCACTGATGACATCTCAAATGACATCACTGATGACATCACTGATGACATCCCAAATGACATCACTGATGACATCATCTAGTGTCTGTGTGTTTTTGTAAAGTTTAAATATGTTTTACATATTGAAGAATGAGTGGATGTATGGAATACTGAGTGTGTGTGTGGCTGGCTGGGAGGTGTGTGACTCTGTGCATATCAATGTGTACTTGTATCAGTGATTGTATAAGAGAGTAAGTATGTGTTAGTATATGTGTGAAAAAGTATGGTGTTCTGTGTTTAACTGTATAGATGAGGAAATCGAAGTGTGATTGATTCTTCACAGGACTGACTAGGTGTATGAGTGCATATGATAGTGTTGTAATAATGAGTGACTGTATGTATGAGTGATTGTATGGGTGAATGAGTGAATGTGTGTGTAGACGTAGGAATCAGTGAGTGCGTATGTAGTAACTGGTATTGGTGTGTCATGATGTCATCAGTGATGTCATTTGAGATGTCATCAGTGATGTCATTTGAGATGTCATCAGCGATGTCATCAGTGATGTCACTGAAGTATGGTGTTCTGTGTTTAACTGTATAGATGAGGAAATGGAAGTGTGATTGATTCTTTACAGGACTGACTAGGTGTGTGAGTAACTCCATGGATGAGTGGCAGTGTGTGAGTGTCTGCATAGGTGTATGAGTGCATATGATAGTGTTGTAATAATGAGTGACTGTATGTATGAGTGATTGTATGGGTGAATGAGTGAATGTGTGTGTAGACGTAGGAATCAGTGAGTGCGTATGTAGTAACTGGTATTGGTGTGTCATGATGTCATCAGTGATGTCATTTGAGATGTCATCAGTGATGTCATCAGTGATGTCATTTGAGATGTCATCAGTGATGTCATCAGTGATGTCACTGACCATGTCATGAATGATGTAATATGTGACATCATCAGCAGTGGATTGCGGGTGCGCGATATATAGTTAGTGCAACTAACTATATATGGAATTTCATTGGTTTTATGTCAATAAAATGTCCAGCTAACTATATATGGTCTCTAACCTATGGTTTTTTTCAGTGAATTTTCAAGGTTTTGTAAATGCAAATTCCTAACTATATATGGTCTATAACCTATGGTTTTTTCAGTGAATATATATATATATATTACCTACTGGCAATAGCCAGTAGGTATATATAGTTAGGATTGTTTTCCATAGGGAAATCGCAACATTCTATTGGGAATAACTTTGGCGCCGTTCGAGGAATCTTCCTGAAATTTTTCTTAGCTTTGCCTCGCCGCACTCCGCTCCTTCCCTGAAAGTTTGGGGGGGATTCGTCAAGCGGGGGCCGAGATAAAAGGGGGGTCCCAAAACGTGATTTCCCCATGTTAATTTCCGTAGGGCGGTTGGACTCACTTTTAGCCCGAACCATGTCATGAATGATCTAATATGTGACATCATCAGCAGTGGATTGCGGGTGCGCGAAATATAGTTAGTACAACTAACTATATAGGAGCAATTTTATTGGTTTTGTATGAGTAAAATGTCCAGCTAACTATAACACCACTAAAACTTATTGTTTTTTGAGTGAATTTCAAAGGTTTTTTAAAAACTAATTCCTAACTATATAACTCCTGAAACCGATGGTTTTTTCAGTGAATTTCAAAGGTTTTTTAAATGCTGATTCCTAACTATATAAGGCCTGAAACCTATGGTTTTTTCAGTGAATATATATATATATAGATATATATAGATATATAAAATAAATTGTATAATTATATTATAGACATCGATAATTGTTGTCCCAATATTTTTGTACTAACCATTATGAATTTAGGATGTCGATATATTTGACATCAATATTACTGACACAATATTATGGTAAGGGGATATTTTAAGTGCCGATAAGCTGTCAGTGAACCATGAGTGTCCGGGTGAGTCTATGAGTGTGTGTCTGAGTGGTCTCTGACTGGGTGCAAGAGAGACTGAGTAGGTCTGTGAGTGTGTATTAGTGTGTAAGTGAGTGTGTGAATCTTTATATCTCCAACATCCTAGCAATCCTGCTGTGGGCAACTTACTTGTTGAAATATCAGCGACGGGCCTCTGATGACATCTCAGCAATCCGGCTGTGGGGGACTAAGGGACTGATTACGATGGTGGTCGGACTTATGTTCGACCGCCATTGTACCGGAGATGGGACCATCCGACAATTTGTCGGCAGTCCCGCACCCCAAACTATAATGCAACCGTCTTCAAAGTGGTTGCAAAGTGTATTTTTTGTATTGCAGAATGTGCTGCTGGCTGCAGCGCATGACACAGTCCGAAAAACGCACAATATGTTTATGCCTGCACTATGTGGCAGGCACCATGCTGTGCCTGCCACATGTTGCGTGGATATGTAGGGGGGCACCATGGGTGTCCCCCAAAACCCAAGACTGAGGGCTAGGAGGAAAGTGGGGCCCCCATTGACCCTTTCTGGAAGCCTTTTCATGGCAAGTAACCCGCCATGAAACGGCTGGCTGGGAGGTACATCATAATCTCTACTGTGGGGCCTGGCAGTCACCGCTACCATTGTAGGGATTGTAGTGTCATCCGATGGTCCGATGGGCTCCTTGAGCCTGTCGGATCCATGGCGGCGGTCTCGCCGACTGCCACCCTTCTGCCCGCCATCTTAATGTGGTGGGCAGAAAACATGCTTACGATGATGGTGAGACCACCACCGGCAGCCTGGCGGTGGAGGTCTCCTGGTCATCATAATCAGCCCCTAAGTTATCACAACAATAGGGTAGGGGGCGAACTTCTCCAGGAGGGGGCCCAATGCAGAGTGGTTGTGAAAGGTGAGTCTCCGATGAGGCAATTCTTAACAAGCTCACTTCGGACCTTTATTTTGCCTCTATCTGCTCTTTTCTGATCTTTATTGTGCCTCTATTTTTCTTGTTACTAACCTTCATTCTGTCTCTTGCTGCTCGTTTCTGACCTCTATTTTGCCTCTTTCTTCTGGTTGCTGACTTTTATTCTACCTCTTTTGGCTCATTTCTCACTTTAATTCTGTTTCTGCCCTCTACATTGAATCTTTCTGTTAATTGCTGGGTTTTCTTTTGCCTCTTTCTGCTAATTGCAGATCTCTTTTTTGCCTGTTTCTTGCTTTTATTTAGCTTCCTTGTTTTGGTTCCTGGCCTCTATTTTGCCTCTTTCTGCTCATTGCTGCCCTTTATTCTGCTCCTTACTACTCATTGCTGACCTTCATTTTGACTCTTTCTGCTCTTTGCTGACCTTTATTCTGCCTCTTGTTGCTAATTATTTACTTCGATTTCGCCTCTTTCTGCTCGTTGCTGACATTTGTTCTTTTCATTTCTGTTTGTTTCTGACCATCATTGTGCCTCTTGATGCTCATTTCTTATGTTGATTTTGCCACTTGCTGGTCATTTCTGGCCTTTATTCAACCTCTTTTGGTTAATTTCTCTCCTTCAGTTTGCCTCTTTCTGCTCATTGATGACCTTTATTTTGCTTCTTTCTGCTCATTGCCTACCTTTTGGCTGCCTCTCTCTGGTCATTTCTGATCTTTATTTTGCCTCTTTCTGCTCATTTCTCACCTTTATATGACCTCTTTCTGATTGTTGCTGACCTTTATTCTGCCTCTTTCCGCTCCTTTCTGACCTGTAATTCCCCTCTTCTGCTCTTCCTCCGGGACTATGGGAGGAGCCTCAATGTCCCTGCCAGCTCTCCTTCTCGTGTTGGAGCAGGCATTGCTTTCAGACATAGGGAGCTGCTAAAAAGGCAGCTCCCTGTGTATGAAAGCAATTATGCTCTGCTGTCAGCAAGCAATATCATTTCAGAGCTCTCGTTTGCTGGTAGTGGAGCATTTGCTGTGTGCTTGTTGGGAGCAACAAGCGCCAAGCCACATCAAACAGCTATGTCCCAGGGGTGGGCACCCCAGAACATAGCAGAGCCTGCCCTGGAGGTGGAGGTCCCCAGGGCCTTCAATAGCTCCAAGAGGGGGGCACGTGGCCAACCTCCTCTGTGGTTTAAGGGCCTGCCCCAGGGAGGTGGTGGTCTCCATGATGAAGAACGGCCCAGGAGGAGGGCGGCACAGCCCCCTCCCATTTTTAAAACAGAATTTCGCCCTGGGGAGGTGGTGGTCCCTGGTTTCTAGGGGGGTGCGAAAGGCCAGCACCATTACAAATGTGATAGCCCTGGGAGGGTGTTGTTCCCCTGCGCACGGTGTCTGTGAGGCCCTCCTAATTTATTTTCTATTAGCCCTGAGGAGGTAGCAAATAGCAAACACAGTACAGTATCTAAGAGTTAGCCCAAATATCCATGATTACAGTGATTTCAAAGCAGTTACAGGGTGGCAATGTTTGTCAAGCTGAGATTCAAATGTCTTAAGAAGGGCAGGGTGTACTGGTGTTCCATTTGTGAACTCTGGGGATTATTTATCAGAGCCCTGCATCACGCTTGCACCATGTAAAGTGGTACATGAGTGTTGTAGGGATCTCATAAATATTTATGAAGCCACGCAAAGCTACCCTGCGTGGCTTTGAGTGACCATATAAATCATGAGTAAGGCGACGGAGAGCAATTCACTGCTTCACCTTACTCTGTGCCTGAGAGGCGTTCCATGGGCATTGCGGTGGGTTTTCCCACACAACACCCTTGGAATTTGATGCTGCCCCTGACTTACAAAGTGTTGTAAATCATAGTGAAGTGCCAAATCCCTATGCCTCCCGAGGTGAGGCTTAACGAGGAGAACATCTTTAATACAGTGCATTCCTGCCCTTTCCCTTTGGCATAAGGTAGTGCAGCAAGGTGCCTTGCTGTACTGCCCTACAACAAAATGCCATACCTGAGGCCCTCACTATACATAAAAAAGACAGAATTCCAAATTGTCACAGCTAATCAACTATTAGATATTAGTAGTAATATAATCATTGTGCAAGAAGGCCCTTGCCAGAAATCAGTAGTTGACATGATGAAGTGCTATTATTTTGTTATAGATGAGAATATATTTTGACATGATTGTCTTACTGTGATTGGTAACAATTTTAAGGGATAGTGTAGAAGCCCTGTTGGTGCTGTAACCAGTGATCGAGTGAGTGGTGCATCAAACGGGTAAAAGGAAACCAAATGAATAAAAATACGTTTATAACAAAATGTACCTTACTTACACCTCGTAAAGGAATTACTGGCAGGCTAAAGCCCAATTACACATGTGAAAATCTGCATCACGAATGACACTTTCTGCACCAGTAACTCCCGCTCAAGGGGAGGAGAATATGGGCTATCCTGAAAGCAGTGGTGGATGGAATTTGGTAGGAGTGGCCAAATGGGTTCCAGGGCCAAAATAAAATAATTAATACATTTTTTAAAAACGTACTTGCGGCTGGCTGCCTCACGCTCTTCTGCTCCTCCTCGGAGGCACAGGCTGTGGCCTACGCGGATGCTGCTCTCATCCATGATGAGAGCAGTGTCAGGATTGGGAGGGAGACTGGGAGCCGGTGCCTCCTCACTCCAACCCGGCAATGCAGCTGGGGTTGGAGAGAGCTTCAGGGCCCATGGCTGTTTGGCCGGCCAAACGGTCAAACCGTCAGGCGCACATATTACAGTGGACTACAATTCCGCCTATGCAAATTACCCCACTGGCATAGGCCCCAAAACTCTGCAGGAAAGGAAAAAGTTTTATTACCATTTTATTTTTCCTTTCCTGACATTTTGAGGCAGGGGAGCCGCAGCTTCCTGTGAGTTCCAAGGTGTGGTTATCCTTGTATGTTGTAACCCGGGCCGATGGGGGCTTGGGTCAAATGCCGTCCGAGGGCGGGGAGCCGCCGCCCCCCATTTACATATCTGCTAGAAGTGGAGTGACCAGGATTGCCCTCCCAGGGCGACCTCCTGCCCCCTCCCCCCCAATCAGGGGGCGAGACAGATAGGGCGAGGGGGGATAAATAAGGGCAACGGGCCCAGAAGGAGTACAACACCCCCATCGCAGATAAATCGCCCCTAGGAGGTGGTTTATGAACACCTAAAGAGACTAACATTGGTGGGCATTCACAAACACCTGTCATTCATCAGTTCAGCCAGAAAGGGTCCGTCAGCTGTGTTTTTCCAGCATAGTGTTGGTGTAAATACGCATACTAGCGTGGGACGAGGAATGGCGCACCCCCAGGTTTCGAGGGGTGTTAGTGAAATATGTTTATCAGCAAAATGTTTACTTCCTGGAGAAAAAAAAAGTCTATCGATTAAGGATTTTCTCTGTGTACGGATTTCTCAGCTAAAGAAAACTACGCACAATGGGAACTGGATCCCGATCGGGAAATCATTTTCTAAGGATCCACATGGAAACCTGCCCTTGGTGCAGCTTTGATTGGGAATTCGTGTAATTTATTATGAATTCCGAAAATCTACACTCTACAGAAAATGTAAATCTGCGAGTGTATATTTGTTATTTTTTTGCGGATCAGTACCTATGAAATATATTTAAAAGTGAGCAACAGTATAAACATTTCAATTATATGGGATGTAGAAGCCGCCACCCGGCATCTACACAGGATACTCGTAATCTCAACACATCGACGTTTCTGCTCCGAAATTCAATATTCGGACGGTGCCATCATTAGGAAAGGTAGACAGAACTAATGAGTTAGATTCATTCTAATTTAAAGAACGATAAATACAATGGAAGCTGAGCGATATCATACTCATACTCTGATTTTCAGCGATGGTAACCTAACGGAGCATTACCGATTTAGCTTTGCATGCAAAAATGCCGAACAGAAATTATATGTCAAAATGCAAACTTGCATATTTATCGCACCACTACCAATTTATTTGTACAGCAATATAAAATTGTTATGTATGTTTTAAAAGTCTCCATTTGGCAATGGGATCTGTTTTCTAATGTGCATACGAGGCAATGTATTAGTATATTTGTTTTAACCCGCTATAAAGGGCATTTAAATATTTTATGCATTACAATATCCTTGGTCCGGAGAGATTGAATCAATACCTGTATTGGACAAGCATTGCTCAGCATCTTTAATTGAGACTTAATTTCGTTGATCACAGCTTTTATTTGAAAAAGGCGTTGAATAATTCGGAGTCAAATTGGGTGTCTAGCAGTTTTGATTTGCAAGTTGTGTATCAGGGGCCAACCAAAAAAAACGAAGATATCAATTCAGAAGACTACGTCTTGCATCGGGTAAGTTCCAGGGCAATGATAAGTACTTCCTTATTGCCTCAACGAAGTAGTAGACAACTGCATCATGGCTGGGACATGATTTTCATAGCAGTCGCAGTCAAGATGATCGGTCACATAACATGTTCCAAATCTTGTGTATTCTCACAAGAGTTTGGGAGGTAAGATACTGGAGGCCATGGCCCGATAAGAACATGCGGGGCTGTGGGGCACACTCATTAACACTGTTTTTCCTGTAACAGAAGGGGCAGAAACGCAAACTATAAATAATGGACACTCCTTATTTGTGGCTATAGGGACAATAAATGATCAAAGGATATTCCCTAGGAGAAATTCAGCCTGTTGTGCCCCTGACCAGGAGGACAGTCAAATGACCGTTGGAGTCACTCGCGTAGCCAGGGATAAATGGATCAGGTCTAGTCTTCTTTCTCTGCGAGTAGTGCAGGCCTCAAGCAGCAGGGCCGTCCACTGAGAAACGGGGAAAGTATCACGCAGCAGGGCAGTCCACTCAGACAGCACAGCAGTCTTCTGAGGAACAAGGGGGCCTCAAGCAGCAGTTTATTACTTTGGGGAACAAGACAGGCCACAAGCAGCAGGGTAGCCCTCTGGGGGACAAGACAGTCCTTGTTCAGTAAAATCCACAGGTCCAGGAATGTACTAAAGAGTGTCTCAGGAAGTCCATTATATTTTCCTGGTACCTTCCAATTCAATCCGATTACTCACAGATAATCACCAGTGACTAACATAGAGAACAGCATCCAACCTACCATTCATTAGGCAACATGAGTGGCCTGCAGAGCCAAGTGCTCGTTCAAACACTTAAACAGACTGCCATGCACCTGCCATCCCAACGTTAGCAAGATGAAAACAATTACAGGGTGTAAAAGAGAGGAGAAAGATGGAGAAATATATATAGAGCCCCAGAAAAGGATAATCAAAAGCAGTACTGTACAATGAACTTAGGGAGAAGAAGAGGGACTCCTCAGAACAAAGAGTGGCCATATCCGTTTAAATATATTAAGTTGATCCCAAAAGCGATAAGTAATCTGCTCATGTGAGGTTGTTACAGCCAGTCAGACAGGGAGAAGTATTCATAGTTTTCATTGGTGAAAGATTGTGGCCACCGACAATGTAGTATCAACCCAATGTTTTGTGTGATGATCAAGATCCACGTTTTCAAGTGTATTAGGTGTAATGTCATGTACCTGAGTTAGGTAACACTGCATATGTTCTTACATTGCCATCTTTCTGCGCAATAACATTTTACAATAACCTTGTGCACATATTTGCATGTATGATAATGTTCAATTAGTTTTTCTGAAACAGCTTTGCTTACACATTTCGTGCATCATTATCCTGATGGGTTGAGCCCTGAGTACAAGGCCTTTTATGTGGTACAATGTCATTTTATATATATCCAAGGGGTGACAGGGCTATCTGCAAACCCATAACAGTGCTAATATGTATATACATCACAAGGATGCTTTTTGTTATCAATGAATAGCCATTTCTGGGAATTAGCAGAGGAGAAACTTCTGCTGACACCAAGCAGCTGCCTAACTACTCCGTGAGGGGTGTCCAGTTTGTGACTAAGATGGGGGGGTCCTACATTCTGTCTGCCAGGTAATGAGGTTGGATCGTCACTTGGGGATTCTTGGCTATACACTCACACAAACACACCCTAGGCCTAGGGTAGGGATTGATTAATAGCAGTACAGCTGAATAATATATTGTTTTAGATGTCTGCATATATGCACTGTTCTTAGCACCGAAGTGGAACAATACTGAATATTTACTATTTTGGTGATTGTAATCACTTGCATTTGTGTCTGTCTATTGAGCATTGCAGCACATGTACTCTATACAATTATAACTTTGGTTCAATAAATGTATTGAAGAATGTCCCATTGTGTATTCTCTGTATATTTCTCGGAGGTCGGTAGTGCAGTAGTGCATGAGCAAAGGTTTTTTAGATCTGTTACCATGGTCCTGAGGAGTCAGGGTTGTCATGTTCAGTGGTTGCCAGAAACCATTTGTTCCCTGTTCAGTTTGGTGGTGGGGGTTTATGGTGGCACTGTGAGCTAGCCGGTCTCTATGCCAACATATATTATGGGGGTGCACAGAATTGTTCTAGACCCCTCATCCAAGGTTTATGTTATCCACAAACGCACAGATCCTACTGATTACTAGGAGCTACACAACAGAATTGTGAAGATAGATCAATGCCCCTAAGTGTTGCATGTCAAGTTCGTTGGTGGAGGTGATAGTGTTTTTGACTTGCCACCAAAATGTTTGCAGAGAAGGACATGAAGAAATCAAGTGTAAACTGTCACCAACTGGATGATAAGTATGCAATATGTTACCTGGTAGGGAGTGACGTCCCCTTTGTGCCCTCTCATAAAGATGTTAATTACTTTAAATCATGGTAACTTGGTAATCTAAAGAAATATATTTCAATGGGATATGATAGGTCCTTCAAAAATTCAAATTCATGATTTTTCTTTATTCAACAACAAATGATATTGGTTTGAAGGCAAATAATGTGATGTCATCACATGATTTCATGCAAATAATTTGGGTATCTCATAATTCCGATACATTTCGGGCATGGCCATTCCTTAGGGGAATGGTAATCCTAAAGAATGGTAAACAACAAATCAAAATGGGGCTGGAATGGAACTTCCTTTGATAAACATACAAATGGTGACATGAAAGAAGAGTAGAGATACAAAGGTAGAATAAAAGAGAAAGCAAGGTACTGGGACTTAAACTTGAGATGTGCTTAGACACTCTCCAGAGTAACAAGTGCTCAAGTGTCTATCTAAAGACCTCAGTCAGTCAGTCAAATATCTTTATTCGGTTAGTTAAAACCATAAAAGCAATACACAATTCATTGTAAAATATCCATACATTAAAAAATGTACAATTAAACAAATGTACCCCTGATTGCAGTCCCTAAGTTCATTCCTAAAACAATTTAAAAGGTTTTGATACAAAGAATAGATACTATACAAGATAAGGTCCAAGAAAAACAGGCACCTCTGTATCCCACTAATCTTGGTGCAGTTCCCCCAGAACAAAGTTGACAAAATATCAACCTAGTTGTATATTTGTCTGGGTAACTCTTATTTTATTTAATCGAGCTGCCGCTACCAAAAAACTGGCTACACCATATGTGACCTGCACAGAGTTAAGCATTTGCAAGTGTAAAAGTGCAGGCCTCACCTGGACAAAATTGAGTTCCTTCAGGATTGGATATACATTTTTTTTTCGGGGCGCCAGATAGTGTTCGCAAAACATCACAAAGTGAAGCGTATCCTGTATTGAAAAGCTGTCACATGTACAAGGTGGGGTGTTTTCTAAGGTCCCCCACTTTATATGGGTACCAAGCACTAAATGAATGAGGTTGAACCTAAATCTCAATAGAAGAAAACGATGGTATGGTTTAGTCACGTATTTTGTGAAGTAGTGAGCCATTAGAGCCTGCTCCCTGTGCACCGATCTTAGTTCAAATATGTGAAAATTAAAGAACTAGGAGCGTATGAAATGACAAGCCTGAAACCGTACAGCATGCTCACTGAGTACTGCCCATAATGCAAGTCACTAAGAATGAAACCGAGAAAAATAGAATGGAAACTAAATTAATTATACGCATCTTTGGATGTGTGGGTGCTCAATATGCACTGCCTTCTGAACAGTACCAAGGTATTGCTGAAGCATGTTAGACCAATCGCACTTGTGGAATTAGTGCGGCGAGCCTCAAAGCATCAAAGATCTTATGAACCAAGCTAAAATGCCTGTGTCATATAGTCATACGAAAATGGTCTGTACTCACTGAAATGTGTGCATCAGGGCTGTGTGCAGCAGGGGTCTCTCAAGCAGTACGTACTGTGGTTGCCATGAATGAATGTTTATAGTGATTCATTGTGAAATAGAAAGAGGACTTGTGCATAAATGTATGAGTGCCATATTTAAATGGAGCGTAATGCCTCTGGAAATGTACAATGAGTTAAATGTACACTAAATTGAAACATCTTCCAGGGAATTAACATCTAGATTCATGAAAGGAAATTGCGCTCGCAAAGGGCCGGAATCTGAGAATCTGGCCCTTTGCGAGTGCAATTTTTGCTTCTGGGATTCCTCTTCCCAAATGCAAAAATAGCTAATAAAGAATTCGCACATTTGCGAGGAAATGCATTTAAGGAATCTCTATTTGAGATTCCTTAAATCCAATTCATAAACCATTTCTACATTGCGAATTCGCAATTTTTGGTCGCTATTTACCACGAAGTCTGACTTCGTGGTAAATAGCGAAAAAATAGAAAAAAGCACTTTAGTGCATTTTTCTCAATTGCATGTTACACACACACATGTCCTTTGGACATGTGTGTGCGCAACACCTGTGTAAATTTACATTTCAGGGGTGCTACAGGGTGTCCTTTGGACACCCTGGCACCCTTGAAATCGCAATCTTATTTGCGATTAGCTAATTGCTAATCGCAAATAAGGGATAACTCCCCATTCATTCCTATGGGCCTTTAGGCCCATAGGAATGAATGGGGGGTTATTCCTTATTTGCGATTAGCAATTAGCTAATCGCAAATAAGGAATCAGTGGGAATCGCAAGAAATATTGCGATTCCTACATGAATCCCGTTTTGCGAGCCTGTAATAGCGATTCCTTATGAATCGCTATTATAGACTCGCAAAACGGGTCTTTCATGAATCTAGCTATAAGTGTATATAGGCATGTAAACCTGAGATTTACATAATAGAAACTGTGATGGTTGTGAAGTGTTGAGTAAGGTAAGGGGCCTGGGTGAGAAAAAATGGCAGCTGTAGCCTGGATCTGTACAATGAATTAAAACATCTTCCATGCAAATGAAGTGATTATGGAAATGTGAACATGAAACTGGCATGATTTAAACCTCTGGAAGGGCCATGCCCAAAATTCATTGGGATTAGGACATATCCAAATTATTTGCATGAAATCATTTGATTGCACTACATGATATGCCTTTAAAGTAACTAAAATTAAAAGTTGAATAAGGAAAACTCATGAAGGTGAATGTTTGAAGGACCTTTCATTTCACATTGAAATATACTTCTTTGGATAACTAAAATTCCAAGATTTTAAGTGATTAACTTTTTCCTGAGAGTCCACAGATGGGACGTTACTCCCTATTAGAGGAACAAATTGCACACTTGTCAGTATTAATGCCCATGATCAGAGGGCGATACCTTGGTGCACCCACCCAACCTTACCACAAGTGAACACATTTCCATTTCATAATTTACATATGGTGTGCGTTTGTCAGTTTGCCCACAATATAACGCCAACTGGATGATCACATCTCCAGCAAGCTGCTGAAGGTGCCAAGTTAAATACCTGTAGGTTGTATGGAGACTAGATCAAAACGTATAGCAGTTTGAAGAAATTGAACTTAAGCTGGGTTTCGTGGAGACCCTTGTCATGAGTCTCCCTGATTTTGTACCCGTCTCAGTCGGAGTATTCATTTCTGAGCGATCTCTGCCATATGGCTTAAAGGAGTTTCCAAAGGTGTTGCACATGTAGATTATAATTATTAATATTATTATTAAGAACTTATAGTGCATACAGCTACCCCAATGGGTTTTCCATCGCATGGCAGGAGGAACGGATGCAGAGACCTAAGTGAGCAAGTTAGAAAAGCCAAGTCCTCAGACCCCGGTGAAAAGCAGGAAAGGACACACAGGGAGTTCAAAAGTTTTGAGCCAATATAAGGAAAAGAGCGTCCCGTCATGTGGGACAAATGGAACCTGAGTACAGTAAACAGGACCTGTTGACAAGACCTCAGAGATCGAGATGGATGGTATGGGCGAACCAAATCCAAAATGCATTTAGGACCACCTCTGGGTTTTGCATTAAACATATAGCATAGAGTTTTACACTTGATGCCTTTCAATATAGTATTCCAGTGCAGATCATGAAAGAGATAAGAGACTGAGGCAAATGGGGGAAACTGATAAAGAAGCCTAGCAGCAGAGTTCTGCACTAGCTGCAGTCGACAGATAGTAGCTTTGTCATTACCCAAATACTGCATGTTGCTGTAATCAAGTCTGGAGATGATAACAACTTTGAATCTTTGTCTTTTGCACAGAGCCACAGAATCTTTTAAAGCCATTTTACCACTGCAAAGCTGATGGCTGTCACCTTAGCTACTTGTGGATTTATGGATAGATATTCATCCACAAGGAAACCAGGTTCCTAACCTTGTCAGATGGCATGGGTAAAACACCCAAAGAAGCATGCCATTGACATGGGACACATAGATTATCTAGCAATACAGAGCACATCCCAGAAATGACCCCCTTGTAAGTACACCATCTCCTCAAATAATTCTGAACCACAGATTTGGATAATAAGGATGTCAAATGATAGTTTAGCACTTTGGAGGCAGTTTGTTCTTTAGGTAAAGTGCCACTAATGACATGTCTCTAGATTAAATTTGCTGAGGAGTTCTGGAAAGGATTTAAAGCCAGCCTCGGTCTATAATTGAGCAACTGTTTGAATTCCATTGTCCACCCAGACATTTCACAGTATTGTAAGATCATCAATTTAGATGGCTTTATTATGCCAAATTGGAGCTGTGTTATGAAGATATGCATGGGTCTTCAATAGCTGGTGCATCCTAGGTATGTATAGTTTTTCTGAGAACAGGATTTTCCTTTCTCGCTTTCATTGTGAGGATGCCTGTTAGAATTCGGGTTTCTGGTTGGTAAAGGTATGCACCCTGTCCAAGCAGGAACCACAATACTAGTCAGAGTAAATCAATACACAACATAAATTGGCCTTTGCGCATTCTCTGTCAGCTTAGCAGTATTTGTGCAACACTTTATAAAGTAACGCAGTGAAAGCACCACACAAAAGACTCCACACCAGTTTAGAAAAATTGCCTATATTTTATGAACAATACAAGACCAATACAACAAAACTCGATAAGCATAACTGGAGCTATGAACTTTTAAAGAATAAATGCAAATGTAGTGCTTAAAATAGTAAAGCTCCAACCAGGGATATCTAGTAGCACTAGAGTGGGGTGAATCTAAAAGTTCAGGCTGACCGCGATGGAGCGCATGCTGTATGCAGTAACTAGCCTTGGCCCACTGAAAAGTACCTGAGATGCGTCGACATTGAGGACAATGTGGGAAGCAGAGAAGGAGATGCGTCGAAGTCGATCCTTACAATGGAGGTGATGCATCAGTTCTGAGCTGCACAAAGTCGAGGATGCTTCAGGAATGGAGGAGAAGCCGATCCTCGCAACTGCAGTGATGCATTGGCGTCGATGGAGGTGTGCCAGTTCCAGACAGGGCAACGGAATTGAGCAGATATGAAAGCAATATACTCGATCCTCGCAGCCACAGAGATGCATTGGTGTTAATGGAAATGCATCGTTCTAATCAGGGTAACGGCATCAATGCTTTGATTTTTGCAGTCAGTGAACAACCAAGGGCCTTGACTCTACTCAGTAAGGCTGGGTCAATATAGCACAAACCAAAACAAGTGCCAATATTGAACACTATTTACTATCCACTTTATCACTGGTACCAATGCACGTCTGTCACAGGTTCCATGAACACTCAATTAAAAAAAAGTATTATTTTTATTTGAAATCTTTAACCTATTTTCAATAAATACATACAGATACAAATAAATGATCGATAAAACAAATACAAAAAATGCAGAAACCACTCCTTCCAAATTTCACAACTTACAAAAAGACACCTCAATCACTCAATACTCTCCTTCAACCATTCAACATTCATTCCAGACACATAACCAACTCCACACACCCACAAGTTCACCTTAGGGTTAAGCCAGATTCACTCACAGTTTTTGGAAAGGCAGAACACAATAGGGAACACAGTGCACACAGCCAAACAACATCAAACTTGAACAGAAAATAAACAGAGCAATGCACCCAAATATCAACAAAGTAAATAAAAAATCACGTTAAAGTACATATCTTACTGTTTGACTGCACGGCACCCCGCTCAATGGACTACCTATGGCCTACCTTAGGGATGAATTATATGCAATAAAAGTCAATTTCAGGGCTTAGCTGGAGGGTTTCTAATGCCAGGTCAACATTGCGGGGTGAACTGCACACACAGGCTCTGCAATGGCAGGCCTGAGACATGTTTATGGCCTACTTGAGTATGTGGCACAAGCAGTGCTTCAATAGCACTAGTAGCATCTAATTTACAGGCCTTGGGAACAGGCAGGTCACTTTAATAGGAACTTGTAGATACATTAAATAGATAACACAAAAAATATCCTGAAGTCTAGAGAAGGGAAGAAGTGTAATCATGAACTAGGACTAGAGGAATATATGTCAAAATATACAAAATTTGTATGGATTCCCATCACTCACCATTCCAGGTGACATGCTTCATCATCTGGGTCTCCTTTAACAGAGCTGCAACTCCACCCTAGTGATGGAGGAGCCCAAGGATGTTTTCAATTTTGGTAAACCAGATGTGAGCAGGTGTAGGTAGAAAGAATACAAAGAAGACCACAAGAGTGTAAGAACATGATAATTCATTAGAAAGTATTAACCCCAAAGGTGTCACCTTTGGGGTTAATACTTTCTAATGAATAGTGCGACAGAGATCACTATGGATTGCATATAGTTAGCAGCATGAGTTGTGTATGGGTGTATGGTTACTTTTGTTGTCACACATTTTAGATATTTTACCAGCATGTAAGGGGGCAACAGGTCACCTTACAAATGAATTTATTGATGTATTGTTTCCCCTATAGAGCGGTGCCTCCTTTATCCTGAGCTGTTGCCAGGTGGGGTGAGGTGTTTTCTCCATACTGTAAAGGTAAGAAGAGATGGAGTACAGTCCAATTTCAATGGACAATGCTAACATACTAATGATGTAATGTATAGCGTATTGTGAAGGGATTGTGTTATCATGTTCTTAGACTCTTGTGGTCTTCTTTGTATCTCTTGCAGATTTCTCAACAGATACGAGAAGCGGAAACTGTGAGAAATAGACCAGTGAGCTATCTCTCTTCACAGTGTTATGTTATGTTATGTTATATTGGCTCTTCTATAGCGCACGGCTACTCCAAGGAGTGTCCCGGCGCTTTGGCGAAGAGAGAAACAAGGAAAAGTGTACAACATGACAGTGCTCAAAGAGAGGGCAGAATTTACAAGGAGAAAAGCCAGGTCTTTAGCTCCTTTCTGAAGGCTAGCAAATTAGTAGCCGTTCTTAAAGACCGGGGGAGATCGTTCCAGCAACGCAGTGCAAGGTACCGAAAGGAACGACCGCCAATGCAAGTGCGCTTGATAGAAGGAACCACAGCCTTGGCCTCGTAAGCAGACCTGAGAGTTCTTCTGGGGACATAGAAGGCAATCCGCTTTCCAAGGTAGCTTGGGCCAATCCGATGAAGCGCCTTGAAAGCCAGAGTCAGGACCTTAAAAGTGACTCTCTTGGCGATCGGAAGCCAGTGAAGTTGCTCTAGAAGCTCCGAAGCTCGCACCCTTCGTGGGAGTCCAAAAATGGCTCTAGCCACCGAATTCTGCACAACCTGCAGACGGGCCATCAGATATTTAGGAAGGCCCACATAGAGAGCGTTCACGTAGTCAAGACGTGACCCTATGAGGGCCTGCACAGTGATTTTTTTGTGCTGAAGGGACAGTAAAGGGAGGAACTTCCGTAACATTTTTAGGATGCCGAAACACTTCCCCGTAAGCCCGATGATCTGGGGTCTAAAGGAGAGGTCGACATCGCACAGGAAGCCCAGATTTTTCACCTTTACTGATGCAGTGTCAGGTGGGGACATATCACAAGGCCACCATGACTTCCAGCCCGGATCAGGCGAGCAGCCAAAGAAGAGCAACTCAGACTTGTCTGAGTTGCACTTCAGACTGTGTTCCTGAAACCACTTGCAAACGGCTTCAAGGCATTCCCGAATCCGACCGCTGTTGAAATTTTCATCCTTGCCACACGAAAAAAGAAGCTGGGTGTCATCCGTGTAGGATATGATCTGGGCACCAAAAGACTCCGCCACCGCCGCAAGAGGGGCCATATAGATATTGAAAAGGGTGGGGCTCAGGATAGACCCCTGAGGAACCCCCACCTCTAGCGGCGGCATTTCGGCGGAAAACGGGGGTGCCCAGACCACTTGCCGGCGGTTGGTCAGAAAGGACTTAAACCAATTCCACACCGTCCCACGAAAGCCTATCTCCCAGAGTCTTAAAAGGAGACCGGCATGGGGCACGGTGTCGAACGCCGCCGACAAGTCCAGCATGACCAAGATGGCTTTCCCCCCCCCCATCCAATGTCTCTCGGATGGCATCAGTGATTTCGAGAAGGGCCGTCTCCGTGCTAAAGTTAGCACGGAAACCAGACTGAGAATCGTGCAGAATATTGTTACTCTCTATGAAAGTGGAAATAGAGAGGTGCACGTGCTTCTCAATCACCTTAGCCAGCGCGGGGAGGAGGGAGATTGGTCTATAATTCGCGTGTACAAGGGGATCTAAAGATGGTTTCTTCAACAGCGGGAGGATAAGAGCGTGCTTCCAGGCTTTGGGCACCTCTCCTGAGATCAGGGAGGCGTTGAGCAAGGGATTGAGCAGAGTATTAACTGCCGGTGCAAGTCTCCCCAGACACTTGGCAGGGCAGGGGTCAAGCGGCGAGCCCGATTTAAGCCGAGACAGCAGATTAGAAGAGGAAGCAAGAGAAATGGAAGGAAAAGCCAAAAGCAGAGGGCCTTCGTCCCTACCAGATGGAGACATAGATGCCGGATGGTCAGCAGCAGGGCTAAGTCCCGAGCCCGGAAAAGAACCTTGAATGAGTTTAATTTTATTAATGAAGAATTCACCAAGTTGCCTGATCCAGGCTTCGGTATGAGCATGAGTGGGTGTGCTGGATACAGGTGAAACAAATTCCCGTACAACTTTAAAAATCTCTTTGCTCACACATTCAGCAGCATCAATTCTGCGCTCTAAGTACACCTTTTTTGCCTCAAAAATGTACTTATGATAGAGACAAATAAGCTCCTTATATTTGTTCTTGTCTTCCGGGTCATATCTACGTCTCCAGGCCCTTTCTGCTCTCTTGCAGTCTTGGCGCATCCTGGCCAGGAGTGGAGTAAACCAGGGGGCCGATACATGTCTACCCACATCGTTGTTGGGTTTACCAGGGGCTAACTCCTCAAGTCTAGTGGAAAGCCATTTCTGAAACAGTTCAAGATCCTGTTCCAGATGACCTGTTGGCTGACAAGGGTACCGACCAAGAGCATCCGCTAACATGTCTGCCGTAACTCGATGAAAAGGTCGAGACACTCTTCTCGCGTCTCTCAACCCTCTTGAGCCAGACGTGACTGCAGCCAAGATGCAAAATTTGATCAGATAGTGATCGGTCCAAGAGACTGGCAGGGGAGAAGATGCCTCTATGATCCTAGTGGAAAAAATCTGATCCAACACATGGCCTTTGTCATGAGTAGAACTGACAACATAAGGGGTCATCCCAAATGGACACACAATGTCTAGGAGTTTGATGGTGTCAGAATCTGATAGATTATCCATGTGTAGATTAAAATCTCCCAAGAGGATACAGTGTTCTGATCTGAGACAAGGCACTGAAAGAGCAGCCTGCAGATCATCAAAAAAGGTGCCCAGCGGGCCGGGAGCCCTGTAGATGATAATCCCTGAGCAGGTTTGACGGGTAGACAGTTTAAGAGTGAAGCAGAGGGCCTCACTGCCAGCAATGTTCTCTACGGCAAAAGTCAAGCAGGGAATGCTGTTGTCCACTATTATTGCCACTCCACCACCTCTGCCGGTACCTCTATCCCTCCTAAAGATGGTATAGTTTGGGGGGATAGCAGCGGCTACATCGGGGGCGGAGCATTCGCTGAGCCAAGTCTCAGTAAGGAACAGACACGAGATTTTAGAGCCTGTAAGCAAATTCCAGATGTCTATGGAATGCTTGCTGAGCGATCTGGTGTTAAGCAGATAACAGGGATAGTGAGGGGAGTTATGTCCAAGAGCACGATCTTCCTTATGGAACAGATTCCAACCACAGCCGGAGCAGCCCTTCCTAAGCGAGCGACCGCCCGGAAAAACATGGTGGCAAGAAGAAGCAGAACGCCTGAGCGCAAATAACTCACTTGAAGAATAACATAACATAGCAGCCTATGAAGTGTCAACGCTAGCCAGCGAGATAAAAAAACACTAAAAACTAAAATGCCTACCTCGCCGCCTTCCGAGACGCTGACGAGCGCAGACGGGCAGGACTCTGGCACAACTCAGGCACAGAGAAGGCACGCCCGCTGCGCATCACCGCTGCGCGCCATGAGGCGAGCTTTAAGTAGGCAGCTCCCCCAGTCCACGAGCGTAAGGACGCTCAAAGATGGTGCCCACAGTTCCTCACCACTCCAAGATGGCGCTCCCCGCCCTCTGCCTCCCTGGAACCGGACCCGCTCAACAGCGGTGGGTTTTCAAGCAATTAGAGTGCGGGTGAGTGGCCAGAGACCCTGTGGTTAAAACCAGGGGAAAGGAAAAAGAAAAGAAAATTAAATAAAAAATGGGACGTTTTAAAAATCAGAAGTAGCGCTGAGAGAGCGCACGCGAGCTGCAGCAAAGCGCTGCTGCAGTCCTTGACCTTAGGTCCACTTCACCAGGCAGACCCAGTGGCAGCTCTGCCTTAAGTAGGCAGCTCCCCCAGTCCACGAGCGTAAGGACGCTCAAAGATGGCGCCCACAGTTCCTCACCACTCCAAGATGGCGCTCCCCGCCCTCTGCCTCCCTGGAACCGGACCCGCTCAACAGCGGTGGGTTTTCAAGCAATTAGAGTGCGGGTGAGTGGCCAGAGACCCTGTGGTTAAAACCAGGGGAAAGGAAAAAGAAAAGAAAATTAAATAAAAAACGGGACGTTTTAAAAATCAGAAGTAGCGCTGAGAGAGCGCACGCGAGCTGCAGCAAAGCGCTGCTGCAGTCCTTGACCTTAGGTCCACTTCACCAGGCAGACCCAGTGGTAGCTCCGCCTTAAGTAGGCAGCTCCCCCAGTCCACAAGCATAAGGACGCTCAAAGATGGCGCCCACAGTTCCTCACCACTCCAAGATGGCGCTCCCCGCCCTCTGCCTCCCTGGAACCGCACCCGCTCAACAGCCGTGGGTTTTCAAGCAATTAGATTGCGGGTGAGTGGCCAGAGACCCTGTGGTTAAAACCAGGGGAAAGGAAAAAGAAAAGAAAATTAAATAAAAAACGGGATGTCTAAAAAATCAGAAGTAGCGCTGAGAGAGCGCACGCGAGCTGCAGCAAAGCGCTGCTGCAGTCCTTGACCTTAGGTCCACTTCACCAGTGTATCCTTCAGTGTTACTTTTTTCACTCACAAATATATTATCACTTTATATTGCAGTAGCATTACATACGAGGTCCTGAAGAAAGCGTTAGGTGAATTTTTGCCTATTTCACTGAAACACGTCGACCAATTGAATAAATTCAGACAGCTATCTGGTTAAACTGTCTTTTTCTGTACTGTTTTTAACTTTTGAACGTAGTAGACAATAATAAATTACTGGGTCTTACTACGCCTCAATTTTATATTTCACTTTATTCACAGCACTGCACCTTTCCCATACACTTTCTACCTACACCTGCTCACATCTGGTTCACCAAAATTGAATAATTTCAAAAGGGGGTGGTGATGGACAGAGTATCTGAGTTAATCAGAACACTCCTACCCAGTCAACAGATCAGGGCTTGACCCATCACCGTTTTTTAGCTCACTGCACCATCCCAGTTCAGAACCTGGCTATATGCAAATTAGTCTGTCCCTGGCCCAGTGCATCATGGGAACAGGGCAGACCAAACTACCAAGCCAATTCTTCACTGGAAAGGAAACAAGCTTCCGGGGACCGGTTTCTGGCATTACAGCCGTCTTCGGCCCGGCTTGCCTGAATCCTGATGCTGCAATGGGCAAGGGACTCATGTCTGAGCATACCCTTCCACACTCATGGTGGCCAAAATAATTTCAAAAGGGGGTGGTGATGGACAGAGTATCTGAGTTAATCAGAACACTCCTACCCAGTCAACAGATCAGGGCTTGATCCATCACCGTTTTTTAGCTCACTGCACCATCCCAGTTCAGAACCTGGCTATATGCAAATTAGTCTGTCCCTGGCCCAGTGCATCATGGGAACAGGGCAGACCAAACTATCAAACCAATTGTTCACTGGAAAGGAAACAAGCTTCCGGGGACCGGTTTCTGGCATTACAGCCGTCTTCGGCCCGGCTTGCCTGAATCCTGATGCTGCAATGAGCAAGGAACTCATGTCTGAGCATACCCTTCCACACTCATGGTGGCTAAAATAATTTCAAAAGGGGGTGGTGATGGACAGAGTATCTGAGTTAATCAGAACACTCCTACCCAGTCAACAGATCAGGGCTTGATCCATCACCGTTTTAGTCCACCATAAGCGTGGAAGGGTATACTCAGATGTGAGTCCCTTGCTCATTGCACCATCAGGATTCAAGCAAGCCGGGCCGACGACGGCTGAAATGCCAGAAACCGGTCCCCGGAAGCTTGTTTCCTTCCCAGTATAAGAATTGGCTTGGTAGTTTGGTTTGCCCTGTTCCCATCATGCACTGGGACAGGAACAGACTAATTTGCATGTAGCCAGGTTCTGAGCTGGGATGGTGCAGTGAGCTAAAAAACGGTGATGGATCAAGCCCTGATCTTTGGACTGGGTAAAAGTGGTCTGCTTAATTCAGACACTCTGTTCATCACCACCCCCTTTTCTGAATCACCAAAATTGAAAACATCCTTGGGCTCCTCCATCACTAGGGTGGAGTTGCAGCCCTGTTAAAGGAGACCCAGATGATGAAGCATGTCACCTGGAATGGTGAGTGATGGGAATCCATACAAATTTTGTATATTTTTACAAACATTCCTCTAGTCCTAGTTCATGATTACACTTCTTCCCTTCTCTAGACTTCAGGATATCTTTTGTGTTATGTGTTGCTTGGGGCTACATATCCTGTATAGTCTTTAAACCTTGGCCTCTGACACAACGTAAAGTTTCCTGTGTTATAAGATAAATTAAATATGCCAATTGTAAATAAGTTAATCAAGCCATATTTAGAGGAGAGACACATGCACCTTAGCACCGGTTAGCAGTGGTAAAATGCTCAAAGTCCTGGAGCCAACAAAAACGAGGTCATCAAAAAAGAAGAGAATGGCAAAACATTTGGGGTGACCCTCCAGAGAGAGCCATGTTATAAGGAGCATAATTCATAGTGGCATCTTTAAGTAGAGAAGCCTCTATCAGTACCCAATCAGGGCACTCTAGATTACTGGAATAAAAGTAGGTTAGGTGTGCCGAATTGTGTGCTTTGTAATAAACCATCACATTTGGCAAGTGGAGATAAACCACTTCAGTAGCTGCTCATAACTTTCCAGTGGATGACTTTGGCCTCCGTCCATCCCACACATAGTTTTTTGATTAGTTTACAAAGCTTACAAAGTTGGTGCACCAGGATAGAAATAGAGATCATCTTAAAGAGATAATTATAGTAAGGTGCAGTTACAATGTTCTCTGTCTCTGTATGGCCCCACTTGGAGAGTCTTAGAGCTGACCATTTGGCAAAGTCTGCAACAGTTTTACTGAGCACATGTCCATCTTGTCCTAGGCCGCTTGTTCCAAATCATTGGCAATCATGATGCCCAAGTACTTAACAGTAGTAGTATACCATCTGCAGGACAAACCTTCCAACACCCCTTATGCGGTAGTATGGTTGAGTGGCACTGCTTCACATTTATCCCAGTTTATTTTGTAGTCAGATAATTGGCCAACTATAGCAATAGTGAATAACAAATTGAGGGACAGAAGGTTCTGGGCTGGTGAGCAGAAGGAGGATGTCATCCATAAACAGGAGGAGCTTCACCACCCCGGAATTCGTAGTGATACCAGAAATGGATGACAGGGACAGCCTTAATGAATTCCTCTTGAAATGTACAATGGTTTAGGTGAAAACCAATTCAGGCGATGGTTGTCATGGGAGAGCAATAAATAGGTTGATTTTTTTAAGGAACTGATACTGGAATCCCGCCATCCGCAGGGTTTGATACAAGTAAGACCATTCGTCCCAGTAAAATACCTTCTCAGGATCCAGGGATACATCCACTATATTTTTCCTGTCTTTTTCAGCCTGCTATCTGATGTGTGAGGGAAGGCGCATACAATTGGAAGATGGGCACTTTGGTACAAAGCCCACCTGTGACCTGTTTATTAAGAATGGGATAAACCTTTTCAAGTGAGTGACAAGTAACGTCACCAGGATCTTTAGGTTGGTGTTTATGAGAGAAATTATATTAAATGAAGCAGATCCATATTTGGTTTTTGAAGAAGGACAATATTGCAGGGGAAGTTTGTTCCATCCTGTGGCCACCTGGTGTGAATTGGAAGGACTTCCACTGTTGGATATGTGGATCCGGGGAGTATCTGCGAGGAAGAGGAAGGTAGATCCGAGTTGCCTGGTCGACTGGTGGAAGGTCAGGTACTTGTTGATGCATGCTGGTCCTTCATTGTTCAACGCTTTGTAAGAGTGGGTCAGCATCTTGAATTGGCATGTCTTTTGGATCGGAAGCCAGTGTAGTTTCTTGAGGTGGGGTTTGAGATGGGTCCTATTGAAAAGGTCGAGGATAAGTCTTGCTGCTGAGTTTTGGAATGTCTGAAGTCCCTTCTGGAGGAGTGCGGAGATTCCTATGTAGAGTGTGTTTCGCTAGTCAATTCTGTTGGTGACAGGGCCTTTATGACGGTCTTTCTGGTGTTGATTGGGAGCCATCTGTAAATCTTGTGGAGCATGAAAAGGGGTTAGAAGCATGAGAAAAGATTGTGTTGACTTGCCTTTTCATGGATAGATTGCTGTCCAGGAGGATGTCAAGGTTGTGGGCATGGTCTCAAGGAGTGAGGAGTGGGCCTTGTTCTGCAGCCCAGCATGCGTCATTTCATGGTGAGGTATTGTTTCTAAAGATGAGTCCATCCATCTTGTCCATGTTGAGTTTGAGACAGTTGCCCTTCATCAAGCCAGCAAGGATTAACTTACATCTGTGGAAGTTGGCTCTGGTGGCGGAGGAGTCTTTGGGCACCTAAAGGATAAGCTGGGTGTTGTCGGTGTAGAAGATGATGTTAAGTCCAGACGATTTCCTTTGGTTCCAAGGTGGCTGATGGGAAGCAAGTCTTCTGGGTTCCACCAGTGAGGTATGAGGCAATCCATTTGAGGACTTCTCCTTGGATTCCTATGTGGGGAAGTCCATTTATCAGGATGTGGTTGGAGACGGTATTGAAGGCAGCTGACAGATCCAGGAGGTTAAGTACTGAAATTTCTCAGCAGTCCAGTATTTTCCTGATGTCCTTGGTGGATGGGAACAGTGCCGTCTCAGTGCTGTGGTTGGCTCAAAATCCGGACTGGGAGGGGTGCAGGAGGTTGTGGTGGTCTAGGTGTTGGGTGAGGTGCTGGTTGATCATTTTCCCAAAGTCCTTTTCTGGGTAAGGGAGTAGGGATATTGGCTGGTAAATCTTTGGGTCTTCTGGGTCAGTGGATGGATCCCTTGCACGGTCAATACAATTTTATTTTTCACAATCTAGACACTGTTCTGGGTATTCCTGTGGTCTTCATGCACATCCTTCATTCGGGCACCATGTCTGAAGAAATTTTTTCACCAATTCCTGTGGATTTATCTGTTCCTGTAAAGCCTGCTGCACAAAGCAAGTGACATGAACAAAGTGATTTGGGTGCAGGATCATGGCCTTTGGTCTGCATAATGGCCTATGCCTAAAGTACCCGCTGATATCTTTTGAATACTTCCTCTGGGCTCTGGGTGCTTGTTACAAATTTCAGCCAAGCCATGCAACTCAGGACCTGAAATGCAACTTAGCTTTACAATTACATCACGATCGGTTCCAGTTCTGAGGCAGTGTCTAAGTCATATACATGCCTCTAAGTCATTTACAGTGAGTCCCATTCATGTTAGGCTAAATGCATCAGTATTTTGTAAGAATGGTCTAAAGAAACAGATGTCAGATGACCATGTGGAGCTCCACAGCATAGACACTGATTACAGGGGCTGTGAACACCCCGAGACGAGAAGCTGAAATCCATTACTAGTTCAGTCAGTCACTTTGCACAATTAAATGTTAAAACACCATGCCCATCAATTAAGTCTACAAAATCTGCCTATACTAATCTATCACCCAAAAATACCCAACCAATGGATATTTATTATAAATTCTCAGCTGTAAAATTCACCAGACAACGGGGGGTGAGGGCGTGAACCAGGTGAAAAAGAGATCACAAGAGAGTTAGAGTGTGAGAGGGGTCAACTTCAACTGGGAGCAGATAGACTCACAACGAAAAATAGTGCTTGTATTAAAAAATGAACCCCGAGAAAATAATTAAAAAATAAAAGGGACATGAAGGGTGGAAACCGAGAAACTGTTCCATGAAGAAGCAAAATCCTTTACTCCAATGCTTTTTTAATGTTTTTTTCTGATAACTGAAAGGTGATCTCTGGGGATGCAGGAAAAGGAAAAGATTATATCAAAGAAGCCACAAGAGTAAAAATAGAATAAAAGGAACAGTCCTTATCTCAGATATTTGGATTAGTGTTAGCATGGAATGCCTGCCAGGTGCAGGATTTATCAGTCAGAAAGGAGTTAATGGAGATGTTTATGTGACCTAAAGCCCTTCACTTAAAAAATACACTCCTTAGTACTCCCACAATTGTAACTGCATATAGATCTGAAAGACTGCCCATTGAATATGACCCCGTTTCACACAAAGATACAGAGAATTGACAACAAATTACACAAAAGAGCAATCAGCAGTAATTCCAATGTGACAATTGGGGAGTCTGAGTGGCTGGCAGTGCCCCAGCAGACACCACTGTGGGAATATGTTAGCAGACACTCACAAAGAAGATTAAACCATTGTTTGAAATGTCAGAATCTCATCAGAAATACATAAAAGTGGCATGCTGTGCACTTGAAAAGAGCTAGATGATTGATTAGATAGAACATAACCACTAGAACACTCTGTGCAGAATTCGTACACGCTGTTGAATCACCATGAAGGAGAATATCAAATGAAGATAAAAAAATACAATAATATCAACAACAAAAAAATTGAAAATCATGCACAGTACAATAGCTAGAGGATAATAAATATTCCAGAATGGGTAAACAATCGAAAGACTTCAAAAGATTTGCTACAAGTCCTTTGCATAAAAAAGTCTTCAAAAGAGCTTCTCACAAAAGCTGAGAATCTGATGTTTGGCTAATTCATAGTTGAGCCTGAATTAAAAGAAACTCAGAAAAATTTGATATATTTTTTTCATTACTCATTTAGAGAAGAGATTAAGTCAATGGGCTTAAAATCTACAAACGTAAGTATTATAGAGCATGCCTTTTTTTAATATCATCATCTATTTGCTGAGCAACTCAGAAGGTCTATGGTAAGTTGGTAGGAGGATAGAAGAATTCATAAAATTGGATGCAAATGTATAACTTCTTTTCTGTACATGTTGTAATCAATTCAACAATGCTAAGTTTCTGGATTTATCAATACCATTCTGTTCAGCCTTTGAATGATATTTTGTATGCTCTCCTAACAATATTTATATGTCCATAACACATTGCTATGTTAACCTAAGAGGCCAACTACCTTCAAGGGAAAAAAATGAAATGTGCACTTTGCTCCTCTCCCAGGTTTATATTAGCTCTTTTATGAAGCCCCATCTCATATTTACAGGACTCTAAAACCCTGGAACACCTAAGGGACACCTGTGCAGTTCCTAATATGCAACAACGATTTTGGTTATTAATTCACTGTGCCCATACAACCAAAGTCAGGTTTACAGTGAATTTTATATTTAAAAGCAGTTCGGTACACAGGACTGCTTTTAAAACCCACATGCAAGTGCACAAAAGGCTGCTGGCCTCTAAACTGACATGCCCTATTATAGAATAGGGATTTACAAGGTAGGTCATGCCAATTATAAGTGTACCTCAATGCATGAGGCAGCCATGTGCTTTATAACTATTTTAATCTAATCTAATCTGTGTTTGTGTTTAAAATAGCACTTGCCCTGGGCCTGACTAGCAGGGCCCAGGACACAGTCAAGGTTAGTTACCACCAGTTCCATTCAGCACCAAAAAATGAGGGCGAACAGGCCAAAAAGGGTGTATTTCTAACACTGTTCAGTACAAAATCTATGCTTCACATCACATAAATCCTTGCACTATGGTTAGGGTTTGTGCGTGGTTGCAAGGCAGTCAAAAGTGCAGCTGCACAGGGGAAACAGAATCAGCACCTTATATTAGTGGCTATGGTGCTGTTCTACATACTCCTGTTGGAATTACAAGTTAGAATGTATTTAACATATCCAATAATTATCAGATGCACTAAATACATCAAGTATTGTTACACATCTGCAGGTCAAAATTTAATTCATGACATTTCAGAAAAGGAAATAGACAAAGCAATTAGGACATGTGAGAGGACAAGAAGCTACTTCAGATGGGATTCCCAGCAAAATATATACAATAGTCAAAGAGACTATTGAACCGAGGAAGAAGAAATGATTAAGTTCTGTTTTACTAAAAGATGTTCTGTTGCCATTTTGTTGACAACACAATGTCAAATCCTGCATGGGAGGTCTGTGTGAAGTATATGTAAAAATTGATGCACCCTTTAAATGAAGCAAACAGGATGCCAAGACAATTCCTGTATGTCCCTGCTCTGGTTGTGGAAGGACCCTGATTTAGTCATACCAGACTTCCATCTCTGGATTTGCTGTGGGTAGAGTGCATGCTCCTAACTGGCTTTTAGTGTTAGATGTGAGAGGACACTAGGATTACTCTTGTACCTTAGCCTCAGATTCCACATTCAGTATGGCCGTAGACCTTTGACATCTTGGAATTGCTTTTTGGTAAATGATTACAAATCTGAATAATTTCCATGGATTTTGAAGTGCAATTCTAGTTTTATATGCAATTAAAGTCAGTGCTTTGGAATCAGAAGAAGACAGAATATTAATGACATTTAAAAAAAATTTTGGGAATAAAACAGTGAAAGGAATATGGCAAACTCACTCACTAAGAATGATGGTAATGTGAACTGCATTCAGGGCCTGATTACAATGCCATTTGGACTTTCGTCCAACCGACACTGTGGCGGTAGCAGGACCACCCAACTAGCTGTCACCTTCAAGACGTTCACAATCTGTATATTTTGTATTGCGGCATGTACTGCAGGCTGCAGCACATGCCTCAGTCCAAAATATACACTTTTGAAAAATCCCTGCACTAGGTGGCTGCACCATGGGGTGCCTGCCACATGGTGCAGGGATGTGTAGGGTCATCATATGTGCCCCCAGAACCTATAGCAGAGGACTAGAGGGAAAGAGGGGCCTGCAAGGGGCCCCCAAAATCACCTCCTGCATTTTCATGGTGGGTAAACCATCATGAAAGGACAGGCAGAAAGGGACATTGTAATTAAGTATGGGCGAAATTTGTGTGAAAGAAATTCGCGTTCCGCATAATCTGCGAATTCGTGCAAATTTGCAGATTTTTTTTGCGTGTTCGCGGGGCTTTTTGCGTGTTCGCGGGCAGCTTGCAGCGCATCGACCGCGATGTTCCCCATGCGGTCGTACATGGGCGTGGCCATCTTGACCGCATTGCGTATTTCCGTTTCCGGGCACTATTTGCAAGCTCACGTTGTGCGCGGGGCGCGATTACGTGTTCGCGTGTGTTTTTGCTTGCTCGCGGGGGGAATATCGCGCTAACTTTCCCACGCGATCCTCAATGGGCGCGGCCATCTTGTTTTTCATTCATTGCTATGGTTCTGGGCATGCTTTTCCAATCCTCCCCTAATCTTTGCAAACCTTTGTGTCTTTGAACTTTTTTGGATTATTTTTACTTATTATCTATCCCTCTCTTTTTCTACATCCATATTTTGTGTTTTTTTCTACTTTTGGTTACTTTCAAGCTACTTTTTTAAACTCTTTTCTTTTCTTTACTTTTTCCCTATTCTTTCCTATTTATTTTTTTCAGCTGTCCAGGACCATGGCAAAGGGAGCCGGGAAGAGCAAGGGGAAGGGTCCCGCACCCTGTACCCGTCTCCCTTGCGGGCGATTGAGGGGGGAGGATGTAGTGGCCAGGGAGGTTTTTGGCGCTGTGGAGGTGGCCGCACTCATATGTTATGTTCAGTGCCACCTCCTGAAGACCGTGGCAGCAGGGGGCAGGCCCGGTCAAGGGTATGGCCTCCGGGAGCGTCGCCAGCTGTGGGATAAGGTGTGTCGGGCCATGCATAGGGAGTCGGGGGTCCGGAGCACCTATGACCAAGCAACGCACCGGTGGGCAGACGTCCTTGACTGGGAGCAGGACCTGGTCGACCTGCTAGGCGTGGAGATCCCTGGCCTTGGTGAGTAGCTATTTAATAACTACTTTGTTTTCTTCTGCTCTGTGTTATATTGCTAATATATGTTTTTCCCGAAGAGCAAGAATGTTGTCGATTCGATTACATTGCAGGTAAAATAATGTTTAAATAGCTTCTGCAATTGCAGGTGCTCGCCTCCTCAGTGGCGCTGCTACTATGCTTACTTGTTTGCAACTTTGTGCTCATTTGGCCTGAATATGTATGAGTGTAGCACTTTACAGAACTGCGTAATGCTAGAGAGACTAGAGACTCAAGTCTAGTCCTTCCTTTGTACTCCTGCTGCCACGAAGAAGAAGAGATAGTGTTGGATTGATAGGTTGAGTATATTATGACTTGTTATTAGTAGTAGGACATTTTTTTGGTGGTCTGCAATCATGATGATGGACTGTGTCTGTCACGTCGCGTGCTGCTGAGTGCTGGCAGTCGTTGTTGCTGGTTTAGTTAGTGATTTACTTAACTTTCCAAGTAGACGGTCTGCGAATCCAGCAATACTGTAATATTATCCTTCTAGTTGACCAGATAAGATAGGTCAATACATGTAGTGCAATTTTTGGTAATTAGTTTCCCCGAGATAATTTTAGATTGTGGTAAAAGAAATCAAAGATTTCAAAAAAACTATCATCCATGTTTAGTGTTTATTTCATGATCATCAGCACCTCCCAGGGGCAAGAAGACTACTGAGACTCCGGCGTAACAAAGTGGGCAGGAACGGTCCTCTGCAGGCTCTTCTGCTGGCCCCAGTAAGTTGTTCTGTTTGGTAATGTAATTATACTTCCCTAACTTTTACAGCTCCTAGTCATTCCAAACTGTTTCCTAATTCTATTTGTTTACAAAATAGTCTTTGATCTTCTTGTAGACTCTTTCTACATTCTTATCCTGCCTCTCTACCATCACTCTCTGTGCTACTACTATTTACTATTATTATGAGTCGGTCTGTGTAGGTAGTTGAGCTTGCCCAGTCGGCAAACGGTGTTAAATAAAAACTCTGATCCAGCAATAGCTCTAGAGGCACTGAGTGCAGTCCTCTGGGTTGCCCTTGCTGTGTATTCCAGTCTTCTAAATGTTAGTGCTTTGACAATTTCCAACAACAAAATGTCAATGTCAACCAAGAATAAGCTAGTAGTTGGCTTCTTGATTTGATAGCAGCACATACCATACCGCTAGTGTTTCAGAGACTATTCTGCACATACAGAAGTATGGACAAGAGAAATAGGACATTGTTGATGATAGGTGCAGTTCGACTATCCACATACCTCAGTCAGAAGTAACTGTGCGGGACTCGGGAGCCCTCACCTTGTTGGAACTTCAAGTCCTCCTGGTGGTGATGAGGAGTAGTTGGTTCTGTCTGTAATTAGAAAAATGTTGCACGTTAAAAAGCAAGCATTCATAAGTTGTGCCAAAAAGTGTTGCATGTTATGGATGAGCATGTAAGTTAACACCCTCCCCAAAACTGTGACTTTTCTTGAGTCCCAATAATTAAAAATTGTATATGTACTATTAACATTTTCTCTTCCATTACGAGACGAAATAGGGGGTGGTGTATGGCATCTAAAAATATGACATGTTTTTTCTAGGCGTTACAACATCGGACGCGGCACTACCCAAAACCTGTGCCGGGGCCAGCAGCGCGGAGGGGTCCACTCCAGGGGCGGATGTGGCGGTGCCACAAGTGCCACCAGGAGGAGCTGAGGGGGATGGCTCAGCAGCGGCGGATGGTGGTAAGTTATTGTACTCCTTACTTATTGACATTTTAGAGTAGGCTCGCAAAGGAGTGTATGATGTACTGTACAGTTGACAGTACACTAGTACAAGTACACTGTACTGTTAAGAACAGTTACTAATTTAGAACTACATTTTTGCCAATCACGGAGAAGACAGTCAATCTTGACTTAGTAATAGCATTTGCAGCGGTAGTTCTCGGGTAAGCAATGCCCCCCTCTATTTGACTTCAACTCAGCTGGGAAACATTTATCGTGAAGGCAAGTTATATCAGATGATCTTGATGGATGTGAAGAACGAAAAGGGAAAGAAGGGTGAAAGGAAGGACGAGCGAGTCGTATCATTTATGACTTTCAAGAATGATACGTGTTTTTGAATGCAGGCAGAGGTGCCTGATAGGAAGGAATCAGATGCATGGCTGCTTGAAGCAAGGATGGTTGGAGGAGAAAGAAAAGATGACTGCCTGTGTGGGTAAATCAGAAAATGCATGTGTGGTGTGCATTGCAATATATCATTTGGGTCAAAATCAAAAAAATGCAAGTCAAGACGGTGGTTTACAAAATAAAATGAAAAGGGTGTTAGTTGGTTGTTGAGAAAAAGTAAACTTGGTACAAGTTGAGACATTAAGAAGAATGATAGACGTTTACTTTGGAAGCCTGGATGGTATCTTCTTCTTCCTCATAGATAGCAGAGGTGTATGTATTAGAGCAGACGCTTCGCGGGTGAACAGTGTTACTTTGAACAGCATGTCCGTGTCAGAGTAGCAAAGCTGAGCAAATCCAAATACTTGAAGTTGTAATTGTTCATAAAATTTAAAGACTAACAGTACAGTAGTTTACTTTACAAGCACAGCATATATTTCGTATGTATTGTATAGTTGACATTATATCAAGTCAAGTCCCTTCCTCCGACAATTATGGGTACCACACTCACTCCCTATGTTAATAATTTTCTTTCAGCTGTGTCATGGGTGGAATATTGCTGTTGTTCACTCAATCTATCAAAACAAAGCACCTAAAGTCATCCATCATATAAGCAAAGATCATGTGATCGGCAGGATATATGATCATAAATCAATAATCTTAATTTTCCTTTTGTAGTAGTCAAGGCCCGGGGTGGCAGGGCGAAATATAAATTACATTGAGCAGTAGCCCTTGATGTAACCGAGTATGGCCAGTGCCACCCCTATAGAAAAGTAAAAGCTTCCTAACCCCACCTGCATATACTTCTCAAAGTACTCAAGTCTGCGTCATCATGGCTTGTGTCTGTTTTTCTTGTGTGCAAGCTAAGTGAGCTGGCATTATGCCGGCTACCACAAGTTCACATCCAAGTAATTTCTTTGGCAAAACAAGAGAAAAAAAGAAGAAGATTGGTGTAGTCTCTGACTCTCTGACTCTAGTGAGTCCATAGTGCTGCTACTAGAATTCCTGAAACTCCCACTAATGTCACAGCCCTACAAAGACTGCCAAAAGATACATGCCAAAATGTTATACTGTGCTTGCAAGTTGCTAGTGTTACTGTGAGACAACTTTCTGTTGAATTATTTTGACTTAATGTTAAAGACTATTGGCTACAGTATTTTTCTTTCTTTCTTCATATAGATGTTCCAAAAAAGCTCACCCGCAAGGAGATGGCTGTCCGGGCCAGGGCACGTAAGCTGGAGGCCATTTGTGCTGAATATCGGTGGCTGTGGGCTCGTGAGCAGGAGGAGACGGCAACTACTGCATCCTCCTCCAGTGCCCCCAGGTCCACCAGCCAACAGCCTCCAGCGAAACGGCGCCATGGCCCAACATCCTCCCGCCTCCACCGCACAGCAGCAAAAACATCAGCTGCCCCCCCCCCAGAGCCTAGATGGCACGTCTGCGCCACCTCCGAAAGTGAGTGGACTACCTGGAGCGATTGGCAGAAAAGCAACAGCGCCATCTCCGGGACCTCCGCAAAGAGGTACGGGACCTGTCCACAGGACTCAGAGGACACCGCCGGAGGAAGTGACTTTCTCTTGCCCCTTTTTTTAAGACTGTTGGGGGATGGGAATTGGGCATTGGGGAAAGAGACTTCAAGGACATTTGGACATTGGCTTGGGTTAGGTAGGGGAGTCAGTTGGGTTAGTTTATTTTTGTTAGGGGAAATATATTCATTTATTTTACATACTTAAACATAGTATACACGTTCATATTATTTTGTGTGGTGGTGGGCGGGGGTTACTGCACATTTGCTTTCTTCAAACTTACCAGCATGAATTATCTAAACATCCAAACCTGTACAAAAGTGCCACTAACAGAGTTAGTGAATTCAATTGCCCTACTAGTACTTTACTAGTACTACTGTGACACTGTCAGTCTCTCCTCTCCTCCGAGTCCTAGCCCATTATTCTACCTCCCCAAATGCTTATCTTACCTGTGATTCGTGTTTGAGAATAGGGCTAGGCACAGGGCTGGCTGCATGGCAAATGGCGATTAAGGTTGGGTGTTGACTTGAATCCTGGATTGTTGAAATATCATCGTTGTGCTGGTAGTAGTAGTGTACACACTGGCAGTAGCAGCATATGAAAAAAAAGGAAATGAAACATTGAGTGGCCTGAGCTGAGCATTAGAAACAGTACGATAGATAGTACGGTAGAGAACAGTGCCATATTCAAAAGATAACTAAGTACTAGTTGCGTGGAGTATGGCTACTATAAGAAATAGTATTAAGGCAAAGGACAAAGCAACGTAAGCATTAACACCATCAACGTGGGTCAGATTTACCGCGGTGCGCTGAAGATTGCAAATACCCGCGGTTCATGACGAGCTGAGCTCGTCATGAGTGTACGAGAGGTGTACCTCATGACGAGCTGAGCTCGTCATGAGCGTCGAAGGGGTTAAGCATTCGATTTGTCACGTGTAGGAGGAGGATGTTGTTGATGATCAATCCACGATGGCGCACATGAAATTCTGATTAGAATGATTTTTCTGTTGCTTTGACCTTATCCTCCCCAGCAAGTGTGTGGAATTTATTGTTGTCATTTAGTCACACCTCAATGAAAAACCACACAGCCACAGCCTGGGGGAAGAGGGTTAGGATGGGAATGGGGGTTTTTGGGAAAGTTTTGTGGAGAGAGGAAAAAAAACACAGCATGGACAAACAACAAATGAAGAAAAACAAATCTTTGGATTCAAAGATCTCCATAAATCTTTTAAGGGACATAAAGGAAGTGCACTATTGCATGCATGAAGTTGTTTGCTAAATGGATGGTTAGGTTACTGAAAAGTAGTACTTACTACAACTTACTAGTAACTATGAAGAAACAATTTGACAGTACAGGGCTGCAGTAATAATTATAATTAAGCAATTTCATTTGCCTCTCTGCCCTCAGAGAGAATAAACACTTATAGTTATTAGTGCATTAAATTAGTTTTAAAAATAGCAAAGAAACTTATCAAATAGCTGGAGGGATGAATTTGAAGCAGAGAGCAAACAAACGCACAGAGTCACACTCGTAGAAGTTCAAGTTCACAACAATAACATTTAAAAGATAAGGAGAAGTTAAGAGGATACTGTAACTGTATGTTGTAGTTGACCTGTTGAATTTGTGGAATTGCATGCATCCAGCCATTCCTCTTATTCGCGGTACTCCTCCATTCCATCTGACTCTCCGTCGATCAATCTTGGTGACCAGACACACTTTCCTCTGCCTGCCTGATGCGGAATTGCTAATGGTAAGCCTGAGTTAATCGTTTGTTCCATGGCACAGGGTAAAACTCAGCCTGAAATTGTTGATGGAAAAACAGGAAGTGATATTAAAACACCACAGTGAATAAAATATAAGGTACGCTGTGTAGTGCAAAAATAACACTTTCAGTTTCAGAGGTGACAGTATTACATATAATCATCATTTCGAAAATGCGTACTCTGAGTCTCCTTTTCAAGGATAGTAATTAGTAAGTATAGGCGATTTTTGTGGATCGTGCCAAAATGCTCTCTGCAACTAGGCCCTAACCCCCCTTTTCCACCATGTATTTTCTTCAAACCACTTGCAATCAAAATTAGGCCTTCCCAGCAGTGCTCCTAGACCCATAAACCCACCCCCAAAAATCTAGAACACCCCCATGCAGCCCCCCAAAAACATGCAATACTGCTAGGCCTCTGTTTAAATCGTGCCAAAACGCTGTCTGCAACTAGGCCCAAACCCCTCTTTTCCACCATGGATTTTCTTCAAACCACCTGCAATCAAAATTAGACCTTCCCAGCAGTGCTCCTAGACCCATAAACCCACACCCAAAAATCTAGAACAGCCCCATGCAGCCCCCCAAAATCATGCAATACTGCTAGGCCTCTGTTTAAATCGTGCCAAAACGCTGTCTGCAACTAGGCCCAAACCCCCCTTTTCCACCATGGATTTTCTTCAAACCACTTGCAATCAAAATTAGACCTTCCCAGCAGTGCTCCTAGACCCATAAACCCACACCCAAAAATCTAGAACACCCCCATGCAGCCCCCCAAAAACATGCAATACTGCTAGGCCTCTGTTTAAATCATGCCAAAACGCTGTCTGCAACTAGGCCCAAACCCCCCTTTTCCACCATGGATTTTCTTCAAACCACTTGCAATCAAAATTAGACCTTCCCAGCAGTGCTCCTAGACCCTTAAAACCACCTCCAAAAATCTAGAATCCCCCAAGCAGCCCCACAAAAACATGCAATACTTCTAGGCCTCTGTTTAAATCGTGCCAAAACGCTGTCTGCAACTAGGCCCAAACCTCCCTTTTCCACCATGGATTTTCTTCAAACCACTTGCAATCAAAATTAGACCTTCCCAGCAGTGCTCACAGACCCCTCAACCCACCACCAAAAATCTAGAACACCCCCATGCAGCCCCCCAAAAACATGCAATACTGCTAGGCCTCTGTTTAAATCGTGCCAAAACGCTGTCTGCAACTAGGCCCAAACCCCCCTTTTCCACCATGGATTTTCTTCAAACCACCTGCAATCAAAATTAGACCTTCCCAGCAGTGCTCCTAGACCCATAAACCCACACCCAAAAATCTAGAACAGCCCCATGCAGCCCCCCAAAATCATGCAATACTGCTAGGCCTCTGTTTAAATCGTGCCAAAACGCTGTCTGCAACTAGGCCCAAACCCCCATTTTCCACCATGGATTTTCTTCAAACCACTTGCAATCAAAATTAGACCTTCCCAGCAGTGCTCCTAGACCCATAAACCCACACCCAAAAATCTAGAACACCCCCATGCAGCCCCCCAAAAACATGCAATACTGCTAGGCCTCTGTTTAAATCATGCCAAAACGCTGTCTGCAACTAGGCCCAAACCCCCCTTTTCCACCATGGATTTTCTTCAAACCACTTGCAATCAAAATTAGACCTTCCCAGCAGTGCTCCTAGACCCTTAAACCCACCTCCAAAAATCTAGAATCCCCCAAGCAGCCCCACAAAAACATGCAATACTTCTAGGCCTCTGTTTAAATCATGCCAAAACGCTGTCTGCAACTAGGCCCAAACCTCCCTTTTCCACCATGGATTTTCTTCAAACCACTTGCAATCAAAATTAGACCTTCCCAGCAGTGCTCACAGACCCCTCAACTCACCACCAAAAATGTAGAACACCCCCAAGAAGCCCCCCGAAAACATGCAATACTGCTAGGCCTAACTTAAAATAGTGCCAAAACGCTCTCTGCAACTAGGCCCAAACCCCGCTTTTCCACCATGGATTTTCTTCAAACCGCTTGCAATCAAAATTAGACCTTCCCAGCAGTGCTCCCAAACCCCTCAATCCACCCCCAAAAATGTAGAACACCCCCAAACAGCCCCCCAAACACATGCAATACTGCTATCCCCAAAACATGGCAAATCGCGCCTTGACAAAAAATTGCTGTTTTCAGCACTTCCACTACTTCGATCCTCTTGAAACTTACCAAGACCATTGTTCCAGCGATTCCCAAGAATCTCAGCAAGGCAGAACAAAATCGATCCACTGGAAGGTGTACGACCAGTTTTCACCCAAAAACACGCGCCCGCAAAACACCAAAAAAGGCCAAAATTCGGCCAATTCTGGACCAAAAATCACCAAACCCCCCTAAAACCTTGCCAACATCATTATGAACAAGCCTGCATTGGGCGCTGAGCCCTAGATTCCGTGGGAACCCTACCAAATGAAACCCAAAAACCCATGTAAACCGCACTGAACCCTAAACCCTAGATATGCTTTGTCTCTCTGTGTCAAAGAGCCTAGGTATGCTACATCAGGTTGCTTCACTCAGTGGTGCCTGCTTTGACCGTCTGCATGGCCTGCATGCATGGGCCAAAAATCCGTTACGCTCAAGAATTTGCGAATTTTCGGCAATTTCGCAAGATTCACGGATTGCAAATTTGCCGCCCAAAACCAGCAAATTTCGTGAACGGAACGGATTTTTGGCCCATGCTTGCGGCAGGGCCATGCAGACGGTCAAGGCAGGCACCTCTGAGTGAAGCAACCTGATGTAGCATACCTAGGCTCTTGTCAAAGACAGACAAAGCATATCTAATTGTATGCAGCAAGCCACACAGCCCCAATTTTACATGAACTGCTGTCTGGACTCTGCCTGGCATAACAACACTACACTGCCTCGACCACTCCATACCACGACTAGACAGACATGTAGTTCTGCTGTAGTAGTTGTTGTAGACTGGTTTACCTGTTTGCCACTCACGAATTGCCCATAGTTCTTCCGTACACCGACGCTGATGATCCATCCATCCCAGTAAGTGACTGTAAAGAAAAAAGATATATTATTTAATCAAGACAATCATCATGGTATATTGGAAAACAGTAAGTCCAAGGCCATTTTGCATATTGGAAAATGCAATGTAGTGGCCCCTGCAGTTGAAGTACAATTTGAATAAAACAAGGTAAAAAAACAGCAGAGTAGAATTGAGTTACATTTATTGTGTAAAAGATTAAATAACAACAGAAGACATATGATTCATTTCATGCACAACAAACAAACAGCAATTGCTTTCATCAGAGCCAGACAGCCATTGCTGTCCACCGCATGCCATCTTCTCATTATTCATTACCTGTTCCACTTTTTGTCCGCATCTTCTTCTGAAAGCGAGGGCCCACAGGGCAGCCTCTACTGTCAATTTCAGAAGTAACTGTCAGCAATCAGCAAGCATGTAGTCAGTAATTCCAGTCCCACTTGAGGGGACTCATCTACGAAGACAAAGTTTCTTTATTCTGCATAATCCAGCCATCTGCCTTGAGGGAAATGAATAGGGGGAGTCTGGAGGAGGAGGATAGAGGAGTATGATTGAATTGTGAACCTCAGGAATGAAGACTGCGGCACCTTCAAATCAATAGGGAAATAAGATGGAGACAGTGCTGCTGAGGGACTTGTTGTGATTAGGTGATTAGAGTTTTGTTGTGGTAAAAGTTGCAAAACAAAGAAAGACACACAGGAATGAAAGTGAGTAAGGAGGAACAAAAAGGAAGTCATTTTCAGGCCTCGGTGTCAGGGAAGTAGAGCTCGTCCTCAAACTCTATGAATTGAGACGGGAGTAGGTCAGCTAACATAGAAGAACTTCCCTCACCTAAGTCGGTGTCCTCTTCTTCCTGTGTGCATTCACGTATTTTGTAATCTGGTGGTATGAAGTGCTGATTCATCTTGATCAGTGTTAACCTCTCTACATTTTTGGGCGAGAGGCGGGTCCTTTTTGAAGTTACAATGGCACCTGCAGCACTGAAAACCCGTTCAGAAGACATGCTTGCGAGTGGGCAAGACAAATAATTTAGAGCCAGGTTGGTGATCAGTCGCCAGAGATGCCTTTTCCCATACCAATACAGCAATGGGTTCTGATTAATAAACACCTCTGTTGGGTCATCCAGATAGGCCTACACCATAGACTCAAGGTTCTCCAGGGTTGCTCCACTTTGCCTACCATCTGTGGCCTTTGCATCACTGGAACGAGCAATCCCTTGATGAGTTAGCCAATCCGCTTCGGACAATATTATGGCTGGGCCTGGTGCAGGTGAGGATGATGATACTATTGCTGGTGTCGTTAACGGCTGTGAGGGAAAGTGACTTCCTTCGGCTACAGATTCAGAAGTGGAACTTGGTGCCGGATGGCCTGCTGATTCAGTAGTACTTCTGCCGGCTCCTTCAATTTTCTGCCGCTCTTTTTGGAACTGAGTGGCTGGCAGAGCTAGCCAATGTTTGTACTTTGAAACATCTGCTTCATTAAACGGAATGAGTGCTTTGCTGGCCTCGGCCTTTTTGTACCGTGGATCCAGAATAATGGCACAAATGTAATGTTGTTCTTTATGTATGTTTTTAAGCCTTTCATTGGCAACTAGGCGGCTAAATAACCTCTCCACCAACTGATATGCATCTTGCTTTTCAGCATCATCTCAGAACGTTGAAGACACCGCCTTCAGTTGGTGCTCTAGCATGAGCAACAATGGGATAGCTTTGCCCAAAGTACAGTCCTCCCTGCTGACTTCAAGCGTGAAGACCTCAAAAGGACGAAGCATGTCTGTCAGGCTTGCAACTAGCTTCCATTCCTCCAAGCTTATATTCACTTTTATTCAGAATATTGGACAGACTATCATAAAATGCATCTTTAGGCTAATTCAGACAGGGAGAGCAAACGTAACTAGATAATGTACACACCTCCTCATTCCTTAGTGTACGTCCAATAAGCTTACCTCTCAAATGTCTCAGTTATCATAGAGGCTACAGTATAACCTCACAATTGTGGCTAAAATTTAGCATTAACAATTGATTGTGATTTCTATGTTTGTTGTATATATATGTGTCTTCTGTGTCTCTCTAACTACAGGTACAGTTGACCTTCACTAACAGTGTCTTTCATAGTAGAAATCAGTTCATAGACATACTCATTGATTACCCCCCACTGCTCAGACAGACGCTCAAGCATGTAGAAGGTTGTGTTCCAACGTGTTGCCACCTCCTGGATGAGTCATTTGACTGACAGTCTACGTTCATGTAGCATGCTCCTCAGCTTCTTCCGGGCCTTCAAAGAATGGCTGAAATGTGTGCAGATTCTTCGACAGGTAGTCAGTAACTTGCTGACTGTGATTTCTTTTTTCAAGAAATCTTGCACAACAATGTTAATATTGTGCGCCAAACACGGCACTCTGAAATAGCCACCTTGATGCATGGCCTTAACTACATTGCTGCCATTATCCGTGGAAACATAACCAATCATGCGATTTCTTGGATGCAACCATTCATAGACCTTCCTGTCAAGCTCCTCCAAAAGGTTAGGTGCAGAATGAGATTTCTCCATGGCAAACATGGCTACTGTTGCATGTTTCCGAGTAGCTTGAAAAACTGTGTCCGTGTCAACACCTGCTTTTAACTTGTCTTTAACCCCTGCAAAAGAGACCCAGTGTGTAGTGATGCACATGTAATCAAGGGCTTGGCAACTGGTCCACATGTCTGTTGTCAGGTGGATAGTGTGAACAGCACTCTTCTGAATAGCTGCGCCAATCACCTCCAGCACATCTTGATGTAGTACTGGAACAGCAACTCTGGCAAAATAGGACTGGCTAGGAACCTTCCATTTAGGGCAGACTATTGCCACAAATCTAGAAAACCCACCCCTTCCACAAAAGAAAAAGGGAGAAGGTCCAGCGCTAGCATTTTAGCCAGCTTTGCGTTATACAGACGTGCCGTTGGGTGGTTGCGTTCAAATGGCGCATCCGACCAAAACATGCTTCTAATGGTGGGCTGGACCGTTTTACGTGATGATGATGATGCAGACTTCTTCAAACCAGTTAGGCTCATTGATGTACTTTTTCGCATTGGTGTCTCTCCCAGACTCTTAGTGTGCCTGATACATGTTGCAGGGGTTGAGGGTGTGGGCGCTACCACTGCAGTGCTGCTGCCAGGGGTACTGGTTGTACCAGAAAAAATGTCTGTCGCTTCTTCACTTCCCCCCTGCATGATCAGCCCCTCGTCATCATCAGATGCAATATGAATGGATATATTTGGATTTGTTGTACTTTTGGCTCCCTGGATCTTCCTTAGGTGTGCCTCCCAAATGATAGTGTGATGTTTTTGGAGATGACCTCTCTGGCCTCCGGTACCATAGTTGGTACGAAGCTTACCCCGACTAACTAAACTTTTACAAATCGAACAAACGACCATGTTTTCCGCCCTTTGGCTAACACTAAAAAAGTCCCAAACTGGGGACTGGAAATGTCTGCTGGTGGTGGAGGTGCTACTTTCAGTTTCAATGCCAGATGAAGTGGAGGATGGGCGTGGCTGAATTTGACTCTGTTGTGCACTTACAGCACCACTACTTGAGGTAATGGAGGTCGAGCTGGATGGAGGTCCCTGCCGGCCCTTGTTCTGACGAGAAAATATGGAAGCTGTAGGTCGTGTTGGTGTAGTAGTTAACAGCGTTGGTGGTGTTACCAGTGCCACGCCTCCCACATCCCGCTCAGCAGCATTTCGGGATAGGGTCAAAATGTCTTGCTGCATGCCCGCTGAGGCTGGAGTGGCGACTGTGATGACTGGGTCGTCGTCAGACTATTCATCAGCAGCATACACCACTTCTTGTTCATCGTCATCATCACCCATGATTGAAAGCCTTGCGGGAACCTTCCTTTTAGGCTTAGCTACCTTTGTCGGCTCATGGCGTACCTCCCTCTCAGACTCCATTGGTGGGTTCCAATCATTATCAAGATCATCAGAAGGAATGGGGCTTGAAGAAAAACTTGTAGTAGCCCTCCTTGACCTTTTTCTTGCTGGTGATCGGGAAGACAATGGATCATCCTCAGGAGGAATGGCTTCCTCGGATGATACCTCTACTAGAATCTCGATTTCCTGATGTGCCGCTACTTCTGGAGGAACAAGCATTGTGGGCAGTTGTGCCACTCCATGCGCCTCTAGTTGCGCCTCTCCATGCGCCTCTCCTTGCGCCTCTACTTGCGCCTCTACTTGCGCCTCTCCTTGCGCATGTACTTGCGCCTCTCCTTGCGCATGTACTTGCGCCTCTCCTTGCGCATGTACTTGCGCCTCTCCTTGCCAATGTACTTGCGCTTGTACTAGTTGCACCTGTGGTTGTCGTTGCAGCTGTGGTTGTTGAACACTCATCAGCTGAATTACACCCTGCGTTGATTGGGTGCTACTTTCTTGTGATGAGCCTACATCACTGGTCGATGGTGATTGAGCAATGACAGTGGCTGCCTCTGCAGCACTCATGGGCTTGGATCTAACCTTGCGTGGTGGCACTGAGCCTAATGAATTGGAGGTGCTGCTCCCAGCTTGGTCCCCGGAAGACCCCGCTGCTGCAGGCGTTGTTTTTTTTCCCCGAAAAAAGTGTCTGTGGGCACACCAGTCTCCTTGGTAAGTTGCACCACTTGCTTCTTCTGCTCCTTCTTACTGGCAGTGGCACTGGCAACTTTCTTTGTAGAGGAGCTACAGCCACCTTTCTTTGGGCCCATCTTCTTCAGATGTCAGAACAGCAGGCCGCAGTTGCACGAGTTGCAGAGTTGTCTGTGGCCACACGTGACGTCACATGACGTTGTGCTGCATACACCGCTGAAGGACTTCTTCCTGGCACTGGTGGTTCTCTTGTGCACCTAAAAGCAAAGGAAGCCAGAGGAACATCAGTTAAACACCCCAAAAAGTAAAAAAACACACAAAAATCACCACAATCTAATGCCATCCATGCCCTTAATGATGTTCAAATTCAAGACACCCCACAGAAAGTCTAAGTCCATGGACCACTGAGTACTCCTGGGCATAATGGTTTAAAGCAAGGCAAACTGGGTGCAGGCCTGAGCACACTGTCTGGCTTCAAAATGGCCCCTTGACCCCCACCGCATGTCCGGGCCCTGCCTGGACCAGGCCTCAAAATGGCGCCCACCCACATGGTCCGGCCCCAACAGCACCAAAAAGTCGAAAAACACACAAAAATCACCACAATCCAATGCCATCCATGCCCTCAATGATGTTTAAATTGAAGACACCCCACAGAAAGACTAGGTCCATGGACCACTGAGTACTCCTGGGCATAATGGTTGAAAGCAAGGCAAACTGGGTGCAGGCCTGAGCACACTGCCTGGCTTTAAAATGGCCCCTTGACCCCCACCACATGGCCAGGCCCTGCCTGGACCAGGCCTCAAAATGCCCCCCACCCACATGGTCAGGCCCCAACAGCACCCAAAAAGTAAAAAAACACACAAAAATCACCACAATCCAATGCCATCCATGCCCTCAATGATGTTTAAATTGAAGACACCCCACAGAAAGACTAGGTCCATGGACCACTGAGTACTCCTGGGCATAATGGTTGAAAGCAAGGCAAACTGGGTGCAGGCCTGAGCACACTGCCTGGCTTCAAAATGGCCCCTTGACCCCCACCACATGGCCAGGCCCTGCCTGGACCAGGCCTCAAAATGCCCCCCACCCACATGGTCAGGCCCCAACAGCACCCAAAAAGTAAAAAAACACACAGAAATCACCACAATCCAATGCCATCCATGCCCTCAATGATGTTTAAATTCAAGACACCCCACAGAAAGTCTTGGTCCATGCACCACTCATTACCCCTGGGCCTACTGGCTAGTGAGGCTTTACAGGCACCCCAAAATAAAAAAAAATCCACATATAACAGTGAGCTAAAATTCCAGGACATAAATGAGATTTAAGTTAAAAAAAAACTCACAGAAACAGTTGTATCATGCACCCATGACAAACCCTGGACCTACTGGATACTGTGGCTACCCACAATATATTTTTTTTTAAAGTTGTGAAAAAGTTTTTAAATTGTAGTTGCAGCAACTGCAGGGCCCCAAAGAAACAACACCAACATACTTGTAAAATCTCAAATCCAAAAGTGATCCAAACTCCAAAGTCCAAAAAGTCCGCAAATACAAATATCCAGCAGCAGCCACAAAAAGTAATCCTTCCAGCTCCAGATCCAAATCAAAAGTGACCAGGATATGGACAAAGCACTGGGAGGAGCCTGCTGGACAGGAACAGGAAGTTGGAGTCTCAGGGGCACTTCCTTCCTCCCACCCCCCCCCCAAAAATGGACTCCTTGCACCAAAAAGTGCAGCCAAATGTCAATCTGAGGAGTTATTCTGATCAAAATCATCATTTTCAGAAGGTTTATTCTGCCTGAGGTGGATTTCTTCTGCAGAATTGCAATTTTTGCAAGTTCGGGAAAGCGAGCTGTTCAAATCTCCCGCCGGAAGTCAGTTGCGCGCCGCATCTACGTGTATATACTCCCACGATGCCTGACTGCGGGCCCTTATGATGTACATGGGTTGTCAAACTCTCGCTGTGCAAGATGGCTGGCCGCGATGACGTAATCGCGGTCGAAAAACTCTCGCTCGATCACGCAGCAAGATCCAAAATGGCGCAGCACAAGCAAACCGGGAGAAAAACAACTCGCCGAACACAGAATCATGGTAAGTCAACGCCGCGCCTGCGATATTGTATTTTTCAAGCGCGACCAAGCAAAAAAATCCGCAAGCTTGCGAATTTACGGATTTTTGGGCAAATTCGCGGGATTCGCGGACCGCGAAATTGCCAAAAATCCGCAAATTCCGCGAAAGGAACGGATTTTGCGCCCACGCTTAATTGTAATACCTAAGGCGGGGTCTGAGCAGGCACCACCACAATTGTAGGGATTACAGTCCCATTGATGGTCCGACGGGCTCCTTGAGCACGTCGGATGCCTGGCGGATGGATTCTCTGCCAGCCCACAATCGGCCCGCCATCGTAATGCGGCAGGCGATCCTGCAGGGGCAGATGTTGGTCAAAACGCCACCAATGGCCTGGCGGTGGTGGTCACATTGCCATCGTAATCAGACTCTAAGTGGGCAATTCTGTCAAAATTGTTTTTCCCTCCAACTGTATGACACTCAAAGTTCATAAGAAATTGATGAATACACTTTATGGTAAAACCAGTAGATTTATATGAACATCAAAACCCATAAGAGTATTTTAGAAGTATTACAGAAAGAGCCTGGATAAAGGGGATTTAGTGTTGCCGGACATTCAACTATATTGTTGGGAGTTCCAGCTTAAAAATGACGAGCGTTGATCTCCCAACAATATAGATCAAAAATGGTCTTACTATTACACGCTGTACTAAAAGATATGTGCATTGACAATTTTCTTCATAAATTAGCAGCTCCAAAGTTTTCTAAAAACATTTGATTGAAAGGATATGCCCAACTGTGGTTAGGTGTCAGACAATACTTAAGCATTCATATCACATTAAAGTAGCCCCGATCTGGGACTCCCCAGGTAACCCTTGGGGGTATATTCACAAGAACATGTGCTAAACATCACCAAAAACAGCTAACGCAACTTTACACATCGCTGCCGATCGATGGAAAATAACCCTGTGTTAATGTGGAATTCACAACATGGCAGTAGCATGCAACAGTGTGCGAAACCGCGGCCAATGTCCCCGATGCATCCACCTCGACGGCGATAAAAACACAAACCTCAATGCAAAAAAACATGCGATGGGCCAAAGCGCAATGAGGAAATCAGCGATAAGCAGCACCAGGTCTGCAATACACACATAGCAGGCAGAAAAAAATCACTTTAAAAGTAGGAAAAAACCCAAACACAAACTGACCAACAACTAAGCACCACAGCTCGTGCTGGATGACATGGAGGAGCTGGTGTCGACAGTTATCAGTGTGGAGACTGTGGCCAGAGTTAGGGGCCCGAGCACTGCTTGACAGGACACACCACAACCACAACAAAGTGAGTGACCACCTGGTACTGGGGGGACGGGTGTAAAGGACCACGTTGGCATACATGCACTATCAAGCAGAGCACAGTTCACACCCTCAATGACTTTGGGTAATGGCCCTGATCCACACACTGTCCCCATGTACACACAATGTGGACACATTATAATACACCGTCTCACCTTCACATTGCAGGGGCCCTGTCAACACCCCCTGCAGAGCAGTCCCAGCCACTCTTCACTGATGACAAGGAGGACACCACCAGCATCAACACCCAAACCCTCCAAAACATCATGGACATCATCCGCAACGCTCCTGCAGGATCAGGGCAGTCCAGCTACATCGAGGAGACCCCACCAACTACCCAAAGCATAAGCAGCAGGCACCCACAGCCCCTGCACTCTCCCAAGTTCCCCACGAACAAACCATGCCCTTCCAACGCCGTGTGCTGGAGGGCCAGAGGGAGACGGCTGAGCATGTGCATGTGGGGTTCGGCCTCATGACTGCCAACATGGACACCATCCATGGTTGTCTAAGTCCCATCAGGGACCAGCTCCAGTCCCTAATGGACACCCACGGTCCGCTCCATGGTCTCCAAGGAGCCCTAACTGACATTGCTGGAGTAATGAATTGGAGAGAAGACCGAGAACAAAACATAAGGGTCCACATCTAAGGAGGGTTCTCTTGACAGAGTGTCTCACTGTGTCAAAGAAGTGTGTTTCCTATCTTGGTTGGATGCACACAGTGTTTGCTTAAATACCCCTCACACACCAAAAGGGCCCTTGATGTCATGCACATAAGCGAAATGTAGCTGGCATCTACCATGCCCTGTAAATCCTCATCATGGCATTGCTGCCACAAGGCGTGGTGCTCATTGAATGCTGCTGTCCCTACACCGTCTACATCTCCTGCCACTGGTGTGTCTGTGCTTCACAGTGCGGCAGGCATTCCACTCCAGCACCTGAAGTGCCACTGCCACACAGTGCAGCCGACAATCCACCTCTGGCCCCTGATGTGTCAGTACCACACAGTGCCACAGCTGGTACTGCAACACCCACAGGTGGGGCAGAGCACACATACAGGGACGAGGACGTGGATGGGATTGTTGTCAGAAGGAGGCAGTAGCATTCCTCTCCGCCACCTGACCTATTTCTGCTTGGTGTCGCACATGGCCTCATGACCTCCCACTGACCCCACTGATACACTCCGCTGCACTCACGTTGGACATGGACTGCCATATCCTGTTTGATGACCAATCACAAAGCGACCAGACTGCGGACTGTTCCCTTCCTCTTCCGCCGTACCTGTCATCCCCGGATGGACTCAGGCTGGCCCTCCATGGCCCACATTGTGTGGTGTGCTTGGCATGGCCCTGTATCGCTACAGCTGCAACAGTCCACTGGATGTGCAATAAACATCCAGTAACTGACTGCTGTGTCATGTCTTTTATCATTCCTGCATGAATGTGTGGATGGAAGTTGGGACAGTAATTTCCCTTACATCAATGATGCTCATCTAGTGGCATGCCTGTCACCGTGTGCTGCATTGCCTTTTGTGTCCCAGGTGCCGTGGACACTACAACAGGGACACACGCATTAGTCACTTCCTTGTCCAGACATGGACTGAACCGTGCCCAGAGCCCCTGAGTCATTGTTGCAAGCCCTGAGCTGGTCTGGCGTATGCCAGGCCAGACCACTCCGCTGACGCTCCGAGGGGGGCCCACATAGCTACCTGTCGCAGGTGTACTCGCTGGTGTTGTGCAGGTCACTGGTCTAGTTGTCAGCATGTCACAGCCACTCGCTGATGGCCGGTCTGCACACACACCACACCCATCCAGCACAGGCGTCACAGGCCATGTGGCCTTGCAAATATAAGGGGTCGACAATGTCACATTTCCCTCTGCCAGTGGTGACTGGATGACAGACGCTCCATGGTGCTCAATCATAAAGGGCCCATGATTTGCTGCGCACAGGGTTGGTGGCCTCCAAGGCCTTGCTGCTGACACAGGTCTACCACCATATGGCACTGAATGGCGTGGCACCGGGTTAGTGGCACCCGAAGCCTTGCGGCTGACACGGGCCTACCACCACGTGGCGCTAACTGGTGTTGCACAGGGTTTGTGGCACACGTAATTGCTGCGCGGGTGTGCAGCCTGTAATGATGATGTGTGTACTGATGTGGTCTCCACCATTGATGACTCAGGACTCAGCATCATGTGTGGGACATGCTAGGCAACGGGGTGGACCCGCATGATGTGAACCATGCCATGGTGGTGTGCAGGGGCCTGGAGCTTGCACAGGCATGCGGTGTGCCTACTGATGGACACACCGGTGGCAGCAGGTGAGCAGTGGGGCCTATGTGCACAGGGGCGGCGGTTTCTCTCTCTCTCTCTTCTCTCTCTTTCTCTCTCACTCTCTCCCTTCCCTCTCTTTCTCTCGCTCTCTTTCTCTCTCTCCCTTTCCTCTCTCTCTCTCACTCTCACTCTCACTCTCTCTCACTTTACTCTCTCTTTCTCCCTCACTTCCTTTCCTTTCCTCTCTTTCTCTCTCTGGCTCACTTTCCTTCTCTCTTTCTCTTTGTCACGCTCCTTTGATGTGTGCATGACACACGTTCTATTATGTGCTTTATCCTCCATGCAGTGTCGTCGAGATTGTCCCAGGCAAACCTGACAGGAGTCTTCCACATTGCTGTTTTGTGTTGTGTTTTATTAAAGTTTTTGGTTGTTATTTCACTGCTGTGTGACTGTTTCTGATTCTTCTGGCCAGACATGTTTGTATTTATTTTGTCATTGTGCAGCACCCTTCGTTTGTTGTGGCTCTTGTGTCGTGCAAGGTATTTGTATGTCCGGGGTGAGGAGGCTTTGGTGGGGCCTGGGGTGGTTGCGGGGGCTGTTGTGGCCCTCATGGGTATCCGTATTGCATGATCATTGTCTTCATTCATCTGTGGGTCTTAATTCCCTGCTGCTACGGCAGCTTATTGCCTGTTTTTGCTTCGCTTCACAGATCTGGCAGGTCGTTGTGAATGTGGTGCTGTGTTTTTTTTATATCGTTTTGCACGGGAACGCCCACTCTTCATCTCATTAGGGTTAGTTGGTGGCTGAGTAATGCAAAGCAGTGGTACTTCCAAGTGAATTTCCAGTGCAAAACACGTTTTGCACTGGAAAGTGAATTGGGAAAAAAGATTTTGTGTCATTTTGCATCTTTTTTGTGCGTCTATTTGTGCCTTTATTTTTCCTTTGACATTCTGTGATGGCTAACTCCAGTTACCTACATTTAGCAATCGACAGATTTTATTACTTTCTTTTTTTCTAGATAGATCTACCTAGGCATGAGAAACGACATAGATATCAACCAGAAAAATTAGATATGAACATTTCTTTCTTTTGAATAGCATAGATGAACATTATTGATGTTTTTACGGAACTTACAGGCACATGCATCAAAGGATTTTGCAATCGCAAATGGTGCGAATCGCAAAAATCGGCCTTTTGTGATTGCAAAATCTGCTTTTGGAATGCATGAAGGGTGAAGGCCCTCGCAATTTGAGAATTTGCAAATATTTGCGAATTCTCAAATTGCGATTGCATTCAAGGAATCGCATTTTGCGATTCCTTAAATGCAATGCATGAAACTTTAAAAAATTGCGATTTCCAATTAGGGGGAGCAAATTATCATGAGGTTGAACCTCATGGTAATTTGCGAAAACTTTGAAAAATGCACTTTTGTGCATTTTTCAAAGTTTCATGTTGTGCACACACATACCCTTAGGGCATGTGTGTGCACAACATATGTGCACAGATTGATTTCAGGGGTGCAACAGGGTGTCCTTTGGACACCCCTGCACCCTTGAAATCACATTCTAAATTTGCGATTCGCTAATTGCGAAACGCAAATTGAGAATGTCTTCCCATTCACTCCTATGAGCCTCTAGGCCCATAGGAATGAATGGGGAGGTATTCCTTAATTGCGACTCGCAATTTGCGAGTCGCAATTAAGGAATATTAAGAAATCGCAATTTTATTAGCGATTTCTTGATGCATTGCATTTTGCAATTCCTTAATTGCGATTCCTTATTTTTCGCAATTAAGGAATCGCAAAAAGCAATATTGATGTATGTGCCTGTAAGGGTTGAGTGACAGTGTTTTCCTCAGGGTAGAAACTAGAACATTACTTGAAATCATTTTTATTTGGTGCACCCTTAGCAGCACATGTTTTTTATTTCTTGGTGGAAAAACATTTTTATTGTTAATGCAGCATTAAGGTAACTGATTTTGCATTAGTAATTAACAGTTACGATTTTAACCTTTATGGCATGAGTAGGAATATCTTTTTAGCACATGTTCTTAGGAAAGAGATTTAAAGCAATTGAATCACAAACATATGCCTTGCTTTGGAATTCCAATATACAACTCAAAATGTATGTAGAGTGGTATGTCAGTCATGTCAAACTACATTTTCGTCAGTATTACTTGTTGTGATTGAACAGTTCTTAATCCACTTATATAAGACTTCCAAATTCATATAATGCAGTAGGATTTTCATGGAGTCTTCCCACAGAGAAAATCCTATTAAAAGAGCTTTTTAAATATACAATATTTGAAAAGTAACATGCATGAGTAATTTGCATTTATGAACCTGACCATGAGCGATGTCACATTTTGTCTTTAGGTGGTAATTTGAGTTGACAGAAAAATGTTCACGAAATCCAAAAGAGAAAAATGTGTTGTTTAAATATTTAACAAGCAGGAATAAGATTAGTATAGTGAAACTACTGCTTGAAATGCAAATGCCTGAGAATAAGGTACATGGGAATCTACGGATGCACCTCTGTCCGTAGCATCAGTATTGCTCTCTGTGCCAATATATAAAAGAAGAAACTTAGCAATTAAAGTATCGGTAAATACTTTGATGTTGATTTAAGAAATGTATTGCAAAAATGAGTTTTTTGGCTTTTTTAACTGCTTTAACACTGTATATCTGAGTTCCTCCCCAGCTTTGCCTTTTTTATAAGAAATTTCATCTGTGGGGATCTAGATTGTCCTGCTGGTCAACCCGCAAATCTTTGAAAACATTATCCAGTTGTTCTAGATATTTGCTGCAAACAAGGTATTGAGGGCCTACAATGAAAGTTATCTTTTTTGTACACATTGTAATGCCCTGTGAGAGAGTAGAGAGAGTGTGAGAGACATTTCTGCAGTGACATTTGAATTCTTTTTCCATTAAAAATTGCTCTATAGGAGGTGGACATTCACTCACAAGCATTGCATCATGTTATGACTTCACAGGGGCACCTAATTCTTATTCCTTACTAAGTGACAGTATGCACCACATTTGCAATTCCGGTGCACCTATACTGGATATTGAAGGTATCAATGGCGGGACTGCAGTTGAGGTAAATAGTCATGTGGGCCAGCTTTACCTCTCAGCTGTTCCGGGAATGCTTCCTCGCAGACACAATACTTGGGATACATTCTCCCTAGGTATGTTATGAAATTATGTAGAAGATCTGTTACCAAATAAAGGAAGGAGTCAAAGAACATAGGCAACTTGAAAAATAATTTTACATACATTATGGATTATTGTATTACTTATATTATAGGTCTAACCATTACTCTCTTTCCAAATGTCAATTAAATCATTGGTTCCTTGCATCTTCCAATCACATGACTTTTCTGGCTGCAGAAAATGAACATAGCAGTAAGTAGCTTGTTGATTCTTGAAAATACCCATTCTTATGCAAAGTAAATGTAAATCAGTATCAAAACTACTTTTGTGTTTTAGGCTATATTGGTTACAAGAAGTGAGAATGATCTAAAACTATCCCTTTGAAATTCCAGTAGTGGTATAAGCAAACGTTCGACCATAAACTTCTAATGATTCTGGATTTTGGAGACAGAAAATAAAAAAGACGATCACCTACAGAGTGTGCCTGATATATAGTTGTTTAAGGAAATGTTCAGTCCTTGGTTGAGGATTCTGTTTTTTACTGTCTATATTTATTTGGCAGGAAGCATTCTGAAGCCACAACACAACCGCAAATAATTATTAAAGCAGCGTTGTTATGCAATTGTATCACTACAAGTGACTAGTGATGTTATAATCAGAATGTAATATTAATATTATAGACAGGGATTCATAAGGCACTGGGAACGTGCATGTACTATATACAGACTATGGGCCTTATTTATGAAGGCCTTGCGCCGCCGGTGCGTCACTTTTAACATGGGAAAAAGTGACGCACCGGAGGCGCAAGGCCTTCATAAATAAGGCCCTATGTATATAGGGGGAGTCCCGCTACAGACATAATAGACCGTTGTATTATCCTAGCAATGGTAGAGGGCAAATGACATCTGTCCTGGCACCATCCCTCAAACATCTACTTAACAGTGTACTTTAGCTACAGGAAGACTGGATTCTTGCTACATACACTATAGACAAAGAGGATCACAGTGGTTATGCAATTCTGTTATGTGCATTATTGGCTGACTGTAATTTATATAAAGGAGGAGTTTCCTGACACAATTAATAGTCTTGCTTTTATGGCTGTGAAAATAATGGTTCAACTTTACCTTAAGGATGCGTGGACATCTGCTGTGTCATAAAAAAGCACAGCCAACCACCCATAAAGTTAACAAAAGTGTGATGGGCCATTAGATCTGCAAATCACAGAGAACTACAGGTGATCATATTTTGGGGAAGTTGTTTGATCAAACGTATTCAATTTGTACTCCTCTCAAGAGATTCTGGTAATAAATGATCTAGGCCCAACATCTCATTAATGTTATACTCTTTCAGGGAGGCTTGAAAGGAGTGTCAGATTTGTAAAAGGAACATTCAAGCATGGGTGACTGACAAGAACAATGTGAACTGCAGGGCAGCACTTCTTATCGTGATCTCCTTTACAGCCAATCAGGTTAATTTAGTAACTGCAGTGTCACAAATATATGTTTTGTAATATCCTGAAATGTTGGGGGCTTTTTTAAAGTAAAAACAATTCTTAGATCCTCCATAGCCATTTTCCAGAGGAAATTGAGACAACAGCATTGTTTATCAATCAAACAGAAGTTGTAAAGCACAGTTTACCATCCTCAAGGGTACTCAGGCATTGCAGGTCTTGCTGCGGAGGCTCAGCTGAACAATCAGATCTTGAGTCCTTTACTGAATTCCCGCAGAGATGATGAGGTCTGAAGGTGAACAGGGAGGTCGTTTCAGGACCTGGCCTCAAGGTAGGAGAAGGAACAATCTCTGCTGTAGCTTAGATGTATGAAAGGGATTTAAGCAAGATGAAGGGAGGAAGAGCACAGGTGTCTGGCGGGTTGGTAGAAGTTCAGTTGGTGGTTCATGTAACCTGGTCCTAGTTTGTGGAAGGCCTTGTATGTATGGGTCAGCATCTGGAAGCATCATCTCTTCTGGATGGGGAGCCACTGGAGCTTCCTGAGGCAGGGGGTGATATGGGTCTGCTTGGGGAGGTATGTATGATCTGCAGTCTCTTCAGGAGGTGTGAGGTGGTACTTGCCTAGAGTACATTTCCTTGGCCAAGGTGGCTGGTGACTAGTGCCTGGTGTTGACCTTGAGCCATTTCAAGATCTTGTGGAGCATGCAAAGAGTGAGGAAGCAGGAGGAGGAGATTGTATTGATCTGGTTACTCATTGTGAGCTGGCTGTCCAGGGTGATGCTAAGGTTGCGGGCATGGTCTGTTGGCTTGGGTGAAAGTCCTAGTTCAGAAAGTCACCAAGAGTCGTTCGACAGGGAGTTGTTGTTCCCGAAGATCAGTACTTCCGTCTTGTCTGTGTTGGGTTTTAGGCAGTTGTCTCTTATCCATTTAGAGATGTTCGCCATGCACCTGTGGAAGTTGGCCCTAGTGGTGGAGGGCTCTTCTGATAGTGAGAGGATAATCTGGATGTCATCAGCATTGAAATTATGTTTAGTCAATGGGTTCTGACGATGTTGGCTAGGGGAGTCATTTAGGTTTTAAACCGGGTGGGGCTGAGGAATTAGCCTGATGGGGTGCTGCAAATGATGGTCTTGTGAAGCGAGAAAGGCAGATTCTCTGGGTTTTTTCGGTGAGGAAGGAGGTGATCAATCTGAGGGTGTCTCCTTAAATTCAGATGTGGCAGTGCCTCTCGATCAAAGACTGGGTGATGTCCAGAAGATTTCTATTATTCAGGTGTTCTATGAGTTGGAAGGAAGTTCTTGCGTTTGCTGGGGTCGTTGGAAGGTTTCTTGCGAAGGGATTTGACTTCAGTGTCTTTCCATTCAACAGGGAAAGAGTCAGTTGCAATGGATTCAGTGAAGATGGTGCTACTTATAGACTTGCTTCCCAATTTGTAAATGCAGTAGGGATAGCTACTCCAGAGTCAATGATGGCATGGTGTTTTACGTGGTGAGCTGGTCCCGGGTTGGAAAGCAGGTGGTTGTGTTTTGCATCTGTGGTAGCAATAAGGCTGATAATGTCGATGGCAGTGGGTTTATGTGCAGATAGAGACCAGATTTCTTATTTTTATCCATGAATGACATTTACCTCTTCATTCAAGAAAGATATTTAACTGGGCTCTTGTGTCCCACGCTCATGCATAAGATATAACTAAGAGAATCACAAGACCTATGTTAGTTTCCTAAAAAACAATGGAACCACATTTTCAGTGTTGATTTCAGCCATGTGGTTCAAAAGCAAATTCTATAGAATAGGCAGATTCTAAAATATAATGTTTTGCAATTATTACATTGAGGATAGGTGTTATTTTTCCAACAGTATTTATGTTAAGGGCTACATAAGGTAGTGTGATCTGGGGGGGACCTGGGGTAATCCTATTGATATATACAAAGTCTTCACTAATAATCTTACATTTCTTAACCCAAGTGTGCTTTCCAGGTCCCATAGGAATCCACTATAGATTCATTGCATTTTAAAAATAAGGATTGTTCAGATTTCGAATAGCTATCTTACTAAAGCTTTGTGCTCAGGATATGAAATACAATTCAAGGTTTGTTAAAGTATCACAAAAAAATAATTCATGAGGTTTTGCCCAGTAGATAAATGAGGTGACTAAACTATTGAGTTTGTTTATAAAGTGTATCAAGGCTGCATTAACACCTTAACAATTTTTTTATTTTTATCTGATTTAGCCACTCTAGCAGAGAAAGTGAAATATACCTCAGGGTCTGAAGATCGTTATCTACGTTTCTCAATAATGAAGCATAATTTAATCTGTATGAATCAGCAAGCCTGCCATTTGAACTGCCCATTAAATATCTTATGAAATTCTGATTGTGGGTAATTAATCAGCTCTTCTTTGATTTGCGCTTTATTTACATTAGATCGCAAAATCTTGATCTCAAGAACTTAAAATCATACCTAATAGTGCCAAAATCTAGAGAAAGAATCAAAACAACATTATAAGCATAAAGTTATATTTTCATACCGAACGAATATTTTTCCACCCAAGACATCATTTTTTATTAGATAAGCTTGAGGTCAGAGATGCAAGTAGCCTATACAATTCACCAGGGCAACTTTTTTAGGAAAGGTCAAATGTTTCTGCACCCAAAAACCAGGAGACCATTAACATTGCTTCGGTCTCTGCTATCTCCATTGCTTCACAGACATAATGAATATTAGAGGGAAGAAGGCGGTAGAGTATGAAGCCACTTTAATTTGGTAAAATAAAATTCCCAATTAGTTCCCCAATATTCTTACTATTTTTTTCATAATTATTTTATAGTCCGAGTTTAAAAAAATTATGTGTCTGTAGGATCCACTTTGCTTTGGATCTGTCCCAGGTCTTACAAGTATCTTAATTTCCCTTTTTAAAGGCCCTAGATGTTGAACAAATTAGTAGAATTTTTTCAAAACCAGTGTAAAATATGGGAGTCAGTGTCTGCATAAACTTTATATTTCTCAGTGGGCAAACTGTCTTCCCTTGAAGCTTTTGAAGATGGAAGTGAACCTGTAGCTTCTTTAATTTCTTCATAATCTTTTGATGATAATAACATTCTATTTTTGTCAGAGATAATTTTTATTAAGTTTTGCTAGAGAAAATATCTGACTTCTTTCTCAGAAGGCTGCAAGATTTCATAATATAGATTTTGGCAGCCCCAGGTCCAGAAATCCTGGCAGATGTATTTTTGTCAGAGATAAAAATATGGGGACCCTACCTTACTTTGATATTTAACACCATTTTAAAAGGTCTACAGGTACCACACTCCTGGGCTGGAGCAGAAATTATCCTAATTTATCAAAAAGGAAGTACTTTAGACCCTGCAAATTATAGGCTAATTATCCTAATAGGTACCACTCTAAAAATCTTCAATAGGGTTATTATTCTTCAGGTCCAGCATTGGCTAGATGACCAAGAAGTCTTATGCCCCTTTCAGGATAGCTTTTGAATGAACACATCAACCATAGACCAAACTCCAGTTTCTTTTTTTAAAGATGGTAACAATTAATAAAGGAAGACTCTACGCTGTATTTGTGTATCTCAGAACTGCTTTTTATCTGGTGCCAAAGGCCACTCTTTGGAGGGTCTTTGCTGAGATGAGAGTACCAGACTACATATGTAGAAAGAGAGAGACTTCAGAAGTTTAATTTAGGCCAGTTTCAGGGTGGTAGGTGAACGTACAGAACCCCTTTCCGTAAATAAAGGCGTGTGACAAGGGTGTGTGCTTGCCCCCACCCTATTTGTGTTGTATTTAAATGATCTGGTTGGTTATTTAAATGAATGTGATATTGATGCACTCAACCTGCAAAGATGAGGTTTCCCCCACTCACATTTGCAATCAAATTTTTCTTTTGGTCAAGTCACCGATGGGGATTGACAAAAATACTTAACCAGTTAAGAAGGTTCTGTCTAAATATGGGGCTACAAGTTAACGTGTCAAAGATTAAGTATATGGTCTTTAACCAATGCCACTGAACACCAACATGAAATGGGGTTCCTATAGAACAGGTCCAATTGTTTTGATATTTTGGTGTCAACGTCAGTGGAACGATGGAATGGGCGCACCACATTAGCAAACAAAGTATCAAATTAGAGCACTAAATGAGAGGGCTGCAAAAGATACTTCGTGGACTTCATTATAAACCATTCTCTCCAGTAGTGCAGCTCTACACTAGCCAGGCTCTGGGGGTGGCGCTAAATGGAGCGGAGTTATGGAGAAATCTCAAAACCCTAGAGCTAATGGAAAATAAATCATTGAGGGAGGTCTTAAACCTACCGCTAGTACCCCTTTGATTCCCCTAATACTGGATTCTGGCCTCGGATCAATCATGGTAAAATGCAGCAGTTAGACCCCTGACATTCGGGAGAAAAGTCTGGGCTACCCCAGAATTAATATACTATTCCAAGTGTCTTGACGATATTCTCAGATATCCTGCTGAGGATGAAATACTATGGCTAAATTTCATTAGGACGTCTCTCAATAATTTGGTTTATCTAAATTGTGGGAGTATCCGGAGACTAGCTGTTGTACCATTTCAGTCAGAGAATAAATTGCTGATTTAGCTCTCATAGTCAAAATGTATTACTAACCTCATCGACTTTGGGTAAATTAACAGATCTATTTTTAATGACTAAGGACACATACAGAATCAATCCTTTTTTAGATGACATTGAGCCAACCTTGGCCAGGAAAGTGTATATGCACTTTAGATACAGGACTTTGTCACTTTGCACATTCATCTCAAGATGGGCCAAAACAATAGACCCTGTTGCTTCAAGCGGTCCAACATGTGGCAATGATAAGGAAACTGTAGTACACATTCTGTTTTTCTGTCAGGCATATAGTAAAGCTAGGACGAAATGGATAATCCAAATATGCAGATGCGGAGGAATCCCTCGACATCTGGAGCCTTGTAGAATTATTCATACCAATTTGACACCATCAGCAATGTTTGCTGTCTCCCGATTTTTACTCTGTAGATGGTACGCAAGCAAGAAATATATCATAACTGTTGACCCCATGTAACCTATTGCCTGTTTTTCAATTTTTATAATAAGTGTACATCATGATGCTGGAATTTTATAAGGTAACTGACCATTTTATCTTTAATTGTATCCATTTCTAAATATACATGGGCCTGCTCCCTTTTTAAATTGAAATGTTTAATGTTTTTAAATGTTTGTCTCTGCTGTCGTATTGTACCGAAATAAAGAGTTTTCTAATCAAATTGAGATTTTGACAGACACTTTAAAAAATGGTGGTTATTGTATCAGATTCTTGTTCTGCGTCTCTAGTCTCTAAGGGGCATATTACCAACAACTAGCGCTATGTTGGCTTAGCGGCAAGATTTTTATCGCCGTGCTGCGGCGATTTTTATCGCTTAGGAACCTTGCTATTATCAAGGTTTATCTCCTAAGTGATAAAAATCGGCCGAAATGCATGAATATCGCTGACTTTTCAGCGATATTCATGTATTTCGGCTGATTTTTATTTCTTAGGAAATAAACCTTGATAATATCAAGGCTCCTAAACGATAAAAATAGTCGCTACACGGCGATAGAATTATAGCCGCTAAGCCAACATAGCGATAATTATCGCTAGTTGTTGGTAATATGCCCCAATGGTAGAGTGTGCCTAAGAATTTGACTTACACGCTTCCTTATATATTTTCTTGTGTCTTTTTCGTAATCTGATTTCGGTTCTTAAGAGTGAGGGGTTTGCCCGGTTGAGGAGGGTTTGTGCTAGATGATGTTTGCTTTTCTTGTGCAACCTGTAAAGTTGCCTTTCACTAGCCAGGTATATTTTCACTTAATAAAATAGATGATAAAAAGAGTTTATCTGAAGCATCATTTACAGCGTCTTTTACAAATACCAAAGAGGCTTTACTCATCCCAAACAATTACTATCCTCTAACAGGACACATTTTGCCAGCCTCTGTTTCTATATTAACCTAAAGGGCTTCAGTATTATGTGATGCTTTGATTCTGATGGCTTACCTGAGGCAGCAGTATCTTTTGAACATATCACAATGGTTCTGGCTCACTTTTCACATTCTTTTCAGTTTTTCTTTCCCATTTTCACCAAATGTAGTGTACATACGTTAGTGTGATTTTGTGTATGTCCTTTTTGGATCTCAGCTACAGTCACTTTTAGAAGAACAATTGTTTCTAGTGGAAAGCATATACCTATAGTGGGCTTTTGGTCAGGCCCTTGCTCAGGGTTAGATCAGGCTTTTTTGTCTACCATAATTATCCGCTTTTGGTTTGATGGCTTTCACCCATATGTTGTGCTTCTATAGTCTAAGCTCACATTGGCCTCATAGTGCTGTTATTGGAAGAGCTGTTTAATTCTATCCAATACTTCATTTGTATTTGCACTTCATTTGAATGCATGTGTTTTCTTTCTCTCCCCCTGCTTTTTCCTCTGCCTTCTCTTCGCACTCTCTTTTCACTCGCCCTCTGCTGCCTGATCCTCCCTGCCCTGCCCCCTGTCCAACTCCTGCTGGGGGCAAGTTTTAGATCTGTCAGTTGGAGGGATGTCTTTCTCCAATCTTTTTGCCTTCATTCCCCCTATTTTGCTCATTTCAGTTTTGCTGGTCTTAGGACTGCTCACTTTACCGCTGCTAACCAGTGCTTAAGTGTTTATGTTCTCTTTAAAACATGGCAGTATTAGCTTATTCCCAATTGGCGCATTGCATGTATTTATAACTCCCTACTAGAAAGCTACCCCATGTAAATGACACTAGTGGGCCTGCAAGCACTGATTACACCACCCCCTTACGTAGCCATTTTAAACAAGTCTCAGGTTGTCATTGTAGCCTGTGTGTGCAGTTTTAAAATGCCTTTTGGACCTGGCATGATATCCCTCTTGCCAGGCTCAAACTTCCTTTTTAATACATATACGTCCCTCCTAAGGTAGGCCCTACACAACCCAGATGGCTGGGTGCATTACATTTTAAAAGACCTTGTAGTGTAAAACACCTACATTTGTTTTTACTATTCCAATTCCTATCTCTCACACAGGAGAACATTGATGTTATCTTATTTCATTTATTAGGCCGTAACTTCCAATTGGAGTAGGTAGACAGGGTGAGTTTGGTTTCTAAAGAATTGTAATGAAAAGCCGTCGTTAATGGAAAAGTTTGATTTTATTCTCAATACTGGGCCACTTTGAGTTAACAAGGGAAATAGCTGTCATCTAACCTACTTACACATCACAAAGGCCTTGTTTGAGCACTAACAAAGAGTTTGGTATTTGTTTATTGTTAGCCAGACAAACTGGGGCCACGGCAGGGAAGTAGGAAATTCTAAGCACCCCTGTGTGATAGAAACACCTGGAAGTATTTGACGTCAGACACCAACACTTCAGTGTTCTCCTTGACCCGTGGACTCTGCCAAGAAGAAGGACTACTGTTTTTCTGAAAGGACTACCACTTTCTGAAGGACATGATGCCCTGCTGTCCGCTTGCCTACCTGGGCAGGACTGGACTTGCTTCTCTAAACACAGGACTCCAAGGTGACTCCAAGGGCTAATTGGCAGGCCTCCTGATCAGAAGTCTCAGAGACATAGACTTCCCACAACCTTGAACTTATCATCTGGACTCTGTCATCAATGAGTACTAACCTGCCAAGTAGTGCCACCCCAGTCCTAGACCCTTGCAAGTGAGCCTGAAGGTGCCTTACCAGCCTATCAGTAGAAGTGACGCATTTCCCCTGCTGCGCGGTGCAGCCTCATGCAGAACCGACCCATCGCATCTGCTGCACAAACTTTCCCAGCACAAGGAAACACAAACGACACACACACAATCAACGGATCTGGCCCTGCGATCCTCAGCAGCTTGGTCACCCCCTACAAAGCATCCAGATCCCTCCGTTCGGAGAATGAGCACTTAGCCAACATCCCCAAATCCAAAAGGACACGCACAGGAGAACGACGATTCTCGGTTCAAGCGGCCATGGGATGGAACTCCCTCCCACGCACCCTCAGACTGGAATCCAGTTACCTGGTTTTTCGCAAAAAACTGAAAACGCACCTATTCCCGAAATAAATGTCCCTCCTCCCTTCCCTTCCCTCAATGGATATCAGCCTTTTTACAGCGCGGGGATGCCCTTGGGTCACCAGGCGCTATACAAATCGCTAAATAATTAAATAAATAAATAAATAAGGACTTTGTATCACCCTTGCAGCCTGCAGCCTCATCAAAACCCGAACTGTGTGACACATCCCTGACACAGTCCCTTGTCGATAGCCTCCTGGACAACAATGCAGGTCTTCGTGGTGCAGCTTTGCAGCCCCTCAGAACCAATGTTGTGCAACTCGTCTCCGACCCGCGCCTTCTATTGCCTTGGTTTTGCAATGTATCCTCAACGTGCAACTCCACAACTCTTTGCAAACAAGGATTAAGCTGGCCTAAATTGGGGCCCTATAGTCAGCTGATCTGAACTTGAGACTTTGTCCTGGTCAAGAGGGACCAGGTATCCACAGTTTGCACTTTGGGCCTTTTCACATTATTTTTACTTGAATCTTAAAAATTGGACCATCTGAATCTACTGGTTGATTTTTGGTGTTTTGGTCTTAAATTATTTATTAACCAATACTCTATTTTTGTAACTTGATGTGGAATTTTTCTTTTGTTGTGTTTTCACTTCAGAACGGTTTGAAGAGCTGCATAAATACTTTCCACTTTGCCTCTAAGTTACACCTATTTGCTCTGTGCCAGGCTCCAGTGGATTTAGCTGAGATTAACTTGAGATTTGATTGTGACTTCACCATGAAAAGGATTGTGAGTGGCGTTTCACCTCCCTCACCCAGCAACCCAATTTCTTACAGCCCGAATGCTGCACATGCTACCAGCTGCTTGCTTCCTTTTTTGCGCCTTTACATGCAGTTTTTAAAATTTTCATTACCTGTTCTAACATCCCTATCCACCATGTTTGACCTGTATTTAAATGTCTGTCATGCATCAGTGATCATTTTGATTTAAAAAAAAAAATATAAAATACAAACCATTGCAAGATTACCAGCTACACATGAGTGACATGCTTTTATTTGCAATAGGCAAAAATAAATGGCAAAGCTGCTAACGACACCTTTTACACCTGAGACCTGTTATTTGGCCTGTGCTTGTTTCATTTAGAAAATACTATGAACTCCCATTAGAAGTTAGAGAGTGAATGCCATTGCAAATTCGTTGTCTGGCATTAAGTATCGAGCCAGGATGAATTGCTTTGTTTTTAGATTATATGAATTTCTGAAAAATGTTTAAACTCGTTGGCACAGTACTTGTTATTTCAGATGATTTAGAGTACTGTCTTTATTATGCGCACTAAATACTATTTCAGCTTTTTTTAGGCCTGCTTTACTCAAAGACAAAAATTACTCATAATGTGCTGAGTAGCAGAAGGGACATGAATTATATGTTGATGATCTTTGACCTTATAACATCACATGATGTTTTATTGCATGATCTTTCCTTATTCCATCACATAAAGTTATTTTGAAAAAAAGAGCTTCTGATTAATACTCTTAACCACAGTTTCCTCACCTTGTCGCTATCCCTAGATTGGATAAGGAAATGCAAAAGCAACACTCCTTCGTGCCAGTGGATGCTGCTGATATCAGTTCCATTCTTTCTAGTCCTTTAGACACAGATGCAGAGCTCTGCTCCTTCTTTTTTTCACTCTATAAAGAGATGTTCTTGCAAATTCTTGAGTACAGAAGGGATATGTCCCCCTCAATGAGCTGTTGATATCTTTTAAGAACGGTTGCAGGCAGATGTCTGTGACAGATAACCCATGAGGTGTGCATCTAATGCCTGAGTTTTACACACAACTCCAAGGCTTCTGTATTCAAAAGTCAAAAGCTCTATGTGGCGAGACACAAGATGGTTCCTTGCTGTTCCAGCAACAAGACAAATTCGAGAACATGGGCCAACTCACGCTCCCTAAGTCATTTCCACCACACGTTTCCTCATTAACAAGGTCTTCGGGTAAGTCAAAGAAGAAACACAAGTGGGACACAGCCCCTTCCTGCCACCCTCACCCTTTGGAAAAGCACAAGGGTATCACTTTTGCTCTATGTCTCGCTCTATTTCCAGAGAGGAACAAGTTCCATCATTGGACCTGATGCACCCCAAGTTCTTGGGACTATCAGCAACTTTACAAAAGGTCAAAGCCTTTCAAGAAGCCACACTGCACATCTTTGGCATGCTTCTGGATTGTCTGGCATTTGTTTGGGTCCCAAGGTTCCTCAAGAGCCTCCAGTTGGTTCACCCCTGGTACCCTTGGTACCATCTGTGTCCCATGAACCCACTTTGGTCTTGTTATGTTATGTTATGTTATGTTATGTTATGTTATGGGTATTTCTATGCAAAACCAACAGTTGATGGATAGAATACAGAACAATGTCATACATTCACCCCAGTACAGAGATCTGGGCCTAAATCCATCGTTTTTGTACACTCCACACCACCCCAGTTCAGACATGGCCATATGCAAATCAGCCTTGACCCTGTGCATCATGGGAACAGTCCATCCCGAACTGCAAAGCCATGTCTTTCCTGGACCGGAATCAAGCATCCTAGGACCGGTTTCTGGCTATCAGCCGTCTTCAGCCAAGATAGCTTGACTCCAGTGGTGTGGAGAGCATGGGACTGACGCCTGAGCATACCCATCCCACTCGGGGTGACAAATGCAAAACCAACAGTTGATGGACAGAATGCAAAACAATGTCATACATTCACCACAGTAAAGAGATCTGGGCCTAAATCCATTGTTTTTTTGCACTCCACACCACCCCAGTTCAGACATGGCCATATGCAAATCAGCCTTGGAGTCAAGCTATCCTGGATGAAGACGGCTGATAGCCAGAAACCGGTCCTAGGATGCTTGATTCCGGTCCAGGAAAGACATGGCTTGGCAGTTCGGGCTGGACTGTTCCCGTGAGGCACAGGGTCAAGGCTCATTTGCATATGGCCATGTCTGAACTGGGGTGGTGTGGAGTGCAAAAAAATGATGGATTTAGGCCCAGATCTCTGTACTGGGGTGAATGTATGACATTGTTCTGCATTCTGTCCAGCAACTGTTGGTTTTGCATTTGTCACCCCGAGTGGGATGGGTATGCTCAGACGTGAGTCCCATCCTCTCCACACCACTGGAGTCAAGCTATCCTGGCTGAAGATGGCTGATAGCCAGAAACCGGTCCTAGGATACTTGATTTCGGTCCAGGAAAGCCTTGGCTTGGCAGTTCGGGCTGGACTGTTCCCATGAGGCACAGGGTCAAGGCTGATTTGCATATGGCCATGTCTGAACTGGGGCGGTGTGGAGTGCAAAAAACAATGGATTTAGGCCCAGATCTCTGTACTGGGGTGAATGTATGACATTGTTCTCCATTCTGTCCATCAACTGTTGGTATTGCATTTGTCACCCCGAGCGGGATGGGTATGCTCAGACGTGAGTCTCATGCTCTCCACACCACTGGAGTCAAGCTATCCTGGCTGAAGTCGGATGATAGCCAGAAATCGGTCCTAGGATGCTTGATTCCGGTCCAAGGAAGACATGGCTTGGCAGTTCGGGCTGGAGTGTTCCCATGGGAGGTCTTTTCGGTCGAACGAATATGCACTAAACACTACCCGCCCTAACCCAGCTTAGAATGTTTAGTATTAAATGTGTTAAACCTGAGATTAATGCGCTATCCATTTTTTACTTAAACAGAGTGCAAACGCACAATAACCCCTGAAATATTGTGACCAAGTAGCACCCCTTGGTTATCGTCGGTGATATTACAAAATCTTTGAAAAACAGAGCAAGAATATATTCTTGTTGCTCCGACTACCGAATGTAATAGGTCCGGTAGAGTTTATTAAAATATGGCCAATGTGTCCAGTCCATGTATTAAGTTAAGGGGTATTGACCCTGTTCCCTCACAATTTCTGTGAGACCTCTGTAATCAAAGAATAGATAGGAGGATACCTAAGCATGTCCTTTGCACAAGATATGTTAAGAGGGATTATACCTGAAAAATATAAGGAATTATAACCCTGAATTGTGACCATAAGTAGTAGATATAGTCTTGACGACATTTTATATCTCATGATCCAGGCACGCAGGATCCACTTAAAGGTAGAAAAGGGATCTACTTGGGATACGACAAAGGAGGAATACCCCCCTGCCAACAAAGGCGAGAATTAATAAAGCCTGAAAACCCCAAGACAGTGGTAACCTATAGTAAAACACGGCACACGATACATTCAGTAAGTGTTTAATTGGACCGATAGGTTCACTATCTAAATAAGGAAATAAAATTGATGACTAAAACTGCATAATATCTTTATACAGATTCTCCGATGTAATAGAGAACTGAATCTGAGGTTCTTCATCCATTGTGACCCCAGGGATACTTATCTGGTATCTGAGAAATTACAATTAATAATAAGTAAGATCTGTTTATGACCATTCATCTAAATACCCCGTTAGATTGTAAAAATTGTGTAATGATGGTAATACTAATTGTATGTATCTTTTGTAGAAAGAAGATTTGATGTTTTTAAATGATATTGTCCTGAGGAAGGTGTTCCATAAAAACGAAGCACCGAAACGCGTTGACACACGGACTTTTTTATGTATAAAGAAATCTTTTTTAGAATGGTGTATATTGTGAAATATGTATTGATATAAAATGTATAAGAAACTGTATGTGATGTGTTAGAACCGGGGTCTCTAGTTGGCAGGGGTATGCACCCTAGTCCAAGTAGGGACCACCGCTTCCGACCTGGTAGCTTGGCGCAGAGCAGCAAAGGCGTAACTTCAGAAGCAATGTGTAAAGTATGTGTGCAACACACAACGGCGATGACACAGTAAAAACACTCACAAAAGGAACACCACACCAGTTTTGTATAAGAATAAGAATTTCTTTATCTAAAAATTATGCGAGAACCAAAAGCAGGTAAATCCAGCTCCAGGCAAGATCAATAATAAAAAGGATTCCAGTTTCCAAGCAAGATCAATAATCAATAAGAATGAATCCAGTTCCCAGGCCTGATCAATAATAAAACGGATTCCAGTTTCCAAGCAAGATCAATAACCAATAAGAATGAATCCAGTTGCCAGGCCTGATCAAATCACCAAAAGATCACATGTGCCAAGGGCTCCTGCTGGTAATGTCTTTCTCACAGTGTCCTTGGATGGCAAAAGTTCACTTGAGGTAGGTTCTGATGGTCAAAATTCACTGTGGGAAGGTTCTTAGGCCAAAGTTCCCTTGTAGCGTAATAAGTGTGCCTCTCATAGAAATGATGCTCCCAGCATAGGAAGTGCGGCTTCCCAGGCGCTGTTGGTAATGCTAAAAAATGCCCCAGTGTCAATTACCAAGTAATTATGCCCCCGTAGGCCGGTCAGTGAAGGACGGTTCCCAGCCAAGCACAAAGCTCACACTCCAGGTACCGGGCCAACCCGCACCCCGCCCCCTTGCAGCAGCCTGGTTGCACTGAGGCGTTACCTGGGGTGGTGGTTGCGGGCACAGGTGCGAGGCTCCTCTCCCCCTGGGGCCTCGGGCTCAGCAGGCGCTGCACGGGTGGGGATCACGGCCGCACAGCGCTCCTTTAGCACAGCGCTTAACGGTGCATCCAAGTCCAGGGCAACGACGGAGCCTCCTGCCACACAGCGCTTCGCTTCTCAGCGCCACACAGCGCGCTCCGGTCCCAGTGGCGGTGACCTCAGGGCCAGTTTCAGTCGGCTTGCGCCAGAAACAGAGGCAATCATAGAGCCCTTGGGAGGATCATGGGGCAAGCAGTGCTGAGGGCAGTCACAGCGTTGTAGGGCAAATCTTGAGAGTGTTGTTGCTGTTCCAAAGGGCAGTCTTTAAAACGCTGTGGTCCAAGGACAGGTAGTTTCTTTTAGCTTAAAAAGGGTGCAGTCCCAAAAAGGCAATCTTTAAAAGATTGAAGACTCTTTAAAATGTGGTTCAAAGAAAAGCAGTTCCTTTGGGATGTTGTGGAGACACTCTGGTGGTGATGTTTCAGTCTCCCATGCAGGGCAGGATCAGCAGACAGTAGGGCAGCTCAGCAGGTTGTGGGGCAGCAGTTCCTTGGAGCAGTCAGCCTCCTTCCCAGTACCAATCCTCTTGCGCAGCAGTCCTCACTCCAGTAGGGATTCTTCCAGGTCCAGCAGTGTAACAAAGAAGTGAGGCCAGGACCCTCCCTTATATATCTTTCAGTCTAAGGGCTAGAAAGTGGTAGAAGTCTCTGGAAGGGTCTGGGGGCAGGGGCTTCTAGAAGAGTCCAGGGAGTTCTGGTATGTTCCCTGCCTTGCCTGACCTAGCTGTCAAAGTGACGAGAACAGGCCGTAAAGGCTACAGTGGACAGTCCATCACAGCTCATCCCAGGGAAGAAGGTGTGAATCACCACTCCCACCTCACAACCCAGGCAGGCTATCAGTATGCAGAGGGGAGGGGGGAGTCTGCAGCCTAATCTAAGTGTAGGCAGGAAAAGGACCCCTTTATTAAAGTGGGATCCCTAGCGTAGTAATGCCCAAACCCTATATATCATTGGAAAGGGTTCCCCGCCCCGAGTCCAACAAGACCAAACATGATAGACTTATTAGGTCCCTGTCAGAAGTTAGTCCATAAGGGGAGGTTCCCAATGTTAGCCTATGGAGGAGTAAGCCTTACTGCGTTATGTTATGTTATGTTATGTTAATATCATTTATTTTGCGCACAGATGCTCCAGCTAAGGAGCGTCCTGGCGCAGGGAAAAGGTGAACATAACACAACGCTAAAAGGAACAGAAAGTGAGTATAAGGTGAATTAAAACAGATGAGTTTTCACGGCCCTACGGAATGCTAATAGATCCTCTAACAGGCGGATTTCTAGAGGGAGAGAGTTCCAGAGAGCCGCAGCTCTTACTCGAAAAGAACGACCGCCCATCCGGCTAAGCCTGAAACGCGGGACAACCGCAAGGGATTGCCCCAGAGATCTGAGGGAGCGAGTTGGGACATAGGCGGATACAAGATTATTGAGAATCTCAGGTGCCGACCCTTTTAAGATTTTGAAAGCAAGGCTAAGGGCCTTAAAATGAATTTGACTTTTGATCGGTAACCAATGTAGGGACCGCAGAATATTGGAAGTGGGACAGGACCTTGGCAGACCCACCACTGCTCTCGCAGCTGCGTTCTGTACGCGCTGTAAGCGAACGATCTCAGATTGGTTTACTCCCAGCAGGAGCGAGCTGGCATAGTTCAGCCGGGAGATAATCGTCGCTTGAATAACCAACTGTCTTGTCGGAGCATCAAAAAATTTGAGCACCGGTCTTAGCCCACGCAGGACACCAAAACAGCATGCCGCCACTCTCTTGGTATGGGTAGTGAAGCAGAGGGTGTGATCTAACCACACTCCCAGGTTTCTAAGTTCCATCAATGGTGTAGGGGCCGGCCCTAACTCAAGAGGCCACCAGCTGTCCCCCCAGCGATCCGCTCCCCTCCCAACGATCATCACCTCAGTTTTCTTCGCGTTCAGCTGGAGACAGTTGTTATTCATCCAGCTGGCCACCTCTCTCAGCCCGTTTCAGAACCTGGGGGCATCCTGTTCGACGTCTCCGCTGATCGTAACCGCTAGCTGCGTGTCGTCCGGCATAAGAGACCATGGTTAGGCCCCACTGCCTGGTGACATCAGCCAGCGGCCGCACGTACAGGTTGAAAAGCGTGGGACTCAGCGAGGAGCCCTGAGGAACCCCCAGGTCCAACTGATGGTATTTGGACTGAAAAGGAGGGTGGCAACGCAGAAGGAGCGATCGCTAAGAAAGGAACGGAACCACTGCAGAGCAGAGCCACATATGCCAATGTCCTCCAGGCGGTGCAGGAGGATGCGATGGGACACCGTGTCAAAGGCAGCGCTAAGGTCTAGTAGAATAAGCACTGCCGTTTGACCTGCATCCAACACAATCCGCAGATGTTCTACCATTGCCAGAAGGGCAGTCTCCGTGCTGTGACCAGCACGGAACCCATTCTGCGTGGGATCGAGGACATTGGCCCGGGCCATGTGCTCAGAGAGGGCCAGGTTGACGTGAGCCTCCATGACTTTGGCCGGCCAGGGAAGCAGTGAAATGGGGCGGTAGTTTTCCGGTTTTAAAGGATCCAATGATGGTTTTTTCAGGATCGGAGAAACCACCTCCTGCTTCCACTTGGCAGGAACTGTACCTGAGGTCAAGGAAAGGTTAATCAGCGAACACACTACAGTGCGCCCCTGAAAAGAAGGATCTCTAAAGAGGGCAGGTCTGAGCGGGTCCTCAGGAGAACCGGACTTGACTCGCTGTGCCCACCTGACAAACCCATCCCAGGAAAGAGTAGGGAGAGAGTGTAATGCCGGGCAACTACGAGGGCCGTTCAGAGGAATGGAGGGCAGCGTCGTACTGGGAAACGACTGATAGATGGTCTTGACTTTCTCCAAAAAGAAAGCGGCTAGGGTCTCACAATGGGAGGTAGAACCGTCCACTTGCGGATCCGCTCTCTTAGCCAACAGATTTTTAAGGGTTTTGAAGATGGTCTTAGATGGATTGAGGCTGTTGCGGAATTCCGTCGCGTAGAACGCCGCACGGGTTCTACAAATAGCTCGATGGTAGAGGTTGACGGAAGCCAAGTACGCGGTTTTTTTGACGACATCATACGTCTTCCGCCACTCCCTTTCTGCCCGTCTACATGAACCCTTCAGAGCGCGGAGGGCAATGTCATACCAAGCACTCGACTGCCTGGAGCTGGACTTACTAGAGATGATGGGCACCAATACGTCAAGCGCCTTAGTAATCCAGCTGCAGAACTGGTCGTAGCCCGAGGTGGCGTTAAGCAGAGGGCCTAATGGCTCTTCAGCCAAGATGTGATGTAAGTCCTCTAGCCTAAGCTTATTCCAGTGACGCCGAGGGATCCACTTAGGAGATGGAATAGTAGGGGTTTCGGGGAGAGATAGCCAGACGGACACCAAAAAATGATCGGTCCAGCCCACTGGAGAAATAGCCAGGACTTGGACATCCGTTAGGTTAGTAAAAAACGGGTCCAAAATGTGACCAGCCACATGTGTGGGTTGAGTAATAAGTTGGGTCAGCTGAAGGGCCTCCAAATCTGCCAGAAAACCACTGACAGCCAGGATCTGTTGATTGTCAAAATGGAGGTTGAGGTCACCTAAGATGGAAAAATTGGCGCAGCCACTAGCTAGCGTACTAACCGCCTCAGGGAAAGCTCCCCTGAATGCTACATCACTGCCTGGGGGGCGGTATACAACCATCCCAGACAGCGTGAACTGGGGACTGATAGTGATCTTAAACAGGGCGCTTTCGCACCCAGCAATATGCAGACCCGTCCAAGTGCACGCAAAAGTAGATTTGACAGCTAGGGCAATACCTCCACCTCTGGACAAGCGATTCCACGTAAAAAGTGAATATCCTGGGGGGCAAGCCAAGTTTATTATGGCTGTGTCTGTGTCCTGGAGCCAGGTTTCAGTGATAGCAAACAGATCTGGCTCCTCGTCAGTGAAGAGGTCCATGATAGACAGGTGGTGTTTTACCAGGGATCTGGTATTAAGGTTTAATATCCGCAGACCATGAACAAAACACTTACTCGGCAGAGGCGCACTTATGCGCTCCCGTGGAGCTGCAGAGTTGTCATAGTGCCGAATACCCGCTGGCAGGTCAAGCGACCATCCCTTGCAGGCACATTGATATGAGCCACACAACGGATGGTTCGGTGCTGAAGTGCACCGCGGGAGAGACTGCCCAATCTCCCGGAGCAATGCACTGGTGTATACGATCATCCTACCTCCCATAAGATGCTTACCGGGAGGGGCCCGCTGCGCCCCGCGCGTCCTTGGCGCGGACGGGCGCAGACGGGCAGGACTCTGGCAAGACTCCGGCTAGCGACGGCGTCCGACTGCGGGGGAAAGAGCGACTTTAAATAGGTGGAGAAATGGTGGGAGGAGCGCAAGGACGCTCCAAGATGGCGGCCACCGGAAGACCAGCGCCCCAAACCAAAATGGCATCGATCGTCGATCCCCGGACCACCCTCGGAACCCGGACCCACCAAAACGGTGGTGCTTTTTCCAAAATTAAATGCAGGTATGAAGGGGGGGAGAGAGCCCAGCCAGTTCCACTTTAAGAACAAAAAACAAAATAAAATAAACAAATTCAAAGGCAAGTATTCTTAAAAGCTAAGCGCTAACAAACCGCGGCGCGGTAATGCGGCACCTTTTCCAGGCAGCCCGCTGCCTAAAATCGCCTTAAATAGGCGGAGAAATGGTGGGAGGAGCGCAAGGACGCTCCAAGATGGCGGCCACCGGAAGACCAGCGCCCCAAACCAAAATGGCGTCGATCGTCGATCCCCGGACCACCCTCGGAACACGGACCCACCAAAACGGTGGTGCTTTTTCCACATTAGCAGTGGCTTGTGGCAGATATGCCAGCCTCACAAGGTTTTAGGGGAGAGCACCTGCACCTCAGCACTGTTTAGCAGTGGTGAGGCGCCCAGAGTCCTAAGTCCAACAAAATATAGGATAAAAATGGGAGGCAAAAAGGGCAAAAATGTAGGGGAGACCACCCTAAGGCTGACAGGTCTAACACGTGTCCCCCCCAGCCGAAAGTGGGGAGAACTACCCAACCTCCAGGGAGTTCTCATCACTAAGGCGGAAAAACCAAGAGAGACCGTTAGCATTGGCGTTGTCTACTCTGGGTCTGTGTTCCACCCTGAAGTCCATCCCCTGTAGGGAAATGGACCACCTCAGCAATTTGGGATTCTCGCCCCTCATTTTCATGAGCCATCTGAGGGGCCGGTGGTCAGTCTGGATCAGGAAGTGGGAGCCAAACAGATATGGCCTCAGCTTCTTTACAGCCCAGACCACCGCAAAGGCTTCTCTCTCTATCGCACTCCACTGGTGTTCTCGGGGGAGCAGCCTCCTGAAGATGAAGGCTACTGGTTGGTCCCTTCCCTCCTCATTGAGTTGCGAAAGTACCGCCCCTATGCCATGCTCTGAGGCGTCCGTTTGGACAATGAACTCTTTGGAGAAGTCAGGGGCCCTGAGCACAGGAGCGGTGCACATGGCCTGCTTTAGAGAGTCAAAGGCTTTTTGGCAAGCCTCTGTCCAGATCACTTTTCTAGGTTGTTTCTTAGAGGTTAGCTCAGTCAAGGGGGCCACAATAGTGCCATAACCCTTGACAAATCTGCGGTAGTATCCTGTGAGGCCCAGGAATGCCCTGACCCTAGTCTGTGTTTTGGGAGGCTCCCAGGCCAGGATGGTTTCTATCTTGGCCTGTAGGGGCTGCACCTTGCCCCCGCCTACCAAGTGTCCTAGATAGACTACGACCCCTGCCCTATCTGGCATTTGCTAGCTTTGATAGTCAGGCCTGCCTGCTGCAGAGCCTGAAGCACTTCCTGGAGGTGACCCAGATGGTCCTCCCAGCTGCTACTGAAGACAGCTATGTCGTCCAGGTAGGCAGCAGAGAAGGCCTCTAAACTGGAGAGGACCCGGTTCACCAGCCGCTGGAAGGTGGCAGGAGCGTTTTTCAGTCCAAAGGGCATCACTCTAAACTGGTAGTGGCCCTCTGGGGTGGAAAAGGCGGACCTCTCTTTAGCTCCATCTGTTAGGGCGATCTGCCAGTACCCCGACGTGAGGTCAAAGGTACTCAGGTATCGGGCAGCCCCTAGTCGGTCAATGAGCTCATCCGCCCTAGGGATAGGATGAGCATCAGTCTTGGTCACAGAGTTCAGTCCCCTGTAATCCACACAGAACCTAAGTTCTGGTGTGGTGCCCGGTGGGGCAGCTTTTGGTACCAGAACCACTGGACTGGACCAAGGGCTGTTGGAGGGCTCTATCACCCCCAACTTCAGCATCTTAGTGACTTCACTCTGGATGCTGGCCTTCACCTTATCGGACAGCCTGTAGGACTTGGACTTGACAGGGGGGCTGTCTCCTGTGTCCACATCATGGATACACAGGTGGGTAATCCCAGGGATAAGGGAGAACACTGAGGAGAACTGCCCCAGGACCTGGCGGCAGTCCCTCTGTTGCTCAGGAGTCAAGGATGGGGAGAGGACCACTCCCTCCACCGATCCATCCTTCTCTTTGGAAGCAAAGAGGTCCGGGAGAGGATTACTTTCCTCTTCCTCGGCCCCATCAGTCACCATCAGTAAGGTGAGCTCAGACCTCTCATGGTGGGGTTTGAGGCGGTTGGCGTGTAGCACCCTGTGGGGCTGCCTGGGGGTCTTAAGATCCACTAGGTAAGTGGCCTTACCCTTCTTTTCCAATATCTCATAAGGGCCAGTCCAGCAATCCTGGAGGGCACTAAGCTCCCCAGGCTCCATGACCCACACCTTCTGTCCAGGTTCTAGATCCACAGGGTGAGAGTTCCGGTCGTACCATTCCTTCATTACCGCCTGGCTGGCCTCTAAGTTGTCAGAAGCTTGTTTCCACAACTTAGCCATTTGGCTACGGAAGGCCAGCATGTAGCTCACTACATCTTGGGGAAGCCTCCTTGGAGTCTTCTCCCACCCATCCTTCACTAAACTGAGAGGTCCCCTAACAGGGTGACCATACAAAAGCTCAAAGGGGCTGAAGCCCACTCCCTTCTGCGGCACCTCCCTGTAGGAAAACAACAAATAGGGCAAGAGGATGTCCCACTTTTTCCTCAGGCCCTCAGGCAGACTCCTGATCATGCCCTTTAGGGTCTTGTTAAATCTCTCCACAAGACCATTGGTCTGTTGGTGGTAAGGGGTGGAGAACTTATAAGTAACCCCACACTCCTTCCACATGGCTTGCATGTAGGCAGACATAAAATTGGTACCTCTGTCGGACACCACCTCTTTGGGGAAACCCACTCTAGTAAAAATCCCCATCAGGGCCCGGGCTACTGCAGGTGCAGTGATGGTTCTCAGAGGAATAGCCTCTGGGTACCGGGTGGCGTGGTCCACCAGAACCAGGATAAACCTGTGACCAGAAGAAGTCGGTGGATCCATAGGCCCAACAATGTCGATGCCCACCCTCTCAAAGGGGGTGCTAACGACAGGTAGTGGTTCCAGGGGAGCCTTCAGCTTAGCCCCTGTTTTCCCACTGGCTTGTCAGGTCAGACAGGTCCTGCAGAATGTATCTGAGGAGATCCTCATCTTCGGCCAATAAAAATGTGGGACAAGCCTAGCAAAGGTCTTGTCTTGGCTCAAGTGTCCTGCCAATGGGATCTCATGAGCCAATTCCAAAAGAAAGGCCCTGTAGCACTGGGGGACCACTAAGGCCCTTGATGACCCATGCACAGGAGCCTTGGGCTCACTGTAAAGGAGCCCATCCTCCCAGTAAATATGATACTTCGCAGAGGCATTGCCTGCTGCTTGGGCTGCGGCCTGTCGCCTCATGCCCTCAAGGGTAGGACACTCCTTCTGTGCCTGGCAAAACTCCTCCCTGGTGGGCCCTCCTTCCACCTGCCACCCTGCAGGGGTAGGTAGGTCCCCCAAGGGAACAACGCCCCCTTTCGTGGACTCCGGTGCGATCTCCTCGGGTGCCCCATCCATCTCACGGGGTGACTGCACCGGGGCGGGCTTCCCACGCCCTCGGGCTCCTCCCTTCTTAGCAGCTGGCTGGGCCATTTTTCCAGGCTCCAGCCCTGGCTGACTCCCTTTCCGGGCAGCCATAGACCGTGTGGTAGCACAAATCCACTCCGGTAACCCCAGCATCTCCACATGCGCTTTGAGCTCTACCTCCTTCCAGGCAGTATGCTCTAGGTTATTCCCTAACAGACAGTCCACTGGCATGGCAGGGCTCACAGCAACTCTTAAAAGGCCTGAAACCCCTCCCAACTCAAATAGAAACTGTGCTATGGGATAGTGACCCCCCTGTTGTCAGCCATCACAACTGGATGGACTGCATTGGGAAATATTTGCTCTGGGGACACCAGCTGACTCCTTACCATAGTCATGCTGGCACCTGTGTCCCTCAGGGCCTCCACCCCCGACCATTGAGGGTGACCCACTGCCTATACTTGGTAGTATTTGAGGGCACATGGACCTTAGGAACCATCTCACTGTCCCCCAGAGACACTAGGACAAGCCCTGCCCCCTCACTCCCATCATCTAGGGACAGCTCCTCCCCAAGCGCTACACTAGCCACCCCGGGGTTTTTACCTCCAGTGGGCTGTGGTGCTCTCTTGCGACACTTGGGATCCACCTTGTAGTGTCCAAGTTCACCACACTCGTAGCACCGGACAATTCTGAGCTTCTGACCTTTGTCAGGATAAGTGGGCTTCTGGTGGCCAGATTGGGGCTGGGACCCAGACCCTTTCCCTTGTGAATTATTTTGGGGGCCTTTGGAGAACTCTTTCTTTTTGTCTCCCCCCCTCTTTCCTCTGGTGGGAACCCTGACCACCCCTTTGGGAGTCCCCCCCAGAACCTTTGTTGGACACCCTGGTACTGACCCAGGTGTCCGCCTCCTCCGCAAGCTTCCTAGGATTGGTCAACTTGCGGTCAACCAGGTGTTGGCGCAGCTCTGGAAAACATTTCTCTAGAAGGTGCTATCTTAAAAACAAGTCATACACCCTTCATAGTCATGCACATTGCTGCCCCGCACCCAACCATCTAAAGCTTTACTAGCGTAGTCCAGGAAGTCTACCCAGTTCTGTGTGGGAAGTTTGTGGCTATTCCTAAACCTCTGCGTAAACCTCTCAGGGGTAAGACGGAACCTCTTAAGCAATGCGGCTTTCATGACAGAATAGTTAGTCTGGTCTTCCTTCTCTAGGTAAAGGAGGGTGTCCCTAACATTTGGAGGTAGGTACTTATACAAACCACCCCCCCCAATAACTCTCTGGGACCCGATGGGCTCTTAAAGATACCTCATAGGCGGCTAACCACTTATCAATATTATCCCCCACCTTAAAACTGGCCATCACATCTTTAGACATAAAGACCCTGGACTCACGTGAAGCTTCCATAGGTACACTGCCACCATTCTTGTTGCTGTTGGCCCTACTTCTAGGGCCCAGATTTCCAGTTCCTCCAGGCTGAGCTCATGGGCAAGTTCTTTTTCCCGCATAGCCAGTCGCTTGTTCTCGCGATCCTGCTCTATGGCCCACCTTTCTCTTTCCCGCTCTTTCTCCAGCTTGGCAAGCTCCAACCTGAGCCGACTCTTCTCCCTCCTGTCCTCCAGGTCCTCTAAGGACAGGCTCTTCACTGACACACTACTGCCTGCCCTGGAAGGTACCCTTGTACCTGGTAACAAATTACCATTTCCCGCCAAGTGCAGTAGGTCAAGGTTTCCTGTGGCGTCGTGCTCTGGTCCTTGCCTGTCCCCATCTCCTTCTGGGTGGGCTGTTACCCATGCTCTCAAGGCTTTCTGATGCTCTGCCTTCTTGGCGCTTCGCTTGAAGGGCACCCCTTTCTCCTCGCAGAATTCCTTGAGTTGTGCCACTGTGTAGACTTCCAGATTGGCCAGCTCGAATTCCATCTTGCTAGGTGGGGCCTCAGACGTTTGTAGAGAAAACCAAATGGGACTTAGGCAAAAGGACTTTTAAAAAGAGTAGCCAGTCAGGGAGAATTTTAAAAAAATTCAAAAATGCCAATTGGAGAGGGTAGACACAAATTCAGTAGAGTCAGATGTAGGGTTGCGGTGTACACTGCGTCGCTGCGTGGTGTTACACAAGCACAAGTCCTATCCCACCGCTCGATCACCAATGTTAGAACCGGGGTCTCTAGTTGGCAGGGCTATGCACCCTAGTCCAAGTAGGGACCACCGCTTCCGACCTGGTAGCTTGGCGCAGAGCAGCAAAGGCGTAACTTCAGAGACAATGTGTAAAGTATTTGTGCAACACACAACGGCGATGACACAGTAAAAACACTCACAAAAGGAACACCACACCAGTTTTGTATAAGAATAAGAATTTCTTTATCTAAAAATTATGCGAGAACCAAAAGCAGGTAAATCCAGCTCCAGGCAAGATCAATAATAAAAAAGATTCCAGTTTCCAAGCAAGATCAATAATCAATAAGAATGAATCCAGTTCCCAGGCCTGATCAATAATAAAAAGGATTCCAGTTTCTAAGCAAGATCAATAACCAATAAGAATGAATCCAGTTCCCAGGCCTGATCAAATCACCAAAAGCTCATGTGTGCCAAGGGCTCCTTCTGGTACTGTCTTTCTCACAGTGTCCTTGGATGGCAAAAGTTCACTTGAGGTAGGTTCTGATGGTCAAAATTCACTGTGGGAAGGTTCTTAGGCCAAAGTTCCCTTGTAGCTTAATAAGTGTGCCTCTCATAGAAATGATGCTCCCAGGGTAGGAAGTGCGGCTTCCCAGGCGCTGCTGGTAATGCTAAAAAATGCCCCAGTGTCAATTACCAAGTAATTATGGCCCCGTAGGCCGGTCAGTGAAGGACGGTTCCCAGCCAAGCACAAAGCTCACACCCAAGGTACCCGGCCAACCCGCACCCCGCCCCCTTGCAGCAGCCTGGTTGCACTGAGGCGTTACCTGGGGTGGTGGTTGCGGGCGCAGGTGCGAGGCTCCTCTCCCCCTGGGGCCTCGGGCTCAGCAGGCATTGCACGGGTGGGGATCACGGCCGCACAGCGCTCCTTTAGCACAGCGCTTAACGGTGCCTCCAAGTCCAGGGCAACGACGGAGCCTCCTGCCACACAGCGCTTCGCTTCTCAGCGCTACACAGCGCGCTCCTGTCCCAGTGGCGGTGACCTCAGGGCCAGTTTTAGTCAGTTGCGCCAGAAACAGAGGCAATCACAGAGCCCTCGGGAGGATCATGGGGCAAGCAGTGCTGAGGGCAGGCACAGCGTTGTAGGGCAAATCTTGAGAGTGTTGTTGCTGTTCCAAAGGGCAGTCTTTAAAACGCTGTGGTCCAAGGACAGGTAGTTTCCTTTAGCTTAAAAAGGGTGCAGTCCCAAAAAGGCAATCTTTATAAGGTTGAAGACTCTTTAAAATGCGGTTCAAAGAAAAGTAGTTCCTTTGGGATGTTGTGGAGACACTCTGGTGGTGATGTTGCAGTCTCCCATGCAGGGCAGGATCAGCAGACAGTAGGGCAGCTCAGCAGGTTGTGGGGCAGCAGTTCCTTGGAGCAGTCAGCCTCCTTCCCAGTGGCAATCCTCTTGCGCAGCAGTCCTCACTCCAGCAGGGATTCTTCCAGGTCCAGCAGTGTAACAAAGAAGTGAGGCCAGGACCCTCCCTTATATATCTTTCAGTCTAAGGGCTAGAAAGTGGTAGAAGTCTCTGGAAGGGTCTGGGGGCAGGGGCTTCTGGAAGAGTCCAGGGAGTTCTGGTATGTTCCCTGCCTTGCCTGACCTAGCTGTCAAAGTGACGAGAGACAGGCCGTAAAGGCTACAGTGGACAGCCCATCACAGCTCATCCCAGGGAAGAAGGTGTGAATCACCACTCCCACCTCCCAACCCAGGCAGGCTATCAGTATGCAGAGGGGAGGGGGGATTCTGCAGCCTAATCTAAGTGTAGGCAGGAAAAGGTCCCCTTTATAAAAGTGGGATCCCTAGCGTAGTAATGCCCAAACCCTATATATCATTGGAAAGGGTTCCCCGCCCCGAGTCCAACAAGACCAAACATGATAGACTTATTAGGTCCCTGTCAGAAGTTAGTCCATAAGGGGAGGTTCCCAATGTTAGCCTATGGAGGAGTAAGCCTTACTGCGTTAGCAGTGGCTTGTGGCAGATATGCCAGCTTCACAAGGTTTTAGGGGAGAGCACCTGCACCTCAGCACTGTTTAGCAGTGGTGAGGCGCCCAGAGTCCTAAGTCCAACAAAATATAGGATTTTTTGATTGTGTTCCCATGAGGCACAGGGTCAAGGCTGATTTGCATATGGCCATGTTTGAATTGGGGTGGTGTGGAGTGCAAAAAAACGATGGATTTAGGCCCAGATCTCTGTACTGGGGTGAATGTATGACATTGTTCTGCATTCTGTCCATCAACTGTTGTTTTTGCATTTGTCACCCCGAGTGGGATGGGTATGCTCAGACGTGAGTCCTGTGCTCTCCACATCACTGGAGTCAAGCTATCCTGGCTGAAGACGGCTGATAGCCAGAAACCGGTCCTAGGATGCTTGATTCCGGTCCAAGGAAGACATGGCTTGGCAGTTCGGGCTGGACTGTTCCCATGAGGCAAAGGGTCAAGGCTGATTTGCATATGGCCATGTCTGATTTGGGGTGGTGTGGTGAGCAAAAAAACGATAGGTTTAAGCCCAGATCTCTGTTCTGGGGTGAATGTATGACATTGTTCTGCATTCTGTCCATCAACTGGTGTTTTTGCATTTGTCACCCCGAGTGGGATGGGTATGCTCAGACGTGAGTCCTGTGCTCTCCACACCACTGGAGTCAAGTTATCCTGGCTGAAGACGGCTGATAGCCAGAAACCGGTCCTAGGATGCTTGATTCCGGTCCAAGGAAGACATGGCTTGGCAGTTTGGGCTGGACTGTTCCCATGAGGCACATGGTCAAGGCTGATTTGCATATGGCCATGTCTGAATTGGGGTGGTGTGGTGAGCAAAAAAACGATGGATTTAAGCCCAGATCTCTGTACTGGGGTGAATGTATGACATTGTTCTGCATTCTGTCCATCAACTGGTGTTTTTGCATAGGTATTTCTATAGCACACAACTCACTCGGGGGCATCTCGGCGCTTGATTAGAAATGTTCCTGAAACTAAAAAAAACAAGAGAGACTAGAAAAGGAAGGCCTTTAGCTGTTTCCTAAATGTGCTGTAAATAGCGATTTACAAAGGGATCTGGTAGCTCATTCCAATATATTGGCACTAGAAATGAGAAAGATTTTCCTCCAGTGCGACTCAACCTTATAAGCGGTAATTGTAAAAGACCCCGAGCCCCGACCTAAGGTTTCTGTTTGGTACGTGTTTAATGGGTCTCTTTTGCAGGTATTTGGGACCTCTTCCGTTAAGTGCATTATACGTGAGACAACAAATCTTGAAGAACGATCTCTTTATCACCGATAACCAATGGAGCTCTCACAATAAGGGAGCCGATGACACGCCCACTGGGCGATTCAATACCATTCTTGCCCCAGTATTTTGAATCACCTGTAGTTTGCTTAGCATGGTATCTCCTACCCCTGCCAACAGGGCATTGCCATAGTCCAGGCGGCTGATAAAGATAGCCTGGACCAGGGTTTTGCGATGGATGTTAGGCATAAAGGGGAGGATTTTGCGAAGCAGGCGCAGGCTATATTAGCAGGAGATAGTCGTGGTGGCAACGTGGTCTTTCATAGATACAGACTGGTCCTGTTTTAGATCTACATTTGTGACACATTGAGTTGGAACAGGGGCTAGCCCCAATTGGGCAGGCCCCAGTCATCAGACAAGCTAGCTGTGGCTTTTCCCATTAGCATTAATTCGGTTTTGCTGTGATTCAGCTGGAGACAATTCTGTGTCATCCAACTGGAGATCTCAAGCATTCCTCTGGCAAACCTTTGCTTTCTCTGCTACTAAATCAGTATGAACCGAGAACATAAGCTGAGTATCATCAGCATATGAGATGATCTCGAAGCCTAAATGTTCTACTATCCTTACTAATGGAGCCATATAAATATTAAAAGTGTCGTGCTTAGGCAGGAACACTGAGGCACGCCTCTGTCTAAGCTGATTGAATCTGACCGATGTGGTCCAAGCATGATTGTTTGTGTTCTACCAGACATAAAGTTTTGCAAACATTTCAAGGCTGTTCCCAGGGTAACACAGGAGTCAAGTCTCTCCGCTAGCACTTCATGTGAGATGGTATCAAATGCTGTGGAGAGAACTAGTAATATCAATATTACTGATCCCCCTTTATCTATTTCTTGCCTGAGCGAGTCCGTAACTGCTAAAACAGCAGTCTCGGTACTATAACCCTGTCGGAACCCTGATTGAGATGGATCAAGAATTTCATTAAGCTCCAGATATTGACTTAGTTGTTTAATTGATTATGCTTTCCAGTACCTTGCACCATAAAGAGGTAATAGGGAAATCAGATGATAGTTATCGAGTTCTCGTGATTCTGCTGTTGGTTTCTTAAGAATAGGACGCACAAATGCTTCCTTCCATATTCTTGGAATATTCCCAGATTGTATAGATGAGTTATACAATTGGAAAATAGCTGGTACACAACAGGTAGCTAAGAGAGCCATCGTCTTAGGTTAACAGAGATCAGTAGGTGAGCCTGATTTTGCTGAGGCAAGTGCTTTAGAGACTTCCTCAAGGGTAATTGGTTAAAAACAGTCCATAGTACTTCCTGCCATTTTTTCAAGATCCATTTGTCTGCTGGAGATATCAAGATCTTGTGCAATTTTAGATGGAAAGTTAGCGTAGATTCTAATGATCTTGGAAGTAACTCGCTAGCTGGTTACAAAAGTCTTGCGTTTCAATGGCAGATTGCCTGCAAGCTTGTGGAGACAAAAATTCTTTTACTATGTTGAAAAGGGCTTTCGGGGCATTAGTGGCACCTTCGATTTGGTTAATGATAAATTGGCATCTTGCCGATTTTAGGTTTAGATGATAAGTGGCCAGGGTTTGTTTATACTGCATTCTATCTTGTGGCTCTTTACTGAAGCGTCAAACTCTCTCCAGTCGCGTCCATTTGGATTTTTCGCCCTAAGATCGCTGGTATAACAGGGGGCAGATGGACGGCTTTGGGACAGAACTAAACTTCTTTTTGGGATCACCACATCCATTTTTTTGGGCCTGTTTGCCTTTTTTCGCATAGATAGCACTCTCTAGTTTACATGTCACCAGTAGTCTTGCCTGCCTTTCCTTTTTTAGGGATAAACCCATGCTGCCAGTCGGAGACTAAACCCTGTATGTTATGGGAGATTCTACTGGCCAATATTTTTGAGAATATCTTTGAATCCGTATTTATTAAAGTTATTGGTCTGTATGATGAAATTTCCAGTCTGGATTTGTCTTTTTTCGCAAAGATTACAATTTTTGCAAGGGACCATGAAGGGGGGGGAGGTGCCACCAAAGATTGAGATGACCACTGAAGTAAAAACTTCTTTAATTTGTGACACAAAGGCTTTGTCAAAATCTGCAGGGATACAGTCTAAGCCGGTTGCCTTGCCGTCTGGCAGGCTCTTAAGTGCACTCACTATCTCTTCCCACGTGGGGGGGGGGGTGCTCCCTCTGTTCTTGTATTTCTGGGTTGAGTTTAGCCATAGGTATAGGATCTAAATACTCCGCAATGTCTATGGTCCTGGCTTCAAAGAGTCTAGCATCTTCTTCGGCATGATGATCCCTGTAAAACCCTTCGAAGGCTTTATGTATTTTCCCTGGGTCCTTTGAAACCCCCTCCGCATTGGTATGAATTGTGGTTATTGTGTTTATTGTTGACTGCTGCCTAATTGTTAATGCTAGCTGATGCCCTATTTGTTCCCCACATTCATAGATTTTCCCTTGGGTCGCAGCCCACTTCGCAGCCGTTTATTTTCTGAGTAGACTGATCCTATCTCTGCCTTAACTGCCGCTACCATGTGTTGGATTGCCTCTACTTCCCCTCCTGTTTTTATTGCCTGTGCTAGTCTTGTTTCTTCTGCTGTCAATTTATCCTGCAGCTTCTGCACCTGTTCTTTTTCAGTGTTATTTCTCCCTATTGATAAGCTAAGAGTCTCACCCCTGACCCCGGCCTTAAACGTATCCCACACTATCATAAGAGGAGCCGAGCCCAAGTTCACCTTAAAAAACTCCTTAATCCACCCCTGCATATATACTTTATATTTAACATCATACAAAGTGCTTTTTCAAAAGTTCAGGTTATATTTGGGCTTTCGGGCCTTAAACCATCCAGGGTTAACAACAAAGGATTGTGATCCGACATAAACCGGGGTGAGATTTCAATGTGGGAGGAACTGATCAGGGAAGAAGAAATGAAAAAATAATCTAGTCTTGCGAGTGACACATGAGGCGCTGAAAAGAAAGTAAAACCTTCTTGATTAGGTCTCAATTCTGCCCAGACGTCGACTAGACCATGTGTCTCAATCAGGTTTAGCATGGCTTGAAACACCCTTGGCTTTCTACTAGTGTATATCCAGTTACTTTCTGACTGCCAACAGCTTGGTAAATTTAAGTTCAGATCTCCACATAGTACAATGGAAGTTTGCCAATGTTCCAGTTCCTCTGTTACTCAGTTAATTACTCCTGGATCATCTTGGTTGCTCCCATAAATAGAGCACAATGTAAAAGTGCAATTTGGTGTCAGAGAGCAGCCCACAATCACCCATGTACAGGAACCCATCTCCCGAGACTGTCGGACTTGACCCTATCTATTTGTAAAGGGAGCCTGTGATTTGCTAACACACCTACCCCTTTCACTCTTACGCCTTGTGTTGTAGCTCCAATTACTTTATACCCTAGTGAGTTAAAAAGATGCTTTTGGGCTCCTTCGACATGTGTCTCTTGAAGACAAATCAAATCCGGCCCCAGTGTCCGCAACCCTTGTGCCACTTTCTGCCTTTTTGCCAAATCATTAAGTCCACAGATATTTACAGATACTATTTTAATTTTTTTTATGCCACTCATCTTAAGTTAATGAATCTCTCAGCTATCCTGCATTCCTGCTTGCTTCTCTCCCTACCTCGGCTTTTTTGAAAAAAGTAATCTTGTAGTCTGTAACCTATTTCAAACTGGCCCTTTGTGTCCATCCCCCTACAACCTTTAGGTGTCCCCTCGCCCACCCCCCACCCTTATTGAGCAGTCAAGATGACCTTGTATGATGGATGTCAAGTGTGAGTTCCAGACACCAAACCACCCTAAAAGAAAAAAGAAAACACAACAGAGGTCTGGGTATCTTAATTTCCAAATCATTAGTCTAGATCATGAGTCAATTCATCCGCTTCCGTTCTGTGATTTCCTTTAAAAACTTTCCAGCTTTGACTTCTGAGAGGAGACTTGCGTTTTTCCCTCATGCAGAACCTTCAATCGGGCCGGGTTCATTAGTTAAACGTGGGCCCCTTGTTGTTGCAATGGGGAAATTAACTGGCACAGCCTCCATCTTCGTTCAATGGTTGCGTGGCAAAAATCCGGTTTCGCAAAAAACGTAACCCTATTCGCCTCTTTCTGTGAGTTTGGTCTTGCCTTATCGTAGATCATCTGCCGCAGTAGAAAGTTCCCAAAGAAGACTAAAAAGATCCTGGCCTTATCATTGGTGTGGTTCTCTCCCCGTCTAGCCTTGATGGTAAAAGGAAATCTGTGGGCCCTTTGAACCTCCAAATCCCAATTCCAATTAGTCTCTGTAGGGAATGCGGCTCGCAAAAGTTCAACCCCGGGATACCCAGTAGTCGCAGGTTATTACGGCGTTGCATATTCTCCTGGTCCTCTAGTTTGGTCATTAAGTCCACTAGGCATGCCTCATGCGAACTCCCCTGTTCTTTAGCCTTTGCAGCCTTCTCTTCCAATATCTCAGTCCTGGCCTCCACCATCGCTACCCGATCCCCGATATCTGTACAAGCCTTATTAAGCTTCCTCATGCCACTTTGCAGCTTTGGCGGATAGGTTATCTGAGCGTACTTCCTCCTGAAATTGCTTAATGAAGTTCAGAATTGAAGTCAAAGAAGGCGCCTCCACATCGCCCCTACTCCTATCAGGGACTGATGAGGCTGCCTCAGATTGTGGTGCGCTGGGGGTGTTTCCGAGTGAGAGTAGGCTTGGGGAGTCAGAATAGTCCCTCTATAGCTGATTCCGCTTCCACCTGGACTGTCTCTTCCTCATAACAGTGTCGGCCATTTTGCTTTGAGCTATCTCATCCTCGCTGCGACTCTCTTATGACAGAGAGTCTTGAGTTGAAGAAGAGCCTTCCTTGCCTGTGTCTGATAAGCACCCATCTGACACAGAGTAAGAATTTTCGGCACTAGGTTCTGGTGTCTGAGGCGGTAGAACCCCGGAATTAGTTAAAGCGTTCGGGTTCTCTCCCTGCTCTTCGCCACCCACCAGGCCTTCCCTTGAGGGAGTGATCTGAGGCTCATTACCCCCTTCCGCATCATTTTGCAATGCCGCTAAGCTCGCTTCTTGTGAGTCCAGCGGTATTTGGGACACCATCTCTGCAGGGGGAGCTTTGGGGCTGATATTTGGGTGACTTTTACTGCCCGTACTACCCTCATTAGCTGCTGTTGATACCGATCTTAATTCGGGGAAGTGCTTGCTAATTGAGGGGGAGCGGCCGGTATTGTCCGAAAAAGCCTCCTTTGTAAGGTTAGATTTGGCAACAGTTTTTTGATAGCCCCCAAGGCCCTTTTACCTTTTGCTGGCTGATCTGGCTTTTCTCCTTCCGTCTGCATCGAGATCAGCTTAGTTTTCGTTTTCTGACCTCTGGTCGTCATCCTCCTTTCTGCTAGCTGCCTGCTCCCATTTGCCTGCCCTTCTTGCTGCCTCACGATTACTGGTCTTCGTAAACAGAGAGCCGCAGCCAGCGCAGCTGTTAACACACTCCGTTTGTAAGATGCAGTGTGGACGAACAGGTAGAGCACGGCACAAAACTCAGATCGACTCCGCGAAGTTCACTTCGCTTTACTTGTGGACATGAGTCTGGGCCGGTTTCTCGATCACCGCACCCCGCGTCCATGGCTGCTTTCAGGTTGTCAGGCTGTCAGGCTGTCCGTTCAGCGCGATGATTGCGGAGCCTCAAGATTTTCCCAGCATGCAACAGGGGCGAGGTGGCTGGATCGCGGCTCCTCCTCACACAGGCTCCATCACTGCTCCCGGGATAACAACATCCAAGGCGGTGACGAACGGTTTGTTAAAAACCTCCAGCGTCAAATCGTTTCTCATCTTCATTTTCTCCAATTCTGATTGAAAAACCTCCTCAAATGCTTCGACTGAAAGATTGCGCCAGGGCCTATACAATATTTGTTTCTTGCCCGAACTTAAGGTTGAGGTCTTAGGGCAAGGCAATTTGATGACAAACCTGATCATAGCATGGTCCGACCATGTCAGAAGCTCTGGAGGGTTGCAGGTTCAATGGTCGATGTTAGAAAAGATTAGATCTAACATATGCCCAGCAAGATGAGAAGGACCAGTCACTCTTTGGGTCAGGCCAATCATATCAAAAGTGGACATGAGTTTATTCACCTCCTGGCTCATTAGGTTTTCCCTGTGAAAGTTAAAATCCCCCAATAGGAGGAATTTATTTGCAGCAAGAACGTGCATGGCAATTAATTCTGTCAATTTGTGAGCAAAATCGGTCTTTAAACCCAGGGGGTGATAGAGTAAAGCTCCATTCCAACTGTCTGTAGATGACATCGTAATCTTAAAGATTCCTAGTTCCATACTTTCATTTCTTAGTGTGGTAATCCAATTTATTGAAAGATGATTTTTAAAAGCTATTGCTAATTCGCCACCTCTCTTACCCTCCCTATCCAGATGTAAAAAGGTGTACTTCTCGGGAATAGCCATCTCAATCATTGGATAGTTAGTGGGATGTTTCGGTAAAAAAAAATATGTCCGGGGTGTGCAATGAGATCATGTCCCAGATTTCAAAAGGATGCTTCGCTAGTTATCTCACATTACATAATATGCACTTCAGTCCACTAATGTCTTGCTCTATTCCTAATCTCAGGATCTGCTATCATCAGACCACCTTGAAATTGACAATAACTGCAAGCCTCTGGGCCATCAAGTATACTAAGGAATTTCTGCTGACAACACAGGTGGTTCCGGTGATTATCTGACTCCCTCTTACGGAACCTCCGTAAGGAATTGCCTGAGTAAGATATACGTGAGGTAAGGGGAATATTTACCTCAATTCGGGCAGGGTTTTCGGCCTCTGGACTCGGTTGTGCGCAGACAGTCGCAGATGGGCTTACCTTTGGCGCGCCTTCGGCGCGCCACCGGTGTGCCGGCTGCCTGCGCTGGCTGTGTGCGCCGGCTGCGTGTGCGCACTGACACGCTCGCTTTATGTCATCCAAAATGCACCCACAACTAGCCGGACACCCTTCTCTACCCGCAACATGGCTGCTCGCTCCACCGGCCGCCTCTTGGGTAATCATGTCTTCTCCCCGCCCAGCACCTCGATCGGCTGAGTATGGTGAGTGGGGGGAAAGTTTGACCAGACTGACAAATCTAGATGTTTTAAAAAATTGACGATTTAAAAAAAAAAAAATTGTGCAAACAGTGCAAATTAAGAAATATCAAGATTTAAAATACACAGCTCCCGGCTTTCTGCCTCAGGAGGTTTCTAGTACTGCGCAAGCACACTGACACGCTCTTTTATGTCATCCGAAATGCTCCTGCAACAAGCCAGACATCCTTCTCTACCCGCAAGATGGCTGCTGCTCCACCGGCCGCCTCTGGGTGGTCCGTGGCCGGTCTTCACACAAAAAATGTGTGCTAGCCCCTTAAATGTTGTCTCCAGCACAAAATACCACCAACACCAGAGGAGGAACTGCAACCCATAGTGGTATCCTACTCTGAGCTGGCTTTGTTTTGATCAAGACAACATCAAGATCTTGATATGCCTCACCCTATACTCAATCAAACAAACCCAGACAGTATTCCACAAATCTACATCAGTTTTTTGACTCAGACCTCAACAAGCCATAATGTAGATGACAATGTTGGGGATGGGGTAGAGTTTGTCTTACCCTATGATCATGACAACTGATACATGGACTTACAAGTGGGCCGGACACCCCACTCGATACTGGGTTGGTTTCTTCTCCTGTCTCAGCAACAGAAGACAGTACTTCTTTTGCCACTGTGATTAGGCGGGCTTTTTAATAATACACACTTGCTTGTCCCTCCCTCTCCCATTCCCTCATAGTCAACACCCTACAAACACCTCCCACGTCTCCGTCAGTTGTAGCATGCCCCATCCCGCAGCGAGGCGGGAAGAACCCGATGATGAAGCATGCCACCATGGGGCACTTTGGTGGGTGAGGGTTATTTTAAGAAAACTCATTGTTTTCCCTAAATCATCATTTATACTATCGATAGGACAGTCACTCTAATCACAAGTGGAATTCTTTTGGTTATTTACACAAGACAGGAGTCCACATTGAACCTGACCTCTCTCGCCCCCTTTGTTTGCATTGTGATATTTATTGCACCAGATAAAATCCTCGCCTGCAGAGTCGAAATTTATCAGGTGCAGCACAGATCACCAGAGCACAAGGTTGAGGGGATAACATGTCCATTTGTATGTGGTAATAGTGGACATTTTTCCCTGACAAATATCAGGTTTGACCTGACGATAATCTCCTTAAAACTCATAATCGCGATAATGTGGAGTAAAAATCCTTTACTACCTCATTGTATACAATATCTGATCACTGATTTGCAAATGAAAGTGCTTGATGGAACAGATATATATCTATCTATTGTGGGAAATAATAGAATGGGGCCACTACGTGGATGATACATGTTATATTATCGGTGATACCAGAAGGTGGACTATAGAAGAAGCATGAAGGTTAGTGTGTCCACCACTAGACATGGCTTCCTAATACAGGAGGGTTTCAAAAGAATTCAAGAAACATTTTATTTAAGAAGTATTTGGATGTGTCAAAGGTTTAACAGGGTTTTAAAATATGTATGGAGGTAACTTCTATTTTGCTCCCCTCTGCCTATGAAAATCAAAGATGTATGCACATGCTTGCTCCCTATTAGCAAAAAATGATGCAACATATGGTGTAAGGGATTAAAATATTCCCGCTATGGTTTTCAATCATGTTTTCTTAGTGCCCAACAGCGTGCATCTAATACTCAGATTTTGGTCTTGGTTTCACACTAATCTACTGTGCATGCAGATGTTTAGGTCTGTTGTTGACATGACAATGGTCATGGACCTGTCCAGGGACCTGGAGAGGCAATCCAAATGTACACTCATTGATAGACAGTGGACTACTGTCCTTGCCAAGGGTTTAGTTGTGAATCCAAAGCTGTGCTCAGACCTTTTTTGTCTGTGTCACTGGAGTGGTGGCCTACTGGACCACTCATGTGAAGTTCTGCTTCCATGTGTTTACCCAACTACTAGTGCTAACATCCCAGGTGTAAGTGATGCATGTTTGTAACCTGTGTTGTACATGTATGATGTGGGTAAGTGAAATAGCATAATGGAGGCCTGTAGGATCCATTATCACCTGGATGACTAGTCTGCCACTTGCCTGTGGCCTCCAGTTCCTGCTTGTTCAAGCTTGATCCAGTGAAACTGATGCTGCCTGGTTTTGGTTTTGCCACTTGGGCTTGCCCACTCGCTGTTCTTCTCGCCAACAGAAGCACCACCCACTCCAGGATCTACTTAATGCAGGTTTCATCATGACCGCACTAGTGGGCACCTGGGTACCTAGCTTGCTGCTTGATCTGATCTCCAGTTCCTGCTTGTTCCAGTCGGAGCCAGCTAGTGTACCAAAGGTGCACCAAAGACGCACCAAAGACAAACATGTTGGTACTTGTCCGTGCCGGATCACACCCAGTGACATGAATGCTGACCCTCCCGCCCCCTGCAGATACACCATTGTGAAACTCTACACCCCCAACCCAGGACACTGCAACACACACTGCCACTGAAGTGACCCACGCTCTATGGTAAGACCTTCACCTGCACCCGCTGCCACTTCACCTGCCACTGCTCATACACCAGGCCTGCTACTAGCCCCACCCGGAACACATCAAAGACACCACATGAACAAAAACACTAACTTGCATACACCCTCCCCAACACACGGTCACCATGCAAACACACCATCAAGATTTGTGACCTCATCTCTACCCTCACACCCTCGATGATCTCTCCAACAATAGAACCTGGCTCAATCTCACTTCTGTGCCTGACATCGCCACTGCCATAGCTGAAGGATACAAGATCACTCACCACAATCACATCATCAAGCCTGGCAGGGGGATCACCATCATGCACAAGGAATCCATCCAAATCACCACCACAAAGTACAGTATAACCCTAGCCATGGAAAATATCATCTTCCGACTCCAAACAGACACCAAAACCACCATCAGGGGCAACTTCACCTGCCATCCTTCACGACCACGTCCAGACTTTTGCACCTTCATTGCCAATTTTGTTACCCCCTCGCCACAGACTCAAGCAACTACATTTTCCTCTACTAGCTCAACTTCCATCTGAATGGCCACAATGACATCAACACTACTAACCTCCTCAACAGCTTGAACAACATTAGTCTCACCGAAATTGTCCACAACCCCACGCACACTGCAGACCACATGCAAGACCCCATCTTCTATTCCAATGACCGCATCAGGTACAGCCACGCCACAGAACTTAACAGGACAGACCACTTCATTGTCCACTTCAACATCACTTCAACATCACCAAATATTCACTCAGTCTGCCAATGCCCCCACCGCATCTGGAACAATGTCTTATAGGACACATAGATCAATGACTTCAACACCACCCACCCCATCGCATCCAACAGTCTAGACAAAAACGTCGGAAAATTCAACAACTGCGTCACTCCCATCAGCAGCTACACCCATAGAAGGCCCACCAAACAGGCTAGCTGAAACATTGAAGACCTCAGAACTGCTAAAACACACTGTAAACAACTGGAAAAGAGATGTTGCACCTGCAAGGACACGACCGACAAGACCACCTTCAAGACAGCCCTCAAACCGTACCACAGACAGTTGAGAGAATTGAAGAACAAGGATTTTGTCTCAGTTTAGTAGTAGTAAAATTAGGAGTCCTAACTTTACTACAACTAAATGCCTTCTGTGAATACCAAAAGTAGTAAATTTAGGATTTAATCACAGATTTGTTCTTTCAATCGTCCCCTGTGTGAGCCAGACCTCTGCGGTAACTATATTCCTGGTCTGTATCAATAGCTCCTAATAAGTGTTATTTATTACACCCAAAAAATAACATACAATGTAGTATTTTTTATTTATCAGGTGCAGTAAATAGCATCTAAACTTGCAATCAGGCCCCAAGAGCATTATCTGCAGCAGTAAAAACTGAGAAATCTGTTTACATTTGGGAGAAAATATAAATTCTACTGATATTTGAGCCCTAGTTCAATGCAAGATATTCTGCTATATTGCTATTCAAAATCTTATCCAAACCATTACCAAAAGATGATTCATTATCTAATTGAAATCTTTAGAGGAAAACGGAAGTAGCTTAGATAGGTGTTCATGCTTTATTGAATTCTTCTCCCACTCTAGAACAAAGATGTTTACCATATGAATCCTGAGCAGAATGGAATTCTTCTTCACCAATTGGCCCCAACTCAATACACGATAAGCTCCTTACAAGAAGCAGCAATGGAGATTTTAATTACTTTATTTGTGGAATGCAAAGTTGAATCAATGGCTGGCTAAACTACAATTTGCATGATTGGTAAAAAATAGGTCAAGGTCTGTCCCTGCATCACTTAATTTACTCTGTGCATTCAATTTAAGGAGTAATCTGAAATATAATCCAGTGGATATATCTGACTCTTAACAATACCTTTTTGCCTGGAAACGAAGTTCTCCCTACCAGCAAGATACATTTCAATTCAAGATATGCCAGTTAATTAAAACAGTAGCAACCCTTCATATTTGCAGAAGAGCCTTTAGAATATGTAAATGGGCAAGCAGCCCTTGATCACTGTTCAACAGTATGCAAAACCTCTTACCTTTTCAATATTTACAATACTTTTTCTATTTTTCAAATTTATATACTAATAATAAACTGTGGGTGATGGGAACCATAAACTGTCAAAAATTGCTATTAAAGTGTTAATGATGGAGAAACAGAACACTGTAATAGATGCATCTTAGATAAAGCAGCAATGTAGCATACATTTTTCGGAAAGTGGCAGTACGCACAACCAAATGTCACTTGACCTGGTGGTGCCTTGATGCACACAATCTCATACCCAGTAACGAGTAGCCCTGGGTGAAATTTTAATTATGCCATGGTAATCAGAGTAATTTCAGTAATTATCGAAATTACGAAATTACGCTAGCTTGAAAAATTAATAGTAATTTGGGTCAAAAATGCTACCACAGGAGCAATGGAACAATGAACTAAGAGAAAGCCAGATGCTTCTTACTGCTGTTCATGTCCTATAGCATTTAGTGCTATTTTCGTACCGCAAAATATATCCTCAGGCCAATTTTGGATGCAAAGGTGCATTTTGTACAAAGAAAATAGCGCTGAATGCTGGATTATGCTTCTCGTATGATTACGCATAATTAAGATTCATTTAGCAATAATTATTAGTACCTACACTAAAGAGAATTATTCCAGTTACTCCCACCCCTTGTAATGAGAACGAAGAATGTGTGTATTTACTTGTTTATCAGTACTGTTGAGAGCTGTGTTAGAAAATCTGCCTGCTGCATCCCCAAGCTGCTTTGCCAAGAAGATATGGACTGTAATGAGTGAGGAGAATAAAAAAAAACAGGGGATGTGAGGCCCTGTGGTAGTCATTGTAATCTTAAACTGTCAGGTAAGCCACTCGTCTGTTGCGCAACAAAATTAATTATGATGGAACTGCACCTTACAGGTGAAAGTGGAGATGGACTTTGTTTTTATGTTTTGTCATCTATGGAGGAAGTACTTTTTTATTTTATTGTTGCTGGAGGACAGAGTAAAGTAATACAAGGGTAACAGAGCCCACAGTCTCTGCAGAATATTCTTATTTCAGATGTTTCTATCCTATCACTTCCCCACAATACAGTTAATTCCAAGTTACTTACCAAGGTTCTTTAAAATGTAGACACATATTGCTTTTATGTTTTTTCATCTATGGAGGAAGTACTTTTTTATTTTATAGATGCTGGAGGACAGAGTAAAGTAATACAAGGGTAACAGAGCCCACAGTCTCTGCAGAATATTCTTATTTCAGATGTTTCTATCCAATCACTTCCCCACAATACAGTTTATTCCAAGTTACTTACCAATGTTCTTTAAAAGGTAGACACATATTGCTTAGAAAAAGATTAGTGTTATCTTACTTTAGAATGAATATCTGTGGGGGTGTGGCTGGATGCCAACAGAAGATGGCAGCGTCCGAGTAACTCTCCTCGGAACGGCGTGGACAAACGGCTGCCTAACATCATTTTCTTCACTTTCAGAGAGGCGCCCTCACTTGCGATGTCTTGGTGCCCTAGGACGTACCTCTCTTTTTTTCTTTGGCTGCAAACCTTGACCTGCAGCCTGCTTTGCCCCGGAGACGCATATTTCCTCCTTACAGCAGCGGCTGCTATTTTTGGATGAAACAGCTGCTCATAGCGGAGCGGTAACTCTGAGGAGGTGCTAATGGTATATTGACCATTTAAATGGCAAATATTGTTTTCTTCCGCTCTAATTTGCAGAGTTGGCTGCTTCTTTTTTCTTAATGGCATAACCTACAGGCTTGGTAGTTCTTCCTGGCTTTTCAATGTGTTCCCCACAACTATTAAAACTAGCTAATTATAATTTGTGTTACTGCTGGTTGACCATTACAGAGGTTTTCTTATTTGGAAGTGTTTACCTATGTTTTGCTGCAGCCTTTGGGTTTCCACTCTTGCCTGGCTCCATTTTCAATGGGTAGACTGAAAAGAGAGGGCGATCCTGTATCACACTCCATGCACTCCTTCATTAAAAATTCAGCTATTTTCTCAAATTATTTCAAAATGTAAATCTCCTCAGCTTTTTGTCCTAGAGGCTCTTCTCTCTTGGGTTCAGTCCCTCTTGATAGAGGGAAGGACTACACAAATCGTCTGGAAAAAGATCCACCTTCCCCGCCAAAGTCTTCTTCTCCTTGGATTTGTTGTTGGAGTAGATATGTGCTCTGCTTCCCTATATGGAAAAAAACAACACTAAGCCGCAATTTCTTACGAATAATTGATTTTCGATAGATGAAAGAAGAACCGTGGTAGAGCAATAAGTATCACCCCTTGGGCTTACTGATGTCAAGGTCAAAACAGTTCAACCTCAAGCCTCCTCACTTCATAAACAGGTTGAGGACATTGAAAAGATAAACATTAAAGAAAATCTTCACATCTATAGACTACCTGCAGCCACAGAGGGCACTTTCTTCAAATTCTTCCTCCTTTGGTTTCTGAATTCACCAGAAGGAACAGCTCTTAATATCCAGCATGCTCAAAGATTAGGTCATCAACCTGCTGTTGCTTCTAATTCATGGAGACCAAGAGGAATTATCTTGTACTTTCTGGAGTACACTAACTTGCTTAAAATTCTTGCAACGGTTAACCCAACTCAACATATCTCATGGTTTGGTAACACTTTGTATTTTTCCCAAGACTATGCCAAAAGGACAGCAAATAGATGAAAAGAATTTCCTAACATTCATCTTCAAGCTCTTGCAGCCCCTTATGGTCTTTTTCATCCTTGCCTATTTAATATTACTTTTAGGAATTAAACCACAACTTATGATGACCTGATCCGGTTGAATAGCTTCATCAATTCCTGTAAATTAGAGTCTATGGAAACTTCTGGAGCATCTCATCTCAGGCCATTTATTTTCCTTAGACTTTCACAGCAGTTCTTGGCTTGTTAGATTTGTTTTCAACGTTAGTGTGATGATGACTATTTTAGAATTGTGTGTTATGTTATAACTGAATATATATATTCATGCAATTCTTTTTTTACTAAGTGCCTTTGTTCTTCCTTTACAGAATTGTTTATGATTGTGCCTGCCTTTTTTCCTCATCCTATGTGCTGTGGTCCCTCCTCACCCTCAGTTCTGTAGGGCTTGCACGTGTCATCTGTTCCATGTGGTCTCATCCCCCCATCTTTTTCTTGAATTTTCTGGTAGGATTTGCCCTTTTTTCTTCTCTCCTTTTTGTTTTTCTCTCTTATTTTCTATCAGTCTTTTCTCTTTCTTTTTCTCTTGTTGCTCTACTCTTTTTTTTCTTTTGATACTTTTCTATCTATTTACCCATGTTCACTTTTCTTACTGTACGTGCTATGTATTACTATTTCTGTGAACATTTTGGTTGTTGTATAGATTATATTTTGCTTCTTATATGGTTTGTCTAGATTATGGTTTTTCTCTTTTCCTGTAATATTTTTGTGTCTTTGAAAAATGTTTCTTGGAATGTCAGATGTTTAAATTCTCTCATCAAGAGAGAGAACATGTTTTATTGCATTTGTCAAAGCTTGTGGTAGATATAGTTCTTTTACAGGAATCACATCTTACAGTAAACAAATCCTTAAAGTTGAGAATGGGATGGGTAGGTATAGTCTTTTACTCACCAGGAGATGGAAAACTAAATGGGGTTACAACTCTTTGTCACAAATCACTTTCTGTTAAATTGCTCTCTCGGGATTAAGATGATGATGGAAGATTGTTATAAAAAAAATTGATGATTATGGATTATCCAATTACTTTGTTTAATATTTCTGCTCCCACTGTTGAAGAGCCCTCTTTTTGGTATAATCTTATTCAGCAAATGCCACGATATGTGGAGGATAATTTCATCTTAGCGGGTGATTGAAATCAAGTTATTGATCCTTTTATAGACCGTATTAAGTCAGTCTTTTTCATACCACACAAAGTTCATAACTTTTCTGCAACTATTTAACAATGTAAGCTTATTAATGCCTGGAGATTTGCAATCTCACCTTGAGAAAATATACTTATTTGTGTTCAAAGAGGCAACGGCAGACTCCAAGTGCCGCACTTCCTCTGTGTGTTCCCCCAGATAATATTTCATTTCATTTAATTTCATAAAGCTTTATTCGGAACAAAAAACAAGTCCATAAAAGCACAACATACAAAAATACAGTTAAGAAAAACGGTGGCCATACTAACGCAAACTATACAGATCAGTTAATAATGGTTAAAACTGCATACTTTTCCTAGCATTAATTGATTTTAAAAGGAAGGTAGCTGTGTAAAAACACACATCAGGGTGTTGAAGGTTAAAAAGCAGTCTCATGGAGTCGTTTACAGTCCTAACTCCAAACTTTACAAACACTGGTTTAAGATAAGCAATCCGCAAGTATTTATACAGTTGACAAAACAAAAGAAAGTGCTTAGTGCTTTGTAAACAAATGTTATCACATGGGCATGGGCCAATAGGGGGTGAACGCTGTTGTGGGAAGGCCACTAGATTGTGGACTATCCCAGTTCTCAATCTAGTCAGTACATACCGGTGAGCCTTCCAAGTCACCTGCGATAAGTACGGTTGAAAGCCCAAAAAGTCATTTAGATCATAATATAGAATACAGGAGGAAAGTTCAACATTGTCTTGGTGCCGTCTGTTAGCTTGATGATTTAAAAAAGAATTCTTGATTTCCTGTTTGGCTAAATCAGAGGCACCACAATGATTAGTAAAAACATACAGGCCAAAGTTCTCCTGAAAACTGTCCACATTATACTTAAGCCAAGGAATCCTTCGATAGTTATTCAGGGACAAACAGTCAGATATAATTGATCTACACAAAGATGTCTCTTCTTTCATCCATATCAAGCGCCAGAGCATAAGTGGTCTCAGGAGAACCAAATCGGAGAGATGGAAAATACCCAATTCATTGTGCACTAAAACGTTGGAAACTGAGCTGGGTAGACACAAAAGTCTCTTTAAAAAAGTGTTCTCCTCTACCTGGAGCGGTCCCGCCGGATCATAGCCCCAGACACCTGCTCCATACAGGGCCGTAGAGAGGGATCGAGACTGGAATATTTTAAGCATATCATAGACACACCTGTCCCCCAACTTCGTAGCCAACGTAAATATGCCATTTGAACTCCTGGCCATCTTAGACCTTACATTATTGTGTTCGCTAGACCATTTGTTGTATTTATTATTTGAGAAAGTAACCCCTAGATAGGAAAATTTATCAACAAGTTGAACCTTATGCCCATGGATGAAATATGAAAAGGGCTTCTTTCCGTTCCTCCTCCCACATTCCATTACAAAGGTTTTGGATTTGTTAATCACTAACTTTCTTCCTTTGATAAATAGGGAAAAACCATCCATCAACCGTTGGAGGCCTATGGGGGTGCGTGAGATTAGAACCGCGTTGTCCGCGTATAATAAAACTGGGACGCGGTCACCGTGTATTGTAGGAGCATCCACTGCCATAGATTTTAAGATGGAGTCTATCTCGTTGATAAAAAGAGTAAAAAGCAGTGGAGCCAACACACATCCCTGTCTAATTCCACGCCCAATTTTAAACTTGGTGGTACATTCCCCTTGGATACCGTAACGTACACAAGCACGTAATTTGGTGTACAATCGTGCCAGAAAAAATACGATACCCTCAGGAGCCCCCATTTCAATAAGCTTGGCCCACAGGATGGCATGATCCACTAGATCGAAGGCACTACTTAAATCCGCAAAGCAGAGATAAATAGAGCCTGATTTTGCTAGGGTATATTTATCGATAAGCAAGTCTAGGTTAAGACATTGCTCTATCGTACCACGACCTTTCCTGAAACCAAATTGACTGTCAGCCAGTATACCATTCTCCTCCACCCATTCTTCTAATCTTACCATGAGAACTCGACTCATGACTTTTACGGACGAATCCAGCAAGGAAATCGGGCGATAGTTCTTAGCATCCCCACGATTGCCTTTCTTGAATATTGGAACAATTATGGATTTTTATAAAGAACCAGACGCAATCTCGGCCTTGTCCCCTTTCCATCTGATTCTCATACCATTGGGGCGGTGGGGTTCGATGTTATTAATACTCCCCGTGTTAGGAGTCCCTTTGTTTTCCCATAACAGGGCCTCTACGGTCAAGCAATTATGGTCACTTAGCTGCATATCTACAACTTTAGGTGCCATAATCCAGGGTTCTAGGCTCGAGGAGATACAGATGTAATCAATCATTGAGGAGGTTCCACGGCCTGTGAAGGTCGGGGTATATTCCTCGCAATCATTTTTGTCATTAACCATAATATTCATATCATGTCCATGGAGGAAGAGATATAATGATTCCCCATAGTGATTATGTTGAAAGTGCAATGCACCCTCTCCTTGACAATTTACCACCCCGCATAAATTTAGATCAGAAAATGGGCAGGTTACAGCATTGAAATCCCCTGCCATAAACAGATCAAAGACGACATTAGAGGTTATGATAATATCATCGAGGGCACTAGATAGTGCTTTTACCGCCTGATCCCTAGTGTTGTCGAAAATATTGTTATAAAAATTAATTAAAAGGATGTTCCTACCATCCGCATAATACAACCACAAGATCTGAGAATGCACCCCCACTTTTACATATTTTTTAACCAGCAAAGGAGTTTCAACAGATATCAGAACCAGGAGACCCCCCTTCGCTCTCCCTGACAAAGATCCAATAGCGGGTAGCTGATATGAAACAAATCCGTCAAAGCCCTTAAAGTCCAGGCACCAAGTTTCCTGGAAACATATAATTTCAAATAAGGCTAAAAATTCTGTCCTGCCCAGACAATCCGATTTAGACCTGATACCTGTGACATTCCAACTAGCAATATGGCAGCTACAGAAACCTTCTCCATAGGGTGGTCGCCCACTACCATGCTGGATATGTGCAAGCTGTGTACTAACCTCGGAGTTGGTAATCTTAGCTGGACTCTCCATACCTCCTCCAGTTTCATCCACCATGGCCACAGACATACAATCTACAGGGGTACATACTTCACTGGCGGTGGTTATACACCGCAATGGGTGAGGACTCTGTCCACCACCACGTGAACCCTGCTCCTCCCTATTATCAATAATGATCAAAGCAGACTCCAGTCAATCAGTAAGGTCTAACCCACTCAAACATTGGAAACGATTGGAAGTATCCACCTGAAATCCACTTTGCTCACCATAAAAACCTGCACCCCTCCTATTCGACTGCCCATCGTCCCTGTGAGGCTGGCCTATAAACTGTCTATAAAAATAGCCTAGGGGGCGAAGAGAAATACCATTCTCATTACAGGGGCGGGAGGTGGCTCTAATTAAGGTAGTAGTTGCAAGGTGGGGATTACTAAAGTTTATGATGATGCAATCTCCAGAAATATTCTTAGGGGTAGTACCAATCCAGTTGGTTCTGGTGGTAACCAAAATCTGGTCCGCCAGTGCAACTGGAAAGCCACATTCACGATTGAGCCATGCCACGGTTTTGTGTTTAAGCGAATCCTGCGATTCGTTTGCACGGTAGAGCCCCTCATCCCTGACTGGCGGAACGTTGGTCAGTACCGCCACATACGGTGCACAGTCAGGTGGGAGATTCGGGTGTAAATAGCCCTGGCTTTTGGACTTCCCCCTATCTGAGTTGGTGGACCGATTACCTGAAATCCCGGTAGAAGGCAGGGACGGGGGGACGGAATTGGAACATGCGGGTATCGCTGCTGTTACTTTAGCTGAACCTTTGGTGGTCGGCTGTGGGGGCTTGTTAGTCTGACCCTGAACCATGACAGCTGTGTTAAAGGTATTACTTTGCTGTAAGGATGAACAAGGGTCAGGCCGGACCACAGCAGCTCCTGATGGGCTTTTATTAAGTTGCATAGGCATGCTAGTTCCACCAGTCGCCATAGGAGCCAGTAAGGGACTAATATTTAGGCTCAAACTGGATTGTACCAATCCCCCCAAGCGTGTCAATTCCCTAGAAACTGACTCGAGCTTATCCAGTAGGGGGTAATACAATTTTGATACCAATCAAGGCGTCTAACTGATCAGGGGCTAGTGTAAAATTGGTGGGGCTTATATCATCCTGAGATCTATGTACGTCGTTAATTACTCCCTTTAATATAGGGTCTGTGTTTCTTTTATACTTCCGGGTTACCCCCCTTTTAGGCGGCATTGTTCTACTTAAATGTCTCCCTGACCTCAGTACTACTCTTTGCACTTTAGGGGTTGGAATTGGGGTGCTAGGAGCTTCACGGTCGTTAATGGAAACATTAGTGTCTTGGTTATCCTGTGGTATCGACGAAGCAGTGCTGCCCTGGATAATAGAATTATCAGAAGGGCCTATCACATCGCTATCATCGATGGCTGGAATGGACTGAGAGGTGGACAGAGTAATTGGTATCTCAGAGGAGGTAATCGGTGGGTCTGAGACAATCCCCCGTCCCAAGGATAATCTACGTTCTTTATTAATTTTGTCAACAACTTTCACCAGATAGTTGTCGAGTGTTGCTACAGTGGATCGAACGTTCCCTCCCAGATTTTTAGACATTTTACAAGGGGAAAACACAACACAAATACGATGATGGGGAACCTTATGTTAAGACAATAAAAAAGTTAATTTTTAAAATTCCGACAAGCAATGAAATGAAAGTAAGCAGAAACCCAGTAATAAATAATATATGGTAGTCCAGGTACAACTGCTATGATTAGTACTTGCAGCTAGAGCACTGATGCAAATAAAAAAGTTACCATATATAGTCCACAGTCCTCTGGGTACAATCAGGCAGAGGTCGTGGCCCAGCCCAGCCTTGGCCAGTCGCGGACTGTCGCAGACTGTCCCGCCCTTGTCCCGGGCTTCTCCCAGTCGCTCTTGCGCGCGACTTGCGGGGCGAGAGGCGTTCCGTGCTTTTCTGGCGCCTCCGGGCGCAGTGCTGGCGTCACAGACGCGACCTGCCTGCCGGGGCACCTGGAAGTTGGAGTTTCCAGCCCGGTTGCAGCTGTAGTTGACGATGGGTCCGCGCTGCCGTTTCCCTCACGGCGCCTGCTGGAACCCGCTGTCGAAGGGACACACAGCCGTTCCCCTCATGGCAGGACAAGGTATGTCTGGAGCCCCCAGTGAGCGCTCGGCGCTCCGTGCTTTTCTGACGCCTCCGGGCGCAGTGCTGGCGTCACAGACGCGACCTGGCCGCCGGGGCACCTGGGAGTTGGAGTTTCCAGCTCGGTTGCAGCTGTAGTTGACGATGGGTCCGCGCTGCCTTTTCCCTCACGGCGCCTGCTGGAACCTGCTGTCGAAGGGACACACAGCCGTTCCCCTCACGGCAGGACAAGGTATGTCTGGAGCCCCCAGTGAGCGCTCGGCGCTCCGTGCTTTTCTGGCGCCTCCGGGCGCAGTGCTGGCGTCACACACGCGACCTGGCCGCCGGGGCACCTGGGAGTTGGAGTTTCCAGCCCGGTTGCAGCTGTAGTTGGCGATGGGTCCGCGCTGCCGTTTCCCTCACGGCACCTGCTGGAACCCGCTGTCGAAGGGACACACAGCCGTTCCCCTCACGGCAGGACAAGGTATGTCTGGAGCCCCCAGTGAGCGCTCGGCGCTCCGTGCTTTTCTGGCGCCTCCGGGCGCAGTGCTGGCGTCACAGACGCGACCTGGCTGCCGGGGCACCTGGGAGTTGGAGTTTCCAGCCCGGTTGCAGATGTAGTTGGCGATGGGTCCGCGCTGCCGTTTCCCTCACGGCGCCTGCTGGAACCCACTGTTGAAGGGACACACAGCCGTTCCCCTCACGGCAGGACAAGGTATGTCTGATGGTAGTTGGTTGCACAATCAGCTCCTGCATCGGTCGTTGTGGGATGCCATCTGCCAAGCAGAAAAATAGAACTGTGAGGAGAGTGGAGCGGTGTACTCCCAAGAAGGTGTTTCATCAATAAAGAAGCTCGATCAGTGTCTTAGTTGTATCAATATTTATTTTTGATAATCCATGTGGTTTGTTCAAGGAATGAACTTCATCAAGGCTGGAAGAGGTTAAAGAAACTTAGATGACATAAATACACAAATGCTTAACACGAGGGTGAATAAGGTGAGCAAAACATTAAACATAAACTATCAACAATACTAGACAATAGGCACTGGGAATACTCAAAGGGTGTGAGGCCACATACGTGCAAAAGACATTAAAAAATACATTAAAAACAAGTGGAGGATCATTCTGCTATACAGTAAGGTAGGTGACATTCCTTAATTCTAGTAAAGCATTCACAGGACAGAAATGAGCCCAGCATCAGTGTGTGTGTGATGGGATATGAAAATGACACCTGGGACATGTCCACACATACTCTGTGATGTTGGGTGCAAGCTGGTTCAATCCAGGATGGGTTCTAACTGTACCACTGTAATCAGTTTAATAGACTCAATAGTTCATACTGTGAGAGGGGCACAGGGTGTGGTGTGTGGTGGACGATACGTTTCTGAAAAGTCACAATCGTGAGTGAGCATATCCTTAGTCCAGATCCTAAGAATCAAGGTATGCTTGTAGAAAACGGGCAATATATGCACAAATACCTCAAGTCAGGAGTAATTCTCCAGGGTCTACGGATAAGGAATATACCTGGGCTCTTTATACAAATAAAAGAGTTTTTAGAATGATGGGCTATGATATGTAATCGGTGTTGCCGGGATTAAAATATGCTGATTGTGGAAACAGCCAAAGAGGTCATTGAACAATTTGCGTCAGAAATTTTAGACCTGGAGAACAGAATCAAAGCCTCAGGTATAGTGGAAGATTCTAAAAAAAAACTAGAGGATATCAAAAGAGATCTCCATTCCTATACAGAATACCTCACAAAACGTAAAATAGAAAAACTAAAAAAAAGTAAGATTCTTTAGTAAGCAGACTACTTATCCTTACCTAGCAGAGCAATACTACAGTCAGTCTGAAGCTGGTCAATATGATTTGCGAACAGACAGTACAGCTATGGCAAAAAAGTCACCACATTTTCCTACTCCTCAGACTCTAAGAGTGAAGGTCAACCTGGAAGTAATGGATTCCAGGGCTTCAGATTTAACAATGGGAGACAACGAAGTACACAATCTTTTTTTAGTGAGGCGCTTCACCAGACGGGACAACTGGAGACCTCAATACCAGCCGGGGTTCGAGGTCAATCCACAAATGGATTTCAATCAATTCCAGGCCAATCCACTGATAGATTACAATCAATTCTTAGTAACATGGAATGCCAGGTATTGGAGGGAGTAGAAACGATACCAATATTCAATCTCAGTGGCTCTCTGTTATCTTCCTCAACAATGTCAGTACTATCTAAAGGTCTAAAGGACTTACATTTAAGCCTCATTCAGGTCTCAATACATGTGAATTATTTAGATACTTACAAGCCTTTTTTCGTAAGATTAGACTCTGGATATTCTTCTCAAACCAGAAAAAACAAAGGGATAATTTTAACTTATCGGGACTTGCATTCAAGTCTATTTTTACTCCTACAGCTGATCAGTTACAGCCAAAACTGTCAATTTTTGAGCAGGTACTGTACAATAAGTTTGTTAACATCACAAAATACGTTTCAAAGACTCCCTTTCATTTGAAGAAAGAGGAGTATAGAGCTTTAGAAGATCTTAAATCTAGTACTGACAAGATAATCGAGGCATGTGATAAAGGGGGGGCATGTGTGTTTATGATACTTCAACATATGTGACAAAAATGGAGAATATGTTGAGTGACACTCATTTTTATCTAGAGACCCCACCACAAACATAGTCAGTAAGATACGTAAGCTCACTAATCGAGCATTAAAAGACGGAGACATAGCAAAAAAGAAGGGGCTTCTCTAAATATTGAGAAACCTAGGATGTCCAGTATTTATGGCATACTTAAGGTACACAAGAACGTAATTGATCCACCATTAAGACCCATAGTTACCAACATAGGCTTGGCCACAGAGCCTCTTGCCAAATATGTTGATGCTATATTATGCTCCCATGTATCTCTAACGCCTGCCTTTGTGCAGGATACCACCCACATTGTTAATCTTGTGGAGAACATCTCTTTTTGTCCAGATACCCAATTTCTGGTCACTATGGATATTGGTTCATACACACCTATCACACCAAGTGCCCATCTTTGTTTGTTTTAGAGTGCCTCAAAATAGTGTTATCTGATAATATCTTTGAATTCAATAATCAATTGTATAAGCAAAATCAGGGTGTCAGCATGGGGGCATCATGCGCCCCTACGTTAGCGAACATCTATATGTCCCAATTTGAAAAGAGCTATATCTTTAACAAGATAGCCCCCTTCTATGAGTCTGTGACCAAATGGTCATGATTCATAGATGATGTCTTTTTTATTTGGACTGATACTTATGAAAATTTGCGGCAATTTTTGGAGTGGATACATTTGTGTGACAACAATATACATTTCACTAACAACATAAGTAGAGAACAGGTTGAATATTTGGACGTATTGATAAAATAAGATTCGGGTATCCTGGTGGTTGAATTATTTATTAAGCCAACTGCTAGGAACACCTTATTACATTGCGACACTTATCATCTGGCGACTCAGAAAAATAGCACTCCATTTGGTGAATTTATACGTCTAAGGCATAATTGTACCAACACCAAGGACTTTGATGATAAGGCAGAAGCGATGAAAAGGAAGTTCCTGGTTAGGGGATACCCTAAAAAGATCATAAGGGACTCTTATAAAAGAACCCATTTTTACGATTGTCAGCATTTACTTACTAACACCAAAGACAAAAAGGACCCTACTTTGGTTTTTGTCACCAGACATTCTAAGCTAAATGAGAGAATCAGGCAGGCAGTTGGTTCGAGTTGGCAAATTCCTAATGTGGATACATCTAAAGAAACAGAGTTGATTTTTAAACCTATCTTTGCGTACAGATGCAACAAAAATGTAAAAGATCATGTAGTTAATTTGCGCATGAAGAAAACAAGTATTCCACAGCAAATGAGTATCACGGGCAACAAACCAGTAGTGGGGACATTTAAATGTACCACTGGTAAATTATGCGCAACAGCTATAGAAGCAACAACATTGCGCTTTAATGATCAAGTTATATCACCAAACTGTCATAACATCTGTAAAACATCTAATGTTATCTACCTGATAATATGCCCCTGCAAATTGGGTTATGTAGGGGAGATCGGTAGATCGCTAAATGTGAGACTCACTGAACATAGGTCAGCGTTGAGAACGCAAAAAACAACAGCACCTATGGTACATCATTAAATAGAGAAAAATCATTCACCTGATGATATGCAATGGTACATTATCGAGAAGATCTATGAGAAAGAAGAGACAAACACTGAAAAGACCAGAAAAGTTAAAGAAGTTTATTGGATTTTTGATTTTGGACACATCAATCAAAGGCCTGAATCTTGAGATACCTTGGGATCATGCTATCAAATAGATCATTTTAAAGATTTGACTATATGTTCTGTGCTCCCCTTATTCAATATCTTTTATATCAACAAGATAACGTTCCTAAGTCTTATTTACATTCCTTCTGAGGTATTATATCGGGGTTTAAATCTATATAGTGGTGTATTCAACTTACCCTATTCGCCTTGACTCACTAATTGGGAGATGTAATTTAGATATCTACTGGTTATGATCATGATATTTCTCCTATCTGAATGCAGTTAATCTGATACTGTATTAAAGTACCGGCTGGTATAGGTTCACTTAACTTCATTCTTATAACTAAATTTTGTAGTTATATCGACACATATTATTCCGATTGATTAATATAAACATGACCCACTGATTATAAACTACACTGGAGTAGGGCAATACCTGTATTTTAAACTGCCTCATGTAAATTGATTTACGTAAATTTTTGATCATGTCTTTATAAACTGCCATCTAGATTGTTGTAGACATTACACTTATTCAAGATTCATTTCTTGAAGGAGGAAAATTTGGATCAGTGCATGGGAAATCATTAAGCATTGTACATTATCATGAGAGACATGGTACTCCGTAGAGAAACTCATAGCCTTGGGTACAGATAGTGAAAATATGTGCCAGGTAAATGACCGCCAGTTGGTCCTGTCAGGATATACACATATATACATTTTCTAAATATGTAGTTTCAAATATTAGAAACTTTTGTATTGATGGAGATTCCATTTGTGACAATATATTCTTGAGATATATGCGCACACGTTTAATACAATTTTCGATATTTTGTTTGCCTAACCACAATGAGTTATTAACATTTCTGCACTCGCGATCTTTCGATAAGCAGGTAGTGCAGTTTTTTCAATTCAAACTCGAGACTATTTCCGGAGCATCAGGCATTTCATCATGGCAGCTGCGTTTTAAGCGTAGGTGCAATCACTAGTGGGCGCTGAGTAATGACGTCATGTCTTTAGAGACGTGGGTCAAAGCGAAGAATTTAAAACCATCAGTCCACCGACACATTTTTTCTGGTTGGAAAGCGGTCGGAGTTAGGAGTGATCCTTGTTTTACAGCGGTAAGCCAAGTGACTATCTCTGTACTGTTTTAGCTCATGAGCGTTAAGGACAGTATCGTGTTTTTTTCGAAATTCGGTAGATTAAGCGTTACACACATGTAGGTACCAGGTAGACTTCTATAGAATGGGGGTGCATTTCAAGTACTCTCTACAGAGGAAAGTTAATCCCGGAAACGGCACTTAACCATTTATTTTGCCCGTTAGAACCCAAAATGTTTTTGGACAACATCATTCAAAAAGCAAATATGCCGTACTATAGGCACAGTAGCAGTCGCTTAGCCTCATGTTTTTACAATGCATAGCTAGATTCGGGCGGATATGAAACTATTGAATATAGGAGTGCAGTGATACCGTTTGCTGCGCATTTCAATTCATGTACATTTTGGGTTTTCAACCAGTTAGTCGCTTGGTAAATGCCATATACCTAAGTACTATTCTATCAGGGGATCTCTGTGATTATTATTCATCCTGGTGTACTAAAAATTAAGACAACTCACAGGTTACCAGCATGCTTAGCTCGTTATACATTAGATCAGCTCAGTAGTAGGGTTTAAGAGCATCAGTAAATTGGTTGTCAGCTCCTTGATCTACCTTTTCTTTCCAATTGTAGGGAAAAATACTGGATACAGAATCAGGGGTTAGGTAAGGGATACATGATAATAGGAGAGGTAAGTACTATTAGGACTTATTGGTTAGATAATATAGTACAAATGGTCACTTAATGTATATCTGGAAACTCAACAGTAATTTTTCATTTGATATATTGTGTTGTCTTTAGGTAGTACAAAGCCTTTCTTGTTCATCCCTGCTGCTCAAGAATCAATTAGAGATTCAAAAAGCCATTCACCTAGATGAAGGTATTTACCAGTTCATTATATATAGGTAAAGAGGCATTGAGTGTAGATTTTAACCTAAAATCCAGAACACCAATCATTAATAACGGGGTGTTCATGTTTACTTTTATTTTTTATCTAGTTTTATATACCGCAGTTGCTCCCAATCTCGAACAATAAGTGATGAAGGTTGTCTACTGTTAACAACATCTATGGATTCAGCGGAGGTAAATCGCATATTTAGAATATCATTATATAAAATTAGTTAGTAACTAGTTCTACGTAACATAGAGAGTCCAATCAGTAATGTTATTGCTTTGTAATTGTGAACAATATTAGATTTAGATTTAATTTTATGTTACTTTTTGATATTTTTCCATATTTGTATGTGTAGCACTAGTTCACTTGTAAATTTGAAAGTGATAGTGTCTTAATGTCATTCACTTATTAATTTATTGCACGTCACAGCAACCCTCAAGTTAAGTTCTCTTAGACCAACCATCTAGGGTATCACATTATAATCTTTATGCATATATATATATATATATATATATATATATATATATATAGAATAAATGATTGAAAGTGCTTCTAAACTTAGATCACAATTATGTTTATATTCCCCATTTAGTAACTACTGGTATCGGAATTCTGAAGAAGTCTTTGCCGAAACCTGTTGGTGTTCAACATATACTACCGATGTCGGTATATTTGACCTTGATCCCATGTTAAGTTGGAAAAAGATAGAACAAATCATCACGAAAATAATGTACTGTTAGACAAGTCATTACTTATTACAGTGAATCATCAAAATCGAAATAGGCAACATTGAAAGACCTGGTTTAGTGATTTAATTTGTGTTGACGACACATTCTTTCCAGGCTATATCGAAATATAAATGTATATGTGGTTCTAATTTGCACTATATTTGGGACTGTGTATTTATTCATGTATTGAAGTTATCTATATGTAAACTGTATTTATATATATATTCTTTCTACCAAACAAAACATAAAAAAGATTAATTAAAGCAAAGTATGAATCTACATTATAATTGTTATGATTTGTATTATGTCCTTGTGTTTCCAGAGTTTACATGCCCTTCTAGAGAAATGAGCACTGTGCCCGTGTTTATGCTTTTCAAATAGGCTTGTAGAAAATAACAGTTGCTAAGAGTAAGTGATGCGCATGTACAGACAAAAGAAACTAAAGGGACTGAGTCATTTCTACTTTGGTGAAAAATCACACCAAGGGCACGGGTGGTGGGACAGGAAATGCTGGATCATGCTTCAATGTAGCAAACGCCCCCACATGTTGCATACTGACAACATTCGGGGAAAGACAGTCTTTCCCGTGCCCTTGGTGTGATTACTCTTAGCAACTGTTTTTTTCTACAAGCATACTTTGATTCTTAGGTATAGTTAGAACCCATCCAGGATCGCACCAGCTTGCACACAACGTCATAGAGTATGTGTGGACACGTCCTTGGAGTGATTTTCACATCCTATCACACACACACTGATGCTGGGCTCATTTCTGTCCTGTGAATGCTATACTGGAATTAAGGAATGCCACCTACCTTGCTGTATAGCAGCTATGATCCTCCACTTGTTTTTGATGTATTTTTAAATGTCTTTTGCACGTATGTGGCCTCACATCCTTTGCATATTCCCTGTGTCTATTGTCTAGTAATGTTGATAGTTTGTGTTTAATGTTTTGCTCACCTTATTCCCCTCGTGTTACGCATTTGTGTATTTATGTCATCTATGTTTCTTTAACCTCTTCCAGCCCTGACGAAGTTCATTCCTTGAATGAAACGCGCTGGCTGATGTATTTTAATAACCACGCGGATTATCAAAAATAAAGATTGATACACCTAAGACACTGATCAAGCTTCTTTATTGACGAAACACGTTCCTGGAAGTGCACTGCTCCACTTTCCTCACAGAATATACTTATTACTCACTGGTTCATAAGACTCAATCCCCAATAGATTATTTCTTTATATCGCACAATATCTTCCAAACCTTAAGTGCTGCAGATATAGGTTTGATTCTAATTTTCGATCATGCTCCTATTTCCATTCAATTGGATATTTTCCAGAAACCCAACATGCCTAAAATTGGTGTTTTTAATAACTCACTCCTCTTAGACCTTATATTCACCTCATCTTTTTTGTTCTTTTTTAAATAATGTTTTTCCTTTAATCAAACAAAACTTACCTTTTTCTGTTACTTGGGATGCGTTTAAATCTGCTGCTTGTATATTTTATTATTGGATATGTTTATAAAAAATGCAATACTTCACGAAAGTAGGCTAAAGATGTTTTAGCAAAGATAAAGGGATTAGAGCATTCCTATTATTCTTCAAAATTGAAAGATTGTTTATCTGAGCTTATTAATGCCTGGTTTCAATTTAATAACAAATAAAAGGATAATGCCGTAATTTATTAAAGTCTAGTAAAATGTTTTATGGTGGCACACTATTGGCAAACTATCTTAAGGTTAAACATAATAAATTTAATGTTAAATCAATTATGGATGCACAACAAACACCAACGTGTAAAGACTGAGATCTTAGATGAATTCCTAAATTTTTCTGAATCATTTTATACACCAGAGGATTTTTCCTCAGAACTTAATATTTCTCAGTATTTCTCCGATATCCAAAAATCCTCTGTTATTCCACTGGATTGCACATTCTTAGAATCTGATTTATCGCAAAAAACTTCATGCCGCTCTGCATATACTTAAAAAAAGTCAAAGTTACATATCTGGGTGGCTTTACAATTGAGGTTTTTATACATTTCTCATTGTTACTTATTTCTAAATACATAGGGCCTGATTCACAGAACTAACTTAAGACAAAATCCTAACTTACTACCATGTATTCATTTTGGTATTCACAGAAGGCAGTTACAAATGTTGGTATTAACAGAAGGCACTTACTCATTAATGAGTAAGTGCCTTCTGTGAATACCAAAATGAGTAAGTGCACTTACTCATTTTGGTATTCACAGAAGGCACTTACTCATCAATGAGTAAGTGCCTTCAGTGAATACCAAAATGAGTAAGTGCCTTATGTGTACACCAACATGAGTAAGTGCCTTCTGTGAATACCAAAATGGTAGTAAGTTTAGGATTTCGTCTTAAGTTAGTTCTGTGAATCGGGCACATCATCTTTTAGCTTCTTTTTAACACTGAGGTGAATGTTCTGGTTCTCTTTTAGATGCCCTAATTTGCCTTATTCCAAGGGAAGGGAAATATCCACAGATTTGCAAACGTTACAGACCTATCCCTTTAATTAATATTGATTATATTATTTTTTCAAAGGCCTGATCCCACGATTGGAATCATTTCTCACTAAATTACTGGGGCAAGGAACAATCGGGCTTTGTCAAAGGTCGTCTTATTTTTGACAATACTCACTTGTTCTTTGACATTTTATCAAAAAATGACCCACTTACCTCATTCTCTTGCACCAATTGCCCTAGGCGCAGAAAAATAATTTGACCTAGTATATTTGTCTTTCCTCTTTCAAACACCTAAATGCTTTAGTGTTGACAAAAAAATAATTATTTTTTTCTATTCTTTAGTCACATCCACATGCAGTAATAACTGTTAATGGCCTTACCTCTCCTTATTTTATTTTGGGTAGAGGTGTTCAAACCTTTTTTGTCTAAAATACGTCAAAATCAAGACATGGATTTAATTTTAACAATCAACAAATTGAACTAGCAGCTTATTCTGATGATGTGTTATTGTTTATTTCACAATCTCAATCCTCTTTACATAAATGTTTACAAGAAATCAATTCTTATGCATCAGTTTCTGGATACAAGTTGAACAATGATAAATGTGAAGTATTTCCTTTGACCAAGTTTACTTTTAAAATATGTGCTGTCACCTCAAATTTTATATGGAGTCCTCAACACAGAAAATACTTGGGTTTATATTTGTATCCTTCCATTACAACAACACTCTCTTTGTTCATTGACAAAAATGTTTACAGAAAATTTCTTCATTAACTAATAAATGGCATTCATAATATGTATCTTGGTGGGGCAGCATAGACACAATTAGATGATGTTAACTTCCATCATACTTCATACAATTTTTAATATTCCAACACCCATTTCTTTCACATTTTTAAACGGATTATCTCTCTATTATCTTTGTTTCTGTGGAATAATAAAGAGCCTTGTATGTCGGTATTAAAGTTAATACATCCAAAATCAGAAGGTTGGGTAAACTTTCCTGACCTTCCCACTGATCATAAGCCATTTTTGCTACGCCAATCTCTTTGTGACTTTTCAATTCTTTTTTAGATTGTCCATTATGGATCGAGCTTGAGCATTCTTACATTTCTCCCTTTTTTAGGGAGTACTTATCTTTTGCCCCCATACCCCAAATCATATCTACTTCTATTCTTAAAAATTCATGCAGATTTTTTGAGTTTGTGTTACCGTTTGTCCATTGCATTTCTGACTCTTTTCTTAAATCCACACTTTGGCATAATAAGTTTGTATTGATTTGTGGCAAACCATTTTATTGGAAATCTTGGAGATATAAAGGTCTAATTTGGGTATATCAGCTATTTGAACAAGATGAGGTTATGCCTTTCCCACAAGCTAGTCAACTTTTTGAACTCCCTTCCTCTTTTCAGACCAAATATAAACTCCCACAGCATGCTCTTTACACTGCATATGCTCAATTTCTTTCTTCTACCTCTCTTGTATCTCCTCCTGTTAACAATTTACATACTCTTCTGAATACTCATCCCAGAGCATCCATTCTGAATACTCATTAACTTATTTCTCATAATGCTAGAGAGAAAACTAAAGTGGGACTACCCTGGGAACACGACTTTAAGGTGGATTGGTCCATCCTATTACAGAACAGAATGTGGCTCAACTTTAGAAAATCCTCTATAGCCGCTAATACCATACAAACACTCTTTTATATATATTTATAATAAACATGTTTTATGTCCTGTGGCTTTGCACAAAATGCAAATTGATCTCCATGACACTTGTTCCTCCGCACATGCAGATTTAAAACACTTACTTTTTACTTGTCCTTATGTACACAATTTTTTAGAAAAGGTTTGGCTTCAGATTGACTACATTTTTTGTTCCACAATACCCTTTTCCATTGCTAACCAATTCCTAGGAAGTTTATCCATTGATTAGATTAATTGCTCATCTAATATAAAGATTTTAGATTTATTACTATCAGTTGCTTTTCAGTAGATTAACAAAAATCGGAAAGATTTTACTAAATTATCTTTTCAAGCCTGGGAGTATGTAGTTTGTCATAATCATAGGTTAGACACAGTTTATGTGCAACCTGTTTCTATTGCTATTACATGTTTAACGTTATGGTCATCTGCTACAATTTTCTTTGAGGCTAATGCTAGCATTCTTTTTACCGAGCCCCTATTCACCAAGAGGTTTTTCAACCTCCATGACTTTCCTCTTATTGAAATTATAATTATTTGACTGTGCTTAATATTGCTATTTTACTCGTTGTATGCATTGTATTAACTTTTTGACTATTCTAATCCAACTTTCCTCTTTCCAAACTATGTATAGCCCATATTTAAATCCAGCTATTCATTAAAAATGCTTGTTCTTATGTGTGTGACTGTTTATTAATTTACTGTATTATGTACTTGTACCTTGATTCCTCTTAATAAACTTATTTCTGACCTCAAAGAATTAATATCTGTCCCCTTTCTGATTCCAAGTAACATTTTAATAAGTAGACGATGAGTTGCTGCTACTGCATTAAAAACAAGAAATCTAATATATTTTTTATTTATTCATTTCTTTGTTAGTTTATTTATTTATTGATTCATGTTTATATCTAATAATGTATTCTGTTTATTTGTGGAGTTTTACGACCACTTACATGTTGTGAAATGATCACTCCAAATCACTATGAAGTTAAAAAAATCAAGTAATAAAATGGAGGGTCTGAGACTCAACACTGTGAGACACAAAGACCAGAGAAACAGGTCAATTAGTTGTATAAGCAGGTCAAAGACAGGCCCAGAAACCACTTTTATCTGAAGGAATTCATCGGGGCAGAAAAAAGGCTTCTCTGAACATAAAGGTTGGCAAATCGTTAATGAATTGGCGAACGTTCTATTGATTTCACAGAGAGTGTGGCAGAGAATTCTAGAGACCTGGTTCCAGGATTATAATGATTTATTTTCTTCTAAATTTCAATTTATTTTACATAAGTTATCTGAGTTGGGATAAGCTAGATGATCTCTCTGAAATGCCTTGTTGGATAGTTAAGCCAATAGTTAAGTTACTTGGAGCCACATTGGATAATAGATAACATCTTAAATGTGATCCTTTATCAGATTGGAAACCAATGAAGATTTAAAAAGTGGGTGTGGTAGGTTGGAATTCACTGAGGTTAAGGCACATTTGTTTGACAGTATCTGCAAGTGTGTTTATTTAAGACCTGCATAGACTCTGTTGAGATAGCCTAGTTGTGGTATAACTAGGTTCTTGTTAGCTCAATGATATGTATTGACACAAGGAAGGATCTCGGGAATTATTTACAAGCCCCATGTACCACCAGTAGATCACTTATTCCCATATTAAATTTGACAAGGATCTGTAAATAAGCCCACTAATGTTCCTCACTGTTGTAAATTGTCAGTTTATGTTTTAAGTAAGGTGTTAATCTATGGTTGAAATAACACTTTCTTATCAATGATAATTTCCAGGCTTTTAATATTCGCTGCTGGATGGCACTCTGGTCTTACTCCACTGGCCAGGTAAATGATGCTGTATTGAATATTTTTGGTCTGTAATTGTTTTCCCAAGAACATTGGTATGATAATATCTTTGCTTCAGTGAATTCCTACTCTTCCCGCTGCATCATTACTTCCACTTCCAAAGTAATAAAAATATAGAGACATGCACAGCATTGTTATCTCTGTAGATCTTTATGTGCCTGCACTAAAATGATATTGCGGCTCCTGTCACATCTATATCAGGATTTCTTTCCTTTTGATCTTCTGGTGATGATGACTCACTGTCTATTCCTACCGCTATAGTTAGCACTACTACTAGGTCTGAACATTACTGTGACATGATAAATGATAGTGTCCACCATTGTAAAACAAAAAAAAAAACATTTGTCTACACTGAGATATCAGTCTACTGATATGAGGTCATTAGTCACTGGCAGGTCACCCGCTACGAAACCTCCAGAAGCGGTCTCACTGGATGTCCACTTGGTGATTAATGCTGCTCCTCTTCCTGTTGCCTTTGTGATTGGTATACAATGTTGTAGAGGTTGGCAGTGTTTCTTCGTGAGTCCATGATGTATTCTTCAGTAGATAGTGAGGATTAATACTCCAAAGGAGAATTGGGCAATAGATAGATACTTGCAAAAGCATAGCACTTAGAAACCAAGAGTGAAACTAATAGGTAATACTGAGTGTGTTAGGGTGGGAGGCAATACAAATGTGAAAAAGCAATGATCATACGCTGTCCAGCACTGCTTGATTTATCACAGATTTACTTGCCTACTTGAAAAGTAAATGTGAATGATTTACACACACTAGATAGCTGTAATGAAACGATAAAGATTGTAAAACATAATTGCTTATTTGCGATTAATATTTTGGAATAAGTAAATCTTTCGCAATTGTCAAACAAATGGATGGTGCCCCTCACTTCATTGTTTATTCAATAATCCGAGGCATAGGCTGCTTGGGTAAGTGAACCTCAAATTGCAGAGACACAGTGAGCCTGTCATCTACAGAGCTTCTTCTCTCAATTGAGTGAATACTATTGGAGATTATTTTAGACTCTGAACGGAGTCCTACTGGAAGGCATTGAGGTAGAAAAATGATGTTGTGTCAAAGAAAATATGGCAATTTGGGTTGCTGGTTTCACTCCCGCTTGTTAGTAATATCCAGTGTATCAAGCACACCACGAGAAATACTTTCTACATGGAAACAGAGAAAGGCTGTTTCATGAACAATTTAAACCGAAACAGCCATGAATGGTTATTGTATTTTCTGCATTGATTTGGTAAGCATTGAAGATGCGAAACATTTTTAAAAAAAAATATTAGCCCCTTTATATATAATGGAAAATATGTAATTGAGAGGCATGTGTACTTTATACTAATTGATCATAAACTGACAAAATACATTTTTATTTACTCAAAGATTGAAGTTAAACGTGCTGAGCGTACCTTGATTCGAAGGATAGATTACAAGCACATTTTGAGATCACATTTCAGCCATTAGAATGCAATTGTTGTCATTTTGGGAATGCAAATCCGTTTTCCTAATATTACATTTTGGCTATTGTAATTTGACACAAATGTCAGCAGTGAAAATATTTCCAAAAGGGTCTTCGTTATTTAAATTTTACAAAATGGTCCGTTAGCCAGCTTAAATTTGAATTTATAAGGTGTCGATTGCACAAATATATGTGCAGAGGGTGGACTTCCCAATAAGTTGAGTGAGTGTTTAATTCTGACTGAATAGCATGGTGTATATTGAGCAAATCATAATACAGGTGCTGACCAAAGGGATGAAATAGAACCTCGAGGATACACAACACCAGTGACATGAAATAAAACAATATTACTGATATCTGGACTATTGAGGGATCTTGAGCTAATTTCATCACACAATAATTTCAACATGTAAACACTTCTAACTATGGACTTTAATGAGAATTCGGTATACAGGAAAAAAATTATTTTGTGCAAGAAGCACTGACTCTGCTGGATACTGTACTGGTGGAATTGTGTTCACTATAACATTCCTTGGGGCTGAGGATATTATATTGGTGTAGCCACAAACAAATACAGGGCCATATTGATCATATCACGTAGTGCAGTGCAGTGCAGTACAATACAGCCCAGAGCAGCACAGCACAGCACAGCAAGACACTTCGATGTGCTGTGCTGCACTACATGATTGGGAAAAGGCAGGAATGCGCCATACTTAACATTTCCCTTTAACCAAAATGTGCTGCCTAGCACCAATGCAGGCACTTTTGCACCATGTGGCAATGTTGCCTGCATTGATAGCAGGATTGTTTATGTGCAGGAAGTGTCATCTTCCTGCACAAATCCCCTGAGGCATTTTCCTCTTTCTATGTGTGTTGCAGCATGCAGCACACATAGAAAGAGGAAACAATTAGGAGAAATAAAATGATTTCTCCTTGTTATGCCTCTCCTGGGGGGTGTTGTAGTTTTGGTGCATTCCCGGGTCTACCACTTAAGGTAAATAAGGGAATACATCAAAATGTATTCCTGGGAACACCCATGCACCATCCTTCTAACGCCTCTCTGGGGTAGAGTAACACGTCGTAGTGTTTTGCGCTGCTTTGTGTTACTATGGAATTACTAAGCCACTCAGGTCCATGCAAGGGGGCCGTGCGTGGCTTGATAAATCACATCTTGGTTTGTGTCACTTATGTACCCCATTGCATGGTGCAAAAGCAATGCACCCCCCTGATAAATATGGCCTTCTCTACTTCCTCCACAAGGAAGGGGACTATCTGTAATCACAAAACATAAACTTTGTCAGAAAGTACACAAAATAACTTCCATTTAAGTCTGAGAAGAGTGAATAGACAAGGATAAGAATGTGGCTGTCTCAGCTCATAAACTGTATTACATATCTAAAGAGTAAAAAGAGCAATATGCAATAGTAATTTGTCGATTCTCTTTCCCAGAATCAGGATTTTGTGGGAATTAATGATTATAAAATGAAAATGCAATGCTGGGAAAGCAATCATTATAGTAGATTTTCAACCAATTTCTGTTGGGCTAAGATGGAGAAAGGGATGCACCGGATGGAGAGCATAGATAGATGTGCATTCCATCTCTTCTGTGTTATTATTTTTTGGTGCAAAATATTGCATCCTTAGCCATGCCACTCTAATTAATGTTTAAATCCCTATTTATGTATGAAAACTATCTTTGAGTAACAGACTTATGAATCCAGCTGAAAAAAGTAATCCTGAACAAAAATCTTTTTTTTTTTTTAAATAGTCACTTAAAAGAGCAACAAATCACAAATTGGTTAGTGCATTAGGTGCATGGATCTAAAATTGAAAAAAACACAAAAGGAAGTAAAACATCTCAAAAAATCTTTAAAACAAGGTCTGCTTTCTATTCCTACCATGCCCTTAGTAGGAAGAAGATAATGGGCATGATACACAGAAAGCTTAGGTTAGTGAAGAAAACAATCATCACAAAAGGAGCAGGAGGACTAATGTGGTAATGCAAGGGCAATACAAGCCCTTAAATGAGATCTACCATTGCCAGGCAGAGCCACCTTGCATCACTCTGTGTTGAGTTGCTCTGCCATTGTGATGCAAGATGGCGCAGGGGAAACACAAGCCCTTAAGTGAGATTTACCATGCCAGACAGAACCACCTTGCGTTACCCTGTGTTGAATTGCTCTGGACTGGGAAGATGCTCTGTTAGAGGGACATGGGTGATCCCATGTACTCACCCATGGATTTTGGCATTTTGCCATATTTGCTAACAATAGTGAACCTGGAAATGCATCAAAATGCTATACTTTCCCAAGACACACATAACAAGGAGAATGATTTATATTTTTCCTAATTTTGTTATCTCTTTCTATGTGTGTTGCATTCTGTGACACACACAGAAAGAGGAAAAAGCCTCAAAGGGTTGTTTATGTACAGCTAGACGTCCCTTCCTGCACATAAACGATCCTACCTGCACATTAGACAGCCTTGATCCATTGTGGTAGGCAGCCACTGGTGCACCAGTGCAGAGTTGGAGCAGCAAACCACCATATTTTAGTAGATGTGGCACATTGCAGCTCCCTCCATTTGATAAAGCACAGTGAGTTGTATTGCTGCTTTGCATTGCCTTAAATGTTAGTAAAACTGCCCCTGAAACTCTCTTCCCAGCAAAAGAATTTGATACTCACAATGTTACTGTACTGCAATGAAAGAATTCTTCACAGTCTGTACATTGAAATAGTAGCACGCAATAGGATAAATCATATACCTATTGCACCAAAGAAATGGTATAAAGGAAATACACTGTGGGTTGATCCTAAAGGTGAAAGACACTTTTATCAGGAAATGACTGAAGGCAGATTACCAAATCATCCAATGGAAGTAAAGTATTGCCTCGAAGCCTTTCTCTATACTATTTTGTTCAACACATCTGCTATATCACATGGCTACAGATTTTACCCGCCAGACCTAAACGCAGATATAAGTGAGAAAGGGAAAGGGGGGACAAATTTAAAAAGAACAGACAATGGGCTGAGGTATGCACTGTCCTAATATTTCACACAAAAAAAAGAATGAGGCAAAGCAAATGGACAGATATGGGAGAAAACAATAAAGTTGGGAAGGTTAGTAATTACTCCATGAAAAAGGAAGGGCAACTGACAATACATTGTGACAAAGTAGAAATTAGTCGAACTTGACGATAGCTAAATTCATTGGAATTTAGTCTAAATGATTTACCTGTTCAGATTCTACAGGAAAGAATTAGGTGATGTTGTTTCATGTTCTGGTCCCTTTTGAACTGAACCAAAAATATGCATATCTCTTATGTACCTGTTTAACTTAAACACATCCATGGTGTACCTCGGTGTACCTGGGCTGTATAAGTGTGTAATTTAAAAATTGCTTTAGCACTAGTTCTTGATTTTCTTGAGTTTCTGGTGAGCATTTTGAGCTGGTGTCAGTGACATCTCGATCTTTATTGGAGTATTTTACCTTTGGTAAATAATCTGAAATGAATATACTTCATACAACTATACTTAATTATCAGGAGATATTGTTATGTCTCAAGAAGATAACTGCTGGTATCTGTCGTGCTGTACTTGTGAACTACCAGCTTCAAGTATATTTTAAAGGCATAGCAATATATTTATGAAAGAGCAATGGCACAGTTTTAAACTATGGGACATATTTATGAAATAGTGGCGCATTGCAGTGCAGCAAGTCACTTTGCTGTGCTGCGTCTATCAGAAAGGGCATAAATGCGCCGTATTTAAGGCATGCGGCGCATTCCTGACTTTTCCCTCTGCACTAGCCCACAATTGGCACCCTTGCATCGCATCATGGTCCGAGGGTTCTTCCATACAATCCTGAGAGTCATTCTTCTTTCTATGCGTGCTGAAGAAGGCAAAGTAACACATGCAGTGATTTGTGCTGCATATTTCTTGCACCTCGCTGTGTGGTGCAGGATTGACGCAAACTGGGGTATAAATATGGCCCTCATATTGTGTAAGCTTCTTTAGGACTTTATGGGCTATATTTATGACACAATTTGCATAGCTCTCGCACCACGAAATGTGGTGCAAGAGCTACACAAACCCTAAAAAAGATGTTTTAAGTCAGGCAAGCCAACTTCTCAGAGGCTCCAAAAATCAGGTGTAACGCAGTGCAGCAGAAATCGCTGCATTGCATTACTCTGCCGTGGGTTGTTGCGTGGGTGTTCCCACACACCTCCCATAGTACTTGTAAACCTGGGAATGCACAGAAAATCTTTCTATTTTTCCTCGCTTCTGTAGAAAAACAACCCTGCATGCAATGTTAGGAAGCCAAAAGCATTCCATTGCAGGGGAAAGGACAGAAATGTACCGTTTTGGCTTAAATACGGCACAATTCTATCTTTTCACTGTTACGCAATGCAAGGATGACATGCTGCACTGCAATGCATGACCTGGCCATACATATGCTCCTCTCTATTACGCTAACAATATATGCAACACACTTTGAACATGCATGTCATTCCTTTAAATCTTGCAGTTGAATTGTGATGGGAATCCAAGTAGCATCATGTCCTAGCTGCCTCTGTAATGTTGCCACAAATATGAAAATCTCACAAATAAAGTTTAAATTCTGCTGCACTTTTCGTGAAGCATGACATTTCATGTTTTACTTTTATACTGAACATGAGCTAGGTCTCATATGTTGCAAAAACAAACATGGAGTAAGAGTGCCCACTAGTGTCACGTTTCATTTTTCCACTAAACATTCAGTAGAAAATGATTGAATTGGAAGACAGCAAGTTGCAAGCTTGTTTTAACACCGCACTAGTGATAAATACAATTTGTGTATACTTAACATGCATTCAATAACAAAGAAAACGGCAAGGTTGAAAGAGTTGTGAAATGTTAATTTCCTTAAAATAGGCTGTAATCATATGTTCATAAGAAATAGCGTTTGCTTTGAAATGATGCTAAATATTTGAAATCTGCTCTTATCAGATTAAATTGCTTTTTCATGAAACACTATAATTACATTCCTATCAGCCACCGTTATTTCATTTATTGAATTTCAAAGTTAAAAAATATGTGAAACAAATATGTAAAAGCCAATGGAACAACACTAAAAGAGTATGTTATTTGTTTGCTCTTTTAATACAGAGTGTAGGAAAGACACAGAATCTACCTTTTCGTTTTTGTATTCTTCAATTGAAACATGTTAGTCAAATAATCGACTTACCCTCTAAACACAAAATTCTAAAGCTGAATCAAAGGATGACTTAATTGCTGATGTTGCTAATATTAATTGTACATCCAAATCACAGGTAAATGCATCTGGTCACCCTGCCACGTGGGTGAGTGGGGTGGAGACCGACCAGATGGAAAGGGTAGTTAGTGTAGCAGTTTAGGAAAGACCTCATTCCAGCCTAACCCCACGCGCAGAGTATATTTTATTGAGTTAGTTTGGAGGCCAAGGATAAACTGCCAAATATAACAACTTTATAAGGGCTCAGTGTGAATAAAATCTAGCCCCCCCAAGTTCACCATCTCATCTCTTTTCCTCTCCTAAGTCTTACACAGGCCCCGCCTAGGACAGGAAGAGAAGGTTCAGCAGTGAATACTCCTTGAAGTCACTGCTGCCTCTCTAGTCCCTCACCATATGTTTCATTTAATATTATTTCCATTGCCTGTCTCGTGTTTTCTGGTTAGCAGAGGTTTGTTCTCTCCTGAAGCCGATGTGCTGGTAGCCACCAGGCACTTATCACTGATGTTTGTGATGGGATTACACGAAACTGTGCTTCCATGATTGCAGATCCACCAATAAGTCATTAGAAGACGTGTTTGTGTGTTGTATGGATCGGCAATTCTGCTAGAAGGGAATCACTGACATATGAGGGGAATTGGCATAGGGTGGCCTTCTGTGGGTTTATGATGGTCACCCCTAGCATAATGTTGACAATAGTGTATTTTGGGTATTCTTGACACATTGGGGACTTCCTTAACATTATGGTATTACAACAGGCATTCATGTGGTCACATCATATTGTGATACATTTTTGCAATATGTTGAACATTCCACGCATAATAATGGACTCTCCATGCTTAGTGGTGTTTACTCCTCGCACAACCAAGCACTAGTAAATAGTGATGTCATTATGAAAATTGGGATAATCATGTCAACTGTGGGAATACTTTTCATTTTTATGGAAATGCCTAGCACAATTGATTATCATTTCTGGTGTTTATCTGTTTGATGTTCACGGCCACCTCTGGCATGACTCTTGTCTCGGAATATTGTGGCAACCATTGGCATCCTCTGTGTAATACTGGCTTTATGCTGGCCTTTTCTGGCATAATGACAGTGGTAGAAATCCCTGCTATGATAGAGGACCTCCATGTGATAATGAATAATTTGCCATAATCTGACAATCTCTAGCATATTATTGCATCATTGGCATAATGGTAAGAATCCCTGCCATATTGGTGTCGGTTAGATCCCTCAGCCTTAAGGTGGTCTTCCCCAATAGGTTTTACCTTCACCCCGACTATTTTCACTGATCTAGTTTTTGACAGCCTTATGACTCTGTGCACATTACCACTGCTAACTGGTGCTAAAATACTTGTGCTCTCTCCTCAAACATGGTACAATTGGCTTACACTCAACTCCCTACTGGCCCATTTAATTTACTTGTAAGTCCCTAGTAAAGCAGTAATACAACTGCTTATGGCCTATAAGTTAAATGCTACTAGTGGGCTTCCAGCATTAAATGTGCAACCCTCTTATGTAGCCCTTTACACATGTCTCAGGCTGCCATTAAAGAATGTGTGTGCAGTCTTGAACTTCCATTTCAATCTGGCAAAATAAACCTTATGACAGGCCCAATACTTCCTTTTGAATACATATAAGGCACCCCTAGGGTAGTCCCTAAACAGCACACAGGGCAGGGTACAATATATATATAAAAAGTAGGACATCTAATTTTATGTTTTATATGTTCTGCGAATAAAAAACTGTTAAATGTATTGTTCTCTACTGCAAAGCCTATTACTCCCATAGGATAACATTAACGTTACCTTATTATATTTAATAAGCTGTGACTTCCAAATGGGAACAAGTAACCTGTTCAAGTGAGGTGTCTTTGGAATTGTAATGAAAAATCCTCTCTTATGGTAAAGTCAGATTATAAAATGACAATTTTGAAAATGCCACTTTAAGAAAGTTGCTAAAGTTTGAGGAGTTAGGTCCTGGGTCGTGGGAGGGGCTGGACCGTATATCAACATTAACATACAAAATGACCCTCACACCTTTTGTTTTACATTTAGTAGTGAAACAACACTAATCAGGACTATTTCTGATTATGTGGGCTTAATTATTTTGGCCCTTTACTTTATTATTTATTCAAGTAGAAAAAATTATTGTATGTATGAGAAACACACGAAACATATGACAAATCAATCAAATGTAAAGATTCACAAATAACAACACATTGTTTTCAAAGAAATTAAATCAAACAAAACAAACATTGAAGAAAAACTTTGCACGTTATTTACAGTTATAGCTTATGTCAAATGTTGAAAAATGATGATAGTTCTTTGAAGGACAAAGAATCTACAAGAAGGCTAGTGGATACAAATCAATGAATGTAATATCACAATATATTCTGTGTGTTTTGTAGCCTTCTTTCTGCCGACGCGTTTCGCCCCGTTAAATCAATTGACGGGGTCTTATCAGGGCCTTGTCACTTCTTTCTTTTCTATATCTAAAGGGTTTGTGCAAAAGAAGAGAGATTGGAGAACAAAACCTTAGTTTTATTGTTCTGACCCATTTCCCATCATTAGCCTCTGTCTATAAGCAATAGTGTACCTGTAACGTTAGTGTAGCCGGATCCGAGTGGTTCAACAGCTTCCTTGTCTCATCTGTATCCCTGGGGACTCTGTAATATATTTGTAATCTATTAGTGTGGTGGTTCTTGTGGAATGGTGTCCCTTCGTTAGTGTCCAATACTTAAGATTCATACCTGTTGGCAGCACCGTTGTTTTTCTCCGTTTACTCTTTTTAGCTTTTAAATCTGTGGGTGGCTGGATTTTAATTCTCAGTGCGTGATTCTCCCTGTATAAAAGGAGAATGAAAGTCGTTTCTGCGTCTATTTCTATTGGGCCTGTGTTATTGCATCAAGCACTTTAAATCAATGTACCTTACGAGGGAGACGTCCCTCGATGGACGATACTCTTGTCCCTTCAGAAAGCAGCACAGTTCCACATCATTCTGTTGAGTGAAAGCGGTATACATTTTAATCGGTGTCCTGCACTCACATTTATATCGCGTGTCTTGTTTTCGTTTGAAACAAATGGTTCCTACCTTTTGAAAAACGGCGATTTATTTCGGTTCAGAAATCCTCAGCGCGCTCTGTCTTGCACGTTACGACTGGCGTTTTTGGCAACAGCAGCCATGTTGCTGTGGGCATAGTTTATGGTTTTTGATCACGTGCCCTTGGGATTCTGGGACACGTAGTTCTGTGAACTCATTGTGCCGCCTAATATTATGATTTTGTAAAGATGTTTTCTTTTGATGTTTCAAGTGAAACCATTTGAAGGAGACTCTTTTCAATATCGACTCGCACTGGGCCTAAATCATTCTCAGCCATTAGATTTTCGCAACAGAGATATTTTTACAACCGGGAGACCTCTGATAATGTATTTAACCCACTCTGTGTGCTGTTAAATTTTAAGATTAAATATGCTTCTTTTGTTAATAGCACTTTTTCAGTATCAGGTGGACACCTAGCTTGGTTGATGCTGTATAATACTGTCCATTTAAAATCAGTTTCTCGGTGGTCAGTCTCTGTGAAATGCTGTACCATGGATGCATTAGCCACCTTATTTTGTAATCTTGATCTGTGTTGTGTAATGCGAGTGTTTACTTGTTGGTTGGTCTTACCAATGTAAATTTTGTCACAGGGACAAACAATCGCATATACAACGTTTCGTGTCCGACAATTCGAAAATCCCACATTTTTCCATTTGATGTTTTTGTGGATGAATTCACTTCCTTCTATCGTGGTGTCACAGGATACGCAATTACCACATCTGTGGTGACCCACGATCGGTTTGAGACCCCAATTGGTAAGTAAATCACTTTTCGGTTTTTGTATTCGCACATCAGCACGAACCAATTGTTGGCCTATACTCTGATTCTTTTTGTAAGCGAATATGGGCCTTGGAAAAGGACATTCTAGTTCCTCCAACAAATGCCAATTCTTCAAAATCATTTGTCTGACTTTATGTGTGTCTGGACCGTAAGTGGTGACACAGACCATCTTGTCAAGCTCCGGTTTATGCTTTTCTTGTGTTAGCAGACACTCCCGTGGAGTATATCTGGCCCTTTTGTAGGAGTGTTTTAGTAATTTTTTGGGGTAGCCTCTGTTGATCATTTCTCCACAAAATGTTTGGGCATGTCGGTCATAGTCAGTTACCTCCGAGCAGTTCCTCCTTATTCTTAAAAGCTGTCCATAGGGGAGGTTGGCTCTGAGACTTCTGGGATGTGCACTTCCATGGTGTAGGATCGTATTTTTGTCTGTCTTTTTCTTAAATAGAGACGCTTTAAGCTGACCTCTGTCATTAAAAATTTCCACGTCGAGAAACGTCATCTTGCTATTGTTTTGTTCGATTGAGAATTTGATGTCCTGGTGTTTGTTGTTCAACCACTGGTGAAATTCCATTAATTCCATGTGGCTCCCCTGCCACAGGAGCCACACGTCGTCAATGTATCTCAGCCATTGTTTGATGTGTTTCTTGAAAGGATTGTTGTTTTCTACAAATTTATGCTCATATTCTGCCATATACAGTACTGCCATTTCCGGCGCATAAGGACAACCCATAGCTGTACCTTTTATTTGAGTAAAGAACTGATCGTTGAAGCGAAAATAGTTTTTCTTTAATGTCAGTTCTGCTAGTTGAAGAATGTACGCTGTTGGAACTCGGTGAGGCCTTTCTCTGGTTTCTAGGTACATTTCCATGACCTCCAGTGCCTCATCTTGTGGGAATTGTGTGTATAGGGACGTGACGTCCATTGTCACCATGATCTCAGTTTCAGCATTGAACTCTGTCCCTTCAACTTTAACCAAAAAATCGGTGGTGTCCTTAAGGTAAGCTGTTGAACCACTCGGATCCGGCTACACTAACGTTACAGGTACACTATTGCTTATAGACAGAGGCTAATGATGGGAAATGGGTCAGAACAATAAAACTAAGGTTTTGTTCTCCAATCTCTCTTCTTTTGCACAAACCCTTTAGATATAAAAAAGAAAGAAGTGACAAGGCCCTGATGAGACCCCGTCCATTGATTTAACGGGGCGAAACGCGTCGGCAGAAAGAAGACTACAAAACACACAGAATATATTGTGATATTACATTCATTGATTTGTATCCACTAGCCTTCTTGTAGATTCTTTGTCCTTCAAAGAACTATCATCATTTTTCAACATTTGACATAAGCTATAACTGTAAATAACGTGCAAAGTTTTTCTTCAATGTTTGTTTTGTTTGATTTAATTTCTTTGAAAACAATGTGTTGTTATTTGTGAATCTTTACATTTGATTGATTTGTCATATGTTTCGTGTTTCTCATACATACAATAATTTTTTCTACTTGAATAAATAATAAAGTAAAGGGCCAAAATAATTAAGCCCACATAATCAGAAATAGTCCTGATTAGTGTTGTTTCACTACTAAATGTAAAACAAAAGGTGTGAGGGTCATTTTGTACTTTAAGAAAGTTGGCATTTTCCTATCTTAGCCATTTAGTGACTGCAGCCTGTCTCTGGGTCACATGACTGGGTGTAACTGACAGTTGGGCTTTGTGTATTCCTCCTTGACAGTTGCACACAATAGAGTGTTTGGGTGTGCATGGATGGGCCAACACTGGCAGGATGGAAAGGTGGAGCTCAGGACACTCTTGCTTACACTTGAATAGGCTGCGTCCTGCCTCCACACAAAGGGTGGCTTGCTCCCTCTGGTTAGTCATATGGACTGTGGACTTCAAAAGGAAACCTCTAGAAGCTTCTCCCATTTCAAAGGAAGGCCGAAGAATAAATATTGGACCTCAGACACCAATCCTTCAGTACATTTTTGGATCTGTGGATAATCTTCCAGAAAGAATGACTGATGTGTGATGAAAGGACTATCAATCAGTTGGATTTGTGTTTGTTCTTTTGTGCATCTTTTGAAAGGGCTGACTGACAAGTTTACTCAGGTTCAAAGTTGCAGGAGCCAGGCTGGATAAGTTTGACATTAAATGTTTTTGTTATGAGCTGTGTGATGTCTTGCCATAGTAAACCAAATTGGGATGTAGTTTGGATAGATTGGTGCATTTATTAGATGTTTTTATTTTTCGGGCACAGTGACATATGGTATGTAATAGTGATGACACCTGAGTAATTGTCAAGAGTGTTTAGTGCCACTGGTTTCAATGATGGAGGAGGACATAGTGTCACATATGTCCTTCCTCGTCATGAATGATGGCCCAATAAGCAAAAACGAAGGTTCTCCAATCACAAGGCTGAATATGTTTTAGTCAGTGGTGAAACCATGTCCCGTGGCTAAAAGTGATATTATTTCAAATGCAGTCCCTGAAAGGCCAGTTGATTTACAAAACTAGAATATTTTCACTTGGGAAGCCTGTTGCTGTCTGCTATTGTAGATCTTAAAAATAAGCCCCACTTTACGAGATCGTCCAATGAAACAAAAAATGACTTTAGAGTTTGAGTTTTGATTGTCCTAGATCAAATTTTGTGTCAATATAGCGATGTGGGAAAGATTCAAACAGGTCATCCAAATATACAAAAAAAATACTTTACTATGGCATTGCCTGAGTAATACGTAAAGCCAGTGAAACACATGAAACCCCTGAAACACATTTGTGGACCTCATTCCCATTTAAGTGGTTTCTATTTATGTTGCATACATAGCATGGTATTAACGTTTTCAGGTCTGAAAGTTGGTCAATGACGTAGGTATTAAATTGGCATGAAACAAACATTTCTAGTGCAATGTATCTGTTAATGGCTCTGGTCTAGCGCATTTTGCATTTATTATAGATTAGGGACTCTGATAGGCACTTTTTGAAGTTGAAAATCACTGCATGGTCTGGGACTGCCGCCCCCCTCCCCCGCCTTAACATGCAGACAATCATTGACAATAACTTATTATTCAGTCAAGCAACAGAAGTCTTTGGAAGGCAGGGGGTCTCGCGACCCCCCAGCCGTATTTATTAAAATATGTGGAGCGAGCCTGGGAAGCGGGGTCACAAAGAGGATGCTTCCCGCGCTCCCCAGGCTCTTAAACTCCCCCCTGCCCATGGTCCTGCCCCCTTGACCCGGAAGCGTACAAACTGCCTCCGGGTCAATGGCGGGACCCATCGACCAATCGGGGCGGGTGAGGGGGCCGGGCCCAGCCATGTGTGCGTGGGGGCCGCCCTTTCCTTTCTGCCACTTTTGCACAAGGGAGTGAGAATGAATTTGCTTCTACTAAGCCTTGTTTCAAGCTGCAGATTTACAGATGGGTAGTTTTTTAAAGACATAAAAGGAGAGTGCCATATCTATTATTGATTGAGTTTTGGACAGATACAGTCGCAGCTCACAATATTCGAGGGTGAGGGGCGGGAAGGGTGTCATGTGGGGGTTCGCGCATGGGGGATGCAAATTTTAAAAACGTATCTGGCTGGGTCCCGCGTTTGGCATTTTCCTGCTCCTGAACAGGAACAGGCATGCTCCCTCCCATAAGCCAATCACAACGCTACAATTGCAGCTCTATGATTGGTGCGTACAGAACCCAGCTGGGCACCTGTAGGAAGGTCATTTTCTCTATGTAGGCTGTATACAGCCTACATAGAGAAAATGTAGAGTGCACATGGGCCGACCAATCAGTCAGGTCCCACAACAGTGGGCAAGCCACTCCTCCCCACCCCACCCACCAACCAACCCCTAACCAGGCATACCCTTCCGCATACCCCCAAACAAGCATACCCTGCCTTCTGCTTTCTCGCAGCGCAAGAAGCAGAAACATAAAATGGTAGTTAAAATACAATGTTATGTTTCTGCTTCTCGCACTGTGAGAAAGCAGTGGGTTGGCACACCTCCGCCCCAATGGAAGAGCTGCCCCTGGACAGATAGATTAAACTTAGTTAGTAAGCAACCTCTGAATAGGAGTGTGGTGCTAACAGAAGTTGGGAAGACTTTATAGATCGATTTAAGATGCATAGGTAGCCTAGAATGCCTTTTGTACTCTAAATCCTACAATAAGGTTCCTTTAATATACTTGTAAAAGGGAATACGCAAATTATGAGCTACAATTAAGTTGGTGATGCTTGGCTTCAGAAAATCCCTCTTTCTGTGTGATTACCCCAACTGTTTGCCGAATGGTGTTGCTGGTTTGTAACTCTGCAAACCAGTGCACTGTTGAACACTTCCCAGTGTATGTGCTCCGACTAGGGGTTGGTAATACATATGCTCCACAGGTGGAGTATGAGGAGTTTTGACCACGCCATGTTACACTTGCAACCAGGAGTTCTGGCAAAACTCTGCCAACCAACTGTAAGTTAGGAAAGCGTGAGCAAGCCTTGGAATCCTCGTGCATTATTTTCAGGGTCTAGGAGTGCACCCAGCGACATTTTTCCAATGTGGATAGTCACAGGCAGTCGCCCGCTCATTCACGGTGAGAAAGCTGGTGCTTGAGTGCAAAATCGACTTGATCGGCAGTGAAGAAGCAGCTCCTTCTGGATGCACCACGTGGTGCCTTTCACACTAATTTTGCAGTGTGGAACATGCTCCCGGTGCAAAAAATCTGTGCGAGCAGCGTGACCAGCCAATTTGAGCCCATTTGCAAAACTCCACAGAATATCTTAGTTTTCAGGTAATTCCACAATATTGTGTGCAGTGAAACTCCCCAACTTCTACCCACCCTTAGCTCCGACCCCTCAGCATTATAAAACTGCATAATCTGAAATTGCCATATTTACCTTTCCAGTAAGGCCACAGTATATGGTGCAGGAAATACACCCATGGAATGGAGAGTTAAATGTTACCTATGGACTAGTTGCTTAGCTGGTAAAGAAAAACATGGTTTCGGTCAAACCAGTGTAGCTTGACTGCTCCAGCTGTTATATCTGCAGGAAGACCTGTAAAAGTAGTCAAGTTTATGTCATGTTTACAAGGACTATCCCTAAGTAGCACACAAAGAAGGCTACCAATTTTTTAAAGCGGTGCATGGAAGAATTTTAATTCAGAATGTTACTACAGTGAATAGCCTCCAAAAGCAATTTTTACTATAAATGTCAGCAGGTGATCATATGAGAAAAACTGAAGTTCAAATAAAATACTATCATTTGCTAAATTTGGTTTGGGATATACTACAGAAATAGTTTAACCATTGTTTTTCTTGAAAATCCAATTCAAGGATTAAGTTGGATTTGTGATAAATATTTAACAAAGGTAGCTTTTAAAAGGTTAGGATAAGTCTGCCTGAGCCTACTGTAGGCTAATGAACATTATCAAGCTAGCAGCTGGCACATGTTGGTGCTTTCCCCCTAATGAAGTGTGAAAAGTGCTACTAGAGCAGAAACATTGGCTAAGGCATTTTGGCAGGTAGACCTGGAGTGAGGTTTGGGACGCTTGTCAGTTCAGGAAGTGCAGCTGTGTAAGGTTCAGGAACTTGAAAGGGGCCAATGGTAGGTCTGCCAAGTTATAGTGAAGAGTAAAGGGAGGTCTAGGGAAGAGAAAGCTTTTTCCCCTGGGCCATCTGTAGTCATTGTGGCACCAAACCAGTGGGATGGGTTGCTGTTCCTAGAACCAGTTTGGTGTAGTTGAGTAGAAGGGGAGTGCTAATTTTCCTAGATACACCGCTGGCTGGGACTTCAACCACCTCCTGTTCTGCCATGTTGTATTTTAAACAGAATAGTGCACTGTGTGACAGTTTGTAGTAAGGGTAAGAGGGTGTGCTGCTAAAGTATAAAGGTTTGCATTGGTACTTTTTAACTCATTGGTTAGGAATTGTCCAGGAGTCACTACCACTCACTGGCTAGTGAATCCTACCAAATGTACACCTCACCTCTAACTCATGATAACACTTTCAAACCTGTGGAAGAACTGAAGAGGACTGGATCTGTTGTCTGTCATCTTTGTGGCAATCTGAGGGGTTAGACCTGCTCTGAACTGTAATGTGGACTTCAAAGGTCCATTGACTGCCCTCGTGTGGGCACCACGGACATAACAAGCTGCTAAAAGTATTTTGTCTTGAAATAACGAGTCGACCAGTAAAAACTGGCCCTTGATTGGACCCTGCTACTGTGCGGGAGCGGCGGAAGGTCCCGGCCCGATAGGTATGCCGCCTGGCAGTCCACTCGGTCTACGAGAGCTGGCAGGACTGGGAAGGCGGCAAGAAACAACGAACTAGGTATGTCCGCCAGCGAGGCTAAAACGCTAACGAGAGATACGGCTGCTAAAATTAGAATTGCTGTGGGCCCTTCGGCAGGAATCAGGCACCCGACTGTAGTCATTGACAGAAGCATTCAGGGCATAGCGGGCGAAAATCAAACATCCAGCGATCCCACTCCAGGCGGGAGCATCAATTATGGTACCGAGGCAGCGGCTTTTTGTGGGGGGGGCCCTGGTCCCCAGGAAATCCTTATCCCGGCTGACTTGGCTAGTAAAGACGTTGGCTCCAAACCATCTACCAACGTGAATGCAGGCTGTATGCATGTCAAGGAAAAAGAGAAAAATCAAAAGATTATTGGCCATACAGACGATGCAGCCAGAATAGACAGAACTAATGAACTGAGCATCTTTGTGAAAGATGGTAATATCACTCCCGAATCCGAGCCGGTATACATAGGAGAGGAAGGCGGTTTCGACCCTAAGGCTCCTATTCTCCCCAATATTGACGTCGATGCTGCTAGCGCTAATGCTACCCCTATTAGCAAAGGCTCCTCAAAAACTGTCGACATAGCTATTATTCTTCCGGAAAGCACACCTGCTACACTGGGGGCTATCTTGGATAAAGAGATAGAAGCTAGCAGATTAACTAATCATTCACTGCTTGTATTGGAAACTGAACCACCCATGCTCGGAAACCAACGGAACGAGGATCGATCTGGAAAGAAAGATTACATATTCAATGATGACACTCTAAGAGCCGAAGAAAATTCCAACCAAGAATACGAGGAGTTATCTGAAGAGATATCCGAAGAGGAATAATACTGGCCGCACTGTGGTCTCAAGGAAAATTAAACTGAAAGCCAAGGCTAGACAAAAATCCACCACTCGCAAATTGCTGAATAAAGACCCGATTGCAAATAAAAAGGGGCGTAAGGCTCTAATCGACGATATCCCGCTGAGGAAGTGGATCGAGGCAAAGGGAGGTGTCAAGGGTATGGCCCTAAGATTATCTGGTGCAGGTCGTGATCTACATTCGTTGGACAGCAACATACCTTCTAGAACAGAGAGCGTGGAGAATATAGAATGTAGAGAAAGCTTAAAGCAACCTGACAATTCAACTAACACAACGACAATAGCTCCATCAACACCAACACTATCAACTAAAGATAGACTGACTGATGCTGGCAATGCTGGGCCACCACTCAGCGCTCTAACTAGCTCTCTGGGCATAGACTTGCCTAATAGTTTGGTGGCAAGCGAACCTGTCAATGCTCACTGTGAGAAGTTGGCCTGATAGGTGATGTTTCCAATTCTGGAACCACCTGTTATCACACCAAACAATCCCTTATGGTGTCTGGTTGTACGTCAACCTCATTAGACAAGCTATCCTAGGGGTAGCATGGACTAAGCAGCCTAAAGGCTTAACTTAAAAGTCGTGTTAAGCGAGCTGTTTTACCAAATACAATCCTGTATATCAAATGAAAGGACACCACACAAGTATATATTATAAAAATATATGTATTTATTACTAAAAACAATCCCCAGTACTCTTTATGAATAAAGGGGCACAAGCGTTAAATCAAAAGCACAGTATAACATACAAAGTTGCACAAATATGGATGAGGGCGAGGGGCCACTCAGACCATATACTAAACAAGTGGTATAAGAGATACCAATCGAGCAGTGGTTAGGCCTAGGGCCTAGGGTATCGCTGGGAGTTGTCGGGACAAGCAATGCTGAAGTCGGGAAAGGCCCACGGGATTCGGGTGCAGTGCAGAAAGTGCACGCATGCATCAATGTTAACCAATGGTGCGTAAAAGTTACAAAGTTATAGTTGAAGGACACTTCCGTTGAACCTAGAGGAACAAAACTTAAGACACAGACCCTAGAGGTGTGTACCAGTGTGGGAACACCGGCGTTGCAAAGTTACCTCACCCACAGGAAGCGGGTGCACAGGGTCGAAGTTGAGTCGGGTTTCGTCACGCAGGCTCTTGGTGCTTGAAGCTGAAAGGGCTGCAGGCGGGGTGAAAGAAAAGTGTCCGGTGGAGTCCAAGGGTGGACTCAAGTCGAAAAGTACCTGAAAGCAGAGGGGACAGAGTCTGGGTCACTCAGCAGTGACCAGGGTGGAACCAGGCAATGTCGGGCGCAATCAGGTGGTCGTTGAGGAGCTTCTCTCCGCTGTCACGTGGGCTCTGGGGCATCTGCGACGTCCAGGAGCGGGTCACGATCTGTCCCACGAGGGCTCTCACCGTCGGCGCAGTCGGCTTCAAGTTTGGAGCAAACAACACTTGGCAAGAGCAATCCACGCAGAATCGCGAGATTGCTTCTCACTCGAACCAGGAGGGTCAGAGTGGGGGCTCCTTTTCAGGGGAGCTGGTGCAAGTCTGGAGCAACTTGAATCGCAAGTCGTTTTTCAAGTTTCGTCGGCACAGGCGCCACTAGCCGGCTGGCAAGTGACCGGGCCAACGTGTTGAGCCAAAAGTAGCAGAAGGGCCCCACGCAGCACTCGGTGAGTGTAGAGGGGTGAGCTTCGGTGCAAGAGTGGCTCAGGGTTGGGGCTTCTTAAACCCCGGTGTACAGCTTCGAGGGTCACTCGTGGGCTGCACGGTCAGCGTCTCGTGGTCTTTTCAAGATGGCATGCCCCACGCTTCCGGTCGCCTCCACGGGTCTCAGCTCTGCAGGGACTGTGGATCGGGCTGTAGGAAGGCAGGCAAGCTTAATCTCGTTGATCTCTGTTGCTCGAGTTCCGGCGGGAACTGCAACAAAGCAGTCGTCGATGGCTGGATGGTGCCTGTTTGCACAGGGTGGTCACTCCTTGACCACAAGGGAGATTCTTTGGGATTCTACGTCGAGTAGGATGGTGAAGGGTCCAGAATTTCGTTTCTTATGTTTCTTCAGGATAATCTGATGTGCATTGGCACTGCTCCCATTCTTATACCAATCTAGGGGGCTGGATTACCTGCTAGGTCCCCTCCTATGGGTGGGACCCAGGAAGTGGGTGGATACACCCCCTTCCTTTGATCCAGGCCGTGCTGGCACGAGGGCTGGAGTGCCCCAGAACCGGTTTGGCCGGATTATGCAAGGGGCAGCCTTGTGCGCCCCCAGCAGTGTCTGGTTTCTTTCAAACCTCCCTGCTACAATCCACTATCTCCTGTCTGGAGAGGTGGGACACCTCCCTGCGACAGGAAACCCTTTGTCCAGGCCCCCTTGGCTGAGTTTCGGTCAGCTCCAGGGGGTCAGACTCTTGTCTGTGGCAGAGGCATCCATTTTGTGGATCCAAGGTCCTTTTAGAAATTAACCGCATTAAAGTAAAGTAACATGTCTTACCCCTCTAGAGGGGTGGAATGCTATCCCCGTCGCCAGAACTGGCGAGGGGATAGTATTCCAAATTGTATGACACCTTACACGACATGTTTTGATAAAGCCAAACCAGAGTTGCTATATAACCGCGAGGATTATAAGGCACTTAAGAGTATATGGTATGGCATTATCCTGAAAAAGCTTAGGGAGTTGTTCCCGACAGCTGCAGACAGGCTCAGCTCATGCTAGAGCTCCATCTCACATTAAACCACGCACTCTGCCTCCAGGATTGATGAGGCCTTCCATAGGAGTGGCTCACAGGTTAATATGTGTTTAGATACAGGTATACTATATCTAAGTAAGGGGTGATTACACCACCTTACCCCAGCTGAGTGATCAGCCAGTTGTGTCAATTTAAGAACCAGCCAGGGGTGGGAAAAGATATGCTGCAGCCCCTGGTAGGCCTTGGTGGCCCCTATGCCCTGGGCACCTATAGTGCATTATACAGGGGCTGGCAAGGAGTCCATTTCCAATTATGGTATGTACCTAGGGTACATGGAATCCATTTTACAGAGAGAGCAGATGGCCTGGGGCCCTGATTAGCAGGGAACCAGGCCAACTAAGTAAAAAAACCAGCTAAACACAGGCAAAAAATCTGGGGTAACCATAGTCAGGTAGCCACCTTCCTACACTCACCCTATACCGACAAACTTAAACACAAAGCCAATACTGATTGAAACAGATCCCGAAGTATGCTCGGTGGAAATTTCAAATGACTCAATGGTAGTAACGTCCTTGAATTCTAGTCAGATCCTCTCGGATAAAAATTGTACGACTACAACTTCAGTACCTAGTCCAACAGCAATAATAACACCAACTGCAATGTTTCAATTAGATGAAGAAACACAGCATCAGCATGACAATACTACTATGGGCCTAATCATGCAAAATCTTATTGCACAGAGACAGGAAAGTCACCAACAACATCTTCAGCTGAGGGAGGATAACATAAAACTACAGGCCTCCATGAGCTAAATGTGCCAGAAACTTGGTGGGGTCACGTAAGAGATAGAAGATTTGAAGCAGCGAGTCGTGGGGATTGAAGAAGGGACCTCACGATCAGAGTCAACCACGAGAATTCATTCATCTCGTATCTCTCAACTGGAGGCCAAAGTCAAGGATATGGAGAATAGAGCATGCAGACACAATTTAAGACTGTTTGGAATACCTGAGGGTGCCGAGGGGGCGGATCCTCGCACCTTTGTGGTGCAACTTTTCCAAAAAGCCTTCAGTGACCTCTCGGATTGGGATTGGGATTCCCTACTGCAACGGGTACATAGATTGCCCTCCTTCCAAAGGAATAAGAACAACAAATTCCCTAGTCCAATTATGATTTACTTCGGGAACTTCTTATTGAGGCAAGCTGTTGCTCTTAAAGCCAAAGTTAACAGCCCTGTCACTATTGGCAACTTTACTTTTTTTGTACGGTCTGACCTGTGTAAGGCCACAATGGATCGACGCTGGGAGCTTCGTAAATTAATGGATTCTTTCAAGACTATTGGCTGTATGGTATATCTACAAGAGCCCGCACGCCTCAAAATTATTAGGGGTGGACAATCACTATTTTTTACTGAACCAGAAGAGGCGATCAAAAACTTAGAGAGGTGGACGAGAGAGAAGGACTAAAAAAACGTTACAATCTATAAAAGAGGGAATAGGATGTAACTTTGAGCTTTCGAGAAAATTTGGAAAATTAATTGAAACACAATGTGATCACTAACGGAGGACTCATTACGACTAGAGTATATTTGTCTAACTATCCTTCTTTCCTTTTTGCTTTTTGCTTCCTTTTTTTCTCTTTTTCTTTTCCTTTCTCTCCTTCTCTCTCCCTTTCTTTCTCCTCTCCTTCTCTTTTCTTTTTTTTTTTTTCTGATTTCAGATATAGCGTTCTTCCTCTGCTGTGGAAATATTCATACTATGACTTACTCTAGCGGTGTGGAGCAGGCTCCATGCTCACAACTTCACTGTGCTGCCCATCCAGCGGCAGCCAGGATAGTGGGGTTCTCCCCCCAGGGGGGCTTGAGGATATGGGGGTGGGCGGGTGGAATCGAGCCATCTGGGTGGGTTGGGCATAAAAATGGGAAAAAATGTTATTGCAAGAATAAGAGAAACTTAAAAAATAGCAACAAGGTTAATGAAAGTGCTTTTTGGGAGAGATTGAGAAGTAACAATATAAGCTATGTCTTCTTTTAAATGTTTAGTTTGGAACGTTGCCGGTCTCAATAATAAAGACAAAAGGAAACTAGTACAAGAAGAAATGGACTTGTATAAACCACATATGATATTCCTTTCAGAGACTCATATCAGATATCAAGACCGTAAGTTTCTATCACAAATGGGTTGCGATCTTGTTGTTTGTTCTACTTTAGGGGCACCAATCCGCGGTGTTGCTATTCTAAAACAAAAATGGCTAAGAGTGAATGTTATTAAGACTGCCGCCGACGTTAAAGGCAGGTGGGCAATAGTACAGCTGCAGTTTAACCAAAAGTGCTATGTATTCTGCATAGTCTATGGGCCAAATTTAGATATACCTAAGCTGTACGAACAATTGACCATCGAGTTATTGGACTGGGAGGGGGAACTTTTGATAATGGGGGATTTCAATTGTGTCATGAATTATGCTATAGACTCTTGTGAGGAGACCTTCGTGAGACGCCATTGACTACCTTGAACTACTGCCCTGAACTGCGCTGCAACTTGCCGCCCCCGCTTCGCGGGTGCCGCTGCGAGGACTGGTTTGCCGCCTGGAGTTACTGCCCTGGGTTTTGGTGAGCGTGGAGGCGGAGAGGCTTGACTACCAGCACAGGTGTGTAGCGCTGCAGGGACTCGCTCTCCCAGGAGTCCCTGCCTGACCTTTGCCAGCTGGTCTGCGCGCACCCTGTTAGCCCCGCCCACAGGCCGCCTTAAGACGTCAATATAAGTGCGACAGATACTTGCTGCGCGAGAGCGCGCGGGAGCGCCGGGCGAAGCCCGGGCAAAGGGCGGGCCGTCTGAGTCCGTCCGAGGTTGGCCAAGGTTGGGTTGGGCCTGGTCTCTTGGCTCGCTGCCCTGGAGCTGCCATTGCTGAGCTGTGAAATTGTCGACCAATTTGTTGCGTAAGTTACATTGACTTTGGTTGCTCATATAGTTCATTATGCCCCCTAAAAAGTTAACCACGTCTACTAACACTATGGAAAATTATTTGGTGCAGGTAGTGGAAAAAATCAACCTTGATAGAAGAGCCTCTTTGGGAATCGACTCATCTGCTCAATCTCCATTTATTGATATCGAGGCTGATGACCCTTTTGGCCTTTTTATAAATAACAGCACTAATAGTGCCACTCCTGATTTGTTCCCAGATACTATTACTATACAGCCAAGTGGTACTGTTGCTGGTGATGAAGATCTGAGTGTTAACGAGGTACTGGCTGATATTACCATTAGTCGGGATCAATCTATTTCTCCTCCAGCACCGGTTCTGGGTAAACGGGAATGCCTTAGGTCAGCCAAGAACAGAGTAGCAAACCCCCCGAGGAAACACTCTGAGGAAGAGGAGCATGATCTGACTAGTGAAGCGTATATTACACTTTCGAACGCCCAATTCAATAAATTGTTAACTTTAATGGACTCAAAAATCAAAGGTGCGATGAAGCCCCTGGTTAGCAAAATAGACAAGCTAACTTCTGAGGTCAACCGTTTGGAAGGTCTACTACAAAAATCAATAGACGAGACTGGGAAACTTCCGGAAAGTGTCTCTGCAAAGATAGAGGAATCTGTCAACAAATCAGTAATTGCAGCCGTTGGTGGTCTCATCCCAGTCACTGTCCCGGTATCGAATACCCTAACGGCAAGGAATAGCACTCTCCCAGGTGATTCTCATACTGCCTCAATCCCTGCTCCTGCTGTTGAAGACCCGTTTATTGAGACCGGGACTTTTGAACTTGTGGTTGAAGCTTCCCCACTGGTACTTGTCCTTGCCAATGTTCCAGCTCTGGCTCAAGGTGAGAGGGAAACAGCATCTTCTCTACGAAACAAATCTTTATCATGGTTAACCACTAACATGGTAATTACTCCTTGGGGAAAGCAGCAACTTTCTGAAGAGCTTGTCAAAGCACGAAGGGTTCAGTGGATCGGGGATAGGGTAAAAAAGTTTAAAGGGGAGTGTGTTGTTCTCCACTTCTCTGACCCTGGGGTCTTGCCCAACATCCTACCAAATATTTTACCACCTCAAAGGCGAACGACTTCAATTGTTCCTTTGACTTTGGACTTCTTCTACCCAAGAAAGGGAAGCGGACCAAATTCAAGCATTTTAAGAACTAAATGGAACATTGTGACTAAGAGGGGGAGGAAGGATGTTGCCTCAGTTGACTGGGGTCTGGGGCTAGAAAATCGATTCTCTTTATTATCCAATTTAAGTGATTGTGATTGACAACCACCTATTTGTAATGCTGTGTCTGCATCTGCTTATGCCATAAGTCTATCAGGTTTAGCTTGTTACCCCATAACAACTAGCCCGTCGGGGCTTTTGATTGCTGATTTACCTGGGGCACCGAATGTTACGATTGTAGACCAGGGCACAGGGGGTAAGGTGCTAAACATGCATTCTACAACCAATGGTATTCCTACGACACCAATTTCAGGGAATATCCTATCATGGAATGTAGCTGGTATATCTTCTAAAATGGAAAGCGCAGACTGGTTAGAATTTATAAATAGGTATGACCTCTGTATTTTCCAAGAGACTTGGGCGTGTGAGCCTACCTTTGCTTTGGGGTATCTAAACTTTCATGTTCCTGCCATCAAGGGTCCCAAAGGACGGCCTATGGGGGGCCTTACCATATGGATCAGGCAGTCTTTAAAGATTGCTGTAAAAAGTGTGGAACTTGACCAAAAAGATATTCAGCTGATACGATTGACCAGTGACCTACCCCTCTCCATGGATGTATATAATATCTATGCCAGAGGTGGTAGGAAAGGTAGATCCGAGGTTCTTACGAGCCTTTCTACTATTCTTGAGATCGAATCTGCAGGAAAAAACATCTTAATTGCAGGTGATTTGAATCGGACATTTGAACCTCTAATCACTGGTGATTCTCCTCTGGGATCAGAGGAAGACAAACTTTGGGACATTCCCACACTTGAGTCCCCCCCGATAACCAGGTGGACAGCTGACATCTTAGGTCTAAATGCCATGTGCTTGGAGCATGGGTTACGCGCCCTGAACGGCCGAACCCAATCAGATCGTGTACCCGCCATGACATTTAATAATGGGCGAAGCAAAAGTCGTATTGACTACGTTATTTGTAGTACATCGCTATGGCCATCCCTTATTGACATGGTAGTTACTGCCAGAATAGAAAGTGACCATGACCCGTTATGCGTCTCGCATAACTGGTGGACATCTAATGTAAACCCCTCAACTAATTGTCATTTATTCGTGCCGCCAACGATTACGCAATCCAATAATATGCGTAGGCTAAGATGGTCTGGTGTTAAGACGGACCAGCAGGCCCTGGAAAAGATAGGTGCAGCTGCAGACAAGGCCATTCTGGCACTGGAAAATATCACTGATCTAGCAAATGGACAAGATGAGGTTAAAAATGTTCATACGTCTCTTTTTGACGAAGTTAAAAAAATCTTTTTAAAACCCGCACGAAACATCAAGGCTTGTCCATTTAAAACAGCAAAGTGGTATAACCAAGATTGCAGGAAAGCAAGATCGAAAGTAGGAGCTGCAATTAAAAATAACAATCTGACTGAGACTCGGTCTGCTAGAAAGCACTATAAAAACTGTATCGCCAGGGCAAAAAAAGAATGGGACGAAGATCATTGGCAGAAACTGAGATGTGCTAGCGAAAGTAAAAATTCTAGACAATTCTGGCACATCGTCAAATGGGGTCATGATAGACCTCCAGAGCCTCCTAATAATAATGTCCCTCACGATGCCTGGGTTACGTTTTTTAAAGAGCAGTACTCTTCTAGGGGTCAGCCTGCGAGCAATAATAACCCTACTTATCTGTTCGCAGACGAAGATGTTTTTATGTTAGGCGAAATCCTGTCTGCTTTGAAATCCGTCCATAGGGGCAGAGCCCCAGGTAATGATGGTGTTCCGGCGGATGTCTTCTTAGATGACACCGACAGGTGGAGTAAGTACATCTGCCTTTTATTAAACCATTTAGCCAGAGGTGCTGAAATTCCGGTCTCTTGGAGGGGTGCCATCATTATACCAGTTTACAAAAAGGGGGATCGTGCGCAACCCTGTAACTATCGCCCAATCAGCCTAATAGACACGGTCCAAAAGGTGGTAGGACGTGTTATCATCAACAATTTGCTTGACTGGGCTGAGGAGCAGAACATTTTATCCCCTTTTCAGGCGGGCTTTCGCAAAGCAACAAGCACTGTAGACCAGGTCTTTCGCTTTCAACTTATACAATGGCGGACAGTGGTACTGGGTGGATGCAGCCTGTACGCAGCCTTTGTTGACTTGCGGGCTGCATTCGACCTGGTGCCGAGGGCAAAATTGTGGGAGGTGCTGGCCGCCCTAGGGGTCCCGATGATTATCCTAACTTTGATTATGAGACTCCATGAGGGCACTTATGCAAAGATTCAATGGGGTGGCTATGGTAATGACACCATTGACTTCCCTGTCGAGCGGGGGGTTCGGCAGGGCTGTTCAATGGCTCCAACACTGTTTACTCTTTTTATAAACGGAATTGTTCCCCTTATGCAAACTGAGCCTGTAGATGCTCCCTCTCTTGCTGGTGCAAAAGTTCCAATTTTAATGTTCGCAGATGACACCCTAATTTTATCAAAATCCCCAAGTGGTCTGCAAAAGGCATTGATAATCTTTGACAAATTTTGTTGTGATCATGGTTTGGAGGTAAATGCAGCGAAAACAAAACTCATGGTTTTTAATCCCAGTAGGAAATTCAAACCCAAAATTACCATGAGCGGGCGCTGCCTTGAAGTCGTGAACTCCTTTACTTATTTGGGGATACATATCTCAAATAATAACAGATGGAACCATCACCTAGATTTAGCTATACTAAGGCATAAACAGCTTGCTGGTACCATCATTAAGGAGCACGCGAAATCCTTAACTAAGCCAATTAATCCGCCACTGATCATATATGAGGCTAAAGCAATAGGGTCTGCACTATACGGGGCAGAACTGTGGGGGCAAGAGAACCTCCAGGAGTTACAGAGGTCAGAGAATAGTTTCCTCCGTAAACTAACTGGTACCCCACAGAGTACCCCCCTCTTGCCACTCAGATATGATCTTGGTAGAAAGGAAATTTCGGCAATGTGTAAACTTCGACCGATATTATATTGGCGCAGAATCTGGACCACCCCTGAGTTGTCTCAATATGCAGAAAGATTTGCTGATGTAATCAAGGCAGATCGATTTCATGAAATTAAATGGTTTAGATCTCTGAGAACTGCATTAAGTGAACTAGGGTTGAGTGAATTGTGGTCGGATCCAACCGGGTCACCCTTTCCATCAAAGTTGTTTATAAAAAACCTTTACTGGGAACATGTTGCAAACAAGAGCCTTCTTAGCAATAGTAATGGGTCTATGACGACTGCCTTCCTCGAAGCTAAACTGTTTCCAATGTTTGAGATATACTGGGATATTATATCTAAATCCCTGGATAGGAAACTGTTTTTCCAACTGAGGGCTGGCTCTCTACCTCTTGGTAACTTAACATCTAAATGGAGAAACAGAGGTCCAGCAACTTGTTTAGCTTGTGGGGAAGGGAAAGAGACTCTGGGGCATTTTTTGTTTGTTTGTCAAGCATATTCTGTTCCGAGACGTGTCTGGTTGGCCCCCATGTGCAGAAATTTGGGTACTAAAAGCTCCATGGTAGCCTTACGCATTATTAAAACTACCTCCTTAAACTGGATTATCATAGCAACTGCAAAGTATTTGGGGTGGGCGTGGGTAATTAGGCAGAGATTGCTAGTAGGGTGACTACTCTCTGCCTAGTTGTTCAGAGACTGCTAGTTTATCTATTCTCTGTTCCCATGCCTGGAGTCTATCTGACGAAAACTTATTTAAATTAATTTTTAATCATGTATGTTTTTATAATATGAACTTTGCACCTTGATGGTTATAACTTGATGAAATCTGTTTTTAAAAATAAGGAAAAATCTCCTTTTTAACGTGTCTGTGCTTAAAGTCATGCTGACTCTGTAATTTAATTGTATTTTATTATGTGTTTGTTTGTCTGCTTTTATGAGTAATTACTCGAATAAAGCACTTTTGAATTGAATTGAATTGCTATAGACTCCACAAGTAAAGGAACTAGAAACAGGATGGGTAAAGTGAGGTCAGCTATTTTAGAACTAGCTAGGATACACAACCTAAAAGATGTCTGGCGTACTAAACATCCCACCATAGCTGGCTTCACATACTACTCCTCCCCACATCAAACTTTTTCTAGAATTGACATGATCTGGGCAACAAATTGCTTTCTGGAAAATTGTGTAATAGAAATTTGCCCTAAAATCACCTCAGATCATAACCCGATATTATTCGAATTTAAAAATTTGGACACTCAACCCATAGCTCGGCAGTTCACATATCCTAGATACTTACTTACGGACCATAAATACATCTTTGGTATTAAAAAACACATCCAGGAGTATATATCACTTAATATCAACTCTACTGCTATCAACTATGTATGGGACGCATGTAAAAGCAGTATTAGAGGCTATACACAGCAATATATTTTCCGGGATAACGCTGAAAAACGAGGGCTAGAAAAGTCTATTACATCAAATATCTCTTTAGCTGAACAACAACTTTCAGACGCTATAACACAAGGCAAATCCAACATTAAAGAGCTAAGTCTTAGACTTATCTTACTAAGGGCATCTCTTAAGAAAACCCTTAGGGAAAAATTTAGCACAAAAATTCATAAATACAAACTCGCACAATATGAAGGCGGTGACAGAATTGGGAAAATTCTGGCGTATAAGGTACCGGATAAAAAGGCTAAAACTACTATTAAAAATATAAAAGGACTTGACTCTAAAGTCTATAGCAAACCAGAACAGATTCTGGGACAATTTGCTAAATATTACTGTCACCTCTACACTCCAGAAAAAATACCTACTCTAGAAACAATTGAAGCATATCTAGAGAAATATACTCCTGAAAGATTAGACCCAGAAATAATTAGACAACTTAATATTAACATCTCTATTGAAGAACTTGGCATAGCTGTAAAGGCACTCCCCCCAAATAAGGCTGCAGGTGAAGATTGCTTACCAGTGGAAATCTATACGGTCTGTGAACAGGAACTTCTCCCACCTCTTAAACAAGTGATAGACTTTGTGGGAGAAACAGGAGCTGCCCCTGCTTTATGGCGTACAGCCAAAATAGTATTCTTTTTAAAAAAGAACAAACCACCGGAAGAACAGGGATCTTACAGGCCCATTTCTCTAATCAACACTGATGCTAAAATCTTCGCCAAAGTACTTGCCAATCGGTTAGCGCCGATAATGCCAATTTTAGTCAACTGCCAACAACACGGATTCGTGCTAGGCAGGGATACCACCACCCATGTCAATACTGCAATAACTGCTTTCGATGTCGCGGCGACTACTCGCACCCCACTTGGTATGGTCATGCTAGATGCAGAGAAGGCATTCGACCGAGTGGGGTGGGAATATCTCTGGGCAACACTACTGGCTTATGGGATACAGGGACAGTATCTAAAATGGATACAATCTTTGTATGAGACACCTACAGCAATTGTTAGCTATATGGGGAATAACTCGGACAACTTTTCAATAAAAAGAGGCACTAGACAGGGGTGTCCTCTTTCACCCCTGTTATTCGCTATAGCCCTAGAACCATTTCTAAATGCATTAACTGCCCAAAAACACATAATCCCAATAGAACACGAAGACATGTGTCTAAAAATTACAGCCTTCGCCGACGATATAGCTATATACACTACTGATTTAATTCAGGCTATACCTAAAATAATCCAGGAAGCAAGAGAATTTGGTGATATATCGGGCTATAGACTCAATGTCAATAAAACACAAGTGATAGCAAACTATCAACCCACACTTCCGATTACAGGGCTTTGTCAAAATGCTACTTATTTAGGAGTAAAACTTACTTCCAACATCGAGAAAATTATCCCATTAAACTATGATTCTTTGCTTAAAGATATTGCTTCTATGCTAAAAAATTGGAATAAAATACCTCTTAGTTTGATTGGACGTATCAATATAATAAAGATGAAGATAGTCCCAAAAATACTATATTTATTTAGATCTATCCTTCTACAACTAACTAAATTCTATATTAAGAAAATAGAAAGTATCTGTAGCAGCTACATTTGGGGATACAAAAAAGCTCGTCGATCAATGACGGTACTGAAACTATCTATTGAAAACGAGGGACTAAATTTTCCAAACCTAAAAATCTATTTTCTTGCAACTTTTATACAACACATACGCAGTCTTCTCTCTAACGATGCCCCTAACTTCTACCATCTATTTATGTTAGGATTGCAAAGCAATCAGTTCCTATTCAGGGTACATGACCCAAATTATTTCAAGCGAGTTAAATTCAAGACTGCCAGAGCCCTCAAAAGAATTTGTGATCAAATAATGGATATTGCAAACATCTCTTTTTGTAACGCTGAACTCCCAATATGGGGGAATCCTGGGTTACCTAACATCTTCGCTGATGGCGCTTGCACTTATTGGAAAGCCCAGAATATCAACAAGCTCGGGGATCTTTATGGTCCAGATGGCCTTCTGAGCTTCAACACATTAAAAATACTTTATAAAATCAAAGAGACAACACATTTTAAATACATACAGATACAAGAAAAAGAAAATTGAGAGTGTTGAAAACTCAGACAGTTTACAGTTTATCTATTCCAATCAGACCAAAGCCATTATTAGTAAGAGCTATAGGCTCCTCAACAAAAGTCAAGTCAGCGATTGTGGCAAAATGGCAGACAAATGGACTAGCAGGCTAGGAATAAACATCAATCCAAGCCAGGTCGCGTGTTCACTAAAACAAATAAATCGAGTTGTTCAGTCTTCAAATCTGAGGCTACAATTCTATAGGACAGTCACTCAAATGTACTATACACCTCAAAGAATCTCTAGCTGGACTTCTGGCAACATCTCTAACGAACGCACTAAATGCTCAAAATGTAACATGGAAGCAGTAGGCATAGAACATATGCTCTATGAGTGTCCAAAACTCACCACCTTCTGGTTGGGAATAATTGATGTTCTCAACAGGAAGTATATACCAACGCCTACACTCTCTGCTCACTTAGTTTTGTTAGACATACAAGACACGAACAGTATATACAAGGATCTGCTAACTATTATTTTCGCCTGTGCTAGACTGGCCATCGCGCGAACATGGATCTCGAAGGAACCCCCTAGCGTCATGGAATGGTGGTATCTTATCCATGAAATACATACTATGGAACTCTCATTGGCTAAACTAAGAGGCTCTAAAGCCCTAAAAGGAAGGGAAAAAATCTGGGGAACATTTATTAGTTAAATGGATTAATATTCTGTGAGACCGACATGTTATATATGTTATGCATTTATATATATATATATTGTTTTTTTCTTTCTTTTTTTTCTTTTTTTTTCTCTTTTCTCTCTCTATAATGATAATAATATTTACAGAGAATCATGCATATATGTACAACTGAGTTGATTCTATCACTGTATTTTCAGTTTTTTTCTTGCAATAAATAAAAAAAATAAAATAAAAAAAAAAGGACCCTGCTTGTGGGCTCTGCTGGAGTGAGTCATGCCCCTTAGTCATTTCCCTGAGGTCCTGGGAGCCTTCACTTAGCCCGATGTTAGGAATTAGGTTAGGTTCCCGCAGTCCCGTAGTCCTGTCTCAGTTTTCATGCTCATTTGGTCACATGTCTAGAGCAGCATACAAAGGGGAGTGTCTGTGTGGAGCCCGGTGCTTGTTATCTACTTTGTTGATGCTCACCCGAAGGATTGTGTTTCTGGAGTCTTCAGTGCCCCCACCCTCGTGAGGATCATGGTTCATTTTGGGATCCCTTAAATTCCTGTCTGCTCTTAGTTTCGAGTCAGACATCGCGGTAAAATCGTAGAATTCCGCGGATGGTCCTGAACTATTCTAGAAGCATTGTGGCAGCCATAAGGAGCCTTATGCTTTTTTAATAAGGCGCATTGAAATTGGATTCCCCTGTTTCTGGACAGATAAAATGCGATATCGCCTTACCGGTGACTCGCGTCTTTTGCATTTCCTGATATTTTGTATCCGCTCCAGGTCGTTGTGTGGAGTTTGGGTCAAAATGCGAGTGTGTGATTACATCGCGTTTTTCCTTCTTTTTTAGTAGTGGCCACTATTTTTGTTGTGTTTTCAGGCTGCTTCAGTTTTGGCCTGGAAATAGTAGGAGTTTTTCTCTGTTTGCAGAGTTTTTTCCCCTGGAATAGTATTTAGTCCTGTCTATGAGGGGAGTGGTATTCTGGGACATTGATGTCTTTAAATTTCCCTGGACCCCAGTATGAGGACATATCACTAGCCTGGACTGGTAAGGGTTTCTTCAGTTATAGTACGGACTGGGCTTGTATGTGCATGTTTATTGAGACACCTACTGTATGGATAAGGATTGTTGTTTGTCTCCTTGTACAGGTGCTGTCCGTGCCCTATGCAATATACAATAGGGGAAGGAGGAGGCCAGAAGAGGTGTTTTTTCCTGTTCTCCGTGTCTTGTCTTTTTTCTTTTTCCCACCCTCTCCCGTTACCCCAGTGATAGGTTCACTGTGATTACTACTCAGTGGACGTTACGGGGGTGGTGGCATAGAAGTGGGGTAATCCTCGTTCCTGCAGTGTTGGGCAGAGTGGGATGGTGTGCGATTTGACAGAATAACAAGCCCACGTTTTTTAACACTGCCCAGGCGAGGATGGACGAGACCGGGAACGCGGTAGGGGGGGAAGGTACTCCTACATTGCAGGATTTAATGGGTGCCATATCTTCCCTCCAGTCACAGGTCCAGGATATAAGGCAGGAGAATCTGGGGTTACGACAAGAGCTGACTGCTTTCAGGGCAAGAGATCAGACGAGTGGTCAGGGACCCATTGTACAGCCTGCCACTTTTCAATTTGAGAGAGGGACTGGACCGGGGGCGGGAGAAAGTACTCCAATATCAGTTACTGTGATCACTCCTGTCCCTGTTCCACTGGCTGTCCCTGAACGGTTCTCAGGTGATTGTAATAAATACAGAACGTTTATGAACCAGTGTCATTTGCACTTTATGTGTCGTCCTACAGCATTCCCTGATGACTCCGCTAAGGTGGCCTTTATTATATCTTACCTGGCAGGCACCGCTGCCTTGTGGGCAGTACCATTAGTGGATAATGATGATCCTGTGCTATACAATTATGTAGCCTTTAAAGAACAGATGCGATGTTTGTTCACTAAACATGCGTTCATGCAGGCTAGTGATGCTGAACTGTTGAAATTGAGGCAGGGCAAATAGGATCTCATGACATATGTGTCCTCATTTAACCGCTTGGTATCAGAGACAGTGGCCTATGGCAAAGAGAACCTCCCTCTTTTACCAGGGATTATGTGAGGAGTTAAAGGATATTGTCTCACAAGTAGTGGATCCCCCTGATGACTGTGTAGCCTTTATAGACCTAGTGGTAAAATTGAATCATCGGCTGCTGAAAAGGCGTGGGGAGCGGAATCATTACCAGGCCTCGCAAGTACTGCCAACTAGGATTGAAGTAAAACCTTCTATAGATCTGAAAGTAAGTTCTAACCCATGGAAATAGGCGGGGTTAGAGGCCCACTGTCCACTGAGGAAAAGGGAAGAAGGCGAGCCCAAAACCTATGCCTTTATTGTGGCAAGGGGGTCATTATGCTCGTGAATGTCCGGTTAAATCATCTAGCTTCCCTCCTAAGAACACTGTGGCGTTTGTGAATAAACAGGATAGAAATCTGAATATGGAAGAATACAATGAGTCGTATGAAGTAGCAGGGACCGTGCAAAGGGTTCCACGGCATTTCTTCATTTCTGCTTGCTTGGTGATTACAAACAGTAATAGAACCACTTTATCAGTGTTGCTTGATTACGGGACGACGGGGAATTTTATGGATATCCAGTTGGCAAAAAGGTTGATGGTTCCCTGTGTTTTGAAGGAACAGCCAGAACCGGTACGCGATATAGACGGGACTGAATTGTCGTCGGGATCAATCACACGACAGACTGAACCTATGTGTTTGCTATGTGACAATGGCCATTCTGAGTCTATTTGTTTTGACCTTATTGATGCTCCTTCTTTTAGGATTGTCCTCGGGGTACCTTGGCTGCAGAAGCATAACCCTCGGATAGATTGGGTATGGCGAACTGTCACCTTGGATTCTGGTCATTGTTTGCAGAGTTGTTATCGGGTTGCAACAGATTGGGTTACTCCGTTGACTTGTGCTGCTGGGGTAGTGGGTGATGTGAGGGATATACCGACCCCATATGTTGTGTTCAGCCATGTGTTTGACAAAGGTAAGGCCAATAGTCTTCCGCAGCATCGTCCTTTCGACTGCCGCATTGATTTAGTGCCAGGTGCTACATTACCATGCAGTCATGTCTATGCTCTGTCAGAACCAGAGGAATAACATCTAAAGTCATATTTGGATGAGATGTTGGCTAATGGTTTTATACGCCCATCCACTTCGCCTGTGTCATCTGCTATCTTTTTCATTCCAAAGAAGGAGGGTAGTCTGCGTGCGTGTGTGGACTATAGGGGTCTCAACAAAGTCACAATTAAAAATAAATATCCCCTTCCACTGATTCCTGTGTTATTAGATCAGCTGAAGCATGTCACTGTGTTTACCAAGTTGGACATAAGGGGTGCGTATCATCTCATTCGTGTTCATGCTGGAGACGAATGGAAAACAGCTTTTAAAACGAAATTTGGTTTGTTTGAATATTGTGTTATGCCTTTTGGTTTATGTAATGCTCCGGCAGCTTTTCAGTTTTTCATTAATGAGGTTTTGAAGGAGTTTGGGGATTTCAGTGTTATTGTTTATATTGACGACATTTTGATTTATTCTTAATCTACTACTCACCCGGGAGGGTCTCAAGGCGCTTGGGGGGAGGGGTATGCTACTACTGCTCGCACAACCAGGTCTTGAGTTGTTTCCTGAAGGCGAGATGGTCCTGGGTCAGCCGAAGGTGGATGGGGAGGGAGTTCCAAGTCTTGGCAGCCAGGTAAGAGAAGGATCTTCCTCCGGCGGTGGCTCTTCGGATGCGTGGTACGGCTGGGAGGGCGAGGCTGGTGGACCGTAGCTGGCGGGTGGGCGTGTAGAAGGTCAGGCGGTCGTTGAGGTACTTGGGGCCCAGGTCGTGGAGAGACTTGTGTGCGTGGGTGAGGAGCCGAAACGTGATCCTCTTGTCGACGGGGAGCCAGTGCAGGTTCCTCAGGTGGCTGGAGATGTGGCTGCGTCGGGGGACATCCAGGATGAGTCGGGCGGAGGCGTTCTGGATGCGCTGGAGTCTTTTCTGTAGCTTGGCTGTGGTTCCGGCGTAGAGGGCGTTTCCGTAGTCCAGTCGGCTGGTGACGAGTGCCTGGGTGACAGTCTTCCTGGTCTTGGTCGGGATCCAGCGGAAGATCTTGCGAAGCATATGCAGGGTTTTGAAGCACGATGAGGAGTCGGCGTTGACTTGTCTGGTCATCGAGAGGGAGGGGTCCAGGATGAAGCCCAGGTTGCGTGCGTGGTCGGTTGGCTTGGGTGCGGTGCCCAGGGCTGAGGGCCACCAGGAGTCGTCCCAGGCGGAGGGTGAAGATCCCAGGATGAGGACTTCCGTTTTGTCCGAGTTCAGTTTCAGGCGGCTGTCCTTCATCCACTCGGCGACGTCTTTCATCCCTTCGTGTAGGCAGGTTCTGGCGGTGTCGGGGTCTCTGGTGAGGGAGAGGATCAGTTGTCTGTGAAGTTAGAGAAATGTCAGTTCCATTCCTCTAGTGTAGAGTTTTTGGGCTTCGTTATCTCTGCTGAAGGTATTAAGATGGATCCACGCAAGATTGAAACTATTACCTGGCCTATCCCCGTTTTTGTTAAGGATATACAGGTCCTTTTAGGATTTGCCAATTTTTATCGGCGGTTTATTTCTCATTTTTCTGATGTAGTGGCACCCATTCCCCGCTTTACTGAGGAAGGGGGTTCCTTTTGTCAGGTCTTCTGGGGCGCAAGCCGCTTTTCAGCTGCTGATCGGTAGTTTCACCTCGGCCCCTGTTCTAGTGCATCCCGATCCTGCTGTGCCCTTTTTTGTTGAGACTGATGCCTCCTTATGTGCAGTGGGGGGGGGGGTGCTTTCCCAGAGAGATGCAGAGACAGGGTGTATGCACCCAATTGTTTTCTTTTCTAAGACCTTACTACCAGCTGAGCGTAATTATACAGTGGCTGAGAGGGAACTGCTGGCGATCAAGTTGTCATTTGAAGAATGGAGACACTATTTGTAGGGTGCTTGTCACTCTATCACGATCTACACTGATCACAAAAATCTAGAGTTTTTTCAATCTGCTAGAGCTCTAACCCCGAGACAGATGCTTTGGGTGTTGTTTTTCAATGAGTATGATTTGGTTATCACATATAGACCTGCAGCCCAACAAGTGAAATCTGATGCTCTGTCACACATACACGTGGAAGTGGAAAAGGGGTTAGAGAAGGAGATAACACCAATGATAGCGAGTGAAAAGATCGTAGGTAGTGTTTCTGTCGATGATTACTTGTTGTTGGTTAAGGAGAGATTGAAGGGGATAGATTTAACTCCTTGGTTATCTACCCCTCGGTTTGTGATACAGAATGGGTTGTTGTATCGGGTGGAACGTTTGTTTATACCTCCTGGGTTAAGAAAGGATGTTCTTCAATGGTGTCATTCTTCTTCCCTGGTAGCCCAGCCTGGGATGACAAAAACTAAGGAGTTCTGTTTGCGATGGTTTTGGTGGGATAGGTTTGCTCATGATGTGCAGGTCTTTGTGGCATCTTGTCCTGTGTGCGCCATTAGTAAACCCTCGCATTCTAGCCCCTCTGGTCTTTTACACCCATTGCCCGTTCCTCCTGCCCCTTGGCATACGCTGAGTATGGATTTTGTGACTGACCTTCCCCTTATGTCTAGATTTACTGCCATATTGGTTGTAGTTGATCTATTCACTAAAATGGCACACTTTATTCCGCTTTTCAGGAGGGGGGAAGATGGCGGTTTAGTAGGACGCTCGGTCGGAGAGCTCCTAACACCAGACTCCTCTGACATGAGGAAATGAGAAAACCACATCACGAAAAACATCAAAAGATGCAAAATACAGGAACAAAGTAAGGCGAAATAAGGCGTGCCCGATAGGACCTAACCCTGACCTGACCCGACCCGACTCGATTGTTGGAAGTGGCTGAGAAAGCGGGGGTCAACTAAGGAATAGTAGCCTACCTCCCGATTGAAGGTGATTCCTGCGGAAGACGGACATCACCTCCGAAGCCTCCCGATCCACGGGCCGTGCACGAAGCGCCGGATCCGGTGCAGCTGTAGGGACTGGATGTGGAGCCGGGACCTGGGCAGCAGCGGCAAAGGCTAAAGCAATAGCTGGAAGGGCATCCTGGAGAGTGTGCAGTCTGTTCCGGGGCATGAGCGGCGGAGCCTTCCCAGTCGACGCAACCCCAGGGTTCTGCTTCCGGAGCGGGAGCGGCAGAGCCTCGGCAGACCGTGTTAGCTGGGCAGGGGAGCTGCGGAGAGGCGGCCGAGGCGAGGGATGTGACTGCAGCAGTGAAGGCAGTGAAGGCAGACACTAAAAGAGGCAAGTGGGATGATTTTTTCGGGAGTGCATATATACTCGAATACCAAAAACTAACAAATGAGAGAAGACCTGGAAAGTTAGGAAAGGTCAAGATACTGAGGCATATGAGCGCTAGTTTAAGAGGCACAGAGGAGGGAGGAGAGAGTGGGTGTAACAAATGTAAAGAATGTAAAGAAGCTCCCGAACAAACTAAAACAGCAGAAGACTTGAAAGCAAATACAGAAAATACAGAAAATAAGCTGGTGGGTGCACCGAGTAAACAAGAAAGGCAAGTTATATCGAATTATAGCCTGCGAAACAGGAACTTCCTTAAGCAGGAACAATACCCAAAAGGAATCTCCCCCAGAGAGATAAAAAAAAGAGTCAGGATGCCACCTAAAGAGAGTTTAAAAGCAAATACTGAAAGCGAAAGCGAAAAAACTTCAACTAAAAGCAAAACTGACATATCACAGAAAAAAAAATCAAGATAACACCATCGCTAAGAACCTACTTTAAAGTCCAGCAAAAACAAAATTCATATACTGAGGAGCTGGAACAGCTATCAATACATTCAACACTAGAACACCCTACTCTAACACAGCAAAAAATCGTGCCCTCTCCAGTATTACATGTCCCACGACAAAACTCACAAGCAAACCTAGACCACGAAAAAATACCTCCAGCTAGCAGTAAGAATAAGACGACACTAATTAAGCTGACTTTCTCGACAACCAGAGAGGTAAATAGGGAAGAAGAAGCAAATATCGACCTCCCAGAGAGCACCATGGCAACCGGGGGCGCTAAAGGTACTGGTGTCACAGAGATAAGGAAAGAAACAATAGAAGACGAAAACGGCATGCTCGAGCCTGAATTACAAAAAATGGGAGATGATACTCCGAAAAGCCACACAGATCAATTCCTTGAGAAAATATGGACGGAGATGAGAGAGAAATTCACCATATCAGAAGCCAAGCAAAATAGAATTCAAGAAGCACGTGAGAAGTTACACAACAAACTCAATGCATTGGGAAACAGAGTGACCGCTATAGAGAGCGAAGTTGGCACCTTAAATAAGAAGGTGGAAGAAAACCAAAAGGAGATAAACTCCCTGAAGCAAGAAAGCAAAACAATGCACGAGAAGATGGAATCGCTTGAGAACCAAGCTAGAAAAAACAACATAAGGATATTAAATGTGCCAGAAAATCAAGAAGATTCTGATATTAAAAGAGAGAAAAACACCAAGAAAAATACTTGTGAACTTCAAAACCTATGTTTTAAAAGAAATAATCCTAGGAGAGGCACTGAAAAAGGGTAACTTTAACAAAGATAACTGGTCCTTTAAAATTAGATCAGACATGTCTAAAGCCTCTCAAAATAGACAGTGGGAGCAACGGTTCAGATGAAGTTCCCTCCTTCGCTAATGATAATGTGGCGAAACAAAATGAGAAACATAAGGGACCCAGAGGAAGTAAAATCTCTCTTAAAACTAATGCGAGAAAAAATTATGTCTGAAGAGCCGATAAGATAAAGAAGAAATCCTTTCAATCATATATTTAAGTTTCAGATGTAGTACAAAAACAAAAAAGTTGAGTAATGGTGTACGGCGTGGTAGAAATAAAACTTTTAAACACATACATGTCAAGAGTCAGGGGTAAAGGAGCCGTAAAGGGTTAGGAAGATAACCCTAAGAAAAGAAGAAGGAGGCTTCCCCAGGGAGGGTAAAAACAAACCATCAAAAAGAAAACACAAAAAAAATCAAATCAAAACAAGGGTGGGGAGCAAAATAGGGAAAAAATAGAGAAGAAAATCCGCAAATATCAGAAAAAATGGAAAAAAGAAAAGGAGTTGCCTACTCTATACAATACAATAAATAGTATACGAGAGAGGGAAGCGCTAGGGAGAAAAAGAGCAGATGGGGAGTACGAGTAAAAATGTGAAAATTCTCTCCTGGAATGTAAATGGAATGAGGACAAAAAGTAGAAGGAATAGGATTCTTGAGTACCTCAGAACATCAGAATGTGAAATAATTATATTACAGGAGACACATCTACTAAAAGAAGAATGGGGCCAAATAATAAAGAACCTGAGATGGGTAGACAGATACATATGCACCACACAAGAGTGTAATATCAAAGGGATAGTGATAATAATTAAAAAGTCACTTAAAGCTACCCTAGAGTCAGAAGAAGTAGACGGCAAAGGGAGATGGGCAATAGCGAAACTAAGGATTGAAAATAGTTCCTACACAATAGCAGGATATTATGGATCCAACCTAGATGACGCAGACCCTTTACGAAAACTCTACTCTCATTTATTACTAGCCACCATCCCAATAATCCTGGGAGGTGACTTTAACCTCATAATGGATCCCAAAATCGATAGGTCTCCCCCGGGTAGGCAGGCAAACTTACCAAAAATGAGAGAGTGGATTAGTATATACAAAAGAGACCTGGAACTAATAGATATTTGGAGAGAGAAAGGGGAAAAAAATCAGCCTTTTACATTGCACAGCAAAAAATTAGGACATAGGTCAAGAATTGACTACTTCCTCATTGATAAAGACTTATCAGCGAGAGTAAAAAACGTAGTTCACCTACCGGCTCATTTATCAGACCACTCTGCGGTTCAACTGACACTTCAAGTAGAGACAACAAAAACTCAAAAAAGATTTACGGTAGAAAGGTCCATACTACTAGATCAGCAAATTGTAAAGAAACTCAAAATAGAAACAGAAAATTTCTTTGAAAATAATAAAATCGGTACAACTAAACAGATCATTTGGGATACTTACAAGGCAGTACTAAGGGGAAAATTACTACGTTTGGGGGCTTATAAAAATAAAAAAATGAAGCAAGAGATAAAAGATCTGGAAAACAACATCTATTCCCTAGACGCCGAATTAAAAGTAGAACAAGACATAACCAAGAAAAAGGAATTGGGAAGAAAGAGGCAAAGCCAGAAAGAAAAACTTGAGGATACATTAGAAGACAGAGTGCGTACAAAATGGGAATCAAGCAAATTAAGAAATCATGAATACGGAGAAGGTTGTGGAAAGTGGCTTGCGTGGAAATTAAGAACAGATCAAACCAGAAACAAAGTAGGGAGCATACACCTAGACGGCCAAGCGAACCGAAGTAATGACGAGAATGAAATTAGACAAGAGTTTAAGAAATTCTTCACAGAACTATACACGGAAGATACTAACCCTCTAGAAAGTCAGATTGATGAATACCTTGATGCTATACCATCTTTAGCCTTAACCGAAGAAGAAAAGGAAGAACTGAATAAAGAGATTCAAATAAGTGAGGTAAAGGAGACAATCAAAAACCTAAAAAAAAGGCAAGGCAGCAGGCCCAGACGCCCTTCCAAACGAACTCTATATGATATTAAACGACACTCTGTCACCATACATTACAGACTTGGCAAACCTGATTCTCAAACAACAAAATGAAATCCCCCGGCTCCTGGAATGACGCCGTAATAACTGTCATACTAAAACCAGGCAAGGACCCTAATAGATGTGAGTCGTATCGGCCTATATCGCTGCTTAATGCAGATTATAAAATCTTCACAAAAATTATGGCAGCCAGGTTAGGAAGGGTAATGTCCCAACTTATAAATACGGAGCAAAAAGGATTTATTAAAGGAAGACAACTGCATGAAATTACACATGAACTCCTAAGTACTATCGACATTGCCACACAAGAGAAAATTCAGCTCACAATACTTACCGTCGATGCCGCTAAGGCTTTCGATAGAGTTAACTGGCTCTTTCTTGAGAAAGTCATGGATAAGAACAACATAGGCCAACTGTTTATGCACGCCATAAAAGAAATATACAAAACACCAAGGTCAAACATTCTAGTTAATGGCAGCCTGACAGAAGACGTGATTATAGGTAGAGGAACCAGACAGGGATGCCCTCTCTAACCTCTGCTTTTTAACTTATATATTGAGCCGTTAGCAAACAAGCTAAGAAACACTAAAGAAATAATCCCGTTTACGTATCATGATTGGGAAAAAAAGATCGCATTGTATGCAGACGACTTGATGATCTTTACAAAAGATTATGTTAGTTCCAAATCGACCATAGAAGAGATCATAAGTACGTTTGGAAAGATCTCAGGCTACCTAGTAAATCATTCTAAAACTGAAATAATGACCTGGAATAAACATTTCAAGAATTCAAACATCAAGAAGGAAATAAAATATCTAGGAATCTTAGTAAATCACGATCTGGAGAAGATTACACAGCGTAACTTAAACAAAGTGGCAGGAGAAGTGAGAAAATTACTTAAAGTGTGGTCCAGCCTCCCACTTAGTATTATTGGAAGATCAAATATTATTAAAATGTCGATTTTGCCCAAGTATACATATTTGTTCAACACCATTCCCTTGGAATTTGGAAAAGCCCTTCTAAAAAAACCACAGGGGGAAATTGCCAGCTTTATATGGGCCTCGAAGGGAACGAGGATATCCTGGAAGAAACTCAGAAGACGTAAACAAGATGGAGGATTAGCAAGCCCAGACCTAACGGAATATTACAAGGCGTTTCAGTTTAAAAACATACGGACATTGTTCAAAACTCATCATTATTATCCAAAATACTTGCAAGTACTGACAGAGTCAGTGGATCACTTCTTATTCAAGTTTGGACATCCAAAATACTTAAAAAAAATAAAACTGAAGACTTTAAGAGAGGCAGCGAAGTTGTGGACGCAAATTAGAACAGCCCTGAACATTCAATATTACAGTACAATGGCCTCCATATGGGAGTCACCAGGAACCCCAGAATGCCTAAAAGATTCAATGACAAACCCCCTAAAACTAGCCAATATTAACTATTGGGGTCAGCTACTAAAAGGATCTTCCTTGGTCACTTGGGAAGAACTACAAAATATTACCAATGACTCTATTTCCAAATTCAAATATTATCAATTGTCAAGCTGGGCCAGAACCATCCCTATAAACAATCAAGACATCGGAAATCTGGAAAAAGAAATTGTAAAAAACTCACAAATCAACAAAGAAATTGCAAAATGGTACTGGGCCCTTATAGAAGCAGCAAATAGAGATACACAGATAGAGGACGAAATTTGGGGGAAAGATCTACAAATAGCCAATCTGGATAATATATGGGAAAAATCTGCAGGAAAATGTTGGTCAACCTTAAAGTCAGCGGCTTTGAAAAGGAATCACTTATACACAATACATCGTGCATACTGGACTCTGAAAAAGCTTTCCAAGTTCAAGAATGCTGGCATAAAAAAATGCCCGAAATGTGGGAAAGAAAAGGCAGATGATGTCCACATGTTTAAAAACTGCCCATCTCTGGAAGGTTACTGGGAAGAAGTTGGTAAGACCGTGAGCATGATCATGAATAAACAACTAACTGTAAGTACAACTCTAACTCTTTTTGGGATAGAAGACACTAAAGATGGAGGGAGATTAACCAAATGTCAAGAGAACCTTCTTTTTGTGCTAATGGTACTGGCAAGGAGGGAGATATGTATCAACTGGGTTAGTGTATCTCCTCCAACACATGGAGCATGGATGAATTCTGTAATAAGGGTTAACAAATTAGACAGAAAGGGAACTATCTCTAAAAGATTTAATTTTTGGGAAATCATGGAAAATCATCTAGACTCCAATACAGGGTTGGTACAAACGGTCCAAAGATTAATGCGAAATGACATCTGGTGGACGAGTAAAATACTTGTCGAGTAGTCAAGGTGGCTAGCTCTTACCTCTATCGCAAACCAGATCTACCAATATGTAATGGTTTAAGGATACTCCTCTGAGAAATTCGAAAAATTTGGCGACTTCCCAAATACGAAAGACCAAGGGGCCACTCCGGTAAATAAAATCAGAGGCAGAAACCTAAAACTCCATTCACATAAAAATTCGCAATATGAGGATAAAATTCCGCTACCTAAGGTACCAACAGCAAGGGAGTTGGCGTCAGTATTTGTGGGCTTGGTGGTAAGGTTGCATGGTTTGCCAACAGCGATTGTTTCGGATAGGGGGGCACAGTTTGTGTCCCATTTCTGGACCGAATTGTGTAAATCCCTGCAAATAAATATGCTCCTGTAATCTGCATACCATCCACAGACAGATGGCCAGGCAGAACGTACTAATCAAACCATGGCGCAGTACCTTCAATGTCTGTTAACTTCTTTGACATGCAGTTGGGTGGAGGCTCTTCCCTTAGCCAAGTTTGAGTATAATAACAGCATGCATTCAGCTTTAGGGATGACCCCTTTCTTTTGTTCCATGGGATATCATCCTAAAGCAATTCCTATCCAACCTTTGGGATTGGTGCCAGCAATAGACACACTTAGCAAATATTTGACTCTTGTGTGGGATATGGCTAGGGAACATTTACAGGCAGCTAAGGAGACTATGAAGAGAAATGCTGATCATCATAGGGTTCCTGCTCCTTCTTATGCTGTGGGGGATCAGGTATGGTTGGCATCATAAAATTTGCGCTGAAGTGGGTCCAGGAAACTACAGCCCCGTTATGTAGGTCCCTTTTCCATCTTGAAGGTGGTGAATCCTGTGGCAATGAAGCTTCAGTTGCCTGAAGAGTACCAGGTGCACCCTGTTTTTCACACCTCCCTCTTAAAGCCATATGTTAGATCTACATTGAGGTTGCCACCCCCTCCTCCACTAGAGGTAGATGGTCATGAGGAGTTAGAGGTAGATGCTATTTTGCATTCCAGGAGAAGGAGGGGAAGGTTATACTATCTAGTGGATTGGAAGAGCTATCCCCCAGAGGAACGTACATGCGAGCCTGCAGGTGGGGTTCATGCTCTCCGTCTAGTGCGCAGTTTCCATCTTCGTCATCCCTCAAAACCCCGCACTGTAGGGTGGTCTTTGGGGGGATACTGTTAGGAATTAATGTTAGGTTCCCGTAGTCCTGTCTCAGTTTTCATGCACATTTGGTCACATGTCTAGAGCAGCATACAAAGGGGAGTACCTGTGTGGAGCCCGTTGCTTGTTATCTACTTTGTTGATGCTCACCCGAAGGATTGTGTTTCTGGAGTCTTCAGTGACACCCTACCCTCATGAGGATCGTGGTTCGTTTTGGGATCCCTTCAATTCCTGTCTGCTCTTGGTTTTGAGTCAGACAACATATGGGGCCGTCAAGGTAAAATCGTAGAATTCCGGGGATGGTCCTGAACTATTCTAGAAGCATTGTGGCAGCTGTAAGGAGCCTTATGATTTTTTAATAAGGCGCATTGAAAATGGATTCCCCTGTTTCTGGCCAGATAAAACGCGATATCGCCTTACCAGTGACTTGCGTCTTTTGCATTTCCTGATCTTTTGTATGCGCTCCACGTCGTAGTGTGGAGTTTGGGTCAAAACGCGAGTGTGTGATTACATCGCGTTTTTTTTTCTTTTTTAGTAGTGGCCACTATTTTTGTTGTGTTTTCAGGCTGCTTCAGTTTTGGCCTGGAAATAGTAGGGGTTTTCTCTGTTTGCAGAGTTTTTTCCCCTGGAATGGTATTTAGTCCTGTCTATGAGAGGAGTGGTATTCTGGGACATTGATGTCTTTAAAGTTTCCCTGGTCCCCAGTATGAGTACATATCACTAGCCTGGACTGGTAACGGTTTCTTCAGTTATACTACGGACTGGGCTTGTATGTGCATGTTTATTGAGACACCTACTGTATGGATAAGGATTGTTGTTTGTCTCCTTGCACAAGTGCTGTCCGTGCCCTTTGCAATATATAATAGGGGAAGGAGGAGGCCAGAAGAGGTGTTTTTTCCTGTTCTCCGTGTCTTGTCTTTTTTCTTTTTCCCACCCACGCCTGTTACCCCAGTGATAGGTTCACTGTGATTACTACTCAGTGGACGTTACGGGGTGGTGGCAGAGAAGTGGGATAATCCTCATTCCTGCAGTGTTGGGCAGAGTCGGATGGTGTGCGATTTGACACCCAAGAGGAACTGCTCCAGCAAACCTGAAATATATTCAGATCATCAGTGGAGTCTCACAATACGGTCTATTTTTGTGAGAAAGTCATTGATACAGCTTATAGACTTGCCCGGCTGTCCATTTTTGAGCTCGAAAAATAGAGAAAGAAGGTAGAATTCTTGGCTGTGCCAAAACACGACTTGAGGACTTTTGCAGGTTTGAAATTAGAATATTCCTGCTCTCAGCTTTTCCCATTAAAACCAATAACTTTAGCGAGACTTCATCCAATGGCTTTCCAACTATGGAGGGACTTCACGAGATACAGACTGAAACCTTGTACTGCTGGAGAATTTAGACTTCCATTTCAAAGTCAGAAGATAAAATCTCTCATTGGGATGACCTACTTGAAGCATTCAGCGTCCCACTCCATTGAGGCCAGCCTTAAATCACTCAAAGGTCATGGTCAACAGTGAACAGTGACATTTGATTAGTGCTTTAATTTTTCTTGGTTATTTTGCCCTAAAAGTAACAAAAAACATATTTATGGTTCCCCTTTAAGGATCATTTCGCAATTGGTCTTATTACTTTTCTTTGTATTTTTATTGCGCTGTGTTTTGACTTTTTAATTATTTTGGAACTGCTAACTTTTTACATACTGTTTGTTAACATAAATATATCTCCTCGTTGCCATAGCTTCCAAAATTTGAGCCAAGGTGTATTTACTGATTTACAGAACGTGTGTGTTGGACATGATAGGATTATGGACTCATCACGCATTGCAATAATACTGCCATTAAGAAAGTGGTGCATTACACCACATAATTTCACTTTTCTTCCTCCAAGATTTGGCCCACCCTTCCACATATTTTGGTTCTCCGCTGATGTATAATTCCAGCGGCTGTGGTCATATCTTACCAACATATGGGACAGGAGTGAGCAGATAAACGTTTCCTCCCCCTTTGATAGTGTGGTAACATAACACCTGAAGCATGTATGCATACACATACTTGGTATACAAATCTTATCTGATCTGTGAAACTGCATAAATCAAAAATTAGTAATGGCTAGATTTTATTTAGGCACCCTATGCAGTCATCTTTATACATCAAGGACCCTGCACCCTCTCCCTCTTACAGGACTTGTGCTGTGTGTATATGTGGTAGAAGGGATTGGGATTAATCACCTAATCACATATACCAGGAAGTAAACAAACAGAAGCGGAATAACAGCCATTCCTTAACTACGCAACAAAATGTCGCTCCATAATCCTGCCTTTCTTGTCTGAACAACCCCAGAAGCAAATTAACATTATCAGGCAATAGGTTCATATTAAGGTTGTATCTAAACTGGAAGCCAAAAGCCCAGGGTTTCCATAATGCATGCCTGGAAATCATGTAAGAAATATCCAGGAGGTGCACTGTTCTAGAGATTTTTACTAGAAGTGCCGAGGAATAACAGAAATATTTAGAGGATCTCTGAGGTTTGTCCATTATCAAGGCCTTGGATATCTAGGGAGGAAAACCATCTGGAACCATGGAAAACATCATTCTCAACCCACTGCAGATGAGTTTGCTGGAGAAGGTGTGGTGGTAAAGCTGAAGACACAGTAACAGCAGCATGGTGGTGAATTCATTCCCTCTCATTTTCAAGGAATTGCAATAATGTCATGTTGTATCTCTAAACCTGCTTTCCAATTGTTTATGTACAGAAAGTCAGATAGGCATGACACCATTGGCAATTGTATATGTGTTCAACAAGTAAAAAGTTGTGTTCAACAACTACAAAGTAAAATGATATGATTTTGATCAGTGAAGCCATCATTCCTTTCTCATTCCATAGTTTTGGTAAGCTGTTAATACATATATGTTCAGAGTAGACTGTTCACTGCCATGATGAGGCCTGTGACAAAGGGACATGATGTGACATAAATATCAACTTTTGAGGGTCATGCAAAAATCTATATATTGTAGAGAGGTGAGTACAATATATATGGCGAACATGCTTCACCAATGTCTCATTTGTATCAGATGAGGATACGTGCAATGTACTGAACTGTTTCGTCTCTTTTTCTCTAAACATGCAAGGAAGGGAAACAAGACCAATGGTCAAATTATCAGGAATGTCAGCTGCAAGGTGAATACCAACCTCCATGATAGAGGATGAGGACAAGGGGGAAGAGGAGAAGGTGGGGAATGAGAAGAAGGAGAATTCTTCCTCTTTACAGGAGAGACATTGCTTCCTGAAATGTGTATTCCAGGTGTCTCCGGGAGATTCACACAAATGAGAAAGAGATTAAACCCCTTGATACCACCAGATTACTGAAGATGAGTAGCAGATATGGCCCACTTTCTTCGGATGAATGGTATCTGGCTGGCATAACACCACAGCCTGAACTTACCTCACTGGTCCATCATCCTCTCATCAGCATAGTTTCATATTAGAAGATTCCAAAAGAGCAGCTTTTCCCGAAAACCCAAGCCCCATTTTGTTGGACAAGGAAAGCATTATTGGGACCGGTAGTGACTTCAAAGTAAGTCATCCTTAAGGTCTTTGGCAGTGGATTTCTAGAATTAAGGATGGGACTGGGAGTCCCTTGGATACACAGGTTGCATCCATAGAGACCATGCTTGTCTCCTCATTTTTTGGTTTGTCTCTAACTCTCTTCTCTTACCAACCAGATGTTTTTCTCAATATAGGGCACTCTAAAATGCCAGCCTCTGACTTAGTGTGTGAAGTTCTCTAAGAAATAAATGGTCCTGCTTCCTCTGTAGATATGCCTACATTAAGGCAACAGCAGTGGTCATCGTGTCTTTTGGCCAGGAAAGGAATACATATATATTCTAATTCTTAGGATACACAGGACAGTAAAAACTCAAAGTTGGGGAGTGTCATTTGTGTAGTTGACTTTTGTTCATACTTCTTGACATTTACATTGAGACTTTTTTTATTTGACTTTTGTGTCTTTGGACATTTTTGTTCAAACACCCAACCCCCTCCAATTAAAGAAAGTTTATGTGGACATAGGATGTATTTTTGTTCAATTTTTAAATTTCCATAGGTGCCCAAAGATCATAATTTTATCCATCCCCTTCATAGAATACACATTTGTTCTATATAGTCTCAGTATTTTGATTTAACCATGTGCCACTCCTCCCCGAATGCTACAGCAAGTAACTGCATGTTGATGATGTTCTGACACCATAAAATTGCATTTAATGTGGATATGTTCATACAATTTGTTCTCCTGGAATCGATTCCCTACCATCTCAGAAACATCATCGTCTGATTCATCAGGGGACTTAGACTCTAGAGAAGGCACCTCAAAAAGACAGATGGCTTTTTTAGACAAAGGCGACCAGAAACCAAGAGGAAGATTCCAAACCCCAGCCATGGAAAATGAGGACGAGACGTCAGTACTACAAGTCATGAAATGCACATCCATTGTTAATCTGTCTCAAAAACAACTATCAAAAGAGGAAGAACCTGTTTTAGAATTGGGCCTCAAATTCGTCCCAAACAAGTTGACTGATTTCACAATACCCAAATTGGAAGCGATTGAGTTCTGTAGCAAGATCCGTTGAATGCATTTTTTTGTGATAAAGATTATAAAAATCCCAGAGAGCTATCTGGTCTCTCTAATAAATCAAAGATTATTCCAACGACGCAGACAATTCGAAAATAAATTGTGGCCTATGAACAGGTAATTTTGTCCTCTATTGGCCAACTGGAGAAAAAGAAGTCCTTTCTTAAATGGAACATAACTGTAAAACAACAGATGGCCATTAATGACCTTAAGAAGGATACAACTGTTGTCATCAAGCAAGCTGACAAGGGCGGCGCCCTTGTCATTTGGCCTAGGGAGATGTATTTAACAGAAGGTAGGAACTAGGTGTACAATCAAGAATGGTAAAGTCAAGTTAGAGAAGAACCTACAAGATCAACACAAGAACTCATAACTGGAATACTGAAGGCTGGACTCAATGGAGGATTTTTGGGCCCAAAAGAGTTTGATTTTCTTTCCAAAAGATTTCCAAGGATTCCGGTAATCTACTTTATGCCAAAAATTCATAAGCGGCTGTATGCCGCCCCAGGGAGACCTATAGTCTCAGGTAGTGATTCCCTACTGGACCCATTTCAAAATATGGTGTTTTTTCTTGAAGCCATTCCTGAAAGAGGTGCCATCATACCTGAGAGATACCACCGATTTTATCTCCAAGGTGGAAGGCCTAGAGTTTGATGACCGAACACAATGGATGGTTTCCTTTGATTTAACCTCCCTGTATACCACAGGATGAAGCGATACAATTATTTGAATTGTATCTGGAAAATAGACCAAGTCCTCACAGTGTGCCAACGACATTCATTTTACAACTAGCCGAAGTGGCACTGAAGAAAAATTACTTCAAGTTTGAACATTTGTTCTACATCCAGGTGTAAGGGACTGCCATGGGATGTCCCTTTGGTCCACAAATGGTGGTCTTCTATATGACCAAGTATGAAGAAAGATTTATTTTCAATAACATTTTTAAAAGCAATCCTTTCAACAAAATATTTTTGCACTAGCTGCGATATATAGACAACATTTGGTGCCTCTGGCGGTGCACAAAAGAGCAATTGGAAACCTTCTATGGCCGGCTCAGCGCACGCCACGAGGATATGAAATTCAGTCTGAACATGAGTGACACAAGCTTGAAGTTCCTTGATGTGGAGGTTTCCCACATGACAAAAGGTTGACCACTTTACTACACTGCAAGACGACTGATAAGAAAACCATCCTACATCCCTAAAGTGCTCATCCCAGGCGTCTGAAAGAAAATCTTCTGTATGGTTAGCTGTTATGAATAAACTGCTCTAGAAAAACAGATTTTGAACAGTATGCAGCTATATTCCGTGAACAAATTGTTCTGAGGGGTTATCCCAAGAAAATGCTGAAACATGCCATAAAAAGAGCATGGTACACGCCCCATGAGGAACTCTTGCACAAGAAAGCAAAACCACCATTGGATAGATTGGTATGCGTTACAACATTTGGGCCAGATACCAATACATTCAGGCCAATTATTCCTACGAATTGGCATCTGTTAGCAAATATGGATTGCCCATTCCAGAAACCGCTGTTTGCCATGAAGAAAAATTGGAGTATTGGCCAGCAAATGGTTAGGGCAGACATTTTCACAGCACATACACAATGCAGTTTACGAACCCAATGGCAACTAAAACCGGTGGAGGGCCATCATAATTGTGGGAACTGCACTGCTTGCAATTCTACAATGGAAGGATCCAAATTCATACATCATGCCATTAAATGGAGAAATGTACTTCATGCTGTGCTTTGCCTATGTTCCAAACTATAGTTAGGCAAGACCAACCAACAGATTAATCAACTCAATACTCAGCATCGTTCAAGAATAAAAAAGAGAGTTGTAGCTGCACGTATGATTCAGCATTTTATTGAGAAATCCTATAATGAAAAGGACTTCAAGTGGACAGTGTTGTCTGTCATAGATACAACTAAATGTCTAATGGACATTGACACAGTCTTACTACAGAAAGGACCTTATCTTATATTGAAATATAATTGCACAGTCACAGGTCTTAATGGTATGACAGAACTTACAAGAACCTAACAATTATTAAAAACTACATATCCCATAATGATCCTCTTGGGGTTGACAAAAGTTGCTGTTCTGAACCGCATTGCCATTGGATGCGAGTTCTGCACTATAATCTCCATGAACACTTGCGCATGAGCGCACACATTATATTCTAACTTAAAATGCCCTCCATTATTCATTACATACACTCACTTATTGGAAGAACAGTGATGCTGACAGGAACTACGTAAAGTAAATGTGGCCTCCGCTTTTACCCTACTTTTAGCCAGAGTAGATTGTCTGGGTTGAGCCATTACTAAAAATATACGTGTAATCCATTTCAGGAAATGTAAACCCTATGGATGGAGCACATGCCCTGCCAGCGTAATCTCCGTTGAATTAGGATACTTCACAATTTTTTCCATAATCCACAATATAGTAGTGGCAAAATCTAATGACTTGCAAGCGGCAATGACATCTGGCTGTATTCCCGTTTTTCAAATAAAGACGGAAAGGATTTTTGCAGCCTTCAAAGACACAGGGCACACAGGTGCTGACAAAGACAGGTTGGAATCTGCCGCACAATCTATTTGAGAACACTAACTGATGGTTACAACTCTATATTCCAACAGATAACCTCACCCCCTAAACCTCTGTGGAGAAGATGAGAGCTTTTAACTACTCTTACACTCGTTTTCAAATAATTATTTTGTAGAAAATGCTGACACCTATTAAGATGAAGCCCTGATGAGAGCCCCAATACCCTATGCCTGGGCCTCGAAACGCGTTGGCATCTTCCAAGCACGGAGGAACTGTGAATTAATATACGTTATTTTTTTAGGGAAAAGGACAGAAAAATGATCCCCAGTTTACACGTTCAATTTTGTTCCCTGTGTTAGGCATTTCTTTGGTGCAAAACATTAGATAGTTCCAAGATTTGCCTTTTTTTTACTAAATTGATTTGGTGTATACAACTTAGTATTGTTTGAATTCTTGCATATAATGATGTTGTATTTCATTGTTTGTCTATGAATGGTTTTTTTGTGAATTGTTTAAATGTATTATCTATTGATGTGATTGGAAAACTGGTGTTTCCTTTTCGTTGGATTTTAAATCTTCGTAAAATATGAAAACAATTTAAAAAGGAATGGTTAAATGAAAACCCATTGAAACAGAAAAGGTTAATGTTTGATTGTTTCTCTAAAGTAAAAGAGCAAAAGTTTTGTAGGAACCAAGTCCTTTTTGTGTACTTGATAACTTTTGGAAAGTTGGCATTTTCTTGCCCTAACTAGTTGATGCTTATTTATTTATTTATTTATTTTCTTATATAGCGCCTGAGTCAATCCCAACAGGGATATCTCTGCTCTTGCGCTCCTAGTGGAAAGGCTCAGACATGATCAAATATTGTCAGCAGAGAATTGTTATAGCTGAGTGAATAAGTAAGTTTTAAGATGTTTCCTAAAGGATGCCAGATTGGTAATTTGCTTCAGTGTGGAGGGGAGTGAATTCCATAGAACTGGGCCTTTATATGATAAGGCACGACCACCTTGTCTTACTCTTCTAAATCTTGGGACCTGAAGTAGTTGGTGACTGCTGGAGCATAAAGAGCGTCCTGGAATGTATGGTAAAACTTTTCCTTCAAATATCTGGGTTCCGAGCCAAACAGACATTTATGTATTGTACAACACGTCTTAAATTCGATACGTTGCCTAATTGGCAACCAGTGAAGCTGATGTAGAAGAGGACGAGATGGGGTTCTGGATTGAGCATTGAGGACCAGCCTCGCCGCAGTATTCTGGACTACTTGCAATTTTTTCAGTTGTTCCTCATTGGCTGCAATTAGCAAGCCATTATAGTAGTCCATCCTGCTGATTACTAGCGTCTGGACTAATGTTTTCCTATAGTTATCGGGCAAGAATGGAAAAACACGCCGTAACATGCCGATAACACGGAAGCATGCTCCTGTAACTTGATTGATGTGTTCTTTGAACAGGAGTGCTTGATCGAGACGTACTCCAAGGTTTTTGACAATTTGTTTCGGGCTGGGGACAGGTCCTAACTCCAAGGGCCACCAATCAGGGGACCATAGGAGAGTAGCCCCACCAAACAACATGACTTCCGTCTTGGTCACATTGCATTGGAGGCAGTTTTGTGCCATCCAATCTGACACTGCTCTCATCCCATCTGCAAAAGATTGTTGAATTGCGGTCTTGAGGGTCTGGAAGGGGAATAGGAGTTGGGTGTCGTCGGCGTACGACACCGGGGTGAACCCGTATTTTCTTACAATGTCCGCCAAGGGGGCCACGTACACGTTGAAGAGCGTGGGGCTTAGACATGAGCCCTGTGGCACTCCCTTGGTGAGCTCCCTTAGGATGGAATTATGGGAGCCCAACTTGACTCCTTGTAAGCGACCCGAAAGAAAACTTTCCAACCAGGACAGGGCTGTGCCTCCTATGCCCACCTCCCTCAAACGACCGAGAAGTATTTCATGTGACACCGTGTCTAAGGCGGCAGATAAATCTAACAGCACCAGAATCGTTGATCCCCCTCCATCCAGTGACATCCTGATGTTATCGGTCACTGAGATGAGGGCCGACTCGGTGCTGTGATTGGGCCTGAAACTAGATTGAGAGTGGTCCAGGCCCTCCGCTGCCTCGATGTAATTTGACAAATGGGTGTTCACATGTCTCTCTGTCATTTTGCTAAGGTATGGCAGGAGGGAGATGGGTCAGAGGTTAGAAAGGTCCGTCCATGGAAGGGCTGCATTCTTTCGGATAGGGTTCACCACCACTTTTTTCCATTCCCCAGGTACGTGACCTTCCCTGAGAGAGTGGTTAATTATATCTTGGATTTGAGGTCCAAGAAAGGTACTCAGGGGGACCATCATTTTTGCTGGTAGGAAGTCGTCAGGAGATCCTGACTTTATGTGACTGATGAGGAATAGAAGGTCTGATTCACCAACTAAAGGGAAAGTTGTCAAAGAGACATTTCTATGTGTTGATGAAGGGACTGGAGTACAAATATTGCTATGATTGCTAGGGTCCTTCGTGATTTTCTCATATATCAGATTGATTTTGTTTTAAAAAAACAGAGAGATGTTGTCGCATAAAGATTGAGAGAAATCATCTGGGCTGTCACAGGCTGTCGGTTTGACAAATGCTTGTAATATTTTATATAGTTCTTTAGAGGAATTGCCTGCCTCTGCAATTTTCTGTGTAAGACTATTCTTCCGCGCCATCTTTATATTTTTATAATAGTTAGACTGGGCTGCACGATGTACTCTGCCGCTTTCTTCTGTACGATCTTTCCTCCATTTTTTCTCTAACTTCCTACAGCCCTGCTTCTCCACTCTCAATGCTTCAGTATACCATTTTTCTTGTTTGCTTACAGAAAATTGTTTATGCAGCTTTAAGGGGGCCAGTTTATCTATTGCTGCAATCATGGAGTCATTAAATTTAGCTAGAGCTCCTTCCACATCGTCTGTGGGCATAGGGTAAGGCCTTATCCAGTCCCTCTGTAGGTCCTCCGCCATTACCCTGTGCCACTGTCGACGCCAGAGTGGTGGAAGAGTGTTCTTTTTAGGGTGTTTATCCTCTTCCAGCAGACAGAATTTCAGCAAGAAATGATCAGACCAGTCTAGCTGGATGGTGGATTGGCACTGAATTTTGGTGCCATTTGAGAAAAGCAGGTCTAAGGAGTGGCCCCCTATATGTGTGGGTCCATGATTCTGCAACTCCAGACCTAGAGTGGATAGGTCTGCCAATAAGGACTTAGTTTCAGGAAGCTCTAGATTGTCTATGTGAGTATTAAAATCGCCAAGAAGCAAAAAATCTTCATTAGCTCTAAGGTGGGGAGCTAAGAGCTCAAGAAGAGAAAGAGTAAAACCTGAACTAGATCTAGGTGGGCGATAAACTAACGCTCCTTTCCAGGCTGCTCTTGTAGTGGTGACAACTCTAAAAACAAATATTTCAAATTGTGAACAACATTTTTGTTCTAAAACAGTAACTTTTAGATTTTCTTTGTATACGATGGCTATTCCACCGCCTACTTTCTCTGGGCGGTCCATATTTAAAAACGTATACCCTTGGGGGATCCCTAAGGCTATGGCAGGTATTGTGTGGGGTTTAATCCAAGTCTCAGTAAAAAAAAACAAGTCGGTTTGCGAGGAATGTAACAAATCCCATATTTGTAGCTGATGCTTGGGCAAAGAGCGAACGTTTAAAAGTAGGCACTTTGTCCCTTTTGTAGGTAGATTAGTTACGATGTTTGCCTTGCTAGTAATGTTAAAACAGGATATTTGGAAATGGCATTTGTGACAGGAAAAAGGGCCCTCAGGATATGGCCATTTATCAGTGACACCATCAGGCAATGAGGATTGTCTGAGATTTAGCAAGTTTGAGGCAGAATACCTGATTGTGAATTTCTCCATAGAGGAGCAATCAGAGCCCGTGGCCCCAGGTCCCGTTCTGTCACGGACGGGCGCAGACGGGCTACTCTTTGGCTCCTCTTAGGCGATCTCTCAGGTGATCCACTGCGCGCGACCGCTGCGCGCTCGAAACGGAAGAGGGGCTTTATGGCCCTCGCCCTTGTGTTAACTAGAGCGCTAACCGCTCGCACACCGGAAGTGAGTCTGGCTCTCGCCTGTCCGCCCTCCGCCCAACGGTGCTAGTCACCGAGTCGGAACGAGGCGTGCAGGCAGATGATCGAGCTCAGGCACCTTGGGAAGTATCAGTACTAATCAGGTATTTAAAATTGCAATTAAACAAAGTAGTATCGTTTTGCTTTTTAAAAACTATCAATTAAAAAATATATGACAATAATGCTGCCAAGAAATGTAATCATGCAGCCTTGCTCATAGCCGTAGCACTAGCCAGTTCGAAAAAGCGGAGGGAGAGACTCTGCCACCGTCCCTACCTTTACCGCAAGCGCCCGCTGCTTCTTCCTGCCTTTATGGCCCTCGCCCTTGTGTTAACTAGAGCGCTAACCGCTCGCACACCGGAAGTGAGTCTGGCTCTCGCCTGTCCGCCCTCCGCCCAACGGTGCTAGTCACCGAGTCGGAACGAGGCGTGCAGGCAGATGATCGAGCTCAGGCACCTTGGGAAGTATCAGTACTAATCAGGTATTTAAAATTGCAATTAAACAAAGTAGTATCGTTTTGCATTTTAAAATCTATCAGTTAAAAAATATATCACAATAATGCTGGCAATAAATGTAATCATGCAGCCTTGCTCATAGCCGTAGCGCTAGCCAGTTCGAAAAAGCGGAGGGAGAGACTCTGCCACCGTCCCTACCTTTACCGCCCTACCTTGCAGCCTCTTTCTGTGTTATATGATGGGTGTAGTTTGCAGCTTGACTGTGTTTATTCCTCCCAGACAGCTACTCAGTTAAAGGATTAGGTGTACCTGAATGGGCCATAGCTTGCAGGATGGGTGAGAGGTACATCTGGGAGAAGCTCCACTTACAAGGCAATAGGCTGTACCCTGCCTTCACACAAATGCCTTGGCCCTTGCTCTGGAAGACTTGCCATCCAGAAGCTTTCCTATGACGGAGACCTGTGACCAACAGTAATATGGAGATGGGAAAATCATCCTGTGCAGGACCAACCACATCCTCATCCTCTATAATATTGTATTTCTTTGTGATGGTGGTCTGAAGAATCCTAGTGTTCACTATCAGAATTACATATAGGTATCCTCTCACAGATGGCTCACCATTCACTGGTTCTTGGTCCTTTTGAAGTCAAAAATTAATTCTCCCTTTTGAGATACTTCCAAGCATACACGCATACACAGATATCCAGATCAAAAGCATACAATCAACAACAGCTCATCAGGTAACACACCAAGTCAGGATGTCAAGGCACTTCTAAAAATATTTAATACAAATGTTACATTAATTTGATAAAAACATGTATTTGGGAAAACACCAAAGTACATTCAATATATTTTAAAATACATAATATATTACACTTTTCCAAAATGTCAAAATTCCAATAACCCCCTAGAAAGGAATGTAAAAAGACACTCAAATTTGTCATTTAGTTGTTAATTTGTAATCATAGAAAGCACACCGCAGAGGGATTAATTATCTGTCTTCATATATTTACTGTCTTTTACAAATGTAACAGAAATTCCAGCATCAATGCGTTTCGGTGGATTAAATCAATCCGGCCACCTTCATGAGGACAAACTTGTAATTCAATCTTCTCCTTTTCTGCAAAAAAAAAGAGATTTTTTCTTTAAAAACCGTGCAAACGCATTCAGTAACAGGCAGTGTTTGTTAGTGGCCAATTGTTCATAAATTAGTTTCTGTGTCTATTGGACACCACTGTGTAAATTACATAAGAAGATAATCCGGTCTAAGGTCAGCAATACATCTTTGGATGTACAACACTTGAAAATAGGTCTCACCTAAGTCCTGTTATCTGCATGCATGTTTTAGTTGTTCAAAGTTGAAGTAGTATTGAACAACATCCTGGGACAAAAGGAATATCCAACTGACAGATGATAGACTGCATCTGCCCTCTTTGAAATATGTTCTCTTTCGCAATATGGCAGGTAGTTTGTAGTGTTGTGACCAGGGCACATTACTTAAATTCCACTGTGGACATACAAATATAGAGACAAGACTTCAGAAGAGGGTACATGTGTAAGCTGTGATAGAGTGATATGCAGAGAGTCAGATAATGTACCTTTACATTATGGTAGAATAGGCATGGTATATTTGTACTTTAGGTCACACTAGCATGTGCATTCTCCAACATACATAGGCAAATTAGACATTGTTGCTTTGGGGGAGAGAACGGGAAAAAGGGGGAAATGGGAAGAGAAAGAGGAGGCAAAAAAAGGAGAGTGAAAAAAGTGGGAAAAAAAGAAAGAACTAAAACTAAAACTAAAAATTGTATTATATAAAAAAGGAGATACATTCTTATGCACCTTAGCACTTTAGCACATCATCCAATGCACTTTTGTGATTTTTTTTGGTTTGAAACTATTGTTCTAAATGTAATACATGGCATTTGGAAGATGACGACAAACGTTTTCTTTTTTTCCCTTTTTCTTCCCTCTCTATTAAAGTATGATTAGAGGGCAAATTGCCATATTTCATTTTAGATGTGATTATGTCCCAAGGGATAATTTGTAATACTACGTTTTGAAGGTAACCTGCACTCTGCACTTTAGCAGCAACACTTACCTATTAGGATTTAATCCTAATTGGACAGGAACAATACATATTTGTCATATAACGCACCTTGCACTTTATACATGTTTACTAGTACTGTACTGCACTTACTGTAGTTCTTTTTTCAGCAACGATGAATCGTTAGTTTCTTGTTTAAATGGAATTTGGCATATTTTACCGCTATCAGAAAATAGCTGCTAATGTTCATTCCACCAAGACTGACATATTCTGGTTAAATATGGCACATTGCACTTTGTATTTGTTATAGTTGGTAACTTATATCGATATGAAGATGCCTACTGTCTAAACCGATTTAAAGCTTTTTTTTCTCTTTCTACATCCTCAGTGCCTCTGCTCAGTAAAAAAAAGAACTCAGTCTGATAATTGCTGCAACCAGTTTACATATTTGCAATAACAATCAGAGTCTAAAGAAAGTTCTGTAGTCCCCCTCCATCCTAAACCGCCACCCATCCTTAGAAACTGACAGAGCATGCATTCGCACTACTCTGCTGAGATAATAAATTTTTGCTTAATCAACACAAGATCAGCCATCAAGAAAGAGATTTCCTTCATAAACGCAGGCAGCAGTAGAAAGCAGTGATGGGCAGGGCACTTTAAGTTTAAAGTGCCCATATCTTTTTGGTTGGCCATCTTGCGACGGTCAGCCAGACATTCACATTTTAAACCTCTCTAACCCAGCTGTGTAAGACAGCCGGGTTAAAGACAGCTTAGGGCTCCAGTGTCCTCGGGAGCGCCGAAGGAGGCCACTCTCTCTAATCCTGGTTCTTCTTTCTTGCTGCATAAGAGTAGTGCCAGAGTTGGTTACTGCAGTTTCCTGGGTCCCGAGTTAAAGCCTGCCTGCATAGAGAAGACCCGAGCGAGGAGGATGTCGTGCCAGGAAGGTAAGTGTAAATATTTTTTTACTTGTATATTTACTTTTATTTTTGTCGCACCTGCCTTACCACCTTCACTACATGCCAGCCACCACTGCTTGTAACCACTTGTGTCATGCAAGGACAATGCAAGACTTTAGTAAATCAACCCCATCATCTTTAACTAGTTTTAACATATAAGGTAATTTCTGTGCACATTATGACATTATGGTGTTTTAGTAGTGCAGATATACATACCGCTTTACTCTAAGTAAAAGGAACGTGTGATATGTAAAGTAAGGTATTCACCATAAAATGAACATATTTTTCTGGTACTCTGAAAGGAGTCTTTTATTCCAAATATACCGATGTTCATAAGTGACACTCGGGATCTGGCCATATCACCTGCTCTGACTCTGCTGAGATAATGCTACACACCTACGCGGTCACGACTGATGTGGCAGTGATGTGATAGCCAGTGAGATAGTGACTATGCACATGCTCACAGGCGCATAAGGAAACAGGTATGCCCATGAGAGGCTTTATCCCAGAACACTAAAAAATAGATAACAATTGGTGCAGGGTGGAGTGAGTGACCCACGCCCTGAAGAAATTGCCGTGAGTTTTCCTTTGGCAATGAAACATGTCGGCTTTTAAAATGAGCAGACACACAGCACTGAATAATAGTCCAATAGCCAGTGTGATCTAGCTCAGTTTTAATTGGGACAGGCGGTGCTATGGTCCAGGCGCCGTAGTTATCATTGGTGGGTTGAGCTTGCGGTACATTGGAATTTTCTACTGATGTACAGGCAGCGTTTGACATCCTAGCACCAGTGTTCACGTTTTCTTTCTTTACACTTCACACACATTTTTGTTTGGGATTAGTGGTTGCTGATGATGAGAACCTGAGGTAGCAGTCGAGTACCTTCCTGCTCACTCCCATGGTGTTACTTCCGTGAGGCACTACCATCCCTGTCACGCATTTGTTCTCTCTTAATCTCTTCTCCCTCACCTGGAGTATATCCTGCACATGAGGGGAGGGGATTGATTGGCGCGACACTAGTTAGAATCAACGGAACAGTTACAAATTTTAACTTTTCCTCGCTTTAAAGTGCTGACCCAGATCCTTAAAGTACAGACGTATAAGATTAACCACTGTCCCAATGGAAATCCCATTTGATCGCTAAGTATCTGAGCATGAGATTCACTGTGTTAACAGGTCCTATGTTGTGTATGAAGATATGAGTGGGGGATGACCTGTTCTCTATCCCTGCAGCTCCTTTGTGTATAAGATAAGGACTGACTCTTTGCATGCCTTTGCTGGTTTCCGTGCAGCATTTGGATTGACAGATTTCCAGGCTCGGTGGCGCTTCTAGTACTGTTGAATGAGGTTTGTGATTTGTTGCTACCTGCTGTTCTTTTTCCTGCGCTCTTAGTCAAAAATATTTGCCACGTTTTATTTTGTCAAGATTGAAAATGTGGTACAAAATCAAATGGGGAAGGCAATCTATTGCTAATAATAATTGAAGGTATTCTTGTTGTTCTGCATGAGGTCTCATACGTGTTTCTTGGGAGCTAGGCCAAGAGCCAAGGATCTACATTTTCAGTGTGTAACACTGCAATTTACGGTTCTGTATACTTTTCAGGCGGGGTGGGGTTACAATTTCTCTACCTTTTTGACGGGCATGTCAACCGCACATGCTTTCTTCGACATAATCATCAGGAGCTTTTAAAGTAAAAATACTGCAAAATGTTCATTTTTCTTATAGGAAAAAGTTTGAAACTAATAGCACCTATTTGTGCCAGTTTAATAAAAGCTTTTGCTAGCATAATATTAAAACCACGCGAGATAGATCTGTTTATTTACCTTTTTGAGTGATGATTTCTTCGGCATTGTATGTGGGAAGCTGGAGCGATTGCAGAGAAGATGTAACATCTGTACGTGGGAGATTAGTCTAAACATACTTTTCACACAAATGACACATAAAGTGAAACTTTCAGTTACAAAGTCATTTTGCAAACTCAAAAAAACACTGAAATTCACCAGTTATAGTTATCTCAAGTAACTATAACTCGCGGTAAATCAAGATTCCTACAGAGTGCACCCCTTTTTCAAACCGAGAGCCATAAATGGAGACCGTTGGCCCACCAGGGCCTTAGTTATGCAGCTTGAAACACTTGTCCTTTTAAGAAAGAAAACAAGAAAAGGAGCTTGCGGTGTTCCACTGCCAATTTGAATTCACTTCAGTCTCTCCAGGGCCTGGGGCTGGTGCATTTGTATTTACTTCATTATTCTGGGAGGGCCGTGCATGGGCCCTGTTACCCAAAGCCAATCATTGACTCCAGTGTCCCCATCCCCCAGAGCCTGATGCAAGGCTGCCACTGGACCTCTATCTCCCAGGGCAGAGAACCAACATGAGAGCTGAGAAAGCAGGGTGCTTATGTGCTCTACCATTGCCGCTGTGCCATCTCCCGCTCGCCCGTGCCCATCCATGGCTGGGGCATGGTCAGGGCCCCCCCTTTTCACATGGTCAGCGACTAGCTGCCGCCTCCCCCCCAATCCGGCACCCAATACCCAGGAACGTGGACACCAGCCTAAGGAAAGCGTGAACTACTCCTACCCGTGCTCCTTTGCCTATTACCTTGCCCCTGGAGTTCTGGGAGTGGCCCGCAGGCCCCTCCCCCTGGGCGGGAACCTCCATAGGATGATGCCCGCCCCCTCAGACCTCAAATATGTGCTCACCGATAATGACCTTACCGCATGACCCATACCTAATAAATACGACGACCTATGGAAAAATTCTAAAGGACAGCTACACTGGCTAATAAATAACAGTATCAACGTATAGCTACAAAGGGAAAAAAGGCCTAAAGAGACTTGTATCACATATAATATACTTCATGCATCGTTTGCTAAAAGGGAAAAAATTCCTAAACAAAAGCATCACAAAATATACAAACAGTTCCATTCCTACTACCCTGTGAGACCTGTGGAGTGTACCTCCAAAACTTACCATTCAGCCAGATGTAAGAAATGCTACAAGACTATTTGCCCAAGGGGATGGTGGGTGGGAAACAAAGAAGCCCCGAACGCGGGGCACACCGTTTTAGCGAGGGAGCGTCCAGGGACAAGGGGGTCTCCTGGGCGCTCCCCACCTCTTTATTCCCGAGGGGCCAGGCGGCCCCTCCTATAGCCCGCCCCCCCTGACCCAGACCCACTACCTAGGATCCGGGTCAGGGAGGCCGCCGGCCAATCGGCGGTGGGCCACGCCCCCTAGGGCACGCCCCCACCGCCGAGTGGCCACACACGAGAAAGGGGGGGTGACGGTCGCCGCGCCGCCATGCGTGCGGGGGGGCCGAGGGCCCCCCCTTTTCACATGGTCAGCGACTAGCTGCCGCCTCCCCCCCAATCCGGCACCCAATACCCAGGAACGTGGACACGAGACGTCTTTACTTTTTGGAAGGCGGGCGCTAGTCGCCCGGCCGTATTTATTAAAGTATGAAATTAAAAAAGGCTTTTAATTGCATAATCAACAATGAATACAAAAATCAGCAGGACATTTAGTTACACAATTCTTATCAACAAGTTTGAGAGCCTGACCTTAACAAAACTCTAATACATGTTGTTTCCTAACTTAGACTAAACATCCTAATCTTGATTTTTGTACATTTCTGGCCATATGGCAGGGTCACTACCGGTGTCAGGTCCTACAAGCTGCGCCTCCCCCATAGATGTGCGCATGCGCAGTGTTACCCCGGGAATTGCCCGGTCTACGCCCTAAACTCCATTTACCCACTAAAGGAGGGCCCTTACTCTGCGCCGGTGGCGTCATGAGTCCACGCGCGCGGGGTGGCTACCAGCCTAAGGAAAGCGTGAACTACTCCTACCCCCGCTCCTTTGCCTATTACCTTGCCCCTGGAGTTCTGGGAGTGGCCCGCAGGCCCCTCCCCCTGGGCGGGAACCTCCATAGGATGATGCCCGCCCCCTCAGACCTCAAATATGTGCTCACCGATAATGACCTTACCGCCACAGGCCAGCATTGTTAACCGACGATCTGGCCTCCCCCCTCTAGCCCCTACCTAAGGAAACCCTCCTACTTTCAAAACCCTCTAGCCAGGCCCAGATATTGTCAGACCACAAGACATTACCCTCCTCTGTTAAATGAACTCCGTCCTTCAAGTAATACTTGTCGCCCCAGATGCACCCATGAGGTATTGACTGTAACAAGGGGGCTCGAAACAACCTATCCAACCGTGTGTTGATCCTCTTTACCGAGTGATTCAACGCCCTGACCGAATGTCGCCCCCGCCACTGAAGTCGAGGTATGAGTTGTGACCATACTAGTGTGCAACCGGGGCAGGTCCTAGCCATCCAACCCACCGTTGAGATAATCTCCTCAATCAGAATGCGCCTACCCAGTGTTGCCAAATCATTCTCCCCAAGGTGAAGTATCACCACTGACGGTGGAGATTGCCGGCGTGCTAAAAGCCCCTGGAAGAATCCCCTAAACTCGTGCAGACACAACCCCCCTCTGCCAAAGAACGTGATGTCCAACCCTAGTTGTGCCGCCCTTTTCCTCCTGTCACCTGACATAAAGACATATTCTGCTCGTTTCACATATGAGTGACCCACAATCCAAACACTGTTCTTCATCGTTTCCTGGGTGCCGCTCCGTGCAGATGTATGTTGCCGGTGCCCGATGACAAATTCCTCCCCTGCGTAACAGGTCTGAGAAACTGTAAGAGAGCGGAAACAAACCAAGGGTGAGTGACATGTAATCATAGCATGTCAATCCGTACATAACGTTTGTAGCATTCTGAGGACTATCTCCCAATTGTCTTCACTCTCTCCACTGGGAGGCCCCCCGCCACCGCCTCAGTTGCTGCCCCAATCCTAAAGGAATGAGAACCAAACTCTTTAGGGTCAAGACCTGCTTTCCTAACCCCCATCTCTAATACCTTCCTGAATTGATATCTGGTCAAGGGGCTCCCGTCGGCGTGACAGAGCAATGCCCTGCCCGCTGAGCCCACCAGTAGTCCGTGCAATAATTCCACGTGCCTCACTGGGCAGCAAGGGTTGGCGGGGGCCCGTTGGAGAACTATGGTGTGGCCCCTAGACTCCTGGTCGGTCTTTGACTTTGGAATAGTTACCCACATGGTGTCCTCCCTTATCGTCACACTAGCCCTTTGCAAGCCGCCCAGTAGGTCTGACTTAGAGCCTGCCACAAGTTCGCTAATTCGCAGCGCCCCATAGAATGCCAAAGAGAATGCTGCCCTAAAAAGAAACACCTCCCACTCCGAGCTACAAACAGTGTCCAGCGTGGCCAGTAAAGCCGTCAGCCGGGCTAATCCTATGGGCTTTCTCTTATCCTTATGATGGCCCTGTATACGGCGCCATCCCCTCAAAGCCTTACGTATCATAAAGGTATTAGTGGGATCCCGGAAGCCCCTAGCCTGAGCGAAGAATGACACCGCTGCCCTATGTCTGTTTGCCGCTGCCACCGAGCGCCCTTGCTTATGCATCCACTCTAAATAGGCTGCAAAGCCATCCTCCTGTGCCCAAAGTACTTCCCATTGTTGTCCCAAAAAAGAACGATAAGACAAAAACGCCCCTTCGTAAGCCGTCTTGGTCCTGGGGGCTAGGCTAGCGACCACGAGGTCCTGTAATCTGGGGCACCAATCTGCCAAAGTACTGTTGGGAAGTGCGCTGGCGAGGGGTCTGCTGTAGGAAGATGCTCCCTGAAAACCTGCATTTTGAAGCGAGAGACGGAGTCAGCTGCATTGTTCAGAACACCTGGGACATGTTTGGCCTTAAAGTTGACATTCAATTTAAGGCACTGCAACACAATTTCTTTGATCAGACGAAGTATGAAAGGACACCGTGCCCCCTGCTGGTTGATACATTCCACCACCGTCATGTTGTCTGACCAAAACACCACTGATTGATTACATAGGTGTTCGGGCCAGACCATCAGTGCCACCCATATTGGGAAGAGTTCCAGGAAGCCAATGTTGCTGGTCAGGCCCCATGTCCTCCATACTCCCGGCCACTGTTGAGCGACCCATCTGTTTCCTAGAATGGCGCCGAAGCCCACACTCCCGGCAGCATCCGTCCACAGGCCCAACTCTGCTGATGTTGTCAGCGGGCCGGGCCAGACTACCCTGCCGTTAAAATCCTCCAGGAATGCCATCCATATAAGCATATCCTGGCGGATTTCAACCGACAGCCGAGTGCGGTGGTGCTTCTCCCTCAGCCCCTTCATTGCCTGCGCAATAGAGCGAGAGAATGGGCGAGCCATGGGGATGATCCTCAGTGCAAAGTTCAATTGCCCTACCACCTCCTGCAATTGCTGCAAAGTGACCTTCTCCTTCCGGAGGCATAACTGTAGCGCTGTCTTGAATTTTTCCACCTTGTCCCTAGGTAATCTAAAACATCCCTCCATTGAGTCAATCTCAATGCCAAGGAATTCTATGCAGGTGGTCGGGCCAACCGTCTTCCCGGGCGCAAGCGGGACTCCAAAAGCCAGCATGAGCACGCAAAATTCCTGCAATGCCAGTGCACACTCCTGAGATCCCGCTGTACCCAGGAAGAGGAAATCATCTAAATAATGCATGACCCGCTGGTGGCCCGTCACTTGTCTCATGGCCCATTCAAGAAAAGAGCTAAACATCTCAAAGTAAGCGCAAGATATAGAACAACCCATAGGCATGCATTTGTCCATGTAGAACATATCCCCAAAAGTGAAACCTAAAAGATGCTGATCCGCTGGGTGGACCGGGAGGAGGCGAAAGGCTGATTCTATGTCTGATTTCGCCATCAGCGCCCCGGGTCCCGTGGCCTGTAATAAGTTAACAGCCTGATCAAAAGAGGCGTATTTAACACTACAGATACCCTCGTCAATGGCATCATTCAGTGACGTCCCCCTAGGTGCTGACAGGTTATGGATCAATCTGAATTGCCCTTTCTCTTTTTTGGGGACAACTCCTAATGGGGAACACACAAAATTGGGTACTGGCACTTCAGAAAAAGGGCCAGCTATCCTGCCTAACGATAGCTCCTTGTCAATTTTGGCGGCCACCACAGCCGGATTGTGCTTGACTGACAATTGGTTTCTACAGTGCGCGCTGCCTGCGTATCCCGCGGCCGGGATCCTAAAGCCTTTAGAAAAACCTTCCTGGAGTAGGGTGGCCGATGTGTGGTCCGGGTATCTGTTCAACCATGGAATCATTGCCACCACATCCACTGGAGTGGGAGGGCCTAACCTGTCTATCTTACAGTGGCTTTCCCCTACCCCTCTGACCTGTATTTCCCTGCTTGGACCTACAGGCAGTTTCTGGATGAGAGGGGTGCCCACAGGAGGAACATGCATGTCTAAACTTACAGGCGGCCCTTGTGCAGGTGCGCCTATTAAAATCCCAGCACACCCCTTTTTTCTCTGGCCCACTGGCCCTAAACTTCCCAGGTACCTCACCCGTTTGGGGGGGCCGAAAGGGCTGTTGAGGCTTAGAGAATACCTTGACCGAACCGAACTGGGGGGGAGGTGCAGTATCTGAGAACTGTTTGTGCCACGCCATGGAATCTACAGTGTCCCATGCTAATGTTCTATTAAATTCCAATGCCTTCCTAAAATTGACATCATAGCCTTTACATGCCTCCCCAGAATACTGTTCACTCCACCCCACAATCCTGCTCGAGTAGCATGCCAATGCTGCCTGTAAATCTGGAGGACGCTCAGCTTTAATAGCAGTGAATACAGCCCATGCTTTCATCCAGTTGTTGAGAGTTTCCTCAACCCTAAATCTAGCACACTGCACCCTCCATTCGCTTGGGAGCATCCACTCTTTCAGTGTTTTTACCTGCTCCATTTCCCTATTATCTAACAACAAAGAATAAATATAAACGTATTTGTCCGCCCAAATCATCTCTTTCACAGCTAATGACACATGCTGAGCCAAATTCTCGCCCCTGGAAGGTAGAACCCCATCCCCCAAGAGCGGCAATGCCACTTCCTTACCAATTGCGGGCACCGTGGGCGGCTGCCCTCTAACTCCGTCCGGCTGTGGAACACTTGTACCTGCAAGGGGAGAAGATATTGGCAGTGCCACACTGTCGGTGATTTTCTCCACAAACCTCGCTGCCTCAGCTGCATGGTCTGCAGAATTCGGGAAAGCTCCCCCTTTTTGGAGCCATGGCATCAAGGCCGTTATCTGGGATAACAATTCAGGGGGCATTGACTCTAAATTACCCCCCGGGACAACAGGTACCACTGGGGTTATGTCCTGTGGTACTGGCGCAGCTGGCAGGGCGGGTGCCGGGTGTGGCACGCCTGTACCCGGGATTGTGGACACCGGTGGGGGAGCAGGCCCAGCGTCTACTGGTTGACCTACAGGCACCGGCACCACGGGGGCAAGGGGTGTAGGCATAGGTATATGCGGGGGTGGGACGACCGCCGGCGGCACGGCAGGTACCGGCTCTACTGGCCCTGGGGTAGGGGGAGCATCCCTGGGTCTCTTGGACTTAGACTTCCCAGGTGGGGTGACAAAATCCCCCTTTGGCACTGGTGCCACCCTCTTGCGGATAGGCCTACCCGATGGGCCAGGGGCATCATCCTGCCTTGCATTAAGACGTGCTTCCAGCTCATCTACCTTTCCTAGCTGCTGTTTAATTTCACACATGTCACGCATCATGGCCCGCATCATAGCCTCCATATTGGACCCTCCTTTACCACCCCGCGGTCTTGGCATGACAATAACCCAACCACCAGCTGCCTACTCTCCTAATATCTCCACAGGACCACCTATGTACCTTGTAGATGGAGGGTCACCAGGGGGCTTTCGGCACCATGCAACGGCGACCGCAACACTAGCGGCTTGTCCGCTTATGTAAGGGGTGAGTAAACCTAATGTAGACACACCCGGCGGCCACCAGGAGCGATGAATGCCAGCCCCCCGTACCCCTCGTACCGACCAGTCCTGCGTCCTCGCCGGCGATAATGATCAGCGGTCCTGGTCCACACCACGTTGCGTGCTGAATGCCCTTTGGTCCTTTCCGCTAAAGAATCGCACCAAAAATGTCGTTGAATTGCCTGCAATTGAGACTTGTATTAGCACAGTGTAATGAAACAGGGACGGATTTAGGGAAACCAAGTTTGAATACAATTGAACCCCCTGTCCACCTCCCTGGTGCTGTGCACCACAAAACAAGTAATATCAGCTCACTTCCCCACAATATTCCTCATAAACAAGACCAGGCAAACAATGCACCCCGTAACCGCACTGTACTGAACACTTGTGTAATGATTATGAGCAACAGGGTCACTCAATTACTAACACCCCCTTTTCCTGTACAATTGTACTTTGTTTCTAATCATGAACCTCTATTATTTGTTCCTAAATACAGGGCAGCCGTGTAAATCGTAATTGTTCCTACCAATCGTGCAATATTCACTTAGGGACTCCCATCCAGGCGCTGCCCTGGTGGACCCTGCTTAACTTCCTTTTAGGCGCGAGTGAGAATGCGCGCCCAAACAATTGCCTTTTCAAAAAATGACCCCGCTGTCTCTCCACTACATGGACGGCCACAGAATGCGCGCGAATGCCAAACAATTAAGAAAGGGGGCGTCCGAGTACTTTGTTAAACCATCCCGCTTTCTAAATCAACAGAGCCACAGAATGCATCCGCAATTCCCCGCTCTTTATCTCTCCTTTCCGAACAGCGCGCTCACCGCTTGTGCAATTCGCGCCTCTACCCCCTGTCCCCACACGATACCTCTCCGACCTCCGCAACGGGCCGCACCGCTTGTGGAGTCCGCGCCTCTACCCCCTGTCCCCACACGATACCTCCCCGACCTCTGTAACGGGCCGCACCACGCCTCGTCAGCCCGCGGCTTGGATTCCTCGATGAGTCGCCGCCTCCGCAACCCGCGAAGCGATGTTCCTCGCCGCGCCCTAGCTCCACAACGCTGAAAATAAACGGAAATATTTAAAACCGACAGTCCGCTCCTCTATGACGCGGCTGTCCCCAACGCGGCGGCTCCGGATGCCGGTGTCCGATTTCTGCTCCGCTCCACGTTAAACTCACACCTAAAAAATATAAAAGAGAGATTATCAAAACAAAGAAGCCCCGAATGCGGAGAACACCGTTTTAGCGAGGGAGCGTCCAGGGACAAGGGGGTCTCCTGGGCGCTCCCCACCTCTTTATTCCCGAGGGGCCAGGCGGCCCCTCCTATAGCCCGCCCCCCCTGACCCGGACCCACTACCTAGGATCCGGGTCAGGGAGGCCGCCGGCCAATCGGCGGTGGGCCGCGCCCCCTAGGGCACGCCCCCACCGCCGAGTGGCCACACACGAGAAAGGGGGGGCGACGGTCGCCGCGCCGCCATGCGTGCGGGGGGGCCGAGGGCCCCCCCTTTTCATGTGTGGAGATGCACAGCAAGGCCAAAACCCACCCACGAGGATGTGGAGGGGAATGAAAACCCGTCTTCCACACCTGCAGTGGGTCCCGTTGGGCAGGGAGCCAGCGGTGTAGCACAGGAGTGGGCTCCCTGTGCTGGCTAAACCTTAGATGTGGCCGAGGATACCTCAGGAGGGAAGCTGCAAGAGACCCGCTATTTAAATATGCACGGGCTCAGAGCACCACACATAATGCCCTGCGAAGAGTTATGTGTCCATGTTATTTTGACTGTTTTGCTCCAAAATGAACAAAACACTAGCATCAGGTTGTAATAAACATGAAGGGTTGCAAAGAGTGTCGCAGTGCCCATAAAAGGGTATTTGAAATGCTTAGCGTAATTTGCCTGGGGCCTGAAAAGCATGACCCCAGGAGAGGTTTGCTTGTTTGTAGGCGCTCCCAGAGATGTCCTTTTGCTCACGGACTGCAGGGATTCCTTGTGGTTGGTCTATGGCTGTATTATTTGGCCTGAGAAAGATTAAACACTGAGGTTGACGCATGTTTGTGATTGTTTTGAAAGCAAATGCTTTATTAATGACTTGGTTGAAATACATTTCAATGCATTTGCATTTACTGCTGCATTTCAATATGATTGTTGGTATTAACGGCCATACCATGGTGAAGCATAACATGGGCTCATATATTTGTTGTGGTAATCCCTTGACAAAGCCAGTAGGCCTGAGTTGTACATAATGCTCTCCCCCTTATAATGTGATGTTACATCTGATATCGGTCATTGCGATTATGGAGTTCAGCACACTCTGGGGATAAAATGGAATATGATGATGGTGCCAGTGAAAGTTTCACCGACCTGATGTTTATATTTGTAAGTCAGGGCAGTCTATTTAGTAGTGTGTGTGTAACAAAAGTGTTTTTCTTTTTTAGAAGAAAAAACACTGACAGGACAATAATGTATTGAGTTTTGTCGTGTACCATTAAGTTTTGATTGCTACACAATCAATCAATCAATCAATCAATCAAAGCATTTGTATAGCGCACTACTCACCCGGAGGGTCTCAAGGCGCTGGGGGGGGGGGGCGGTCCGCTACTGTTCGAACAGCCAGGTCTTGAGCTGCTTCCTGAAGGCGAGGTGGTCTTGGGTCAGGCAGAGATGGGTCGGAAGGGAGTTCCAAGTCTTGGCGGCCAGGTAGGAGAAGGACCTTCCTCCTGTGGTGGCTCTTCGGATGCGGGGGACGGCGGCGAGGGTGTGGCTGGTCGATCGAAGCTGGCGTTTGGGAGCGTAGAAGTTGAGGCGGCTGTTGAGGTATCCTGGGCCTTGGTTGTGTAGGGCTTTGTGTGCGTGGGTGAGGAGCCGGAAGGTGATTCTCTTGTTGACCGGGAGCCAGTGCAGGTCTCTCAGGTGTCCGGAGATGTGGCTGCGGCGGGGGATGTCCAGGATGAGTCGAGCTGAGGTGTTCTGGATCCGCTGGAGTCTCTTCTGGAGTTTGGCGATGGTTCCGCGTAGAGGGAGTTGCCGTAGTCCAGACGGCTGGTGACGAGGTCGTGGGTGACCGTCTTCCTGGTCTCGGTGGGTATCCATCGGAAGATCTTACGTAGCATGCGAAGGATGTTGAAGCACGACGAGGAGACGGCGTTGACTTGTCTGGTCATGGAGAGGGAGGAGTCCAGGATGAAGCCCAGGTTGCGTGCGTGGTCTGTTGGTTTGGGTGCGCTGCCCAGGGCGGGGGGCCACCAGGAGTCGTCCCAGGCGGAGGGTGAGGATCCCAGGATGAGGACTTCAGACTTGTCAGAGTTCAGTTTCAGGCGGCTGTTCGACATCCATTTGGCTACGTCTGTCATCCCTTCGTGCAGGTTGGCTCTGGCGGTGGCGGGGTCGTTGGTGAGGGAGAGGATCAGCTGGGTGTCGTCGGCGTCTCCCTTGAATAGGCCTTAGACTGCTCTGCTTTACTACAGTGAAAGAGTCAAGTGCTGCAATGGGGTACTTGATTCCCAGTAAGAAGACAATACAGGGCATATTACTTCGCAACTAATAACCCAATTTATTACACTCACTCTTTACTAAGAAACCAAATATTTGAAACCCCATTTACTTGAGAGTAACTTAATAGAAATATAGGCTGGTTGAAATTAATAGCAAAATAACTCAGAGTCATGGTAAAAATAATATAATTTTGATAAAAAAAAATGTTTTTAAAGAAACATGTAATGCAAACTCCATAGTGATTACCAGTTTAATGTTAAAGCATAAGAAAAAAAGAGATAAGGTACGAGAGAGACTAGGACAGGTGTTTGATATTTATTATTTGTAAAACGCGTCAAATGCCCAAGGGCGTCTTCGCGCTAGTGGAAGAAATGCTGCAAGTAAACAGGATATCAATGGCTACGAGAGAAGTTAGGAGAGCCATGTTTTAAGGAACTTCCTGAAAGTCATCTGATTCGACTGGTTCCTAAGGTGCCAGGGAAGCTAATTCTAAAGCGCGCATGTAGAATGGGTCAAGCTCCTGACACCTTACAAGGCTGTGTAGATTCTGGGGACCCTGACTGTTTTGGACAATGCAGACCAAAAGCATTATTCGGGGGAATACCAAGAGAATAAGGGGCATATTATCAAGGACCGGTGATAAAATTATCGCCGTTTTATCGGCAGGAAACAGCTGATAAAACGGCGATAATGGGCTTGATAATACGCCCTTGTTAATTCCCATAGAAGCCCATGTTCTTGTGCTAACATGGGCTTCTATGGGCATTAACAAGGGTGTATTATCAAGCACATTATCGCCGTTTTATCAGCAGATTCCTGCCGATAAAATGGCGATAATTTTAACACCGGTCCTTGATAATATGCCCCTTTGTTTTTTAGGTAATCTGGGCCAGTGAGATAGAGTGTTCTGTGTGCTGTACACAGCGCTTTAAAAGCCGCTCTCTTTTTAATCGGGAGCCAGTAAAGCTCCTTTAGAACTTTTGAGACAGAGTCAAATTTCCTGATGTTTTTCATGAGCCATGTGACTGCGTTGTGCATGCCCTGCAGTTTCTTAAGGGAGCCTTGCTGCATGCCCATATGTAGGACATTGAAGTAATCGTGGGGCATATTATAAAGACAGGCGATACAATTATCGCCGTTTTAGCGGCAGAAAACTGCCGCTAAAACGGCGATAATGGGCTTGATAATATGTTCTATGGAATTCCAATTGAAGCCCATGTTAAATGTGAAGGACATTTGATAAAGATCAATTCAAAATGGTCAGGCGATTTCAGTAGATGTTTCCTAAGTTAAATTTGCCCGGCGTAAAACGCCTCTAATACCATACGAAGTTATTCAATAAAGAGGCAGGCGCTGGAGACAGGAAGACAGGAAACAAGTTTATTCCGTCGGAGTAGAACACATCAGATCAGACAACAAGGTATCGTCTCGAGGTGCTCTCCCAACCTCTCTGAGACCTGGTCTTTTATACACTGGTCTAAGACATGTGAACGTTCTTTATTACAGCAAGGACATTGTGAAGTATGAGAATGACATCCCCGGCACCCCCCCAGTTCCGGCCCATTCCAACACATGACAACAGTAGAGGCCCTTTCCCCTCATATGATTGGGAGGGGCCATCACGCAGCTGAGTGTTCTGCCGATTCCTTTGGAATGTGTGCGCCTGATCGAATCTCAGGGGGTGGGGACGTCATGATCAATAGTGGTCTCTTTCAGGAGAGGCGAGTGCATACAGTAGTGGGCAATAAACTGTATCCTCGGGCTAAGGGATGACCAGCGGTTCGTACAGGCAGTCGGGCTCAGAGGAAGGGGTCATCAAAGGAGGGGTATTCATGGACGGAAAGGAGGTGTTGGTCAGGCGCGGGGTGTGATTCCCTGAGACAGAGTCATGGGGGGGGTTTCATGGCTTGTGCATGTGAGCGCGGGGGCAGCCAGGAGGCGCGGGGAAGGCTTGCAAGGTTCAGGGAAGTGTGCTGATGGGCGATCGTGAACAGGGAGACCATGGTACCTAAAATGGCTGTCGTGTATGTTCATACGTGAATCGGCAAGATGGCGTAGATGATGTTTAGTACACGAACTAAAATTCCACAGTCCTCCCTTTAACATGTCTCGCCAGCTTGTCAGTTCGGATCGATCCCCATGAGACCACGCACCTCTATCTCGTATAGGGGACTCATGTGCTCAGGTTTAAAGTTCAAAGTCTTTGGGCACATACAGTTGGAAATGAGTGCACATAAAGGTGGTAAACATTGAATACCTAGGCAACACCCACACAGTATCATGATTGGTATCAATAAAAACGTGAACAATCTCCATCCCCAGTTCTTCAAAGTGTCCCAGAACCAGCCTCCAAGCGACCATCCTTCCTGCTCCTGGTGAACCTCTGAGGACAGTCTGTGGAGGTGTTCGATTGCCTTGTAGACTGAAGGTGAGTTATCTGGCACGTAGGTGCAACAGCTGGAGCCGATGATGCGGCATGCTCCTCCGCGGTCGGCCAGAACCACATCTAGAACAAGACGGTTTTGAAGAGCCACCAGGCGGACGGCCTGAAGCTCAGCCGTGTTGTTGGCGAGGATGCCAGTGGTGATGTTAATGGTTGTTTCTAATGCCTGAGTCAGGTGTCGGATAGCGCGGCTATTTGCCATTGGTCCCCACAGAGGAACAAGTCCCTTTGCTGCATCCAGGAACTGTGCTCCGGTGGAGTCGGCTTGTTCAACATCTCCGGCGCGCTTTTGCCGGTGGTGGTTGGCTGGAGCCACATACGTGGGAGGAAGAACGAAGGCGATGTAGCACGTACCCCTCCAGCCTCTTGGGAGCCAAGTGTAAGCTTTGGTGCCACAAACAAAGTACATATTCGGGGAAGCAACAAAGGTGGGGGGGGTCAGCTGAGACCAATGTTTTGGTGATGCGACAAGAACTGTGACCCACCAGCTGCGTTCCTTGTCCTTCGAGGCATACGAGTCCTGTGACATTGATGACAGACAGGGCCACGGTCAGGGTGGCAGCCGTTTGTTTCCGCAGGTGGGAGAAGGTGGGTCTGGCTGGATTGTGGAGCACTTGCATTTCGACCCTTTCTTTGGCAGGGATGTTCGTAAGGAAGGTTGAACCTGAAATTGCAGGACAAAAGGGCTTTCCTGTCTTGTTCAGCCAGAACCCATAGTAGAAGTGTGACACTGTCTGACCAGAAGCGGCGTTGTCCTTGTGGCTTTCCTGCATGAGGATCAACCAGGCGAGGCAGGAGCCGTGAACTGAGAAAGGAGAAGGGATGAAGGGGATGGAGTGTCCGGTAGCATGTGGGAGCAACCCACAGATCCAGCAGTTCGTGGCATTTGCAGCAAGGTTGTGCTGGTGCAACAGTTGTACGAAGGAATTGTTCCAGAACTCCCTACGCCTTTCTTGGAGCTGAGGTGAAAGGGTGATCAGGTGGTGCTCTTTCATGGTGATTGGCTGGACAGTGGTTGGCAACATCTGGTGAGCGGGTGTGCTTTCCTCCAAGATCCAGAAGGAGGTCATGAGGAGGAGGCAAAAGAGGAAGACAATGAAGAAAGCGATTGTCTTTGATTTGTGCAAATTGTCAGTCTTTGGGTTCCTGTAGTGGGTATTTCCTGTTGCTTCCGACGTCTTCTTATCTGGCGCTTCCATCATCTTCTTATCTGGCGCTTCCATCATCTTCATCTTCAAGGTGCTCGGTAGTGGACATAACCACAGACTTTGTTTAGCTTCTCTCCGGGTAACCCTTGGTTGCTTTGGGTCACCGTTCTGAGATTTTTAACTTAGTCAGTGGCCTACTTAGCCGAAGCTCCCTCCTTTTGACGCAGGAAATACCCTTCTCGAGATGGCACAGTGGGATCAGAGTGTTTTGCCAGTTCAAGTGCCTCGGTATCAGGATAGCAGTTCAGTGATGGTCGGTCTTTGTTCAGGAGCTCTTCTTGGGTGCTGACGTTGTCTGTCGTGGCCAGGGTCGAGGAAACCTTTTTGCAGTGGTGGGCGTGCAGCCAGTGCTTCTTCCCCTCCACTCGAAGAGCCGTCCGAGTGGTGATCAGTACTTGCCAGGGGCCCGTCCACCGGGGTTCCAGACTCTTCGCTCGTTGAAAGTTCCGGACTAGGATGTAGTCACCCGGTTGGATATCGTGACCGGGACCCCTGGAAGCATCGGGGATGGCCTGCTGCACCTGTTGATGAATGACAGACAATGTTTTAGTTAACTTGTATAAATAATCTGACAGCAGGACGTCGGGGACGTCGTGAATGGAGGTCGGTTTGGGGGCAGTCCAGAGGTTCATAGGCCGCCCAAACACAACTTCGTAGGGGGTCAAGTGGTGCTTAGTGGGAGTGGAGCGCATCGATAGTAATGCCAGTGGAAGGGCATCTGGCCACTTAAGTCCTGTGGTGGCCACTATTTTTGACAGTTTAAGTTTCAGTGTAGCGTTGTGTCGTTCAACCAGGCCAGCGGATTGGGGGTGGAAGACCGCATGGAACCTTTGTTTTACCCCCAACCCCTTCAAGATTAGTTGGATAACTTCAGCTATGAAGTGGGGGCCATTGTCGCTCCATAAAATTCGACAAAGGCCGTAGCGGGGGAAAAACTCTTTCAGTAGTACTTTGGCAGTAGTCATGGCAGTGTTATCTCGGGTCGGATAGGCTTCCACCCATTTGCTGAAGGCACATACAATGACTAAAACGTACTTCAAGCCTTGGCACCTCTCTAGCTGGATGTAATCCATCTGAAGGACCTCAAAGGGGTGGTCGGGGATCCCAAACCCTCCCCGGGGTACCACAGTTCCTTTCCCGGGGTTGTGTTGTAAGCAGATAAGGCACTGCTGGACTAGGCGTTTGGCCGAGTCGGGGATCTTGTTGTTGTGCCAAACTTTGGAAATGAGTTCAATCATGGGGGCAGAGCCTATGTGTGCAGGGGAGTGTGCCATTGTCAGTATGGGGATCAAATATGCATCAGGCAGCAACCATTTGTTTGAGTCTTTTGTCCGCCAGCAGCCTTCATCGTCCCTTAGACCCACCCGCGCCCACTCAGTCAATTCGTGTGGTGTGCTGGCCGATTGGATGTCCCTGATCGTTTCCCTAGCGTCAGTCCATTTTTCTGCTTGTGACCTGGTCACATACATGCGTGTCGTTGTCCTATTCTCAGCTGTGGTTCGGGCAGTGATGTCGGCTAGTGCGTTTCCCTGTCCAACTAAATCTGTCACCTTCTTGTGTGCCTGGCATTTGATCACTGCTAATTGTCTGGGGAGAAGAACTGCTTTAATCAGGGCGGAGACTAAATCTCCGTGAAGGATGGGTGTACCGTGGGACGTCAGGAATCCCCTTTCCCTCCACAGGAGCCCAAAATGATGAACCACCCCGAAGGCGTACTGGCTGTCCGTGTAAATGTTTGCCGTGGTTCCTGCTGCTATGATACATGCTCGTGTAAGGGCACTTAGTTCTGCTGCCTGTGCGGATCGTTGTGTGATGCGAGCGGTTTCAACTACTGTTCGAGCTGTCGTCACCGCATAGGCAGCAGAAGTGGTGCAGTCTGGGAGTTTGATACAAGAGCCATCTACCCATAGTTCGCCATCAGGATCTGTAAGAGCAATGTCTTGGAGGTCAACTCTACTCCTAGTCTGTTCGTCCGTGAGGGTCACACAGTCGTGTATAGGGGGCACATCGGGGTCATTTTCGGGCAAGGGTAACAGTGTAGCAGGGTTCAATGTCGTGCATCTCTTCAGGGTGATGTGGGGTGCAAGTAGAGTCAGTACGTACCCTGTTAGTCGTGCGCTAGTCAGATGTTGAGTCTTAGTCTGGTTCAAAAGGGTGTCAACTGCATGGGGCACTAATACCGTGAGGGAGTTTGAAAGCACAATTCCCTCACTCTGGCGGATAGAGACAGCAGCAGCGGCTACTGCTCGAAGGCAGGCAGGTAGAGCTCTGGCGACTGGATCAAGAGTGGCAGAGAAGTAGGCACAAGGGCGTTGTTTGGCGCCGATGGGCTGAGTTAGAACAGACAATGCGCATCCCTCCCTTTCGTGAGTGATGAGGGAGAAGGGCTTGGAGTAATCTGGTGTTCCTAGAACGGGTGGCGAGCAAAGGGCATCCCGCAACTCCTTAAAGGATGCTTGGCATTCGGGAGTCCAAGGGAGTGGGAACGGAACATCTTTGGCCAACAGGGAGAGTAGGGGTTTTATAATGAGACTGAAATTTGGTAACCATTGTCGGCAGAAAGAAGTAAGGCCCACTAATGAACGGACTTGCTTCTGTGTTTTTGGAATGGGGGTGTCTAGGATGGTTTGGATTCGGTCGGGCGTAAGTTTCCTCCCTTCTTTGGACAGGAGATGACCTAGGTATGTTACTTGGGGCTGGCAGAACAGCAGTTTCTTTTTGGAGACTTTGTGGCCATTCTCCGCAAGAAAGTGCAAGAGTTGGATAGTGGCTGTGATTGCAAGTGGAGTGGTGTCGGCCGCCAGAAGGATATCATCAACATATTGGATCAACACCACTCCATCTGGTAGCTGGACGGCGTCCAGCTGTCTTTTGAGGGCCTGGCTGTAAATGCTGGGACTTTCAGTGTAGCCCTGGGGAGCTCTACAAAATCGGTACAAACGGTTTTTTAAAGTGAAGCCGAAGAGATAACGGCTGTCTGGATGGATGGGGATAGAGAAGAATGCTTTTTTAAGATCAATAACGGTGAAGGTGGTGGCAGTGGACGGGATGAGAGTCAGAATGGTGGCGATGTCTGAGACTACGGGGTACTGTGGCACCACCACTTTGTTGATTTCTCGCAGGTCGATGATGAAGCGGTACGCTTTCTCATCTCCCTCACCTTGTTTCTTGACAATGGGTAGGATAGGGCTATTGCAGACATTACTAACCACTTCCTCTACCACTCCTGCATCTACCAATGACTGAATAATTGCTACCAATGCCTTCTCGCCTTCGGGCGATATCCGGTACTGTGGGAGTTTCGGGAGTATTGCATCTGGTCGAACAGTTATGTGTACAGGAGCGATCATCATTCGTCCTACATACGAGTCGTTTCTGGCCCATAGGTACAGGGGTAGGGTATCGAGCAAGGATAGGTCAGCATCTGTTATGGCGTACATATGTCGTGCGGGGTAGGGTCTGGACATGCTCGGGTTGTCGTACAGGATGACTCGGACTCCATCCGGGGAACACCTAATAGTAGCTTGGAAATGTTTCAGTAAATCAATACCCATAATGGCGTCAGGGGAGTTGGAGGAGAGCAGAAATGTTGTGTCAGTGGGATTGTTTCCTAGGTCAAAGGAGATAGGTACAGACAGGGGATTAGTGGAGGGCGTTCCATCGAAACCTATCGAGGTAATGTGTGAGCCAGACAAGGGTGCCCTTGGAATCAGTCGTTTTGATAATACACTACGTGTTGCTCCAGTGTCTACCAAAAATGGAGACTTTGTACCCAGGACCTTAGCAGTGACGTAAGGATCTTGCTGGTCAACACAGAGCTCGACTGGATCCCTCCCTTGCCCCTGGCAGTCCTATGCAGAGTTGTGAGCATTGTTGCAGTCGGACTGTTGGCACTGATTCTGTCGGGGGCGGTCAAATGTGTTTGGTCTGTCAGATCGGTCATTGGTGGTGTCACGGGTCTGCCCTCGTCCCTGCCCTCCAGTTTTGGAGCCATTTGTCATGTCCCTTGTTTCTTTATTTTTAATCATTTCCCGAAGGGCCAGGCATTGAGACTTCCAATGCCCAAATTCTTTGCAAAATGCACACTGGTTCTCATCGAGGTCGGTTCGTGGAGCGCCAGGTGTGGGGTTGCGGTCTCTAGGGGCCGAATTCCTAGGGGCATTCGACTGGTAGTTCCCCCTATACCGTTCCCTTCCTGTAGTCACTCCCTGCAATTGAGCAATCATTACTCATTCCTTTAAGTCCTTTTTCTTTTTCTCAGTTGCCCTTTCGTTCTCGTTCTTTTGGTGTTCGTAACACTGAGCCATCTGAAGGATAGCTGCAGGTTTAGAGGCTCCCCAACTACTCTCGCTAGTCTGTAACTTTTGGGAGACCTCTTGCGATAGCCCCTTTACGTAGTTTTGCACGAATAGGTGTTGTCCGGTTGCGGTGGTCATATCTTGGCCACTGTAGTCGGAGAACACTGTTTCAAATCGTGAGAAGTATTCTGATACATCTTCCTGAGGTTTCTGGCGACAAGCCGTGACTACCGACCAGTCTACCTTCTTTTCTGGGATCAACGTCTTTAGCTTCTGCACTATTTTGTCGGGGAGTTCCAGTATGTCTTTTACAGGTTTCTTTCCGGGCTCTCGCTGCCTATCTAGGTCATCGAGTTGTTTCCAGGTGTGTCCGAACAGGTCTGTGTGGTCGGCTTTCCGGATTTGCTTCCATACATCAGCCGGCAGACACAACCCGAAAAACAAATCAATGTCCGCTAGAGTCATTATGGTTGAGCCCAAGGCTGTGCCTAGTTCTGTATAAAATGCTGTAGGGTTCTTTCGTAAATCGGGCAGGGTTTGCCTAAAAGTTCAAATATCTTGCCGATCCCATGGTTGGTAAACCCAGTTGTACACAACCCTCCCTTTTGCATCTGCGTGGTTGATATCATCGTTTGTTCCCTGACCTCTTGGGGGAACCCAATAGGGGGCGGCTTCTCTGATAGGCATCATCGTGTTGGCTGCTTCTAATGAGGGCTCAATCGTCTCAGGGACTGTGATCTTGACCTCTGGTTTCTGTTCCGCGAGGTGGCGGAAGACCTCAAGCGTTTGCATGAAGAGGTCCGTCACATCGCTCTCAGTTCCATCTCCAACATCGACCCTTCTATATAGAGCCGTCAATTTAGCAGGACCTTTATTCTGGTACCTATCCTCATACGCGTTCAGGGTGTGGTAGCTGAACCGTAAAATGAAATGCCGTGTGTGACTACCGGCATGTGAATTGTGCATATTCATCGTATATTCTTCGCTCTCCTTCCGTTCTACCAATGTTTTTGCTATCTTGTCGATTCCATCCCGCTCATCTTTGCTCAACCTATTTGGTCTGGCTGTTAGGTGCCTGCTAGTCTCATGTTCATCTGCTGTTGTTACCAATGCGGCTGGTGCGAAGGCCGTAAGAGCCGGGGCACTAGCACTAGGGTCACCCATACCTGCACTTTGAACTGGTGAGTGTTGTGCTAGAGGCTGGCTGGGAGCATAAGGAGGAGGCATGTAGATAATTGGAGGACCGAGCAGTAACTCGTCATTTGCCCGCTGTTTGGAGGGCATCTCCGGGTAGAGCGCAGAGGTGGTCCTGACAGGGCATTGGCCTGCCAGTCCTGATTCTTGCGTTTGTCTAACTTCCTCTCTTCTTCTTATTTCTTCATCTAGTTCTTTTGCGGCCAGATGGGCGGCTTTACGTAACTCTTTCACTATTTTCGCTTCCTCTCTTTTCCTGCGATGTTCTGCTTCTTTGCGCCACATGCCAATACTATCAAGCATAGTGGGCGTTGCCTTGTTTATTTTTACAGCTGCTTCTAGTGTTTTTATTTTATTTTTATCAAAAGAACCTATCAGTGGCCACTGACTTTTAGGATCCTTTTTTGTATATTTATGCCATAACTTACTATAAGCTATAGCGACTAGTCCTTGCTTAGTAAACATGTCCTTATTAGGGGTGCCTTCCAGTGGAGCTGGATGGTTCATCTCTAATAAGCGGTCCGGGTTGACCCAACTATGAACCAATGGGGAGAAGATAGGCATGACGGATTACAATGGGGGGCAAAAGCCTGCACTACCTATCTTTTCACTACTTGCAAAGACTGGACAGAATATTCTATTCTACGCTATTTGCAAATAGAGAATACCTCCAAAAGAACCAATTCCCAAAACAGTCAATGTTCGGGCAAACAATCAATCAATGAGGAACGAAATAGGCACGACGTGTTAAAGGTTTGCGCTACCTACCCTTCACTATCGGCAAAGGGAGAGAGAATATTCCTATTCTTCCCCGTTTGCAGGCAGAGAAGATCCTTAAGAGAACCAACTTCGAACAATTCAATGCTCGATTCAATCAATCAATAAATGAGGAGAAAAAAATAGGCACGACGTGTTAAAGGCTTGCGTTGCCTACCCTTCACTATCTGCAAAGACTAAACAGAGTATGGCGATTCTGTGCTTGTTTGCAAATAGAGAATTCCTCAGAAACAGTCAATAAGTAATACTAGTATTTTCAAACAATCAATCAATCAATTTCGCAATTTGTCGTGTGTCACGACCTTACCCGGACCGCATGGACAGTTTCTCGTCTTCCGCTTCCAGCGCCCGATTGTCCTCTGTTCTCTTGTTGCTATCGCGGCACTCCTGGTGCTTCCCAGTCAGGACCGTAGATCACTCGGGAGAGGTCTGCTCGGAATCAGTGAAGTTCAGATGATCGGCTGTCAGACGAGGGTCTATCGGACAGGAGCTCTTCCGATCGTTGCAGTTGTTCACTCTGTCGTCGGGACCTCTCCCACTGGATCCACGTGTTGCTGATGGGCCCCGCGTTTGGGACGCCAATTGATAAAGATCAATTCAAAATGGTCAGGCGATTTCAGTAGATGTTTCCTAAGTTAAATTTGCCTGGCGTAAAACGCCTCTAATACCATACGAAGTTATTTAATAAAGAGGTAGGCGCTGGAGACAGGAAGACAGGAAACAAGTTTATTCCGTCGGAGTAGAACACATCAGATCAGACAACAAGGTATCGTCTCGAGGTGCTCTCCCAACCTCTCTGAGACCTGGTCTTTTATACACTGGTCTAAGACATGTGAACGTTCTTTATTACAGCAAGGACATTGTGAAGTATGAGAACGACATCCCCGGCACCCCCCCAGTTCCGGCCCATTCCAACACATGACAACAGTAGAGGCCCTTTCCCCTCATATGATTGGGAGGGGCCATCACGCAGCTGAGTGTTCTGCCGATTCCTTTGGAATGTGTGCGCCTGATCGAATCTCAGGGGGTGGGAACGTCATGATCAATAGTGGTCTCTTTCAGGAGAGGCGAGTGCATACAGTAGTGGGCAATAAACTGTATCCTCGGGCTAAGGGATGACCAGCGGTTCGTACAGGCAGTCGGGCTCAGAGGAAGGGGTCATCAAAGGAGGGGTATTCATGGACGGAAAGGAGGTGTTGGTCAGGCGCGGGGTGTGATTCCCTGAGACAGAGTCATGGGGGGGGTTTCATGGCTTGTGCATGTGAGCGCGGGGGCAGCCAGGAGGCGTGGGGAAGGCTTGCAAGGTTCAGGGAAGTGTGCTGATGGGCGATCGTGAACAGGGAGACCATGGTACCTAAAATGGCTGTCGTGTATGTTCATACGTGAATCGGCAAGATGGCGTAGATGATGTCTAGTACACGAACTAAAATTCCACACATTTAACATGGGCTTCAATTGGAATTCCATAGAGCATATTATCAAGCCCTTTATCACCGTTTTAACGGCAGTTTTCTGCCATTAAAATGGCGATAATTGTATCGCCTGTCTTGATAATATGCACCCATGATAAAACCAGATCAATATTGACGGTTCTCTGTACGTTTGAGGGCTGATAGAAGCACGTTGAAATAAGTTTGTTGCTCTGTTCTGTGAAAGCGAGTATGCACTGAGGCTTAAGATGAGGAATGAGATACCGTAGGACATCCACTAAAAAATAGGAAAAGGGAAGGATAGACGAGATACAAGGGGATGAGGTTAATTTACTCATATTACAAAATGGTTGAAAATGGGAAGGCACCCCTCAATCAAAACAAGGAAGAATAGTGGAGGACAAGAAGTGAGATAGAGGAATCATTGGGGGAATGAAAAGCAGTGCAAAGAGAGAAGCCAATGAAAGCCGCATTAAAAAACTAAACATCACCCAGTGTCAGGACATGGAAAGCATCGGGGCAGAAAAGGAAAATTATCTACCTAGTCTTTGTTGAAAAATAAATACAAATAACCATTTCTTTAGAATAATGGAAACTACACCTTTAACAAAACATGCAAACGGCATATTAAAAATAAACATGTAAATTGGTTTCTGCTTGATGGTGGATTACATTATTCTTGAAAGTTTTAATATACCGTTTTAGGTGAAAAGGCTTCTCAGAAAAGTATTCTAAACATTTTTTAGGAAAACACACACAACCTTAGCCGAAAGCTACATACAGTGAGAATTACTCTTCAATGTTTTCACAGGAACTTTACATTCAGTGCCAGCTAAATGTCAGCAGCCTACTATTATTTCGAGTAGTCTTAAATCATTAACTCTTGACTGCTTTTCGAATTCATGCATGGACAAAGGCCTTCCTTTCATGTTTTATAAGTCGGCTGCCAAGGTGCTGCACAGGGAAGGCAAAATCTGTGCAGATTAGTTCAGTTGGCACATCCAGTATAGCAGGAGAACTTTCTGCATAGCAGACCAACAGAAGGAGTTGTTTTAGAAAACTAGTGTGTCTTACAGCGGAGCCGGATGAGTCACTGCTCTTGGAAACACAGCCTTTACCTCAGCTCTAAATGACAATGGAACAGAGTCTGGCACACAGGATTGACCGCTCATGATATATATTCAAGCAGTTATTTCAACATAATAGTGAAGTGCAACTATATAACTAACTAGCAGCCCGTCCCGACGTTGTCCGGGAGCAATTAGGCTTCAGACCCCCCGCCGCCCCGACGTTGTCCGTGGGTCCCCCGAAGCCTTCCTACATATATTGCAGTATTATACCTCTATGTTTAGTTTGTATGCTTTTGTAACCTGCACACGTCACTTTTTTCTCCTGTAATGCACCGTTTGCTATGCTAGTGCACCGTTTGCTAGCTCTTTATTTTTTTGGCTCACGATTGTCATTGCCTTCCTGCACACGTCACTTTTTTCTCCTGTAATGCACCGTTTGCTACGCTAATGCACCATTTGCTAGCTCTTGTATTTTTTTGGCTCACGATTGTCATTGCCGCTCCTGCACACGTCACTTTTTTCTCCTGTAATGCACCGTTTGCTATGCTAATGCACCGTTTGCTAGCTCTTGTATTTTTCTTGCTCACGATTGTCATTGCCGCTCCGCGCTCCTTAATAAATAAATAAATAACCTACCTCATCCACCTCTCACCGCTCCTCCCCGCCGCTCCTTGCCGCTCCTCACCGCCTGTCCGCCGCTCCTCACCGCTCCTCCCCGCCTGTCCGCCTCTCCTCACCGCTCCTTCCAGCCTGTCCGCCGCTCCTCCCCGCGCTGATGTCCACCGCTCATCTTCCGCTCCTGCATGCCGCTCCTCCCCGCGCTCCTGATGTCACCACGCAGGTCGCGGCCGGCGCTACTTGCAAGGGACTACTTTTTTTTATCGTCAAATTTTTAAAATAACGTATTTTTTATTTATTTATATAGCCGATGTCCATATGCACACCCTGACGATTACAATGATGTATCGGGTGTGTGGATTGGCGCTGTGGTTCCCGAGTTTACCCGCCTCAAAGGTCCAAAGTTCTTGCTTTATAATGGTAGTATAGATAGATAGTATAGATTAATAATTACACAACTAATTTCTCCTGTATTCTGCCCCAGGAAGGAGTTAGATTTCCTAAAATAAATTTTACTTATGTGCTAGTGATATGACAAGGTGTTAACTAAATAAAAAAATGAGTCGCTCATTTTAACGTTCTAGCTCAGTTGCCACAAATATTTGCTCAAGACCTGTGACCTGCATGGAATTTCAACCTGCCGCTGTCTGTGCAGGTAAGCTTGTTGTGGAGGGGCGGAGTGGAAGTCTACAGATGACAGAATAGGATTTCTTTAATTTCCCCCATTCTGTCATCTGTCGATTTATCCCCCCCGCCCCTTGTCCCCGCCCGCCCCACCTCTGCGCCCCATCGAGCTTACCTGCATGGACAGCCACTGATTTCAACCTTTGTGGTATAATCTTTTATTTTATGTAAAGAATTTGCATGCACCTCAGTAACATTTGTTGCTGATTTATGATTCAGTTCGCCAATGTAAAATACTTAATTTCTGCTCTAAGAGCAATCATTGGAATCTTTTTACCCTTTTTACAGAATAGCATATTAGCGGTGGTACGTATGAGAGTAGATATGGCAAAGCTGATGAGCATGACCAAGTTGTGCTACTAAACGAGTCCCTTATGTGCTGCTGATCATCATCATAACCTTTATTTGAATTTATAAATAAAGTCATACAAGTACGGTAAAATCAGTAATACAGCAACACATAAAAACTACCATGATAAAAAACAAGGACATATCAAAATAGTTTCATTAGACATCCAAAATCAGCATTGTACCTGCTGAATAGCTTTATAAACCCCCACAAGAAAAGTTGACACATTGCAACAAACTTTATGAGAATCTATAAATTGCAAAAATAAAGAGGCTGGGCTGGCCTGATATAAACCATGAGTTTAAAAAAACGTTATAAAACATTGTGTTGAAAATGTGCATACAAAGGAAAAATTATACCAATTTGCAAAGTATCACATTTAAAAGTCAGGTTGCAAGTACATAAAGAGGTTCAGTATACTTATACAATATGCCATCAGGATACAGCTGGTGAATCAAACCTAATTTTGAAAAGGTCAAAAGACACAGATGAAAAATAGGCATGTCATACAGTAAATATCGCTCAATCCCAGGCACTTGTTTAACCATAATAAAATTGCAAACTAGGAACTTGGTCAAGGATTTGCTTCCCTCTATGCTGTCGATCAAAGGAGATAAGTTTCCCTGAGCCACACAATATCATGTTTGGTAATGCTGGCAGGATTAAACTATAATTCAGGTCTACCGAGGTGCACGAGGTTCTCTCGAATATATACTGGCCAGGGAATTTTAGATAAATGATCCTCTTTCATGCAATCTAATATAATGAATTAATTCAAACATAACACATCCTTTTGCCAGACATTACACCAAATCAATAGAGGGTGCAACCAAATGTAATCTACGATGTACATCAGTCCCAACTTCTCATGAAGAATTTAGGTGGGAATCGATTTTCCCAAAGCCAAGAACCCTCTGACAAATGTATTCTCTGCAATCCCCAGAGGATCAATATTGACTTAACCCCAAATTTTGCTGCCAAAAGTTGTTATCAGGATAGACTTTGCCCTATAGACACCCAACATGATTTTTAATGGCTTTTGACCAAGTCAGGAAGAAAGTTCATTCACACCAGCACAGGCTCCTATCAAATTACCAGTGTTGTTCTCAAGTCGAGGTTGCCAATTAAGTTTTGAATCAATTAAAATACTGTAGTAACTAAAATTGTCAACGTTAGACAATATGTGTCTTAAAATCATTACATGAGACTTATTAAAATGAGTGCGCAAATCCAAAGTACTCATAAAGTTAACAAACAAATCTAAAAACTGCAGTGTGGACAATTAAACAGCATCATCTGCATATAAGAAAGCCGGGACCACTCTTGGAACGCCTATGGCTCTTGGAACGCCTATGGCTCTTGGAACGCCTATGCCCTGTACCGTGAGTGCTTTTTTAAGCTGATTAACATACATATTAAAAAGTAGTGGGGCCAAGATGCAGACCTGCCAGACCCCCTTCTTGATTCCAATGTGCTTAATACATTCACCATTGCCTCCATAGTGCACTGAAGCTGTCAAACTGCAATGGAAATCCTTGAGGAAATTAACCAGACATCCATCCACTCCCATGGATTTCAGCTCTGCCCAGTGTTTCTCTTGGTTAACCAAATCAAACACAGAGCTGAGATCCATAAAGGCGAGATGAAGCGAGCCCTTCTTTGCCCTAACATATTTTTTGAGGATAAGCTGGAGATTAAGGTTCTGCTCAACAGTACCCATTCCCTCAAAAAGCTGTACTGAATGTCTGATAATATATTCTGTGCATTAGACAACTCGGTTAAACTGTTCAGTATAACTCTGCCTATAATGTGACCTCTATTTCTATTAAACAGGAGGGATTACTTCTGCTCCCTTTTTAATAAAAAGAAACAATATTAGAATGTCGCCATGTATCCGGAATAGATGTACTAATAACAGCATTAAAACCTAGAGATAAAAGTGGGGCCCAGAGATCTGCACATCTTAAACTGGCTACCAGGAATCCTATTGGCACCTGGCGCCTTGCTCGTTGGTAAGGATACAATGGCATCTCTAAACTCTTTCCATTATAATGACGATTTTTCATCCTGACCCAAAGGAAAAGATTAAAAAGCAGGGCTATCCTCCTGATATACGTTAGGGAAATGATCCTCCCAAACCTAGGCTGAGATTGAAACTGCTAAATTCTTCAATTTTTTCTTCTTTAAAGAAGGAATGGTTAACAACCTTCCAGAGCGGGTTACCAACTTTTAATGAGTTGGCCAAAGTAAACACCCCTCAAAGCTCTTGCTCAAATTCTACTATTGATAGCTACTTTGTAAGCCACTCTACATTCTCTGACTTGCTTCCCATCACGTTTTTTGATTGTTTTTAATTCAGCAAGAAGTGTTTTACGTGCCCTGGTACAGCTGTTATCAAACCAGTTGCAAGGATGGGATGGGCCAGACCTAGGCTGAGTCGAAAGGGCCTTACTGATATAGCTTTCAACCTTGACATAAGCCAGCAAAACACTAAACTAAGAGCCTCTTCATTAAGGCAAGTCTTACTCTCTAAGCAACAGGAATTGAATAACTTCTTGGTAAATATAATGGGGTAGCTATTTTCCCATTTCAGTCTTCGACCCTAATAAATGATCTTAAGTTGGGACTTAAAGTGATGGAACCATTCAATTGGTACAGCTTCCCATCAATAACTGGGGAATATGTTTCTAAGTGGGTTCAACTCGACAGAAAAAGAATTAAGAGAGGAGTATATGCCTGCAGAGACATAAATGTCATAAGTAATAGAGCCACCACCAATACCCTTAAACATGGGAGGTAATCCATCCATAAACTCTCTTGGCGCAAAAGATTTTCCAGGTTTAATTCTGCAGACATCTCATTAATTTTATCCGCATGAGTGCAGTGTTTCAGATGAACTTGGACCTTAAAAAAAGCTCCCCATCAGGCCCCCCACCCCATATAAATAAAAGTCTGACCAAGGGTGTAAATTGACTTCCCCCAACATCAGGAGTGCAGTATAGGTGTCACGACTACCACCACATAACATATGGAGTTAGATGTGAGGCGAACGCAACACATCCTCCAGTTCCCTACCGTCGACAGCATTACACACATTAATGCAGAAGATCCTGGTTTAGTTCTTGAAAGAAAGGAGAACAGCTAAAATGTTCGAGGAGTTGCCTTTAATTATTTCAACTTTTTGACATATACCCACTTTGACAAAAGTCACAAGGCCCTGATTGGTCTTTTCCTTACTGAAGGAGAGGCACTGATCGAAAAGGAAATCCATCCAAATGCAATCCTCTCCTTGTGTCCAACGTCTACTGCAAAGTTATAATATCATACACAGCAAGTGACAAACCCCATTTAGGGCTGCCTAGTTTCTCATGCTGCCCAGCAATGTTCCATGACATGACCTGGATGTGCTACTCAATTTTTGGTTTACATTGGTATTTAACACTTGCAGCAGAAATCAGAAATTAAGTCTAACTTAATCTAATTTTTGATGTTAGTAGTGCAGTTGGTCTACTATTATGATTTTCTATGTATAGTCACTGTTATTAATTCAGGGCTGAAATCTAGGGAGGCCACCACTGAAACAGCTTGCAGCAACAGTGTTGAAATCAATTGCTTCTATGTCACCTCTATCACTGCTGCCATTTGTCATGTCCAATACTCCGGAATGTCACTAAAATCCCGCCCCAATGGTCTAAGTGTTGTTGGGTGTAGGTGAATTACATGTATGTAGGTGCTGTGTGGAATGCAGAAGATAGGCTTGTTTTAGAATATGATGTATGTTTAGGCAATACAACTGGTATAGGGTGTAAGACTTTAAAAGTCTGAAGTGATCAAAGAGGAGGTTGGATTGGTCATATAGGAGCTGAACTTGATCAAGCTATGTGGTTGTTCTGAATAGAGGGAGACCCAGCATGAGTAATCTATAGGATTCACTAACTGACCCTGTTAGACCTAGCATCTTTTGGCATGGTTTCCCCTGTCTTTTTGCCTCTACCTCCTGTATTTTTGATGAAGTGCTGGATTTCGTTTTAGCTGGTTTAGATGCTTTGGTCACTTTGCCACTACTGATCAGTGTCAAAGTGCAAGTGCTCCCTGAGTAAATTGTAAGTATAATTGGTTATCCATGATTGTCATATTTGTATTACCAAGAAGTCCCTAGTAAAGTGTACTAACTGTGCCAGGGCTGGTGATTCAAATGTCAAGGTGGTTCTGGTAGTGAATTACAGCCATTTTCGTTTTTCACTATTGTAAGGCTATCTTGCCCATAGGCTATCATGGGAAATGCTGTGTACAGTGGTTACCTGCATATCTTCCCATAGGAGCAAGATAGGACATAAAAGTCTGGTATCCCTGAACTCAGAATTTATTAACACACCTTTTAGGAAAGGTGTTTTTTAAATCCTGTGTTTGAGAACAGCCCTTTTTAGAAAGTGGCTGTTCTCTTGTCTGACCTTTCTGTGTGCCTTGGCCTGTTTGTGAATTGACTGTCTGGTTTGTGAGTGACAGGGGCTGGGTGGCTCCCGGAGACTGAGTGGGCCATCCCTGGGCTGAATAACTCCATCTGCATCTAGAGTAGTAGTGGGGGGGGGGGCACCTGGTCCTGAATAGGACTGTACCTGCCTTCCACAATGCTGGCTCCACCTCCTGCTGGGTGGCTGACGACCCTGCCCCTCTCTCTGAAAGTAAAGGAGAAGCCAGGAAAACAAAGTGCTCCAGGAACACCCAGAACTGGTTCAAACCAGGCTCAGAGCCCTCCTGCACAAAGGAAACAAAGACTTTTAGGGGTATGAGTACAGGACCCCAGACTACAGAAAATTAGATCATCCTGGAATCAAGAAGGAACCTCTGCCAAGGAGAAAGCTGGAAGACTGAAGAGGAAGGACTGTCCTGCTGTGTGTTTTTGGGCTGGCCTTCAGTTGCTTTGCTGCCAAGGAGAGGGGAAGGACCTTGCTTTGTGCTGTGCCCCCTTGCTTGAAGAGATCTCCACGGGCCTGAGTAGAGCTGGCTCCCTGTGAAGTCCCAGGAACAAAAGGACTTCAGCCCCAGCTTCCTCCCTGAACTCTACTGAGAGAGTTCTGTCCTTCCTAGAGTGATTGGGCCAGTTGTGGTGCCTCTGGAAGTTGTACCTGTTGGCTGAGAAGCTAGGCAAGAAGAAACTGAGCCTTTCTACCAAGTTTTGCGCATCACTAGCTTGCGTAGCGCATCCCCATCATTGCGAGGAAATTCCTGCCGCCGCGAAGATCGAGATAGTCGCAGCACCTGTTGCGCTGAAAGAACCAATGCATCCTTCGCTTGCGGAACTCATCGTTCCGGTGCGGGAAAGGTACCATCGCTGCAAGTATCGTCGCAGAGCCTGTCGTCACTGGGTGAGATCGTTGCAACCTTAAGAACTCTTTTAAAATCATACTCTTGAACTGTGTATGTTGGATTTTTGTTGTTTTGGTCTTGTTTAGTTTAGATTAAATACTTCTATTTTTCTGAACAGGTGTGGATTCCATTTGTGGTGTTTTCACTGTGTTACTGTGAGTGTTGATACAAATACTTTACAAATTGCCTTTAATAAGCCTGTCTGCTCGTGCCAAGCTACGAAGGGGGTGAGCAGAGGTTATCTAAAGAGGGTATCCCCCTTACCCTGACTAAAGGCCAGTGTCCCTATTTGTCACAAGTACCTACCTATGCCAACTAGAGACCCTGAATTCTAACAGACTCATCCTGGGCAGTGCCCAGTCTTTACCACAAACCCTTAATATGCACCTAGGAGGGTCTTCATGCTTTCTATGCCTTACCCAACCATCATCATTCACCTTCATCTTTTGCTAGGCAACCTTGTAATGAGCTCCCTCAAGAAGCTCCCAGATACAAAAGTGAGTGTCTCAACATGAATCTAGTAATAGAGGGTTGTGGGGTGGAGAATGACCTCAGTGGGCTCCCTGGGCAATGGCTAAGCTCCATCACCAGCCCTTCATTTACGGGTAACCCTGCCTGTAAGGTACTCTCTGTGTAGGGCCAGCTTTAATCACAGTCCCAGATCATGGTTCGGGAGGACTGAGCTCTTTTTAGGCAGCTCTAAGAATCATTGCCTTTCCCATGCACTTCACACACAGAACCATTTTTGATAATGGCTAGATAAAAAATGCAGTTGCAATTGACACACAGCACTTTGAATAACCTGCATTCTCAATCTGAAGTCCTAGACAGTATTCTTCGGGCAGATGACTGGTTCATCAGTCATCATCTCAACTCCATGCCAGTTGCATTGGCTCTGCACCTTTAAGCATGGGTTGGTTAGGGAATTGTAGATTTCACACTCACAAAAAGCTGCCAGCTAGTCCATGCCTGGCTTTATACCATCCGATCCATGAAATTAAAGTCATGTCACAGACATTCCACTGTGTTAGAATTACTGTCCTCTTGCAGTCAAGCCATTTTCTGTTGCTTCTGATCATGACAGTGTGAGAGTGACATAAGGGTGCCATGGGTCCTGTGACATCAAAATGTAATAACTTGTGACGTGAACAGTATTGGACAAAAATGAAGACTGAACACTAGTCCTCAGTTGAGTTTGCTTGAGTGACACCAGCAGCCACTACATCATGGGACTTGGCTCAGCCAGTCAAACACAGAATTAATACCAGTCACTGATAATCACTCTGTGTCACATACCAGTCCATAGTTATTTTGCCCTTCATTCCACCTCAGATAGGAATCAACCATATGGAATTCAGTCTTGACTGTACTCCAATAAGAAGAGCCCAGCCCAAACTGCCGGGCCAGATCCCCGTTGAGTAGAAACACAAACATCCTTAGGCTGATTTAGCTTAATTTAGCCTTTTCAGCAGTGTACAGATCAAGTCCTACAGCACAGTGAACACAGGACCCATGTCTGAACATACCTGTCATACTTAGAGAATCACACTGAGGCACATGAAAAAAATAAAGGATGGAATGCTTGAATTAATATCTGTCACTGGTAATTACACTGAGCTGTAGTCCAGTCGATCATTTTTTTGCCCATCTTGCCATCTCAGACAGGAACCAGCCATTGAAAATCAGTCGTAACTCTGTTTCAATAGGAACAGTCCAGCCCAAAGTGCCAGGCTAGCTCCTGTCTGAACCGGAAAACAAACAACCTAGACTGTTTGGCCTAATTGGACCTTTTCACCAGTACGATGTAGCTTGAGTCTTATGGCACAGTGAGCATGGCAAACAGTGATGGGTATACCCGTCACACTTGGCTCAGACAGACAGAATATAAAGCACAAGCAGGTTAATTGGCAGATTAGTGATGCAGCTATGGCAGAGGGGAAGCAACCAGAGAACTGATACAGGCCCAATGTACACTGCAAAGCTCCTTCAGTGCATGGACCATTGCCAACAATGACCCAGTTGAAACACAGAGCCAACTCCGTTACAGATTTACTCAATGTGTTGCAACTGAAGCGATGTCAAGGCACAATGAATTTACACACTTATGTTGGATCATCCAAATGGAATAATGGAGCCACAACAACATGCTTTTCCTCATCACATTGTGACATCACATTATAAAATCACTGACAAGACACTCATGTCTAGGCTTTGGTGGGCCTGTTGGTAAGAGGGGCCCGAGATAACTGTGCCTCTAGAATCAAGCTATACCTGGCTGATAAGCCTATAATAGGGGCAAAACTTGTCCTATATTACTTGTGATCCAGTTCACGGAGAACTTGGCCTAGAGGTTTGGCTTGGACTGTTTCCACAGGAGTGGGGGTCGATACTGATTTGCATGTGGCTGGGTTCAAATGGAGGTGGCATGGTTGGCTGAAAAACAATGGATTGGGATGCTGCCCCAAGTAATCGGCAGTGACTGAGAATAATTCAAGCATTCCATCCATCACTCTGGTAAGAGGGACATGAAAGGCAGCCAGTGGCTAGTTGTCACTTACTTAAAAGAAAGAAAGATAAAAAGATTCCTTCCTTCCTTCCTTCCTTCCTTCCTTCCTTCCTTCCTTCCTTCCTTCCTTCCTTCCTTCCTTCCTTCCTTCCTTCCTTCCTTCCTTCCTTCCTTCCTTCCTTCCTTCCTTCCTTCCTTTCTTCTTTCCTTCCTTCCTTCCTTCCTTCCTTCCTTCCTTCCTTCCTTCCTTCCTTTCCTTCCCTTCCTTTCCTTCCTTTCCTCCTTCCCTCCCTCCCCTGTACTTGGTGTCCCTCCCTCCCTCCCTCCCCTGTACTTGGTGTAATACAGAATTACTGTAATACATGCAGTAGTTAGAAAGTCTGAATACATAGGTGGTGAAAAACGGAGCTTTGTGAAAAACTAGTTTGAACAGCTATGTTTTTTAAAGTAGTTCCCTGCAGGCAAGAGAAAAATATTCTGCCTTCAGGTTTTGGTTAAAAGCACTGTTGTAGAGGTTGGGGCACTGACATACTCTTTTGATGTTGTTTACTTTTTAAATTGTTTAAAAACTTGTTGTATGTCACATTACAAGTGGATGACAACTTCTGTAAATGGTCATCCATCAGGCCCCATAAACATGTTTGGCATAATGAGGCAACACATTTATAAGAACAGGGCAGATGTAAATTGTGCGCACAATTTCCACAACAGCTTTGTAAAAAAATGGCATATGGTGTCCCAATTCCTCACGTCATGTTTTGTACCACATTCCATAAGCTAGTTGGAGCAGTAAAGGACATTATTAAGAAAGAAACTCCTGTCTTTCTTCCCTAATATTTTCTATATTCAGTTGTTGTTTGGATATGAATTTACCTTGAAAAAATAAAAAGACAAGAGGCGTCTGGCAAAACAGGAACAAGTTGGTTTCATTAAACGCATTTGTTGAGAAAGCATCAACAAAACTGTGTCTTACAACAGTCTCAATGTATATTTTTGGTTGGTAATATATACAGTTCTTGAGGTACAATAAAACAATTACACATTCCTGCAAAGCATGTAGATCTGGGTCTGGGCAACCATAACTGTAACCATCTGATAAGGGAGAAACAGATGGCTCTTGATCACGTAGAGAGCTAGTGTGAGCCAGTTTGTATGTGTCCAGATGTTCGGCATGGGGAGCGCATGATCTCTGTGTGTGGTGTGCATGATATGTGCTGATTGGCTGAGTGTTCCTAACTACATGTGGCATCTGACTTTGGGGTATCTTGAGAACACGTGCCTTTGACCAAACATGTTTTATTGGGGTCAATCTCCTCTGACCTATTTCTGGGGTAACTGCTTATCTGTGGAATAGATCAGGGTTTTCCCTGTTTGCACGTTTGTCCTTGGGCTAATTGTAACCCCACCTGTGACCTATCAATTGGTAGGCTTGGGTTTAGGGTGCAGGGCCTGTCTGACCACATATCCCTGACTCATGGTTAATGGGGAGCTCATCTCGATTGAATTCATAAACAATGATATAAGTTGGTTATTAAGTGTACATATAACATGGCAGTCATTGATAACATATTTACCGACATACTCATTTTTATGCGTACATTTGTCATAATGTACATCAACATAATTTTTACTGGTGTTGACATTGCCAAGCATGCATTTACTGGTATTGAAAATTGTTATGCATTGCATATATAATCGCGTACATTGACATCGCATTCACTGATATTAACACAGTTGTATTTGGAATGCATAGACTATAGTACAGTTGGTGTGGAGCCTCTCAGCCTATCAAAAATATGCCAGTTCAGTTTTTTAAATTATACATAATAATGGCTAGCTTTAATTACTGGTTCCCCTACGGAATTCCACATTTAACTGAGTCTGTCCAAGTTATACTGGAATGTTATTTTAACCCTATAAGCATATTTGTGTTTCTTATGCAATTTAATTTAAAAATCGGTCCATGTAATTTCGCAAAAAGCTCACAACAATATATTTAAAGACAAATGTAGTAAAAAATTGTTAGCAAAATGTGGTTGCAAATGCTGCACTGTCTTTTTGTGACCAGCCTTTAATTTTACTATGTGACCTGTGTGATAATAAGTCGCATCACAAAAGCTCCAGAACAACCTGCCTGATGCGTACTAATTAGGTATGCCACTATTTGCTACCCTCTATGATTGGCTACAAGCACAAGGATGAAAGCCTGTAAGGTACATCAGACCACCGTCCCAATATTTGCATTCTCAAACTGATTTGTTTTATTAGCCAATGCCCCTTAAAAGAACTGGCGCTTCTTTAAAAAAAATTGTCATGAAGCAGGCTGTGGTCTCCTGGGCCACTTCCTACCTCTCCTAAGGCTGCTGACAGCATTCACAATGGTGAAGATGTCCCTAGTGGACACCTTCCCCTTTGCAAATCAGTTAATGCCTCTATGAGTGTTGGTAACTGATCAATGGTTTGCAAACAGATATTATGCCTGCAAACCATAGATACATACCATTGAGATATGCAAATTGGTTGCAAGGCCCCTTCAAGGATCTCTCCCAATTATGATTCTGGATTCTGGGTCAGTTGGCTTTTTTCAGACCCATAAAACAGGTTTAGTAAATGGAAAAAGCACCATTTTCCATTCACAAACCATGTGATTGTGTGAATCACAGGGTTTGCGATTGCAAAATTAATTTTAACATCTGGCCCAGGGGTCTCCAACCAATAGCTCTCAAGCTACCTCTGAGTAGCTAACCAGTGTGCAGTCCAGCTTAATAAATTAGAACGCGTTTGCTTGGCTGAATTATTATACATATAAAACATTCAAATTATACAACACTAATAATATTAGTAGCTCTGAATGCGTTTCATTGAACACAAGTAGCTCTCAGTACAGGAAAAGCTGGAGACCCCTGACCCTTCATCTTTTAAGACAATACTAAAGGCGTTACCACGAAGAGGGTCAAACCGTTTTCTCCATAATAAATTCTCCACTTAATTAGATTTTTTGTCTTCTATTTATCCATGCAATTGGAATATATTTTGGTATTCAATGTAATTTAGCTTCATAGGTGAGTCTCAATTAATGTATCTTCTTTCTTTCTTTCTTTCTTTCTTTCTTTCTTTCGTTCTTTCTTTCTTTCTTTCTTTTGGTCTTTCTTTCTTTCTTTCTTTAGATCTTTCTTTCTTTCTTTTCCAGTGAGTCTGGTATGGTCAGAAAGATAAATGGATAAATGCAGACAGTTAGAATCTGTCTAACGGGCACCTAACAAGCATTCTAAGTTGTTTTATACACTAATGAAGCTCTGTTGAAAACTAGTTTGAACAGCCGAGTTTTTCGAAGTAGTTCCCTGCAGGCAAGATAGCATTATTTTGTTGTGACTCAAAGGGTATTACAGTTTGCAGCACTGATACCCCTACTGTTTTAGCTGTTTGAAGCTTGCTAGTTGACATGGGACAATGGTGACTCTATGAGAGTGGTGAGAATGACACGAGTTTCCAGTTGCTAGTGCCAACTCGGTTCATAGCTCAATTATGCTTTGTCTGTGAAACAGAAAGTTAAATGAGCCCTTCATTGCAATGGGAGCCAGTAGCGTCATCACAGTTCTTGTGTAAATAGCTTATGTCTAAGTCAGATGGAATTTCAGGTGTTTAATGAGATTTTGTACGACTCATATGTAGATAATACTTATGCAATTAAGTCATATAATTATATAGCTTATTAACAATTGGTCTAGAATGCCAAATGGTACTAATGATACACTAATACTGAAAACAGACAGCATATCAAAAGCTTTAACCCTATATGATCGTTCAACTCACTTTATAATTAGTCATTCTCACAGAATGTTGTTAAATTCTCATGAACGATTTCAGAATCGCGGTAATATAATTATTATAATCAAGTAAGTGATCGCCAGCACAGCCTCAAAGCATTACGAAGTTTAGATACAGAGAAGCATCTTGATTTTACCTTATAATCGTGTTGATTTTGTATGCTTAAACGTGTATTGTGAACAACATTCTTCCAAATGCGTGAAATTCGATAGAGCATGTTTGCACCATTTAGTTTATATTTAACGAGATTTGTTTAGCTATATGTCATCGTTATGTGCACATGTACTGTCTATTGTATTAGTTTAGACTATTTACCTTAACAAATATAAACAAAACGACTTTACAGTAAAATACAATTAGATTAGCCCCATTAATGAGCGGGACATGATGCTCATGTCTTCTGCACATCTTCTTTGTGCAAAGGATGTGAACATCATATCTTCGCACCAAAAGCAATAATTACCTTTGCTGCTCACACCAGGGGTATTCCACTTAATGGGCCCTACCTTTGGATGCTGCATAAGAGATTCCCATGCAGCCTGTTTTTTTTGTTTTTTCATTGTGATCAATGTGCCATGCACACTAAGGACATTGAAGATGAAAGTGAAAGCAGCAAGAGCTTTCATCTGCTGAAGCTTTCAGTTTCATAGATACTCAGAGACACAGCACACCCTTCCAAGCTCCCATCTGCATATGAAAGGTACAGTTGGAAAGAGAAGATGTTCATTTCTGGTGCTACCTCTCTATAGTGGAACCCTGCTTGGAGATTGCCTTAAGAGGTAGTGATCCATCATTTGACACCAGGAGTGGGTTCAAAGGGAGTTGGGGGGGGGGGGGGGGACTCCCCTTCGGCATGACAAATTTTTCCCTTCCACACTGCGGAGCCATAAAGTATTTCTACTTTCCTGCAGAGAACAATTACAGAGGGGTTTATCACCAATCTGACCACATCAGAGAGCGGAAATCCCATAATGCAATAGAGATAGGCAATTTTCAAAGAAAGAATGGGATGGAGACTGGCTGTCCAAGAACTGGGCCATAACCTACATCCCAGTTTTTCTGCCCCTTGTGGAGGATGACTTGGGAGTTCTACTCCCGATATGACCAGATCAGGCAGTCAGAAAGCTTACTAGGCACCAAGAACAGAGAGTTTTCATAAAGTGAATGGGTTTGGGGCAAACATATTTCTTCCATACTTGGGAGGGCAGATTAGGGCTATTATCACATTTCACTAAACCAATGAGGTCAGAATTCAGAGTAGACACCAGAGCTTTTTGGTCTTTAAGTGAATGGTTTGGATACAGCCTTGTCCTGACTTCCGGTGCCACCACCACCTGTAAAGCCCAAACCATCCTTTTGCTCTCCCTGGGGATTGAAAGCACACAAGGAAGTTCTGACTGTTTTTCTTTCTTAAAAAACATAATAGAAGGCGTCCATCCGCCAGTGGGCGACATCCTCCATCTCTGGAGCCAAAACAGTATTTTGTCTCCCAGCAGGATATATTAAGTGATTTACCCCAAACTGCTCTCACCAATGGGATAAAAAGTAAAATAGACACCGGCGTTTTTTCTAAAACAAAAAAGAATTGTGTGGGGGCTGGCCTTCCTGGCTTTGGGCACACCCCACCCCTGAAACTAGGAAGCGCATTTTGAAATTGTTGCTTTATTTGCCCTCTGGAGCAGGCAACAGAATTAAAAGTAGACTCCAGTTGCTGTATCACAAAATGTATTTTAGGGGTTAAATTTAGTTTCCACTCACTTCTTGTGCCCCCCAGGATACCTGGTTATTATAGAAGGTGACAAAGATAATTCTGCATTCCTGTCTATTATATGGATGCCCCATGTATGTATCATATACAACAGAAGAAAATAGGGGGCATTATCTCATTTGTATGAGGAATTTAACTCATGCAAATCAGGGCAATTTTGCTTTATTTTCAGGCTGAATTACACAGGCTTGCACTATGCCCATCTGTATCCTTTTGAAAATGAGGCCAGTCTACCGCTAGTGAAAGTGGGGGTTGTGGTTTCAACATGTGTTACTTTCTCTGAGTAATGAGCTCTCCTCAGGTCAGACTCAAATTGTCAAACTTTGCACCTACTCTAAGGACATAACAATTTCTGTAATTGGGCATACTATCCTTATATGTACCGGCACATTTACTTGAGGATGTGTAAATGTTTTTTAAAGAACAACGTGGAGAGGACAGCATCTCCTGGCATCAGGCTACATCCCTGATTCCTGGAGCCCAATCCTTCTGTCTGCCCTATTGCAGCCCCTAACACAAATACTGCAACCATCTGCATTGCAAGTGAGAGGAAATCTGGATTCCTGTGGACATAGTATGACATATTGGTTGGCAAAAGAGGTGGTAAACAACCTACCCACTCTCCCTTCCCAGAAGACAGGATGGATATTCAGTTCCTGGGGGTAGGACCCAATAGCAAGTTGTGCTTGAATCTTTTTGGTCACTAACCCCTGGTGTATGGTGGGTATTCTGCCTCATGGGGCAGAAAGATTTCATGTGAAACCTCGCGCTTCCCCCTAAGTGCGGAGAAGATGGTCTTTTGTCTAGAGTGTAGTCTACAAGCCAATTAAAAAATAAGTAAGTCTCACACTACTATCACATTATCAATATTTTTCCGAGTGATCTGCTGAGTTGTCTGCTCCCCACCACCCTCAGCTGGGCAGATGGGGTAAAATGCAGCAATATGTCCATCCAAAAGAAAGAAAGCCCATATAACTAATAAGAGAGAAATTTAAGAAAGTAATGGGCAGGAAGACCTTTCCGTAATGATGTGTCAGATAGGCTCCCTATGTCTCAAGCTTCCAGACAGTTTTTCGGGTCCTCTCAGAGATCAGATTGGTGAATGAATCACTCCCTCAACCTCCCAAAGGAGGTGGGGAAGGCACGCCCACTACACTACCAGGGAAGAACGTGAAAAATGAAAGGGGTGTTGTACAGGACTGCCTGGGGGTTAGGGCCCTATCTCTGGGCACTAACAGTATTTGTGCCTTTAGAGAGAGGCAGATTCAGAGGTGTACACCTTCCGTTCTGGACATATACTTTTAACAACTTTGCCAAAATAAATCCCAACTTCCTTTCAATAGCCTTGACAGTATTTGAGCTCGGGTCAGTAGGAATCATACCAACCTTGCACTTTTCTGAAACTTGGAGACCCAGGGCAATCGGGGATTGAATGGCTTTTTTTGAATTCCAATACCTTTGCTTAGCCAGAATTCTGCTCAAATATAAAAATATGTCTAAAATCACCCAATTTCCTCGATTTGTTCATCAGTGATGTCTGCAACATTTCAGCATGGGGTTGGTGGTCAACCAGAAAACCCTGCCATCCCCAGGCTGAAAACAAAAGATCCACAACAATCAAGGGTTTAGTGATTTGTGTGGATTCCAGCACATGTCCTTTCCCTTTTCACCCCTGAAAATATTACAGCATGGGTGAAAAACACAATTGTTCCCATATTTTTGTGATATAAATTACAGACACATCCAGCAAAAGATTAAAGACTTAACTGTACATTTGTGAGTAGACATAAGGAACCGACCAGAACTGTCTCTATGTGAACACCATATTGACACATCATTGACTACACATGGTCCTAGTTTTGACCAGTTCCTGTTATGGGAGATAAGCTCACCTACACAAGAGGAGTACTGTTAGACCTGACAACATTGCAGTGGTCTTCCCCAAACCTTTTGCCTTTGCCTCTCCTGTTTTCTGAATTCGTTTTGGCTGGCATTGGGACTATATGCATGTTAATATTGTTAAACACTGATTAAAGTCTTGTGCTCTCCCCCTACAGCATGGTAAATTGACCTACATCTGATTGGCACATTTTAAATACATGTATGCCCCAGTTTACTGCCTGTACCCATGGCCTGTGCATTAAATGATACGTGTATCTGCAGCACCCATTGTGCCAACCACTAAAGTAGCCTTTTAAAACATGTCTCCGACCTGCCACTGCACCCAGTAGTGCAGTTTTTAAAGTTCAAGCTGGCTAAATAAACCTTTTGCCAGGCCTAAATTTTCCTTTTAAAAACATATCTTACCCCTAAAGAAGGCCCATTGTGCTCCTAGGGTTCATATTTAAAAAGTAGAACATGTGGTTTTACATGGTATGGTAGTGATTAACTCCTAGAGTAATTATTCACTACTGTAAGGCCTATCACTCCCATTGACAAACATTGGGTTGCTTCTTACATTTAATAAGTGTTAATTGGGAGCAGGTAGTGAGGTCATGTATAGAATTAAAAAAATTATAATTTAATGGTAAAATCACATTTTAAGTCACAGTTTGGAAAATGCCACTGTTAGAATGTTCTAAAACAAGACGCTGATGGATAGAATGCTTGAATTAATCCTAGCTACTGGCAATCACTTGAGCCCCATCCCAATCAATAGTTTTTTGCCCAGCATGGCACCTCAGTTTGGACCCTGCTCCTCATGGGAACAGTTCAGCCAGTACTGCCAGGCCAGGTTCTCCCTGAACCATAACACAAGCAACCTAGTACCGGTTTTGCTCTAATTATTTGCTTTTCAGCCAAGTACAGCTTGGTTGCAGTAACACAGTGTGCACGAGGCATGGGTTTCTTGTGTTCTGGTTCAGGGAGGACCTAGCTTGGCAGTTCGGGCTGACTGTTTCAATTGGAGCAGGGTAAAAATTGATTTGCATATAAATAGGTCCGCATTGAAATGACGTGGTGTGCAAAATAACAATGAGTTTGGGATGGGACACCAAGAAATGACCTGTGGTGAGATTAATTCAAGCATACCATCAATCACCTGTTTGAAATACTTTATTGTGTCACCCTAAGTGGGACAGGTATGCCCAGACGCGAGTCTTGTTTAGAATATGTCACTGGAGCCAAGCTGAACCCGGCTGATGAGCCCATAACTAGGGCAAAACTTGTCCTGGGTTGGTTGGGTTCTTGTTCAGGGAGGTCCTGGCATGGCAGTTCGGACTCGACTCTTCAGGTTGAAGCAGGGTCAAGATTCATTTGCATATAGCTGGGTCCAAATTGAGGTGACTTGGTGTGCAAAGTAACAATGGATTGTGATGCAGCCCAAGTAATTGCCAGTGGCTCATATTGATTCAAGCATTCCATCAATCACTTTTTTTGTATTTCTCAATGTGCCACTTTGGGTAACAACAGGAGGTTAACTTCACCGGATCAGAAATAAGGGAGGATGGGTTATAGCGTCCACTGCAGGTACGTGTAAGGAGGACTAATGGGTAAATAGACTTGCCAATCAAAACACGAATATTTTGTGTAGCACTGAAGGTGTGCTGAGAGAATAACTGAGGCAGTTTTGTTCAAACGCAGGGGGGTATAACACGAGGTTTCTGATGGCGAAGGGTGAATAGAGAATGTTGTATAGATGGAGAGGGGGATGGGAGTCAGTAGTTTCTATGCACAATAGCGCTGTGTGCGAGTGATAAAATGTGGCTGGATAAGCACTGTTTATAAAATGTGGCTGGATAAGCACTGTTCACAAAGGTAGAGTCTGCTAGTGTTGAGGCTACATGTTGTAGAAAAAAAATCTGCACAATGATTATGTTGTACTAGCATTTAACTATTTTAGATTAGAAAACGTGTAAGATTAATCTTAAATTAACGTAAGTGAATACACGATGTTTACCTTTTTCTATTATTGTGATTTATAGTGTTCCCTGACGAAGGGCAATGAGGTGCCCGAAATGCATTGGATTTTTAATAAATATTGCTTTGGACGAACCACTGCGTTGATCATGTTTGAAAATGAGGTCCGGAGGGCACGGTTCAAGCATTTGAAATCTGGAAAATGGCAGCATACAGCCTGAATGTGAAGTAAAAGGACAGAGTAATACAGAAAATGTGATAAAATGTGGAATATTATGGATAAAACTATGGAATATTTGGAAATGGAAAAACATGGATGAATTTTTGCCAGAAGGCGCAATGATGGCAGCTGCGACTGGTTTTGGGGTGACATGTGTTACCCCACCCCTCTTCATTGATTCAAAGGTGTCACCGGGGGAGGCACAAAAACCAGTATTGCACGCCGTGAATGATTAACTTTGGACAAACAGAAATTAATTAAAAATTGACTCATAAAAAATAAGTAAAAAAGGTGTGCATCCCACCCTCATTCATATTGTTCATAAATTTCCCCGGAACGTTGGGATTGCACCCACAACAGTAATAGTCTCTTTGATTTTTTGTTTTATTAACTTAAAAGACTTGACATTCATGGAACAAGATCTGGTTCGTTTTTATAAAAGCAATGTTTTTCAGGCTATGTTTAAGAACACTAATAATGACACATGTTGTTCGTGCAACGACGATTCGAATATGCATAGTTATAAACGCAATTGTGTAACAAAGTGTAAAAATTAGGGAACGTTTTAGTAATGCGCGTATGTCAGAATGGTATTCTGGGTAGTGTAGTCTCAAGCAAAATGACGTGCACCACCACGTGAACGCGAGAGTGAGAGGCAGCGAACGGCGCGGGCCAATCAGGAGTAAGGTAGCATTGAGAACGAGCTTTAAACAAAGGGGTAACAACAGGAGGTTAACTTCACCGGATCAGAAATAAGGGAGGATGGGTTATAGCGTCCACTGCAGGTACGTGTAAGGAGGACTAATGGGTAAATAGACTTGCCAATCAAAACACGAATATTTTGTGTAGCACTGAAGGTGTGCTGAGAGAATAACTGAGGCAGTTTTGTTCAAACGCAGGGGGGTATAACACGAGGTTTCTGATGGCGAAGGGTGAATAGAGAATGTTGTATAGATGGAGAGGGGGATGGGAGTCGGTAGTTTCTATGCACAATAGCGCTGTGTGCGAGTGATAAAATGTGGCTGGATAAGCACTGTTTATAAAATGTGGCTGGATAAGCACTGTTCACAAAGGTAGAGTCTGCTAGTGTTGAGGCTACATGTTGTAGAAAAAAAATCTGCACAATGATTATGTTGTACTAGCATTTAACTATTTTAGATTAGAAAACGTGTAAGATTAATCTTAAATTAACGTAAGTGAATACACGATGTTTACCTTTTTCTATTATTGTGATTTATAGTGTTCCCTGACGAAGGGCAATGAGGTGCCCGAAATGCATTGGATTTTTAATAAATATTGCTTTGGACGAACCACTGCGTTGATCATGTTTGAAAATGAGGTCCGGAGGGCACGGTTCAAGCATTTGAAATCTGGAAAATGGCAGCATACAGCCTGAATGTGAAGTAAAAGGACAGAGTAATACAGAAAATGTGATAAAATGTGGAATATTATGGATAAAACTATGGAATATTTGGAAATGGAAAAACATGGATGAATTTTTGCCAGAAGGCGCAATGATGGCAGCTGCGACTGGTTTTGGGGTGACATGTGTTACCCCACCCCTCTTCATTGATTCAAAGGTGTCACCGGGGGAGGCACAAAAACCAGTATTGCACGCCGTGAATGATTAACTTTGGACAAACAGAAATTAATTAAAAATTGACTTTCATAAAAAATAAGTAAAAAAGGTGTGCATCCCACCCTCATTCATATTGTTCATAAATTTCCCCGGAACGTTGGGATTGCACCCACAACAGTAATAGTCTCTTTGATTTTTTGTTTTATTAACTTAAAAGACTTGACATTCATGGAACAAGATCTGGTTCGTTTTTATAAAAGCAATGTTTTTCAGGCTATGTTTAAGAACACTAATAATGACACATGTTGTTCGTGCAACGACGATTCGAATATGCATAGTTATAAACGCAATTGTGTAACAAAGTGTAAAAATTAGGGAACGTTTTAGTAATGCGCGTATGTCAGAATGGTATTCTGGGTAGTGTAGTCTCAAGCAAAATGACGTGCACCACCACGTGAACGCGAGAGTGAGAGGCAGCGAACGGCGCGGGCCAATCAGGAGTAAGGTAGCATTGAGAACGAGCTTTAAACAAAGGGGTAACAACAGGAGGTTAACTTCACCGGATCAGAAATAAGGGAGGATGGGTTATAGCGTCCACTGCAGGTACGTGTAAGGAGGACTAATGGGTAAATAGACTTGCCAATCAAAACACGAATATTTTGTGTAGCACTGAAGGTGTGCTGAGAGAATAACTGAGGCAGTTTTGTTCAAACGCAGGGGGGTATAACACGAGGTTTCTGATGGCGAAGGGTGAATAGAGAATGTTGTATAGATGGAGAGGGGGATGGGAGTCGGTAGTTTCTATGCACAATAGCGCTGTGTGCGAGTGATAAAATGTGGCTGGATAAGCACTGTTTATAAAATGTGGCTGGATAAGCACTGTTCACAAAGGTAGAGTCTGCTAGTGTTGAGGCTACATGTTGTAGAAAAAAAATCTGCACAATGATTATGTTGTACTAGCATTTAACTATTTTAGATTAGAAAACGTGTAAGATTAATCTTAAATTAACGTAAGTGAATACACGATGTTTACCTTTTTCTATTATTGTGATTTATAGTGTTCCCTGACGAAGGGCAATGAGGTGCCCGAAATGCATTGGATTTTTAATAAATATTGCTTTGGACGAACCACTGCGTTGATCATGTTTGAAAATGAGGTCCGGAGGGCACGGTTCAAGCATTTGAAATCTGGAAAATGGCAGCATACAGCCTGAATGTGAAGTAAAAGGACAGAGTAATACAGAAAATGTGATAAAATGTGGAATATTATGGATAAAACTATGGAATATTTGGAAATGGAAAAACATGGATGAATTTTTGCCAGAAGGCGCAATGATGGCAGCTGCGACTGGTTTTGGGGTGACATGTGTTACCCCACCCCTCTTCATTGATTCAAAGGTGTCACCGGGGGAGGCACAAAAACCAGTATTGCACGCCGTGAATGATTAACTTTGGACAAACAGAAATTAATTAAAAATTGACTTTCATAAAAAATAAGTAAAAAAGGTGTGCATCCCACCCTCATTCATATTGTTCATAAATTTCCCCGGAACGTTGGGATTGCACCCACAACAGTAATAGTCTCTTTGATTTTTTGTTTTATTAACTTAAAAGACTTGACATTCATGGAACAAGATCTGGTTCGTTTTTATAAAAGCAATGTTTTTCAGGCTATGTTTAAGAACACTAATAATGACACATGTTGTTCGTGCAACGACGATTCGAATATGCATAGTTATAAACGCAATTGTGTAACAAAGTGTAAAAATTAGGGAACGTTTTAGTAATGCGCGTATGTCAGAATGGTATTCTGGGTAGTGTAGTCTCAAGCAAAATGACGTGCACCACCACGTGAACGCGAGAGTGAGAGGCAGCGAACGGCGCGGGCCAATCAGGAGTAAGGTAGCATTGAGAACGAGCTTTAAACAAAGGGGTAACAACAGGAGGTTAACTTCACCGGATCAGAAATAAGGGAGGATGGGTTATAGCGTCCACTGCAGGTACGTGTAAGGAGGACTAATGGGTAAATAGACTTGCCAATCAAAACACGAATATTTTGTGTAGCACTGAAGGTGTGCTGAGAGAATAACTGAGGCAGTTTTGTTCAAACGCAGGGGGGTATAACACGAGGTTTCTGATGGCGAAGGGTGAATAGAGAATGTTGTATAGATGGAGAGGGGGATGGGAGTCGGTAGTTTCTATGCACAATAGCGCTGTGTGCGAGTGATAAAATGTGGCTGGATAAGCACTGTTTATAAAATGTGGCTGGATAAGCACTGTTCACAAAGGTAGAGTCTGCTAGTGTTGAGGCTACATGTTGTAGAAAAAAAATCTGCACAATGATTATGTTGTACTAGCATTTAACTATTTTAGATTAGAAAACGTGTAAGATTAATCTTAAATTAACGTAAGTGAATACACGATGTTTACCTTTTTCTATTATTGTGATTTATAGTGTTCCCTGACGAAGGGCAATGAGGTGCCCGAAATGCATTGGATTTTTAATAAATATTGCTTTGGACGAACCACTGCGTTGATCATGTTTGAAAATGAGGTCCGGAGGGCACGGTTCAAGCATTTGAAATCTTGAAAATGGCAGCATACAGCCTGAATGTGAAGTAAAAGGACAGAGTAATACAGAAAATGTGATAAAATGTGGAATATTATGGATAAAACTATGGAATATTTGGAAATGGAAAAACATGGATGAATTTTTGCCAGAAGGCGCAATGATGGCAGCTGCGACTGGTTTTGGGGTGACATGTGTTACCCCACCCCTCTTCACTTTTAGAAAGTTAGCATTTTCTTGTCCAAACACTTTGTGTCTTCTGCCAGGATTCCGGTTCACATGTCTGTGAATGGCTCAGCTGCTAGGCTTTGTGTATTCCTCCCAGATAGTGTGATAAAAGGTGTGTTGTCAGGATAGGCCACCTGGCCAGGATGGGTTGGGAAGAAGCTGTACCCTACCCCAATTACACTTCACAGGGCTTTCCTCCAGCACATGCAAAGGAACCTGACTCGAGCCTTATTTCGTGGAGACATAGCAAGGGAAGAGAAGAAAATTCCAGAACCAGATCATGGGGTAGCCTAGGATGATCCCCCGCTTCAAAAGATGGCACAAAGTGTAAATATTGGACTCGCAAAACAACTCTTCAATACACTCCTGGACCTGTGCACATTATCGATGAAGGACTGCCTTGCTCCCCAGAGGACTGACCTGCTGCTTGAGACCTGCCTTTCTCCCAGAGGACTGCCCTTCTGCTCGAGGCTTTCCCTGCACAATAAAAAAAATAGACATGTCCCCTTCATTCCAGGTTAACCTGAGTGTCTCCAAGTGCTGACATCCAATTCCAAGCTACAGGGGCACAAGATGCTCCAGAGGCGTCCCAGCAAATGTCCAGCTGACCTGCTGTAAATGTATCTGCCTGGACCTGAAACTGGGCCTGTCTGAGCCTTGCTGGCCTCTGCTAGATTGAGTCCCGATCCTCTACAGGCCATGTACCCTTGGCAACATCAGAGTGCACTCTTCTACAAGTATTGGAGTAATATGTAAGTTTTGGGCTTTTTACAAATGCGAACAAAACCATTCCTGCCAAGACTCTCCGCCCGCATTGACTGCCAATGTGAAGCTCTGGTAAACCCAACTCTTTGTACTACATCGACCACTAGTGATGACCAGCAACACAAGTTCTGTATTTCGCCATACAGCAATGACAGTCTTTGGTGACCCCCAACACGAAGCTCTAACAACAACCATCTGTGACACTCAACTGGGTCTTCGGGCTACAGCAACAACCACCAGCTCCTCTTGGTCTGCTCTAGATGCTACAGTGACGACCATCCATGATGCTCTCCCTGCTCTTTGAGGCTTCCTCCACCGCAGACATGAATCTTTGCAATGGAATTTGAGAACCTAACTTTTTCAGCGGGACTCACCTGTTCCTTGTATTCTGTACATGCTGTATCACGGTCTGTCGAACTTTTCCCTGACCTAGCACAAACAGGTGACTGCTAGTGGCCCTTAGTGCTTTTGGCTGCTTTATCTATCTAAAACTTTAAAATTGCATATCTCCAGTTGTCCTTATTGAATGTTTGTGGGTCTTCCTGACACTGTAGCTGGCCTGCAAAGCCATGGTCAGCAAGAACTGTTTGGATTTGTTGTTCACTACACTGTGATAGTCCAAGATGGAGCTTTCAACTTCAAAGAAACTGTATTGTATGTTTTGCTTATTGATACGTGCAAGAACTGTATGATGGAATTTTGTCGTTTTGGTCTTATTTTGAACAGATAAAATATTGGATATTTTTCTAAAACTGATGTGGTGTTCTTTTGTAGTGGTTTCACTGTATTACTGCTGGTTATGTGCAAATGATTTACACACAGCCTCTGAGACAAGCCTGACTGCTCAATCCAAGTTACCAAGGGGGTGAGCAGGGGATATTTTAGGAGTGTATATCCCTTATCCTGACTAGGATGAAGGGTCCCTACTTGGACAGGGTAGCAACCTGCCAACTAGAGACCCTCATTTCCAACATTGAGTTATTGATTGAACTAAACTAAAACTAAAGGGAGAAGGTTCCATACCAGATTATAGGACCCTCTGAGACACTATAATTACCATATGTTTTTTATTAGTGTTTCCATGAATAATATTATTTTATTTGGTTCTATTTTAGACTTGGACACTGAGACTGTCAAAAGAATTATATTTTAATTTCAGGCATATGCTACTTTGAATAATGAAGATTCATATTTGATTTCAGCCAATTACAAAGAAATTAATTGCTACCATCACTAAGCACATTTTTACAAACATAAGACTAGTTATCCTAGAGAACCATATCATTAATTGTTAGGCTCCACCTCCTGCTAGTCATCCTAATTTCTTTCAAAAATTATCTTATTTTCAAAGTGCTGACAGATCTCACATTTCAGCTTTTTATTTGTTACTAAAGTCATAACAGGTTCTCAATCACTGCTAGTAAACTGATTTTCTGTAATTATATACAAAACCAAGGAGTATCTTGTATTCCAAATAAAGTCTTTCAAAAGTCATGTGTAGACATAGTTCATCCAACAGTAAAAGAAACTCTTTACAGCAGGCTTGCTTCTTCTTTTCGTTTTTTATTTTTATTTTTCCACTTGAAATATTATTATTTAAAGATGCTTCCAAATAAATGATGATCAAATACAGCCAGTTCAATTGGTGATCAAATACATCACAAAACAGCCTACGCATTTCGTCCTCAAAGGGACATCATCATGGCTGTAGAAAGTAAAGAAAAAAAGGAAAACTATAACTGACCATTCATTGAATCAAGCTTACACACAGTAATTAATTTGCAACATTTTTTTTCCATTTAATTCTGCCTATATAACAATCTCAAATAATTTTAAGCCATGCCTGCCTATATAACATTCTATCAAATAGTATCATTAAATTGAGAATCTTAAACAGAACCATTCCTCTTGAATATGACCAATATATAAATCCTTAAACCTTTCTCATGAAGAATTTAAAAAGGAAGGCATTCTAAAACAGAACAGTTCATTCAATTTCTATGTACACCTATTAATTTGCAATTATCCCCTGCTTGAAAATAAAGAGTGATCGCTCACCTAGATTTATTAATAAACGGTGAAAATCTTCCGTTTGAATCAAGCACTTTGCACATAAGCAGAGGAGAAGGCTTCAGTTTTAAGTGCGCGGTATCTCTAATAGTCAAATAGTCTAAGAAAAGAAAATATATGTATTTGGCCATAGGATGTAATCTAATCCTCTCAAGTATCCATGTTAGGAGACCAACTAGAATGGTTCTCAGTCCAACTAAATTCACCTAGCTTTATGTAATCCTGGCATGGGATCACTACCTAAAGACAACATACTAATCTATCAAAGATTCAGTGTTAAAAAACTCCTACCCTTGTAGTCTTTCCAGCGCTGCCTGTTCAATTAGCGTGCTATAAGTATTTTTCCCTCCTCACGATATTTCTCAATTCCAACTTCCTAGGAAAAGGGTCACAAAAACAACCAAGGAGACCAACTAAATTAATTGTCCCCTTTAAATAACCACATAGCCTCTAGTCTGCCAAAAGTGTCTACCATCTAAAGTTCAGATCTACCATGCACCTACATCCGTCAGTAATGATCAGCTTCTCCCGCATCTTACTTCGTCGACGACTCGCTTGGTAAAAAGTCGACGATGCCCTGTTATTTCTTGCCTCTATTTAAACATTGCATTATCCAATCGGAATGTTTAAAAATACGCGCCAACAGCCGCTTCTATTATTGGGTCTATGTTCCCCACTACGTCCGCACACCGATGTAACCGGAAATGTATTCTGAAACCCATTACTTCAATCTATCTTGTATCCCTACGAATCGCCGTATGCGAGAGCGGAAACCCATGTAATGTTTCCGGTTTGTCTAAAGTCTTCTATGATTGGCGAAAAAACGTATCATGTATTGGCCAATCTCTGTTGGATGAATATTAATGAACCGAAAGCTGGGGACCGCATAGCTATTTTATATCTTAAGCTCACTGCTCCCTGTTTCCGGTTTATCTAAAGTATTTTATGATTGGCACAAAAACCTATTGTGTATTGGCTAATCTCTTTAGGATAAATATTAATGAACCACAAGCTGGGGATCTTCTATCGTGGGCTGACAGTTCCCTGTCCGTTCCTGCACATTGACAATGCGCGCCAACAATCGCCTCTATTTTTTGGTCCAACTTCCCTACTCGGTCCGCACGCCATACTGGCCATGAATGCTAATTGCAATCGAAAAACCTGGAAGTGTAACCGGTTTGCCTCAAGTAATCGCGGATAGGTTTAAACGGCTATTCTGTCTCGGCCAATCACTTGGGTGATGATGTTAGCAGACCACACCTTTGCATCGGAGGATCGCACTTTGGATATTATTATTTACACCAAAATTAATACACGTTTATCCAACCAATTATTATGATAGTAAATTAAAGTCCAATTACAGTTCTTAAAGCGGAAATTATTCTAACCTAATTCTACTCATGAAAATCATCCAGGAAATTGATATTACATCTATAAATACAATTAAAGAATATAGTCCCTAATGTATTTGTTAAACTAAACGAAGACCGCAATGTGCCACAACAAAGCATGATCAACATACTGTGTACATACCTTGTATATAATTACATTTATTAGTGCAGTGTTTACAAAGCCAAAGTGATGTCATCACTGATAAGATTCATTCAAGGGATGCTAATTTTATATTTTATAAAAAATGATGCATTTCTGAATCGCTGTTTAGGCCATCTTTCACCGTTCGACAGCGACTTATCCATCTTGCTTCCTCCTTCCTGATATATAGTTCCCAGTCTCCACCTCTCACATTAGGTTCTATTTTTTGGAGACCATGAAACTTAAAATCTTTTTATCTTTCATGGAATCTTTTTATATGTACAAAAATAGGTGATTTGAGGTCTTCATTGAGAATGGCCCTTCTATGTTCTTGCATGCGAATCTTGAGAGCTCTCTTGGTGCTCCCAATGTATACTTTATTGCATGCACAAATCAATGCATATACAACTCCAGTACTGTTACAGTTAATAAACTGTTTGATCTGATAAGTCCGTGTGCTGTTGTACCGGAATGCCTTAATTTTATTCAAACCCCAAGGACACATATTGCAACCCCCACATGTGAAAAACCCATTAGGTGTTATAGACATCCATTCTTGTCTATCTCGTTTGGTGGGCTGAATGTAATTTCTGGTGATGAGATTGCTGATAGTCGGGCTACGTCTATATACTACATTGGGAGTTTCTCCAATTTGTCCCACAAGACCAGGTACGCCCATTAGCAAATGCCAGTTCTTTTTAAGAATCCTGAAATTTTATCTTTGTCTGTAATATATGCTGTTAAAAATGCCAAGGGCCTATTTAGCTCTTTTTTAACTTTTGATTTGGGTGTCAAAGTTGTGTGTCTTTCTATCTGACTTACTTTCCTGCGTGCAGAATCCAACAATTTTTTCGAGTAGCCTCGTTTTTTCAACCTGTAACAGAGCTTATTAATCTCATCTTTAAAATCTCCATCCTCACTGCAATTTCTTCTGATTCTAACCATTTCACCAAATGGTATGCCCTTAATAACTGATGCTGGGTGTTAGCTGTCTGCCCTTAAAATGGAATTAGTTGATGTCTCTTTTCTAAATAGTTTGCTTTTAATAGAATCTCCCACTACAAAGAGTTCTACATCCAGATATTCAATCCTTTCATATTGAAAATTCATCGTCAATGTCACGTTGAACAAATTATTGTTCAAAAAAGATAAATACTCTTCCATCTGTTTTCAGTCCCTCTCCAAAGGATTAAAATGTCGCCTATAAAACGACCCCAGAAGAGTATATGATCTGTCCAGTTAGCGGCTCTCCGGCTCCAGGCATGCTCCCTCTCGTACCAACCCATGAAGAGGTTGGCATAAGAGGGAGTCAACCTGGATCCCATCGCCGTGCCCCTGATTTGGTGATACCATTCATTTTGGAAAAGAAAAAAATTATTGTTAAGTATAAGAGAGCTCATGGCCACAAGCATTTCCGAATGTTCCACCAGACTAGCACTTCTCTCTCCTAAAAAATGTTTTAGGGCTGCTTCTCCTATATCATGGTTGATACATGTGTAGAGTCCTACTACATCCATAGTCACAAAACTCATCCCCTCCTCCCAGACCACATTTTCCAACTTATTTAATATGTCCATAGTATCCCTGACGTAGGAGGGTAAGTTAAGAACTATGGGCTTCAAGAATCCGTCAACAAATTCAGACAGATGTTCTGTCAAACTTCCTATACTGGAAACAATAGGTCTTCCTGGCGGGTCAATTCTTGATTTATGTATTTTCGGCAAAGTGTATATAAAAGGATAAGAAGGGTTCAGGATTCGCAAATATTTATGCTCAGCCTCATCCAATAACCCTGCTTCCTTCCATGAAAAAAGACGTTCTGCGATCATTTGCCCTGCTTGTGTAGTAGGATTCTGACTCAACTTACGATAACAAGTCTGGTCTGATAATTGTTTAGCAATTTCACTACAATTGAATCGTCATTCTTCAAACCCTTGATTGCCAATCGCTCTTCCATAGTCAAATTGTCGAATTTGTCCCTGTCCTGAAATTGATTTAAATCATTTAACGTTTTCTGTGTGAATATATCAATAGCAGCAAATTGAGTCCCCTGCGGGGTTAATTTTGATGCCATGCGTAAACCACTTGTTAAATTATAATTAGTTTCCACTCCCAATAAACTTGCAACATCATTAATACTAAGTTCCTCCCCCTCTGTGATTGACATTAATAATTGTACTTCACGTAAATGTTCAATTGTCATGTCTGATTCTTTAATCACTGTTTTAGGGTAAACATTCTTATTGTACATGGAGAAAAAACTCTTTAACTTTAACAAGTGAGAACATTTAAACAAATCAATTTCAATTTCTGTGAAATCACAATGTTTCTGCGGACAAAAAGAAAGGCCTTTTTTCAATACAGTAATTTCTACAGCAGTTAAATTTCTTTCTGAAAGATTGATGACTTCTAGTTCCAAACCTAGTGTGTCATCTATGGTCAAGATATGGTCTACTTCCTCAAGGGATCTTGGCTCCTGGTCCCCATTCTGGTACCGCCTGTGATTTTCTGTAATGAGTTTGTCATAAATCTGCCTAACCAGAGAAATGTTGATGGACAAAGTAATTGGGGAAGCAAAGGTGGGCAGATTGAAGGCCTAGAGGCCCTTTTTCTGTGGCTTGCATAATATTTAAATACCTGATTTTTCTGAAAAAAACTATTTGACAGACTACTTGTCTTGGAATTTGATCAATGAAGGACTTAAAAAACACCTTCTATATCAAAAGTTAATTTGTCTCTGTTCTATAATTGGCAATTCCAAATAAATATGTCAGACTCAGACACAAATTATAAAATACAAAATGGAACATATAATTTAGTTTAGTTGTCTACTGAAAGTTTAGGTAAGGTATGCCAGCGATAGCTGGAACATTCTTAATATTCAGCTGTAAAAGGATATTTTTCCATGAGGAATGAATACATGGATGTTTCTGACGTTCTTCTGGAACTGCATCCTAAAATAAATAATAGATGTCTGTCATCAGGGATATATGCCATTCATAATTGATCAAGTAAATATTCTGATAAAAAAAGCTGCCGAAAGAATTACGCAAATAGATCAAGAAAATCTGCATGCAGTTTTTAACCTTTTCGACAACGAAATGCAGACACTTTCTAAAAGAGTGTCCTCACTAAACCAAAAGCCTTAGATTTCAGAAAAGGACAACTGGTTTTGTTGCAACATGGGCCTGCTCAGTTAGGAGTAATTATACAATTAAATTGAGTGGTACAAGCACTCTGATCCGGAGTTGTGCCTTGGCAACTTCTCAATGAAGCTGCCATGTTTTAACTGTATAATTTGACACATCCCATAAAATGAATGACAAATAATGAACTCCCATATACCCTGTTAAGTGTACAACAAATGGAAAATGCACCACTTTCGACTGGTAACACTGTACCTATTACCTGATTAATACACTGTATAATTTTGTTACCCTACTCATCATAGGTTTTCTCTCTCACGACTGCCAAAAATATACATCCATTGGCTGGTAGGTAATTTAGCAACATTTTTTATACATGAATATTTCCTTTTTCTAAATCTGTTTAAATTATAGGGACATTTACTGTGTTTACATTAGTACAGCAAATTGCAAGAATCCCCTTGAACACTCCCTTGTGTGAGATACAATATCATTGAATGGAATGTGTAGCAAATTGATGCCAGGGTTAAGTTGTATTTTATCTGCTTCCCTTGACTGAGTCTATCCGTACAAATCATGGACTCTAAATAATTGTTCTAATTTGTTACTAACAAATGTTACTTGCTGTGGCCTGGAAGCTGGCCAGTCACAACTCATAACAGTTTCTGAAACAATGCAGTGTTGTTGAAGAACCTTGTACCCACCACCTCGATATATAATTAGAAACGTCCGTGGCCTAATATACATATAACATCTGTGAATTTTGATATTAAAAAGAAACTATAATCTGTATTATTATAAAAAGTTGTCCCTTTGACTTCTGTGACTTAACCCTCCAAACTGCATGTCCTCCACCTGACCTTATCTTTCTAAGAACTGTAAAAGTGTCAAGTAATTGAGCTAATGATATAGATGTAACACCTGATGTGACATTGTGACATTAGTCTGGGACATGTGCCTTTTATCACCATTTCAAGGTTAAATAAAGACAAATGCAGCCATATTACCAACATAGTGTAGTCTGAACTGATGGCCTTTTGCCTTAAGTGTTTATAAAGGAAATGTCTGGGCAGCACACCTTTTGAGGCACATAATCCATGTCAGACATTCCAATCTCTGATAAGATTTAGTTTAGTATCTAAGGGCTGCCACATATCACACAGGATTCTACCAGAGATGGCCTCACTGACTGCCAGCACATTTTGAAGATGCTACATCTTGCCTGTAGCTGATAAAGCTGAATTCTAGAGAAATCCTGCTACTTCACATTGTTTGTCCTTCACAGAAAACGCTGCCTTCACTCCTTCACTGATAACAACACATCTTGCTGTCAACAAGGTATGCAATACTTACTTTCTCCCTAAAACGTTCTAGACAGCAATTTTCTCAACTGTTCATGCTCTCCTGGAGTAGCACATAGAAGTAGGTTTTAGGGTGTTAGATAACATTTACCCATTATAGAAATGTTCATTTTATTCTCGTTACTTACAACATGAATTCTCACTGTTTTTATGATATCCTGTGTAATTGTTTTAGATGTACTGAGAAATAGACTGTGAACTTCAACTGCATGGTACTCTTTGAATGGGAAACAACCTTTACAACGCAACTTTTACAATGCACTACCATTATAACGAAACTTTTACAACACAACATCCATTACATCGCATGCCATTACAACGCAACCATTACAACGCATGACACTATAACGCATAGCACTACAACGCAAGTCATTACAACGCATACCATTACAACGCATAACAGTACAACGCATAGTACCCTTACACTATCCAACACTTACCCTACTGTTACACCCCCCTGGAGTTAGAATAGTAATTTTTACTCCTACACGATCCACCACTTACCCTATTGTTGCACCCTATAAACCAGCAAAGGAGGGCAGTAAGGATTTAAATGTTGCACTACCCCCAATATACACAAGAGTCAAAGCAAAACCTTATTTGCCAAAGTTGCCCACCTCTTAGGTCCACTGCCTGAGCACCTCAATTTTACAAAAAAAAGAAAGAACAGAGAGGCAACAAATAATCAAGTACGGTACATCAAGGGAATTTTTTTCAGGGGAGATATTCATAAGCGTTCACAAAAGAGTAGTAGTCCTTCATTGATGTTCTTCAGATATTGGTATTTGAATTCTTCATAGAGTATCTTGAGATCAATACAGCCAACGCGTTTCTCCCAGATAGGGCTTCCTCAGGGCTGTAAGTATAACCATACAATAATCAGGATATATGCATCCATAATTAAAACACATTTAATTAAGACATCATAGTAATACTAAGGCAAACTGCTAACACCAATTTTCTATATATGCACGCGGCCCAGTTCATTTCGCATTTAACAATATACATAGAAGGACCAAAAACAACAAAAACCTCATGATTTGATCTAGAAGGGCGACGTATAGCACAACGCATGAGAAATAGTATTTCTACTACCCTCAGTATTTTGGATAATTTCATTGAAAGCAATCAAACATATGTATACATATTCAAAACATCTGGGAGAGAAAACAAACTGCCATGAAAAAAGAGAGCACATAGTTAACACCAGGTGCATTGAGTATGCATAGGAATATTAAGAAAAAAGGGAAGAATGAAATAAGAAAGGGGAAAAAAACATACCCCATGAGACATAGGAAAGAAAGAATATGATGAAAGAACGAGAGGAATCGAAAAAAGAAGAAACCGAACAAGCAGAGGACGTAGCACCATTGAGACAGAGATTTCAATGCAAAAACAGTGCGTCTTGAAAAGACACTGGTGCTGCAGTCAAAGTAACCTGTGATTATTTCTAAAACCGACAGGTGGCCGGCTATAGACCCACGTATTAAAACATACATATCGGGGACATTAACCCACCCGAAAAAAAAAAAACTCACCAAATTGTTTATAAACGCCGAAAGCACGAAGGTAAGGCACTCTACGGAAGACGCCAGTACGTCTCTGTTTCAGAGTTTGAAACTGTAAGTACAACATAGAGCACTTATTTATACAAAAAGGCAACAGCACGTAAGCCAGCCACCACCATACCGTTATTAAAAAGGATTTATATACCTGTCTGCAAATTATAGTATCCAAGAGCTTCCTAATCTCACTAAGAACAGCAGTGTACGCTGAGCAAATATGTGGGCCATTCGCGGAAGTGGAGCTTCAAAGAAGAAGGTCTATATAAAAAGATTAAAGGAATTATTTTCCACAGTCCGCAACAATCAAAAAGAGTAACTAGCGGGGGAGGAGCTAGGAGGAACATGGCGGCCGCTAGCTGAACGGCCGTAGTCATCTTCCTTCTCCCATGGAGTAGCTGTTTTCCTGCATCTAAATGTATTACTTATAGACCCACACTATAATTTCCTGCATATCTTTTTTCAACCCTGGTGCACATTATATTGCACTGTACCGTTTGCCGGTCAAGCATGCCCCCGGACCTTGGTGTGCGTCAGCTGGCTCGCAGTGAGAGACGAGAGGCCAGCTGGAGGAGGGACCTGCATGAGCGAAGCGAGGGGGACGGCGTCAGCGTCTCGAGGGACCGGTACTGGCTGTGGGAAGAGGCAGCAGCCAAGCTACGGAAGAGGCGCGATTCCGCCTTGTTAGTGTTCCGGGTCAATGGTGGCAGAGCCAGCAGGAGTTTCTTTGGAGCTGATGCGGCGGGAGAAGCAACAACAGAAACAGCAAGTAGCGTTCTGTCCAGGGAACGAAGCGGCGTAAGCTGGGAGGCAGAGAGCTGCCGGGGGGGCAGAGGGGGTGAGAGCAGTACATGGGCTAGCGCTCTTAGAGGATTTAACCCCCAACTATATAACAGTAACTTTACGAGTATCTCAGTACGGTGTATGGATGTAGAAGGTAGCTGTGACAAGGGCATAGGTGCTGGTGGCAAAGAGAGTACAAACGGAGCCAGTAGCACAGAGGAAAGCCTCCCCGGGAAAAGAAACAGGTATACATTACAGTGTTAAATTCATCCAAGGGAAAGCCTGTGTATTCACCGCGCATTTCACCCCATATCTTGGAAATAAAGGAACGTGCAAGAAGGGGAAAAACAAGGCTGAACACCTCTGAAGAGTATATAAGCCCTAAGAACATCAAAAGCAGGGGAAAAAATAAAGGAGCTAAAGTGGCAGAGGCAAGTATAAAAGTTACCCCCTCACTTAAAACTTATTATAAAGTAATGTCTAACATGGTTACTACAACCTCTGCTTCCAGTTGCCACCCATTGGAAGCTCGACCTTCCCAGCAAACATTTTCTACTCAGCCTGCTCAGAACAATAAGGGTAATCAGTCCCCTCAGCACTCTCAGCCTACCTCAGCTACCCCGGGGGCAAACACCTTAGGAGGTTCGACACAGGGAGGGGCCGAAGGGAACAGCACCGACAACTGTACCGTCCCAGTGGAAGTAGAGGTAACAATACATCCTGACATCGGTCTAACTAATCGATGTTCGGCACTAGATGAGGATGGTCTAAGCGGCATGCAGGATATTATATCGGCCAGAAGCACAGATATGCTGAACACAGCGCAAGATGCGCCAAATTATCGATCTGACCCCTCTGACAGTACAAACACAGGTGCTGAGTCCCATAAGGATAAACCGGACGCAACTGCAGGAACGTTGGCCGCTATACTATTGGCCATGAAGGAAGAAATCACTAGTAGGTTTATAGTATCGGAAAATAAGCAAGCTGAGATGGCCAACAGATTTACAGTATCAGTGGCCAACCAAGCAGCAATAAAGGCTTCATGCGAAGAACTGACCAAGAGGGTAGATGAGGTAACTCTCAGGACCAAGGCAATGGAGTTGGAACTTCCTAAGATCAAGGAGTCGATGAGTACTACCGAAGCGGAGGTCACTAAGCTGTCTGCACAGAACAAGGAACTCAAGGAAGACATTGAGCGCCTGGAGAATTATTCGCGTCAGATTAATCTAAGAATCTTGAATGTGCGGAGTCCATGGAGGGGGGTGACATTAAGGGGTTTGTTATATCTATACTGAAGGGGACAGTATTAAAAGGTACACCAGAGGTAGATCTGCTGCACGACATACAGAGGGTTCATCGCAACCCTTTCAGGAGAAATCTTACAAAGCAGAAACACAGAAAGATTCTGGTGAACTTTTTGACATACTCCATAAAAGAATAGATTCTCTCCACTGCACTAAAAGAAGGCCCCATACATTTCAACATATCTAAACCCTTTAGCTTCTATATAAGATCCGACATATCACATATTACCGCAGCAAGGCAGTGGGAGTTGGGAAAAAGGCCGGAGGAGTTGAACAGCCTAGGAGCCAAGGCGCAGTTGAAGTTTCCGGCACAGTTGAGAGTAATGTGGAATAACCATATGCACCAGTTCAGGTCAGGGGAGGAAGCTGACGCTCTTATAGCCAAGATTAGAGACATAAAAGAGGGGCAGGGGTCGAAATAGATCAAGATCAAGACAGATCAAATGGGTCATCAATTAAAAACGAAGTGTAATTAGTCGGAAATTTTGTAAACAAATAACTGGGATCACATAGTTGCTCCATGGGGGGGCAGATGGCTAAATAGGCTTTTGCCTATTAGTAGGTAGGGTACCTCACGGGTAGAGGGGGCACGGAGTCATGGGGGGGCGTTCGGGTAGGAGGGGGGCACATGGTGGGGGTGCAGTGGGAAAAAACGGAAAAAAAATCCTTACCTCATCTAATCCTTCTGTATATCCATGTCAATTCTTGCCTCAAAAAGGGTCGATGCTTTCATGTAGGAAAAGAGGACGATGGCAGGTGTGATTCTAAAAAATAGAGGGATAATATTTGTCACATGGAACGTTAATAGTTTAAGGTGCCCTCGGAGCCAGAGGCTAATCCTTAAACATCTAGAACTATCAACTGCACAAATATGTCTATTACAGGAGACACACCTGAGCCACGAAGAAAGCACCTTAATTTTCTCAAAGACTACATGGGTAAAGTGCTTTGGTTCTTCAAAACAAACAGCCCAAAATAGAGGGGTTGCTATATTAATTAAACAAGGGACACCCTGCAACATAAAAAAAGTACAGTTAGACTCCTCTGGCAGATGGTTGACCGTTACATTAGCATTCGAAAACCAGGATATGGTCTGTGCCTCTTTTTACAGTCCAAACACGGACGATCCAGCCTATATTCACAAATTACAATCTGTGTTGATACTGGAACCTCCACCATACGTGATAGGGGGAGATTTTAATGTCCTGATAGACCCCCTGAAGGATAGATCTAACTTAAGCCATTACAAAGGTGCGGTGAAGGTACGTCGGGCATTAGTTAATATGATACACGATATGGACCTTGTCGATTTATGGAGGGAAATAAAAGGGGACGAGAAGGGTTTTACCTACTACAGTAAAAAGCACTGTCATTCATCTAGGATTGACTAAATTTTTTTAGGTAGAGGTTCAATAGCCAATCTACGAGAAGTTGCAGTTCTCCCGAGTCACTTGTCCGACCACGCACCCCTAAATTTTCTATATCAGATCAAGGAGGTACAGCGGCAAGCATCAAGATGGACCCTTAACAAGGCCAAGTTGCAGGATCCCGAGGTGATTGCCGCTGTGCAGGCCCCGTCCTTGGAGTTTTTCCAGCTGAACTCAGGCTCTACAACACCTGATGTAGTTTGGGACGCCTACAAGGCCTGGCTTAGGGGGAAACTCCACGGAATTGTCTGTTATAAGAATAAGATCGAAGCTGGGGTACTAAAGGGTATTGAAGAGAAGATAAGTGGTCTGGAGAGAGAAAGAGATGGTGCTAGCAATGGGGACCGGGAGCAATTCACTCAGATCTTGGGGAAGTTTGAAGAGGCGAGATCAGAATACAGAGGGAGACTAGAAGCTAAATGTAGGGTGCAGTGGGATACTAGTAGGATGTAGAATTACGAATATGGGGAAAAGGCTGGTGCCTTATTAGCATGGAAAGCCAGAAATGACCGAGCTAGGAATGATATAAAAGAACTTAAAATCAACGCTAGCGGGGATATTTCAAATAAGACCGAGGATATACAGACCTGTCTTCTCTCCATGTTCTCAGAACTGTATAGGGAAGACCTGGCTCCCCTGCCAAGTTCGATTCAGTCATTTCTCAGTAATAAACAACTCCCTGTACTCTCAGAAGAAAGCAAAAACAACTTAGATGCCCCCTTTATGTCAGAGGAGATCTCAGTCCAGATAAATAAATCTAAGAACAAAAAAGCTGCTGGATCAGATGCACTCCCGAGTGAAATATATAAACACCTTAAAGTGGAGCTCCTAGAAGCATTGGGAGATACCTTTAATTCAATCTATAGTTTAACTGGAAAGGTCCCTAACACCCGGAAAAAGGCACACTCTTATCGTCCAATCTCCCTGCTGAATGCATATTATAAGATCTTTATGGGCATTTTAGAGATTGGTCAAACTGATACCTAAGCTATTACATCCAGATCAGAAAGGGTTTGTCGCAGGTAGATAGATCCAGGAAAAAACACAGCTCCTTATAGGTAACATCGATCTGGCTATCCAGAGGACAGAACCCTTGGCCGTTGTCGCTGTCGACGAGGCCAGAGCCTTTGATAGAGTTTGCTGGGTAAATGTAAATGTAAATTGATACTTGTATAGCGCACTACTCACCGGCAAGGGTCTCAAGGCGCTTGTATGAATACCGCTGTGGAACCCATCCTGGCTTTCCCTGTGAGGTGTCCACTCCTGGGCACCCCCAAGGTGGAGGCCAGGCATCCTTGGCGTTGTGGGGGCCGTTGTGGAGATTAAGCAAGCTATTGCCCAGAGTTGCAGAGTGGGACCCATGATTGGAATAGGCACCGAGGTGAGAATTATCAGGTCCGTGGAATTTTTGAGCTCAAGACCCGCCGAGGCGGGGAATTGAACCCTGGTCCCGGGCCAGACCTCTGCATCAGGGTCTGCCGCTCTAACCATTGAGCCACACTTCTCCTATGGGAGGTTCTGAAGGCTATGGGATTTGGTCCAATCTTTCTACAGACGTTGCAGAACTGCTATAAGGGTGCCTCTGCCCGAATATTTCTAATGGTTTCCTCACGGCGAGTTTTAATATTCAAAGAGGAACTAGGCAGGGGTGCCCGATATCACCTCTTTTGTTTAATTTGTACGTGGAACCATTAGCCCAGATGCTTAGACTGGATGATTCAATCTATCCATTTAGATCAGAGCAATGTAGCTCAAAAATAGCTCTGTATGCCGATGACTTGATACTGTATACAAGTGACCCAGACACAGCTAACACGAGGGCGGAAGAGTGTATGTGTGAGTTTGGATCGCTCTCTGGGTTTCTTGTTAATAGAACTAAGACGGAGGTGATGTGTTGGAACCTGGAGTGGCTAGGGACAGTAAGTGAAGAGATGAGATACTTGGGGATTTATGTAGTGAAGGAAGTCGAAAAGATTACTGAGTTGAACCTCAAGAGGGTGGTAAAGGAAATTGACAGTCTATTCAGTAGATGGAGAAATCTCCCACTGACCATCTATGGGAAAACCAACTTAGTAAAGATGGTTATCCTTCCTAAACTGTCCTACCTCTTCTCTTCAATCCCATTAACATTTCCGACTAAAAGTCTGATGAAAGTACAGAGTAAGATCAGCAGTTTTATCTGGGGCAATAAAGGGGTTCGCCTGGCAAAAAACTCTGACGCAGACTAAAAAAAGGCGGGTTAGCCCTTCCAGTTGTACATACATACAGTTAACATCATGGTATGAGGCAGAAAAGTGGGAGATCAGTGGAAATAGAGAGATTGAAGATTTGTTGCAAGGGATATGCCCATTGAATAAGGAAATTTCTATGCGGTACAACAGCTTGTTGGAGGTCGAGGACCAAGAAATACCTGCCCTTGCTACAGTATGGGCGGAAACCCCAATTGGACCATCAGCAGAATCTTTGTATGAATCTTCATTAAAGACCCTGTACAGATCTGTTAAACCTGCCTGTTTAAAAAAAACATTTCTTCATCATCAATAGACTCTATTATACCCCTGCAAAAATTGCAAAATTTGCCCTGACCCTGCCCCCAAATGCCCCAGGTGTGCGGCACCTCTTGCCAATGATCTACACATCTTTTATGAGTGTCTAACACTTGCAAGATTTTGGACTGAGGTGGGTGACAATTTACGGGACATCTTCAACACCATCATAGAGATAAATATGCAACTGGTATTCTTTGGAGACGATGGTCTCCTCAGCCAGAACCTCTCGCAGAAAGATAGGGGTCTATTATTGTATTTGATATTGTTGGCTAGAAGGGAAGTGTGCAAGAGGTGGAAAGATCCCCTAGCCCCGCAAAGGGAGGATTGGCTTAAAGCTGTATTCTCTATGGCACGATTAGAGTACGAGGGTGTGGAGGATAAGATCTCGAACATTTAGCACCCCCTCGTGAGCTGGGGAAAGAAGCTAAGATTATTGTAACATCATTGGTCTTATGATTAGTGTGGAGTAGTGTGGCTCACTGGTTAGAGGCGGCAGACCCGAGAGCAGAAGTCGGCCCGGGACCAGGGTTCAATGCCCGACGCGGCAGGGTCGTGGACCTTGGTCAGCGGACTCGATAATTCTCGGTTCGGTGCTTACTCTAATCAGGGGTTCCACTCGGCAACTCTGGGCATTAGCTTGCCTAATCTCCACAACGGCCCCACCAATTCCGGGAATGCCTGGCTCCACCTTGGGGACTCTCAGCAAGGGACCATCCCACAGGGAAAGCCAGGACGGGTTCCCCAGAGTTATACAGCGCCAGGAGACTTATGGACGGGTAGCAGTGCGCTTTACTAGCTAAAAAAACATTACAAGCTCAAAAAAAAATGACACTAGGGTCCCTTACAAAACAAAGGGACTGGTCGGATGACCCAAGCGAGTGCGGTAAGCCGTAGGGGCACCAGATAACGAAGGCGGCTTCATAAGACCCGCAGAGGCTTAAAAGGTGAGATGAGGAACAAAAAAAAAAAAAAAGACTAACTAGCTAGTAGTCAAAAAACTACCTAGTTAGTCATTATCACAGCAAATCCCACCAATCAGTTCACAGCACTATCAATTACCTTTATTAGGTATAGTTGTTCTGACTTTGTAAGAGATATCAGTGAACTACCGCCGGTGAACACTATGATATGTGTCCCTGGATATTAAGCTGGAGAAGAGACAAGCACATATATTATTTATAATGAAGACTGCTCAGCTGTCTCTAAAATCATCCTTAACTTGAAATTGTAACCATAAAATGTGCCTGGTAACCATAACCAGGAGAAAGAGAACCGAGAAGAGGACCCACGCCCATATGTGTTTGTTTTCAACAGCCATCATCCCCACATCTTACGTGTAGACACATGGTTGTTTTTATACAAACAACCCACTGCCAAGCTGTTGTCTATTTCAGAAACCCAAGCAAAGAGAGAGACGAGTTTGACTAACATGCTGCATGAATAAATGTAAGCAGCAACCGTAGTGCACCACGTGACGCCAAGATACACATGGTGTATAAAGAACAGTTACGAAAGAATACGAAACAGGGCATCCAAGGAGCGACGTGCCTATCACATTTATGCCGTCAATGAGATGTGAAGTCAACGCCAACTCTCTCTTATTCCTTGCGCCCCATACGCGATTACTCACACACTATTAACAAACTAGTTAAACATTACGTTCAGATCACAAACTGCCCCCAAAGCTACCATAGCCAAGCAACAAGAGCTACGCCTCTCATGATTAATACTCACAATTCCGATGAGTATGCTGCTCCTACATCCGACACCCGGTCCCGTTTCTCGTCGGCGTTCGTGTAAAAAAAAAAGGAACAAGAAAGTTGCTTTAGACGCCACTCCTATAAATATTCAGCCCAAATAACTCAATCCAGCAATTAGGTAAAGGCGGAGCCCAATTGCGATGTGCATGCACGCTATAGCCTGTTCGCTTGCATTTTACAAAACAGACATGGCATATCATCGAGTTACCCAAAATGCTGTCAAGCGAGAATGATATATTATGGTACACGAAATTCTGCATTACTTAAAAAAGCAAATTAATCTTCAATTCAATCCTGCCATCTAAATAAAAAGTATCCAAAAACGGCGCACAACAGCAGCCTCTCTGTTCTTTCTTTTTTGGAAAATTGAGGTTCTCAGGCAGTGGACCTAAGAGGTGGGCAACTTTGGCAAATAAGGTTTTGCTTTTACTCTTGTGTATATTGGGGGTAGTGCAACCTTTAAATCCTTAATGCCCTCCTTTGCTGGTTTATATTTCACTGGTAGGATTGTTTGCACACCCTTTTTGCACTATAATACTAATTACAATAATGAATTTTGATGATGGAAGGGAGGAGCTGGTTAAGGATTTGTTTACATCAGATAGGTCCTCAAAATCTAATGGCACCAATGCCCCAATGGTTGAGGGCTTAAAATCCAAATTTTTGCAATTAGAACGCCTTAAAAAGGCTGAATTATCAAAGTGGTGGGACGGGGTCACACTTAAAAGGTATCTTGATAATAAAAAGATACCACGTGGTCTCCGTATCCTCACGTTTCCTACTTTTGATGATTTAGAAGCAGATTTACTTAAAGATTGGGAACAGAATCTTGAAAATTCGTCTTTTGTTATGATGAGAGTACTAATCGAACACTCGGATAGAAAATGTGTCAAGTTGCGAGAAGAAATCCAGGCCCTTGAAGATGAGATAAAAAATCTAGATTTTAAGGATTTAACTGAAAAAAATTATGTAATTCTAAGAGAACAGATCTCCAATCATCAGCGTTTTATTAAACAAAGGAAACTAAACAAAATAGCCAGGGATGGTCGTGACTATCAGCAAGGGCGCATCTACACTTTTGCGCAAAAGTTTGACAATATAGTCATTCTCAAACCTAAGGAGGGGGATGCTTCAAGCATGGGTAGTGTCACCAGCTTGCTAAGTAGCTCCAATGCATCCTCCATTGATGAAATAGGGGTAATAGGAACAACTGCTAATATATCAAATACTGATGCCACTGTCCCTACACCTTCCTCCTCTTTTTTAGACGAGGTACTTCGCTTCCGTATCGGCAACAAACAAAAGAAACCCATAAACAGACAAGAAGGGGTGGGTACAGGAAAAACAGAAAACGTACCATGGGTCCTAACCAGAAAACAGAAGAAAAAATTGATTCCATAGAGGTGAAAGGGATTAATGATATGGATATATGTGTCAACCCATTGAACAATGTTAATCTTGTAATTAATCTATCTGATCATGTATTGTCTACATCTGAAATGTCTTTGCTTAATAAAGGTTTGGGTTATTGTGCATCCTACAAAGGTGTTTTCTCTGATATTCATACCGATCTTTTAAAATCTTTGGGAAATGTTAAATTAAAGTGTCATTTTCATCTAAATAATGATTTAGAACGACCATCCGCAATGCATAGGGTGGATTCTGAAAGTATGACAGTAGAGTATCTAAAAGTACTTTCTCTCCGGACCTCTCTTGATGAATACATGGAAACACCGCTAGAAGGGTTGGCCCTGGAACTGGATATACAACAAGATTTCTCTCTAGACTCCCAACTACGTCCTAAAAGTAAATTCATACCACAAGGTACTCATGTAGCAAGTGTTGATGTATTTCAAAAATTGGTAACAGAAGATCTCTATAAATTATAGGATCGATACATTGCTGGGAAGGGCACCAGAAAGAGTGATAATCTATCTAGTGAAGAACAAAGGGCTTTGTACAATCTATAGAACGACCCCTCCCTTGTCATCTGTGAGGCTGACAAGGGAGGTAATGTGGTCATAATAAATAAAACAGACTAGGACAATGAGGCACTTCGACAATATAATGATGAACAATGCTATAGTAAAATCAGGGGAAATCCAATTCCAGAGGCTACGCTTAAAATCAACATGCGGTTAGTTCACTGGAAAGAAACTGGACTTTTATCAGAACCAGAATATCGTTATTTGAGAATTGCCTCCTCATGCTCCGCTTGTCTTTACTTATTACCTAAGGTGCATAAAAAAGCTAACTTTCCCCCTGGAAGACCAATTATTTCTGGTAATGGGTCATTGACCGAAAATCTATCCGAATTTGTTGACCTTTTTTTGAAACCTTTTGTAATCAATCTCCCTTCATTTGTTGAAGACACGAAAGACTTTCTCAACAAGATTGATGATTTACAGTGGGACGGCTATATGCTATTGGTAACAATGGAAGTTGTTTCATTGTATACATGTATTAAGAAGGATTTTGGTAGATTGGCGATTGATAGTTTTCTGTGTACAAGAAGTGCCACTTTGTTAGAGCACAATGGAATGCTCCTGGAAATGATCGATCTAATCCTTAGTAACAACTATTTTTTATTTAACCAAATGTGGTTTAAACGACAACAGGGGACCGCGATGGGTTCAAAATTCGCTCCATCCTACGCAAATCTGTTCATGGTGTTGTTTGAACGAGTCCCGTAATGCTAGCCAGTGGACAGGTGACGTCCACTTTTGGGGACGATACATAGATGGTGTCTTCCTAATCTGGACTGGGTCAAAAACTAATCTGGACTCCTTTTTTTAATATCTAAACAGCAATCCCTTTAATGTAAGGTTTACCATCAATAGCTCAAAGAAAAAAATACATTTCCTTGATGTTGAGGTGTATGTACAAGATGATAGACTCCTGACATCACTATATAGAAAAGAGACGTCAGTGAATAGTACACTTCATTGTGATAGTGCACATTCCCTGAGTACAAAAAATGCAAACCCCTTAGGGGAGCTGATCCGTGGTCGTCGAAACTGCAGCGATGAATCTCACTTTGAAAAACATGCTTTGGAGACCATGCAGCGGTTCAAACAGAGAGGCTACCAGAATCAGGTGCTCAATTCTGCGTTTGAGAAAGCTAAAAAAGTGAACAGGAAAGATTTGTTGAAACCAAAAAAGACGCAGATACAAAAAAATATCAAACGGCTAGCGTTTATTACTTCCTTTTCACAACTAAATCAGGAGGTATATAAGATGTTACATAGACATTGGAAAATATTGTTGGGAACCCCAGGTGTGGGATCACTCCTGGGTGAAAAACCAGGGATAATATATATAGGAGATCAGGCACTTTGCGAGAAGCCTTGTGCCCCAGCCATACTGCTAACAAAAATTAAAAGACAGGTTGCTGGTTAAATCGATCTAGAGGCTTTTACACTTGTGGTGATTGCAGTATTTGCCATATGGGGATGAATAAGACATCACGTTTCTCTTACTATAGTGGTTTTGTACATAACATAAGATTTTTTCTGAATTGTCAATCAACGTATGTGATATATGTCATACTGTGCAATTGCGGGAAAATATATGTTGGGAGTACTGTTAGGCAATTAAGAGTCCGTATACAGGAACATCGTCGGGCTGCTCAAAAAAATGACATTACTAATGCATTATGAGCACATTTATGTACTTCTATGATTCCCAAGACTAACTTTAAATTCCATGCATTCAATCACATACCAATTGATAGACGAGGCGGCGATAGAGCACTCCGCCTACGCAAACTAGAAGCCATTTGGATCTGCAAATTGAGAGCCACTATAGCGGGTCCGAACTCTGATAATGAGATGCATTATTTTCTGTAACAATATCAGGTCAGACAGCTGTGAATTACCTCCCCTGTCTTTGTACTATAGCAGGTGTGAACTTTGATAATAAGATACATTACTACCTGTAATAATATTAGATTAGATAGTTATGATTCACCCTCTCTGTCTTTGTACATAGACATGTAAGAAGTGTATCTGCTTATTTATTAAAACTACTGTTTGGTATATATACGGGGGACAATATCTCGTTTATATCCAGGTTGTATTTCCTGTTCCTCATATTACATATTTATCCATATACCATGTTTACTGTCCTGTCTTTCTAGTGGTATGGGTATTTATCTACATACATACCCGATATGTCCGTCTGGTGATTGGGTCTTCCTCTTTTTCACCCTGATCCATCTCTGAATACTTGGTCAGGCTGTGCCTGTGTCAGTCTATATACCTATGAGACTGGTCAGAATACCATCTATGACCGTGAACTATGTGGTATAAGACACTTGGCTGAGTGCTATCATGATGTGTGCTCCTGTGAGTTCGAGACTGCAATTGGCATGCTAAATTTAGCCTGTTAAGTGTGGTGAATGTTTTGGGCAATTTACAACTCATTGCTGACCTTTAAAGAAAATCAGGTGGACTTTTTTGCATTAATAACCGGGCGTTTCTCTTAAAAAACAGAACGTGTTGGAATGCCTTGGGAAGGACTATTGTCCTCATTGGCTTTCCAGAACACACTATATACGATAATCACTCCTAGTTTTTCTATACATCTCGGTGGCGTGAGACACTCGGCTGAGTGATCTCAGTTTCATGGTCGCTATGAGTTTCAGGCTGCTGTGTGTCTTTTTTTGGATATGTTCTAATTAGATGGTAGGATTGAAATGAAGATTACTCTTTTAAGAAGTATAGAATTCCTTGTACTAAAATATAACATTCTCGCTTTTCAGCTTTTTGGCCAACATGTTGATATGGCACGGTTGTCTTGTAGAGTGCAGGTGAACAGGCTATAGCGTGTGCATTTCAGTGGCATGAGACACTCGGCTGAGTGATCTCAGCTTCATGGCCGCCATGAGTTCTAGGCTGCTGTGCACCGTTTTTGTATACTTTTTATTTAGATGGCAGGATTGAATTGAAGATTAATTTGCCTTTTTAAGTAATGCAGAATTTTGTGTACCATAATATATCATTCTCGCTTGACAGCATTTTGGGTAACTCGATGATATGGCATGTCTGTTTTGTAAAGTGCAAGCTAACAGGCTATAGCGTGCATGCACATCGCAATTGGGCTCCGCCTTTACCTAATTGTTGGATTGCGTTAATTGGGCTGAGTATTTATAGGAGTGGCGTCTAAAGCAACTTTCTCGTGCGTTTTTTTTAGACATACGTCGACAAGAAACGGGACCGGGTGACGGATGTAGGAGCAGCATACTCATCCAAATTGTGAGTATTAATCATGAGAGGCGTAGCTCTAGTTGCTTGGCTACGGTAGCTTTGGGGGAAGTTTGTGCTCTGAATGTAATGTTTAACCAGTTTGTTAATAGTGTGTGAGTAATCGCGTATGGGGTGCAAGGAATAGGAGAGAGTTGACGTTGCCTACACATCTCATTGACAGCATAAATGTGATAGGCATGTCGCTTCTTTGATGCCCTGTTTCATTTTCTTTCGTAACTGTTCTTTATACAACATGTGTATCTTGGCGTCACGTGGTGCACTACGGTTGCTGCTTACATTTATCCATGCAGCATTTTAGTCAAACTCGTGTCTCTCTTTGCTTGGGTTTCTGAAATAGACAGCAGCTTGGCAGTGGGTTGTTTGTATAAAAACAATGATGTGTCTACACGTAAGATGTGGGGATGATGGCTGTTGAAAACAAACACATAGGGGCGTGGGTCCTCTTCTCGGTTCTCTTTCTCCAGGTTATGGTTACCAGGCACATTTTATGGTTACAATTTCAAGTTAAGGATGATTTTAGATTCGCGAGTGTATTAATTATTATCAGATTTTTGAGACAGCTGAGCATTCTTCATTATAAATAATATATGTGCTTGTCTCTTCTCCAGCTTAATATCCAGGGACACATATCAAAGTGTTCATCGGCGTTAGTTCACTGAAATCTCTTACAAAGTCGGAACAACTATGCCTACTAAAGGTAATTGATAGTGCTGTGAACTGATTTGTGGGATTTGCTGTGATAATGACTAACTAGGTAGTTTTTTTACTACTAGCTAGTTAGACTTTTTGATTGTTGCGGACAGTGGAACATAATCCCTTTAATCTTTTTATATAGACCTTCTTCTTTGAAGCTCCACTTCCGTGAAAGGGCCACATATTTGCTCAGCGTACACTGCTGTTCTTACTGAGAGTAGGAAGCTCTTGGATACTATAATTTGCAGACAGGTACATAAATCCTTTTTAATAACGGTATGGTGGTGGCTGGCTTACGTGCTGTTGCCTTTTTGTATAAATAAGGGCTCTATGTTGTACTTACAAAAATTTGGTGAGTTGTGTTTTTTTCGTGTCGGTTAATGTCCGCGATATGTATGTTTTAATACGTGGGTCTATAGCCAGCCACCTGTTGGTTTTAGAAATTATCCCAGGTTACTTTGTCTGCAGCACCAGTGTCTTTTCAAGACGCACTGTTTTTTGCATTGAAATCTCTGGGGTTATTTTTCATGCTGTCTCAATGGCGATACGTTCTCTGCTTGTTCGTTTCTTCTTTTTTCCATTCCTCTCGTTCTCTCATCATATTCTTTCTTTCCTATGTCTAATGGGGTATTTTTTTTCCGTTTCTTATTTCATTCTTCCCTTTTTTCTTAATATTCCTATGCATACTCAATGCACCTTGTGTTAACTATGTGCTCTCTTTTTTCATGGCAGTTTGTTTTCTCTCCCTGATGTTTTGAATATGTATACATATGTTTGATTGCTTTCTATGATCTTATCAAAAATACTGAGGGTAGTAAAAATGTCTTTTGCACACAGATATTGAATACTATTTGTCATGCGTTGTGCTATACGTCTCCCTTCTAGATCTGATCATGAGGTTTTTGTTGTTTTTGGTCCTTCTATGTATATTTTTAAATGCGAAATGAACTGGGCCGCATGCATATATAGAAAATTGGCATTAGCAGTTTGCCTTAGTATTACTGTGATGTCTTAATTAAATGTGTTTTAATTATGGATGCATATATCCTGATTATTGTATGGTTATACTTACAGCCCTAAGGAAGCCCGATCTGGGCGAAACGCGTTGGCTGTATTGATCTCAAGATACTCTATGAAGAATTGAAATAAAAATATCTGAAGAACATCAATGAAGGACTACCACTCTTTTGTGAACGCTTATGAATATCTCTCTTGAAAAAAATTATCTTGATGTACCGTACTTGATTATTTGTTGCCTCTCTGTTCTTTCTTGTTTTGTCCTATTGTTGCAACCCCTGGAGTTAGAATAGTAATTTTTACCCCTACACTATCCAATACTTACCATGCATGCAATGTAATGTTATACGTTGTAATGGTATGCGTTGTAAAGGTAGTATGCGTTGTAATGGAATGCGTTGTAAAGGTAGTTTTTAAAAATTTGTTGTAATGGCATGCGTTGTAATGGAATGTGTTGTAATGGATGTTGCAATGTTAAAAATGCATTGTAAAGGTATGTGTTGTAAAAGTATGCGTTGTAAGATCATACATTGCTTTGAATCAGTAACAAACGCCATGCGTTTCCCACCAATGAAAAGCTCCAACCGACAAACAACTCTTCACCCATACAGCAATCTCCTGCCAGTCCCCTGTAAGTGTAGAGCTCAGACTGAGGCTTTTCATATGGAACTGAACTGAGTTAGAAGGGAAACTTTCCACCTGGACAAACCTGGTCCCTGCACATACCTGCTCTCAATTTCAGTCGGCCTGAACATTTGACTTTGACCCAGTCCAGCATGACCACATAACCATGAGTGGGACTTTCTTCTTTTTGGTGCTATTTTTACCTACAACTTAAAAAAAAATTATAACTCTGGTTCTACTTATTGGATATTTGTCATTCTGTTATCATTTTACTTATTAAAATATACTCGATTGTTTTAATTTTTAATTTTTTTGTAAAGGAAATCCTAATTGTCCAATCAATAAAAATCATTGCAATCATTGAAAATAAAAACTCAAGTTTCTTAAAACAGAGGTATCAAACTTTTGAATGAGTTCATAACAAATATTTAGGTAATTAAGTATAGAATGCTGTACAGGACCATTGAAATCATATAATAAAACATTATAAAAGTAATATTTCATTCCCAACATGGTTATAACTTTTCATTTAATTATTATTCACCATGTATCTATATACAGTCAATATTAGCTGCCTTGCCCAGCCCAGTAATTAAAGTGTCTTTGTACAATCCCTTTGAACATATTATATGTAGGACAAACACATATCATGGACAAGTTATAATAAATAATGGCTGAATATATAATGTGTGTTTGTGTCTCTTCTCCTAGCTTAACTGGGTCTTATTAAGATCGTGTGCGAAGAAACCTGTTTTAAAACTCTTTCTAAAACTATCCATATGGGTGCTCCTTGATGACTTCCTATAGATATCATAATACATTTAAGGTGTCTACGTTCCTTTGTTATTACAATATTAACAGTATTAGTCAGCAAGCTTTAACAACTAGTCATGGTAAACTTTGCTAGTTACAATAGGTACATGGATACATCGCATGGTCACTAACAGACACTTACAGGTCCTATAACACAGACAGAACCTTCTTCTGGGTCAGTTCTTTCTCAGCAAGAAGGATACACTTAACAAAATGGGCTGTTAGAATACTAATATGGCCTAGAAGGCACAATACAATCACTTGGTGGCACGTTCTCACTCCTAGTTCCTTAAATATGGGTTTTAACAGTGCTTGCCTCTCTTGTCAAAGTCCGGGACAAATACTTACAATATGCAATAATGTTTAGTTGACACAACAAAATAATATACAGTTTTGTGATTGCCAATTTTGTACCCATCTTGGAGTCCCATCCTTTGCTGGATAGCGGCCAAATCTTAACATAAGGTGTTTATTGCTTAAAACCAGTTTTAAATCGGAGGTTAAGTAGGATTGGGGCTCGGTTTTATTGTACGAGTTAATAACCAAGCAAGCATGCTTTTATTTTTGCAATCACCTCCTGATCCAATAAAAATGATAATAAAATGGTTGCTTAATTTAAAATCTGTTTTAAAACAGTTTTATTTCTATCCAGGTGATCAAAAGATGGGGACTTAAAAGTGTTTAAACTCTTTGTTAAATATAATCTCCAAGCACCAGCATACTCTTTTGATTTCTTGCCAGCACAAATTTGCAAGACACTCAGCGTCCCTTAGATAAAATGAAAATAAACATTTTAGAAGCGCAAATTGGCTCACCAGAGTTTGGGTTAACAGGCCAAACTCCAATCTTACTTTACCATACCCAGTGTTTCTCGGAACCCTAAAACTTGATTTAAAAACTTGTATTTGTAGTTTTTCAAGGAGTTTATTATCTTTACCCCAAGATAATATTGACCCATAAGCAAGCGAGAGAATCAGCTTCACCTTCATTACCTTTAGTAAATACTAAAAGCAAAAGAGAGTGAAGTTGCTTTGGCATTTAAGTTAATAAAATGTTGTTAAAAATCATTCTATCATTAAAACATAACTCCTAAATATTTATAGTTTTACTGATTCGATCGATAGCTCATTGATTTTTCATTGTTTCTTATCTGATTTAGTTGATCCGATCATCATAATTTTTGTTTTGTACACCATTAGCTAAAACATATTGGTTAAATGACTCTATCAATCTTTGAAGTCCCATTGGCGTTTGGCTTAACAATATGGTGTTGTCTGCGTATTACAAGTATTTTACATTTTGGCCTGCAAAGTTTGGAAAGTGCGCATTAACATTATACAAATGATGCAGTAAATCAGCCATCAAAAGATTGAAAAGACCTGGGGCAAGTACTCAGCCCTGTTTGATGCCACTATGTGTTACGAGGCTGAGTGGTAAAACCGCCATCTCCCAATTTGACCTGCACCCACGTATTTGAATATAACAATATGATCAGCTCTAGCAGATGTTTCAGTAAACCCCATGCTGATTGCTTTGCCTATTGTAGGTTATGAGGAACGGAGTCAAAAGTGGCATTTAGATCTACAAAACAGATATAAAGCTTTTGTTTTTTGTGTTTTGCTCTCTCTGCCATCAAGGTGAATAACAGCAGGTTCATAATTGTTTACTTCCCCCTGCGAAATCCGGTTTGGAAGATTTAAACAATTGTGAAAGATATTTTGACCATGAATCCATTCAGGCTTTAAAAACGGCTTTGGGGATCCCATTTGGGCCTGGTGCCGCATTTAATTTACTCTTGCTTATCAAATGCTAATAATTGATCGTAATAGGAATTGTTTTTAAATTGATTTGGGACTTTTCTTTTATTGTATTTTCACTTTATTGCTGTATCAGCATAAATACTTTACACATTGCCTCTAAGTTTAGTCTGCCTGCTTTTGTATAAAGCTACAAGAGGGTTAAGTAAAGGTTAATTTAGGGTCTTTTTTGGTTCACCCTGAAAAGAATTGTGCTTATTAGTTGAGTGGTGTCCTCACTCCTCTCAACGAATGACCCAATGTCATTCATTGGTGATGTCCCATACTTGTGTTTGTGCAGTGCCACTCGATTTGTTTAAACCAAAAAACCCTCTTAAAAAAAGATTATTTTTTTCAAAATTTTCTTGATTAGTATTTGGGTTGTTGTTCCTTTTTCCAAATTCAATTCCTATCTAATACTTTGCACCTGCAATTAGTTTTTGCAAAAATCTAAGGACACATCAACAACATTGATTGCTAAACTGTGGTGGAGCTGAAACACGTGCGTAAGGAGAGGGGTATAAAGCTACCCAAGGGCTCCAAGAAACTTGAGCACCAGATAGCCCTCAGAGCATGGGAAGAGGTCCGCCAGCTGCAAGCTACTTTGCAAGAGCAGTAGGCTTATAATGATGATGAAGAGGGGGAGGGTGACATGAAGGAGGAGGAAGGCAATGGGTAACGTAGCTATGGTGATTGTTGATGAAATCTTGTTGTTGATGAAATTTACAGATCTATTTTAAGCTTTGCTCATGACTGCTCATTTAAGGAGGACTCTCAAGCGATCGCACCAGCCTCAGTAGAACTTTACCTGCAGGGGTTTTAGACATATTTTATTGACGAAACTGGATTTGATGACTTGATGAAATGTTATGGTTGATAAAATTGATGGATCTATTTTAAGCTGATTGAATCTGTATGAAATGTTACCAGCTGATTGAGGAAAACTAATCCTTTTTGTTTTTGAGCTTGCTTAAACACTTGGTAGGGGAGGGGGAATGGCAGGTGATTGGTGGAGCTTTGTGTGTTTGGGGGATATGGCAGTGGTTGGGGGTAAAAGGTTTGTTCAAAAGAGATTTAAACTTGAGATTGATTCTTACAAGCACAAATTTTAGAAGTTTAGAATGTTAACTTTGCAAGAAGGGGGGCATCACGTTGGGTTGATTTTATCATTATTTTACAGCAGGGTAATGCCTGGTGGAAGGTGTGTATTAGAGGTAAAGAGCAGATATATAGCCTGACTAAACTAGGCATGAAGTGCAGGATGGTCTCAATAAAAGTGGCAATATTGGCAGTAGATGAGCAGGCCGGGTCTGCATGACTTTTACTCAGAGCAGACCATTTGCTGAAATGATATCAATTGGTAGGTTATAATGTATGTTCTTTGTGCACATTAAGTGTTTTAAGCACTCTTGGAAGCCCCTTCTTTGCACCTAATAGTTTTACAAAGTAATGAAAGTTGAGATAATTTTAAATAATATCTTGAAGGTTGTCTCTTTAAATGTTAATGGTGGCAATAAAAAAAAACTATGGGCCAGATGTACGACCCTACTAATTTGCGAGTCACAAATTGCGTAGTTTTGAGACTTGCAAATAGGAATCTACAACAGTGTCTCAGGGTCCTTGTTTCTGGTCCAGGGAGGACCTGGTTTGACAGTTCGGGCTTGACATTTCTCACAAGGAACAGGGTCAAGACTGATTTCCATATGGCTTGGTTCAAACTGGGGTGGTATTGTGAGCAAAAGAATGATGGGTTTAACCCAGATCCTTGTGACTGAGGGTGAATGTTTGCATTGTCCAGCAGTCTGTCCATCAACTGTTTCTTTTGTACATGTCGCTCTAAGTGGGAAGGGTATAGCCAGACGTGGGTCCTGTGCATACTACAACACTGGATTCAAGCTAGCCTGGCTGCTGAAGGGCGATGCCCTGAAACCAGTCCCAGGATGCTTGTTTCTGGTTTAGGGAGGACCTAGCTTGGCAATTCATGCTGGACTGTTCCCACAAGGAACAGGATCAAGTCTGATTTGCATATGGCTGGGTTCAAACTGGGGTGGTGTGGTGAGCAAAAGAAAGATGGATTTAACCCAGATCCTTGTAACTGGGGGTGAATGTTTGCATTATCTAGCATTCCGTTCATCAATTGTTTATTTTGCTTATGCCTTTTTAAATACAGATTTTTTACCAAATGCAGCCCATTTTCCTTAAAGGAAAACGAGATGCATTTAAAGAAGAAACATTAAATGTTTCTGTTTCATTTTATAAGAATAGGCAGTGGTCCATGGGACAACTGCCTGCTCTTAAAAAATATTTTTGCATCCATTCACCAAGGCAAAGGGTTCCCTGGGGATCCCTTCCCGTTTGCGAGTGGCTTACCATCTACTTGGAGCAGCTGGTAAACTGCAAGTGTTTTGCAATTGCAGTCGCAAAACAATTGTACTTTGAAGTGCAAGTTGCTATGAGGAAGGGACACCCTTGTCACGTCCCTTCCTATAAGTGAATCGCAAACTCTATTTTGCAAGTCGGTAATTTGTTACCGACTTAGAAAATAGGATTTGTTCGTGGGTGAGACCAATTTTGCGGTCGCAAACTGGACTATTTCCCATTTGCGACCGCAAAAGACAGCCGTACATCTGACCCTAAGTTCAATAGAAATTTGGATCCCAGCTGAGAACCTGTCTATGATTTTAATCCAGGAAACATATATTCTTGGTCGGAATATTTCTCAATGTTTAAAGCCCGGGCAGGCTATACAGGTTTATGCTCCTACTAGGTGGCCTACTGGGGCACCACAATTTCCTTGGCCAGGAGACTAGGTGCCAAAGTGGTTTATTTTCCTATCGACAAATGCGGCTGGTGCTTCTAGGTGAGCTGCTTGGTGTGGTCTAGGCATCTCATAATTGTAAGTTTGTATGCCCTAGTTGAAGATAATGTCATGTTCTATGATGAGGTATTTCAATCATTATTACAAATACCAGGCAAAGTTGTGATTAGAGCTGATTATAACTTCTGGCAGAATCCAAAACTTGACTCCTCAGTAAACTTAAAGAGGCAGTTAAAGCCTATAAATACGAAAGGTTTACAAAATGATCAGACTTTTTCTGGGCTTGATTGCTCCTTGGTGGGCCGCTTTCCTTACAAAAATTGCATACAACTGTTTTTCTGGACGATTTTGTAGGTCCTGCATTGATTTTTTTCTACTTTCAAAGTCTCTGGCTTTTAAAGATCATTGTATTTTACCTAATGTTTTTACATCATTCAATGGTTGTTCTTGAGATAATGGTGGGGGAAGCCACAGAATACTCTAGACGTTGGGTTTTAATAAACAGTATTTACAGGAGGATGTAAAGAGGAAATAAAGGAATTTTTGGTAATGAATCATGGGCCTGCTCCCCCAAGTCTAGTGGGGGATGCTTTAAAAGCATATCAGAGTGTTGGTGATAGGGAAGCACGCAGAGAACCCTAACAAGGCTAAATTGCAAAAGCAAACTTTTGATAGAAACGTTCAGATTAGCTATGAAATGAAACTCATCTAAACCCAATAAAGGAAATCTGGATTGGGCTAAATAGGCACTCAGTACCGCCCGCCACAATGCTAAAAAAGCACTTTTACATTTGCATAAACAAAGTGGCAGGCTCCGCGCGGTGCCTGCCGCTTTGTTTTTGCAAATTCAGGGGGGAACCACAGGTACCCCCCGTGTGCACCCCCCATCTCTCCTTCACTCTGGGGGTCCCCAGAGTGAAGACCGCATGCCTTTCCGTGGCGGCATCGCCACCATGGAAAGGCATCTCCCTAACCCCATTGTAATATGGCTGGCGGTGTCTAACAGACACCGCCACCATATAAATTATTTTCCACCCCGGCCGCAAGGCGACCGGGGCAGAAAAGCGGCGGGTGGTCTTTCTGTCCGCTGAGGTCCCCCCGCCATACTAATATGGCGGAGAGAATTCGAATGCGGATGTCGGGCAGATTGCCCCCGCCAGGCTGGCGGGAGCCACCGCCAGCCTGGCGGGGGCAATCCACCCGACATCCTAATGGGCCCATAAGTGAGGCATATTGTACAAAATATGAGGCTTTAAATAATTAATCAATCAATCAAGGAATTGTGAAGTGCGCTACTCACCTGTAGTGGTCTCAAGGCTCTTGGGGGGTGCATCTTCGGTCAGTTGAAGAGCCAGGTCTTGAGGGTCTTCTTAAAGAAGTGAAGAGTGGGGGCGCATCTGATGTTGATCGGGAGCTCATTCCAGGTCTTTGCTGCGATGTCGGAGAAGGCTCTTCCACCCATTCTGGCTTTGCTGTTGCGTGGAGTTTCGGCATGGGTAGGGTCGGCGGATCAGAGGTTTATCTTGGGTACGTGGGTGAGATTCTTTCATTGAGATATTGGAGTCTGTTATTGTGGAGGCATTTGTAGGAACTGGTGAGTATTTTGAAGGTTACTATCTTCTCAACGGGAAGCCAGTGGAGGCCTCACAGGTGTTGGGTGATGTGTTAGCGTTGAGGGATGCCGAGGATGAGTCTGGCTGTGGTGTTCTGTATGGTCTGGAGCTTGGAGATCTGTTGATCCGGGATAGAGGGTGTTTCTGTAGTCCAATTTGCTGGTTATGAGGTGTGGGTGACGGTCTTTCTTGATTCAAGGGGGATCCATTTGAAGGTCTTGCGGAGGATGCGGAGGGTGTTAAAGCAGGTGGAGGCATTGGCGTTGATCTGTTTGATCATGGTGAGGGAGGAGTTGAGAATGATGCAGGGGTTCCAGGCCTGGGCCCTGGGGGTGGGAGGGGCTGCCGAGGGTGATGAGCCACCAGGTGTTGTCCGATGCTGAGGGGGTCAAAGGATGAGGATTTCGTCCTTCTCCGATTTAAGCTTCAGGCAGCTGCTGCTCATCCAGGATGCAAGCTGGATGAGCAGCATCCTCACCTCTAAACTCACCTGGAAACTGAGTCTGGTGGTGAGGGAGAGGATGGGATTGGTGTTGTCAGCGTTGAATACTATGCTGAGTCCATGCTGTCTGACGATGGTGGCGAGGGCGGGCCATGTAGATGTTGATAAGCGTGGGGTTTAGTGATAATCCTTGGGGTACTCCATAGCAGAGCCTGTCGAGGGCGGTTCCCTGTATGCCGGCATCACGGAGTCTGGAGGTGAGAGTGCCGTGGGAGACAATGTTGTAGGCTGCAGAGAGGTTGAGTAGGATCGGGTAGCGGTGTTACCTAGGTCAAGGAGGATGCAGATCTGTGGTGGCGAGTAGGGTGGTCTTGGTGCTGTGGTTGCTGTGGAATCTGGATTGAGAGGGGTCAAGGATGGAGTTTTCTTCAATGACTTTCGTTATTTGTCCACTGACGATCTTCTCTGTGACTTTGACCTCGAAAGGGAGGAGAGAGATGGTTCGTAGTTCTTGAGGTCCGTCGCATCGGCTGAGGGCTTCTTGAAGATGGACATGACTTCTGGCCATTTCCAGTTGTTGGGAAATGTGACGGCTTCAAACGGTGGTGTTGATGGTGCATCGTAGCTCAGGTTCAATGGTGTTGGCAGCTCTGTGGAAGATGTGCAGAGGGAAGGGGTCCGTGGGGGCTCCAGAGTGAATGCCTTTCATGGTCGATGAGGTGTCTTTGGTGGTGGTCGGGTCCAGGAGGAGATGGTGGGGTGATTGTCCTGGCTGGGGGGAGGAGTGGATTGGGTGTTCAGAGTCTGTTCATTGAAGTTGTCGTAGAGGGATCTAATTTTTAGGTGGAAATAGGAGCTACGTTTAACTCAGAGGTCCTGGGATGGTGTGACCGAGGATTCGCTGGGGGCTTGGTAAATTCCTGAATGATGTTGAAGAGTTCTTTGGCGCTGCTGGAAGTGGAATGGATTTTGTTTCGGATGGAGGTCTTTTTGGTGGATCTGATGAGTTGGTGGTATTCTGTCATGGCGTTCTTGTATGTGGTGCGGTCTTCTGAAGCTTTGCTGTTTCTCCCATTTATCTCGAGACATCTGCAGGTGCATCTGGATCCTTGGAGGTCAGCAGTGAACCAGGTGGACTTCCTGGGGCACTGTCTGTCGGGGTTGCATAGGGGGCTGAGGTTGTTGAGGTGGAAGTTTAGGTCTCCGATGAGTATGTAGTCCATGGAGGCGATGGTGTGGGGCCAACATGCCAACATACAAAACGTTTATGAGGACAGTCATTTTACTCTGAGGTTTTTAGCTTGGCAGGCAGGTGAACAAGCTGCCATCAATAGGATACATGCACTTAAATGTCCAGTTACCGGGTACCGGGTGCAGGGAACCAAAGAAAGTGGGGAAAATCATGTTGGATCATTGTAAGATGATCTATACCTAAAACCAATTGACAGATAAGAAACTCTTTGGAAAGTTTTTAGCAGACCGCAATATTCCCAGGTTATCGAGTAAGAATCGAACAATATTACTCAATCTTTCTCTAAAGATTAATTGGTGGAGGTGATTAAGAATCTCCCAAATTGTAAAACACTACGGCTAGATGGTTTTTCTGCGGAATTTAGAAAATCTTTTCTAGATGTCTAAGTTGATTGTTTTGTACATGTTACCAGCACAATGCCAGGCCTCATTTCATAGAGGGAGAGTTGTAAGTTTTTTTTAAAAGGGGACTTTTAAAAAAGTAATACCACTCACAAAGATCAACTTTTTGCATGGGTGGGTTTTTCAAATACACCGGCAGAATCCGAGGAGTTTTGGTAATTCTGTGTTACTCTTGAAATGCTGAATTATTGATAAATTACATAATATATAGTGGACTCTAAAGTTTAGAAACCACTACATACCACTCAGTGCCCTTGCATACTCTTCAGTGATTAAAACCTATGTATGCAAGGGCGTGAATGGCATTTCACCATGTCATTTTCTTTGGCAGAATGAATACTTGCATTCATTTTCCAGCCCAAATGCCATGATTGCTACCATTTGAACACTTTATGGGGAATCCCATCCATCAGTGCAGGACACAGCCCCCACTGCTAGGCCTGCCCAGGGGATGGCTAGTGTAGTGCTCTGGGAGGAAGTTGCCATAGACAGTGCTGGGAGAGTGCAAATGTTACCCGAGTGACCCTAGTTGACAAGGAAATAATGACAAAGGTTCACATGCCTGAAAATAACCAGCCATATAGGCAGTGGATCACTATCAATAGGCAGAGAGTTGAAGCTCTGAGAGACAAAGGAGCCAGTATAACTACTGTTAGATGTCATCTAGAAACATGCCTGCCATATTCCAGGGGTTAATCAAATGGGTTCTGGCTTGGTTGGAGGATTAAAGTGCCACCTACCTAGATGACATTGCTGCCTTCAGTTCCATTTGGGAGGATCACCTGTCACACCTCCAAGAGGTGCCTCAGGCTCAGCAGCAGGCAGGCCTGACTGTTAAGGCCAATGGGTGCAAGATAATGCAGGGCTCTATGGCTCATTTGGGACTCCAAGTGGGCAGGGGGCAGATGGCGCATTTCCAAGCAAATATTCATATCACCCTGGCCTTGTAACCTCCAAGACACAGACTGAGGTGAGAGCCTTCTTGGGCCGCACTAGGTATTACCGGAGAATTCTTATGGATTATGGCACCATTGCTGCCTCCTTAACAGAGCTGACTTCTAAAATGCAGCCCAAGATGGTGATCTGGATGAATGTGGATACCCTTGCATCACCAGTGTTCAAGGAACCTGAATTCTTGGAGGAGTTCATAGGGCAGACAGATACTTTAGAGCATGACTTTGGGGAAGTCCTATCAGAGCTAAATGATGAGGGGTTGAATCAACCTGTAGACATCATCAGAAGGAGGCCACTTCCAAGTGAACAGGGACCATTTGCAGAGGTCTGGGCACTGAAGAATTTGAAACCTTACTTGTTTGAGAATCACTTCTGGATTCAGACACATCACAGACCCCTCAGGTGACTGAGGCAGATGAGGGATGAGAATCCAAAACTGTTCAGGTGGTCTATCTCGATATAGGGAAAATACTTTTTGGTTAGAACATCGACTTGGGACTCACCGCAGAATCCTGATGGTCTTTATTTTTTTGGGGCCTTAGCATTTAGAACTTCCATTGGGGCAGGTAGGTCACCCTGTTTTCTACTGGAGGGTACCCATTCTGGAAATGATTATCTTTTGTATGGTATTTTCCAGGATTTTGGCCTTCAGTACCCTATTTTTGCTGAACCCATTTTTGGTTGGCATCAGGACATTGCACACCTTATTTCTGCTAACCAGGGATAAAGTATTTGTGCTCTCCCCTACAAGCTTGGTAAAATTGGTATACACCTGATTGATATATTTTATTTCTTTATAATTCACTAGTAAATGGTACTACATGTACCCAGTACCGGTAAATTAAATGCTACAAGTGGGCTGTGGCATTCCTTGTGCCACCCTTCAAAGTTGCACTGCAAAACATGTCTCAGGCCTGCCACATTTAAGCTGCCATTGTGACCTGGCCGAACAGAGCTTTTGCCAGGCATAAAGCTTCCTTTTTAATACTTATAAGTTACCACTACAGTAGACCTTAAATGCTTGTATGACAGGATGCATGGTACATAACTTTTACACGTCCTGGAAGTGAAAAACTCCCAAAGTAATTTTTTATTGTAGTAAGGTTAGCTCTCCCATAGAGTAACACTTGTTTGACTTATTACACTTTCTAAGTGATAATGTAACTTTGAGAGCAGATAGAGAAATCTTTCTTCCACTCAATTGAATTGTAATTTCAAATCCTCTTTAATGGTAAAATCAGACTTTAAATTACTATTCTGAAAATGCCACTTTTAGAAAATGTGAATATTTCTCGGCATACTAAATGTCCCTTTCTGCTGGTGTCCAGGGTCACATGGATATTAATGGCATTCCTGTGGTGTAATGTGCATTCCTTCCAGGCAGGGGACAAAAGAGCCTTAGGAGTGGGGAAGGGTGTTCCTCTTCTGAGCAGGGTGACCACAGGGTTGTACTCCTGAGCTTCAAAAGCGGCTGTATGACATTACCATAATCGCCTTTACCACTTATACCTTATAGCGCAGTTGTTACTACACATGCCTTTAGAGACCTTTACCCACTGTCAGCTACCCGACCTTGGGTTTAAGCTGCAGGCACACAACATTCTTCCAGAGGCCTTTCCTAGAGCTGCCTTGCTCCTGTCCTCTGTTGGAGTGAGTTGTGACCCCCAAGAGGTGTCCCCCTCCCAGGTACTGGGCCCATGGCTGCTGTCTGAGTGTACTCCTCCAATGTAAAAACTGCAAGAACTGGACTCCAACTGAAAATCCAAAGGTTCTTGGCAATTTGCATAGAAACAGAGCTGTTCCCGGTGTACTTCTGACTGCGAGCGGACTCTACCAAGCAGGGACGGCTCTAGGGTGTTGTGATCAGTGCTACTGCACCGGGCACTGACTTGGGGGGGGGGGGGGGGTTGCAGTGTTTTTAAGTACAATATGGTTTTTAAAACCCCTCTGCCGCATGCCTTGCCTTCAGCAATTTGAAGGCAGCTGTAACAATGTGAAGATAACTCTGGTAATTGATGAACCTGCCGAAGAGAGATTGGAGTTTTGTACAGTGGATTGTTTAATCCATCATAAAGTAGTGCAGGAGGTTAAACTGCCTGCTGCAAAGCATGTGTACCATGCACATCACAAAGTGCATACAATGTAAATAAGTCAATGCGCTACTGCTTCTGTTAGAGAGCCCCTTTTGTTACTTACAGTTTATAAATTTAAATCCTAATATAGAACAGTGAGCTATCAACTATCATCAAAGAGCTGTATGCAAACTGCAATGCATAGATTAAACCGTTAATATTTTTTCCCCAGTCTGTCATTGTCCTAATGTTGCAAAAGGGGGCCCTTGACCCTGGTTTCAGATTAGGCTGCTTCCTACACTGCACAGCACCACCTGCGTGTTCCTGCCTCTGCCCGCTACTGCTTTAAGTTCGCCGCTGCTGTGTTAGCCCGCTGCCCCCTCTCTTTTTTTGCACCTCTTTTGTATTTGTACTGTCTTTGTAATTCTATGCTATTATCTGTATTTGCTCATCTGTTCTACTGTCTACCCTATTTCTGGTTGTACTGCTTTCCTTTTGCCTTCGGTTTTTCACCCGCTTGTTTCCCGCCACTGCTCCCCTGTGGCCCCGCCCCCTGCTCACCCATTCACCGCCCTGCTCCTACCTACCAGCTGCTCCTTCCCTCCCACCTCCCCTTACATGGCGGCCGCTGCGTGGCCGCACCGTTGGCGTGCCAAAGGCAAGCCCGTCTACACCCGTCAGCACCTGGACCGCGCCCAGCACCAGACGCCCTGGACCCCGCAAACACCACAATGCCCTTCAACGCTACGATGCCAGCACCCTCCATGTACTCAACGCCGGACGATCACAATCCTGATTCCTGGCCACCCCGAAGAGCACCCAAGGACCCTTCTCCTGCCGGAGTTGCAGCTTCACCAGCCTCTGTGCCACCAAATTGCCCACCGTGACAGGACGCAGACACCTCAGATGCATTCTACTGAACAACCGCTCAACCAGCAAACACGCCGTCGAACTCTAAAACCTGCTCGACACCTCCACCCCAGACCTCGCCTTCCTGATGAAGACATGGATGAACACCCCCTCGACACAAAACATTGCCATAGCCATCCCGGAAAGCTACAAGATCACCCTCAGAGACTACACCAATGGAGTAGGAGGGGGAATCGCCATCATCCACAGGAACACCCTAAGAGTCTCGACCAGCACCAACCACACCCTCAGCAGTGCCGAACACCTGTACTTCCAGATCCACACCGATCCCAACACCACCCTCAGAGGAACTCTTGTCTACAGACCCCCTGGGCCCTGGCTTCAGTTCAGCAACTCCATCGCCAACCTCGTCAGCACACACGCCCTGGCCTCCACATACTACATCCTTCTCAGAGACATAAATTTCCACCTCAAGAACAACAACGACACCAACTCCACCACCCTGATTGACAACCTCGCCAATCTCGGACTCAGACAGCTTATCACAACGCCAACCCACTCCGCCGGCCACACGCTCGACCCCGTCTTCTCTGCAAGCCCCCATGTCACCTTCAGCCACACCATCAAACTCCACTGGACCTACCATTGCTGCATCCACTTCACCTTCTGGAAACCCAACACGCACCACCGCACTCAACAGATACCACAACCTCAGATATTGGATCGTCAACTGTGCCAACACTCTCGCCCCAATAAGAAACCCTCCAACAGACACACCATAAAGCTGGTTCACCGCAGACCTCCAGGCTTCCAAGCAAACCTGCCGTACACTAAAGAAGAAATGGCACTGCGAACTGACACCAGACAGCTATGCAGCCCACCAGAACGCCATCTGCAGACACCATCATCTCATCGGATCCACCAAAAGAGCCTCCTTCTAGGACTGACTCGACAACAACACGCCCAACAGCAAAGAGCCCTTCAACATTGTGAAAGTACTCTCCAACCCCAGCTCCAACACCAACAACATTCCACCTTCGCAAGACCTGTGCGACTCCCTTGCCGCCTTCTTCCATCGCAAGATCACAAACATCCACAACAGCTTCAACATCCTGACCACCTAGGCAACCACCAACACCTCAGAACCCGCAGCCAACACTCACATCAATCCCATGCTCATCTGGACCAACATAAATGACGACGACACCATCAAAACCATGAACACCATCCACTCCGGCTCACCCCCAGACCTATGCCCACAACACATCTTCAACAAAGCCAGCTCCACCCTCACACCCCATCTGCGCAAGACTATCAAAACCTCCTTTGATACCGCGACCTTCCTGGACAGCTGGAAGCACGCCAAAATCAACGCCCTTCTGAAGAAACCCATGGCAGATCGGAAGGACCTCAAGAACATCCGGCCCATCTCGGTGCTCCCGTTCCCGGCAAAGGTAATCGAGAAGACCGTCAACTGACAACTGACCCGCTACCTTGAAGAGAACAATATCCTGGACCTGTCCCAACCACAGTACCGAAACGGCCCTCTTCGCCGCCGCAGCCGACATCAGGGTCCTGCTGCACAACGGTGAAATCGCGGCCTTCATCCTCCTGGACCTATCAGCTGCCTTCGACACTGTCTGCCACCGCACCCTGCGCACATGCCTCTGCAATGAAGGGATCCGAGACAAGGCTCTGGAATGGACCACCTCCTTCCTCTCCGGCAGAACCCAGAGCGCCCGCCTCCCCCTTTCCGATCAGAAACCTCCAAAATCACCTGCAGTGCACCCCAAGGATCATCCCTCAGCCTGACACTGTTTAACATCTACATGGCACCACTTGCCCACGTCGGTTGACTGCACGACCTCAACATTATCTCCTACGCCAACGACACCCAGTTGATCCTCTGCTTCACCAAGGACCTTCTCACCACCAAAACCAACCTCCACGATGGAATAAAAGCTGTCGCCAAGTGGATGAAGAACAGCCATCTGAAACTGAACTCGGACAAGACAGAGGTCCTCATCCTCGGCTCCACACCCTCAGCCTGGGATGACTCCTGGAGGCCGACTGCACTGGGAGCTGCACCGACTCCCACCGACTATGCACGCAACCTGGGGTTCATCCTCGTCTCTACACTCTCCATGACCAAGTAATTCAACGCCATCTCATCCTCCTGCTTCAACACCCTCTGCATGCTCCACAAGATCTACAGGTGGATCCCAACCGAAACAAGAAGAACAGTCACCCAGGCCCTCGTCAGCAGCAGACTGTTTTATGGCAATGCCCTCTACGCAAGAACGACAGCCAAACTCCAGAAAAGACTCCAATGCATACAGAACGCCTCCGCACACCTCATCCTCGACATCCCCTCCGCAGCCACATCACTGCCTGAGAGACCTGCACTGGCTCTCCATCAACAAGAGGATCACCTTCAAGCTCCTCACCCATGCACAAAAAGCCCTCCACAACACCGGACCAGCATAACTCAACAGAAGTCTCGCCTTCTACATCCCGAACCTACAGCTTCGCTCCGCCTACCTCGCCCTCGCCACCGTCCCCTGCCTCCGAAGAGCAACCACCGGCGGCAGATCCTTCTCCCACCTCGCCGCCAGGACCTGTTACACACTCCCCATTCTCCGATGGCAGACTCAGGACCTACTTACGTTCAGGAGACTTCTCAAGACCTGGCTATTTGAGCACCCTCACAGGTGTGTTGCGCACTTTACAAATGTTATGATTGATTGATTGATTGAATTGGGTAGAAATCAATTCTTATTTTGAAAGTCCCAACCATGGTGTTACATTTTAAATTCTGAGTTTGTGCTTCTCAAGACCAAGTACTCTTAGAATATACTTTCTACCAGTATAGATGACTTGTGAATACTATACCTTGTAGTCCTCTGTCTGATGTAACATTTTCTATACACTCATTTACACACTTATGAGTCACTGTCTCTGTGCAATGTGGATGTGATGTAAAGTGCTCTGACACCTTACACTGGCATGAGTGGTGCTATAAAACAAAAGAGACGCATGCGAGAGAGAGTGGCTTTGGATGGTTGAGGGGCACTGTTAAAGGATGGTAGTGAGGGAATCAATGGAGAAGGAGTCATTGGGTGCACCAACACACATTTTAGCACCAGGCAACATCAGAGCTAAATCCAGCCCTGACACCAAGCCCGACACGGGACCTGCATCCAACTGCTGACACAACTTTCCTGGCTCCCACAAATGCAAAACACCCTCTGGCGACCAGCTTTTCAAGCCAACAATGGTCGTCTTGTGATCCTCCTCCAATGCAAAGTGGCAACTGTGGCTCCTCACATGGATCTGCACTGAGTAAAATGGTAAACCTTCTACCGGGACAAGCCTGATCCCTGGATCCAACAGGCCTCCATCATGGTCAGCCTGAACTCTTGACTTCGACCCGAGCCAGCACACACAGATTACCGCTAGTGCTTCTTGGGCCAATCTTTTTCTACTACTTTTATAATCCCACTTATTGTCACTTAATTTATTAAAATGTACTTCCTTTTTCTAAATTGGTTTGTGTTTTTACATTATTACTATTTAAGTTCTGCATACATACTTTACAGAATGTCTTTAAGGTAAACCTGACTGCTTTACTTACTTTTGTGGTTGATCAAGACAAGGATTGGGTTTAGTCGTTGAGTGGATCCCCCATCTCTCTCAACTAATAACCCAGGAGCATATTATCAAGACAGGTGATAAAATTATTGGCGTTTTAGCGGCAGAAAACTGTTGTTAAAATGGCGATAATGGGCTTGATAATATGCTCTATGGAATTCCAATTGAAGCCCATGTCAGATTTCCTTCACATTTAACATGGGCTTCAATTGGAATTCCATAGAGCATATTATCAAGCTCATTTCTGCCGCTAAAACGGCGATAATTTTATCGCCTGTCTTGATAATATGCCCCCCAATTTCTCACACCTATCTTGAGCATTACCATTAAGTCTCGCTTTACAAACTCACCGCCGTCCACGTCCTGCCGTTTTCTTTTCAGAAGGTTGATTTTTTTATATTACTGTAATTGGTAGACGATTCCAAGAGTTTTGAAAACCTCCAACATGTGCGAAAATGAAACATAATCGGAATAATTCTGATAGAGTTGGTCTAAAATTAATCTTTGCCGGTGGTGCGTCGTGCTCATTGTCCATGATATCGGCTGTGTCACCAGTGCCTGTTTTGGCAAGTTCAAAATGAGCATGAACGCATTACATGGATTTTGATACAAAGTGCATCAAAAGCCACCAGAAGAATGTGTTTTATTGCCGCAGATCCATCATAAATAGGTAACTTCAATCACTTGCTTTGATGTGTCTCCTTTGAAACTGCGTTTTATGACATGAATGGAGATTTATGGAGCAGTGCAGCACGTGTTCCCATTATTACATCTACTGCCTGTAGCAGGAGGCGCCATAGTTGCAAGATATGTCCATTTAATTTTAAAAAAGACAACAGAGAAGAGAGCAATATTTTGACTGCTTTGGTAATAAATAGAAAGCTGCAGGCAACACGTAGCAAATGGTGATTTGTAGCTACAGGTAGAAAGCTATCGAGGAAACTAACGATTAAGACGAATAATACAAACAATATAGATGCAGGAGAAGAAATATTTTATTCCCAGGGGGCAGGAAGAAATGGAGCTCCACACATTTTCCAATCCTGCTTCCTGATATGTCCCCGGTAAGCGCATTATCATTGCTAGTGACCAACATGCTTATTTATGAGAACCTTGTGTCACTTTTGCACCACATAAAGTGGTACATGCATGACGCAGGACTCTGATAAAGAAATATAAAGCCACACAAAGCTATTCTGCATGACTTTGAGTAGCCCTATAAATCATGAGTAAGGCAACACAGCACCGTGGCACCTTCCTCTGCTTGCAGGAGGCGTTGCATGAGCTTTGTGGTGGGTTTTTTCATGCAACACCATGGGAATTTGACACTGCCCCAGATTTAGAAATTAATGTAAAGCTGGGGAAGCACCAAATTTGGACGCCTCCTGACTTGAGGCGTCCGTGGAGAAATATGCTTTCCTCTTTCGATGTGTGGTGCATTTTGCAGCACACATAGAAAGAGGAAAACATCTTGATTGATTGTTATTGTGCAGGAATGTACACCTTCCTGCACAATAACAAACCTCCCTGCAACGGAGGGGTGTCTATGTTGGCGCTAGGCTGGCGAACAGCTTGCGAAGGACAAGAATGCACCCTATTGCTTAAATAAAGCGCATTTCTGATCTTTCACTTTGGCATAGAGCAGTCCAGCAAAATGTTAAAAGTGACACAGGGCTCTCATAAATAAACCTCTGTGTAATAGGAGCTCCTGTTGGAACAACTCAGGTAAAAGTGTGTTTTGATTTCTTTTCTGAAATAGGAAAATTTTGGGCATAGTATGTTCCATACTTAAAATGTATGGATATGAATGTGGTAGTTGCACCAGTGGTTAATGATCAGTCACCACAGGCCAGAATACTATCATTCACAATATCTGTAGAGCAGAGGCCTCTACACTCATGTATACAGCCTACTCATTAAGTAGCATAGTGAAGTGCAGGATCGAACTGGGACAAAAAATCGTCCCAGGACCTAAAATAAAAGTGGGCCTGTTAGTGGGTTAGAAAGCTAAAAAATTCCCCCTGTTTGCAAATCGGGGCAGTTTTGCAATTGTAAAGGTTTTGCAAGGTATGCAAGATTACATGGATGTATACTTGCTGCAGGCAATGTTTGTTTGAAAATCAGGAAAATCAACAGTAGAAAGCAGCCCAATAGGCCACAAACCCGGCCCATAAATAGCCAAATACCAGCCCAACCACTGCCCTGTTAGCCCAGGAACTGGTCCTAAATGCCAGTCTTACTTGGTGATGTGACATGACCAGTATTGTGCACTAACCCCTGTCCTTAGGGAAGTTTTGTAAACTCCAACTATCACTGCCAAGTCATGGCTAAATGCAGGCAATGAGGCACGAGAAACAAATCGGTAAGGGATGTTTTCAAACTGCATCTTCTTAGCTGTTGTTCTCTCTTGCAGGTGGATATATAGCTAACTGGTGTAATAAAAATTGATGGCCGCCCCCTGAAGAATGTTGCAAGGGTCCTCTGAGTCTCCGATATCTCATAGACATGTATTGGCTTTGAGCTGAATGGGTACCACCTTGAATGGTTGGGCGCCCCAATGCACCGCAAGGCCTGCAGGAGCATGTGCTCCTCCTCTGCTATAACTACACAAATATGATCTTTAAATGTATCCCCTAATCCAGAAAGACCATCCCCCATGCACTCACGACAAGTAGACTGGACTACGGAAACGCCCTCTATGCCAGGATCAACAAATCCCTGTTCTGCACACAGATCCTGAACACCGCGACCAGACTCATCCCCTGCATCCCACATCAAAAACACATCACTCAACACCTGTGAGACTTCCACTGGCTCCCCGCCGAGAAGAGAGTAACCTTCAAACTACTCACCCACACCTACAAATCCCTCCACAACACAGGACCTCAATACCTCAACAAAAAAGTCTCCTTCCACGTACCCACCAGAAACCTCTGCTCCGCCGTCCTCACTGAAACCACACGCATCTGCAGAGCCAGAGCGGGTGGAAGAGCCTTCTCCTACATCACGGCAAAGACCTGGAACTAGCTCCCTATCAACATCAGAAGCTCCCCCACTCTGCACACCTTCAAGAAGTGCCTCAAGACATGGCTCTTCAGCTGACTCTAAGCTGCACCCCCAAGCCTTATGACGCTCACGGGTGAGTAGCACGCTTCACAGTTACCTAATTGATTGATTAATTTACTGTTAACAATTTCTTGCTAAAGACAAGAGTTTGTTCATCATATGGAAATTGACAACAGCTATGTTTTCATGATAGAAAAAGTGTTGCTAAGCTTCCTCCTGCTGTACCTGTGTGATAAAGGAGCTGGCTACCTCTTTACATAGTTTTACTGCACCACAATTCTTTATTGAAGTTCCATATATATCAAATGTGATTGGATATTGGGCAATATACCAAAATGTGTATTCATGATGCGCTAAAACCCCCTCAGCAGTGCAACAAATCACCTGAGAAATTGCCAGTGATTATCTTATTGATAAATACGTGTCTGGCATATGAGGTCAATTACATGTACCTTAGAAATCCACAGGCACAAGGATGAAGAAAGAAAAAGAGAATGCACAATGACAGAAAACTAAAATAGGCTCAACAGAAAGTCCAAGCCAGTGTGTACAGACATGGCTGAAGGTCAGTGTACCCTGGACTGAGGTTGGCATTTGATAATGGGCCCTAACTCCTCAAAGCTTTGTAGTTGATCATTACGTTTATAAATCAGCCTCTCAAATACTGCCATCTGATATGTGTCTTCAGTGCCAAGTCCAGGATGCTCATTGTGTACTTGACTTCTAATGATGTTGGGTACCTATTTTCGCAACACACAGTGCCATAGCCAACCATCTATTGGCATTCGTCGTGAGAGCTGGGAACATTGAGACATTATGTAGAAGGAACAAGAAGGGCTTGTAGAGGGACAGATGTGTGAAGAATATTTCGTATATAGGCCCCTATCTGATGCCAGTAGCTCTCCACATCTCCAACACTTTGAGTTAGTAGTAAGCTTCGCCACTTGCAATTTCACCCATAACCAATGCCAGTGATATACGACTTTTAAAAACCTGCCCTTCAGCTGGGATTTTCTGCAGTCTTTGTTTCAGTGCAGTACAGTAAGTGGTAGGGCAAGGCACCAGTGTGAAAGATGGGGAGTGGTGCTCCCAAGTCTTCCAGATAAAGCATGCACCAGTTGGAGATAGCTCAGTTTCTGTGCATCAGGAATGCCATTTTCTCAGTGGAGCACAGGAATTGTTTTCAATGCACCCTGAGACAGGATATTATCAACATAACAAATGTTACACCCTTTCCAAAGGAACCAATTAATTCCCCCCTACCAAACTGTATGTTAGTGTTGCACCATAACAGCTTTTTTGAATGAAGATGGGTGGGGATTTTCAGAGGAGTATGGGCTTCTTCCTGGTGTTTTGAGAAGTATGGATAATGGGGTTAGAGAGCGATTTGAATCAAGAATGTTATGTGTAATATATTTCTTGTTCAGTCCTCGTGTTCAAGAGATGGTCATCTACATCCCAGAGGGTAACTCTGGGGGTGTCCTACATGTAGATGGAGTGTGCCATCTACTGTGCCAACCAATATAATTCTACATTGGGTTGACTGAGGCCCCCCTAATGGACGAAGAGTATAAGGTGGAGTTTATCAGTCTCAGTTCATCTCCTCCCCATAGGAATCAAGCAATGGTTCATTGGATGTCTGCGGAAAGTGCAGAAATTGAGAAAGTTATCATGCCAAATGAGCGGTTTAATTTGGGCCACAGCTAGATTCATGTGGGCCCAACAATTAATATATTTTTTATTTGGTCAATGATCGGTAGAAGGTTACCCCACACCATGCCTTGGAAACCTTGATTACTATAAACACAGAGATATTTTAATTTACTGCTTAGCCAATTTGAATGGGAGGGTGCCAAGTGTTGCTTTTGTAGAGTTTTGGGATAGTGGTAGTGTCTTCCACTTGGACCAGTAAGTTGTGTAAAGCAGGAATTTGGAAGGAGAGTCCAATTGAGTCTTGAATGAAGCGTCTGATTCTAAAGGGTGGGATAATGATAAAAGGATGTTGTTCATGTAATAAACGCCTTGATCTCTTTTGTCATTGTGGTAATCCCATTATTTGTGTATGGTATTACATATAGCAATCATTAGGGGTGTTAGGGCCAGTACGAACAGTAAGAACAGTAGCAAACAGACTTGTCTAGTGCTGTGGTGTATGTCAAAATATGTGGAACTAAAGCCAAAGCAGCTAACCAAAGCAGTACTGGACATAATGCAGTCCCTTAGTTAATGTAAGGAAGTTTGGCCTGATCCATGTGTGTTCTGTCATCCAGGACAGACATCTCTGTTCTACTTGATCGAAAATCTTTTTAGCATCTGGAAAGAGGAGGACTCTGTTCTCAACATTGTTTTGTACCTAGCAGATTACGTGGAGAAGTGAATAAAGATTGTTAGTTGAGTAAAGGCCCAGCACAATAACCACTTGGGAGGGATGAATTAAAAGTATAATGACTTTGCTCAGGTGGTTGTCCAGAAGTTTAGCTAATATTTGAATATCATCATTAATAACCAATATAGGCTTCTAGATAAGGCAGTTAAACAGATTTGTTTCCCAGTTGGGGGTTCACATAAATTCAGGTCCTAAGAAAGTCGTCATTAAGGCTACCCCTATTGTAGGAGAGTATGGTCTGCTTACTATGGTTACCCCCACTGTTTCACTGTTTTTCCTGCTATCCAGAACCCCAGCGTATCTGCTTCCTCTCTAAATTGATTGCATGTACTTTAGGTACACCCCAGTTTGGTTACTGAGGTACCCTTATGAGTCCCTAGTATATGGAACACTAGGTACTAATGGCATAGGTACCCCAGAGGCCTACCAGGGGCTGAAGCATGTTTTATACCACCCCTGGGAAGCCATCCAAAATGGCACCACAGGACTGCTACTGCAGCCTGGGTAAGGTGGTGAATGCACCCCTTATTAAAATATAGGTTATATATATATCTACCTTTAAACACTGACACATTTAAACCTTCCAGTCACTCTATGGCAGGCCTTATCAATCCTGAAGGCAGAGTGCTTGGTTTTGTGTGAGAGGATGCTCATGCATGAGCAGGACCCCTCTGCAGCTTTCGGAATCTATTCTCTGAAGCTGTTCTGTGATGCAGCCAGACCATATACTCTTAAGTGCATTATAACCTTGTGGTAAATGCTATCTTTGGAATGGCTGCATGGAAAAATGTCGTGTTTGTTGTCAAACACTTTGGAATCCTACCCCACCCCCGCCAGATCTGGCAACGGGGATAGCATTCCACCCTTCTAGAGGGAGAGACATGTACACACTGGTCTGCCCGGCAATAGTTGAAAGGAGCCCCAGCATCACAAAATGGATGCTGCAGCCACAGACACGCGTCTGACCTTTTGCTGCTGGACGAAACTCCGGCAGGGTCAGCCTGACCAATAGGTTTCCTGTCACATGGAGGTGTAACCACCACGCAGACTAGCTTTAGTTTATTGGGGCTGGGTGGGCGCACTCTTAGAGTGCCAGAAAGTCTGCACTCGGGGCACACTTGGTGTCCCTGTGCATAGTCCAGTTCAAACCGGTAGCAGGGACTCTCAGCCTTTTCTCTGATGTGAAACTGGGCAAAGAAAATGGGTGTAACCACCCCTCTTTCCAGACCCTCCCATAGGTGAGTCCCCAGAGTATGTCCAACCCCTTTTCTTATTAACAGGCAACAGGACTTTGTATTACACCTGGACGAAACTCTGAAACTGAATCTTAGAACTTTAACGCTGTACTAACCATTAGAGAACAGAAGAATCTCCCTTGGGGTCAAGAAGTGACTCCCCTGTTCAAACAGGCACGAACAAACCATTTGCCGGTCTGCATCTCTGAAGCTCCCACCGGACTCCGAAGTATTTGCAGCCCAGGAAGAGGATTTTCAAACTTGTCGAAGGCTAACATGAGTCCCCAGCCAAGCTGAGATCCGCAGCCCTCACGAGTGACGTGTAACTAGAACTCTGAACACTGTGCACATTTGCTAAGTGCATTAACTTCCCAATCTTTCCTGAAGTTGTGCTTTGGGTTACTTGTAGCCCCAGCCCCGAGCATCATCTGCATTGAAGATTGTCGGTATACACTCCACGAGTGTTCTGTGAGCCTGCTTCTTGCATTTCCACTTGAGGCTCCTTTGCGATTCCTGGTCCGTTGACCAGTGGGTCCCCACGAAGGCCATTCTGATTTACCTTGGGCTTACTTAGTTGCACCAGATGTGCCCTGACTTTCCACTGTGTGGTGAGTCCCTCAGACCTTGCTGGTCTGCACCAAAGCCTATCTCTGCTTTTTGCGTGGGTTGCTGTTGCCAAGGCTTGTTGGGTCCAATCTGGGCCCCCATACCGCAGCATTCGACATCCTTTGCGGGATAGCTCGAATCCAGCTCCTGGTTGTCGCCGACATCTCCGTGACCTCATGGCTGAAGAGTCAAGCTTCACCTTCTTCACCTGAAATCACCCGACATCGGTGGGCATCCGCCTATCAAGCTCCTGGTCACTGGGAAGTGACCCAGACTCTGTCTCCTCTGCTTTCAGGTTCTTCACATCTTTGATCCAGGCTTGTATCACTCCGGACACTTTCCACTTGGACGCCAGCAGCATTTTTCAGCAGATCGCCATTGAAAATGACGACGAAACCCAACAAGAAAAGATACCTATGCACCCGGCTTCCCTGGTTGAGGTAATTCGAGTACTCGGGTGCTCCCGTGGGTGCTGACTCTAGAACCTCCTAGTCCTAAAGGGGTTTGCTCCAAATCCTCTTCTAAGAGTCCTTTAACTTTAAAATTCCAACCGTGACTTTCCCCCGTCGAAGTTAATGGTGATTCGAGGCTGTGTTCACACACTGCACGTGTCCCCTGTGGGTCCTCTGTGTCACTACCTCGGAAGGTTCCTTGTGGCCTCAGTGGATCTAAAGGCTCTAGGCCTTGTGTCTATGCAAGTCGTCGTCCTCATACCACTTTATTGATATATGGGTTAGTACGCCACTAGGGTCCAAGTATATTGTGCTAATTTACTGTGTGCTATTAAGTTTTCCTTATGTACTTTAGCCTCTAGCCTCCTAAAGAGACTAGTGGGATCTGTTTAGAATAAATACATGTTAGAAATGGGATCTCTGGTTGGCTAAGGCTTGCACCAAGGCCAGTCAGAGACCACCACTCTAGTCAGGGCAAGGGAGTTACATGTCAAAGATAACCCCTGCCCACCCCCTTGGTAGCTTGGCACGAGCAGTCAGGCTTAACCCGGAGGCCATGTGTAAAGCATTTGTGCACGCACACAGCAACAAAATCTCAGGCACACTACAAAAGAAAGTCCAGACAAGGTTATATCAAAATTAGCCTTTGTATTCTCATAACACATTAGAATAGTAAACACATAATATACATGGTGCCACCTGGCACTGGGTCATATCGACAAGGGATTATATACACCTGAAAGGGCCCACTGGACCACTGTCAGAACCATCACAAAGCGTACTTAGTATAAGTAAAACAGTTCATAAACGTACAACCAGTAACCCCTGGTAATCACTGTACTTAACATCAGCCTGTAACATAAACTACTATGCACAGTATCACATTAGGCGCAAATTACATTCTGCGCCAACCTCACCAGCATAAACACAGTATGCAATCCTCTCATAAGTCTAAACACATTAGACCCTAACCTCCTAAGCATAACTCACATTAGGGGCATAAATCACACAGTGAACATAATCTCATTAGCATAAACCATAATATGCAAAAAAACTCATAATCGTAAAAACCACATTTAGAGGTATAACACAGGGTACATAAAACATGGCCATCTCAAAAGGGGGCTCAAATGCCCTATGTCCAAAACTCAGGGCGCGCTGCCTAAGCAGCGAAATTCAAGGGAGCGTACTCTGCGCAGGCCTAAATGTTGCAGCTGGCACTAATAATATACTAGGAATAATACTAGGAATATAAGGCCCAGCTAAGGAGGGCAAAAGCAAAGTTCCTGGAAGACACCTTGGCTAAGGCTTCTAATAAATCGCAGACCCTGTTTAAGTGGGTCAATAATCTAACTGTGACGGAAACCTGGCTCACTGAGGCCAGTGCCCCGGATGTCGAGCTAGCTGTTCCTCGCGGCTACAAAATATATAGGAGGGACAGAGCGCTGGGAAGAGGAGGAGGTGTTGCTATTATTCTGAGAGATTCACTGACTCTTCATGTAGACCCCCCGATAACCCTTGAAGGGGGCGAAGCAATGAACTTTTCTGTGGTTCTTTCCCCTCATTTTACTCTCGGGGGCTCCCTAATATATCGGCCTCCAGGACCAGCGGGGGCGTTTCTTACGGCTCTGACTGATCTTATTATCCTCCGAGCCCTCAGATTTCCGAGCTTTCTGCTTCTGGGTGACTTCAACATCCATGTTGAGGAGTTGGGTCTACCAGAGAGCAAAAGCTTGCTCGATTTTCTGGACTTGGCGCACTTGTCTCAGTGGGTCTCCCTACCCACGCACTCGGGTGGGCACATCCTGGATGTGATCTGTTCTAATTTTTCCCTCCAGGTTGACGCTCCTGAACCTCTGACGTGGTCCGACCATCAGCTAATTAGATTTGCTTGGTCATCTCTGGGTATTTCCACTGTGAGGGCCAAAACATGGTGTGCCAATAAAATCAATAATGAAACTCTGGCGGCCACCCTGGTTGAGAATCGGCCCGTGCTTGGTAGCGACCTTACCACAGCAGTGTCGTCTTTCAATGAGTGGATGGTCGCGGGGGTTTCGGTCTCTTCTAAAGGGAGGGGAGGTAAACTGCGCTCCACCGCCTCTAAACCTTGGTTTTCCCAGGAGCTACGTGTCCATAAACAGTCCTGTAAAAAACTAGAGCGGCATTGGCGTCAATTCTATTGCCCTTTGGCCAAGGAAATACTGCGTAAAGAACAGAGAAATTATTATGCCAGTATTAAAAAGGCCAAAGGTATTTATTACGCCAATCGAATTGCTAAAGCTAATAATGACAGCCGAGAGATTTTTTCAATTGTGAATAGCTTTCTGGCCCCCTGCGCGGAGCAGCGGATAGTTCCAGCTTCGAAAGACTGGTGTGAGAGTCTGTCTGGGTTTTTTGAGGACAAGATAGCGGCTATTCAGTCAAACTTTGCTGTTGCTGCCACTAGTCCTTCAATTGCCTCGCAGGACCTTTCTCTCCCTCTGAAGGTTCTTTCGGCCAGGATGACGGAGTTTGCCCCTCCCTCAACCACTGACACTCTTGCCGTGATCAAATCTTTGAAATCTGGGTCACCTTTTGACCCCTGTCCAGCAAGAGTATTGGCTGCTGTTGCTGATGTGGTTGTTCAGGAGGTGTCACACTTAGTTGGCCTCTCCTTTAAATCAGCCAGTCTGCCTTCAGAGTGGAAACAAGCTAAGATCCTGCCTTTGCTTAAAAAGGCCGGAGCTGATCCGGCGGTACTGACCAATTACCGGCCTATATCGTTGCTTCCTGCTCTGGCTAAAATCGGCGAGAAGCTGGCCTTCCAGCAGCTTAATGAGTTTCTGGAAAGATCCGGAGCTCTTCACGAGGCCCAATCCGGGTTCCGCACTGCTCACAGTACGGAGTCGGCCCTGGTGGAAATCTCTGAGGCTGTCAGGGAATGTTTGGATGGTGGCGGCAGAGCGGCTCTAATTCTATTGGACCTCTCTGCCGCGTTTGACACGGTTCCCCACCAACGCCTCCTGACCAGGCTCGCCGACATCGGTATCTGTGATCTTGCATTAGATTGGCTGAGTTCATTTCTGATGGCTAGATCTCAACAGGTTTGGCTCCCTCCTTATTCATCATCGGCTAGACCACTCCTGACAGGGGTCCCTCAGGGCTCGACATTGAGCCCCCTGCTCTTTAATATATATCTGACCCCCCTGATTGAATTAGCCGAACATTTGGGAGCCAAAATTATAGCATACGCGGACGACACGCAGCTGTTGTTCACTTGGCCAGGCCAGGCTCTGGAAACAGAGCAGATCCAGAACTGTCTGTCCTCAGTCTTCAATTGGTTAGCGTCATCCCAATTGAAGTGTAATGAGGACAAGACTGAAATCCTGCTTTATGGCCAGTTTCCTCCTGACTTTAGGTCACTATTGTGGCCAGATGGTTTCCCCATTCCATGTGCCTCAAACACCTTGGCCAAGAACCTTGGGGTCTGGTTTGGGGAAGACCTTCGATTTGAGGGGCACATTAAGAGGCTTACTGGAGGCTGCTTCGGGACCTTGAAGTCTCTTAGAAAGTTTTTTCCGTTTCTGCCGGCCTCTGCTCGCGAGTCAGTCGCGAGAGCATTAATTCTCTCGCGCCTGGACTACGCCAACGCTCTGTTGAGTGGCGCTCCGGCCTACTTGATAGGGCGGCTCCAGATTATTCAGAACGCTACCGCCAGATTACTGGGGAATATCTCCAGGCGGATCAGCGTTAGGAGTTACCTGGAGAGTCTGCACTGGCTGCCGGTGCCGCATCGGATCACTTTCAAAATTCTGACTCTGGCCCACAAGGCCATCAATGGGCGGGGTCCCGCTTATTTGATGAAACGATTCCTGCGGTACACTCCCAACCGAGAATTGCGCTCAGCAGCTCAACATCTCATGCAGGTTCCGCGTTTTCGGCGCATCCGGTTGGGTGGACACTCTGTGGCAGTGAGGGCTGCGCGAGCATGGAATGCGCTCCCTGCCTCTCTGCGCAGTACTGTGGACTTCACGGCTTTTAAGAAAGCGCTAAAAACTCATTTGTTCAGATTAGCTGTTTAGTTTGTTATGTTGGTTCAGGGCTCTGCTGTTACATTTCTTTTCTCTTTCTCCGCGCCAGGATACTCCGGCAGTAATTGTGCGCGCTATAAAACAGCTTAACATAACATAACATAACATAACATAACATAACTAATCCATCCTGTACAGTACCAGCTATCCCGGCCTCTCAGGAATTATGTGATTCTTTGGCCCTCGCGTTCGAGGAGAAAATCAGGACAATTTTGAATGGACTCATGGTTTCTGGGCAGGCCGCACTGCCTTTATCCTCCTCTTCAGAACCCCCCCGCTATTCGGGACCCGAATGGGATGACAACAAGGAAGAGTCCTCCCAACTGTCCTGTTTTCCTATCCCCTCGCTGGAGGAATTTTGCGTCCTGGCCAATGGCGTGTCCTCAGGCTCACCGCTTGACCCAATGCCACACAAGATCTGGAAGACATTCCAAGATGAGCTGTTTCCCCCGCTCCATTCCATCTGCTGCCAGTCGCTGACCACTGCATCAGTCCCTGACAGTTGGAAGTTGGCAATAGTAACACCATTGTTAAAAAAGGCTTCTCTGGACCCTCTATGCCCGGCCAATTATAGGCCCATTTCACTTTTACCATTTGCGATACAAATTATTGAGAAGTGGGTCACGAGAGCCTTGTCCAACTTCCTGGAAACCAACTCCTGCCTGGATGCAGCCCAATTTGGATTCAGACCGGCCCATGGCACCGAGACCGCACTGTTTGGATGTATGACGTTACAATGCATACTTTTACCACGCATACCTTTACAATGCGGTATTTACAACGAATACCGTTACAACGCATAGCGCTTAGAGGTGCTGGATAGTGGTAAGTATAATTTTCTATTCCAACTCCAGTCCCCGTGGACACTAGGGAAGGTGTTTTATAGAAAATTAAACGTATTACTTACCCTAGAGCGCCCCCCAGCGCAATGCGTTGTAATGGTATGCGTGGTAATACCTGCGTTGTAATGGTAGTGCGTTGTAAAAATGTCATTGTAAACGTTGCATACCCACTGGTTACCGTGTTGGACGATCTACGAATGCGTGTCGACAGGGGTAAGTCAGCATTTGTAGTGCTGCTTGACATGTCGGCCGCGTTCGACACGGTGGACCATGCGGTTCTACTGGGCCGCCTTCGGAGCGTGGGAGTAACTGGCCTGGCTTTAAGATGGTTAACATCTTATCTCTGTAACAGACAGCAAGCTGTGGCGTTACCACCATTTCGATCAGCCACATGACAGGTGAATCAAGGTGTCCCCCAGGGGTCAGCGGTCAGTCCGATCCTTTTCAATTTATATCTTCGACCCCTGGTAGATCTGATTAGGTCATTTGGCATATCAGTCATCAATTATGCCGATGACACTCAACTGATTTTTTCATTTGAGGGTACAGAGACAGTCTCGTGGGACACCTTTCACTGCTGTATGTCGGCTACAGCAGAATGGTTGCGAGTTAACTCGCTTCAATTTAATGGGTCAAAAGCGGAGGTACTCCACTGCTCCCTAGACCGACTCCCCCGCGCGCTACCGGATGACTTTGGGCCAACTTCCATTCCAGGCACGGTGGAGGCCCGTAATTTGGGAGTTATGTTTGAGCCTAACCTGCAGCTTGATGTCTCTGTAAAGAGGACCGCGGCGACCTGTATGGGCCTGCTTCGTGCCCTACGTAAGATCTTGCCGTTACTTCCCCTGGGAGCCAGAGCAGAGGTAGTGCGTAGTTCCATTCTCAGTAGGTTAGACTACTGCAACGCACTACTCCTGGGAGCCCCTAAGACCTTGATCCTAAAGTTGCAGAGGATTCAAAATATGGCTGCTAAATTGGCTCTATCTTGTCCACGCTCTGCTTCTTCATCTGCAGCACAGGCTGATCTTCATTGGCTACCTGTCCAGCAGAGGATTGCCTTTAAGGCCTTATGCCTTGTTTTCAGGGCTCTGCATTGACTAGGACCGATACCACTTCAAAATCTCTTCTCTTGGTATCAAGCTGCCAGACTTCTGAGATCTTCCTCAGCGTTCCTTGTGAGGATTCACAGGATCAACAGAGTGAGGATGGGCGGCCGTGACGTTATGGAATACCCTACCTCTGGCGCTGAGGAGTAGACATGATCTGACCTCCTTTAGAAGGGATCTTAAGACCTACCTGTTTCCAAGAGCAATGTAGTGCGCCTTCACCTGATGGTAAGATATGGTCTCAGTGCCAAGATACCCTTTGGGTGACAGTTGCGCTTAATAAGTATAAATACATAAATACATACAAGTGCTGTGCAGCTGTGAATGTCAGGGGCAAAGGAGTGCATCTCACTCCTAACTCAAAAGGTATGTCCCCAAATAAAGAATAACCTAAACGGTGCAGCTGCCGACTACTTGCTGGGCAGCGGGGCATATTAAAATGTGGCTTTGGTGCTCAATGTGCACTTAGAACAAATGCAAAAGGGTTGCCGCTGCCCGCGCTGCTGCGGTCAAGCTGAGAATCAGGAAAAAGGGGGCCTTGGCACATCTGTGCCTACGGGGGCCTCACTGGGGCTTCTCTAAAATAATGTTGCCCCTTAAACTTTGCAGTTGCCCACTGTCAAGTGGGGCAGCTGTAAAAAAAAAAATGGCCACTACTGGAGCAAACACCGGCGCCTCTGGCCCTTAACGCAAATGTGCCCCCTTCGTTGGAGCCACAGAGGGCTCTGAAAACAAATACGCCAAACGTTGGAGCCACACATGGCTCTGTAAACATATTATGCCCCCAATCCCCCACAGGGACTTCGAAAACAATGGTGGCCATGTTGGAGCGGCCCTCTAGCAAGCGGGCCGCTCAGAGGACCAAAGCACCAGCATGAGCAAAGGGGGCCGGCACCGACAATATGCCCCGACACCACCGTAGGATTCAGCCCTTGCTGACCGGACTCTCTCTGACGCTTCTCTTAGCCTCATCACTACTCAGGCGGCTTCACTCAGGTGGGAGGCTCTGTCCAGCCTCTTCACTCCTGGCGCCGACCTCCTCTGGGCCTCCTCGTGGGCCCCAGGGCCGGCACTCCTCTCTTCGCCCGGTCCCTCTGCTGGGACTGGGATTTCAGCATGGAGCCTGCGGGGCTCCCGACGTCTCCTCGGGCTGCCGGGGCGTTCGTGGGACTTCCTTTGCAAAACCGGAAGTCCCACCCACCTCCAGGTACATTGCTGCCTGACTTCCGCTTTTGCCACAGCTCGGGCCGCAGTGGAGATATATTCTTTGGCACAGATGCGGGCTGGGCACCCGCAGTTGAAATAAGGAAATAAGCCGGGTCAGCACCCGCAAAGCTCACAAAGAAGGCGGGGTGGGCACTCACCCATAAATAAGGAAAAAAGTGGGTGGGCTCCCGCCATTAAAATAAAAATACAAGCAGGGTGGGCACCCGCTCAGCATGCAAATGGGGGAATCCCTACATTGAGGATTCCCTCTCAGCAGCGATGGGCCGCCCAGCTCTGCAAAGCTCCAGCGTTCCTCTCTCCTGGGGGAATCAAAGACAAGCGCATCCCTTTCAGGATAAAAATAAAAAGCGCTCACAGGGTGAAAAATATGCTGCAAAGGTCCTGGGTCCCGGAGGGTGAGAAGAAAAAGGCAAAACGGGTTCCAAGAAGTTCTCACAGATGAAAATGGCTATGCAGGATCCAGGGAGGCTAGCCCTCATGGTAGCCCTCCTTGGTCCCAGCAGCAGCATGCCTTGGCGGGAACAGCAACCAAGAACTGAACAATTTCATGGGGTGAAACCCCCTATATTTATACCAGTAAATCCCTTTGTGTCATAGTGCAGGGCATGGGAGAATTGTAGTATTGTATCGGGATTTATATAGCGCTCGGCTGCCCCAGCAAAGGGGCATCCCGGCGCTGCGAGTGAAACTAAAAACAGAAGGGGAATACCAGAAAAGAAGAGGAGCATATTGGAGATGCAACTGGTTCAGGGGAGCTTTGGAGCACTTTGGTTTGCTCAGCTCCTCTCTCCTTTGTCAGGTGGGGGCTCAGGGATCAGATGCACCACATGGGGTGGAGCCAGCATTGTGAAGGGAAGGCACAGTCCTATTCAGGTCCCAGGTGCAACTCCTCCCTCCCATCTGCATGCAGATCTCTCTATTCACCACTCGGCAAACTCCACTTGGCCCATGGAGCCACCTACCCCTCACAGTTCCTTTCACTCACAAGCCAGACACGCAATACACATCATGCAGGCAGATACACAGTGCACAGAAATGCCAACTTCTAAAAGTGGCATTTCTCTACCAGTCCTAATATATCTGCGCACACCATTGCTCAGCATTTATTCTCACGAGTCCGCACATACTAAACTCGCCCCTGCAATCCTCTCATATCAGGAATTACCATGGACACACATTTCCCCCTCCCATTCCTATGGGAGGGAAAGGCCAATCTCACCACACGCAATCAGAGAGCACACGCACTTTACACTGGGCCACAGTGCTAATGTGCGCAAAGGCTTAAAATCAATACAACTATGTCAGAGCTTAAGGCAAAAAGTTCAGGGGTGAACCTGCCAAAAGGGCCAAGTCCAACAATACATATATTTTATATATATATACCTGGTGTGGTTCTCCTTTCATTTGGTCATTCACGAGATTATAGACTGGTAAAACAAGCTGCTTTACATTCCTTCATGACTTAGCCTGAAGACTGCTCTAAACAGCTACCACTAGGGTATCTTTCTATAAAGGTTGTCTTTAACCTACCATCAATAAAGGGTTGTTTGGACTGGTGCAAGGTGCCCACTAGAATAGTGGACAGCATATGCCAGGCCAACTTCTCACACCTATCAAGTACTTTGTTGAACACCAAGGCTAGAAATAGGATAGTCCGTGCTTTAGTCATTAACTTACGTTTTCATTGGAAAAATTGCCTGTATGACCCACTAAGTGCTACACCCTGGTGGAAAAAGACCTTCTAGAAGTACTAGCTACCTTCTACTTAAGCCAAATAAATTCAACAAAACGAAAACCTTCAATTGATCCTTTTCTGGAATCGCACCTACTATTTGGAACTCCCTCCCTCTGGAGACCAGGTGCAACTCTTCCACTTCATCTTCAAGAAAGAAGTTAAACTGCTACTAGTTAAATGATCATCTCACACTGAGGTCATACCTCGCAGGCAGTCCTTGTGTGAACTCCTCAATTTGTTTCTCACCATTGTGAGATTCTATGAGCGAAGTCTACCAGTCTGAAACAAGTTCTGCATCACCAACTCCCAACATTGGTGTTAGTCATTATCCAAGTGGTCCACCAAGCTCTGTCCTACAATAAAAGTGAATAAAGTGCCAGAGCGCACTTGTACAGTGCTCATATGAACTGTGTCAAGATCGTCCAAGAAAACTGCATCATGGTTTTTTTTGTATGACACTGATATGCGATGATCATAGTGGCTGGCTCTAAGAGGCTGTATTTTATGTTTATTTTCCAAAGTCTTGGTTACAGGTCCAGAAATTGCTTCAAATTGAGATTGCTGGGTCCTTAGAAATCCATGACAAAGGGGACGTGGCTATTCTCAAACCAGTACTAACCATGTTTTTTCACCTCTAGGTAGATCTGTTGTGCTTGTTAATGGCATACACAACATGCTAGGAAGTGGCACAGATTAGAGTTGAGAGGAGCCTCATGTAAGCGCATGCAATGAGCTCCCCGGCAGTGTGAAAGCGGTGTTCATCAGGGTTGGAATGGGAGCACTGAGGAAGGCCGTCACATCTTCCCCTTCGTTCTGTTTTCATACACCTTAAATGAGAATATTGTCCCTGTTGCTGAGGTCCTCTAAATCAATGGTCTTCCGGCACATGTGCCATAACTCCTGATCCTAGTCTGATTGCTTTTCCAGGTGCCTTTTCATACCCAACATTTGCCCCTTCACAGTTGCGAGTTGTGCCTGGAACTTGATGATTTCTCCTCGATGTAATTAGACCTTGGGTGCTGATGAGATCACTACAGTGGAAATGAAGCTTTTTCATGTCCACCACTTCTTTTAAAATCTTTGCTTAGGCAGTGTCTGCATTGTCTGGAGCCATGGCTATTGTAGATAGCTAGATGTTTACCTGGTGGTGGTTAGCTACAGCTTCTTCAAACTCAAGCTGCCTCATGTGCTTTGCCTTTGAAATGGACGAATAGAGAGTAATAGGGTTAGCGTGCAGGATGTAGGAGGACCTTCCTCAGTGATAAGATATAGTGTCTTTAATACCAAATCAGGTGCATGAAGAGTTCAGTGTAATCATCCAGTGGGGATCACTTGGGTGGCAGCACTGCGTAGAAGCGGCAGTTGGCAATTAAGGGTCTTTGAAATCAGCCAGTCAGTTGCATTAGTCAAGTAAATAAATGTTAAATGTCGTATACTTGTAAAGCGCACAGCTGCCCCAGCAAAGGGGCGTCCTGGCGCTGTATACCGCTGGGGAACACATCCTGACTTTCCCTGTGAGATGGTCCCTCCTGGGCATCTCCAAGGTGAAGACAAGCATCCCCGGCGCTGATGGGCCGTTAGTGGAAATTAAGCAAGCTATTGCCCAGAGTTGCGGAGTGGGACCCATGGTTAGAGTAGGCACCGAGGCGAGAATTATTGAGTCCGCTGACCTTGGCCCAAGACCCTGCCGTGTCGGGAATTGAACCCTGGTCCCGGGCCAACCTCTGCTTCCGGGTCTGCCGCCTCTAACCAGTGAGCCACCCCACTCCACACAGAGTGTATTGGAGAAGATAGCCCAAGCCATACTTTCCAAAATGTGGAGGCATGATCCCAACCCTGAACTGTAGAATGGTCCTCATGTTTTGCAACTGGTTCTTATGTAAAGCGCTCTGAGACCGTCACTTCCAATAGAGGGCCATTGATGGCTCTCATGCATCCCACACTGACGGTAATGATGACAACTGTACTGGGTTGGGAGGCCGGTGTAGGTGACAGCGTTATAAACAGAGGCTTCCTGGTAATGGATGCAGTTCCAGTGCCACATCAGCTCTGTTCTGAAGAATCTCACACTCAAGATAGTGGCTCCTGCTCTCAGAGGGGCACATGAAATTATCACATCCGATGGGTGGCAGGGGCACCTTGCCCTGCTGCAGGAACCCATTGCAGACTGCAGGCCCTTTCGCAAGCCATACAATAGTATCCACAATGCAAAACTGGGACAAGCGTGTTCTGAATTACGCAGCCAGCCCTCTGTCTTTATGGAATATAGAATTGCCACCATCTGGATAAGATTAAGGGCTTGTGGTTCCCCATTTACCCAGGAGTTTCAAGGGTGAGCAGTCGTTCCATCATCAAAATTCAACTTATTCAGAATTGCTGTGAGCTTGTCAAACCTAGTGACAGGAGGACAAGAGATGGCTTGATTCACTTGCTGAATATTGTTACATATGCATAGGAGGAGGCAATGACCCCCTCCACCGAAATACGTCCTCCTGCAACGTGTCCTGTGCATTTCACATCGGCTACGCTGCCGCGTACTGAGTCGATTACTTCATCTTGACAATTAAATTGATTGTAAGCCTCAATTTTAATGTACAATATGTTACATGAGAAATACATTTGTAGTAAATTCACTTTTTCATGCTGAAAGCGCAGTCTGGGTTCAATTGCCTCTTGAATCAGATTTTTTAGGCTAATAGAAAGAAAATACTGTCTATTTATTGTCTAAAATTCCTGTTTCACCAAACGTCACCCGTTTTTCATGATAAGATATCTTGGTTTTAACAAGCAAACATACCACAAGTGGTAGGAAAATCTATCAAACAGAATTGAGTTTCAAAGCCAATTTTGGCTCAGATATTAGTGCTAAATTACAACTCATTTTGGAAACAGTTCACCACTTTGAAAATTCCTGTTACTTTACCAGGACCAGTTTTATATTAACTAGAGTGTGTGCAGATGGTTAATGGAGTCTTCACCTTATGTATGCAGTTAGGCTTGGAAGGATAAATAAATGTATAATGTTACTTTTCATGTTTATTATATAATAGCTAAAACAAATGGGCAGGCCTGAATATCTTTTACATTTAAAATCCCATACATTATATTATATGAGATTCTAGCATGCTAAAAAGAATAGTTATTAGTAAGACTTGATCTGAGCTTTGCTCAATGGCACAATTTCAACCAATGATTTCTTAAGACATTAGAAATATGACTCAGAAGTTTAGAGGGACGGATAGCTTTGCAGCTCTGAAAACCAGGAGATAATATTAGAGAGATCACCTAGTGGGGGAGTTATTGGGCTTTAATTCCCTATCTCACAGTTATACACAATTAGAAAGTGTAAAGTCACCTATCTTAGTAGTCACATGTTAATTGGATGGTATTATGGATGTTAGCAATTGTTGGTGGTGCCATGTTGCAGGGATTCTGCACAAATACAGAACTATGCTCAGGAAATGACCCTTGGTTTATAGGGACTGAGTCTTCCTACCACCTTAGTACCCACGGACCCAGGACTGACTAGCTATAGTGTCTCACTTGCTCTCTTCCTCACTCATAGAGAAACAAACAATTAGACACCCAAGAACACAACACTCCCAGATCTCTCAAGAATCTTGTGACCCAGACACACCCTTTCACTCACTCTCTGGTACTTGGCCATAATAAGATCTGACGGAGACACAAAACTGTTTAGAATATTTATTTTAACTAACGTGCCCTAACATGCAGTATAAAAGCCACAGCAAGCAGGAAAATGCATAGTACAAATATTATCAGCATAGCAGTCAGTCCATAAATCATGAAGCGAGATGTCATCATAATAAGACAATGGAGAAAGGACTATAGTGTCTAACCTCCCTCCCTTTGCTAAGAAGTATTATTATATAATAAAAGATCTCTGGGCTTTGTCAGCAGACCCATACCGTAGCCTATAGATGGTAGATCTACATCCTGGGTGCTTTTCTCCCTGGAAAGGTCCCTCTCCAAGTGTCTCTCACCTGTTTGTGCACCAAACTAAAAACCCAAGTACGCTGTCGAAACAACAGCTGCATCAGTATGTTTTGTCTAAGGGCTAAGGACTGGCCAGAACAAAATAACAAGGGGCATTGTTGTTTGACCCTGCACATAATGTTCAGTCAGAATTCCAGGAACATCCAGAGTGAACACAGCAATGAGCTCTCAAGTGAAAGCAGTCTTTGAAATTATTGTATACAATAAAGATGTGTAGTAACGTGAGCAAAGCTGCAAGCATGTTGCAATGTGCTCATGGTATGTAAGTGAAAAACAACAATGTCCATATGACATGTACATCTGTCACCTTGGGGAGAACTGTCACCAGAGAGGTAAGACTCTTGTCACCCTCCTCTGTGAGGCTTTTTTCAATTTTAAGGAGAGGCAGGCCATGTGGCCCCCCTCCTCAAACCATATTAGGTCCTGCGGACGCCATACCCTAAGGTCACAAATTAAAATAAAGGGTGTTATAGTCCCAAATTAGAACCATGTAGAGAGGCAGCTTATTCCTTACATTGTCCTACAAAATAAAATTTCAGCAGTTAACTTTTTCAAACATTTGCATGCACAATAATGTTTGATTAGTTTCTCTGAAACTACTTTGTTTACAAGTCCAGCTTCTCACAACATTATGCCTTGAATATCATGTACTAATACTCTCAGCACACTAGGTACGAAAGTCATCCTATCTTCATTCACGGGGCAACAGCGATATCTACATATCCATAACATCACTAATCTAGCATGCACATCGCGAAGGCTGCTTTCTATTATAAATAATATGCATCCTCAATTGATTGCTAAAGGAGGCACTTCTGCTGACACTGAAGGTCCCTGCATGCAGAAAATTTACCCTGCACTGGTCTGACATTCTGTGAGGGGTGTCCAACTCAAAACCAAGATGGGGTCCTTCACTCTCTCCTATCATGGAATGGAGTTGGATCGTCCCTTAGGGGAATTCTTGGCTGCACACCCATACACACTCTAGATACACTCAGAGAGGAGTCCATTAGATTACCGTACTTTGCATATATGCCTGCATATATTCATTGCTTCAGCACCATGGTAGAAATGCATCTACTGTTCACGCTTTCAGTGCTTTTAATCATGTTTATCTGTTTCTTTCTACGAATCATTGCAGCACATGTATTTTATTGAAGAATAACATTGGTTCAATAAATATATTGAAAACTTCCCCCATGTATTCTGTATATTTCTCTGAGAATAAGTACACACGAGTGACTAAGCGAAAGGTTCTGTATTGTTTGTATGATCACCGAGTGATAAGCGTTGTCACGTTCAGTGGTTGCCAGAGTCCATTTGCTCACTGATAAGGTAGAGGGGCTTATGCTGGCACTAAGAGTGAGCTGGTCTATAGGCAAGCATATCCTGCAGGGGTGTCCGCAACCAGTTTAGGCCCTTGGGGCCAGATGTAGGTAGCCAAATACCGGTCAGTAACGGCCGAATTCGGCCGTTACCGACCGGTATTTGGCTACCGAGATGTAGGAGTACAGAAACGGGGCAAATCGGTAATTTTACAGATTCTGTAAATATACCGGTCGGTAAATTTACCGACCGGTATTTTTACAGAATCGGTAAAATTGATATGTAGGTGGGACTCTTCTGAGTCCCACAAGGCCTAAGAAATCGGTATTTTGCCATCAAATTCAAGTTGATGGTGAAATACCGATTCAGGTGTGCATGCACATGTGTGCATGCACACCTGTGCCATATGACAGGCAGACCTGCCCTTAGGGCAGGTCTGCCTGCCATATGGCCCCCGACCCTTTTTTGGGGGTGCTAGAGGGTGTCAAAGTGACACCCCCTGCACCCTTGTCAAAATCGGTATTTACCGATTCGGTAAATACCGACCGGTAATGCCCCATTCATTCCTATGGGCTTCAAAGCCTATAGGAATGAATGGGGCATTACCGGTCGGTATTTACCGAATAGGTAAATACCGACTTTTAAAGATTCGGTAAATCCACATCTGGATTTACCTACATCTCGGTACTTCATATATACCGACTCTTAAATACCGAATCAGTAAAATTCGGTATTTAAGAGTCGGTAAATATGATTTACCTACATCTGGCCCCCTGCCCTTAGTTAATGTTTTCCAAACAATTCACAGATCCTATAGATTTGTAGGAACTACAGTACATGGTGCCACCAGCGTTGGTTAGGTAGTTATTTAACAGTCATATCTGAGTAGTTCAGTTGTGCTTTCTCAGAGACCCCTACTCACATGAAACAGGAGACGGCCATAGTGGGAAAGGGGAATCTGCCTCAGCTGAGTAGGTAGGTCCCATGTATTGTCTGTTGGTTTCATCAAGCTTGGAGGAATAAAGATTATTCTCATATTATACAAACTGAATCTCAATATATTCATTTTTAATATAAAACATTTTCATTTATTAACAATGTTCGAACATGGAGAGGACGTTGAAGTACAAGTAGATTCTCTAAATATTTCTGAAAATTGCAGTCAGGCAGTTACTATGAAATATTACAACATGACCTCCCGGCAACAGGTGGAGATGTTACCTTCATGGTTGAAGCATGCAAAGCATTCGGGACAGAGGTAGTCTATTCTTGGGTTAGATTCCCAGCTGTAGACCCACACACAAAATTGTTTCATACTTACATTGAAGATGAGACACCAGAAGAATACTTTCCATACGTGGACATAGAAGTCCTGTTACTTTCCAAAAGCATATAAATTGGTTTAAAGGCGTCCGCTCCCACACCGTAGAAAACGTGAGACTCGGTCCTCTCAGTAAAGAAGGAGCAACCTGGCAGGCCTTCGCTTCATATACAACACATCCAGACAGTCACACGTTACCAGCTGCAGAAATGTGCACACTAAACGAAGACTTAGTAAAAATGTACAGAAACCTGTTACTGTTCATAATGCCACACACAGTTCAACCTGTGAGGGCTTGCGCAGGCTGCACAACCTTAATTGGCTAGTACAGCTATCAGAACCTCAAACACTGCATGTCATAATTTGAAAAGATCTCACCAGTCAGAAGCAAGTACCGTTCTGGAAAGCACAAACAAAGCACAGCTTACAGTGTTTTTTTCCCATAGAGGTCCACAGCAAAAACACAGAATGCTAACAATTTGGTTGACAATCAGTATGACTCCCCCAATAGAACATTCTGCCACTTGGGGTACAGTCTTCACTGCAGTTTACACCACAACTCATGCTAACCCTTTAATAGCAGTAATACCAGATGTATTGAAACAATACTTAATGAATACGGGGCAGAACCTGCAGTGGGCTTAAGGATGAAACTAATAGGTAATTTTTCCCACATTTCTGCAACTATGTTAAGCAACATAAAATGGGAGGCAGCTGCGATGGTTATACGCCAATGTCTGAGGTAATTCACTCCTAAACAACAGGAGAGGGAGTTACCTAAAATTATTGCAGAAACATATGCTTCCCTGGGAAGAGATAGTCTGGGAGTCAGACCTGGGAAACCAGTGGCTAATTTATTATTTATTTATTTATTTTAGCGTTTTATAAAGCGCGAACTTGACCCGTGAGGGTATCAGAGCGCTTTACATTAATTATCACAGTGTACAAACAAAGTCAATGTAGTATACAGAAACTGTACAAAGGGGTGTGGAGAGACAGGGGTGTGAGGAACATAGGGATAATAGGGATACCAAAGTAATATTACAATCAAAATTAGATTTCGTAATGAAATTAAAGGCACCGTAGATTCTCTGCGGGGAGGGATTGATGATCTGAGAAGAATGATAGTTTTAGAAACATCAGATTTGTGGTCAGGCATGGAGGTCATTAGGCAAGGAATTTACCCATGAGGAAGGTTTTGGCCTCCTCCTTGAAGTGTGTTAGAGAAGGGATTCTTCGGATGGCGGGTGGGAAGGAGTTTCAGATTCTGGGTACTGCCCCGGTGAATGCCCTATTATAGGTTCTTTTTTTCTGAAAAAAGGCGGGTTTGAGTACAAGGTTGCTGGCGGACCTGGAGTTTCTGCTTCCTCCAGATACCACTAGTTTTTGTGCCAGATAAGCAGGGGAGTTTGAATGAAGAGCCTTGTGTGATGCATGCCAGTTTCAGTTGAATTCTGACCTCTAGGGGGAGCCAGTTTAGTGCTTTCAGATGTGGAGTGATGAGGTCGAATTTCTTGGTGCCGGTGATTAGTTTGGCGGCAGCGTTGAGGCAAGCTTTAAAGGGTGCTAGGGAGATCTTGGGTAGACCAGTGAGGGTGGAGCAACCATATTCCAGTCTGGAGATAACTAGAGCTTGAACTGCCGTTTTTAGGTCTGGAGCCTCAATGAAAGGTTTCTATTTCCGGAGGTGGCTCAGGTGGAATCTAGCTGCTTCAGCCATTGAGTTGATGAGGTCCTGCATGTTCAAGTTGCAGTCAAGGATTATGCCCAGGTATTTGTTACAATGGTCAGCGGGCAGTTTAGGGCTGTAATGGCCTTGATCCACAACTGAATCTCGGGGTTGGCTTTAGGGGGGGAGATTAGGAGAAATTCAGTTTTTTTGGTGTTAAGTTTTAGTTGGTTGGTGGCTAGCCATTGGACAGTTAATTTCAGGGTCTCGTTCAGGGAGAGGATCTCCTCAAGCTAAGAGATCTTGATGTATATTTGGGTATTGTCCACGTACATGTGGTATGAGATGTTAGCGGTACGAAGAACTTCGGTGAGAGGCTCAAGGTAAAGAATAAAAAGGGTGGGGGACAGGGTTGATTCTTGGGGGACTCCAACCATGACCGGGGTGGGAGCTGATAGGTTGCCGTTGATGAGGAATCTCTGGGAACGATTATGGAGGAAGGATCTAAACCATTCTAAGACTGCACCGTCCAGACCCATCCTGAGATTAAGGCGTTCGAGAAGTTTATCGTGGTTGACGGTGTTGAATGCGGAGGAGAGATTTAGGAGGATTAAGAGGCAGGTGGAGCATAGCGGTTTCCGTGCTGTGTCCCGGTCTGAATCCAGATTGGCAGTCATCAAGTAGGTGGAAGTTATTGATGTGCTGACTTAGTTGTTGCTGTACACATTTCTCAAATACTTTGGCTAGTAGTGGGATATTGGAGATGGGTCTGAAATTGACAGGGGAGGATGGATCCAGGGATGTTTTTCTTAGAATAGGGAGGACTTGGCCGGCTTTCAAGGAGCCTGGGATCAATCTCTGTTATAGAGAGGCGTTTATTATTGCAGTCCAGCAAGGAACAATGGATTCAGAGACAGCAGTGAGGCATTTGGAAGGAAGCGGGTCGTTGAAGTGATTGTTAGGTTTTAGGGTGGAGAGGATTTTGGAGATGGAGTCTTCTTCATAATATTCTAAGTCGGACCAGCGGGCTTGGTTTTTGGGAGAGACCAGAGGGGATGGAGCAAGGAAAAGGTGTGGGTCCGGAAGGGGATGTGAGTAGGAGGCAATACTGAGTTCAATTCCTAAAGCTGTGGATTTATCAGCGAAGAACGAGGAGAATTCCTCTGACAATTTCAGAGATGTAGGAGATTCTTTCGGTGTTTTAGCTAGTTTGTTGTATTGGTGTTTGACCAGTTCAAAGAGTTTACGGGGTCTATTGTTGGCGTTGCTTAGTTCAGATCTGAAGTATTCTTTTTTGGAATTGAGGATGTGCTTGTTGTAGGAGTTTCTCTCCTGGAGGAGAAGTTTTAGATGCGTCTCCGAGGGGTGTTGTCGCCATATTCTTTCCCATTGTCGTATTGACCTCCTCTCTCTGTTGAGGGAACCAGTGAACCAGGGGTTTCTGTCTTTGACTTGTGTTCTTTTTAGCTTCAGAGGAGTAAGGTAGTCAAGAATGATCAATATAGTTGACGAGTAATGCTCATTTAGGTCGCTGGCTGAGGTAATGTGCGGGGGGAGGTCAGATTTGCAGCGAGCCTCCATTTCCATAAGGTTAAGGGTTTTTTAGTGTCTCTGGTCCATCGTTTGGGGACCATCAGTTGCGGTGACTTAGTCTTGCGGGTCCTGGGTAAGATGAAGGAGATGGAGTGGTGGTCAGACCAGTCACACGGGTCTATGGAGAAGAGCTTGACTGAGGATTCCTTAGAAATGATCCAGTCAAGGATGGCCCCTTTTGAGTGAGTTGGCTGAGAGCAGGCTTGAGTTAGTGCTTGGTCAGTTAGTAGGTTTTTAATAGCGTTGACGTGGGGATCTTTACTGTCATTCCAGTACAGGTTAAAATCACCCAGGAAAATCTCTTTGGCATTGGAGGAAATCTAAGTTGTGATGATTTCCAAGAGGTGATTGGTAAAAGAATTGTAGGAGCATGCAGGGTGGTAGAAGAAGTGTAAGTTGCAGAGATGTAGTGAGCTGCTATGAATGGCGAGTGCGAGGTATTCGCAGGAGTCGGAGGTGTCTGCCGAGAGTTCAGTGACGATGAGGGAGGAAAGATAGATGCAAGCGATACCTCCTCCTTTCTTATAGCAGTGTCTGTCCAGTCTGGCAATAATATAGTTTGGAGGGACTAATAAGTCAAGGCAAACGAAGTACCAGGGTGTAATAGAGAGTTACACCTCATCTATAACTAATCCTTTGTTTCCCGTAATGAAACCTGACAATTCATATCATTTAGCCAAGATTCTGTTAGTATAGCTAGGTCTATGTTTTTGTTTAGGATGAGGTCAGCAATATCCACAGCATGTTTGACTGCTGATCGGCCATTAATTAAAAGACCAGATAGGGGGGGGTCTGGAGTGGGGGTGGCCGGGGACTGGCCAGTCAGGGCTACCGCCGCGAGGTTGTTTTTCATCACTCTTCTGTTATGGAGGGTAGGTGGCCGGATTCCTCTAAAACAAAATGGGATAATAAACAAAAAATAAACTAAACAAAAAACAAATACGGAGTGGGTCTCCTCAGCAGGAGCGTACTAAAAGTAGAAATAATCTCAGAAACCGTGACAACATTAGAAAACCTGAAAATGATCCATATACTGATACACGTTCCTCCTATTCCTTTCAGGATCAATTGGCGAATCTCTCAGCGAGAGGAGGACGGTCAGAGCAAAGATCAGAAAAGCGAGACAAGCCAAAAATGGAGACACATTGCACTTCAGACTACATCATCAAGCAAGAAGATAAAAAAATCCACAAAACCTCTATTCAAAAATAAAATATTAACAGAGATTAAGATCCAAAATTCCTAGGCTGCTGAGGACACTGCTGCTGAATGGGAACTAAGCAGTGACACTGCTGGACAGTGCAGCAGAAGTCACAATAGCTCACCAGAACCTGATGGATTTTCTGGAAGCAGTGGCGCTGAGTGAGTATGTCACGGTGGAAACACCTGATACAAGAGTAAGTGTCCCACATCGTTTACACAAAATAACACTCCAGATAGAAGGGGAAACATAAAGACAGATTGCCGAATGGGTGAATAAGTAATTTTACCTGCTTTCCTCAGCCTCGTGGCAGTCAGTGAAAATTGTATTTACACAGGAGTGGGCGTCAGCATTAACGGCTGCTCTATACTGTGGGCATGTTTGGTGGGATCTTCATCAAGAGATCCCGTTAAAACTTATACCTCAACTGCAGAGACAATACCCAATTAAAATTAAAGCAAATAAAGAAGTCAGGGAGATCTTAGATTAATTTGAGTACCAGGGTGTAATAGAGAGTTACACCTCATCTATAACTAATCCTTTGTTTCCCGTAATGAAACCTGACAATTCATATCATTTAGTCTTAGATTACAGACATTCAATTGCATCCACACACACATTTGCAGTTCAGAATGCACACAGTGCCACACTGATGAATAACATCGTACAGATGAAATACAAACCACACTTGACATCCCATATGTTTTTTATTTGCCAGAATATAGCCCTTGGAAGTAGATATTTGACTGTATTCTCAGTGCTAGGATGTCAGTGGCAATTTTGTTATTTACCACAGGGGTATAAGAATAGCCCTGGGCTGTTCTCAGCCAGAGTAACAGAGTAACTTCAAAGTGTTTATGAGGAGGCAGTGTCCTATGTAGATAATATTTATCTGATGGATGATGAATTAGTGGAACATTTGGCTAGAGTGAAAACATAATAGTGGGGGTTGCTTACCTGGGCTACACATTTGATTAAAAAAAATCTAAAATAGCCCATCTCAGTGTCTTGTTTTTGGAATACGAGTTATCAGTTTTTCAAAATATGTGTACTGCTCCAACCTCTAACAACCCATCCCCCAGGGCTCTTTTTTAATAATAAAGGGGAGAGGGCTGTGTGCCCCCCTCCTGAGTCTTGTTATACCCTAGAAACCCCATCCCTGAGGGCCATATATTTCAATTAAGGTGACCGGGGCTGCAGCCCGCCATTCCAGAGCCTTTTTAGGCCCAGGGACCCAATCCCCAAAGGTTTTTTCTATTAATGAAAAGGGTGGGGGATCGCATGCCCCCCCTGCCTGAAAACTTTGTTAGCCCCTTATTACCCATCCCCAAAGGCAATATTTTTCAAAATGCGGAGAAGGCCCTGCGGCTCCCCTCCTCGAGCCTCTAAAGGCCCCTGGTCAGCCCACCACAGATGCTGAAATCAGACAAAAAAGAGAGGGGGCCAAGCAGCCCACTCCCTGAGCATTTTCAGGCCATAGGGACCCCAATCCTCAGGGCTCGTACTGATAAAGATTGGCGTTCTGGTGCCTACCAAGGGCACACACAACATATTTGTTGGGGGCCATAGAGGAGTCCCAAGGCCCCAGCAAGCTCCCTGCATGCAATGAGATCCAATATTGCTCCCACTCAGCGCCCTCAGAGGTGATTTAGCATTCAGAAAAACTACACAGAGGAAGGATATGCAAGACACATATATAAAACAACTTTAACAATAAAGGGACTGTGGGGTACAGCACTCGGGAGCTCCACACGGTAAGACTGAAGCTCAGTAAGTTCCTCACCCACAATTGCTTTTACAGATACTGACTGCAAATACCCACATATTGGATATCCAAACAAAGGCAGGGTCTGTGCAGTTGATACCTATGGTGATGTTGTTACTGTAACTCGAAGACAAAAAACACAGTGAACAAGAAACACCACCTAGGTTGTCAGCTGAACCCACGGATCCCGACGATCAAACTGGAACACAAAATGCTGTAACAGCAAAGGGGTAGAACTAAACACAATAAATCAATCAATCATAGCATTTGTAAAGCACACTACGCACCTGTGAGGGTCTCAAGGCGCTGGGGGGGGGGAGCTGCTACTGTTCGTAGAGCTAGGTCTTTAGAAGTTTCCTGAAGGTTAGGAGATCCTCAGTCTGCCGTAGGTGGATGGGGAGGGTGTTCCACGTCTTCGCGGAGAGCTGGGAGAATGAACTGCCACCGGCGGTCACTCTTAAGAAGTGGGGGACGGTGGCGAGGGCGTGGTCTGCGGAGCGGAGCTGGCGGGCAGGGGTGTAGAGGCCGAGTCAGCTGTTGAGGTAGGCTGGTCCGATGTCGTGGAGTGCTTTGTGTGCGTGGGTGAGGAGCTTTAAGGTTATCCTCTTGTTGATGGGGAGCCAGTGCAGGTCTTTCAGGTGGGGTGTGATGTGGCTGTGGCGTGGGATGTCGAGGATCAGGTATGCGGAGGCGTTCTGGATGCGTTGGAGTCGTTTCAGGAGTTTGGCCAGGGCTCCTGCGTAGAGTGCCTTGCCATAGTCTAGTCTGCTGTTGAGAGCCTGCGTGACTGTCCTTCTAGTTTGGGTGGGGATCCACTTGAAGATCTTGTGAAGTGTGCGAAGGGTGTTGAAGCAGGAGGAGGAGACTGCGTTGACATGCTTTGTCATGGAGAGTGTGGAGTCGAGAATGATCCCCAGGTTTCGTGCATGGTCGGTGGGTGTAGGGAGTGCTCCTAGTGCCGTTGGCCACCAAGAGTCGTCCCAGGCCAAGGGGGTGGAACCGAGGATGAGGACCTCCATCTTGCCCAAGTTCAGCTTCAGACGGCTGTTCCTCATACAGTCGGCGATGGCTTCATTGCTTCATGGAGGTTGGTTTTGTCGGTGTGGCGGTCCTTGGAGTGAGAGGATAAGCTGGGTGTTGTTGGTGTAGGAGATAATGTTGAGGTAGTGCTGTCGGGCGACATGGGCGAGAGGTGCCATGTAGATGTTGAACAGATTTGGGCTGAGGGATGAGCCTTGGGGTACGCAGCAGATGATCTCAGTGTTTTCAGAGCGGAAGGGGGAGGCGGACACTCTCGATTCTCCCAGAGAGGAAGGAGTTGGTCTAGTCCAGGGCCTTCTCTTGGATTCCGGCGTCGTGGAGGCGTGCTCTTAGTGTGCAGTGGCAGACTGTGTCAAACGCAGCTGACAGGTCCAGGAGGATGAGGGCTGTGGTTTCTCTGTTTTCGAGCGGGATCCTGATGTAGTCGTGGTGGCGATAAGGGCAGTTTTGGTGCTGTGGTTGCAGCGGAACCCGGACTGGTACAGATCCAGGATGTTGTTCTCTTCGAGGAAGTTGGTCAGTTGTTTGTTGACGGCCTTTTAGATGACCTTCGGTGGGAACGGGAGCAGGGAGATGGGTCCGAATTTCTTGAGGTCCTTGGGGTCTGCCTTGGGTTTCTTTAGTAAGGCGTTGATCTCTGCGTGCTTCCAACTCTCCGGGAAGGTTGGCGTCTCATAGGAGATGTTTATGGTTTTCCGGAGGTGGGGAGCGATGATGCTGCTGGCTTTGTTGAAGATGTGGTGTGGGCAGGGGTCTTCCAGGGATCCGGAGTGGACGGTGTTCATGATCTTGATGGTGTCGTCGTCGTTGATGTTGGTCCAGGCGAGCAGGCAGTTGGTGCGGGTGGTGGTCGTGGGAGCGGGGTGTCGGTGGTCGCCGGGGTGGTGATGGCGTCGAAGCTGTTGTGGATGTCTGCGATCTTGCGATGGAAGAAGGTGGCCAGTGAATCGCACAGGTTGTGATGGTGGGATTTCATTGGTGTTGGAGCTGGAGAGTTCCTTCACGTTGCTGAAGTGCTCTTTGCTGTTGTGTGCATTGTTGTCTATGCGGTCTCTGAAGGCGGTCCTTTTGGCAGATCTGAGGAGTTGGTGGTGTTGGCGGGTGGTGCTCCTTTGGGCTGAGTAGCTTTCCGGTGTTCTTTTGCGGGTCCAGTTTTTTTCTAGTTTTCCGCAGGTTCGTTTGGAGGCCTGGAGGTCTTCAGCGAACCAGCTGGCTCTCTTGCTGGTGTGGGTATTGGGGGGGCGTCTTGAGCGGGGGAGGATGTTGACGCAGTCGTTGAGCCATTGTCTGAGGCTGCAGGCTGCGGCGTCAGGGTCGGTCGGGGCCGCGGGTGGACTCTGGGCGAGGGTGGCTGTTAGCTGGTCCTTGTGATCTTGCCCCAGCTGCGGCGGGGCATCTGCTGGGTGTGGTGGTGTGTGGTGGGTTTCTGGAAGGTGAAGTGGATGTATCGGTGGTCGGGCCAGTGGAGTTCGGTGGTGTGGTCGAAGAAGATGTGAGTGCTCGCTGAGAAGATGGGGTCAATCGTGTGGCGGGCGGAGTAAGTGGGTGTTGTGATTAGTTATCTGGGTCCGAGGTCGCCAACGTTGTCGATCAGGGTAGAGGAGTTGGCGTCGTTGTTGTTGTCGAGGTGGAAGTTTAGGTCCCCGAGGAGGATGTAGTCTGTGGAGGTGAGGGCATGTGTGCTGATGAAGTCGGTAAAGGAGTCGCTGAACTGCGGTCGGGGTCCGGGGGGTCTGTAGATGTGGGTGCCTCTGAGGGTGGTGTTTGGGTCAGTGTGGACCTGGAAGTGCAGGTGTTCGGCGGTGATGAGTGTGTCATCGGCGTGTGTCGAGATTTTGAGAATGTTCCTCTGGAAGATGGCTTTTCCTCCTCCTATTCCGTTGGTGCGGGGACGTAAGGTTGCAGCAGCAGAAACACGGAGTGGGAAGCGGGTAGGGGTCACAAGAGGCAGGGGCTCAGGAGAAAAAGGGGCACAAGAGAAAATGGGCACAAGTGATTGAGAAAAAAAAACAGAATAGGTACAGAACTTACAGAACTTACAGGCAGTATTTCGCTGGCACAAACCAGTTACGAGCAGCAGCAGCAGGGACTGCGTTCACACAAGGGGGGCTGCGTGGCCTCCATATGAGGGGATGAGGTAGGGAAGAGCAGATGGGAGGCGGGAGCGGGGTGGCGAATGGGAATGCAGCGGGCGGGGCCGCAGGGGACGCATGATAGACAAGGAGCTAGCAAGGAGGAGTGCTTAATAGGAAAGGAATGAAATCACAGGACACACTTAGAAGAAAGCAAGTAACAAACATACAAGATAATTAGAAGCAAAACAGCAGGGATAGAAAGACAGCAAACTAGGAACTGGAACCAAGCAAATGGGAAGAAAGGTAAGGACTGGAAAAGGATATACAGAAGGGGAGGCTACAAGAATATAGTAGAATTCACAGGTTCAGGAATCAAGAAAACAAAGTAGCATTGAAGGAAATGCTGGGGCAGGAACAAGAATTGAGCTAAGGCTCAGAAGTCAAGGTAGCACTGCAAGCAGTGCTAGTTCAGGAACAGGGAATTACTAAAGCTTAGGACTCTAGGTATCACTGCAGCCAGTGCTGGTCCAGGAACTGAGAATTACTAAAGCTTCAGGGTTAAAGGTAGCATTGCAGGCAGTGCTAGTTAAAGGAAACAGGAAATAGCTACAGCTCAGGAAACAAGGAGTAAAGAGAGCACTGCAAGCAGTGCAAATCAGGAACAAGGAATCGAGATAGCTCAGGAATCAAGGAACTTGGATTAACTATATTTCAGAACTATCAAAAGCTGAGGAAACAAGGATCAGTCACATTGGAACACAGCTACAATGACCAACACTGTCCTGAAGGGACCTGGCGCTTATAAGAGCTCAGAGTAATCACATGCATCAGGTGTGAGCAGGCTAGCAGAAGCCAGGACAGGTGAGCTAAATTCCTCCACCCATCCTTGGCCTGCTAGGGTGGAGATGAAGCAGTGAGCAGGGAATTCTAGGTAATGAAGTGTCAAACATGAGCAGACTGGCCGCAAGCATTTGCAGGCTGGCTTTCACAAAACCTGGCATGGATTGGGAATGGATGACTGTTAGACCTAGCACCATTGGTGTAGGTCTCCCTTCCATTTTTGCTGTTGCCTCATGTATTTTTGTTGGTGGTAGATGCATTGGGCACTGTGCCACTGCTGTCCAGTGCCACAGTGCAAGTGCTCCCTATTGTAAATTGATGTATTAATCAGTGGTTCCATGTTTGACTATTTAGTTTACTTGTCAGGCTCTAGTACAGTGCACTGAGTGTGCCCCGGCGTGTAAATCCAAATGCTGCTGGTGGGCTTGCAGCACTGGTTGTGCCACCCACAGAAGCAGCCTTGTAAAATGTGTCTGGGGTCTGCCATTACAGAGCCTGCGTGCAGTCTAGTACTGTCATGCTGACTGGGCAAGTAAACCCACTTGCCAGTGCCTAAACCTTCCCTTTTCTTCATATCAGACACCCCTATGGTAGGCCCAAGGGCAGGGTGCATTGTAAGCATAAGGTAGGACAAGCCCTGATGTGTGTGGCATGTCCCGATGGTGAATAAAAGCTATTTTCATTTTCACTATTGCAAGGCTACCTTTTCTCCATAGGCTAGAATGAGCAGTAAGATTATTACATTCTTATAATCCTAATTGACTCAGAGAACATGGTGGAAATTAGAGTTTAGTATACCTGGACTCAGAATGATAAAATACATATTTTAGTTAAGTTGATTTTAACATTCTGTGTTTGAAAATACCACTTTTAGAAAGTAGGTATTTTCTTGTCTAACCTTTCAAGCCTGCCTCTGCTAGGTTGTGTATTCCTTGTCCGGAGTTTGAGAGTGACAGGGCTGGGGCATTCCAAGAGGCAGAATGAGTGAGCCAAGTGGTGAATGGAGAGATCTGCATCTAGATGGGAGGGAGGAGTTTCACCTTAACCTTGAATAGGGGTGTGCCTGCCTTCCATAATGCTGGCTCCACCTCCTAGGGTGAGGTTGATGTCTCTGCCCTGCACATTGAAAGAAGAGAAGGATTCCTGTCAACAAAGTGCTACAGGGCTGTACTTGCCTTCCACAATGCTGGCTCCACCTTCTGTGGGCGTCTGATGTTTCTGCCCTGCACAGTGAAAGGAAAGGAGAAGTCTGGTAAACAGAGTGCTTCAGAACTGGGTTGGACTGGGCAAAGGCCCCTTTTCCCTCAGAAAACAAAGGATTTTGGGGTATAATTATTAGGACTCTGATCCCATGAAATTAGATCACTTTTGGACTACAAGAAGAAACCTCTGCCGAGGAGAGGAACCTGAAGAAAATGAGGAGAGACTATTCCTAAGCTATAGTGCTGCTTAGGAGATTGGCCTTCAGTGGTTGCCTTACTGCCAAAGAGAGGAGAAAGAACTTTGTGTGCTTTGCTTTCAACTTGTGAAGGATCTCCAAGGGCTTGGAAAAGAACGTGCCTCCTGCTGAAGTCTCAGGGACAACAGACTTCAACCCCTAGGTCCCCAGAGGTCTTTTGGAAGTGCCTGCTGCTGTTTGGGCTTTCTGAGGGACTGCGTGTCGCAAAGATCTGGAAGTGCAACTCAATGAAGAAGAAGCGTGTCGCCGTCGCTGCTGCTGCCGTCGCACTTCTGAACAAGGGTGTAGCTGGAGTTGTCGTACTGCACCGCATCGAGAGAAGTGTCTCGCAATGAAGAGGAAGCATGTTGCTGCCACTGCTGCCTGCCATCGCACTTCTGAACAAGGATGTCGACGCTGGAGCTGTCGTATTGCACCGCATCGAGAGAAGAGTCTTGCAACGAGGGAGAAGCGTGTCGCAGTCGCTGTTTCTGCCATCGCACTTCTGAACAAGGGTGTCACCGCTGGAACTGTCGTATTGCGCATCGAGGAAAGCGCCTCGCATCCCCCAAGTAGCGCACCGCCATCGGAGGTGCTGCCGTCGCATTTCTGAACAAGGATGTCGCCGCTGTAGTTGTAGCATTTAGCGGACTCTTCACGTAAATGTGGGAGAAGAGTGTTGCAGCGGAATCTGTTGCCGTTGCATCGCTGGACAAGGATGTCACCGCTGCAGTCCATGCATCGAACTGAGAACTTCCCGCATCCCCGGAGAACCGTGCCGCATTTGGAAGATCTTCAAGTATTTGTTTCTTTGCACCGGAACTTTGCCGCATTTCCATCGCTGAAACATTACTTTTGGGGAAGCGCAACGCATGGTAAGGTACATTGACGCAAAGTGTTGTATCTTAAGAACTGAACTGAACAAAGCTAAAACTACCATCTTAAAGTAACAGTATTGTGTATTTTTGTTGTTTATGGTCTTGTGGTAATTCTATATAAAGTATACTTATTTGTGATATAAAACCTTGTGTGGTGTCTATTTGTAGTTTTGTCAGTAGGTTACTGTATGTGGTCAAAAATGCTTTACACACTGCCTCTGAGATAAGCCTGTCTGCTTGTGCCAAGCTACCAAGTGGGTGAGCAGGGGTTATTTAGGAGTGTAATCCCCGTATCTTGACTAGTGGCAATGGTCCCCCAAATCTAACAATGACAATTTGCAAGTAGAATCCAAATGACTGGAAGTCAGTATATGCATGATGGGGAGGGTTTGGAAGATTATTAAAACACTGGAGATCCCCACAATTAAATGTGTGAGTATCAACCCAGGCGGTAACAAACAAAACTTGCCCACGTAATAGTGATGGGACGCAACAACCTACTTCCGTAGAAAAGAGAGTTTATTTTAATTAAACAAATTACATAAAAATTTACCAAAGCAAATATCTTAAAAACTTTTTCAAAGAAACATATAAAAATAATCACAATTTCATGAGAACAAAATATCAGTTCTTGAATTAATTATAAAATATCTTGTCGACGCGCGTTTCGGCGACCAGCGCCTTCTTCAAGACAAACAAGATGTCATGTTCTTGTGAGCTAATACATGGGCACAATTTGCATTATTTGGCACAACTCACAACGGGGAGAAACCTAAGACGTATTTAGACTGATGCGTGTGAGTGATTCAACATCGTTAGATTTGCGATGAAGTCTGGATAATCTTTATAAATTTCAAGTCTCTCGAGTGGGGTTGTTTACGTGTTAAGTTTTGCTAGCGAAGAGAAGTAATATGGTAAAAAAGCACTCTTGTATGTTCTATTTTCAAATAGTCAACATAGATATAAAACAATTGTACCCCGCCTCCACTGATCCAAACCGGCATAAATAGGTAAGCTTTGGTTAGCTTCTTTTCCGTCACTTCAAGCGTATGTGTTAGTTTCAAAGGATATTTACTTGTTGATTTATGAGGTGCTGGTTTGCGAGGATAAACGCGCCAGTACTGTTTGAAAGTGACTAGTCGGCGTGTGGAGGCTTGCTGGTTTCGATTAACGTTTCCGGGTCGGTATCGACGACAGGATAAACAGGAATCCTCACAATTAAGCCCCCTGGTGGTGGGCACGAGAATGCAGGGAGCGAATCGTGAAAATGTTGATCTGTTTACCTGCCGGCATCAGTGCAAGCAGGGAAACAGATCAAAAGTCTACTCCCATTTTGGGGGAGCATTCAGCTGAGAGCAGGCTTTGTTCAGTTCAAAAAGCTTTATTCGATTGTTGTATCACACAACCATAAAAACACTTAAAAACAGGAACATATTAAATCTTTAAACAGCTAAAAATGTTAAAAAATTTTCACATAATCAATTAAAAATTAATCAATAAACATACTGTATCTTTTGTCTCATTGCACATGCATGAATATGTTACAATGCTTTTCCTATGACTGACAACCTTCTTTAAAAACATGCCAACCCTCCATATTATATGTAGATTTTCCAGGTACTCTAGTACAATGAAGGATGGGTGGCATCGTCTAATCCCCATAGATTTCAAAATATTAACGATCTAGGTCTTTCTTAATTCATTATAACTTGATACAGCTAAAATGTAACGTAAAAATGTGTTTTCCCCAGTTTGCAAAGAATACACATCTACAAAACCCCATATCCCAGCCCCATAGATCACAGTTGCAGTGCAGTTTGCCTTATATACTTGAATAAGTTCGACTGGCGGCTTCCTGCCTAAGTTCCATGACAAAATTGAAAAATTTAGGAGAGAGCCCTTTAAAACCCCCCGGTTTCTTTGCATGGACAGCTCAAGCCCAACGGTCATTCTCAGGCAAAAAGTATACCAAGGTATGAAAAACTTTTAGTAAACGCAATCTTCTGTCCGTCTATATACAAATCAAATCAAATTGACTTTATTTCGGATATATTGCAATCCATAAAAGTACACACATTAAACAATTCATAATAAAACATCACAGTAATCACAAAGTCAATCTAAGTTACATACAAGACAAATATTTCTTAAAAAGAGTGCATAGACAAAATCAGAACAAGGAAAAGTGCAAGTAGGGTCCATATACAGAAGAAAGTGCAATACTACTTTGAGCTGCAGTTAATGCACAGTTACTCATCCAAACATTTTCTTAGTCTCATAGTCAAATTTAAGAATTCTAACACCTGGAGGACACTGTCAGAGTGCAGCAGCAGTAAATACATAAGGGCGGGTCTGATTTGGTTAAAATTTAATTTCTTTAAAAGAGTAACCAGATACCGCTTACGGGGATATTCATAAAATGTACATAAAAATATAAAATGCAGCATATCCTGTGGAGACTTCCCGTCGCAGCCACAGGGAGCTGCAGGTTTCTTAAAAATGTCCGACTTGGGTCTAATTAAAAGCTGATGAAAGATGTTAAACCTGAAGCGAGTCAGCAAAAATTTCTCATGGGGGGTAAAGGAGCATGTTAGATACATTTCCATGGAATCACAAGTTCTCAACATGATATACTTTCTAACATTAGGTTTCAAGAGCTCAACTTCATCTCTTAGAGCATTACGATTCAGGAAAAAAGCTCTCTTAATTGCTACAACATCACCCTTAACTATATCCCTCGGGTTATCAAACAAGTTTAGGCGGCCAATCTTCAAAAATTGGCACTTCAAATATTTAAGCCAGGGTACACACATTGCGTGATCAAGTGATACAAGATCCTCCACTATCAGGTGGGTTAGAGGGATTGCATCACTTAACCATAATTTTACCCAGCACAGCAGTGGTTTCAGTCCAACAATGTTGGATAAATGCAGACAGCCAAGTTCTTCATGAGCAGCTAAATTCGGTGTGCTCCCAGGGACACACAACAGACGCTTTAAAAAATTATTTTCAACTATTTGCAGTTGTTCGCCATTTGTGTAGCCCCATATCTCACTTCCGTATACTGCAGTGGCTATGGATTTAGCGTTATATAGTTTCATCATAGCCACATTTGGCTTTTTCCCCAATTTAGAAGCAAAATTGAAGATGGAGGCATTTACCCTAGACATTTCCCCCTTCTTCTTGGCCAAATGTGGGGCCCAACAGAGCTTCGTATCAAATAACACACCCAAGTAAGAAAACGTCTGGGTGATGGGTATCAGAAGATCATTCAATTTAAAATTGTACTTCTTTTTAGGTTGACGGCCAACATGCATTATAAAGGATTTGGAATTGTTGACCATAAGGTCCCTATCAGACATAAATTTATTAAATCCATTCAAAAGTGCCTGAAGACCTAATTCTGTTTGTGAAATTAAGACCGCATCGTCGGCATATAAAAGCAAAGGAATACCCCTCGCACCAGTTCTAGGACAATCAGATTTTATCTCTAGTAATTCCGCCTCCAGGTCGTTTATATAAAAATTAAAAAGATAAGGGGCCATAATGCACCCCTGACGTACACCTTTATTAATAGGAAAACAACCCGTAGTTTCCCCAGTCGATGAGAACCTCACATTGGCTCTTGTGTCATTGTGCAGATCCGCAAGAAACTCTACAATCCCCACATCTATTCCCTTATCCTTCATGGTCTGCCACAGCCTCCCCCTGTTGACACAGTCAAAGGCTGAAGACAGATCCATGAAGGCAAGGTGAATTGCTCCCTTCTGTACGACAGTATATTTATTCAGAATAAGGAACAGGTTGAGACACTGAGTTATGGTAGAGCGCCCCTCACAAAAGCCATATTGAGAAATCGACAAGATGTTGTTTTCATTCGACCAACTTGTTAGGCGTTGAAGTATAACTCTCCCCATAATCTTAACCATTGAATCAATTAGGGATATGGGTTGATAGCAAAGTGCACTTCCCCTATCTCCCTTCTTGAATACTGGGACTATAGTCGATAGTCCCCACGTTTCCGGACAACCCACTGTGGCCGCCGCATTAAATACGGCGACCAGAATGGGAGCCCAAAAATCTGGATCAGATTTGTAAAGATCCGGGGGTATTCCATCAGGACCTGGCGCTTTATTAGCAGTGAGGCCCATTATGGCTACCAAGACCTCACTTTTGTCAAAAATAATAGGGCTATCCCTATAATAGGGGGCAACAGCCATGGATCCAGGAATTTCAGAATAGTATAAACTTTTAAAATGGCCTTCCCATTCCTCTTTGGTTATACAGCAGACAATTCCATCTCCAGGGTCTTCGGCCAAAAAAGGTTTCTTAACCAAAGCCCAGAATTTGGTGCTGCTATTCAAGGTAGAGGGGTCAAGCAGTTCCTCCCAGGCCTCTTTTTTCAGTAGCTCCTTACGAGAGATAGTAATAGACTTATATTCCTTTCTACAGAGTTTTACAACCTCCCGATCCCTCGGGGAAGCTGACAAAGCAAGCCTCATTTGCGAGCAGCTACAGTGCAATCATGGCTAAACCATCTCGGTCCTACTTTAGCCTGGGTTTTATTAGGGACCGATAGAAACGCTGACACCTTCTCTGAAATATTTTGATAAGCCTCTAGAACCAATTTAGGATCGCCTCCCCTGTTAATACAAACGTTAATGTCCTCTGCACACCCTTCAGAGATGTTCTTATAGAGTATATCCGCAGAGACCATTGACCATTTTAACCGCCTCCTCCCATCTGTTGTGCCCAATCTACCTTGAACAATACTCTTATGACCTTTTTTTACCCATGGACAGTTCAGACAGATTGTGACAGGGTTATGGTCACTAAATTCACTAGGAAGGATGCAAAAAGAATCTAAAAAAGTTTGCATAGTCCTCGAGACAAGTATATGGTCAATGAAGGTACCCCTTCCGTGCCCCTTAAAGGTAGGGGTATCAAAGCGGTATGAAGAGTCCTTTAATGACATAGCCAAAAAGAGGTCAAAGTCATTCAGTAAGTCATTGCACATTTCCCCCTCATTAGTGTGCTCCATATGCAGACAATCTGCACGAGCACAGGTCATTTCTGATAAACACTTGTGCAATGGATCTATACAAGGATGCAGATTAAAATCCCCCAAAATCATGAGGTTATGGCCCACTTTTTCCATAAAATTAGAGACAAAGGAATTAAGAACATGAATATGATTCCTACCCGCACTATCAGAAGCAGCATTATAAAAATTCACCAGGCCCACAAGAACATTACCTCCAGATAGAATTAGTCCCATAACCCCTGTGTGTTGTGCTTCAATTCTCTGTACTTCACATGGTATCAATATGGAGACAAAGATTACAAGACCCCCTTGGGCCTTCCCCGCAATGAAGGCAAGGCTGGCACAAAGAAGGCCTTATACCCTTCTAAAAAGAAATTACAGCCCAGCTCCCAGGTCTCTTGCAAACAGATAATAGAAAATTTCTTGATGTAGGTAACCCAATTTACATCAGACATTTTGGCCGCAAGAGGTTTTACCCACCGGGTTAACAGAATTTATAGATTCACCTGAAGCCCTAGTCACCTGAGCCGCAGGTGCCCCCAGTCAATCACACTGCTCAAGACCAGATAACATTTCAAATCTGTTCTGTATATTTATGTTCGACCCATATTGATAGTGGCCGGCACTCGGACTCCAGTTATGAATTCCAGTGGGCCCACCTGACCTACAGGGATTAGTGACATTATAAAGAAACTGAGACTGAGACTCCTGCACAGGAGTATAAGGTTCAATCCTGGTTAAATTCTGTTGTGGTGGAGGTTTACACAAATGCGCATAAAAGTAACCCAAGGGGCGTACACAAATACTGTTCATATTATATACCAATGCAGACGCTCTCAAAAGGATAGTTGCCACGTGCTGGGGGTTCTTGAAATTTACGACTATACAGTCCCCTGTCCCAGTCTTTTTAGACGGCCCTACCCAATTTACACGTCTTACTGTCATAATTTGATCCGAGTAAGAGACAGGGAACCCAGAGTTTTTGTTGAGCCATGACACAGTTTTATTTTTAAAGAGGTTTGGGATTCGTCAAAAGGAGATGCGGGATGGGTGCCGCAAGGGGGCACATTAGTTAGTACTGCTACAAACGGGGCACAATCTGGTGGTAAGTTAAGATAGCGATTGTACCTCAGGGGTCTGGGAGCTCTACTGTTTAGTTGCTTTGTAGATGGTTGCGGCGGAGCAACTGCCACAGGGATATCCGGTCGAATAGAAGTTTCAGAGCCTGAGGCCACTGCAACGGCAACATTCCCCCTCGCCTTATTACAAATATCATTAACATCGGCAAGTTCTCTCCCTTTCCTCCCAGGGTGTACATTTCCACTAGATGTGACACTATTCTGTGATGATGAGAGAGCGCAAATCTGAAAAATGTATAAGTGCACCATATTTACAAGCACGTAGTATTAGTTTAAATATATATTGCACAAGAGTGTCATATACATAGAAGTGAAATATACAAGAGTATTTAAATAGAGTAACAATACTCATAGCAGTGTGAAAACTAATGTAGAAATGTTAGAATGATATGAAACCTCACGTTTCTCATGTTAAGTGACTGTGTGTAAAAGAAACGAGACTAGGTAAACCATTGAGAATGTGTAGGCCGCATGGCAATTCACAGTAAAGATAAAGTGCTGCTGCACTGACATGAGACGTGGTTAACATTGTTTTTCCAAAGTATTTAATCATAGAATTGAAATATATGTTTTATTTAGATGTGATACACTATAGTAATGTGTGTTAGTTAGAATACTGTTTAAGTGAAGAAATTGAATGTTTCCCGAGAAGCAGAAACCGTTCTGTGTATTCCTGATAGGCCTGAAAAGACAAAAGTCATTCCTTTTGATCTAAATGTGCTCGTTAGGGGAAAGTCGTGCTAGACACTAACTGTAAATCCTTTTACATGTTTTATGGCCCAAGATATGGTGAAGGTTGGAATTTGAGGCCCACAGTACATGTGTCTGTTGCAGGTGCGAGGAGCCCTAATCAGTACTATGATGAACGGTCCCTTTGTTCAAGAGAGCCAGGCGCCTGGAGGAGTCTTCAGGAATTTTAGGGGGTACTGTCTCGCTGAAGAAGGAGCCTGGGAAGCAAGGTCAACTTTAACGAAGGGTCCAGAGGAGGACCTGCCTGGAATTTGCCGCCAGAATCGATACCACGTGAGGGGCGTCTCAAGGGGCGTTCCTATTGGAAATGTGATTTTGTATTAGGGAAAGCACCCGGGGGAGGAGATAGTTCAGAGGGTCCGAGAAGCCTAAGAGAGTGGATGGGTAGGTAGATAGAGAGACTGCAAGAAACCAACTTGATTCAGAGACTAAGGGAAGTGTGTGATCTTCTTTGGAAGTCACCACTGCTGACACCTTTTTAGGTTAAGATCTGCTAAGTAGGGATGTCACTTAGTCTAGTGTAGGGACAGACTAACCTGAACTTTTCCTTTCTGTAAATGACTCTCAAGTTGCAACTCATATCGATTCTCGCAACTTTGATGGTATTCGAGATATTTTTGATAATTTCCTTTTGCCGATTAAGGGCATTCAGAGAGTTTCTTTTTATAGTGATACCGGTATACCTTTTGAATCTTATTCTGAGATGTTTGTATCTTCAGATACTTTTGGCTTTATAATAAACCTTTGAAACGTATTCGTAGTCAGTGGTTCTTTAGAGTGGTTTAAGTTCTTAATTGACTAACCTAGTAATAGATTGTCGTTTACTCAATGACAGGTACCAACGATTCAGTCGACTTGATTTGGGATCTGGTAAGGTAACTATAGACCCGAAATCCCGCGTTAACAGTTGGTAGCAGAGTGAGGATGGTTATCTTCTTGAGGAGGATAATCTAGCCTAGGTTAGTTTACCCCAAGGCCCCTAGAGCGAGACATCGAGAGATGAGCAGCGGAAGAATCGCGTGCCGAAGAGGGTGCTGACGGTGCGAGAGAAGCAGCAGTAACGGAGGAGAGTGAGTATAACAAGGGTCATGCGTGAACAGATTGCGGTGTTTTGTGTTGTATTTGTATTGTAATGTCTTGCGGAGTTGAATGCCTGTAGTGTGAGTGAGAGAAGGTTGTGAGCGCGCGCAACCTGGTAAAAATCTTAAGTTCGAGGTAGAGCTTAAGTGGTCCGGGTGTATCGAACACCCAGAGTAGTTGTCGACCAGAGTAAGGAAGTCATGAGGTACCATTGACCTTCCGCAGAACCGAGATAGGGGGAGTGTAAGAGTGAGTGTGTGAGTAACGGACGCTGGTCGAAAGTTACTGGGTGCAAGTAACCTATCAGAGAAGGCGATTGTCTGGACGTAATCGGAAAGACATTTCGTCGGTTAAGGTGACAACTACAGCTAGACTGTGGACGTACAGTCAAGGAGAAGTGATTGTTTCGATCGGAAATAATCATTTTTCATAGTATGAATGAGACGCATGCATGACCGAGGAGACGAGCTGAAAAAGGAGGGGAACTGCTGCAAAGGGGGACGAGTGACGTCGGTTAGAGCCGCGCTGTGATTGAGCGGTTGGAGTGACGTCGGTTAGAGACGCGCTGTGATTGAGCGGTTAGTGTGACGTCGGCTAGAGCCGCGCTCTGATAGGCCAGTTAGCGAGAACAGTGCTGAGATTGGTGGATTGTCATCAGGAAGTAAACAAACCAGAGAAAATAGAAACTAGTAGATCGAAAATGAAGTGTTTTAAATGTTTGAAGGATATTTTTAAAAGAAAAAGGAGAGAGTCTTTTTACGGGCAAGAGGCACCGCCAGAGGGTACACCGGCTCGTTATATGGCAGCGAAGGTTGGTGTCAGGATCCACGTGCCTATCAAGAAAAGACTCGCAAAAAGAAGCCCATGCTGGAAAACGTCTCTGCGGTGTTTATTGAAATGCTGCAGTGCTCAGCCATGTTGGGAAGGCAGTGTTCCGTCCCCACTGATCAAAGCACCGCGTAGCAGTCTAGTTGTTTGTGCAGTGGCGAGAATTGTAGGCAATGCGCATGCGCGCGCCTCGCTCTGCGCACTTCAACCGGCTTTCTTCGTTTGACAGGAGCTTTCAGCGCTCGCTGTCATTTCTCACTGAATAGAAGTGTTCCTGAAGAAATTCGTCTATGCCTTCTTTCCTCAGTTTATAAGGGAAGTACAGAAAGACAGTTTGGGCTCAAATAAAGAGAGCATTTAGTAATTATTTTTTCTCCTCAGAGAATTCGTGCTGCTGTATTGTTTGAAGACGCTTAAGCAGAGCGTTCCAGGGAAGCAGTGGAGCTGGCTTCTTGTAAGTCTTCAGTTAAGAGAAGACTTTGAATTTCAAGTAAGAGTAATTATTCGACGTTAATTTGAGTTTCGAGGCTATGACTGAGGTGATGTAATCTTCGGACCTCAGGAGTTCAGAAGTAAGAGAATCCTTGAGCCTTTTTGAGAACTGGTTATTCTAGAGAGCAGTAAACCTTGAATGCAACAAAGACTTCAGAGTACGCAGTGCCCGGGTACTGTAGAGACAATTAAATATTCGTTCTTCCTAAGCTGACAGCTCATGAACTTGTTCGTTTCATATTCCTCTTGTCAGCTAACGTTTCAAGGAGGTTTCAGAGACTGTTGAATAGACTTAACAACCTTTGCTGGAGACTCCCATGGTGATCCCATTACGCCGTTTCCATTAAGGTGTCCACATGTTCTTTCAGTGAATCAGTATGTACATCATTCCAGACAAACATCTGTAGGGAGGAGCTAGCTTCTGATTAGACACTGGTAAGAATTAGTTATGTTAGAAAACAATATACATCAGACTTAGTGTGTTAGTGTGTTAGGAAACTAATAAGAATTTTGCCTTACAGTGCATTCCAGACCAGACCAGATTGGAGCCAGTGTCCAAAGCAAGTCACTCTTTGTTTGTCTTCCACTTCCCCTTTCCCCCACGGGGCTAATTCCATGGACAGCAGACTCTAGGTTGTTCCTGGCGTTATCCCTGGGGAGGATTCGGGGTAAGAGCTTCTGTTCCTGAGGGGGCCGCTCCAGTGTATCCTTTGAGTTTGACAGTTGGGCTGCATACGATATTGTGGATTGGGGATTGGAACAAGCTTATGGAAGGGAATGAGGAAATGCCGTTCCCAAAGTATGGGACGTTTAAGTTAGAGGTGTTACATCGGCTAAAGTCAACCATATCCTCATTGAAACCCCCGCCTAGACCAACCCAGTTTGAGGCCCTTAATGCATGGATTAGGGCGGCGCACAACAGGAATCTGAATAGGCGTCAAGAAAGGCTGACGCGATCGGTAAGAGCAGTGCAAGATTCCAAATGGGATGAGGACGTCAAGAGATGGAGGGTACAGGCTATTGAGGTGGATAAGTTGTACACAGTGAGAGAGGTGGCAGGAGGAAAGAACCTCATGGTAGAGGATGAGGAGAGCGACTCGGAGGACAACTTGATAAATAGATTGCTGATAGATAGACCGCCTCCGAACGTTGGGGGGGCCGTAAGTAGGGGACTCTCAAGGGAAGAGGGGTATACACCACTTCCTATATCGGAATGGACACCTACCAAAGGTGAGGAGACACCTCAACCTTATACAGTACAGAGAGTAGTTGGAAGGGTTGCAGTGCAGAAGATGCCAACAACCGAGAGGGTTGAGACTTATGGACTACCTGATGCTCTCCAAGTACCCGTTACCATAGGACCCATAGTATCAATTTACAACCCAGAGAATGGGAGAGAGGAAGAACAGGTACGGTTAGACAGAGAAAGAATTGAGATGGAAAAAAGAAATAACACGACAAATGACTGGAGGCAACTGCCAGGACCGGTAACGTGGAACACCCCGTTAGATACTACAGTGGGCCCTGTAATAGATCAGGGGGGTCAAAGAGGACCGATGGACCTGAGGGGACCACGGCCGAAAACCTATACAGAACTGAGAGCAGACTTGAGGGAATGGGATGGGTCCACGGAAACACCAAGCAACAGGCCCAGAGCAGAAGCCGAGTGGGGAAGTCGAGGCAACGGGACAATGTCTCACTGTGGGGCAAGTGAAAGCAGTCAGGGACGTGAGGGTCAAAGCCAGGAGAACAGAGGAGTAATACGTCCTAATGATGAGAGGGATCAGCAGGAGCGAGATGGTAGGAATATCGAGTGTGAAGAGATGTCCCGACTCTTTGAAAAGGGTGGAGACCAAATGGTACTAGCATACAGAGATAGGTTTAAGTGCGCTCATCACGCACTCGGAGAGGATGTACAACACTGGAAGAGAGAGAACAGTGAAAGATCTCGCCATGCATCAAGTAGTCAGAGATCACAGACAAACTGTGAAGACAGGGGAGCAATGGAATGTCTTACCACGAACCCAGAGAATCCAGGCATGAAGGGGAAGGTGGGACTATGAGGCACAATGGAGTGTTTCATCATAGACCCAGAGAGGACGGAACAGCATGGGACCTGGAGGGGTGGGAGCATGGGAGGACTCCACGTAACTCACCCGAGCCCAGACGTAGGACTCGGAGCTGGGATGGGAGAGATGTGAATGAACCCCCTAGAGCTAGTGTACTGAAAGCTACAATAAAGGCAAAAAGACTTGATGTCACCAGTTTAAAATCTGATTTGGATGAGATTATAGATGGTACGTTGCCATTAGAAAGGATTGAGTTATACGAGCAAGATGAGCTGCTGTTCATAGCCAAGGATGTTACTCGGAAGGCAAGAGCAACTCATGAGAAACTGTCTGAACTGGCAGACAAGTATGGGGTAGATTTGTCCAGAACAAAGACCCTACAGAGTAACCATAGGTTACAATACTCAGATCAAGATTTAGATGAAAAAAGGACAACTGGATTGAAAACACACATAAGAGAACTGATAGCAGGAATAAGAGCATGGAGGGATCTGGACAAATGGGAAGAGAGATGGTCCAAAAGGGGAACTGTTAGACGGTGTGCGAATGGGACGCCTCCTGAGGGAAGGCTAATGCAGATGGAGGCATTCCCTTTGCGAGAAATATCGAATGGGAATTATGTACATGTACCCTGGAGTAGAGGGGATTTAGCTGCATTTACCAACTCATTTCCGAAGTTAGGGGAGAATCCAGTCGAGTGGTATAAGCAGGTAGAAAGGTTTGTGAAGATCTCCAAAGTATTGTGGATTGATTTGAACACCTTGTTTGACATTGTGGTTCCTGGGGATTTGTGGGTAACATGCAAGATTAGTGTCCAGTGGCCAAATGAAGAACCTGAAAGGAATGCTAGAACTAATGGACCGTCAGAAAGTGTCATGGAAAAGTATGAGAGGGTAATAACTTGGTTAAAAGATAAAGTGCCACCACAAGATATAGATTGGGTAAAAATAGACCGAACAAGGCAGGAACCCAAGGAAACCGTTCATGAGTTTTATGAGAGATTGCTGAAAATATTCAAACAATACAGTGGACTTGATGTGATGGATCCCAAGGATATAGGACAGTTTGTGTCAAAGTTCGTTTTAGGGCTGAGACCTGATATTTGTTTGATGATTCAGCAACATTTAATTTGTTGGCAAAACAAACCACTAGATGAAATTTTAAGGTATGCAAGATACTGTAGCGATGAGATAGATTCTAAGACAAAGAAATTGAAGGAGAAGCTGATGGTGGTGCAGATGCAGTCAGCTGGAAAGGGCGGACAGCAGAAACAGGGAATGGGGACAATGGGACGGAAGTCGAACGGTCAGAACAAGGATAATGAAGAAAGCCAGAGACCTAGAATAGACTTTGCCACTTTAAAGAAAATGACAAAGTGCCACCAGTGTCACCACGTGGGGCATTGGAGACGCGAGTGTCCCTTTAACCCTGAAAATGGAGAACTAGAATTAGAGGAGGAAGTTCAGGAGGTTCCAGTTCAAAGGGCGACAGTCCCAGGAAGCAAGGTGGTCAAAGGGGGGACTTCGGCTCCACGAGCTCAGTTTCCACAGCCACCGAAGATTGCGACAGGGGGAAAAGTCTTTAGACAAATGCCTCTTTTCATTGAAGAAGAAAAATGTTACTACATTGACCCACTGACAGGTCAATGTGTGAATAGAGAAGAGGACTGTACCCTCGGGGCAGTTCTAGAAGTGGATCAGAGAGGACCATTTGTGGAGGCAGAAGTAGCAGGGTGTCCTATGACATTCTTGGTGGATACTGGCGCTACTCGATCAACTCTGAGATCAGCAGTGGTTCCTGACCTACCAATGTCGGGGGTAACAATTCAGGTGGTTGGAGTCGCAAATAGGAGAATGACTAGTCCTTTGACAGAACCAGTGTCAGTGAAAATAGGGAACTACACAAATGAACATCAGTTTGTGGTATGTGATTCTAGTCCTGTATGTCTGTTAGGGAGGGACTTGTTGTGCAAATTGAATTGCACCATATACTGCACACCTCAGGGTGTGGAGGTACAGACTGCAGACGATGATGCTACCTTTAAGATTGCCAATGAGAGAACATGTATAGAACTGTATCCTACTCTGACTGTGGAAGACCTTCCTTGTGACTTAAGAAATGCTGTCTCCTCTGAGGTATGGGACTTTACTGGGGAAGAGATAGGACTGATCAAAGGGGTGGAACCAGTAAAGATCATGGTAAAACCAAACGCGGAATATCCAAGAACGCCTCAGTATAAACTGTCCCAGGAGACGATTGTAGGAATAAAACCTGTGATTGAGTCAATGATTCAACAGGGAATACTGAAAGAAATCGTGGGTAGTCCATGTAACTCCCCGATTATGGGTTTGCAGAAACCTAATGGTAAGTTCAGAATAGTTCAGGATCTTCGAAAGATTAACAACATTGTGGTTTCATGTTGTCCAGTGGTACCGAACCCATCAGTGATACTGTTTCAGATACCATTCCAATCTGAGGGGTTTACAGTGATAGACCTTTGTCAAGCCTTCTTTTCAATTCCATTAGATGAAGAAAACCAGTATCTTTTTGCGTTCAAAATAGAGAGTCGCGCCTTAACATGGTGTCGAATCCCACAAGGGTTCACAGATAGTCCTTCAATCTTCAACCAGCTGTTGAAGAAGAACCTTGAAAGTCAGGTACTGCCACAGAACTCGGTTCTGGTCCAGTATATAGACGACCTACTTGTTGCGTCAGGAACAGAGGAAGCGTGTAAGGAAGACACCATTGCTTTGCTGAATCATTTAGCTGAGAATGGACACAAGGTATCTCCGAACAAATTACAGTACTGTCTGACAGAAGTACAGTATTTGGGTCACCGAATAGAGAAGGGAAAGCGCAAGGTGTCTCCAGACAGGATAGAGGCCATCATGAAAATGAATGCGCCTACGACACAGAGAGAAGTTAGAATGTTCTTAGGAATGGTTGGTTACTGCCGACAGTGGATAGCTAACTTTTCACTGAAAGCAAAACCTTTACAGAGACTGACGCACAAGGAGGTGAGTGATCCGGTACCATGGGACAACGATTGTTTAATGGCGTTCCTACAGCTGAGAGAGGATTTGTGTCGTGCTCCGGCTTTGGGAATGCCAGATTATGAGAAGCCTTTCTCATTATACTGCTGTGAAAGAGAAGGATGTGCGTTATCAGTGCTGGTGCAAGTACATGGAAATGCCCGTAGACCAGTTGCATACTTTTCGGCTACATTAGATCAGGTAGCCGCAGCGTTGCCCGGATGTCTCAAATCCGTTGCTGCAACGGGTGTCAGCATTGAGAGGTGTGAGAACATTGTTATGGGACACCAATTAGTGGTGTATGTACCGCATTCTGTAGAATTGTTAATGACCAGGACCAAGACGCAGCACTTGACCAATAGTAGGCTCACGCGCTATGAGCAAGTTATTCTTGCTGCAGAGAACGTGACCCTTAAGAGGTGGTCTTGAATCCTGCTACATTGATGCCACTTCCTAATGATATAGAAGGCGAAGAATGTGAAGATCACGATTGCCTAGATGTGACTGAACTATGCACGAAGCCCAGACCAGATATTGTGGATGAGCCATTGATCGACCCTGATGAAATTTACTTTGTTGATGGCTCATGTTTAAGAGACGATACTGGTCGGTTGAGAGCAGCTTATGCTGTTTGCACCATTACTGGAGTTGTGGAAGCCGCTTGCCTGGAAGGAGTACACTCCGCTCAGGTAGCAGAAATCATTGCATTGACACGTGCCTGTATAGCAGGTAGCAAAAAGAGAGTCACCGTCTATACCGATAGCCAATATGGTTTCGGTGTAGTTCATGATTTTGGGCAATTGTGGTCTCAGAGGGGTTACATGACCTCCTCTGATTCGCCGATCAGAAATGGGGAATTTGTACGACTGCTGTTAGAAGCATTGCAAGGTCCAGCTGAAATCGCAGTGGTCAAGTGTATAGCACACACTAAAAATACAGATTTTGTGTCACAAGGAAACCGATACGCAGACGAAGTTGCCCGCTACTGTGCGGAGCAAGGGTACACTTTCACGGAGGTGGAAGTAGGTGGGGCAAAGGAAAAGACAGAAGTAAACATGATGTTAGAGACCGCAGATACATGGGAAGATCTGAAACAAATGCAAGAAAATGCACCTGAGTCAGAGAAAAGGTCCTGGGAAACAGCAGGTTGTGTGAGAAGTGAAATGGATTTTTGGGTTTCAGCAGATGGAAGAGCAGTGTTACCAGAGGAATTAGTGAGTCCAATGGCACGACAAATACATGGCCCAACACATTTAGGAAGGGATGCCATGCTGAGAGTATTTAGGAAAACTTGGTATTGCCCAAAGTTCAGGATTGCAGCAGAAGCAGTCTGTAGGAGATGCGTCACATGTCAGCAACTGAATGTGGGGAAAAGAACACCAGTTACCATGAGTCACATTGGGAGGTCTGGGGGGCCTTTCAACAGAATGCAATTAGATTTCATTGAAATGCCAAGAGTCAACCGCCTTAGGTATGTGTTGGTGGTTGTATGCATATTTTCCAGATGGGTCGAGGCATACCCTACACGTAGGTGCGATACACTCACCGTAGCAAAACTGTTACTTAGAGAATTGATCCCGCGCTACGGGGTGCCAGGTTCTCTGGAATCTGATCGAGGAACACATTTTAACAGTGAAATTGTGAAGATGCTCTGCGCTGCATTGAACATTGATCAGAAGTTACACTGTAGTTATCGACCAGAGGCTTCAGGAATTGTGGAGCAGATAAATGGGACATTAAAGTGCCGGATTGCCAAAGTGTGTTCTTCAACTTCCTTAAGTTGGCCAGATGCTTTGCCTTTAGTGTTAATGAGCATGCGCAGTACACCCGACAGGAGGACAGGTCTCTCTCCTCATGAGGTGTTGATGGGGAGGGCAATGAGGCTTCCTTCTGTCCCAACTGCGACATTGTTGAACATTACAGATGACCTGATCCTGGATTACTGCAAAGGACTGTCTGACGCCATTCATTCTGTGTCCTTCCAGGTGCAGGCTGCTGAGGTCCCATCTTCAAGAGATTTGTGCCATGACCTGTGCCCAGGAGATTGGGTGCTGGTGAAGAAGCACGTCCGGAAAAACTGCCTAGACGTGCGTTGGAGAGGACCTTTCCAGGTTATACTTACCACGAATACTGCGGTGAAGTGCGGAGGACTACCGAATTGGATACACGCTTCCCACACCCGAAGAGTTCCAGCACCCCTGGAAGAAACTGCTCCTCTCGCAGATGAGAATCCAGCTGAAGACGGTGAACCATTAGAGGGGATCAGTCAAGCTGTGGGGGTGTCTGAAGAAGTTGGGAGCGTTACAGATCCAGAAGAAGAAGGTCAAGGCGGTAGTGAAACTGAAGCTGCAACAGAAGGAGAGAGTTGCTGTGAATGTGACTCGGAAACAGATCAAGAACAGAATGATCAAGAACCGAGCAGGAGGGAAAGCAATAGGAGAACAAGAAGTGGGGCAGCTACTTGGCCTGAGAGAAGAAGGAGGCCAAGCCTGAAGCTAGCTCGAGAAGAAACTCTTGCTCCTATTTCCGAAGACTCGGATCTGGAAGGAGGTGCACAGGACCAAGAGCAGGAGGGTCCAAGGAGATCAAGGAGAGTACGAGTGCCTAGCAGAAGATACTCTACACCTGAGTGGACCTACCTCGCTGCAGATGTCCGAGGGACGCAGAACTGGGAGGGTGAGGGAAGTGACCCTAACCAGAACTGACCAATCATCACAGTGGAAATAAGGTTCCTGCTACCAGGAGTGGAGGTCGAAAGACTGCTGACACTTAACATCGTCTACCCTCCTTTTCTAAGCGGAATAAGAAAATTAATTCTAGAGACCGTTGATTTTCCGGTTTGCTGTTCAAGGTATCCAGTACTGGAGGGAATCCTCCTTCGTATGGAAATGCTGGAGCAAGTGGTGGAACTTCTTGGAACACGCATAGTTTCAGATTGCTAAAGACTTTGAAAAAACATTGTAAATACAGATCGAAAGATAACCTAGCGCCAAGTGGGAGAAGAAAGAAACTATGGACTTCCATTTTAGTGGATGGAGAAGGGCTAGAGTTGTCTATTGCTACAGAACTTAATGACTATTCTTGCGGAGTGAATTGTCAGCTTCTAAGTGTGGCTTAAAGAGAGACATTGTGCAAAGAAAAGAGACGTTGGAGTCCAATAAGAGACTTTGGCTGAGAACGAAAACCAGAGCTACACTGTTTTGAGATCATGGAGACTGGCAACCCGAACCGCAGGGCAAAATGCATAGTAGGCACACTTTTAGTGGTAGTGATTTCTCTTATAGTTTTAGTAGTTACTATATCATATGTAGTGGGACATGAAAACGAAGCAAAGGCCAGAACAGAAGTAAAAAGAATATCGACACAAAAGCCTACTACTGTTGCTGGGGTAAAAGGGGAAAACACTGAGAAAGAGAAAGCTTTGCTTGGTGCTGAGATTAAGAGATTACATGTTGATGAATCCCAAGGAAATTTCAGATCAAATGCTTATGCCAAATTACTTTATGAGTATATTGATGTCATGGAGGCGAAGAATTGCTACGTTTGTATGCAATTACCAGCTTCTGTGGATGAGGGTATCAGATACCATCATCTTCCATTGACGTATGGAATCACATGTAGTTTGTTGTTGAGCATATTCTATGGACGAGATGGGTTCGAGTATTATTTCTCGAATTTTGACTCGATATTACCAGAGGTCCCAAATTATAAACAACTGAATAAGTGGGATTATTACAAGTGTGAGGACAGGTTACAGAAATTTTTCCTTCCATGGAAAACGTTACATACTTCACATGCCCGAAGAAATAATTTGACTTGTCAAGTGTCAGAAATTGAGAAAAAGTTTATAGGGCAGGTGGATACTCGATACAGAAGGCAAAAGATTCTAAAAGCTTCAGGACAATGGGAAACAGATTGGACCAAGGAAGAAAGGGAACACCAAAGAAAGGGTAGAAATGGTCCAATTGCTTTAGACAAAGAGAAGAGGGGGAAACTGTGCATTCACAGAAGTTACTCCTATTATGAGAATATGTTTGTAGGTAAAGTCAGTTGTGAACATGCTTTCCAATTGGAGTACTACTCCAAGGACTTTTTGAAGGAGATGCAAGCAATCCCAAATGTATATTTTGAATGTGGAAGAAATGCATATGTGAAGCTACCAGATAATTGGTACGGATCATGTTATTTAGCAATTGTCTTTCCCAAAATATACCATGTTGAGGATTTAGAAACAACAAAGAGAGGAACACAAACTAGAGGGAGAAGAGATCTAGGTACTGAAGAGGTAGTTGGGGATGTATTTGGTGCTACATTCCCTCTCTTGGGATTGATACTGAATGACATCAAACTTAGAAGATTGGCTACAGTCGTAGATAGGTTTTCTGCCAGTACTGCTAGATCCTTAATGCTGGTGGACGGAGAGATGCAATCGATGAGGGCAATGGTTCTTCAGAACCGACTTGCTCTAGATGTTCTGTTAGCCAAAGAGGGCGGAGTTTGTAAGGCTTTGAAGGTCCAGGAATGTTGCACTTACATTCCAGACAATTCAAAACCTCTAGAGAAGTACATACGAAACATTACTGCAATTCACAATGAAATTGAGGATCTGACAAAGATAAACGTGTGGGAGAAAGTAGGTCAAGGAATGGGTAAAGTTGGAGGTTGGTTTTCCAACCTAGGAAAGGGTATCATTTGGTACATATTGAAACCCATCATCATAATTGTGATTTGTGTAATCACTTTGTGGGGATTGGTGCGACTGTACCAATGGTATAGAGCAAACAGGTTGCAGAGATCCCTGAGAGAACAGGAGAGAAGACTGACTGCGATGCAAGATACACAATATAAGAGTCTGAAGGCTCTAGAGACAATGAAACGAGGGGGTATTGCAACAACTTCAGTCTGAAAGCTCCTACATTTTAGAGATGGTGTTTTGATGGTGATGACTCCTGAAAGTCATCAAAGGGGGGACTGAGAGAGCGCAAATCTGAAAAATGTATAAGTGCACCATATTTACAAGCACGAAGTATTAGTTTAAATATATATTACACAAGAGTGTCATATACATAGAAGTGAAATATACAAGAGTATTTAAATAGAGTAACAATACTCATAGCAGTGTGAAAACTAATGTAGAAATGTTAGAATGATATGAAACCTCACGTTTCTTATGTTAAGTGACTATGTGTAAAAGAAACGAGACTAGGCAAACCATTGAGAATGTGTAGGCCGCATGGCAATTCACAGTAAAGATAAAGTGCTGCTGCACTGACATGAGACGTGGTTAACATTGTTTTTCCAAAGTATTTAATCATAGAATTGAAATATATGTTTTATTTAGATGTGATACACTATAGTAATGTGTGTTAGTTAGAATACTGTTTAAGTGAAGAAATTAAATGTTTCCCGAGAAGCAGAAACCGTTCTGTGTATTCCTGATAGGCCTGAAAAGACAAAAGTCATTCCTTTTGATCTAAATGTGCTCGTTAGGGGAAAGTCGTGCTAGACACTAACTGTAAATCCTTTTACATGTTTTATGGCCCAAGATATGGTGAAGGTTGGAATTTGAGGCCCACAGTACATGTGTCTGTTGCAGGTGCGAGGAGCCCTAATCAGTACTATGATGAACGGTCCCTTTGTTCAAGAGAGCCAGGCGCAGGCCTGGAGGAGTCTTCAGGAATTTTAGGGGGTACTGTCTCGCTGAAGAAGGAGCCTGGGAAGCAAGGTCAACTTTAACGAAGGGTCCAGAGGAGGACCTGCCTGGAATTTGCCGCCAGAATCGATATCACGTGAGGGGCGTCTCAAGGGGCGTTCCTATTGGAAATGTGATTTTGTATTAGGGAAAGCACCCCGGGGAGGAGATAGTTCAGAGGGTCCGAGAAGCCTAAGAGAGTGGATGGGTAGGCAGATAGAGAGACTGCAAGAAACCAACTTGATTCAGAGACTAAGGGAAGTGTGTGATCTTCTTTGGAAGTCACCACTGCTGACACCTTTTTAGGTTAAGATCTGCTAAGTAGGGATGTCACTTAGTCTAGTGTAGGGACAGACTAACCTGAACTTTTCCTTTCTGTAAATGACTCTCAAGTTGCAACTCATATCGATTCTCGCAACTTTGATGGTATTCGAGATATTTTTGATAATTTCCTTTTGCCGATTAAGGGCATTCAGAGAGTTTCTTTTTATAGTGATACCGGTATACCTTTTGAATCTTATTCTGAGATGTTTGTATCTTCAGATACTTTTGGCTTTATAATAAACCTTTGAAACTTATTCGTAGTCAGTGGTTCTTTAGAGTGGTTTAAGTTCTTAATTGACTAACCTAGTAATAGATTGTCGTTTACTCAATGACAGGTACCAACGATTCAGTCGACTTGATTTGGGATCTGGTAAGGTAACTATAGACCAGAAATCCCGCATTAACAATGATAACAGACCGCCCAGCCTTGTCACTTCCTTGACTAGGTTATCTATCTTACTAGTTAATGGTTTAATAAGCTCCTCCATTTTAGTTGTCAAAGAAGCTTCTAAATTTTTTATAAGCGAAGCTAGAAAATCAGGAGTTATATTTACACCATTTCCATTACCATCGTTATTAGTGCCCGTGAATACAAAAGGGGTTGGTATTGCAGGGCTGATAGTTGCCTTACCATCCTTTTTTTTAGACTTATCTTGTTTCCCATTTACCCTTTGAGACAATGTTCTACAGGTTCTTATGGCCCTGGTTTCTGGATGGGTCTCATTTAACACACTAGTATCAGAACATGATAGCACCTGTGGGTCAGAATGAACCTCCACGTTTACTAAAATGGGCACTGGAGGGTCAATAGAAATGACATCAATCGAGTTAATTGCACAATTTTGTGTCAAGCTGATAGGGGAGTTTTCCAGTAATGATTCCCCTACCACAGTGCCTTTCCCCAGTGATGCACGTCTGTCATTATTGATCTGACTTACTTTCCTGACCAGGAAATTATCGAGAGTAGCAGGACCCACCAATACCTTATCATTTTTAGATTTCGACATGGTAAACACAGATGATGTTAATACTTCCAGACAGGTACCCTTCGGTCTAAACACTCTCTATTATAATAAGAACAACCTATAAAACAAAATATTTAAAAGTAATCAGATGTCTTACACGCTCCTGGCACAATAATGGTCCGAAAGGGGCAATGTAAGGGTCCTGGCCCAGTCCAGTCTCCTCAGGCCTCTGAGGGCCACAGAGGGCCCGCCCTTTGCCCGGGCTTAGCCCCGGGCGCTCCCGCGCGCGACTCGCGGGGCGAGAGGGAGTGTCAGCCTTTTACTGGCGCCTCCGGGCGCTCTTGGCGCGTCACGAGCGCGCTGTCGCCTCAGGGGTTACTGTGAAGTGTGGTCCGTCTTCCCGGTCAGCCTCCCGGCGTCTGTTTGTAACCGCCGTTCCCCTCACGGCTCTGCCCGATGGCGCTACCGCAGGTAAGTCACTGGTGTTCCCCCCATATTCCTGCATTTACCGCTACAGTGGCCACACTAGTAGAGAAAGAGGGGCCCCTTAGACCCAAAGGGATAGGGCACTGTACAGTGAGTAAAGCTAGATTATCTTTAGGTAGTTTATTCTAATCCTGACCAACAATCAATTAGGCTACCACACACAGACCAGGTATTGCCCTCACTTAACTCGCTTGTCCACCATACAGACAATTGAACCATATAAAACAAGGGATAAGACAAACCACTTAAAATTAAAAAATGATACATTCATTAATACATCTTAAAAAGGATTTTGGGTTTCAGTAGAAAGCACAATCCATGTACAGTACATCACATTAATACTAAAACAAAATTAGTTAAAAAATCGATCAATAGCACATCATAAAAAAGAGAATATGAGAAAAATAGACAGGTACAATATGTCTTCAAATGTTACACATCCGTCATATAACAATATCTGGAGCACGGAATTCAGTAGTTTTATGGTTGATACCCTAAACCATGACTTTTCTTGATGAATTGCGTATTAGTATTGAAGCGTTGACGCGTTTCGATGGTCGAAATTCCATTTCCATCTTTATCAAGACAACATTATATACTCTCTATATTTGTTAAAATGGTTTGGAAGGTCACCTTTTAATCAGAGGAGAGAGGCACCTTCCATAATATAGTTTGTCTTTGATGCCAAATGTCTGGTTAGAATTATATTGCAAATCCAGGACACTGAGGGTAAAAAAAAATGTCAAATTCAGTCTCAGAAGGATACCGATAAAATCTTCAGAGGAAGCACTGCTGATATGAAGCTAATATTCATGCTTTCTCTCAGCCGGCTTCAAACGTCCTCTCAGATAAATCGGAGGTCGTACAGTTTTGTCCTCCCTGTAGTATTTCGGGTAGAATCTCTGTGAAGTGCTGAGCGATCCCGCGTAGGTCTTTTCCCTAATAAAATCCAGTGCTGGATTTTATTAGGGTAAAGAAATACGCATGGAGGGGTCCCTCTCACCTATTTGCATGTTTTTGGCCAAGGAGGTGTGCTCCCCGTGGCCTCTTATGGCTCAAAGAGGTTACTGTGTGTCCTCTCTACCCATATATATATATATTCACTGAAAAAACCATAGGTTATAGACCATATATAGTTAGGAATTAGCATTTACAAAACCTAGAAAATTCACTGAAAAAACCATAGGTTATAGACCATATATAGTTAGGAATTAGCATTTAAAAAACCTTATTTTACTCACACAAAACCATTGAAATTCCATATATAGTTAGTTGCACTAACTATATATCGCGCACCCGCAATCCACTGCTGCTGATGTCACATATTACATCATTCATGACATGGTCAGTGACATCACTTATGACATCACTGATGACATCTCAAATGACATCACTGATGACATCACTGATGACATCATCCAGTGACTGTGTGTTTCTGTAAAGTTTAAATATGTTTTACATATTGAAGAATGAGTAGATGTAGAAGTGTCTGGATGAAGGATTTAGTAGGTGCGTGACTGACTGTATGAGTGAGTGATTAAATGTGTCTCACTGAGTGCATGGGTTAGTGACTAAACTGTCTTAATTTGTGCATCATTATGTCTGTTGTTCTGTAAACTGCTTCATGTGTTGATCAGTAGCTATATGAGTAACTATATGGGTTATTGATTGATTGCTCAAGTATTTGTATGGGAGACTGAGTGTGTGTGTGGCTGGCTGGGAGGTGTGTGACTCTGTGCAGATCAATGTGTACTTGTATCAATGATTGTATAAGAGAGTAAGTATGTGTTAGTATATGTTTGAAAATGTAAGGTGCTCTATGTTTAACTGTATAGATTAAAAAATGGAAGTGTGATTGATTCTTTACAGGACTGACTAGGTGTGTGAGTAACTCCATGGATGAGTGGCAGAGTGTGAGTATCTGTATAGGTGTATGAGTGCATATGATAGTGTTGTAAAGATGAGTGATTGTATGTATGAATGATTGTATGGGTGAATAAGTGAATGTGTGTGTAGACGTAGGAATCAGTGAGTGCGTATGTAGTAACTAGTATTGGTGTGTGAATGGTTTCAAAAATTATACTCTGTATTTAACACTGGGTGTAACAAAGGTTATATTAAAATGTGAGGAGATGCATTGTATTGTCACATGAATGATATCATCAGTGATATGGTCATTGATATCAAATGAGATGTCATCAGTGATGTCATTTGAGATGTCAACAGTGATGTCATCAGTGATGTCACTGACCATGTCATGAATGATGTAATATGTGACATCATCAGCAGTGGATTGCGGGTGCGCGATATATAGTTAGTGCAACTAACTATATATGGAATTTCAATGGTTTTGTGTGAGTAAAATAAGGTTTTTTAAATGCTAATTCCTAACTATATATGGTCTATAACCTATGGTTTTTTCAGTGAATTTTCAAGGTTTTGTAAATGCTATTTCCTAACTATATATGGTCTATAACCTATGGTTTTTTCAGTGAATTTCAATGGTTTTTTAATAGCAAATATCATAAGCTGTCGAATGTCAAGTACGTGGTAAGTGAAAACATTTTCGTGTTTATGCACACTGATCTGCTTTGAATGCTGCCCCCCCCTCATTTCTATTAGGAGTACTCTCTCTTTGCAGATAGTGAAAGGTAGTTAACGCAGGCCTTTGCCCCCGTTGTAATACGTCGTGCCTGCTTCTCTCTCCATTTGATTGATTGTTATCCAAGCATTTACTGTTTTAGAATTGGTTCTCTTTGGTTCATTCTCTATTTACAAACAAACACAGAGTCGCAATACTCTGTTTAGTCTTTGCAGATAACGAAAAATCGTGTAAAAAAAAAGAAAAGAAATCGAGCAAAATCAGTAGGCCACTAATGGGATCTCTTTTTGACCTCGCTAAAATAGAAACATTAGGAACAACCCCTCATGACAAATACGAAACTAGTGAGATGAGCTGAACTCCACACAATGATGGCTGCAAAACAGCTCGGCTCCGCCACCCACCCCGCCCAAAATAACGATAAAGAGCGGCTGCCATGATTGGTTGCGGAATGGCCACGACGGAGCTACGAAATGGTGGTGCTCTCATGCTAACCCCAGCTTCAGTCTGAAACACCCAGAAACACTGTAGACTACCAATTCGATCAGTTCCGGTAGCGCCCCAATGTAACCCGGTGGAGAAGAACTAGCCCTCCCCTCTTTGACTGATGGTTCTTGTTGCCTGTCCCTTCTGTTGTCATTTAACAGAACTATTTAGCCTGCTGAAAGGGGTTGTGTTCCGACCGCTGGTTGGTGGAGACATTTTGACTATATTCTGGACCTGCGTTGTCGCGTAATGCGTCATATGACGCGCCGCGTTAGCGCATCCGGAAGTCATCCGGGGCGCGACGCGCAGCGCGTAACGTAAGCATAACAAGTCATGTGACTTGTTAATAAAACTTTTCATTGGTTCATTTTACTTTTCTTATTCTAATGATGAAAGGCTTGGTCATATGACCTAAAAATTACGCTTTTTATTACTTCCGAACATTATTTTTTCTTAAATATATGTTATAATGTTCCAGGCTAATGTACTTTTCCGAAAAATTTACAACTGTCCTGCAAGTAAAATATATTCTTTTTTTGAGAAAAAGAGCGTTTCTTCGTCCCATGACGGAGCCGTTGAGCAAAAGAGGGTCGACCTGCTGTCTTAGTCGCCGATACACCTGAATATGAGATTCTTATCGATCACTTTATGTTGCAGGAGTAGAAAACACAACAGCCCTTGACCATTTATCTTTACTGCGTTCCTGCGTATTATACCTTTTACCCTTCATGTAATTGGTCTGCTTTATTTCACTTGCCTTTTAATGATTCTAAAACAGTGACTATTATTAAAAACTTTACCAATGTATATACTACTACCATGTTTTCTTTTAAAAACCTTTATTGTGAAAATTTCATTATACAAATACGAGCCTATAACCACGTGGGCCGGCCACGGAGCAAACTGTAATCGTATATGATGAGTAGACATTTACACTGTAGAGGAACGTAACGGGCGGGCCATTAGGTTGCAAGAACTAAGGTGTCTAACAGTTGCGGAATCGGTGGACGTACATTTTATAATTAAAATACGACAGGGCCAGTTACAATAAAATTATCTAGATATACATTTGCGGGCAAGTACCATGGGTGACGTTAATTCGAACTTTCAATAGTACAGTAATCAATAACACATCAGAACTTAATATCAATAGGGATGTCGAAATATTCAATCAATTCTCGTCCCCGCCCGCCATGTGCTTCAAAACTGCATACGTATCTCGTGATTTCAAGGTTCTGCAACCAGTACACAACAAGGAGTTACGAGTCCCATTTATTCCGGCGCCATTTTGGGCGAGGACGGGCAGGTCCAGGATATAGTCAAAATGCCTCTACCAACCATCGACTATGATGATGTTCATATGCTGTATTTATTAGAGTAACACTCATCTGTCCACATGAAATTAATTTGCCACAATCTAAACATGTCATTTTAATCTTTCCAAAGTTCTTCTAAATATTTGGGACCGTTTCCCTTGCCTCTGATGCTGTCAGTGCCACTTCTTTGATGAATGTACTGGCAGGTCAGGGGTTCTCCTCCAAATCTCTCTTTTATGCAGCACTATAATTAATTGGTGCCACCTCTCCATATGACGATGCATGGTATAGTTACCATAACTATATTTTTTTTCGGTTCCTCTGGAGAGTTCATCGTGGCAGATGAAGCGTGTAACGTACCGGGCATTTACCTTTTTTTGCATGTACAGGAAAGGAAAAAAAAATCGAGCGTCCGAGTTCTAAGGTGTCCCAGGGCCATTTTAGTGGACCAGGCCCAAATCCAAAGAACAGGCCGCCATTTTGAGAGTCCTGTTGCAGCCGCCTGTCGCTGTAGCATCAAGAGCAGCCGAAACTCAGCTGAATGGCAACTGAAACGGTAAAGGGGCGCCCCACTACAGCAGACGAGCCTCCACCTAGGAAGGCCCGTTCACGCCGCCTCCCCCCCCCCCTTCGGGCACCCCACGCCGTTATTCGGAGCAGTATTGTAGGATGGCCACACCAGTGCGGCAACTTGCTAGACATCACCTCGGTGGTAACCGAATCTCAGCTCCTTGTGGTGTCTTCTCTTCAGAAAATATTCTTGCGCTACCTTTGCCCCATTCGCACATCGGTCCGCTACTGACGCCATCTCACAGGCTAATGGGGCGCCCCACGCCGAGTTTCAGCATTGTAGGATGACCACACCAGTACAGCAACTTGCTAGACATCACCTCGGTGCCATCCGGATCTTGGCATCTCAACGCCTAGTGGTATCTTCCATACAGAAAATATTGTTGCGCTGCCTTTGGCCCCATTCGCACATCGGTACGCTACTGACACCATCTCACAGGCCAACAGGGCGCCCCACGCCAACTTTTACCATTGTAGGATGGCCACACCAGTGCCTCAACTTGCTAGACACCACCTCGGTGCCATCCGAATCTTGGCATCTCAGCGCCTTGTGGTGTCTTCTATTCAGAAAATATAGTTGCGCTGCCTTTTGCCCCATTCGCACATCGGTCCGCTACTGACGCCATCTCACAGGCCAACGGGGCGACCCACGCCGACTTTCAACATTGTAGGATGGCCACACCAGTGCGGCAACTTACTAGACACCACCTCGGTGCCATCCTGATCTTGGCGCGTTGTGCTGCCTTCGGCCTATTCGCACATCGGTCCGCTACTGACGCAAACTCACAGGCCAACGGGGCGCCCCACGCCGACTTTCAGCATTGTAGGATGGCCACACCAGTGCTGCAACTTGCTGGACACCACCTCGGTGCCATCCGGATCTTGGCGCGTTGTGTTGCCTTCGGCCTATTCGCACATCGGTCCGCTACTGACGCCGCCTCAAGTGCCAACGTATTTTCTCCGCATTTTATACCCTATGCCACATAACAGGTCATGTGACTTGTTTATAAAACTTTTCATTGGTTCATTTTACTTTTGGTTTCCTAATGATGGAAGGCTTGATCATATGACCTAAAAACAACACTTTTCATTGGATTAAAACTTTTTTTTTTTCCCAAACGATGAAAGCCCCACCTTGTTTCTGGATGTTTCAGACTGAAGCTGGCGTCAGCATGAGAGCACCACCATCTCGTAGCTCCGTCGTGGTCATTCCGCGAGCAATCATGGCAGCCGCTCCCCACCAGAAGCCTGCAGGAGTCGGGGGCCCCCAAAACTTTTGATGAATCCTCAAGGCGGAGGGGACGCTTTCGAGAATGGGGTCCAAGACCTAGCAGACAAGCGTCCGATTTTCAAGGTGTCCCAGGGCCATTTCAGTGGACCAGGCCCAAAAAGGAAACAGCCTGCCGCCATTTTGAGAGTCCTGTGACAGCCGCCTATCGCTGCACCGCAAGAGTGGGCGCAACTCAGCTGAATTGCGGCTTTTGACACAGTGGACCAAAAGCGGACGGAATGGCAACTGAAACGGTAAAGGGGCGCCCCACTACAACAGACGAGACTCCACCTGGAGAGGCCCGTTCACGCCGCCTCCCCCGGGGCGCCCCACGCCGTTATTCGGAGCAGCATTGTAATATACCAAAACCAGTGCGGCAACTTACTGGACATCACCTTGGTGCCATCGTTCTGCTGCCTTGGAACTATTCGCACAACAGTTTGCTACTGATGACCCACCCCCCGCGACGCCCCACGCCAGAAATCTGGACGTTGTGCTGCGTTGGGACTATTCGCACAGCCGACCGCTACTTCGTTGTTTTTACCTAAAAATGTTTATATGTTATTACTGTTTTTGTTTTCTTGTATATATTTATAAGTTATTAAAGTTTTATAATCTTACTACTTTGTTGGAGTGCTATATATTTTTAATGTGACACATAATTGTAAAAACTTTGATGTACAAAGAGTCATCCCTGGAATCTTCCGCTTCAGGATCGGTCCCCTCCCCAATCACAATACAGGATGGTTTTCAGATAATAGGAACGCGTCTGCTGTGACGGATCTCATCGAGTGTGGGCCTTGATCTACTATAACTCCTTTGAAGAGGGGTGATTCTTTACAGCTGGGGCCATAAACTACATCTGCAGGGCTAGCTGATACCCTAGGACCGGCCTGGACAATCGGACACAGAGGAAAAGGAGTGTCAGAGGGTGCGGTAGTGAATAGGGCGAAAGGGAGGTGTCGGGCGGGCACAGGGTGTGATTCTCAGGGAAGAGCAGCGCAGATGGGGGGTGGTTTATTACCCATGCATAAGACAGAGAGCGGGGGTGACCACTGCCTGGGGGAGATGCTTGCGAGGGTGGGGAGCCATGCTAAGGATCGACAGCGTGCAGAGAGTGGGTCTGGTCAAGGCATCTAAAATGACTGCCGTGCACAACAAAAGTGTGGCATTTGAAAAAAGGCAAGATGGCGCAGACAATGTTTATCAACACTTCCTGATTTCCTTCGAATCGAACGTTAACAGACGTTGGGGCATATTACCAAAGTTAAGCGATATTTATCCCTAACGATGCTTAGCAACGAATTTTTTACCGCTAGGCATCGTCAGAAATTATCGCAGATAAACCTTGCTATTATCAAGGTTTATCGCAAATACGATAAAAAACGACCGCAATGCATTAATATCGCTGAAAACTCAGCGATATTCATGCATTACCGAGCTAATGCTCTTAGCCATGTTATCCACCTCCCATTGGATAACATGGCTAAGAACTGCTCAGGGCAGGTGGTAGCTTTTGGAGATATTCGCGCTTATCGCGAATATTTCCAAAAGTTGGTAATAGGAGATAGCGATGTTAGCGACTGTTTCCAGTCGCTAACATCTTGGCATGCCCACTTTGCATGTCATTAGTGATAAATATCACTCACATGCAAAGTGGGGCCCAAGATGGTCGCTATCTCCTACTAGCGGTCGCTAACTGGTGTTAGCAACAGCTAGGTAATACAGAGATAATTTTATCTCCGCGAAGCGGAGCGCTGTTACAGATATATATCTTGTTTTTGAACGTTAATTTCTCAAAATCCACTGAAGCACATATATTGAGAACTAGCAAAGGCACATCGAGCTACCAGTCCCTACAATTTTGCCAAGTTTCATGCAAATCCATTCAGCCGTTCGATTATTATTATTTATTTTTTTGCCCCGCGGGGCCCTTTTTAAACCTCCACATCAAACCTAAGAGGTCAAGGAGGATCTACTATGCCCCCTTATGGTCATTTGCCCCTTCGCTTTGGCCTCCTCTTGTCTCTCGATCCTACCGAGAGACAAGATGGCGGCCGCTACGGACTGTTTGCAATGTTTACAGACGCCGGAGAACCAATCAGCTTCGCAAAGCTCCGTAACGCGAAAAGTACGCGAAGCGGAGCGCTGTTACAGATATATATCTTTTTTTGAACATTAATTTCTCAAAATCCACTGGAGCACATATATTGAGACCTAGCAAAGGCACATCGGGCTACCAGTCCCTAATATTTTACCAAGTTTCGTGCAAATCCATTCAGCCGTTCGATTATTATTATTATTTTTTTTTTTTGCCCCGCGGGGCCCTTTTAAAACCTCCACATCAAACCTAGGGGGTCAGCGAGGATCTACTATGCCCCCTTATGGTCATTTGCCCCTTCGCTTTGGCCTCCTCTTGTCTCTCGATCCTACCGAGAGACAAGATGGCGGCCGCTACGGACTGTTTGGAATGTTCACAGACGCCGGAGAACCAATCAGCTTCGCTTCACAAAGCTCCGTACCGCGAAAAGTCCGCGAACCGGAGCGCTGCCCGGTCCGCTGTTACAGATATATATCTTTTTTTGAACGTTAATTTCTCAAAATCCACTGAAGCACATATATTGAGACCTAGCAAAGACACATCGGGCTACCAGTCCCTACAATTTTGCCAAGTTTCGTGCAAATCCATTCAGCCGTTCGGGCTAAAAGTGAGGCCAACCGCCCTATGGAAAACTCAATGTTAAAAACACGTTTTGGGACCCCCCTTTTTTCTCAGCCCCCCCTTGACAAACCCCCCCCAAATTTTCAAGGGCTGCTCAGAAACCAAATGTGCCATTTTCCTGAAAATTTCAGCCAATTCCGTCCACAAACGCCAAAGTTATTAGACATAGAATTTTCAAAAATCCCACAGAGAAAAAATCCTAACTATATATACCTACTGGCAACCGCCAGTAGGTAATTTGTGCCCTGGGGTGGGCTCCCCTGGGCCTGAAAAGGCTAGGGGAGCAGGGGCACATGCTCCCCTCCCATTATTGAAGCAAAGTAGCACGTTGAGGGCCTGAGTCACATAGATAAACTTACACATGTGTGTACATTTATATTTGTTTTGGTACTCACAATCACAGAGTTATAAGTAAGTTGTCACTGCAGAAACTCCGTAGTCGGAGGAGGGAAATCCACACTTAAAAAGATTGGCTTATCCTATCTCTTTATGTATGGAGTTCTCCGCCCTGGCAGAGGAGTTTCGAAATCATAAACTTACCAGCTACTTCGTGTTTGTGAATACCGAATCAAACTTAAACTTCCACAAAAGTGTAAGTTTTCCTTTGTGAATCAGGCACTGAGTCTATTGAACTCCAACTGGGTAAGTTTAAAATCATCTACCAAATTTCTACTATTTTGCTGCGAGGAAAGTCATGGGTTTGTGGTGGTTGCTTGCCATATTTATAAAATAATAATTTAGAATAAATCTATTTAGTGTAACAGGGCTCTGTGCTAAGAATCTCCAGAAGAATAAAAGGCTGACATCTCCAAATGTCAAAAACAACTTCGGAACTACAATCCTTTGAATAGATACCTGGGGAGGATTGCAGCGCCACTGAAATCTGCCCTCAAGGTAATGTTCAGGCATCATCTAATATATTTGTATTTTCCCGGAGGAAAAGAGGTTTCAACCTTGGTTTAACTCCTACATGCTAACATTTGGAAAGCGGGAAATTGTGAAAAGTAAAAGAAATTTATTTTTCCCATTGACGTACATTGAAACTGAGCCAATTTTATACTGGAGAATGCTAACACAAAACCATTATGGGATTGAAAAAATCAGGAGTCTTTCATCTGAATTGTGTTTGTTACCAGTATATTTTACTAATCTCTTTGTGTTCAGCCTAATTAGTTAATGTTATGGCTTATATTGCATCAAACTGAATTTCTAACACTTCCCTATTACATGCGTTGCTTTTCATTTGACGTTAAGGTATTTCCTCCAAGGAGGTCACAGAGTAGCCTTGTGCTGAGTTTTTACAAATTTTATGAAGCATTGTCAAGTAATGGGTCACTTGATTGTGGGCAGATTCATACAGGTGGGGGAAATGTGTATATTCTGCCATGCTTGGCATAAATCAATAAATAAATATGCATAGACATGTCTCCTTTTGATAATGTGATAGGTGTCTTCTTTCCCACATAAGTACAAATTACACCTGTCTCAATTTGTCAGTGTTTTAGTTATCCACACGCAGTGCTTTCCGACATATGTGTATATTATTCATGTCATAATGTACCCACTTAAAAATAATTATACCATTATACCAATGCACATCATTGATTACCACAAGTTTCCCAATACTATGTTTGCATACTGAACCCAATTTGTACTTTAAAAACGTTCAGACTTATGTAAATTGTGGAATTCTTTTTCCGTATAACACATTTTCTCCTCCTTTGCTAATATTTGTAGTATTCATGTCCACCCCTTCACACACATCCTGTGAGACATGGTCATATAGGCCGCTCTGCCACACTTTCTCCACCACTTATGTCTGACTCATGTTAGTCATTGTCCAGAAAAGTGTGTGAAATGTATGCTTAAAATGTAATACTTAAGCGAATACAGTTGAGAGGTTGGTTATTTCCTTGTCATTAAATTTCCTTGCTCACTCCCCAGAGACATTCCCACATAAATGGAAAGGATACTAATTTATACCCAAACTTTCCATGTGGGTAATGCACGCATTGTTTTGTGAAAATAAAATCAGATATATTTATGTACCTCAATTTTTTTTTTTTTTATATACCTAGATATCAATTTTATTGCTTTATATATCTGCATTTACTGTGTGTGTGCAACTAATTTATTTTTTAATCTCATATGGATATAATTTCTTTACTTGCCACGTTTCATGGTTATAGAGGGCCCAGAGGCCATTTTATTCAGAATAGTATATTTGCACCTTTCCGCAAGTCGAAACCTCAGTTCCAGTGATGGCGATTAGAAGCTGGATTTTAGGACAATACTCCTGTACTCAAGAATGATATATTTTCAAGGATGTCTTGTGCTTCTTCTAGGAGATGATCCTGCCACCTGCTCATTAGATTCACACCATTTGGTTCCGTAGACTTCCACTGAGAGGGAACATGTAAACTGCCTTACATTTGAGATATTTTATCATTAGGCTCCAACTGACCCTTTCTTCGTGAGAGCTCTGATCCGTTGAATTGACAATTATTTTTGTTATTGTTATTTGATGTACTGCTTGCTACTTTGCATTAAACACATTAGACTTTACATTGTATTTTTTCTTATCTGTTTGCGTTAACAATATACATTTCTGTTTATATGTAACCTTACAGGTGTTTTTCACATTATAAAACAAACAACAAGTCCATCATGCAAGCTATAAAAACACTTTCTAACTTACTGTGCATCTTTATTTAAGCAGTGAGAATTCATTCCTGGTGTAAGCAGTAACCGAGTTGGTATGTTCATATTGAGAGACATTTTTGCCATGCCACTGCTTAGGCGCCTTAGGGGCTGAAAGAGTGGGCTTAAAAATATCGGTTGATTGGTGATTAAATAAATAACCCAGACCTATTGGCTTTGCTAATGCTTATTATTTTCTTTGAGGGAACCAAGTGTTATCGATTTCAGTTTTGGAAAGGGTGGAGCCTATTCTATGCCTTGAGAGTGTGTGTTCTGCTCATCGAATAATAAATCTGTCAAGTGCCCACTGCAACATATTTTACAGGTGTTGCATGCAATTGCCACCAGTATTTAGAAAGTGTGATCAGTGGTTCCTGTCCACAATGGCTATTCTATGAAAGTATTTCAGAAGTCATTACTTAAGGGAGGTTATTCTAGTTGAAGAGAATCCATAACTGTGCCACGGTTCTGCTATCCTCAGGGAATTCCTATTTCTCCAACTCAGCTTTCTCATATCCTGGGCTCTGCATCGAGTGCTGCAAGTTTCAATCCAGGACCTTTGTCTGCTGCCACTTTCACTCCCACTTCGCTTCAAGTTAATTCACATCTGCCATCCACTACTCTACTGAGTGCACACGGGGTCATTCATTTTGATGATGCTTGTGTAGCTTGTGTTCTGTGCTTAATTCCAGATTACCCCCCTTGCGTCATGGCCATCCTTATTTGTTTCTTTCGATTTCTTATCTTGGAAGGTCTCTTCCCAATAGATTGAAACACTGACGATTAAACAGTGATGTTTGAAATTATAAAACGATAAAGCGCTCTCTATATGTGCTAGTAACATACAACACTGTCTCAACAGTGATCAATGAGGGGATATAGTTGCAAACATTAAATAATGATAAATAATCCCGAGCGCATAGTTAAACATAATGGGGCAGATTTATGTCGGACTTGCGCCACGTTTACGCTGCCGTTGCGTCACGCAACGGCGCGGAAATGTGGCGCATCCCTGTGACCTATTTACAACGTGACGCATCTAGGCAGATGCGTCACGTTGTAAAGCCCTGCGCCACATGAAACCTGCGTCAGGTTTCATGTGGGCGTTCTGTCGCAGGGTGGGCGTTCCCTCGTAGGAAAGCCCTGTAAAACTGACGCAGTGAAATCTACAAGATTTCACTGAGTCAGTTTTACGACGCAGCTGGGTCAAATCCTTACGCTTGCTTGAAGCAGGAGTAAGGAGTGACGCACCACGTTATGTATGGGTGGCCTCTGTACATTGCAGGAGTTGCGTCGCACTTGCGATGCTACTCCAGCAATGCGCCGCCCGTACACCACAAGATGCGTCACGCATCTGCCCTTCCTTGCACCATGGTGCGCCGCATTGTAAATGCGGCGCATCTGTGGTGCCGCAGGGAGGGAATTGCGTGACGCATCAGTTCTGGCGCATCCCTGCTGATTTGCAGAGATGCGCCAGAACTCATAAATCTGCCCCAATGTATATTGTCAGCAAAAGAAATGAAAATTGAATTTCACAAATCATAGATGCAGAATCAACCATGATGTTTAAGTGTGTGCTAAAGTGAAAAAATGAACACTTAGGCGCTTATTTATGAGCCTCCTGCTGCACTTTTGCGGCATTTTTAACGTGGGAAAAGTGATGTACGGGTGGTGCAATGGGCTTGTAAATAAGCCCCTTTGGGCTTGTGAGAACACATTAAGTGGCGCAAGTGAAACAAGTGAAGCAGAAATAAACAATATTACAGCATACCCGACCTGAATTTAAAGATGAAGCTCTGCAAGAACCAATATGTTAATGAAGACATTTGGTAAACTATTGGGATCATTTACAGTCCAAATTTAGCTCTGTGAGTCACCGGCATTTCGACCTTCATCACTAGAGGTCATCATCAGGCCATAAAAGACACAACATAGAATGATAACTACCTGGAAGGATTCGTGGGTGCATGGGAGAATTCAGGCAGTGTCTAAGAATCCAAGAGGTAGGGTCACAGTCAGTTGTTCACGTCCACAAGGGTATAAATGATTTGGGGGAAATTTCAGAGCAGGCTAGAGGGGGGCTCCCCCGTAGGAGGGTGGCAGTGTAAGAGTTCACTAAAGTGGTCAAGATCAGGAGTAAATCAATGGAGCTCAATGGTAAATCGACAGCAGAGCAGGATTCAGTCCCAGTTCTGGCAAAGGTGAGTGAATCAAGGCACAACTGAATCAGTGGTCAGCAAATTCTTATTTAAACAGGAGTAATGCCCTCTGTACATATGCTAAGCATACTCTTCTAAGAGTGTCTGAATGCTCCATTATCAACCATGACTGGGACTCTAATCCGAAACTCAGCAGAAACATGACTTGCTGGGTCTCCTCTCTGGTCGCACACTTTCCTGACTTGTACCTTTGACCTTAAAATGAGTTGGTTTTGCTTGGTCTTCACGCATACATCCCTGAGGGATAGCAAGCTGCTTTTGTAATTACTTTCAAAGGTTGATTTCTGTTAGAAATGTGCTTCAACTTAACTAGATTGTTATTAATATGTTGACAGGGTACTACCTTCTCAAAGTAACAACCCATTTTCTGATTGTAGTTTTTATATTATGTTTAGTTTGGTGCATATATCTTGGAAGATATGTTTTTTTCCAAACAGGGGACTGTTTTTTAAAAATGAGAGAACAATACTTAGGGGGTCATTACGATGACAGACAGACTTCAGTCCGTCCGCGACTATATTGTATTTGAGACCTCCCGTCTACAAGGTGGTGGTCCCATAAGGTAAATTATGATGCAAACGCCACAGTGGCGGTTGCATTGCCCATGTTTTGTATTGCGGCAGGTGCTGCGCTGTGCAGCGACAACTGCAAGACAAACAGACACCCAACATTTATCCCTGCACTACGTGGCAGGCACCATGCAGGGCCTTCCACATGGTGTAGGGATAAGTGCCTAGGTCCCTTGCCCAGGGGGTAAGGGTGACCGCTACTGGCCCCCAAATCTGTTTCCGACTCCTGTTTTGCAGCAGGTTGACTGCTGCAGAACGACTAACAGAAAGGGATATTGTACTCTCTACGGTGGTGCCTGACAGACACCGTCACCCTTTTGGGACTACAGGGACTTCTGACAGGCGATCAGATACAGACCGCCTGTCGGGACCATGGTGTTCAGAGTTTCTGACCGCCAACTGTCCAGAAGCCATTTTAATATGGTGGACGGAGATCCCTGTTCCGATGACAGGGAGACCGACAGCCTGTCAGTGGCAGTCTCCACGCCATCATACTCAGGCACTTAATTATGTAATTAAAAATATAGACTTTGAGGAAAAATACCCTTTAAATTAGTTTAAAAAATACATTTGACTGTAGAAAGAGAATATTGTTCAAATTTCTATTTTTAAGATGGAGATAAGAAAATGCTGTGTTACGAATTTGAATGTTTAGCATCTATATGGTATATAATAAGTGTACCCTGGCAAGCATAGAACTTCATAATGTAGGTGGAGATCACACCCTATGCCTTGAATTATTATCAATTAAAAATATTGGGGAACCTGATATTGCCTTAGAACAAGCATGTGCACCTGACAAACATTAACACTGGAAGCAAATAAACACTGCCCATTTCTTGGGGTCTTTTCTCTTCTCCTTATGCTGCAAGATGGTGTGGAGCCACCTTAGCCTTATCCAGACTAATGAAGAGGAAGAAGAAGTTCACTCAAGTGGAGACAGTAGTGGATTAATGAATGAAACTGCATTGGCTGTCTCCAGACACCTTCATTTGAGTGAAGGAAGTGATCCCGTGGAATGAGATCTCATGACTGGATTGAGGGTGGTGGTATGTACTGTGGATGATATTAGGCAGGATGTGAGGAGGCAGACTAAGGATATGTTTTCCAGGATCAATGTTGCAAAGGACCATCCTATTAGTGATCACTAATCCTACCTTTGTGTCAGCCCACCTCAATGATCATATATCCTACAGCATCATAACCTACAAAATGGCTTGCATTCAACTCGCCATATTAGCCAACTTGAACACTGACTTGTTATTTGGAGAGGAGTTATCAACTTTAGGCATCCTCATGCGGTACCAATAATTAATTTAAACCTGGGACAATGATACTTACAAAAAGATGATTACTTTACTGGCCCTTGAAAAGGTATTTGAATCAAATGTGTTGCCTATCTGCAGTTTAAAAAGATGCTATGGAATTTACCCATTAATTGAGAGATTTGAAATTCAAAGGACTATTGTGAGTATATTGAATGAGATTGTGTTCATTTCTTTTGAGTACCATCCATTCTGGAATTATTTTACCTTTTGCATGTTGGCAGCAGCATCTTTGGCAGCTTGTTGATGTTTTAAGAGAGTGCCAACATTTACATTGGGAATAGCTTTGAAGTATACAAGCGTGTGCCTCATCTGCTCTGTAAATTGTCTGCGTCAACTCCCTATATTGAGAATAAATTAAATATCTCTGCTATGGAATGTTTGATTTAGGAGACGTTTCACAAACATGGAAATACTAGAAGCAACATTTGTCCTGCTTTTTTGCTGCTATAACCTAGACTGCTCGGCCCAAATCATATGATGCTATTCGGTCTTTTTAACCAAATACAAGCAGCTGTTAGCTAGGAGACCACCTGCTTCTAATTTAACTGCTATGATGGGCACCTACTAAGCGCCATTGTGAAGCTGATGAAAACCATAAATGATTAACTTAGGAATCTGTATGTCACATGTTTAGGTGCTTTTAAGTGTTACCAAGGTGCATTTCACCTGTGGAATGATCATTTACATTATAATACTGATTTCATATACTGATTTGGTTCTAAATAACTATCAGGAAATTAATTCATTCATCCATCAAACTATATCACATTCCTGCTCCAGGGAATCCCAGCACGTATGATCAATACACCTATATTTTTTAATTAGAATCTGGCTCCTCATTCATGTATTACTATCCTCACTCTACACACACATCATCCTTCACAAATAGGCACACATCCCACACATGTAACTCACAAAGCGCAGTCTGCCACAACTGTTTCCAAATTTTCTTTCGACAGTACCCATGTGTGCAACATTACAGGTGACAGGTGAAACAGCAGCAGCCCCTTCTTTGGCATGGCCACATTTACTAATAAAACTCAAACCTCTCTTAGAAAACATAGGAATGCATAGTGGAAGGCTCTGCAAGAAGGTCTGTGAATTGCAGGTTGTAGTAAGTGAGCTGTACTATTATAGTAATACTAAATGTACTACAGAGTGCAGTGTGTGAATATGTTCTGGGTCTACCAAAAACCTTCTCACACCTCATTTTTTGTGCACTTTAATAGTCATATCTGTAACTCCACCCACTCTTGACCCATCCCACTGAGAGAGCGCAAACTGATTTAAATGTATGAGTACATCACACTTACCTGTAGTAAGCACAAATCATGAGGAGAAATGCCATGAGTGCTAATAGTATCTGCAAATATATTCTGAATGTATAGCTAATGTAGAGATTTAAGTAGAAGTGGAACTAATACAGAAATGTGTGACATTATATGATTTTATTAGATGTGATTATTTTGAATCCATGTCGTGAAGCTGTTAAAACATAAGATGGTATGCGGTTAAACGCAGAACGTGGTAGGCCTCAGAGCCAGAGCTGGAGGGAAAGGGAAGGTGGTTCTTTTCACGACACAGATTATATTAAGGTTTTTGGTCATTGCATTTAATAGACCATGATTTATAGAAATGTTTACTGCATAATAGAATAAGAGTATTAACATGCTTTAATTAAATGAAGAAGTTGAATGCTATAATCATAATGAGAAATATTGTAGGCCTGAAATGTTTTAGCATTTATTTACACGTACATGTCTGGGCTGAGAAATGTTGCAAGCCTTTTTCTTTTTAGAAGTATATGAGAGTTGGGTTCTTGGCTACAGATATCTGTCTGCAACAGGAAAGGGGGGATCCAATTATAAATGAATGAATAGAGGTCTGTTCAGTAGACGGCCCAGACGTGGAGGAGGGTTCTGGAATGTTTGAGGGGTATCAGCGGGCCGGAGAAGAGCCTGAGAAGCAAGGTCAACTATAACGTATGAGGCCCAAGACAAAGCATCATGGAAAAAGCCAGAAGTTGCACCACGTGAGGGGCGTTCCGCAAGGGGCGTCTCAAATGTTGTTGACTGTTTTGTATTAGGGACAGCACCCCTGGGTGGAGTTAGAGCAGATACCTGAGGACCCTTTAGAGAGCGGATGGGTAGGCAGAGAGGGGTCATGGCTGGAGAACTTTAGGTTTTCACCAAGAGACTTAGAGTGAGTGACTTCCCTTGGGGGTCATCCACTGCTGACACCTTTGTTAGGTTGGGATTTGGTTAAGTAGGGATACCATCTAGAACAGGGTAGGGACGCCTAACCTGTGTTTGTTTTCCTCCAACCTAAATGAAGGAGAGATATGCGTCTATGCTGATAGCTTTATTATTTTTAGAACTTGTGTTAGTGATTTCTGTTGCTCGTCTGAGGGCTTTTCGAGAGCACATGTATGTAATTGGACCTGTGTATCTCGTGAATCTCATTCTGAGATGCCTGTATTTGCAGCTCATTATATCTTTACAATAAACTTTTGAAAACTAGAAGTTGTCCGTGATCTTTGGGAGTAGAGTCCTTTCTTGGGTGAACTAACTTGGAAATAGGTGCACTTTCTTTCCTTACAGACAGGCAACAAAGGTTCAGTTGACTAGATCGAGGTTTGGATCAATAGATATAAGGTATCGATCAAAATCTCGCCCTTTCAGTTGGTAGCTATAGAGGATGGTTGCCTTCTTGAGGACGGTGGCCTAGGCCAGGTTAGCTTACCCCAAGGCCCCTAGAGATCGATGATCGGAAGAACAGCCCGCTGGAGAAGATCCGGATGACGTGAGACAGAAAAAGCAGCAGTATCGGTCGAGAGTGAGTATAAAGGGTTATGCGTGTTAGATTGCGGTGTTTTGTATTGTATCTATGTTGTAATGTCTGGCGGAGTTGAATGTCTGTAGAGTGACTGTGGAACAGGTTGTGAGCGCGCGCAACCGGTGGAAATCTTAAGTTCAAGGAGAGCTTAAGTGGTTCGGGTGTATCGGACACCCAGAGTAATTGTCAACTAGTGTGAAGGGGGTCATGAGGTACCATTGATCACCCGAGAGACCGAGATAGGGGGAACGTAAGAGTGAGTGCGTGAGTAACGGACGCTGGTCGGAAGTTACTGTGTGTGTAAGCAACCTATCAGAGAGACGATAGACATCTCGTCAGTTGTGTTGACAATTACAGATAGACTGTGGACGTACAGTCGAGAGAAGTGACCGCTTGGTCGGAAGTAGTCATTTTTCGGTGTATGAATGGGACGCATGCATAACCGGGAGACGAGTTGAGAAAGGAGGGGTGCTGCTGCGAAGCGGAGAAAAGAGACGTCAGGTGGTGTCGCGCAGTGATTGGCTGACCGGAGAAAGACCGCGCTGTGATAGGCCAGCTAGCGAACACGTCAGACAGGGTCGCGACGTGATTGGCCGACAGGAGAAAGACCGCGCTGTGATAGGCCAAGCTAGCAAAGCCGCGACAGGATTGGTGGATTGTCATCAGGAAGTAAACAGAGTAGCGAGGCTGGATTTTGTGCGCATAATTATGAAGTGTTTTAAGTGGCTGAAAGCGCTGTTTAAGAAAGAGAAGCGGGGATCGTATGAAGGGGAAGAAGCCCCGCCGGAGGGTACGCCAGCTCGTTACATGGCAGTAAATGTTGGGTTGCATACGATCCTTTGGATATCAGAGTGGAGTAAGATTACTGAAGGAAATGAGGAACTGACGTTCCCGAAGTACGGGACGTTCAGATTAGAGGTGTTACATCGATTAAAATCAGTCATGACCTCAATGAGACCCTTGCCTAGACCAACCCAGTTTGAAGCTCTTGATGCATGGCTTAGGGCAGCGCATGAAAAGAATATGAACAGACGACAAGAAAGGGTGAAACGATCGGTAAGGGCAGTACAGGATGCCAGGTGGGATGCGGATGCAAAAAGATGGAGAGTGCATAATTTGGAGATTAATAAACTGTACCCAGTGTTAGAGGCGCCCGTAAATAAAACCCCCCTGGAAGAAGATGATGAGAGCGAAACAGAGGATAGCTTGATAAACAGATTATTGACAGACAGGCCACCCCCGTATAATAGAGCAGGGGGAGAGGTCGAGAAGGGTGAAGGAGAAAAGGGGGGCAATGCAGGAGAGCATAGACCGCTTCCCAGTTCAGAGTGGGATCCTGAGCCAAAGAAAGAGCTGTCCCAGCCTAGTCAGGTGCAACAGGTAGTCGGTAGGTTTGTGGTACAAAGAGCGCCGGAAACGGAAAGCGCCACATCCTACCCATTACCAGATGCACTACAGGTACCTGTTACCATAGGTCCTATAATATCGATATATGACCAGGAGAGAGCAAGAGGGGAAGAACGGGTACGGAAAGACAGAGAAAGAGCAGAGAAGGCAAGGAGGAACGATACCACTAATTCCCCAAGTCAGATGCCGATACCCAGAGAGTGGAGTACACCGATGCACACAGCAGGGGACCCGGGAGGAGATCCTGGGGGTCCTAGATGGCCAATGGATCTGAGGGGATCTGGACGAAAATCCTTTCAAGAGCTAAATGAGTACATGAAGCAGTGGGATTTGGCAGTGAAGGCTCAAAAGAGCATCAATGCTGCGGAAGCAGAAAGGGAAAGTCAAGACAGCCGAGCTCGGACTCACTGCGGGGCTGGGGAGAGTAGCCCGGAGTGGGACTGTAGAGGGAGTAGGGGAGTCACCCATTGGGCCCGGAATGGAGGTAGAACAGACCTGGAAAACGGGGGCCCCGGGAGTGAAGGGGTGGCGCGCCCAATACTCAGTGAAGGGGAGAGGAGAGCACAAGAGTACAGAAACAGCTTTAAATGTCCACACTGTGTGCCCGGCACCAGAGAACTGAATGGGAGTTGTGAGAGGTCGCACCATAGTCCCTGTGATGACGGCAATGAGCGCAGCCCAGGGAATATGGGGAACCAGGAAGGATCGTATCGGATACTGAGCGATACGAGGCAAAGGGAGTGTAGCGACCAGAGGGAAAATAACAGAGAGATGTGCGGTGAGAGGAGAGAAGAAGATGAGAGTGGGCAGAGCAAGAGTAGGGGTAACAGGCCCGTGTTCCATCACCTTCCAAGATCAGATGGCCGAGCATGGGACCTAGAGAGATGGGAGCAAGGGAGGCCACCCATTAACTCTCCCGAGCCCAAACGTAGAGCTCGAAGTTGGGATGGTAGGGAGACCAGTGAGCCCCCTTCGAAAGACATATTGCGAGCTGAAATAAAAGCCAAGAGACTTGATGTCTCCAGCTTAAGGTCAGATCTGGATGACATGGTAGATGGTACCCTGCCTTTAGAAAGGATGGAAATGTATGAACAGGATGAAATACTGTATATGGCAAAAGACATTACTCGAAAAGCGAGAGCAGTCCATGAGAAGTTAGTCGAACTAGCAGGCAAATATATGGTGGACTTGTCAAGAACCAAAGCATTACAGGGTAACCACAGGCTACATTACTCAGATCGAGACCTAGATGAGAGGAGAACGATTGGGCTGAAAACACACATAAGGGAACTGATTACTGGAATAAGGACCTGGAGGGCACTAGATAAGTGGGAAGAGAGGTGGTCCAAGAAAGGGACCGGCAGGAGAAGCATGATTGGTATGACACCAGGACAGCAGGGAATAGAAGCTTACCCTTTGCGTGAAGTGGCAAATGGGAACTATGTACATGTCCCTTGGAGTAGGGGAGATTTAGCTGCTTTTACCACCTCTTTCCCCAAATTACGTGAGAGTCCAGTGGAGTGGTACAAGCAAGTGGAGAGATTTGTAAAAATCTCAAAGGTCCTTTGGATAGATCTGAACACGCTGTTTGACATTGTAGTACCAGGCGATCTGTGGACAGCATGCAAGGTTAGCGCTGAGTGGCCCACAACGGAGCCAGAGAGAGATGCCAAGACTAATGGGCCGTCCGAGACTGTGATGGCAAAATACGAGAGAGTGATGACTTGGCTGAAAGAGAAGGTGCCAATGCAAGACATAGATTGGGTCAGAATAGACCGAACGAGACAGGAACCCAAAGAGACAGTTCACGAGTATTACGAGAGATTGCTGAAGGCGTTTAAACAGTATAGCGGCTTGGATGTAATGGATCCAAAAGACATAGGGCAATTTGTGTCCAAGTTCGTCCTGGGACTGAGACCGGATATTAGTTTAATGATTCAGCAACACTCGATTTGTTGGCAAACTAAACCCCTAGATGAAATACTGAGATATGCCAGGTACTGCTGTGATGAGATAGATTCCAAGGCTAAGAAACTAAAAGAAAAGTTGATGGTGGTACAGATGCAGGCAGCAGGGAAGGGGGGACAACAGCAACAGCAGCAAGGGACCGGTACAGGAGGTAAGAAGCAGTACAGTCAGAACAAGGGCAATGAGGAGAGTTCCACCTTTAGACCCAGAATAGACATAGCTGCCTTGAAGAAAACGACTAGGTGCCACCAGTGCAACGAGGTGGGGCATTGGAAACGCGAGTGCCCTTACAATGTAGAGATAGGAGAGCAAGAGATAGAGGAGGAAGAGGTCCAGAGCGCGCCTACAAGAGGGGTAACGCCATACCAAGGAAAGGTGCTCAAAGGGGGGGGGGCTCCTCCCCGAGCCCAGTTCCCGCAACCTCCTCGAGTAGGGAGTATGGGTAAGACCTATAGACAAATGCCCCTGTTTGTGGAAGGGGAAGAGTGCTATTATGTGGACCCATTAACCGGACAGAGAGTGGAAAGAGAAGACTGCACCCTCGGGGCAGCCTTGGAGGTAGATCAGAGGGGACCCTATGTTGAAGCAGAAGTAGCAGGGTGCCCTACGACATTTCTGGTGGACACAGGAGCCACTAGATCCACGATCAGATCAGCTGCAGTTCCAGACCTGCCCATGTCTGGAGAGACTATACAGGTGGTAGGGGTCGCAAACAGGAGAATAACCAGCCAATTGACAGAACCGGTGCAGGTGAAAATAGGGAAGTACAGTGATGAGCACCAGTTTGTGGTTTGCGATTCAAGTCCTGTGTGTCTGCTAGGAAGAGACCTGTTGTGTAAATTGAATTGTACTATATACTGTACACCTCAGGGAGTGGAGGTATTGACCAATGATGATGATGCAGACTTTAAAGTTGCAAACTCAAGAATATGTGTGGAGCTGTACCCTACTTTGACAGTAGACGAGCTTCCCTGGGACTTGAGAGAGACAGTGGCATCCGAGGTATGGGATTTCACTGGGGAAGAGATTGGATTGGTCAAAGGGGTGGACCCAGTGAAAATTGTAGTGAAACCGCATGCTGAGTTCCCAAGAACACCCCAATATAAATTGACTCCAGAAACGATTGCAGGCATAAAACCCGTGATCGAGTCCATGATTAAACAGGGAATACTGAAAGAAATCGTGGGTAGTCCATGCAACTCCCCGATTATGGGTCTGCAGAAACCAAATGGGAAATTTCGGATAGTACAGGACCTGCGAAAGATTAATAACATAGTCGTTTCATGTTGTCCAGTGGTACCGAATCCATCAGTGATACTGTTTCAGATTCCATTCCAAGCTGAGTGGTTCACTGTGATCGATCTTTGCCAGGCTTTCTTTTCGATCCCTCTGGACGAAGAAAGCCATTTTCTTTTCGCATTTAAGCTGGAAAATCGCGTCCTAACATGGTGTCGTATCCCTCAGGGGTATACAGAGAGCCCATCGATCTTTAACCAGCTTTTGAAGAAAAATCTTGAAAGTCTAGTGCTGCCCCAGAAGTCAGTTCTGGTCCAGTACATAGACGACCTCCTTGTGGCGTCAGAAACAGAAGAAGCTTGCAGGGAAGACTCCATTGCTTTGTTAAATCACCTAGCTGCCAATGGGCATAAGGTGTCCCCGGGAAAATTGCAGTACTGCCTGACAGAAGTGCAGTACTTGGGACACAGAATTGAGAAAGGCAAACGAAAAGTGTCACCAGACAGGATAGAGGCGATCATGAAAATGAATGCGCCTCAGACACAGAGAGAGGTCAGGATGTTTCTAGGGATGGTGGGTTATTGCCGACAGTGGATTGTGAACTTTTCACTGAAAGCAAAGCCCTTGCAAAAACTGACGCACAAAGAGGTGAGTGATCCGGTACCATGGGACAAAGACTGTTTGATGGCGTTCCTACAGCTGAGAGAGGACCTGTGTCGTGCTCCGGCATTGGGAATGCCTGATTACACTAAACAATTTTTTCTTTACTGTTGTGAGAGAGAAGGTTGCGCGTTGTCTGTGTTGGTCCAAATCCATGGGAATGCCCGTAGACCAGTTGCCTATTTCTCGGCTACTTTAGACCCAGTAGCCGCAGCGTTGCCCGGATGTCTCAAATCCGTTGCTGCAACGGGTGTCAGCATTGAAAGATGTGAAAATATCGTTATGGGGCACCCGTTAGAGGTGTGCGTGCCACATTCTGTTGAACTGTTAATGACCAGGACCAAAACACAGCATCTGACCAACAGCAGGCTCACGCGCTATGAGCAAGTTATTCTTGCTGCAGAGAACGTGACCCTCAAGAGATGCTCTGTTTTGAACCCTGCTACATTGATGCCACTTCCAAATGATATTGAGGATGATGATGAATATACAGACCATGACTGTCTCGATGTGACTGAACTATGCACCAAACCCAGACCCGACATCGTAGATGAGCCACTGACCGACCCAGACGAAGTTTTCTTTGTCGATGGCTCATGTGTAAGAGACGAAGTTGGGCAGTTGAGAGCAGCTTATGCTGTTTGTACAATTGAAGGAGTTGTGGAAGCTGGGTGCCTGGAAGGAGTACACTCCGCTCAGGTAGCCGAGATCATTGCCCTGACACGTGCTTGCTTGGCAAGCAATCAAATTCGAGTCACCATATACACCGACAGCCAATACGGGTTTGGGGTAGTTCATGATTACGGGCAGTTATGGTCTCAAAGAGGGTTCATGACTTCTTCAGGCTCTCCCATTCGCAATGGAGAGTTTGTGCGCCTGTTATTAGAAGCATTGCAATGCCCAGCAAGTATCGCAGTTGTAAAGTGCACCGCACATACCAGAAATGAGGACTTTGTTTCGAAAGGCAATAGATATGCTGATGAAGTTGCGCGGTATTGCGCGGAACAAGGGTACTCTTTCACAGAGGTGGATGTGGGTGGAATAAATGTAAGAACTGAATTAGCCATGATACTGGAAACTGTTGATACTTGGGATGAACTGTCAACCATGCAAGAAAATGCTCCTGATTCTGAAAAAGAAACATGGGAAAAGGCAGGATGTGTAATGGGTGAGACCCATTTTTGGGTCTCAGCAGACGGCAGAGCAGTGTTGCCCAATGAGATGGTGAGTCCAATGGCTAGGCTCATACATGGTCCCGTACACTTAGGGAGAGATGCTATGCTGAGAGTGTTTAGACAGACTTGGTACAATCCTAAGTTTAGAATAGCAGCAGAAGCAGTGTGCCAGCGTTGTGTGACCTGCCAGCAGCTGAACGTAGGGAAAAGAACACCAGTTGCACTAAGTCACATAGGAAGGTCTGGAGGTCCATTCAATCGAATGCAGATAGATTTCATTGAAATGCCAAGGTGCAACCGCCTCCGCTATGTCTTGGTGGTTGTTTGTGTGTTCTCCAGATGGGTTGAGGCATACCCTACACGTAGGTGCGACACCCTCACAGTGGCCAAGTTACTGCTTAGAGAACTCATTCCTCGCTTCGGGGTGCCGGCCTTTTTGGAATCAGATAGGGGAACACATTTTAACAGCGAGCTTGTGAAGATGATCTGTGTAGCGCTAAATATTGACCAAAAGCTGCATTGCAGTTACCGACCAGAAGCCTCAGGAATTGTGGAACAGATCAATGGAACGATCAAGTGCAGGATAGCAAAAGTTTGTTCCTCAACGACCCTGAGTTGGCCTGATGCCCTGCCATTAGTCCTCATGAGCCTTCGTAGTACCCCAGACAGAAGAACAGGGTTGTCACCACATGAGGTGTTAATGGGGAGAGCAATGAGGCTGCCATCTATTCCAGCTACTGCACTGTTAAATATCACAGATGATATGATCCTGGACTATTGTAAGGGGCTGTCTGACGCAATGCGTTCTGTGTCTCTTCAGGTACAGGCTGCCGAGGTTCCAGCGTGCCAGGGCCCTTGCCATGACCTGTATCCTGGGGACTGGGTCCTGGTGAAGAAACATGTGAGAAGAAGCTGCTTGGATATTCGTTGGCGTGGACCCTTCCAGGTCATCCTGATCACTAACACAGCTGTAAAGGTGGGAGGCCTGCCCAATTGGATCCACGCGTCACATACGAAAAGGGTTCCAGCACCTCTGGAAACAGCTCCTCTCTCGGATAGACGTCCAGCAGAGGACCGAGAAGCCATAGAGGGGGCTAGCCAAGCTGTAGAGGTGCCAGCGGAAGCAGGGAACGAGTCTGACCAAGCTGAGGACGGTCAGTACAACAGCGAAACAGACGACGCTACAGAAGGAGAAAGCAGCTGGGAGTACGAGTCTGACCCTGACAGGTCTGAAAGAGAGCGAGAACAGACCAGAAGGAGAAGGAGTAGAAGGGCACGTGGAGAAGCTAATTGGCCGCAAAGAAGGAGCTCTAGCCTGAGGTCAACTCCAGAAGCAACCCTTCCTCCGATATCAGAAGACTCAGACCCAGAAGAAGGTGCTCAGGGCGCTGAAGCACCGGACCGAAGAAGGTCAAGAAGAGTGCGTGTGCCTAACAGAAGATACTCCACACCTGAGTGGACATATCTGGCGACAAATGTCTGTGAAACCGGAGACAGGGAGGATCCGAGCGGTGGTGGTGTCCAGTTCTGAGCCCATTATCACCGTGGAAATACGACTGTTGGTACCCGGTGTCGAACAAGAAGGGTCACTAACATTCATGCTCCCCAGACCTCCCCGCCTCAGCAAGTTAAAACATATGTTTCTTACAGAATTGCAATTCCCCGACTTTGGTACAACGATAACAGCACATGAAGAGCACAATCTTCGCTTGGAAATACTGAACTATGCTATTGAAGCTGCAACCACAAATCTGATAGTAGACTGTTAACGAACTTTGTAAATAAAGCAAGCAGAAAAAAGAAGATTACCTAGCGCCCAGGAAGCAGTGAATTTTAGGGAACTTCCCTTGAGTTGATGGAGAAGGGCTAGGGTTGTCTTTTTGAACTGTTAAAGGACTTTTGCGAAGAAGGTTGTCAGCCTCCAGTTGTGTGGATTCTAAAGACAAAAGGATTGAAAAGAGACTGTAAAGGAACGAGAGGAAAAGAACTTTTTGCTAAAATAAGAGAGAGCCAGATTGTCTGACGAAATGGAGGCCGGCACCCCGAACCGCAGAGCTAAATGTATAATAGGTACACTAATAGTAGGAGTGATAATATTAATAGCTTTAGTGGTAACAATTTCTTATGTAGAGGGAAATGAAGAAGAGGTAAAGGTAACTGATGCGAATTCTGTAGTAACGTTTACACCTATTGTTGCTGGTGAGAAAAGGGAAAACACTCAAGAGAAAGCGTTATTAGCTGCAGAAGCCCGCAGGTTACATGTAGACGAGTCCCAAGGAGACTTTAGGTCGAATGCTTATGCTAAACTCTTGTATGAATACGTGGATGCCATGGAGGTTAAGGATTGTTATGTCTGCATGCAGTTGCCGGCATCTGTAGACGAGGGTATTAGATACCATCACCTCCCTCTGACATATGGCATTACATGTAGCTTATTGCTTAGTATATTTTATGAGAGAGATAGTTTTGAATACTATTTCTCTAATTATGATTCAGTGTTGCCAGAAGTCCCAAATTATAAGCAGATGAACAAATGGGACTACTGGAAGAGTGAAGACAGATTGGCCAAATTCTTCATTCCTTGGATTACCTTAGATACTTCACATGCCCGTAGAAATAACCTGACATGTAAGGTGTCAGAAGTCGAGAAGAAGTTCATAGGGCAGGTGGATGATCGTTACAGGAGACAAAAGATTTTGAAAAAATCAGGACAAGGGAAAATAGATTGGACCGAGGAAGAGAAGTCACATAAGAGAAAGGGTAGTAGTGGTCCAATAGCTTTAGATAAAGCGCAGAGAGGAAAGCTATGTCTTCACCGAGCCAAAACGTATTATGAAAATGTATACGTGGGTGAAGTTGACTGTGAACATGCTTTTAATTTAGAGTACTACACTAAGGATTTCCTGAAGGGAATGCAAGTGATTCCAAATGTGTATTTTGTATGTGGAAGAAATGCTTACGTGAGACTACCTGACAACTGGTATGGATCATGTTACTTGGCAATTGTCTTCCCCAAAATATATCATGCACAAGACTTAGTGATCATTGAGGGTCAGACATCATCGAGAGGAAGGAGAGATGTAGGAGATGCAGAAATGGTTGGAGATGTCTTTGGGGCTATGTTTCCTCTTTTGGGAATAATCCTTAATGATGTTAAAATTAGACGACTGGCAACAGTTGTCGACAGGTTGTCTGCCAGTACTGCTCAGTCCTTAATGCTGGTAGAAGGAGAGATGCAATCGATAAGGGCTATGGTTCTTCAAAATCGTCTTGCATTAGATGTCCTATTAGCAAAAGAGGGCGGAGTCTGTAAGGCTTTGAAGGTCCAGGAATGTTGCACTTACATTCCAGACAATTCGAAGCCCCTTGAGAAAGTTATTAAGAACATAACTAAGATACACAAGGAGATCGAAGACTTGAGTAGAGAAAATGTCTGGGAAAAGGTGGGCCACGGAATGAGTACAGTTGGAGGGTGGTTTTCCACCTTAGGCAAAAGCTTTGTATGGTATATTCTAAAGCCTATCATCATAATATTGATCTGTGGGATCATATTGTGGGGATTGGTGAGAGTATTCAAATGGTACAGAGCAAGAAGGTCAGAAAGGGCCCACAGAGAACAGCTGCAGAGATTGGCTGCCATACAAGATAATCAGTACAGGAGCCTGAGAGCTCTGGAAGCGCAGAGAATGCTACCCATAACTTCAGTTTGAATGTTAGTGATGACCCCGAGAGGTCATCAAAGGGGGGAACTGAGAGAGCGCAAACTGATTTAAATGTATGAGTACATCACACTTACCTGTAGTAAGCACAAATCATGAGGAGAAATGCCATGAGTGCTAATAGTATCTGCAAATATATTCTGAATGTATAGCTAATGTAGAGATTTAAGTAGAAGTGGAACTAATACAGAAATGTGTGACATTATATGATTTTATTAGATGTGATTATTTTGAATCCATGTCGTGAAGCTGTTAAAACATAAGATGGTATGCGGTTAAACGCAGAACGTGGTAGGCCTCAGAGCCAGAGCTGGAGGGAAAGGGAAGGTGGTTCTTTTCACGACACAGATTATATTAAGGTTTTTGGTCATTGCATTTAATAGACCATGATTTATAGAAATGTTTACTGCATAATAGAATAAGAGTATTAACATGCTTTAATTAAATGAAGAAGTTGAATGCTATAATCATAATGAGAAATATTGTAGGCCTGAAATGTTTTAGCATTTATTTACACGTACATGTCTGGGCTGAGAAATGTTGCAAGCCTTTTTCTTTTTAGAAGTATATGAGAGTTGGGTTCTTGGCTACAGATATCTGTCTGCAACAGGAAAGGGGGGATCCAATTATAAATGAATGAATAGAGGTCTGTTCAGTAGACGGCCCAGACGTGGAGGAGGGTTCTGGAATGTTTGAGGGGTATCAGCGGGCCGGAGAAGAGCCTGAGAAGCAAGGTCAACTATAACGTATGAGGCCCAAGACAAAGCATCATGGAAAAAGCCAGAAGTTGCACCACGTGAGGGGCGTTCCGCAAGGGGCGTCTCAAATGTTGTTGACTGTTTTGTATTAGGGACAGCACCCCTGGGTGGAGTTAGAGCAGATACCTGAGGACCCTTTAGAGAGCGGATGGGTAGGCAGAGAGGGGTCATGGCTGGAGAACTTTAGGTTTTCACCAAGAGACTTAGAGTGAGTGACTTCCCTTGGGGGTCATCCACTGCTGACACCTTTGTTAGGTTGGGATTTGGTTAAGTAGGGATACCATCTAGAACAGGGTAGGGACGCCTAACCTGTGTTTGTTTTCCTCCAACCTAAATGAAGGAGAGATATGCGTCTATGCTGATAGCTTTATTATTTTTAGAACTTGTGTTAGTGATTTCTGTTGCTCGTCTGAGGGCTTTTCGAGAGCACATGTATGTAATTGGACCTGTGTATCTCGTGAATCTCATTCTGAGATGCCTGTATTTGCAGCTCATTATATCTTTACAATAAACTTTTGAAAACTAGAAGTTGTCCGTGATCTTTGGGAGTAGAGTCCTTTCTTGGGTGAACTAACTTGGAAATAGGTGCACTTTCTTTCCTTACAGACAGGCAACAAAGGTTCAGTTGACTAGATCGAGGTTTGGATCAATAGATATAAGGTATCGATCAAAATCTCGCCCTTTCACCACCATGGTGGAGGTGTGAAAGCCCCACATTTGTGTCCGCCAGTTGTCACAGAGGCAGAGGGTAATGAAAACCTTCAGGTATTCCAATTGAACCTTAGAAGGCCTCATGATGGCTACATTTTGTTGAGAAAATGTGTTATATATGTAACTTCGAATGTGTGACAGGACTTACAATTAAATTGTCATTGCATTTACTACCCCTGATAAGTCGTTGAAGCATTTAACTGCAAGTAGCACACTACTTAGGAGCCCAAAGTAAGCGTCAGTCCATTGGTTATTGGGATAATTATTGTGTTGCTTATTATTAAAGGGAGCAGTGATAGGCTTTCAAGTAAACAGAGATTAGACAGACAGACAGGCATTGGTTTAGAGTAGTTTGTATACATATGAGGCAGTTAGAAGGGAAGCAGATGAGTGTTCAAAATCAAATGTAAGTGTATGTGATTTTTTCATGCAGGGTTTTACAAACATAACAGGTGGAGATCCTTTGTGATATCATGCAGTCTACAGATGTATTCCTGTAGAAACAGTTTTAAATTCTGATCTAAGGGAATATGGATTTCAACCATCTTTCTAGAGACACTAACCTTTAAAGGGATGGCTGATACGTTCCCCAATGCAAAAAGCAACCCAGCGCATGTTGAGACTCATTTACGAGCATGGAGATATTTGATACCATCTAAGTACCCGTAATTACCATTTGACACAATTAAGAAAGCTTTTGTGCATGTTACCCCTGTTTTGATGGAATAAATACTTGCAAACCCACAAAGGACTCTTGTGTGTACCTACTACAAAATTACACAAGTATTTTTACAGTTTATGCATGCAAATCATTGTACATCAAACATAAATAACACATATAAACATGTTATTGTACCACCTGCCAACTTAATATATAGCAGTGCAGTTGATGAAAACATCGTATCAATCATCTTTAGTAAATTCTGTGCAAGTTTTTCTGACCCATTCATTATTCGATTAGGAAGAGCATCGGAGGGTGTTTTCAACTGTACCAGCCTGAATAGCAGCAAGAACCTCAGAACAGACACCATGGGCTTTGGAAGGGATGTGTCTGAGGTCACCATGACCCTCCAGAATCTACTTTGTCTCCTACTGGTAGTGGCATCTACATTTATTTCCAATTTATTTTTTAATCCTGCATTCCTGCATTTTCTCCCTTGATGCAATATTTCACTCGTGCTTCTTTATCAATCCAATATTATTCAATTTTCTACTAATGCTTATTGTACGTGTAAAATGTATTTAATGATGCTCTGAGAGTAAGCGGCAGAGACAGGTAGTATGACGTGAGAGCCAACACATTTGTGCCAAATATGTGTGAACCAAGTCGGAAGGTATAGGGAAAATGTGTTGTGCAAAGTGAAGTGTGATCAGTGTTTCGGTGATAGTTGGTCACTGATCCTGGCATTATACTTTGGCTCATAAAACAAAAGAATGAGGGGTATATTATCAACAACTAGCGATAATTTTTGTCTCTAACTTGTTTAGAGACAAAAATTATCGCCGCACATCGGCGATTTTTATCGCAGATAAACCTTGCTATTAGCAAGGTTTATCGCAAATGCGATAAAAAACGCCCGCAATGCATGAATATCGCTGAAAAGTCAGCGATATTCATGCATTATCGAGCAAATGCTCTTAGCCATGTTATCCACCTCCCATTGGATAACATGGCTAAGGACTGCTCAGGGCAGGTGTTAGCTTTTGGAGATATTCGCCCTTAGCGCAAATATCTCCAAAAGTTGGTAATAGGAGATAGCGATGTTAGCGACTGTTTCCAGTCGCTAACATCTTGGCACGCCCACTTTGCATATCATTAGTGATAAATATCACTGACATGCAAAGTGGGGCCCATGATGGTCGCTATCTCCTATTAGCTGTCGCTAACTGGTGTTAGCGACAGCTTGGTAATAGGGAGATAATTTTATCTCCGCTTTCTTGGCTTTTAAAGCCAAAAAAGCGGAGATAAAACCCCTTGATAATATACCCCTAGATGTTGATATGGACAAAGTTGTGGGACTGAGAAACCCATCAACTTGTAGCTCCAAGGGCAAGATCATGAGGTATCAGACACATTTATAACTCTGTCGGCTTGGTGGGGTTTGCTTCCACTGCATAGGCCATTAAGCATTCTGTCACGCGAGCAGGGCAGTGGAGGAGTAGTTTGCCCACTCCTAAGTGCGCAATGACTGCTTGTTCGGCTGCCCAAATCAGTCATGCGAACTTTCCCACTTCTCCATGCAGGCTGTATTGCAGCCTGCATGGAGAACATTCCCACCCCTCCCACCCCTGGCTGAGCGCCGTGTCATGGCACTCAGACCAAGCATAACCTGCAATGCAGCGTTGTGATTGGCTAAGGGAAGGGAGCCTGGCTGCCTGCTTCTTGTATCATATTGTAGATAACGACTGGAATCTATATCTGGAGAATATATGCAAAGCTTCAGATGTTATGTCAAACACTCCAGCTATAGATACAACAGTCAATGTAGTGTTTGCATTAATGAGGGATGGTATACACAACCATAATATACGATGTACGTCATCCAGTATAAGTGGCACAGATCACATGGCACATTATGGATTGAAAGCTTATCGAAATTATTGGGTGCCAAAATATTCTGTGATACCTGTCCTCAAACAGGGTAATCTTGCAAAGTCTAGCAATTTTAGAATTGTGACCATACTTGGCACAAACTTCCAAACTTGCTTGCCAGAGTGCTGCTTGATGATCTAAATTATAGGCCACTTATTGCCGAAGGCCAAGGCGCTTTGTAAGGGAATGGAACTCCAAGTTTCCTTCCAAAACCTTTTCTAATGAATAAATGAGGATATGATTTTGTATATGAGAATCATACATTTATCACATAACACATCACTTTTGCCACTACAAAGCACTTCAAAGCAGATGTTGAAAATTTGATAATACCCATTTTGACAATCACAGAAGGGCTGAAAGCTGACTTGACCTTGCGGCGATTTGAACTCTCAGGGGCAGATTTACAAGCCCTTGTGACACTCTTACGCCGCCATTGTGTCACTTTTGAGATGCAGTGGCGCATTGTTTAGGCCACCGATGCATCCCAAAAGTGACACAATGGCGGCGTAAGAGTGTCACAAAGGGCTTGTAAATCTGCCCCTGAGAGTTCCAATCGCCAAAAGGTGAAGTCAGCTTTTAACATATTTACAACGTGAGATGCGTCACGTTGTAAAGCCCTACACTACATTATACCTGCATCAAGTATAATGTATGCATTGTGGGCGTTCCGTCACCAGGAAGCCCTGTAAAAGTGACGCAGTGAAATCTACAAGATTTCACAGAGTCACTTTTACGTCCCGCTGCGTCAAATCCGGGCATATGGGGTGACGCAGCAGAGCAAGTATAGGGCACCCCTGAGCAGTGTTGGAGTTCTGTTGCGCTTGCAACACAATTCCAGCACTGCGTCACCTTCACGCCATCAGATGCATCATGCATCTCTCTATACTTGCGCTACGGTGTGCCGCATTGTAAATGCGGCGCATCCATGTTGGCACAAGAGGTTTCAGCCGTCACGCAAAATTACTGGCACATCCCTGTTCAAATGCAGGGATGCGCCAGTTATTGTAACTCTGCCCCTCTGTTCTCAAATCACCCCAGGTTTCTACAGCGAGCATACAATGTATTCAGGCATGCTGCCTTCTTGTGTTAAAGAGGAACAAGTGAGTGATGTGAGTGCATGCTTTTTTTGGGGGAACTGCCAGATTTGGTGGCCTTTAATTTTGCCACTTCTTTCAGTGGAGTTGGTAAAGCCATCAATGACTTGAATAGCATCTTCCTGTAGCAGTCTCTAGCATCACTGGTGAGGCCAATGGAGGCACAAGTGCTTGCAGTGATCTGGCTCGTGAGAATGGGTAAGAGGGGTGCTGACAAATTAGCAGTGAGAAACCCACAAGTGACGGTAAATCCCAACTCACTTGTAGTAGTTATTACAAGTAAGCAGTGACATTTTGTTTCTACTGGCGCATTCTGTTGTCAGATTGTGCCAATATAAGGAATATATTTCTGCCCATTTACAGGAGATCAATCATGTTCACTTATTAAATGGCCTTTCTGTTTGTTTTAGATCCACACAGGGCTCTACTCACCTGAGTTTTCATATGAATTATTGATTCAAAGCATAATACACTTATTTTACGAAAACTGTAATGAACTTATTTATTTTGCTTTTCCCCTAATTCAGAAGTACTAACTTGGGGGCATATTATCAAGGTCCGGTGTTAAAATTATCGCCGTTTTATCAGCAGGAAACTGCTGATAAAACGGTGATTGTGGGCTTGATAATACGCCCTTGTTAATTCCCATAGAAGCCCATGTTCTGATGTTAACATGGGCTTCTATGGGAATTAACAAGGGCGTATTATCAAGCCCGTTATCGTAGTTGTATCGGCAGTTTCCTGCCGATAAAACGTCGATAATTTTAACACCGGTCCTTGAAAATATGCCCCCAGGTCCATGTACATTTCTACCAAAAATACGTCTAAAATGTGTTCTTCATTTATTTCTGCTATTCCCTGAATCAGCGTAATATATGAGTGGTGGTGTTTTTGTACCAAGCTAGATCTCTCTCTGATGGGTATTGACATCTAACATGCGCTTCAATTGGAATTCCATAGAGCAGATTATCAAGCCCATTATTGCCATTTTAGCAGCAGTTTTCTGCCGCTAAAGCGGCGATAATTTTATTGCCTGTCTTGATAATATGCCCCATTGTCCTTCCTTACTCCATCAATGCTCCCACCATCTCTATGGAGATGCTAGAGTGCCCTGATATTAGAGAAAAATGTCAGCTGTGCGCTAATTAACTGCAAAGAATGGTTATTTTTTAATATGACAGGATATAGGTCCAGAAGGACAATTTTAAGTCTATGGCTCCTAGCAATGATTTTTCTCCTATGCCATGGGTTCACTGTTCATTCTCATTCAAAGTACCCTTATACTTTCGTGAAATGATTTAAAAATGTTCTGGTTGTATTAATTTCTCCAAACTCAGCTAATTGTTACAGCAATGTTAGACATACATTGTCATGTTACAGCACGTTAAAAAAAAGCATGACCAAGAAATGTGGGAGACTTATGGTTCCCGACCTGTGAAAATTGCCATTGGATTTGTCATTGAGGAGAGATTTGGTAGCGGGCAAACTGGAAAAAGGATAGTATAAACGTGATAGGAGAGGAGGGTGCGACTTTGAAGTGCGAGCAGGATCAGCTTTATGGGGTGTGTCTGGTGCAGCCGCACCTGGTTCTGACCTTGGTGAGGGGCTGTGTTTAGAAATAATATGCTGCAGAGTTCCTTGAATGTCCAGCAGTTTTCAGGCAACAACAAAAATGCTAAGATAACATTGGTGACAAATGTTCCTGCTGGAAGAGATCAGAGTTTGGTCGAGTGTTAATATGCTTGCTGCAAAGATCGTCTACCTTTCAGATCACTGAGCTATATTTTATCTGGCTAGCTCACTGTTGTTAGCAGCGAAATACTTTTGTTGCATGCAGTACATAGGTTACAATTCTAAAAAAAAACAGAGACCTATAAACTGTCAGCATAAAGCTGCATGCAAACTGACCTGTATAAGTTAGAATGTTATGTTTTCTTTGTCCAGACTTTCATTAACCTAATGTTGCTAAAAAGGGTTTGTTTAGGTACAAAGACACTCTTATCAGTAGTCATCCCAAAATCCAAGGTAAATTTTAGATTCTGAGTTAGTGCATCTCCGGACCAAACACTCTTAAAATATACTGCCTACTAGTTTGATTGCATGTGATTCCTACACCTTGTAATCGTCATTGTATTATCTAACATTTCCTGTACACTGATTTACACACATATGAATCATTGTCTCTGTAATATATGTGTGATGTAAAGTGTTCTGACACAATACATTGATATGAGGAGCGCTATAAAATTAAATGCATTTGAGAGAGGAGCTGTAGGGCAATGAAGGGCACCATTGGAAGGTGGTAGTGAATGATTCAGCAGAGAAGGAGGTCATTCGGGGACACCAAATAAACATTTCTACACCCGGCACCCCACCACCGCTCCTGCGGAAGAGATCAGGCCTGGGAGAAACATACCATGGAACCATGCTTTGAGACACGAGCCAAGAGAGCACTGTCTATATGCAAAAATGCAATGATTACAAGACCCAAAATTAAAACAAGGGCATAGTGGGCCCGATTCACAAAAGTAATCTGAGACAAAATCCTAACTTTGCCATTTGGTATGAATCGGGCCAACAGTTTTTAATGAGCAAACACAATAATCCTTTGAAGACCAGTGTTTTTTTCTACTTTTTAAATCTATAAAAAACTGAAACATCACTGCAGTCTATAGAAAACATGAAAGACTGGGTTTCAATCTTATGAGCAGTATTGCAATTTAAGAGTGTGAATAATTAGTATTATTTTATACACTTAGTATTATTTTATCAAGGGGATCGTTCATATCAGTTTTGCTAATAAAAAGTGTGAAAAGCTTAATCAATAATACATCGAACAGTCGTGCCAAATAAAGGTATACCATTTCTGCATCAGTGCAGCCTTCCCTTTCAACGATAAAGAATTAAACGAAGCAGCATTTATATGAAGCATTGCATTGCAAAACACATGCTATCCTTAGGGTAAATAATTGACTGAAATAAAGATACTTTCATTGTCGCCTACTTGTTGGTCAGCAAGTGTTAGTGCAATGACTGGACGCTATTGATCGACTGATCAAGATAGATGGTGTTGGTCAGACTCACCTCTGTTGTATCAGTTTTTGCTTTTAAATGGGACTTTGGGGACTGTACATCCCAGACAAGGACCACTCTTTCCATTTAAATTGAATAACCACATTGATTCACCCTGGGATTTATTGATAGCTTGCATAATTGGATGTGACTTTTCAGTGTCTGCAGACAGCCTTGTATTAAGGACCTAAGTAGGTTACTATGAATTATTTGACTTGCTCATGGCCAGCAAAACGATGGTTTATAATCTTTTCTTTTTTGTAACGTGCATTTTATGCAGGTGTGCTCAGTGGTTGCTTCGCTATTGACGAACAATATTTTCTAGTAATTTTGGGAGTGTAGCATAGAAGTAAAAGTAATTGATTATCTAAATTATATGTTGCATTCGAGAACAGCCGCTACTTCAATTTTATGAACTTTATGTTACATTATAAAATTGCCGGACTAGCATTTATATATCTAGCTGTTTAGAAATGCGCCGAAAAATACCTTAAGCAGGTGTATTTACTTCAAGCTGAAGATTAGCCACTGTGAGTTGGGTCTAATCAAGATATTTCAAGAATCAGGTATCTTTTATTAGAGTTTCCGACTATAAACATGCGCCACAAGCGTTGATTATTAAATATCCTGAAAAACTGTATGTAGAAAAACATGAAGATGCAGCTACAATAAAGTTAATGTCAAAAGTTAAGTAATATCTAGTTTGCTCCAATATAAGATGCTTCCTACATATTAAGTTACCAGGGAACATCTCTGAATTAATATTGGCAGCCTGTCTATTATTTACGTATAGGGTACAATATATCCTATCCTTTGCAGCATAAACAACCCTGATAATTAATGTGAAATAAAACCATGTCAACCACGTTTAATGAACACTACAATGCCTCAAGATATATATTTACCGACCCGTGGATTCCAAACAATAAAGGGCTTCACATCGCTCCATTTCAGAAGTACCGAAGAGCTATCTATGTACTGGCACGTGGCCATCTTTAAATACACCCTTATTTCAAAATCCAAACCCTGCAACTTGGGAGATAAATGCATGACAAGTTCCCAACTTTCTAAATCTGTCACTCTTTCTCGTCATGTACATTTCTATTCAAAAAAGTAACAACATACATTTCTTTTCCAAAAAGTAGCATTGACTGTGGTACCCGAATCGCGCCTCTACATTGCACAAGCTAGGCTTTACTTTGAGTAATTCTGCATTACAGTCCGGTCCCTCCAGTCCTCGTCCCATTTTTAACAAAGTAGAGATGACCATATCCAGGACAGAAAAAAAAGAGAACAGGAGAATGCTGGGATACCTAAACCCACCCCCTCCCACTCGGAGTACATAAGCTGTACCAAGCCAGCATGCAGCCTGTTCTTTTTTTCTGTCTTCTGACAGAATGATTCATGGATTTTGCTGGTTCTTACCTGTGATGAAGTCTTCTTTGCATGTCCTGGTCAGGCTGCTGGGCTGTCCTCACTGTCCTGCTGGCGGTCTTCTGGCCTGCTGGGAGAGGAGTTGGTTGGGGGCCGGCCCTTTGCAGCTGGGGCACTGTTCATCCATGGTCGGAGGGTGTGTCTTCCTGTGGTTTGGCAGGTCTGGAGGACGCTCTGCTGCGGCTGCTGTGGAGTGTCCCGGAGCCGTTCTTGGTGGTGCCCTGGGCTTCCTGCATGGCTGATGGCGTCCTGTTGCCGTCCTTTTCCTCCCTGAAGGCTCCTGCAGTTCTCGTTGTGGTGCCGGGGCGTGCCGGTTCTCTGCTTGCCTGGGAGTGCCGGATGCTGCAGTCTTTCCCTTCATCCAGGCAGTTGTTTGTTGGAGGATGCCCAGGCTGCTTGGTGGGGGCAGTCGGTTTGTGGTGCTGTCTCCCTGCCCCGGTGGTGTGTACCGCATAGCAGTTCCTTTTTCCCTGTTTCTGCCTGCAGCCTTGCCACGTTTTTTCCTGTGTTGCTAGGAGGGGTCACAGTGGCCTAGTGGTTACGGTCATGTACGCTCCCTCTGCAGGTTTTGTGTTCGACTCCTGGTGTTCCATGGTTGCGAATTCTCCATCACACCCTACGGTCATACTACATCAAAGCGTCTGCTCTCGTTGGAGGTCAGGAGTTCGGCAGAGTAAAGCCTGGTTAGGCTCTGGATGGGAGGCTGCCTAGGAATACTAGGTGCTGTAGGCTAATTCACATGGGCGATGTTACTGTTTGCTCTGGTGGGGCTGGGATGTTGCCTTCCCTGGGTGGCCGTCTGGAGGTTACTGTCATTTCTTGCTGGCCTTCCTGCACCCATGCCTCCCAATATGGGTCTGGTCTAGCCTGCTCGGTTGTTGAGTGGGGTCAGACCTGGTTAGTTCCTGGTTCCGCATGGGTGTTCCCTGGTGCTGTGGGCTGTTGGCCTTTTGTGTCCCCGACACCCTGCTGCTTGGTCAGCGTTTGGGTCTCTGCTGTCTCTCTCTCTCTTTCAGCGGGTGTTTCCGGTTGGCCTTCTGCCTGGTGCTGTGCTGGTTGTCGCTTTCCAGGTTGGTTGGTGGGAGCAGGCGGTGTGTTTTGCTGTCTGTCTGCCCCGGGGATAAATACTGCATTGCGGTTTGTCTCCTATTCCGTATCTCTGGCCCTGCCCTTTGAGGTCCCCGACCTCTGGGTTGCTGGGGTATTTTTTTCTCTTGGTTGGCAGTCACTGCATTTCTCCCTAGGGGTTCTATCATTTTTCTTTTCATGTTCAGAGTTGGGTCCTTGGTCACACCTGGGGGGGTTGGTGTTGTGCCCTCTTCCTGGCCTGGCTTGGTCCTTGGTGATGGAGTTGGTTGGTACATTGTGCTTCTGTTGCCTCTCGCTGGCCTCCTGCAGCTAGCTGTGGACAGCTGGTTGGTTCCGGGCAGGCCCTGCGGGTGCCCCTGGTGTGCCTTGTTGTTGGTATTTGTCTGTTGCCTGGCACTGGGTTGTGGTTTGAGCCGGGGCTGGCTGGTTAGGGATGGGTGCTGTGTTAAGCCTTCCTTTTCCCCTCAGGGTTCCTTTCGCGGGCTTGGGCTACTTTGGGAATCCTCGGTCTCTCTGTTGCCGGTTCCTTTGCCACCGGTGGGGACTGGGTGTTGTGGTTCTACCTTCACATTGGCATCTGTGGCACCTTCGTTTCTCTCCTCTTATTTTATTTATTTATTTATAAAGTTTTATATAGCTCGATAATGATCCTAAGGGATATCAGAGCGCTGCACACTTAAGGGAGGGAAGATGATGAGGGATGTACAGTCGTCAAATACATATCAAACGAAACAGTTACAAAGGGTGAATCACAGAACATCACAATAGCTACAAAATAGCGAATCTAGGAGGGGAAGAAAAGATTAATTAAGGAGATATAGCAAATCAATTCAAGACATAAAGGTGTAAGTCAAGTATCTTACAACAGATGATCCAAGCCCATTTAAGGTAAGAACTTGTTCATAAGAAATCTTTTTACTTCCCATTTGAAAGCTACCGTGGAGATGATGCTGCATACTTCAGGAGGGAGAGAGTTCCAGATCTTCGGGGCAGAGCCGGAGAACGCTCTTTGACAAGTTCTCTTTTTGCAAAAGATCTATGGTTGCAGGAGGAAGGAGTAAGCACTTCTTGAGGATCTACCACCTCTAGATAATTCTAGCTTTTGGACTAGATACCTGGGGGTTTTGAAATGGAGAGCTTTATGAGACAGGCAGGCAATTTTTAGTGTATTCTTGCTTCAAAAGGCAGCTGGGTTTAGAGATTTTAAGACTGGGGAAGTGTGCTCATTTCTTTTTGAGCCCATAGTCAGTCTGGCCGCAGCATTCAATGCAGCCCTACGTGGGGCCACGGCATATTTAGGGAGGCCACAGAGCGTAGCACTGCTATAGTCTAGCCTCTGCAAAACCAGTGCTTGGACCACCTGCTTGAAGTCAGCTTGTGGAAGGAAAGGTTTGAAATTCCTGAGTAGTCTCATCTGGTGATTTGCTCCTTTGCAGGCCTTGCTGATATGTTTCTTCATATTTAAATGCTTGTCTTGGGTGATTCCGAGAGATTTGACTGAATCAATAAAGTGGGGAGAGCAGATTAAAGGAAGGGAAATGGTTCATCCAGAGGTCTAACTTAGGGGTGTGATTCGGAGGAGAAATGAGCAGGAATTCACTTTTGGAGATGTTGAATAGGAAGTGGTTCATGGTTAGCCAGTTTTGAATATTCATGAGGGTAGTGTTGAGTGATGTAAGATTTTCTGGGGAGCAGATTTTCAGGTAGAGTTGTGTGTCATCCGCATACATATGGAAGAGAATGTTCTTTGAATTTAGTGCATTAGCTAGTGGTTCCAAGAATAAGTTGAAGGGTATGGGAAATAAGTTGGACCCTTGTGGAATCCCCATGGATACTGGTGTGGGCTGGGATAGGGAGTGGTTCACGTTTATTCTTTGGGATCTGTGATGGAGGAAGGACAAGAACCATTGCAGCACCAGACCAGCGAGGCCCATCCTGTGCTCCAAAATCAATAAGAGGTTGTCGTGATTTACTGTGTCAAATGCATAAGAAAGGTCAAGGAGGATTAGGAGGCAAGATTAATTTTGGTCCAGCATCTTCAAAATGTCATCCATAATGTGAGTGAGAGCCTATTCATTGCTGTGTTCACTCCAAAAGCCAGATCGGTGTTGGTCTAGGAATTGGGAATTCTCAATGTGAGCGCAAAGTTGTGATTGGACACATATTTCAAGGAGTTTGGCCAGGAGTAGTGAACTTTGGAGATAGGGCGGAAGTTGTTTTAGTCAGCACTGTCAGCATTAGTTGTTTAAAGTATAAGTGAAACCCGAGCTGCTTTTAGGCAATCAGGGATCGTACCTTGAGTCAGTGAAGCATTGATTATCTTTGTCCGAAGGGGGATGACGACTTCCTTGATTTCTTTGAAGTCGGAGGAAGGTAATAGGTCGCTAAAATGATTGGATGGGTTGATACTCTGAAAAAACTTATTGATGTCTCTTTCACTGAAAGGAGTAAAGGTGTCCCATAAGGCATTATTCTTGGTACTCAGGCTAGTTGGTTCAAGCTGATCTAAGAGGACCGGGGGAGTGTATAAATCAATAGGGTGGCAAGGAAGCCTTCAAAGAATCCAGTTTGATATTGATGAGTCTTTATTTCTCAGTAAAGGAAGCAGCCAAGCTGTCACTTTGAGGGTCCTGGGTCAAAGAGAGTGGGAGCTTCCACCAATGGTTGTTTAATAATTTCAAAAAGTTTCTTGGGGCAATTAGAGGCTTGATTAAGTTGCAGTCTGAAGTAGTCGGCCTTGGTGCTCTTAATTCGTTTGTTATAGGTGCCCCTTACTGTTCTAAGGACTTTTAGCAGAACTGAGGATGGCTTGAATCTCCAAGAGCATTCAATTGCCCTTAGGTTGCGTTGTTCAGAGTTTTGGTTGTCATTGAACCACGTTTTTTTAGATTTTTGTTGAAGCATTTGTTTGTTGGAGTGGTGCGATGAAATCCATGATACTTGAGAAAGAAGAGTTGTAAAAGTCAGTGAGTAAATGAACCTCTGCCAAGTCAGCTTGGGAGAATAGGGCAACTTCACATTGGGTTGCTAGTTCAGCTGTATTGATATGTCTACGGTCTCTTTTCCATATCTTCAACTTATTCAGTTGACCCTTCCTCAGGGACACCTCCCGGTTAATATAAAAGAAGATGCTGTGATGGTCACACCAATCACAAGGGGAAATGTTATCCAGTGTGATGGTGTTTCCTTTGGAGATGATGAGATCAAGGATTTCTCCTTTATTATGAGTTGGCCAGTCACAGTATTAAATCAGCTTGTGATCATCTAAGATTTAAGGCATGGAACAGCTTTGTCATTGGGTTTAGACCAGTGAAGGTTGAAATCACAGAGGAAGATTTGGGACACTACAGATTCGACATTGCCAGGAATGATTTTCATTAATTGTTTGATGAATGAGAGATTATCCGCCAGGGGTAATAGATGTATGTAGTTTGCATACCAGGAGGTGGTTACTTGAGATGTTGAGTCTGAGGTATTCACTGGAGAAAGGCTTAGAAGGCTCAGAGTGAGAAACCGAGAGTTTACTCCGATGTATACATGCTAGGTCACCGCCCTGCTTCTTTGTTCTGTCGAGACAAATTATGTCATGGGACATAGGCACCAGGAGGTCTTGGATAGGAGTGGAAGAGGGATTCAGCCAAGTTTCGGTGAGGATGATGATATCTATCTCATTGTGTTGGATGAGGTCGAAGATATCAGAGGCGTGTTTACTGGCAGATCTGCAGTTGAGCAGAAGGCAGTTAAGATGTCCCAGTGTGTGGTGGAGAGGCATCTGTGGGATGTTCACTCGCTTGAGGTTGTCATTATTTATGACTCTGAAGTTGTGTGGGGGTTCTCTGTTCGGGTTAGCCTGTATGGCTTGAATTTGACAGAGAGGAGTCTTGTTGGTGTCTAAGGTAAGGGAATAAGAGAAAAGCAGATCATTGATATCTTTAGACGCAAGATTGATCTTCGTTCTTCTGGACAGGATGTGGGCATTCGGAAGAGGTACGGTATTAAATGTAGAGACTCAGACAAGACGGGCACTCGTCACCAGCCGACTGGATTAGGAAAAAACCTCTACGCCGGAACCACAGCCAAGCTACAGAAAAGACTCCAACGCATCCAGAACGCCTCCGCCCGACTCATCCTGGACATCCCCCGACGCAACCACATCTCCGGCCACCTGAGGGACCTGCACTGGCTCCCCGTCAGCAAGAGGATCACGTTCAGGCTCCTCACCCACGCACACAAGTCTCTCCACGACCTGGGCCCCAAGTACCTCAACGACCGCCTGACCTTCTACACGCCCACCCGTCAGCTACGCTCTACTAGCCTCTCCCTCGCCGCCGTACCACGCATCCGAAGAGCCACCACCGGAGGCAGACCCTTCTCCTACCTGGCGGCCAAGACATGGAACTCCCTCCCCATCCACCTTCGGCTGACCCAGGACCATCTCGCCTTCAGGAGACAACTCAAGACCTGGCTTTTCGAGCAATAGCAGACCCCTTCACCCAAGCGCCTGAGACCCTTCCGGGTGAGTAGTGCGCTATGCAAATGCTATGATTGATTGATTGATTGAGAGAGGGAAGAGTGCTGGGCAGGGCGAGATATAGTGCTAGAGGAAACTCTGGGCACATTTTGAAGGGAGAGGAGGGAGCTGATCAACGGGAGATGCTCATTTGAGAGGGCTTTTAGGTCATTAAGTTTGGTCGTAAGAAGGTGCAGCTGCAGACATAACTCATCAAGGCACGCAACCAGTTCTGTGTGGGTGAGGGGTAAAGTATGTGTAGGGGAATCCGGTAAACAGGTGGGGCCACAAAGGGAGCCTGAGAGGTCCAAGGCGGTACTGCAAAGTTCCGGGGGGTGGGTCATTAAAGATTTGCAATGTTCCTGATATCATGTACAGAGGGGCTTGGGGAATGTGGGAGGGCGGTTGGATGAATTGCCTGTGTGTCAGGGTGGTCAAATGGGGGTTGAGTGGGTTTGGCTGATCATGATCCGCTGAGGGCCATTGCCAGGTCTCCTGCCTAGCAGGTGGCGTAGATAGAGGGATGAAGGCAGGAGGATCATCTGTTGGGAGCAGAGATGGTAGGGCTTGCGGGAACCTCTCAGATCGAGAGTCACCCTGTATCGGATTTGCAATCGGTGAGTAGAGTGAGCCCATAGGCCCGCCGACGATCTGAGATAGTGGTCGAGTGGATTGATGGAGTGCGACCGGGGACAGGGAGGCTCTGAGATTAACTAAAGGAGGAGTGGAGTTTAGAGACAGTGGGGTACTCTCAGCTGTGATGGGGGAATGCTGGTTAAGTCTAGAATATTTGCAGGGTATGGGTAGGGGTCAGTGGATTTTGCGTAAACCACTTTTCTGAGTGTAGGGAAAATATTGGCCATTTTAGCAAGGTTAACGTTAGAGGCTTGTATTAGGATGATACCATTGTTGTAGCGTGTGATTGTAGTTTTAGCAATGGGGGTGGAATAGGGTGACAATCTTAATTTGAGACCATGTGGGGTTTTCCAAGTGCCTGATATTCAAAGCATGGACGAGAACATAGTGCACCAACCTGCACGTTTTCTGGTATAGAAGATGAGGTCAATCACAAAATTACCCTTGTTTGCAGAGAAGTTGGGGTCTGCAAATAAAGATTCGGGTCTGGCTTTGAGTAAGCAATGTTTGTATTTTAAGCCGCATATTTGGAGAGGTTAGATGGGTAATGGATGATGAAGGCATTGGAACCTGTGTGGTTGGGACTTATCTCCATTTTGAGAGTGACCCATAGTGAGGATGGGAGTCTGGTTATGAGTATATATATCAAATGGGACATGTGTTAGCAGGTAGTGTTCATAATGGGCAGGCAAAGTACATTGGGAGCAGGTGGTACTGATGAGATTAATTTAGGCATTGGGGTAGGATGAGAGGCAGAAGCCAGAAACTGGAGAGAACCTAAAAGGATCTAAGAGGACTGGGAGCGGAGGAAACGGGACAGGAAGGGAAAAAAAGAAGTAAGCAAAGAAGTAATATATTATGAGCGGACGAGTTGGGAATGGGCCTGAGGTGCAAGGGACTTGATGTGGCCATCTTGGAATGATGAATCAATAACAAGATGCTGGAAAAGTAATGAATCAATATGTCTTAGCAGAAACAATAACGATCATCTGTAGATCAAAACAGATAGATACTGGGGAGTGGATGCAACGGGCACTCCAGCCTGACGGATGAACTCCTCCTCTGCCCTGGGTTGGTGAATTCGCAGTTGTTTTTTGTTTGGGTTGTGCTCTGCTGTGGTTCAATTTATTCCTTGGCCTCTTCCGACCTTGGGCCATGCCATCCTGAAAGCACCTGATATTGTCTGATCTAAGCAGATACACAGGTTTGGGTCTGTTTAGTTGTCCGCTTCCTAATACCAGATGCTGTAGGCTTCATGGTTCCTCTCGCCTCTGTGGGTTGTGCGCCCTTGGGGTTCTAGTGCTGCGTCCCTCCTTGGGTTGCCTTCGGGTATGTGGTGGGGGCCTTGGCTTTGCCCTTGTCGGTCTTGGCCTTGCTGTCCCTGTGTTTGGCCCCTCCTTTGTCTCTGCGGGGGGGTTGGTGGTGCCTTTCCTGCTGAGTTGTGTCCAGACGTGGGGGCCTTGGTCCCTTTGGGGTCTCCTTTGTGTGTCTGCCTGTGACCTTGTTTGCTTTTTCTTTCTCCGGTCACTTTTGCTTGGCCCATCTCTCCTTTCCGGGGAGCAGGCTGAACCTGCTGATGCCCGTGCGCTTGCCCGTATCCCCCTGTGTGCCGTCCCACCCTGTTAGGCGGGCTCTTTGCCCCATGTGGGCTCCAATGTGGTGAGTTGGTGCTGGTCAGGGGAATGGGCACACAGCTCCCCACCCTCCCTGTCTGCAGGTGAAACTCTTTGTTTGGGTGTGGATTTTTTGGCCCCTTGGTAGTCGGAGCTCAAGCCAGCCTTCTGTTCTTTTCCTCTGGCTCTTCTCTGTGCCTCCCTGGTGTGGGCTTGGCCTTGGCATTGGCTTGCAGGTGTGGGCGTGTAGTGTAGTTCCTATATCCCTGATAGGCTCTGTGCATTGGAGTAATATACACTATGGTTTTGACATAGGACTGAGCTCAGTATGTCTCTATCGAGTACATTAAACTTAATTACTTGTGTGTGCCAGCTAACTCAGAGGTCACTAGAAACTTCTTGAATAAACAAGAAGGGATTAGTATCTGACAACCGCATAAACATGACAACTTTGTTTTCCTTAGAGTCGGAACAATCTCAGAATTGTGGAAACAATAGATAACCGTTTCACTCAGTCAATCGGGCATGCTTAGTTTCTGCAGAGTTTGCACAGAAATAGGGAGACGGTGTTTCAATAAAAAGGGTTTATTGAATAGTCTTATTTCTCATGCAAGAGATATGAACTGATACAATCGTAAGACAGAATGCGAAGTATAATACGTACAGTGTTTGCAGTAAGAAAAATAATACTGTAATAGCATGGTTTGTGGCTATGACATATATTCATAAAAATACATACATAAATAACACAGGCTAAAATACTCATCTGGTGCTTCTAAAATAATACTACCCCAGTGTACCTAACCTAAGTGTACTAAGAGGCAAGAAGTAGATGCTATTTAGCTATAGTCTGGTTTAGCTAAGAGTTGCCAAAAGTTTCTCTAGATTCTAGTCCGCTCCATACCTTAGAATGAGTGAGGTTGGAATCTCTTTCTGGGTCTCGATCTCTAACACCCCGGAAGGAAAGTCAGAATCACTGGAGCTGGATTTTTTGCGAGGAGGATGAAAGCGCCTTGTCACTGCTTCTGTTGGGGACTTGACTTCCTTCTGAACTTGCCGTGGCGAACCGCGTCGTGCAAGTAGGAAGCTGAAACGTACCGTGGTTTGCCATGGCAAGTGAAGGTATATTTATACCTTTAAGGTTTAGGAATGCCAGTGTTGACATAAAAGTCAGGCAGAAGAACGTCATGAATAAACCCCTAAGGAATAGATGTTCATGCATAATAAATTAGTTCTTGGAGAAATCAATATCCAAGCAAGGGGAAGTCCTAAAGGCTTAAGAGTCTGGTTTTCCAATAACTCATTGTGACCAGGATAGACGGATGTAGTTGATCATGCCTGTATTAGGTTAGCATGAGCAATGGCTAAATAAGGGCTGGATTTCTATGCCTAAATAAGGGCAATGTGAATTGTACCTATATAAGTGCATGAATCGGGAAATCTATATACGGTATCTAAATCGACACACAACAGGCTACTTGGCTCCCTCCCATACTTCCTGTCTCTTTGTGGGCCCTGGGTGGCCTGCCTATGACTGGGTCTTGACCCTATCCCTGATGCCCCTGATGTTTGGGGGTTTCGGGTTCGGGCGGTTGTTCAGGTGCCTCTCACTCCAGGCTTGTGGTGTTGCCATGTTGGTGGCCTCCTATGTTGCTGGTGTATCTGTTGCTCAGTCCGATGCCCTCTTGGATTTTGCTGGAGGCTTTGGCAGGGTTGGGCTGTGGACTTCCCTGTTTTTCTCCCCTGTTTTGTGCCCTTTGGTGGATGCTCTTGTGTCAGCTCTTGGTTTGGTTGGAGGTTTCCCCCCACCCTATTCCAGCTTCTGGTAAAGTGCTGGGTGGCTTCGTCTCCCCAGTCCTGTGTTTCACCCCTGGGGATGGCCCAAGATTTTGGTTGGGGGGTTGTTTGTGGCGTCTTCTTCCCGGTTGTCCCTATTTGTTCTTTGGGTTCCTCTGGTCTCAGTGAACTTCAGCGTTTTGCCTCTACCCATTCTTGGTGTTGTGCCCTGCTCTGGTTCCAGGCCTCCTGGGGTCCGTCTCATGCTTCCCTAGGGTGGGGGCATGTTCTGGCCTCATTTCGTTGGAGGTTTGTGCTTCTGGCCTACCCCGTGCCTACCTTGGGTGGGGTGCTGGGTTGAGTCCCCGTGTCCCCTTCTTTCGGGGTGGTTGCCTTGGAACTGGCCTGTTGGCCGTTCCTTGTGCCCCATGTTCTTCTCCGGGTTTGGGGGCTTATCTGCTGCTGTCTGGTGTCGCTGCTCGTGTTGGCTGCTGGACGTTCCTGCCCTGTGACCAGGGCCGCATCTGGGTGTTTCTGTGGCTGGTTCCTCTGGGCTCTCTGTTGCCGGTGCTGTTAGGTTGGCGGAAGGGCTTGCTTGTGGTCACTGCCCCCTCTCTTCCTGGTGTGCCCGTTTTGTGACTGCCCTTGCTTGGTCCTCTGACTTGGTGCCTTGGTTCTTTTTCGGGCTCTGTCCTCTTCTGTCCTTGCGGCTCTGCTGGGGGCTTCACCTGGTGTGTTTGGGTTGGTCCTGTGTTTGGTTGTGTCATTTCTTTGTCTCCCTCTTTGGGTGAGGCCTGATTGGTCTCTCCTTCCTTCCCCTCTGCTTTTTGGTGATGTCCTTGTGGGTTTGGGAGGGCGCGGTGCATAGCGAAGTTCCAAGGAGTTGCTTTCCAACTCTGTAGAACTTCGCGTAGAGGTACTACGCCTGCTCTGCCCAGGGTTAGTAATTGGGGGGCGCCAACAAACATTGGAGCACCAAATGCCACAAGCGCTAAAGTCTGCCCTGCTCATAAATAGTGAGTAGCCACCATTGTCTTACTTCCTCTTCCCACATGCTATTATCTGCCACATACCTCTTAAACATTAAAATATAAAAACAGACACTTTTAAGTAGACACAAAAGTTTATTAACGTCTTCCATTACAAAGTATCAGAAAAATGTTTTTTTGTGTGTAGCTGGAAGCTTTTTCTGAACGATCTGATTCCTAAATATAATAGTTGCATACTCAAATTGATGGTTAAATACATCCAGAGAGATGCTATTTGGACGTTTAGCTTTTCATTCTGCATCTCTCATTTGATGTTTTTATACCTTTATTTTGCATCTCCCAGTATGAGCATACAAATATTTAAACGTTGCTGAGATTGTGATAAACTATTAAGGAAGCAAAATAGATGTATTTCTAAATAATCATGTCTGTAGGTACATCCTATACTTGACTAAATTAAACATTAACTAGAACATATTTTAAATACGTTGATCGAACACGAATATTTACTTATGCAGCAACACACTTTGATACAGTACAGCCACTGAACATAGACATAAAAATGTAGAATTAAATTCCAATGCTTATCAAAAATATTTCTCATGGTTTGTAAGCCAGTGAACCGTGTAGGCAACCCTTCTTTTCCCTATTCTGCTGTATTATCTACCTGTTACTGTGCCCTTTGTAGCTCATTTGCAGTTCACACTACATTGCTTTCTTTTTTTAATGCTGCACGCAAATCAACAATTAATGTTGAGTTTTTCTATTTGAAAAATACCAACAACGTTTCTGGTTTAAAAAAATTGCTTGCCCATAGGTATCAGTTTATTTGCATTCACCTATGCACCTAACGTAATTTTTAGACCTACAATGAAAAGTATTGCTTCTTAAAAAAAAAAGCAAATGATTTCTTAAGATTAACTGAAAAAAACTGTAATGTACTACACCATGGAAAATTATTCTAGTATACTGGTAACACATTAAATGTGTAAGTTAAATCTATTAAAAAGTAAATAATATTTAGCGATTTCTTTTAGTTCTAGAATGTCGTAGAATGCTCAGCAGCAAAGAAAGAAACTCTTATATAATGTTATTTGGCAGGGCAGGAAGATTATAAGGTCCTTAAATGTTATATACTTTTAATGGTTTTATGTATTTTTGCTATAGTGTTTATTGTTAACAATGATGTTGTTATTGATGTGAGGTCATGAACTGTAATTATTAAACTGAGTTTTTCTTAAGACTGTATTTACTGTTTTTTATTCTCTCTTTTATGGTTCATATATAAACCGAATCAAGTTGATTGACTGATTGACTGACTACTTATATCTACATACTGTGATTCATAGGAAAGTGATGGTTTCAAAAGATGATTACCTACTAGATTTTTTTGCAATGGTAACACATTCGGTAAGCCAGGCAATTAGGCCTCTGTAATCATCACAGTCATTTATTAGGAAAACTACTCATAGCGGTATGAGATATCACTGTAATGAGGCTTGTCTCAGCTTCTGGATACGCATCCCCTCAATTGATAATAACTGGTCGTGAGCCACGTAAAATGCAGCAAATTGGTATTTACATGTGTCTGATTTAAATCTGAGACCCATCTCCCTCCTACCAGCAAAGGTGTTAGAGAAACTAATCAACCAATGCCTCACCAACCACCTCAGCAGCCAACAGCTCTTTGATGTCTCTCTGGATTCTGTCACAGTACAGAAACAGCACTCATTGTTGCCACAGATAACATTCGCATTATCCTTGACAGAGGAGATACGGAAGCCCTCATTCTGTCATTAGACATGGCTTCACAACTTATCTTCATCAGGCCCCTGCACATGTTTGGCATCCAAGGACCGAATCTCTGCTGGATGTACTGCTTCTTAATGGATAGAATACAAACTCTCAGTCTGGCACCTTACTCCTTGGAAGTCTGCAAAGTACTCTGCAAAGTGCCTCAAAGTTTATCGATCAGCCCCACCCTCTTCAACTCATACATAATCCATCTGGCCATCATTAGCAGCACACTCGACATCGACATCCTCTCATATGTAGATGGCATGCAACACTCCCAAAAAAACACCAGTTCATTGTCTGCATGACCAAAGTCGCTAACTCAACGAAAGCCAACTGTTTCAAGCTCATCACCAACAAGACAGTAGTGATCTTCGACAAAAACACCCCACAATGGGACTTTAACTGGCAGCCGGTCAAATACGGACCCAGACACAGAGCCCATAACTGAAACTTCTAAAAAATCATTGACAGCAAACTGGACATACCCGCAAAAGGTAACGCTGTCACTGCATTCTACTTCCACACCCTGAAGATGCGAAGGAATATCTTCAAAAAGGCTCCCAAGTAACACTAGAAAAGCTGTCACTTATTCCCTAGTCACCAGCAAGTTAGATTTTGGAACACTGGGATCACCAAACACCTCACTAGAATACTACCAACCATCCAGAACTCTTCAGACTCATCCTCAACATTCCATACAGAACTCATATCACTTCACACCTCAAGGACCTACACTGGCTCACAACACACAAAGGTGGTCAATTCAACTCCTCACACACACGTTCAAGGCAGTACACAAATCAGTCCCCATCATCCACCCAAACACCTCCTCTTTGTAGGACTCCTACTCCCACAAATCCCATGCAGACACAGAATCGGATAAGGAGGGAGTGCATTTTCTTGCATCGCTCCTTAAAGCGGGTAACAACTCCCCCCTCCACATCAGAGGCTCCTCCTCTCTTATTTAATTTTACAAAATGCTGAAGACCTGGCTTTTCAATTAACCAACCTAGAATAGGCACAGCTAGACATGCACACCTGCTCAGCACCAGGATACTCTCATGAGTGATAGTGAGCTGTACAAATACGCATAACATTTATAGTTGCATAGTATTGGGAATCTCGCTAATTTCTCAATAGATATATCTACAGATGGATTTTACTGTACTATACTGTTGACATGGCAGTGGTCCTTCCTCCAGTATATTGCCCTGCACATTTAACAACACCGCCGTAAACTGAATGATTTTTTTTTGTACCACTCATCTCTAATCAGGCTCTTTGTCTCTCAATAACTCTCTGGCAGGTATTTTAAATACATTGAACTACGGAAATAAAGAGACCAATGCTGATTCTTCTTTGTTGGAATAATGCTTTGTCTCCATCTCGAACTGGCTTGCACAAATTAATCAATGTTAAATATAAGCCTCTCCTGAACAGAAGTGAGAAACAAATAAAGAATGTGAAGCACCAGTCGCCCACACAATTCAAAGTTGTCAGTGGATAAAGTGGAATTAAAGATATATATATATATATATATATATATATATATATATATATATATATATATATATATATATATATATATATATATATATATATATATATATATATATATATATATATATATATATATATATCCTACATGGACGAAGCAGTCACCCAGCCCCCCTGGTTAAGAGTATCCCCTACGGGGAACTGTTGAGGATAAAGCGCAATAGTTCCCTGGAGAAAGATTTCACAGAGGCCGCACACAAAAGCGTGAAACGCTTTAAATCTCGTGGCTATTCTGGAACTGTACTCCAACAAGCTGAAGAGAAGGCGAAAGCTGTTGATAGGCAAACCCTGTTGAAATGAAAAATGAAAAAGGTGCTTGCTAAAGCGCAGTGCGGCCAAGCGGCTTCCTGGCGCTGGGGGAGTCAGATTCTACAGTGCTACCAGGGGACTAGACTGGGAAGGCCTGGGAAAAAAGAAAAGTTTTTAAGGCTTTACGAAAGGAGGAGTAGTTGGGAATGGACCGAATGGACAAAGGGAGGCTGTTCCAGAACTGGGGGGCCAAAACCGAGAAGCGGGTACCACCAGTTCGAGATTTGCGAAAGCGGGGTACTTGAAGGAGAAGAAGAGATGAGGAACGAAGGGTGCGAGTCGGGGTGTAGGGAGTGACTAAAGAGACAATAAAGAGAGGAGCAGAGTGGGTGTAGGCCAGAAAGGCTAGGCAGGCTAATTTGAAGAAGGAGCGGAAATGCACCGGGAGCCAGTGGAGGGACTTGAGGACGGGCGTGATGTGAGAAAATTTAGGGAGATGGAAAATGAGACGGGCTGCTTGATTTTGAATTGCCTGTAGCCGTCGTAATTCGAAGGCCGGGATGCCAACATAGAGGCAATTCCCGTAATCAAGACGGGAAGTGATGAGGGCCATAATGATCGATTTAAGGGCAGTGGTAGAAAAGAAGCGGGAAATTTTTCGGATGAGACGGAGGGACAAGAAACAGGATGAAACAACGGAGCTGACTTGGGCATGCATGGAAAGGTCATTGCTAACCTTGATGCCCAAGGTACGAACAGAAGGAACAGGTGGAGGGGAGGGGCCAAAGGAGGGGGGCAGGTGAGAGGGAGACCAAGGATTGGAGGGACCACCCGTGAGGACAAGCTCCGTCTTGTCCGGATTCAACTTGAGATGATTCGTGATCATCCAATCCGAAATGAAAATTAGGGTGGAACTAAGAAAAGAGGGAGAGTCAGGAGTGGACAGGTAAAAGATGAGCTGAAGGTCATCCGCGTAATTGTACACGGAGACCCCCAGCTCCTGAAGAGAAAAAATAAGAGGGTAGATATAAAGATTGAAAAGAAGGGGGGAGAGAGAGGAACCCTGAGGAACTCCACACACTAGAGGGCGGGGAGGAGCGGAGAATCCTGCAAGATGGACTGCCTGGGTTCTGCCCTGGAGAAAAGATGCTATCCAAGAGAGTGCAACACCTCTAATGCCGGCTGCGCTGACACGGTCGAGAAGAATGGCGTGGTCGACCGTGTCGAACGCAGCCGACAGGTCGAGGAGCACCAACGCCTGGGGAAGGCCAAGGTCCGCCTTGCCCTTGAGCTCGTCCAGAACAGCGGTGACAACAGTCTCAGTGGAATGGCCAGGGCAGAAACCCGCCTGATGGGAAGCTAAGAGGCAGTGTTCCTCAATGTGGGAGGACAGACAGGAGGTGACGTGTCTTTCCAAGATCTTTCCCAGGTAAGGGAGAAGGGAGATGGGCCTAAAATTAGGGGGTGAGGAGGGATCCAAGCCCGGTTTTTTTATGATCGGGAGGACTATTGCGGTTTTAAAAGAGGAAGGGACGGAACCAAGGGCCAGGGAGGAGTTAAGCAAAGTGAGAGGAGGTCCAGGACAGGAGGTGAAGAGAGTTTGAAGGATTCGAGCCGGGGCACAGTCAGCTGGAGAGCCGGACTTAACCTTAGCAAGCAAAAGAAAAAATTGATCATTGGTGATAGGGAGAAAATAATCCAGCAGCACAGGCGGCGGAGGGGGAGAAAAGGTAACTTGAATTTGAGAGACTGTGGAAATGTTGTTTTTAATGGCGGTAATCTTATCAATAAAATAATTATTGAGAGTAAGGCAAAAAGACTGAGATGGGGCAGAACTGATATTTGTGCGGTCAGAGGTAGCAAGCTGCTTGACCAGAGAGAATATCTCACGGGGTTTATTAATAGAGAGAGAAACCTTCTCTGAAAAGTAAGCTGTTTTGGCCGACACAATAGCTTTCTTATAGCTGTTCAGTAAGAGTTTGTACCTAGAGCGGAGCAAGGGACAGTATTTGCATCTCCAATGGCGCTCCGAGCGCCTGAGACTGAGTTTGAGATCTTTAAGTTCGCTCGTGAACCATCTGTTGGCGTCATGAGGCCGGACAGATTTGACTTTCTTAAGGGGAGCAGCGATGTCACAGGAAGAAGAGAGCCAAGAGCTGATAACATCAGCTTGGGATTCAAGAGAGAGATCCGTCAAATCAGGCGCTGTAGAGGCCAGGGAAGAGGAAAGAAGTGCGAGGTCTGAAAAAAAGATTGAAACAACCAAAGGTGGAAGTGGCATCATTAGACTGATAACGAACTATTCGGTGGCAGCGAATAGAGTCAGAGCCATTATGTCCAAAAATTGGGGGATTCTTAAATCTGATGCCATAATTGGCAAAGATTTACAAAAACACCCCATGATAACATTCAGAAAAATAAGATCACTGAAGGACAGGCTGGTCACAAGCCATCTATCTAGGGAAAAGCCCAAAGGAGATCTGCACGCAATGCATGGGTCATACCCATGTGGGAAATGCAAGGCCTGCAGCAACAGCCAGAGGGTACTTACCTATCAGGTGCCACACAAGGACTCCAAGATTAAGATCGGCAAGTTTATTACTTGCTCAACCACATTTGTGGTTTACTGTCTAACGTGCCCCTGCGGACTTTGGTACGTGGGGAGTACCACTAAGACAGTCAAGTTGAGAATCCTTGAGCACCAATGGGCCATCATGAACAAGGACGAGAACTATCCGATGGCCCGACACTTTGCCACTCACCATAACAGTATCTTCTTTAGTTTGGATTGTGTCCCACAAGATATTAGGGGCGGGGATCTGAAACGGAAGCTTAGGCGGTTGGGGTCAAGGTACATTATAGATCTCCAAACCAAGTCACCGGGAGGACTCAATGCAGGGGAAGAACTATTATCACACCTATAGTAACAGTAATTGAAAGTACATGTGTTGAGCTGTGTCATTGTCTGAGAATTTATTTATCTTTACAAATGCTTTAAGAAATTTAGTTGGTAGTTGGTTTTGACCCTTTATGATGAATTTAATGTTTAAGAGTAATTTGATAGTGTGGTGTAGGGTTATTGGTGATTATGCTTTACAGTTCACTTAGTGGGCCATTCAGGCCTCAATTATTCAATTTATCAGGGGTCTTATAAAATAGAACTTCTTCTTTAAAACTTTTTACCAACAGATATATTGATTATTGGTGCAATGCGAATTATGTTGATTTAATGGAATTTTGGTTCGGAATTTGAGAACCCTTATGAATTCAGCCCATCCAGGGCAAAAATGTTAACATCAGACTATTTATTTATTGTTAGTCTAATAGATATGTATCCTTTGTTCAACATTACGAACATTGCCTTATTATGGTTTCTTTTCACTATTTGAGTTATTCACCATTCAAAGATGGCGCTCATGAATTGCAAAATTATCCGTTTTCACTTTCTATTGCAATGCCTTATTTTAACTTCCACCTTGCCGTCGCCAGCTGACACTGACGAAGGCAAGTGCTGAAACGCGTCTATTGATTTGAATTTGTGCGCAATAAACTGAAGAAAAAGGTTTAACCTGCTGTGAGTGCTGATTCTTGTTGGTTTTCGAACTGCGGAGCTTCAATATATATATATATATATATATATATATATATATATATATATATATGTATATTAACATTTTTAGGTAAGAAACAACCACAAAATTTGATGCAATATATGAACAACCTTTTGGTAATGTAACTAACATTAACATAAGAACCATGTGCAAATAATAAAACAGAGTATGGAAAAAAGTGAGTGATGAATTAACAACAAATTAAACATATAAAGTAAAGAAAATGCTAATATACTTATGTTGGACTTGACATTTTATGCAGGGTCATCCCAGAACTTTTTGCCTTTCTCCTGTATTTTGTACGACCTGTTGTGGGTGGTTTTATGACTCTGGGCACTGTAGAACTACTGATCAGTACTAAAGTTGCAGTTGCTCTATCTTGTAAACTTGGTAAGATTGGTCTACACCTGTTTGTCATATTTAATTTACCTGTACTTCCCTTGTACAGGGGTATCCCATATACACAGGACCTGTAAATGAAATGCTACTGGTGGGCTTGCAGCCCTGCTTGAGCCACCCACCAAAGTAGCCTTTCAAATCTGTCTCAGGCCTCTGCCACTGCAGGGCCTGCACGCCTCTGCCACTGCAGGGTCTGCACACGCTGTTTACTGCCGCTGTGATGTAGCATGTAAAGTGGTTGCCAGGTCTGCACCTCCTCTTTTACTACATATCAGTCACCCCTAAGGTAGGCTCTAGCTCGCCCTATGGGCATGGTGCGGTGTAGAAAAAAGGTAGGACATGTGCCCTAACTGTGTGGCATATCCTGGTAGTGGCAAACAGCCTATTTGCTTTCTCACCATGTTTGGTATGTTCGGAATAGTAGTGATAAATCCTGCTTATTGGTGAAAGCTGAATTATTGTTAATATTTTAGAAAAGCCACTTTTATAAGTGGGCATTTCTGTGTGCTATGTGTCTGCCTAAATGTGTATTGACCATCTGGCTCTGATTTGACAGGGGAAAGGAGATGTGCATTCACTTCATCCAGTCTCTGGGGGAGTTGAGGTGTGTCCTGCCCTGCCTCGGTGAATCAGCACTAGTCTGAATAGACCTTGGCTGGATTTAGAGTAGCGGGAGGAGTTATCCCTTGCAAAAGAATAGGCCTGATCTGCATTTGGAGTGGTGGGAGGAGTTGCACCTGCGCCTGAGTAGGGCTATGCCTGCCTTGCACAATGCTGGCTCTGACCTCCTGTGGTGTGTCTGGGCTGCAAATATGAATGGGGATGTTTTGCACTTCAATAGTGATTGAAATGCACCCAAGAACAAAGACCTTGCGCTGTAAGTACAGGGGCAGTAACCCCATGATGGATGAGAAGACACAGCATGAACTTCTGTGAGCCTGGAGGAACTGCCTAAGGACTTTGCTCCTCTGGGCTGGTGACCTGCTGCCTATTGGGCTCAAGAAAGGACTTCAGCCCTGCCCTGAGGAAACCTTGTACTGGCCTGCTAACCAGCACCTTGCTAGTGTGCTTTTTGTCTTGGGGAAGCATAGCACATGGGAAGCATCTTGGTGAGGTAGCTGAGAGCACTTGTGAGTGTAGTCCCTTTTTCCTGTGGCTTGGAGAAAGCGCATGACAAGTGCCCTGCCATGTGGTACTGCAGGGCACCTTGCGTGGCAGAGGATATTGCACCGTGGGAGGTCCGGGATTGCTTTAGGGACAAAGTGGCTTTATTTTCACCTCCAGCCCACCCCTGTGGTAAGAGGGCCACAGCCTACACATACAAAGTGACGGGTGGTGTCCTGCCACCTTGCCCGGCCGCTGGGAGCAGTGACGCCGGCTGTCTGGCATCCCCCTGAGAGGGCCTGCTTCCCTGTTCCAGAGGAAAAGTCCGGCGTGAAGTGACTCGGACACAGCAGAACTGCATGGTGCCTGTCAGGAATGCTGTGACCGCAGAATGGTGTGCCCAGCCAGGGGCAGGTTAGTGTTGTCCTCTCACCTCCTACTTGAAGGCATGTACCGCGGAGCATCCGGAACGCAGGCCACTGTGGACTCCCCTTTGCCTTCTCTTGTGGAGAAATCTGCTGATTGTGGGAATAAAGGGAGATGGGGTGTGGCTGGCCTCGTTGGCCTGGAGTAGTGGCCGGGTCCCTCCCCTGTGTTGGTGGCAACTACGCCCCGTGTTGTGGGAAGTTGCCCCTTTCCTTCTTGGGAACATAAAAGAGAAACCTTGGCTGAGGCCCCCCACCTCACGGAGAATTAGGAGTAGAATTGGTGATCTCCAAGTGGGAAAGAACACCCCAGTCTTACCGCATTTTTCATGGTGAAGGTGGCCATGTAGTCCAGGAGCCTAAGAGGGGGTGCCGCTCTGACTGTTGTCTAGCATATGGTTTGTGCCCACCTGGCAATACATAGGTGCTATGCCCTGATGTTATTATGTGAGTGGTGTTACATTGCCAGGGCTCCATCATATGGACCGTAAACTAATGGTTAATTTCTAATATGTGCACACTAAAGTTGTTTACTATGGTGCACTGTGGATGATGTGTTTGCATAATGTTTTATGCTTAAGGTAATCCTACCAGTAGTTACTGGTGGCCCTAAATGTAATGGGTATGACAGTGCGATACAAAAGGGGATGATGGACGGAGCGTTTGAGCAAATTAAACACTCACCCCCAGTCAACTGATCTGGGTTTAATCCATCACCATTCTTTAGCCCACTCAGCCACCCCATTTCAGACATGGCTATATGCAAATCAGTCTGACCCTTTCACTCATGGGAAAAGTCCAGTCCGAACTACCAAGCCATGTCTTCCATGGACCGGAAACAAGCATCCTGGGACCGGTTTCGGATTCATAATCCTCATCAGCCAGGCTATCTTGAATCCAGTGGCCAAGTGAGCAAGGGACTCACGTCTGAGCATACCCTGCCACACTTAGGGCGAACAAAGCGATACAAAAGGGGATGATGGACGGAGCGTTTGAGCAAATCAAACACTCACCCCCAGTCAACTGATCTGGGTTTAATCCATCACCATTCTTTAGCCCACTCAGCCACCCATTTTTATGCTCAAATGGTTATGACAGTGGCACGATTGGCCAAGCGATTTATGTACTCCCTGTGACATCATGACAGGTGCCTACTGGTACAGTGCTTTATGTGATTGTGGTCTAATGTGTTTTGTGAATTATACAAAGGATATTTTTTCATATAACCTTGTGTGGAGTCTCTTTTGTGGTGTGCCTAGTGTGTCACTACTGTGTGTGTGTGTTGCGCAAACCTTTAGACATTGCCTCTGGGATAGGCCTGACTACTCTGCCAAGCTACCAAGGGGTTGAGCAGGGATTTATCTTCAGTGCGTACCTCCCTTGTCCCGACTAGGATGGCGGGTTTTGCCTGACTTTAGTGCATACCCTAGCCAACCAGAAACACAATTTCTAACATTTGTTGTCAACGCTGAGGATAGGTGTTACGTTTGTGCAGTATAACAGTGACACATGGTTGCACTACAAGCTCTGCATTTAGACAATCATGTGTTTTAGTTTTCTCCTGATTTTCTCTCATTAATTATTTTATTTTGTGTACTCCTGCTTCAGCTTGTTTGCCTAGGAGTCTTGAGTTGCAATTGTGTATTTAGTGCCTTGCCAAATTGGAATCTACCTTTGACCTAAAAGACCTGTTGAAGTACAATCTGAAGGAGTTAAAAGGGTTTGGCAGGGAGAGAAAAATAGTTGTGACTGCAGAAGATGCCCAGCTAGGCCTTCGGTAAGTCATGTTCAAGTGGCAAGAGGATAAATGGAAACACAAGTACTCTGAGTGGAAGTGTTCCCAGTCCACATACCAACAGGGTGGTGGTTCTGCAGGAAACCCTGGAGAGTCTTAAGAGGGGGGGGGCCTCCAGTTGGTAGAGAGGACACCATGGAGAGAGAGTCTCTTGCTGGGTCGAGTGCCAGGAGTAGGGCCACACCCTTTCTCTGGCCCTCAGAGGAATTGGCGGACAGGAGGGAAGAAAGGGAGCACCACATGGCTTTGGAAAGGCTTAGATTGGAGCATGCCAAGGAGCTAGCACAGCTGGTTGTAGAGGAGAGAAAGGCTGATGTGGAGAGAGCCTTACTTCAGGAGAGAATGACGGATGCAGAAAGGTCCTTCACCAGAATGAAGCTAGTTCTTGAGGATAGCTTGTCCCGTTAGCATTGTTTCAGCGTTCTGGATTCACCGGTGAGAGTGGAGTCCAGTGTTTTGCAGCAAAGTTTGATCCAGTGTAGAAAGTTCTACTCCCACATCCCAGAGCATGGTACCTAGTTCTCAGGACGTCACACCTGAACGGTATAGGTTGAGGCTCAGGTGCAGTAGGAAACGGTCTCACCAGTCTTAGGGGGAGTTTGTGGAGGAATATTGTGATGCACTGAGGGGTAGGGTGATGAGTAGCTCAGCAAACAATGTTGAAGGGCTGTTCAATCTGCTTGTCAGAGAGCACATGTTCTGTTGTTGTTTTACAGGGCTAGGCCAACACCTGTTGGGGGGTGAGATGTCTCATCACAGAGAACTTGCACAGGAGGCAGACCTTTGGGTAAGTACCAGAGGGTCAGGAAAGGCAATTGGGAGTGATCCTAAAGGGAGTGGCTCAGGCATTTCCCAACTGAGGGTGGTGGGAAAGGTTTATTGTAGCCAATATAGGTCCCAGTTTAGTGGCAGGGGTGTAGGGACACACGTCTTGTCTCAGAAGAGAAAAAGTGGAAATGGGGTATGCCCCACATCCCCAAAGCCCAGTCCCAGAGCCTGGTTGGTTCCATGAGTAACCGCCAGGAGGGGAGCCTAGTCTGTACTGGAGGGCCGGCCACTGAGGGGGATCGCCTAGTGTCAGGAGAAAATAGAGGGGGGTCTGTAAGCAGTGTTCCATCAGTTCTGGTGTCTGGCATTGGCATCCCCCCTCCTGAGTGGAGGGTGCAGAAGCCCAGATGGAGGGGTGAGAGAGGGAGGCAATCCTTAGTGGGAGAACCAGTGGGTCAGGAGCCAGCTCTGAGGGTAGAGCTACCCAGGAATGACTGTGGTGACACAGCTTCTGGTTTGGAGGTCTTTGCGTACTTTCAGATGGGCAGGGGTCAGTAGATCAGCACCAGGCAGACTGTCACGCAACACATGAGGTATGTGGTACCCTTGGGAGGGGCTTGTCTGCTATCCAGGAAGTCCTGGTTTGCCAGACAAATGCTCAGCCACAGGGGATAGTCCCTGGGTTGGGAGGTCAGGTTCTGGAGGTAATTTCTGACCTGGAGGTTAGAACATCTGCTAGCAGGGTCCCTACCATTTTATCTTCTGGGGGTACCACTCCAGGTGGGAGAGTGCAGAATTCTGGAAGGGGGTGCAAGGGGAGGAAGTACTTGCATCTGGCAATTTAAACCTGAGGATTTGGTCCCTGGGTTGGGAGACCAGTTGCTGGGTAGACATCCTGAACTTGTGGGAGAATTGTGTGGGAGGACTGATACTAGCACCCTGACAGTTTTAAGTTCGGGGGGTACCTCTCCTAGGAGGAGGTTGCAGAACCTCAGAAGGATGGGTAGGTGGAGGAGAGCCTCACCTGTGACTCCTGGTCAGCCTGAGGGTGCAAATCCTGGGTTGAGGGAACAGTGGCAGAGCAGAACTGCAATGATGAGAGGTAGCGTGGAGCAAGGTTACTATGTACCTGAGGCTACCGCCCCCCACTCTGCAAAATGCAAGGACCCGAGAAGCCTAGATGGCTTGGGGCCTGGTTCTGTCCACAGACAGCTAAGGAGTCCCCATGGGTTAGCTTACTGGTCCTGAGAGCAGAGACAGAAGGATCCACATGGGTTTCATATTGGCATAAAACTAGAATTTGCCCCTGAAGATGCAGGCCAAGGTCCATGTTCTATCACCTGAGCAGGGAAGCCCATCAAGGTATTGATTAGTTTACCATGGCTTTAGGCTGGAAGAGGGTTGTGTTGAACTTGGCCTTTATTGCAGGGTCATCCCAGAAGTTCTTGACTTTCTCCTGTATTTTTTCTGACCTGTTGTTGGTGGTTTTAAGACTCTGTGCACTTTATCACTGCCTATCAGTGCTACAGTGCAAGTGATCTCTTTTGCAAACTTGGTGAGATTGTTTTTCAGCTGTTTGGCATATTTAATTTAACAGTGGGTCTCTTGTACAGTGGTACCCCATATACCCAGGGCCTGTAAATTAAATGCTATTGATGGGCTTGCAGTGCTGCTTGCTTGCACCACCCACCGAGGTAACCTTTCAACCTTTCAAACCAGACTCAGGCCACTGCCACTGCAGGGTCTGCGCGCATAGTTTACTGCAGATGTGATGTGGCATATAAAGTGGTTGCCACATCTGCAACTATCCTTTTACTATACATCAGTAACCCCTAAGGTGGGCCATAGCTCGCTCTCTAGGCAGTGTGCAGGGTAGGTAAAAGGTAGCACATGTGCCTTAACTGTGTGGCATGTCCTGGTAGTGACAAACAGCCTCTTTGGTTTCTCATTGCTGTTAGGCTGCCCTCTCATAGGTTTGCAAATGGGGTTCCCTGATATGTGCTTCAGTGGTAATTCCTGACATGAGAGGGGTAGCACGACCATGTTTGGTATGTTTGGAATAGTAGTGCTAAATCCTGCTTATTGGTGAAAGCATATTTGTTATTACTATTTTTGAAATACCACTTTAGAAGTGGGCATTTCTGTGTGCTATGTGTCTTTGTGCTTGCTTGGATGTGTATTGAACGTCTTGTTCTGAGAGACAGGGGAGAGGGAATGTGCATTAACTCTATCTAGTCCCTGGCGGGGTTGAGGTGTGTCCTACCCTGCCTGGGTGACTCAGCACTAGGCTGAATAGACCTTGGCTGAATTTAGAGTAGCAGGAGGAGTTGTCCCTTGCACCTGAATCGGCCTGGTCTGCATTTGATTTGGTGGGAGGAGTTGCATCTGCACCTAAATTGGGCTATGCCTGGCTTCCACAATGCTGGCTCTGCCCCCCTGTGGTGTTTCTTGGGCCTGGACTAAAAATATGAATGGGGGTGTTGTGCACTTCAATAGTGAATGAGGTGTCCCCCAGAACAAAGACCTTGCGCTACAATTACAGGGGCTGTGACCCCATGATGGAAGAGAATACACTACATTAACTGCTGTGAGCCTGGAGGAACCAGCTTGGGACTTTGCCGTGGGACCTCCATCCCCGTTCCAGAGGGGAAGGCCGGCATGAAGTGACCCAGACACAGCAGGACTGCACAGTGAACACTGCAGGGCGCCTGCCAGGAACGCTGAGTCCGGAGAACTGTGTGTCCAGTGGGGGCCGGGTGACTGCTGTCCCCCCACCTCCTACTTGAAGGCACGCACTACGGAGCAGCCCACACATGGGATGCTGTGGGCTTCCCTTTGCCTCCTGTTGTGGAGACATCTGTGGTTTGTGGGCATACAGGGAAAGGGGGCGGGGCTGGCCCTGTTGGACTGGAGCAGTAGGCTGGCCCCTCCCCTGTGTTGGTAGCAACTACACCCCATGTCATGAGAAGTTGCCCCTTTCCGTCTTGGGGGCATAAAGGGGAAACCTCGATGGAGGCCTCCACTCCTCACTGAGAAAGAGGAGTTGAATTGGTGATCCCTGAGTGGGAAAGAACTCCCCAGCCTTACTGCATTTTTCATAGTGTAGGCTGGCATGTAGCCCAGGATCCAACGAGGAGGTGCCGCTCTTACTGTTGTCCTAGGATATGGTTTGTGGCCACCTGGCAAGTTAAAGGAGCTTGACCCTGATGTTATTATGTGAGCGGTGTTACATTGTCGGGGCTGCAGCATATAGATGTATTTTTCTAATATGTGGACGCTACAGGTGTTTACCATGGTGCACTATGGATGATGTGTTTGCATAATGTTTTATGCTAAAGGTAATCCTACCAGTAGTTATTGGTGGCCCTAAATGTAATGTTTATGACAGTGGCCTGATTGGCCAAGTGATTTATGTAAAGCATGTGACACCATGACTAGACCATAGTGGCACAGTGATCCATGAGACTGTGGTCTTTTGTGCTTTGTGAAAAATAAAAAGAATATTTTTATATAACCTTGTGTGGAGTCTCTTTTGAGGTGTGCCTAGTGTGTCACTGCTGTGTATGTTTGCTGTTCAAACACTTTACACATTGCCTCTTGGATAAGTGTGACTGCTCTGCCAAGCTACAAAGGGGGTGAGCAGGGGTTATCTTCAATGTGGAACTCCCTTGTCTGGGCTAAAGTGGCGGGTTCCTGCAGGCTTAGGTGCATACCCTAGCCAACTAAAAACCCTATTGCTAACAACCGAAGAAAATAATAACATAAATGGTGATTGAAACGTACAGGATAAGTAGCATTGCTAATAGTGATGCAGCGAAAGGAGGAGAAAGGTGATGTGGCCAGGCTAAGAAAGTAGGCATACCCAATATCATGCATTAATCAGTGATTCCTAATTCATTTTTATTTCAAAATGTTAATTATATTTTTTACAAGTATTTATTTATTTTATCGACACTGGTCTCAATAATTGATCTAATATAGTTTAAATTGAAAGTGCTATATTACATTAGCCCCCAGCAATGACATGATCACAAAATTAGTCACATGTGTCTTAGGTTAATTACCGTAGGTTACAATGTCTATTTAATGGTCAATGAGGACCTGACTCACAGACCTCATAGACATTGTCTGTGCATTACACTTAACCAAAAAAAGGCACAAATTATGTTTGCTCGATTCACAAATGGCCCGTGTATGATGGTGGAGTGTGGCACGGGCAGGGGAAGAATTACGCTCATAGCAGGTGCTTTGCTTGCAGCCAGAAGTAGGCCAGTGGTCATTGTGAGTTGTACAATTCACCCCTTATATACTTTGACCTTTTGTTATTCACTTTGACTTTTTGGTTATTCAGGTTATTCAGTGAATTATAAAATTGTGAAAATGGTTGCCTGTCTTTATTGGTGTACCATGTCATGAGAACCTAAGGTTTATGGAAGAAACGTGTCTCATTGTACTAGCTAGATGGCGAGACAGGTATGCTGCATTTGGCTGTATAAAGGCGGTACTTATATATACATATGTACCTCAACTGCAGTCCTTACAGCAATTAATTGATATTGAATCCCATCTATAACGCGAGATTTCCAGCGATGAAAATCCTATTGCTAAGGAAAATCTTGCTAATAGGCAGGTGGGGACTTAGCTGTAGAATCCACCTCCCTTTGACTATTATGACTAAGTCAGGTTTTTACCAGGTGTAAAATCCTAGTGCTAATTGCGGTTAGCGCGAGTTTTTTATCGCGTTGCAGGTATTGCTAATAGGCGATAGCTGTGTTAGCGACTGCTTTCAGTCGCTACCAGTTTGGGTACGCCCACTTTGCATGTCATTAGCGACAAATATCGCTGACATGCAATGCGAGCCCCAAACCGGTCACTATCGCCTGGAAGCTGTTGCTAACTGCTGTTAGCGACAGCTTGGTAAATGGGTGATAAAAAAAAAACTCTGCTTTTTCAGCAAAAAGTGCTGCTAAAGGGGCAATCACTCCCTTGCTAATATACCCCTTCGAGTCTCGATGATGAGATAGCTGAAAGGGCAGATTTAGCGTTGGGGGTGCTGGGTGCAAAAAACATATTTTTGATGGCCACCCCCCATTTGATCTCTTCATCTGACTCGCTCACTACCACTAAGGAAAAGTATCCCTTATCTCTCGATAACTCCTCTCTCAAATACATTTCATTTGTTGTAAAGTGCTTGTAAAGGGTGGCTTTACTAATCCACTCAGCTAGCCCCATAAAAGGCAGATCTGTTCTTTGCAGCAGGCGTATTAACCCTCTGCACTAATTTATGACGAGTCAAAACTGCCAGACAAAACTCCTTCGCTCTCTCTCCAGCAGGAACATTAATTACAAGAGTAACCATGACATTTGTATTGCTGCTTGAACGCTGGATATCAATGAACTCTGCAACAGGTGCTTTTAAATCCTACCTTATTGCTAAACATAGCGCCCCCCTGAGGTCAGTGCCCCCCCCACCTCCGGGTCATCCTCCAGTGCAGCCGCAAGAGTAGCACTGCCCCAAAGCGGCCCTGGATAGCTGGATTTAGATGCAGACTGCCAGGAGTCTATAATTGGTGATGATTATGTGCTGTATCTCTGCACAAAATTGCACCTACTCCAAACTAATCTCACCAGAATGGGAACAAGTGCAGACTGTCTCCGGTCAAATTCCACAGGGTATTATTTTTTCCATGTCGATTAAGGGCCTCATTAACTGCCTATTGTGTGCAAGTGGTAAATGGGTGTAGGACGAAGGTGTGGGATAGAAGGAAGATGGTGATGGCAGGGGCGGATTGGCACTGAGGGAACTCGGGCATGGCCAAAGGGCCGGTGTCTCAGTGCACTCTGTGGCCCGTTTTTTTCCCCCTTTACCAGTCCACAGAGAGCACTGACAGGGAGAGGAAGCAGCTTCACCGGCTATTTGATGATCCGCTGGGGCCTCTCCTTGACCCCCTGCCCTGCCAAGCAATCATGCTGATGGTGGGTTGGGGAGGGGTGATTGTGTGCCAGAATCTGCCTTCCAGGAGGCCAGGTGGTGTTCAGGCCTATGAGCCATTTTCACCTCAGCCCAGCTGGGGCCCACGCAGCCCAGAAACAGTGCTGGCATTAGTCCTCGCCCACAGGCCTTCTCATTCAGGGCATGGTGGGTGAGGAAGAATGGGTCTCACTATGAGGGCCAGGTGATGTGGGGAACTCACACCATCTTCAGCGTAGCCTCCCCCACCGCCATGGATGGCCCAGAAGCTGTGTTTTTGCTTTAGCCCCTCTCCTGCCATGCCATTGCCCTGAGGCAGTAAAGGGCTGGGGAGGGCTGAGTAATTTACAAATAGCTGGGGCCTCTGTGTGTTTCAGGTGCTCCTGCGCTGGAGGGCTGGGCAATAATTTTTTGGGAGAAAGGGGCCTCGCTGTTTTCAGGTGCTCCTGTGCTGGAGGGCTGGGGAATAATTGTTTAATAGGAAGGGGCCTCACTGTTTTCCAGTGCTCCTGTGCTGGAGGGCTGGGGAATCATGTTTTAATAGAAAGGGGCCTCGCCGTTTTCAGATGCTCCTGGGCTGGAGGGCTGGGGAATCATTTTTTAAGAGAAAGGGTCCGCGCTGTGTTCAGATGCTCCTGCGCTGGAGGGCTGGGGAATAATTTTTAAAGAGAAAGGGGCCTCGCTGTTTTCAGGTGCTCCTGCGCTGGAGGACTGGGAAATCATTTTTTCAAGAGAAAGGGGCCTCGCTCTTTTAAGGTGCTCCTGCGCTGGAGGGCTGGGAAATCATTTTTTAAGAGAAAGGGGCCTCGCTGTTTTCAGGTGCTTCTGGGCTGGAGGGCAGGGGAATCATTTTTTAAGAGATAAGGGCCTCGCTGTTTTCAGACGCTCCTGCACTGGAAGGCTGGGAATAATTTGGTAATAGAAAGGGGTCTGGCTGCTTTTCATGTGCTCAGCTTGTAGGACATTGTCACCTTGGCCCTGTGTCCTTCCCAAGAACAATTTCCTCCCACTTACATGCCTTGTGTGTTTCACGAAAGGGCACTCCCGCGAATGTGGGCCACACACCGCGAATGTGGGCCAAGCCCCGCCAATGTGGGTCACGCCCTGCAAATGTTGTCCACTTTTTCCGTCAGTGCCCGGGCCAAATTGTGATCCCAATACGACCCTGGGTGATGGTAGCAAGGGACATAGATAGTTCTGGGCTTGCATGGTAGATGTTATAGGCTCCCCCACACCATAGTAAGGGGTTGGGCATGCGGCATAGACCACGGGCTCGAGCCGGACTGCTCTTGAAGCACGAAGCTCTTTTACATTTTTCAAACAGATTTACCTGCTTGGGGAAGACGTCCTGGTGTTCCCGAACCCCGAAGATATAGTAGCAGAAAACACCAGACTAGTTATTATCAGGGAGGGTGGCATCACATTCAAGGATCTGCTCCAACCATCTTAAAATCCGGGGCCATAGAGATTTGTCAAAACGCGAAAGCACTAATTTCCCAATTGCTCTGCTGTGCTAAAGCAGAACAGTAAGCTATCCAAAGATGGTACAGATGACACATTGAGAATTCCATTTCACTAAAAAAGAGTCTTGAAGGTGAAGCAAAATAATGTTGGAAATAAATAGAGTTCTTAATGGTAAATAATTTGAAAGTTAACAACAGCCGGTCGTAAGAATTGCATAGTTTCTAAATACAGGCCTGGTACAACCCCAAAGGAGTAATATGTCTCTTTCATTTGCGAACCTGCGTGTGTTCACAAGCTGTGAGCAGTGATGCCGTGAAACGCGAATGTCTCATGTGCCACTGCTTGTTTGTGGGAACAATTTGACAAAGTTAACGGTATACAAAACGACTTTGATTTTACCCAATTACGCTCAGTCTCAATGCATGCCAGGATAGTTATAATAAATGCAAATGCGGTTTGACCATCCATTCATAAAACTAGAGTTGTCTTGGGAAATCAAGAGATGCAAATTTGTAATATACCAGCATTTCCCTAGGTGTCTGTTTTTGTACATGCAAAAGTCAGCAATGTGTGTGCATCATTAACTTTTGAACATGAGCCCCTAATTTAATTTCCAAAAGTCATTAACGGAGAAGCTTCACTAGAAAGCTAAGCAGGGCGAGCTTCTGATTCATTACTTTAAAAGAGTGTAAAACTGAAAATATGATGTCACTTCGTTTTGGTGCAACCGTGCTTTGAAACCATGCTTGTTGGTGGTGTTAAATACACCCAGACAAAAATATCAACATAACAAGCTACTATCTGATGCCATTTTAATGTAATGCTGACTCTTATTAAGCATGCAATATGACAATGAGGCATGATTTGTAATCGTTGTAACCCATGCATTGCGTCACAGTAGCGCTTGTTTTTCCTTTCTATTGAACTTTTTATGTTCAGTTATACTTTGCCTTCAACGAATGTATGAAATTTCATGTACACTACGCCATAATTACTACACATGTAACATAAAATGTTATTTTCATTGATGTTTAGCTTGAGACGAAAGAAAGAAAGAAAGAAAGAAAGAAAGAAAGAAAGAAAGAAAGAAAGAAAGAAAGAAAGAAAGAAAGAAAATAAAACAACAAATAAGTGCCAAGGCCAAGACCTTTTCTTAGGAGGTTGTCAGGGCCTTACTGGGGAACCAAAAGTAGTCCTAGCAAAAATGGTCACAACTGCCCCACCCCCCTTCGACTTTATGCACATTTTCTCTCTTTCTGACCCTCTATTCTCTCTCTTTCCCTGCCCTCTGTCTGTTCTCGCTCTCTGATAGCTTTTTCTCTACCTCCCCCTATCTCCCTACCAATTTACCGGAGGAAAGTGACAGAAGCACCAGGATGGGGCCTCGGCTTTCAAAACTGTCCTTCAAGGCTTCCAGCCCTCTGGTGAAATGCCCGGTGGAATATAAGGTCTCTTCAGCCCTGGAGGTTGTGACTGGGATGGCAAGTGCCAGCACTTAATTTCCTCACTTTATTTAAAGTAGTACTACGTCAAATCTACTTCAATGTTTAAGGCAACTTTGATTCTGAGCTAGGTTTATGCAGAGCTTTGGAAATACCATAATTATATTTCATGTATTTGTTTCTGATTAGCAGTATTCACCATAAATACAATATTTAACTTTTTCCATGTCAAGTGTGAGCAGCACATCCACTTATTTTTTAGCCTCTCTGTTTGCTATTTTCAGTCAGGCTTCAAGTATATTTCAGAGGGAGGTGCGCAGCGAAAAGAGTGTTAGCCTGGCCTGCCATGACTCTACTCAACCAATGACGTTCTATCCAATGACTCTCCATACTTGGGATGTTTAACGTTTCACTTGTATCACCGTCGTTATTAAATATATGCATCATTCACAGTTGGCAAAGATACTGGTACAGCAGCAGATTTTTTGCATGAACAATGTGCATCTATTTGTCCTCAGTACATTCAGTGCTATTACAGAATACAAGTGTGCCAATTATGGGGTCTATTATGATTGCGGTTTTTCCGCATCCTCCGGGCCGGCGGAAGCCACCGCCGGCCCGGAGGATGCGGTAAAACCGCAGCGGACCCACCAAAGACCCACCGCCACATTAGGATGGCTGGTGGGCCCTGGTTTCCGTCCGCAGCTTTTCTGCCGCGGTTGGCTTACAACCGCGGCAGAAAAGCTCTAATATGGTGGCGGTGTCTCTCAGACACCGCCAGCCATATTAGGATGGGCTTTAAAAAATGCTTTTCCGCGGCGGGTTTTCAGCCGTGGAAAAGCATGTGGAACTTCACTGCGGGGGCCCGTTGCGGGCCCCTGGGTGAAGGGGGGGTGGGAGGTGCACATGGGGTGTGCCTATGGTACCCCCCTGCATTTGTATGCAGAAATCAGCAGGAACCGCACGGTGCCTGCCGCTTTCTGCATACAAATGCAATGTATGCATTTTTACCATTGCGGCGGGTGCAGCTTGAAGCCGCACCCGCCGCAGTGGTAAAAATAGAGGATGTGACCGCCAGGGTGGCGGTCACATCCTAATTGGACAGGAGGGAACTCCGCAGGCCATGCGGAGGTTCCCTCCTCCTCAATGGTCGCGGACGGACTCAAGTCCGTCCGCGATCATAATGGGCCCCTAAGTTCTGATGCTCTAAAAAGACTGCAGTTGCTAAACGGAGGCAAAAACCTGCTCAAATTAAGCACGAATAATGGATTGGAAAGGGAAGGGATTAGGCTTGGTCCAATGATGATGAAAGTATACTAAATTAATGAAGTCCATGGATGAAGGCAAATAAGTATGACTAGTGCAATGCCCATATTTACAGTCAATTCATAAAAGGGGGTAGTGATGGACAGAGTATCAGAATTAAGCAGAACACTCCTACCCAGTCAAAAGATCAGGGCATGATCCATCACCGTTTTTTAGCTCACTGCACCATCCCAATTCAGAACCTGGCTACATGCAAATTAGTCTGACCCTGGCCCAGTGCATCATGGGAACAGGGCAGACCAAACTACCAAGCCAATTCTTTACTGGAAAGGAAACAAGCTTCCGGTGACCGGTTTCTGGTATTACAGCCGTCTTCGACCCGGCATGCTTGAATCCTGATGGTGCAGTGAGCAAGGGACTCACATCTGAGTATACCCTTCCACACTAGTGGTGGCCAAAACGATTCATAAAAGGGGGTGGTGATGGACAGAGTATCTGAATTAAGCAGAACACTCCTACTCAGTCAAAAGATCAGGGCTTGATCCATCACCGTTTTTTAGCTCACTGCACCATCCCAGTTCAGAACCTGGCTACATGCAAATTAGTCTGACCCTGGCCCAGTGCATCATGGGAACAGGGCAGACCAAACTACCAAGCCAATTCTTTACTGGAAAGGAAACAAGCTTCCGGGGACCGGTTTCTGGCATTACAGCCGTCTTCGGCCCGGCTTGCTTGAATCCTGATGGTGCAGTGAGCAAGGGACTCACATCTGAGTATACCCTTCCACACTTGTGGTGGCCAAAACGATTCATAAAAGGGGGTGGTGATGGACAGAGTATCTGAATTAAGCAGAACACTCCTACCCAGTCAAAAGATCAGGGCTTGATCCATCACCGTTTTTTAGCTCACTGCACCACGCCAGTTCAGAACCTGGCTACATGCAAATTAGTCTGACCCTGGCCCAGTGCATCATGGGAACAGGGCAGACCAAACTACCAAGCCAATTCTTTACTGGAAAGGAAACAAGCTTCCGGGGAATGGTTTCTGGCATTACAGCCGTCTTCGGCCCGGCTTGCTTGAACTCAGATACTCTGTCCATCACCACCCCCCTTTTTGTAATTATTTTGGCCACCATGAGTGTGGAAGGGTATGCTCAGACATGAGTCCCTTGCTCATTGCACCATCAGGATTCAAGCAAGCCGGGCCGAAGACGGCTGTAATGCCAGAAACCGGTCCCCGGAAGCTTGTTTCCTTTCCAGTGAAGAATTGGCTTGGTAGCTTGGTCTGCCCTGTTCCCATGATGCACTGGTCCAGGGACAGACTAATTTGCATATAGCCAGGTTCTGAACTGGGATGGTGCAGTGAGCTAAAAAACGGTGATGGATCAAGTCCTGATCTGTTGACTGGGTAGGAGTGTTCTGATTAACTCAGATACTCTGTCCATCACCACCCCCCTTTTTGTAATCATATTTACAGTCAAGTACAATTCATCGTTATTCACTTTGTACAGCAAACCAGAAATGATATATATAGTCACCAGGTGTAATTATAGCATTGGAGAAAACAGTTGACTGAAATATTTCTCTCCATTCCCTGTCAGCCAGCACGATCCCTGTTAATTTTCGCTTCAGAGCTTCAGTTCTAATTTAGAGAAAATTGTTCTAACCTTGTGAGCTTCAGTTTGCAAATTTAAGCGCAAAACAATATGCAAGGTTCTAATAATATTCAACCAGGGTATTTTAACAGCATGATTAAGAGAAAGACAGTCAAGAATAAGTGATGTATTAAAGCTAGTTCTAGGTTTTCCCAGATGGAATGCCACATAATTTACAACAGTAGAAACTCAGATAGTTTTGCTGTCAGAAATTGTTGATCTGGAAGTCAGTCCAGGATCCGAAAGTGCTGGTGGGAGGAGGGGGAGGATGCAGATTCGTCTGAGCGCTGGGGTTTAGTAGAAGAGACAGGACTTGAGATCCTTCCTAAATTGGGTCAGCGGTGGGGATGTCTGAGGTGGAGAGGCAGGTTGATTGATTGACTAAACAATACACCGGCAGATGCAGTTTCATTACAATTATCTCATGAGGCATAAGGGGATCATTAGATATAGTAGCAAACTTCCTTTGAGGGGTAAGGAGGCAAGGACCTACATAATCTAATGAGTTTGGGGTCTACTCAACAATCAGCAAACGAGTGCATCATGTATTCTGGAAGTTGGTGTTTTACCCTCTTCCCTTGAATCTCGTGGATGCACAGAACCTCAAATATAGATTTTAGCAGAAAACCCCAAAAACAGAATGTATTGTTCTCATGAAATAGAGTGTTAAGGCAAACCTAGCAACAGATGTATGTGGAAGCCTCAGATGATCAGAAATGAAATAGAATAGAATAGTTTTATTTGCAAAGTTAATTAAAACCATTGCAATACAAGCTTTAAAAATAAAACAATGTGTCAAAACTTTAAAAAAGAATATCTCACCATTCTCATTTTTTCCTTTCTAATTAAAATCATAAGATCTCAAATTTTAAACGAGTGTAAATAAATATAGATTCTATTGTGAAATTATCTAAAAGACAATTAAGAGCAGGTCTTGGCGATTTCTTTTTCTTTTCCTTTACCCACAAGACTATAGTTCAGCTGAGGATTGTGGAGTACAGAAATTATCTAAAGGACAAATAAGAAAAAAAGTCTTAACATTTTCTTGTCCACTGCCTTTCTGAGCTTCACAAGCCAACAGTTCAGCTGAAGTTCGTGAGATGCAAAGGATATCTAAAAGGCAATTAAGAATCAAGTCTTGGCATTTTCTTTTCCACTGCCTTCATGAACCTCACAAGACTACAGTTCATCTGAGGATCGTGGGGTGCGAAGCAGGCAAGAACTGCCTGTCTTCGTGAACGAATTCTATGTTTATTAAAATCGAATTTTAGCAGATGCTTTCATTCTTCCAACAGTTTGTCATAGGAACATAGCAAATGTGGCATATCCTCAGGCACCAAACCACATAAGCGACAGAGGGAGCCAGCCTTTTCCTTTAACCAGTGTGGGAGGTGCCAGATACAGGGTAACAGACCCAGCCTGTACTTTAAAAATTCCATTTTGGTTGTTTTTGACAAGCCCAAATCGAGGTAGCTACATGGTGACTGTGTGGTATACGAGTTCATGATCATCCAGCCGTATAACCTTTTTGCGAGTGATGCCTTATCTTCAACCCATGAGAGATGTTTAATTGTTTTCCTGACCAATCTTTCAAGCGTGGTATGGCTTGTGGGGGTGTCCCAAAGTTGATGTAAGCCGAGATTCGACAGGCTCCTTTTGAGATACTTCATGGCTGGTGAGGCTGGGTGTTATTCTAGTACCTTCCATAAATAGTAATTTAAGGTTCCTTGTTTGGTTTTTCGCGTTTTGTCCTAAACAGTTATATTCGCCCCCTGTCTTGCCAGGAGCTGTTTCTGGATACCAAACTCAAGCCTAATTTGAGCAGATGACGTTTGTTTGGGCAGGCTAAAAATAATCCTGTACGCAGCTGTGACTGTGTTGTCTAGAATCTTGGCATCTCTACCTCTCAGTACTTCACTCTCATAAGTTATTGTTGGCAGCAGTTTAGCTTGTATTACTTGTGTCAGAGGCAGAAGAGATGTGCCAGTAAGTTTGCTGTTTAATGCTTTTAGAGCGATTGATTAGGCAACGCATTTACCTCTAATGTTAGTTTTCTGTACAGTAATCTGATCTCTGTTATCAATTTTCACACCTAGATATGTATATACTGACGTATTCTCAATACGAGTATTATTAAAAAAACAGGTGTATGACTTATTCCGTTTCTTAAAGATTGTCATTGTCTGTGTTTTCTTCAGATTTATTGTGAGATCATTTGCTTCCGAGTATCTCTGTGTTGCATTCACAAGATGTTGTAGCCCAGTAGTATGGCTGATTAGGACTATATCATCCGCATAGAGAAAACACGGTAATAATAACCTTCCTAGTTTTGGTGCATGGGGGTTACAGCCGTTGAGAATCGGGATTAGGTCCCCTAGAAACAAGTTGAATAGTGTGGGAGCTAAATTGCAGCCCTGTTTAAGACCCTTGTTGGTTGCTATACGTCTTGACAGGAGTGAACCGTCTCCAACTTTATCTGGATCCACGTTTCCGTATGCAGGTATTTCCAAGAATAATGGCTCGAGCGATGCAGCCCATTCTTTTTCCTCTTGTTTATAAAGGATGGGCGGAATTCTGTTTGGGCCTGGTGCCCACTCTTTTCTTCCCTTTTTAATTTGGTGCCTGATATTCTTTTGTAAACTTGACACTCCTTCATTTGAGGTTGGTGCGTGACTTTCTTGATTACCTGTATTCTTATGCAATGACAGTGATTTTTTGTTGACAGAATTTTTTATCACATTAATGGTTCTGTCTCCAAGTACAAATCTTTATCCTGATTAAAATTACTTCTGAGGTGGCTTGCCCAAGTTTCTTCTGTGATATTAGAGAAAATTCCCTCATGCATAGGTCTTAAAAATGGTTCATGGTTTTCCAAAATCCTGCACCATCACTCTGTTTGGAATCCTCATATAGTTTTGCCCACATGTTTTCCTGTACAGATCTGTTGGCTTCCTATTTTGTTTTTCTCAGCAATGCCTTCGATTTCCGTAACAGATCGTGTTTTACAATATCCATAGGATTATACCCTAGTTGTCTCATCATTGATTTTTTTAAACACTTGATCTTCTCTTTATATTCTCGTGTGAAATTTTTCATGCTGTTGCAGGCCAGTTGCACCTGTTGCTTAGATCTTGTAGAGCAGGTTGCCATAGTTGAAGTTTAGTACTCCCATTTCTCAGTTTCGCTAGAGCCGGTTCTAGTATGGAAAAGCTTTCTGGCCTTTTCTAATGTGCTTCCATCGGCTGCTAATGAGTATTTAATCCTTTTATAGTTGATTGTATGGACTGAGTAATTAGACACCGAATTTAGGTTTGATGATATTGAGAGCAATTTCTTGGGGGCAAGAATCACTGTCTGCTTTTTCCCCTATACGAAATGAGATCATTTGTTGAAATAAGGATAATTAAATGAAGGTCTAAACCAGTGTTGTGTTAAGTCTAGTTGAATGAAAGGTGGTAGCCGGGGATTGTCTCTAGTAAATCTTCTATTTAATGCTCTAATATCAAAGAGTTCAGGATCCTGTAATATCTGCTTGTCTAATTTGGTCTGTTTCGATATTTGTGACTTCCCTTTGAATGGTATGTCCCAGGCTGAATTTTGAATTAGGTTCTCGTCATCTGACGGGATTCCCATAAGATTACGATTAAAGTCCCCAGTGATAATCAGATCTGTTGATGGTATTTCCCTTATGCACTCCTACACGAATTTGCATAGTTCTTTAGCTGCCTTTGATTTCCTTTTTGGATGAACGTAGGCATTGATCAAGGTGAGGTTAGTTCCCCTCGTGCCTGTTTCTGATTGCGAGATGTACAAATTTACTGCCATTGAACCGGAGGAAGTTGGTCCAATTTCTTGGACCACATGGGCACTTGTGCCTGAAACATAGGTTGCTAGACCGCCTTGAAGATGACCGTATTTCACCCTCCTTGTTGCGCCAGTAAAAAAACGCAAAAATCCATGAAGGTGCAGTGGGCCTGCTTGCCATGTTTCTTGCAGTGCCAAAATGTCAAACGATCTTATATAGCTGATAAATTCTGGCTCCGAGATTTTGGAGGCCAGGCCATTAACGTTCCATGAGCATATTCTTAAGTGGTTTTCCTCAAGCCATCTTAAGTGTGAGCCTGTTTGTCAATTTGCATGGTTGTTTATTGTTCTGGCGATCCATCTTAGATCACTTAGTCCTGTTGGAGATGATGCCCCATCATCAGTACTTCTAATAATACTGAGATGTTGCATGTTTCTTACTCCACTTGTCCCCACTGCACCTCTTCGTACCGATGTTCCATGCCTGATTACAGAAGCCTGTGCTCCCTCGGTTGCTACAGGAATTCATTATTACGGGTATCTTGGTTTTATGTAAGGAGTTACTGTTATCCCCTAGGTATTGAATGTTTGAGCCTCTGCAAGTATTTTGTATGGAATTAATGATGTTGACCATGTTACTTTAGTTTTTTCACCGCTTGATTGGCAACGTATTCGATTGAAACCAGACCTGCTGTTGTCACATGAAAGACATGAAATAGAAGCATGTAATGGTTCATTACTGAGAGTATCTACAGTTCTCAAATTGAAGAATGTAATATTTTAAACCTTACCTTGTTAGAAAATAGTAAGGTTTTCATACGTTTTAATGATAAGACAGTCAGCGTTGTGTCTTCCGATATAACAATTTGGACATTCCTCACACAACATTATTTACTATTTAAATGATCTAATGTGCTCAGAGACAGTCAGGAAGGCTCAAATCTCTTTGTAATCATTTGTTAAAAAAGGTAAGGTTTTCATAAGTATTACCGGTAAGACAGTCAGAATTGTCAGGAAGGCTCACATCTCTATGTAATGCAATAGTAATTCAATAGTTCATCTTCCTGGCTTTTATGTTCATTGAGCTTTGTCACATTTTCTCATTAGGTGGTAAGTGGAATTGAAAGAACTTTTTTCATGAATTCTAAAAGATAAAAATGTGTTTTTTAAATATTTAACGAGCAAGAATTATATTAGTGTAGTTAAACTATATCTTAAACCACAAACATTTGAGAATATGGAATATAGAGATTTCCAAATGCAATATGCAATACTACAGCTCTAGAAGCAATGTTCAAACTCGATGTACATTTGATGAAACATAGTATTGAAAGTATACAAAGTTACTCCGCTGTTAGTCTAAGAAGAAAAATGCAAGGAGGTTTGGTAGTTGTAGCTGCTGCACAATGTAGATTGGGTTTCTTCTCCAGCTATGCCTTTTGTACGAAGCACTTCCTCAGTGAGAATTTGGATTGTCCTTCTGACAAAACCCACACACATTTACAACTAAACTTCCAGACTGTATGCCAGTTCATCCAAATGATTGACCTCTACATCCCATTGCTAATTAACTATCTGAAGCTAAAAATGAAAGTTGTGTAACTCTCATGTTGAAAGTCTACCAGCTTTCACCCTCTATCATCTAGCCAAATGAGCTTGGTTCACCACCAAACCCATCAATACAAGTAAGAAATCTGGGTTTGCAATTGAACGACTGTCACTGGTGGAAGACCATATTTAGCCAGGTTATTAAAGAATGTTTCTAAATCATGTGACCTTGCATCACATATTTATTTACTAAGAAATTAAACCACATTCACCATACTGATTTCAAATCATTACTTTTTCAAATGTATATACCTGAGAGTCTCATTACACCAATTTAGCAGAATGCAAAGAGTCAAAAATTCAGCTGCAAGAAAACTCCTTAATGTGCATATCTGGACTTGTGTCTTGTTACATCTGGGGCTCTCTAGTTGGCAATGGTATTCACCTTTGTCCAAATAGGGACCCTTAATTCTAAGTCAGGATAAATGGATTACACTCCTTAAACCCTGTTCACCCCCTTGGTAGCTAGGCACGAGCACACAGGCTAATCTCGGAGGCAGTGTGTTAAGCATTTGTGAATATACACAGTAATACAGTGAAAACACTACAGATGGACACAACACAGGTTTTATAAAAATAAGTATTCTTTATATGGACTTAACACAAGACCACAAACAACAAAAATCCACAATACTACACTTAAGATTGCTTTAAAGATGATAAAAGTTACTTAGTTCAAGTTGATGATGAATGCGACAAAGTTCTCAACAAAGCACCTGTACGCGTAACGCAAGGTAAAGAAAAGGCTCGCAAAAGGGGAGATGCGTCGGTTCCGTGATCCGGGGGAAATGATGCGTCGTGCCACAATGCTTGCGAATAGTAGGGGATGCGTCGTGATCCTTACCAGTGCGGAGAGGATGCGTAGATTCTCGGCCTGCTGGCCTGTTGCGGTGCGCAAGATGGCACCTTGATGCGATGCGATGATCCAGTTGTGATGCAAGAAGATGGCGCCCTTGATGCAATGATGCGATGACGCTGCGATGATGATGCGTAGGTGCCCTGCTAGCCTTGCGACGACTCTGTACTTTGGAGCCGCGACATGCCCAGCGACACGCTACTCCGGTGATGCGATGGCGACTCTCTCGATGGCGTCACGCTTCTCCAGCGATGCGACAGCAGGCAGCTTTGATGAACACATGCTTCCAGGGAGATACAGCAAAGGCTCGCTTCTCCGGTGATGCGACAATTTCAGCTGTGGCGCAGACAAGCTTCCTCTCAATGTGTCGCGCTTCCAGCTCCCAGCGACATGCAAATGTCTGTAGATAGAATTCCCAGCAAGGAAATTCAGAGTGGAGCTGGAGATGAAGTCCTTTGTCCCTGAGACTCCAGCAGGAGGCAAGCACAGTTCAAGCCCTTGGAGAATATTCTGTAGATGATGAAAGTCCTTAAAAAGTTCCTTCTCCTTTCCTTGGCAATGAAGCAACCATTGCAGGCCAACCCAGCAAACAGCACACTGGCAGAGGGGCAGTAAAACTCCTGCAGTTTCCTTAGTTCTTCTCCTTGGCAAAAGGTTTCTTGTTCCAGAAGTGATCTCATTTCTTTAGATCAGGGACTCAATATTTATACCCCAAACTCCTTTGTTCTCTGAAGGCAGAGAGGCCTCTGCCTAGTCCAAACCAGTTCCTGAGCACTTTGTTTACATGACTCTCTCCTTCCTTTCACTGTGCAGGGCAGAGACATCAGCCACCCCATAGGAGGTGGAGCCAGCACAGGGGAGGGAAGGCACAGTTCTGGAGCACTTTGTTGACAAGATTCCTTCTCTCCTTTCATAGTGCAGGGCAGACACATCAGACAAGCCACAGGAGGTGGAGCCAGCATTGTAGAGGGAAGGCCCAGCCCTATTCAGGTCCCAGGTGCAACTCTTCCCTCCCATCTAGATGCAGATCTCGCTATTCACCACTGGGCTGCCCCAGCCTACCTCCTGGAATCCCCCAGCCCTGTCACTCACAAACCCAGACAAGGAATACACAACCTAGTAGAGGCAGGCCTGGACAGTTAGGCAAGAAAATACCTACTTTCTAAAAGTGGTATTTTCAAACACAGAATATTAAAACCAACTTTACTAAAAGATGTATTTTATTATTCTGAGTTCAGGCATACTAAATTCGAATTTCTACCATGTTCCCTGAGTCAGTTAGGATTTTAAGAATGTAATAATCTAACTGCCCATTCTAGCCTATGAAGAACAGGTAGCCTTGCAATAGTGAAAAACAAAAATGGCTGTAATTCACTATTAGGACATGCTACACACACCAGAGCATGTCCTACCTTATACTTACAATGCACCATGCCTTTGGGCCTACCATAGGTGTGTCTAATATGAAGAAAAGGGAAGGTTTAGGGACGGGCAAGTGGGTGCACTTGCCAAGTCGACATGGCAGTCACAGACTGCACACAGGCCTTGCAATGGCAGGCCTGATACACACTTTACAAGCTGCTTCTGTGGGTGGCACAACCAGCGCTGCAAGCCCACCAGCAGCATTTGATTTACAAGCCCTGGGCAAACATGGTGCACTGTACTAGGGTCTGACAGGTAATTCAAATAACCCAATCATGGAGTCACCAATTAGTACATCAATTTAACATAGGGAGCACTTGCACTTTAACACCAAATAGCAGTTGCACAGTGCCCAAAGCATATAACCAGTAAAAACATATAAAAACAGAGGAGGCAATCTGTCGAAAATGAGAAACAACCTTTACAACGCAACTTTTACAACGCACTACCATTACAACAAAATTTTTACAACGAAACATCCATTACATCACATGCCATTACAACGCAACCATTACAACGCATGACACTACAACGCATGTCATTACAACGCAGTCATTACAACGCATACCATTACAACGCATACCATCACAACGCATAGTACCCTTACACTATCCAACACTTACCCTACTGTTGCACCCTCTGGAGTTAGAATAGTCATTTTTACCCCTACACTATCCAACACTTACCCTACTGTTGCACCCCATGGAGTTAGAATAGTAATTTTTACCCCTACACTATCCAACACTTACCCTACTGTTGCACCCCCCTGGAGTTAGAATAGTAATTTTTACACCTACACTATCCAATACTTATCATACATGCAATGTAATGGTATGCGTTGTAATGGTATGCGTTGTAAAGGCAGTATGCGTTGTAATGGAATGCGTTGTAAAGGTAGTTTTTAAAAATTTGTTGTAATGGCATGCGTTTTAATGGAATGCGTTGTAATGGATGTTGCGTTGTAAAAATGCGTTGTAAAGGTATGCGTTGTAAAAGTATGCGTTGTAACGTCATACATCCGTCACAAATGGAAGGGAGACTCACACCAGTGATGCCAGGTCTATCACGTCTTCACAGCCCTTCAATATTTACACTCACTGCATGTAGTAGGTATATGAATCTTACTGCCGTGTTTATTGCAGATAGCTCTGTCACTAGCACTTCTTTTCGTGAAAATATATTTCTCATTGTTACCCAATTCTTACCAAGTCAGAGTCACCTCTACTGCTTCCAAGTTTTTACTTTTTTATTCAAACGCCAATTTGATTTAAGATATTAGTTGACATTTCTCAAAAGGGTTACTGCCCCCTTGAAACATGTTATCTTCATGTCTCTTATGGAGAATCAATGAAGCTGAAAGTTGTGCCTCATTAAAGGATTTCTTCTAAATTTTCCATCTGTAATAACAAATTATAAAAGATTAAGCAGCAGTTTAAAAACTTCATGAAATTGGATCACAATCTGTATAAACATCTGGTTTCAGGTCTGGAAATTTGCATTGAATCCCTACTATTATGACTAGTATCACTACTACTACAACTACTACTATTTTTACTCGAAAATGGTTTACTAGTAGGGATAAATAGGGACTTAGCACTAGTAATAAGACCAACAGCACTCAAAAAGTCAAGTCAAGGTCTCAATACATTATTACCCTGCTCAGCCGTTGGTAGCTGGTAACAAGCAGGCAAGCTTAACTTAGGAGGTAGGTGTGTAAAGCATTTAAAAACGCCACTACATTGAATAAGTAAGACACAACAAAAAATCCAAAACCAATTCATAAAAATAGGTTATATGATTACAATGGCACCTAAATGACAAAAATCCAACATAGGGAACCAGAGATGGGAATTTGTCAAGATTAAACTTAAAACTAGTGCTTGAAAACAAATAGCATTCAAAGGGTTATAAAAAGGGGGTGCTGGACCGGTACAAAGTCAAGAGTCATTTACACTTAGTTTCAGAAGTGTTTCTTGAATCAGGAAAGAGGCCCACAACACCAGCCAAGGGTTCAAATGCTCTGGTTAGCCTCTTGCGTTATGGAATTACAACTTCCACAATGCACCCGAGTCAACTAATGCAGCTTTCTACAAAAGCTGCTCCAAACATCTTTAAACACTTGTGACTTCTTCCTGAAGTTCCTCTTGTGGATTCAAAGTGTCCAAAACACCAACCCACCAATCCAAGGGTCTAGAAGCTCTGAGATGGTCCTTGGGATGTTGGTACTTTAATTTCAATATTTCACCCGGCCAAATCCTTAAACGTCCACTGGGTGCATGCCAGGATGGGGACTTCCTGGTGGAAATGATGCAGGTGAGCTCTGTTAGCCAATAGCTTTCAGGGAGTTCACTCCTTAATCCTTGTGAAGCAAGGCAAAGTCCTTAGGGCAGCAGTACCAGATTGTGCAGCGGTGTTGCCCTTAGGAGTGTAATCATTTGGGTGCAGATCGGGTTACAGCATGGCAGTCCTTCTTCTCCTTGTTGTTTTATGCTGCAGATCTCTTGGAGCTTCTTTGTAAGGGTGGGTGGTAAACTCTGATAAGCTGGCAGAGTTCACTGAGTTTTTGTCTCTCCGCACTCCCCTTGGTGGGCAGAGTGTGGCAAACACTCTACATATACGGCATAGCAGAGTTTACCGGAGCCCACCTAAACACACCCACTTACTCAGTTGTTAAGGGCCAGACTGTAGACTAGACAAATGACCACAAAAGGCCAGGATTTTAAACCATTAACCAAGAGTGACAATCTAAACCTTTCATCACTAAGCCGCCAAATATTCTGGTGCCACACCCTCTAGATGTGATGACAGTGCGCAGGGTCAAATGCATGCCTTAGCATGTGGGCAACCTCTGCGCAGGGCGCGCAATTATGGAACTCGAATGAGCAGGAAAGACTGCCCTTTTGTAGTTCCTATCATGATCCTGAGGGAGAAAAGTATCAGTTCCTACCAACTCCCTCAGCTTCACCTCCTGCCGGCTCCCTCTGCTAGCCCCTCCCTGTCCTTGTTCTGCCCTCATTCCCAGTAGTACTCACTGTAGATCTGCAGCTGCATTGGGATCCTCCGCACTGGGGGCATCCTAGAATACCTCATGATCTTCTTGAGGCCCTTCTCCTGGGCCCAGAGGGTGACCCGTTTCAAGGAGGGCAGCATGAGTGCACATCACTGAGTAAGATAGAGCACATGTGCAGAAAAGACTGCTTTTTCCTTGTTGACATTCCGGCACACCCCCGATCTATCTAGCAGTCAGATGTGACCGTCGAATGTGATTCATTGACATTGTTCTGAATTATGCCTTATACTTTGGCAACTGTACTTTAATTATTTTTATACTGTCACCCATTTTGTAATACATTTGTTACCTTTCCATACTGTGTCAATTTTTCTATGTCTTTATCACTCCCTTGAGCACTTTCTTTCCCCTCCCCTTCTCCCCCCCCCTTGGGGCTTGTTTAATTAATTAATTATCAATTTGATTCATATTGTACTATCGGCAATTCACGCAGCGTTTGGTAATAAATCACAAATACCAATCCATACTGTTTTCTAACTTTTGTTTGAATGTTTTTAATCCTCCTCTGGTGTATGTGACTTACAATACACTATCCTTACGGGGACCCCTCTACATATGTACTACATAGCGCCCAGGTCCCCGTGACTGCAGGGGTCCAACCCCCCTTTTTGTAACACAGACAGGTCAGAGACACAACAGCTTTTTTGCATTGCGCATGTTCCTTCTACCAGGCCATGTCCATATCCTCAAAGGCGACCGCCTTATAGTCATGGAGACATCATTTCACTATGCCTTCAGTGTTCTAAGGAGATGCGGCTGTGCATTTGGTATAGAATTGTGATGGATGAGTAGGTAAGTCATGTCCCCCCAAGCTCACACTGGACATCCCCCGCACACACTCCACACACTGCACAGGTTGTCAGGGCGGCCGTGGCTGATGTTGCTGCTAGTGGATGTAGCAGTGCAGTGCAGCTGAAAACAAGTGTGGCCTGCCCTTAGCCTGCTGGTTTACCAGCTAATGCACTCCCACATGGGCTCCCCGCAGCACACAGGCTGCTTATGGATGTTTGTACCAGGGAGGTGGTGGCGGCTCAGGAGACCCCGCAACATATGGTACCCAGCAGCCCCCTGGGGCACAGGTCTGAGCAGAGGGGGCTTGCAGCCTTTGCTCTGCTGTGCGGGTGCAGTAAAAGCCACAGGGCCAATGACAAGTTCCTTAGACAGGTGTCAGTCTCCCTGGGGGATGGTGGATGGGGACTGGAGCTTCCTTGTGTCTCTTTGGAGGTAGGGGCCTGTGCTATTCCCCTGGCAATGCCTCAGCCTTCACGGGACGCACAGTGCCTGCCTCTACTTGTACACGCCCGTTGAGCCTGCTACCAGGTGAGGTCGCCCCCAGGCGAGGTCGCCCCCACTAACCGCTGCTTCCTGCCGACTCCTGCCTCGCTCTTTGTGCCGCTTCCACCTCGCTTGCTGCCCAGGACGCCCCAGCTGCCGCTGAGCCACCACTTTCCCGCCGCTGACTCCCTGCGGCCCGCCCCTTCCTGCCCATTCGCCGCCCCGCTCCCGCCACCCAGCTGCTCCTCCCTCCCGGCTCCTTACTTAAGGGGACCACGCACGAGGTGTAGGGAGCGACCGCTGAGCCTGTTACCAGGCGAGGTCGCCCCCACTCACCGCTGCTTCCTGCCGACTCCTGCCTCGCTCTTTGTGCCGCTTCCACCTCGCTTGCTGCCCAGGACGCCCCAGCCGTCGCTGAGCCGTCACTTTTCCGCCGCTGACTCCCTGCGGCCCCACCCCCTTCCTGCCCATTCGCCACCCCGCTCCCGCCACCCAGCTGCTCCTCCCTCCCGGCTCCTTACTTATGCCGCCCACACGTACGTGCAGCGGGCGCGCCGATTGTGCGCCGAAGGCCCGCCAAAGGCAAGCCCGTCTGCGCCCGTCCGCGCCTGGACCGCGCCCAGCGCTAGGACCCCTGGCCCCCGCCAATGCAAGACCACCCGACGGACCTACGACGCCGCCTCCCTCATCGCACTCAACACCGGCCGGAACCCTGCCTGCTACTGAGCCACCCCGAGACGCACCCACGGACCCTTCACCTGTCAAGCCTGCAAGTTCACCTGCCTCCGGACCTGCACCGCAGCCACCGAGCCAAGCACCAACAACAGCCACCAAGTGCATCCTGCTCAACACCCGCTCCATCCACAGACACGCCATCGAACTTTGGAACCTGCTCGACACAACCTCACCAGACGTCGCCTTCCTCACAGAAACCTGGATGAACGCCTCCTCTGCACCCGACATCGCCATCGCCATCCCAGACGGATACAAGATCACCCGGAGAGACCGCGTCAACCAGATTGGAGGAGGCATCGCCATCGTACACAAGAACACCATCCGCATCACGACCGACTCCAACGACACCTTCTCCGCCGCCGAGCACCTCCACTTCCAGATACACACCGACCCAAAGACGACCCTCAGAGGCACCCTCGTCTACAGACCCCCGGGACCACGCACACAATTCAGCGAAGACATCACAGACTTCATCAGCCCGCACGCCCTCCCCTCCGCTGACTACATCCTCCTAGGGGACCTCAACTTCCACCTGGAGAACATCAAGGACCGCAACACCGCCGCCCTGCTGGACAACCTTGCCAACCTCGGACTCAAGCAACTGGTCAACACCCCCACCCACTACACCGGCCACACGCTTGATCCCGTCTTCTCTTCCAGCAAGCACATCACCTTCAGCCACTCCACCGGACTTCACTGGACCGACCACAGCTGCGTCCACTTCAGCTTCAAAAGAACCACGACCCACCACCACCCGCAACAGGTTCCTGACAGAAGCTGGAGCAAGATCACCGCCGAGCAGCTCACCACCTCCCTCAGCCAGAACCCACCCGCCAACACAACGGACCCCAACGAAGCAGCCCGCAACTTCACGCAGTGGCTGACCGCCTGCGCCGACGACCTTGCGCCACTGAAGAACCCTCCCAGCAGACACAGAAGCAAGAAAGCCTCCTGGTTCACCGACGAACTCAAGGACTCCAAGAAGAACTGCCGCACCCTCGAGAAAGCCTGGCTCCTCGACCAGACCACAGACAACATGACTGCCCTCAAACACGTCACCCGCAAGCACCACCAGCTTATCCGCACCACCAAGAAGACATCACTGAAGGAACGACTGGACAACAACGCCCACGACAGCAAGGGACTATTCAGCATCGTCAAGGAGTTCTCCAACCACAGCACCAGCAACAACGACATCACTCCTTCACAAGATCTCTGCAACTCTCTCGCCTCGTTCTTCCACTGCAAGATAGCCGACATCCATAACAGCTTCGGCGCACCATCCACGCACCCAACCGTGGAACCAACGCCCCCCACCGACACCCTCCGCACCCGGACCACGAAGACCACCGAAGACACAGCCCGCACGTTGAACACCATCCACTCCAGATCTCCAACCGACCCCTGCCCCCACCACGTCTTCAACAAGGCCGACTCCATCATCGCACCCCATCTCCGGGAAGTCGTCAACACATCCTTCAACACCGCCACCTTCCCGGAGAGCTGGAAGCATGCCGAGCTCAGCGCCCTACTGAAGAAACCAACAGCGGACCCCACCGACCTCAAGAACTTCCGCCCCATCTCGCTCCTCCCTTTTCCTGCCAAAGTCATCGAGAAGACCGTCAACAGACAGCTTGCCGCCTTCCTCGAGATGAACGGATCCCTCGACCCCTCGCAGTCCGGTTTCCGAGCCAACCACAGCACCGAGACCGCCCTCATCGCAGCCACCGACGACATCAGAACCCTGCTCGACAACGGGGAAACAGCGGCCCTCATCCTCCTGGACCTCTCTGCAGCGTTCGACACTGTCTGCCACCGCACCCTAGTTCAACGCCTCAGCAACATCGGTATCCAAGAAAAGGCAATGGAGTGGATCATCTCGTTCCTCGCCGGAAGAACACAGAGAGTCCGCCTCCCCCCGTTTTGATCCGAGGCCACCGAAGTCATCGCACGCCAACACAACCTCAACATAATCTCCTACACTGACGACACCCAACTGATCCTCTCCCTCACCAGAGACCCCGCCACCGCCAGAACGAGCCTACACAAAGGGATGAAAGACGTCGCCGAGTGGATGAAGAACAGCCGCCTGAAACTGAACTCAGACAAGACGGAAGTCCTCATCCTGGGACCATCGCCCTCCGCCTGGGACGACTCATGGTGGCCCCCTGCCCTGGGCACCACTCCCAAGCCAACAGACCACGCACGCAACCTGGGCTTCATCCTGGACTCCTCCCTCTCGATGACCGGACAAGTCAACGCCGTCTCCTCATCATGCTCCAACACCCTACGCATGCTCCGCAAGATCTTCCGATGGATCCCGACCGAAACCAGGAAGACGGTCACCCAGGCACTCGTCACCAGCTGACTGCACTACAGAAACACCCTCTACGCTGGAACCACAGCCAAGCTACAGAAAAGACTCCAACGCATCCAGAACGCCTCCGCCCGACTCATTGTGGACATCCCCTGACGCAGCCACATCTCCGGCCACCTGAGGGACCTGCACTGGCTCCCCGTCAGCAAGAGGATCACGTTCAGGCTCCTCACCCACGCACACAAGTCTCTCCACGACCTGGGCCCCAAGTACCTCAACGACCGCCTGACCTTCTACACGCCCACCCGCCAGCTACGTTCAACAAGCCTCGCCCTCGCCGCCGTACCACGCATCCGAAGAGCCACCGCCGGAGGAAGATCCTTCTTCTACCTGGCGGCCAAGACATGGAACTCCCTCCCCATCCACCTCTGGCTGACCCAGGACCATCTCGCCTTCAGGAGACAACTCAAGATCTGGCTGTTCGAGCAATAGCGGGCCCTTTCCCCCAAGCGCCTTGAGACCCTTCCGGGTGAGTAGTGCGCTATACAAATGTTATGATTGATTGATTGATTACACACCAATTTCACCATAATCTAACTCCACCTCATAACCTTTACTACGAGGAGACTGGCTGACAGCGGCTGTCACTGTAGCAGACCCCTTCCTGAAATCCTGACATCCTTAGCCAGACCCCCACAACTGCAGCTACGTGCAGGTAACTAGGGGTAGGTGAGTGGAGCAACTCAGCCCGCTCATGGAACTCCGCAGATTTCCATGGAGATTTTATGCAACTCCGCAGAATTCTGAGTACTACAACTCTGTGAGCTCCACCCACCCCTACACTTTTGTACTTCTCGCTTTCAGGGAGTCCCTCCTCAATGCATTTGAACCAAGGGAAAATCCTTTTGGCTGTAGTTCTAAAGTGTGAAGTAGGTGCAGTCCTTATGAGAGCAGTCCTCCTGGGGTGTGGACAAGAGGTTCCAGCAGGGCAGTCCTTCTTCTCTTGATTATTCAAGGCAGGGACCTGATTTGCATGGGAACTCTCACATATGTATTCATGGTTCCTGGGCGTCAAGCAGGGGGGCACTTCTGAGCAATAGGATGCAGGGTGACACCCATGTGTTTTACCAATTCCTCCAAAGTGTGGAATATTTTTGTCGAGAAAGCAGTATTCTTCCAAAATCCAAAATGGAGAAAGTCTTTCCTGAAGAGTTAGGTGTGGCTAAGCCAACCCACTGATGTGGCTAAGATTCTCTAACACCCCCCTTCTGGCTTCTTCACTAATCTAATCACAGGGGCCCCTATGTGGTTGGGGGTGCAGGATATGGTGGTGAGCATGAGCTGTCCTAAAGTGTCATTCTCCCTTCGAAGACCATGTTGCTCTCTGCACCCCCATCCTGCCTTCTGCTTCTGCAGTTTCAGTTCTCCTCCACATGAAATCATTTGTATCTCTAGCAGGCCATGCCACACCTCATTAAGACAGTTTTGCTAAGCCTGGCAGAGGCTGGTCAATCAGGAGAGGGCAGCTGGAAGGCTGGACTTTGGCTTACAGAAAAGAAAGTTTTATAACGTCATTTCTGTAATAGTTATTATGAACCTAACAGTAGCAAGTTGTTTGATTTATCATAACTATTGTTTTGAGTCCTTGAAGGAAATTTCTAGCTTGCTCCTGTCAATATTCATACTTAAATAAAATATTCCCATGTTAACCGTATAAAATTCAAGGCCCTATGCATCGCTTATAGAGCATCGCGCAACTCTAGTCCGTTGTTCCTAAAGGAGGCTCCGGGTGCTTACACCCCTAACAGGTCTCTACGGTCATTCACAGCAAACGTGCTAAGGGTTCCCCGCACAAAGACAGCCTCATGGGATGACAAACGATTCACTGTCGCCAGAGCCAAGCTATTGAAATCTCTTCCAATCCACATCAAATCTAGCCCAACCCGTTTTGGTCTTCAGAAAAATGACAAAAACATGGCTATTCAGCCAATAGTCTACAGCTTCTGGTTCTTGTTCACTGTCCTTAGCGCTGAGACACCCAGGGGTATTTGCACCCTCTATAAATTGTATAAATAAATAAAATAAATAAATAGCCTATAGAGCTAGTTTTCTACTATGGCAAAAATTAAATTGGTAGTTTTTCCCTCACCAGGGCTCATAAAACAACTGTTATATTGTACCCGCCTATAGTAACAAGGCACCCTACCCCTAGATCCCCTAGGGGAGACCTTCAGGGTGACTTACATGTAAAAAATAAGGTAGGTCGAGTCTTTAGAAGTACCTTTAAATCCAAAGTTGAATTTACATATGATTTATACTAGGGATTTACAGGTAGATTCTCAGTACCAATTTTAAGTATACCTAATTTGCATGTACTTTTGATCTGAGGAAAGGCCCTTTGTCTGGCTGGCCAAACCCTGGGCACAATCAGAGTCAGAAATTCAGCATCTAGTATTCAAAAAGGGGTAAAAAGTAGGGGGCACTGCAAACAGGTTCTGGTTCTTCACACAACTACTCCTACTACTACTAATAATAATAATACAAATAATAACAATAACTATTATCATAATAATAATACTTATTATTATTATTATTAATCCCTTCACATCAGGGGTAATTCCCCCGCTGTGCTGGGGGCGGGGGGCGTGCACAGCGCCCCCATGCTCATGACGAGCTGAGCTCGTCATGAGGCACGGCGCTCTGGTGCTCATGACGAGCTGAGCTCATCACAGCTGCACCCGTTCCCTTGGAACGCTCAGCACAGCAGGGGAATTATCCCCGCGTGTAAGCGTTCCACGGCTGATGACGAGCTGAGCTCGTCATGAGCACCGGAGCACCGTGCCTCATGACGAGCTCAGCTCGTCATGAGGATGGAAGGTGTTAATATTATTATTATTATTATTATTATTATAACTGTAATCATCATCATCATTATCTGGAGAACTCATCATCAGCAAAGGGCAACAAGCAAATTTGAGAAAACATGGAGAAGAACTGGAATTCGACCAGTTTTGAGTCAAATAAAATCTCTCAAACATCTTGTCTCTATATACTAATGCTCTATTACTTACAGGTAATCTTCATTACTCCTGGTCCCGTTGTCCTCGTCCCATTCATAAATATATGGAGATAACCATTATTTCAGTCAAAATAGGATTGGAAGGAAGTTAGGGGCTTATTTACAAGACCCCCGCGTTGCCAGTGCATCACCCAAGGGAGGCGTAGGGAGACACAACAAGGAAAAATGTATTCATTTCTCCTTGTTTTTATCCTCTTTCTATGCATGATGCATTCTGCAGCACACATAGAACGAGGAAATCACCTCTTGTGATTAAAAACACATGCACAAAAACAATAATTACAAAAATTACGTTTTGCTTCTTCTTTGTGTACTAATGCAGCACACATAAAGTTGAAAACGTCATTTCAGATTGTTTATGTGCAGGAAGGAACACCTTCCTGCACATAAACAATCATTCCAGTCATGCAGGCATCCTTGCACCATGGTGCAAGGGTGCCTGCGTAGGCGCATGGCAGAAAATTGTGCCCCAGTGCAGGGGAGAGCAAAGACATCCATCATATCACTATAGATATGACACATCCCTGTGCTGCAGAATTAACGCAGTGTGGCGCAGCCAAATGGCTTGTAGCACCATTCTGCATTAATTCTTTGTAAGTAAGGCCTTTAGTAGGTTATTTTCTGATATGTGTGAAATAATTGTAGTGTAACAGTTTTTTCCTAAGATTGGTCTAAGATTTTGAAAATTATTGGAGTCTGAATTTAATTTCTTTAGTAGATGTGTGATCTTATAAAAGGAATGAAAATTGCATTCTTCAAGTGACAGAGTGATAATTTGTGAGTTTTGAAAATGGAGCAATGCGTTGAGCACACATTTTTTGTGGATTTACAGGATTGCTGGGAAAAGAAGGTGGTTTAAAAAAATGCTATGATTTGTGAAAATTCTTTTTGTAATGATAGGAAGTGATGAGCGCATTTCACTATTCCATGATATTCTTGTATCTCCTCAATTGAAAAATTGACAATGTCTTCTGCATCCGAGTTTGAGCTTGGATCTGTTTGTGTTTTTGGTTGGGTTTAGCGGCACAGTGTTTAATGATTTGTAAAACAGTTTTGGGATGGCTTGATGCTCTTTTGATTTGGCTTTTGAAGTACTTGGCTTTACCCCGAGGTCCCTTATGGAATCATTTTGCAAGGAGTTACAAATCCGTCAGTATTTCTGACGTATCTGTAAGCTCAAAAGTGACGCATTGCTGGAGTGTGTCACAAAAGTGGCGCAACTCCAGCAATGCTTCCTTTCACATGGGTGTGAAAGGGCCTGCGTCAGGCTTACGCCTGCTGTGAGGCAGGTGCAAGATTTTGACGCAACGGCGTCCTAAAAGTGACGCAGTGAAATTCTAATAGATTTTACTGCGTCACTTCTAGGAGGCTTTATGCTGGGGAACGCCCCCCTGCATACTTTATACCTGATGCAGGTATAATGTAGCGCAGGGGTTTACAAAGTGACGAACCTGCTTCGATGCGTCACTTTGTAAATAGTGCGCAACAGGAGGCATATTTTACGCTGCCGATGCATCACAAAAAGTGATGCATCGGAAGTGCAAAACTGACGCAAGGCCTCATAAATGAGGCCCTTAGTACCTGCTTAGTTTTTCCATGAAGGCTATTAAGCTAACTCAAAACTTGATAATTGTGCTACACGTCTACTTTTATGTTGTAGCTTTATACTTATTCACATGGGATATTGGAGAAGAATAGGAATCTCATTGTTGTAGCTTTAACAGCATTGATAAATTGTGGTCATCTGTGCTGCTGCCACAAACTTCAAAGAACAAGTCTTTTTGGATACAGCACACTGCATCTCTCTCTCTCTCTCTCTCTCTCTCTCTCTCTCTCTCTGTCTTTCTCTATCTCTCTCTCTCTCTCCTCCCCTGTCTCTGCTCTCTAGCTTTCCCTCTCTGGCCTGCAATCACTCCATTATGCTCTTGCATAACAAAGCATTTCGTGTGTGAACTGCCTATGTACCTGTGGATCTCAGACTACTCTTTTTAATTTCCGGTGCAGTAGCAATATAAACAACAGCAATTCAGGAGATGTGGCTCAGTAACTTGGAGCAAGCCCAGAGGATGGAAAACGGTCAGGGAAGTCGGTTCTGGAAAACCCGGGCTGTCACCAATCCCTTCCTCTTCAAGAAGCATTACCAACTTCATTACCTCTTTCAGAGCTTTTCTTAAGGAGCACTCTGATTCTGCAGCGCTTGTTTAAAATATGGTGGCCTGCCACCAAGCGGTTGGGATGGTGCTGTACTGTGGGGTTTAGCCCAGCCGGTGCTCACTCAGCACATTTCGGCACTAAATTTGATTTCCAAAATAGACCTTTGGCATGCTTTCCTTGTCTCCTATCGCCAGGGGAATATTTTTGCATTTTTCCTACTTGAGTCTATAAGGTGTACAGGTCAGACAAATGTCAATGGATATGGCATCAGAGCCCACGCATACAGACAGGCCATCCAGCACTATGTACATTACAGAGTGCCCGTTCCAAATATTTTCTGAAAAGTAGTGACTCCTTCTTGGGCCATATGTCCTTCCCCAATCTCAAATCGAAGCATGGGTTTTGGGTTCTTGCAACATCCATTCAGTATTAAATGACCACCTTTGCCTTAACAGGTTCATTAGCTAATTTGCATCTAATGGTGTCAGAAACTGCCTCTTGTCAGCCATCATTTAATTGGCCTCATATTAAAAACACACTGGAATTATTGACTGCATTACATGTATCCAGACACCTGGAACCATATTAAAAGTGTTTGCCAAACATTGTGATGTTTTTTTGCTCTGTCGTATCTAGCCAGTGGTTACTGGGATGTAGCGGTGACGGGTATTGTTGTTATTCTTTCTATCCCAGAGCATTTGCACTGTAATTGGACGAAAATCATACTATGTTTGCTGACTAGATTCACCAACAAAAGCAAGTTGAGCAGTCAATACTTATTATAGAAAGTAGTAGATAGGGTGGAACTTTTTGAAGAGGCACAACACATTTGAGGTATTTGAGAGAGTTTAATAAGTTAAAAGGAACGACCCCTGAAAGCACCAACCACTCTCCAGAGCAACTGCTTCTCTCTCTCTGGCCTTACACTCTAGAACGACCTCAGGGAGGACAGGTTGCCAGGGAGCAGAAGGCATTCGAATGGCATACATAGAAATACAGTGAAACCAATAAATACATGAGAAGAATATAACATAACTCAGTATTCAGCACTAGTAATGACACACAATAAACATAGGGGCATATTTACTGGAATTGTGGCTTAGGGCAGCACACCAAGTTACCTTACTGCACTACCCCGCATCACAGGAAACGGGCAGGAATGCACCATATTTAACCAATAGGGTACATTTCCATTCCCACCTCCCTGTGTCAGTTTTGGCAGCCTAGCTCCAATGCAGGGACTTTTTCACCATTGTGCAAGTGCGCCTGCATTACAGGCAGGATTGTTTTTGTGCAAGAAGGATCACCTTCCTGCAGAAAAATAATCAACAGAGACGTTTTCCTCTTTTCCATTCTGCAGAACACATAGATAGAGGAAAAAGTGGAGAAATAAACATATTTTTACCTGCTATGCCTCACCTGAGGAGGTGTAAGACTTTGACGTATTCCCAGGTTTACCAGTCCTTGTAAATCCTAGAATACATAAAAATAAAGGGAGTTGCATGGTAACACCCACCGCAATGCCCATGGAAAGCCTCCCTTGTGCAGAGTAAGACAACCCTGTGATTTTCACTGCATTGCATTACTCCATTTGAAGCTATTTTAAGCCGCTTGGTGAATTGCTTCACAAATATGACTGAGGAGTTTGCATCGTGCAAGTACCACGTTGCGTGGTGCAAACACGACGCAAAGCCATCAAAAGTATACCGGTTAGTGTTAGCTATAATGCCATCTGGCCTAAATTCTTAGTAGATTTTGGTACAAGAATGAGAAATATGGGGAAAGGAGCACATGTATTTTGACAAGCAGTAACAGTCAGAAGAAGGCAGATATAGAACACTAAGTTTACCTGGAAATAGATTCAGACTGAATCTTGGTCAGAGTTCCCAAGACTATGTACATGCTCATCGTTAAATCTTCTAGCAATTGACTGAGACAAACTGGGTAGGGACCAATGTTTTCACAAGCCATTGATTGTGACCTGAATGGGGAACCATTCATCCTTCACGCAGTCTACTCATTGTACACCATGGTAATAATGTGCGGCTCAAGGAACATAACACTCTGCACTTCTTCTGGTAAGATTAAAGATCCCATTTATGAGGGAACTGCATGACTAGTATAGCAGCGAGAAAAGTAGATTTTTAGCCTCAGGGTTCATATTTGTTTAAACCCATTCTGGAAAAATAATCAGTTGTCAGACTGACAAAAGCTGCTTAGTGATTGTGTGTAGAAAGAAAGGACTTTAGCCCACATACATATCTCTAGGATTGTTTTAGTACAAATATTATGCAGTCACTCCAGGTTAAAGCTCTTAGAAGGTCCTTGGACATTTTCTTATTATTTTGGCTCCACACTCACACATCACTTTTTTTCTTGTGTATGATAGCCCATCCCTAATCCTCAAACCCCTCTACAATTAGAAGATCACAGTTGTAGATCACATTTCCAGAAACGGTATTCAATTTCTTTGAACATAGTTCAGTTTATCAAAAATAGGCCTGGGCAAAGCACTACGCTATGCTCACATAGTTCGCGAAGTTTGCACTACTTCGCACTTCGCGAACTGCACATAGCACAGTGCAAACACGCGTAGCGTAGTGCAGCTGTCATTTTTTGCTTGCTCGCGGTCCTCATCGTCAACTTGGCGACCGCAAGCAAGCAAAATGACATCCCGGCAAGACTTTTTCCTCGTTCGCGATCAGCAACATCAAGTTGCTGAGCGCAATCGTAGAAAATAAACCTCCTGGCGAGATTCTCAACGCAGGCAGGTCAGGTTTCTCATTGCGAGTGGTCGCGTATGCTCGCGATGAGAAACTACCAGTCCGCGTTGAGAAAGCTGCCGCTCAAGTAAAAATCTACTCAAGCGGCAGAAAACTACAGCTCGCACTGTGCAAGATGCCGTTTTCACTGATTGCACAGTGCCGGATGCTTGTCCGCACTGTGCACTCATTGATAATGGCATCTTGCACAGTGCGAACATGCTGCTAAGCAGTTCGCGTAGCTCACGTAGTGCGAAGTGCACTTTGCGTAGCTTCGCGAAGCGCTACTTTGCAAACTACGCCCAGCCCTAAAGTTGAGCTGAGCGCTAAAGGAGCAGTTTCCATGATCAAGCTGCAGTGTGTTGCCCAGCGTGTGGGCTGCCTCCAAAGGTCTCACTTAATTGGCTATGCCCAATTTTTCTGCCTATGACTTTCGTCCTTCGAGGCAGTGTATGTACATCAAGATCCTGAGGCAGCACAGGTTGAAGGTTAGATGTGTGATCAGGACAATGAGACTAATTACTCAAGAGTGAGGTATGTGATGGTACTTCTTTTACAAAGCAAACTAAACTACCCAGGTCGATCTTATTTAGACTGCTCCAGTTTAACACCCGTACACTCAGCATATTAATCTGCCATTTTGATAGAAGTTCTTCTCCATTACGTAAAATACAATCTTTCCAGCAGCACATTTCGACCATCTGGGAAATTGAAAATTCTTTTCATTTCAATAACAATGCTCCCAGCAGCTTATTTGGCAGTCATCCTGGAAGCAGAAATCCTTTTTCCTTTATTAAAAAGAATACAGTAAGATTGACACTTTGCTTTCTTGCAATCTGAATAACTTTGATCATGCTTATCGTTATTTTTAGGGGCGGGCGAATTTATGTAATATTTTTGCTGTACAGCAGCACATTTCTCACAGTTGTTATGCATGCTTTTGGATGCCAGGCGTCCTCATTACATTCAAGACTTTTACAAATTTTTTTAACTTCCTGTTCACGTCATTTGTTTACGATTACATATAACCTTCCAAGTCGTGGTGATTGTTGCTTTTGCACTGCACACCGCCTGACAGACATCCAGTTCCATAGCTCCCATTAAATAATCTGATCAACTAAGACTTGTGCGGGCAAATCAATGTGGTCAATGCTGGCATAAAAATAGAACAGAACATAAGAATAGCCCAAGAATGGGGATCTGTGCAACATTCATTTTGTGTAAATAATAATTACACAAAGCCTGCTAATTTTAAACCAGGAGTTTAAAAAAAAATGTTCTCCTGGGAAATCCATAACATTTGCTAATGTACTTAATATCCAGGTATCAGAAATCGGCAGTGTCGGGGCGTGGCTTGGGTGCCGCGCAAGATGGACGGCTAGGTGAGGAGCTCCTCCGTGCCGTATCACCTCCTTTTGGCCTTCATGCGGTGAAGTGGGCTATTTCCACCGCAATTCACCAGATTTCTCAACCGGAGCATGGCGTGACCAGTTTGTGCCTCCTGGTGCATTTTTCGGTCCTTCCCTGAGGTGTTTGCAGTCGAAGATCGGGAACGCGATGCCGAGATCCGCCATTTTGTGCAGCGCTTCAGCGTCAGCAGCTCCTCTGACGGACTTCTGCCCTTCCACCTTCTGAGGAGCATTTACTCGTTTTGGTGCCTGCAATATTCCGGTGGTCCTTCGAGGTGAGCGTTGGGGGTTATATCAATGCTGTCGCCGCCCTCGTTCGCATTCAGGCGCTTCTTTCACCTTGAGGTGCGACAGCTGCCATTTTATGGTGACCGCGGCTGACTGGAAAGTCGCGGTTCCTACTTTTGGCAAATTCTCTTCTCTTCATTCTCCCACTCGCTCCCCTTACTAATGTGCTATGCTTTACTCCTTCATACGGATACACGGCTTGGACATGTTCTGATATTCAATGTTATGTGACTGTCCTCACATTATCAGCTGCTGTGGCATGTATACGTTCCTTTCTCTGGAGATTCATGCTTTTTCCTCGATACTCTCTTGGATTTTCTGTTGACTTTGATCTAATATCTCCTCATTCACAGATGGATACGCTCTCGACTTGACCACAGGCAGTATATCGTCCTATGTTTCTTGTCATTAGGTTCCAGACAGTCACACTAAATGGACGGTACCCGTGTCTTTGATGCTTTATTGTCCACATTAATTCCATTTGGCCTGCTGTATACTAACCCATTTAAGGCTATGTATGGGTCGTTCTAGATAAACTTTTCAAGGTTTTTCAGTATACAAGTGTCTCTGTCATTGAAATTCAGGTGGTGCGAAGTCCCTATTCTTCACATTACGGAGTTATACATCATTTCCTTTGTCAAGTCTATTCTTTTGACTCAATTTCATCTATGGTATGGTTGCGCAAACCCAAGTTTGTATTTAATCCCGCTGCAAGGATTATTGTGAACTCTTCTTCTTTGGGTGCCTCCTCACATTCTATCAAGATGTCGACTTCCTCCAATCAGCGCTCTTCTGCAGGCAATCCACCTTCGAATAAGTCCTCACCCTCCGCATCGTCTATCAAAAGGTTGAAGCAGAACTCTCCAACACCTGACTCTTCTCCTCCTTCCATGGACTTAATTCTGGAAGAGATCCGTGCATTGCGCCCATTCATTGAGGATACGAGTAGAGATATGCAACTCTTGAAAGACAAGTGGGAAGTAATGGACACTCGTATTTCCTCCATAGAACAACAACTTCCTGAGGTCCACTCTAACACGCAACGTATTGAGTCTCTGGAGAAAACTGTCCTCTCATTGCAACGGCACACGGAGGATTTGGAAAATCGAAATAGGAGGAACAACCTACGCCTTTATGGTTTACCGGAAACTCTTGAGGGGGATGATCCAGTTACCTTCTTTACCTCCTTCTTTCCGAAGTTATTAGACATGCCACCGTCCACGTCCAGCGCGCTCGTCTACCTCTACTAAGCCTCGTGGTGTTATCATCCTATTTTTGAAATTCACGGATCTGTTATCCATCCTTTCTGCTGCTAGAGCCAAGAGACAATTAACCTGGCAGGGTCATCGTCTCTACATATCTCAAGATGTCTCTAATGCCACCGCTAATAGACGCAAGGAATTCCTAGCCCTACGACCATCTCTACGTTCTCTAGGGGCCAGATATGGCTTGTTCCACCCATGTACCTTCAGAGTCACTCATCAGAATAAGTCTTGGTCTTTTCAAGAACCTGGCGAACTTCGTAATTTCCTTCTTCTACACAACAACGATGGAATGGATTCCTCGCCTTCCACTAGTGGCTGATGAAAATCTTTATATTCCATATGTATTTGTTGTTATTTGCTACTGGTTTGCCATTTAACTTCATTGACCAATTTTCAATTGATTTCCTTTATATTGGATCTCTACATTCTTAGGTCTCCTTTAATGTTAATGCTGCTCACATATATGTCATATGTTCCTGCTCTAATTGTTTTCTCTCTCTTTCCTCCCCATACAGATGTGTCTCAGTTCCCCTTCACCATGTGTTTATCCTTTGTAGTCCTGTGAGGTTTCGGCGCGGCTGTGTTTCTGATCCTAGTTTACCTGTCTTGTCCTGCATCCCCACTTCCCCGCTTCCCCTTGTGTACCACTTCCTTCAGGTATGTTTTTTACAGTCATCCGTATGGATTTGTACTGTCTTCTATGCATTTTTTCTCTTCTCTCATCTCTCTCTTTCCTAGTTCCTACTCCTTTTTCTCCACTATCTCCCCTTCTTCTCTTCCTACTCCTTTTTCTCTCTTTCCCTTTTCCCCTATTTTTCATTATTCTTTTTTCTACTACTCTACTGGTTATCTTCTTTTTTGCTATGCTATTGATTGCCTTAATACTTGTACAGTATATTTTTGCACCTTTCAATGTTGAACAGTTTAATATGTTGTGATTTTCAAAGTTATTTCATGGAATGTGAAAGGATTTAACCATCCTATTAAATGGCAGAAAGTACTCTCCCACCTATCCTCTTATAACCCTGATATTGTTCTCATTCAAGAAACCCATCTTTCAGCTGTTGAATCCCTAAAGCTAAAAAGATTATGGGTCGGCAATGTTTTGTTTTCTCCGGCCTCATGCAAAAAGAATGGTGTTGCTATTTTAATCCACAAACGTCACAAATGTAAGGTAATTCTTGAGGACAAAGATGAGGAGGGTCGCTGGATTCTGGTCAAGTTGCTTATCAATAACGTCCCACTTACTGTATTCAATGTTTATGGTCCTACAGGTTTTGACTCATCTTTTTGGCCCATAATTACTGCGAAATGTATCCAGCATAAAGAGGATTCCTTCCTTTTGGGCGGGGATTGTAATCAGATCATTGACCCCTTTTTAGACCGCAAGTACTCTGTACGCTTCACTCCCCATAAACCTCATAAACAATTTCTTGATACCATCACTCAGGTTCACCTTGTAGACTCATGGAGGCTCGCACACCCAGATATTATTGATTTTTCTTTTTTCTCCCCACCGCATGCCTCTTTTTCTCGTTTAGATTATATTTTTCTTTCTTCTTCCTTATCTCAACATCTTATCTCCTCATCTATTGAACCTATCGTCATTTCTGACCATTCCCCTATTGTTACTGTTTTTGATCTTTCCTCTCCAACTCCTAAATCTTCTCGTTGGCGTTTTAATTCTTCCCTACTTACAGACCCTCTTTTTTCCTCCTCTTTTCGCTCTTTCACGTCTGAGTACTTCCAGCTTAACTCTGACCCTGATATCTCTCCTCATGTTGTTTGGGACTCCTTCAAAGCCACAGCACGTGGATTTATTATTGATTTTGTATCCAAACGAAAGAAAAAGTTTCTCCAGAAACGTAAGGATGCTCTTGCTCATATTAAATCACTAGATGACCAATTTTATACCTCCTCTCCGACTCATATAACCCCTGAACTTCTTCAAGCTAAAATTGCATTTAATAAACTGACTACAGATTCGGCCTCCTCATTCCTCCTTCGGGGTAGTGCACGGTATTACGGAGGACGTAACAAATCTGGCAAATTGCTTGCTAATTACTTAAAATCACGTAAGGAAAGAACTCTAATAGACTCTATCTATTCCCCCTCTAATGTCCTTTTGCATACAGATAAGGACATTCTACAGCAATTTCAGTCCTTCTATGAATCTTTATATTCTCGTGAGAATCCCCCTACCCCAGATCTCTTACAATCGTATTTTGAGGGCTTGCCTCATCCAGATACTTCTAAACTTTCTTTCTCAGACATTGATACGGATCTTACCCTCTCTGAATTGTCCAAAGCACTGTCTTCTTTAACTAAGGGCAAGACCCCGGGACCTGATGGCTTTCCAGTTGAATTTTATTTACACTTCTCTGATCTTCTCTTACCCAAACTTCTTCTCCTTTTTCACTCTTTTTGTTCCGCTGGTATGGCTCAGGGCTCATTTCAGGATGCTACCATATGTCTTATACCTAAGGAAGGAAGGGACCCAAAATTTTGTAAGAACTATCGACCAATATCCCTAGTCAATGTAGATTATAAAATCTTTGCAAAACTGTTAGCCCTTCGTCTTGATCTATTCATGCCTCACCTTATTGGGAAGGAACAATGTGGTTTTGTTAAGGGCCGTCTCACTTCAGACAATTCCAGACTCCTCCTTAATGTTCTCAACAAAGCTTCTTCATAGATGCCGCAAAGGCATTCGACCAGGTAAATTGGGACTACCTCTGGGATGTATTGTCCGCATTCGGTTTACCTACTAACTTTATCACCTCTATAAAAGCACTGTACTTGAACCCAAAGGCAAGGATTTTTGTAAATGGGACGCTCTCAGATTGGGTGCAAATATCAAGGGGCACTAGGCAGGGGTGCCCCCTTTCCCCCCTATTGTTTAATTTATATATCGAGCCATTAGTGAATAAACTAAGGGCAGATCATTTAATAAAACCCTTTTCAATAAACGATCTGGATCTAAAATTCGCCCTATATGCAGATGACCTCTTAATGTTCACTTCCAATCCTGAGGTAGCAATACCTAGACTTTTTGAACATGCAGAAGCTTTTGGAAAGACCTCTGGCTATAGAATAAATAAGGATAAAACGGAAATTATGCAATGGAACCAGGAGGCAGTGTTGCCTGAAACAAAAATAAGGATGAGGTACCTTGGGATTCAATTAGTCCAGGACATTACTCAGATATCGATAGTTAATCTGGATAAGGTGTATAAGGAAATCTGTGGACAATTACAGCGTTGGTCCGGGCTCCCATTAAACATCTTCGGGAGGGTGAATCTTATAAAGATGATTATACTACCAAAAGTAACTTTCTTGTTTAATTCAATACCCTTATCTTTCGATACAAAGGCGGTGGGAAAACTACAAGGAAAAATAGGCTCATTCATCTGGAATTCCAAAATGCCCAGAATTTCTGCTAAAAAGTTAAGGAGACAATTAAAAATGGGAGGTTTGGCGCTACCTGACATCTTGCATTATGCTCATTCCTTCCACTTTAAAAATTTTAGAGTTATGGCAGGTAAGGCAGATACATCTTTTTTGGGACGTTTGTTTCAAGCAATATTGCATGGTATCCCCCAAGGTCACGAATACTTTTTATTTAAGTTTGGAGACCCCAGATTCTACAAAAAGGTCAGGCTAAAGGTTTTAGTCACGGCTCTGAAGAATTGGGTTTTCTTCAGGAGGAAACTACAAATTCCATACTACGCCTCTCAGGCCCCAATATGGGACTCTCCAGGGACCCCAGAATGCCTTAGAGACCAACTGTCAACCCCTCTCAAATTAGCAGGGTTAATGCAGTGGAGAGATTTACAAAATGATCAACAGCTATTGGGGTGGGACTCCCTCTCTCTGTTGACGGGAGGAACCCTTACAAGATTTAAATATTATCAGTTGTCAAGCTGGTGGTCTACGGAAATATGGGATTGTACATCTAACCCGAAATTTGATTTTGTAAATAGAAAGGGGCGTTGGGATAAAGAACTCGCTTTTTGGTATGAGACTTTGATGGAAAAAGAGGGAGTTACTGATTTGGAACTTCAGAGTCTCTGGGGAGATGTTGTGGGGCTGGATAGCAACAAACTGGTAGACTTGTGGGGGGACTCTTTTAGTCTGGTGAACGGAATAGTAAAATCCGCTCCTCTTAAACGAAACCATCTGTTCACACTGTACAGGGTATATTTCTCCCCAAAAAGACTGACAAGGATCACAAACATACAATATAGCTGCCCAAGGTGTAAATCATTAGAGGCAGATGATTTGCATATGTTTGTAGAATGCCCTAGCCTTAACTTGTTTTGGAAAAAAATTGAGGGTTTTTTGATGGACGTACTAGGAACTCGGATTGTGCTTTCACCGGCAATGATTCTGTTCGGTCTGGGGACGGATTACCAGCTTGCGAACCAACAGACTAAATTTATTTTCTATGTGATGTTACTGGCTAGACGAGAAATATGTAAAGTATGGAAATCTGAAGATGCTCCCACCTTTTCTGAGTGTTTAAGGTATATTATTTATATCAGTGAATCTGATATAGCATGTGATAATTCCTCAGAGTCTAAGATCTGGGAACTCCTTGTGGCATGGCGGAACAGATGAGAGTATTCCGATGATTTCACCTGGGTACTGTTGGTGCTTAGTCCTCAACCAATCCGAGGGTCGCCAAGTCACAGAGGCTGAGGTGGATAAAGCAAACAGCAAACACTAGAGGGGAGTATCTCTTTCCGGCTCTCTCTGGCATTTAATTCTGTGGGCGTAACATCATGATGCCAGGGGGAGGGGAGAGGATCTCCGTCTAGAGCACCCAAATTGGTATATGAGGAATAAAAAAAAAAAAAAGAAAAAAAAGAAAACAAAGCTTCTTCTCTTTCTATCCCCCTTGCGGCTATTTCGGTTGATGCCGAGAAAGCCTTCGATCGAGTTGATTGGTCTTTTCTGATGGCCTCATTGAAATGGCATGGCTTTGGTCCAAAATTTCTTTCCTATGTTTCTCTAATTTATTCTATGCCCAAAGCATCGGTCCTTGTAAATGGTCAACTTACCTCCCCCTTTACCCTTAAACGAGGTGTACGTCAGGGCTGTCCTCTTTCACCTCTTCTTTTCATTTTAGCGCTTGAACCCTTCCTCTCTTCTATTCGTCACAACTCATCCATTTCTGGTTTCCCATACGGTGAACATCAACTTACATTTTCGGCATATGCAGATGACATACTTTTATTCATTTCAGATCCTACTACTTCTATCCCTGCCTTATTAAAGGAATTTGAGAAGTTTTCCCAAGCATCAGGATATAAAATAAACTCAGACAAGACGGAGATCCTCCCGGTCACTAAATTCTGCCTTCCACATTTCTTTGCTTCCACCGGCTTTGCTTGGAATAGTACGAAAATAAAATATCTTGGCGTCCTTTTCTCCAATTCTATCTCCTCCTCTATCCGACTTAATATGAATGTAGTAATTTCTAGAATTAACTCTCTCCTCTCTTCATGGAACCCCCTTTATCTCTCCTGGTGGGGTCGTCTTGATTCGATTAAAATGATGATTGCTCCGATTCTGCTCTACTTACTCTCCATGCTCCCTGTACCTATTCCAGCTCTCTACTTCCGTCGCATTGACTCTGTTTTGTCCAAATTCCTTTGGAGACAGAAGAAAGCTCGCATATCACTTTCAGCCCTTCGTAAATCTAAGTCAGAAGGTGGGGTTAACTTCCCTAACTTCCGTCTTTATCACAAGTCCTTTTCTCTTCGCCAAGCATCCTATTGGTTATCGCAAGATGTAGCCCCTTTTGCCCCTTTATGGTTATCGGTTGAACGACAATTATTGCTTCCCTACTCCTTTCAAGACGTGATATGCTTTACTGCCAAGACTCCTTGCCTTAACCCTCCATTGTTCAAACATACCTCCTCTCTTTTGCGACCCTTGGTTTCCCACGCACCTACCTCTCGTGAATCCTTTTTGCTGTCACCCATTTGGTATAATTCATCTATTCTAGTGCGGAATAGACCTATTGCCTGGACTGCGTGGAGATCAAATGGTATTATATGGGTACATTACCTGTTTGACGGCTCATGTCCTCGTTCCTTCCCCCAGTTTCAGGCCCAGTTCCATTGCCCCCTGTCGTTTGCAAAGAAATATTATACTCTCATGGACATCGTTCTTGATCGTTACTACTCCTTACCCTCAGAAGAATTGTCCACATCCTTTTCCTCTTTGCTCACCATTCTCTCTTCTATTCCGAAAGCTTCTCTTATCTATCGCTTCTTTTCAGCTCCTGATCCTGATCGTCACAAATCAAAACTGGAACTTTCTTGGGAAAAAGACTTCAATTGCTCGTGGCCGATTTCTCTTTGGGACAAACTTTGGGCTAAATCTTTGAAGACTTCCCGCACTGCATCTCTCACTCAATCCCTATTCTTTTTCTATCACAGGCTCTATCTCTTTCCTCTCTCTCTCTCCCGTTTTCTCGCTTCTTCTACACCCAACTGCTGGACCTGTGATGCTCCCAATGCTGACCTTTATCATCTTTTCTTTCTCTGTCCTTCTGTCCATCGTTTTTGGGTACAAGTTTGGTCTCGCATCTCCAATATTTTTAATTTCTCTATCCCTTTTTCTCCCTCTTTGTTTTTTTTAGGTAGCCTCTCGGAGTCTTTGGGCCTCTCCCCACATTCAGGTGGCCTTTTTGACCTTTTTTTAGCCCTTGCACTCCAACATATCGCTTCCAATTGGAAATCCTTGAATAAACTCTCCATAATCTCATGGTGGAACTTAATATGTCATTCTCACAGATTGGATGTTGCCTTTGCATCCTCCTGCAAACCCCCTCGCAACGTTGAACTTTTCTGGTTACCTCTCACCTTATACTTAGATCGAGCCTCCAGCAAAACATACACTTCACTGACCTCTGACAATTTTAAACCTCCTTGAGCCTTTGTACTTCTGCTTGTAAGTTCATGCTTTAGTTTTCACTATTGGAAGTTTTCTTTTCTTTTTCATTTACTCATATTTTGCTAATGTTTAATTCGTGCATTTCTTAGTTACTTGTGCATTTACTGTTCTATCTGCCATTACTTAAGGTGCTGATTTTATACTATAATCTTAATTGTATTTAACATGGTTCTCATTTTTCCCTCCCCCTCCCCTTCCTTCCTTCCCTTCCCTGAAAATCTTTTAAAAATGCTTTGTTTCTTTACTGTGCCATCAGCTGACTTAATTTTTATTCTCCTCATATGATTGTCCTTTTTATTTTATTCTGCTGTTGTCACCTTATTGTATTGCTAATTCTTCTTTCAATAAAGCTTTCAAACATAAAAAAAAAGAAATCGGCAGTGTCCATCTTTATAAACAAGATTTGTTAACTTGATCAGAATAGCTAATATCTTTGCAGCAGAGTAAATACTAAAACATTTCAGTAATTGATTATGTCTATCTTCGTAACTGATCTACTTGTTAATGAATAGCCAAACAATGTCCATATGTTATAAACAAGATTCTTTACAATGAAAACCACCAACAATTTAAGCTTTCACCACCAGTAAAGAATACAAGAACTATTGAAAAATCGTGTCATGAACGTTATTAAACACGCTCTAGGCAGTCATAACCTCATAAATCTAAGTGACATGCCATTAAGGACACTCAATAAGGGGTGGGTTTTATACTATGCCCAAATTAGACATATTTTTACCTCCGAAAACAGGTCACTGAATTCTTTCGAAAAAACATACCAAAGATATTCGTTGACAATAAAACGGGTCTGACTGAAGATTGGGCAGTAAATACGAAGTTGGGAAAATATCCGGATTCAACCCCCCACGAGCACTATGCAGCACAAATTAAAAGCATTCAAACAAGTAAAAGCACTGGATATTGGTGATCTAAATAATTGACCTACACAGGTATATCACAATATGTGCAGGGCGGATCAAAATGCACTAAAGGTACTAACCAACCATGAGTCAGTTATAATAAAAACTTGTCGATAAAGGGGAAGTAACTGAGCTGATATAAAAAAATGTATAGGAACAAACGCAAACAATTCCTGAGGAATACTAGAAATTCCAAAATGCCCTGGAGGGATCTTACACAAAAAATAGTGGAATATGTGAAGCTCACAACTAACTGGAACAGTTGAATCAGGAGGCTAGATTTCTTCATGATACAAAACCGAGAGCTCCTTACTTTTACATACTGCCAAAAGTGCATTAAAGTGGACACCCCCCACCTGGCAGACTGATTGTTTCTGGCTGCCTTAGAGCCCCTGTCAAAACTCTCAGACAAGTTCTAAAAACCACTGATCTTTTGAGCCCCATCATATGTAAAGAACAATAAGGATATCCTAAATACTCCTGAGGGAATTGATGTGGACATGGACGCTCTGTACATGAGAATCCCTGAGGAGGAATAACTAACGGTGCTCGTGACACTGCTTTCCGAAACAGAATTGGATTCTATTACCCAATAGATTTCATAATTGATTTCACACGTATGTCCTTTGTGAGAAATTATTTCAAATCTGAAAACGATGTTTACTTACAAGGCATTTCAAGAGGCAGCACATTTGGCCCCAGTGTAGCATGATTATATGTGCACAACTTCGATACAGCACACTTTATTAGCCACTTTAATCCATTCTCCGACAACATTGTTCTGTAGGGCAGACAATTTCTGTGAACGCTAACATAAGGGGTCAGGTTGGATGTACTTTGACCCCTTGTTTGAGAAATGGTGGGGTAGGTTGGATTCTACCAAAAGGATGATAGCTCCTATTATTCTTTTCTATCTTTATGGAATCCCCATTAATATCCTGTCTTCTGTTTTAAAACAATATATGCTATCTTACCTTCTTTTTTATGGATCAATAAAAAACCTGGTATGTCTCTGAACAGATTACAACATAATAAACATTAAGAGGATGTAAACTTTACAGATTTTTGATCATATCCTACCACTTTCTGTTTGAAACAATTGGCACGTTACCAAAAGATCAGTACACAAATAATTCCACCTTATAGACACATTTAGAGTTATTTATTTTTTAACTAATCTTTGTATTTTTCAGAATGTTTTAGTAATTAACTCAATGTCCTTCTTCCATGTCTCTTTGTATTCTTAAAAATGCTTGAAGGCTATCATGCCTAATATATAGCTTTACTGTTTCTGTCATTAATCAATTTCTTAATTCCACAATTTGGTAAAATAAGCTCCATAAAATTAATATTAGAACTGTTCTTTTGAAATCCTGGTGACAGAAAAGGTTGAACATGGACTCATTAACTAATTTCTGATGACTTTTTTATCTTTTTTTCTCAAACTCAATCCAATTATAAACTTCCTAGTTTTTATAAAAACAAATTTCACATCCTGATCTTGACCATTTCCAAATCCTATCCGTACCCTCTATAACCCTTTCTGTCAACCTTTACTACAACATCCAGGTTCTATAGACTCCTTACTTCCTCCCATGATATGAGACAGAAAACGGTATTGTAATTACCATGGGAAACTGATGTACATACCTTTTCCCTCCTTCATTATGGGATGAATTATGGCTTAGGATTTGCAAAACCACTTTTGCTGCCAACACATCTTAAACTCTGTTTTTCATCTACAACCGACTTATGGTTACTGCGATTATCTTACACAGGTTTAATCTCATTATTCCATCATCCTCTTTGTCATGTAATGCCTAGTTATCAGACCTACAACATATAATATTTGAATACCTTACCACTTATCAATTTTTGATTAAACGTTTGGACACAAATCACCTCTGTTTTTCATATACACTTCCCTTTCACCTTTAAACATTTGTTTTTAGGTAGCCTTTCAGATGTTGGGAAAGGTTGCACTTTCAATGTGCAAATTGTAGATTTACTAATTGCAGTTGCATTCCAAAAAATGAAAAAGTAGACAAATGCTCTTTATAAATCTTTTCAAGCATGGTGGTGTGATATTTGTTAGAACCTTAGACACGACGGGAAACACATACCACTCTATTGTCTCTTGCTATCAAAAGGCACATTCTCTGGTCACTAGTAGCAGTTTTCCTAGATGCCTGTGCTTTATCTGCTAATCTACATCAACACTTATATGAAGAAGTCTCTAAACCTCCTTGACTTCTCTAGTTATTTCATAATCAAATGTACTCTATACTGTTGCTATTTTAACATTTTATATTAAGTAGTTTCTTTATTATATACAAATGTATTTCTGCATCTTTCACTCTCTTTCCGTTCACATTTGTGTGAAGTATTTAATCATAATATCTGTAGACATCTAAATGTACATATTGCCCTGTTTACAAAATAAGGGGTTGATGGGTGACCACCTGGGGCACCATACATCAGTCATTCATGTTGGGGGCCATGGAGTAAGCCCCAAAGCTTTCGCTGGCCCAGCCAGCTCCACGCCTTTTCAGGAGCCAGGCTTTTTTCATGTGTTTAATTGGGATGCTCTGTGTCCACCAAGGGCACCCCACAGCTGGTCCCTCATTAGGGGCTATGAGATGAGGATCAGGGTCCCTGCAGCCTGCCGGCTCCCCACATCCATCCATCCCATGTGCAATGGGATTTGACATTGCTCTTGCCCAACTGAAGTACTGTACTTATGCCCTAAGAGGCTGTGAGCAAATCCATGCATTTCCCCTTCCTGTTATCCGCTGGTGGAGATGTAATATTGGAGAGGGCAGTTACTTTGCACATGTTACTATATATACATTCAGTGAGAGATCTGTACCCGAGCACACCCTACCACGCCTCAAGAGGCGAGGTCTGAGGGGGAAGTGAGTGTGTCATAACATTCAACTATCCACAACAATCGTTCAGCACATAGTTCGAGCAGAGAGGATACTAGATTTCTAAACCCTACTACCCACAGTCTACATTGCACATATATTACTCTGGTGAGATGTCTACCCGGGGGGAAAGTGTGTTTGGTCTTCATAGTTATTATAGTTGTTATGCAGGACAGAATTCTCAGCATAGAGGTAATTTCATTCCCACACCTTACTTGCACATCTGTCATCCTGGGTAGAAATGTGACCAGAGAGGTAAAGTCAATTTTTCAGTCTAATTTGCATACCCATCTTCCAAGTAACAGATCAAAGGAGAGGGGTCCATCTCTTCATACACAGTACTAGGAAGACTTATCATGCAAGAGCGATGTGTCAACAAACTGGGTGCTTCCTCTCCACAGTATGCTATGAATACCCGTCAGCATAGAACGAGGTGTGAGAAGAGAGATACATTTTTCTCAAACCACACTACAGACAATGCTCGCTCTGGAAATATGTGCTAGTAGACAGTTCACTCCCTTCCCACATACCACTGCACATCCATATTCGTTTAGGGAGAGGTGTCAGCAGAAAGGCCACTACTTGCCAACACCCTCCTACACATTTATGTTGTTCTGGAGATAGCTGTTAGTGGGGAGAAGAATGTTCCCTACTCACTACTGTATATGTCTGGGAGCATGGGAGAACTGTGACTTGACAGCCAAATACATTCCCTCACTCTAATATATATGGTAATTTTTCTCGGAGAGGTCTCCGCGGAGAGCCCAGTACTTGTTATACTTACTATTACCTACTAAGGTATTACATGTGAGGCGTGTACATTCCCCACTCTACTATGCATACTGCTCAGCCTGGGGAAAGGTGTGAGTGGAAAGGCAGTGTCTCTTTCAAAATACTTTACACACTTGTACAAACTTACTGGAGAGGCCAATCTCTGTCCATAGTCTACTATACACAGTTGTGTAGAGATGTCAGTGAGATCCCAGTGTCTCCTAACACCCTACTGTGCACTGTTTTTATGCTGTGCAAATATTTCATTTGACAGTCTGCTTTCCCCCCACACTATGCTCATGGGGACTATAAAGCATAAGTACTGTAATGAAGGAAAGTATAAAGTGTACCTCTAAATAAACGTGTTTGATCTTGTGAGACTCTTACAGGATGATAAAAAATGTACTAATTGAACTTTTACTACTAATAATAAAGTGACCTAAAGTAAATAAATGAGTTTCAATTTGTGCTCTGAACCATTGTTCATCTAATGCAGATATAACAAGTGTTGTTTTTTTAATGCTAAGTGATGTATTGATTTTTCCCCACAATTATACAATGGATTGTATTTCATTAAGCTAAAGTCACTGTTACTATTCGGGTGTGTATAAAGTATACATATTACATTAGGATATATTCAGTTTAAATGCAAAGTTTATTATCAAATGTATAATCTGGCTCTTGCAAGAGTTTGGCAAGAGCTTTAGAGAAGTGAAGGGGGAAAAAAGGGAGACAGTACTTACAACATAGCTCATGAAACTATTGTGTTGCTATTCGATTTTTTTGAAAGATGTATGAGAAAAACATAGAACTTGAAGTGCTAAGCTAATACCAACATCATTTCCTTAAAAACAAAAGGAAGAACCACGTACAAAAAGAACTACTGCCTAAGGGGAAGTTTCTCCTGGGCAGAACAGCTTGTCTCTGATGAAAAAGTAATCTGCTTACACAAGCAGCAAAATAGTGCTTTGTTATAAAAAAAAAAAACCAGGGTTATTATCCACATGTGCACTTAGAACTAGCACAGGCACAGTATTTCCTGAAGTAAATGATGTAGAAACACTTTTAGAGCTGTCTAGTTCCCCAGCATGACGCACTTCTACCCAAACAGCCTTTGCAGATGCATGGATCTGTGTACCTCCACATCCTTGAGGTGTTCATTCTATATTGTATATTTCTTCTCTCCTGTTCTGAACTTGATGCTGTAACGTTTACAGGTAGCATAATTTGCAGAAAAGTGCTTGTCACCTGGTTGAATTTAAATGAGCTGACACAACAAGGATTTCTTGGGAGGCTGAGGTGTTACAGCTGCCCCGACTGCTCATCAGAATTTGATGAAGAGGTATCTATGCTGGTAGGAAAACAGGAAAGGAGAGCATAAAAGATATCTACCCTCACCAAAATCCAATAGTAAAATATAAGCAACTAGGATGGAATCTAATTTTAAATAAAACAATCCATATGAAAAAATCACAGTCCTTCCTTAGGATGTTGTTCCTGTCCCGGACCTCTCGTGAGATATCTGCAAGGATATCGCAAGGTCGTAAAAATATGTTTTTTTTTTATTTATTTCATGGAATAATTCATAGTCAATTTCTGCAAGGTACTTAACATCTCTAAAGTCTTAATTTGTGCAGAATTCCAAGAAACCACTGTTATTAACTTAATTCTGAATGCCAAATCTCATAGGTAGATTGCAAGAGCCAAACAGGAAGTACAGCCCACTAGTAGTCCATGCAGAGGATTGTATGTTTGACTCCCTCAAACATCTCAAAAGATCATAAATATTATTGCTTTATGTATTCAATTATACAAATCATCATCCATTTTGCTCATATCATCAATTTATGTAATCTGCTACTTTATTCAGAATTACAGGAAAACACTGCTTTTAACCTAATGACAAATTTACGGTCTCACAAGAGGGTTACGAGAGCCAACCAGGAAGTACATCCCCTTGAGTACACGCAAGGTATTGAGCTTTCAACCACCGTTTGTTAGAAAATAAAGATTATTACAACCATATTCTAATGACTTTCTTTTCACAGATGAAGATTAAATAATAACTGAAGACATGGAAAATAACTCTAAACAGTAGATTAAAACAAAATATAGAACCTTAGTGAGTAATCACACACTTAAAAAATTGATTTATAGAATAAAATGCAATACTATACAATAGTGAAAAAAACTGATAACTCTCTGAATTACAATTATGACTTTAATGTAAACAAATCTAAAAATGCTATGAAAAGCATGATGTTACAATATTAATGGACTTACTTGGAAAATGTCTCGATATGAGAGTCAGAAGAACTGAGGATTCTCAACACAAATATAGTTGTATTACTCTGTTTTATGCTCAAACACAATTTTTTAGATGTGCACTCTTTACTTTTAAGATACAATAGGATAGCAATACTCTTACACAATAGTCTGTGCACTCAGCATATATTTTCAGTTATTCTACCATGCATATACTTGAAAAAATAATAGTTTACTTTAACCCGTTCCATGCTAGTGATGGAACCACTCCGCCACGAGCCACGGGCGCGCTATGCTCATGACGGAGTGGTTCCGTCAGGCCGCGGCCGCTCCACCCACGCGGCATCAATTCCCCGCCTGCGCAGGTGAATTAATGATTGGGAGGCCTTGACGGAACCAATTCGTCAGGGGCACAGCGTGCATGTGGCTCGTGACGGAGTGGTTCCGTCTCAAGCATGGTCGCGCCGCGTGACCCCTCTCCCCCCAGCGCCGCGGCGGAATTACCGCCACGGCCAAGGGGTTACCAAAAAAACCAAAAATGCAATGAAAAAAACTAAAGGTATAGTAACTTTATAGTTGAGCGTGATAAAATGATCTGTTTTAAAAAAAAATTAACCTTAGAAATTCACTTAGAAAACTAATTTGAAAAGAACTTTATAGTTAGGTGATTTTGCCAGTGTGAATATTCAAGTTTTAAATTGAAATGAACACAGAACGTCAACAATTACAGTTAGCAGCGCTAACTATATCCTGAGTCTATGCCATGCACAGCTTTTGACTTCACAAATGACATCACTCATAACATGAAGGGTGATTCAGCACTATACAAACCAATAAACCAATAAACTTCAATAAACTTCATGTTCTATGACATAATTTATGACATCAGTGATGACATCTCAAACGACATCAATGATGACATCATTGATGACATCATCCAAGCTTTGTTTTCCCACCTACCTGTCAGCAAATTACTATGGCATTAGGTGCCGGACAGTAAGTACAAAATAGGTCGGGGGATTGTCAGCCATCTGGAGAACCCCGCCTTATGGGCCGAGCGGCGCAGGGCATGCCTGAGATCTCCGAGTTCACCTGCTTCGACCGACAGAGACACGGGACACTCTGTTTGGCGTAGAAAAGTAGTTTTATTAGCTGCAGCTAAGCACTGTTATCTAAGAAGTACCACACAGGTAGGTTCTCAAGAGACTGCCACTTCAATCTGTGGCGCACAGTCTATTATACAACACAAGTTTACAATGACAACTCCCAATATACACAAAACTGACAAATAGGAATAGTTTGAAAACAAGCTATCAGATGTCTAAAACACACCCTCCTTTCAGACCCCGTGTGCTCTCCTCCCATCAGGTTAATCAACACTGGTGCCCGTAATTCAATTTGCAGGTGGCAAAACATGTGTAGAATGCTTCAAAGGAAGAGCTACGTAACAAGTGAACACACGAAGAGAATAGTGAAGGCCAGTTAAATAAGATAACATAGAGAAGAATGGTGGAACCCAAACAGTGGAGTAAGTCATGGATTAATCAGTCTAGACATGGCTTTGCGAACTCGGCCGGGCCCTGACATCAGTATCGCACACAAGGACAAAGGTTGCTCCTTGATGAGAAAAACATCAAGCAGCTGAAAGTGGCAGAAAGACCATTTTTCCGCGTTAGCCGTGCTGCCTGAGTGAGGCAACATAAAATAGCGACTAAACGCAAAATGGCGGCTGTAGCAAAGCGAGGCCGAAAACTACGTAACCTCAGACCCTCCTTTTGCCATACTCACGCAAAGCACAAAAGAACCCATTTCAATCTGAGTCAATATCAATGGTCATGAGGTCACTAAGATGTTGTTGCACCATCATCTTAATGTGTTCTGTCTGTTGTGCTACTGGTTTGGAGACACAGATTGTGGCACAAAGTCCACAAATGGCTTGACCACACTGTAGACAAAGACAACAAGAAAAGACAAGTGCTAGAATCATTCCAAGGAAAGTTAGCACCTTCCATCCCCAAGTGGACAGTAGTCCCCAAAACCATCCCATCACAGACCAATCTCCAGTATCTTGGTGGATAGATTCAGAGATGACATGTAGCTTAGAGATGGCTTGGTATACTGTAGGGGCGTTGTCAGGGATATAAATGCAACAACTAGACCCAATCAATTTGCAAACTCCTCCTTTATCTGCAAGTATTATGTCTAACACCATTCTATTCTGACCCAAATCGGTGCAGAACTCTGTTGCTTGAGCTTGTCAGTAAGGCTAAGAGTATAGCGAGTTATATTCCACCCATAATATGCTCTCTTTTCGTCTTTGGGAATCTTGATGATATCAGCAATCTTTGCCATAGTTACAATGCCCTTTATCAAAGAACTGTGACTGGAATCCACTCCACCATTATAGGATCCACCAGAAGGCTATCGAAGTAAATTTTGGTATGCATTGGAAAACATAGCCAGATAGGCCCAAGCAGAACCTTCATATGAAAAGGGGAGGACTAGATACGGCATTCCTCTTTGTTTATTATATGGTATGAGACCACATACCCAACAGTCAGTAACATTTACTATCAATTGATGCTGGTGTAACAGTTGAATAAACGAATTGTTAAGATATTCTATTCTTCTCATTTGTTCGTGATCTGGGAGTGAGTAAAATTTATGCGGTGAAACAGTAGTAGAGGGAGTTAGAGGTACAGAAACGGGAACATGTACTAACTGTAGGACATGAATAAGCCATCCTATGCATGCTAATAAACTACTTAAACCTACTAAAACACATAGTGCTACGCCACAACGACCAAATAATAATTTCTTATAATGAAATCTCTTCATTATTTTAATATCACTTCCTTTCCCTGCACTATCCATTACTCTAAAGGCGTTGCTCACGATAATCTTCCTTAATCACTTGGCTGTGATTGTTAGCCGTCCTATGACACTGCAAGTCCTGTTGACCTAGTCACTATTATGGTCACAGCTCAAGACTCCTACCGTGACCCTGCAACTTGATGGATGAGGGAAGGAAAAAACTTTTCTTTATTAACAGAATTAAAGAAGGAATGTCTAAATTAATTGTCTTTAGGGGATCTTTTCCTCAAACTATATCGTCTCTTTCCAAGCGTTGTCTGGTCCTGGAACAAATGTTTGGGATCTGTGGTATTGAGTCTCAGATGAACGGGTACAGCTTCCTGTAGAACATCATCGTCCTCTTTCTCTGAGGTAGTCCAATCCAGGTGTGCACTGCTGAACGGCACGAAACTGGGTACCTGCTCACACTCACTGTCACCGATACCTTCTCGGACCCACTGGTCATAAGGCAAAGGCAATGGTACCCTTTTGCAGTGCACACCGTGGATCCAGTGTCTTTTCCCCAGGACCTTGACAGCTGTACGAGTTGTAAGTAGGACTTGACTCGGAGGCCCCCAGCGAGGTTCCAAGTTCCTTATTCTCTGGAAATTTTTTAGGCACACCCAATCCCCAGGCTGGATGGTGTGTCCGGGATCTGAAGAGGCCTCTGGTAAAGTGTTTTGGACCTGTTGACGAATAACATGCAATTTAGTGGTGAGATCATGCAAATAGTCAACCAACAGTGGGTACGGAATATCTGAGTACTTTTTGGGTCTGGGGACTCCCCAGACGTTAGCTGGGCCTCCGAACACAATCTCGTATGGGCTAAGCCCCAAACGAGAATGACCAGTTGTTCTAGTAGAAAGGAGTGCCAAGGGCAAAGCATCAGGCCAAGAAAGGCCCATGCTGGCCTGAATCTTTGCTAGCTTAAGTTTGAGAGTGCCATTGTAGCACTCTACCAGACCTGCTGACTGAGGATGGTTTGCCGCATGGAATTTCTGTCTAATGCCTAGACCTACACACACCTTTTGCATAATTTGACCTACGAATTCACTTCCATTGTCACTCCAGACAATGCGCGGCAAACCAAACCTCGGGAAGAATTATTTCAAGAGTATTTTTGCAGTGGACAAGGCAGTGTTGTCCTTTAGGGGGTAGGCCTCTATCCATCTGGAAAAGGCACAAACCACCACCAGGACATACTTGAGATTATTGAAACGTTCCATATGGATGTAGTCTATTTGCAGTACCTCGAATGGGTACATAGGGGGTGCAAAGTGACCTGCTGGAGTTGGAGTTACCTTTCCTGGATTGTGCATCAAACAAAGCGATACAAAAGGGGATCAAACAAACAATGCAGTGTTTCACCACATTTTCTGCACATTTAGGAATACCATCATTCTGCCATACTGGAGCTAAAAGCTTACATATACCCCGTGCATTAATATGGGCTGGTCCATGGGCCATAGTAACTACAGGCAGTTCATACGCATCAGGTAACAACCATCGTTGATGCTCTGACAATTCCGTCCAACATCCCGTACTATCCAACATTCCCGTACTTTCTCTCCATGTACTTAATTCTTTCTCAGTGGCCTCCTTCTGGATCGCTTTCACACTTTCCACTGTGTCTTCACACATACCAGCTTCTGCAACCCATCTAGCAGGCCCTGCAACATACATGCGACTTTCAACATTCCTTGCTGTTTCCTTCGCTATCTCATCTGCAAACGCATTTCCTCGACCCACGTCATCAGTAATCTTTTTATGCGCACTGCACTTCACAATCGCTATTTGAGTAGGCAGGGCAAGTGATTCGAGAAGGTCAGTTACCAACTGACCATGCTGTATCTTGGTGCCGTGGGAGGTAAAGAATCCTCTTTCCCTCCACAAACGACCAAAACTATGGGCAACGCCAAATGCACACTGGCTGTCGGTATAGACAAAATAATTACAAAAAGGGGGTGGTGATGGACAGAGTATCTGAGTTAATCAGAACACTCCTACCCAGTCAACAGCTCAGGGCTTGATCCATCACCGTTTTTTAGCTCAGAGCACCATCCCAGTTCAGAACCTGGCTATCTGCAAATTAGTTTGTCCCTGGCCCAGTGCATCATGGGAACAGGGCAGACCAAACTACCAAGCCAATTCTTCACTGGAAAGGAAACAAGCTTCCGGGGACCGGTTTCTGGCATTACAGCCGTCTTCGGCCCGGCTTGCTTGAATCCTGATGGTGCAATGAGCAAGGGACTCATGTCTGAGCATACCCTTCCACACTCATGGTGGCCAAAATAATTACAAAAAGGGGGTGGTGATGGACAGAGTATCTGAGTTAATCAGAACACTCCTACCCAGTCAACAGCTCAGGGCTTGATCCATCACCGTTTTTTAGCTCAGAGCACCATCCCAGTTCATAACCTGGCTATATGCAAATTAGTTTGTCCCTGGCCCAGTGCATCATGGGAACAGGGCAGACCAAACTACCAAGCCAATTCTTCACTGGAAAGGAAACAAGCTTCCGGGGACCGGTTTCTGGCATTACAGCCGTCTTCGGCCCCGCTTGCTTGAATCCTGATGGTGCAATGAGCAAGGGACTCATGTCTGAGCATACCCTTCCACACTCATGGTGGCCAAAATAATTACAAAAAGGGGGTGGTGATGGACAGAGTATCTGAGTTAATCAGAATACTCCTACCCAGTCAACAGATCAGGGCTTGATCCATCACAGTTTTTTAGCTCAGAGCACCATCCCAGTTCAGAACCTGGCTATATGCAAATTAGTTTGTCCCTGGCCCAGTGCATCATGGGAACAGGGCAGACCAAACTACCAAGCCAATTCTTCACTGGAAAGGAAACAAGCTTCCGGGGACCGGTTTCTGGCATTACAGCCGTCTTCGGCCCGGCTTGCTTGAATCCTGATGGTGCAATGAGCAAGGGACTCATGTCTGAGCATACCCTTCCACACTCATGGTGGCCAAAATATTTACAAAAAGGGGGTGGTGATGGACAGAGTATCTGAGTTAATCAGAACACTCCTACCCAGTCAAGAGATCAGGGCTTGATCCATCACCGTTTTTTAGCTCAGAGCACCATCCCAGTTCAGAACCTGGCTATATGCAAATTAGTTTGTCCCTGGCCCAGTGCATCATGGGAACAGGGCAGACCAAACTACCAAGCCAATTCTTCACTGGAAAGGAAACAAGCTTCCGGGGACCAGTTTCTGGCATTACAGCCGTCTTCGGCCCGGCTTGCTTGAATCCTGATTGTGCAGTGAGCAAGGGACAAGGGAGTGTGGAAGGGTATGCTCAGACATGAGTCCCTTGCTCATTGCACCATCAGGATTCAAGCAAGCCGGGCCGAAGACGGCTGTAATGCCAGAAACCGGCCCTGTTCCCATGATGCACTGGGCCAGGGTCGGACTAATTTGCATATAGCCAGGTTCTGAACTGGGATTGTGCAGTGAGCTAAAAAACGGTGATGGATCAAGCCCTGATCTTTTGACTGGGTAGGAGTGTTCTGTTTAACTCAGATGCTCTGTCCATCACCACCCCCTTTCTGAATCGTTTTGGCCACTATAGGAGTGGCAGGGTATGCTCAGATGTGAGTCCCTTGCTCACTGCACCATCAGGATTCAAGCAAGCCGGGCCGAAGACGGCTGTAATGCCAGAAACCGGTCCCCGGAAGCTTGTTTCCTTTCCAGTAAAGAATTGGCTTGGTAGTTTGGTCTGCCCTGTTCCCATGATGCACTGGGCCAGGGTCAGACTAATTTGCATATAGCCAGGTTCTGAACTGGGATGGTGCAGTGAGCTAAAAAACGGTGATGGATCAAGCCCTGATCTTTTGACTAGGTAGGAGTGTTCTGTTTAACTCAGATGCTCTGTCCATCACCACCCCCTTTCTGAGTCGGTATAGACAGTCACTCTCTACCCTTTCGCCAACACACATGCTCTTGTCAACGCAATCAATTCTGCAGCTTGCGCTGAATTATGCGGAATACGTGCAGTTTCTACTACTGTGTACAACGTCGTTACTGCATAATCAGCTGTCGTTTCACCATTAGGGAGCTTGAAACATGACCCATCTACCCATAGGATCCCATCCGGATCCACAAGTGGTGTATCCTTGAGGTCTATTCGACCCTTCGTTTCTTCTTCAGTGCGAAGAAAACAATCATGATGATCTTGTACATGCTTAACATCCAAAGCAGGCAACAATGTTGCTGGATTCAGAACATTACATCTTTTTATGTGTATGTGATTAGCTAGAAGTGTCAACTCGTATCCAGACAAGCGAGCACTCGTTAAATGCTGAGTTTTCGTTCTGTTAAGAAGAGTGTCTACTGCATGTGGCACCATAACATTAAGAGTATGATCTAGCACTAGTCCAATGGATTGACGAATAGAAATTGCTGCTGCTGCTGTTGCTCTAAGGCAACTAGGTAATGCCTTAGCTACTGGATCTAATGTTGCAGAAAAATAGGCACACGGCCTTTGTTTGTCGCCGAATCGTTGCGTCAATACTGATAATGAGCAACCTTCCCTTTCATGCACATAGAGTGTGAAAGGTTTACTGTAATCTGGAGTACCCAACACAGGAGCAGAACACAAGGCAGTACGTAAATCTATAAAACTCTTTTGGCATTCATCAGTCCAAGGCAAAGGCTGGGGCGTATCTTCAAGTGTAAGTGCCAACAGAGGTTTAGCAAGTAGGGAAAAATTTGGAATCCACTGTCTACAGTAAGAGGTAATGCCTAAGAAAGCACGCACTTCTCATTGCGTGGACGGTACAGGCATTCGTGCAATTGCATGAATAAGTTCTGGAGTCAATCGCCTTCCCTCCTTTGACAAGAGATGACCTAAATAGGTAACCTCTTGTCGGCAATATTGTAACTTGGAAGACGATACTTTATGATGTGAATCAGACAAATGCTGTAAGAGTGATACAGTTGCTGCTTTACAAACATTTTCAGAATCAGCAGCGATCAACAAATCATCCACATATTGGATAAGAGAGGCACCTGAGGGCAAAGAAAAGGTATCAAGTTGAGATTTCAAAGCTTGACTGTATATTGAAGGACTTTCACAATAACCTTGGGGTGCACGCTTAAACCGGAAGCTTCGACCTCCGAGAGAGAAGGCGAAAAGATCCCTACTTTCTTCAGCAATGGGAATGCTAAAGAAAGCATTTTTAAGATCGATCACTGAGAACCAAACTGCTGAAGCAGGAATCATGGTAAGCAAAGCTGTGATATCTGGAACAACAGGAAATTGAGGGACAACAATTTTGTTGACCTCTCGAAGATCAATTACAAAACGGTACACAGGTGGCTGAGAGGGATCAGTACGTTTAAGAATAGGCAAAACAGGACTATTGCAAATGTTTCCTCTAGTCTCTTCAACCACACCCTTCTGAACCAAATCATGAATAATGGCCAACACGGCTCTTTCACCATCACTGGATATTTTATATTGTGGAACACGTGGCATCTTAACATTGTCTTTAACAGTAATTACATATGGTGGAATTTGCAACAAGCCAACATCATTTGGACCCACAGCCCAAAGTGTAGCGGGAAGTGAACGCAACTCGGGTGGTAGCTGTTCTTTAGATACATACATTGGAGAAGTCAACTTATCACCTAAAGTGAGGTGCACACCAGAGGGTGAACAATACAGTGTAGCATGTAAACGTTTCAGTAGGTTCAAACCCAATAAATTTTATCCGCATCCTGTCGTTAAAAGGAGTGGAGCTTCCAAATCGTATGGACCAATAGAAATGGGCAAAGGACAAGAGATACGATTTGAAACTGGGGCGCCAGAGAATCCTACAGAAACATTTGTTAAGTCAGACAAAGGTGCCCCAGGGAGTTTAGAATGAATTATGGAACTTCTCATAGCACCAGTATCCAAGAGAAATGGTTCTGTAACACCTAATGCCATAACATTAACATAAGGTCCTTCCTGATCTACTGGAACTGATACGACTCCCTTACTTTGCCTATGGCTGTCCTAGCTAGTATGGAAAGCAACGTCCTCATTATCGAAACAATAGTCATCATTGTAGTATTGTGCAGATTGAGAATTCTGCTGATCAAAATAATTCGTAGAGTCCTGAGAAGGAGAGGGACGTCGTTCCTGAGTTGGCGCACCACGACCCCTACCTCTGGATATGGATCGAGAATCACCACGACCCCGTGGCTCCAATGATCCACCATACCGCTGTAATAAAATTGGACAAGTATTTTTAAAATGACCATCTTCCTTACAGTAAGCACACTGGTTAGGACCTAATGGAGCTCGTGGAACTGAGGGAACTGGCTTCTGCAACAACCTCTGAAACTGTGGGGGCTGTGAAAATGAGGGTTGAGCAGAACGAGGGGGATAAGCATGTTGCAGAAGGACTTTTGTTTTCAAGTCTTTAGTCTTTTTCTCCGCTTTCTCCTTGTCTTCCTTATCCTTATTCTCATAATATTGAGCAGTAGCCAATATCTGAGCAGTGGAAGAGACTGCCCAAGAACTCTCCGATTGTTTTAATTTATTCGATAATTCGGGATGTAAATTAAAAACAAATTTGTCTACGAACAATCGTTGTCCACCTTCAGTACTCATATCTTGCCCACTATGGTCGATGAAAGTCTCCATAAACCGAGTAAAGAAGCCGGAGACACTTACATCCGTCTTTTGCTTACACGCCGCTAACTTATCCCAATTAACGCGCATCGCAGGCATTAAAGTTTTCATCAAATCTATTATTTTTCCAGGAAAGTCTGTGATCAGGACATCCGATTTGGCCCCACCTACTTGACCTGCATCCGCAGCTGTAATGGCAGCCCAGTCACCACCTAAAGCTGCCGCATGATCCTGCCTATGAATCTTGGCCCATATTGCTTGTGGGACTACATTCACCGTGAGTAAGTCAATATCTGCCAAATTCATAACACAAGCGTCAACAGTCTGAGACAGCTCTTTATAATATCCCACAGGATTCTTACGAGGGTCCGGTAAAGACTGTTTGAGTGCCAATACTTCTGACCTTTTCCAAGGATTGTGTACCCATATACACTGAAAATGAGCAGGAAGACCGGGAACATTACCTGCTTGTGGAACCGCATCTCTCCATATTGGAGGGACTTCTCGCATTGGGTATTGCGCAGTCTTATGACGAACCGCGGGATTAGGCTCAAGAGAATTTTGAGAGAAAAGGGTGGATCGAAAAGCAACAAGTTTCTGAACAGCATGCTCTACAGCAGGACCCACAATAAGTCCTTTATCAAATTGATCCTGTATTTCGAATAAATCCTGAGGAGGCGAGTCTATATCCACGTCTCCCCATTCTTTAATCAGAATATTACACATGACATCAAATACATATCTCTGTGTGGGCGCGTTCCATTGAAGGAAAGTATCTAAGATATCACGTGTACTATACTGTACACAACTCATGATCCAATTATAAGCAAGTGAATCTAATTTAGTCCGTTCTTCCAAATCTGGAAACTGACTACGAGATTGCCTCCTAGACGAGGCAGGAGAGAAGAAAAGAGGTCCAAGAAAAGGCGACAAAAGACCTGAGACAGTGTCAACTAAACGCCGTCGAGCTGCAGGGGAACAAACGGGGGACAATGTATTCTGCAAGACAGAAGAGGAATCTGTAGCAAAAGAAACGACAGATGGAGAAGGCTGAGGCACAGGAGATTGGGGTACCGATATTGCTGACAAAGGGGGTTGAGGCGGAATCACAGGGACAGGCAACTGTGCAGGAATTACAGCGGCTGGATTGACAGCGGGCTGAAATGGCGGTGCATTAGCACCTAACACATAAGGCGGAGCTAATGTCAACAAATGGGACATAAAAGAATCGTCATCAGGATTTTTATCCTTTGATACAATGGGTAATACAGGATAGCATCTATCTATGGCCATACGATGTTGTCTTTCCGACACCTCAATCGTCTGATCAGCTTTGTCATTTTTAAATTGTTGGGCAGCCTGTAGAATCGACATACTCTGTTCTTTCTTATCTTTCTTCATTCGCTTAATTTCTTTCTCTTTGGCTTCCTTGCGCCATAGGTGAAAGAGTCAAACATTGCCGGCCGGGCTTTTCTCTTGGGCCATTGCAAAACACCGTCCTTTTTAGTGTAACGGGTCCATGTTTCGTTAAAAACTATAGGACCCAGACCGTGTTTTGAGTAAAGTTCGTAAGTAGGAGTTCCAACTGGAGGAATTGCACAAGAATCCTCTAGTCGGGAATCCGTAAAACAACCACAACAACAAAATTTCCAGGCATTTTGTCCTTACAAACGTCAAGGGATTTTAGATAGAGTCACAGCACAAACGTACTTACCCCTTGGCTTTGGTTAGCGCGCTAATGGAATAACAAAATACAAAAACAGAGAGAGTGGGCGCTACCCACAAATACTTAACTAAATGCTTTTCTCACGCCAACAGATGTCTGTCTATCGTCTCGCGATATCAATCATCACCAAAGGGCCAAGGCAGGGCGACAGTCAGGGCAGCAGTCGTCAGCAGCCGTCAGGAAGGAGTAGCCACCCTTCAAAAGACCTTCGGTCCACTTCGACATGCAGGGGTCACTCACGTGGTTCGCGAAATCCTCCGGAATTTTCCTGCGAAGCTCCTCACGACTCTCGGGCAAAACTACTACCGCTGAAGTCGCCCACACGTTTGGCCGCCAATTGGAGAACCCGGCCTTATGGGCCGAGCGGCGCAGGGCACGCCTGAGATCTCTGAGTTCACCTGCCTCGACCGACAGAGACACGGGACACTCTGTTTGGCATAGAAAAGTAGTTTTTTTAGCTGCAGGTAAGCACAGTTATCTAAGAAGTACCACACAGGTAGGTTCTCAAGAGACTGCCACTTCAATCTGTGGCGCACAGTCTATTATACAACACAAGTTTACAATGACAACTCCCAATATACACAAAACTGACAAATAGGAATAGTCCGAAAACAAGCTATCAGATGTTTAAAACACACCCTCCTTTCAGACCCCGTGTGCTCTCCTCCCATCAGGTTAATCAACACTGGTGCCCGTAATTCAATTTGCAGGTGGCAAAACATGTGTAGAATGCTTCAAAGGAAGAGCTATGTAACAAGAGAACACACGAAGAGAAAAGTGAAGGCCAGTTAAATAAGATAACATAGAGAAGAATGGTGGAACCCAAACAGTGGAGTAAGTCATGGATTAATCAGTGTAGACATGGCTTTGCGAACTCGGCCGGGCCCTGACATCAGTATCGCACACAAGGACAAAGGTTGCTCCTTGACGAGAAAAACATCGAGCAGCTGAAAGTGGCAGAAAGACCATTTTTCCGCATTAGCCGTGATGCCTGAGTGAGGCAACATAAAATGGCGACTAAACGCAAAATGGCGGCTGTAGCAAAGCGAGGCCGAAAACTACGTAACCTCAGACCCTCCTTTTGCCATACTCAGGCAAAGCACAAAAGAACACATTTCAATCTGAGTCGATATCAATGGTCATGAGGTCACTAAGATGTTGTTGCACCATCATCTTAATGTGTTCTGTCTGTTGTGCTACTGGTTTGGAGACACAGATTGTGGCACAAAGTCCACAAATGGCTGGACCACACTGTAGACAAAGACAACAAGAAAATACGAGTGCTAGAATCATTCCAAGGAAAGTTAGCACCTTCCATCCCCAAGCGGACAGTAGTCCCCAAAACCATCCCATCACAGACCAATCTCCAGTATCTTGGTGGATAGATTCATAGATGACATATAGCTTAGAGATGGCTTGGTATACTGTAGGGGCGTTGTCAGGGATATAAATGCAACAACTAGACCCAATCAATTTGCAAACTCCTCCTTTATCTGCAAGTATTATGTCTAACACCATTCTATTCTGACCAAAATCGGTGCAGAACTCTATTGCTTGAGCTTGTCAGTAAGGCTAAGAGTATAACGAGTTATATTCCACCCATCATATGCTCTCTTTTCGTCTTTGGGAATCTTGATGATATCAGCAATCTCTGCCATAGTTACATTGCCCTTTATCAAAGAACTGTGACTGAAATCCACTCCACCATTATAGGTTCCACCAGAAGGGTATCGAAGTAAATTCTGGTATGCATTGGAAAACATAGCCAGATAGGCCCAAGCAGAACCTTCATATGAAAAGGGGAGGACTAGATACGACATTCCTCTTTGTGTATTATGTGGTATGAGACCACATACCCAACAGTCAGTAACATTTACTATCTATTGATGCTGGTGTAACAGTTGAATAAACGAATTAAGATATTCCATTCTTCTCATTTGTTCGTGATCTGGGAGTCAGTAAAATGTATGCGGTGAAACAGTAGTAGAGGGAGTTAGAGGGACAGAAACGGGAACAGGTACTAACTGTAGGACATGAATAAGCCATCCTGCCCAATTGGAGAACCCGGCCTTATGGGCCGAGCGGCGCAGCGCACGCCTGGTATCTCCGAGTTCACCTGCCTCGACCGACAGAGACACGGGACACTGTTTGGCGTAGAAAAGTAGTTTTATTAGCTGCAGGTAAGCACAGTTATCTAAGAAGTACCACACAGGTAGGTTCTCAAGAGACTGCCACTTCAATCTGTGGCGCACAGTCTATTATACAACACAGGTTTACAATGACAACTCCCAATATACACAAAACTGACAAATAGGAATAGTTCGAAAACAAGCTTTCAGATGTCTAAAACACACCCTCCTTTCAAACCCAGTGTGCTCTCCTCCCATCAGGTTAATCAACACTGGTGCCCGTAATTCAATTTGCAGGTGGCAAAACATGTGTAGAATGCTTCAAAGGAAGAGCTATGTAACAAGAGAACACACGAAGAGAATAGTGAAGGCCAGTTAAATAAGATAACGTAGAGAAGAATGGTGGAACCCAAACAGTGGAATAAGTCATGGATTAATCAGTCTAGACATGGCTTTGCGAACTCGGCCGGGCCCTGACATCAGTATCGCACACAAGGACAAATGTTGCTCCTTGACGAGAAAAACATTGAGCAGCTGAAAGTGGCAGAAAGACCATTTTTCAGCGTTAGCCATGCTGCCTGAGTGAGGCAACATAAAATGGCGACTAAACGCAAAATGGCGGCTGTAGCAAAGCGAGGCCGAAAACTACGTAACCTCACATCTATAATGCACAGTTCCCATAAGTATGGAAGACATGCAATATGTGTAACATTGACCCTATACTATCCACTTTACAGCAGTTTTCTGCCGCTAAGCTGGTGATAATTTTAACGCCCTCCTTGATAATATGCCCCTGAGTTAATAAAATAAAAAGGAATCTAACATGCTTAAAATCAAAATTTAATAACTTTCAATAAACATATACAAACTTAACAATTTTTCTTGTTTATACAATGCAGATGTCTGTGACCCAATGCATTTCGGGACCTTTATTGTCCCTTCTTCAGGGGAAGCACTGTAAAAAATATATATAAATAAATATCAATCAGTGGTTCACAATAGTTGAACTAACAGTACCTTTTTACAATTTAGTACATTGATACAAAATCAGGAAATATAAATAAGTAAGTTTTACCTAACACAAGTCAATATGCAACTTAGAACACCCATGTTTACATAATAGTTTGAATGAATTTGCAAAGCACAAATCGTCACCTGTGCGAAATCATGCTAAAACCTTCACCAACAGTTATAATGATCGACTTACTCTACAAGCAAACCGAAGGGAACTCTGGTGTAATAAGATTTGATGGTAAACCACTTGGTGCTCAAGCAATTTTCTGTAGAATATAAGCAAATAATATATCAAAAACACCGCAGCTAACATACTTTCCATTGAGAATGAAAGTAATGAATAGTTAGACTTAAATGACTGCTTCTTTTCTTTTATGCACTATGAGTACTATTTTCTCATTACCCATACTCTTTTCACTGGGTGTTATCTTTGTTTATCTACATGAAACATATTAGATGTGGATCAGACATGTAACCATTGGTTTTAGGTGTTGTATTATCATTATGACATCATATTGGATCGGGTGTTCTTGCCGAACTTAGGATTGCCGAGAAGATTTTATTAGATGTATTGAGTGGTTGCCTTTTATATTTGTTTGCTGGTTTCACTGGGTTTGTGATGAATGACTAGTAAAGTTACAAGCAAGCTGAACATCCGAGTGATACAAAAGGGGATGATGGACGGAGCGTTTGAGCAAATCAAACACTCACCCCCAGTCAACTGATCTGGGTTTAATCCATCACCATTCTTTAGCTCACTCGGCCACCCCAGTTCAGACATGGCTTTATGCAAATCAGTCTGACCCTGTGCCTCCTGGGAACAGTCCAGCCCGAACTGCCAAGCCATGTCTTCCTTGGACCGGAAACAAGCATCCTGGGACCGGTTTCGGATTCATAATCCTCATCAGCCAGGCTATCTTGTATCCAGTGGCCAAGTGAGCAAGGAACTCACTTCTGAGCATACCCTGCCACACTTAGGGCGAACAAAGCGATACAAAAGGGGATACAAAAGGGGATGATGGACGGAGCATTTGAGCAAATCAAACACTCACCCCCAGTCAACTGATCTGGGTTTAATCCATCACCATTCTTTAGCTCACTCGGCCACCCCAGTTCAAACATGGCTATATGCAAATCAGTCTGACCCTGTGCCTCCTGGGAACAGTCCAGCCCGAACTGCCAAGCCATGTCTTCTATGGACCGGAAACAAGCATCCTGGGACCGGTTTCGGATTCACAATCCTCATCAGCCAGGCTATCTTGAATCAGTGGCCAAGTGAGCAAGGGACTCACGTCTGAGCATACCCTGCCACACTTAGGGCGAACAAAGCGATACAAAAGGGGATGATGGACGGAGCGTTTGAGCAAATCAAACACTCACCCCCAGTCAACTGATCCGTCCATCATCCCCTTTTGTATCGCTTTGTTCGCCCTAAGTGTGGCAGGGTATGCTCAGACGTGAGTCCCTTGCTCACTTGGCCACTGGACAACAAGTGACCCTGGCTGTCACACTAACGCGATAGGCTGTCCCTGACATCATTGCACAACAGCTGTGATCATTCAGCATTATGTAGCTTCCATTGGAAAGCTGCCTAAAAATTAGATCTATCACTGCTGCCGGGGAACCCTGCAGGTGGAATGATAAGTTGTTTGAAGAACCCTCACGGGCTCCATGTAAATTAATGCCTTGACACAGAAGTGTACAGCTTACTGTGGTTTTACAGTTTCTACCACTTAGAAATACCTCCTTTTCCCCACTCCAACATTTGTGTGTGTATGGTAAATCCCAGGTCGACTTTATGTATTCCTTACCCAACCTTTCATACAGGCCTGCTGGTATGTGTTTTAAGCAATATTGAAACTGGAAAATCGTCAGTGGTATCGTGATGGTGCCATGTATTATCCATTCAACTGATGGCTTCTCAGAAACGGTAATTGGTAATATTTCCAGTTTTTCTATGCTCTGCTCCGTATAGTCTGCTCCCCTCTGTGCCAAAGAGTTTTGTTTATCTGTAAGGTTAAATACAGAAAACAATGACGTGGTGTTGATTAGACGCCAAGGCACATAGCCAGAACTAAGGTTTTGTAACGTCCAGCCTAACAGCGTTATAGAACATAATTGAGACTGGCCATGTTGTAACATTAGCAAGTCCTGTTCCATTATGTCTATGGCAGAGGATACAATGCTGTCCAAAGAATAAATTCTGGACGACAGAGTTGTTAAGCCATTGTCAACTACAGAGAGTGCTTTCTCTTAATTAATACGATAAATTTCTCGTATTGGTTCAGCTGTTTCCATGTGCGTGACTTTTCATGCTTCATTGTAAGCAGCGTAAATACCACCGTATATAAAACGTTTATGACGTGCTTTGCGAGGACCAAGTAAGAATTCTTGTAAGTCAACACCATCTTTAAGTAAAGTTAAGTGTTGTTTTATATCTGGGAGTGTGGATTTTTGTAGCCATTCAAGGCACAGTTTTCCTACACTGTAAGTTGTTATTATCCCTGGATGTTATCTCTGGACATATCTTGGATCTGACCGAGTTACTGTAAACCCTTGTGTCTTGTTCAGGAATCTATCTTGACAGTTATTCGTGTCTGTGGGCTAGATTCACCATTTTTTTTAAATCAGGATTTCTTCTGTTTTGTTGTAAAATATAATTTACGTCTATCTCCTCATCTGTAGTTCTATTACTATCAGGTGTGGGCTTAGGTATGGACGGTTTGTTTAAATCTTTTATCTTAGCCAGGCCAAGACAAGATGTCTGTTGAACAGTGTCATTTAAAAACATTATTTGTTCTGGGATGAAGCAGGCTCTGAACAATGCTTCTAAACCTTGTACCTGCCAGTTTTTTTGCCCCAAACTGTTTTTGTCTCAATGTTGTCTTTCCAAAAGTCGAAGCCTAATGTGGACAATTGAGCATAAAAGGCCGCAGAATAAATCTGTTTAGTATTTGTTAACATACTTTTCATGCCTGTCTTATTAACATTTTTGAAGTAAAAGCTTTCTGGGTTTGTGACATTAAAACCTGTAAAATATGGAAATTTTCTATTGAATGTTTTAGAACTACCTTTTGGAGATGTTGGACAATGTTCCCATTGATTATAAGTTAAAATATTTCTAGGGTTTGCTGATTTATGCAAATGATGATGACCAACATGATTAAAACAATACATTTCTTCATAATTTGATGAACCTTATAAGAATTCATGTTTTGCAAATTTTGTTGACATTTCTAAGTCCGTCATCATGTTATTAACAGTCTCAAAGTCCCAATCATCAAAAAATGTACTAGGTGAAACAAAATCACTCAAGGAAACATTATGTGGAATCTTTAGCAGTTCGACAGGGCCATAAATGTCATATTCAGTTCTATCCCATGCTATTCCACCAGGTAGAGGAACCGCTGTGATATTCACTGATGACAGGTCTTGTTGTTCATGATGAGATGATTTGTGTGGTTTCAGGAGCAAGTTGATGTTCTTACTTGCTGTGTCCATTTTAGGATGTTTTCCATCTATCAGCTTTCCCATACTTAAAACAAGAATGAGCCATAGTAGGAGATAAAATACACCTAACCCAATCAGAAATTCAACCCATGGTGAAACCAGATATGTGTTTGCAAGCTCTTGACCAAGTTCCGTTAATTGTTCCTTGAAAGTTTTGTTTGCTGGTGTTGTTGCAGGTTCACTGGGGTTCTCAGAAAAGGTATTGAAGTTGATGAAATAGCCAGAGGCAGTTCTGTCAATAGTTGGTATTGCATCCAGACTATTTGAAATCGCTGGAGCCGCTTTTTCCCTTGACATATTAGTATAGTCAGATGCTAGATCATTGTAGACGGGAGTTTCTTGACAAACTGTTATTTGGGTTTCAAGAGGCACAAGTTCCATGGCTTTATTGCATAGTCCTTCTTTTCTCGCTGCAGAATCTTCGAAGGTGATGAGTCTTTCCGTTTGAACGTCTTGGATAGTAGCAAGATTTGGTCCTCTATTACATCTTGGGAGTCCACTGGGCCTACTACCTATTATCGGCCACATGGTGTGATTTTACCAGGTCAATTGATATGGACCGGTTTTCCTTTCTTCCAGCAAGCGGGGGTAGTAACACTGCTCTCGATCCGTGGATTGCTAGTACAGGTACTGGTTTTGTGTAAGAAGGCCCAAATTCCTTCTTATCCGCTATATTCTCTCTGACCAGATCCCCAATCTTTGGAATCCAGACAGGTCTTGCTGGGATAGGTGTTTTTTCTTCACTGGTTGTTGGCTTTTGGATGGTGTTGCTTAGACTTCTTCTTGTTTCGTTTAGGTCTTGTTAAGACAGCCAAACGATCTTTGATGTCAAAGGGTTTCTGTTCTACCACTGAAGTAAGACAATCGAGGTCTTCAACCATCATTCTTGTACCAAAAAGGATTTCATATGGAGTGATTCCATCCAGAGAATTTATTGGCAGGTTATTACGACTACGTTGGACACTTATTAGATGTTTAACCCACCCGTCACCCAAACCTAGTACCCTAGCTGTTATAGATTGCTTTATGTCACGTTTTTTTCTCTCCATAACCGAATTTCTCTCAGGATGGATGGACTCGAAAACCGTAATGCAACGCCCAAACTGGCCATGGCCTCCTTATGAGCCCGAGAGTTAAAAGCAGGACCCTGGTCAGAATGTAGCGTGCCGATTGCGTATGTGCTGCTAAAGACTCACAAATCTTTTATAACAGTTTGGGCGTCAGCCGAGCGCCAAGGCCACATCCAAATGAATCTTGTCCTAGGATTCCTTGGACCGCTTCTGTCCATAGGGACGTTTGAGCATGGATAGTCTAATGCTATCTAACAATGGTGTCTGTACCGGGCTGGCTACACTGTAGTCAGGAATCTGGGGGCACTCCAAGCTGTGATTTATGTAACAGTCATTGCAATTAATTCCCTATTCGTAAATGTGGGCTTTCATCCCTGGCCACCAGTACATCTCTTGTAATTCTAATAGAGATTTTGAGATCCCTTGATGTATCAGACCCTCTCCCACATGTGCTTCATGAATCAGAGCACCTCTCTTATTCCTGTTTGAGATTACCTTATCCCCCAGTCCAGGGATTCGAGCAAAAGGAACAGAGTTTGCATCAAATATGCATGTATACTCGAGTGGATAGTTTAGAGGTAATGCAGCTCCGCTGCCTTTGCTTGTGGCATTGACAGCGAGCATGGTTTCACCATCTATTTTTGTATTTGAACGAGTGATTGCAGCTACGGAAGACGTTTGCAAAGCCACCTTCGCGGCTTCATCAGACAATGAATTCCCTTCAACGTGAACGCCATCACGCTGATGACTCAGTGTATGGATCATGTGAGTCTTTTGTAGTTCTTTCTGTAAAAGAACTACTTGTTCCCAAAGCCTTTTCATGCTTGATTGTGAAACCTTTTGCGTCTTTAAATCCATTTTGAATACAGGTCTGCAGATATTCATTGTAAGACTGGACGCAGTAATACGAATCGCACAGTATGAGTGTGGGGAATTCACGATCGGTATTTTCAAGCGCTATCTTGAAAGCCTGTAGTTCAGCTCGCTGAGCTGTACAGTCTCCGAGAGATTGAGTTTTTGTGACCATGGGCCTGAATTTACCTTCGCCCCAGCGACCTTTAACAATCGCGCACGAAGCAGTATTAGCTTGTTACCCCTAATTGTGGGCTGTGCTGATCCGTCTGTATATATTATACAGCTGTAAGGTTCTAGAGGCAGAATTTCAGTGGGCAGACGACATTCTTGTTCGTATTGGAGAAATTCTTGTGTCTTCAAGTAAGGGTCAAAAACGTATTCAACGTCTGTTGCAGCAAGAGAATTGACCCATTGTATCCATCTTGGATGTAGAGCTCTTGCATTTGGAATTCTTGCCTTTGTCACTGCCTCTAAGGCAGTTACAGGAGTAACGACTTTTATGCATTTACCCTGTGCGAGGGCTCTCTCTTTTGCTACCGCAGTCTGAACCGCTGTCAGAATTTTGTCTGTTGAAGTGAATTTCATTTTAGCTTGTGTGTACAAGTGTGATTTGTAAAATCTTTACAGTACAATGGACATAAGAATTGGCGCAGCTTCCCTCGACCCTTCCACCCTCGAACTCTCAAGTCTCATAGCAGCGTGAGTCCCGCTATTTGTACAATCTCACAGTTTGTTAATATCTCTTTCCTTTCCAATGAGCAGGCATATTTTATGTTGTTTAGTGTGTCATGAAAAAAAATTGAAAATATGCAAGTTCAGAGCTCTTACAATTAAACACAGGAAGCCTAAAAATAATGAATTAGAGGGCACCATTGGCTGTAAAATGCCCCTTTCCAGGTTCAGGGCCTGTGGCACATCCCTTTCAATTTTCAAGTGCAAGAAGTAGAAAATGGGATACTATTTCCTCATGCCTCATTGCTGTTGGGGTACCTCGACAGCCTGCTGTGATTGCCAAAAGAGCTGGAGTTTGAAAGCAGCAATCCTTTCAGTTACTGGGCGCTGCTACCACACTCATTGATGGCTCTTTGTTGCAGAGATCTGTCTGTTTGATTTTTGTCCAGGCTGTTTTCCTGATTGATTTTGTGACATGTCAAATGGCTCTGGAGACCGTTGGGGGCTCTGGAAGTGCCTGTCTAATTAAGTGTGTGAACTTCACCACTCTAGCAAGGATGCAGGTCTTCATATCGGAAAGTCTCCCTGCAAGTCCTCTGGCCCTAAAAATGGGGCGGAGCAGGCGATGACATTCTCCGGCCAATTTGGGGCAGCAGGCATGCAACATAAGTTGATGTAACCAGGATTCCTTATGATAATAAGATAACCGACAGGATGAGTCCATTGCCGTGTTAGGATTATGATGAAATAAGGCCCGATCCTTTTCATACGAGATGGCCTGGACCAGCCGCTTGATTGCATTTGTCCATGCAGATATCAGGATCACATGTAAGAGCCGGCTCTCTGCTTTGATCTTCAGAGCCCCAACTGCTCAGCTCAACTTGGAATACCAGGGGGAGTACACTTCCTTGAAGATGGGTCCCAAATGGTGTTTAAGGGTGTTATTTAGACCTCATAGGACCCTGATGTAATACTTAATTAAATCCCCCTGTAATGTCAGGCCAGGTCTACCAAGGCCAAGTTCCAGCCATAGCCTGGCTTGTCTTGGCATTTACAGCACTGTCTTGTAGGCTTTTACCTGGGATGCCACTGCGAATTAATCCAGAGCTCCTGAGAAAGCAAAGTGGCCGTAGTTGATGGCCGGTATTAGTTTGACCTGAAGGACTGTCAGCATTGGCTCTGCCAATGGATTTGTCAGGCATTGCCTTACTCGTCTCAATGTGAGGATTACTCACTCGGCCTTTGCGCTTAGATATTTTATATGAATCGCTGGGGTGGCCATCCCTGAGAGCCAGACCCCTAGGTAGTTGTAGGCAGGTGTTGTCCCTATTTGATGATCTCCCAATTGCCAGGTGGTTTTCCTTTTATGAGGGTATTTGCCAAATACAACTATCTTGGTTTTGCTCTGGTTGACTAACAGACAGTTTTGCTTGTTGTGCTTGTGAAGTTCGTTTGGGGCTCTCTGGAGGCCCACCCTAGTGTGGTCCATTACTACTGTGTCATCTGCATACTGGAGGGTTGAAAGCCTCACCTTGCCCAGTCTCAGAGCCACTAAGCTAGCTTCTTTCAGAGTGTTCCCCAAGACAGCGGTGCAGAGATTGAAAAGTAGGGGGACCATAAAACAGCCCTGCTTGAGCCCATTGTTGGTTTTGACACTTGATGTAACTGCTGTGGGGCTTATTTTGACCTGAACCCATGTCCCCTTTGTAAAGAGATGTAATCACTTTCAGAAGCATAGAGGGGATCCCCCAGGCTGACAGTTTGCTTCAAAGCCTGCCTCGGTCCACCCTGTTGAAGGCCATGCTGTAATCTATGAAGCAGCAGAACAAGGGCGGGTGCTTTTCTTGAACCGCTTGTTTGGAAAGATAAGCCAGTGCAATGATGTTATCCATGGTTGAGCTGTTTACTCAATCCTGACTGATGGAGTGGGAGGATCCTTTTTTCGCTTCCCATTCCTCAAAGTCCTTCACTAAAATTTGGGTGTAGGCCTTCGCTTCTAGATCAAGCAAAGCGGCAAGCCTGGAATTAGCTGGGTTTGAGTGGTCGCCTTTTGGAAATATGGGGAATTTGATGGATCCTTTCCATGCCTGTGGTATCATTGCTGTTGTGAACACATTATTATCATATGGAGTCAAGATTGGGACTAAGAATGCTTGAGCTACTTTGAATACTGGGGCGGAAATACCATTGGGCCCTAGAGTGCCATTGTTTCTCATTGCCATTATGTTTTTGGTATTTCATCTTCTGTGAATGAAGTGCCTTGGGTCGTCTCTGGGTCTGCTTCCTGGGTGCACATAAGGGGGCCCGATATCTTGGCCTGCATCCGAAACATTCTCGGTGGTAGTCCCGTCATCTGGGGAATCTCTCATGTACAATCCTTTCCCACACTTTTACCACACATTTCTGGCTAACCCCTTCTCTTTTGTCGGATTTTGAGTGTCAATCTGAGTAATGTATCTCCATATATTTGGAATGTTTTTTTTTTCATCAAGGAGAACACTTTGAGCCATTTCCCTTCAATAAGCTTTCTTTTGCACTCCCATATGTTCTTCCTATATGCTGTCATCAAAGCAGCTATACGACTCACCTCCAACAATATGACACCTTTCTATTTTGCAGTGATTGCTGACATGATGGCTTGTTTGCATTGAGTTAAGCTAGAACAAGATCACAATCATAATCAAGATGAGGTGGATACTGAAGGGGACGCTGCCATTCTGGACATTATCTATGAAAGCATTATGGCACACCGTGCAGAGACTAAAGTGGAAAGCAATCGCACTCAGGGGGCAGTCCGGAAGCTCCAAAAACATGATGCGACGAATGGTTAAAACCCTCAATGAGCTGACTACGAGAGTTACTGAGACGGAGGAGCGTATCTCTAGCGCTGAGGACTCGCTAGTAAAGCAGCAGAAGGCTATAGAGACTCTGCAGTCAACTACTGCAGACGTAGAATGGAAATTGACGGACCTGGAAAACCGCGCAAGGCGCAATAACTTAAGGGTCTTAGGGATACCTGAATCAAAAGAAGGAAAAGATGTCCGTAAGTTTATCATCAAGGTGTTTACAGAAGCTTTCCCTGAGCTAAACAAATGGCACTGGGAGAATGAGATCGTCAGGGCACATCGATTCCCTTTTTCTCAGCGGAAAAATTATGGAGACACTAATGTGGCGGGCAGGTCAAAACCATTGCCACGAGCAATTCTGAAATGCCTTAACAATTTTGTCCTGAGAGAGGCATTATACGATCTGGCACGCCCTGACAGACGACGCACAGGCAATGGTCTTGAATTCTTTGTCCGTCCGGATTTCTGCCCCGCTACTGTGAGGCAAAGATGGGAATTTCGCCAACTGATCACACCATTTCAAGCGAAAGGAGCACAAGTGTTTCTTCTAAACCCAGCGAAGTTGAACGTGATTTTTAAGGAGCAGACCAAACACTTTACTTCTGAGATCAAAGCCGCCCAAGAGTACCTAAAGCTCTTAGATGTCAATAATGTTAATAATTGATGCCTTTAATCTAAGGGCTAAAACATTTTTTGTTTTTTTGGACTTTGTATGAGAGCTTGGTGACATAGCAAGTTCGGTTGATTGGGGTGAAGCAGTTTATAATTATTTCCGAACTCATCTCTGCTTTTTTTTATTTTTTTTGGCTCATTAGTAGACTTTAGCCGAGCTCTACAGCACAATTGAAGACTTCCTTAATATTGTTTCAACCTTATTCTTGTGTGGAAATAATGAGATCATTAGCATTCGAAATAACCATCATTTTTTTTCCCCTTATTTCTTTTTCTAGAGTAGTTGGTGCTGGGATTTTGATTAAAGGTTAACTTGCAACAGAGATCTCTTTTTTTTGTTTTTTTTTGTTTAACCACACATGTAATAAGGAAGCTTGGTCAATGTTAGTTTCAGCCTGGTCAGAGACATATTGTCTCTTTTGTCATTTTTTTTTGTAAGACGGAATAAGGAATAACCAGAGGTATCAAGTGGGTGGCGGTCTGGTGGGTTTTCTGTGGAGGGGGCACGTGCACACTCTTATCACTGAGGACTATGTCATTAAGCCCTGTTGTGGGAGGTAGGGGAGGGGGGAAGGGGAGGGGGGGTCTGCTGGATGCAGTCTGAGTGGTGGGGGTTAAAAATAAAAAGAGATCATGAGCGCATGTTTTTGTTGTATTTGTAAGTGTGGGATGCAAGACAGCCGTGGAACAATATTCTTGGTTTATAAAACTATGGAATGGCAGCTAGAATGTTAGTATTAGGTACGCTGAACGCTAGGGGTCTAAATGCCATTAATAAGAGACAGAGGGTGGCTAGGGAATTGATGTGGCTGCGCTGTGATATCATCTGTCTCCAAGAGATGCATGTAGCATGGTCGAAATGGAATATTTTGACTGAACTTGGTTATAGTGTTTTAGCAAATACCAAGAACACTTGCACGTCTCGTGGGGTAGCCATATTAGCAAAAAATCATGTCACTGGCACAGGGAGGGTTTTGGAGGATAGTGCTGGTAGGTGGGTAATTATAGAATGTGTTATAGGCTCCTCTAAATGTACACTATGCTCCATCTATGATTCTAATTTCGACGAGTCAGCCGTGCTAGATTACCTCAATGTCAAATTAGCAATGTGGCCTACCCCAGTAATAGTATGTGGGAATTTAAATATAAATCTTCAATCAGGATCATGGCACAATGATGATTTTTTGTATGTCGGCAGGAAACCAAAGGTATATAGGTCATTGCGATCACTTCTCACCTCACATGGCATGGTCGATGCTTGGTCCTATCTTCGGTGCCGCAACCCTGGTTATACTTTCTTTTCGACACCTCATCAGAAGCTGGTGCGCCTCGACTATTTCTTTTTGCTACAAGGTATGCTCTCAGGTGCACAAATACAGGTATTCCTGCGAGTTACGTCAGATCACGGCCCTGTTGTCCTCTCTATCGTATCTAACAGTCCTGTTAGTAAACCGAGAGAATTTACCTTTGACCGTAAACTGCTATTAGATAGAAAATTCAAGGAGGACATGATGGATTGGATAGTAGAGTTTTTTAATCATAACAGGGGTAGTGCTGAGATGGGGACAGTGTGGGACACGTTCAAAGCTGCTTTCAGAGGGGAGGTCCTTAGTTATGCCTTATACGCACAGAAGCGTGCACACACTCAGCTACAACAGCTATATAGTAATTTTGCCGAGGGAGAGGAACAGTTAGTACAGGATATACGTTCAATTAGAGAAATTCTGGGCTCGGCAGCGGAGGTTGCCCGGTGTAAGGCACAGGTAAACCATCAATGGAGCAAAGAGGCGGCAAAAACTTACACTATTAAACGGCAGCTTCTGTATGAGTATGGCGAGGCTAGTGGAAGGTGTTTGGCCCAGAAATTGAGGACGAGAGAAGTCGCACAAAGAATCAGTAGCATTAAAGATATATCTGGGCAAGTGATAGAGAATGAGACTGGAATAATCAAAGTTTTTAGACAGTTCTATACTCGATTATATACCAGGGAAGAGTATGACAGTAGTAAGGCCGCGCCTCTACTCGAGCAATTCTGTAAGCAAGATCTGGACAGTGACAATGCAACCAAGTTAAAGGCCCCAATATCAATGTCTGAACTTGAGGCGGCCATTAAAGCACTCCTAGAAGGAAAGGCAGCGGGCCCTGACAAGCTTCCACTAGAGATGTATAAAATCTTTTTTTATGCTCTAAAAACTGATATGCTTGTCACATTCAGGCTCGCGCAGACTTGAGTGTACCCCAAAACGTGGGAAGAGGCGAGCATTGTTGTTTTTAGGAAAAAGGGGAAACCCGGTGATCAGCCAGCCTCATATCGACCCATCTCAATATTAAATACTGACGGGAAAATATATTCGAAAATACTGGCGGCAAGGCTTTCTGGAGTGATATCTCCAATGGTCACTGTGCATCAACACGGGTTTATCCCTAAATGCGGTACAATCGATCATGTCAACCGGGTGATTGCCTTAATTGATTACGCAAACGGCATGGAAATACCGCTGAGCCTCATATTATTGGACGCCGAGAAGGCTTTTGATCAAGTATCATGGGTTTTTCTATGGGACGTGATGAAGTCTCGCGGGTTGGGGCCAAATTATATAAAATCTGTACAGACATTATATCAAAAGCCAACCGCTCGGTATGTAATGGGGCTCCAATCGGCACATGCCTCAATACAAAGGGGAACAAGGCAAGGTTGCCCGTGTTCCTCCCTCTTATTTGCCCTTAATATCCATCCATTTTTAAAGATATTGGAGAGTAATCCCCGGATCCTGCCAGTAATGTTACATCAGCAACAATATCGCGTGATCGCGTACGCTGATGATGTTGCCGTACTTTCTCCTAAGCCCACAGTGGTGATGCCTGAGATCGAGCATTTAGCAGCAGTATATGGGTCGGTATCTGGATATAAGTTGAACACTGCTAAGACGCAGATTTTATGTGTAAACATCAAGTCTTTTAAAGATTGCAGGGTCCTCACAGAAGTAACATACTTATGGGTACAGATCGCAGCCTCTGCCATGGCCACTGTACAATCTAACTGACAAAGGCTGCTTACTGGGACCCGTAAACAATTGGACCAGGCTGAATGTCTTCATCTAATGCTAGTCGGTAGATGTAACATTCTAAAAATGATGGTATTGCCTAAGATTCTCTATTTTTATCGCTGCGTACCATTAGAGATCCCTCTGGCTGACATTGTACAATTACAGTCGGTCTGTATGAAATTCTTGTGGTCTCGGGGAAAGGAACGACGTGCAAAAAAATACATGGTTTTACCAAGGGCGGTCGGTGGCTGGGCGGTCCCAAATTTCCTTTTATATTACTACGCTTGTATGCTTCAGCACATGAAAATTTTACTTACAGGGGTAGGACCTTTGGATCTAGCACTACAACCCTCAATATATACCCTACTCCTTGGATCAGAAGCCATGAATCGCCTTTTTCTTAATATAGATTGGAATTACTATAAACGTACTAGATTTCAGGTGGTTGCTGCTGTTTTTAAAGTATGGAAGGAAACTAAAAAGCTATATATAATGGAAAAAGTTTCTAGATACACTCCATTGACTGCCCCGACTCTGTCTCCTAGTATTTTCTGGGATCGTATAGTGGTGAACTGGCGAAAGTGTGGCTTAATTACACTAGGGGATTTACATGTAGGGGATGGGCTAAAATATTTCAGTCAGTTGAGGGAAAAATATCATCTCCCATCCACACTTTTTTTAAGTATTTGCAAATTCGCGATTACTTATCGAAAACTAGAGTATGCATGTCTTCTAATCCTCTTATAGAGGCCAATAAGAAAGGAGCCCGGATAGGGGTACTTTATAATTTAATGTTAGGGGCTCTGCCCAATGATCTAGAAGTACACGCAAGTAAATGGGGGAATACATTAGGCTGCCAAGGGATTCCGTTTGAGAGCTTAATTGAACTAGCGGGGCGAGTACTTATGTCTGCCAACCTTGTCACGCAACATTTTAAAACTTTATTTTATCTTTACCATACACCAGATGAGATATCCAAATGGGGTGGCGACCCAGAAGGGAAATGCTTCAGGTCTAATGCTGCACAGGCAGACGTGACTCATATATTTGGCACCTGTGTTAAACTAGGGGATTTGTTCGGGCATGTCAATAAGTTTCTGTCAGAGATACTGGGTGTTCCTCTCCAGCTGTCAATTAAGCAGATCCTTCTCGGTCTGGATTCGGGCAGTGACCAAAATGTGTCCCCAAATAATACTGTGTATGTGATATTTGTAGCTACAGCGGTCATAAGGTTGTGCATAGCCTCGTGCTGGCTACGAAGCGATCCCCCTTTATTTGAAGCATGGCGGACACGGTTCCTCTTTACTTATAATACAGAATATAATCTGTATGCTTTGAAAGGGAGACGGAAAAGGGCATTAGGACAGTAAATTTGGGGCTCGGTTTGTGCATATATGGCTGAAGAAGGCTGATCACCCCGGGAGGGCCCCGCTATGTATTCTGATGTATCTACCTGTGATTTTCTGTTGTTTTCTCCTGCCTAATATCCTCTCTCTCTTCTTTTTCCACTTTTCTTACAATGGCTTTATCATGATGTACTATTGCTTTGCATATATTTATATAAATGTGTGAGAAAGAGGAATTTTCCATTAATTAAGCCGTGAATTAGATTTTCTCTTTTTATTTTGGGTTCTAAAACATTTGTTCCACGGTGTTATGTTTGCCACTGGTTCTACTCCACATTTACATGATGAGAAGTTCTTTGTTGGATCATGTGCTCATGTTCTGTGTATCTCAATAAAAAAAAAAAAAAAAAAAAAAAAGAGTTAAGCTATTTGAGGCACGTGGCCCCTGAAGTGATGATTCTAGTCTCAATCTCTGGCCCCTGAAGTGATGATTCTAGTCTCAATCTCTTATTTTTATGATGGACCTCCCCCAGATTCTGCTGTAATTCTGCCATGAGGTCTTCCCAATGGCTTATTGCCTTCATTCGAGATCCTATCCCAGGGCATGCTTCTCTCTTTTCTGCTCACTCCGACAGTTTGATTGCGAGGTTGGCTATCCATTTTGTTCTTTGAAGGATTATGTGCTGCCCTTCTCCTGTGGGTTCTCCTATCACTTACCGAAGAGCTGCTAGTTGCACAACTAGTCGAAGAGAGGAGTTCAGTGGCCTATGATCACTTTCTCCTCTGTCATCAACTGCAAATGTCACCCTGCTTGTCGGTCTACCTCTTGTTAAGTAAAATGTAATTAATTGTGGATACGTTCTTAAATGTCACTTGGGGTGCCATGGAGGGGATTGTGTGTTTTTAATTAAATGAGTTGATCATAGCTTGAGATTTTAAAGAAGAGAGAAAAGGGACCTGCATTTTCCCGATGTCTGTGCGGATCTAGTGTCTTATTCAAGCCTCTCATGTTGAAATCTCTGGCAATGATTACATAATGGTAATCAAATCTAATTACTACTTCTTTCAGTGTGCTGGTGAGGTTTTCTATGAAAGCTTTTATTTGACTTTGCACTCGACTAATATAACAGCAAACAGAGAGGGTGACGGTTCCCCTTGGGCCCCTTAGTTATCGAAACTTGCAGCTGAGGAGATTTGATACTATTTCCGTGGTTCTAAATTTACAGAAATGATTTAGGAAGACCAAGAGGCTGCCTGAAGATCTGCCAAAGGTGTTCCTTTCCGTGGTGGCTACTTGATGTTCATAGAAGCCGACTAAAGAGGTCATTGACATTGCCCAGGTTTCCTGGAAGCACACATGTCCCCCTTTGTGAGATAGTCCTGTAGTTCCTTGCGATTTTACTTAGCCTTGCAATTTTCCAGGAGATTAGTGTTAATTGTTGTTGGTAATCTGAGAGCTCCCCCAATATCCGCTCTTTGAAGATGAATATTTGTCTATTGTTAGGAAAGCTGCTGCTGGGCTCCTCTGTGATCACCTGCTCGATCTGGTGCATTTATGCTCCACGCTGGTTGTTTCTAGATGTGATGCCGATGTTACTAGGGGTGCTTAATCAGATTTGGATAATTCTGTCTCCTTATATGTGGGTATTTCATTGGGCTGGGTGGTGCGTTTAGGCCGCAGCTGGCTAACTGTTGCTCTTCGCCTAGGATGGCCAGATGTAGTCGTTATTGACTGAATCCCACCAAGGTAGATTCACAGTGGATATCCCCTTGAAGCTTTCTAAATATTACCCACTCCAGATTGTCCGAGGAGATTCGTGCCAGGGTAGCAATGTGACTGTATTGCCAAAGGATATTAGACCTGTTCAGTATGTCATGAGGACCCTTTATATGGTACCTGAGGGTGAGGATTACCTCATGAATTTGAGGCGTGTCTGTTAGGATTGATGCGTCCATTGAGCACCTATCCTTCCCTTGTGAGATGGTGTAGGGGCCTGAATTTGAGGGAAGGCTGTCAGTAATACTATGCTAGACTAGACTTTCTTTTATCTGTTGCTCCATCTGGGAGAGTGTGTTGTGCCCTTCCAGTCTAATCTGTGTCTCTGGTCTTTATTGGTAAGATGCCTAGATCTGTGTACAGGCTTCCGCCTTTTCTGGCTTGTACTTTGTTGAGTCCAGAGGCTGATGTTAGCCCAGTTAGTTGCTGGTGAGCCTGAGGCTTGCTTTGATGCTGAGTGGCCATTCTCTCTTGGGAATTTCCTTCCATGGGTTCGCATGGCTTGTTCTGCTGTTTGACATTAAAGCTGGGGTAGAATGGCCTGTGATTGTCTCTCTCCTCTGGGCTGTGACTGTGCAGTGAAGATTATTATCGAAAACAGAGGTCCTAAGGCTAGCTTGATTAAACAAGGAAATGAAGTTATAGACTTAGATCAGTACTATATCTTTAATTCCTGTACCCAGCCGGGTCAGGAGATTTTTATTCAATATATCCAAAAATAGATGACCTTGAGAAGGGCCAAATTTAAACATTTGATAGGGTACAAGCCTGTACCTATCTTAGAGTGAGACAACATACAGTGTAAAGAAAAGTAGAGATAAAAGAAACAAACAGTAATAGGCAAAAGACTTTGGAGCCAACTGTCCCTTGCAAACAGTTAAATAATAAAGCAAGATTAGACAAACAGTAAATGCAATGAAAATAAACTCAATGGATGCATTGCAGAACTGTTATAACTGTCGACGAAGTTTCAAACCCCTGGCTCCTAATGAACCGGGATCATCATCAGGACTTTGTAATTAGTTGCCTGTATTAAGTTAACACGCCTGTGGAAGTAAAGACGAGAGAAAAGAAACAACAATATGAGATAAGAATTCTCAAAATTACCAGAGTCATTTAAAACGTATTCCATGTGTCTACCCCGATTCCTAAGTGATTCACATGCTTACCTCACGTTCTGTGTACAGATTAACACCCTATCAATCAGCATATACAGTTTCAGGTACCAGTGCCAAATGACACAACATTGTGCTGAGTGCCCGTGATTGAATTCCGAGTGCCCTGGCTGGTGACGAGGTTCGCTACATTACATTAGCTATGTCAATGACGGGTAGTGCTTGAACACGACGCAAGAGTTTGAATCAAAATACGAGCGTGAGTTGTGAACATGCGCGTGATAGATTCGGATCAGAATATATGGATGGACAATAAAGTTACCCCTATGGGAACATTGGAAAGTGAGTGCACATAAGGGTGGTGAATTACTGAAAGAGGCGCAGTGCTGAGGCTTAAGCTAAAATTCTGACCTGGCAAGGTCCAAGGGATTAACAGGCCTTTTCGGGAATTTCAGGAAGCTGCTTGTTAGAAGCGACTCGAGTTAGCCCCTAAAGAAAATAATAATTGTGTGACAGGCTGGTCCCACGATTGAAAAAAAGTGCAAAAAGTGCACGGCAAGAGAAAGGAAATACCTTAATTTAGGGTTTCTATGTCAAAATGTTAAGATCTGACTCCGGAGGAAATCCTCTTGATAAGCGGAGTTTTTCTTTTTGGAAGTCTGGTTGCCACTTGATTACGAAAGCCACTGGTAGGCAGCGATAAACTGGAAAAATAGTAATAGAGGGATTTTTAAAAAGGAGCAACCATAAAATTGCTGTACTCACTTTGAAACAGAGCCGCCGGTAAGAAGCCGGTCTCGCTCAGCGGTATCGTAATGTAGCGTTTGCTTACCTAACAAGATTAAATAGCGTGGCCAAAGGCAAACTCCACAATCGGACTAATTGCTGGGCGTTGTTGGACACGATGGTCCGTCGCCCAGGTATCACGGGATTCTGTTCGAGCAGTCTGTGGTGCCAGAAGTCCCTATGTATACTAGCAAATGGTAGCTAATAGAAAGCGAAAAGGGGACAAGAATTGAGACGGATGCATGCAGCGGCCATTTTGGAGTGGAGTCGTATCAGGGACCTAGCCCTAAAGTGATAATAACAATTATAATAGTGAGAAAGTGTCATACTAATGAAAAGCGTCATGTCACCCGTTTTTTGTGCAAATAAGTGAGCTGGTAATATATACAATTTAAAAAAAACAGCATTCCTACAATTGAAAACACAACAAACACAGTTAAGCACTTTACATGATTGACAGTAACTGTAAGGGAAAGTGCAAAAAGCATAGCACATTCCTACTCGTAGCATGATACTTCAGTCCTGCTAGATGTTATGGAGGTGTCAGATAATGTCCCCTTTTAAGAATTTAGAGTAGGGCAGTCCAGTCCTCTGTGCGATTCAGTCCATTTTGAATTGAGTCCAACATGATTATACATTTCAGTTCTTCCTTATTCAATAAGTGCGACATGCTACCGCCCCTCGGTGGCAATTTCAGGGCTTTCAGTACAGTCCAACGGAGGTCGTCTTCGCTGTGGTTGGCATTGGCAAAGTGTTCCACTAGCGGTGCATTAGGAGTTTGGCACCTGATGCGGCTCCTATGTTGGCAAATGCGTGTCTTAACTTTCTGAGATGTTTGTCCAACATAAACTTTACTGCACGGGCACTGGATCAGATATACAACATTACTTGTATTACAATTGGACAGGGTGTTGTTTGTAAAGGTAACATTGTTAAATACCATAGATTTGCCTTCAATAGTTAAGTCACATACGCTGCAGCCCCCACATTTAACATGCCCAACAATGGGGGACAGACCCCATACAGTTTCGAGAGTAGAAGGGTGAATTGGACGAGGGAGAGCTGCGCGGACCAGATGATCCTTCAAGTTTTTACTCTTTTTGAAAGCAAACATTGGTCGCTCAATTTCCAAAATTCCTGCATTAATGATTGGCCAATGGTGCAATATCATTTTCCGAAGTATGTTTGACACTGGGGAAAATGTAGTCACACAGGCTATCCTGTCTTGGTTTTTCTTGGGGGTAGGGGTACAGTACCTGAAACTGTATATGCTGATTGATAGGGTGTTAATCTGTACACAGAACGTGAGGTAAGCATGTGGATCACTTAGGAATCAGGGTAGACACATGGAATATGTTTTAAATGACTCTGGTAATTTTGAGAATTATTAACTCATATTGTTGTTTCTTTTCTCTCGTCTTTACTTCCACAGGCGTGTTAACTTAATACAGGCAACTAATTACAAAGTCCTGATGATGATCCCGGTTCATTAGGAGCCAGGGGATCGAAACTTCGTCGACAGTTATAACATTTCTGCAATGCATCCATTGAGTTTATGTTTATTGCATTTACTGTTTGTCTAATCTTGCTTTATTATTTAACTATTTGCAAGGGACAGTTGGCTCCAAAGTTTTTTGCCTGTTACTGTTTGTTTCTTTTATCACTACTTTTCTTTACACTGTATGTTGTCTCACTCTAAGATAGGTACAGGCTTGTACCCTATCAAATGTTTAAATTTGGCCCTTCTCAAGGTCATCTATTTTTGGATATATTGAATAAAAATCTCCTGACCCGGCTGGGTACAGGAATTAAAGATATAGTACTGATCTAAGTCTATAACTTCATTTCCTTGTTTAATCAAGCTAGCCTTAGGACCTCTGTTTTCGATAATAATTGTTTCCCATGGTCCGAAGGTATCCATTGGGTTCCCTTGTTTAAATTAAACGTAATGTGCAGTGAAGATGGCAAGGTTGGTCTTGCTTTGGCTTTCGTCCATTTTAGTTGTTTTTTCCGCTTCTTCTTGGCCCTCATGGAAAGGGGATCTTCTTCCAGAGCAAATTCCATCAATCCCGCTGCCCCATTGGTGTTCTTGTTGTACTCGTCCCCTTCACGTGTGCTGGCAACTCGTTGGCTGGCAGGTACTACTGTCCCTTCCCTGCTTCTCTGGGTTTCTTGGATGTTATCACTTCGGGCTTCCTTTATTGCCTTTATTTCAGGGCTTGGAGGTAGGCTGCCTTTGCCTTTTAAATCTGGTGGAAATTTGCTCCCTAATGTTGATCTGGAAAATCCACTAGTTGCTATCAATGGTCACCCTTGCCCCTGGATATTGCTTTCATATTCCCAAGTAGGGAATATGAGAGGTGTGGCGCCGTGGCCAGGGCGACTGACGCTGGAATCTGGGGACCACGGTTCGATCCCCGGCACCGGCGGCAGGTTAGCCCAGCACCATGTGACTCTGGGCAATAGCTCGCTTAATCTTCCCGACGGCCCCCAGCGCCTAGAGACCCTTACGGGTGATTGTGCGCTTTACAAATGTGGACTTTAAGTATCTTTGGCAGCCCAGCCCTCTTGTCTATGAGGGCTGCACATGAGTAGGCTTTCATGGCCTGATTGTTGTGGATGTTTGTTTCTATATTTGCCAGCCTATTACCTTGGTTCGCGTGTGGCTGGGTGATTGATTGCAGATGATCAATTTGAACCTCCATTTTTGTTGACTGCCATAGCAGAGCCCTGGCTAGTGTGTTTTGAGGTTCTCTAATGGCTTTCAAATGAAGGTCTTCCTGATTAATAGTTTGCAGGGTCTCAGTGCAAGGTTCCTTTCCTTCTCTGGCCATGCCAACTCATTTTGTTTCTAATTCTAATTTCTGTAAAAAGGAGGCAGTGCGATCTTCTGCCTCTGAGGAGTCGACTTTTTGGCTGTTTGCTGATGAGGCAGTTAAAGCCTGGGCGCTGTTTATTGGTCCCTTTCTTTGCGGATGATGCCGCTGTTACCCTTGTTTGCCCCTTGGTGCCCCCTCGGTGATGCCTGATCATGTGCTCCCATTTCCCAATGCCTGGGCATGAGTGTGATCTGGGCTTGGAGGCAGAACTGCTAAGAAAAGGTGCCAAACTTTGGCTAGATCCTAGCATCAAGATTTTATACTTTGTTACATCTTCTACCCCTCCTGAGGTACCGTCCAGGGGTGTTAGTAGACTACCAGGTGCTTGGAGGTATTGTATTATAAGCCTTTGTTGGGGTGCATTCACTGGGGGCTGTTCTTGCTTGAGTGACAGGGCCATACTTCTTGTAACCCTTGTTGGTGTTGGTCCAATGAGTTAGTTCTTGTCAGTGTCAATTCCTAGCTGTCGAAAAGATGTCTTTTTAAGGGCCATGATAAGAGGGGAAGGAAAAAATATGTTTTGTAATTTTGGGAGGTGGCCAGGTGCTGAAGCTGTGCTTAACTTTTTAAATTGTGAGTTTAGTGTGGATTGCTCCTGGTTTTATAGTCAACAAGGCTCACCTTGGTGCTCCTGCAGGAGAGTCTTTGATTCTCTTTACCCACCTCCTTCCTTCTTCCTTTCATCCACTGGCCCCTCTGGGCCTGCGCAGCTGAAGAGACCCTTGGTGATGGCTGCGATGGCTGCTAAGTGGTAATTTGCACCTATTGTGGGCACCTGTACCATGACAAGGTGGAAGGGAAGGTCTTTCAATTCAGGCAACGAGATAAAGGCTCCCTCCATTGTTTCATTTGTTTCCCACTGATCCAGCTGCCCCTTTAAGAATGCCAGTGGCAAATGTGGTTAAGATGCATGGGGGAGCAGAGAGGGCCCCCGGGCTCCACAAGCCGCACACAGACTATCTGCGATGCATCTATGGAGCATACCAGGAGCACACAATCAGTGGCGGCAATCTAAGGCCACCACACTTGCTCAAACCCAATCACTCCTCTACCTGATTTTGGGCACAAAGATTCACCGCTGTCAGAGCCACTAGCTTCTCCCTCAAAGTTGGAGTAGGAATCTGGCCAGGCTGGGGCTGTGTTGGACCCTAAGCCGGGCTGGGCGTGAACTTGATTGTCAGCTGTGTGAACACTTGTGGAGCATTTGGAGGCACCTACGATCTTCCTCACTCACCGCGGGTCCTAACGGTCTCCCTCCCACCGCCGCAGCATTCCACCACCATGGCCGCCGTGTGGAGGGGGACTACAACCCCCAGGATCCCCTGCGCTACTGCCGCGTTTCGCACCAGGAGGCGCTACAAGAGAGAGGACAGCCCCCGCGTTGCGGGATCGCGTGTGGGTTGAGCCGGGGACAAGGGCGGGACTATCTGTGGCCATCAGGGGCCAGAGGAGGCCGGGCTGGGCCAACCCCCCTGGGTCCTCCATTAAGCATTTTTCCGGGATCCTGCGACACACAGACAGTATACATGGAGGACAATAGACACTGAACATTGGCGGTGGGTCATTGATTTGTAAATTACTTGTGAATGTGGGTAAAGGGGGCTATCTTGTAAGCTCACAACTATTGTGGGAGGAGGTACTTAAATATTTTTTGCGGGTGAGCTCAAAAGTCAGAAACTTTATTGGGAGGACCATCAGTTTGCTCTCTTTAACGATGGCCAGTAAATTACAAACTCACTCGACAAAGGGCAAAGCAGAAATCCCCCTCACACCTTCTATAACAGTGCTTGACCCGAATGAATTAGTTCCCCAAAGAGCTCAACCCACTGCAATTGACCTTATGCTGAGGAAAGTCATTGGCGCAGTCTCAGGGGAGATCGAGCATACCGAGAGATGCTTATCCCTAACGCCAATCACTGTTTTAACCACCCCCCCCCCACAGGCCTCAGACACTGAAACATCGGCAGCTCCCCTACTTGCCACATTGGAAATTTCGGCTGATGACATTTCTTGCGCCCAGCCAGTAGCCGACAAGGAGGAGGTAACAGCTTTGGTTCATAATGAAATTCCTAATAGTAGAACTAGAAGAGTGGGGCCTAAAAAGTGCTACTCTAGGAAAGCAAAACCAAGTGCATTCATGCCCAGAACAAAAGGCATAGAGGTTGGAGATACTGATGTAGAAGCAAATTACCAGCTAGCTCCCCCAGGATGGATGGCGCAAGTAGTATTAGATCTCCAAAAACACCTGGAACTTTTTATCATAAGCCAGATAAAACCATTAATCAGTAAGCTAGACAAAATTTCAAATGAACTGAATAAGCAGGGAAGGATCAAGGGCTCCACTATAAACAATAATGCACTTGCTGACCCTAAATTATTAAACAACACCCCAGTCCGGCAGTCTCCCACTATAAATAACCGTGTTAGTAATTTACAATGTGCGATTGAATATATTCAAGCTCCTCCAAATCCTCAAAAGCAGGTGGAGATGTGTAACAAGCAGAAAGTATGGAACAAGGTTTTAGATAAGGGTCAAATTCAAACAACTAAGGTGCAAACAGAAGACAGGAACCCTTCAGCCTGGAGATTTGCAGAAACACAGTATACACGTAAAGAGACAAATGGAAGAGCGACTAACCCCCTACCATGTCAGAATAGTAAACTGGATAGGTAGTAGAACTAAAGACACGGTGGGCAATTGTATTATAGTGAACTTTAGGAACACTAGCCTAGTGGAATATATATTGGAAAATGGTAATATGAATCAGACTAGCCTTATTCGACCATTGCCACTAGGATATTTTTACCCAATACAACGCGTCACACACAATCCTAGGTACACTTTTGTCAGAATGGGAAGGGCCCCAGACTTGACCAGGCTAAGGAACCACACGCTGGAAGGTATGGTTTGCAAAGATCGGGGTTTGATAGAATGTAGAAATAGATTTAGCCCCTTATTGTCCCTGGATGAAAACGACTGACTAAATAGGTCAGGGGATGCCCAAGATCATATAGAGGAGGGGAGGTTGTTGAACCTATCCCTCAGGGAATATCAGGGGAATATCAGCAGGGGAGGATCGAAGAACCCCAACCAATACAATGTCAAGGGGATAAATGGGGTATGTCAGCAAGGAGGGATGGCTTAACCTTAGGTAATGTCGGAGCACAGGTCGCACATGGGTCTGTGGGAGGGTTAAAGATAATGTCCTGGAATGTAGCAGGCCTAGCGGGGAAATTTGACATTAGAGATTGGCGCAATCAATTAAGTGGGCTCCAAATATTAAGTTTCCAGGAGACCTGGGCGGTGGACGGTACCCCCTTCCAAATTCCGGGTTATTAATGTTTTTTCGTACCAGCCCAAGAAGCTAGATCTGGAAGGGCAATGGGAGGCCTAGCACTATATGTAGACTTAAACCTAGACAGAGTCTGGACACTCCCACCCTGGTCATCACATACTCTCCAAGCGGGAAGATTCTCAGGGAATGGTTTGAGACTGTTGATATTTAACATTTATAACACAGGGCCTGCAAAAGGAACTAATACTGTACTCCAGGAACTAGTCCTTAGACTCAAACAGGAGCTAGATTATAGGAAAGGAGGGGCAGAACGAATTGTAATAATGATGGGCGATTTAAATTGTCATCTATGCCCAACATTTCTGCCAATAACCACTGGTTGGTCTGCCTGCCCTGTCGTGTCTGGCCCTCACTTTGAACACAACTCTGAGGGGTTAGCACTCAGAAAAATATTAGACACCTATGCTCTAGGTTGTCCCGGGAAAAGAGGGGTCCTTACCCCAACTTTTAAAGGTAGAGGATGTTCCTCCATCATAGATTATATTGTAGTATCCAGTTTTGCAAAAAACTGGATTACTGGGCTAAGGATTGACTGGAGCATTTTCAGTGACCATAATCCTTTAATCCTAGAACTGAGATATAGAGGGGGACAGAAGAGGAGTATGCAGGAAGATACCGACGTGAGGGCAAATGATCAGGGGAGACGGCTTAGGTGGTCGAAAACTGATGTTCAGGCACTCTATAAATCATTAATAGTAAAGGGTAAAACATTTTTTGAAGAGTGCCTAGATCCACTGAGAGAGGGGCGCCCCCTGGTCATGGCGTTTGGGTGTATAACCAACTTGGTTGACGAGTTAATGAAGGTAAAAGGCCCTAGGAACATCATAACCCAGCCAAGATGGTTTGATACTAGCTGCTCTCGTGCACTAAGAGATTTAAAATCGAGTCTTAAAGCCACTCGCAGGGATAAATTAAAAGTGGCCCTCTTGAGACAGACTTATAAATCTGTTTTAAAACAGAGAAAGGTTGCCCTGCAAGCGGAAGTGTGAGCAGACTTGAGGGAGGCCGGGCAGAAAAGGGACCTGACGGAATTCTGGAGGATAATTAATAGGCCATGCTTCCAGGACAGTAGTGCCCCGGTGATTGGAACCAACCTACTCCCTGAACAATGGGTTACGCATTTTGAGGGACTCTACAATCACACTCATGAAACAGTCCCAGAAGGGGAGTGGGATGGCACACGGAGCGCGGAAGTAGAATTTTCCCTCTCAGAATTAACTAAGGCAATTCAAGGTCTCGCTCACAATAAAGCCCCAGGTCCGGACGGCACCCTACCAGACTTGTATTTGAGCAATGTGGCTCTATGGGCCCCAATTTTGACAAGGGTCCTAAACGCAGCAGTTAAAACTGGGTTGCCCCGCTCTTGGTCTACAGCCACAATTGTCCCTATATTTAAGAAGGGATATAGGGATAATCCTCAATGCTACAGACCGATATCGTTGATCGATGTCTCTGCCAAAATCTTGGGCCGGGTAGTATTAGACGGACTTCTGGATTGGACAGAAGAGCACCATACTATAGTAGACACCCAGTACGGCTTTAGATCTGGTAAATTAACTAGCGACCAGTGTCTTAATCTTTACCTACTGGACCAACAAACAGATGTAGGAGGTCGTAACTCACCACCTTAACATCCTATAGTCTTAATTTTAACCGCTGGCAGCGGCCCAGTCATTAAAGTTTAATCTACCCTCGGGTACTGGGACCCTTGCCTTTGGTGAAAATCCATTCAGCCGTTCGAGCTAAAAGTGAGTCCGACCGCCCTATGGAAATTAACATGGGGAAAACACGTTTTGGGACCCCCCTTTTATCTCGGCCCCCGCTTGACGGATCCCCCCAAACTTTTGGGGAAGGACCGGAGCGCCGCGAGGCAAAGTTGAGGAAAATTTCAGGCAGATTCCTCAACCGGCGCCAAAGTTATTCCCAATAGAATGTTGCGATTTCCCTATGGAAAACAATCCTAACTATAATTACCTACTGGCGACCACCAGTAGGTAATATATATATATACATATACACATATATATATATATATATATAAACATAACATTGTAGATAGATAGATAGACAGACAGATAGATAGATAGATAGATAGATAGATAGATAGATAGATAGATAGATAGATAGATAGATAGATAGATAGATAGATAGATAGATAGATAGATAGATAGACAGACAGACAGACAGACAGAGGGTCATTTCGCTGCTTCCATTGGTTTATTTAACTGTCATTTACATTTTTCTACCCACAAAATGAGGCATGGTTAGCAAATAAAGTATGCTTGAAAACTGTCGAAGCCAGTTAAGGCGTTGCTACTGTTTGTTGCTGTTAGTTCCATAACTATAGCTAAAATTTTAGAGACTTCCATAAACTCCTCAAGCAATTAAGAAAAAAAAACGGTATGGTATTGTATGGAAATGGTGGCATCTGTGACGTGTACTGTAGCTTGTCTTAGAATCGTCATAGATTTCCATGTGAATTGCTATAATTGACCATTGCTCCCAAGGAGAACTGGTGTCATAAATCATACTGTAGAGCACAGTGACAATTATTCAGCACCTCTAAAGCAGTAATATTCACCCAGTACTTCCCTGTGGGCAGTCAATTAGCCCCTTAATTAAACATTTACATTCACTGCATAAATGAATGCGTCTAATAAAGATAAAACAAAATTCAACCAGTAGATGAAATGCCGAGACCAAAACAGACACATTTCTTTTAATAAGGATGGATGGTGTTGTTTATCAACTTGTCGTCAAACTTACGCTAATGCTCCTATTGTTGCGCTGTGTACTGCTGCTGTGTGTTTCAGGTTATCTTTTCTGTAGTCTGCAAAATAACCGCTGAATATTTCCCATCTGCTGACAGAAGAAAAATCTTTGGCTTCGGGTCTGAGCTATAGGCGCAACAAAGAGAGAGCTGATGCTATCATTTGAATAGGCTGTTTCAGAAAAAGGCAGCTAATAATCCAATAGCCTCGACAAGATGTGGCTGTAAATACACGCTAACAATTACTTTTAAAAATGGTGTTCTTTGTGGGTACATTGCATTTTCTGTTTAATGTCCAACATAAGACTTATTAATGGGCGCCAAATTTTTTCAGAGACAATTTTTTTGTGCAGTTGCCTAAAATAAAGTTAATTTTCATTGGCAATGTATAGACAAAGCCAACTGATCTTTCTACTGTGAAGCGAATCGTTACAATTTCAGAAACAAAAAGACATTAGCAAAAAACTACTTTGCAAAAGGTGTCCCTTACATTTGCATTTATTGAGAGGTCAGATCTTTTACAAATATTCCAAGAAGAAATATACTGGCAGGATCCCATAACATTGTTTAGTAGCTCTTTTATGTCTTCAGTTGTAGGTTAAGAATGTGTTGCTCCAAAGCCTTATACCACCTTGTAATATAAAAAGGATTCTGTAGGTCATAAAGTGTGACAAGAATGCGTGTGGGCATTTGTTATGCGTATTTTGCTGTGGTGATGATGTGTTTTATTGTTATTTTTGTGCTGTTTAATTTTTTTCTGTATTTCTGAAATGGGATGTTGTGTTCTATGGTGTTGTGCTGCATTGTTCTGACTGTTGTATTGTGATGTGCTCTGGTATTTTTTAGTTGTGTTGTTAGGTTGCTTTGTTGATGCTAGTGTGTTATGTTCTGTTGTTTTCTTTAGATATGTCAACATATGCCACTACATGTGTATCCAAATGCAGCACGTGTTGTAAACTTCTGTGACAAGCAACCATTCACCTCTGAATAAAGTGGTGAAATAACACTTCTGCAGCTCTTCGACTACATACAACACTAGTCAGTCCAAAACGGTGGCAGAAACTGTCTTTATTTAGCACTGCCACTGCTCACTGTATGTAATACAGCCCAGACAGTCAAGTATTTTGTCCTATTCACTATGCCTTATTGGAAGTAATGATGTTGGAACACATTTTCCAATGACAACACAGTCCTCAGTGTATCAAGGACATCACTATGATGGTAAGGAGTGCACACATCAACAAACATCTGGTGTCATTTCAATCCTGATGTTCATTATGGGTTTGCATTGCTCAGAAGGAAGGTGAATGAAATCTGTCATTTGAGGATTGTGAGTAAAACTGCTGGTCTTATTCTTTCTGCTGTCAAATCTGCGGGTTGTTTTACCAACAATGCTTAACCTGTTGGCAAGTATGGAAAGTTGGAAAGTATGCTGAAAAAAACGCTATTTTGCTGAATATTTGAGCTTCTCCTGGAATTTATGAGAACAACTATAAGAATCATTTTTCTACTGCAGTTGTTGCAAACGGTTTGGGCTACCAAACATTTGGCACAGACTTTAAAGATGTTTCCATAATCTAACAAGAGAGGATTTTACTGGAACCCTTGGTGTTATGAGAGAATTAACTCTCTGTATTTACCAGACCCAGTTGTAATACCCCAGATAGGAAAACATATTTAGAACCAGATTGCTGGGCATAATTTCCTTTCTGAAGCATTACTACATTGTGTAAAATTAGATGTTTTGTACTTTCTGTATATGATTTTGGAATACACGTGTTTACAGCTGGTTTCCACTTCGTTCATCTGCAGAGAACTGCAGGTTGTGGCTGTATGCTTCTCAATGTTGAAGTTTCTGTCTGTTGTTTGACACAACTGCTTGGCTCCCCAAATACTCTAGTACTTGCGGTGCTCAATGATCTTTGACAAATACTGTTCAAGTGAAAGAGGCTCATTCTGAATTTCTAAAGTACCTTAGAAACTTTTTGCTGCCCAATACCCTTCAGTAAAAACAGAAAATGTTATGCTAACGTCAATCTTTTGGCAATCTTTAGTGATATGTATTCACATCTTATAAGGGAGAATATGGCAATATGTGGTTCCTTTAGTCAATTTCAGTTCAATAGCAGCAGTGAAGGCATGCCTCTGCATATCCTGGATAATAAGTATTCCTGATTGCTAATAATTGTCAACTCTCTGTTGTCCTGTGATATGGTTGACCACATACCTTTCCCTTACCTTCTCCAAAGACATATGCTTCCATAGAACATATGGAATACTGTCAGGATCACCCCCTGCTTCCACCCTCTTCGAAATACACATGACCTGTGAGGTCAATAGTACAGGATAGAAGAATTGTCTATCAATCTGTGAATGTGTGTAATAGACTCTTTGTAAATCAGGAATGTTCAATGGTACTTCAACTCTTTAGGAAAATGTCACCTACTCTAGGATGTGTGTCTCCTAATTGCTTATGCATAGTTTTACCATTAATATTTATTTATCACTGCAACATCAACTTAGAGGGGACTCAAATTTAGCTCCCTAGTACTATTCAATAAATATTTCAAAAGTGTGGATCCATGGTATTGTCCTGTCACACAGAAAATAACATTCTAATTGGCATACATAAAACATCTTTTATCTCAATAAAACTTGTTAACACATTTGCACTATATTACCTATTGGTTGCCTTGTCACAGTCTGTGTCTTGGTGCAACTATTCTATAACATCATGGTTACAACTTTATAACTGCAAAAATATAATGTGTAGTCAACTTTCGATGATGATTCTGAGGTGCCTGCTGTGGGTGCTGGGGTTGGGTGTGGGCTCAAGTTTCACAAACCACCATTTGGAGTACCATAGCCAGGTGTTGTTGCCGATGATCATTAGTTCTGGCTTGACCGTGTTGACCCTAAGACAGGTGTCTTCCATATAGTTAGTGACTTTAGCCATTCAGGCAATGAACTTGTTTCTTGTGTTGGAGTCTTGTCTGTCATGTGCTCAGATGACATTGGCCAGAGACGTAATTTATGCATTGAAGATGGTCGAGCTCAGTGAGAAGCCTTGAGGCACTACACAGACGAGTTTGTGCACCTTGCGGTAGTACGATGCCAGCATGAACAACTTGTATTCTATCCATTAAGAACAGGCAGATCCAGCAGGGAGCAGGTCCTTGGATGCCAACATCATGCAGGGGCCTGATCGGATGTGATGTGAAATCATGTCAAATGCTGTAGAGAGGTCCAGGAGAATGTGGGCTGCCATGTCTACTCTATCAAGGATCACGCAGATGTCGCCTGTGGCAGCAATAAGTGCTGTTTCTGTACTGTGGTTAGGCCTTAATCTGGTCTGCACAGTGTTGAGAACCTGGAGGTTGCTGAGGTGGTAAAAACTCAGTGAGTCGTTGCCTGATTAATTTCACTAATACCTTTCCCGGGTATGGTAGGAAGGAGATGGGTCTGTGGTTAGAAAGCGTGGCTAAGTCAGGAAATGGATTTTTGAGAACGAGCGTTACAGTGTCATGTCTGTAGGTGTCCGGGAATGTGGTTGAGTAAATGGAGCCATTGAGGATGGGTGTTAGTGCTTTATTGTAGGGCGGCACTCCTTTTGTACCCAAGCATAACATAAATATTTTATTTTAATCATTTATTTTATTTCACATTGTTGTGTTGAACTAAGTTTTAGGGGTTGAGGGTTATTTTTTGTGTGTATTTTTGTTTTCATTTTTAATAAGATTTGTAAATTGCAATTTTTATATATATTGATATTTATTATTTGTGTTTTTTATTTGTGTGGTTCATTTGAGGATTAAGTAGATTATGTTTCATTTGAAAATAATTACAAAAAATATAATTATTTTGATGTATTCACTGTATAATTAGATTTACCATTTTCATTTTACTTTTTTTATGAACGAGATATGCTTTGAAAAATAACATTACATATTGGGATATGTTGATATGTTTTCAAATTTTTTCATTGCTTGTGGGATTTATAAAAATATTATTATAACATTTTATTTCTATTCTATTCTATTCTCTTCTAGTCTATTCTATTCTAGCTACACCTATATAGCGCATGGTCACCGATAGGCCTCCCAGCGCTGTCACTGCCGTGGAGAAGTGTGGCTCACTGGTTAGAGGAGGCAGATCCTGAAGCAGAGGTCAGACCCGGGACCAGGGTTCAATTCCCGACGCGGCAGGGTCTTGAGCCCAAATATCCACGGACTCGATCATTCTCGTTTCGGTGCCTACTCGAATCATTGGTTCACACTCTGCAGCTCTGGGCATTAGCCTGCTTAATCTCCACTACGGCCCCCCCCCCGCGGCGGGATGCCTGGCTTTCACCTTGGGGGAAGCCAGGACGGGTTCCCAAAGCAAGCGCCGAGATGCCTACGGGTAATCGAGCGCTATATAAGAACGCATAATAATAATAATAAAGGGAAGGAGTATTCTAAGGAGCATTCTGGAAAAACCACGTCCTTAACCCCTTATGAAAAGGCAGCTCTTTTTCAAGAACTAGAAGAGAAAGAAGGAAGGTGTTCCACATTTTAGGAGCATCGAAAGCAAAGGATTGCCCCCCTCGTTTTGCTCTCTTAATCAGGGCGGTCTCAACCATAAAGGCATTAGAAGAGCGATCTCCCGGGTTAAACAAAGTAAGCAATGGTCTAGAGATCATTGGACCTTTATCAAGCAGCACACTATGTGCAAGGCTGAGGGATGTAAATGTAATCCTCTCCGCTCTTGACAATGAATGAATAAGGTGCAGGGCATGGGGAGCCGATTGATGTCTTGAGAGATCATACAATAATTGGCTGAGGAATTCAGTACCCCTCCTGTAGTTTTATGATTCTTCCTTTAGGGGATCCTAAATGCAAGGAGTTGCCATAGCCCAGGCGAGAAAGGATCAGTGCTTTTGACTACTATTCTCTTTGCAGCGGGAGGAACAAGAGGAAAACCTCAGCATTCCATAACAAGGCAAGGCTAATTTGGTCTTTGCTCTTCATTGAGCTGAAATTAAGTATATTTTCACATTTATTTAGCCGATAAATATGCACTCATACTTGAATGTCTGCCAGGTTTTAGTGCTGTGAACACCTGCAGAAGATAAATCACTGCACTTATATGAAAATATGCAAATTTCAGTATCAACCTTGTGCATATCTACTGCTGTTAAAGTCTCTTTACTAAAATTCCTTTCTATTTTAACCCCCTTAGCTATCATTCCACATATCTACTGGCTTGGCAGCCATGGCAGAAATTATTTAAAATGACTCAAAAAGCAACCCAATTTCCGTTTTTATCCACATTTCCAAATGTCTGTACTTATCTGTAAAAATCAGTAAAAATGGAAAACAGGGAGCCTTATTGATGATGTAGCAATAGTAGGAAATACTTTATGTTTCCCACTTCTGCTATGTCACAGCAGTGGATAACTCAATACCCTATCTCGTATTCATCCTCGGGGCTCTCAACGTGACCCATACATAACAATATATGCACTTTTCCTAATATTTGTTTGACTGGTGTTGGTATACTGGATTACCTTCTTTACTTATTTGTTTTATGCAACGTTTGTGAGAGTTGAGTTAGTATATATATTTTGATTTAAAACATATATTTTAAAAGAATTATTTATATTGGGTCATAAAATTATCTCAGTGAATCTCGTAATTATTTTTATATTTTATATTGAACATATAAAATGTGTTAATGTTTCTACATTATTCAACAATGTATTTTGTGGAAAAGTACATAATTGTCAATTAATGAAAATTTAAATGAAAGATATTTTGAATTTAAAATTAAAGATTGCTTTCAAAATTTACATTTACTTTTTATAAAAATATATAGCACTGTTTATGAAAGAACTAATTTAAATACTATACATAGAGTTTGGATCCAATAGATTATTTGTTTATTAAACAATGGCATGGAAACAGTTAAAGAAATCTGATTTTTATTTATATATAATTAATTATTCAAATGCGTATTTTGTTAAATTTTGGGATACTGTCTAAACTTTTTTCCATCATTTATTCATTCATGTATTCATTAAATGTGGCAGAAGTCAAACCTTATCTACCTGAGCATGGTCCTAGAAGAGTATGTCAGGAGAAAATCACAAACTATCTTAGAATTTCAGTCTTCACTGCACAGATGATAATCAAAGTTTAGGTAAGCACAAAGGAAACAACTCAATCGTTGCAAATATTAGAGGCAACCTAATTGAAAGCTACATAGGTACAGTGAGATTATGCTTCTGCCTCCCTCTATAAACAACATCAAATCCTGTGGCTGCAGTAACACCTTTCCTGCTGACATATTCTTGTACACTTGTTTGGTCTCCAACCATATTTTGGGCCCCAATTAGACACAATTAACAAACTATTCTACTAACAATGGACAGATGTGACTTGCTCAGGAAATTCCAGCAGTAACTTAGGACAAAGCTGGAACATATTGGGAAGGCTTTAAGTGAAATGTACTAAACCCTTGACTTACCCAACCCTAAGTTCAGTAGAACATACTTATTCTAAGCTAGTATTATATGTACCTAGTACTTAGTGGTTTTCAGTTAATCAATACAAAGATTTATCTGGTAAAACAATGCAGGCTTGAATCCCAACCACAGCACACCAATGTGAGAAGTTGACCTGGTATATGATGTCCACTAATTAAATTGGTTACAAAAAATGTGTATAACCTAGAAAAGCCACTGGGACCTGGGTAGTATCGATACAGAAGAAAAATGGTCCCAGTGGCCACTTTTATGAATAATACCTAATTCAAACATATTTAATTGCTTACACTATAAGTTTCTACTCAAAATTGTTTATTCATGTTGAACACCAAAAGGAATGTTCAGGATCCAGCAAACATCTGGAAAACATTTACACATAGTAGTGTCCCGTAAAGGAAGGGAGAAAGAAAAATTGGTGCACAGAGTGAAGGTTCAATAAGAAAGGAAAGGTAGTGACATTTTAACGCCTTGACCACGGCAGCAATTTCGCCACGGTGCGGGCGTTCTAATGGGTGGGCGGGGCTGCGACAGCCAACGGTCGTGCGCAGCACGAGGGAGTGCAGGCCGATGCGAGCACGGAAGGGGATATACATTCACATCATTATTTAAACAGGGAAGCCTGTCCAGCCTGATAATGTGGCTAACAATTACTACAGAGCATTTTTGTTTAATCGGCACAGCGAATAAAACACTGTTACCACAATGGCGTAGACAGTAGAAAAAGTCAAAGTTTCGGCCCCAAATAATCATAGGGTGGGCATGATCCTTACAGGGGAGGTCTTCCTCAGGACTGAAATAGGGTGTGGGTGTGGGGTGGGCGGGCTCACCTAAGATTTAGACAAAAAAGCGGAGATTATCCTTAGATCATGAACATTCTATGATATGCACCAGTAATGACATTCATAAGTGAAGGGAAATAAATTATCGTGGACCACCAAGGACTGGGGTGGTTAAATGATGGTAGTGCACCCGTGGACTCCTATGGCAGAGAGCGACCAGATGGAAACCTAGAAAAGAGGTTGTGTGTGCCATCAGAAATTTCAAAATGAATCGATTATCAGCCTTAGAGCTACATTTCGTGGGTGTATGTTAAACTCGCAAAAAAATTGAGATGAGCACTTACTTTTATTTAATGATCTATTTCAAAGTTATTTTCGATGATATATCGCCAATAATCAGTCAAAAGAGTTCCAAATCACTGGGGAAAATGAGGAGAAGGACACGATGTTTGCCACTCCAACACAGATGAAATACATTCAAGTGATAACATTGCTCTAGGTGAGGGAAGAGGAAAAAACCTTAGTTAATTACTACAGGGAGAAGTCCATGGACCGTCGAAAAAGGGGCGCTGCAAAAGTCCAATTCAAAATAAGCGTTCGCGTTTCTGAGGAAACACAGGGACATACAGTTGGATACCGATATAACTGAACAGAGCTCTTACAAGATTTAACTGGGGCATAGTCACTTACCTCAAGGGAACGTGCATCCGGTCGTTGCTTCGTAACTGGAGCTCTGCTACTCAGCTTCTTAAATGCCTAATGACACTGTCATGTTGCATACGCTTTAGCGGTCGCTAGATGCTCCCTACACATAGTGACAGAGATTACACGGGCTCTTGCAGTAGCATCATAGAAAAAAGACTATTTGGGAACAAAGTTTAACCGTTTCTAAACGGAAAGGCACAGGACGAAGCAAAACGATGTATTAGATTACATTTAGTATGATATGTACAACAACATGGAGCTTGTAATGTAAGGTGTGATTTGTTTCTCTTGTATAAGAGATGGAAATTAATAATTGTAATACAACTTGCTTTTCATGTCAAGCATGTTACAAATAACAGCATATAATTTCGAAAGAAATACAAAATCCAATTATTACATAATGAATAGTAAAACAGCATAATACAATAGTTTAAGTGCGAAAATTACTTAGAAAGACATAAAGCATCATAGTATTGAATGCACATGGTCAGTGTGGTTTAAAAAGTAACATGGTACTTATTTTGTAGCTAAGCAAGATAGCTGTGCGCTACTGGCATCTAGTTCATTGAGACCATTTTGAATTGCGTCCAATAGATGCATCCATTTACACTCTCAGACATTCAAGAAGGATTGGATATTACCTCCCCTGATCCCTAGTGTGTCCTTTTCTAACATGGCCCACCTCAAACTCTCTGGTTCATGCTGGCAGCTCTAGAAATGCTCAACCAGGTGTGCTCCAATCACACCACAACACACTCTGCTACAGTGTTCAAGTATGCGTGTTTTTACTTTTTGTTAGTCTGGCCCACATATACCTTCACACAGGGGCAAATGATTGCATAGAATACATCTGAGGAGTCACAGTTGGTGAACAATTTCAAATCTATCACATGATGTTTGTGGGTGATCTGTTTAGTTTGAATAGTCAATTTGCAGGCCTTACAGTGGCCACACTTGTAGTGGCCCAGAGTAGTAGGGAGGTGCCACATGGATTGGATTGATGGTTTAGTTGCAGACTCTAAAAGAGACCATACCACATAGTTTCTTAAACTTTTTCCCTGCTTAAACAAGTGCATTGGTGGATCTTGTGATTCCAAATCATCTAAGATTAAACCCCAGTGACAGTTGATGATTTTTCTAATCACATGGCTCCGAGTGCAAATGTGGTGACACAGATCATCCTGGCGGGGAAATTGCTCTCTCTTGCTCTCGCAGTCAGTAGAGTCTCTCTAGGATTGAACCATGCCCTTTTACGAGCATTTTTTACCAGTCTCCTGGGGTAACCTTGGGTTATTAAGCGGTCGATCAGATTCTCTGATTCCAGCATATCATCCTCTCTTTTGGGAAAATTTTCGGTGGATTCTTAAAAACTGTCCAAAGTGCAGGTTATCTCCTAGGCCCCTGGGGTAGTGGCAATTATATCAGAGTAATGAGTTCCGTCCAGCTGGTTTCCTGTACAAGGTGGAATACAATTGGTTGTTTTGATGGTGATGTCGAGGAAGTCTAATTCAAGTGGGCACCTTGCACCAGTCCAAACAACCCTTATGGTGAATTAAGAGGTCAAAGATAACCTTAGAAAGCTATCCAAGGGGTAGCTGTGGAGAGCAGCTTTCAGGCTTAGTCTCGAAGGAATGTTAAGCAGCTTGTTTTCCCAGAATGTCACCTTATTGTATTGGTTAAATGGAAGGAGAACCACACAGTAGTTATATAAATATGTATTTATTATAACACACTCTAAATGCCTCACAGTATCTGCCACATGCAGATAAACACAATTCACACAATACTGTAGCATAGAAACAGTTGTAAGTAGCACTAACACACTGTGGGCTCCAGGGAGAGACCAAACCCTGTAGTACAATAGTGGTATAAGAACCAAGACTCGAGTCAACACAGTGTTTAGAGGATGTGGAATCTCTAGCACCCCAAGGAACCACCAAGGTGAGTAAGTTGGGACCCCAATGAGGATGGATACAGTGTGAGAACATGACCAATGCTATGTATAATTAAATGGGAGAGTCGCTGTTGCAGTTTTAAAGTTTATGGGCCCTTCCCAGTGGATTACGAGGAAGCACTTTGGATCATAGGAGGTTGAAGAGCCACCCCATCTGCGGATACTGTAGTACCAGAGTTACCTATCTCAGGGTAGCCGGGTGCATAGGGCAAAAATGGTATCCGAAACTTCCGTTGATCTCAATGGAAGATTTCAAGGAAAAGGCTGCTGCGGGAAAGAATAAAAGTGTCCAGTGGAATGCAAAGGTGGATTCCTGATGAAGAGTACCTGAAAGCAGAGGGGAGAGAGTCTGGGTCACTCAGGGGTGACCAGGGGCTTGGTAGACGAATGCCCACCGATGTTGGATGCTTCAGGTGCAAAGAGGAGGTACTTGACTCTGCAGCCACTGGGACCAGGAGATGCAGAGTACAACCAGGCGCTGAATACGATCTGTCCCACAAAGGATGTCAAGTGCTGAGGGGTCGGTGTCCGGCTGGAGCACCAACAAGCCTTGGCAGCGGCAACCCATGAATAAGGTCAAGAAAGGTTATGGTTCAGACCAGCAAGGTCCAGGAGACTCACCCTACACAGGTGAGTCATGGCAAGCCTAGAGCCACCACGGGAGCCCAAGAAAAGCAGAGTTGACCCTCAAGAGGACTCACAGGCCAGAGTCACAAGAGTCACAAGGGAACCTTTAGCAGAATTACAAAGCAACAGCCCACGGAGCACTTGGTGCCAGGAGGCCAAAGTTCTTTGGTGGAAATGGTGCCAGAAGTTGAGGCTACTCGGAGCCCAATGCACTTGTTTTGGGAATGCCAACAAGCATATGCACTTGCAAAAGTATGCAGTGCACAGGGATACAGGTATTGCACCCCCCACGAGGGATTCTGACCTCAAACTTGGTGAGAGGGCAGCTTGAACCTCGAGGGACATGGAACCCACCTACTTCAGAGTCCAAAGGAGTTCAGGATCAGCCAGTAGCGTTACACTGCCTGCGGTTGCAGGGGAGTGACTCCTTCACTGTAAGGGAGATGTCTTTGGCTGTCCTTGAGGCTCCACAGGTCCTGCACGGAGCCTATATGGTGCATGGGCACAGACAATGCTTTGGACGGAGTGGGAGAGGAAGTTGGCCTCAAACAAAGTCCAGTGAAGTGTGCAGAACGGTGAAGGTCAGTGGTTTCTTGATCAGACTCTTGTCCACATCGAATCTAGGGTCCTACAGCCAGGTAAGCACTTGCGTACCCATGGGGAAGGGTTGGACAAATTCAGGGGACCCTCCCAGGGGAGGGGAGGGATGGTGGGGAGTTTACTCCCATGTACTTTGTTCAGTTTCATGCCAGAGCAGGAGCCAATGGCTCCCAGGACTAGTTTGAATTGGACTATGCACAGGGACACTAAATGTGCCCCTCATAAGACTTTCAGTTGCTGGCAAGTGCACCCACCCAGGTCTAACACATTAAATCCTGTCTGGGAGCTGGTCACACCTCCCTGTGACAGGATACCTATTGTTCTGCCTTCCCCTGCTCGAGATTGGCTCAGCAGCAGGAGGGCAGAAATGTGTCTCTAGACCGCAGCAACAATTTTGGGCTGCCCGGGACTAGAAGGCTGGTACCGGAAACACCAGGGACCTCACAAAGCTCATTTCTGAGAGGTGAAATCATACCTCTCCCACCTGTTAACAGTGTGGGGATATAATTCCACAATGTTTGATGCCAAACACTATAGGGTTACTTTTAGCCATTTTAGAGTTGGTCATCACGCGGTCGCATAATGCTACTCTATGTCATAAGTGGCTGCAGCACTATCAACCCCGGAGAATAGACTCCGTAGGCTGCAGGGGTGTCCTACTCATGCAGTGGCATCCTCTCACTTAGAGCCAAACACACTGCTTTCAGGATAGTATAGGCCTGCTATAGGGGTGACATAGGTTTTAAGAGTAGTAACTCTTAGATATAGTAAACCTATATCTTAAGTGAGTGGTGCATGCACCAACTTACACAGGCTGCAATGGCAGGCCTGTAGATCCATTTTGCATGGTCTCTCATGTGTGGCATAATACATGCTTGAGCCCATGCGAGGCATCTGGGGTACCTATGCCCTGGGTACTTGGGTACCTTATACTAGGGACTGACAAGAGTACCCCAGTATCCGATCTGGAGTGTACCAAAGTACATAACATTACAGTTTATGGAGAAAGCAGATAGACTTGGGTCCTGATTAACAGGATCCCAGTCAGACTAGTCAAAAACAGTGTAACATGAAGCAGAAAAGTGGGAGTAACCATAAGAAGCAGATGATACTTTCCTACACGGAGTTTTAAAAAAATGCCAGCAGCCAAGTATAAGACTTGCCCACACTTAAACATTGCAAAGTCCCGAAAGAGCCCTGTGACATGATTCCAGTTACTCACAAGATGATTTGTTATTCGCAAACATCACGCATTCTAACCATCATCACCCCTCTCCCCAGCAATCAGTCCTCCCTAACACCTCTATGCTCTATGATGGCATCACCCATAAACTCCATAAGAAACTGCAGAACATTCAGAATGCCTCTGCCAGACTTATCCTCAACATCCCCTGCTGCAGCCACACCACCAACCACCTGAGAGACCTCCACTGACTACCAGTCAACAAAACAATCACCCTCGAGCTCATCACACACACCTACAAAGCCCTACACAATGGGGGACCTGCATACCTCAACCATCACCTCGCATTCCACGCACCCAGCCGAGAGCTCCGCCCCGCCCTACTCGCCTTGGCGACCATTCCATGTATCCGGAAGACCATGGCCTGAGGTGGATCCTACTCCTACACAAAAACCTGGAATACCCTGCCTCTCCACCTCAGGCAATCACTGTCACTGCCTCAATTCTGGAAGGACCTCAAGACCTGGCTCTTCAACTGAACCACAGTGCCTTAGACAGATCAGTAGTCTCCCCTCCCTGAGTTCCTTGAGACCCTAACGGTGAGTAGCCATGCTTTACACATCAGCTTATTGATTGATTGACTGAACTTCAAATTCCAAATGACTGTGATGAAACTGTGAACAAGATCCTTCTTTCAACACTGCATCATGACACACTTGCTGCATACTTCAGGCAGGGACTACGTTCAAGGTGAGCCAAACCCATGATTCTAGTCCCTCTCCTAAAAGAGCAGATGGTGGATAGAGTCCTCAAATCAAAGCTTGTACAAGTAGTGATGTTAATAGATACATTGGGGGAGGATCTAATGCCATGCTTATCATCAGAGGCTTCTCACCACTTATGGAAAAAGTATCCTTTGCGAAAGACATTTCTGCAACATTTTAACAATTTTATGCACATTTAATCTACAATGTATATAAAATACATTGTGTCTTTTTTTTCCTCATTTATGCGAGCTTTATATTTTTTTAGCAAGCCAGGTCTCCTCTTAGCAAAGTGAACCGCCCAAGGTAGAAGAGGCAAGACCATGTCTAAATAGTACCAACAAATGTTTTAGAATCCACCTTCTAGTGGCCACCTGATGGATCCTTTCAAAATCAATGATCGCGTATTGGTGAAATCATTGGACATCCCTTCCTACCCTATGCCATATTTTGTCCCAAAGGTCCCAATATTTTGTACGTTTGCTCACCCCTCTGAGTGTGTCTAACTGCCTCAACTTATTAACTTGTTAAAGCCAGTCAACTATCCTAGGGGGAGATGGAAGAATCCAATTTCAACATATCTTGCGACTAGCCAATAACATCAAGGTGAATAGAAGGCATTTATGGTTTTTATTTAAAGCAACATCATGATCGTTACCTTCTAGAATACCAAAAATAACTTTAAAAGAGCTTACCTTCATGTTAGTGTTTCGAGCTTTGTTAGTTATCTTACCAATCTTTTTCCAATAGGCATCAAGGTGTGCGCATTGATTAAACATATGGATGTCATTTGCCTTTATTTCACCGCACTTGGGGCATTATCTCATTACCTGATTATTTATTTTTGATAGTCTCTCTAGCGTCCAATAAGATCTGTGTAGGGTAAAGAGATGATTTCTCCTGAGTAGTGCAGAAAAAGTAATAATCCAAAAAAAAGTGCAAGATACTTGCCATAATTGTTGCAAGTCTTGAGCCGGGAAGATCTTCTTCCAATTATCGTCTGGTGTACTAAAGTCAGCTTCATCTCTTTGGGTCAAAAATCAGTACCATTTAGCAACCTCTTTTGGAGCTGGATCTTTTAGTATTCCATCCTCTATTCCTTCCATATTAACTGGCATGTTCTCTTGTTCCTTGCACCAGCTTACAAGCTGATAATATTTAAACCTTGAAATGGTTGCGTTGGTCCTCTCCAGTAATGCGATCCAACTTAATAGGTTACCATGTTCTATAAGCTCCCCCCATCTCAATATCCCAGCTTTTTTTAAAGGGTCTGCAAGGGAGTCTTTCAAGCATTCTGGAGTGCCCGAGGAGTTCCAGACTGGTACATGCTCGCTGTAGTTCCATGATTTCCTTATTTCATACCATACTTTGAATGCTGACTTTAAAACCTTTAATTTTTTTAAGTACTTTGGATGGCCAAACTTATAGAGGCAGAAATCATTGTTGGTTACAGCTTTCCGATAGGCAGTATAGACAGTTTGTGATTTAAGAAGTATCCTGATGTTTTTAAAGTTAAAGGCTTTATAGTATGCCATACGGTCTGGGCTGGCTAGCTCCCCCTCGGTTTTTCTTTCGACATAGCTCTTTCCATGTTATCCTAGCTCCTTTGAAAGCCCAGATGAAGGTCTTTATTTCACTATGAACCTTTCCTAACATCTGTGATTTAAACTCCAAGGGAATGGCATTAAAAAGAAATGTAAACTTTGGCAAAATAGCCATTTTAACAATATTCGCTCTCCCTATAAAAGTAAGAGATAAACAGTTCAATGCCTTTAATAGGTTCCTCATCTCCTTAATTTTTGTCACCAGATTCACTTGGGCTATTTCGTCAATGTTGTTTAAGACTTCCATACCCAAGTATTTAATGTTGCTATTCGATTTTAATACTGGTGTTGTGATGTTCCATTATAGCACCTCGGTCTTCTGGTGATTGATTTGATACCCTGATATACTCCCAAAGTTAGATAAAATGGCTGTTATTCTGCTAATAGAATCATTGAGATTGCTTGTATATATCATTAGATCGTCTGCGTATAACGCAGCTTTCAAATTCCATCCATTAAAGTTGAATGGGTAATATCATGGGAACTCCTTATCTTCTTGGCCAAGGGTTCTATATATAGGTTAAAGAGGTGAAAACCTTTAGACAACCTGCCATTAATAAGTATTCTTGCCACAGGACGTTTGTAGATATTTATAATAGCTCTTAAAAAATTATTCCCTAGACCAAAGTGAAGAATAGCTTCTTGTAAGAAGGACCAATTCACACGGTCGAAAGCCTTGGCTGCGTCAAAAATGAGGACAGCCAAAGGTAGTTTTTCATGCACGGCAATGTCAATTGCTCCGATTAGTTGGTGAGTAAGGTCGTGCAACTGTCTCCCCTTATAAAGCCCTTCTGGTTGTCATGGATAAGATTATTTGATAGTGAGCTAAGTCTTCTTGCCAAGATTTGCGTAAAAAAACTATAGTCATTGTTAAAGAGTGAGATCGGTCTGTATGATTCGCAGTTGAAAGGGGCTTTACCTGGCTTTAAAATTAAACTGATTGTTGGTGGTGGTAAGGCACCCTCCAACTAAATAGTATTAAACAGATCTATAAGTCAAGGAGCCAGATAGTCTTGTAAAGCTAAGTCTTGTAAAGCTAAATAAAGTTCATTTGGGATGGCATCTGGGCCAACAGCTTTTCCTCTTTACAATTTGGATATCACCGCTGTTACCTCCTCTGTTGTAATAGCTGCATTTAGTGAATCGTATAAATCTTTGTCTGGTTCTGGGAGTTGTAATTTCCTACGGTAAGTACTTATAGTTGAAGGTAAGGGCACTAGGTCTTCATCATACAGTCCCTGAAAGAAGCTTACAAGCGCATCTTCTATGTCTGCCACGTCCTCTACTCTTCTTCCATTGATGTCTTTATTTATAGCCATGATTTTATTTCTGTTAGAGTCAGTCTTAAGCTTCCAAGCTAGGAGTTTTCCACTGTTTTCCTCATACTCGTAATTTGAAAAACAACCAGCTTGCCACTTTTTCCTCACTCTCTCCTCCAAGAAAAATGCTTAATCATTCTTCTTTTTTAGTAGTTCTTCCTCAACCTTCCTTCCAAAATACATTGTTGGCACTGATGTGATAATTCTATATGATGTAAAAACCAATACAGTGTATGCTGGATATTTAGTGAAAGTATAACTTTATTATTGAATACCAAACCCTTCATGCTACATTTGTGAGGAATGTGCTCTGCTGTTGGTTAACATGATACATTAGTGATTTCCTTACAAAAGTGATGTATCGGCGCTGTACCGGCCCTCCACTCCCAGGTTGAGCTGAGCTGGTGCCGGTTCACTGCTGCCGCCCGCCCCAGCCTGTCGGGCTTTTTTGACTCATGTCCTCTCGGCACCCTGACGAACGTCCGACTCGCCTGCTCTGTGACCTGGTAACTGACTGCCTGCCAGATGATGCTGGATTCTAACGAGCAGTAAGCCCCTCGCCATGTTTCTGTGGCTTTACCGGTCTTGGCCACTTATGAGATGCTACTTTGTAGACGTCCTGATGATTTCCTGGGCTGCCATATTCATTGCCATTGAAAGAGGACTAACCCTACCCACATAGAAAAAGTACGAGGACTGCTCTTTAAAGCCACTGAAATAGAAAGAGGACTAAACTGAACCCTCCCACAACAACTGAAAGAAGACTAAGCCTGAAGCCACCCACAACAATGGAAAGAAGACTACGCCAGGAGCCACCTACAACAACAGAAAGATTACTTAGCCAGAAACCCCTACAACAACAGAAAGAGGACTAAGCTCTACAGTTTTTTTTCCTTCTCCTGCTCTGGATACCCACTTGCACCACTCTTAGCTAGTGAAAGGGGACCGTCCCCACCGGCCCTTACACTTTGCCTTTCACTACTCATCTCATCTAACGCAACCCTGTCTATAGGGCAGACCCGGGAGCCATCTCACCCCGCAAATCGACCACAGGGGCTCCAACATCATCACTCTCTCCAGCATGGCTGAGCCACGCTTGACCTCCACGGGAGCCAATTAGTACACCGTTATCTACCCTCCAAAGCTCTCCAAATCTGCCGACAAAATCCTTAAACACTCCATCCTGAAAAGTCATCCGGAAACGCTGATATCCGACCTTCGGCTCTGCGTAAACCAGGGTACTGTCATCAACGACCTCATCTGCCATTCCAGGAAAACATCTCGCTGGCGCAATGCCTTCTTGAGCCTCCTCAAAGTACAAGAAACAAGGAACATCCATCACAGAAGAAAACTCACAATCACTCCGTCTGCAAATCTGCGTGCAGACCTTGTAAATGTGTTGGACTTGTAAAGCGCACAGCTGCCCGTAAGCGTCCCGGCGCTTGCTTAGGGAACCCGTCCTGGTATTCCCCTGTGAGAAACCCCGGCAGGGTGTCCACAAGGTGAAAGCCAGGCATCCCGCCGCGAGGGGCCGTAGGTGACCTTACCATCACCTTATACAATAGCGGCACCATCCTGGTTTAAGGGCCTTCCCAAAACCTCTTAAGATTTGCGGACCTCTTCACCCTCCTTAAAAAACATGTTCACAACCCATCTCAGCTCACGCTCCCGCCGCTCCTCCTCGCGCCCACTCTGCCAAATATACCTGGTCCCTCTCCAACGTCTCCTGAAAGCGACCCCGTCATTGGGCGACCCGGCCCTGTCATCCACTTACCCACGCATTCCATCCACTGCGTGCCCTTACCACACTGACAACAGCATTTTTCCCCTCCTGAGGCGGAAGCCGGGAGGTCTCTTACCTTTCCTTGTATTTTAGCCGTTTTTTAACTTTAGCAAATTGTAATCTGCACAATTAATGGTATTTGTGCACACCTGACTTAAGAGGTGTGTTAGAGACTCCCTTGCGCTTCGTGGCGCTTTAGGCTCATTCTCCCCCCTCTCTTCAGCTCCGGACCTGCTCTCGGCTGAGTGTTGATGCCGAGGGCAGGGCTCCGGTTTCGGCGGCCATCTTGGGTCGGGTTGGGCTGGTGACGCGCTGTGGCAGCGCTACAAAAACAGACGGTGATGGCTCCGCGCAGCGGACACGTACCACGGACGCGCCGGACCTGCACCGGAGTCGTGCCAGTGTCCTGCCTGTCTGCGCTCGTCCGCGCTCGATCGGGCTCAGGGACCAGGCACTCTGTTAGGTGTACTATCTATTCTGTTAATGACCTCCTAGCATTGGATTCAGGCAGGCACCTTTTAAACTCCACCACGTGTTCCATTCTCAAGGATTGTAACATCTTTCGATCCCCCTAGCAGTAGAGACATTCGCCTACCACTTCCATTGAAGCTAGCTACTTTAAATACTAGGTCACTACAGAAACATCACCTGGAAATTTTTACCCTCTTACAGGATGAGTCCATTGATATACTGACCCTCACTGGAACATGGCTGGGTGATAACTCCTCCCCCGACATCATAGCCGCCCTTCCAAGTGGATATGACATTATCTGGCATAATCGCCCGGATGGTGTCCGGGGTGGAGGCGTAGCAACTATTTTTAAAAAGCAACTCACAGTGGCGAAAATCTTAACTGCGACAATAAATTCTGTAGATTTACTTGGGATAAAAATCACCCTGAATAATTCCTGTCTTATCATTCTAACAGTTTACTGTCCACCACAATGTACATCAACATTTAACAACCTTTTTTTCCCTATTATATCGGATATATGTACATGATATAAAAAAATATTGGTGACAGGTGACTTCAACGTTCATTTGGGATAAGACAGATTAAGATCTGCCAACACGTCAGTTACAGACTTCTATGACTGCGCTAGGCTTGGAACAATTAGTGGAAGCCCCAACTCACATAAAAGGCCACACTCTCGATCTAATCTGGACTTCTATGCCAGAGGTGGCCCTTATGAGTATTACACCTTGTATTTGGTCTGACCACCATCTACTCTTATGCAATGTACCACTAGATGGCCCTCAGATCAAACTCCCACTAAAAACTAAAAAAGTGCGCCAATGGAAAAAAGTTGATTCAGTAACTCTAACAGATGCCATCTCCAAACATGTACACAAATCAATGAATTCACATGATAACTTAGACTTAGATCTAAACTATGACACCATAGTAGCTAGTCTTAGACAATTGATTGACCAGATAGCCCCAGAAAAGATACAGAAAATAAAGGGTGTGGAAAAAGGGGCCCCTTGGTATACCCAGAGCTTGAGGGATCAAAAAAGAAAGCTCCGATATCTTGAGAGATGCTGGAGGAAATCTAAAAACGATACAGACCGCGAACTGTATAGAACATCTTTTCAGTCGTATAAAAAACTTATCGTATCAACTAAAGAGGACTATTATGAAACCCGCATAAAAAATGCAGTAAATGTCCAGAAAGAAACCTTCCTAATTTTAAAAGAATTAAGTAAGATGGGAGAAAAGGTAGATACAGTGATAGACTGCAACACCTTCCAATGCTACTTTCTTGAAAAAGTAGCAACCATCCTGTCAGACATCAAGAAAGATATCCCAAATACATCCATCATTTCACTGCCCCCTCAAATCCCTTCGACCTCCATTATCTCTAGATTTCCTAGTATAGAGTCGACAACCCTCAGACAACTCGCTATCTCAAACAAGTCAGGCTCCCCTGCAGATCCCTGCCCCCCTGAAATCTTTCGGTTGGCACTCCCTATCTTGGAGGACCAGATCCTAGACCTCCTAAATAATTCATTAGCTACAGGACTACTACCAGCTAGCTTTAAAGAGGCACGTGTTAAACCCCTGATAAAAAAAACAGAGGCTGATCCAACCAGTCTGAAAAACTACAGGCCAATTTCCCAACTGCCTTTCCTGTCTAGGATTCTGGAACAGCATGTATTAAAATCATTGTCACCTCTCCTGGAATCATATCATCTACTCCAGGAGCGGCAAGCGGGGTTTCGTGCCCACCATGTCACTGCATTAGTAATGCTGTCAGTGCTGGATGACCTTAGATGCATGGCTGACAGTAAAAAACCAAGCGCCCTGATACTTTTAGACCTTTTAGCGGCGTTTGATACTGTCAGCCATGCACTGCTCCTGGACAGACTAGCCATGTCTGGGATAAAAGAACAAGCTCTCCAATGGCTAACGTCTTTTCTGTCAGGGAGGACACAGAGGATCCAATTGGGGGTTCGTGTATCTGATGTAGGCGTCTTGGAATGTGGTGTCCCGCAAGGGTCCGCACTCTCGCCACTCCTATTCAATTTATATCTGCAGCCACTGATAGACTCTTTGGTAAAAATGGGCTGTAAAGTCTTTAACTATGCTGATGATACTCAGCTGTTGCTGAGTATCGATAATACAACATCGGCTCAGTCCATGGCCCAAAAGATATTGCGGTTTACAGTGAACTGGATGACGTCTAACCTATTAAAAATCAATCCAGATAAAACGGAGGTCCTAGTAGTTTCAGCTATTGCCTCACCCTGGAATGATCTGTTCTGGCCCCAAGAACTTGGACCTACCCCAAAGCCATGTCCTAGCGTAAAGAGCCTTGGTATTAAGATTGACCAGGAGCTCTCGATGACCAGCCAAGTATCCGCTGTGGTCGGATCATGTACCAACTTGATTAGACAGTTGCGAAAGCTAGCCCCTTTGCTTTCTATAAATATGCTTCGAACTATTGTCTCAGCTACAATAGTCTCCAGAATCGACTATGGGAACGCACTATATCTCGGTCTTCCAAAAAATGTAATCAACCGTCTACAAGTCACCTTGAATGACGCAGCACGGTTGATTTTTGGATTACCTAGACAGACCCATGCTTCCCCTCTACTTTGCAGGTTACACTGGCTCCCTATAAAGCAGAGGGTTGAATTCAAAAGCCTGTGCATTGCCCATAAGGCAATTTATGGGCAGGCGCCTGCCTATATAAAAGAGAGGCTTGAAGTGTATAATCCCAAGCGAGCTCTACGATCCGCCAATTCTCTACTGCTATCATGCCCGCGTTTTAAAATGGCGACCAAAGGTGGTAGATCCTTTTCAGTCCAAGCCCCCATCATTTGGAATAAGTTACCGGAGGTCCTCCGTAAAGAATCTAATCTTCTCCGCTTCAGGAAAAGTCTGAAGACATTGCTCTTCAGGGACGCCTTTGCTTCCCTGTAAGATTGGTCGGTAATCTGTACTTTTCGTCACCTTATTTCTTGTTGCTGTACTTTGTCAGAAGCGCCTTGAGACCTGTCGGTGATTTGGACGCGATATAAAACTCAGATACAAATAAAACTCAGATACAAATACCACAGAACCTAGACCACCTAGGGATTCCCGCTCCGTCGAAGGCTGAAACTCCCCCTAGGACCCACCTCACATGTCCACCCAGCTCCGCCATCATGATGCCGGCACAGGCCATCAGAAACGTCCCCAAACCCTTCACCTCCTGCTACCGGCCTAACGTAACACCCGCTAGAGGGCGCAACTTTGGTATGGAAACACCTAATTTGGCCCACAACTCTGGCCGAGCTGGCCCCACCCATAGGAATGCAAAGCGACCTAGCCCCCCGCACACCGTCCCAACAGCTTGCCTCCTACCAGCCCTCAGCCCATCTGAACCCACCTCTAGGCCACCAGCACATACCTCTCTTAGTGATATTGATATTCTCCACCGCAGATCCTCTGAGTTAAAACTGAGCATCCACAAATCGATTCTGGACCTTAAGCACCTCCTTCACATCACTGAACTCTCCTTCTCTAATCTACGGCTCTTGCAGAATGCAACCCACATCCCCCTCACGATGCCCCGCCTCCACCCTCTACCACTATCCCTGAGACACTTGCGCCCTCGTAAGCAACCCTGCCACCTCTCTGAGGAGGAAATCCTTGATCTCCTTCACACCTACAAACACACCCATGGCACGCTTAATCCCTCAGAACTCACGGAGGAAGAAGTGGCTGACCTCCTCAGCAGCTACGACTCGGCCCTGTCAACCCCATGCCCCTTAAACCTGAGGGATGAACACCCTATCTGCACGGTTGCAACAAACCCTAACAGATCTGCTACCCTCCGCATCAGAGGGGTGGCCAATAGCAACCTAGCTGTAGTTCCCACCTTCACTTCTACATTCGACACCTACTCCTACCCCTTCCTAGCCGGCCTCCTAATTAACTGCCGGTCAGCTGTAAAGCATGCATCTGATGTTGCTGACCTCATCCTGAGTCATAAATCTGACCTAGCGGTCCTAAATGAATCTTGGCTCAAGGACTCCTCATCGCCTTACCTCGACCTCTCAGTCCCGCCCAACTATAACAATGTAAGGATGGACCGGCCCTCAAAGAAAAAAGGGGGTGGCATTGCCTGTATATACCGTTCCAAACTCCTAGTTAAGGAACTGCTGGTGGTCCCCTCGGACTCCTGCGAATACCTCGCACGAGCCATTTCCAATAACACCTCACAGTTGAGCAAACTTCACATCTTTTACCACCTCCCAGGCAAGAACGACTCCTTTACGGACCTTCTCATGGAAATCATGACAGCCAAGGTGACCCCAAACTCTAACGACATTTTCCTTGGCGATTCCAACTTGCATTGGAATGATCCTAAGGACCCTCAGGTCAATGCGTTCAGAGACTTCTTGGCCAACCAAGCCCTTACCCAAGCCTGCTCCCTTCCCACTCATTCGAACGGTACCACCCTAGGCTGGATCATTGCTAAAGAATCAGCGGTCAAACTTATCTCCATTGATCCTTGTGATTGGTCTGATCACCATGCCATCACCTTCCTCCTGCCCAGCACCCATAAATCGTGGACACCTCAACCTGTGATTCTCAAACGATGGGTTAGGGACACCAAGAACCTCGACCACAAGAAACTGGCAGCGCGTTGTCAGTCTGATCTCCCCCCCCCACAGTGCACATCGATCTCCAATCTAGCGGACCATTATTCTTCCACCATAACCGAAATTCTAGATGACCTGGCACCTCTAAAATTAAAAAGAACCCAAATCAAGGACCGAAATCCCTGGTTCAACGGATTCCTTAACAAGGAGAGGAGATCTCTGCGACAGATGGAATGAATCTGGAAACAACACCCATCTGCAGCACATCTTAAACTCCTTTGACAGGCCAGAAATGCTTACAATAAGAAAATCCTTAACACTAAAAAAGAATATTTCAGAACTGAACTGGAGAACGCCAAAAATCGACCTCGCAAGTTGTTCAACTTGGTTAAACACCAATCCAACAAACTAGCGAAAACCACCAAAGAAACACCTAAACCCATAATATCAAGTGAGGAATTCTCCACTTTCTTCTGTGAGAAAATCTCTACTCTAGGAAATAAACTTAAATCCGCATCCCACCACCAAAATCAAAATCAGCCAGCTCCACCTCTTCTCTTCGCATTGCCCTCTCAAACCTCACCAAAATACCAAGCTCACTGGTCCAACTTTAAATTCTATGACAATCACTCTATCTCGCGAATTCTTGCCTCCTTAAAACCGAACAATCACTTTAATGATCCTCTCCCCTCTAACTGCCTAGCTGCCCCCTCTCAGGCTATCAACCCTTCCTGGACTGCAATAATCAACGCCTCCCTCCTACAGGGCATCATCCCTGACTCGCTCAAGACTGGCCAAGTTCTCCCCATCCTAAAAAGCCCACGCTGGACCCTGCCTCGGCTGAGAACTACAGATCTATATCTAACATCCCACTCCTTGCCAAAGTTCTCGAAAAATGTGTGCAACAGCAACTAAGTCTACACATCAACAACTTTCACCTGCTAGATGATTTCCAATTAGGTTTCAGACCTGGGCACAGTACGGAAACCACCCTCCTCTATATTGTGGATGACGCCCTCCAAGCCCTAGACCTAGGCCTAATCCTTCTAGACATTTTCTCCACCTTTGATACGGTGAACCACGAAACTCTCATAGAACGCCTCAAACTCAGGATGGGATTGGATGGCACCGTCCTTGAATGGTTTAGATCCATCCTCCGAAACCGATCACAGAGAGTCCTCATCAACGGTGATCTATCCGCCCCCTCGCCGGTTTCTGTTGGAGTCCCACAAGGATCAACCCTCTCGCCCACCCTCTTCAACCTTTACCTTGAACCGCTCACCGAGGTGCTTCGTGCCGCCAACAACTCCTACCTTATGTAAGCAGACAATACACAGGTCTACATAAAAATCTCTTCCCCTGAGGACATTCTCTCCCTTAACGAGGCCCTGAAGCTGACAGTCCATTGGCTCACTGCCAACCACCTGAAACTCAATGCAAATAAAACCGAATTTCTTCGTACCTCCCATCCCAAACCCAATCCAGACATCCAGGAATGGATCAAGACTATCACTGCACTAAACTGCCCTTCTCCCTTGGAATAAACCTTGACAGCAGCTTGAATATGAAAGGCCATATAAAGTCTGTGGCCAAAATGGCTAGATTCCACCTGAGCTACCTAAGAAACCTAAAACCCTTCCTTGAGGCATACAACCTTAAAACGGCAACCCAGGCCCTAGTCATTTCCAGACTGGAATATGGGTGCTGTATTCTTGCCGGGCTACCCAAGAACTCTCTGTCCCCATTAAAAGCTTGCCTCAACACCGCTGCCAGACTCCTAACAGGCTCAAAAAAATTGGACCACATCTCTCCCCACCTCAAAGCACTGAAGTGGCTTCCCCTTGAGGCTAGAATACAATTTAAACTGGCCTGCATTACTCACAAAGCTCTGTACTTCAATTCCCCTTCATTTCTCACATGAAAACTTGTGATATCCGGAGGAACCAGAAACTCCCGATCTGCCAAAGACATGCTGCTGCAACCAGCACGCTTTCGGAAGAAAAAATCCTACAACCGGGCCTTCTCTGGTGCCGCACCAAGAATCTGGAACTCTCTCCCACCCTCCATTAGAAGACTTCCGTCATTGGCACACTTTAAAAAGGAGACCAAAACGTTCTTAATGGGAAAATACCTCATCTAATGAATACCTTTCAATCATCCCATCAAGAGATGAGACTGCGTGTATGTTATCACTTCCTGATTGAATTGTTTAACTACCTTAATATTGATCCCACACGTAGATTGGGCCTTTGACGGCACGCACATCATGTATATTCTACTTGCTTTTTCTTTTTTTTTCTTCCTCACATGTAGCTTGAACTATATCCTGCGTGCTCCTCCCTCACAATGTATCCCAAACTTTCCCAATGTGATCCCTCCCTTCGTTATGCCTTGTATTCCTCCCCCCTTAATCCTGTAAAGCACTCTGATACCCTTACGGGTCTAGTTCGCGCTCTATAAAACTATAAAATAAATAAATAAAAACAAGTCCTCCAAAAGTCACATGTTGTGGTGGGCTATTTGATAAGATACCCATCGCACATATAATTGATGTGTGCTAGCCTATCAGAAGCCAATCTCCTACCCTTCCCTGTCTATAAGCCACTATAACATACTTTTTAAACCTCCAATCTGCCACCCATGAATTGTTCACATATTATACATAGCTTGTGCTTTGGTTGGATGTTGCTGCTCACCAATGCCCCAAGGCAGATACATAGTATAAACATACCTCCAGTAGTCCCCATCCAATCAGGAGTTGCCATTCTTCTGGGTTGTGAGGAGGAACACTTAACAGGAAAAGGACCCAGTTCAATGATGCATCCGTTAAGGCCAATGGTATTTTGCCACTAGGTGGACCTTCTGATTTACCTATGAGAACGTCCACTGAGTAGATAAAACTACCCAGGAAGATTTTCTTTTACTAAATCCTAATTGTCACACATTCAGTCTCTGAGGACTCAGGAGAGGGTATACTGCAGCTCACTTAAATCAGAGGTTTTGATTCAGGGTACATCTGCTCACAGTCCGTGAATTAATTCAACAGAGGGGTCCCAGATCCCAGCACTTGGACAGTAAAGGAATCTAGTCTAAGCAGTGTGTCTATAAACGAACCAGCAGTATGGGACACAATATCATAGCAGGATAGGGACTGTTGTAGGTCAGGGCCCAACACAGATATACAAAGATCAGAGTCAGACAGTTGGAGGCACGAATGACCCTTTTGAAACCTTTGCACTCACTTGACAACACAAATGATTGACCTAGAACTAGAAGGTGACTCATAGTTAAATCTGGGTGCTTCTAAGATGACAAAATATTTTATTAAATGTAAGTGTTTGGACAAAATATCAAGGTTTTTCATATCAGGAGACCGAAATATCAGAAAAACAATAATGTGATCCACAAATATTGTGTAGTTGATAAGGCATTTGCTCTCAAGAAGAAGCTATTTGTTTTGCTACTAAAGAGAATGATGACACTAGACAAAAAAGCCAAAAGAAAAGATGTGAATAGAAATAAAGTTTGCAATATCGCTGTCAAGAATATTTGTTATTATCATTTTCAATATTATAATTGTAAAAAGTATTTTTTTTTCACTATTTTAATGTGTTTTAGTTCATATGTTAATTTGATGTGTTATTACTGTTTGTATAACTGTTGATATTTTTTAAGGGATTTAGATTATTTAAATTAATTGCTAATTGTAATTTATATTGTTGTACAGGTTGCTGGGCTTATAGGGGGTAGGGTGAGTGAGTAGGTAATTAAGTACCAATTAATTATTTATTAGTTCATAATTTTAAGTAAGTGATTGATATTTATTATATACATTTTGTATTACTGATTTATTTTAGTATTATTTTGGGACTAAATCTTCCTCGGTGACCTAAATTTCCACATCGATGACCCCAATGACAACAACGCAGCACACCTCCTCAACAGTATGAGCAGCCTCCGTTTGACTCAGAATGTCCACAGACCTACACACATCACAGGACTCATGCTGGACCCAATTTTCACCTCCAGCAACCACGTCAAATACAGCCACTTCACAGAACTCACATAGACAGATCACTCCATTGTCAACTTTAGCATCTCCAGCCCCGTTCCACTACCCCCAAAATGACCAGCATTCCCAACCATAGATGGAACAAAATCTCAGAGACCAGCTGGACGGATGCTTTCAACATCTTCAACTCAGCTGCCACCACCAACCTCTAACAGGGAGGTTAAAGAACCATTACAACGCATCTGTTTCCCCGCATATTTTTACATTGCATGCGGTGTAATTGCGATCCACATCATTGTGAGGAAACTGAGGCTGGTCCATTTCCTCGCAATGACGTGCACAGTGCAAACGCCGTGAAGCAGGAACAGTGAGAGAGGAACCCCAAAGATAGAGAGGTAAGGGGGATTAGGCCAGGGGTGGGGGTTACTTTTTTTTGGGTTTAGGGTAGTGTAGGGGTAGTGTTGTGATGTTTGTGTGCTGTAGGGTAGTGTTTTAGGGTTTAGGGTAGTGTCAGGGGGTCGTGCAGGGTACTGTTTGCGTATAGGTACCGGACTGTGGGAATGGGGAGGGTTGTGCTAGGGGTAGTGTTTTAGGGTTTAGGGTAGTGTTGTGTTTGTGTAGTGTAGGTTTGTGTTTTAGGGTGTAGGGTAGTGTCAGGGGGTTGTGCAGAGTAATGTTTGAGTGTAGGGACCGGACTGGGGGAACGGGGAGGGTCGTGCTGTGGGTACTGTTCGAGGGTTTAGAGTAGTGTTGGCATGTTTGTGTAGTGTAGGGTAGTGTTTTAGGGTTTAGGGTAGTGTCTGGGTAGTGCTGAGTAGTGTTTGAGTGTGGGTCCGGACTGGAGGAAGGGGGGATCGTTCTGGGGGTAGTGTTTTAGGTTTTAGGATAGGGTTTAGGTAGTTTCAGCGGGTCCTAAAGTGTAGTGTTTGAGTGAAGGGACCGGACTGGGGGTTGGGGGAGGGTCGTGCTGGGGGTAGTGTATTAGGGTTTAGGGTAGTGTTGTGGTGTTTGTGTAGTGTAGTGTTTTAGAGTTTAGGGTAGTGTTGGGGGGTCATGCAGAGTAGTGTTAGGACTGGGGGTTGGGGGAGTGTTGTACAGGAATACTAAATTAGGGTTTAGCCTAGGGCAGGGTAGTGTCATGTACCTTCCATACTTTTACCATGAGTATGCCTTTACCATACATGCCTTTGTGTTGTAATAGCATCCATGGTAAAGGAATATGCTTGGTCAAAGTATATGATGTGATGACATGTCGTTGTAATGACACGCATAGTAATACCCGGGTAGTAATGGCACGCGTTGTATTACTATGCGTTGTAATGAGTCATATTTCACAGGGAGTGAAGGACTTCAAACCATTGATAACCAGTTGGGGCAACATCATCATCCCTTTCAAAATCAACATACAGAGAAAATCCTCTAAAATGGCCAGCTGGTACACCCAAGAACTTAAAAAAGTGAAACGAGACAGCAAACAGCTGGAGAGGAGATGGTGCACCAGCAAGGATACCTATGACAGTGCATCCTTCAACACCTCCCTCAATCTCTAACACAACTTGCTGAGGGCAGTAAAGAAGACAGCCCTAGCTGCATGCAACAATTCCAAGAAACTTTTCAACAACATTAAGGAATTCTCCAACCCGACTGCCAGTGAAAACGACATAACACCTTCACAGGAGCTGTGCAACAACCTCACTGACTTCTTCCATGATAAGATCGTAACCACATACCAAAATTTCAAATTCCAACCCACACCTACTTCCTTCCTCGACAGATGCACCACCACCACAACCGACGCAAACCATAGACTGACAACTTAGAGTCACCTCTCTACCCAGGACACCCTATCGACCATATAATCCATCCACCCTCAGACACCATTTCTTCAACCTCAGAAACCAAAGGATTGGCCAGAAACTCCCCACCCTGATGAACACCTTTATCACCAACTCAACATTTCCAGATGCCTAGAAACATGCCAAAGTCCGATTATTTTTCCAAAAACCCTCCGCCAACCCCTGCAAACTCAAAACCTATTGGTCAATATCCTTGATCCCATTCCTAGCGAAGGTACTTGAAAAGATGATTAGCAAGCAACTCATGACACACCTGGTTCCATATTACAGATGTAATATACTTTTGTATTTCATGTATTGCGAAAACTGTCAGTCAGACTTTGAAGACATTTGGAAGGATTATATATTATGGTGCACAGATGATTTTGTGAGGTTCAGCAGGTAAGTAAGGTAAGTATTTTAAATGTTTATAAGCATTTTCTTTAGCTATATCTCTGGCCGCAGTAGTACCGCAATACTTCCAAGGTAGATAGCGATGACAAGTCATTAGCCAATGCATGCCTTTACAAAAGTTAAAGGCAGCCATCTTGTTTTCATCTCGAGTTTCTCTGTGTTCTGCATTACACCTTGTAAGGTGAGCATTAGGTTTGGTATTTTTCCAATAACTTTTACAACTTTATTAAACTAATTCATGTTTTTGCCTCTTGGCTCACAAGTGATTTCTAACTTAAATTAAAAAGTAGTTTTGATGTATCACATTGGTTTTTAACATATTCATATCACAGGTTCAATAGTCAGGTAGAAGTGCCTCCTTTCCTATAAATTGTAAGCCCACTCTACTCCGGGTGCCATATTATGAAGGTGCCCCGGTGGCACAATAGGTGTTTGCGCCCGCTTTGCGCACCCCGGGGCACTTTGGTATTACTGAAGGGGCAGCAGGCACTTGTTAGGTCCATTATGTAATACTGATAGCGCTGGTGCTCATAAAGCGCCAGTGCTGTCTTCGGAGGGCATTCCCTTATTTGCAAGGGGGTGTGCCTCATGCAAATGGGGGAATCCCTTTGGCTCTGCTGCCGTGCCATTTCACAAACTGATACACAGAAGAAAAGAAGCTCTCAGGAGGCTCACTGGCAGGGCACCACCGAGAAAGCGGCACACTGTCAGTGCGCCCCCTGATGGCAGACCTCTGGAGGGGGTGAAGGGGGTCCCACGGACCCTTTAGATGTCCCCTTGCAGGAGGGTGCAGTCACTGACTGCACCCGCATGCAAGGGATCCCTATTCCCCTTTAAAAGTGCAGGCAAGTTGAAGCCTGCACTTCAAAACCATGGAGAGGCTTTAAACAGCCGCTCTATATTTTACATCAATGCGCTGCCCCAGGGAGCGTGAGTTCAGGGCTGCTCTATATATGTAAAACGCATGGGGTTTTGCGCCCATTTTGGGGCCACCTTTTTTTCATTGCACCCTCTTGAACACATACAGCAAATCTTTCAGTACTCTGAAAATGAAACAGGGGCAGTAACGTTTTGCTGGCATTCGTCAAACGGGTGCAAAGATATTACGGGACAAAAATTCAAAGAATTTCTATCGCTGGTGACCCTAACTATAACTACAAAGTGGCTACCGCCATTACATATGTTTATTTTCATAGAAATACAATTTACATGTAAAAAAATTAATATAATGTAATCAAGTAAAGTAAATCATTGTATTAATCATGTTACACTATATATATATATTTTATATAAATGCAATCACACATATATGTGTATGTGTTTTTGTGTTTATATAATATTATATTTATATTAGTATTACATATTAGTGGAATGCATGTAATTACATTATATTATATTTATATATTAAAATATTTAACGTTTACTACGTTAAGCTATATTTATATTAAAAATTAGATTTTTTAATATTATGGGATGATATATTTTTGCCACTATGTTTGCACTTATCAGTATAGGGGCAAATTATTTGGGTAAGTGATATTCTTGACACAATATTCATGTCAACCGATATTGTTTATCTCGTTATTGTGTCAGTGATCCTTATATTAATATATCCACATATACTCTATGATCCCACCTTGGTAGAGCATAGAGCTTGAAAATGACCCAATTGGTGAGGTTTGTGCTAACTTTATGTTATGTTATGTTATGTTAAATAATTTATACCGCGCACGTACACCGAAACGGTTTCTTGGCACTCATAACAGACATAACAAGCCAGGGCAAGGGTATCATACTGCACCTGCTTTGAAGAGAAAAGTTTTTAAGGTTCTCCTAAATGACTCATAGGTAGGGCAGTGGCGAAAAGAAGAAGGGAGGGAATTCCAAAAGATGGGGCCGAGAGAAGAAAAACGCAGGCCACCATGCTTTTTCCGACGGATAGATGGGATGCAGAGAAGATTATCAGCAGATGATCTAAGATTACGGGTGGGAAGGTATCTCTTTAGTTTGGAAGACACAAATTCAGGGGCGCGGTCGTGAAGAGATTTGAAGACGGTGCATCCGAGTTTGAAGGAGCACCGTTGGGCCACTGGGAGCCAATGAAGGCGCCTCAGAAGGGGGGAAACATGCTGGTGTTTAGGTTGGTGAAACACCAGACGGGCCGCCTGATTCTGGATTAACTGGAGTTTTTGGAGCTGATAAGCAGGAATCCCCACATACAGGAGATTAGCAAAGTAAACCCTGGAGATGACCAAAGCCAGTAAAACTAAGATGAGTGCCTCTCTGGTAAGAAAACGACAGATCTTACGGATCCTGCGCAGTTGAAAAAAACAGGATGATGTCACTGCCGAGATCTGGGGTTTCATGGATAAATCCTCAGAGATGACCACTCCAAGGCTTTTCACAGTGCTGACCGGGCAAGGAGGGGTGCCGAGGGAAGGGGGCCAATAATTGTCATCCCAAGGATTAGTAGGGCCACCCACCAGGACAAGTTCCGTTTTTGACGGATTCAACTTGAGCTGGCTGTGAGCCATCCAGTCAGAGATAAACAACATTGTGGTTTGAAAATTAGATCGGGAAGAGGGTGAAGTGTCCAAGGGAAAGACCAACTGAAGGTCATCAGCATAATTATAAATAGTGGCAGGGGAGTGACGAAGGGAAACCATAAGTGGTTGCATATATAAATTAAAAAGAAGGGGGGAAAGGGCAGAACCTTGAGGGACACCACAGGTGAGAGGGGAGAAGGGAGCAGCGAAAGTAGACAGGTGGACTGCCTGCGAGCGGCCTTGCAAGAAGGACCGCACCCAATCCAGAGCGATGCCCTGGATGCCGGCGTTTCTGACAGGGTCGATCAGAATAGTATGATCGACCGTGTCAAATGCCGCCGAGAGATCCAACAAAACCAGGGCTTGGGAGAGGTTGTTATCAGCACCCGCTCTGAGGGTGTCCATGACAGCCGCAATCACCATCTCGGTGGAATGGAGAGGGCGGAAGCCAGCCTGCTGGGGATCCAGGAAAAGAGAAGTCTCCACAAACGAGCTCAGGCACCTGGTGACATAGGTCTCTAAGATCTTTCCCAAAAAAGGGAGGAGGGAGATGGGCCTGTAGTTACTCAGCACAAGTGGGTCTGCGCCGTTTTTTTTTAAAATGGGTAATACCACGGCCTGCTTAAAGGCCTCTGGGACAACTCCAGATGTTAAAGAGGAGTTGAGGAGGGCCAAGGCTGGACCGGGACAGGCCATGAAAATTTCCTTCAGAATGTGAGGGGGGCAACAATCCCTAGGAGAGCCGGAGCAGACCTTATAAAGAAGGCTGTGGAAATCAGAAATAGAGACAAGAGGAAAAGTGGAGAATTCCTGAGGGTTTGCAGGAGGAAGGGGAAAGGATTTAGAAGGGGAAGGTGGAGAAATGTTAGTTTTAATGATGGCAATTTTGTCTTGGAAGAAGGCATTGAGCTCATCACACAGAGCCTGGGTAGGTACCAGTGGAAGAGTAATACGGTCAGGGAGGGAGAGCTCATTGACAATTGAGAAAATGTCTTTGGTTTTAGAACCGACTCCAAGATTTTTGTGGAGAAATAGGAAGTTTTTGCCTCAAGTATCGAAGATTTATATTTAATCAGTAGAGTGGTGAACTCTTTCTTGAGTGAAGGGTCGTACTTGTGGCGCCAGCGACGTTCAGCTTGGCGAAGGGCGAGTTTGTCAGATTTAAGCTGGTCATTGAACCAGCGCTGGGCATCGTGGGGGCGCTGGACTTTTATGGTCTTTAGGGGAGCTACAGTATCAGCTGCTTCCTTCAACCAGTGCTCAAGAGAGGAAGCTTGGTGGGATACTGAATCAGAATCTAGAGGGGCTGAAGCAGCCAAGAGAGAGTGAAGTTTTGGCAGGTTGGCATTTTTCCAATTGCGGGTCCTAATGTTCGCTGGACGAGAGGGGCGGTGAAAACTGGGAAGATCAACTGAAAAAGAAATAATATAATGGTCTGACCAGGTACATGGAGTAATCAAAGGAGGGTCGATGTCAAGATTAGCGGACCAAACCTGATCAAGTGTGTGACCCTTACAGTGGGTAGGACTAGAGATCAATTGCTGGCAGTTCAGACTGATGAGGGTTTCAGAGAACCGTTCAGACAGTCGACTTTCTTGAGGATCATTGGGCCAGTAATTAAAATCACCCAGGATAAGAATCCTAGAGTGATTAATGAGAAGCTGGGAAACCATCTCCCCGACTGACTGGGAGAAAGAAGGCATGTAGGAGGGGGGTCTGTACATGAGCACACAGGTAAGGGAAGTGGTAACAGAGCGAAGCTGTATAACAAGAATCTGGGTATCAGGAATAGAAGTGCAATCTAAGATTGAAAAGACATATTCCTTGCGAATAATAGCAGCAACTCCGCCACCGATTTGCCCCCTGGGACGGTTAACATGTAATATATAGTACCCGTTGGGGATGGCAGCTAAAATATCAGGCACTGAGTCCTCGGTCAGCCAAGTCTCAGACAGGAAAAGAATATCTGTATCAGTATCATCTAATAGACGATAAATGTCCAATTGGTGTCTCACCAGGGAACACGTATTTAAATACCGAATGGATAAAGTGCAAGACACGGGGTAGGAGGGGAGGAAAAGGGGGATACAAAATGTAAGGTAGGACTGGGTAAAGGGGCGAGGGACATGCTCGAAGCGCGAGCAATGCCGCACGCCTGGGCCCTCCTAATGGCTTCAGGCGGCAAGGGGACATTGTGGTTGAAGAAGTATAAGTCCTGAGAAGAATATGAGACTTTTTCGGCAGAGTGTAAGGCCGCTGGGCGCGATTGGCCGCGGACGGGCGCAGACGGGCAGGACTTTGGCTTGACTTCGGCGCGACAACGGCGCTCCCGCTGCGCTCGTCCGCTGCGCTTCCGCCATAACGTCATAATATGTATAAGGGACGTAAAACCACTAGACCGCTAACCTGCGCTGAATGCGTCAGGGCGGAAGTGGAGCAAAGAAGGCGGGGAATGGCGCTCACCAGTTCGACCCTCCGCGCAAACGGCACTCAGCCGGGGCGGAACGGGGTCTGGAGCGGAGATAGCAGGTAAGGTTGCTCAAAGGAGCCAAGCAATTGCAAATAGCGATTAAAACAAACACAAGTTTAAAAACACACATGCACAGGAATAATTGCGGAGGAGCCGCGATTAAAAGCTAGTAATCAGCTAGGTACACAGTAAGTAGATAGCAACACATTGGCAGCCTGATTCGCCGCGTCTGTCAACTGTGTCCCGCGTATGGCCCCATTAAATACTCGAGGTCCAAAACCACTAGACCGCTAACCTGCGCTGAATGCATCAGGGCGGAAGTGGAGCAAAGAAGGCGGGGAATGGCGCTCACCAGTTCGACCCTCCGCGCAAACGGCACTCAGCCGGGGCGGAACGGGGTCTGGAGCGGAGATAGCAGGTAAGGTTGCTCAAAGGAGCCAAGCAATTGCAAATAGCGATTAAAATAAACACAAGTTTAAAAACACACATGCACAGGAATAATTGCGGAGGAGCCGCGATTAAAAGCTAGTAATCAGCTAGGTACACAGTAAGTAGATAGCAACACATTGGCAGCCTGATTCGCCGCTAACTTGTATAGATAATATAATTATCCAGAATTACTTTAGGTTTTGTTTATAGTGATTCATAAAGATAAGCAATTTTAACAATTGTGCATTATTTTATCCATAAAATGTGTATAGGGTCAAATTTTTTAAATCATGTTTTAACGTATTACTGTTTTTTATGTACTTGTAAACGTTGTAACTTTTATGGTTTTCCAACGTGAAACCCAATACAGTTTATTTTAATGATACACAGTGATTCCTACCATGCTGTTGCTGCTTCTTAACACAATAGGTAAATTGTGTTACCATTTCCCAATTTATTGGCACCTAGAGGATCAAACTTTGATAGATGAAAGACTGCTTTAACATTATCAAAATTACATTTTGGGACACCTAGTCCTATGATATGTCATCAGAGACCACTTATCTCCCTTGAGTCTTCGAGTCACCTTAAAAGCTGATAGTATATAATTTCCATATACCTCAAATAAGACCAATTGTTTTTGGCAAACTATTTGCTTTAAGTTTTGTAATCACTTATAAAACATATGAAAAAAAGTGTTGAGGCTTTCATAATGTAAAAATGAACACAACAATTTGTGATTATTTGTTCGCAACCTACCTACAATCTTATAAACCTGAAACCAACGAGGTTTAGAAGAATTAACACGAATGTCATTAACATTTGTTAAAGGAACAGAAAAGGAAATAATGAGTTGCCTAATAAATAGAACATGTGCAGAATGCAATATATACTTTATTACCATTGCTGAATGTCCAAAGGGCCATGTCTCAGGACTGGTGAAACTTGCATTGGCTCCCCGCTCCCTCTACAATAGTATTACCATATTAGGCGCTGTACATCCTATATTGCTTATGCAATGTCTTTTTTTCATATGTATCTCTTCTGAAAGGTGTATACCCTGACTATCGAATCCAAAATATTGAAAGGTAATTAAGTGTAGACTTTCTATACTTGACTCAACATATATGTGCCTTGACGATATATATATATATATATATATATATATATATATATATTACCTACTGGCGGTCGCCAGTAGGTATATATAGTTAGGATTTTTTCTCTATGGGTTTTTTGAAAATTCTATGTCTAATAACTTTGGCGTTTGTGGACGGAATTGGCTGAAATTTTCAGGAAAATGGCACATTTTGTTTCTGAGCAGCCCTTGAAAATTTGGGGGGGGTTCGTCCAGTGGGGGCCGAGAAAAAAGGGGGGTCCCAAAACGTGTTTTTAACATTGAGTTTTCCATAGGGCGGTTGGCCTCACTTTTAGCCCGAACGGCTGAATGGATTTGCACGAAACTTGGCAAAATTGTAGGGACTGGTAGCCCGATGTGCCTTTTGTAGGTCTCAATATATGTGCTCCAGTGGATTTTGAGAAATTAACGTTTAAAAAAAGATATATATCTGTAACAGCGGACCGGTTAGCGCTCTGGTTCGCGGACTTTTCGCGCAACGGAGCTTTGTGAAGCGAAGCTGATTGGTTCTCCGGCGTCTGTCAACATTCCAAACAGTCCGTAGCGGCCGCCATCTTGTCTCTCGGTAGGATCGAGAGACAAGAGGAGGTCAAAACAAAGGGGGAAATAACTATAAGGGGGCATAGTAGATCCTCGCTGACCCCCTAGGTTTGATGTGGAGGTTTTAAAAGGGCCCCGCGGGGCAAAAAAAAATAATAAAAATAATAATTGAACGGCTGAATGGATTTGCACGAAACTTGGCAAAATATTAGGGACTGGTAGCCCGATGTGCCTTTGCTAGGTCTCAATATATGTGCTCCAGTGGATTTTGAGAAATTAACGTTCAAAAAAAGATATATATCTGTAACAGCGCTCCGCTTCGCGTAACGGAGGTTTGCGAAGCTGATTGGTCATTCTGTCACTGGGCTATAGTTGGGCTACATCTGGCTGATATTTGGGCTACATTTGTTTTTTTGTGTGTCTGGCGGCCATCTTTGGGCTACATTGGGCTACATTGGGCTTCATTGGGCTACATTCGGCTAATTAGCAAATAGCTCATCGCAAACTAGGAATGGTAAAGAATCGCTATTTATTCCTTAAAGTTCGCTATTTAGGAAATGCAAATAACTTTGATGATACATATGGCGGTTCATCTCTAACAAGATAAGAAGCATAGGGATAGATTTATGATGACTGGCGCATCACCAGGGATGTGTTAGTCATTCTGTGCCGCTGTTCCGTCACCTATGGTGTGCTGCATTTACAATGCGGCGCATCATGGGGCAAAAACAGCACAGATGCGTGATGTATCTGTGCCGTAAAGGTGGCGCATTGCTGGAGTTGTATCGCAAGTGTGATGAAGCTCCAGCAAGGGTCGGGGGTGCCCCTGTCGCAGGGTTTCTGTTCTCACACAGAACTGTGGACAGAGGATTGGAACCTCGGCGAATTAGGGTGTCCCAAAACTCACGTTAGTAATCAAAAACTATTTAGCAAGCTAGGTACAGTGTCACATTGGATATAACAAACTCTCAATGTTTAGACAATCCAGAATATGAACTTATAGTACCTCAGGATACGTGGAACTCATGAACAGTCGGTCGTTATATATTTCTTAGAAACCAGAACATGGAGTTAAGAAGAACACATGTGTATTTGAAATGTTTATTTACTAATGCCGTCTTCTCAGGCGTAGTACCTTAGATAATAAAAGTACACATATTATCAGTAGCAAAATTACCAGCATAGTTACTAGTACATAAAAAGTGAATGGTGATAGTATGTTAACATGCTGTAAATGAATAAGAGTTAGCAACACTTATAAGCAGCCGCGGGCCGTGGAGGGAGTTACGGTGAGGCAGGGAGGCGGGGAGGGGGAGAAGCAGGGTGGAGAATACAAGTACACATATTATCAGTAGCAAAATTACCAGCATAGTTACTAGTACATAAAAAGCGAATGGTGACAGTATGTTAACATGCTGTAAATGAATAAGAGTTAGCAACACTTATAAGCAGCCGCGGGCCGTGGAGGGAGTTACGGTGGGGCAGGGAGGCGGGGAGGGGGAGGGGCAAGGTAGAGAGGGCTCCACCCTGCTTCTCCCCCTCCCCGCCTCCCTGCCCCATCGTAACTCCCTCCACGGCCCGCGGCTGCTTATATCTCACCCTCCCTAATACACATATTATATTATTTGCTAAGAAGGTCTCTTTGTGTTGGTTTAGGGCGTGTCCATACTTTAGTGTCTTAGATTTGAAGGAATCACATCAGCATACACCAGCTCTCTCTTCATGTGAACCGCATCAACTGTTGTGTATGTGTGTTCGGCAAAGCAATATAAAACCCGCCTCATGCCCAGAATTGGCAGAAGTTGCACTTATGTTATGAGTATGAAGTCGTGGAGATCAGACCTCATAACAATTCTGTATCGTGTTGTTCTTGAAACTTTAGCACTCGCTGTACAGATATAGTTTAACAAGTAAAGCAGATAGTAGACCAATAACATATTATTCTCATGTAAACCACGATGAACTACTAGGTGGAAAGCTAAAGCAACAACTAAGTGTCGTGTGCAGAAGTTGCAAAAAAGGAAAAATGGCGTTTAAACCGGTAATGAGCCCATGCTAACTTAACACGGTGTAAAGATATCCAGGACCTAGATGACACCTCCTCATGATCCGGAAACGAACTGAATAAGATAATAGAAGTGCCATCTCATGAGAGCAGATTGCAAGTTTATATGTGGACGGTCCGCAAGGTAAAGCATTAAAAACTAGGAAAATTCAATGCTAAAGAAAAATAAAACAGCCAAGTACTTTATCGAGTCTTAAGCCAATAGGCAAGGTAAATAATAAAAACTTGACAAATAAGTCAATGAATTGTCAATGAAATGCTAGTACTCAGCATATCAAACATGAAAAAGGTCTATGACATAACTGTGTATGCAAAATAAGCTGCAACAGCCTCCAATAGGAAGTCACCGTCTTCATCCGAAAACAGTTCAGCCATCCAATTTAAAAGCGGAAAAGAACATACGTGCTCTCCCAGCACCGGATCCTCTATCACCATCAGAGGACAGCTCGGTGGGTTTTCAAGAAAGCTGTGTTCCAAGAAAGACTGTGCTGCCGCCAGTAAATTCCAGGGACCAAGTAGTCCATGCATCAATGCCACAGCCATAATCCTTTCGCCAGGACAAATCAACTCGTGAGTAATGATAGGAGTCATCAGCTGATTAAAGTCGACGTCAGGAGAAACCGGTCCGCAGAGACACAAATCAATGGCCCAATCGAAATCACAGGTCAGGCAGTGAAATACAGGCTGGACACAGGTGAAGTAGGAGAACCGAAAAGATAATCCATATGCCGTGCTTAATATCGCCAACGGCATTGTGCCATAATATTCTAGCATGCGATTGCGGAACAGTGTCAGCAGCTGCAGGGTCGGAGGTTGCATAGGAGGGACATCCATATTTAAAAATGTAAAAAAGCACAAGAGCGTCCGCTGGTAATGCAAGTAAAAATGCAATCCACGAACCAGAGTGGAGAAAATGGAATGAAAGGGAGCAGGGATGACTCCAAAGATTTTCTCAAATGAAGTCACGAGACCACTGGTAACAACTTTAAAAAAGTGTGCCAGGGATTTTGTGGAGGATGCGTTAAAGATAGTCGGAAACATGTTGCTGAAATTGAAAGGCAAACCTGTGTACGGGTGTTCGCTATGTGAAGTAGGAAAGTTTCACAGGCCGAACTCAAGGCCACCTCTCTCTGAGACAAAAGAGCTCTTATTCTTGTCATGCCGTTGAAACGTGTCCCAAGGTTGGTATTTGTAGCCAGATTGAAAACTCCCTATGTTCATGTGTGGGAGGAAATAGAACATTTCTGCAGCAAATAACCCGTTCACTTACTGTTACGATAAAAGGAATACTTTTAATTAACTCAGAACAATCTTCATTATTGAGCATCAAATAACTACCATTTTCCAACAACTTGAACGTGGGGATGATAGCAGGAACTGGCGTGCCTTGCAACACGCAAGCCATATTTGGTCGGTGTTTGTTGCATGAATCGTGTAACTGTATGTGCCTACACATTAGTGAATGATCTGGCGTCTCAGTGCATTCCTCTCCATTCAGATAAACTTCTTGATCATCTTTGAAACATCTGTATGTGTATGGAAGCGACCAGACCTCATGAACAAAAGCACTACCTAAAGGTTCATAAAGACCTATTGGTATATATTTCATACAATTTGAAAACTTATATAAAGCAAAAGGCAGCGTTATTAAACCGTGGATAAGGCATGTTGCCAAAAAACCCGCAATCCTCTGCTGATGATGTCACTGAGCATGTCATGAATGATGTAATATGTGACATCATCAGTAGTGGATTATGGGTAATAGTATCTCTAGTTTACTCCCCTATAGCTGTCTTTCTTTTAACATAAGTGTGTGTTTCCTTCCCTTATACTTACTGTTTTTGGTTCGCTTCCAGTTCGCTTACCAGCGAGCGAACTAGGAAGCGAACTAAGAGAAATAGAGGTTGGCACAGTTCCAAATATTGTACCAATTTTTTAATAACGGGGAGGTAGTTCTGAAAAGAACTTTTTTTTTTTTTTTTCTGAACATTTTTTTTCTGTTTTTGAATTTTTCGGAACAGTTTTATATTTTTTTGGGTTTTTCTTGGAGGGGGCAATGAAAACGATTCATTGTAAAGGGCTCAACAGGAGCAACAAAACAAAAAAAAGAAGTATTTATTATTTTGGGCGTTTCGGACAAACTTGCATATGATAGTCAATAGCTCTGTTGATCAGAGTGATGCTTCTTTCTCCGTAGGAAATGAATCCATCGCAAAATACGCAGGTGTGTTTTACTTCACCAAATCTCATTTGTATATTTGGCACCATCTCCCTGCCCTCTGGTCCCGTTACTTCCGGTACAACAGATCTTCTGGCCATAATAGGGAGATTATCTAGGTCGTTCCGAAACTGTGCAGCACTGTAGTTGTTAGGATGCCACCTAGTCATATGGCGATGCATTGTGTAGTTTCCGAAACTGTATTTTTTGTCGGTCCCTCTGGACAGTCTATCTTGACATATAAGGCAAGTTACGTATCTTGCATTTACTTTTTTCTGACCTTTGGGAATTTTAAAAAATTGCCAAATGAAGTTTTCTTTCCGGTGAGACGTCTTGGGCTGCTCAGGCAAAAACTGCCTCTCTTCGTGCTCGTCCTCCTGTTCCTCTTCTTCTTCTTCTTGTTGAATTACAACTTGAGCAGGTGGTCCACTCTTCCTTGGATGTGGTGGAGGTGGTGGGGAAGCACCAGCTGAAGCTACTAAAGAAGCCATTGCTCAGTGATCACAAAGGGTCTTTCTCTCACAATGATGAAAGTCAGAGTGAGGAAAGAAGGAGGGATTTTCATCATTTGGGAAAAACAAGAGTTCTCAACCAATCAAAAGTGTTCATTTTAGATTATATGACCTAGTCTTACATCATTAGGAAACCAAAAGTGAAATGAACCAATGAAAAGTGTTATTACCAAGTCACATGACTTGCTGTGTTTACGTTAAGCGCTTTGCAGGGCCTCCCTGTTTGCTTCCAGAAACCTGCGCTTTGGCACTCGCTTCGCGTACCAGTTCGCTAACGTAGCACGTCATATGACGTATCAAGCGACAACGTGGAACGTCATGCGGACGGGAGGCGTCACGATGTTGTTTTCTAACGCGGCACTTGCGGTAAAGAAACGTTTACCGGCTCGCGGTCTATTTCGCGGCATCAAGGTCAGCTAACGGGAAGCTTCCCGATTCGCGAAGCGGGAACGAAGAAAAAAAAATATTTAAAAAAAAAATTATTCATAAACATATAAAATATATTTTTGGATTTAAAGAAGAATACATTTTACAGCTACAGATATTAGCTGTTAAAAAACCAATGAAATTCACAGAAAAAACCATAGGTTATAGACCATATATAGTTAGGAATTAGCATTTACAAAACCTTGAAAATTCACTGAAAAAACCATAGGTTATAGACCATATATAGTTAGGAAATAGCATTTAGAAAACCTTATTTTACTCACACAAAACCATTGAAATTCCATATATAGTTAGTTGCACTAACTATATATCGCGCACCTGCAATCCACTGCTGATGATGTCACATATTACATCATTCATGACATGGTCAGTGACATCACTGATGACATCACTGATGACATCTCAAATGACATCACTGATGACATCACTGATGACAACATCCAGTGACTGTATGCTTCTGTAAAGTTAAAATATGTCTTACATATTGAAGAATGAGTGGATGTATAAGTGTCTGGATGAAGGATTTAGTAGGTGCATGACTGACTGTATAAGTGAGTGATTAAATGTGTCTCACTGAGTGCATGGGTTAGTGACTAAACTGTTTTAAATTGTGCATCATTGTGTCTGTTGTTTTGTAATCTGATGCATGTGTTGATCATTAGCTATATGACTAACTATATGGGTTATTGATTAGTTGCCCAAGTATTTGTATGGGAGACTGAGTGTGTGTGTGGGTGTCTGGGAGGTGTATGACTCTGTGCATAGATGTGTGAGCAGTTGATTCACTAGATGTATGGGTTCAAAAGTGCATGTGGAAACATCTGTATGGGCGGTTGACTGTGTGCATGAGTGTATTGGTGAGTGAATGGATATCTCAGTGCTACATGTCAAAGTAAGTACATATGTAAAACACAGTACATGTGATAGTTGACATATATAAATAACTGTGCATAAGAGCCAGTGAATGTGTGAGTGGCTGTATGGATTATTGTGAACTTGTATCAGGGATTGTATAACAGAGTAAATATGTGTTATTATATGTTCCAATAAGTAAGGTGTGTATAACTATATAGTTGAGGAAATCGAGGTGTGATTGATTCTTTGCAAGACTGACTAGGTGTGTGAGTAACTCCATGGATGAGTGACAGTCTGTGAGTGTCTGTTTACACTGAGTGTATCTAAGGTTATATTAGAGTCTGAAGAGGTTCATTGTATCATCACATGAATGATGTCATCAGTTATGTGATCAGTAATGTCAAATGAGATGTCATCAGTGATGTCATCAGTGATGTCATTTGAGATGTCATCAGTGATGTCATCAGTGATGTCACTGACCATGTCATGAATGATGTAATATGTGACATCATCAGCAGTGGATTGCAGGTGCGCGATATATAGTTAGTGCAACTAACTATATATGGAATTTCAATGGTTTTGTGTGAGTAAAATAAGGTTTTCTAAATGCTATTTCCTAACTATATATGGTCTATAACCTATGGTTTTTTCAGTGAATATATATATATATATATATATATATATATATATATATATATATATATATATATATATATATATATATATATATTCACTGAAAAAAACCATAGGTTATAGACCATATATAGTTAGGAATTAGCATTTACAAAACCTTGAAAATTCACTGAAAAAACCATAGGTTATAGACCATATATAGTTAGGAATTAGCATTTACAAAACCTTATTTTACTCACACAAAACCATTGAAATTCGCATATATAGTTAGTTGCACTAACTATATATCGCGCACCCGCAATCCACTGCTGATCATGTCACATATTACATCATTCATGACATGGTCAGTGACATCACTGATGACATCACTGATGACATCTCAAATGACATCACTGATGACATCACTGATGACATCTCAAATGACATCACTGATGACATCACTGATGACATCTCAAATGACATCACTGATGACATCACTGATGACATCTCATTTGACATTACTGATCACATCACTGATGACATCATTCATGTGATAATACGATGAACCTCTTCAGACTCTAATATAACCTTAGATACACTCAGTATAAACAGACACTCACAGACTGTCACTCATCCATGGAGTTACTCACACACCTAGTCAGTCATGCAAAGAATCAATCACACCTCCATTTCCTCAACTATACAGTTATACACACCTTACTTATTCAAACATATACTAACACATATTTACTCTCTTATACAATCCCTGATACAAGTTCACAACGATCCATACAGCCACTCACACATTCACTGGCTCTTATGCACAGTTATTTATATATGTCAACTCTCACATGTACTGTGTTTTACATATGTACTTACTTTGACATGTACCACTGAGATATCCATTCACTCACCAATACACTCATGCACACAGTCAACCGCCCATACAGCTGTTTCCACATGCCCTTTTGAACCCATACACCTAGTGAATCAACTGCTCACACATCTATGCACAGAGTCATACACCTCCCAGCCACCCACACACACACTCAGTCTCCCATACAAATACTTGGGCAACCAATCAATAACCAATATAGTTACTCATATAGCTACTGATCAACACATGCAGCAGTTTACAGAACAACAGACATAATGATGCACAAATTAAGACAGTTTAGTCACTAACCCATGCACTCAGTGAGACACATTTAATCACTCACTCATACAGTCAGTCATGCACCTACTAAATCCTTCATCCAGACACTTATACATCCACTCATTCTTCAATATGTAAGACATATTTTAACTTTACAGAAACATACAGTCACTGGATGTTGTCATCAGTGATGTCATCAGTGATGTCATTTGAGATGTCATCAGTGATGTCATCAGTGATGTCACTGACCATGTCATGAATGATGTAATATGTGACATGATCAGCAGTGGATTGCGGGTGCGCGATATATAGTTAGTGCAACTAACTATATATGCGAATTTCAATGGTTTTGTGTGAGTAAAATAAGGTTTTGTAAATGCTAATTCCTAACTATATATGGTCTATAACCTATGGTTTTTTCAGTGAATTTTCAAGGTTTTGTAAATGCTAATTCTGAACTATATATGGTCTATAACCTATGTTTTTTCAGTGAATTTCAATGGTTTTTTAATAGCAAATATCAAAAGCTGTAACATGTATTCTTCTTTTAAAGGAAAAATATATTTTATATGTATTTAATATAATTTTTTTATGTATATAACTTTTTTGAGGGAACGAATTTATCAACTATCATGCTGAAGAAGAGTGTGGGGAAAAAAAAACTAAGAGGAGGCCTAAGAGGAAAGAACAATCAGTTCAAAAATACAGTTGCTTTAAAGCATGAAGTGCTTTTCCACACATATACATTTAAATAACCCATCTTAGAACATACAAAATATCTACAGAGGAGACGGTGTACATTGAATTTTAGACTCTTCATTGGTACCTACATGTTGGTACTTACATCACCCACACAACACAACAGCTCTATTCAGAGCTACCCTACCTCAAAGCACTCTAAAATATTATTTTACTATTTCCCTTGGTTTTCCCCTTGTTACGCTTTCCGGAACATATATGGGCCTCCTCAGCCGCCCTCAGAAAACCTAGGGGGTCAGGATATGTCTCCCGTGCCCCCTTATACCCATTCCCAACATTGTTTATCCTCCATCTTGTGACTAAATTCGTCCGAAACACAAGATGGCGGACTCCCGTTATGCTACCGGTGAACTACCCGGTTCGCGTACCGGGTAGCGCTTCCACCGAGAAAAATCGAAAAAAAAAGTATTTTATTTGTTTGCCCCGCGGGGCACTTTAATAGCCCCCACATCAATCCTAGGGGGTCAGGAGGGGTCTACCTTGCCCCTTTCATTCATTTCCCCCTTCGTTTATTTCCACCTCTTGTCTCTCGATCCTACCGAGAGACAAGATGGCGGCCGCTCCGGACTGTTTAGAATGTTGAGAGTCACCGGAGAGCCAATCCGCTTCTCCTCGCGAAGTTCCGTTACGCGTCTGGTACGCGAACCGGGGCGCTAACTGGGACGCTGTCACAGATATATATATTTTTTTAACGTTAATTTCTCAAAATCCACTGGAGCACATATCTTGAGACCTAGCAAAGGCACATCGGGCAAACAGTCTCTACAATTTTGCCAAGTTTCATAGAAATCCATTCAGCCGTTCGAGCTAAAAGTGAGTCCAACCGCCCTATGGAAAACTCAATGTTAAAAACACGTTTTGGGACCCCCCTTTTTTCTCTGCCCCCGCTTGACAAAACACCCCCAAACTTTCAGGGGACGCTCAGAAACAAAATGTGCCATTTTCCTGAAAATTTCAGCCAATTCCGTCCATCAACGCCAAAGTTATTCAACATAGAATTTTCAGAAATCCCTATTCAAAAAAATCCTAACTATATATACCTACTGGCGACCGCCAGTAGGTAATATATATATATATATATATATATATATATATATATATATATATATATATATATATATATATATATATATATATATATATATATATATATATATATATATATATATATATATATATATATATATATATATATATATATACCATTTCTATGGCAAAATGAAACCCCTCATTTTGTTCCTTTGCAAATTAAATGTTTTAAGTGTTAACACTTTATTCCAATCAAGATGACTTCAGGTGTGCCATACTTTTGTCATAAGTAAGACTGTTAGCGCTCTAGTTGTTCTTAGAACACTCCGGGACATTCTGTCACTGGGCTATAGTTGGGCTACATCTGGCTGATATTTGGGCTACATTTGTTTTTTTTTGTCTCTGGTGGCCATCTTTGGGCTACATTGGGCTACATTGGGCTACATTTGGGCTCTAACATATATATAGCCCAATGTAGCCCAATATATATTTTTCAAAGTTAATTTTCGTAAAAACCACTGGAGCATATATCTTGAGACATAGCAAAGGCACATCGGGCTACCGGTCCCTACAATTTTGCCAAGTTTTGTGGAAATCCATTCAGCCGTTCGAGCTAAAAGTGAGTCCAACCGCCCTATGGAAAACTCAATGTTAAAAACACGTTTTGGGACCCCCTTTTTTCTCAGCCCCCGCTTGACGAAACCCCCCCAGACTTTCAGGGGACGCTCAGAAACAAAATGTGCCATTTTCCTGGAAATTTCAGCCAATTCCTTCCATCAACGCCAAAGTTATTCAACATAGAATTTTCAGAAATCCCTATTTAAAAAAATCCTAACTATATATACCTACTGGCGACCGCCAGTAGGTAATATATAACATTTTTATGGCAAAATGAAACCCCTCATTTTGTTCCTTTGCAAATTAAATGTTTTAAGTGTTAACACTTTATTCCAATCAAGATGACTTCAGGTGTGCCATACTTTTGTCATAAGTAAGACTGTTAGCGCTCTAGTTGTTCTTTAGAACACTCTGGGACATTCTGTCACTGGGCTATAGTTGGGCTACATCTGGCTGATATTTGGGCTACATTTGTTTTTTTTTGTCTCTGGTGGCCATCTTTGGGCTACATTGGGCTACATTGGGCTACATATGGGCTCTAACATATATATAGCCCAATGTAGCCCAATATATATTTTTCAAAGTTAATTTTCGTAAAAACCACTGGAGCATATATCTTGAGACATAGCAAAGGCACATCGGGCTAGCAGTCCCTACAATTTTGCCAAGTTTTGTGGAAATCCATTCTGCCGTTCGAGCTAAAAGTGAGTCAAACCGCCCTATGGAAAACTCAATGTTAAAAACACGTTTTGGACCCCCCTTTTTTCTCGGCCCCCGCTTGACAAAACCCCTCCAAACTTTCAGGGGACGCTCAGAAACAAAATGTGCCATTTTCCTGGAAATTTCAGCCAATTCCTTCCATCAACGCCAAAGTTATTCAACATAGAATTTTCAGAAATCCCTATTTAAAAAAATCCTAACTATATATACCTACTGGCGACCGCCAGTAGGTAATATATAACATTTTTATGGCAAAATGAAACCCCTCATTTTGTTCCTTTGCAAATTAAATGTTTTAAGTGTTAACACTTTATTCCAATCAAGATGACTTCAGGTGTGCCATACTTTTGTCATAAGTAAGACTGTTAGCGCTCTAGTTGTTCTTTAGAACACTCTGGGACATTCTGTCACTGGGCTATAGTTGGGCTACATCTGGCTGATATTTGGGCTACATTTGTTTTTTTTTGTCTCTGGTGGCCATCTTTGGGCTACATTGGGCTACATTGGGCTACATATGGGCTCTAACATATATATAGCCCAATGTAGCCCAATATATATTTTTCAAAGTTAATTTTCGTAAAAACCACTGGAGCATATATCTTGAGACATAGCAAAGGCACATCGGGCTAGCAGTCCCTACAATTTTGCCAAGTTTTGTGGAAATCCATTCTGCCGTTCGAGCTAAAAGTGAGTCAAACCGCCCTATGGAAAACTCAATGTTAAAAACACGTTTTGGACCCCCCTTTTTTCTCGGCCCCCGCTTGACAAAACCCCTCCAAACTTTCAGGGGACGCTCAGAAACAAAATGTGCCATTTTCCTGGAAATTTCAGCCAATTCCTTCCATCAACGCCAAAGTTATTCAACATAGAATTTTCAGAAATCCCTATTTAAAAAAATCCTAACTATATATACCTACTGGCGACCGCCAGTAGGTAATATATAACATTTTTATGGCAAAATGAAACCCCTCATTTTGTTCCTTTGCAAATTAAATGTTTTAAGTGTTAACACTTTATTCCAATCAAGATGACTTCAGGTGTGCCATACTTTTGTCATAAGTAAGACTGTTAGCGCTCTAGTTGTTCTTTAGAACACTCTGGGACATTCTGTCACTGGGCTATAGTTGGGCTACATCTGGCTGATATTTGGGCTACATTTGTTTTTTTTTGTCTCTGGTGGCCATCTTTGGGCTACATTGGGCTACATTGGGCTACATATGGGCTCTAACATATATATAGCCCAATGTAGCCCAATATATATTTTTCAAAGTTAATTTTCGTAAAAACCACTGGAGCATATATCTTGAGACATAGCAAAGGCACATCGGGCTAGCAGTCCCTACAATTTTGCCAAGTTTTGTGGAAATCCATTCTGCCGTTCGAGCTAAAAGTGAGTCAAACCGCCCTATGGAAAACTCAATGTTAAAAACACGTTTTGGACCCCCCTTTTTTCTCGGCCCCCGCTTGACAAAACCCCTCCAAACTTTCAGGGGACGCTCAGAAACAAAATGTGCCATTTTCCTAACAATTTCAGCCAATTCCGTCCATCAACGCCAAAGTTATTCAACATAGAATTTTCAGAAATCCCTATTCAAAAAAATCCTAACTATATATACCTACTGGCGACCGCCAGTAGGTAATATATATATATATACATATATATATATATATATATATATATATATATATATATATATATATATATATATATATATATATATATATATATATATATATATATATATATCGCCAAAGTACGTAGATGTGGATGGAGTTAGCTATAACACATGTTTACTTCTTCTACACGCACTTACCTTTTGAAATTTTGGACGATATTTTCTCCCCGATGTTCTTGTGCCACGACATTTGAAGCCTCGATATTCAATATTGCAATGCTTTCAAAATCCATTGTAAATAACGTGCAATTTGTGAGACACTGGATTACTCATGTCAGTGTTACTGTACTGTGGTAATAAGTGACATTTAACATGTGCACTGTAGGAATACATACGCGGACGACATAAATATGAATAGCATATTTAATAAAAAGGATACCTATGAAATGGAATTGTGTCCAATACATCCAAAGGAAAGTTTTAAACTTCCGCTTCCACCTTCCTTAAATGCTATTTTACGTGACCTCGAACTTTTCCAGAAACTAGGCGTGTGTTGTTGAGCTTAAGTGCTGCTCTATACTCTGACATTTTACAAGCAAAATGACTCCTGTGGGAATCGTCACGAAAAGCCATTAGTGCACTGGCTGGCTTAAAACTTGCATGATGCCATAAATCTTTCAGCAAGTGCCCGTGGAAGATGTTTTCTGAAGGTTATATCTGTTAGGCAACCCACAGTACAACAGACTTCACCATGAGCCTTCAGCATTACACATTCTGACATTTAATAAAACAGGGATCACAAAAAGCTACATCCTCTGAGGCCTTGTTATGCTAACACCGTCAATGAACTCAAGACCCTCAGCATGCTTCAATTTTTCAGCCGCAAAGCAAGATACCTTTCTATGAATTATTTAGAAAAGAATACAAGTCTATTAAACATTTTGTAAGAGAGACCACTTTAGTTGTATTTTTAGAATGTAAATCAAAAAGCCTTTGGCTGTGGGGAATCTGAACCTCTTGACAGAAATGGCTATGAATAGAGTGCATAACTCCCTTTGATTTCAAAAGGGAGGGGATGAATGCAGCCTTCTAATATGACGCCAAAACAAGTGGTACAAATCAAAAAGAAGCATTTAAATGTTGCTTGCTTCGAACCTGATTCATATGTGTTCTATAGACATGCACTGCTAAAACAGCTAAAGAAAATTGCCTAGCTATTGATCTTAAGAAAAAATTATAATACATTAATTTATATTCCAAGTAGGTGTTTATCTGTTATTTAAAACAATCATTGTATGGGCTAAAAAGCAACATCTTGGTAAAAGCACTAATGAAGAGGACATTATTTTCCAGACATCTGCACAGTAGAACATATTTCAATTAACATACAAAATATAAATGAGTGAAAAAGTAGAGTCAAAGCAATACATTAAATTAAATTAAATTAAATAAGCTATGGAACATGCTGCACAAAACATTTATCAAATTTTTGTAACGATGCAGGTTGAAGATATGTGGCATGTCGTTCTCTGTGGATAAGTGTCTGATGAAAGATGCAATTGCAACACAAATCTCCTGATGTGCTAAAATATAGCTGTGAAAAACAATCAATATTCAAGCAGACAGATTGTCACGGTTCAATTTTTATGGAGTTCTACAATTTTGCAGAATTTTACATTGCCTTAGGATTCAAACTGCACCATAGTGACTGTTAGATCTGGAGGTCTCTAGTTGGCAGAGGTAGGTACCAATTTTCAAATAGGGACCCTTGCTTCTAGTCAGGGTAAGAAGGATACACTCTTTAGATGACCCATGCTCACCCCCTTGGTAGCTTGGCACGAGCAGCCAGGCTGATCAAAGGTAATGTGTAAAGTATTTGTACCAACACTCACAGTAACACAGTGAAAACACCACAAATGGACTCCACAACAGTTTAGAAAAATAGAAGTATTTAATCTAAACTAAATAAGACCAAAACGACAAAAATCCAACATACACAGTTCAAGAATAAGGTTTCAAAAGAGTTCTTAAGGTTACATTAAAATAATCCACAGTTGTGCCATGTTTTAGCCAACAGTACCTTTAGATGCAACAAAAGTTCCAAGTGAAAGCTGTAGCCTTGAAAAACAAGCGATGCGTCACTCCTGCGACCCTTGGGAGGCGGTGCGACAACACCGCTGGACGCAGCGGGCGTGTTGCGATGACTCCGGTCTATATGGGGAGGGATGCGATACCTTGTATGGATTCCGGTGCGCAGGTTTTGTAGGAAGCATCTCGCAAAGGTACGATGCGATGATCTATGGGATGGCGACAATCTCCGGTGCGGCGATGCGGAGCGCAGCGTCGATCTTCTCCTCTCGCGGCCCCTTGATGCAATGGCGATGAAGCTCGCAGCGACGTGATGCGGTCTGCAAGCAAGCGGTGCGATGATCTCACCCAGTGATGATAGGCTCTGCGACGATACTCGCAGCAATGGTAGTCTTCCCGCACCGGAGCGATGCGTTCCGCAAGCTAAGGATGCGTTGGTTCTTGCAGCGGCAACAGGCGCTGCGACGATCTCGATCTTCACCCCGGGAATTTCCTCACACTGACAGGATGCACTCCGCAAAGGAGCGATGCATAAAATGTAGTAGATTGTCTTTAGTTTCTTCTTATCCAGCTTCCCAACAACAGGTGCAACTTCCAGAGGCACCACAACTGGCCCAAGCACTCTAGGAAGGACAGAACTCTCTCAGTAGAGTTCAGGGGGGAAGCTGGCGGTGAAGTCCTTTTGTTCCTGGGACTTCATAACAGGGAGCCAGCTCTACTCAGGCCCTTGGAGATATCTTCAAGCAAGGGGACACAGCAAAAAGCAAAGTCCTTCCCCTCTCCTTGGCAGCAAAGCAACTGCATGTCAGCCTACAAACACACAGCAGGACAGTCTTTCTCTTCAGTCTTCCAACTTTCTCCTTGGCAGAGGTTCCTTCTTGATTCCAGGATGATCTAATGTTCTGTAGTCTGGGGTCCTGTACTTATACCCCTAAAAGTGTTTGTTCCCTTTGTGCAGGAGGGTTCTGAGCGCAGTCTTAACCACTTCTGGGTGTTCCTTGAGCACTTTGTTTTCCTGGCTTTTCGTTTCCTTTCAGAGAGAGGGGCAGGGTCATCAGCCACCCAGCAGGAGGTGGAGCCAGCATTGTGGAAGGCAGGCACAGCCCTATTCAGGCCCAGGTGCTATCCCCTCCCCCCACTTTAGATGCAGATGGAGCTATTCAGCCCAGGGATGGCCCAAACAGGCCAAGGCACACAGAAAGGGCAGACAAGAGAACAGCCCCTTTCTAAAAGTGCTGTTCTCAAACACAGGATTTAAAAAACACCTTTCCTAAAAGATGTGTTATTAAATTCTGAGTTCAGGGATAACAGAATTGTATGTCCTATCTTGCCCCTAAGGGAAGATATGCAGGTAGCCAGCATTCCCTATGATAGCCTAAGGGCAAGATAGTCTTACAATAGTGAAACATGAAAATGGCTGTAATTCACTACCAGAGCATGTCACCTGCACTAGTACATGCTCTACCTTTCACATACACTGCACCCTGCCCAAGGGGGTACCTTGGGCCTTCCATAGGGGTGTCTAATGTGTACAGAAAGGGAAGGGTTAGGCCTGGTCAGTGGGGACACTGGCCAGGTTGACATGGCAGTTCATAGACTGCACACAGGCACTGCGGTGGCAGGCCTGAGACACGATTTTAGGGCTACTCATGTGGATGGCACAATCAGTGTTGCAGGCCCACTGATAGCATTTGAATCACCAACCCTGGCAAACTCAGTGCCCCTTTACTAGGGACTTCCTGGTAATACAAATATGAAAATCATGGATAACCAATTACAATAACAATTTACACAGAGAGCATATGTACTTTAGCCCTGATCAGCAGTGGTAAAGTGCCCAGAGTCCTATTGCCAACAACCACAGGTCAGGAAAAATTAAGGAGGAAGAAGCAAAAAGTTTGGGGCTAACCCTGAAAAAACACCCATTTTCAAAAGTGACAATACCGAAGTAATCCAAAACCTGACAGGGTAGATTGTTTCTCATTAAGAAGGTATATGTCATGGCATATCAGGCTGGACTAAGTATGGTGCTTGTCTGCTGCTAGCTAAAGGACAATATTTGAGACTAATTTAAGCAGTATCACGTTTTTGCTTTGCTCGGATGGATGCTAAAAGTTATGCTTAGCTATTGGTCATGTACTCACTGTTGCACTGGAGTCAAGGTCCACCTGACAGACAATGTCTAAATATAAGAAAACTTATATATGGTTGTGAAAGAAATTTGTTATTGATTGAGGTGAGTGGAAATCCTACTCATGCAACAACCCCAGTCCTTGTGTGGATGAACCACGAAAGTCTTTATGCTTATCCCCATCAACACTGATTAACCTTCTGGGAGCTTAACCATGTGGGAGCTTGGCACATAAGCTTTACGGCTTAACTTAGAGACAATGTGGAAAGTATTTATGCAGCAAATAAACAGTAACACAAGAAGAATCCCTTACCAATTTAGAATAATAGAGAACAAATATTAGAGAACAACATGATAAATAAAATGACACTAAAACAAAAAAAAATGGAATCAATAAAACTGTAACAAGAGTTATGACTTTTTAAAGTTGTTAGTGAAATCTAGCTCCTAAAAAATCAAAGTGCCAACCGTGGGTATCTCATTGGGTGTTACCACAGCAAACTCAAAAATTAAGGCTACGATAGGGCATGGATCAGACATAGAAAACAAATTGGACCCACTCTCAGTTTACCTTAGCAGTTAGAAAAAATTCTGAAGTAAAGTCCAGTAGATGGTAGAGTTCAACTGAGCAAGGCAGCAGTCGGTGTGCAAGAAGAAGTCTTCTGGCTGCTCTATACGAAGTCTCAGAGAAGCTGTTGACAATGGTGGGAAAAGCTGAGAGTGGGAGAAAGTCGTTTTCCAGGCCAAGGAGATTGTCATCTTTAATATTGATTCATAAAAGGGGGTGGTGATGGACAGAGCATCTGAATTAAGCAGAACACTCCTACCCAGTCAAAAGATCAGGGCTTGATCCATCACGTTTTTTAGCTCACTGCACCATCCCAGTTCAGAACCTGGCTACATGCAAATTAGTCTGTCCCTGGCCCAGTGCATCATAGGAACAGGGCAGACCAAACTACCAAGCCAATTCTTTACTGGAAAGGAAACAAGCTTCCGGGGACCGGTTTCTGGCATTACAGCCGTCTTTGGCCCAGCTTGCTTGAATCCTGATGGTGCAGTGAGCAAGGGACTCATGTCTGAGCATACCCTTCCACTCCTATAGTGACCAAAATGATTCATAAAAGGGGGTGGTGATGGACAGAGCATCTGAATTAAGCAGAACACTCCTACCCAGTCAAAAGATCAGGGCTTGATCCATCACCGTTTTTTAGCTCACTGCACCATCCCAGTTCAGAACCTGGCTACATGCAAATTAGTCTGTCCTTGGCCCAGTGCATCATGGGAACAGGGCAGACCAAACTACCAAGCCAATTCTTTACTGGAAAGGAAACAAGCTTCCGGGGACCGGTTTCTGGCATTACAGCCGTTTTCGGCCCGGCTTGCTTGAATCCTGATGGTGCAGTGAGCAAGGGACTCACATCTGAGTATACACTTCCACACTTTGTGGAAAAGTAAATTTTGCCATGTTGTATGTGCCTACGTGTTCCCCATCCTAAGTTATATGTGCATGATCAATATGCATATGTATTCCCTATGATCGATTAAAGACGCGATTACAGTTGTGTCCAACTCTAGTATGCCAATTTCCAGTTCTCGTGAAAGCTACGAATATTAGGCCTATGTAAACCTACGTTGCCACATTTTACAGTGTGCACGTTAATTCAGTAAAAGTCCCCGTTTCTAGGCCTCAAAAGGGCCCGGACTCAGATTCAGCTCCTGTTTCCTGAACCCTCTCCGAGGAGCGATGCAGCCCCCACCTGTATCCCTGACCCTTCACTTACTTCCTGCCTCACAGTGCCCGGCTCGGCCTGGCTCTGCCTCCCAGTCTGCCAAGAGTATGTTATGCTTCTAGTTATCAGTTCAGCCCTCCTTCTCTGCATTCCTAAGCTACTGAATCGCATCAATAGTTTCCGTCATGATCTAGCCTTTATGTCTCCATGTAAGAGAAATACTGTATTAATATTCATAGAATATTCCTCGCACACGCACTACATATAGAATTATGTATGCACCAGTCTTAGTGTCTGTTAGCCTTTGCCCTGATAACTTTTGGATTCTATCAACATGTACTCTAAACACCAGATACTAGATATGCCTGGGTACATGTCGCTCTGACCCTCCAGACTTTAGTCTCCTCTTCTAGCGCAGAAGTCATAGCCCCCAGTTCTCCCTGGTAACACGTCATTGTCCGTTTGCGCGCACCACTAGGTTAGAGGTCCCAGCTGCTCAGGTAGCCCCCTCCATGTTTCCGCCCCATTCATGACACTTCTGTGACGTTCATACCACATGTCTATGTACACGCCTCTTGTTACACCCACTTTCTGCCTTATCTTTCGCGACTGCTACAAACTCCGCCTACTGCTACGCCTACTGTATTGAGTGCAATGTATTTGTTTAACTATAAATATTGTGCACTGTTATTAAAGGTGACCCCTTATGCTCCCAGATCCTGCCCCCGGCAGCTGCCATCCTATTCCCATGCAGGCTGTCCTGTTTCAGTCCTTTATGCCTTATTAAAGCCTGTGACTCAAGATACCTCGAATCTTGTCTCTTATTTATTGAGCTATCTGTTATTAGAGTATCCTGAAAAATAGACCGGCAATTAATTATTTATTTACCACATAATGGCGCCCGAATAGGAACTTGCCCTTTCCCCACGCGCCGGCGAAGCCACGCAAGCCCCCTGACCCTCTGCAGCCGTGACGGAACCATCCTGCGCACCGGCAGATATTTCTGCTTCAAGTATCCCTCAGGTCCACGGAGGAGACGGAGGTTGCGGTCCAGCATCCAGACGAGGCGGTGGAGGAACGCGGCGAGTCCCGACCAGAGCCCAAGCCGAGAGTCCAAGGTCCGAGGTATCCGGAGGCCCACCTGTAACTGAAGTCCGAAGTCCGTCGTCGTAGCAGTCCAGTCCAGTCCGAGGCCTTCCGTTCTTGCTGCCCGGTGAGTACCGTTGCTGGGGTAGTATCTAGACAGGGTCAATTAATTTGTCTCTGGTCCGTGGGTTTGGGTACGCAAATCCAACACGAAGTGTTCACCTAGGTGGACGCGGGTCCTGACGTGTCTCTTTATGAGACCGGTAAGTTTCGTGCTGTTTTAGCAGTACATCTAGTAATTCTAGTAAGTTCTGTTCTCGAGAAATTCATGTGATCTGTTCTAAAGTATTCCAGGTAATATTCTGTAATGTTATTCATGTATTTTTATGTCGTGGTATGAGTGATTTGTTATTCAAGTTATCATCGTGTCCATTGTGTATTGTATTGTGTCTAGATTCCAGCCTAAATCATGCCTCTATTCTCGAAATTACGTCAGTTAAAAACTAGAAAAGGATTGTTAGAGGAAGCAGTCCCTGTCCCTCCTAGGGACAGTCCAGGACATTTTATGTATCACAAGCATGGCTTAAGTGCCATAATATACCTAGACTTATGGTCTGATTATACCAGACATCTCGAAGAGAAGTATAGATGGCCTGTATCAGGCACATGGGATGCCGAGTGCATCATGCGAGTAGAAGAAGCATTATGGAAAAAGAAAGCCAGACAGTCACAGAAAGATGCCATCGAGTTATGGCGCAAAGAATCTCATAAAAGAACCGAAAAAGAAATCAGAAAAACAGAATTAAGTAGAGAATCCTCAGAGAAAGCCCAAGAAAGGGAATTAATCGAAATAGGTGAACGAGTTAAAAGCGAACAGTCCGACAGACAGAGAAATGCCCTTGTTGAGGGTATGTATCCTCTTCTTGCCGAGGGCTTGCCAAAAGCAACCCCGGAGGCATCCAGTAATTTCCCGCCATCACTAGTTCCGACTAAGCTACGTCATAAACCGACCGCAGCTGATATTTTCCTCTCGTCCTATTTGGACGACACAGTCCCAGAATATGCAAATCCTGCTCCGCCTGCTCCCGTAAATAATGTAATTCCTGTACCTCCAGCCACCGGGGCACCCGTTACAGCACCTGTTACGGTGCCCCCGGTCCAGCCTACAGTACATGTGCCCGCTACATCAGTCACTCTCCCAGCACGTACGATACCCATCGACGATTCTAGTCAAGGGCCTCGGGGGGAAGTCCTCCTGGAACCCCGCCTCAACATAAGCGTGTGACATTAATCGAGCTACATGCCCGAGCGTTACAACGTTCGCCCAAGCATCAGTCAGTTGCCGATATCAAGCGAGCCCTTACCGAATGCCGTTATGATCCAGTCCCAGGCGATGATAATATGGTTATATATTCACTGCGTGTAAGACGGGTGACCGAGTATTTGGACACCCTGCCGAATATGAAAGGTTATCTAGACAGAATATATCGTTTCATCCGTACAGGAGCAGACCCAGGAAGTATTGGCGAGGCCATGACTCAAAGAAAAGTCGAGATTCAGCTCATGCTATTAAAGTTTCTAATTAATTGTTTAATACGAGAACAAGATTATCCAGGAAAAGATCCAGAAGAAATGAAAGTCCTGACCAGGTGGAGTGACCATATAGCCGAGGGAAGACACAAGACCCAGAACTGTATAGAGAGTATGTACAAGAAAATCCGTAGGGAAATAGTAAAGTTACACGAGAAACGAGAAGCATTACAAGCAACCGAGAAAGAAGACGCCTCTGATACTGAAGAGGTAGACGACGAGAATCCCACCAGAATAGCGTATGTAGGTAGAACTAGACTTCCCGACCGACATTCACGCCTAGAACACAAGAAAGTTTCCCTTTCTCCAGTACCAGAACAAGGTTCTCTCGAACAAGTATTTCAAGCTACCGATCACATTCTGAAATCACGAATCGGTTATGGTGAACTCAGTACTATGCATGAACAAGAACTAGCCCGATCAGCGGTCCGATGGACTACTGATTCTACCACTTTTCCAGACGAAATAGTGGCACAAATGTTTCTGAAACTGCCCCCAGCCGAGCAGCGACTGGTGGGTATGTATATGATCCAGCACCTCATTACACTGTATGAGGGGCAACATTCTGACCCAGGTCCGTTACACGATGTTCTGAACGAGTTACTCCAATATAGATGGAGAGGTTTAAGTACCGATTTAATTAGTGTCATTCTAGAACAGCGCCACAAATATAGAACGTTTCTGAATCCGCATTTTGTTCATGTCCCACCTCCAGAAAATAAATCCTTTTACATAGATAGACAGCATCCGTTACGAGAAGTACACCCAGTTAGGACAGCGGGTGGTGAAATGCAACGAGTATTTGTTTACACCCCTATCACAAAGATGGAACTCTTAGAGATGAAAAAGTTAATTCCCTGTCATGATAAAGATCCAGCAGGGTTCCACCGTGAATTAAAAGACATGCTCCGTATGGGAGAATACACGTATCCAGATATCATTAAAATGTTAAAGGTCCTGTTGCCTGCGGGGGTATATGAAAAACTCAAGGAAAAAGAATGGGAGGTGGGAGAGAAAAAGATAGATTGGACAGCTCTAGAAGCTGAAGACAATTCACGAGTACCAGGTACCGGTCTTGGGGATAAATGTAAGGAATTGCCCGAACTATTGATACAAGTTTTGCCAAGATTACTAGCCACGAAAAAGGAAGACTGGGATGCGATCTCAGCCTGTAAACAGAAACAAGACGAAGATACTAGTGATTTTTATTCTAGATTTGAAAAATGTTTTATTATCAACAGTGGTCTGAAGACAGGTAGCGAGTCATACCCTCATCTTTTTGTTACCAAACTAGTCGAGAATTCAAGTCCACAAGTTAAAAACCGAGTTCTGAAAGTCGAAAGTACCTGGCAAGCTAATACTCCGTCCCAAATGTTACAGATGCTCCAGTATCACCAGAACAGAATCAGGGAAGAGCAAGAACACGAAAGGAGACGTATGAAAGACACGAAAATGAAAGTATTAGTTGCACAATCTGTTCCCCAAGACAGTCAGAAGAGGGGTCCAAATCAAGCCAGTCATCCTGCAGCTCCCGTTAAAGGGACCTGCAATTATTGTAAACAGCCAGGTCATTTTATAAACGAGTGTGCAGTTCTGAAACACAACATAGCTACTGGTAAGACTAAAGAAAGACCACGTCCGCCTAGACAAAAACAAGTTTTACAGACTTCTCAGTCACCACAGAGTGCACAACAGACAGTTACAGTACCGCAGCCTATCGCTGCAACACAGCATGTTACACAGCAGATGTACCAGTACGCACAGTCCGAGTATCCAGAGTATCAACAGTATTCATGAAACAGCCTAGAGAGGGAGGTAGGCTTGCCTCTTATCGAGATACCTGTAGATCAAGAGGGTCCCTATGTACACAGTCAAGTATTAGGGAAAGACAGAAAGTTTTTGATTGATACAGGGGCAAGTAGGACTACTATCAGTCATGACGAGGTTCCAGGGGCTCCGCTCTCAGGCTCTAGAAATGTTTCCCTTGGATTTTCAGGAAAGCCTATTGTGAACGAGATTTCAAAACCAGTTTCTCTAGAAGTTGGTCCATTGTCCCGAACTACTGATTTATTACTTACGAAATCATGTCCAGAAAATTTGTTAGGCATTAAAACATTGAAAGAATTAGGGGCAGTTATTTGCTGTTCCCCGGAAGGAGTCCGATTGTTTTTGCGTGACTTTAAAGGTCACTATGTATTGCGTGATTTTGATCCAAGACTATCAAATGTACCGCAGCATTTATGGGCGCAAGGTCCAACTGATGTAGGTTTTATGCACATCACACCCCATCGTGTGACTCTCAAGCAAGGTATAGTCTTGCCACGAATCAGACAGTACAGATTGCCACCTGAGGCTATAGCAGCCTTATCCAAAATTATTGATGAGCTCATTGCTCAAGGAGTGGTTGTAGAAACTGACTCCAATGTATGTAATTCTCCTATCATTCCAGTCATGAAACGTACTGATCCAAATGCACCTCCAGTATATCGATTAGTGATTGACCTTCGAGAACTTAATAAATGTATTATACCCCAGTATCCAGTAGTCCCAGATATTTCATCCCTATTGACAGCTATTGATTCTGAAGCTACATTTTTCACTGTAATAGACCTCAAGAATGCATTTTTCAGTGTTCCGATTCATCCAGACAGCCAGTACCTTTTCGGATTCTGTTTAAATGGAAGGAGCTATAAATTCACACGAGCTCCTCAAGGTTTCACAGAAAGTCCTAGTATTTACAGTCAAGCACTTAAAAGACAGCTAGACAATATTCACATGCCAACTGACACTGCCCTGCTCCAGTATGTCGATGATCTACTGATCACAGCCCGTTCTGAACGTGACTGCGAGCGTGCGTCACTTACAGTCCTGTATTTTCTGGCCGAGCAGGGGCACAAGGTGTCCCCTTCCAAATTACAATTCTGTGTCCAGCAAGTGATCTACTTAGGCCACTTACTGTCCAAGTGGGGTAGGCAGTTGACACCAGATCGAATCCAGTTAATAGCGAGTCTTCCACAGCCCAAGACACAGAAGGAGGTACGAGCTTTTATTGGCCTCACTTCTTACTGCAGACAATGGATTCCTCAGTATGCATTTCTAGCTAAGCCACTGATACAGTTAACGACACAGGAGGCAGCCGTATCGACTGTCCTCCCTTGGACATCTGAACATACACTCGCTTTTAATGAGTTAAAGAAAGCTTTATGCCAAGCACCTGTTCTAGCAACACCGAACTACAGTAAGCCTTTTACACTTTTTGTCACAGAACGTGAAGGTACAGCATTATCTGTTCTCACACAAGATCAAGCAGGACAATACAAGCCTTGTGCTTATTTTTCTAGCACATTAGATCCAGTAGCCCAGGCTCTGCCTGTGTGCCTCAAGTCAGTTGCAGCCACAGCTCTAGCTATCAGACAAAGTGATTCCATAGTGTTAGGACATTCCCTGACAGTACAAGTTCCACACTCCGTGGAAGTTCTTTTAAACAGAACACAGACCCAGCACTTGACTATTGCACGATTAACAGGTTATGAATTGACACTGTTCCAGCCACACATAGAAATCAGACGCTGCAACATTCTAAATCCTGCTACACTGTTACCGTTAGTTACTTCAAATCCTGCCACACATGACTGCGTGGAAGTTGTTAACACTATGACTAAGCCAAGACAAGACCTGACAGATATTGCATTACCTGATCCCGACCTGACACTTTATGTGGATGGTTCATGTATGAGAACAAGTACAGGAGAACTAGTAGCCGCGTATGCAGTGACTACTGAAACTGAAGTTATAGAGACACACCGTATTGATACCCTGTCCGCTCAAGCAGCAGAGCTAGTTGCTCTGACCCAAGCCTGCATACGTGCCAAGAACCTGAAAGTTAACATATACACAGATTCACATTATGCATTCGGAGTCGTACACGACTTTGGAGTGCTCTGGCAAGAAAGAGGTTTTATGACTTCTCATGGAACCAAGATTCAGCATGGTCTCCTCATTCAAGCTCTGTTAGATGCAATACATTTACCGACAGCTATCGCTATCATGAAGTGCAAGGCACATACGAAAGTCACTGACATCATTTCCCAAGGTAACGATCTAGCAGATCGAACAGCCAAGCTTACAGCTCAGACTCCAGACATTCCAGTTAGCAAGACACTGACACTCACTCCAGATCAGACTACTTGTATGACAGTTAAGGACCCTACACAAGATGTCATAGATATCCAGTTACATGCTACTCCCGATGAAATCAAGAAATGGTCCGAACAAGGAGGGGTCCAGACAGATCAAGGATGGGTGACAAAGGGAAAAGCCACATGGTTTCTCCCCGACTCTATGGTTCAAGTCATTATCAATACCGCACATAGTCCAGCACATCTAGGAGAAAAAGCCATGTTAGATAGTATCCAGAACATTTGGTTCAACAAGCACCTATGAGCTGCAGCCAAGCAGAAAGTCCGTACTTGTATGATATGTTGTCAATTCAATCCAGGTAAAAGTGTCCCGGTGGAACAAGGTGGATTCCAACCTCCTGACCACCCTTTTGAAGTCCTCCAGATGGATTATATTCAGATGGAGCGATGTCGAGGTTTCAAGTATGTCCTCGTAGTTGTATGCGCTCTGTCCAGGTGGACAGAAGCATATCCAGTTCCAGATTACACCGCTGCGACCACTGCCAGGCAGTTGGTTCGTGAATTCTTCCCCCGTTATGGACTCCCTAGGGTCGTGTATTCTGATAACGGCCAGCCATTCTCATCCGAGTTAATGAAACATGTTTCCCTCTTGTTAGGGTACCAGTGGAAGTTCCATTGTGTGCTCCATCCTGAAGCAGCCGGTCTCGTAGAGAGATATAATCAGACTCTGAAAATCCGAATTGCAAAAATATGTAAGGAGAAAGGTGTAGACTGGCTCGTAGCCCTGCCAGTTGCTCTATTTTATATGCGCATGGTCGCACATTCCAGATCAGGTCTGTCCCCGTATGAGGTCGTATTCGGCCGCCCCCCAAATATGTGGGGTACACCTAGACCCCGAAGTATTACAGACGTTTCCAGTAATATGCTGACAGATTACCTAGCTTCCTTGATGTCTGCCCTACACTCTTGTCGTTCACAGGTTGCCGCTGCATTTCCAGACAATACCGAGGTGAAACCGCATGAAATCGTTCCAGGAAACCTCGTATTGGTCCGAAATTTTGATCGTTCAAGTCCGCTGGAGCCCCGTTGGAAGGAGCCTCGTATGGTCTTACTTACAACAAGGACTGCGGCCAAACTAGAGGGGAGAAAAGGATGGGTCCACCTGTCCCACATAAAGAAGTTCCATGGAGTGCGTGTAAAAACATTTGCTAAGGACTACCTTCCTCCTAAAGACTGCCTAAAAACAAACTCTGAACTCAAGCCTCCCCTGTTAGAGGAAACTCCGCAAGAGGAGTATAAGTTGAAGCTCCGGTCTAGCAAAATAAGTCAGCCAGTTTAATTGTCTAAGTCCCTCTCGGGTGAAACGGTTAGACAGGTATCTGACATGTATGAGATAGACCCCCATAGTGAGAGAGTTAGTCAAAACTCCATAAGATGTATCGTTTTTCTAAGTTTCTTATTGTTTCTAAGTTTAATGGTTACCTGCACAAGTTATGCATTACATTTATGTTTTCCAAGTTCTCATGTAAATAAGTTTTCTAATGCTACAGTAGAGCACACATTTAGTGATCTGCCTCCTCACGAGCTATCCTATCATCTTGCTATGCGAAATAATACATTTATCAGAATGTTACACTATTCACACCAGACCAGCAATGCCACTAATTGTTGGGTGTGTGGTCGACTCCCCCCTTTCCAGACACCGAAGGGAGTTCTGCCACTCTTTCCTTATCCGTTTTCACATAATGGTTCGTGTGGAGCATGGTCCACGTTAACGTCATCCTCCAATGATATATCCCTTCTGAATAGAACATGTTTTCCAGACAAACAAGGTCTTTCCCATAGAACAGGGTTAGATCTAGAAAATGAAGTATATGATTTAGGTAATTATTCCTCGAATTTCATGGTCCTGAATGTTCAGTCCGATACTACTCCAGATCTGCCCGCTATTTCAGTACTACCAGTCAAAGGCGAATTATGTGTCAGAAAGAATGGTTCCGCACATATAGGACATAGTGATTGTACTACTATTGTCAAGTATAGTGACAGTGGGAAATCTATTTTCAAAGCCTCACGTCATTCTTATTTTATTTGTGGTCAGACCGCATATGTTCGTCTGCCCCTCGATTGGGATGGAACCTGTTACATTGCTTTCCTACTGCCACCAGTTTTTCTAGCCCCATCTGATTATCACAGAAACACACATCTAGTACACATTAGACATAGAAGGGAGATCGAGTCCCCGATTGTCGATCAAACTGAAACTACTCTAGAACAGTATCAAGACTTCAATAAAGGTTTATTCTTCTTTATAGGTCCTGTCCAGAATAGTAAGTTAATACGTAGGTTAACCAGAACCCTTGAAGCAGTAGTGAATGAGACTACTTCCGCTCTAGGTAACTTAACCGAAGAGCAATCTGCTATGAGATTTGTCGTGCTCCAAAATCGTCTCGTTCTTGACGTCATACTGGCCGATAGAGGAGGAGCATGTAGAGTCATCGGATCTAGTTGCTGCATTTTCATTCCTAATAACGCGCCGTCTGTTTATTCAGCTATAACCAGACTTCACAAAATTGCCCATCAGTTACACCAGAATCCAGGCACCTGGACATGGTCCGGTTGGCTCTGGGATATCATATCTGCTTGGGGATGGAAAGTATTGTCATTCCTAGGTATTGCAGTAATGATCATATTCAGTTGCTGCCTCTGTATACAATGTGGCCCTGCGATTTGCGGCATGTGCGCTACCTCTTGTATTCCTAGTCCTAAATCCCGTTCCAAGACAATTCGAGACGAGCAAATGATGCTATATGAAATGATAGATGGTATCATGAATATTGATGTTTCCTGATGGAAACGTAGGGCACAAGGAGGGAATGTGGAAAAGTAAATTTTCACAGGAGAAAGTGGGGCCAAAGTGTGCCCCACACCGGACGCACAGCTTTAGGTGCAACATACTGATGCCAGACGTCGTTCAAGTTCATCACATTTTATTTGCTTTGAAGTTATTTAATCCATTAGCCTTGTTCTGTAGCCAGGAATGCTACATAGAACAAGGCTCGTTATGGCATGTCTTTAGCATTAAGGTGTTTAAATGTGAACATAGCTTGTCCACCATGTGACTGATCAACGTAATGGATGAAATAACTTCAAAGCAAATAAAATGTGATGAACTTGAACGACGTCTGGCATCAGTATGTTGCACCTAAAGCTGTGCGTCCGGTGTGGGGCACACTTTGGCCCCACTTTCTCCTGTGATTTTTCAATTTACGTGGTTGGGCAGTCCACGGTTCCGGGCCAGCACGCTAAACAAAGAAAAAAACGACCGTTTACTTTACACGAGAGAACTGGTGTGCACTCTGTCACTATTTTTGTGATTTCAAAAGTAAATTTTGCCATGTTGTATGTGCCTACGTGTTCCCCATCCTAAGTTATATGTGCATGATCAATATGCATATGTATTCCCTATGATCGATTAAAGACGCAATTACAGTTGTGTCCAACTCTAGTATGCCAATTTCCAGTTCTCGTGAAAGCTACGAATATTAGGCCTATGTAAACCTACGTTGCCACATTTTACAGTGTGCACGTTAATTCAGTAAAAGTCCCCGTTTCTAGGCCTCAAAAGGGCCCGGACTCAGATTCAGCTCCTGTTTCCTGAACCCTCTCCGAGGAGCGATGCAGCCCCCACCTGTATCCCTGACCCTTCACTTACTTCCTGCCTCACAGTGCCCGGCTCGGCCTGGCTCTGCCTCCCAGTCTGCCAAGAGTATGTTATGCTTCTAGTTATCAGTTCAGCCCTCCTTCTCTGCATTCCTAAGCTACTGAATCGCATCAATAGTTTCCGTCATGATCTAGCCTTTATGTCTCCATGTAAGAGAAATACTGTATTAATATTCATAGAATATTCCTCGCACACGCACTACATATAGAATTATGTATGCACCAGTCTTAGTGTCTGTTAGCCTTTGCCCTGATAACTTTTGGATTCTATCAACATGTACTCTAAACACCAGATACTAGATATGCCTGGGTACATGTCGCTCTGACCCTCCAGACTTTAGTCTCCTCTTCTAGCGCAGAAGTCATAGCCCCCAGTTCTCCCTGGTAACACGTCATTGTCCGTTTGCGCGCACCACTAGGTTAGAGGTCCCAGCTGCTCAGGTAGCCCCCTCCATGTTTCCGCCCCATTCATGACACTTCTGTGACGTTCATACCACATGTCTATGTACACGCCTCTTGTTACACCCACTTTCTGCCTTATCTTTCGCGACTGCTACAAACTCCGCCTACTGCTACGCCTACTGTATTGAATGCAATGTATTTGTTTAACTATAAATATTGTGCACTGTTATTAAAGGTGACCCCTTATGCTCCCAGATCCTGCCCCCGGCAGCTGCCATCCTATTCCCATGCAGGCTGTCCTGTTTCAGACCTTTATGCCTTATTAAAGCCTGTGACTCAAGATACCTCGAATCTTGTCTCTTATTTATTGAGCTATCTGTTATTAGAGTATCCTGAAAAATAGACCGGTAATTAATTATTTATTTACCACAACTTGTGGTGGCCAAAACGATTCATAAAGGGGGTGGTGATGGACAGAGTATCTGAATTAAGCAGAACACTCCTACCCAGTCAACCAACCCAACCATGGCTGAGTGGTCGTGGCTACAGTGACCAAGTCCAGTGATTGTAATAGTGAAGCACATAAGGTAACATACATAGTCATGATACATGTAAATTGATTAAATGGGTTATAAGTGTTATGTCTTAAGTTTTGCTGTGAACTACATCATTGATTAAGACTGTCAGATCTACCTGTGAAGGTGATACCTGAGTCTTGGAGCTGCCACTCAGAAGCATCGCTAACACTTTTATAGGCATATGAGTAATAGATTAACCACCAGCTGCTCTTCTGCTGAGCATAAGTTGCTTGTGAGATGTATTAGCCAGTGTTGTAGGCTGCTTTTGATTCAGATTTTAAAACTAAATCAGTCTTCCAATCAAGATGTCAGCCTTTTAGTTTGGCATACTGGTAGTCCAATACACAAAGCATTACCGTAGTTTTGTCTTTAGGAAAACAGGCCACTAATATGGGGTGCTGTTGAGAGAGTAAGAAAGGGATGGTTTCCCTGCTTTGGCTACTGCTCCTGTGGGTGAATTTATAATGAGACCATCATGCCTTAGCGTTCACAGATTTCATGATTTGTTTATGATGGGGACACAATTGCCTAGAAATGTAGTGGCTCGTCTCAGAGTGTCAATACTTTTGAGGGTGTATATTGGACATTGACTCAAGATTTATGTTTTAAATACATTAAATTTTGTGTCTGTACTGTCCAATCCAAATCTGAATGTTTTTGAGGAGTATTGCTTGAAATTAGATAGACTGCCAGTGACTTTGATGTGTCATTATGCATCGTTTTTGTGGGATTAAACATAGTGACTGCGGAGCAGATCCCTAAGGGCTTTAAGAAGAGGTTAAAGGGGAGATAAAATCAATGAAGACTTATTGCACTCCACAGGAAACCTGATACGACTACGTGTGTGGTCTGTACATCATACCATGCTAAACTCTTTAGTCACATGCATCTCAGCACTATGTTCCTATCATTAAGGATGTGACATGATCCAGCGCGACCAACCAGGGGTCGATAATCATTAATAACACAAACATTGGCCCATACTCACTCACCCAACTCAAGATCCCTGTTGTGCTGTATAAGTTTGACAAATCAGTTGTTGTTAATACAGGCTCATATCTGACACTCTAAATACATAACTGAACCTGCAGATCAACTCTCTTTCCTCTGGTGGATGGACCTAAAGTTGGTAATATTTAGTACTATCTATCTATCTATCTATCTATCTATCTATCTATCTATCTATCTATCTATCTATCTATCTATCTATCTATCTATCTATCTATCTATCTATCTATCTATCTATCTATCTATTTATCTATCTATCTGTCAGAACCATCATAACGCGAACTTAGTAAAAGTGAAACAGATCATAACCGAACAACCAGCATCAATCTGTAACATAAACTACATTATGCACAGTCACATCAGGCGCAAATATATTCTGAACCAACCTCTCCAGCATAAACACATTATGCAATCAACTCACAAGTCTAAAGACATTAGACCCTAACCTCCTAAGTATAACTCACATAAGGGGCGTAAATCACACTGTGAAACATAATCTCACTAGTATAAACCATAATATGCAAAACAACCTCATAATCATAAACCATATTTAGAGGTATCAAACAGGGTGCGTAAAACATTCTAAATGCATTACATTTAGCACATAAATCACATTAGGGCCTAGCGCCCAATAAATGTAACAATCCCCCTGGCAAACTGGCCATCTCCAAAAAGGGGACTCAAATGCCCTATGTCAAAAGAGTCAGGGCTGCTGCATAGGCAGCGAAAGTCAAGGGTGCGCCACTGTACAAAGCTAAATTTAGCAGCTGCCCACTACTTGCTGGGCAGCGGGGGAAAGTGTAGGGCAAAGGAGTGCCTCTCACTCCTAACGTCACAAGAGGTGCCCCCAAAAGAACTGTGCACCTAAACGGTGCAGCTGCCCACTACATGCTGGGCAGCTGTAAAAGTTAAAATGAGGCATGGGCTCTCACTGGCCCTTGAAATACTTGTGCCCAACTTTAGAGTCATCTGGCTCTGTAATCATGGTGCTCTGGAGTACACCGGCTCCTGAAGTACTTTATGCCAAAACAATGTTACAGCTGACCCCTGCAAAAGTGGGGCAGCTGGAGAATAACATCGAACATGGGTGTCACGGGCCCATGGGGCCTTGGGACCCTCACAGGGGCCCTCTAAGCATATATGGCCGTGTTGGAGCCCTCAAAGCTCTAAGGATTATGGAGCCAACCGTTGGAGCGGACTGGCGCTCAAAAACAGAACATGCCCACTGTTGGAGCCACTTGGGGCTCTTGAAGCAAATGTGCCCCCTTTTGGAGCGGCCCGCTGCAAGACGAGGCTGCTCGGAGCACGAACAGGAAACTGTGCCTCGATCAGGCACCACGATACATACCCGGAGCACCCCAGCCCTTCTACACTCACCGGGCTGCTCTCCACTGGTGGGGGCTCCTCCGAGCGGCGGCAGTACTTCTCTTGCATGGCTTCTCTGGACTTCGGGGAGCCCCTCACTGCCGTTGGCAGCCTTGGCTCCCTTCCTTGCTTCACCCGGGCCCCCTCCTGGGACCCGGGGCTCTCCCCTATCGGCACCATCACGGGGCTCTCCCCTCCGCATGGGAGCCCCACAGCGTCACATTGCGGTGTCACGTCCGCTTCTTTCCAGCGGCCCCGCTCACAACCAGTCCTCGGATGCTTGTTTCCATTCTGGGAAGGACATGGCTTTTGTAGTTCGGACTGGACTGTTCCCATGGGGCAACAGGTTCAGCGCTGATTTGCATATCGCCATTGTCTAACCCAGGGTGGTGTGGAGTGGAAAAACGATGGATTTGGGCCCAGATCTTTTGACTGGGGTGAATGTGTGACATTGATCCACATTCTGTCCATCATTGTTGTGTTTGCAGTTACCGCTCTAAGTGTACTGGGGATGCTCAGACGTGAGTCCCAGACACTCCACACCACTGGAATCAAGCTAGCCGGGCTGATGAGAGGTGTTACCTCGAAACCGGGCCGGTCCTCGGATGCTTGTTTCCGTTCTGGGAAGGACATGGCTTTTGTAGTTCGGACTGGACTGTTCCCATGGGGCAACAGGGTCAGCGCTGATTTGCATATCGCCATTGTCTAACCCAGGGTGGTGTGGAGTGGAAAAACGATGGATTTGGGCACAGATCTTTTGACTGGGGTGAATGTGTGACATTGATCCACATTCTGTCCATCATTGTTGTGTTTGCAGTTACCGCTCTAAGTGTACTGGGGATGCTCAAACGTGAGTCCCAGACACTCCACACCACTGGAATCAAGCTAGCCGGGCTGATGAGAGGTGTTACCTCGAAACCGGGCCGGTCCTCGGATGCTTGTTTCCGTTGTGGGAAGGACATGGCTTTTGTAGTTCGGACTGGACTGTTCCCATGGGGCAACAGGGTCAGCGCTGATTTGCATATCGCCATTGTCTAACCCAGGGTGGTGTGGAGTGGAAAAACGATGGATTTGGGCCCAGATCTTTTGACTGGGGTGAATGTGTGACATTGATCCACATTCTGTCCATCATTGTTGTGTTTGCAGTTACCGCTCTAAGTGTACTGGGGATGCTCAGACGTGAGTCCCAGACACTCCACACCACTGGAATCAAGCTAGCCGGGCTGATGAGAGGTGTTACCTCGAAACCGGGCCGGTCCTCGGATGCTTGTTTCCGTTCTGGGAAGGACATGGCTTTTGTAGTTCGGACTGGACTGTTCCCATGGGGCAACAGGGTCAGCGCTGATTTGCATATCGCCATTGTCTAACCCAGGGTGGTGTGGAGTGGAAAAACGATGGATTTGGGCCCAGATCTTTTGACTGGGGTGAATGTGTGACATTGATCCACATTCTGTCCATCATTGTTGTGTTTGCAGTTACCGCTCTAAGTGTACTGGGGATGCTCAGACGTGAGTCCCAGACACTCCACACCACTGGAATCAAGCTAGCCGGGCTGATGAGAGGTGTTACCTCGAAACCGGGCCGGTCCTCGGATGCTTGTTTCCGTTCTGGGAAGGACATGGCTTTTGTAGTTCGGACTGGACTGTTCCCATGGGGCAACAGGGTCAGCGCTGATTTGCATATCGCCATTGTCTAACCCAGTGTGGTGTGGAGTGGAAAAACGATGGATTTGGGCCCAGATCTTTTGACTGGGGTGAATGTGTGACATTGATCCACATTCTGTCCATCATTGTTGTGTTTGCAGTTACCGCTCTAAGTGTACTGGGGATGCTCAGACGTGAGTCCCAGACACTCCACACCACTGGAACCAAGCTAGCCGGGCTGATGAGAGGTGTTACCTCGAAACCGGGCCGGTCCTCGGATGCTTGTTTCCGTTCTGGGAAGGACATGGCTTTTGTAGTTCGGACTGGACTGTTCCCATGGGGCAACAGGGTCAGCGCTGATTTGCATATCGCCATTGTCTAACCCAGGGTGGTGTGGAGTGGAAAAACGATGGATTTGGGCCCAGATCTTTTGACTGGGGTGAATGTGTGACATTGATCCACATTCTGTCCATCATTGTTGTGTTTGCAGTTACCGCTCTAAGTGTACTGGGGATGCTCAGACGTGAGTCCCAGACACTCCACACCACTGGAATCAAGCTAGCCGGGCTGATGAGAGGTGTTACCTCGAAACCGGGCCGGTCCTCGGATGCTTGTTTCCGTTCTGGGAAGGACATGGCTTTTGTAGTTCGGACTGGACTGTTCCCATGGGGCAACAGGGTCAGCGCTGATTTGCATATCGCCATTGTCTAACCCAGGGTGGTGTGGAGTGGAAAAACGATGGATTTGGGCCCAGATCTTTTGACTGGGGTGAATGTGTGACATTGATCCACATTCTGTCCATCATTGTTGTGTTTGCAGTTACCGCTCTAAGTGTACTGGGGATGCTCAGACGTGAGTCCCAGACACTCCACACCACTGGAATCAAGCTAGCCGGGCTGATGAGAGGTGTTACCTCGAAACCGGGCCGGTCCTCGGATGCTTGTTTCCGTTCTGGGAAGGACATGGCTTTTGTAGTTCGGACTGGACTGTTCCCATGGGGCAACAGGGTCAGCGCTGATTTGCATATCGCCATTGTCTAACCCAGGGTGGTGTGGAGTGGAAAAACGATGGATTTGGGCCCAGATCTTTTGACTGGGGTGAATGTGTGACATTGATCCACATTCTGTCCATCATTGTTGTGTTTGCAGTTACCGCTCTAAGTGTACTGGGGATGCTCAGACGTGAGTCCCAGACACTCCACACAACTGGAATCAAGCTAGCCGGGCTGATGAGAGGTGTTACCTCGAAACCGGGCCGGTCCTCGGATGCTTGTTTCCGTTCTGGGAAGGACATGGCTTTTGTAGTTCGGACTGGACTGTTCCCATGGGGCAACAGGTTCAGCGCTGATTTGCATATCGCCATTGTCTAACCCAGGGTGGTGTGGAGTGGAAAAACGATGGATTTGGGCCCAGATCTTTTGACTGGGGTGAATGTGTGACATTGATCCACATTCTGTCCATCATTGTTGTGTTTGCAGTTACCGCTCTAAGTGTACTGGGGATGCTCAGACGTGAGTCCCAGACACTCCACACCACTGGAATCAAGCTAGCCGGGCTGATGAGAGGTGTTACCTCGAAACCGGGCCGGTCCTCGGATGCTTGTTTCCGTTCTGGGAAGGACATGGCTTTTGTAGTTCGGACTGGACTGTTCCCATGGGGCAACAGGGTCAGCGCTGATTTGCATATCGCCATTGTCTAACCCAGGGTGGTGTGGAGTGGAAAAACGATGGATTTGGGCCCAGATCTTTTGACTGGGGTGAATGTGTGACATTGATCCACATTCTGTCCATCATTGTTGTGTTTGCAGTTACCGCTCTAAGTGTACTGGGGATGCTCAGACGTGAGTCCCAGACACTCCACACCACTGGAATCAAGCTAGCCGGGCTGATGAGAGGTGTTACCTCGAAACCGGGCCGGTCCTCGGATGCTTGTTTCCGTTCTGGGAAGGACATGGCTTTTGTAGTTCGGACTGGACTGTTCCCATGGGGCAACAGGGTCAGCGCTGATTTGCATATTGCCATTGTCTAACCCAGGGTGGTGTGGAGTGGAAAAACGATGGATTTGGGCCCAGATCTTTTGACTTGGGTTAATGTGTGACATTGATCCACATTCTGTCCATCATTGTTGTGTTTGCAGTTACCGCTCTAAGTGTACTGGGGATGCTCAGACGTGAGTCCCAGACACTCCACACCACTGGAATCAAGCTAGCCGGGCTGATGAGAGGTGTTACCTCGAAACCGGGCCGGTCCTCGGATGCTTGTTTCCGTTCTGGGAAGGACATGGCTTTTGTAGTTCGGACTGGACTGTTCCCATGGGGCAACAGGGTCAGCGCTGATTTGCATATCGCCATTGTCTAACCCAGGGTGGTGTGGAGTGGAAAAACGATGGATTTGGGCCCAGATCTTTTGACTGGGGTGAATGTGTGACATTGATCCACATTCTGTCCATCATTGTTGTGTTTGCAGTTACCGCTCTAAGTGTACTGGGGATGCTCAGACGTGAGCCCCAGACACTCCACACCACTGGAATCAAGCTAGCCGGGCTGATGAGAGGTGTTACCTCGAAACCGGGCCGGTCCTCGGATGCTTGTTTCCGTTCTGGGAAGGACATGGCTTTTGTAGTTCGGACTGGACTGTTCCCATGGGGCAACAGGGTCAGCGCTGATTTGCATATCGCCATTGTCTAACCCAGGGTGGTGTGGAGTGGAAAAACTATGGATTTGGGCCCAGATCTTTTGACTGGGGTGACTGTGTGACATTGATCCACATTCTGTCCATCATTGTTGTGTTCACAACCAGGCGGGCGGCGCACGTGGCAATAACTCCGGCTCGGCCATGAGGGGTAGTCTCCCTCCAGCCTTAAAACAGAGCAAGGTGGGCACCTGCGAGCGCTAATATCGGCAAAGTCATGCGGTGGGCACCCGCTGTGATTTAAATAGAAACTGCGGGCAAAGTTGCAGGATGGGCCCCGGGCACTAAAATATGGGCAGATAAGCACCAATCAGGCAGGGTGGGCACCCACTCCATTAAAAGACAAATATGCGGGGTAGCACCCGCAAGGCCGCCATCACGGGAGAGTCCCTACGCTTGGGATTCCCCCTCCAGCAGCGCTGTGCAGCCTCAGGGCAACGAGCTCCAGTGCCCCAGGGGAATGCAGGCAGCGTGCTCCTCGTGTTCAAAAAGGGCCAGGTGCTCCTAAAGCAAAGCAAGCCCTCCAAGGGCTATAAGAATTTAAGCCCAAGGTCCTAGGGCAAGGAAATGGAGCAGACAGTTCCCTGAAAAGGAAAGTCCTCCAGGCATCCAGGGGCAGGACAGGGCCCAGGGAGGCAAGCCTCCCCCTGAGCCCCAGCAGAAGCATGCCCCTGGTATATTCAAGTCCACGAATAAGAACATTTTCATGGGGTCACAGCCCCTTCTTTTATACACCTAAATCCTTTGATCTCAACTGTAGGGCAAGGGGAGAACCAGATACAACTGGTTCAGGAGCAATTTGTTTGGTCAGCTCCCCTCTCTATTCACAGGAGAGGCCAGGGACATCAGACGCACCACAGGAGGTGGAGCCAGCATTGTGGAGGGAAGGCACAGCCCCATTCAGGTCCCAGGTGCAACTCCTCCCTCCCATCTACATGCAGATCTCCCAATTCACCACCGGGCAGACCCATCCTGCCTCCTGGAGCCAGGCACACCAACCAACCCCTGTCAATCACAAGCCAGAAATACAATTCACATCAGGCAAGCAGACACTGCACACAGAAATGCCAACTTCTAAAAGTGCAACAAGGAAGGTTAGGGTCCTATCTCTGACTGGCTTGGACCGCTACAATATACCAAACAAAAGAGATAGCCAACCAGGTTTTACTTGTTTCTTATATGATCATACCCAGCCTGCAAGTACTGAGTGGTCAATATTTTATTTGTGTTTTTTTTATATATAAATCTTCTTAGATTTTGATATTTCTTTTTTTGTATGTCATAGAAAAAGGACAGTTATCAAACAATAAAGAATGCATTCAGAAAACAATGTGCGCAATATATACAAGTGTTCAATACGTACATCATCAATACTGGATTTCAAACACACCAAAAATACATAACAACAAATAAATTAAATTAGTGCGATGCCTAAAAGCAGTTTTCAAAATAGGCACCAGTCCTTTAGATTATAAAGCAGAAGACGGGCTGACAACACAGTTCATAGGTACTGCCTGCTAGTCTTGCTGAGCCAGAGATTAGATGTTTTTGTGGTTGCACTTCTAGGGACGGAGAGCGTGGTGTTATTTATATCCCTAGTTGCACCCTTCTTCTTTATCCCTGGCTCGGGGTCAACGCGTTTCGAACCACACAGCGATTGGGGTTCTCCTCAGGACACGGACTGGATAAAGCAGTAGCTGGATGTAGTATTCATTGTCAAGATGAATGGGGGCAGCGGCCTCACTGAGCGCACATATCTGACTTGGTGTGGCAATTGTGGTGTTTATTTGAAGTGGAAGCGGAGGCCTCGTGAGCGGCGAAGTATCTGTACTTCGGGCGGGTTGCCGCGAAGGGAGGTAGTGTGGCCGTTCGGTCCAGCAATTCTAGCGATCTGAGTTTTTTTAGAGTAGTCGTTAAAGAGCGTTCATCTCAGCATCATCCCTCCTGCGTCCTAACGACTACTCTAAAAATACTCAGGGGCATATTACCAAGCAATAGCGATAATTATCGCTATTGCTTGGTTAGAGATAAAATTTTACCGCTAAGCTGCGGCGATTTTTATCGCAGATATACCTTGGTATTACCAAGGTTTATCGCAAATGCGATAAAAAACGGCCGCAATGCATGAATATCGCTGAAAAGTCAGCGATATTCATGCATTACCGAGCTAATACTCTTAGCCATGTTATCCACCTCCCATTGGATAACATGGCTAAGAACTGCTCAGGGCAGGTGTTAGCTTTTGGAAATATTTGTGCTTAGCGCGAATATCTCCAAAAGTTGGTAATAGTAGATAGCGATGTTAGCGACTGTTTCCAGTCGCTAAAATCTTGGCACGCCCACTTTGCATATCATTAGTGATAAATATCACTGACATGCAAAGTGGGGCCCAAGATGGTCGCTATCTCCTACTAGCTGTCGCTAACTGGTGTTAGCAACAGCTAGGTAATAGGGAGATAATTTTATCTCCGCTTTCTTGGCTTTTAAAGCCAAAAAAGCTGAGATAAACCCCCTTGATAATATGCCCATCAGATCACTAGAATTGCTGGAGCGAACGGCCACACTACCTCCTTCGTGGCAAACGACGTTTCGGTATGTAGGTGCCATATAGCAAAATAAGAAATCGCAAAAATAGCGATTCCTTATTTTGATCAAGCATTTAACGAATCGCAATTTCTCGATTCCTTAAATGCTATGTAGGGTTGCCTTTCAAATTGCGATTTTGGCTTAAGGAATCGCAAAATACCACATACTCCAAGTAGATGGTATTTTGCGATTTCCTGTCAAAATGCATTTTTTTTAAATTCAAAGTGCCATGTGGCGCACAGACATGCCCTTGGGGCATGTATGTGGGCCACATGTACTTACAGGCATATTCCAGGGGTGCAACAGGTGTCCTTTGGACACCCTGGCACCCTTGGAATTGCGAACTGTATATACAATTGATAAGGAATGTAAAAGAAGTTGTTATTCTCCGACTCGATGTGACTTTTACACTCGGCGCCCTATTATAGGTGCCGTATTCCTGGCGCCTGCTTGGAACTGGTCACTTTTGGACTCTTGACCTTTGACATAACCTGGGGATATTTATTATGCACTACTTACTCCCATGCGAGTTGACCTGAGATGGTGGTCTATGAATAAAAACTTCTTTTACATTCCTTATCGATTGTATATACAATTCGGCTCATATTTTTGGGGCACACTTCTTCAGAATTCTATTTCATTTTTACTGAGTCGGCTCTAGATTACTTCTGCTCGATCTTCGGGCTTACATGATATCTCACGACGGACCTACATTCCATGGAACTCAGGACGTTTTCTCTTAACGTATCGGTTAAGAAATTCGCATTACGTCGCTAACTGACATCTCTGCCACCTTAATTGTCGCAATTTCCATTGATGCCCTGACGAAGTTCCCACGGCACGTAGGGATCGAAACGTGTTGGCTGTGCCTGTACGCAATGAATTTTTTTAATTGAATAAAGAAGAAATAATCATCTAAACATCTCTCGCTCTATTGACTTTGATTTGAGTGCACCTTCCGCTTTGGTTTTTGTATATTATAAACCTTGGTTACTGACCACATTCCTGTACTTATGAAACTGCATACATGTTTTGGCTTGAAGCACCCTGTTTAACAACCCCCTTTCTATCATTGCAGGTGGCACTTTCAAACAGATTAAAACATTTACAATCCTCGGTCCAGAGATTCTCCACCATTAGACCAAACCTAAAAAAGGGCATTAACAATACAGGGATTGTAAACTAGATGCACCTGCCCTAGCGGTGTGAGCACCAAAACCAGCAACGTCTAAGAAGCTCCTTGGTCCTCCCTCAGGCCCCAAACCATTATGAGCAACAAGCAAGTAACAGGTTTCAGCATCAGCTAGTGGCCTGTGGCATATTGTAAGTAAAGCAAAGCTCTTTATTATAAATGCTTCAGTATCCATTGCAGTTTGAGGGTGCCCTTCTATGAGGGGACCGAAGAAGCAAGAGCAATAGGGACCAGCATACAGACAGCCTAGCTTGTTCCCCCTGGCTGAGTGCAGAAAAAGACGAAGCACTCATGTTGGTCTCCTCTTTTATTCATCCATGGTTTGGGAAGTAACTATCAGGAGCAACAGTACACTCCCTTTAGTGTGAGCCTGAACCACTGTCTTGGGATGAACTGGAGCTAATGGATGGATGAGAGGTCTGCAGGATGGTCGCTGATCAAATCGCCACAGGTTGACATTCCAGTACCTGTTGCGGGGAAGGGGCCCCTACACTGCTGCTGCCACTCTGAAAGGATGACCCATGGCATCACGTCTTCAGAGCTCATCTTGCATTAGAGTGTGCTAACATAGTTTATTCCCACCTTTGGGAATCAGGAAGGTTCAAGCCACCCAATGGCCAGTTTCGGGGCCTCACAGAAATTAACGGTTTGGTCATGTGGTATTTTACATTTGGCTGGAAAGAGAAGCACAATCATGAGGGCCTCAGGAGTAAGTTGTGTTTTTACCTCCAGAAAGGAGGCCCTTTTTTGCTGCACTGCAATTGTATAAACCAGGAAAAGGGAGACCCTCATATTGTCCTCTAGGACGGATGCTCATTCTCTGGCTGCTCGAAATAGCATGTCTTGGTGCCTAAAGTTAACGATTCTAGACTCTCTGGGTCTCTGTGGTGCTCCCAGGATAGGTTTTCTGGTGGGGCCTGTGGGGGCTTGGTCGACCACAGAGATGTAAGATAGACCCTTGGAGGCCACCACCATCTGGAACCAGTCCTCTACAAATTGAGTGTCATATGGGCCCCCTGTACCTTCAGGGAATCCAGATTTATACATGTTGTGCCATCATCTTCTCCCCTCTGCATCCTTTGCCCGGTCCTGGAGGAGGTCCACCCTAAGTCGCAGCTGTACCACCTGCACAGTGAGTTCCCCATGACCTGGGGACACTGTTGAATGTGTCAACTGGTTAGCCTTTACCCTGTCAGACAGTTTGCAATGGTTGTCTTTCAACAGGCTACTGTATAAGGTGAGGACCCCAGCCATTGCTCAATGACATCCCTAGATTCTCGAATTTCTTGGAGGATAAGATTTAGATTATTCATCTGGCAAGTCAACTCAGCAGAGGGGATTCAGCACCCGGTGTATTGGTTGGGGAACCTTCTCATGGAGTGGAGTGGGAGCACGCAGGAGAAGCAGAATAATTTTTAGCCCTGGTGTGCTCCATGTTAAACAACAAACAAGGACTGTGCCTATGAGAGAGTTAGGTGTAGAGCCCCCAGTAGCACTTGCAAAGTCAAATCCAACAGGGGAGTAAAGTTCACAGTCCTCTTAGAGTGGCCTCAGCTCTGCGTCAGCCATGGTTGGTGGCCACCAACACCAGAGGGAGCAACTGCCTACAGAGGCGTAAGAAGAAGGCAATGTGACACTAGGGAGTTCAAAGGCCCCCAGCACAAGCCGGGATGGAAGCAACAGGCTCAACTCACTACCTCTAGGTGTTTAGGCCATCCAACATGGGCCAAATCCAAAAGCGTTCAGCCCGTCAGCTTCTGCACCCTTTTTTGTTCCCTCAGGTCACATGCTCCACCAAGGTGCAAGGCACAGTAGCTATGTGATGGCCTTCTGATGGATTTGCTTTAACCCGTTGCGTGAGTCGGACGGCCCCTGGCCGTCCAACGTCACAGTGGGCATGTGCGTCGGGCGTCAAATTTCCACACACAGCGGGGGAATTCACGCCACAGCCAAAGGGTTAATGGCCACTGGGGTTACACCCCAGACCAGCCAGGGGCCAGTCTTAGGGCTCGGACCCCCAGCCCCACACCCGTGTCTCAAGCAGCCAGCCACTGGGCCTCAGGAGGACCCGTCCCAGACACAGGGCCCACAGGAACTATGCACAGGGAGCACACTAAGCAGTGTCTCCCCAGGCTATGCTTCTTTATGGCTGGTCTGCACCGTCAGGCATCCACCAACCACTGCTACCCAGGCCTCATCAATTCCAAGGGTTTCCACTAGTCCAGGAAGGATTAAATTGCTCCCCCAGATTGGTTCTGGGTGAAGTAAAAAGGGAGGAGACTGCCACCCTCTGGTTAATCACAGCACCTCTGGTTAACCGCTGCCACTCTCTGGTTCACCCCTGCCACCCTCTGGTTCACCACTGCCACCCTCTAGTTCACCCCTGCCACCCTCTGGTTCACCACTGCCACCCTCTGGTTCATCACAGCACCCTCTGGTTCACCACTGCCACCCTCTGGTTCAGCACTGCCACTCTCTGGTTCACCCCTGCCACCCTCTGGTTCAGCACTGTCACCCTCTGGTTCACCACTTCCACCCTCTGGTTCACCAATGCCACCCTCTGGTTCATCACAGCACCTCTGGTTCACCACTGCCCCCCTCTGGTTAACCACTGTCACCCTCTGGTTCAGCACTGCCACCCTCCGGTTCAAGACTGCCACCCTCTGGTTCACCACTGCCACCCTCTGGTTCATCACAGCACCCTCTGGTTCACCCCTGCCACCATCTGGTACAGCACTGTCCCCCTCTGGTTCACCACTACCACCTACTGGTTCACGACTGCCACCCTCTGGTTCATCACAGCACCTCTGGTTCACCACTACCACCCTTCTGGTTAACCACTGTCACCCTCTGGTTCAGCACTGCCACCCTCTGGTTCACCACTGCCATCCTCTGGTTCACCACTGCCACCCTCTGGTTCACCACTGCCACCCTCTGGTTCACCACAGCACCCTCTGGTTCACCCCTGCCACCCTCTGGTACAGCACTGCCACCCTCCGGTTCACCACTGCCACCCTCTGGTTCACGACTGCCACCCTCTGGTTCATCACAGCACCTCTGGTTCACCACTACCACCCTCTGGTTAACCACTGTCACCCTCTGGTTCAGCACTGCCACCCTCTGGTTCACCACTGCCATCCTCTGGTTCACCACTGCCACCCTCTGGTTCACCCATGCCACCCTCTGGTTCACCACTGCCACCCTCTGGTTCACCCCTGCCACCATCTGGTGGTTCATCACTGCCACCCTCTGGTTCACCCCTGCCACCCTCTGGTTCAACACTGCCACCCTCTGGTTCATCACTGCCACCCTCTGGTTCACCACTGCCACCCTCTACCGAGACCTTTTGTGATGCAGCGGCAGCACAAAAGATGTGCCATGGTGATGGGTATTAACAACGTGACGCATCTGAAAGATGCATCACGTTGTAAAGCCCAGCGCCATCAGGAGGCGTTCTGGCGCAGGGGAGGGCGTTCCTGCGCAGGAATGCCTCCTAAAAGTGGCTGAGTGAAATCTACAAGATTTCACTCAGTCACTTTTAGGTCAATGCTGCGTCAAAACCCTGCGCCTGCTTGAAGCAGGCGCAAGGCTTGATGCAGCATTGGGGAGATAGGGCCCCCCAGAGCATTGCTGGAGCTGCTTCGCAAGCACGAAGCAGCTCCAGGAATGCACTGCTTTTATGGCACAGATGCGTGACGCATATGTGCCGTTTTTGCCACAAGGTGCGCGGCATTGTAAATGCGGCGCACCATGGGTGGCGGAGCTGCGGCGCATAATAACTGGCGCATCCCTGGGGATGCGCCAGTTATTGTAAATCTGCCCCTATACATTTAGCCAACGAGGGAGCACTTACTGATTAGACAGTAGAAAGTACTCCAGTTGAGTAGAGGTATTGCACAAAAAGGTGGCATCTTCGTGGACAAACACGCAGGGCGGGATTCATTCTGCCCCCTGTTAGACTCGTTTTGTGTGCCCTTCTGCCCTCTGTTAGACTCGTTTTTCCCTTGTTTTTGTGCCATTCTGCCCTCTGTTAGACTCGTTTTTCCCTTTTTTTCTGCGCTTCTGCCCCCTGTTAGACTCGTTTTTTGTGCCCGTCTGCCCTTTGTTAGACTAATTTTTCCCTTGTTTTTCTGCCCTTCTGCCCTCTGTTAGACTCGTTTTTTGTGCCCTTCTGCCCTCTGTTATTTCCTTGTTTTTGTGCCCTTCTGCCCTCTGTTAGACTCGTTTTTTGTGCCCTTCTGCCCTCTGTTAGACTCGTTTTTGTGCCTTCTACCCTGTTAGACTTGTTTTTTGTGCCCTACTGCCCTTTGTTAGACTCGTTTTTCCCTTGCTTTTCTGACCTTCTGTCCTCTGTTAGACTGTTTTTTTATGCCCTTCTACCCTCTGTTAGACACGTTTTTCCCTTGTTTTTCTGCCCTTCTGCCCTTTGTTAGACTGCTTTTTGTGCCTTTCTGCCCTCTGCATCACCACATCATCACTCAGCGCTACCCCAGCATCACTCAGCACCACCACATTATCACTCAGCACCACCACATTATCACTCAGCACCACCACAGCACCACTCAGTGCCACCACAGCATCACTCAGCGCCACCACAGCATCACTCAGCACCACAACAGCACCACTCAGCACCACCACAGCATCACTCAGCACCACCACAGCATCACTCAGCACCACCACAGCACCACTCAGCACCACCACAGCACCACTCGCACCACTCCAGCATCACTCAGCACCATCCCAGTATCACTCAGCACCACCACTGCACCACTCAGCATCACCACAGCACCACTCAGCACCACCACAGCACCACTCAGCGCCACCCCAGCATCAACCTGCGCAACCATTCAACAACAACTGGTTCAAATATGTTTTCTCAATGTTCCAAACTTTATTGCAAATGTCACAAAAAGATGTTAATATTTCACTTCTGTTCTTGGATTTTGGTCACAATAAAATACACTGAACATAATCTTCACAAAAGTTATTTACAAAAGTTTAAGCTATTGCCATTATAAATTAAAATCACTTTTATTTAAGTATTAATTATTTAAGAAAATTAAAAGCCATTGTAATTTGTAATATCAATACAGCTAAGTCACGTAAATTCAAAACGTGTTGCATTACAAATGCTATAGGTGTCACATTTGCGAATGTTATAACTATTGGCATTGTAAATGACAAAGCTATTAATTTAGCTATTTTCAAAACCAACAATATAAATATAAAAAAATTGTCATTTACAAGACTAATAGCTCAAACTTTCCTAATGCGAGACCTATTGCATTGAAAATGCTTGTTTTTATATCTGTCAGTGCTTCCTGTTGAGGTTTAATTTTCATGACAGGCGCCTCATTGCCTACTTGTAACTATTCTCTGACCCTGCTTCAAGGGTCAGAGCAGGGTCAGAGAATAGTTGCAAGTAGGCAACAAGGAGCCAGGAAGCACTTACAGGCTTACAGCAGCAGGTGCCCAAGTTAAAGTTAATTTCTTTGTAACCCTTTTGTAAAAGGTTACAAAAAATTAGCTTTAACTTTTGCACCTGCTGCTGTAACCCTGTAAGTGCTTGGCTGAAAATTCTTCCCCGCTGATTAGAGGATTATACCGCGATTTCGCGAGATTTGCAGATCACGAAATCGCGGGAAATCCGCCAGCGGAACGAATTTACAGCCCATGCTTAATTAAAAGATGGCCGAACAAAGGGATATGCATCTACTGCCCACCCCCCGTCCTGTTACTCAGGTCATGATAGGTCATGAAAGGTTGCTGAAAAATAAAATGGTAATAATGATGAAAATTACTTTTATTTGATTTAGTTTAAATCAGAAAAGAGCAGCACAAACGCTGATGCACATAAAATTCACGAGCAAAAGTACACATTTGTTGGTAAACTCTCATTAAAAGTTGTAAAAAAAACATGTTAAAACAGAGTGTAATTGATTCCTACAGTCTTGTGATTGCCAGTCATGCTATGAAAAAACGTACTTCTTAGGAGGTTATACTTGGGCTGTGCCCGGCCAGGCTAGTTCTGTGATCTCTCATAGTGGCCATAGGGCAATTAGCAAATAATGAAACGATGTTCATTTAAAAGAAATATATGATTATAAGATACTAAGGGGTCCATTAGGATGTAGGGTGGATCGCCATTGCCCACATGACGGTGGCGATCCGCCCTATATCCTTGCCCGCCTGCCTGCCACCCATTTACCCCCACAATATTAGTATTGGGGGTACCCTGGCAGATGGGAAGACCGTCCAATGCTTTTCCGCACGGTCGACAACTCGACTGGGCAGAAAAGGGTTTACATTGGTGGCAGTGTCTTCTAGAAACTGCCATCCATATTAGCATTGGGGTGGCGTTGCCGCCACGGAAAGGCATGCAGAATTCTCTTTCGGGGGCCTGTTGTGGGCCACCAGCGTATTGTGGGGGGTGCACATGGGGTACTGGCACAATGCTGGGAATGGAGGATGCCACCGCTACAGTGGCGGTGGCATCCTAATCACTGGCGTCCACCCGCCATCCTAATGGGCCCCTAAGTCTTTGTGTGTATATTTCCTATATGAGATCTTTTGAATTCAGGTTGGTGGTCTGAGATAACGTGCTGGTGCCATTGATGAATTCCTGTTATTTTTCAAATTAATGTGCAATGTGCTGTAAACAAATAGACTGTGGAATGACTACTTGCGCTTTATCACTTTGCATGCCTTGCCTGGTCAAATTCTCTGTCTCTTTTCTACTTCGTTTGCAGCTAAGCTCAGAAACTTTATTGCTTTAGATGTCAGTTGTACTGTCGAGCCTCCTAAGCATTTTATTATGGCGTATCTACAAGTCCTTATTTGTTCACTTTTTATTGTTGGCAGTAAGAGTTCTTTCCGTATGGATAATAATGCCGGACAAATGCATAGCAGGTGGAGCAATGATTCTACTACTTGTCCACAAAGGCGGAGGTCCATTGAGGGCCAGGCATTTCCATTTTGGGATTAGGTCTTTTGATGGATAAGCTCCCAGTCTCAGTAAAGTCAGTTTCTGCTTTATGCGATCTGCAAAATGTTCTGACAGATATGGTTGAGGCTTCAACATTTTATATGTTGGCAACACCATCCATGCATTGATTTTTTAGGTCAATGAGGCTTTGTCTTTTTCCTGAGATATTTGCTTGATCATTTTATTGACTATGCATTTGAACTCCAGATAGGATGGTATTGTGTGCCAAGCTTCCTCTAACTTTAGAGCTTCAACCGATTGCTTCAGTAATGGGTAAACCGAGTTACTCCATCTGGATTGCCTTTCAACATCCAGCCAGTGTGCCAGAGACTCTTCATCCGCTGCCCTCATTCTTCATTAGCATTTTGCCAGATCTCCTTGTCTCAATGGGATCTGTTTTTTTAACCCAAAATCCAACGTAAGTACGGGCTTGTGGAATGTCACGCGGAATTGTGAAACGGTTTTTGAAGAGGCTGGTTTGGGCCGTGTTTAGAATTATTGTGGAATAATTTTGATGTGTGAGTTGTGGTGTGTATAGTTGTAAATGGGATGAAATGTTTAAATAAATCATTAATGATTTGTTAGTAATTGTTAATAATGTATTAATGTTAAATTAGTTATAGTTTAGTTTTAGGTGTGTGTTTTGGTGTTATTGGGGTAGAGTGTGGAATGTAATTTAGTTTGAATAAATTAATCATTAGATGGTCATTAATATTCATTTATTAAGGGATACATATCTTTGGTAATTGTTTTGTTTTTCATGTGTTTGGGGATATAGGTTCAATAGCTGTAATCTTTGGTTGTATGCTCTCTGCTATCCAACTCTCCCCACTGTTGCACTCGTTGGAGTGGGAATAGTAATTTATTCCCCTGCGCTATCCACCACTTTACCTACTGTTGCACTCGCTGGAGTGGGAATTGTAATTTTGATCCTTCCGCTAGCCAACACTTTCCCTACTGTTGCACTTGCTGGAGTGGGAATGGTAAATTATTCCCCTCTGCTATCCAACATTTTCCCTACTGTTGCACTTGCTGGAGTGGGCATAGTCATTTTTACCCTTCCGGTATCAACACTTTCTGGAATGTTGCATTCGTTGGGGTGGGAATTGTAATTTTTACTCCTCCGCTATCCAACACTTTTCCTACTGTTGCACTCCCTGGAGTGGTAATAGTATATTTTATGTCTCCGCTATCCAACAATTTCTGTACTGTTGCACTTATTGGAGTGGGAATAGTAAATGATTGCCCTTCACTGTCCAGTACTTTCCCTACTGTTGCACTTGCTGGATTGGGAATCGTAAATGTTTCCCCTCTGCTATCCAACACTTTCCATACTGTTGCATTCATTGGAGTGGGAATTGTAAATTATTTCCCTCCGCTCTTCAAGATTTTCCCTACTGCTGCACTTGCTGAAGTGGGAATAGTAATTTTTACCCCTACGCTATCGAACAATTTCTATCCTGTTGCACTCGCTGGAGTGAGAATAGTCATTTTTATATCTACACTATCCAACACTTTACCTACTGTTGCACTTGCTAGAGTAGGAATAGTAATACTTTCCCCTTCGCTATCCAACACTTTCCCTGCAGTTGCACAAATTGGAGTGGGATTAGTAATTTATTTGCCTCTGCTATCCAACACTTTTCCTACTGTAGCACTTAATGTAGTGTAAAATGTTGATTTAAAATTAATAAATATTTTAATATTTTAATTTATAACATATATTTTTTTATGTTACAGGTGTATGTATATATATAGATATATATATATACATTAAATCCAAAACTGCCAAACAGTGAAGACGCCACACAGCAGAGTTCAATACCATTTAATGAATGGCTGTGGCACAGCAGGGTAACAGTCTCACTCTCAGGTTTGTAGGCAGCCCAACGCGTTTCTAGCATTACGATGCTCTTGTTCACGGGCAAATGGTAGAGGGAGGTAGCAGGCAATCAATCAGGAACAGCTGATATGCACCCAAGCAGTCCTGCCTCAGTGGGCATATGCATGCAAGGCATGCTGGTACTTTGATTTCCTGTTGTTTTTTACCGCAGTGGGTGCCTTTTTCCTCGCTCACTTTAATCCAATTTCTAACCCCAGTGGGTTGAAAGGGAGGTGCAAACCTTCCGCAGGAACGTATTTCAAAGTCCATTCACACGGCGCTCCCCGCTCCACCGAGTTCACAAGTACGAACCCGGGATCTGTGTGAGAACAGCAGGGCGTCTTCGCGACCAGGCCGGCCACTAAAATCCAACCCAAAACTTCAAAACAGTGAAGACGCCACACAGCAGAGAGTTCAATACCATTTAATGAATGGCTGTGGCACAGCAGGGTAGCAGTCTCACTCTCAGGTTTGTAGGCAGCCCAACACGTTTCAAGCATTACGATGCTCTTGTTCACGGGCAAATGGTAGAGGGAGGTAGCAGGCATTCAATCAGGAACAGCTGATATGCACCCAAACAGTCCCGCCTCAGTGGGCGTATGCATGCAAGGCATGCTGGTACTTTGAGTTCCTGTTGTTTTTTACCACAGTGGGTGCCTTTTTCCTCGCTCACTTTAATCCAAATTCTAACCCTAGTGGGTTGAAAGGAAGCTGAAAACCCCCCCGCAGGGCCGTATTTCAAAGTCCATTCACACGGCACTCCCCGCTCCGTCGAGTTCGCAAGTACGAACCCGGGATCTGTGTGAGAACAGCAGGGTGTCTTCTATATATACATGTATTTATAATTTTAATATATTTCTAAAATGTTATAATTTATTAAAATAATTATTTATTAATTGACATTAAGTGTATATGTATATATTAAATTGTATATAGGTATGTTGAATTTATTTTTAAAATACATTTATTACTTATAATTGTTAATATTTTCTAATAATAATTTTTTTAATTTATGTTTTATTAAATTTATTTTACATTATTTTTTATACATTTAAAGAAACCAAATTTTTAGCAACTATATCATTTTTTCGATATTCGATATTTTACTACTTACCATGAAGATAGTGTGTCTTTTGTTTTTTTCAGGAGGGATTTAGCCTCTGATGGTTTTTATGACATTAAATTGACACACCATGACAATTTGAGTAGTGATAGGGAACACATTCTAGGGAATTGAAAAATATTGAAAATTCTTACCAATTGTCTTATTCTAAGGATTGGGTGTGGTGTAGGCGAGGCCAATTGTTGTTTATAATACTTTGAGTGGGGGTCGGCCTGGCCTTCTTTTTTTAACCTTGACTTCTATTGTGTTGTGTTCTTATTGATATTTATGTCCCAATATTTTGGGAACACGACATTTTGTCACTCAATATTTTGTCAGTGATTCATTTTTTCTATGTGTACTGCAGAAGAAAAGAGGAGAAATAGTTATATTAATCCCTGTTACACCTCCCCTGGGAAGCTGTAAGATTTTAGGGCATTACCAGGTTTACAAGCTTTAAGAATGCATTAAAATACATTTGAGTTGCATGGGAACACCCACAAAACACCCATAGAATGCCTACCTGGGGCAAAGTAATGAAACACAGCGATTTACGTTGCAATGCGTTACTCCAGATTGTTTAAGTGACTGTTGTGTGTTGCAAAGGTGACACAACCTCAACATTTTTCAGAAAATCTGCACTGGACAGCTTGGGCATATGATGAAATTAATACTATAGCAAAGAATATTCAATTAAATGTGTTTATTTGTAGTAAAAGTGCCTCTATTTTTAGGTGGAATAAAAGAGTTTAATTGGAAGATATTTAAATTTTTTATAAATTCCTTCTTCAATTTGTATGTCTGTATTATATCAAGAAGTTCTAGAGTGTGTGTAGCAATCGTGCACTTGTTGATTATTCACAAAGTGCAAATATAATTTCGCATGTCTGTGTGATAAGGAAGATTCCTGTCATAAAAGCTTGACATATTCAATTAGGCGCACCGAAGAATGGAAGCTCCGTTCCATGCACAGTACACAGCATCGCAATTGCACAATGATTGGCAGATATTAACCTTCTACTCTCATCACACGGATTCCCAGGGTGCATAGCGCAGCACAGACACTGCACGTATTTTACTGGCATTTCCACATCATAACGGAACAATTGCGTGGAACAAAAATAAAAGGCACTTATCCGGAGAGACAGTTGAGACAATTATTCTGGTAATGAAACATCGGAGTTTGCTAGAATTATCATCCAGGACTAATGCATGGTTACATTCTGAATCAAAATGTGCAGATAAGGAATCAAATGAACTACAAAAATATAAATAGACTTAATCTCTTTCATAAACCTGTGTGCAAAACATTATCTTTTTTTGCATGGTACATCAACAGTACACTCGAAAAGCACAAAGGCAATGTCTTCTTATATGGATTTAAGTGCAAGCAGAGCACTTTGTCACTGGAATATAGCGCTTGACGTAACTTTTCACTGTTCTATAAAGTAAACAGCTTCTCTGACTTGTACTTAATATTCACCCCAGTGAGCCATTATTCGATCTGCGTTCAACAAAACAACAATTTGAATATCACACTTCGTGGGAGCTTCCTAAAATGGCTTGCCTTACGATGGATATCTAAAGATAAACATCTCTCCTATTCTTTTTTTAATTTCAAATAGTTCTAATGTTATACTTAAGAAACAAAATACATCAATGATAATACAGCACAATGCATCCGAAGTTAATTACATAATATCTACTTCAGTCGTAAAACATATAGCAAAATATATGTTGGTTAGTCTGATAAATTGATTTTGTCTGTGCAGTAATACATTGTTCGGAAAAGAGAAGAGAGAGAAGAAGGGAAGTTGACGAAGGAAAGTAAAGAGGAAAGAAAAGGAGATACAGTTTGTAAAGGTTCATTCATTTTTAATTCATGATGTATGTGCAGGGAGTATTGATTTTCTGTAGGTTTAGTTACTTCAAACCATAACAAGGTTAACTTGAACTAGACAAATTGCAACACATTTTCCCAATTAAAGAAACTTGATTATCATCGTATTAAGCATTATTAGCATAAAAATGACAGAATCCAGCGAATTTTCACAGATTAAAAAACTTGGTTAAAATTACATTAGGGCCTGATTCTGACTTTTAGTGGAGCAGTGGTGCGGCGGGTGTCTTAAATGATTACGACTTTCAAGTAGTCTTGTGGGTAGGCGGCTTGACGGTCCCAGGATGCTGCCTCATTCAAAGGCGGTACAAAAGGGGGTGGTGATGGATGGAGCATCTGAACCAATCAAACACTCACACCCAGTCAACAGATCTGGGTTTAGTCCATCACCGTTCTTTAGCCCACTCCGCCACCCCAGTTCAGACATGGCCATATGCAAATCAGTCTGACCCTGTGCCTCATGGGAACAGTCCAGCCCGGACTGCCAAGCCATGTCTTCCCTGGACCTAAAACAACACCCTGGGACCGGTTTCTGGCTAATCAGCCATCATCAGCCAGGCTAGCTTAAATCCAGTGGCAAAGTGGGCAAGGGACCCACATCTGGGCATACCCTGCCTACTTCTGGCGTACAAAGTAAAACCAAAGGGGATGATGGACGGAGTGTTGAACAATGCAAGCACACAACCCCAGTCAACTGATCTGGGTTTAATCCATCATCATTCTTTACCTCACTCCGCCACCCCGGTTCAGACATTGCCATATGCAAATCAGTCTGACCCTCGGCCTCATGGGAACAGTCCAGCCCGAACTGCCAAGCCATGCCTTCCCTTGACCGGATTCAAGCTTCCTAGGACCGGTTTCTGGCATTACAACCATCTTCAGCCAGGCTTGCTTGAATCCAGTGGCAAAGTGAGTAAGGGACTCACGTCTGAGCAAACCCTGCCAACTTGTGGCGAACAAAGCAGTACAAAAGGGGGTGGTGATGGACGGAGCATCTGAACCGATCAAACACTCACACCCAGTCAACAGATCTGGGTTTAATCCATCACCGGTCTTTAGCCCACTCTGCCACCCCAGCTCAGACATGGCCTTTAAAAAAGGCATCACAATAAGAGCGCCTCACAAGATTCCTGCATGGCATGGACTCTAAAATCCATGCCAATCAGGAACTGTTGTGCATGCACACAGGGTGGCACATGCTATGTAGGGCCCCCTTTGTTTCCTCTCCTCCAGGTTTTACATGGAAAAAGAACTTCCATGTAAACCCTAGAGGACAAGAAACTTGTAGTATCTCATGACTGCCACGCCACCTCTGGGGAACAGCCCAACTCGTAATAGCACAGCCACGGTGGCGCTCCTCAGACCGCCCTACTCATAAATAGGGGCTAAGTGTTAATTCCCTGTGTGTGAATAGTCCGGATAGTATACATTATTTCAAAATAAGATAAAAAAGTGTAATCAATAGTCGATTTATATATTTACAGGTTGGCGGGAATAGCGGTCCTTCATTTTCACCTCAGATTCCGTCAGAGCAGAATCAGGATTGTGTAGCCTACAAAACTCATTCATTGCCGATCCTGCTCTCGACTGGTAGGCTCTGGCGATAGTCTACCCCAAACCACTGATGTTAAAATCTCCAGTGATTATAACGTCATGTTGAGGATTGTATAAAAGAAGATTTTTATGCTTTCAAGGAGGTGGCTTGCCAGCTCTGACCCTTCTTTCCTTGGGGCTTTAAGATAGCAGTTGACCAAGATCAAGCCCATATGCTTACGATTTATTTCCAGTCCCTGAATTCAAATGTCTTGGACTGCCCTGCATTTGCTATCAAAATCATTAACATCTAATGTAGTACCATGCTTAATAAAGATCCAGAAAGGGCAAATGTATTTAAGTAATATCGTAAATGATCCAGGTTGGCTAGAGACTGATTGTAATGCCAACAAGCAATTGGAGGCAAAGGTCTCTATCTATGTAAGAGTACAAGAGTCCAGGATGATCTATTTTCAGTCCCGAATTTGCAGCGTGACAGTAAGCGACTTAAAATTGCAGCAAAGAACTCCATATGTTATTCCAATTATTTGGAGGGATAAATTTGGTATTGTACTAAGACCATGAGTCATCCCATTTTCTTTGAATCTTTTCATTCTTAGGTTTGGATATTTTTGTAGGTTTTCATATATTGTTGATGCTGTATGGGGCTTTGAGATACGATTCTGCAGAAAATAATCAGATTTATGTATCCTAATAAAGTCCCTGAGTGCTACCCTTAATGTTAGAAAATGGTAAAAGTCCATAAGCTGAAGATAAGATTTTTTAGATAACATTTCAAAAGAAACAGGGTTTCTGGTTGAATAATATTTTTGTTATACAGAATGCCTGCAGATGACCCTTGTTTCCATAAGTAAGGCTAGGGTTTAATAGTTTTGTTAAACCACATGGACGCAAACTCTGATCCCTCAAGTTTATAGGGGAAGCATATGTCTAGATATTTAATAGCTAAAATAGAATCATTAACAACATGTAAGGAGAGAGGTAATTTAAGTTGTCTGGTTGTTAGGATGCTAATGAGACAGAGTGGGTAGACAAGCTCTGATTCAATATCAACCTAGGCAGGTCAGTTTACAGCTGTTGGGTGCAACCACTATAGTACTTGTCTAACCAAGAAGGTTATTTGATAGTTCTGAACATTTGGAAAGTTTAGACTTCCAAGAGTCTTGGCAGTTTGAGGTTTATGAAGAGAGATTCTTGATCTTTTACTTTTCTATATTAAAAACTGAAATGATAATGACAATTTACGTGGAAACAAGGAACAACTTGACAATCACAGGTTCCTCTTGGCCATGCATAAGTTACACCTAATCCCTAAGGTCCAAATGTGTTCGAATCTCTGAATTTTTACCCAATATCACACCCAGGGGTCATGTGAACCATCTGTATAATGCCCAGTTGTCCAAGCAAACAATCTCTCACTCTTTCAGGTACCAACAGTGTTAAAAAAAACCTGCAGCACTTAGAAAACCCTTTAAGAATAAAAAGTAAGATCAAGGTGCTGGCCCTATATCACACCCAGATCCTATGCTTACCATCTGTGTTATGCCGAGTGGTACAAGCATTGAGGCCTCAACTCTGTGCTACACCCAGAGGACAAGCGTATCATCTGTGTCACACCCAGTGGTACAAGCAACTAACAACCTTCACCTTTCCTAGCGTGCAGACTGTCAAAAAAAGGTGACCACCGTAGGATTGCCTTCGAGGCTGCCTTGTGACTACTCAGTTCAGACACATAAAATAGGTAATATGTTAGATTTCTGTAGGTGGTAGGGCTCTCAGGTTAGATTTTTGTGCTCCTTTCTAGTTTTATATGCCAAATGCTGGAACTAAGAATCAGATGTAGTCTCTTACCCACTTGACAGAGACTTCAGGACAAACCACCACTCCACATATTTAGCAGAACTTTGAATGAGTTGTGGTATCTAATCATCTTCCTGGCTGTGCAAACGTGAATCCATCTGGGCAGGGTCCTTTCCTTCAGCGGCAGTCAAGTTTGATGCACCAATCTCTCTTATCTGTCTCACGAAAATGTTGCTCGAATATGAATTCACCTTGAAAAAACATTTATTCTGTATCATCCGATACTAGAAATAAACAAAGAGCCGCTTACTATGCTGCGCTATTTTCCATGTTTCCATAATACTATCCCATTAGATAATCCTGTCTCGACTTACTTTCAGCGTTGCGTGACCCTTCTCGATATATGCTCAACCTGGGGACCAATGCTGCGAACTCCCCGCTGTATCCTTGTTCTCTAGTCAAACGCCGGCAACTCCATTACGGCCAGTTAACCTACATTGGTGATCACGTGACTCAAGAATGCTGGGATATGTAGTGTAAACAACTACTCTGTGCCGTATAGCCCTATAACTGGCCCAGGATTATGACTATAATTCTCAATACCTATGTTGTTATTCATGCAATTCTTCGTACTTGAAATCCCTGACGATAATATACAAAGAGGATGTTTGGTGGAATATATTCCATACCGCCTTTTTTCTATGAATTGCAGTGCTGGTACTTCTTCCTCCATTGTAGCAAGACTACGATAAACTTGATTCTTGTGGATCCTAATACGTAATCCCCTGATTCATTAAGAATTATATACCAATGTCATGTTACAACAATATTAATTCCCTTATCTCCAGATGCTTTTCCTAACCACTATATCAACATTGTAATAAAATAAGATTACATTAAATTCAACAAAAATGTTATTGCGCCATCTACCTAATATTGTACATTTTGGTATTCAAAGTGGTATTGTGCTACACATTTCTGAACCATTGTTTATCATGTAGTCATAAAAATAGTCGGCTCATACGGTGTGTTGGAATATTCGCATTAGTCATATGATATACGTAGGGTTAGTGCTTGCTCACAATAAATATGTCTAAAGCTGCCATGTTATTCTATTAATGTTAGTTGTCAGCCTAAAATACAACGTTGCTAGATTTCTTTCAAGAAGACCTCGGTATAGTATAACATTTAAGCAATATAATGTCCTCGTTGTTTAGCATATGGATAGTCAATTACTGAACAATATAGGACATAGTGTTATGTATTAATTTTTCGATTACAAAAAACAATTCATGTCTATCTTATCGTTTAATCCTTTCGGCTGCATGGTTTGTAAAAATTCAATCCAAAATACTTCTCTCTGTAGAAGTCTCTGGCTATTATCAATACCTTCAAATTTCATGACAACTTCGACTATTTGTGCCCTTAGTTGTGCTATTGTATGTTTTTCTTCGATCCAATGCATTGCTACCCCTAATGTCATGTTTTTCAGTCTTATGGTGCTTTTATGTTCTGATAATCTAAGTTTGAATTTTCTCTCTGTCTTTCCTATATATGCCTTCCCACATGGGCATTTTAGGCAGTAGACATTGTTTGCTGTGTTACAATCAGAGGTATGCCTCAATTTGATACCAGCTCCTGTTATTGGATGTGTGAGAGTTTTACCAATAATGATATTGTTGCAATGTATGCAATTATAACATTTTTGAGTTCCTTTATACTCTATGTTTTTAACTTTACTTGTTCCTGTCTGAGTGAGTTCTTGAAGATTTCTTGCCCTCATATATGCAAAAGTGGGTACTTGACTGAAGATCCCATTGAACTCAGGTTCATTAACCAACAACTCCCATCTATTCTTGATGATTTTCTTAATCTGAACTGAATTATTGGAGAATTTGGAAACAAAAATGGGGGTCTTAGATTGTATTCTCTCTGTCTTTATGAAGAGTTCTTCCCTTTCTTTCATCTGAATTCTGAGTATGCTTTTCTGCAGTATGTTTTCTGGATAACCTCTATTCACGAATCTATCCTTGAATTCTGTTATTTTCTGTTCTGCAACTTCATGATCAGAACATATTCTTTTAATCCTGATAAACTGTGAATAAGGGAGGTTTTCTACAAGGCTCCTCGGATGAAAACTGGAGTGCATCAACGTGCTGTTCCTATCAGTTGGTTTCATGAAGATCTCTGTGCTTATTTTCTTGTGTTTTTTCTTGATTTAAACATCCAAATATTTAGCTTTGTCTTGATTAATGGTGTAAGTAAACTTAATCCTTGGTTCCTTGTTATTAAGTTCCTCAATCAATTGTTCAAGTGTTTCTTGTGAGCGGGTCCATATCAAAAAAATATCGTCGATATATCGACAGTATTGAGCTATTCCTTGTGTCCATTCGTTGTGTGTTAATATATGGTCGTTCTCAAACTTTGCCATATAAATGTTTGCATATGCAGGTGCCCCCGAAAAACCCATTGAAGTTCCTGTGAGTTGACCAAAGAAATCATCCTTCCACTGAAAATAGCTGTTGTGCAAACAAAAGAATAATAGCTGTAACAGAAAAATATTGTGATCTTGTATGAAGTCCATCTTTAATAGTGCCCATTCCACTGCCTCCATCCCTTGTGCATGTGATATGGAGGTGTACAAAGATGTGATGTCTATAGTGCAGAGTAACCAATGGTCTTGAACCAAAAATTCAATTGTTCGCAATTTGGTGAGGAAATCTGTAGTGTCTTTCACATACGTGCACCAGCTTTGTACAACTTTTTGAAGGAAATAATCTAAATATTTACCCAATGGTTCAAAAATTGAGTTGCAAGCTGAAACTATTGGTCTGAATGGCAGATCTATGGGGTTCTTATGTATCTTTGGAGTCCTGTAGATCCGTGGCCTTCTCGGATTGTGTGATGTTAAACAACTTTTCAAATTAGTATCAATGGTTCCTTCCTCCTCTGCTCGGTTCAAAATCTCTTGAAGTATAGATTGTAACTTCTGCGCTGGATCTCCCTCAAGTAGTAGATATGTGTCAGTATCCGATACGTGTTCATGCACTTTTGTCTCGTAAAACTCAGTATCCATTGCTACCCATGCTCCTCCTTTATCAGCAGGTTTCAGCGTTAAAGTCTTGTTGTTGGCAATGCCTTGTATCAAATAATTTTCATATTTTGTCAGATTGGATATACCTCTTATTTTGTAATCTAGTCTTGCACAATCATGCTTAACCAAGTTCTCAAACATATCCAATGTTTTGTGTGAGCTGGGTGCCAGAAATTTACTTTTGGGTTTTAACCTCTCGATAAGATCATTGCGATCTTCTCCTATATCTTGCACAATATTAGTGAAATAGTGTTTGAGTCGTAATTTCTGCATTAACCTAAATATGGCAGCATCAGTGTCTAATTTAGTTGTGCCAGCAGTGGGTACGAATGTTCTCCCTTTGTTGAGGATTGCCAATTCTTGGCTAGTTAGTGGAATAGACGAGATGTTGATTATTAAACTAGGTTCTTGCCGCTTCTTAGTTGTTTTCCTGCCTTGTCCTCTCCTTGTTTTGGAGGTGCTAGACCTGTTGATCTTGGTGAACTTAGTGTTACGCTTGGGGGACTCGAGGGGGGTTGTCCTCGATCTGTAGCCTGTAACAAAAAAGACAAAGGTAGTAGCTGTTATCTCACTGGTGGTTTGTTGTCGCGAAGCCATTCCCGCTTTCCCTACAATAGATTTAGCTGGTTGTCCAGTAACTCTCGTTGCTGGTGGTCTGTTCATAGATGCATCCTGGTCCCTTGCTATACTTTCCTCTGATGACGATGTGGTTGTCTTATTTTGAAAAAATCTTTTTTAGCATAAATTTCGGCCCAGGTATAAACCTCATTCAGTTTATAATCTACAGTATCTCTCCGATACTTCCTGATCTTTCCCTCTTGAAGCTCTTTACTGTATTTGTCCAATCTCCCATTCAGTTCTTCTAGTGTCGTACTTCAAATTGTAGTTTCTAGTTGTCGTTCCAAATCTTTCTTGATATTAAATATTTCCTCTTCCAGTTCACGTATGGTTTTTGATAACTCTTCAATTATCAATAAAATGAGATCGAGAGAGCACTTGTTCAGAATAGCGAACCATCTGTCCATAAATTTTGCGTTTAAATGAAATCTAAATAACATTGGACGTATTGCTAATCTTAATCCCCTGGGTATACGCTGAGCTCTATGGTATTGAACAAGTGTTGAAGCATGTAATCTTTGATTGACCTGCCGTCTTGTAAGATATTCTAAATGTTTCAGCTGTTGCATGGTGGACCCCCCATGTGAATCAACTAATTTGACTTCATCTATTAATGCATAGATATCTGTAGCTTGTTCCCTCGTATATACATGTGTTTCTGCCCTGTTGTCCGTAATGTTTGTTATGTATTCAAAAATAGCCATATCTTCAAATGATTCTAACTGGTGCAACCTCTGGTGCCAATTAATTAACTAAAGTTGAATAGCCACAACTGGGTGAGAGGCGCACTCAATCTTCACACACTGTTTTCACTCTTCACTATATTTATACAAGGGTGCTACACTATAATCATGTGTTGGCTCCACATTAATGCTTGTAATCAAACCATGAACAGGATAGACCCGCTCTAGTGTGCACTGTGCCTGTCGAACTATATGTTCACAATTTTCAATCATTAATTACTACCAAACAATAAACATAATACCACAATGTTGATATATTACATATCACTATTCACTCGATATTTCTTTTTTTCACAAATTGTTTACTTTTTCATGTTCATATTTCATTTATATGTTGTTTCATCACATATGTTAATGATACAAATTGTTGAAAAGTACTTAATCTCATTACGATTCATGAACATTTTTCAACTCTCAACTTTCAACGATGCTTCCATAATTGCTACTGGACCAAATTAAATCTCTGGCCCAATGCCTTTCGGAACGCTTGTTCCTTCCTCAGGGGCAGTGTTCTGCAAATAAAGATTATCAATTACTATACATATATACATTCACGGCTACATGCATTAAAACTCGTTTACTAAGTCAGGGTCTACCATAACAATCATTCTTGTTCTAACTCTGTCGTGAAATACAGTAGAGTATAATTCTATCTCAAAAAGACACTTATATTATGTAAAACACCCATAATTTCATAATAATTTCATAGACATTTTGATGAAGCCACTGACAGTTCTGTTGTCTACTGTATATACTAGAAACCAATAATCACAACACGATTTCTAGAACATTTACATTGCTTCACGCACTCTCAAAACCTCTAGTAAACCCTCAAAGTATCAAGCATATTCATCACGACAATAAACTCACTAAATGGGTAACGAAATCTGTATTTTACACATGTCGGGACTAACATTATCCTAATGTCTAAGCATAGAACCTTGCTCTGTTCATGTGAATCTTCCTACAGTAGTCTAGAACTCACCACCGTTGCAATGAACCTGTCTCTTCGTCGTTAGCGTATTTTTGTAAGTTACACAAGTTAGTTGTCCCTAGATATCTGAAACTGGTTAAGCATGATTGTGCAAGACTAGATTACAAAAGAAGAGGTATATCCAATCTGACAAAATATGAAAATTATTTGATACAAGGCATTGCCAACAACAAGGCTTTAACGCTGACTTGCGGGTCGGCAGCGCCGATGGACACACGCGCCCCTGAAGGGCCCCGATGAAAATACTTGGGCCATTTAAAGATTCCCCACATCTGGAGAAGTTCGAGAAAAGGACAGAAAATTACACAATGTTGAATTGAAAAACCTGTGTTTTCCCAGTCATTAACAGCCATAATGGAACCAATGATGGTCCAACCATAAAGGCCACTGGACGGCCATATAATAAGCGCTCCTGCAGCTTTAAGTCCTGAAGAAGACCCCAGCATGAGGCTTCAATCAACCCTTAATCCAGGGGTCGAAACGTAGACCGGAATGTACTCACTTTCTTAACATAGGATGCAACCTATGGATTAATACGGACCCTATGTTAAAGAACTTATTGGAACTAATGAACGAAATTAGTCTGTAAAGGCTGTACTGAATACCACTGAGATTGTAGTATAGTCACAACATCCTTTACCCAGTCCTCACCTTTACCCAATCACACCTATCCCACTTAACTGTCTCCTTTCTTTGTCACTTTGAGCGCGTCGAAATGTCACTATGTGGATAATACATGTGAATCTTTTAGAAAGTTTATTATTGATTTGATTGAGACTTATGCTCCTCAATATATGCATGACCCAATGAAGTAATTGGTCTTCGCAAACTTTCTACTTTTAACACTTCTCATGATAACAACTATACGGAATACCGAAATGTGTGAATAAATACTTTTGTACTGCACAGAAGAAGCTTTGAATAATTCATTAATGTAAAGATTCGTATGATATAATCTGTGTCATAATCATTAGACCCTGACCAATATTTTTGTACCTACATAATTGACCCAGGTCAGAGAGTTCTTAGGGTATACCCCGTTATTAACTCCCCACAAGAAACACTTGAACAATTGATTGAGGAACTTAATAACAAGGAACCAAGGATTAAGTTTACTTACACCATTAATCAAGACAAAGCTAATTATTTGGATGTTTTAATCAAGAAAAAACACAAGAAAATAAGCACAGAGATCTTCATGAAACTAACTGATAGGAACAGCACGTTGATGTACTCCAGTTTTCATCCGAGGAGCCTTGTAGAAAACCTCCCTTATTCACAGTTTATCAGGATAAAAAGAATATGTTCTGATCATGAAGTTGCAGAACAGAAAATAACAGAATTCAAGGATAGATTCGTGAATAGCGGTTATCCAGAAAACATACTGCAGAAAAACATACTCAGAATTCAGATGAAAGAAAGGGAAAAACTCTTCATAAAGACAGAGAGAATACAATCTAAGACCCCCATTTTTGTTTCCAAATTCTCCAATAAGTAAGTTCAGATTAAGAAAATCATCAAGAATAGATGGGAGTTGTTGGTTAATGAACCTGAGTTCAATGGGATCTACAGTCAAGTACCCACTTTTGCATATACGAGGGCAAGAAATCTTCAAGAACTCACTTAGACAGGAACAAGTAAAGTTAAAAACATAGAGTATAAAGGAACTCAAAAATGTTATAATTGCATACATTGCAACAATATCATTATTGGTAAAACTCTCACACATCCAATAACAGGAGCTGCTATCAAATTGAGGCATACCTCTGATTGTAACACAGCAAACATTGTCTACTGCCTAAAATGCCCATGTGGGAAGGCATATATAGGAAAGACAGAGAGAAAATTCAAACTTAGATTATCAGAACATAAAAGCACCATAAGACTGAAAAACATGACATCAGGTGTAGAAATGCATTGGATCGAAGAAAAACATACAATAGCACAACTAAGGGCACAACTAGTCAAAGTTGTCATGAAATTTGAAGGTATTGATAATAGCCAGAGACTTCTACAGAGAGAAGTATTTTGGATAGAATTTTTACAAACCATGCAGCCGAAAGGATTAAACGATAAGATAGACATGAGTTGTTTTTTGTAATCGAAAAATTGATACATAACACTATGTCCTATATTGTTCAGTAATTGACTATCCATATGCTAAACAACGAGGACATTATGTTGCTTAAATGTTATACTATACCGAGGTCTTCTTGAAAGAAATCTAGCAACGGTATATTTTAGGCTGACAACTAACGTTAATAGAATAACATGCTAGCTTTAGACATATTTATTGTGAGCAAGCACAAACCCTAAGCATATCATATGACTAATGCAAATATTCCAACACACTGTATGAGCCGACTATTTTTATGACTACATGATAAACAATGGTTCAGAAATGTGTAGCACAATACTACATTGAATACCAAAATGTACAATATTAGGTAGATGGCGCAATAACATTTTTGTTGAATTTAATGTAATCTTATGTTTATTACAATGTTGATATAGTGGTTAGGAAAAGCATCTGGAGATAAGGGAATTAATATTGTTGTAACATGACATTGGTATATAATTCCTAATGAATCAGGGGATTACGTATTAGGATCCACAAGAATCAAGTTTATCGTAGACTTGCTACAATGGAGGAAGAAGTACCAGCACTGCAATTCATAGAAAGAAGGCGGTATGGAATATATTCCACCAAACATCCTATTTGTATATTATCGTCAGGGATTTCAAGTAAGAAGAATTGCATGAATAACAACATAGGTATTGAGATTTATAGTCATAATACTGGGCCAGTAATAGGGCTTATACGGCACAGAGTAGTTGTTTACACTACATATCCCAGCATTCTTGAGTCACGTGATCACCAACGTAGGTTAACTGGCCGTAATGGAGTCGCCGGCGTTTGACTAGAGAACAAGGATACAGCGGGGAGTTCGCAGCATTGGTCCCCAGGTTGAGCATATATCGAGAAGGGTTACGCAATGCTGAAAGTAAGTCGAGACAGGATTATCTAATGGGATAGTATTATGGAAACATGGAAAATAGCGCAGCATAGTAAGCGGCTCTTTGTTTATTTTTAGTATCGGATGATACAGAATAAAAGCCTTACATCTCGAGCACTTGATCGCTGCTAGGAAGTTTCACCTTACATAGTGACGATCGGTGAGTGCGTTTTTGATAAAATACGCCAAATAAGTAATTACCAAGCCAGATAGCATACTCATGGCAACTATGTATCTAGTTTCAGATATCTAAGGACAACTGACTCGTGTAACTTACAAAAATACGCTAACGGCGAAGAGACAGGTTCATTGCAACGGCGGTGAGTTCTAGACTACTGTAGGAAGATTCACATGAACAGAGCAAGGTTCTATGCTTAGACATTAGGATAATGTTAGTCCCGACATGTGTAAAATACAGATTTCGTTACCCATTTAGTGAGTTTATTGTCGTGATGAATATGCTTGATACTTTGAGGGTTTACTAGAGGTTTTGAGAGTGCGTGAAGCAATGTAAATGTTCTAGAAATCGTGTTGTGATTATTGGTTTCTAGTATATACAGTAGACAACAGAACTGTCAGTGGCTTCATCAAAATGTCTATGAAATTATTATGAAATTATGGGTGTTTTACATAATATAAGTGTATTTTTGAGATAGAATTATACTCTACTGTATTTCACGACAGAGTTAGAACAAGAATGATTGTTATGGTAGACCCTGACTTAGTAAACGAGTTTTAATGCATGTAGCCGTGAATGTATATATGTATAGTAATTGATAATCTTTATTTGCAGAACACTGCCCCTGAGGAAGGAACAAGCGTTCCGAAATGCATTGGGCCAGAGATTTAATTTGGTTCAGTAGCAATTATGGAAGCATCGTTGAAAGTTGAGAGTTGAACAATTTTCATGAATCGTAATGAGATGAAGTACTTTTCAACAATTTGTATCGTTAACATATGTGATGAAACAACATATAAATGAAATATGAACATGAAAAAGTAAACAATTTGTGAAAAAAAGAAATATCGAGTGAATAGTGATATGTAATATATCAACATTGTGGTATTATGTTTATTGTTTGGTAGTAATTAATGATTGAAAATTGTGAACATATAGTTCGACAGCCACAGTGCACACTAGAGCGAAATTAGCTGGGATGCCAAGTTAAGAAAGGATTTAAGGGGGGCGAGGTGAGATTTCGGCATCCCCGTGAGAATGGCATTACCATAGTCTAGTTTGTTAAGGACCAAAATGTTACCACAATCTTAAGATTGGCGACGGGAATGAAGGTTTAATTTTCCTAATGTTTTTAGTGAGTACAGCACTCCTTTTGCTGAATTTTTGATATGTTCTTTCATTGACAGGTTTTTGACCAGGAAGAAGCCAAGGGACTTTGCAGAGTTGGATAAAATGAGAGAGCAATTGAAGGTGTTCAGGTCATTCAGTGTCAAGAAGGTACCTGAATTCCTCTGATTCCGTAGGAGCAGCTGACGTGAAGGATGAATATCTTCTGAAGAGTAATTCCCAACTCCCCCACACCCCTGAACCCAGAGAACTCTAAGTCCAGGAATGAAAGGGAAAGGGGAAGTGGATAGACAAAAAGAGAGACTGCCACACTGGTGCCTTCTAGACTCTTCTAACTGGTCAAGTCGCACCTAGAACAGTAAGCACAACATTACTACAGTTCTACACATAATAGGCTTCTCAAACTACTCTTGTTTTATTCCCAGACTCAGCCTACCTTATTAATGTGTGGAATTTGCTGCTCTCTGTAAATATGTTCTTGTGTTGAAAGAATAGTCTCTTTTCAGGAATGAAACTACTCAAGTGGAATTTCCAGGGCTAGAACTCCAGACTGGAATGTTACAGGTGGTATACAACTGTATCTATTTTATGCATAGAATAAGATACCCCTATATACTTAGCATCAGTTGACTGGAGGCTGGGTTGTAGTTATGGAAGAATATCCCTAATGAAAATGTCCTCAGCAAAAGCTTCTACGCATTAGCCCAGAGTGGAAAACCAATTACTCAAACTGTTCTCCTTTGACTGAGTTCAACACAGTTCAGCTCCGCAACGAATGTCTTCAAATCAAAATATTCACAGGAAAACGAAGTCTCTTACCGCAGACGTAGGGTCAAGATACTAGGACAGAAACTCCTACCAGGTGCTGACTGAGAGAGACTCTCTCAAATGCTGTCCTCGGAATTCTCCAGCAAGCCGCCGAGAAAATTACAAGACGCGAATTAGCAGCTTCACAGGATTATCAGGTGCTGCAGGACTGGAGAATTGGAGCGGTAACAGTTCCAGGCTCCAAGACTTGCGGAGGTCCAATTATCAATACAGATTGCGGATTTACCAGACGCGAGAGGCAGAGCGCGTCTAACCGCCAGAAAATCACAGTTGAAGTGCGCAGGAGATAGCGCGAGCGGTCACGAAATGGCCGCCAGTGATAACCACTAGTGCGCTGACCTAATGAAGTAGCGGCACAACCAGGAACCACTACGGGAATGACCTTGCCCCAATTCGCACTCTTCTTTGTAACCAACTCCAGATAGGGAACGTGGTATTTACAGCATGAAGCGGAGTAAATCTAAGACCAGAAGGAACAGTCTTGTTGTGGGCTAATCGGGATCTGACATTCAGCCATTCGTGGATTGGAAGGTGGTTGCTTTTGGGAGAGAATAGAATTACTTCAGTTTTGATGGGGTTTAGCCTAAGGTGAATAGAGCAAAGCCAGTCTTGTAACTTGATCAGAGTAGTGTTAAGATGTTGAATGTAACTGGGAGATTCGATTTTGTAATAAAGTTGAGTGTCATCCAGAAATAGGTGCTATTTGATACGTGCCTGCTTCAAGATGACAGTAAGGGGTGCCATAAAGAGATTGAAAACAGAGGGGGATAGAATTGAGCCCTGCGGAACTCCAAGATTGACCCGTGTGGGTGTAGATAGACATGAGTTGATTTTGATTTGTTGCAAACAGTGTTGTAGGTAAGATGTGAACCATTTTAAGATGGTGCCAGTGGTGCCAAAGTGAAACATCAGAGATTCAAGTAGGGCTGGGTGATTAACAGTATCGAACTCCGCTGATAGGTCAAGAAGGATAAGTAGGAAAGCATCTCCCTCCAATAGGGATCTGTGAATGTCATCAGATATATTGGGCATTGCAATTTCAGTACTGCAGTCTTCTCTGAAACCACATTGTAAAGTGTCCAGAAGGGTGAATTTTTGTAAATGATGATTGAGTTGCTGTAAGACACATTTCTCCAACGTCTTAGCTAGGAACGGGAGGTTTGTGATAGGTCTGAGGTTGTTTAGCTCAGTAGGGTCAGCCCTGGATTATTGGGAATGGGTGTGATTTGTCCTCGTTGGGGAGAGATCTGTACAATCCCCGTGGTTAGAGATATGTTGATGATCCGAGTCCAAAACGGAGCAATGATGTGGTTGAGGTTTTTTACCATCGTGGATGATAAGGGGTCATTTGTGTAGACCGATGGTTTTAGATTCCTGATGATATTGAAGACTTCCTTTTCTGTCAAGGGATTGAAGTAAGACCAGTTGGAGTTGTTCTGCAGTTTGGAGTGATTAAGGTAGCCGTTAGTACCTTTAGGGGTCGTTTGGTCAGCAATGGGAACAGGAGTAGGAGCTGTCGGGAGGGGAGGTGGATCAGAGTGAGATGTAAGGACGAAGGACAGAGAGGAGACTTGTAAGAAGGATTGCTCAATGTTTGCTACTTTGTCAGAGAAAAAGCAAGCAGTTTCTTTACATTGTTCATTAGTGGTGATTAAAGCAAGAGGGGAGTGAGAAGTGGTTTGTCTTTTCCCAAGGTTAAAGAGTTCCCTGGGTCTAAATATTTCACAATCCAGTTTGTTGCAGAAGAAGGAGGCTTTTTCTCTAAAGATGAGGTTTGTTGTATGAAAGCCTTAAATTTCTAAGAAGAGCTAGGTGAGTAGTCAAGGGGTTTTGTCTCTGAGACCTTCGTCTTTGTCTGAGTTTTCTTCTTTCACTGCTGAGATCTGAATGAAACCATTATTTTGGTTTAGTAGCTCTCAGTTGTTTTAGTTTGGCCGGGGCCATTTGGTCGAGAACAAACAAGATCGATGAGTCGTAGTGTGCAGTAAGCGCTCCAGCAGTGTACAAGGGAGGGGGAAACTGTAGTTGTTCAAGAATCTTGGATTCAAGTTCAAGAATTGGGACACGTTTGATATTTCTGGTTAATTGCTTGGGCTTCTTAGTAACATCGGGGAGGGGTCTGACTGTAGTATTGATATTGAACAGAATTAGATGGTGGTTTGACCAATCAAGAGGTGATATGGAGTTGATGGAGACCAGGTCATTTTTAGAGATAATCACATCTAGGATGGAGCCTTTGATGTGTGTTAGTTCATTGCAGAGTTGATTTAGGTTGTTAAGATCCAGAAGGTTCGTAAGTAGTCGCATTGAGTTGTCTTCTGCGTTGTTCCAATGATTGTTGAAATCGCTCAAGTACACATCCTTTGTGTCAGTTAAGGCGAACCGAGTAATAAGGTCTAAGAACTCTTCTGTGAAGAGGGCTCAGTCACCATGAGGATGATAGATGGTGTGGAATTTCATAGGATGCGCGCCTTTGGTTATAAGTTCTGCCCCAAGGTATTCAAAGGTCAAGTAGTTTGCTTATTTAACGTGGAGGGTTGGATTTCTATTTTGTGAATTATGGCCAGACCTTCCCCAGCCCTTTTAGGTCTGTCCTGTCTGATAGTATACGGAGGAGGGGTAAGGAGGTCGAGAATAGTGGTGGCATGTTAATTTAGCCAGGATTCATTGAGGAAAGCTATATCTATTTCTTCACTGAGGATAGAATCAGCGATATCAGTAGAGTATTTGGCTGCTGATCTACAGTTGAGGAGCATGCAAGAGAGAGGGCTCGTCTTTTTCCCGGAGACAGGAACAGTTTGAAGGGTGGTGAGTAGGGCTTGCGTTCTTGGTTCATTGCTGGTTGAGGGGATTCTATTAGTGCTCACAATTACTGGGATAGTGAGGGTGTTGAGGAGAAATTGTCTGCGGTTTAGCAAGGTAGGATTCGCTGAGAGCAGCAGCTTCAAGATCATATAGGGTGCGGAGAGCACGGTGAGGTCTGTGGAACAGACGGCCTAAAGGAGCGAAGAGCCAGCTGGAGTTATTTAGAGCCTGTGATGGGAGAGCCGGTATGAAGAGGTCTTTTATAACTCTTGGAGGTGTGATTGCTGGATAGCTTAGCCTGTTTTGGGATGTCACATCCAAGGTGAGCTATATCATTAGCCAGTGAGTCAAGTTTCTGTTCCATATGGGACAAGATCTGTGCAAGTGTAGTTTTGATGCTTCCAGCAATGTGTGCGGGAGGTTGCGAGACAAGACCTCGGGAGCTAGGAGCAAAGATTTGTTAACCAGATTCAGTTTACAAACAGCAATGTAAAATCTTAATTGGAGCTTTCCCTTGAAGCAAGAATGTAGACTATATGCCATAAGACTTTCTGATAATTGTAGGATAAAAATCTTGAATTATATAGTGCAATAAAAATACGAAGTAATTTTGGGCCACATGTATCATTCCCATTAGCAAAAGGAACAACATTTGTGATGCAACTCATGTAGTCACAGGTCACATGACTACGTGTCCATTCTCAGGGGTAACAAGGTGAACTGCCTAATGACTAATAATTAGGCATGACACTGTGACTGGCTGCAAGGGCAGCGTTGGAAGTCTGCCAGGGATGGCAAACCTCGACCCCTGCATATTCTTTTCAAAATGGGATTTTTTTTAAAGCAGCCTGTATCAATTAAAGGCACAGGTGCCGCTTTAAAAAAAATCCCATTTGGGACGACATCAGGGAGAGAAAGCAGTGGTCTGAGTTCCCTCCCAGAGGATGTTGACACAATTCACAAATGGAAAGTTGCTCCCTTTGCATATCAGTAAACACAATACCATGGAGGGATAGCAGCCACAAACCATTGATGTATTCCTTTTCAAATCAGAAATATGAGAAGGGGCACCCCTTTCATGCCACCTCATATTTGCGATTCAGAAAGAAACGCAGAAGCCTTTTTATAAATGACAAAGAATTTTCAGAACTCATAAAAGGTTCTTCCTATAATAATAAAAGCCCTTTTTGGTTGCCAATTCTGTCATTTTAAGAATCACAAGGTTTGGAACCACAAAATGTCTTTGTACATCTAGACCTTGAAGTGTTATCTCATTTATATGCTGCTGCATCTGTTCATTAGCAGCTAACTTACTGTGAGACAGAGGAAAGTTATGTTTGAAACTGAAATAAATAAAATTCCTATTGTTATGGCAAGGTGTTTGCTATTTAAGATGTCTCTTGTGTTCATCTAATCACCCAAGCTTTTATGGACTTCAAGGGTATTTCAGACAATTTCTAATAAGTAAATAGTAACCACAAAACAGGCTTGATGCAATGGTTTGTATTTTGAGAAATTGCAATGACTGTCCAATATAACATAATCAGGGAGGGAAATTCTCTTTTCACATGGCCCTATTCAAATCATTTTCTTTCTTGCAAGAATATTTGGAATTTGTACTGCTAAACAGCCATAATGTGTATGTTCGATACCATCCAAAAACATACCTAAATTGACTGTGTGAAAGTGCCTCCTTTTGCGTAGTCACCCCATATTATGATCACTGATATTGCTTTTGTTTGAGCTCTGCACAATTGGGCACTGCTGACAGGCTCTAGTACATGAGCTTTGATCACAAAAAAGTGGGAAAATTAGCTAATGACATGTTTAACTTTATAGTAAAGCTATAATATGTAGTGTTATGTTATGTTAAATGGGTATTTATAAGCACACAGCTACTCAATAGAGTGTACCGGCGCTGAGGCATGAGAATAAACAGTTTACTATGCAGCGTGACAACCATGGTTAGGTATTACTGCTGGAATAGTCAGGTTTTCAGTGATTTTCTAAACGCTAGGAGATCTAGCATAAGTCTTAATTCATTCCACTTGTAGATTGTTCCACAGTTGCACGCCTGAACCTGGAAGGAGCGCCCCCCCTATCCGCACTCAGTGGTATTTAGGGGGCACGTGCCAACTGAAGTGTTGAGGACCTTAATGTACAGCGAGGGCAGTAGAACTGGACTCTCTTCATGATGTACCCGGCACCTATGCCGCGGAGAACCTTAAAAGCCAAGACCATGGCCTTAATTGGATCCTCTTGCGGATTGGGAGCCAATGCAGGGATTGCAAACAAATGGACATCCGTGCCCTTAGGCCCAGCATGAGTATTGCTCTGGCTGCTGCATTCTGGGCCACTTGCAGCCTTGACAATAGATACTCCGGCAACGCTAGGTACAGTATGTTCACGTAGTCCAACTTAGAGACTATCACAGCTTGGACTATCATTTTTCAATCAATGATAGGCAGGAGAGGCAGGAACTGCTTTAGCATCTTCAACATGCCAAAGCAAGAGCCAACCACTGCCAGAGTCTGGGCCTGAATAGAGAGGTTCTCACCTAGCTTCACCCCTAGATTTTGCACTGTTCTGACGGAAGTGGAAGGGGAAGACAAATCATCTTGCCGCCAATTATGCCATACACTGCTGGGGGGGTGGGCAAAGAAAATAATCGGAATTACATTTAAGCTGCTTACCTGTAGCCAGGAGAACACTTCAGTCAGACAGGAGTTAATCCCATCTCCTTTAAAATCCGAGTCTTAATGGCAGGTGAGGAGAAGCTGTGTGTCGTCCGCATAAGACACAATTTTTGCTCCATGGGCCTCGGCCAAAGAGTCTAGTGGTGCCATATATATATTTAAAAGGGTGGGGTTCAAGATTGAGCCCTAAGGAACTCCTGCCATCAAAGGGGGGATGGGGGCTGCAAAAGGCGGGGACCAGACTATTTGATTGCAGTCTTTTAGAAGGGAGGCAAACCAGTTGAGTACCGTACCCCCAAAACCGCATTCCTGAAGTCTCGCCCGGAGTCGGTCATGGGGGACGGTATCAAAGGCCGCTGATAAGTCCAATAATATCAATGGGCCTTGCAGCCTTTATCCAAAACTTCCTTTATGGCTTCCAACACTTCCAGCAGTGCCGTTTCAGTGCTGAAGTTTGCCCTGAATCCAGACTGACTCTGGTGGAGAATTGAATTAGTTTCAACAAAAGCGGTAGTGACCTGGTTCACAACTTTTTCCAAGGCCTTAGAAAAAAACTGAAGCAAAGAAAATGGCCTGTAATTGGAGGCCAATTCTGGGTCCAAAGTTGTTGTTTTTAATAGGGGAAGATTTTTCGCCCTTTTCCACCAATCAGGGACCCGGCCCGCCATAAAGACAGTTTAAGGATGCGGTTAACCGCAGGATTGATAATCTCCGCTGTTGATGCTTTAATGGTGGCCGGGAATGGGTATAAGGGAGAGCTGGATTTAAGACCTTTCATGATTTCTAATGATTTCTCCAAGAGAACCAATGGAAACTGATTCAAAGATGGGTCTCTCACATGAATTAAGGAAAAGTCTGCCTCACCACTGTCGCTCAGCACAGGGGACGACATCCGGAAGGTCTCCTGAATATTTTTAATCTTGTCATGGAAATAGGTGGCTAAACGGTCCGTCCATGTCTCATTAGGGATGAATGACTTGCCTACCGCTATAGGAGAGGAGAATTCACTGCCTATTCTGTAAATGTCCTCATTGTTGTTCTTTGCTAGTTCAATTTTTTCCTCAAGGACTTGTTTATAGTGGGTCTTCAGTGGCTGCTTTTAAATAACTTTATCATTAGGGTTTAAAAATATACCAGTTGCATGGAAAGTTAAATGATACCAGGGAACGGCAACACTCATTGTGCTATCTACCAGTGACAAAGAAAACATGTCTTTAGCCCTACTATTAGAGCCTGACTATTGCAGTTTGTATACCTGCAGGAATTCCTTTCAAAATAACACTTTCTAACCAGCAAGAACACTATTTTTAATTATTAATTGGTAACCCCTGCATAAGGCTTGTAGGCCACAAGCTTGTGTGCCTAGTAGTTTAAGATGGTATATGGAAGATGTTATTGTTTTATTGTTGGCATGTGCTATTTTCACTGTGAAGGGACATGGCTGTCCTATTGGAAAAACTAAACTTCCCAATAAATCTTAATTCTGCTATCTTTGGTTTGGGAGTCAAGCTACCAGAATAGTTCAATCACTATGTTTAATGTTTCATAAGAATCAAATGTAGTGGTTAAGTTTGATTTTTAAAACCTATTTAGGAAAAGTGAAGTTTAAAAAGTTGGACTATGTCTGCCTCAACCCCCAGCAAGCTAATTAGCATTATACTTTCAGCAGCTGGGCTTTGTCAGTGTTTTACGAGGCTTGTGCCTTGTGGCAGGAAGAACTGGGTCTAAGGAAAATGACTCCTTCAAGCTCGGTGAGCACAGCTGTGGAGGTCTAGGAAATTCATCAACTTGAAAGAGGCCAGGGTGATACCTGTCCAGAAATAGCTCAGTGCAAAGGGACACCTGTTAAACAAAATGTCTTTATTGCCACACGCTCAGTGGGAGGGGTGCTAGTCCCAGAACCTATTTGGTATAGATAAAGAGGAGGGGACTGCTAATTTCACTAAACACACCACTGGCTGACACACCAGCCACCTCCTTGGGCAGAACTGCTTTGCTATCTTTGATTTTTCTTAGTACAGTGCACTGCCAAAAGGTTTGCAGAATGAAATACAGGATGAGCAACAAAAGTGTGAATCTTTGCCATTGGGTACATTGTCCTCATTGGTTAGGCGTCCAGTAGTCAAACCACCACTGGCTTGTAAATTCTAAAAACATGGTGACTCCCTCTCAGGCCACATCTGGACAGGCAGAAGAACAAAAATGTTCTTGACCACATGTCTGTAACTTGTGTGAAGACATGAAGGTCTGGACCTTCTCTCATTTCCAACCAGGACTGAGAAGTGAACTCCAAGGGTCAGATGGTAGACATCCTGTGTGAATACAGGGACACAACAAGCTAAAGAGGATTTGTTCCTGAAGTGTCCACTTGACCTGTAACCACAGTACCTCAACTGGACACTGCTGATTGACTATGCTGGAGGTATTTCTGGCTCCCTATGTGGTGTCACTGAGGTCCTGGAAAACTTAACAGTGGCCCAAGGAGCTGCTCCAGAAAGTCTTCAAGAACTTCAAGAAGACTCAGATACAGCTTCCAGATTTGCCACTCAGGAGGATTGTGAGCTCAATAAAACAGACTAAGCCCCGAAGGTAGAATTCCTGACCGGGCAAAGGGCCGAAAAGTATCCACTTAATGAGAGGACTGTGGTGGCCACAACATTAGAATTTTCAAACTTAGAGATTTTCCCACCTATTGGTGGGTAAACCACTAAGTCGAAAAATTCTAATGCTTTCAGAAAGCCCTCATCCAATTGCTTTCCAACTATCATAGGACTTGGTTGCAAACTGCCTGCAGTCACTTCCTGCTAGAGGATATTGACTTCCATTTTGTTTTCATTCAGAAGATAACATCTTTTAACAAAATCACCTGCTTGGGTTTTTTGACCTCCGTTCCATTGCAGTCGGCCTACATTTGTGTCTAGGTCCTGGTCAGCCACAAACATTAACTTCTGATTGCTGCTTTACTTTGTCTTCATGTGTTTTGCCCTAACATGTTTTAAAATCCATATCTCTGATTCCCCTCACAGACATTTTGTCATTCTTTAGTCATTTTGCTTATTAATCCTTTCTCTATTTTTAGAAATTGGTTGTGGGATTTTATTGTGTTGTGTTTTGACCTTTTCATTGTCTTGTTGCTGCCAAATACCATACGTGTTTTCCTATTCAAGCCTGTCTGCTTTGTGTTGTAGATACACAAAAACGCTAAAAGTATTGAAAATTTGTTTTACCCAGAATGTGTGTGGTCTTATTCTTTGCAGTGAACTCATACCCACCCCAATTATTAACCCATGTTCTTACAATAGCAAATACAAGTTTGCTTGATTCATTCTTATGAATGCCAAGAGTCAGAAAGTGAAATAAAAGAGGAATTCCATGTGTTAAGTGGCCTTGCAGCAACCACAGGTGAGATTTAAAAAGAATAGACATCTATTGACAAGCAGCCATGTCAGGAGTATTTAGCTATCTATGCTAGAATGCCAAAGCAGAAATACATTTTAATATTTAAGTCCTCAATCTGACATTAAAAATGTCAGCAATACCAGTATCTTCCTGAGGCAAGACCCTGTTGGCAATGTGCAAATGTAATATATGACTCATGATTAATGTATTTTGGTATAGGGACCTGCAAATGTAACGTCCTTCAACCCGAGAGGAGGTTGGTTACATATACATGTGTAAAATCAGTGCATGGCGTTTAAAACGTTTACAAGCTAATTATAGACTAAACTAGGAAAATGGTAAACATTTTTGTCCTGCAGCAACCCTTTCATCAAATAACTTAGATTTCTTATACCAATAGAATAAAAGTACACTTCCTTGTTGTCTTATGATCTGAGGGTTACGTGACTCATTTAAACAGCCACAAATCCTCATACACTACATATTGATTAACTACAGTAGAAAAGGCTGTATTAGGGGGCTGAGTGGAACCCGGACACGTGCACCATGATGGGTGACCATCCAGTGGCAACAGAATAAGGGATTTAAATCAGCCATCACAGCTGATATAGTCCTCTGGCTTGGACCTCCATTCTCCTAGAAATCAGAACATTGCTGAGAATTTGAGTAGGGGTGTTAAAAAATTGCATAATTTTGATTTCGAGTAATTATGTGAAACTTCCTAAAAGTAATGTGAAATTACACTCAAGTATCTCATAATTTGTATCTGGCTTTTCATACTATATTTTAGCATGAAATGCGCCCTTGCATCAATATTTTGTGCAAGGGCATATTTAATTAAAAGCACGTCGAACAACAGCCACTCACATTCTGTTGTTTCTCTCTGCTGATGGAAATAGTTTTGAGTGAATGGCATATTTTCAGGTACATTTCTACCATGAATTGTGTGTAATTACGGAAAGTGCTGCAGTAGTGTTTTTTTCTGGTAATGGAATACACATAATGGAAAATTTCTGAAATGCTGTCAATTATGGCAGTAATGTTAATTTCACCAACGCCTAAGCTTGAGAAAGGAGTCAGAAAACTTGCAAGGAATCTTTCCAAACAAGACAATACACATATAAGGTTGCTTACAGCTGCTGGTAGGATTAGTGAAAGTTCTATGCTAATGGTTTGTGTTTCTTAGCTTGCACTGGTTCTCCTCCCAGGATTCGTGGTCACAGATTAATGACCAGGTTTGTACTTGTTCATGTTTGTTGTACCTGGCACCAACCAGGAAACCTCTCTTTTTTAGGTTGAGCCTCAGGTAGGTTCTGGACTTTAAGGGTCTTATTTATCACAGGCTAGCACCAACACTGCATCAAATATGTGCACAGGACGGCGGCACAGCCTGTACACCAGATTTACAAATCGACACATGTGGCCAAACGCATCAGTTTGATTAGACTTGCATCAGAAATTACCTGTGCCAGAACCAGCTGCTCCAAGTGGAGACTAGTGTATTCAAGTTAGGCGTTCCCTCATAAAATTTAGTGAAAAACCAACGCAGTCATATTTATGGTACGGTCTATGTGTGATGCATCGTCATCAAGTGTCTGTCAGAGCCTGCAATTTGTCAAAATTCCTACACATCTGCAAACCCGTTGAAAGTAATGACTCATTAGCTCTGGTAAATAAAGATAAGCCACACAAAACATTCTTGCTAGCTCCAGTACACCATGGAGGCGCCCATTTTGGAGCTGGGAGTTGTGAAGAGACCCCCACCACCACCCATACCCCCACCACGTAGGAAACACAGGAGAAGGGAGCTTCTATGCAATATCTCCCCATTCAGACACAGTGGCAGTTCAATGTGCTCAACCACACGGATGTATGACATTACAACCCATGCTTTTATCACGCATGCCTTTACAACGCAGTTTTTACAAAGCATGCCTTTACAACGCATAGTGCTTAGGGGTGCTGGATAGTGAATAGTTTAATTTACTATTCCAACTCCAGTCCCCGTGGATGGTAGGGAAGGTGTTGGATAGTAAATTAAATCTATTCCCTATGTAATGGTTTGCATTGTAAAAGTTGCGATGTAAAAGCACTGCGTGGTAAAAGTTGCGTTGTAAAGGATGTTTCCCCAACCACACTTATATTGCACTATACTAACAGGGGCCCACTGGGCTCACACACCATCCATCCTTTCAACAAACACACATGTTCTTCTGGTGTGCATCATGTGAATTCTCCCCCACCCCCAGTATAAATTTGTACATGACAGGAGTTAGGGTGTTCTCTACCATGGTAGCCAACACCTGTGTGCTCTCAGCCCGCATATTCAAACAGCTGTTTGCAATGTAGTTTCATGCTATTGACTATAAACGTGGCTATTTACATGTTCCTAGCTGGTGATACTTCACCTTCCCCACACCTGACCTCCATCCCAGTTGTGGAATTTATCATCTAGCAAGCCCATTCCATTGCATATCTTTTTCAGTTTAGAATTGGCTGCATTGCCTCAAGACAGACACACTTACCTCACGATGCAAGGGGGCATGCATTGTCAAAGTCAGGGTGGGGAGGGTTTCAAGTCCAGGCATGAGATGGTGTTCCAGTTTGCTTTGTATTGTGGGACTTGTAGTCCTAGTCACTAATGTGATACCTTATACTACAAGTCCCAGGATTCAAAGGTGAACCTGGACTGGTGCTGCATATCACACATGGCTGGACTCACTTGACAGAGTTGTACTGGGCTATGCAACATGTAACTGTGCATTTTGACTTACATGTTTATGTAATATGAGTGGACATGTGAGCAATTCCATCCCTTTCCCATACAATCATCACAGTGCAGCACAGGAATGTTGCCACCTGCCCTCCCAAAGGGGTCACCTACTCCTTGTGCTCAGGTTCTCCTCCTCCAGTCCACATAGTTTATTTACTCATTTGTATGGCGCGATGAATTATCCCCAGGGGGATCTCTCGGCGCCTGAGAGAGGAGCACACTAATGCAGAAGAATCATTAAAGTAGCCAGGTCTTAAGAAGCTTTTTAAAATGGTGGAATTTAGTACGGGCGTGGATCATAGTTGTCTTCAGGTTCTTGACCCATTTCTCCTTGGTCCTATACTTATAATCATGCCAGCACTTCTTGTACTCTGGCATTGTCCCTTTTGGTTGCCCATAACTGTTACTCTTGTCCACTATGGACTGCCAAATGGCCTCTTTCGTCCCTAATGACATTTTGGAGTTAACAAAGAGTTGATTTTCATACTTTGTCACCTCTGTTATCAGAATTTGATTCTCCTCCTAACTAAAAATACTCTTAGAGATCCATTAGGATGGCGAGCGGGCTTCAGTCTGCCGACCACCCTTGTGTTGCTGGTACTGGCCGCCAGTGGTGCGGCGGTCACACACCGCCAATTAGGATGTGACCGCAACCCTGGCGGTTGCATCCCGCATATTCATCATTGTGGTGGGCAGTGCTGTGAGCAGCACCTGCCACAATGTAGAAAATGTGTGGCGTGCATTGGCATGCACAACGTGACAGGGACTGCGAGGTGCCTGCCACCTTGTGTATGCGAATGTAGAGGGGTACCATGGGTACCCCCCCATGGCAGTGTCTCCACCATGGAAAGGCATAACACAGCCCACATCATAATATGCATCAGTGATGGGTCTGTGACGGGTCTGTGTTGTCTGTGTCATGGGTGTTCTAACTGACTAAACCTACCTTAGGTATACTTTTCTATGTGTATGTACCATCCACAATGTTTCAATATTCATGAAAAACCCTACTTTTGATTAGACAAGAAGATGGGGAGAGGTCATCTCACCATACTAATGTGAAGCTTTTTGTTTAGTTCATTGTTCAATATTCCCACCCCTTTAATTTACTTTCCCAAGATTTATTCCCACCCGCATTTCACATTAGAATCAATACTATGTATGCAAATTTTGACTTTTTTCGTTCCCCTCCTTGGGATGAGAGGTGAGGTTCCCAAGCGATTCTTGCTAGAGCAACCTTGGCTAAGTTTCAACTTGTCTCATCATGGTTCCGGACGGGTTTGGATGCGCTTGCGCACAAGTCAGGTGGGATAGGTATTTCAGTCACCCTCCAGTCCTAAATACAAACCGATAATAAAGTTAGAGAAAGACATGTTTGAATATAAAAATAAATGAATGCACTGTATACCATATATTTCTACTCTAATCCCATTATCTTTGTTAATCTTTCACATTAGCAGTTTAAAGAAACGTGCAAGGTTTAGTTTAAGCATAGCATGTGCAGTAACATGTGAGTTTCAAGCGGCCATCTTAATAGTTCTTGCGCAGCTGCAAAGTTTTTCCACCCTAGCAAAGGATGTCATACTACGTAGATGCAGTAGACGCATGCGCAGAAAATTCCCGCGTTTTCGGTAGCCATTTTATTCACTCGGGTTACTTATTAGAAATACACATAGGCAAGCTTCCTCTAGATTCAGTATAAAGAGTGTATTGCATTATTAGTATTTACAAACATGTTGGTTACAATACTACATGTTATTTGAGAGGATTGCTTCCGAGCGAGTTTCTTTCATTACGAAACCTTGCTCCCTCAATCCCCTCTCTGATGGCATTTTATGCCATTACTAATTTCAATCACTAAATCAGATGCCAACTTTAGCAATTTTCCATTTCAATTTCCTCTTCCACTCTTTGTTTTTCCCGTCTCTTTCTTATATTGTAAATCTTTCATTCTTTTGTTAATATCTCCTCTTATCTCTTCAAGCTGTATTTCGTCATATTTTCTTTTCTTCCCTTTATCATTTACTTCATACCATTTTCTTTTCTTGCAACATTTGTACCAAATCATTATTGCTAAAACTAATAAGATTATTCCCATGATTGGCATTAATATTTGACCTATAGTTCGTACACCTAGGTTAGAAAACCAACTGCCTACAGTGGAAATACCATGTGTTCGTTTTTTCCATACACTGTCAACCTCCAGTGGTTTTATATCCTCCGATTATGTGATATTTTTTATATAGCCTCCAATTTCAACGCTTTTGTCTGGATTATAAGTGCAGTAACAGGCTACAGGTGGTAGCCCATTAACCATAAAGAGACCAGGCAATAATCTGTATCAAACAACAACATCTCAAGGGTATCGTTTCAAGGGACAATTATACATATATGGGTAATGACACAATTACTTAAACAGGATTTAATCCCAAAAAGGAAAAGAAACCAGGGAAACAAATAATGTAAATGCAGAATATATTTCATGTAGTAGATATTTGCCGTAATTGTAAATGGAGAAAGGACTGCTTCAGCGAGGCAAAGGTCCTAACAGAAAAACTCATCAAACTGGTAAGGAGAGCAAGGAAACGTGTATGGTACAATCACTGAGAAAACGTACTCACACCTAAGGAAGAAATAATTAATTCCCGCATTCCCTTTGTCTCCACTTTTTCGCCTTCCAGCAATAAACTCTCAAAAGTCATCAAAGCCAACTGGAATATACTGACTCCCCTCAACATATTCAACAAACCACCATTGTTCTCATACCGGAGAGGGGAAAACATTTCTGATCATCTGGTGCATGCCATTACATGGCCTGAAACGACTACAAAACAGACAACTGTCAGGGGACTATGGGATCTACCACCACTTGTTGTACATAATAAAGGTCATAGGTGTTCTGTATGCCCACTAAAATTGAACATAAAATGCATCGAACATAACGGAAAAAATATGATCTGAAACCATTTACCAACTGTAGATCACAGAATGTAATTTATTCAATCACCTGTCCGTGTAATCTCCTATACATAGGACAGATCACCCAGATGGTCACAGACTGTGTTCTACAACACCGCAGTTGCATCCGGTGCGGAGTGACTACTGCACCATTGGTTACACACTATCAGGAACACAACAACAATGAGAATTACATCATCTAGATGGTGGTTGACCAACCTTCCATCCCCAGAAGAGGGTGTGACATCCAGAGACCCCTAAACAGATGCGAATGCCATTGGATAACCCGTCTTAACACAATTGAACGGGGCTTGAACACTTTGGATGAATGGAATACCACACTCTCCTAACCTCATCCATACAATTCACGTCCTTTTGTTTGACTGCACTCTCCATTTCCGCAGCCTGAGCGAATACACACATTGCGGACACTCACTCTGACCCCCAACCGCTGAAGTTTTTCCAATATAAACAGTGTGGTTGACCAGTCCCCTCCCATTCTATGGGTTTGTCTTTGGCACCAATGCAATTCTTGTTAACTGTGCCAGTATGGCCCGTTACACTATTGGGGCTGTCTATGTGTTATTATGACCAATTGCCTTATTTCTGTATAAATTGTCTTTACTTTCCTAGTATTTGGCTTTCACATCTGTTTGCTACTTATGTCACCGCTCCTTGTGTGGGTACCCAAACACCAGCCGACTAATTCTTCTCGAATTAAGAATGTATGAAAATATGGGGTACTGCCAATTTTTAACAATCTACATGTTTGACAACTATTGTTCATTATCCACAGTGACTGGTAACAACTGCTATTCCCATTTCCTATTTACAACTGCTCCTTCATAAATTATGGTAACTCATGAAACTTCTACCTACGATGTAGTCATTGTTTCACTTCTCTTCTAGTCTGTCTTCACTACTTCCTTAAACTATATCAGTGTGTGCTCTAGCGTTACAACACCGCCCCCATCACGTGGTTGGCCAAAAGCTCTTATCACACCCTGCGACAATTCCGCTTAAGCACAGCCTGACTCCTGCTGGCGTCTTACAATTTATTCCTGACACACTGACAGACCCAGAGTCTGCCCACTGTCCTAACTTCAGGGATTTTCAGTAAGTTTGCCGCTGCCTGTATCTTCGAGTTTTGTACTCACATGACTGTAACTGTTTACCACTGTTAATTGTCAACCTGCACCTGCACCCGCCCTTGACATCCCAGACGCTTCCCGCTATTGCGTGGTATCACCTCAGCGTAGCGTTGTTTCTCCTCAGAGCCGATACTAATTACCATCTCTGGGTATTCACCCTGAATTTCTTCGTACCGATAGGCGCCACTAGTGCCTGCCAGCCCGAACGCTCATTCCCCATTCTAGCACACGCATGCCTCCCCTTTCCCGGCTCCTCCGACTTCTGTTATTGTCCTCCATCCTAAATAGACACAGGGCGTCACCACGCTACTTATCGTCACATCGGTCTATTCCCCACTCTACCTCATTGTTGTGCACTGATCCATTCACCACATGACTGCAGGCCAGATAACCGCATGTCAGATGCTCCATACACATGCACATCCATCGCCTGCCTGCCTGAGCGTCAATTTCTTTCCTGCGGATACTTAGAGTTGAAGCTCTTCAGTAGCAATCTTCACGTCCCAAGCTCTGCGAGAACCGTACCCCTGCCTGGATCATTCATTCCTGGCTATCAAGAGTGAGTTCAACTCATTACCCCCCATGCGCTTTTCCACCTTGCTTCTTCCTTTTACAGGAACTTAGACATGCACATTTTCTAGCAGTGGTCTTTTTAACCCTTGACTCTATCACGGCTCCACTCTTCCGCTCTTTCCTTCCCCTTATTTTATCTACCTGTTCCTCTTGGTCCACTGAATATATGGAGCCCTCCATATTTATCCCCTTTTTCCCCAGCACTGCAATTGAACTAATGTAACCTGGTCCTGATGATGGCCTAAGACTTTTGCAGGGTGAAAGGCCATCGACTCCCACAGTGGAATACTTGGCGACCCTACCCACGGCTACCCTGTATATCTATTTTGTTTACTCTTCTCATTTATTGTTACGGTATCCTGAACATGTAAATCGGGTTTTTTATCTCACTTGCTGTTGCGCCCATCACTCTCACTCTTTATTCCACGTTATTTGTCACTTGTGCCTTCACCACACTTCACGAGCACTTGTGCACGGTATTTTGTTGGTTACATGCCATTGAATGTAACACAGTGCTACTGACCCATGTGCTTGAACATATGAAGTGAATATGTCCAACATGTCTACTACATGAAATATATTCTGCATTTACATGATTTCTTTCCCTGGTGTCTTTTCCTTTTTGGGATTAAATCCTGTGTAAGTAAATGTGTCATTACACATATATGTATAACTGCCCCTTGAAACGATACCCTTGAGACATTGTTGTTTGATATATATGGAATATAAGTGCAACAATGTTGCGCTTTCAACATTTTACCCACTCCGCCCTCTTTAGACTGTAATATATCGAGTGCAAGTCGATTTTGCAAAACCATAGATCTGACCAATTCAGTATTTATCATCAGAAACCCTCCAGCAGTGTCAGTCAATAAGCGATCAACTACTGTGGATAATTTACAAATTCTTTGTGTATTCAGAATTACTCCCACTGAAGGTATCAATGCACTGAATATGTCTCCTACAATATCTGAAAAACTAGGGGCCATATTATCAAGAAAGGGCGATACATTATCGCTGCTTTTATTGGCAGGAAACTGCCGCTAAAGCGGCGATAATCGGCTTGATAATACGCCCTTGTGAATTCCCATAGAAGTCCAGGTTAACACCAGAACCTGGGCTTTTATGGGAATTCACAAGGGAATATTATCAAGCCCATTATCGCCGCTTTAGCGGCATTTTCCTGCCGATAAAAGCGGCAATACTGTATTGCCCTTTCTTGATAATATGGCCCTTGCCCTTTTGTTGCATATTAGTCCGTTTTTATCTTCATTGCTTCCAGTGATTCTTTTAACATAATATACTCTAGGGAATACTGTTCTGAAATAGCAACTCCCGTACCAATGGTCAGGCAGCCTAAAATAAAATGTCTTTCCACACACATAATAAATTCGAGGAAATACTGAATCTATTCCACCTTTTAGTCCCCATCCCCCCATTACTAATAAATTGTGTTCACATTCACTGGAACCAATACATATATTGTTATACTCTGTTTTTAACCTATGGAGATAGATTTTTCCTTTCTTCTCAAGGTCCAGGGACATAGCAGCATGAGTCTTGCCAGTTGCAATTAGGTCTTCTTTCTCAGCCCATTTAGGTATCTGAGGTTTCGGTTCAGAGGCCCTTCTTTGGAAATCCTGTCTCCTTTGCTCAACTAAGTTCAAACATATATTTTCTTCTTCACGTAACTTGCACCTTAAATTGTACTTATGTGCTTTAGCTATATCAATTGTTTTCATTGTTATCAAATATTCACCCTTGAATTGTAAGTCTCTAGTACTAAGGACTGGGTTATAGCTTTTTCACAGAGGAACTTCAGGAAAAATGACATCTTTATATTGTAATTTTCCAGTTCGATAAAATAAACTTGCTAAAACACTGCATGAAATACTATATGTCGATGGAAAATGATGATATGTTACACCTTCTGCTACTGATGTGGGCAATTTCATACACACATAGCAGTAACTAACCTCCATAGTTTATACATAATGTACTAATAGGTTTGCAAAAAATGTAAATCTGTATCATTTTTATTCATCGTGTGATTTCGGTCTGTCTCATCTGGTGCTTCTAAATCTATTCTGTCTTGTTTAATGTTTGACACTCTTTCACGTATATAAGTGTTATTCTCTTAGTTTGGAACCATTAAATAAGGTCCAAACTAACCATACTGTAAGTACAATAAATTTGCTACATATACATATTCTACAACATTTCTTTACACAGTTCAGTTTCGGTTTTCCAGCAGCTCTATTGTCAGCCATTTTACTTTAAGAAGATCTCTCCCCTTTTTAGGGATTTGGTACAAAATACAACCTGGGGAGTTGTCTTTTCTTCACTTTTTCAATTCAATCAGAATTTAATTCTTCATCACTCTCTTGACCTATTTCAAGATTCTCAAAATCTTCAAGGATTGCGTATGTCCATTCAGGACCCTTGAGTTTATGATTCAGTCTTTTCAATCGTGGACTTCTGCTTCTTGGCTTTTCAGTGGACGGTCCAGTTTGGCTGCATACTTCATTTACTTGGTCAGGTTCTTCATTTATAGTTTTAAGGGATATTTCAGTCTTTTAATAATACTAGGCCAATTATCGTCTTTCTTGACCCGTTTAGCATGCACTGTGTTTTCAACTCCTTTAAGAGTTCTTTTATTTTCATTAATTTGTTGCACAACCTGATTATTTCCGTCTTCAGAGTTCCTCTCTATCCAACCTTGTCCGAAGCTTATCACCTCAGCCATTTCTGCCTGGATGCGTTCTTCTTCCCTAATTTGACCACATTCAGGATTTGTTTTGATTTGTTTTTCTTCTTGTTCCTGAACTTGTTTTTCTTTTCCTAACTGATCCTGCTCAGGTCTTTCAGTTTTTTAATTTTCTTCTGCCTGGGCGTGTTCTCTAAGACCTATCTGTCCCTTCTCAGACTTGTTGATGGGGAGTTTATTTTCTTCCGTCTGAGTAGATTGTTCTTTCCTTATCTGGTCCTGTTCCGGTTCTTTTACAACTGAATATTCTCTTATCTGTGCATGTTCTTCTATTCCTAACTTGTCCTCACTCTCGTCATGTCTTTCTAATCAGTTTGGACTTCTTGTTCTCATAGTCACTTCAGGTATGTCTACTACTGGGATCCAAAATGGAAGCATCCCAAAAACCATTGGGGAATGTCCTCTGGGCACTGGATCTGAAGTCCTTAAGAAAAGGTTTCTATTTTCAAGCACAATGGTATTCAAGAAATATATAGAGTCTATTTGTTAATCTCCATTTCCCCTTTTATTCGTAGAATCAAACGAGTTATCTTTTACTCGGTTTTCTGAATTTTTGACTTCATGACATTCATAATAATCCTTATGAATTAAACCATATTTTAGAAATCCCAATGCATTTCGGCTGGGTAGCTTTCATCTGGGGACATTCTGTGAACAAAAATACGGTGTAAGCTCAGAGGTCACATGATATTACTACTGGGATCCAGTCATCCTGACTAGTGCTAGGCGGTTCTTGATCAGCTACTTCAGGATCTGTTATTTGTGATCCTTCAGCTGTACAACCATCAGCAGCCTCAACTGCTTGAGTTAGTTGGGGGTCTACTTCATCAGGTGCTGGTACTTTCTTTGTATGGCTTGCTTGAATCCAATTAGTCAAGCCTGCACATTTTACAGCTGTTGTTGTAGCCAATATACCCTGATGTGGTTTTTCCCACCTTGGTGCTAGGCACGATAAGTCAAGCCTCCTGCTTGACTTAAACCTCACGTTTCAGTTTTAAAAGCATATTTTTCTGAAAGTGCTCAAACTGCCTATTGATTTGCTCACACAACTGGGCTCTTCTTAGCAGCTTGCTGATCTTTGGCTGTTATTTATACCCACCTCTGTCTTAACAGTTTCTACAAAACTTTAGGCCGCCATTTTAAATTTTGGAGCTGTTTCTTTGTTCTTGTCCTTCTCTCGTTCATTAAATGACAATGCCACGCTCCAATCGTAGTGGCCCTTAACAACCTAATACGAGCAGCATCTCATTGGAGGATGTCAATCCGTTCAGTGTTTTGCCGGATAATATGGATGACGCAATTAATGATGCTTCTGCAAGGGTTTCTCTCCTCATACTTCACACCGAAACTCTAAAACTACTTATAAAATACCTTCCACTTCTGCTTCAGCGCCAGGCAAACAAGTGAACATGAATCCTCCTTCCCCCACTAACTCTTCTTCTTCCAAATTCAATGGAGCATTTACTTGATGAAATTTGTTCAATTAAACCCTAAATGGCAGAAACATATTCTTGGCTTCATAATCTTGAAGAGAACTGGTCTCACACTGAACAAAAAGTTGATGATCTAGAGAGAAGAGTTGCTTCAGTTCAAGTAGTCACTGACCAAGTTCCATGCTTACACAGAGAAATACAAAATCTTAAGTAACAGGTTGAGAACTTGGAAAACTGAAATAGGTGTAATAACCTAGGCATTTATGGACTTGCGTAGGGCCTTGGAAGATCTAACCCATATGCTTTTTCCAATAATTTCTGCCTACGCTTATTGGACTTCCATCTTCATCAACATTGAATATTCAACGAGCTCATCGCTTAGGTCAAGTCTCTTGTTCTTCTACCTCCTCATCTTCCTCAACGAAGCCTAGAGGTGTTATCTTGCACTTTCTAGAGTACACAGATCTACTTAAAGTCCTTAAAGCTGCCAAACAGAGAGGGAGGATTACTTAGAGTGACTCTAATCTTTGTTTTGCGCAAGATTACGCTAAAGTTACCGCAGATCGTCGGAAGGAGTTTCTGGAGATGAGGCCTGCCCTCCGCTTCCTGAATGCATGTTATGGCCTGTTCCACCCATGCTCTTCAAAGTTATTTATAACAACAGAACGACTAATTATGAAGATCCAGTGCTACTTCAGCAATTCCTGAATTCTTGCAGAGATGAAGTTATGGACACTCCTCGACCATAATTGTTTTGACTACTTCAACAATGTTATATCTTTATTTTGTGTTTCTCCTCTTCCCTGATGTTTTTAGTTAAGTTGTGAGATGCTTTGTTAATATTTCCTCTTTTTGGGTTCTTTTAGGTGAAGTTTTGTGCTCCTTTGATTCATGTTACTTTCCTATACGCCTTGAGGTTGCTTTCCCTTTACCACGTCCTCATGGAGTCTGGTCAGATGTGCTACCTCCCACATGTGATTCCACCATCCCCATTCATATTGTTTTTCTGCTGGTATGTCTTTTTGACATTTTTCTCTATTATCAATTGTTTGATTTGTTTTCTATTTTTGTTCTGTGTTTTGTTCTTCCCTGTCTCTTTCCTTTCCTGCCCCTCCTTTCCCTTTTTTCTTTTTGTTTCTTTGATATACCTTACAATAACCTTTTTGTGTTCCTCTCTTCCCACTTTTCGTCCCTGAATTTCTTATTTCATATCTTCTTACTTAAGTCTTTTCTATATTTCAGCAATCATTCCGGTTCTTATATTGTATAAGCATTGTTCAGATTCAGTATTGTGTCTTTGCTCTATGTTTTGCTCTCTCCCATTTCCTTCCTTTCTTGCTCCTCTCTTCCTTCCTTTTTTCTTTTCTCAATTAAATACCTTACAACAACTTTCTTGTGCTTCTTTCCTCCCTCTCTTCAATCATGAGTTTCTTGCGCAACCTTTTCTTATCTAATTATTTTCCTGTTTTCAGCAATATTTCTAATTCCTATATTGTTTACATAACAATTATTCATGTTCAATTAGATTGGTTATTTTCAGAGTTGTAACATGGAATGTTAAAGAAGTAAATAACCCCATAAAAAGACAATGGGTATTAACCCATCTAGCTAGATTAAATGCTGATAGTGCATTAATTCAAGAGACACATTTATCAGACATTGAAGCATGTAATTTGAAACGAAGTTTGGTAGGCAATGATTTTACTTCCCTGCTCTAGGTAAGAAAAATGGAGTCTCTATCTTGTGTCATAAGAAATATCAGATGTCAGTTCATCAAGAACTTGATTGGAAGGACATTGGGTAATTGTCAAACTACTTATAAATCAAATACCTCTAGTTCTTTTTAATGTGTATGCACCAGTCAATGTCAATAATACATTTTGGACTCTTATATCTGATAAACCTCTCTTGTTTGATGATGAATATATTATTTTTGGTGGTGATTGCAATCAGGTTTATGATTCCATATTAGATAATAACTCTTCTGTTAATTTTTCTAATACAAAGATGCATTCACAATTTACTTCCTCCATTCATCGCAAATCCTTAATTGATGTTTGAAGGCTTTGCAACCCAGAAATTTGAGAATATAGTTTTTACTCCCTTCCTCATCACTCACAATCCCGTATAGACTATCTCTTCTTTAGTAAATCCCTATCTCAATAAGTTTCCCATTCTGAAATTGGCTCTATTTTAATATCATTTCACGACCCAGTATTTGTTGACTTTGAATTGATACCTTTTCCCCACATGCACGTAGATGGCGTTTTAACAATGTGTTATTATCTGATCCTAATTTTACAAGCCAATTCAACTCATTTGCTTCTGAATTCTTTTCCCACAACTCTACACCAAATTCTCCCCCTGTAATGATTTGGGACTCTTTTAAAGTGGCCACTAGAGGCTTTATTATAAATTGTGTTTCACAAAAGAAAAAAGCTTTTGAGCCTAAAAACTCCCAGGTACTTGCCAAGATCAAACAACTTGAATACACTTATTACCAATCGAATTCTGAATCTGCGTTAAAACTTTATAGAAGCAAAATTTACCTTTAATAAAAATATCTACTGAAGCTGCATCCTCTTATCTTTTAAAAAGCAGTGCTCATTATTATGGATGCCAAAACAAGATGGGGAAATCTTTAGCGAATTACTTAAAAATAAGACATGAACGACTAAAATAGAATCGTTACGGAACAACACAGGTATATCTTTATTTAAAGACAACAATATTTTGAAACAAATTGTTTCTTTTTACAAAAACTTATATACCCCTGAACAACAACCAAACTGTCTACTTATTTTCAATCCATTGAACCCCCTTCACCTTATGATACTGACTTCTCTTCTTTAGAATCAGACATCACTCTGTCCGAAATCATGCATGCAGTCTCGGTACTGAAAAGAGGGAAAACTCCAGGTCCGGATGGATTTACCATTGAATTTTATGCTCATTTTGTAAATCTACAAACTTTATAATGCCTTTATCATGACTGGCTCATCGCCTGGAAACTTTCAAGAGGCCATGATCTGCTGAATACCTAAAGAGAATAAAGATCCATCTCTCTGCTAAAATTATCGGCCAATTTCCTTAGTTAAGTTGGATTATAAGATCTTTGCAAAAATCCTGGTTCTCCGGATTGATCCTATCTTACCTAATCTTATTGGCCTGGAACAATCCAGATTTGTAGAAGGTCATCTGTCATCTGATAACTCTAGAGTCGTTTTTAATATTTTTGGTAAAGCTTCCTCTCTTGATTACCCCATTGATGCTATTGCATTAGACGCAGAAAAGGGGTTTGATAGGATTGGCTGGGATTTCATGTTTCAGGTGCTAAAATGGATAGGGTTTCCTCCTAAACTAATATCTCTTATTTCTCAATTTACTCAGGTCCCAGAGCTTCTAGCTTTGTTAATGGCAAAACTTCAGACTATTTTCCACTCTTTAGAGGAGTGCGTCAAGGATGCCCCCTCTCTCCTGTTTTATTTATAATAGATTCAGAACACTTTTTAACTAAAATTAGGTTAGATGCTAACATTACTGGTTTCCAGCTCAATACCTCTCATGTCAAATTGTCTGATATTCTTTTATATTGTTCAAATCCGTCTACTTCCATCCCCTCTTTTTTATCTCAAGTTGACATTTTCTCTCAACTTTCCGGTTATCGTCTCAACTCAGACAAATGTGAGTTTCTTCCCTTAAATATACTCTGTCTTAAACAAGACCTCATACATATGGGCTTTTCTTGGCAAACCTCTAATATCTAGGTTTATGGTTCTCTTCATACATTCTGGAAACTTTAAAGATACATTTTGATCATAGTACTAAGACTTTATCCGACTCTATTGACCGCTGGCACCCACTCTTTCTCTATTGGTGGGGACGATTAGATTTTATCAAGATGATGCTTTCACCTTTGATTCTCTCTCTGCCCTCCATGATTCCGGTACATATTCCTGCAGTTTATTTTGAAAATTGACTCTCTTTTAACTAAATTGCTTTGGAAAAGCAAATCACCTCAAATAACCCTATCCACTCTAAAAGCTGACTAGACATCTGGAGGCCTTACATTTCCTGACATTAAATCATATCATTAAGCCTTTTCTTTAAAACAATCTTCTCGCTGGCTCTCTCCTGATCAATCTATTAATCCTCCTGTCTGGTTGAATATCGAAAAACATTTTATAGCCCCTTTTGACTCTAAAGAATCTCTTGCCTTTACTAATAATATTTCTCTTTTTCATTTTCCTGTAATTTCTCATACACGTAAAATCCTTACTCCTCTTCTTCCCTCCACCTATCCTTCATCTTCCTCATTAGATCAGTAGCCAATCTGGCATAATAATTTACTAAGTATCAAAAATCGTACCATCTATTGGAAAACTTGGAGACTCAAAGGATTGCTCTGGATCTCTCAGCTAATACTCAATAATGCTCCTATATCCTTTTTAGATCTTCAATTAAATTTTTCTTTACCATATTCTTGTAATTCTCAATATGATTTACTTTGTTCATCTTTGTCCCAGTATCTTCTTTCCCTACCGTCTAACTCCATTCCCTCTTCCAGATGCTCAATTCTATTTCCATTATTTTCGGCCCCATCTTTGGCTTCTTCGTTATATAAATGCTTATTTCTTCCCTCTAATAGGAACAAGAGGAAGGGTGATTTGGCTTGGGAAAAAGACTTAGCTGAATGTTGGCCTTTCCCTTTTTGGGATAAACTGTGGCTCAAGATTCATAAGACTTCCAGAGCTGCAAACACTTCACAAACCATTTTTTTCATTTACAAACACATTTTATTCACTCCTGCAAAACTAGCTTCTTTTTCTCCAAACTCTTCCTCTACTTGCTGGTCCTGTCCTTGTGCACTTGCTGATTTAAAGCACATGCTGTTTGAATGCCCTCCCATTTTTCGTTTTTGGTAATTAGTCTGGTCCCAAACCAACAAAATGTTTAAAACCCAAATCTCATTTTCACCTACTAACATTTTCTTAGGCTCGTTATCATCCCCCTGACCCATTCACCATCCAACCCCAAACTAATTGATTTATTATTAGCAATAGCCCTCCACTTAATAACTTCTAATTGGAAGCATGCAGACAAAGTCACCTTCAGGGCATGGTGGAATGCTGTTTGATTTCATCACAGACTAGACACTAGCTATGTTGTTCCCTTATCTCTATCCATTAAAAGAGAAATTTTATGGCTACCTCTATCCACTTATTTATCATGCATTGCCTCAATTAATGCTGTACAGGTTAACTCTTCTGATGAAGTCCGGAAACCTCCTTGACGCATGTGTTGTCTTTATATTTCACTCGCATACGCTCTTATGGTTACTCCTTTCGTTGTATTGCTTACTACAGTTACTCTGTATATTTTAAACACCTTCTTTATGCTTACAGAGATTGAGTTCAGGTGTTATTTTAACTTTTAACGTCACAATATCATATTGTATATTCGTTCCCTTGTTTTTCCTTCCTTCCTGATTCCCTCCCCCATATTTCCTTCCCTTGTCCCTCTTTTATAAATTGTTATTTGTTAAACATTGTAATCTTAATATGCTGTACTACATTATATATGACGTTTTTCTTGTGTTTATTCAGTTTCTCTCAATAAATGTAAACTTAAAAAAAAGAAGACTAATTGGCCTATAGGATGTAAGATTTTCCTTATTTTTAGAAACTAACTACAATATCTGTAGGAAAAGATTGTGGAAGCTCACCTCCTTCCAGTATATGGTTTGCAAGTTTTAACATTTCCATATTTAAAATTGAGGCAAATCTTTTATATAGTGGTGCTGGAATGCCAGCTCCCTCTGCAGATTAACCATAGGATAGAAGTTCTTTTACGGACTTCTCTGTATTTCCACATTTAAAAGAGGCAGACTCTTGTTAGCTCATGCCCTTTATTTACTCTGAATGTTCTTTTATGGAACCTTTTAACTATGATGTATGCGGCTGCTTAGACACTGCATTAAAAGTTCATGCATAATGTGAGCCTCCGTGTCTTTAATGGAATCCAGATACTCTAGTCATGGTAATAGGAGAATCGCAATTTCACCACCCTATCTATTTCTTCTAGGGAGAATTTAGCTAACAGGTTTTGAGCTTGACCTTTTTTTCAACCGTGAAATGGGAAACTTATCTAAAAACTGCTTAAGTCGAGCGATATCCACTTGATATTGTGACTTATATATTGTCTCTTAATGTTGAAAAAAAGCACACTGGATATCTAGTGGACTCGTTAAAAAGACCTCTATCTCTATTTCTTGTTGTTAACTTGTCGTTCTCTTAACTGCCAAGCCAATAGTCTACCCACATATTTCATTTCTTCATATACATTTTAGAGATATGTGGTATTTGCCACTTACCCTTCTGCATAGTAATAATCCTGTATGTGTATTTTTTCCCGATTGAATAATTCTTTATTTGCAGCATTTTTAATTTGCATTAGTGCAATGATTGCCTGTTGTAACTCAGCCTCCAGCTCCATCCTTCAGTGGGATGCCACTTTTTGTAGCTAAATGCCTTTAGTCATCATATATCCATGAATAGTTGCCTTAAAGGCCTCCCAAACATTCTCTACTTGAGCAGTATTATTATTGATCCTGAAGTAGTTTAAAATCTTATTACGTCACTCTGTGCACCATTCTTCATCTTCTAGGTTAACTTTATTATAAAACCATCTACTCACAGGTCTCTCTATCTTAAATCCTGTACCTTCCATTTTAACCATAGTATGATTAGAAAAAGCATTCTGTATATGCTTGTATTTAATTAGCTTCAGACTATGCGTAGAAAGAGAACAATCTAATCTTGAAGCAGAGTTACATGTAGCAAAAAAAGAATGAGAATTTAAATTTGTTGGGGTACTGATTTCACCAAAGATCAGCTAGATCCAGTTCCCTCTTGCAATTAGCTAATGCTTTGCTGAGTACCCTCGGGAGGTTTATCCATCAGGGTGGACACCCACCTTGGCTGCAGAGCAGATGATAACACCCACAAATGACATTCAGTATGTCCTGCTCTCTTTTCCCACAAAGACAAAAATCACCTTAATTAACGTGTATTCTTGTCCTTTTAACAACAGGCAAGAATCTACCAACATTGCCCAATTAGGACATTGCATTCCAACCATGGACCCAGGGATATGGCTGATCATGGGGGTGCTTTTAATTGCCATTTTGAACCCCTCACTGACCCTTCTCACTCAGTCCCTACGGAAGAAGACCTGTACTGGTCTGTACCCGACCCCCTGACCTCTCCCATTAAAGTACGGTCTTCCCTGGCCATACAGCTTACCTCACTCACTTTAGCTCTTTCATTAAGGGCATGTAATGGCCGGACTAAATCCGATTAGCCAGGGCAGCCCACATTTAGCAGAGTAGGTCAAGCCTCCCTAATTGACTACATCATGGTGGAAAAAAGACTTTGGGACAAGGTCCTTGACTTTTGTCTCACACAGAGGCAGGACAGTGAACATAATGCCCTGATTATGATTTTAAAACCATGGAACCTTGGCATTTCTAAATCTCCTTCTGTGACCAGTGTAATAACAGTAACAAACAATAGAAGAAATGTCAGTTGGGGCCACTTACAACAATCTCCCTCCAAGCTGGCTAAAGTTTATCAGCTAGCAATTCCATTCATAACCAAAATGGGGAGGCAGCACAGGTGGAGGGTCCCACCTTGGATCTAGATAAGCCAGGGAAAATATATGCAGAGCTTATCTCAAAACTGGCGGATGTATTTTTTCCGGTTGTGCGTACTAGGGAATATAGCCGAAACAAATGCGCCTGGATTAACGATAGGTGTATTGACCATCTTATTTATTTATTTATTTATTTATGGTTTTATATAGCGCTGGCTAGACCCGGAGGTATCAGAGCGCTTTACATGGGTATCAGAAAATAAATTGCAGGTTACAGCTTTACAAAGGTTACACAGTTATTAGAGCCTGGCAATTTTAGTTACAAGTAAGGTTGAGACAAACAAAAAGGAACATATAGGTAGGGGGAAAAGCTGGCATGGGGAGATATTCAGGGGAGTGTGGGGGGGTAAGAGCAGGTGAAGTAGACAGAGAGTGGAGTAGGGAAAGAGGAGGGGAGGGTTAGAGACACGGCATGGCAAGAAGAAGGGGAGGGTGACAGGGACACAAACCGGTAGACGAGTCAAAGCTGTGCCCAAAGTCAAGAAGCTATGATCCCAGGGGGAGTTGAATCATTTCCATATCTCTGTTGCAAGAGGCTCTCTAAGCGCAGTGGACTCTCTTAGAGGGGTCTCGGAAACTTCAAGGCCTCTCTACTGGATCCTTCCTCAAAAAGGGGAGAGGGAGCGCTTTGGCAAGGGGTGCCATACCATACCTCAATTTTGAGTGGCTCCCTTGGTGCTGTGGACTCTCTCAGCGGGTATGCTGAGACTCCAGCATATATAACTTGGATCTTTCCCCAAAAAGGAGAGAAGGAGTGCTTAGTCAAAGGGCACAAAAGGACAGGGGGCTAGGTGGTGAAGCGGACAAGGGGGAAGATTCAGGTGAGAGGGAATAGGAGCAAGGAAGTAGACAAAGAACAAAAGAATGTTGAATAGGAACAGATAGATAGGAGACAAGGAAAAAGCAGAGTCACAGAAACACGATGGGGCGGTGGGAAAGACAGGGAGATGGGGAGATAAACTGCCCAAAGCCCGGCTGGGTAGGTGACGGTCAGGGGATGAAACAAGGCCGATCTCAATAGCTGAACAGAGCAGCTCCACCGGGCATCAGACATAGTGCTCGGACTCCGCTGTCAGGATGGGGATCAGGAGTATAAGGATTCCCCCAAAGCTAGTCTCCGGGGAGGTCCCCACACTGATGTTTGCAGACAATACCCTGTTACTTTAAAAAACACCAATGGGTATCCAGCGCACTTTTGATGGCTTTGTCAATTTTTGTAAGCAACAAGGGCTGAAGATCAATCTAACAAAAACTAAATATATGGTCTTCAACCCCCCCAACACGACCCATCCAAACCCTTCGTTAAGCGGCATTCCTCTGGAAAGAGTGAAGATATTCGATTATCTGGGAGTTACCCTCTCAGAGCATTTTGAATGGGGGCCACAGTTGGACAAAACAAGACAGGCTAATCCAGACAGTGGGCGGAATTATGAAACTGTATCGAACCTTAGATTTCAAATCAGCCGCCCCTGTGGTGGAAATCTATAAAGTACAAGCAAGGGGTGCCACATTATACGGGGTGGACTTGTGGGGGCATTGACCTACTACCAACTTGATGATGGTGGAGAACAACTTCATGCAACAGCTTATAGGCCTACACCATAGTACCCCCCATAACCCCCTTCGCATGGACCGGGGTATCTTGATGAAGAGATTTCCCTGAGACCTCTAACCTTCTGGTGGAGATTATGGGTGACTCCAGAATTGTCTGTATACAAGGCTGAGTTAAATTACCTTTAGCTATGCACCATCAAGAAAATGCCATGGCTTTGCCACATAAGGAAGTCTCAGGAGTTTTCCAGAGGTCTGACTTGCCTAACTTAGAGGCAGGTCAGACCTCTGGAAAACTCCTGAGACTTCATGCACCACGATTTCGAGGTTGGAACTAGTCAACCGCTTTAGACTAGTCAAATTAGTGTCCATTCAAGAAAGTACCTAAATAAAATATTACCCTGGCATAATTTCTAGGCATTAACAATTAGCATGTATCAAATGAGAGGCAGAGAGTCCGTGGTGTCCAGGTTAAAAGGGCTTTATTCCAATAACTCGAGTTAAGGGAGAATCTGTTCCATCACCACTGAGGTTCAGGAAGGGTCTTCTAACATTATTTACAAAGAACAACACATATATACATTTTTCCTTGTACATAGGGAGGAGCGCTCCAGGCAGAGCAGGAAAGAAAGAGATAAGAGCATGTGGGTGTGCATGAGGGTGTACACTTGATGAGTCACAGGTGGGTGATAGGTGGGTGGCTACATAGAGGAGGAGTTAGATGGCAGGCTGGAACTTTGCCCTACTTGTGCACGCAATTTGAGCATGACGTGCAATTGACGTGTAACTGGGAGGAGAGCTGACTTTCAGTCTAGTAGAGAGATCTTTAGTGTCAAGGCGACCAGCACATCTGGTACTAACTGATATCTTAAGTCAGGGGATGTATTATCTGAAGCAAAGGCTGCTCATCGCTAAGAATCAGAAAAAGCATATATTTCTTCGTGCATTGCATGGGGGCTGTGAGCTTTCAATGGATGCAAGCACTGTGATTTACTTCAATGGAGACAGAGAGGCGAGGCCCTATCTTCCGCGGACGGGTTCTGTTTACCTTCCTCACTGGGCAGGAATGTGACTCTGTACAGCAGGCAGATAACTGTTATTCATAATACAGTCTTGGCAACCCTTGCTGGGTCTCTTTCGGCTGAGCTAGAAGTATGCGAGGTCAGAGATACGTAACTGCAGCTTTCAGTGAGTCAGGAGTCATGAAAACCCTAATCCAGAAACTGGCTCAGGCTGAACCACAAAAAGGACTTATTTAAAAGTGCACAATGCAAAATACATGGGCCTTCATGTTAGCTTAACGTTTGGGAAACTTGATGACAGGCACCTTAATGCAGGACGTGATTGCAGAGGCCTTGTGATTCAGGCCACTAAGAGAAATATGCATGGGTGACATGCACACACATGTAACATAGGGTACACGTAGGGGGCATCTTGGTCAGGCAAAATTTCATTTTCCTCATTCCCTCCTTGTCCCCTACTTAACCCTTCAGGATACATCTATATTCATGAGACCGTATAGTTGATCATACAGCATCATTTGTTCGTCCTTAACCCTTTGTATACTTGGATGTGGAACACATGCAGTTGCACACAGGCCGCAAATGGCCAGGCCACACTGCAGACAGAGACAGCAACCAAATATCATAAGTAGGATCATTCCTAGGAAGGACAACACTTTCCATCCCCAAGCAGATATCACACCCCAGAGCCAACTGGACCAAGTCCATGTGCCTGGGTCTTGATGTATGCCATGAGCAATCTTGTGGAGCCTTGTTATCGCTGCATACACAGATGGCGCATTATTTGGGATGAAAACGCAACAACTAGATCGGATCACGCTACAAGCTCCGCCCCTATCCGCCAATATGACGTCTAGAACGAGACGATTTTGAAGAACAACAAGTCTATTAGCAGACTGTTCCTGGGTCAAGTTTGCCAGGGCAGATGCAGTCACATTCACTACTGCCTCAAGAGTCCTTGTTAACTTGCGTATCAGTTTACTGTTTTGGACGGGACCTATGAAGAAAAAGAATCCTTTGTTGAAATCTGTATATTGCTCCCAAGCTGTTTCAGTCTGATCAATCCCTGAGGCATCTGTCTCTCTCCTTACTCTAACATGTTCTAGTCGTGAATCTCTATGATAATGGGATGGGGCCAAGAATACAGGTGGTAATAAGAATGCTATATAACAAGTCCCACCCCAGTCTAAGGGCAGATGTACATAGGCTGTCTGACCGCAAATGAAATAGGTATGGCGTGATGTTTTGAAAGAAGAAAGTCCTTTATCATTAAACTCAACTACAACTTTACACTCGCTGTGTCCCATATGTACTGAGCCTTTCTTATTAACACATAAATCACCTTTTGCTGGTAGAACTGAAATAAACGGTGGACCTGTATTTTGCTTGGGCTGAACGTTTAACATTATAAAATTAACGGATGCATTTTCCTGCTCGTACTCTTCATTCTCTAGATCGGTTCCCTTCCTTTGGGGAAATCCGTCTTTGTCTGGAAAACATGCTTCATTCATTACTTTATTCAGGTTTCCATATATCCAGCCACCTGGATAAGCTATGTACTTTCTATCTATTGAGGTCATTAAGGCAAACCATGCTCCACATGAACCATTGTGTGAGAACGGCAGAGGATAGAAGGGCAGAACTCCCTTCGCCCTTTGATAAGGTTGCAGTTGGCCACATACCCAGCAATCAGTCGCATTGCTGGTCTGGTGAGAATGGTGTAACATTTGAATAAAAGTATTGTTACGCAATGCAAGTCGATATGACAATTCATGAGGTGGCAGTTCACTAAATGTATGCTCTATGGTGCTGTTACTGGAAGAGTGTATATGTGAAGAAATAGGAAAGAAAATATGTAGTAATAAACTGACACAGATTATAACAATGCACAGAATAAAAAGAATGATCAAAGTAACTATACATCTACTGCGTAATAGCTTGCAGTATTTTGCTTTCATGTTTTTTTTCTTACTATTCTCGTATGTGATCTTATACATGTCAGAAATCTAGTCTAACCGATTCACCACCGAGTGGACTTAAACAATTAAACTACGTCTGACTTACTAGATCTTAACTTAGACCTATACTCCTGCTGTGGAGTCTTTTCTAGTAAAGGCGGCGCAGGCGGCGCAAGCGGCGCAAGCGGCGCAAAGTCTGTATTGTCTTTTACTGAAGTACCAGATTGTCCAAAGTGTCTTTTACAATGCTGAGCGTGAAGCCATCCTTTGCGTCCCTCCACTTTTATTGCGGTCCTCGTGGTCAGTAGCACCAACTTCGGCGTCTTCCAACGTGGCTCAAGGGGGCTTGAACGATCAAAGTTCCTCACAAACACGAAATCACCAGGGACTATGGTATGTTCCTTGACCTGGGTGTTGTCAGGGAAGGCGGCAGCAACCTGTGAACGACAAGAAAGTAGTGCAGACATCAAGGAAGCCAGGTAATCTGTCAGCATGTTACTGTCAACATCAGTTATTCTTTTAGGCATAGGCGTACCCCACATATTTGGCGGTCTACCGAAGACCACTTCATACGGGGATAGGCCTGTTCTGGAATGAGCTACCATACGCATGTAAAAGAGGGCAACCGGTAAGGCTACCATACAATCCACGCCTTTTTCTGCACATATCTTAGCAAGTTTTGTTTTGATTGTCTGATTATGTCTTTCTACAAGGCCTGCTGCTTCAGGGTGTCTTACACAATGGAATTTCCAAGTATATCCTAACAGAAGAGACACTTGTTTCATTAATTCAGAGGAGAATGGCTGACCGTTATCGGAATATACGACCCGAGGCAATCCATACCTGGGGAAGTACTCGCGCACTAATTGCCTAGCTGTTGTCACAGCAGTATAATCTGGAACTGGATATGCTTCTGTCCATCTAGATAGTGCACACACAACTACCAAGACATACTTGTAACCTCTACATCTGTTCATTTGGATATAATCCATCTGGAGGACCTTAAAAGGGTGGTCAGGAGGATGAAATCCGCCTTGTTCCACCGGAATGCCTTTACCTGGATTGAACTGACAACAGATCATACATGTTCGTACTTTCTGCTTCGCTGCTGCACGCATGTGCTTGTTAAACCAGATATTCTGCAAGCTGTCTATCATTGCCTTTTCTCCCAAGTGTGCTGGACTATGTGCTGTGTTTATGATTACTTGTACCATGGAATCTGGAAGAAACCATGTGCCTTTTCCCTTAGTCATCCAACCTTGTTCAGTCTGGACCCCTCCTTGTTCAGTCCATTTCTTTATCTCATCTGCAGTGGCATGTGTCTGTATGTCGAGTACATCTTGAGTGGGATCCCTGACTGTCATACATGTTGTCAGTAATGGTACCTCTGTCCTTGTCGTGTCTGTTGGTGTCTGGGCTGTAAGTTTAGCAGTTCGGTCTGCCAGGTCATTACCCTGGGAAATGGTGTCTGTAACTTTGGTGTGAGCTTTGCACTTCAGGATAGAAATGGCTGTAGGTAAATGTATTGCTTCCAACAGGGCTTGAATGAGCTGGCCGTGCTGGATCTTGGTCCCATGGGAGGTCAAGAAACCTCTCTCCCTCCAAAGTACCCCGAAATCATGAACTACGCCAAAAGCATATTGTGAGTCAGTATAAATGTTCACTCTTAAGTGCTTAGCTCTTATGCAGGCTTGTGTCAGAGCGATGAGCTCTGCTGCTTGTGCTGATAGTGTGTCTATTTTCTGTGTCTCTATGACTTTAGTAGCAGTGGTCACAGCATATGCTGCTACTAATTCTCCTGCACTCGTTCTCATGCATGATCCATCTACATAGAGCGTTAAGTCTGGGTCTGGAAGTGCAATATCTGTCAGGTCTTGTCTTGGTTTCGTCACTATATTCATTACTTCCACACAGTCATGTGGTGGTGCATTTACTGTACTTGAGGGCAAAAGTGTTGCAGGATTCAGAATATTACAACGTCTGATCTCTATGTGTGGTTGAAATAATGTCAGTTCATATCCTGTCAGTCTTGCTACAGTCAAATGTTGTGTCTGTGTCCTGTTTAAGAGAACCTCCACTGCATGTGGAACCTGTACTGTCAGAGGGTGACCCAACACTATCGAGTCACTTTGTCTGATGGCTAGGGCTGTTGCTGCAACTGACTTCAGGCACGCAGGCAGAGCCTGAGCCACTGGATCTAGTGTACTAGAAAAATAAGCGCAAGGCTTGTGTTTTCCTGCTTGATCTTGTGTGAGGACAGATAACGCTGTTCCATCTCGTTCAGTTACGAAAAGCATAAAAGGTTTGCTGTAACATGGAGTCGCTAAAACTGGTGCCTGACATAATGCTCTTTTTAATTCTTCAAATGCCAAGGTATGTTCTTGTGTCCAAGGGAGGACAGTCGAAGTGGCTGCCTCCTGTGTAGTTAACTGTATGAGTGGTTTGGCTAGATAGGCATACTGGGGAATCCATTGCCTACAGTATGAGGTGAGGCCAATAAATGCACGTACTTCTTTCTGTGTCTTGGGCTGTGAAAGGCTAGAAATGATCTGTATACGTTCTCGTGTTAACTGTCTACCCTCCTTGGAAAGCAAGTGTCCAAGATACACCACTTGCTTTTCACAGAATTGCAACTTGGAAGGGGACACCTTGTGCCCTTTGTCAGCCAGAAAATGTAACACTGTCAGTGATGCATTTGCGCATTCTGGTTCTGAACGTGCTGTAATTAGGATGTCATCTACGTACTGTAGTAGAGCAGTGTTGGGAGGCATGTGAACACTGTCTAGCTGTCTTTCAATGCTTGACTGTAAATGCTAGGGCTTTCTGTAAAACCTTGAGGAGCTCTTGTAAAGACAAAACTACGCCCTTTTAAACTAAATCCAAAAAGGTATTGGCTATCTGGATGAATGGGTACACTAAAGAAAGCATTCTTCAAGTCTATGACAGTGAAGACTGTGGCCTCAGAATCAATAGCTGTCAATAATGAAGAAATGTCTGGCACCACTGGATATTGTGGTACTACACATTTGTTCAATTCTCGTAGGTCAATAATTAGTCGGTACACTGGCAGTACACTAGGGTCAGATCGTTTAAGGATAGGGATGACAGGCGAGTTACATACATTCGAGTCAGTCTCTACCACTACTCCTCGTGCAATAAGTTCGTCAACTAATTTCAATAAGGCTGTTTCGGCGTCAGGTGGTAACTTGTATTGTCTAATACGTGGAAGTACTACTCCTGCTTTGAGTGTGACATGGTGTGGCGTTATGTCCATGTAACCTACGTCAGTCGGTCCTTGTGCCCATAGAGTCTGTGGCACATTCTTGAGTCTGTGGTCAAAATCAGTCAGTACATAATGACCTTTAAAATCACGTAAGAACAGGCGTACTCCTTCTGGAGAGCAGCAGATAACTGCTCCTAGGTCTTTTAATGTCTTCATACCAAGTAAGTTTTCTGGACATGACTTAGTAAGTAGCAAGTCTGTAGTCCGTGACAGTGGACCAACCCCGAGGGAAACTGGTTTCGATACTTCATTAACAATAGGCTTTCCTGAAAATCCCAGGGAAACATTCTGTGAGCCTGAGAGAGGTACCCGTGGAACCTCGTCATGACTGATGGTAGTCCTGCTCGCCCCTGTGTCAATCAGAAATTTTCGGTCTTGTCCTAGTACACGACTATGTACATATGGACCCTCTTGATCTACAGGAATCTCAATAAGGGGCAAGCCTACTTCCCTCTCAAGGCTGTTTCATGAGAACTGTTGATACTCAGGATAGTCAGACTGTGTGTACTGATACATTTGTGGTGTGCCCTGTACAGGCGGTGGTGGAGGAAAATTCGCTACTGTTTGTTGTGTGTTCTGTTGCGTGCTATTCTGTCTAGGAGTGTACTGTCGTTCTTTTGTCTTGCCTGTAGCTATATTGTGTTTCAGAATAGTGCAGTCCTTTACAAAGTGACCTGGTTGTTTGCAATAATTACAGTTCCCCTTGACAGGTGTCGTGCTATGTTTGTTTGAATTTGCCGATACCGTCTGGGCAACCAGCACTTTCATTTTTGTCTCTTTCATGCGTCTCTTTTCATGGTCCTGCTCTTCTCTAATCCTGTTCTGGTGATACTGTAGCATCTGTAACATTTGTGAAGGGCTGTTTGCTTGCCAAGTACTCTCAACCTTCAGTACTCTATTCTTGATCTGGGGCAAGGAATTCTCAACTAATTTGCTCACAAAAAGGTGTGGATATGATTCACTACCTGGCTTAAGGCCACTATTAATAGTAAAGCATTTCTCAAATCTAGAATAGAAATCACTTGTGTCCTCTTCTTGCTTTTGTTTACATGCTGAAATAGCATCCCAGTCTTCCTTTTTAGTAATCAATAATCTCGGTAAAACTTGTATCAGGAGTTCAGGCAGTTCTCTAGCTTTTTCCCCAAGACCAACCCCTGGGAGCCTACCTTTTTCTTCCGTTTCCAGTGCATCCCAGCTTAACTTTTTCTCGCCTACCTCCCAGTCTTTTTCCTTAAGCTTTTCATAGATACCAGCAGGTAACAGTACTTTTAATAACTTCAGAATGTCAGCGTACGTATAATCTCCTATGCGGAGGATGTCTTTTAATTCTCGATGAAACCCCCCCGGGTCTTTATCATGGCAGGGCAGCATCTTTTTCATTTCTAGTATTTCTATTTTTGTTAAGGGGGTGTAAACATACACCCGTTGCAACACATTGTCCGCATCTTTGACGGGATGTACCTCTCGTAGGGGGTTCTGTCTGTCTACGTGTAAGTTATTTCCGCCGTGGTGTGAGGTTGGAGGCATACATGTGGTCAGAGAATTTATGTACTTATGTCGTTGATCCAGGATAACATTAATTAATTCAGTACCTAGACCTGTCCATCTGTCTAGAAGCAAGTCGTCTAATAATTTATACAGTTTACCGGGATCGGAATATTGACTCTCATACAACGTTATTAAGTGTTGGACCATGTAAATACCAGCCAAACGCTGTTCATTAGGTGGAAGGCTTAAGAAAGTCTGAGCCACTATATCACTGCTGTATATATTGGAATTGGACACCCACTGGGTGGCTGACCGGGCCAACTCTATTTCGTGTGAGGTGGGAGGTCTCTCACTCCCTATCCGCTTTTTCAGGGCTTGTTCAGTAGCTTGGAATAGAGCTTCAAGGGAATACCTTTCTTTTATAGCTGGCCCTTGTTTACGGTAATCAAGGCACTTGGGTCTGTCAAACTGTCGCGCTTTTCCTACATAATTAATCTTGCCTTTCGGATCCTGATGATCCTCTACCTCTTCCGCTGATGACTCGTCCTTCTCGTCAGACTCTTTTCTGTGTCTTTCTATTATTTCCTTTCGTATTGTCTTGTACATGGCATCTATCTGTCCCTGTTTATCATGTCTACCGGCATCTATGTGCACGCTCCATTCTATCAAACCTTGTTTTACATCTCCGTCTCCTTCGTCTTGTTCCCTGATCAGGCAATTAATAATAAAACGTAGGATATGGTTCTTAACCCCTACCTTTCTTTGTGCCATGGCTTGTGCTATACTATCTGGTCCCTCCCCCGTTCTAATAAAACGGTACATTTTATCTAGGTGTTCTTTCATGTCTGGTAATGTCTCTAGATATGCAACGGCTTGTCTTAGCCTAAGTGAAATCACGACCATTGAACCTTTTCCTGGTTCTGGATCATATACACAAAATGGAATGGCTACATCTACAGTAGGCACCCCTCCCACTGCCCCGGGACCTACGTCATCTTTTACTAGCTGCTGCTGAAGTTGCTGGAGCTGATCTGCTGGTGGGGGTGGAGGGAAACCTGCATTAACGTAGTCCGGAAGGGAATCATCTAGATACGAGGAAATGAACGCCTCTGATGCTGTCGGCTTTACTCTACGTTCTCTATATGGTACAGGTGGTGGCGTTCGCGACCTACTGGGTCTCTCTGAGGTGGTCACTCTAACTAGTTCTTCAGCCAGGACGGGATAAATACCAGTAACGACGGCGTTTCTTTCTCTATCAGTCTGTTCTGTTTTGACCCGTTCCCCCTCCTCCCGCAATTCTTTTTCTTTGGCTCTTTCCCCTGCTTGTTTAGTTCTCTCTACTTTATTGAATTCTTTCTCTGTTCTCCTGTGTGACTCTTTGCACCATAACTCGATGGCATCTTTCTGAGAGGGTCTTGATTTCTTTTTCCATAGCGCTTCCTCTACTCTCATAATGCATTCTGAATCCCATGTTCCTGAGATAGGCCATCTATACTTTTCCTCCAGGTCCTTTGTATAGTCTACTCATAAATCTAAAAACAAGATGGCGTCTAATCCATGCTTATTATACATATAATGACCAGGTGTGTCTCTAGGCGGGATGTTAACTGACTCTTCTAGTATACCTTTTCTGGTCCCTATCTGACGCAATTTTGAAAACAGTGGCATGTTGAAACCAACACAATGGAAATACAATACACAAAAATAGACTGAAACAATCAACAATCATTCACACTAAAACATCATAACATTAAAACAAACATGACCTAAACCAATACAGAGAACTAAACATGTACTTGAAAAACTATATGCACTGGAATACAGTACAACCATACCGGTCTCAAAAATGAGACACGTCTTTACCGTGCCCACGTTTACCATGGACCCGTCTTGACCGTGCTCATGTGAACGAACCCGTCTTTACCGTTTCCACGAATAACGTGAACCCGTCTTTACCATTTTCACGAATAACGTGGACCCGTCTTGACCGTGTTCATATATAATGAACCCGTCTTGAAACTTTATGCATTCCCCATAGTGGTACTCACCGAGAAGCAAAACTTGAAACTTGAAGGCCTCGGATTTCTACGCATCTACGTCTACGTCTACGCATGCGCCTCGGAACGGGTGGACCTCTGGAAACCTCGGACCCCTTGCTCTCTCACAGGTCGGGCTCTGGTTGAGACGATCCGCAATCCTCACCGCCTCGTATGGATGCCTGGTCACAGTCCGTCCTCCTCCTGGGCCTGAGGGAGTAGCAGGAAATCCCGATGGCGTGTACACTTTAAAGTCCGTCACGGCTGTAGAAGGGGGCAAAACTGGACCTACAACTTCGGCGCGTGGGGAAAGGGATATGTTCCTATTCGGGCGCCAAATTAATGTGGTAAATAAAATATTACCCTGGCATAATTTCTAGGCATTAACAATTAACATGTATCAAATGAGAGGCAGAGAGTCCGTGGTGTCCAGGTTAAAAGGGCTTTATTCCAATAACTCGAGTTAAGGGAGAATCTGTTCCATCACCACTGAGGTTCAGGAAGGGTCTTCTAACATTATTTACAAAGAACAACACATATATACATTTTTCCTTGTACATAGGGAGGAGCGCTCCAGGCAGAGCATGAAAGAAAGAGATAAGAGCATGTGGGCGTGCATGAGGGTGTACACTTGATGAGTCACAGGTGGGTGATAGGTGGGTGGCTACATAGAGGAGGAGTTACATGGCAGGCTGGAACTTTGCCCTACTTGTGCACGCAATTTGAGCATGACGTGCAATTTACGTGTAACTGGGAGGAGAGCTGACTTTCAGTCTAGTAGAGAGATCTTTAGTGTCAAGGCGACCAGCACGTCTGGTACTAACTGATATCTTAAGTCAGGGGATGTATTATCTGAAGCAAAGGCTGCTCATCGCTAAGAATCAGAAAAAGCATATATTTCTTCGTGCATTGCATGGGGGCTGTGAGCTTTCAATGGATGCAAGCACTGTGATTTACTTCAATGGAGACGTAGAGGCGAGGCCCTATCTTCCGCGGACGGGTTCTGTTTACCTTCCTCACTGGGCAGGAATGTGACTCTGTACAGCAGGCAGATAACTGTTATTCATAATACAGTCTTGGCAACCCTTGCTGGGTCTCTTTCGGCTGAGCTAGAAGTATGCGAGGTCAGAGATACGTAACTGCAGCTTTCAGTGTGTCAGGAGTCATGAAAACCCTAATCCAGAAACTGGCTCAGGCTGAACCACAAAAAGGGTTCATCGTGACTTATTTAAAAGTGCACAATGCAAAATACATGGGCCTTCATGTTAGCTTAACGTTTGGGAAAATTGATGACAGGCACCTTAATGCAGGACGTGATTGCAGAGGCCTTGTGATTCAGGCCACTAAGAGAAATATGCATGGGTGACATGCACACACATGTAACATAGGGTACACGTAGGGGGCATCTTGGTCAGGCAAAATTTCATTTTCCTCACATAGTACCCCCCATAACCCCCTTCGCATGGACCGGGGTATCTTGATGAAGAGATTTCCCTGAGACCTCTAACCTTCTGGTGGAGATTATGGGTGACTCCAGAATTGTCTGTATACAAGACTGAGTTAAATTACCTTTAGCCATGCACCATCAAGAAAATGCCATGGCTTTGCCACATAAGGAAGTCTCAGGAGTTTTCCAGAGGTCAGACTTGCCTAACTTAGAGGCAGGTCAGACCTCTGGAAAACTCCTGAGACTTCATGCACCACGATTTCGAGGTTGGAACTAGTCAACCGCTTTAGACTAGTCAAATTAGTGTCCATTCAAGAAAGTACCTCATGTGGTTGTTTGACAGCTGAATTCCTGCAAGTGAAAGATGTATACAGCAAGGAAAATTTCCTGGATTTCATTCAACCACCAATGGCTAGGAAATTGTATGTGCAATTCAGACTAGGGACTCTTCCACTATTAGCATTCACTAGCAAATGGTTGAAAGACCAAAGGGGTGAATGCCCTGCATGTAACTACAAGGAGGAGCCAATCCACATGTTTTGCTCCTCTGTCCTGCCTATCAACTGCCACGCAAGTGTTTGTTATTCCAGCTACGCATGAATTTGGGCTTTGTGCTCTGCATTGAGGCCTACAGAGTTTTAAATTACGACACCCATCCACCGATTGTCTTTGCTGTATCACGTTCCTCAAGTTGCATGTGGCACATCTGGCGGGCCTGTCTAAAGTAGATCCCACGGGGAAAAATAAATGCACTGAATTTGCACAGGTCGAGTAACTATTTACAGATGCTTGGGGACTTATATTTTTAGCCTTTGTAAAAATTAAATTACAGCTCATCTTTGGGTGGTTGCTTTTATTTTGGTTTTAATGGGTTGAAGACAGTTGTAAACATAACTCTACATCCCTGCTGTATCTCTTATGCACTGTGTGTTTCCTTTTTTCTTGTTCTCTTGTGGGATGAACTCTGTGCAAGAAGATGATTGGGAGTTATCCAAATTTTTAACTTTAAGTGTAAATTTTTGGTTTTATTGCTCTCGCACTTTTATGGCCCTAGTGGCCGAAATAAAGTTAATACATTGAAAATGGATAAAAACACTGTACCACATATTTGACTTGGACTAGTGCTCGTGACAGGAGTGAATAAAACAAGGTCTGGGGAATCTCTTGTGAGGGGACTTCATTGACTGTGGTTTGATCCATTCCTTCTATAAAATAAAACATTGTGAACTGCTGTACCTTCTTAGCCTTTGGCACAATTAAAATATATAATACTGTCCATTTTAATTTTCTCCTGCCATTTGACAACTATCTCTAATCACAGTGGTCTGTTTAGTTACTGCTGCTAAAATGAATGCTATGCAATTCCCAGCCATTCCTGATTTCCTGAAGTAAATTTGAGCTTCGAGCGGGAAGTGGATTTTAACCATTCTTTAAATCAATGAAATGTCAACCTTCAGTTGAATATTAGCATCTATCTTTAACATAATTAGGGAGTGTAATATGTTGCGTTGAGTACCCCTTACAAAAGTACTATTCAGGTGCTAACTAAATATCCATCAATCAATACCTACAGTTCCTAACTGATTCACTTGTTGCTCAATAGCATTTAGTCAATTTGAACAAAACTATTGCTTAAAATCACTCTTCCGTCTCCAACTAAGGGGCGTGTGCACAATGCAGCACACATAGAAACAGCAAAAGTGAGGAGAAATAAAGAATTTCTCCACATTTTGCCATGCTAAGACCAAAGTTCTGAAATCTGCAGGGAGCCACATACTTACTTCCCCTCAATATTCCCCAAAGTCTCCTGATATAGGCTTTACGTCGTCTTAATTTTGGGTGCTGCCACATATTAACATGACTCTTGCAAATATGGGGCAGTGTCAAAATCAAGGGTTGTTGTGGCAGAACGCCCACCACATCACCCATTGCCCATCCCTTTCACGCTAAGTATAGTGTGCAATGGTGCCTTATTTACAAGGTGGCGTTAAGCCATGTTAAGTGGCTTAACGCCACCTTGTAAATGAGGTGAAGCCCTTATTGCCACAGGTACGTCATAAAAAGTGACGCTGCTGTGGCGTTAGGGACATATAAATATGCCTTTAAGTCTGATTTCAAGTTAATATCTTGCAATTATTAGGAACTTTAAACAAACTGTCTAGGAATAAGAAGCGGCTATAAAAAAAAGCACATAATAAAATGATGTGTGTGTGATTCTGTCAAATCACAGGTTTGATTTGAATCATGGAAGGGTTGACATAGAATTTAATTTTTCAAAAATATTAAACAAATGTCTGGTGAAATACTAACATCACCACCTTTTTAAGCACAGGGAGTGTCAACAGTTTGCCATGCATGCTATAAGAATGATTACACTTTTGTATAAAATAAATCTAAAGTGTGCACATTAAGCAGTATACCTTCCTATGATGATCTACATTGTCTTGTTGCAGTCCATTATCAAGGGAGCCCACCACAGAGTCAAAACAAAGGTGGGAGCATTGTCCTTGAAAATTCCTTCTTTTTCTGGGCCAATTATTCAACTCAGTCCAGTAGCGTTATCCCAGCAGTGAGCAACGTCCCCAAATGCACACAGAGTTATAATGTTAAAAAAAAACAATTCAAAAGTAATTTTGTTAATGGTTTCTTGAAATAAAGTTTTTATTTTTGAATTTCCTTGAATTATTTGTTTTTTCATGATGTTGTTTTCAAATCATAAGTATCCTTTAAACATAATTATGTTTCTTGCCCAATGCATTTCGGGCATTTAGCCCGAAACATCGTGAAAAATCAAATAATTGAATGAAATTCAAAAATAAAAACTTAATTTAAGGAACCATTAAAAAAAAATGCGTTTGAATTGTTTTTTTGAATATTATAACTCCGTGTGCATTTGGGGACGTTGTTCACTGTTGGGATACGCTACTGGTTTGATTTCATTTTCCTCATACTCAGGAGGAATTACGAAATAGCACTGACACACCTTAGTTCAATTGATGATTACTTTTACGTGATTAAAAAGGAGTTTGCGCGTTCTTCCTAGGAGTCCAATTATTCAACTCCCAATGTCTGATCACATTAAGTGAGAAGTGCTGATAGAAGGCAAGGTCTCTGCACAGGTTATGGCTGACTAGAGTATTAAATGGTTGAAAATTCTGAGGAACAATACATCGAAACATGAGGCAATGGTAATTGGTTGTTTGGAAATTTAAAGGAATGCATTGATTTTTGGCTCATAATTTAGCACCATGTGTTGACTTTGCCACAATACCTGCTAAGAAAAACATACCACCACACAATAGCAGAATGCATAGAATCAGTAGCAACACAACAGCAACATAATAGGGCACAGCACAACAAACAATCAAAGCAGAATGAATGACAATGGAAAACAATTGTTATTATTCATTATTGCTGTATATCTGTCATAGATACCCAATTGGAAGGGGATCGGATGATTTAGTGCCCTAACAGCTTTACAGATCACAACGTATGAGGTACAACTGCATTGACGTGGTTTGTTCCTGCCTTAGCAATCTGTGAAACAATATCAGTATAATGAAAAATATGTTACATCTTGCATATAGGATGAAGGCTAACACCCTGTGCCCTAGGGTGGATGTAGGAGTCAGTGGGTGAAGATTTCAGAAAAAAAGGACTCCTCTGCTTTTATCTTGTGCATGGGGCCTAAGCTTGTCATGAAAGCAGATTTTTACTGCCAGTGAAAAGGTGCTCATAGGCTCAGACAGTGCATTAGCCTTGCATATTGAGACTGTGTTATGTCTTGTGCTGCTTGCCATTTTAGAATTCTATATATGTGTGATACAGGGAGTTCTGGAAGGGAGAGCAGAGACGGTTGGAAGAACGGTTGCATCGATATGTGCTCATCAGTTGTTGTTGCCCCTACATTGGATTTATCTTTCTTTGATTATAGGCTTTGTTTCCTCTGTACAAATTTGACTTTGCTTCCTTCTTTATATGCCAGATTGGCGACAAGCAGTGTTTCCCTTGTGTGCTGTTGTTGTACTTGGAGGTAGTGCAGCAGCGGCCGGGCGGTGATGAGGGGAGGGGGAGGGGCAGGATGGGGGGTAGTAATGTATGGATTACGGACTTTAAAAGGTAAGTAAACATAAAAATAAAAAATAAAAATTTTGTTGCACACACTGCATCACCAAATGCGATGCAGTGTGTGCAACGAAATTCGTTTTATTTATGTTTATGTTTACTTACCTTTTAAAGTCCGTAATCCATACATTACTACCCACCACCCTGCCCCTCCCCCTCCTCACATCACCGCCCGGCCAGTACTCCCACTACCGGCCGCGGCTTAGGTAGTGTTGTTGCCAATGGACATGCTGCTCTTTGGTTAGTGGGATAAGTAATCACCTGGGGGGCACAGCAGCCATTTATTTGGTCTACATAGTTTTATTTCTGGTGTTTTTACCAGTACCATCTTCAACATCATCACGCTGTCATGCATGGTGGCTGTCTTCAGTCAGTCTGAGTTCTTAAACATTTGCTTGGCTCGTTATGAATTCATGCTCCTGGAATCAATGTGGCATCCATCTTAAATCGGTTAAGTGTTATCAATCGCTGTCTGGTTTACACCATCACAATCTTGAAGCTAACATGGTTGCCATGTTTAAATAGGCAGGTATTCAAGTATTTGTCTACCAAAAATCTCATAGTCATGGACTCAGAGTGATGGCCATTGTACATTGGTTAAATGCTTTTCAATGTGTCATTTTTGTAGTGTTAGTTTTTATTTTTTGTTTTTAGAATTTCTTTTTATTCACCAATGCAGTCCATAAGTCCTACACCTCCATTCTTGCAATCTCCTGGTGAACCTCCCATTATATGGAAGCAATGGTTTGGGGCTTTCAGTGCCTATCTTGGAGCTATCTATGGTTTTAAATTCAAAGCAGGTAGGAAATGCTGGCTTTGAGAACATTCCCTTGGATTAGAAGGCCAAGAAATTTTAGAAGACTTACCGGTTTTACCCTTGATGATGATGAACTCGATGTGTATGATGAGGCTGTTAAAAGAAGAGAGAAACATTTTTCAGAATTTGCTGGTCAGAAGACCTACATTTTTTTCACGTGAACAGCAGGCTAATAAATCAACCTATTAAGGACCAATTTGTTACCGGGAGTTTTATCAAAAGGATACAAGAAAGGTTGTTGACTCTAAGGTTTCAGGAAAGGTGTTAAATACTTCTCAGGAAGAAAAAGAGACTATATCTGTTGTAAGAAATAGTAGAAGAGATTAGGATATCCAGTCCAGGAAAAAAGAAAATCTTAGTTTTGAAGAAACGTGTGTTTGCTGTGGTTCATAAAACCCCATTGATTTTTTTAAATGAATAATGCAAACAAAAAACGTTGTTTGACGTTTGGTGTGATTGTGAATTTTGCCAGAGTTTGGCATAATTCACGTAAGTGAGTAAGTGGAAGAGTCAATATTGTTTCAGAAGACCAAGATGACCTAAATTTCAATGACAAAGTTAATATTCTGGTATTGTGTGTTAATTTTCATGAAAAGGATGTGCCCAGTTTTAAGGATCTTTTGCATGGATGGTGTAATGGTTCACCTCAAGACTGAATTGGGTTCCAAAATTACTATTTTGTTGCATCACTGCTGTAAACAAGCCCTGTCATTAATCCTGGTGGGTTATAAATTGTATTCTGAGGGGCATTTTGAGTTTGTTATTAGATTAATTAAATTTAATGGAAGATCTTTGAAAAGGAAAATGCATTCTTCTACGGATGGTCCTGAACATTCTAAGTTGGGACCATGAAGGGTGTTTGGACATTGTGTTAAAACCTCGTCATGCTCAACATGTTTTGTGCCTGGGGAAGTAAAGAAAATATTAGGTGTTTGTGATGTTGTGCAGTTGTTGGAATAACATTCTACATCTTTAGAGAATAATTGGTTGAGATCAAAAACTTTGAACATATTATAAAAGTGAAAGAATGTGTTGAACCTGATAAACATAAGATGAGATGTGTACCTTGGAGTGTAAGGGATGAGTTGTCTAAACGGTTGAGGAAGATGTGTAAGGATGGGGTGATTGAACCAATCGAGTCTTCATTGTAGTTGTCATCCATTGTTGTTGCAGGGAAGAAAATGTTCATAGATTTACGATCTTTCAGTAAGGCAATGTGGGTCAATGGATTTCCTTTACCCAGAATAGTTTATATGGATATGGTATCTAACTTGAGTGGAGAAAGAGTCTATTGTAAGCTTGATCTTAGGTCATCATATAACCAGGTGACTCTGACCAATGAGCCACAACATTTGACTGACTTTGTTACACCAGGTGCTGCTTTTCAATTTCAAAGAATTACATTTGGTCTGGAGTCCGCTGCAATAGTTTTTCAATGATCAGTCAAGTGTTGGATGGTTTGAGTGGAGTGATGATGTTCTATTATGATACCGTAGTCTGCAGGACGAGTGAGTTACAACATTTTGAGTGACTGTAAGGAGTGCTGCAGAATTTTAAGTTGAAAGGAATAAACCTCAGGAAGCATAAGTGTGTTTTTGGAGTCAGAGGTGTGGAATATATGGGGCATGTTATCACTGGATGTGGGATTAAGCCTAGACCTTGATTGTTAGAAGAAATAGAAAAAGCTTACAGCACCAATGTGTTGTGACCAATTGTTGGCATTCATGGGATTGTGTGAGTTTTATATGAAGTTTATTGAGACTATTGCCATCATAGTCAAACCTATGTGCAGATTGTTAAAGACATATTCCCAGTTTTTTTTTCAGGGAATGGAGCAAGAATATTTGGACCTTATGTTCCTGGGAAGAGGTTTTGCATCACTGTTGATGACAAAGGTGTAGTCTTGGATGCAGGTTTGTCGCAAGGAACGGCAGTGAATACACCATTATTTTTGCTTCCTGTACATTGAAGGATCATGAACATCAATTTTCCTGGAAGGAGATGGTTGCTTGTACATGGGCTATAGAGAAATTCAAATCCTATGTTTCAAGTACAATGTTTTTGTTACATACTGAGCATAAACCCTTAGTATCCATTTTAAGTGGCAGTAATGTTAATTCTACTAAAGCAACTGCCAGACTGCTCTTGTTAAAAGCTTTTGGAACACCACTTTGTTATAGAAAATATAGCATGGGGGAGGAAAAAAAGGCAGATTGTTTTTTGTGTTTATCTATTTTAGATGACAATTCAAATGTTGATATGTTGATATGTTTGGTTTGTTTGGTTTGCTACTGTGTGTTGGTAGGCAGTCAAGTTAGTAAGGCAGTATAGAAAGGTGAACTTGCCAGGGATATAGAGCTGACTAAATCTATGGACTTTAACGGTTAAAATTTCCTTGATAACTAAGATTGAACCTTACAGCCAAATTCAAAATGAATTTTCAATAGAGGATTCATTCCTTTTGAGAGGTGACATGATGGTTCCACTGTGCACCGTTAGGAAAAGATTGCTTGCGATGAGTCATGAAGGTCTTCTGGGTATGACCTTCAACAAAAAATGATTGAGAGAAATATGGTGGCCGGCCATTAACAGAGTTATGAAACTCTTGGTTGAGATGTGTGTTGTGTGTCACACTAATGACAAGGGTTTGCAGTGCAGGAACCACATATGGGACAGGGTTTGTGCTCCGAGAGTGTTTGGGATGGGTTAAGAGTGGATTTCCTGGGCCCTTTATTATTTTACCAGTTCAGGAAATATTTGCTTGTGGTGGCATATTACGTTTCTAAACGATCTGAGGTGAAGTTTGTGAGTGAACCCAATCCTAAATCTGGGATTCAATTTCTCACAGATCATCTCTCTAAAGAAGGGTTTCCATCTGCACTTGTGTTGGAAATAGAGTACAGTTCATGTCAAACAAAATGATGGAATTTCTTGAAGATTCTGAAATTAAGAATAAAAGGAGCAGTTTTTATCATTCTCAAAGTAACAAACATGTTGAGAGGATGAACAGGTTGGTGACTGAGTTCATCAGAGGTGGGTTTGCAGGCATACCACAATACCCCCTGTAGTGTCACTGGAGTTACACTGTAAGGTTTCCTACCAACATGGTAAAGAAATGGTATTTGAAGTTTAAACCTGTGCAAGTGTTTCTGGAGATAAGTGTAGATGGTTTTGCTGTAAAACTCTCTAATGATCAAAGGTAGAATTGTCAATGTGTGGGCAAAGGTGGGTACAGATCTGAACAAACCCAGACTCATAAAAAGTTCATGAGATGGTTATCAGGAGAAGTGTGATGTTTAATTTCAGGTACACAGAGTGTGTGTAAGAGTAGGCAACTGTGATGTGAGTGTAAGAGTGTGATTAGACAATTGTGGTGTTGTTAGAGTGAGAGTGTGTAAAGAAGGCTGCGGCTTAAAAGACAATTGCCTGTCAAATTTAGAAATGATGTTGTGTCTAGGAAATTTGCTCTTCTCGGTTATGCTCAACTGGTATTTAAAGTATGTCTTTTTATTAGTTGTATTATTATTTTTATTGCTATAAGGTGGTGTTTAGAGTTCTGCGAGTTGTCAATTTGTAGTTTATAGACTATGTCTAGCTTTTCTTTTTCTTTGTCTTGTTTTTTTTTCCATATTACTTTCAAGTTATCATGGGGGAGAGGTTCTTATTGTATTTTGTCTTCTTTGGAGTCTCTGTTCTAAACATTTCCATACTTAAGATTTTGTTTTCATAAAAGAGAAGGTGTGTTATGCCTTGTGCTGCTTGCCATTTCAGAATTTTCAATGTGTGTTACATTGGGAATTCTGGAACGGACAGCAGTCGCAGTTGGTAGTGCAGTCATATCAGCAAGTGCCAGTCAGTTGTTGTTGCCCTTATACTGGATTTATCTTAGTTGGATTAAAGACTTTGTTTCCTATGTACAAAGAGAAACTTTTTTGGATGCCAGAGGCTGACATCACTGTGTTTCTTGCATGAGTAGTTTACCAAGAGGCTGCCCAGTTGCTGGGCAGAATGGCTAATATATTGTCTTAGCTTTGCCCCCCGGAAGTTTATTGTTCTACATAAGTAAAATGACTACCCAATACTCCCACACCAGCCCCATGCCAAGGGGTCTATTACGCCCGCCACCGTAATGGCAAAAGGGACCGCCCGCAATATGTGCGGTGGTCCCGTGATGCAGATTAGGATGCCCCTGCCACACTGGCGGGCGCATCGAGCATTTTTTACATTGCCGTGGGCGGTGCTTTCAGCAGCACCCGACGCACTGTAAAAAAGGCATGTTGTGTATTTGCATGAACAACCTGGCAGGCACTGCGCGGTGCCTGCCATGTTGTGCATGTAAATGTGGGGGGTACCATTGGTGCCTCCATGTGCACCCCCCACCCCCAACACCCTGGGGGCCCAAAACATGCCCCCACATGCAAGCACTGCATGCCTTTCCATGGCGGCTTCGCCACCATGGAAAGGCACATCTCCGCCTGCATAATCTTATGGATGGCAGTGTCTTGCTGACACCGCCACCATATTATACCCCTTTTCCCCCGGTCAACTCGTCGATGAGTGGAAAAGCAACGGACGACCTTTCCGTCCGCCGGGGTCCTCCCACAATCGTAATATGACAGCGGAAATGGTAGGCGGGCAGTGGGAAATGGCGGGCGGATGGGCGGTGGCGATCCGCCCGCTATACTACTAGACCCCTAACTTATATCCCACACCAGCTTCCTCACATTCACACAATTAGTGTGCATGGCAGTGTTATCGTCTAATATGATGGGAACCAACAAATGCACAAATGCGGACTCCAAATTGTAATCACAAATGGGAAGGTGCACACAGAAAGAAATAGTGCCATCAGAAATCAATTATATGCTTAGAAATGTATGTTTTATTGCTTCTTTACCTTGTATCCATAAATATAATTTTTCTCATTTATACAAAAGACATCCAGTGACAGAGAACATCCAGCCAACTTATTTTGTTAAAAGCTGCAATTTTGAACTTCATCAGGGCTAGTGATTATGCTGCTGAAGACCTTTTCCGTTTCCTTTTTTTGACCTTTTCGAATATTGTTAGATATAAGGTGCTCTGAGTTCATTCCCTCTTTTTCAATAAAGTATTCCGTTCAAATGGCATTTTAGAGTTGTTTGGAAATGTTGTATTATATTAAGGAGACATACCTCAAGAGATGATACCTTGATAAGTATCCTTTAGTCTGCACAGGGTAATAGTAGAACTGAACATCTTATATATAACAATATTCAAAAGCTCACGAAAAGGAAACAGAAAAGGTCTTCAATAAAATGTACAAGAGCCCTGATGAAGTACAAACAGTTTGTTTTGAATAAAATGCGTTGGCTAGATGTTGTCTGTGACTGACTGTCTATTGTAAAAAATGACAAAAAAACATGTATATGGATAAAAAGTAAAGAAGAAATAAAACATATATTTTGAAGGATGTATTGGATTTCTACAGACAATATTTCTTTCTGGGTGCGCCTCTCCATAGGATACAATGGAATTTACTTTGAGGCATATGGGATATCCGTCAACGTTGTGAAGGAGTAACCATCCACCAGGATGTAAATTAGGCCTTACATCTGGCAAAGTGTTGAGCAAAGTACCCTTTGTAACATCCAGTTTAGGTAGAAATATTGAATACTCCTTCAGCCTTAATGGACGATGTCCAAACCTCCTACCATGTGATTTAGGAGATCTGCACCAAACAGCATCAGGATCCATTGCGATTGAGCATCCTGCCTTATATAACTTGGCAGCAGTAGTAGAAATCAAAACTGCTGTATCCTGATCTGCATGCATTGCTTATTCAACAATGTTATTGCTACTGCAGTCCATGCAGTGAAGGAAACAGCTTCCTTGTGTGCACCCTTCCACATGGTAAAAATTGATGCACAGGTGGCCAGTTGGCTCCCTGATTTTCCTTCATAGAAGAAGACATATTGCACTAATAAACTTTAGTATGCCATCGAAAATGCCTTCAGAATTTTCTATCCACATGTGTTTGGACAATGTGGTAAAATGCTATTGAAATAAACAAATGTTAACCTAATACTGTTTATTCATAATACGTATCAGTAGTATCATTAAATCAAAAAATATATTTTTAAATAACACTTCAAAGTATTGCTTCCAACAGTGTAACAGGTAATGCCATCACCCAGCGCAAAGCTCCTCATTTGATGGGCCCAGAAGGATATAAGACTAAAGGCTTTTTGAGCCTTTGACTTTCAGGATGCTGACGGATTTAAGAGTAGATTTAACCTACTGAGCTACTTTATTAAAATAATAAGAGTACTACTACTATTAAAAATAATATTATAAATAACAACAAAAACAATTATACATTAGTTAATGGAGCAAACCATCCTGTGCACCAGAATTCTTATGTTAAATGTAAGCAGCCAGTTTTGCTTTTTGAAATATACTGCTTAACTGTTTGAAGATTTATAATTCATTCTTAATAAATGACAGATCATGGATGTGAAGCAGTATGAATGATTAATCTTATCCATAAGTTCACAGTATAACTTTGCAGAACTTATATTACAGATTGCGTGCCCACTGTAGTAGCATCGGTATGCTTATACATTTATCTTGGTGATACACTTTAAATTGGATTTTCAATTCAGTGTATGCTTTTCAGAGGCCTCTTTCTGAACATATATTTTTAAGATAAAGCAGAAACAAATAGTTATATATGTAATAACAATATATCAGAGGTAACTTGCATACGTTGGTTCAACAATTCCTCTAGGGGTTGTGTTAACATTTACAAACAACTTGGTTTTAACCTTTTGGTCTATTACTTGGTGTCACCAAAACCTCTCCATGGTATTAGGGGAGCATACTATAGTTCAAATAGTCAATTGATTTGGTATTTATCTATCCAACCATCCATCTACCTGTCAGCCCTCGTGCAACAATTACAATGAACAAGCAAACATTTTTATTGTCTAGCTATATGTGCGTATTATAAAATGACAGCTACAACTTGCGTTGACATTTAAAAAAATCAATGTGTTTTAACTGTTCGTTCTAATATAATATTTTTTAACCCAGAAGTTCATTTTGCTACTGCTTACATATGCAATATTTGATTTACAAAGTCGCCAACACATCTTCAGTCTTTTACAAACCATTGAACGTATGCAGAGACTATTGTACATAATAAACTTAAAAGGGTGACAATTCACTGCAAAGTTAATGTTTCATAAGAGATATAATCACCTAGTCCAACTCGAGGTGTGTGTCACTGTGGGACTGTGAATCTGATCATTCTGATGTTTTACAAAACATATGCAGTAATACAATTTGCTGTGGTGAAATCATGCTGCCTGCTGTATCTTCACCAGCTGCAGTAATTTGAAGAACTACTAGGACCTCAATTGTATGAATCACTGAAGACCATTAATATCAGACCTGCGCATTCCAAATGCACTTTTTTTTAACAAACAGTATCATTTTGGCCCACATGCATCAAGCATTTTTGGAGTCGCAAACGGTGCGATTCCTTAAAATCGGCCGTTTGCGATTCCAAAAGTGCTGTTTGGGATGCATCATGTTATTTTACAAGTTGCAACTTTTTTACGATTTCCAAAATTGCGATAGCATATAAGAAATCGCAATTGTGCGATTTCTTAAATGCTATGCATCATTTAAAAAAAAAGTGCGATTTTTTCAAATAGGAAGTGCAAATTACCACAAAGTTCAACCTCGTGGTAATTTGCGAAATTGTTTAAAAATGCACAAAAATGCATTTTTTAAACTGTTAAGTTACAGACACACATGTCCTTAGGACATGTGTGTCTGTAACTTATACTGAAAAGTACATTTCATGGGTGCAGGGGGGGGTCATTTGGACCCCCCTCTCCACCCTTGAAATGCATTGATGAATTGCGATTTCAAATAGCGAATTCGCAATTCCCATTCATTCCTATGGGCATTTTGGCCCATAGGAATGAATGGGAATTGTGAATTCGCAATTGAAAATTTGCTTTTTTTTTGCAATTCGGTAAAAATAGCGATTTTAACCGAATTGCAAAAAAAAAGCTAAAATATTCATGCATAGACTTTTGCGAATTCTAAATTGCAAATCGTTATTTTTCGCAATTTAGAACTCGCAAAAGCCGATATTGATGCATGTGGGCCTTTGTAACTATGGAAAGGCCTACCTTGCCTTTAGGATAACGTAATACAAGGACTTTTGGAAGATGGCTACAAAGGAGAATATTTTGTTTCAGAGTAGAAATGGTTTGGGGAAAGGTGAAACTATATTGAGTGATTTTCAAACTTTGCAAGTTTTATTGATATTATGTTGATCATAATTTAAAAAGTTATGCTATTTTTGTATGTCTCTTTATTGGTGCATTGATTACAATCACATACCCCCCTCATTATTTTTCTTTCCCTGCCTTTATCTTTTCTTCTGTTGTTGTGTTTAGTAGAAGCTGTTCTTGTTTCTTTATGGGAAGCATTGTAAAGGAACTGAATGTTCCTGTCTGTTGTTTAACCTTTTAACTAACAATTGGTTAATCTGCACCTCTAGATGTATTTCTACATTCAGGTCCGTATCACAACTTTCTGGAATTCACAAGCATAGGCAGCATTACATCTGGAAATCTGCATCCGTCCCAGGTTAGTAAGCCTACATCTGGCAATGTAGCGTGATATATGGACACAAAAGGGCAGAGTTGGGTCTCTTAATCAGGTGCACAGAATGAGTGGTGAATTAGCTTCATTTGAAAGTATATCCATGAATCAGTCAAAATGCTCCTTAGTCAGTTCTACATTGAGAAAAAGGCAGCCTTGCTGTGCAATGGCATTTTTCTTTTTATTTCTTTCCTCCATAGAGAAAACATGTACGGGCACATGCATCAACCTATTTAGGAAGTGCAAACGGTGCGAATCGGTAAATTCGGCCGTTTGCGCTTCCTAAATACGTTTTTGGGATTCATGAAACAATGTTTCAAAATTGCTTTTTTTTGCATTTCCTAAAAATGCGAATGCATTTAAGGAATCGCATTTGTGCGATTCCTTAAATGCAATGCATCAATTTTTTTAAAAATGCGAATTTTGAAATAGGAAGTGCAAATTAACACGAGGTTGACCCTCGTGTTAATTTGCAAAAATCTTTAAAAAAGCAAAAAAATGCATTTTTTAAACTTTCATGTTACAGACACACATGTCCTTAGGACATGTGTGTGTGAAACATGCACTTTAAAATACATTACAGGGGTGCAGGGGGGGGGTCCTTTGGACCCCCCTCTGCACCCTTGCAATGCATCAACAAATTGCGAGTTCAAAAAAAATTCCGAAAATTAGGAAATCCTAAAAAAAATTAGAATTTCTTGATGCATAGGATTTTGCAATTCCTAAATTGCAATTCCTTAATTTTCGCAATTTAGGAAATGCAAAATCCTACAATGATGCATGTGGGGGGTAATGCCCATAGACATACCTTTTCTCTTTCAGTTAAACCATTTCCATGGTGGGAATGGTGTCAGAAATTAGGTTTCTAGTTGGCAAAGGTATGCAACCTGTCCAGGCAGGAACTCCAATCTAGTGAGGGTGAGTCAAAAACACACTTTGAATTCACCTGTGCTTACCCTTTGGTAGCTTTGCACCCAGCAGTCAGGCTTAACTTCACAGGCAATGTGTAAAGTATTTGTGCAACACACCAAACGGTAACACAGTGGAAACACCACAAATAGACACCACGCCAGTTTAGAAAAAAGAGAATAATTTCATAAATAAAACAAGCCTAACACAACAAAAATGTACTTAGTAGAAGTCGAGATATGAATGTTTAAAGTATAAATGCAAAAAAGCACTTAGCAGCAGTCAGAGCTTTGAGAGTTAATTGGTTGCGATGGATCTGGACCTGTTCTCTCTGCTCTGCTCATCTGCTGCAATGTCCATGCCTGTAGCCCATACAGAAAACCTTCCAAGGCCTGTGGGCATCCAAAACACCTGAAGTAATCTTCCTTGAAGTGAAGGAGTCACTTCCCTGCATCTACAGGCACTGCAACTAAGCTGACCCATCTGCTGATCCTGGCCTCCCACGAACTCCGAAAGGCTCAGCAACACAGGTGGTAGTTCTTCACATCCCTTGAGGCCTGCCTTGTCCTCCCACCAAGTTTGAGGCCAGTTTCCCTTGTCGGGCAGCAACAACTGAAACCTTGTACACTGCATCTACTTGCCGTTGTAAAGGCTTGTTGGCTTCCTTCCATCAAGAACATGGGTCTAGACTGTTCCCATGAGGCACAGGCTCAAGACTGATTTGCATATAGCTGGGCCTAAACTGGGGTGGCATGGTGAGCAAAAGAACAAGGGATTCAACCCAGATCTCCTGACTGGGGAGATGAATATATGATTTATTCAGCATTCATTTGTTTGCATAGCATTTTTCACCCTAAGTGGGATGGGTATGCCCAGACATGGGTCCCTTGCTCACTGTGCTACTGAATTCAAGCTAGCCTTGCTGATTAAGGGTAATACCCAGAAACCAGTCTCAGGATGCTTGTTTCTGGAGGACCTGGCTTGGCAGTTCGGTCTGGACTGTTCCCATGAGGCACAGGGTCAAGACTGATTTGCATGTGGCTGGGCCTAAACTGGGGCAGCATGGTGAGCAAAAGAACAATGGATTTAACCCAGATCTCTTGACAGTGGGTGAATGTATGATTTATTCAACATTCTGTCCATCATTTGTTTGCATAGCACTTTTCACCCTAAGTGGGATGGGTATGCCCAGACGTGGGTCCCTTGCTCACGGTGCCACTGGATTCAACCTAGCCTGGCTGACAAAGCGTAATACCTAGAAACCAGTCCCAGGATGCTGGACCTGGCTTGGCAGGTCTATCTGGACTGTTCCCATGGGGCACAGGGTCAAGACTGACTTGCATATGGCCTGGTCTATGCTGGGGTGGCATGGTGAGCAAAATAACGATGGATTTAACCCAGATCTCTTGACGGGGGGTGAATGTATGATTTATTCAGCATTCCGTCCATCATTTGTTTGCGTATCACTTTTCACCCTAAGTGGGATGGGTATGCCCAGACGTAGGTCCCCTGCTCAATGCGCCACTGGATTCAAGCTAGTCTGTCTGATGAAGGGTAATACCCAGAAACCGGTCCCATGATGCTTGTTTCCGGTCCATGGAGGACCTGGCTTGGCAGTTCAGTTTGGACTGTTCCCATGAGGCACAGGGTCAAGACTGATCTGCATATGGCTGGGTCTAAACTGGGGTGGCATGGTGATTTAAGATCTCTTGACTGGGGTGAATGTATGATTAATTAAGCATTCCACCCATCATTTGTTTGTATAAGCTCTGCAGAACTGGTTGATGGTAAAGTTAATACCACAGAAATACTTAGTGCCACATTTAGGGCTAGATGTAGATAAATGGTATTTACCGATTCATAAATACCGAATTTTACCGATTCGGTATTTATGAATCGGTAAATATGAAGGGGTGAGATGTAGGAAGATTCGGTAATTGAATTACCGAATCTTTAAAATTCGGTATTTACCGATTCGGTAAATACCGAATTTGTATTTCCTATTGATTCCTATGGGCTGTGAAGCCCATAGGAATCAATGGGTAATACCGATTCGGTAATTACCGAATCGGTAAATACCGATTCCAGCAAGGGTGCAGGGGGTGTCACTTTGTTACCCTCTGGCACCCCAAAAATAGGCATGTGCGCCATGTGGCACACAGACATGCCCTAAGGGCATGTCTGTCTGTCACATGGCTTGGTGTGCATGCACACATGTGCATGCACACCTGAATTCGGTATTTTAACACCCAATTGGATTGGGTGGTAAAATACCGAATTTGTAGGGCCTTTGGGACTCAGAAGAGTCCCACCTACATCTGGGATTTACCGAATCGGTAAAAATACCGATTCGGTATTTTACCGAATCGGTAAATTTACCGAATCAGTAAATTTACAGATTCTGTAAAATTATGCCCCTACATGCCAAATCTGAAATACCGGTCAGTAACGGCCGAAATCAGCCGTTACCAACTGGTATTTCGGCTCCTACATCTGGCATTTTAATTTGGGCCACAGTAAACAGAGCCTCGATGGCCAACTACTGTTACTACATGTTACGCAAGTAATTCAATAAACCACATTCCAATTTCTAATGTTAAGATAGTCCCAATTTCATATGTACATACTCTATACAGCCAGTCAGACTCAGAGAAATTCTTGTTTGCACTTTCCCAAAACTTTCAAAGAAACAATGAAGCTTACCATGAAGGAACACATCATCTTCTCATTCTGTCATATCTTAAGGAGTCAGTTACATTTGAAGTCACTGAAAATACAACACTGATTTCTCCCTGAGTTCCATCTTTTGATTATTATGTCACAAGGATACATACATTTATAGTATATTACCAGCATACAGCATCCCAGCTAATTACTGTAAGGCAGTGTGGACTTGTTTATTTACTAGTAGAGGTGAGCTCTGTCTTAATTAGTCATGCATACTAACTAGGACGCGTTATCTGGCTCCCCTGGACTCTTTCATGCTGAAAATACCATTTTTATATGATAAAAAAAAGAAAAGTGGGTGTTTTTTCAAAACATAATTAATTTTCCATGTTTTTACCAAAGTGTTATTAGTTATTGTAAAGCATCCCCTATTTATCAAAAACAAGTCATAGAGTCTCCATCCTTTATCCAGGAAGGAGTTTTGTATGACACTATAATAAAAGAAATCCATGTGGATGTAGGAAAGCAGCCAAACAAACACACCCTACATCATTCTGCCATCACATGCCACTATTATCCATCCAGGAGTCAAGACACACAGTTGCTTTGGGTACATGTTGTTCTGTTGTGAGTGGAGCAGAATATTCAATGCCAGCCTGTTTCCATAGAGGCTCAATTTTTGTTGGAATTTAGAAGATTTGAGATTTTCCCAGAGTAAGTAGAATAGTGAATGAGAAAGCATTTCCATGTAGGGTGATGCAGTTTTAAACTAATTAGTGTAATACAAATGACATGCTTTTTGATGTAATAAAGCTTGAGAGTAGGAACACAAATAATTCAAATTCAGTTAGGAAAATAAGCAAGAAAAAGTAATTAACTGTAGAGTGTAATAGATAAGAAACATCTCATTTCCACATCAAGGCACCTCTCTGTACCCTGAACCTGAGTTTAAATTCTTCAATAGAACATGTTCTCTAAGACTATTATTTGCATGAAAAAGCTATGTTTGTATTTAGTCTTATAATGCTCATAACAGGCCAAAAAGTGACAGTATGAACACTTCTAAATTCTAATTAAAACTGAAATTTATTTAAAAACACCAACTGAAAAGACCTAAAGCATTAGACAGCCGGTGTGATAAGACACAAAGTGCCATGTGTATCATGCATTTTACCAGTTACAAATAGCCTGATTCACAGAATCGGGTCATTTGTGACTAGTGAATGCATTTTAGTATGTATGAATTTCAATTTGTGATATGGTAACATGTTACCGAATCGCAATATGGAATTGTGAATACATACTGATTCGATATTAGGAACGGGTATGTTCAGGGCATCCCTTCCTAATACCGAATTGCAGTAGTATGTAGGAACATATTGCGACCAAAGTTTCATTTTACCACCAACTTCAAGTAGGTGGCAACCCAGTCCCCTTGGCAATGGTACTGAAAACTTTTTTCAGAGCAAGGAGTGGTCCTACGGACCCACTGCCTGCTCACAAATAATGAGAAGAAAACTTTTCATTTTTCCTTTTTAAATTCAACACGTTTTATTTGAAGAAAATGGGCTGCATTAAAAAAAAACATAATTGCTTATAACCCCAGCAGTCGACCATCCCTGTGATTTTAACGATTCTCAATGGGTCGTAAATTGCAACCTACCTCATTAATATTCATGAGGTAGGGTGATATGCAACCCACTAGGAATCACTAAGTGAAACTCACGGATAACTTAGTTGCAATTTGCAGAAAATCGCAATAAGGTAATGACTATTGCCAATATTGATACCTTTGGCTAAAAATTTGATGTCTACGTGTATCTGTAAACAAGCAAATCTTAAACATTACCCACAGGGTTGGTTGAAAGTAAAGGAGGTTTTCAATTAGTTATTTGATCTGAAGAGTCTTCAACGGGCAAACTGGGGTATATTTGCACCAGAATAGAGAAGCGTGGCTTTAAGCAAACATTGCTAACACCACGCTTCTCCATTCTGAAAACACAGGGGTGTGCCTTATTCACAAAAATGCTGTGCACTCCTACCTTTTCCCTAGCTCTGGCACTGAGTTCAACTGCCTAGCGCCAACGCAGGCACCCTTGCACCACAGTGCAAGGGTGTCCGTGTTGGGGGAAATTATTGTTTTTGTGCAGAGAGGTCTCACTTTCTGCACATAAACAATCATTCATGGCGTTTTGAAACTTCTATGTGTGCTGCTTAATGCAGCGAACATAGAGGTTTCAGAACGTCATTTTTTGTGTTGGTTTATGTGCAGAAAGGGTCACCTTCCTGCACATACACAATTAATGGCAATTTGCTGTTTCCATATGTGCTTCACAAGGCAGCACACATGGAAACAGCAAAAACGAGGAGAAATATTGCATTTTTCCTTGTTACACCAGGGTAAACCAGGTGGTCTTAAATTTGGCAATGCTTCATTTTTACTCCACCCTTGAAAATGGGGGGGCAGTATAAAAATCAATGGGTGTTGCAGTGGAATGCCCACCGCAACACCCATTGCCCTCCCCTTTCACGCTGAGTACAGCCTTATTTACAAGGCAGCGTTAAGTGGCTTAACCCTGCCTTGTAATTAAGGTGAAGCCCCTATCGCCCTCACAACGTAATTGAAAGGGACATTGTGGTGGCAATAGGGGCTTTTAAATATGTCATAAAAGCTACATAACTTTGAAAAGCATATATAAACCCTCTACTTGCACAGGGACATATTTGATGATTTGGTATAAACAAGGATACATAACAGTATTACATGCGTCTATTGTGCCATTGAGAAATTCTTCTAATGACACCATAAACCACGATGCTAAATGCCAAGTGATTTGTACATGTCTCCTGGATCCCAAGATAGCAATATAGGACCACATAACAGGTTACCTATTAAACATTTCTATAACGCATGTATGTTTTGGGGGTAGTTAGCTAATGTATTTTTTACTAACATTTAGTTTTGATTGAAAACAGTGGGGAGAGGATGTGGTCGAACAGCTAGGGCAATCGATCTCGAATCTGGGGACCGGGTAGGAATCTCGGCAATAACACTCAACATTCTGTGATTCTGGGCAAATCACTCATTCTCCCCATGCCTATCAATAAGGAATTGGTCCTTGTGTAACCGCAGCTAGTCCTCATGTCAAGCGCTCTGATACCTGATACCTTCGGGACATGTTTGCGCAGCGCTATATAAAACTCCGAAAAAAGAAGTGTTGGATAGATTGGGTGTCTATGTTAAAGATATACCTAATAATGGAGTTAAGAAAGTAAGGGCAGATTTACAAGCCCCTTGCGCCACTTTTGCGTCACTTTTCCCATGTTAAAAGAGACGCAAAAGTAGTGCAAGGGGCTTGTAAATCTGCCCACGTAGAATTTTAGGAGAAGGGGCACTGCTGTATTAACAACACTGAAACATTCGGCCTGTAGAACGGAGTTATTGTTAAAGCTATTCTATCGAAGGTACAGCTAGTTTTTGGTGCTGCTTGAAATTAGAATGTTTAGGCTTTGAAAGCTTTCATTAATAGAAAAAAAGTTGATTAAACAATTGGCAATGATAACGCTCTGCAGACGGTTGGGGAGTTCATTAAGATACCATTATTAGTGTAAAATTTTAGAAACAAAATCATTTGCTTCGCTAACTGGCATTCTTAGAGATTTCAGGGTTAGTATACATTCATGAATAGAAAGGTAAGTAAACATCTGTAAATGGTGGAGTTCTCAGTTAGTTGTTTTGTGAAATTTGGGAAATGCTTCGTGCGTTCATCCTGAAGTATGGTTTTCCATATAATGTCATTGAGCGCTAAATAAATACCAAAGTCTGAATTACAATGTTACATAGAGTAGAATATTTGGCTGATAGATCTTTAACGAATGTATTGAACATTATTAAATTCACTCATTCCAAGCATCACACATAGTCCATATTTTCTTTATTTAAATTCTTAATCACGTGTATTTATTTATCTCGAAAGAGCTGACCACATCGTTAACATATTCCAGATATAACTGGATTTGTTTTCGTGGCTTGCCTTTTCTCTACTTCACTTTCTCTGCATGCTTTAAACTAGGTGATTTTATTTAGATTTTTCCCAGGATACAATTAGGCGGTTGACAGTTTAATAAATAATCAACCTGGGATTTAATCAACCAGTTTGCAGTACATTTTATTTCAATATGCTTATCAACCCAAAATGCACAACTAAACAAAGGCCTCATTATGAAACATCCCCTTGACAAATGTTTGCTCATTATGAAATTTCTATTTATAATCCGAGCAGCTCTATTGGAAACATAAATCTGAAATATGACGGGATTATAAACCCACAGTAAAAAGAGTTTATTGAACGTTCTATAACACATAACTTGTAAACAATGGGGGTGGGGGGCAATAATGCAGTAAAATTAATACACCACTTTTTGCACCAGTATCCACATATGATCTCAGGATGCCAGATTCATTACCGTTTGTGAAGAAATGCCTTTAAGGTTGCAAATATGATTGCCTCTCTATGTGTGAGAGCAAAGTAAACATCACTCAGAAGAAATCAGACATTTTTGTAAATTTTACACCCTGGAGAAATCCGTGGTTGTCTTGCATATACCCTCAGTGGAGCAGAGAAAAAGGTCAAGTGACAAGAAGTCAACATTATGTGATAATAATAAGGGGAAACGATAAACAACATTGAGGAAAATGTAAAATAAGTGACAAGATGAGAGGAGGCATGTGAAAGTTGAGGTTGCAGCGAAGAAGTTGACAGCTGTACTTCCTGAAGTTAGACCCAGAATCTTGACTGATCAGTGTAATCATGAAATCTTGCAACCTTCCATCTCTCCCCCACCACTATCTGCATGGCCTGAATGTTCTAGCGACTGAAGTATTTATGTCAAGTAGGGCTTCTTTCTGAAACAGAGGACCACCATTTGCCTGTCTATGCTACTGTACATCTAACTGTATCCATGACTGACATACGGGCCACAACACAAAATACTCAGTAATAATAGCAGGCCACCTACATGTAATATTACATCTACACATGGAGCTACACATAGAAAATGTAGCAAAAAATGGTATTCCCTTTTTCTAGACTAGTTGCATGCACCATTCCAAGGTATATCATCAGCAAATTCATTTGTGTGATAAGGGCATAATCAAGACTGGACAAACATCTCATCCCAGCCACTGAGCCACTAACAGTATCGGGTCCAGTACAGGTCTCAGTAAATTAGCTACTTGCTCAACCTGTGGTAGCTGACAACGAGCATTCAGGCTAAACTTAGGAGACAGGAGTGTAAAACATTTAAAAACACAATATATCGAATAAGTAAGCCACAACACAAAGTATACATTCCACACCAATTTATAAACATAGGTACTAGTTTTATTAACAAATAAAACCAAAACTACAAAAATACAATGTAGGGAATGAGAGATATGACTTTTTAAAGATTAACCACTTTATAGGGCTTGAAAACCTATAATGCCACTCTGGGACATCTAATCACGCTTGACTGGACAAAGTCAAAGTTTGAGGCCGACAGTGATGGAACCCTGTTCGGATACAATGAGCTGGAGGCCCCGTTGAAAATGTTACCTTCACACTTTTAAACTTTTCTGGAGCTTTTTCTTCCAAAGCTACTTGACTATTTACAGCAGGCTGGATTCAGAGGGGGTCGCTGGCTTGACTTTCCGTGATGCCCCAGTCAAATCCTGGAAGTCTGGTACTCCTGAGCTTTCAGCGGCACGAGTCTGAAATCCTGTCAGGCTCGCGGTTGAAGGTAATCTGCTTGACTCTCGAGTTCATGTCAGTCATCTCATGAAGCTTTTTCACTAAAGTTCTCCAAACTTCAGAATGGCTTCCTAAGGTCTCCTTGTAGGTTTAAAGTGCCAAAATCACCAATCCACTGGTATCGAATCTAATAGATGGTCTCTGGGATGTCTGGACCACAATTCACACAATGCAACCGGCCAAATCCTTGAAGATCCACTGAACGCACTCAAGGATGGGGACTGTAGGAAGATCCAATTACAGGCAGGAAACGGGTTAATAAGCAACGAGGTTTATTCGTACATCTGCTCACATTAAAGTCTAGTCAGGGAATGCCCGTACACATAACAGCATTTCGAACGGAGAGCCTCCCCCTTTTGAAACACAACATTCTTCCCAGGAAACCCACAACACGAGACTGTCACGAGCTGTGACAAGATAACCACCACGCTCGTGACAGCTCGTGTAACTAGAACAATACCCAACACACCTTCCCCCCCTTAAAACAAAAAAAATATTTTAATAAACAAAACTTAAATTATTATTATTTTTTTTTTTCGTAGAATTAATTCATAACAAAATCTCTAAACCTAGAAGGAAGATGATGTGAACGAACACTTCTAGTGTTACCAGAATTGCTGTCAGCTCCTGTATTATTAGTTTGTTCAGCATGTTCCCCAACATCCAAAAACACATTACTGGCCCAATCATTTTGAATCGAGGTAGGCCCAGAAAAAACCGAAACCCTATTGAAATTCCAAACCGAACCACCATCAACCCTAACGGCATTCTTGAAAACTTCAATCACTTTTTTAGGGGTTGACCACACAGGAAAACCTTTACTAACACCTTCTTTTTTTTTTATTCGAACATAGTCACCCACCTTTATCAAACGACTAGATGCAGATCCAATCTTCTTTTCCATGGAAAGTTTCATCTTATTTTTATACAACTCAACTCTGCGGTGAACAGCCTCAAAATCTACCTTCAAAAACCCATCGGATCCACTCACATTTTTCTTCAACCACCAAGGTGCTAACCTGGTACTAGGCTTACGTCCTCTTAAAAGCTCAAAGGGGCTAACCAAGGTTACAGAATTAGGAGAGGTTCTATACGCCAAAAGCATGGGTTGTAATGCATTCCTCCAATTCAAATCACCCTTAATGGAGAGTTGGATGGCTTCTTTGATCACGCGGTTGAAGCGTTCAACCTGGCCATTGGCTTCAGGATGGAAAACTGCAATTCTCCCATGAGCAATACCACACTTAATCATAAAACTTTCCATTTCCTTACTGATAAACTGGGGACCATTGTCAGTCAAAATCTCTTGGGGAATCCCTTCTCTGCAAAAAACCTCATCCAAGAATTCAATCACTTTCTGAGAAGTAACATCCTTAACCATTTTAACCTCCGGCCATTTAGAGTAGTAATCGATCAGGACAATTCCAAAAGTCTCTTGCTTAGACAGACAACTAAAAGGACCAATGATGTCTAAACCCAGTTTACGCCAAGGGCCAATGGGAAAATCAACAGGATGTGGTTCAGGACATAAATCCACAGCCGTTTTGTCACTATTTGAACAATAAATACAAGAACGTACAAAATGGTCTACACAAGCATCAATACCTGGCCACCAAAATGTCTCTTTCACTCGTCTTCTGGTAAAAGATATCCCCAAATGCCCTTCATGAGCAATTTTAAGGACAATATTTCTGAAAGAAAAGGGTGGAACAATCTTGTCGCCCCTTAAAACCAAACCATTCTCCTCTGCAAGCTCCTCCTGAATTTGATAAAAACCCATCATATCACCCGACAATTTCCTTGGTTCGGGCCAACCTTGTACTAGATATCTTTTGACACTACACAACTCCACATCCTTACTCATCTCCGCTAACCAACTTTTTTCTTGCAAAAACGACCGATCATTATCCGCCAAATCGACATCATTAAAAGTAAAAGCCACTTCACAATCATCTTCTAGAACTCCACAGGGACTTCACAAGGAGCAACTAGTTTGGACATGCAATCTGCATGTACATTTGCTTTACCCTGAACATACTCAATCTGATACTGAAAGGATTGTAGTCTAGATGCTAGTCTTGCAAGACGCGCTGACATTGTCCTGCCACCGCCTGGAGACATGAGAAAAATCAAAGGCTTGTGGTCAGTTTTTATGATAAACCTTGTACCCCACAAAAATGGTCTAAAGTGTTCTGCTCCCCACACACACGCCAACAATTCCCTCTCAATGACGGAATAGTTTCTTTCCGCATCCCTCAAAGCTCTTGATGCGTAAGCAACAATCCACTCCTTCTCATTATCCCTCTGCAAAAGAACACCACCCAAACCAGAACTGCTAGCATCCACCATAACTATGCATTTGGCTCCACACACAAAAGGTTTGAGACATGGTGCATTCACAATAAACTTTTTCAAATTCCCAAAAACTTCAGTCATCTCCTCAGTCCAAACAAACTTAGCATTCTTCTTCAACAAATATCTGAACGGATCAACTTTTGAAGCAAAATTTGGTATGAATTTTGCATAAAATTCAATGAGTCCCAAAAACGCCACAAGCTGTTCTCTGGAGGAAGGTAAAGGAGCATTAACAATGCTTTCAACATATTTTCGTTTAGGTTTAATCCCCATGCCACTAATGGTATGCCCTAAACTTGCACTTATCAAGACGTAGAGTAAGTCCTTTCCTTGACAAGGCAGCAATCACACCCTCAACATTTTCATCATGCTCCTCATTGTCCTTGCCAAAAACAAGATGTCATCCTGAAACACCACAGCGCCATTTAACCCTTCCAAAGTGTCTCTCATAAGCCTCTGAAACACTGAAGCGGCACTCGCCAAACCAAATGGCATATGGCAAAATCTGTAAAGACCCTCTGGCGTAATAAAAGCAGTAATGTTTTTTGATTCCTCAGATAGAACTACTTGATGGTAAGCGCTGGCTAAATCAATACACGAAAAAACTTGTGCCCCCGCTAGAGTGGAAACCATCTCAGGAAGATTAGGTAGGGGATGAGAATCAACCCAAATCGCCTCATTGACACTACGAAGGTCCACACACAACCTAAGTTCACCAGAAGATTTGATGGAAATTACAATGGGAGAAACCCAAGGGGATGATTCGATTGGTTCAATAATATTCTTTTGGCACAAATCTTTAAGCATATCTTTCAATTTGCTCCTATAAGACAGGGGCACATTCCTCACTCTATGTCGAACAGGAATAACATTATCATGTAACTTAATAACATGCTCAAAACCTTGATACCGTCCCAGAGTACCGCTAAAAACATTAGGAAATGATTTCCTTAAACCATCTACTAATTGGGAATTGGACACAGGAGTACTAGATACACTGTGTGGTTCTACAGCAAAAACTGGGGGATTGGCTCTGGGATCAATTTTCATTTCCAATTGATGTTGGTGCGGCCACCCCAAAAGTGACAACCCTGATATTGCTACATAAATTTTCCCATAAGTATGACGGCCAAAAAATTGTAAATTAGCTTCAAAATAACCAATTAGATCAATTTTGTGACCTGTATAGCCACCAGGTGATACATCAGGTGAAATCAAGGTTTTGTTCGGCAATTTTTCCTGAAAAACATCCAATGAAATAATGGTAAACCAAGCACATGAATCAACAAAAAATTCCATATCAACACTGTCGACCCTTACTACACAGGAAGGAAACTTAGTGCACTCACCCTCCCCACAGACATTAATGACAGTGTTAACTTGAAATTCTCCTTCATCATCAAAAGTATCACTGTCACAACAATCATGTATACAGTTTACTTTCCTCGGTAACGATTTACATAATCTAGTAAAATGGCCTTTTTTTCCGCATTTTGAACACATTTTACCCAAAGCTGGACAATTTTTACAGTCTGCTAAGTGTCCATCACTTCCACATCTGAAACAGAGTGGTTTTAATTTTTTTTGTTCATGCTTTTGATTTCTGAACTTGCCATCCATTTTAGATGGAAAATCATTCCTTTGTGAATAATTTTTTTTTAATTTATCAGAATCTTTAGACACATTGAAAACATCGTTCTTATCATTGCTTCTAATTTCCTTCACAAACTTTTCAGAATGTTCGATAGACTTGGCAATGTCTATGGCATTGTTTAAGGACAAATCAGATGTGATCCAGAGCCGTTCTTGTACTTTTTTGTTATTTGTTCTCATCAAAATTTGGTCCCTTAACACTTGCTCATAAGAAATGTGTTCAAAGTCACATGTAACAGCTAATGATCGTAAAGCTGAAACAAAATCTTCAACAGGTTCATCTGCACGTTGTTTCCGTGAATAAAAAATAAACCTCTCCATTACAAAATTTTTCTTTTTGCCATAACGCAAATTCAATTGCGATGAAGCATACTCATAAACATTTAAATTCCCTGGATTAACTAGGGGTGGTAAAGTTTTATATTCTTTCAAAGCAATACCACCCAAACAGTGTTTTAATAAAGATAACTTCCTCTCAGCCTCACATTCTCCCTCCTCTAATACATCTACATATGCTAGGAACACGGGCTCCTATATTTCCCAAGCCATAGGAGGTTCACCTGGGGATGAAAGAAAAGAAGGAGGAGGAACAATGCCAGACATCCCAAAAGCAGTACAATAAACAAGTAGACAGTTAAAAGAACTAAAAAAAATGTTTTGTTTAAATAGTCAATGTTCACTTGCTGGAGAGAGTCTCGGACTAACAACTGTTAGATAGTTGCCATGGAAACCGAATTAATTTGACAACAAGATAACCTCAAATCCTTTGAAGTTCCAAGAACTGTTGGCACAGTATGGTTGAAAAATGAATAGAAAGTAAATTAATACCTCACAGAGTCCACTTAGCGCAAGGTACTTCAAGTAAAATATCGATTTCTGTTCCGATCGATAAATTTCTTTTTATCGGAGCTGACTTTTCCAAACAAAATGGTCGTTACGTCGTTCACACGCTATTTTCTAAAGGAAATCGGCCTTGTTGTACTAGCGCGTCAAGTGTGGTTTGCGTGATGTTTTTTGCAGGAGATCGAGCATAAACAAACACAGCAGCATGTAAGCTCGAGACCTCCCTACGTCACCGTGACTTGCTTGCGCTGTATTTCAACCTCAAATGCCAGGTTTCCACATACATCAGATTCCTAGAAAATAAGGCTCAACTGCTCCACTCCACGATGGAATTCCTCAGAAACGGTAGGATTATAGAGCAATCCACTCGAAGAATAATTAAACGATTCTCTGCCTCAAGCGATAAAATCTTCCTTCATTCTCCTTTTTTTTTTTTTTACGCGGTAAATGTAATCCCGCCCGTCGCCAGTGTAGGAAGATCCAATTACAGGCAGGAAACGGGTTAATAAGCAACGAGGTTTATTCGTCACATCTGCTCACATTAAAGTCTAGTCAGGGAATGCCCGTACACATCACAGCATTTCGAACGGAGAGCCGCCCCCTTTTGAAACACAACATTCTTCCCAGGAAACCCACAACACGAGACTGTCACGAGCTGTGACAAGATAACCACCACGCTCGTGACAGCTCGTGTAACTAGAACAGTACCCGACAGGGACTCTTGGTGGAGATGATGCAAGTGGGCGCTGTTAACTTGCATCTTGCTGGTAGTCCACACCTTAATCCTTCTTTTAGCAAGCCACTGTCGCCAGGGCAGGAGTACCAGATTGTGCAGCATGCACAGGCATTCCGAGTTCTGGCCTTTAGGTGGAGATCCAGATTCCAGCAGGGCAGTCCATCTTCTCCTTGTAGTTTTAGGAAGCAGATCTGAGAGACAATGCAAGTCTCACATTTTATTCAGCGTTCTGGGGCAATAAGTATGGAGTACTTTTGTTCAATGCGATGTTGGGTGCCTCCAAAATCACAACAACATCCTCTTGGCCCACATAGCACTGCATTTTAAAAATGCAACATGGATGATTTGTCTAAGAGCTAGCTAAATCACCCAACTCATTTCCATTAGTTCTCCTCCCTTGACCTCTGCAAATATCGGTCATAAGCCTGCCATCTGGCTGGGGCACAGGATGGGCAGGGGGAGGGGGTAGGTACACCTTGTATTCCTTACTGATCTGCTCTCTTCTTGAGCTCAGTTTGAATTACCCAGCCCCCTCTGCAGGACCCATCCTCCTAAGCTTCAGAGCTCTGTTCATCAAATAACCTCTGCTCTGGCCAGCCCACTTATCGCCTAAACAAAGCAGCCTGGCTAAGCCTGTTAAGGCTGACCAATCAGCAGAGACCACTAGAAGGCTGGATTGTGACAGATGAGAAAGTTCTATAATTTCTCTTCTGTACTACTTATTATAAATTCAACAGTGGTCTGTTGTTGAATCTATCAATAGCAATCTTTTAAATTGTTGAACAATTTTCTTCACTCCTTTCCTAGCAATAGTTACAACAAAATAAATATTGCAATGTTTACCTATGGAGCTAATAATCTACAATGGGGAAGAACAAATGGGCAGTTTTTCCTCACATTGGCATATAAAACATATTTTATAAGCCCCTTCTGATATTTACGTGGACCCCACCCATGGGACACCTAGGGGAGACCTGGGGGATGCCTACTATGTAAAATTAAGATAGATTATCACTTTTAAAGTGCCCATGCTACCAAGGTCGAGTGTGCACACAATATATGTTTAAAGACAGTCTGCAAAGTCAGACTGCTTTTAGAATTACAGCAGGCACTCAGCAGTGCACACATGCAAATGCAGGAAATCTGCTGGGCCTCTTAACGCCCATGCCAAATTACATACTAGGAACTTATAGGTAGTTTGAACCGCTGTTGCCAATTGTATTTGTACTCTATTACAAGTAGTGTTTTAAACATAGCACTGGCCCTGGGCCTGGTTAAAATAACCCAGGGTACAGTCAGAGTAAGATACCATCTGTATCATTTAGCAAAAAATAGGGGTGAACAGGGAAAAAGGATCACTTTCTAACATGCATGCTAACCCACACACAACAAATATGCTTCCCAAGTTTATGCACTGGCTTCTAGTACGTGCCCAAGTGTTCTGTGTATCTACTAAATCATTTGACCACCCTTAGCAGGCCAGGCAGCTCACATTAGTAATCCCAATATGCCTGTATTCCCAGTTCCATACATTTATTGACTATGGTCACATTGGGGCTAGTTATTAAGACTGCATTGTTGAGAATGCCCAGTAAGTCTTTCATTTTTGGCAGTGTTGCCATACTTTGTGAAGTGCAGACCACAGTCACCTACATGTCACCCACAATTCCTTTCCTAAACTCACAATGTGATGCAATGCATATTTTTCTCTGCCATGTAGTAGATGTTCTCTCATCTTAGATCTATATTTCCCTCCTTCACTTTAGACCCTTGTTTGCCACCAGCTGGGGTCATTGCCCCAAGAAACACACTCAATAATGATATTTGTTTGAAGATATACCTACGTTTACAGTTTTACAGTTGCAACATTGTATTAGTCAGATGAAGGTTCAATATAAAACCAATCAGCATTATCTAAATGTTACTTTGGAAAATGGCAGCATCCAATGAGTTACAAATGATAAGACACTGTAAACCTGTCATCTGTTTAACCAGAAAGAGAATTATCAACGAATGTGAGTCTCTAATATTTGAAACTGTGCAAAACAAGTAACAGTATAAGCATCAATGAGTTAACACGGACATACAGGACAATACACACTACAGTAATCCAAAATTCACATCTTCTCAGAGTACTCTTGCCATATTTATTTATTAAGGTGTTTTATAGCTCTTACTTTTTGTCAAATTGGCCACTTCTAAGAGTAGAAAGTATGGGATCGAAGAGAAGAAGAATGTCAGAGATATATTTTAAATTATATATAATTATGAAAAGAAGGGCATTCATAACATATAAATATTCTATGTTGAAACATTTTAAACATGATCATCCCACAATCAGATTGTTGATTGAATGCTTTTGTTGATAGTTTTTATGTCTTTCCTGAATTGACAGTGATCTGTAAGACTTCTGAGTGCAAGTGGTAGGTATTTCAAAGGCGTGGACCTATGTATTTTAGTGATTTACCTCCAAATGTCATTCTTATTGGTTCAGTATGAATGAACTGATAAGCACTGGTAGGTCTGAAATTTCTAGTTGATTGGTACATTGGAGTACATAGTTGGAGATAATTGGGACCAGTTGTGTGTAAAGCTTTGTGTATAATACATATTTTGAACTTTCTCTTGTGTTGTACTGAAAAACAAAGGGTCATAGGTACAGTCAAGGCTAGTTTGAATTTTTTGAGGTGGAGGCAGATTCCTGCTGCTTGGTTTTATAAACGTTTTAGTTATTTAATGTAGTACTCTTTCAGACCTGCTCATCTATGGTTGCAATAAACAGTTTAGGAATGGTAGAGTGTACTTGAAATTTGAATGAGATGGGAGAGTAGGAGCAGAGATCTGATTTTCCTCAGCATCTACATTTGGAAGTCTGCACTCTTCACGGCACAGTATATATGAAGGTCAAAAGACATATCCTTTAGGTAGAACATTAGCACATGTTTTTGCACTTACTGATGAATTAAGAGGTTGACCCAAGATTGTTGGCCAACTTAATTGATTGGTGTTGTGCATTTTTGCCCTGTATTTAAAAAATAGATCTTTGCTTTTGTCCATGTTGATGCAAATCACAATCTTTGTCCGTTTTAAGCTGCTGTCACTAAGCATCTTATGGTAACATCATTGAAACACATCCAGCATGGTTTGTCAGGATAATACCACAAGGCCTTATTCAACTTTATCCATCAGCCAGGTAGGTATCCAGTTTCATGAAAATAATACATAACAGTAAGAACGCAGGTTATTAGTTGGGAAAAACATGGGTTATTTTCAGAAATAAATCAGCTTCCTTCCATCTACTGAGTACCAAGTACCCCTTTTAAACTCTTGACTCAGTCCTGGTAGTGATTCAGAGCTTTACAAAGCATGTTCAGTGATGCAGTGTAGGCTAGTACCACAGTTTGCAGGCATGCAACAAACAACAAACAGTAAATCATTATATAGTCTGTGCTTTCATTTATAACAAGAAAAAGTACTTTACTCCACACACACCACTCACTATTACACATTAGTTTGCAAATATATACATGATTGGCACATGGAAATATCTATACTGGCACCCACTAACGTTCCCTGGACTCTAAAACCACAGTACCCCCACATTTTAAGGACACAATACAATGGGGTGTAGGTATTAAAGGACAGACCTACTGGTTTTGTCAAGGTGTTACCACATTAATACAAGCAAAAATATGTAATGTTAAACCAAATTAACACAACTAACACCACTAAGAATAGGTACTGTCTTCCAATAAAGACATAATGATTCACTATTTTACTTTTGCATTGCCAATAGTGTATTTGAATTACTTTCACTTAGCTTGTGTGCCCCCCTTAGGTGATGTTCTGTTAGTGCACCACATGTAGGCAGCCCTCTATAGGGGGCAAATGGACATCACCCACCCTTTGTTAACTTTTAAGAGTGCAGGGGCCTGATTCACAGAACTAACTTAAGACAAAATCCTAAACTTACTACTTTTGGTATTCACAGAAGTTAGGATTCTGTCTTAAGTTGGTCTTAAGACAGACTTAAGACAAAATCCTAACTTAAGTCTGTCTTAAGTCTGTCTTAAGTCAAACTTAAGACAAAATCCTAACTTCTGTGAATACCAAAAGTAGTAAGTTTAGGATTTTGTCTTAAGTTAGTTCTGTGAATTGGCCCCCATGGTGGCTGCCACTTGCACAGTGAAATACAGAGCAGACACTCTGTTTTTCACTAAATGTGCCTCCCATATGCCTGCCACAAATTCCAAATGGCCGTAGGTTCATATCATTGTGTTAAAAGCTCACACTTCACCAAGAATAACAATTCAAAGGTTCTCATGGGGGAGACTGGGTCATTGTGCCTATTCAGTATTCAGGACCATGAGTGCATATCAAGATAAGACAATTCTCCCTGAGTCACCAACTCAACAATACTGTAAGCTTATGGTGGCAACTTGAATTTTAAAACTGTTGCACTCCTGCCACTCCCCAATACCCTGGCCAACCGATGGTGGGGCCAATGTCATATCTGGAACAACATGAAACCAAAAATGCTAATTTATAATGACAGCAGAAGATTCTGGGACACTGCTTTCACCTCAAGCTATCTTTATTTTTCTTAGATCTACAGCCTCGTGCCAAAACGAAAATGCTTTTATAAATGGGTCTTTGCACCACACCTTTTCTTCTTTTAAGTTGGGTGTGCCTTCCCTCTCTTGGGAGCATGATGCAGCATATCATTGGGCTGTATGTGAGTCTAATCCTGAAGGACCCTGCTGAGTCCATGACAAGCAAGTCTCTCTTTGCAGGTTTTTGTATCCTACCCATGAGCCGGTGGATGGTGATGTATGGATGTGCAGCAGGGGAGACATACCACAGTGCTCCTGGTGCCTGGGCTCCCTGGATATGGATTCTTCAGGAGTTCAGCTGTGTTCCCATTTCTTCCTTTGGTCCACGGAAAATCCTAATTAGTAGAGTGCAACATTGCTCCTTCCTTTCCCAGTTTTTGGTAATTCTCAGATCTTTGTCCTTGAGGTAGTCATGTACGTCCACCCTCTTCAGTCTTGTAACAGGAAGCCTGGTCCTCCCCGGGGCGTTCTTGGAAGGTTGGAAGGGACTGCCATTTGGATCTAACTCAAACTTGGATCTCTAAGTGCAACACAATTATTCATTAGTTTTTTCTGACCCATTTGGGGCAATTTAGACAAATCTGGTCTCATTTTGCTCTTGGTGTTGGCCTCTAGACAACGGGAGGATCCAACTTCAGCCTTCTAGCCTCTACTATTCACTTGGGCATCTAGGAGCTATGTTTAATACTTGATCCCTACATTGAGAGAAAGCTTGGGCAATGTTCCTGCCACTCAGCCACTGTCCCAGAATCTGCCCTCTTTCCAGAGCCTGGTTTCAACCTTGGGTCAACTCCAGGCACACACAAATGCTTTTAAGAGAGAATACCCTGCATGTCAGTTTGATGGTGGCAGACTTCAGAGGGTGGCACTTTGATGAGGGTTGCCCCGCCGCAATCCAAGTCCTCAAAAATTCCAGAAGACCCACTGTACTTCAGGGTTGCCCAACAGGGCTATCACTCTACTGTCCCTCAGATAGTGTGATGGGGTCAGCACAACTGTTCATGGAGAGATGGATCCACAGAGATGCATTGAGTGTAAGTCCAGGATGTTCCAGCACCCCAGACAGGGGTCCTGTCTTTTCTACAGTTTGTGATATCCATCTTCTGTCTCCATTCCATTCCCCTGTGCGGAGGTTATTAGGTGAAGGTGGAAAGTTCCAAATGGTAGGCTCCTTTGTCTATTACTAGGGTGACACATCATTACTCTACCCCTATTTCAACCCTCTGCACATCATTTTGGGACATTTCAATAAGGTGAGTTGAAGTGGTCTGTTGAAACGCTTCCATGAGAACCTGAAACCACACCCGAGCAGCCACAGCTGCCTCATATTTTCCCTCTCACACCTAAAAGGGGAGCTCCACTAGTGGTTGGCTCCAAAGGTCTTAACTTGTTCTCCTTGGGATGAGCCTAACTAAACCTGGTGAACTATATCACTGGCAAATGGCCTGTGAGATTCCAATGAGTTCCGCCAATGGGCAGAGATTGGCATGTTGCTCCGCTGGCGCTGTGATTTATAGCTGGTAGTACATTCTACACTGAAAATGGTCCGGAACTTAAAATTTTGCTGGCAGAACGAAATATTTGGCCCAACTCTAATTATGAGATGAGTCAGAATAATATGATCAAGTGATATTAGTAATGCAGAAATGACAAAAGTGACATTAACTCTGGTGTATGTTTACAATATAAATGTTGTATCACTTGAGTCTCTAGGACTAACTAACTATGGTGAAACTGTACACTAATGTAGATTTGAACCATATTGTATGATACAGGAAAACATATAGACTTTTTCAGTGAAGCACTACAGATGTACCCTATGAATGCCCACATAAATTGCAACATCTACACCAAGTGATCCACCAACCACTAAATGGACCGCTGCGCTGACTTGTCAACAGATACTGGGCTGAGCTGGACAATAGTCCCACACACAAAGTCCACACATGTGAGCCACATGTACACGTATAACCAACTCCGAGCCTCTTACACCTGCTTAGCAGCTGCAGACCTTATTTTAACTGATCTAGGCTCATGACGGAACCATTCATTCATATGCACACATTAAAACAGTTTTTTTGCTTTGGGAGGTGGGGAAGAGCTCCCCCAACCTCCCAAAGCACACTGGCTGTTTTCATTGTAATAATGATCGCCCGCATGGCGCGCTGTCATCATTACAACGAAAACAAAACTGTTACAGTTTCGGTGCTTCCTACTCAGAATGCCCTGCAAACCTCAAATTTAGCTGAAAAACTAAATTTCCACATATTTGTGGTGTAATTACCATGCTGGCACAAATGTTTAATCTCACAGCGTTCCCCTTAGTCTCCCAAGTAAAATGATACCTCACTTTTGTGGGTGGGGCAAGGGCCTGTGACTGGAAAGCGCCCAAAACATAGGGAGAAAGGGAATTCTAAGTGCTACATTTAAAAAAAAAACATGTTTTTATCCAATTCTGCATTGGGAACCCTCACAAGTGATGTATCATTTTACATAGGACACTAAGGAGATCGCTCTGGGGTAGGACATGTGTGCCGTCACGGCAATTCCACACAAATATTAGTGGGAAATGTGGGTTTTTTCAGCGTAATTTGAGGTTTGCAGGGGATTCTGGGTAAGGAAATGTTGGGGGATCCCCACAAGCTCATTAGACTCCCCTGGGTGTCTAGTTTTTAGAAATGTGTGGGTTTGGTAGGTTTCGCTAGATGGCGGCGAGCCAGGGGCCAAAACACCAGGTGCCCCCCCAAAACCAGGTAGTTTTGTTATATGTAATTTTGAAGTCTCCACAGTACGATTTGAGACATTTCTTGTTGCAGCCACTATGCCTACCCACACAAGTGAGGTACCATTTTTATCGGGAGACCTGGGAGATTGCTGGGTGGGAGTAAATTTGAGGATCCATGCAGATTGCAGGAACTTTCCGACACAGAAATTTAAGAAAAAAGAGGTTTGCAGGGGATTCTGGGTAGGAGAATGTTAGGGGACCTACGCAAGCCATACCTCCCTGGACTCCCCTGGGTGTCTAGTTTTCAGAAATATGTGGGTTTGATAGATTTCCCTAGATGGCCGCCGAGTCCGGGTGCCAAAAACTCATGGGACCCCCCTTGCAAAACCAGGTTGGTTTGTGATAGGTAATTTTGATGTCACCTCACTAGGTTTTGGGACTTTGCCTGTTGCAGGTCCTTGACCTACCCATGCAAGTGAGGTACTATTTGCATCGGGAGACCTGGGGGAATGCTGGGTGATAGGAAAATGTGTTGATCTACATAGGTTCCAGAACTTTCCCACACAGACATTTGAGGAAAAAATAATTTCAGCTATATTTGAGGTTTGCTGGTGTCTAGTTTTCATATATGTGAGGGTTTGGTAGGTTTCCCAAGATGGCCGCTGAGCCCAGGGCCAAAAACCAAGGTGAACCTCCCTTGCAATACCAGGTTATTTTGTGATAGGTCATTTTGATGTCTCCTCAATAGATTTTTGGCCCTTGGCTGTCACGGGCACTAGGCCTACCCACACAAGTGAGGTACCATTTTTCTTGGAAGACTTTGGGGAACATGGGTAGGGAATTTTGTGGATCCATCCAGATTCCAGAACTTTCCACCACAGAAATGTGAGGAAAATTAGTTTTTTTTACAATTGTTTAGGTTTGCAAGAGATTCTTGATACCATAACCTGGTGAGAGCCAGTCAAGTCACCCCATCCTGGGTGTTGGCAGAGCTAGGGTTCATAAACTACAGCTAGGTGCTTTGCAAAAAAGGGTCAGTTTTCACTGTGAGAATGTGGGGGCATATTTACAATTGCTTTATCTCCGCTTTTTTGGCTTAAAAGCGGAGATTTACAAGAGGGTGCTAACATGCATAATTGCATGTTAGCACCCTTTTTCCCAACACCTCCCTTTGCATCTCTAATGAGATGCAAATGGGCGTCACTGGGCATACCCCAGATGGACAACTTTGCAAATATCGCTGATGTTCACATCGCAATATTTACAAGTCTGCCCCAGCATTTTAGCACACTTTAGTTTTTGGAGAAAAACTGCTGAAATGCAGACTTACCTATCTCTGACATTGGGGTGGATTATGCTGATATGAAACCAGCAATGTTCCCTGCAAAACGGCAATAACCTTGCTATGTCTGGAATTTTTATCGCCCTGGAGAAATGCGTTGTTAATAACACGCTACCAGGGCGATAAATTCCAGAGATAGCCTGCGATAAAAAATGTATTGCTAAGCAAGGACAGCGCTAATTATCGCTATTCTTTGCTAATATGCCCTGTGGTGTGTCCATATTGTGTTTTGGCCCATTTACTGTTGCAGGCGCTAGGCCTACCCACACAAGTGAGGCCCCATTTTTCTCCGTGTTTGAGGAACTCGGGGTGGGTGGAATTTTGTTTATCCATGCAGATTCCAGAACTTTCCACCACAGAAAGGTGAGAGCCAGTAAAGTCACCCCACCCTGGGTTCCCCAGGGTGTCTAGTTTGAAAAAAGTTATAGGTATGCTAGGTTTCCCTAGGTGCCCGCAGAGCTAGACTTCAAAAACTACAGCTAGGCACTTTGCAAAAAAGGGTCCGTTTTCACTGTAAAAATAAAGTGTGTCCACGTTGCGTTTTGAACCGTTTCCTGTTGTGGGCACTAGGCCTACAGACACAAGTGAGGTACCATTTTTATCAGGATACTTAGGGTAATAAGGAATTGTAGAGCAACTGTTATTATCTATTGACTTTCAATGCATTTCTGCCTTCCAAATGAAAGACAATGTGTAAAAAAGAAGTTGTTTTGAAAATTGACCTATAATTCTCATGCTCATGCAGTTTGGGAAATGTGCAAATATCTACTGTTCCTAACTCTATATTTTGTTCCAATTTCAGAAATACATATGTGTCCTTCATGCTGATTTTTCCATGTATATATTTTCCCAAAGCAATTGCTATATACCCGGGCAATAATAAAAAAAACACTGTAAGACACTGCTCAGTTATTGGTTCTGAGTTCGTCGGGTTCTTGGTGAACCTACAAGTCCTATATATCCCCACAACCAGAAACGTCCAGCGGATGTAACGGTATATTGCTTTTAAATAGCTGTCATGATTAGAAGAAGTTAAAGGTGAAAATGTTGACACAAATGGCTGTTTTGTGTCTAAAATGTATAGCTCTCCAGGATCCATTATTGCTTTCATACCCATATCTACCATTAACTGGAAAGAGGTTGAAAGCACAAAAAATAGCAAAATAGGCTATGTCCCACAAATTCCAAAACTGTGTATGAAATGTTGGTTATCCGACAATGGCCTGCTTGTCCCTGAACGCTGGGAAGATGGTGATTTTAGCATCATGACCCCTTTTTTGAAACAATTTGCAGGGAAAAAAGCAGATGCTTTCATCTGTAGCCATTTCTTCACATTTTACCCCCCCCCAAAAATAAAATGTAGCTGTATTTTGGCTAATTTCTGGGTCCCCTCCAGGGGAAACCATAAACCCTGAATACCTTTAGAATCCCCATGATGTTGGGAAAAAAGGATGCAAATTTAGTGGGGATACCTTATGCGGTCAAAGTGTTACAGAGGCCTAAGTGCAAACTACCCCAAATAGCCAAAAAAAGGCTTAGCACAGTGGGGGAAAGGGCTAGCAGCAAAGGGGTTAAAAGGGAGGCACACACAGCAAAGCTTGTCCTTCCATTTCACTTGAAACAAGCTTACAGTGAGTGAGTCTCTCTTAGGGAGACCCAGTTAGTGAGACACATTCACAGTAAAAATCCAAATGCCGGGTAAAGTACAAACACAAAAATCCAAGTAGTTAAATAGGTTGAAACTACATTGGATATATACTTTACAATGTTATTGTGCATAACTTAGGAAGCATAATTGTTTAAGTCTTACATTCTTGAAATTTATTGGCACAATATTAGTAAAATGTTGGGCTGTACATTGTAATATACATTGTAAATATGGCTTCACCACCAGCTGCTTCTTCCAGATTCAACATCTCAACACCTTATGCCACCACTGTAGGAGAGAGACAAATCACAAGTGTATCGCCTTCAGCAATGGCAAGCATGTGAATATTTGGGCCAATTCCACTATCAAAATATCATGCAACATTTAACAGTTGAATGTCAGTGTCACCAGAATATGACCTAATTATGAATGCCCTATGTTCCAAGAATACACTCTTCTAGGTTGCAAGCTCACGGGTGTATCCATGTGTAGCTGTTGCTTTGACCCCTTTTTTTTAGAAGCTATTGTTCAATGTACCTTTTGCTTTATTTTATTTTGGGTTAATTCAGCTGCAGTTCCTATGAGTGAACTACTCATAAGGAATGATTTGCGCTCCAAACAGGGACTCTTTAAATTGAAGTTCAATTGGAGTTAATTGTAAGATTTTATAACATTTTCTTTTTATTTGTTTTCTTGTTCAATTGCTTTTTTAGGCATGTCAGTTAATTTGGATCTCGGTCCCATCACACTGCCTTCATTTTCCATTTGCCATATCCATCATGAGGACCATTCCATTAAGTTTAGGAATTAGTATTAAACATTTACTATAACATTTCAATTCATAATTTTACAACATACTAGGTGAACTATAATGGCCATGATGTGACATACTTTGTACATATACACTAAGAACACAATTATGTAACGAATCACATCCCAGAATTCATCACTTCTATCTTTAAATGTGATCTAATTAGGATCCCAGAAACTTTGAGTTAAGCAGAAGTTGATGGATTTGAACTGTTCTTCCTTCCTGCATTCCTTTATTATCTGAAAAAGTGAATTTTTGATGAACAATCCCAATACAAGCAAATACTGAAAATAAGGAAAAGTATAGATATTATTGCATGACAACATTGTAAATGAAACTGAGTGGCTAAATCAATCTCTCCTGAGACATTTGCGTTAATTAAGAAACTTGTAAATCATTGTGCAAAAAATTAGTTTGATTTAATGCTTAGAGATGACTGTAGCAGAAAATTATCCTTGACCATCAAGTGAAATTTCAAATAATGGCACTGGAGTGTTGCTAGGACTAGAAGTAAATATATTTTTGCTTGATTCAACACACCAATGTGAAGAATCTTGGTCTGGTTTACAATGTGCATTTTGTAATAAGTAAAGTAGTACTACAGTAGTTCTACTTACTACAAAATATAATTCACAAATCTACGAGTGTAACTTTGCACTCCCACCTCTCCTATCGTTTCTATGGGAATATCTCTTCACACATTTTCTAATAAGAAGTGGTGGTGAGAGGGACTTAGAGGAGTGGTGGAAAAATGGGGAATATCTACTATGAAGCCGAATGGGATTAAGGAGGAGTGAGGAATGGTTTTGGGAAGGGTAAGGAGGAGTTTATGGAGGAGTGTTCTAACATAAAAACAGACACAAAAGCTTAAGACCATTGCTAATCAATTCTATTAAACAGATCTTTATTCAGAAATAAGTTCATAATAGACTGATAATATACAAATTTTGTTTAAAATAATCTAGTAAAAATACAGTACAATATGCACACAAATAAAACAGACATTTTTAATCCAGTTCATAAAATAGATTTTCTAAATAGACATACATTTTCCATCACTTAATATCAGAGGTGATAAATATGGAAACTGCAAAACATCATTCAATGGTATTTAAGTTAAAATGAATAGTTGAAATGAAACAATCTATGTGTTTTTAATAACTGTTTTAAAAAACGTTTCCTGATATCCTGGTAAAAATTATAAAACAATAGGAAATGTTCAATAGATTGGGCAGTTATCCCATTACCTGGGCATTTGGGAAAACTCTATTTCCACTCACCGATTTTTGGAAATTCTTCTATAAAATGTAGAGTTTCTAATATAAGCTGTGTAAAATAGAACCTTTCCTGTTTATTGGTTACCAGTAATAAGTATTAGGGAATTTTATTACACAGTTTATTTCCAATACATCTCTCCGCTGTTCCTTAGGTCTTCTCACTGGATTTCAGTTTAGAATCTCTATGACCAATGAGAAGCATTTTTATTTCTTTTTTTCTATAGTATGGGATACTTGTACGGTAGTCCAGAGAGAATTTCTTATCCACTACACTTAAACTGCTTTTCACATGTTTGAACCAAAGGATTTTGCCTCTACAATCAAAGAATAGACACTCTTTTATTATATCTTTAGTAAACTAAGGGCATCATTACGATGCCGGTTAACACTCATCCAACCGCACTGAAGCTGAACGCGGACTGCCTGACACGGAGTCGGTGGTCCCTTTGCCCATATTACAATGCGACCACCTTCACGGTGGTCGCACACTGTATATTTTCTAGTGGGGCTTGTGCTGCGGGCTGCAGCACAAGCCTCAATAGAAAATACTTTAAAACATCCTGCATATTGCCTGCCACATGGTGCAGGAATGTTTATGTGGGCACCATAGGTGCCCCCGAGGATCCATATCAGAGGGCCAGGGGGGACCCCAAGTCACGTTCTGCCTTTTCATGGAGGGCCATTCCCCCATGAAAGGGCAGGCAGAAAGGGTACTGTAATCCCTATGATGGTGCCTAAGAAGGCACTGCCCCTATTGCAGGGATTACTGACCCTCTGACGGTCTGACGGGCGAAAGCACTGGACTGTCTCTCCCTCTGCTGCCTCCGACCACACACATTGTGTAATGCATCTGTCGGACAACAGCAGCAGATAGCGGTCGCACCTCATCCAATTAGCAATTGGATGTGGTCCGACCACCATCAGAATGACCCCCATAGTTCTAGCCTTGGTACAAATGCTATGCCAATTCAGAAATTGCACAGATATCAAAGGCGTCTTCTATGTAAGGAATGTCTTGTTCATTCTGAACAATATAGGATGAAGTAGAACTGGTGACTGCCAATAATCTGTGTAAAGACTTGTTCTCCAATATTTGTAATGCCTCACAATTAGACATACCCCACAAAGTAGACACATGGGGGTCGATTCCGATCCGGTAAAATCCCCGTCCGTACGAATCGTATCCGGAGCCATTTCCGTACGACTCGTACAGACGCCGTACGACCGGACGATTCCGATCGGCCGCCCCGGACGCGATTCGTACGGTACACGTCGATTCGTACGGAAAAGCGCACGATCACCCACACACCGTACGGCGCGTACCCCCCATGATCGCAGGGGTACGCGCCGTACCCCTGTGGTCATGCGGGGTACGTGCCGTACACCCAGCGTGCATGGGGTACGTGCCATACACCCACTGTACATGGGGTACGGTGCGTACCCCATGTACGCTGGGTGTACGGCGCGTACCCCGCATGACCACAGGGGAACGGCGCGTACCCCTGCGATCATGGGGGGTACATGCCGTACCCGGGGGGGGGCCTTCCGTACCTGTTTCGGCACAAACTCTGCGTTTATGACTGTTTTCGGCTCCCGTAGGAAAAGGGTCGTACCCGACACGGATCGTACTTGCTGGGTCGTAAAAACGTGCCGCGATGTCGCGTACTGCGGGTTCCGAGTGAGATTCGTACGGAGATTTGAGTCGTACGGAGTCCTGTACGACTCGTACGGAGTTCGGCACCTAGTACGGATCGTACTTCATCGTACGTACGGGACGTCTACGGATACGATTCGTACGGGGAAAAAACTCTCCGTACGACCATTCGGAGCGCATTTTACCGGATCGGAATCGACACCATAGTGTAAACTACTAATATATTTAGGGCCAGATGTAGGTAAAATCAAATTTATGAATCCTTATTTGCGAATTTTACCACTTCGCTATTAAGGACTCGCAAAATTGAATGTAGGTAGGAATCGCTAAACTGTTAGCGATTCCTTAATAACAAATCGCAAATTGAGATTGGCTAATAAGGAATACCTACCCATTTATTCCTATGGGCTAGGAGGCCCATAGAAATGAATGGGAAGATATTCACTATTTGCGATTCGCTATTAAAGAATTGCAAATAGCTTGAAGTTGGTGGTAATTAGCGATTCTTTAAGGCTAAAGTGCACTTTCTTTTTTGTGAGTCCTTAAATGCAAGAGCAAAATAAGGAATCACAATTTCGCGATTACTTATTTTGCTAGTAGGTTTAAACTCACCTACATTGCTAGCAGCCAAATAGCATTAGCGCTCGCTATTTGGCCACCTACATCTGGCCCTTACTCTTATATAGTTGTAGCATTTCCGTACTGGGTTTATTTCCAATTTTGGATGCAACCCTAAAAATTGCCTCTGAGGTTCTAATATATTTCAGACTTACAATTTTCAGATGTGAACTCCACGAGCCCGAGTTAGAAAACGGAAACCCCAAATAGGAAAACTCTCCACTCCTGCTAATGCTTGGCCATAAACATAATGATTTTCTTTCATCGATTTTCCTGGACTACAAGTATTAACATACATTTTTGTTAAGTTTAGTTTCACTTTGCCCTCCAGAAATGTTGAAAATCGATCAATTAAGACATTAATACTGCGTCATCGGTATACAAAAGTATTGGGGTTGAGCAATTGTGAACACTCATCCACCCCATTTATATACCATAGAAATAAAAAGGGTGCGCGAATGCCTCGAAAAGACTAGTGAATGTTAACCCTGTGGTACACTCGAGTTTACCCCAAAGCATACCCAGGCAATCTAACGGCCATACAATTGTGAAAAAAAAGAGATTTCAGGTGATGCGCCCATATCTTCCAATGTCTTCCACAGCTTAGCGTGGTTGACTGAATCAAATGCGCTGCTTAAATCAGCAAGACATAAAAACACTGACTTTCTTAGCTATTGGCTCTTTACTCAGGAGAAAGTTTACATTTAAGCCAATTTCACTTCTGAATCAATATTGTAAATCAGAAAGCACCTGAGACACCTCTGCCCAAGCCTAATCTTATATAAATATTTGAAAGTAACTTAACAGATATATCAAGAAGGGAGATTGGCCTATACCACTGTGCGTCCCCTTTGTTCCATTTGATTTTAAAATCAGGACTATAGTGATTTCGTACCATGCTGCTGGAGTATAGCCTTTCATGCTGCATTCAGGACTTGTGTTAGAATGGGTCCCAAAAGTGAAGGTAGTGATTTATAGGCATCCACGGGGACCCAGTCTGGGCCTGGGGCCTTCCCATTAAAACAGTTTTCAAGAGCAATGCTGACTTCATCAAGGGAAACTGCGGTTAAATAATGAGTGCCAACCATAATTATATCATAATACATAGTTACCACATCTCTATTATCAGGGTTCAATATTCTATCATAATGCTAATCACAAACTACACTTTTCAAGTTACTACTTTCATGGCAGCCGCTGTACTAGCTGGAATAAACTTAAGTGCAAACACAGATTATTGAGTTGTTAGTAGCCTCTGCTTTTCAGCAGATCGCAAAAAATTGGAAAGATGCATCTACACACTCATATTTAGCTTGGTGGTACTCCATCTGCCACAATCACAGCCATGACTCAACTTTTGTATTTCCTATGTCTATGAAATACAAAAGACTACTTTTATGGTCTCCAGTTACAACGTATTTAGATGATAGTGCTAAATGATCCTTCGCTCCAGTACCATGTATCCAGGAAGTTGCACAGCCGTCTTGACTTTTCAGTTTTTGTTATTTTCCTAACTTTTATTTGATATAAATAATTTTTGGGGATTTGCATAACTATTATGTTCTGTACCTGTTTTTCTTTCCTTATACCCTTTTTAACCTTACCATGAACCCACTCCTTATATATATGGTTATGTGCCTATTTATCATTAACAGTATACTCTGTAATGTTTATTTTTGATGCTCTACTCTTTAATAAACCTACCTTTTGAAACTTAAAGTTACTACTGCAATGCACCACCATAGAAAATAATGAAGGTTGGGACTTCATGTAACATCCCATAGTAAATCATGTTAAAATAATGTTGGTTATTCACATTGCTAAATTTACAGATGACTTAATCTTCATGTGTAGGTTTACACTAACATTTTTCAGCAACTTTACTACTTTTAGATATTTGCCATTAACAAATGCAAATTTACTCAAATGTATAGAATTACATGTCCTCATCCCCCAATTTCAGTGGGGGAAGCCTAATTAGTGAGTGTAAAGTTTATACTTCGAACTATTCACACACAGGTGTGAGCCTATAGTGAAATATAGGGATGCCTTTAAAAGTATATTAAAATTTAAAAAATAGCAAAAATAGGATAGTGGTAAATATTAAAGTAAACTAATATAAACTATGTATTTTAAAATAAATGATGCAGAAAAACATTGCTATCGAAGAAATAAATGTATGTTTAAATAAATATGTAATTGTTTTTAAATATATTAAATATAAAATCTAAAAACCCCACTAATAGTAAAACATTTATATTTATGTATTATCTTGTAACAATAATGCATATTCATGCTTATTATTATCTTTTTTAAATTTAAATTAGATGTATTTTTAAATTTAAAATGTTTAATAACATCGTTTATAATAAACTGATAATTATTTCCCATTATATATAACTATTTTAACATTTAATAAAATAATGTTTACTTTTAAACATTTGTATAATTAAATTCACTTTAACACTAGTTCCTATGGTCATTTATTAAGGGGTGTTTTTCGAAAATTTACATAATTTGCTTTTGTGTAATTAGTCAACATTTTGATCAAATGTTTGCAAAATTATGTGAAATAACATGAAATGCAAAATTATTTGCAGTATTTTGCAATGAAATGCATCCGCTCATCCTCTTTGGACTCGAGGAAGCATTTTGCTGTAATTAAATAGTGCAAAAAAGAAAAGTACAGTGAACAACAGGAGAACAAGGAACAATGTTTACAGTGAATGGCTCATCCACAGTACATTTTTCATGTGAAAGGCTTGTAATATTATGAAGTGCACATTAGAATAACTTCTGGAATGCAGTGTAACAAGACTAACACAAAGTTTTAGAAAGTATGCTAACTATACTGGCAAGCAGCAAATTGTGCACAGGTAATTTTATATTTTAAGCATACATTATTTTCTATGGTAAACTGTTGAGATACCAGTCATTAGCCATGTGTGGTGCTGTACTTACTCAAGCTCTGAGCTCAAGAATATTTACTTCCTTTTTCGAGTCCTTGTGGCTGTATTAACTATAGAAGTGTAGTTTGTGATCATCAATGGTCTTACTCTTTTGGGAATGGGTGCATATACCTTCTTACACTCCTCCTAAGCTCTTTTTGATGACTCCTCGCTCCTCCCTAATACCCTCTAATTCTAGTAGTTGGCCTTCCCCATTGTTCTGCCCCCTCCACCATCGTTCAGAAGCTTACTACTCAAATGTAAATCTACATGTGTGAAGATATTCACATTTGAGTGGAGATTTCCGCACATAACTGATAGGAGAGGGAGAGGCATTGGCCGACAAATGTAGGTATCTGAATAGCATTTTGCAATGTGTTAGTAGTACCATTGTGGCACTACTATATATACTAAAAAATGCACTTTGTGAAGACGTCCCTTTGACTTTTAAAATATTCACAATTCATAAATTAATATTTTATTTATTTTCAAAATTAAAAGTTATCAATTACATTTGGAAACTTTTTTTAAAATGAAAATATAATTGAAAATTAAAAAACATATTATTGTTAGGTAGGTTTTATTGTGTTTTGTTTAGTACCTAATATGAATAAAAAATAATCTATTGCAATTATTTAATAATTTAATCATTAAATAAACATCTATTTTTAAGTCCTAATGTGCTCTAACTTTTGACTGTGTTAGTTATGGGTACAAATGATCTATTTTACAGTTACCCCTAGTAAAAATTTGAATGCATTCTTTTTTTTATATATTAATACATTTCAATCATACTCCCATGCTTATCATTCAGTAGATCTTTATCACAATGGTGGATATCCGCATCACAGTGGTGAATATCTCCACCAAGGGGGCAGAGACCTTTGCCTATGTGTGAAAAGTCACAAGTAATAACTACACTTGTAAACGTGGCGCCACCCCCTCATTTTAGAAGTTGGACTTGTAAGTCTACACTGTGAATTAAGTTTACATTTGGAAATTATGAAAAATCAAAAGTAGTAAACTTACTCCAAAGTGTAAGTGTATATTTACACATGTTTATATATTATTAATTGTCACTGTAACAGGTATTACAATTGAATAGGAAACTATCTTTGTAATGCATAAAGTCCTGGTAATGATCAGATTTACCATTCGTTTTCATGTTTAAAACGGAAATGAGAGGAGCTATTAAACCTCCATGTATATTATAAGATCCTAATTTAGCTACTTATTTGCAGATTTAGGAATAGCAAAATAGACCTAACAGTGTATCAGAACACTTTCCATAAGAAGATGATATTATACACATAATACATTGTAATAGAAAAAAGGGTGAGAAATAAAACTTAACGAAGTTGGAAAATGTTTATCACACTTAATGAGTGGGGGAAGTGGAGGTACTGCAAGGGGTATCAAGCTCCAACTTGGAAGCTGGAAATCAGCAAATATATATATGGTGAGAAAAGGAAGAAACTAGAGGGTGGAGTAATTGTATTTAATGACAGCAAAACTGAAAGAATAAATGGAGATCAGGCATTATACATCTTTATGACAAAGTAATATAAAGAGACAATATGAATTGAAGCTCACAATTGTATTTGAGAGAAAAGCGACTATTTGAAAGTTTCAACATAATATTTACAACTGACATGCATTTCTACTTTAAAGAAATTGATTTATTGCAAACAATATATAAATCCTAAATTAGGACAAAATCCTAACTTAAGACAAAATCCTAATTTAAGACAAAATCCTATCTTAAGACTACTAAATGCCTTCTGTGAATACCAAAAGTAGTACGTTTAGGATTTTGTCGTAAGTTAGTTCTGTTAATCGGCCCCGAGAAACTAACCAAGCAGACCCAACATTGAATCTTAATCATAAAAAATGATGTTGGTGATGACCTACCGCTATACATTTATTGCATCAATTAATTCTCAGACACAAGAATCAAACACTAGATGGAGACTGGACAGATGACTCCTGTAGTAGAAGCAATGAAAGTGACAAGGGCAATTAGCAACCATATTTCCCCCAAATGACACTGCAGACAGGATACCCCTTTGGGTTCTGGCCTAGTCATTACCTGCAATTTCTACCATGGTTCTCGATCCCCCAAATGAGAAAATATTTTATGGATAGGAAGAGGAAGAAGAAAAGAAAAACAGAAAGACAACACCAGGTTGTAATGCACAGACTTGCCAAAGATAGTAACACTGAGCAAAGGAACAATCAGGCCAGCATCAGCAAAAGGCCCCTTGTAGTAAAGTTAAGTCCATTTTCTCCGACCGGGACTGAGCTACAAGTACTCAACAGAGGTTTAGGGGTTTAACCCACCCCCCAACCTGACAAGTTTGGGCTCAGATACGAATTAGCCCTTTTCTTCAGGAAAATTAGTTTGATATCTTTTTTTCAAACCAACACAGACGCAATGCGTACTGACTCTGAGATAAACATAGTTTTGAGGACGGATTCTACTTTTCAACAACCACTCTCCTCTATACTTAGAGGTACTTAACTTTGAGAAAGCGGTTACCAATGAAATATAGTCTATCGATATTGGGAGAGAAGAACATTTTGATAATTTATTGGAAAAAGAATGTAATGCCTTGAAAGACCTTAAAGAGAACCAGGCAATAATAAGCAAACCTGATGATATGGGAGGAGCAATTGTAGTTATGGATATGGAGAAGTGTGAAGCTGAATGCAAAAGACGCACAGATGATGGACGGAATGCATAGCATATCAAACATTTTCTCCCGGCAAGTGATCTGGGTGAAAACCATTGTTATTTTACTCACCATGCCAACCCCAGTTTGGACCCAGCCAAATGCAAAACAGTCTTGACCTTGTACCTCAGGGAAACATTCCAGCCAGAACTGCAAAGCCAGGTTCTCCTTGGACCGGTCTCATGGCATCACCCCTTAACAGCCAGGCTAACTTGAATTCAATGACACAGTGAGCCCAGGGCTCACATCTGGGCATATCCAGCACACTGAGGGTAGGAAAGCAAATAGCACACAGATGATGGATGGAATGGAGAGAAAATCAAACATTCACCCCCAGTCAAGAGATGTGGGTTAAATCCATTATTCTTTTGCTCACCATGCCATCCCAGTTTAAGCCCACCATATGCAAATCATCCTTGAACCTGTTCATCATGGGGACAGTCCAGACTGAACTGCCACACCAGATCCTCCCTGGACCAGAAACCAGCATCCTGAGTCCCATATCAGCCAGACTAGCTTGAATCTAGTTACACAGTGAGCCCGGGAACCACATCTGGGCATACCAGCGCAGTAGGGCAAGAAAGGAAAATACACACAAATGAAAAATGGAATGCAGAGCAAATCAAAAATTCATCTCCAGTCAGGAGACCTGGGTAAATCCATTGTTCTTTGCTAACCATGCCACCCCAGTTTGGACCCAGCCATATGCAAATGAGTTTTGACCCTGTTCCTCATGGAAACAGTTCAGCCCGAACTGCCAAGACACGTCCTCTCTGGGACCTACGTTTGGGTACACCGAGCACACTAAGGAAGTGAAAGCAAAAGACACACATATGATGGACGGAAGGCAGACCAAATCAAACATTAAACCCCAGTCAGGAGATGTGTGTTAAATCCATCATTATATTGCTCACCATGCAACCCCAGTTTGGGCACTGCAATGTTCCTCCTGGGATCAGTCCAGCCCAAACTGCCAAGCCAGGTCCTCCTTGGACCAGAAACAAGCATTCTGGGTCCGGTGTCAGGGCCTCATCCCTCATCCGCTGGGCTAGCTTGAATCTATTGACACATTGAGCCCAGGACCCACATCTGGGCATACCCAGTTCATTAGGGGAGAAAGCAAAAGACACACTGATGATAGATGGAATGCAGAGCAAATCAAACATTCAATCCCAGTCAAGAGATCTGGGTTAAATCCATTGTTCTTTGCTCACCATGCCACCCCAGTTGGGACCAAGCCATATGCAAATCAGTCTTGACCCTGTTCCTCAAGGTAACAGTCCAGCCCAAACTACCAAGCCAGGTGTTCCATGGATGGGAAACAAGCATCCTGGGACCAGTTTCGGGGCATCACCCCTCATCAGCCAGGCTAGCTTGAATACAGTGACACAGTGAGCCCGGGACAAACATCTGAGCATGCCCGGTGCACTAACTGAATGAAAGTAAAAGACATCCAGATGATACACGTAATGCAGAGCAAATCAAAGATTCACCCCAGTCAAGCGATCTGGGTTAAATCTACGCCTGGGCGTAGTTTGCGTAGCAGCACTACACGTAGCTTCACGTAGTACACGTAGTCTGCGTAGCATAGCTGATGACACTGTGTACTTGTCTGAACTGTGAAAAAATTGCTAACTAATTGCAAACCAATTGCAAATGGGATCCTGCACAGTGCCAGTTATGATAAAATAAGTATCTCTATCTTTATATGCTAAAGTGCATATAGTACTTTCACAAAAGTGAAACTTAAAAATTAGCAAGCAGTGAGAGAGGTGATGATTTTGGGCTCCTCCCGAGTACCACACAGATGCCTTAAAAACAAAAAAGCACATCTTATTGAATGATTTGGTGGAGATCCCATCTTCTTAGGACCACCCCAAGCACAGTTATTGGCAAAAAACCATTCCCAACCAAAGGCCCTGCAAAGCATTATGGGATGAGATTATCAGTGGGCAGTGAATATTATATAGTATCCAATATCAAAATAATTCTTCAAAGAGCTGCAGTTCAACTGGTGGTTACTAGATTTCCCTCACGAGTCAAATGCAGATGCTTGATGAAATGGTTTCAATAGTTTTGCATTTGACTCGTGGGGACATCTAGTAATGTCTAGTGGAACTGCAGCTTGATGTAAGAATAATGTCAATGCTTTGCATTAGACTCGTGGGGGACATCTATTAACGACTAGGTGAACTGCATCTCTTTGTAGAATTATTTTGATATTGGATACTATAATATTCACTGCCCACTGCTAATCTCGTCCCATAACGCTTTGCAGGGCCTTTGGTTGGGATTGTTTTTTTACCAATAACTGTGCTTGGGTTGGTCCCAAGAGGATGGGACCACGACTAAAGTTCAACAAAAATTTACTTTTTGTTTATGCTCTTTCTGTTCAAGGCATCTGCTTGGTCCTCCCCCTAGGTTAGGGGGTACCCCAAAATCATCAGTTCTCTCATTGCCTAATGTTTTCATTGTAAAAGTTCACTTTTGTGAATTGGTTATATGCTTTTAAACATGTAAAATTGCTTTTGCAAAGTATCTGAGGATGTTATTGATTTAGCTGCTACGCTACGTGAATAAGCACAGTTTTGGTACTGTACTACATGCAATTTGCGAAGTGCGAATTAGTACAAACTTTGCATGTTCCATTAGCGTAGCGTAGTATTATGCCCAGGGTTAATTAAAACCATCATTCTTCTGCTCACAATGCCACCCCAGTTTGGACCCAGCAACATGCAAATCAGTCTTGACTCTGTTCATAATGGGAACAGCCCAGCCTTAACTGCCAAGCCAGGTCCACCCTTGAACAGAAACAAGCCTCCTGTGACTGGTTTTGGCTGTATCCCCTTCATCAGCCAGGCATACTTGAATCCAGTGACAGAGTGAGCCTGGGACCCTCACCTGGGCATACCCAGTGCACTAGGACGAGAAAGCAATTGACACACAGATGATGGATGGAATGCAGAATAAATAAAAAATTCACCCCCAGTCAAAAGATCTAGGGAAAATCCATTGTTCTTTTGTTCAACATGCCACCCCAGTTTAGACCCAGCCATATGCAAATGAGTCTTGACCCTGTTCCTCAAGGGAACTGTCCAGCACATACTGCCAAGCCATGTCCACCCTGGACCAGAAACATGCATCCTGGGACTAGTTTTGGGGCATCGCCCCTCATCAGCCAGACTAGCTTGAATCCAGTGACAAAGTGAGCCCAGGAGCCACCTCTGGGCATACCCGGTGCAGTAGGGTGAGAAAGCAAAAGACACACAGATGATGGACTGAATGCAGAGAAAATCAAACATTCACCTCCACTCAAGAGATCTGCCTTAAATCCATTGTTCTTTTGTTCACCATGTCGCACCAGTTTGCTCCCAGTCATATGCAAATCAGTTTTGACCCTGTTCCTCATGGGAACAGTCCAACCTGAACTGCCAAGGAATGTCCTCCCTGGACCCGGAAACAAGCATTATGGGACAGGTTTTGAGGTTGACCCCTCATCAGCCAGACTAACTTGAATCCAGTGACACAGGGAGCACGTCACCCACGTCTGGGAATTCTCGACGCACTAAGTGAGTGAATGCAAAAGACACAAAGATGATGGATGGAATGCAGAGCAAATCAGACATTCACCCCCAGTCAAGAGATAATGGTTGAATCCATCATTATTTTGCTCACCATGCCACCCCAGTTTTGACCTAGCCACATGCAAATCAGCCTTGACCCTGTATCTCATGGGAATAATCCTGACCGAACTGTCAAATCAGCTCTTCCATGGACTAGAAACAAGCCTCCTGAGACTGGTTTTGGGGCATCACCCCATATCAGCCAGGCTAGCTTGAATCCAGTTGCAAAATGAGCAAGGGTCCCAGGTCTTGGCATACCCTGCCAACTTAGAGTGAACAAAGCAAACACAAAGAGATGATGGATGGAGCGCTGAAACTTTTAAGACACTCACCCCCAGTCACGTAATCAGTCTTTTAGTTTGTATGCCTGCTGCATGTGAAATAGGTGTGTAATAAAGGTGGAGTCTAGGGATCTTTGGTCTTGAAGAATAGCTATTTAGTGTGTATGCCTGCTGCATGTGAAATTGGTGTATAACAAAGGTGGAGTCTAAGGATCATTGGTCTTGAAAAAAGCTGCGGATCCCAGACAGGGCCATAGACTGAAACAGATCGACCCTTAGATGCAGAATTAATCATAACTCCTACACATCACCTTTTGTTTAAATCATCTTGTCTCCTCATGAACAAATTAAAAGACGTTCCCAATTGGAGCTCTCCAAGATGTTTATTGTCATTGTTTCTGTATCCCAACCCATCATCCATTTGCGCTTTCTGGAGACCCACAGGTGAGCCGGCACGCCACTAGAATAGTGTCTGGTGAGCAAGAATGACATATGATGAAACATGACATTAGGGGTATGCGAGGCTAGGCCTTTCAATTTTTTCGAACGACTCCCAGAGTTAAGATGAGAGGTTTATACATCAGGGCCCTCTATTAAGCAACAGAAACTACCAAGGTATCTGGGGTCTACCATAAATGGAAGAATTGTCCCCACATTGGCTTTAGTTTGTTTCATTTAGTTTGTTGTTTTATACCAGAATCTCTGATCAGAAAACCTCAGACAAATCAGTACTTGCCATCGAGACTTCAGGTAAGCCTCTGAAATCTGAACATGGTTCAAACTCTTGCGGGAACCTCTACTGGATACCCGTTACAAAATAGATCCAGTTTAATAGTATACAATGACTTTTACAGAGTTATTGTTACATCCCTGCTGAGCAGCTTCAATCAGAAGTGCCTTTCCTCTTTGTGGAATGTCACGTGTTTAAAGGACACACCAGAGAGAGTCGGATTTCTCTGTTGTAGCCCTACAATTGTAGAATGTGGTGCTTATTTTATTATGAAAAATAGTGAGTCTGTACTCCAGAAGGAGCTTTCGGTTTATTTGTGCTGTTATTTTTGAAAGTACATTTTTTATTTAGTCCTAGTGCCAGGAGGTCTTTACGCAACTGAACATTTCAGATTTTCCATTCACTCACTCTACAGTCTACTAATAATTAATTGACTTTGCGATTGGTACTGGGAGCTGTATCTGAGGGAACGGAGTGACATACACTAGTGTGTCACATGACATCCTGCATGTTACCTCTGGTTGTTTTAGAGTAAATCGTGTATCCACTACAAAGCAGCAAAAAAGAAATGCAGTAAAAAAGTATGGCCTCAGTCCTGAGTAGTCATTCTTCTAAGTGGTCTAAGAGGCATATTAGCAAGGAATAGCGATTTTTATCACCAAATGTGCTTCGCACATTTTTTTTTATCGCTGCCTATTGCTGGATATGTTAGCGGAGAAAACATGCTATTAGCAACGTTTTTCTCCATTGTGCTAAAATATCCAGCGATAGCGGCGAAATGCATGAATATCGCTGGAAATCCAGCGATATTCACGCATTAACGCCAATGGGGACTTAACCTGACAATTCACCCCCCATTGAATAAACAGGTAAGTCATGTTTTTAGCAGGCGTTAGATTATACCGATAATCGCATTTAGTGCGATTTTTTTATCGCTTTGCCTGCCTTGCTAATAGGTGATAGCTGTGTTAGCGACTGCTTTCAGTCACTAACAGCTTGGGTACGCCCACTTTGCATGTCATTAGCGATAAATATCGCTGACATGCAAAGCGGGCCCCACACCGGTCGGTATTGCCTAAAAGCTGTTGCTAACTGCTGTTAGCGGCCACATGTGCCGCTAAAGCGGAGTTATGGCCCTTGCTAATATGCCCCTAAGTTTCTTCTTTGGAAAGCACTTTCTCCAATCCAATTCACAAAATGTTTCTTCGCAGCGGTTTTTCAGCACTTTGCCTATAGAAAAGTTACCTTGTTTAGAAACTGGAAGGAAAGTGGATATTTTAAACGGAACAAATCACATTTCCCTGCGTCTTTCTTTTCTAACATGGCATCCTTTGTGTCATCTTATATTCAGTTCCACACTTATAGAGTAATGGTGCTGCCATAAAAAGCGTAGGTGTATAGATAGCAGCTAAAAAGTAATGACACTTTCCTGTTCGAGCAAACTTCTGAATTTACTAGCACACCAATTAGAGATTTAACCTTTCATAAATGTACCAAAGTAAATGAAATTGGGAGGTGGTGCAACATGCTCTTGTTTTATTTTAGTGCCTTGCAGAACTTTTAAATTAACAATTCACACATTGGAAATTAATTGACTTCCTTTAAAAATCGCACATATGGTTTACTTGCTGGCCATTATTTTCTGCCCGAGATGACTAATTGTAACTCCTTGATAGTATTAAGGGGTTTGTGATAAAAGGGAAATAGATATATGTCACTGTAACACGATCCTTTTCGCAATTATTAATGTTTGCATCTGCCAGAATATGTTCCACCCACCATGAATGCATTTTAGTCCTGAAGTACACCTGCTAGACTACGTGAAAAAAACTGATGTTTTCTCCAAGTATAACTATAAGTCACAATGGCCCTGATTTTGAGCCAGTCGAACAGTAGCAAATTCATGATATGGACTTTCTCTCTGGTCATGGGTGTCTCGGTGTCCCAGTAAGGAAGCAGCAAACCAAGGGCCTTACTTATGAGACCCTTACACCACTATTGCATCGCTTTTTGTAGCGCTGCATCGGCATAAAAAATGTGCCACACTGCACCATATTTACAAAGTAATATATCTAGGGTGATGCGTCCCTTTGTAAACCCCTGCACTATATTATACCTACAACAGCTATAATGTATGCAGGGTGGACGTTCCAATGCTGAAAAGCCTCATATAAATGTTGTAGTGAAATATATGAGATATCACTGTGTCACTTCTACAGCCTCACTGCATCAAATCCTTGAAGCAGGCATAGGGGGAGACGTAGGCCATTTCACATGGGGCTTGCCCCATGTGAAATTACACATTGCTGGAGTTGCTTCTGTTTTCAGACACACTCCAGCAAAGCGCCATTTTTGCGCTGACATATACACTGTACATCCCTGTGATATAGATCGCAATACAGTAAATACGGTGCATCCATGGTGTCGTAAGGAGAGCGCATTGAAAAGTGTTGCACAGCTGCTTTACCACAGCGATGCAACACTTTTTATAAATGAGGCCTCTAATTTTAACAGCTGAAATTTTTTTCTGGTAAAATCGCATTAAGCTATGGCTGCAACAGCTGCCAGGCTTGGCCCCCATGTCCCTACCAAAACTATTCTTCCCTTTCCCTCCCCTACTTTCTCAACCCCCTTCGCCAACCCGGTCTCACAGGAAAGCTGGGTCTCACATTTACCACAATCTGAAAGTATGTGATAAATAGGAGTGATCAATCCTCAAGAATAAGGCATACCATGTGGGCTTATACAAAGTAAAACCTTCTCCTCAGGATTATTCCTCAATCCGGGGGATCAAACCCAGATTAGACAGCAACCGCAATTCTGGCCACTGGAACTCTCCACATGGAATTCCACCTCGCTCGCAATCAGGGACTAGATAAGTAGAAATGGTTCACAGGGAGTCATACATATGTACATGCATAGAAACATTTTGGATGAGACCTCTTCATTCACTGGTCAGTTTGGCTGTCATTCACATTTTGCTTACACCCATCTCAGCATACTGTATAGGGCAATAGGTGAGGCCGTTTCAGTTATAGGCTCTCTTGTACTGTGAATGGAAGCATTTTTTCTGATCACGTGAGCACATCCACCTGAAAAGAAGTAGACACCATTGTTAAGGTTGGTGGACCAATATATTAAGGGCTTGATTATGAATATGGCAGTACACCTGTAACACTGCTTCTCTTTTGCTGGCAGGAGGACCGCCAAGCCTGTGGTGCACCTTCCTGCCAGATTCTGAGTTAAAACCAGGACTGGCGAGCAGTGTTGCGGCAGTCTCATGGTGGTGGCTGTGTTAGGCTCATAGAACAGCCTTAACAGCAGGCTGCCACTGTGGGAGTGCATGCAGCACCTTCCTGCATGGCGTGGCCACACTGTGCAGACTTAAGGGGGCAATTCCAGGAGGGGCATGCACCCTCTGTCGCAGAATCGCCAGGGAGCCCTGTTAGAGTCCCCTTACCTGTATCTCTGGCACCCTTTTCATGGTAGGCTCCTTACCATGAAATGGTCAGTGGATATGCAAATTGGAATATGCTTGGCGTTGTCGCATATGTCACCCCAAGTGGGACGTGTATGCCCAGATGTGGGTCCCATGCTCTCCATGCCACTGGAGTCAAACTAACCTGGATGATGAGGGGTGAATCCTTGAAACCGGTACTAGGATGCTTGTGTCCGGTCCAGGGAGGACATGACCTGACAGTTCAGGCTGGACTGTTCCAATGGGAAACAAGGTCAAGACTGAATTTCATATGGCTGGGTTTAAACTGAAGTGGCATGAGGAGTAAAAAACAATAGATTTAGGGCGAAATCTGTATTCTGGGTTGAATGTTTGACATTGATCAGCATTCTGTCCATCAATTGTTCTTTTTACAATCAAAGGAATGGCCATCAGATAGGAAGTGCCACCACCCATGCATTCTCTGTAGTCTGATAGGCAGAGAGAGAAAACAGGTGAATGTGGGCACAAAATCTGAGTCAGGATAAAGAAGACTAAAAAGTGAATCTAAATAGCTGGAGAAATGGCAAACCTGAATGAGTTTGGACACTGGCTTTTTCAAGTGAGGTAAATATACAATGACAGCATAGAAACAGTGACCCCAGATCGGTGATTATTAGAAATGGGGGTCTCTAGTTGGCAAGGGTTTGCACCTTTGTCTAAGAAGAGACCCTTCTTCTAGTCAGGGCAAGGGAGTTACACTCATAAAAATAACCCCAGCTCACCCCCTTGGTAACTTGGCACGAGTAGTCAGGCTCATCTTAGAAGCAGTGTGTAAAGCATTTGCAAATAACCAACAGTAATACAGTGAAAACACTACAAAAGGACACCACTCCAGTTTAGAAAAATATCCAATATCTTTATATATCCAAAACAAGACCCACAATGATAAAAAAAAACATACAGTACTTCAAAAATATACATTTTGCAAGATATCCTTAAAATTGCAGAAATACCTCATAAACACAGTTCGAATGAGTCATTAGCTTCGTCCGGGGCTACCTTGATGCTGAACACAACAGTCTAACAGTTACAGCGGACCTTATCGGGACAGGCCAGCAAAAGCATGGACAGACTTGGTAACAGTCCCTTTCTCGTTGCGGCTGGCATTTTGGTGTGCGCTGGCCGTGGCAACCATTGCTGTTGCGTTGCACAATGGAAGCGGTGCAGGGAGCAGGGCCCTCTCAATGCGGTGCAGGCAGCGGCTCTGTGACGTTCATCCAGATGGCATTGGTGAGGCCAAGGCTTGCTGTGCAGGGTGTGGTGATGCTCCATGTGGTGCTGGCAGGTTGAGGTGCAAGCAACAGAGCCGGTTAGCAAGAGCTGGCGTCGGTTGGCCCAGACTGCTGTGTGGGAGGAGGCGGTGCATCGTGAAACTTACAAGTGGTGCCCCCAGCCACGATGCAGTCACAATTGTCGAAGTCAGCCACTGCGACGGCATTGATGAGTCCAGGATGGCGAAGTGAAGCGAGTCTGTGCAGAGTGTGGTGTCCACAGGTCACGGTGCTAGCAGCGGCTTGGTGGTGGTGGCAGCGGTCATCTCCATCAGTGAGACCAGGGTTGCAGTGCGAGATGTTGTCGATGCCTTTTGGGTTGCCGTAAGGACACAGAGCCAGGGATGGAGTCAGTGACGGAGGTGATTGCATGTTCCTTCTCAGTGGCAACTGAAACAGTGGTTCTAGAAGCAAAACCCAGAGGTTGGTGAAGTGTTTGCTGGCCCTGAGACTTCAGAACAGGAGACAAGCTCTACTTCAAGCCCTTTGAGATACTCAGCACAAGTAAAAGAAAGTCCAGTCCAGTCCTTTTACTGCTCAAGGCAGAAGCAGCAACTGCAGACCAACCCAAAAACCCATCACACAGCCAAGGGGCAGTACTCCACCTGGCAGCTCTTTCAGGTCTTCTTCTTGGCAGGTTCCTTGATTCCAACGAGTTCTGAAATGTTGGGGTCTGGGCCCAAATATTTATACTCAAAATCCCTTTGTTCTTTCAGGCAGAGAGTGTCTGTGCTTGGTCCAAACCTGTTCTGTCCTCTCTGGTCCAGCATCCTGGCAGGAGGTGGAGACAGACCAGGCCCATTCAGGTGAAAAGAAATTTCCTCCTCCTACTCTAAATGAAGCCCAGGTCTATTCAGCCAAGCCTTGACTCATCCAGACTCTCTGGAGACACTGCAAATACCCAGACCCTGTCACTCCAAAGACAGACAGTCAATACACATCCTAGTAGAGGCACATTGGATGGGTAGGCAAGAAAATAACTACTTTTTAAAGTGGTATTTTCAAACACTGAATGTAAAAATCACCCTCACTAAAAGATGCAGTTTAACATTCTGAGTTCAGGCATACTAAACTTTTTTTTCTACTTTGTTCTCAGAGGTAGTTATGATTATAAGATGTTATAAGCCAACTCCCAATTCTATCCTATGAGAGCAGGTAGCCTTACAATAGTGAAAAACAAAATTGGCAGTATTTCACTATCAGGATAGCCACACACATCAGGGCATGTCCCACCTTTCACATACACTGCACCCTTCTCACAGAGGTACCTTGGGCCTACCTTAGGGGTGACTCACACGAAAAGGGAAGGTTAGGGCCTGGCAATTGGGTACACATGCCAAGTTGACATGGCAGTACCAGACTGCACACAAACTCTGCAATGGTAGGCCTGAGATACATTTTCAGGGCTACTCATGTGGTTGGCACAATAAGTGCTGCAGACCCACTAGTAATATTTGATTCACAAGCCCCGGCACACTCTGTGCACTTTACTAGGGGCTTACCAGTACATCAAATATGCCAGTCATGGAAGCACCAATCCATGATAACAATTTACAACAGGACCACTGGCACTTTAACACTGAACAGTAGTGGGAAAGTGCGCAGAGACACTAAACCAGTAAAAACACAGTCAAAACTGGGAGGTCAGAAAGCAAAAAGACAGGGGAAACACACCAAAAGATGCCAAGTCTAACAGAGATCTACATCTGAACGCATCTGGTGAGTGGTGGGTGACAGACTACACAACTGACAGGTCGCAAGTGACTTGGTGATGACAATAGAGGTTTCCCTCAAGCAGCAGCCTTATGCAGATGATGCTCCCAGTAACTGATGACCTTTTTGGCCTGGTAAGAATAAAGTGTAATGGCTACTAATCAACTGTTCTAAAAGAGTGCCTTCAATAAAATAACTGAAAAAAATGGGCACAGTGAAGAAGATTTCAAAGAAGGTTACCGAAGATGTGAAATGCCTCAGAGGCAATTTGTCTAGGTTTCAACCTATATCTTTACAATTTGCAATACAGGTAGCTGATTTTTATTTTATTTATTTTTATTTGCGAAGTTTCATATATCACTGGCTATCAGAGCCCTTTACATGAGGATCAGAGCATTACAGGTTACATAGTTACAACAATTGCAGGCTTCAAGTAAAGACGTAGGCGAAAACAAAACATGAGATGCGGCTGAGGGAAGGAAACACAACAGGGCGACAAGGAAAACAATGTCAGATGTCCGGCTCAGTAGGTTTCGGATGAGATTTGAACAAGAGCCAAAACTCCTCTATAGCTGTGTAGGACAGCTCCACCGGGCATCGGCCAAGGTTGCTCGGGCTCCGAGGTAAGAACAAACAGTTATGGTATCCGCCCAGGGGGCCTCGTCAAAGTTCCATTGAAAGGCACCGGTCCTAGTGTTACTGGGAGGCGTCGTCCACTATGTTTTCCAGCTGGCCTCCAGAACAAAAGTGGTGAGAGGAGAGGTAGAAGGGACAGATTACAAGGTTGGCAGATTGTAGGGCAACCCATCGTTCTTGCCTTCAAACCTCTTGGCAGGGGTGAAGCTGAAGAGGAGTTGTGCCTAGAGATCTGATCCTCATCAGACTTTAGTCCTCTATAGCCCCCCACAGCGACATTGAAGATTTGTTCTGGGTGCCATTTTAGGGTCAGGCAGGCCCGAGCCTGGTTTTTCTGAAGACTTAATTTTGAGCCCACTCGGCGAGAACTATTTATGTCTCTCTGAATGACTGAACAGCTCTTGCATCGTTTATTGATTATCTGAGGTTTGTTTTCCTTCAGTGCTGTCCTCCTCGCTGGTCAGGTTGTTTTCCCTTTTTCAGTTACTCTAACATCTGCTGAGTATTGTCCCTGTGCCAAATATTGCTGATTCCGTGTGGGGACAGGTTAGGATTGCCTCTGCATCACCTTTAATTTATTGCTTGGTATAACAATATTCATATCATAGGGGTGACTAAATGGGCAGAACAGCAGAGCCTACAACTATTTGTTGAACATTTGAAACTCAACACATTTAAGCCAAATGACTCTCAAACCTCTTTTTAGTTGAATGGCACCTTTCCTACTCTAAACCAGGGTTACAAGCCAGTTCCACCACTATCAGTGCAGCATAACAGATCATAGAGGTGAAAAGGAAGGATTGGAGATGTGAGGATCACCAATTCACGCAGGAACTATAACCACCAATGAGTGAACAATTTGACAGCCTGGACTTATAGACATGTTGGTGAGGGATCGGTCCGGAATCGTTTTTTTAACTGCTGTGAACAATATGACAATTGACTGGTGGAAAAAAATAAGATAAATCTGGATTTGTTATAGACTTGGTACCTTAATGTAACTGATGACTGATACACACGGCATCATGTCACACATCACACATATGATGGGTCTATTAAATTCTGAAGTGGATCACTGGGAGTGGGGTTATGGGCCACCTCAGAAAGGCCACTTCCACTTCTGGTCTTGGTCTCTTCTCGAAGGTTAAGAATGGCATTATGTATTGGTGTGTAATGGCATTTTCTTCCACATGTATGCGAATGACACCCAACTATATCGGAAAATCACATCCCCAGAGGACCTCATCTCACTCAACTCTACTCTAACAAACACTCAAAACTGGCTCACTGAGAACCATCTCATGCTCGACACCTCTGAAACAGAGTTCCTCCTCATCGCTCCCACTAATCACACTCCCAAGATCGACCTCTGGATGAAATAGCTTACAGCATTCAACTGCTCTTCCCAAATCATTTATTGTGTGTGTACAGTAACTGAATCCAGTTCTGGTCTTCTGATTGTCCGGTTCCCGCTCGCAGTGCAGCGCAACAGCGAGGAAGCCTGCCGGAGGCTTCTTCCAGCTTCTATGAGCTTGTAGCTGCTCCCCCACTTGGCCCCCCGCTGGGCTGGGATGTACAGATCAATGTGGGACACAATATTGAGTCCAAAGGTGTAAAATGATCCTCACAGGGCCAAATAGATGTCAGGCCCCACCGCAGGTACTTCAATAGGCGGTGTCAAGAATATTCAAAATATGCTACCTGAAAGCCCTCTGCCGATTCTTGCTGATTTTGCTGGTGACCTGCCCTTTGCTCTCTAGTGGGGACTGCTGCCTCTTACTGCAGGGCCTGCCGCTTTCTTCCATTGGCTGAATTCGAGCACTGCCACTGCCACGGTCCATACCGCCGCGTCGGGGGAACTACGACTTCCAGAAGCCCCTGCGGCGCATTGCAACGTGTCACGGTCACGCGACAGATGGCGCATAAATCTCCTAAGGCCCAACGCAGCGCCGGACGTGCACAGGCATGCCCGGGCGCTGCCCGGGCTTAACCCGGGCCAATGGCATGCCCGTCCATGCCCGTCCTAGTCTGACATAGACTGGACTGGGCCACTCCTCTGACACCCGGACACTTTCAGCTTCTGTGGTAAGCTGTATTACTATACTGACTGAACTTTATGTGAGTACAGTTTTGTTTAATTTTTGTGCGACTCAAGAGGCGTTGTTTAAATCATGAGTAAACGGAAGGGCCTAGCTGCCACTTTAGACACTTTTATCATTAGAGCAGATCTTTACTCAACCACGAGATTCAAATTGCAGAAAGGCGACTATCGCTCGAACCAACGCACTCCCAATTGAGCTCACCTAGGCTTTCATGCACCCCACATCTTTTCCCAATGGTGGGTGGAGAGGAGGGGGAGACGGTAAATTGTTCTGTTGCTTCTTTATCACCGTCAGGGCTAATTGATACAACCAATCCATCAAGCCCGACATTAGAATCTGGATCTAGGAAGCAAAACACAAGACTGGGGAAAAAGGGAGGCGATAAATGTGTAAAAAAAAGCTATTCCTGTGACAAGGAAAACAAGGGCTAAGACGGCGGGGGGGTCATTACAAATAGCTGAGCCAAAAGCCAACACTGTGCTGTCAAAGGTACTTGTGAAGAGTGTATGTACCCAGACGGAAAATAATGATGACCCTAAGCATTTTGACCTAAGTAGCTACTACGGGGACCTAGAGCGTATCGTAAAAAGATCTCTTGATTCCACCAAAGAGGCCATGCTATTAGAGCTTGGGGTTCTTATTAGTGCGTTTTTAAAACCCATGGTAGAGAAGTTGGGTCAATTGCAAAATAACATAGAATCTAGGGGAAATGGCAGCAAGGCACATAGTGATAGTTGCCAAATGCAAGGGACACATAGAACACATGGAGACTCACTTCTGCCTACAGTCAAGGATGTTAACATGCAAATAATGGCTGGGATAGAACATAGTTCAAGGAGCAGTGTACCTAGAACTAGTATTCGACCAAACCCCAACCAAGTAGGGGATGCTATGATGATAACAACTGAGGACATGACAAGAGTGAGTAGTGTACTACAACGAAATGAGGAGGGCCTCCTATATCGAGACTCATCCCACACTAGATTAGGAAACTGTTCTGACAAACCAGTTCTGCACAGTCCAAAAGGTACAGACTTAATCCCAAAAAATGATACACTAGATATACCTCCTGATTCCTGCCCATACGTAAGTAATAGTTTTAGCAGGGGTACCGGCACTCAGGAGGGACCAGAATGAGAATTGGGTGAACCTGAGAAACAAGACGGTAGACAGGCTAGTAAAATACAGGCAATTCAACCCTGCTAGAGTAGCTGACATTCTAATGGTACGGAGGGTGGGTTGGGTGGGAGGAAGTAGGAAGAACATTAGGGGTGACTGTGTGGTGGTAAACTTTAGACGACCGTGGATGGTTAGGGCAATTTTGATAAACAAGGAAGCAATTGTTGCTGGTGACACTAATGTTAGTGCCCTGCCACTGGGGTATTTTTATCGTCCAATGGCAGGGGGAACGCTGACCCTACAGCTCATTTGTTTAATGGTTTTGAGGTATTGTCTTCCCTAGATGATCAGGATTGACATTCAAACTCACTGTGGACAGGATGTTCTTATATTGGCCAGCAAAAAGGATCTCTTTCCCAGGGGAAACACCACTATAGGGGCACCGTTAGGGGAGGCCGGGCAGTTTGAGCTACCAAGGGAGTTGTTGAACGAAGAAGCCTCTGTAGAATTGCAGGAGATCGGTGAAGGGGGGTACATAAACACCGTTGTAGGAGACAACAACATTAGTCCATTTACGGGGATTTTGGGAGGAACATCGGTGCAGCCCAGGGACTCGAATATGTCTTCATACCTACGCCTCATGTCATGGAATATTGCAGGCCTAAAGAGGAATATAGCTGACTTAGCTTGGAACGAATACATAGAGGATAGCGATATTATGATTTTCCAGGAGACATGGCTACTAGAAATACCCCATTGAGTAGGTTTCAAAACATATAGTGTGGATGCCAGCCCGTCAGTGAGAGGTAGGCCTTCAGGGGGGTTAGTGATATGGATACTGGTCTCTCTGGAAATTAACATTGTTCCATTAAAAGTACAATCTCGAGATATATTGGGACTAAAATTGGTTGCTAAAACGGGTTGGTCATATTCTTACTCAATATTTATAATAGACCAGGCCCCGCTCATTGTGAATCAGAGGTAATAAACCAACTGGAGACCCTTATAGATACATTGGGCCACAGACCAAATACTATAATTGGAGGTGACTACAATTGAAATTTTGAGCCTGTGTCAGGATTTGGTAACTTGACCGAGGATGAAGATATGGCATTTAATATTCCTATTATAGAAAGTGAGAAGATGGTAAAGTGCACAGTGGCTGTGAGCCAGTTATTAAGAATCACAATGGGCTACAGACTGAGAGCATGTAACGGGCGCCTGCCATCTGATAGGCCAAATGCATATACTTTTGGCAGAGGCATATCCCGAACAAATATAGATTACATACTGGTGACGCTCAGACTTTGAAGCCATTTGGTTGACCTAGTAATCGATCCTAGGGCAGAGAGCGACCCTCGACCTTTGAGGCTGATGTTATCTTTGGATGCTTTCCTTCCCGGCCAAACAGGTGTTAAGGAAACTGGTACATTGGAAGATGGTATTATTTTAAAGAACAATAATCGAGCTGTCAAATGGCCCTACATACTAGGGAATACTAAAGCTATAACTAGCATTTATTCCATCTTTGTAGATATCATGACTCCATTTGTTGAGCAAGTAATTGGTTCAACTAGGATGACAGACCTACATGGCAGACTGGTAAATGCAATGGGTCCAATATTAAGCAAAATACCTAAAGAGAGAAAAACTGGACTACCAGAGGGGTTTAACTATGGTAACTCCTGGTATAATAAGAACTGTCGAGACGCCAAGACTGACTTAGTGAAGGCAATTAAAAGTGGAGATATAGTAACAATAAGGGCAAAGAAAAGTAAATATAAACAGTCCTTAGTAGATGCAAAGAAATCGTGGGTTGAAGAGATCTGGTCAGGCTTAATTAGCGCGGCCAAAGCCAAGGACCAGGCTGGGTTTTGGAATTTGCTAGCCAAAGGGAATAGGTCGGCAAAGAGACCTATTTCTCAACGAAGTAACATGGGTGAAACATTTTTCCGATCTCTACTCCGAAACTGATGGCGCTGCCTTTGTGGTAACAGAAGACATGTGAATAACGCCAAGGCAGCTAAATTATGCTTTAGCATGAAGGAAACATTGTTAGTTTTGGAGTTAGTTAAATCTGGCAAGGCTCCGGGGTCGGATAAAATACTGGGCAACCTTTTAAAACATAATGTGAACATATGGGGACCCTACATTAACTGTCTCTGTAACGCAATAGCGGACTTTGAGCCAATACCTAACACATGGAAGGGTGCGGAAATAGTGACAATTTTTAAAAAGGGTGACAGGCATGACCCGGCAAATTACCAGCCCATTAGTTTAATCGATATACCACAGAAGATATTTGCAAGACACATTCTGTTTAGGTTAACAGCATGGACTAGGAGGTCGACCTACTCTCAAAGTAGGGGTCCAGGAAAAAGATTAGCCCTATAGACCAAGTCTTCAGGTTTATGTGCATTTCTGGAAATATATAAATCTAAGGAAAGGTAGTCTATATATAGCATTTGTAGACTTAAAAGCCGCATTCGATTTGGTACCCAGGAACTTGTTATGGAGATGTTTGAAGGACGGACCTGGGGGTCCCAATAGAATTGCTTGTATAAATAATTTAATTTAATTTAATTTAATTGTGGGTTTATATAGCGCTAGAATCAACTCCCGGAGGAGTATCTCCGCGCTTCGACCGCTGGGGAACCCGTCCTGGCTCACCCTGAGAGATGGTCCCTAATGGGTATCTCTAAGGTGCGACCAAGCATCCCCGGCGGTCTGGGGGGCCGTTGTGAAGATGAGGCAAGCTAATGCCCAGACTTGCCGAGTGTGGTCCCTGACTGGAGTAGGCACCGAGGCGAGAATTATCGAGCCCGCTGACCCTGGTCCAAGACCCTTAGACTTCACGAGGGGAAACTATGCTAAGGTTAGATGGGGATCGGGGGTGAGCTCACCAAAGAAATACCAGTGAGTCGGGGAGTACGCCAAGGTTGCATACTAGCACCCACCCATTTTAGCCTTCCCGTAAATGATATCCCTCAATATCTGGAAGGTTGTAAAAATGATTCACCTATGTTGGGTGGCGAAGTAATAAACTGAATAAATGATGGACCCTGCCTAGAGTAAGCACCTGACTAACTTTCCCCCGTGAGGTATCTTAACCCTTAAGTTTAATCAAGGGGGTTGTGTGCACACTGAATGGCACCCATCATCACCGTGCCTATTCCCTAGGGAATTTTGATTCAGAACAAACAGCAGCAAAGGTGCACCACAAAACATAAAACAGTAAGTGCAAACGATGTTTAAGCAAAATAAGGAGATATTCCTCAGAGATGTTGGAGTTCTTCTTTGAATCTTTATTTTCAAGAGGCAATAAAACACATACAGCCGACGCGTTTCGTCCCAAACTGGGACTTCTTCAGGGCTTTAAATCAGTTGGACGTCGCATATGGGGAAGAACATATGAGGAAGCGGGGTCCAGGGGTCACCTTCCCGGCTAATGTAATCCTGTTCTATAGTTGTTCTTTCAGAGGTTGATTATACAAGACGAGATCTTGATATAAGTTTGTTAGCGGTTAACAGAGGAAGAAGTATCAATGGAGTTCTTGGGTGGTATGGAGATTCATGTCACCTTGCTCACAATAATTGCTCAGTCCGTATGCTGAGTCAAAAATAGAACTGGTGTTGGACTGAAGGTCCTGTTAGTCCAATGGAAGAGGGAGTGGGCACTGTGTCCCAGTAGGCCGTTCTTGATAAAACGGCCGGCACCCATCCACAGCCCTCGACCTGATGACACACCCGTAGCGACGTCGCTACGGGTGTGTCATCAGGTCGAGGACAACACCAGGTCAGGTCAGTCCAACACCAGTTCTATTTTTGACTCAGCATACGGACTGAGCAATTATTTTGAGCAAGGTGACATGAATCTCCATACCACCCAAGAACTCCATTGATACTTCTTCCTCTGTTAACCGCTAACAAACTTATATCAAGATCTCGTCTTGTATAATCAACCTCTGAAAGAACAACTATAGAACAGGATTACATTAGCCGGGAAGGTGACCCCTGGACCCCGCTTCCTCATATGTTCTTCCCCATATGCGACGTCCAACTGATTTAAAGCCCTGAAGAAGTCCCAGTTTGGGACGAAACGCGTCGGCTGTATGTGTTTTATTGCCTCTTGAAAATAAAGATTCAAAGAAGAACTCCAACATCTCTGAGGAATATCTCCTTATTTTGCTTAAACATCGTTTGCACTTACTGTTTTATGTTTTGTGGTGCACCTTTGCTGCTGTTTGTTTTGGGTGGCGAAGTAATACCTGCATTACTTTTTGCAGATGATACTATTTTAATTTCGCAAACCCCTAGTGGACTCCAAAACCTGATTAATTCCTTTCAGCTGTATTGTAGAGACAAAGGCATCCAGATAAATTCCAGTAAGACAAAAAATATGCCTATTAATCCACACAGATCATTTAAAAAAAACCCGAGTTAAACCATCAAAAATTAGAGTATGTAGATAATTTTAACTATCTTGGTATCACACTGGACACGAAAATGTCTTGGAAGCACCAGTCTAATAAAAATAAAGTAATCCTGCTCTAAAAATTGTACTCCTATTATTAAACAACATGGGGGGAGTACTTCTAAGGCTGTATTGCCTGCTATTGAGGTTTTTAAATTTAAGGCTCAGGCGGCTGCCCTATACAGAGCAGAGATATGGGGCCCCCAATGTAAACAAAATTTTGAAATTGGAGAAAACAAGTTTGTTCGGAAACTGCTTGCTCTTCCAATTAGGACCCTGTTGACCCCAGTAATAATGGATTTAAATCTGAAACGTACTGACAATTATGCTGCACTACGCCCTCTTCTATACTGGGTAAGAATTTGGTCTACATTTGAGCTCCTCATTATAAAAAGGGTCTACAAGAGATAATGACTATTGGACCCTTTAAAGCCATAACGTTGTTCCAACATCTGTCATATTGGTTTGAGAAAATAGGGTTATCTCATTATTGGGAAGAGCCCATGGAATTAACTATGGCATGTAGTAAGATAGTAAAAACAGCTTTTTGGGCTTATGTTCATGACAAATTGCTACATGATTCTAACCAAGGCTCGCTAACAGCTTCATTCTTTATGTTCAAAGATATAGCCTGGTTTGAACCATTTTTTGATGAGGTGTGCCCACAAATTGTGAAATCCCTATATCTGAAGTATAGATACGGGGTATTACAAACAAATAAAAATAAATCCAAATGGGGCAAAACCAGTGCTGAAAAAGATTTTGACAAATGCACGTTCTGTATAGATGCGACCAAGGCTAAAAATGATGATGTCCACATTCTATTTTTTTGTCCCTTATACGCTACTCCTAGGAAAAAATTGATCAAACCTCTCTGCAATAACTTGAACATTAGGCACTGTAGAGAGACAGAGCGTATATTGAGGACGGACACAACCCCACTTGTGGTTTTTTGTGTAGCTACATTTTTGTTCAATGTGAAGATCATTAGAGATAAAATAGGGTTGAAATTGTGACAGTGAACTTATATCTATGTATATTATGAAATATATTCCTGCACCCGCACTTTAAAACTGAAAATTTGAAAGTATTGTTTAATGAACCCTCTCCGATGCTATAATTAAATACTGGTGGCGATGTTAGAGATTTAGCTTTTTTTTTAGATTGTAAATAAGATGAGGGCTATTGAGACCCTTTTTAATGATTGTTAACTTGTTTAATCATTTTTTATGTATTTAATACATTTTAATAATATTTATTTTTTGTATAAATTCTTCCATTTATATATCTATATTAGGACAGGATTATGAAATTGTCACTTGAAACACTCATGTGTTAAAGCCATCTGTTGATTATGTGTAAGAAGTATATTTTATTTATGTGCTTTTTGGGTCTAAAAGACCAAAATAAAGTAAAATTGAATTGAATTGAATTGAAAAACTCTTTTCCTCTCGTCTTTCTTTCGAGAGGAACCCGGTAACGGTGCAGGGCAGCATTGCAATCTTCCCTATGAGGACGATGTTTCTACATATTATGCACGAATTTTGAATCCCCATTCTTGGATCCTATTGAAGGTTGAGTCGTGTTACGCCTCCTTCAGTTTCTTAACGCTCTACGGCATCCACTTCCTGGATAGGACGTTAGATGAATATGTTATATGGCTGCATACTTTGAAGATTCTTAACACCGCCTATTGAAGTACCTGCGGTGGGGCTTGACATCTATTTGGCCCCGTGAGGATCATTTTACACCTTTGGAATATCTAGGGGTCCCACCGTTTTTGACTGAATATTGTGTCCCACATTGATCTGTACATCCCAGACCTGATGAAGGTGTAGCCCCGGCTGGGGCCACACACGGAAATGGGCGTCGGCGTTTTTTCTCTTGGGGATACCTTGACTGATCCTTGTTTTATCTCCCCGAGAATTTATGTCCATTCCGTAATATATAGATCAGCCAGTTGCTGTAATGTACCTTGATATCAAGTTTAAATTCATTTTTATTGTTTGATTAATTAAAATCATTACAATTCCTCCCTGAAGTGAATAAAAGATAACTTGGGAGATTACATTACAGTCACATTTTAAAATGCACCTGATTTTAAAACAATACAACGGTTAAGGTACTTACATACAAAATGCTTATCGTTAAAAATCATATATAAGGGTTCCTACTTTAACAGCATTCTCCTGACATAAAACCCTTTTTGCTCTTTAACTTTTTTGGTAGAGTCCCTCCCAGTCTCCTGAATAAAAGCGCAAAAAGACGGGCTATCAGTTTAGCAGCATAATACAACACCGCTAGGGGCTAAAATGTAAAACTCAGAACAACAAATTTAACGGTGTGTATACCCCTTAAGGAAGACAATAGTAATAATGAGGTCCCAATGTTCAAAGGTAATTTTCTTGGCTGCCTTTTAATTTGAGGCCTACAGCTAGGCAGGGTCTTTTAGTGGGTTAACATTCTGGCCGCTTAATTAATATGGAGATTCATCTGTTGCCTAGTTAAGTAAATCCAACTTATTTTGTTTGTATGTTGTGTGTATGTGGTATGGAATGTATGTCATCTTGGAATGTATGTTGAAATGAAAGGTATGTTTGAGACTGATATGTGGGACTGTTATGATTAATCATGTTTTGAATTTTAAGAAAAAAATTCTATATTGATTGATATTTATATTTATTACCTTTAATAACTATATTATGTAATAAAATATTTATAATCGTATGAATTCTCTTCTTTTGTCTGTCGTAAGGAGCTTTTTCTGTAAGTATTTAAGGGCTTGCTGTTCTCCCAGTTGTGTTGTGCGTTGAGCTGTGGTCTCCCTCCTCTCTGTCCCATGTGCATGTTGTGGATGCTGGACTTCTTGCCTCAGAGCCAACTGAGGCGTTGTAAGAACTGTGCCAGGAGAGAGGAGCAGTGAGCTGCGGCGGGGAGGCCCCAAGCCTTGATGAAGGAGCGGGGTCTGGTAGAGTCTGGCAGAGTTGAGCTAGGCAGCTTTTGTAGGTAGGTGGAGAAAGAGCATGACCACGGCCATTTTCAGTGGTGACCGAGCCCATGATAAGTTCGGTGGCGGCTTATGGAGCCCCAGTGTGCCCTGCTCTTGTGCCTCCCCTTGCCTGCCCTTGTGCCTCTCTCTCTCCTCTCCCCCCTCCACTATGCCTCCACCCTCTCCATCTCATCAAGGCCTGGTAACTGCGGTCACTCCTACCAGCCTTCATCAGCCTTCGTCAGCCTTCACCATCGCTAATCGCCACCTGTATCCTATCTGTATCCTACCACACTCTGCCACATGCCGCCTGAAGCAGTCTGAAACAGTCTGTTGCCATTGTAGCATACTTGAGACCACGGACCTAATACAGTAATGAGGTTGGGCAAGTAAGGAGGACTCTCTTAAGGCCAAAAACCAAACCTAAAAAATAAAAAGTAAGCATACAGGTTTCAAGTGCCCTTGGATTAGGGCCAGTATCCAGCAAAACAAGCATAGAAAGCAACACAGCCAAGGGCGACACCAGCACTTGCTCAGGCATAATCTCTTCCACCAATGGTGAAGTTGACAGTGAAGTGCAAAGAACGGGGAAAATAACTTCTCATCAAATAGCTTACTTGACGAGGTTACCTGGAACCCAAATGGACAGAGCTCTTAAAAGTATTGACGGGGCACCCCAAAGGAAGAACCCCTGTACTTTCCAAACAAAAATCTACACAAAATGTTCATTCTTGAAAGATCCTGGAACAGTAATTTACTCCAAAAGTTAGAACGTAAAAGGACGGCAAACACCTTTACAGCCAAAGAAGTTTGGATCAACTCACCAGCCTCTTACCACATCCCCAGAACCCCTATCCCACCATTATGTTAAAAACCATCAAAGGAACGTGCTTACGGTGGGTGACCACGTTACATTAAAATATACCACTGACACCCAGGCAGGCGGAGATTCAGAAGAAACAATAGGTGTAAGAGTCAACAGGAATGACAGTGTGCCAACCCAGGTGGTAGCTGCCAATAAGTTAGGCAAAACTATCTCAGGCCTGGGAAACTCCAACAAGTGGATACAAATAGTCAACAAAATATAAGCATTCCAGAGGCTTTGGAGAACCCGGAAATTGAAATTGATTTACGAGGGGACATGAGTGACCCTCATGTCTACTCCTTGGTCCCAAGCCAGTCTGCAGAACACTTGGCAACGGTCCCCGATTTGCAGCCCAAAAACAGCTCCCCACTACAGCTGCAAGAATTACAAGCAGGTGGTCCAGCAGACCCAGCAGCTTTCAATAGCCCACTGGACAGCAAACCATCTGAGACCCGTATGATGTCTCCCTATGAAGATTCCCATGTAACAAGTCCAGAGATGTCTTTCCTGGCCTCACATGAAAGAGAGGAGCTCGAGGCTTCTTATAATTTAAACCCTGTTCGAAATCATATACCTCCTGAAACAACTAACACACCGTTGTTGGAAAGATGCAACCTTAGCGATGCCATGCACACAGAATCCATTTGGGTGGCAATCTTAAATACAATGCAATATTCAACTACAGCCCTACAATACCAATCACATAAAATGGATTTACAGCTCATGGTCCTTCAGATCTTGGCCAACTTTACGTCAGGGATTGACAAAAAGTTATCAGAGCTCAATAGCCTAATTAAGTGGGGACAAGAAGAAGTCCACGGACGCCAAACCGTCCAACTTGAATGCCCCAATAATTGATAAGCTAATAACATTACCATCTATGTTAGGAAATCTCTTATCAGACATATAAGGCAGTGCTTCAGCGTCCACCAATTCCATAGATGGACTGCTTAAGCCAGGGACAGCTCTAGCGGAACCCCAAAAAATGGATCCAACACCAACCAACTTATCCAATACTTTTATAGGCAGTGATGTAACAACAATAACGGCCCCAACACAAATGAGTCCTGCCAAAAAAAAACACACCTCGGAAAGCCCTTCACAAACCAAAAAGGAAGGGACGAAACAAGAAGCCACTAGCCCTCGCTCTAAGTGCTTCGAGCAAAACATTTGCTACTGTGGCTGCACCAGACTCTGATGTTGAAGAAATTGGGCCAGTCCCCTTCTCCACCTTGTCAGGCAGGTTGGATCACTCCATCGCAGGGCCTACCACAACCATGATTGCCACTTATGGGCCACTGTTGAGATTACTAAAACAGAAAATCTCAAAAATGGACGAAAGACAGGAGTCAACCCTAATAGTGAAAGAGCCAGTAACTCCAAAGCAAGAACTACATCACAACATAAAGGAAGTACAAACTTTAAGGTCGTCCTCCAATGAAGTCCCTCTGTCCGACAATGAAGACCAAGCACAGCTGCCGACAGGGGGTGCCCCAAAACAAAGTTGCTCACCTAGCAAAACCAAGTCTTTAACTATCCTCTTGCCAATCTCCTGTATTTATGTCAACCAAGGAGCAGGACAGAACAGCCTTTTGCAATCAAGGCCTCAACCTCAGGAGGCAATTTTTACTCACGGAACAAAGAGGAGTGCTACTGAAGAACAGGTCAGCTTTATTTTTATCCCTGAATATGAATCCCAGGAAAGAGTTGACATATTAAATAGAGGGAATGTACTACAACTTTTAAATTCCATCCTGAGCCTTGGAAACATAAGCTCAATGGACCTACTCTCCTTAGAATTCCTTCCAAGTAATTATCGACTGTGGCCTGAGGCGACCAGTACATGATGGAGCTCCAGTGGAATTGCGAATAAAATCAAGGAAGAAAGCAAGCTTATGCTCTGGGGTATAAAGCTGGAACCCAAATTGAAATCTCCCTATCCAACTCTTTTCCTAAATGCTCAGATCAACACCCCAGATAAAATTACCACCACAGCATCAAGAGGGGCAAGAAGCAGAACTCCTGGCAAACTAACTGCTTGCCAAAACGTTTACAATCCAAGTATAAGCTTTGGGCCATCAATCCCAACCATGACTCCGAGAACACAGACTTGGACGCAAATAACACGCACAATAATAACAAAGCATCCAAATTGACAAGAGAGTGGTACCTTACACATACCCCCTGCAGAGCAAGGGAAAATTAAACTGTGTATTTGGAACTGTAATGGCCTGGCAGGCAAAACTGATGACCCTGAGGTAGTTAACTACTTAAAGTCATTTGACATGATACTTCTCCAGGAAACCTGAGAAGATAAGGCCTTAGAGCTCCAGGGGTACACCTCCTACTTCGTTCCGGCCATAAAGGGCTTTCATTTTGGTCACCATTCAGGGCTGTAATGATCTTAGTTTCAATAGTGGAGTTTTATCAGTGGGGGTATTCCACCTCACATGGGATCTTCTATCTATGACAAAATATAGAGTTCACCGTTCATATATGTGAGTAGAAGGATGGAAAGGGGGAAGGCAGCTGAGGTTCATGGAGACTTAGGAGTGGTGGCAGGTGAGTTCTTAATAGCCAGGCTAAGCAGCCCACGTATTTTAGCTGATGTCTGCAGACTTCTAATCCAGAGAAGATCACTTGGAAGGAGAAGCCCGGCTGGCAGTTAAGTGGTACTGGAGATGTCATCCTGCATGAGAGCAACAATCTTCATTTCATCTGCAATGATAGAGTTTGCAGAGATGGACGTATGCAGGAGGATTAGACGAAATCATAATTAGGCTGTTTGTCCCTAGAGCTTACAAGTGAAGGGAAGTGACAGCATGTATAGACATCAAGAAAAATAATATAAAGGATCTTAATATTAACTGTTTAGTTTTGTATGTCAGCAGTAGGTTTAGTCCAATATTATTTGTATTTGTATGTCAGGATGCATAGTTTAAAAAATAATCCAGGGATAAAATGAAAAACGATGAACTGGGGAATTTGTTAGACACATGAATTAAAGATGTTTTGAGGCATGGAAAATTGCCCACGGCCATCAGGGAAACTGCCCGTTGTATAATATGTCCAGTTCACTAGCTAAACCACTTTACCTATATCGGCTTTCCTGTACCTCTTACTAAATCTCCCCCTACCCAATGTCATCTTAAAGATTTTGTGGTACCGGGAAAAACATTTTCAATTATTTTTTGTGTGACCCAGATTCTGTAAGTTTAACATGTAACTCATTTTATTTTGGTGTTATGTGGGCTTGAATTAGCAGGGAGTGCATAATACATTTTATTGTTGTTCCGAAAAGGGGTCCTGGACATATGTCTTGACTGGGGTAAAAAAAATCTTTAACATGACACTGTGATGAATAATTAAAATGGTGGGTTGTGCCTTCCTAGCTAGGTATGGGGAACATTCATATAATTTCCTTAGGGGAAGATACACAAAATGCCTGAAAAATTATGCCTTGCTATGTAAAATAACGGCTTCAGCCTTTTGCACTAATTATAAGCATGAACGGATTCCTTGTTTCCATTTTTGGGGCAAGGATATACTTTGAGCTAAAAAATTTACAGAAAATCATTTGTGTCATGAACAAAAGCCCTTTGCATTCATTTCATTTGTGTTCTTCCAATGCTTCAGTGATAGGACTTTTAACTTTACTTTCAATTGCACGATGTTGTATAATGGCATAATCTTAGTTATGCTTCCCTTTTTTGAGAAGTTGTAACACTTGACTTTGTAAACATATTGGGACCTGTAGTTGATATTAAAGGGGGGGCTCCTCCGTTGGAGTGGAGGAGCGTTGCTACGCTTACATGAACCCCAAAGCCCCAGAGATGAAAAATTAAATGGAAATTCTTTAATGGTAGTTTGTGGTTGTCCGATCTCTGAGTGTCTTGACGGAAATAAAGCTCTAACAAAGCTGTATTCTATGTGGGTTGAACTGTAAAGGAGTAGTTGATTGCATTTCAGGCTGGATTGAGGAGGCTTGAATATCTAGACGTCAGCTGATTATGTGCATAAATTGTGTGACCAGGTGCAGATCTTTCTTGTGGCTAAAGCTCTGTGTTGGGTTAATAGACAGAGTTTTGTTGGAGCCCTACCTCAATGGAGGGGGCTTGAGGATTTAATTTGAGAACGTGTGCCAAAACATCTGCAATACAATTTGCGGTTTCCTAAACTGTTCTATGCAAGCATGGGCCCTTATCATCACTCTCAGCACCCAGGAACATCACTGCAGTTTTCGTCTCAGCAGGGCTGCATCTTTTATCTGGTGGTATCTTCTAAGGCCCAAAAACTTACAGAATCATCAAGATAACTTCTGAATAAAAAGGGCAGCACTTCTCAGCTACCGATGTTTCTTGAAGCAAGTTCCTCTAGGAGGCAATTTCCTCTTAAGTTATGGTCCTACATATTTTTCCATGAACATTAACAGGTACATTTAAAGCAGAATGCCAAGCTTCTCCAGCAGAAAGTCAGACAAAAAATGTGCTTTTAATGATGATCTTTGAACCAATCATGAGATACCACCTATGCTTACCACCCCTATTTTAACAGTAGTGTGACTCATGTCTTTGTCAAGAAAACTGTTCCAGAGTTTAGTGCCTCAGGCAACTGAGTTGTGTGACTTTCCCTCATATACCCCAACTTCTTCTTGGATTCCCTGCTCTACCATGATGCTCTCAGTTTAACCCCTACGTTATAAAGGAAAACCTCTCACTTAGCCAATACTTGGATAATCCTCCCATCATGAAGTGCCTCGCTTCTATCGAGGCACAAGATGGCTGCCAACACTGGTTTGGAGTGTTGACAGACATATGACATCCAATCAGCATGCAGCTCGGGCTCGGGAAGGTACAGAGTACAGTACAGAGTACATTACAGAGTACGGTACTTTATCTCTAGATATCACTATGATTTTACTTTTGATTTTCTCACGAACTACTGAACGGATTTACACCATTTAACAAAAAGCACAAACTACGAACCAAACTCTACCTTTTTGCCAAATTTGGTGTAATTCCGTTCAGCCGTTCGGGCTGTTGCCCTGGCTAAAGGTCCCATGGAAAATTGCATGGGGAAAACACGTTTTGGGACCCCCTTTTTTCTCGGCCCCCACTTGACGTATCACCCCCAAACTTTTCAGTGAAGGAACAGAGCGGAGCAGGCCGTTTTCTTGAAGAATTTCGAGTGTATTTGTCCACCGGCGCCAAAGTTATTCCAAATAGAATGTTGTGGATTTCCTATGGAAACAAGGTCCTAACTATATCTATCTACTGTCATGTACATACTTGATCTTTATGGACACGCTGTGCTCATTGTGTTGTCAATGAGGGCCCTGTCCGACTTGGGCAAGAAGGTGTGGCAGGTACAGCAGCTACGTAGAAGCCGGCAGTGTTGCTGTTTCACACGTGTGCTGTGTCAACTACTCTAAGGGCTGGTGACACAAGATGTTGAAATGTACCTTTTGGCATTCACATAGTCTGAATCTGTTTTTGGGGTACTCACAGAGTGAATTGAATACTGGACAAGTGTACAACTAGTTAAGATCAAAGTGTCCCTACCTGTTAGTTGTGCTGTAAGCTGCGGTTTCATGCCAGTCATTGTTGGCTTGGTGTCAGTCAAAACGCAAGATGTCGGACACATCTCAGAGGGGAATTGAATTGACATGTGTCCCCTTTCATCTCACCTAGGAGGCCATCAAATGTGCATTGTCCATTCACATTGCCTGCGGACATGGAGGATGAGGACATCATATGTACAGAACCATAGACGCTGAAACTCGCCACTCACGCTGTCGAGATTTGGAGGCGGAGCTATAGTGCAGGCGAGGAGCAGGAGCTGCCGTGGAGCACAGGTGTGCGGAGCTGCTGTAGAACAGAGCGCGGAGTGCAGACCACGGAGCCCGGATCCCGGAGTTTTGGGATCCGGCCGAGTTGAGTGTATCCACCGCGGATGAGCCCGGAGCCCGGATCCCAGAGCTCAAGAGCTCGTAGCTCGTAGCCTGCCATACTGCTCGCCACAGCCGCCGTAGCTCCACACCGTAACTTCACCGAGAACCCAGAGCAGTGAGCGGTACGAGCGATGCGAGCAGAGTGAGCGGAGCCTGTCAGGACGCATCTCTGTGACCAGCCTGTGTGCTTGCCAGCCGCAGCCCGCAGTTTCACTCCCGCAACTTTAACGAGAACCTTGAGCGGTGAGCGGTGAGTGGGGTGAGCGGAGCCTGCTAGCACTCATCTCATTGATCAGTGTGTGTTTGCCTGCCCCAGCCTCGTTTCCCTCTCTCGCTAGAGGGCCCCCGGCCCCGTGTGTACTCCCCGTGTGCACCCCGGCCTCTGCTGCTGGAGCCTACTACCACTACCGCTATTAGTGGGGCAGAAGGGGGACTTAAAGGAGAGCCGCAGCGTGCCCGTGGGTGTGGGCTCTAAAGGAGCACCGGCTTTGATGTACCAAAGGATTGAAGAGAAAGTGATACTGATAGAGCGCGCGAGGCCACCCGACCAACAGTTTTCGCCGTTTCCGGCTTCAGGGCCCATATACTTTTCAAATCACCATATACATCGATCAGGTGACTTCACGAGCTCTATCAAGTTGGTGTGTGTGTGTTCCCTGCTACCAATTTTCGGTGCACCCGACTTACCATCCACCGATGCGGGTGCCTAATGACCACAATGAATCAGGGAGCTAGCTGTAAAAGAAAGGCAGCAAAATACAAACCCAAACAATAACATTCAAATACTGTTTAAATGACCACGGACAACTGGAAGTTTTAAAATGTTTATCTAAAGTTCAATAATTTCTTGCATGAGGTACAGTAAAATAAGGCAATCAATAACCAAGATAACGTAAATCACATAAGCATGAAGAAATAATGACAGAGTAATCATCAAGGTACTAAATAAAATATAACGAGAAAAGATACTATGCAAGTCAGTATTATCTAAACAGGGATACCTAAGTGTGAGTGACTATAGGAGAGTTTATAATGAATAACACGCTTCACTTAAGGTGAAGGGGCCTTTGAACAACCTAGGCAACGAAGTTCTAGACCATATCAGGAAATGACACACTGCTATGCAAAATATAATTTCTAACAAATGAGAAGACATAGGAATAAACTTTATGGAAAAATATAAATGACTTTCAATAGTTGCGGAAAGGCATGGAAAATATAACATATGCTATGTTGAACTTTATTAAAGCAAAAGTTAGAAATTCAGAAGGTGCAAGAATTTCAAGAGGTTCAGAGCAATATTTACCTAGGAAGGTGTGGAAACCAAACCCTGGCCACGGGTCAGTTAAGAACAGGAAACCCTCAAGGAAGGATACCCCTCAAAGGACAGCAGGTGCAGAATGGACACCCAGGATAGGACAGGATACCCTCGGAATAGGAATCAGGATAGGACCCTCAGGACAGGACAGCAAACCCTCAGGACAGGACCCTCTTCAGGACAGGACCGGAACCCACAGTTCGGAAGCAACGCCTGCGCTCCACCCGCTCTGCAGCTATCGATCAAGACCCCGATTGGGTCAGCGAACTCCCAGCTAAGTGCTTGCCAGCACTTTAAGGTTCAGTAGAACCTTAGTCTATGGTCAATTTCGGACAGAGTGCTCCGCAGCGCTCTGTATCTTCAGTCACCTATTGAGTGCGTTGGGTCAGTGACAGGTCAGCTAAACCAGACAAGTCGGACGGTTCACTAGGTGAACCCAGGGTAGATATACAGTTTGGGGACAGTGTACCACCCCCCAATGTTGCAAAGTGTCAGAATCCCTCAATTTCGATTGGTCCTAAGGTAGGGTTTGGGTAACACACCAATCACAATACACGATTTGAAGCCTTCATTAACATATTTAGGTACCGCCTAGCAGGTTTGGGGTTCCTATGAGAAGTTACACGGCAAACAGTAGCGCAATATTACAATGTATCATATAAGGAGCCACATTCGCTGTTCTCGCAGGGCAGAGGTGACTTTCTCAGGAGCATCTCGCCCATCACTGCCAACTGGCTATGTTCCATCAGCCAAGGTCCCTCGTGCTGCCGAATGTCGCACAGGCGCAGAAGGGACCTCCAATATGGCTCTCCTCTCACTCAGACCCCCATTTCCCGCGGTACATGAAAAGTAAGCGAAAACAAATTAATACATAATAATGTCATCATGAAAACACATCACAGGGTTTGTACTTTTAACTCATCATCAAGAAATAAACTTATTGCATCTAAATGTTAGCTACATTGATACGGACACAAGAGCAGTGGCACGAGCAGTACCACATGATAAGCACAGCTATGGATTACGCATGCGCATAACTTTCCCTCCACTTCTGCAGACGCGTCAGGACACGTGAGTGTGGCTGACGCATGCGCAGTAACTAAAATACAAGCGGCGGCCATTTTAAGGACACGGATTAATTCATTAGAAATACACATAGGCAAGCTTCGGGAACTTTGCTTAAACAAAATAAATGTTAGTAAAACATACATTTTTGTTACCTTATTACACATAAACGAGGTTCTTGATTTCGGCAAGCCGCAAAATATGCGAAGCTTTGCTTCATCAATCCCCTCTTTGATGATATCTACTATCATCACAAATTATAATGGAACCAGATGCCAACTTTGTTTCACACTTTATAAAGTTCTATTTCTTCCAGCAGCCGTTCTAACTTTTCTCTCTCAGTTTTAGCAGGGTGAGAAGTCTTCACCTTTTTGTATATCTGATCATTCACTTCCTCTAATTCAATCTCATCCACACTTCGTTTCACTCCTCTTGCATTTACCTCGTGCTTTTTGGTACGCTTGCGGTATTTACAGCATAAGAAAATGGAAAGTATAATAAGACCTATAATACCAATTGGCATCAGAATTTTGAATAATAAGCTTTTACCTATGCTAGCAAGCCAATGACCTACATTTGAGAGACCATCTACCAGTCTCTTCCAGGCACTATCAACCTCGAGTGGTTTGAGTTCCTTTGTCAAATTAGTAATGTTTTTCACATATCTTTTGATCTGTACACTTTTATCCGGAATATAAGTGCAACAATGTTGCGCCTTCAACATCCGGCAGACTCCGCCCTCTTTCGCTAATAAGGTGTCAAGAGCAAGTCGATTTTGTAAAACCATTGATCTGATCGCAACCATTTCGGTATTGACCAGCAGAAATCCATGAGCTGTTTCAGTAGACAGCACATCTACTATAGTAGACAATTTGCAAATTCTGTGAGTGTTCAGAACCACTCCCACTCCAGGTATCAGTGCACTGAAAATACTACCCATAATTTCACCTATACTTTCTCTTTTACTACGCACTAAGCCATTAGTATCTTCATTGCTTCCAGCTTTTCCATTCACATGGTATATTTTCGGGAAAACAATGCCAAAGTAGCAGCTTCCATACCAGCGATCCGGCAATTTGAAATAAGCCTTGTCCCCACAAATATAATAAATTCCAGGAAACACAGGCTCTGACCCATTTTTGAAACCCCAACCTCCAATTACCTTGTAATTATGTTCGCATTCACTGGAACCAATGAAAACATTATTATAATAGCTAGTCTTCTCGCGGTGAAGACATAGCTTGCCTTTCTTTTCAAAATCCAGCAACAGAGCAGGACCCGCTCCACCAGATGATGTGCCTTCCATGTTTTCTGCCCACTTTGGCTTTTTCTGACTTTCGTCATTAGCCTTCTTCTGAATTTTAATTCTCCTTTTCTCTGCCATGTTCAGGAACATCTTTTCCTGCTCACGCAAAGAACAAGTCAAGTTATCTCTGTGTGCGTCTGCTATGTCAATGTTCCCTATAGTCAGAAAGTAGTCTCCCATATATCTTATGGTGTCAGTTTTGGTATGTACAGGATTCAAGTTCCCACGTATAGGAAGTTCAGAAAAGATCACGTCATTGTTAGAGTAATAATACTGTAACGGTCCCCTTTTGTAAAATAAACTAGCTAAAATGCTACAGGAAATTCCATATGTCAATGGCAGATGATGGTATGTCACGCCTTCAGCCACCGAAGTAGGTAGCTTCATGCAGACATAGCAATCTTCAATTTCCATAGTCTCTACATAGTGTATTAACAAGTTTGCGAAAACGTTTAAGTGTGTCCTGTTCTTCATTCCATGATAATGTAGTCCTCCCTCATCTGATGCTTCTAAGTCTCGTTTAGTTTGTCTCAATGCTCTCTCATGTCTTTCTACACTCTGTGTTGTTAGCTCCTCATTGTCAGTATTTACAACTTCAGTAGGGACAATGTTAGTATCTTTACTTACAGCAAAGGGAATGAAAATTGTTAATCCTATCCAAATAACTATCAGTACTACTACACTACATATACACACCTTGCAACACGTCTTAAAACGGCTGCAACTAGGTCTACCATTCACTGTTGAATCAGACATTTTAGCTCAGAAGGAGTGTTCTCACCCCTCTTTTTAGCTTTTTACACAACTAGCTTACTTTGTGCAAATTCACGGTGGTTCGTCTTCCTCTTCAGCTGAGTACTCTGGGACAGGTTCTCCGTCGCTCACATCAGTTATATCAAGATCTTCAAGTTCTTCCAAAACCAGTGTCCATTCAGGAGACTTGTACTTTTTGTTTTGTCTTTTTATTCGCTCACTCCTTCTTTTGGAAGAGTCTTCTTCTTGCTCTGCTATTCGAGCACTTCTTCTTGCCTCTGCACGTTTTTCTTCCACTGTCTTTATCCTAAGTCTCAATCTTTTTACAAACCTAGGCTCAAGGTTGTTTCTTTTCTTTAGTCTCTTAGTCGGTACTTGGACTTCACTTTCTTTTCTTATTTTCTTGTTTTCTCTATCTTGTGGTAATTCTTCTCCACTTTCTTCTCCTACTTCCCTTATCTGGCTAGTTCCAGGGCTAGCATCAAATTCTTCTGCCTGGTTGCTAATCTGGCCTTGTTCAGGAATATTTTGTTTTTGGCTTTCGATGGTCTTTATTTCTGTTTCTGTTTCCTGAACCCGTTCTTCTAACCCTTTCTGATCCTGTTCAAGCACTTCGATCTCTTGATCTTCTTCTGCTCGAACTATCACTCTGTTTCTAGTCTCTCCCTTATCTGCATCAGGTGTTCGCGGTGGTGTATCGAATACCTGCTCTGTCCCTGTCTGACCTTCTCCTTCCTCAGTTTTGATTTGAATCTCAAGCGGCTGAGGTTCTTCGCCTGTGCCTTGCTTTTCCTGACTAGTCCACTCTCTACCTTCACTAAGTCGTTCTCTTGTTCTGATAGGATCTTCAGTCAGATCAATCATCGGTATCCATTCTTCTGGCCATATGCTTGGCAGCTCGTCTTCAGCTACTCCTGGCTCAGTTTCCTGGACCTCTTCAGCAGGCTGGATTCTTGGCAGTTCGTAGTCAACTACTCCGGGGCCAACGTCTGCTGTTCCTGCAACCTGACTGGTGCTGGGCTGCTCGTTGTCAGTTGCTTCTGGTCTGGTTCCCTCAGGGTCCTCTGCTGGTTGCCCTTCTTCTTCAAATCCTCTGTCTGGCAATACCTTCTGGGTGTGTCCAGCGTGGATCCACTGAGGAACACCTGCTACTTTCACTGCAGTGGTTGTCACCAGGATTACTTGGCGTTTCTTTCCCCACCTTGGTGCCAGACAGCTTGATCGAGTGTGCTTCTTTATTTTGACCCAATCTCCTGGAACCAAGCTGTGGAGAGGAGTCGTTGGATTGAGGATGCCGTCGTCTCCAATCTGGCGAGAGATAGAACGCACTTGGTCACCCAATCTTCTGCAGTATTCAAGCACCAAATCATCAGTAATACTCAACAGTTTGCTTCCTGGCACCCATGCTTGTCTCATCACTCTTCCCATAATGATTTCATGGGGACTTAGGCCTGTCTTGCGGTCTGGAACACTTCTTAGTCCCATCAGGACCAGGGGCAGGGCCTTCACCCAGGTCATGCCAGTAGCATCTGTCAGCTTTGCTAGTCTGTTTTTGATAGTTCCATTTACTTGTTCCACTATTCCAGAAGCCTCTGGGTGGTATGCACAATGGAGTTTCTGCCTTATTCCGAAGGCCTTACAGAGTTCAGCCAGTATGTCATTCTGGAAATGTCCACCCTTATCTGATTCAATAATGCATGGTATTCCGAACCTAGGTATCAGTTCTTTTAGTAAACACTTCGCTACTGTCAGTGCGTCACTTTGAGGAGTAGGGTAAGCTTCTACCCATTTTGAAAATACGCAAACAATGACAAGGACATATCGTTTCCCTTCACAACGGGGCATGGTGATAAAATCAACCTGTATCCTTATAAAGGGACCCCCTGATCTCCCAATCTTGCTCAGTTCAACCATTGTCCTCTTGCCTGGGTTCATCTGTTGACATGACAGGCACCTCTGGCAGAGGGACTCTGCTACCTTCCTGAACTTTTTACTGTACCAAGTCTGTTGAAATACCAGAATCATGGCATCCCTACCAATGTGTGATCCTTCATGTATTAATCTTGCCATTGTGCCAAGCAAGTGTCGGGGTAACACAGGCATACCAGTTGGGCCCAAAATCACACCATCCACGCGTCTCGGTCTACACCCATCCTCCTTCCATTTCTCTCTTTCTTGCCAAGGAGCCGACTCCTGCCACTCTCTCACCTCATCCCATGTAGGCACTTCCTCAAACACCTGAAGCTGGCAGCTGGTTCCTGGCCCCCCTCGTTTTGGATTTATAATATACCGATCTTTGGCACACCATTGAGCCACTCGATCAGCATAATCGTTCCCCAGTGATACTCTGTCCATGCTCCTTTGATGAGCAGTACATTTTACCACTGCCAGTTCTTTGGGCAACTGGATGGCCTCTAAAAGGTCATGAACAACCTTTGCATTCCGAATGGGAGTACCTGAGGAAGTCATGAATTCCCTCTGTAGCCATAATTGGCCAAAGTCATGCACAACGCCATAACAGTACTGACTGTCAGTATACACTGTTATGCGTAAGTCCTTCCCAATTTTGCAAGCCTTTATCATGGCTATCAATTCGGCTACTTGTGCAGACTTGATGTTATATAGGTAACCTGCTTGTTCAATTTTTGTGAAAGACACTACTGCATAAGCAGCACTCAAGCCTCCTAATTCATGTCTTAGACAGGAACCATCCACAAATAGTTCTTTATCATGCTCAGGCAATGGTACTTCTTTTATGTCTGGGCGTGGCTTAGTACTGAACTCTGTCAGGTCAATACAATCATGTTCATCATCATCCCCACCTTCTATTTCCAAGGGGTCAGGGAGTAAGGTGGCAGGGTTCAAAATACCGCACCTAACAATGCTTACATTTGCTGCACCCACAAGAATCCTCTCGTATTTAGTCAGCCGACTAGGGGTGAGATACTGTGTTTTAGTTCTGGTCAATAGAATTACCACTCCATGTGAAACATACACGGTCACAGGATGTCCCATGACAATGGACTCACTCTGTTCCAAACTTGCACAGGTAGCAGCTACTGCTTTCAGACAGCCTGGTAACCCAGCAGCTACTGGGTCCAGTGTGGCAGAGAAATAAGCCACAGGCCTTCTGGTCGTGCCATGTTCTTGAGTCAGGACAGACAATGCGCAATTATCGCGAGTGTCACAGAAAAGGGCAAATTCTTTGGAATAATCTGGCATTCCCAACGCAGGGGCGGTACACAGACAGTTCTTCAATCTTGTGAAAGCCATTAGACTTTCATCGTCCCACTGTACAACATCTGGCATTCCTCTCGTGGTCATTTTTATCAAGGGCCTGGCTAAGGCTGCAAATCCCAGAATCCACTGCCTGCAGTACCCTAATACACCCAGGAACATTCTGACATCTTTTTGAGTACGGGGCAACTGCATTTTTTGAATTATTCTCACTCTTTCTGATGTGACTTTTCTGACACCCTTTTCTATTTGGTGTCCCAGATATTTTACAGATTTCGCACAGAACTGTAGTTTGTCAGGGGCTACTTTATGCCCTTTCTCACACAGATGATTTAGGAGGGCAATGGTGTCAACCACACAGTCCCTGTGACTTTTAGACGCCAGTAGAAGGTCGTCTATGTACTGTACTAACACAGAATTCCCAGGTAAGATCAAAGTCTCTAGACATTTTTTCAAGATCTGATTAAAGATAGAGGGGCTCTCTGTATACCCTTGAGGGACCCTGTTCCAACAATACACGTGACCCTCAAAAGCAAATGAGAAAAGAAATTTGCTGTCGGGGTGCAGGGGTATCGAAAAGAATGCATGACACAAATCAATCACAGTGAACCATTCAGCATCCCAAGGAATCTGGTATAATATCACTGCAGGGTTTGGGACAATAGGGCAGCAAGGAACTACAATTTTGTTAACCTTTCTCAGGTCCTGCACTACCCTATACTTGCCACTAGGCTTTTTGATGCCCATAATCGGTGAGTTGCATGGGCTGCTCATCACTTCCTGTATGATGTCTCCTTCCAATAATTTTTGTATTTCCAGAGTGACACCTGCTTTCACTTCAGCATTCATTCGGTAGGGCCTAGTGTTAGGATATACTGCATTGTCCTTGATGGCTATCTGTATGGGGTCCACATCTTTCATCAACCCCACATCTTTTCCAGTGAAATCCCACACCTCTGGCTTTACGGCTTCCTGTAGTTCTTGGGGCAAGTCCTGCAGGGTCAATCTTTTAATTTCTGAGTCAGGTCTAAGCAACAATAATTTATAAATGCCGTCTTCATCTGGGGTCTGTATTTCAACACCCTTTGGTGTGCAAAAGATGGTACATTTCATTTTGCACAGCAAATCACGACCCAGTAGATTCACTGGACTGGTGTCACAGACGACAAATCTATGCATCTGTTTAAAATTTCCAATTGAAATCTCCATTGGTTCGGTAACAGGAGTACTAATCAATTGATTAGATACACCCACTACTTGGATATTTTCTCCCGAGAGGGGTAGGTTTGGAACGTCCACTGTTCTTACAGTAGAACGGGTAGCGCCAGTGTCCAACAGAAAGGTGACATCATTTCCGTCAACCTTTCCTTCAATATATGGTCCAGACTGGTCTACCGGCAAGGAAGCGCCAAGTACGCACTCCTCGTCCTCCCCTCTCAGGCCCCGTCAGTCCTGATCATTACAAAGGAAGGTATCATTCAGCAGATACTGCGAAGTTGCTGTATTTCTGTTCTTCCCGCTTTCCCAAACCTCTATCTCTTCATTTTCTGCCTGTCTTCCCCTGTATACCTGCTTGGGTGCTCGAGGCACCTGAACTGTTTTTACCTGGGGTTGAGTCTTTCTTGGTCTTTCTTTCTGCGTCTGTGGAGTTAAATCAGGAGTTTTCTCATTAACATCGACTAATTGGGGACACTCGTTTCGCCAGTGTCCAATTTCGCCGCACTGATGGCAGGGAAATTTTTTCATAGCCTCTTCCCTGCTAAATTTGGGCCGGGGCTTTCCTCCACCCCCTCCCCCAGGACCTTTGTTCTCAGCATTTTTAACCATGTTACTCAATTGTTTTTCCTGTTGTTCTGCGAGCTTCACCTGAGCCCACATAACCTTCTCCTTAAGGGCCTTTTTCTTTTCTGCCATCTCGTCCTCGCAGTACTTAGCGTACCGCAGGACCTCATCCATTTTCTTAGTATGCCAACAGATTTTATTATCTTTTATCCACTGACAAATTTCAGGTCTTAAACCATTTACAAACCTGTAAATAAAGTGCGTCATATCCTTCAGGTCGATGTTGTCAATACCACTGTATGTTTTAAATACCTGCAATAACCTCTCATAGAAGGAGTGCACTGTCTCGTCCCTTTCCTGTGTTGTTCTATCTATTTTTGTCCAATCAGTTTCCTTTGCGGGCACCTTTTCTTTCAAATGCTGAATTACCTGCTCATATTTTCGCATGACATCCTTTGATGGCTCTCCAGTTTCCTTGTTTCTGGGGTACTCTTCACTGGGCCAATCTATGGCTATTTTACACTGGGTCCATAAATCTACCGGAACCACAATGTCGAAAAACCCATCCAGGTCTTTCCACAGACATTTCTGTACCTTCACGAACCTCTCCACCTGCCTGTACCAGTCAACTGGTTTCTCTCGTAATTTTGGAAAATCGTTCGTGAAGGACACAATATCCTGCCTAGACCAGGGGACATGCACATATTTTCCCCCTGGAACTTCGCGCATGGGGCATAACTGCTCAGGTTTTTCTACCTCTCTTAAAGCAAACTCGGGAGTCACTTGTCGGGAGCGAACCTCTTCCCTCTTTTTCGCCCACCTGCTTCTCCATTTTTCCACATCTCCCCATTTCTGCAGTACCCCCATTAATTCTTTAATCTGCAACTTCTTCCCTGCCACATTCAGGTGTTCTATATCTTTGTCTGAGAAGTCTGCTCTGTACGGTTTCTGTAAGGGCTTGGATTTTGAGATATCTACCCCCATACTAACTGCTGTTTCGGTCAGTTTTTCATGGAGCACTCTGGTGTTCCTTGTAAAGCTTTTACATATGAACGACAATTCTTCTTCAGAGTAGGTATTCAATCGATCCAACCCCACATTTCCTGCCATTAATTCTTCTATTTCGACCCTCAGCTTGTAGAGATCTAAAGGCTTTGTTTGCGGAGTCTGCTTCTCTAATTCACGACTCCAACTCTCAATTTCATCCGGAGTTACCAGAGAGACATTCCTAGTACCTGTTGCTGTCTCTAATTTAATTTCTTTTGTATTAAAAGGGTTATACCTCTGCTGTGTTCCCTTTCCAGTCTGTTTGTTTGGCAATTCCAAAAACGCAACTTCAGACTCGCACTCACTGGACTGATCATCTATAATGATCGGTTCCTGTCTCGGGGTTGCCATGACTGGGGTCATAACTGGAGTAATCGGATTTCCCTGACCATTTCCGTATAACGGGACCACCGGTCCAATAGTTACTGGAATAGTCAATGCCTCAGGACTGGTATTTAACTGGGAAATTTTCTGAATTATTTCTGTTCTTTGTCTAGCTAGAGCCTCTTGCTCCTTTTCCACTAGTACCCTTCTTAGAGTTGTGTCATGTAATATCTGGGGGGTCAATGGAGGAGTAAAACTCGGGGCAGTAGGATGCGTTTCACTTGGTCCTCCCCCATAATTTGGTTTCGGGAATAAAGTTCCAGTGTTAAAGGACCTGCGCTCTTCCCCATATGGAGGTTGAACAAAAGGCAGTCCTGAATTCGAGGGTTTCTCTTCGCTTTCATACAAGGGTCTGGGAAAAAAGGTTTTCGTACGTGAATATTTTTCTTCCTGACTTGCGGGCACTTTGGGATATATATCCCTTGTTTCCGTCAGTTCGGGTTTTTCAGGATAGGGCAATACTTGACCACCCCCTCCCAGTCCCAGGGACCTGTCTTCTTCTTTTAGGAAGTGGCGTCGGGGAACATCTCCTACACTGGAAGGTCGGGTTCCCTCATTGTAAGGTGGCGGACTTCTGGTACAGATGTCATCTATTAGTTCATCATCTGAATCCCCCAGGGCCCCCCAATGCTTACATTTTTCAGTACTTTTCTCACCCGCTCCAATGTTATGACATGCAGGCATCATGGGAAACAGACCCTCAACAATCATGCTCTGCCTCCACTGTTTCATCCTTTTATCCCTGGATTCCTGTTTCTGCCTGGGGTACCACTTGGTCAAACCCTTGTCCATTCGGGGTCTTTCTCTTTCAAAAGCCTCAATCTCCCATTCCTCTAATGCCTCATACTGCGTTAGTCTCGGTCTGGGATGCAGTTCATTCATTCGGGTTCTTAAATTAAATAAGATCCTACCATTGAAAGTACCATCTAACGGAAAAGCCAATACTCCGTCATCTTTTGTGTACTTCACCCAATTCTCCAGCCACACACAGGTATTGTACCCTCGGTCAAACATCATGAATGAGGCGGGAGTATTGGGTGCTGGGACAAGAACACCTTCTCTAGATTTAATCGGTTTGTCCGTTTTAAAATAATTTTTCACCTTACTTACAAGGGACATTTTTCTCTTGGTTCCGTACATAATATCGTATCTATTAGCCTTCCACTGATCCCTTTCAAACCCTAGATGCCTTGGATCAGGTCGAGTCTCTGTAGTCCGCGAGTGCCACATACGACTTCTGCGCTAACTTTGTTTACAAACTACCTCCAATCAGAACGCGCTTCAGAAAATTCGTGCAACCAATGGGTGCGCGCCACAAAATAAGCTCCGCCAATGGGTGCGCGACACAAAATAAGCTCCGCCAATGGGTGCGCGGCCCCTTCGTGAGACAGTTCCCACGCTCCGGCGCTTACCCCTCCTTTACAATTTCAGCTCCGCTACCCGCCCGCTGCTTCTACCAATCCCAGCGCGGCACAGAGTGACGTCAGAGGCGCTTCGCGACTGACTCCCTCCCTTCACAAGGTAACGGAAACTTTCTTTCTTTTAAAGTGCTTAGTGCTTGGTTATTTTACAACAAATACACATTCGCCACAGTGCTCAAGTGTCTAGACAGAGAAAGAATTCTTTTACTGCAAGTAAACTACTTCCATTTACTTTTCACGCGCTGCGGGCAGATCTCTTCCGCCTACCCTTCACTCTAGCATCGGTGAACCTGTTATTCCCCTAAACTCATCCACTTCTTTCCGGGATATATTCCGAGTTTAAGGTTTCTCAGCGGACCCCTCTGCTTTCACGCTAGCTCCGAGGAACCTGCTACTCTTCCGATGTGACCCTTACTAGGTTACGCCACTATGGGAATTTTGCCAATGAACCCCGTTACTGTCAGTTATTCACACATGTATTCAGAAAACCCTAGTTAGTGCTTCCCGGTTATCCTAACCTGCACCTAACTTTCCTCGAACCTGTGACCTCAGGACAATGGATTCTATTCACCACTTGCCCTTTCAATTCCCCGGGGAGTTCGGACAACACTTAACAAGTCGATTTACAAATGCATGAATTAGTACATATAACAATATAAGAACAAGAATAATAACAATACAAAAATTCATGAGTTTCAGCAGCGTATTCACAAGAGAGTGATCAGTTCCCTCAGAACAGCCGCTCTTATAGCAGCATTAATATAATAGCAGCTTCCGACTTAACTAGTCCAACTAATCCCTGCCTTACTCTCAACTAGTCCCTAACCATCCTCTAGCTACCAGAAAACTGATAGAGCGCGCGAGGCCACCCGACCAACAGTTTTCGCCGTTTCCGGCTTCAGGGCCCATATACTTTTCAAATCACCATATACATCGATCAGGTGACTTCACGAGCTCTATCAAGTTGGTGTGTGTGTGTTCCCTGCTACCAATTTTCGGTGCACCCGACTTACCATCCACCGATGCGGGTGCCTAATGACCACAATGAATCAGGGAGCTAGCTGTAAAAGAAAGGCAGCAAAATACAAACCCAAACAATAACATTCAAATACTGTTTAAATGACCACGGACAACTGGAAGTTTTAAAATGTTTATCTAAAGTTCAATAATTTCTTGCATGAGGTACAGTAAAATAAGGCAATCAATAACCAAGATAACGTAAATCACATAAGCATGAAGAAATAATGACAGAGTAATCATCAAGGTACTAAATAAAATATAACGAGAAAAGATACTATGCAAGTCAGTATTATCTAAACAGGGATACCTAAGTGTGAGTGACTATAGGAGAGTTTATAATGAATAACACGCTTCACTTAAGGTGAAGGGGCCTTTGAACAACCTAGGCAACGAAGTTCTAGACCATATCAGGAAATGACACACTGCTATGCAAAATATAATTTCTAACAAATGAGAAGACATAGGAATAAACTTTATGGAAAAATATAAATGACTTTCAATAGTTGCGGAAAGGCATGGAAAATATAACATATGCTATGTTGAACTTTATTAAAGCAAAAGTTAGAAATTCAGAAGGTGCAAGAATTTCAAGAGGTTCAGAGCAATATTTACCTAGGAAGGTGTGGAAACCAAACCCTGGCCACGGGTCAGTTAAGAACAGGAAACCCTCAAGGAAGGATACCCCTCAAAGGACAGCAGGTGCAGAATGGACACCCAGGATAGGACAGGATACCCTCGGAATAGGAATCAGGATAGGACCCTCAGGACAGGACAGCAAACCCTCAGGACAGGACCCTCTTCAGGACAGGACCGGAACCCACAGTTCGGAAGCAACGCCTGCGCTCCATCCGCTCTGCAGCTATCGATCAAGACCCCGATTGGGTCAGCGAACTCCCAGCTAAGTGCTTGCCAGCACTTTAAGGTTCAGTAGAACCTTAGTCTATGGTCAATTTCGGACAGAGTGCTCCGCAGCGCTCTGTATCTTCAGTCACCTATTGAGTGCGTTGGGTCAGTGACAGGTCAGCTAAACCAGACAAGTCGGACGGTTCACTAGGTGAACCCAGGGTAGATATACAGTTTGGGGACAGTGTACCACCCCCCAATGTTGCAAAGTGTCAGAATCCCTCAATTTCGATTGGTCCTAAGGTAGGGTTTGGGTAACACACCAATCACAATACACGATTTGAAGCCTTCATTAACATATTTGGGTACCGCCTAGCAGGTTTGGGGTTCCCATTAGAAGTTACACGGCAAACAGTAGCGCAATATTACAATGTATCATATAAGGAGCCACATTCGCTGTTCTCGCAGGGCAGAGGTGACTTTCTCAGGAGCATCTCGCCCATCACTGCCAACTGGCTATGTTCCATCAGCCAAGGTCCCTCGTGCTGCCGAATGTCGCACAGGCGCAGAAGGGACCTCCAATATGGCTCTCCTCTCACTCAGACCCCCATTTCCCGCGGTACATGAAAAGTAAGCGAAAACAAATTAATACATAATAATGTCATTATGAAAACACATCACAGGGTTTGTACTTTTAACTCATCATCAAGAAATAAACTTATTGCATCTAAATGTTAGCTACATTGATACGGACACAAGAGCAGTGGCACGAGCAGTACCACATGATAAGCACAGCTATGGATTACGCATGCGCATAACTTTCCCTCCACTTCTGCAGACGCGTCAGGACACGTGAGTGTGGCTGACGCATGCGCAGTAACTAAAATACAAGCGGCGGCCATTTTAAGGACACGGATTAATTCATTAGAAATACACATAGGCAAGCTTCGGGAACTTTGCTTAAACAAAATAAATGTTAGTAAAACATACATTTTTGTTACCTTATTACACATAAACGAGGTTCTTGATTTCGGCAAGCCGCAAAATATGCGAAGCTTTGCTTCATCAATACCACATTGGGGGAGCTCGCGGCCAAGGCTCAGGAGGCAAGAGCCGCCTGAGACTCGAATCACGAATGGAACCAAGCCCCGGCAAACCGCCAATTGTCAACTGCCTGCCATTTGCAAAAAGAACACCAGGGAAAACCCAGCCGGAAGGATCGCCTCATCGTTTTGTAATTCATCCTTTAAATTCATGGAGGCGCACAGCAGGAGCTGGCAGCACCGCCTCCACGTTATCCCTGCCTTCCCAACGCCTGATTACGTTATTCTTGTTTTCTTACGCTTGACCACTGAGGCTGGCCACTGAGGCTGGCTCTATGTGCCGTTGAATGATCTAACACCCCTGTCACTGCTACCACCACCACAAAACGTCTGCCTTTCCTGACGGCTGCTGCTCAAGTTGATCACCGCCACATCTCCGTCCCGCCATACTGCTTTGGATCCGCTGTTATACTCAACAGCTGGCCTGCGGTAGGCGGCCGGGCGAGCATCCTGCAGAGCAGAAAAGCTTGGAGGTAAGCCGAGGCGAGTGGTTTGCTGTGATTGTTGGTTCGGTGGAGAGGGGGGGGCAAAGGTCACCTCAGAAGAACAAAGGGAACAGGGCGCAGGGAAAAGGGAAAACATCCTTTTGGGGAGCCATGGGAGCCATTGCAGAAGGAGTGGAGTGGAGTGGAAGTGGGAGTAGGGACAGAGTGAACTGCATCATCGTTAGGGGGCCAGAGCGAGTCACAAACATTGTTTAATATCACTTCATCATCAGGAGGAATCCGAAATAGTAGAAATATAGAGAGATACTGAGAATATCAGCATTTTAAGCCGGACTACCAGAACGCCAGAGTGAGCCGTAATATCGCTCACACTTGCAGGAGGCTTTCAAACATCTTTGGAACATTCTTAGCAGTTGAAAATTGGGAGCCCAAGTTAGCTAACTAGTAGGAAACCAGGTCAAATAACCGAACTAGGACCATGCGGTCAGGAAAAATTCGACAAGTACCTATATATAAAAACAAGAAAGGAGCTGCCACAAAAGATCAATTAAAGCAAGTAAGCAAAAATAAAACAAAGGAGATTGCCGATAAGGAGCAAAAGAGCCTGATTCCAGTCGTTACACCAGAACCATTTAAGTTTGGGGAAAAAAACTTAAGGCACAAATTTCATTTATTAAAATACCAAATGGCGGCAATCTACGCAACAACAGAAGAAGCAAAAAGCTTGAAAGCCCAATAAAACCAATACATTTAATCACACCTAATAAAGGGGAAGGAAAAGGCCAGGTACAGCGGGATCTACAAAGAGAAAAACAAGAACAACCACTTCGACCACAGTCACAATACAAAAAAATAAATGATTTAGAAGGCTGCACAGGCACACTGACCCAAGAAAAATCAACGATCTAAAATTGGTTGTTAAAAACCACAGCACAGATTCATGCACCCATTTGCCAACTGATGTCCACACCGGACAAGACAAACAACGAAGCAAATGGAAAAAGCCTAATTTAAAAAAATGATCAAAGTCAAATTGGGCATCAAATAAAATCCCAAGGGAATATACAAAAGATAGATTGGACAAGATCTTTCTCAATCTTTGAGGAAGATGAACTTCTGAAAATGCTAGAAGTAAACACACAAAATGCAGAGGAATCGGGGGGAAAAAAGCAAGCGGAAAACAAAGATATAGAGCGGGTGGTAATAATAGATAAGGGAGAAAAACGGGAAGTAACCTCAACCCCCAAAAAACGTATATCCAGCCCGAACCAAGGGAAGGAACATAAAACCGAGAACAGTGGCCACCCAGAAGGAAACACAAAAAAACACTCGCCAATAACAATTTCCTCCGCCAGCGGTTTTGATTCTACAACAGGGGCCTCGATGCAACCAATAAATACACAGTCAGTCCCCTGGAGTGAATCATTACTAAGAAGTTTACAGCAAGCAATCGATGTCTTACATTTCCAATCGGACAAGCTAGACGTTCAGGTGGATTTGATGAATCTAATTGCAACACATATAGCGGGAATAAATTCAAAATTGGATACAATTTCAGTCCACATCTTAAAAGAAACAAAAAAAGAAATCCAATTTAAAACTAAATCAATGGAACAAAATCGCGCCTGTGGGAAGATAATAGATAAACTGGCCACTTTACCAGCAATTTTGTCAGAAATCCTACGTGTGACTCGCACAACAAGGATATCCGGAGAAACCTCCTACCAAGAAAATAATGGCAAAGTTATAAAGATCGAAAAGCAAAAGAAAACAAGCTCAATCGTTGAGAATGAAATGGCCACAAACTTAGCTGAAGCAAGTGAAACACACGAAAAAGGACAAGGCGAAAGTAAAGCACACTCGTCACCGGCCACAATAGAAACTCAAACCAAAAGGCAACGTAAACAAGCACGGAAAGCAAGGAAGAATGCCACTAAAACCAAACATGAAAGTCAGAATTACCCCATTTTTGCACAAAAGAAGAATAAGAGTTTCATTGAACATAAAGAAGAATCTGACAATAGAAGCAAATAACCAAGATGAAAACGCAGAAGGAAAAGTAGAGCCGCCGAAATATTCAAAGTATACGACGACAACGTTAAATACCCAATGGACATTAAAAAAGGAAGAGAAAGTAGAAACAAATTCAATAAATAAAACAACAAGTATAGTGGATGATCCAGTAAAAAAGCAAGGAGGATCAGCCATAAACAGCAAAAACCACAGGAAAATTTTCAAATCGAAGAAACTCAACGCGATTTTGAAGCGCAAGATCATATAAAATTGATCACAGGGGGAAACGATGTAAAACAAGTAAATAAAGTTAAAAAAGAAAATAGTTGCATGGCCCAAACAGAACACTCTATGAGTATGAACACCCAATTAACAATCATGGTAGGAAACAACGGAAGGATATGTAATGCTCCCCCTGGAAAAACACAAAGGGACTTTGAGAGGCCAACCACGAGTCACAGATCAGTTGAGTCAGCCACATGGAATCACAAAGAAGAGGTGACATTACTAAGGTCCAGTCCTTTAGAAGTATCTATTGTCGAACACTTAGGGTAAGATAACCACTGGGATCAAATAGAGGAAAAAAGCGAATTCAGTCAGAATCAGAAATTCCAAACGGTTTCTATAGAGACAGGCTGTAAATTACTATTTAGGCCAGAATACCTGACAAAAGGAAAAATGGACACGCTGAATCGGGGGAACATACTGAGGCTATTTAGAGAGATCCCGAAATTAAGGGGAATAACATCAAACGACCTCATAACAGTAGAATTTGTTGAAATGAATAACGAGACAGACTGGGAAATAAGTAGCACTACATGGGCATCAAAAGAGATAACGGATCTCATCTTTTCCACAAGAGCAGACTTCACCGCATGAGGCATAATACTGGTGTATCCTACGCCAATAAAGTATGCATATCCACTATTAAACAGCGTGGTACCTCAATCAACAAACATAAAAGGAAAAACATCCTCCATTTTAATAGGAGCAAGAAATAAGACAATCAACCAACAAATAAGGAGGGAACCCGCGTTTAACAGCGCAAAATCAGGACAACTAAACCATCGACCAGAAGGAGACCAGGATTGGTCTTGGATTCCAGAAGTATTGAATTCTCATCGATCCCGATGGAAGCAATTTATATCGCAATGAGCAAGTGCGAAACATCGAGGAAAGCAAGAACATGGAGAGAAAAATAGGAATTTGCTCTTGGAACGTCCATGGTTTTAAAGAAACGGAACAAGATGAAGAGACAATTTCCTTCCTGAGTTCATTCGACATAATTCTTCTGCAGGAAACATGGAATGTCACCCCCAGACAAATTGCTAGATACGAAGAACATCATGTAATGGCGGAAAAAAATCGCAAAGTATGGACACCCAAGGGGAGGACTGTCTACATATATAACAAATGATTTCAACTGGAAGTCAGAGATAATGGACCCAGGGGTAAATTGCATACAAATCACAAAGCTAGAAAATAAACAATCGATAAATGGAGTTGGGTGGAAGTTACTCATTTTAAACGTATACATCCACCCTGAGAAGTCTACAAAAATAAAAAAAACTGTTAGAGCTGATAAACTTAATAAAAACACTACAAATAACACACCAATTTTATGGGATGATAATCACAGGTGATTTCAACAGTAATCTGACAAGAGTCAAGGGTAACGAAACCAAAATCCAAATAATAAGGAATGATCTGGAATCTTTGGGACTAATGACTCTAAATGGAAAGACAAAGGGCGATCAACGTGCAAAAACCACCTATTCATGTGGAAATAAAAACTCCACAATAGATTTCACATTAGTTAGCAAAGACCTCATACAGCTGGTTAACCATTTCGGCATTGTATCTCGACCGGAAAGTGACCATCTCCCGCAAGAAACTATACTAAGCTTAAATATCCAACAAAAAGCGAGTATTGTGTGACTAGCCACAATCCCGGAAGTGTATAACCTAAAGAAACTTAAATGGAGAGGTCCCATAATTAATGAGATAATGGAAACAGTGTATACACACGTAGAAAACACAGCAGCCCTGGAATTCCATTCGCTTGCAAAAAATTGGGAGAACCTACACACACTTGTGTTAAAAAAATTCCCAGCAAAGTTAGTAGTGAAACATGCATACGATTCCAACAAAACTCCATGGTACACCACAAAGCTAAGAGATAAAAAAAGATAAATTGCAAAAAAATTAAGACTAAAGGCAGCAACAAACAGACTGGGAAAAGATATACAAAATAGTGAGATACAGAAAATGAGAAAAGAATATAAAGAAGAATGCAAAAAGGCAAAAATGTTTCATACTGGAAAAATATGGGAAGATCTGCTGTGGACAAGTAAACTACCAAACAGCAGTGAATTCTGGGGCATAATCAATAAATTATCAAAAGGAAATGGAGCGCAGCAAAATACAGGAATAAGTGAAGCATCATGGCTACAACATATTGACACCCTATACAATACTCACATGTACCAACCCCTACGCAAAGAATTAAGTAAAGACACTGTAAAAGGAAACAAATTAGGAATTGTAATAATTAGACATGAAAAAGACGAACGGGAAGGAGAAACAACAATCCGGGAATCTGAAGACCCATCCCCATTAACAACAGTGAAACAAATAACCTTTTTGATAAAAAAATTGAAAGCTGAAGGCGCTGCAGGTCCCAACAGGCTACCAAATGCTCTATTTAAACAAGATCCTGACTTTTGGGCAAACTCTCTCACTCCACTTTTTAATCAACTGTTCATCGACAAAAAGATACCAAGGTCCTGGTATGGTAACATCCTCCGCCCTATTTACAAAAATGGGAGCAGAAAGGAACCTGGGAACTACAGGCTGATAGCCCTCATCGATGTAGAGGCAAAGCTTTTCTCATATTGCATATTACGTCACCTACAGGAATGGATAAATAAAAACAACATAGTTCCGAAGTTCCAAACGGGTTTTAGGGAAGGCATGGGTTGCACCACAAATCTTTCAGTTCTGGCGCTGTTAATAGAAAGAGCAGAAAAAAAGAAGGCAGGATTACTGGCATGCTATATCGATCTAAGATCCGCTTTTGATAGAGTACCAAGAGACCGATTGTGGAAAAAACTAGAATCATGGGGCCTCCCGCAGAAACTAACAGATATTATAATTGCTTTATATAGAGAAACATGGGCCAAAGTAAAGCTTGGAGATGGGAGAAGGATATCATCACAAACAAACATAAGAAATGGCCTAAAACAGGGCTGTGTGCTCTCACCAAGCGTATTTAACGTATATCTAGCAGACTTAAAAAGATACCTGCAACATGTAAATGGACATCCACCAAAACTGGCAAATGAATCAATTCAGTTTCTGCAATATGCAGATGACATTGTGGTATTAAGTCAAACCCCGATAGGCCTGCAAAGGGTCATAAACAAATCAACCAAGTACTTCCACCTAGTAGGCCTGGAACTTAACAACAAAAAAACAAAGGTCGTGAGATTGGCCGGCCCAAGCCGAGGAACATTTAAATGGTATGCAAAGAATACTCAAATTGAGGAGATAACTACATACAAATATTTGGGTATTAAACTGAGCAGAAACATATCCCTGGTGGACCAAAAATGGGACATCACAGCCAAAGCCCAATTGCTCACCTTTGCCTATAAACTGCTCCAAAAGAAACTACAATGCCCCTCATATGGTCATCTTTTAAAAATAATGGCAGCTCAACTGCTACCAACCCTGTCTTACAGGATGGAAATATGGCACGGGAAAGAAATTGAGACCCTAAATAAATTACAGACAAAAGTGCATAAATCTGTTTTCAATCTTTTTAAAGGATCATCCCCAGCGCAAATACGCCTGGAATTTGGTCTACAAAACCAAGTCTACCAAAGCAAAGCTGTCTTTGCAAAATGGTGCTGGAAACTTAGAGCATCAGAAACAGGATCATTGAATAACCTATGTTGGCTGGAAGTTAAGAAACAATATGACCAAATAGAACCTAACACTTGGGGTGACTATCTGCGAACTGCCCTGGATACACTAAACCTCGAGGAAGTTTGGAACAGCCAGTTGGAACGAACATCATTCAACAAAATTTGTAAACTAAATGCAAAGTCATTAACCTTGGTAGAAGACAAAAGGATCTTGGCCCAACGCCGTCATGCTTGGTCTGTAATCAATTCATATAAAAGAGTAAAACCACAGTTTTATCTTGAAGCTCACTTCCGGCTATCCCTAAAAAAAAAAAAAAAAATGGCAAACAGACTGGGCGATCATTGCTCAAAAGACGTGATTCCGACTTGGAAAAGTAGACAGCAAGATAAGACATGCCGCCTAAGTGGGTACCATACAGAAAGTTTGTACCATCTAATGTGCACTTGCGAGACAGTAAAAGAGGAAAGAAGAACTTTGTTGAAACCAGTTCTAAACGCTTTAAAAATTCGCACCTGCAGGCAGGCGGTCACAAGTTGGATGGGTGCCTCTTCGAACAACCTTATATGCCGTGGAGGAAAATTCATGGCTCTAGTAGAGACTTTTCTCTCAAAAATTGAAATAGATTAAGTCTTGGGTTTGGAAAGCGACCTTCTTTTATAAATAGTAAATATTTTAAGAATATGAATTTATATTTTTATTTTTTACATTGATTGCTTTTTTATATGTATACTTTAAGGTTGTGATAAACCAAATAAAGTTAATTTTGACATACGTATATTCTGAATGGATCGACCTACCCTTCAAGACCTATGTGGTCAGTTGGAGCCACATCTGAGGCCTCGCAGAATCTATCCAACTGCTTTGACACCAACGTGTAAGGTGATGGAAGCCCTGCAATTCTTTGCAACTTGTTCATTCCAGTACACGGTGTCCATCGCAGGTGGGATGTCTCAACCAATGTTCAGCATGGTGCTAGATGATGTCCTGTTCTCTATGATGACCTACAAGGACAGCTACATCCATTTCCCCAGGAGGCATGAATTGGCGGCTGTGAAGGGTGAATTTTATCACCTTGTCCACATCCCTAATGTTGTTGGTGCCACTGGCTACACACATGTTGGCCTGGTTCCACTACAGGCACATGAGCACATTTACAGGAAGCATTTCCATTCATCAATGTGCAAGTGGTATACCAGGCGGATATGATAATCTCAAAAATGCAATGTCAATTGAATGACACTGTGCCCTTATGGCACTCCGTGTGGGACGTGGTCTCTCGCTATACACGCAAAATGTACTCCGTTTATATTGTGACAATAATGCGCTAAAATCCGTTCATCATTGGTGTATGCAAATGTTCATCTTTCATTTCATTCATACATTGTTGCCTCACAATGTTGATCAATTCCTTTTATTGTTCTTGCTTTACACAAAATGAATATTGCTTCTTCATTGTGCTATCACCAAATTGCGCAATGTGCATCCCTATGCATTTCAACCCCTAGCCCTTCATCAGGGGAATTGCATACGATGTAGGAAATGAGAGGAAAAAATACTACGTAAAAAATCAGGTAAGGCTACTCTCCCACACTACAGTTCATAAGCTGGGGAATCTAAAAAATTATTACAGATAAACGTCATGCAATCCTCCAGTCTGTGGCTGTTACTGTGTGGATATCCGTGTCAGTGAATGGTCGTTAAAGTGCCTTTGACCGGTATCATAACGTGATAGTGCTCACGGAAGATGGTCTGATTAAGTGCACAACGGTGCGCTGCTCATTAACGTCTTGGCGCGTGAGGCTTTTCTGTGGGCATACCGTGGATACTGAATTTAAAGGTTAATGCTGTATTTTAAGTAAATATGGGTGAAGCACTTTCCTAATTAAAACTAATAGTGATGTGTAGGTGGTAAAAATAGACAACCGGTGTATGTTGTGATAACGGTGAAAGTGTTGGGAAAGGTGAATGCCGTGGCTCGGTGACAGACAGTGTAGGTGATTCCAATAATCAACCGCGCGTCAAAACTGGTAGATAATGGAGTGGTTCGGGTCTTACCGCATATAGGTTCATCACGTGTGTATCCCTCGGGCATTAAACTCGATCTCCAATCTCTATGTATGGACTGCGCGCTTGCTTTAAAAGTGTTGTGAATCTTTCTAGTGAAAACCGAAGGTGGACAAACTGTGTGTCGGCCATCTTAGAAAGGTGGAAATGTGAAAAAAAGTGGATGCTGAGTACTAATCTGTCAATAAAGTTAGAAGTGTGTTAAAAAACATGGGGTAAACATTGTGTTTGTGATTGCAAACGGCAGTGACTAATGGTGAAAAGGCCAAAGGAATCACGATTAAAAAACAAACTAAAAAAAAACAAATGAACAGTGAGGCCATTACTCAATGGTATACACACAAAGGTGTTAAGTGGGGCCCCATACAATGGTGTTGGTTGTGCTAGTGGGTGTAATCTTTAAAAAAACAAGTAAATGTTTGAAATTCAAGGGAGTATATGCAGGTTTAAAAAAGTGTCTGAGAGGAATAAAGTAAGGATATAAAGGACTAACTGACCTGACGAAAACAGGAGGTTTTTCTGAAAATAAAACATTAATTAACAATGTGCATTGTTAAGAAAAAAGTGAGAGAACATGTTTATAGGAAACAACTATATTCCATCCTATCATTAAGTCCCTTTGGATGACAAGCATCCAATTTTTGTATCCATATCATTTCGCGTTGTAGCAGTCTTTTTCAGAAATCTAAGTTGACTGATGTTTTGTTTTTGGGTTGTAAAATGTGCAGAGAGTGGTGATTTCATAACCTTGTTCCTGATGGTACTCTTGTGTTCAGTCAAGCGAACTTTCATTTTTCTTTCTGTCTTCCCCACATATGGGAGACCACATGGACATTTCAGTAAATAAACCAAGTTTGTGGTGTCACATGTAGCGTTAGTAAATAATTTGATTTGTTTCCTGGATGAGGGGTGATTCAGTGTGTTCCCTTGGATGACGTTGTTGTAGTGACTACAGTTCAAACATGGTTTGGTTCCCGTGTATCTGATTCCTTCCTCTCTGGGCGTTGTTTTCAGTAAATCTTTGCTGTTTCTTGATCGTTGATAGGCAAAAAGTGGTACATGGTTGAAAATCCCGTTGAAGTCTGGTTCGTATTGTACCATTTGCCAGTTTTTTAAGATGCTCTTTTTGATTTGCTGGCTCTTAGTGGAGAATTTCGACACAAATACAGGTCTGTTGGTTGTCTTTTCTCTTGTGTTAGAGGATAGAAGATTACTGCGATTAGTAGCATCTGCCCGTTCTTTGGCTGAATCCAAAACTGTATCAGGATATTTCCTGTTTTTGAATCTTGTGAGCATTTTTGGTTCATTATTTATGTATGTATTGGGTTCTGAGCAAATTCTTTTTATCCTGAGTAATTGTGAGTAAGGTAAGTGTCTCTTCAATGATGTGGGGTGGCTACTGTCAAAATGTAATGAATTGTTCCTGTCTGTCGGTTTTGTGTACACTTCTGTTTCAATCCTGTTATTCTGACAGATTATTGTTCGTCAAGAAATGGTAAACTGTGCGTGATAACAGAATGGGTGAATTTGATGTGATCGTCAATGGTATTGATGAAAGAAACGAATTCAGTGATCTCTTCTGGTGGACCAGACCAAATAAGAAAAATGTCGTCGATATAACACCAGAATTTTAATATTTTGTCATGCCATCTCGGGTTGGTGAGGATATTGTCTACTTCTAAATGATGCATGAACAGGTTCACATAGCTGGGGGCTGCACAATTGCCCATTGATGTACCAACTAGTTGTAAAAAGAATTCTCCATTCCATGTGAAATAACTGTGGTATAGTGTGTATTGTAACAGTTCCAATAGTAAGATCTTTAATTCCTGTTTCATGGGATGGTTGATTCAAAGTGACTCTATGGCTTCAAGGCCTCTGTTGTGGGGAATAGACGTGTACAAGGCACATACATCGATGGTGCATAAGGTGATTGTGATATCCGGGTCAAGTACGGTTTGCTTGAGTTTGTCTAAGAAGTCTGTTGTGTCACGTGCATACGTTGTCATGTCCTTCACAAGTGGTTGAAGATGTATATCTATGTACTTGCCTGTCGGCTCATGGCTGAATCCTCTGGTGGATACAATTGGACGGAATGGTGGTTTGTTGAGACTTTTATGAATTTTCGGGAACATGTGTAAACTCAGACTTTTTGGGTTTTCCTGTGTAAAAAATCTCTTGTCCTTCTCTGTAATGATTTCCATGATGTATGCGTTATCCAGTATAGTTTTCAAAACTTTAGCAAATGCCCCAGTTGGGTCTTGTAGTAATTTCATGTAAAGTTCCAAATCCTGTACATGATCTTTAAAGCTCTTTTGATAAAACTCAGAATCCATTACTACAAGAGCCCCTCGGTTGCCTGCTCTACAAAATTTGATATTCTTGTTGTTGATAATTTGGTTAATGGCTTATTGTTCTTTTATATTGAAGTTGCTTCTCCTTGAGTTTGGTCTTTTGAAAAGTTATTTGATTTCGTTCAGGGTGATAGTTTCATAGGAATCTAGAATTTTGTAGCTGATGGGTGCTATGAATCCACTTTTGCTTCTTAAACCCATACAGGTATCCTCAGAGGTGGTTGTAGTTTGTGGAACAATGTTGGCGAAATAATGTTTCAGTCTCAGATTCCTCATAAACTTTTAAAAGCTCACCTCCGTTTCAAGTTCATTTGAATGGTAGGTAGGCACAAAAGATGTGCCTTGCTGTATGATAGCCATTTGAGAATTAGATAACAGACTTTTGGAGATGTTAATGACTAAATTTTTTTGCTCCTTGTTGATTGGGCTATCGACATAGTTGTGTCTCTGGCGGCTTCTGCTCCTCGTGATTCGACGGCTATAACTGGGCCTTTCTCTAAAAAAAGACCCCCTGTTGTCATGTGGTCTGTTTGCTTTGCTGCGTCTGTTGGTCTTGAAGGTATGATATTCCTTTTTTGTCTTTCTATTCTTGTTACGCCTCTTTGTGATGATCCATTTGATGTGGTGCTGCCTGCATCAGATGTAGAATTATTAAACGGTCTTTGCTGTCTTCGTTGGGCCTATACCTCCGCCCAGTTGTAGACCTCGTCTAACTTATAGTCCATTGTATCGCGTTTGTATTTCCGTATTTTCCTGTCATTAATTTCTTTGGTGTATTTGTCCAACTGAATATTTATGTCGTTTAGAGCTTTGTCGAGTTCGTCTTTGGTCAAATTTCTGTCCAAATTCTGGTATAGTTGTTTAATTTCTTTTTTTAAGTCTTCAATCACTTTAGAACGTTCTTCTACTATAAGAAGATTAAGGTCGAGGGAACAACAACCAATTAATGCGGAAAATAACACAGAGAAAGAGAAGGTGTGCCGCACATCACTCATTATGGATATGATAATCTCCCATGTCTGGGCCAAATATCCAGGATCAGCCCATGACTCCTACATTCTGTGTAACAGCATCATACCACAGCTGATGACAAATCTACATGCAGAGCGTGTGTGGATTGTGGGTGAGTATGCAGTCAAGTAGTGTGCTGTATGTGTGACATGCTGTCCTCTGCCACAGTTCTGGTAAAAAATTGTTCTGTGTATCTCACACCTTGGTGACTCTGCATAACCCAAAGGCCTTGGTTGCTGAGCCCACTGAGGAATCCCAGGACCCCCGGTGAAGTCCACTACAATGATGGCCATGGGAGGACACGTTGTGTGGTGGAGCATACTTTTGGTCTCCTGAAGACTCGATTTTGGTGCCTGAACAGAACTGGAGGTGCACTGATGTACTCTCCCCAAAAGGTGTGTCAGATCATAGTTGCATGCTGCATCCTCCACAACCTGGCCTTGCACAAAGAGATCCCCCTGCTCCTGGATGATGATGAGCAGCCGAGATCCCCGCTTGCAAACCAACACATGTCCAGTGACGAGGATAGTGGAGAGGAGGAAGGTGTTGACCTGCGTTAACAGCTCATCAACCACTACTTCTCTTGTAGGTGAGTGACTGTTATGTTGCTGTGTCTTTAAGACTGTCATGGACAGTGACATCACACTAAGAATGTTTACATTCCAACTAATGTAAGAGCAGTTTGCTGTGATTTCTACTATTGATGGTTGTACTATTAAAAGCTCCTTCTACTATATATCTGATTCAGAGCTTTTATCACTGGCGACGAGGGTCAAGGCTTGATTGGGGACAAGCAACCACGACCATCAATTCCCCTACCTCAAGAATTTCGTTATGGACTTGGAAATATTCGTTTTTCTAACTTTTGGACTACATTGGACACATTGAACACAGCATACGTGTTTTGGACTTGGTTTCTACTCTCTGGGTAAATATTCTACAGTCTAGCTGTGTTGCCCTGTTGAATTAGAAAATTTTGGGACTTTTGGCACTGTTTTGACAGATTGGACGATCTTGAACCGTCTTTGGAATCACAAGGCTCACAGCGTTCATCATCTACAACTATAGATAACTCGACTTCAACTCAACGGTGCCGCTTTGCCCTACCTGCGACTTGGAACAACAACGGAGGAATTATATGACATTGAACACAGGTACTATCTTTGATCTACCTCCTGCTCGAGAAAATTTTTCATGTCATCAGAGTGATCATATGACGCCAAGATTGAAAAGGTGGAGCGAAGGATTGCAAGAATTCAACTTCTCTGTGCAATACATTCCAGGAATAAATAACAAACCAGCTGATTGCTTGTCACGACTTCCCATAGATAGAGATTGTGTCACTGAGGTTACCACGTGTATAAATTGGATTTTGGAATCTACCATTTCTGAAGAGGAATGGTCACGCAAAGTTGATGAAGATGTTGTTTTTCAATCGCTAAGGAATGTGATTAGGAGTGGCTGGCCAGATCATCATGCTCTAGAGAATGCATTGAAACCATTTTGGTCCGTGAGAGATGATTTAACTTTTTTCCAAGGGAATTTGATGAGAGGTGATAGAGTTGTGCCTCCTAATGAATTGAGAGAGAAGATTGTCAACCTAGCCCATGAGGGACATTTGGGAAGGAATTTAACGAAGGCTCGCATCAGGGAAAGATATTGGTGGCCTGGAATGGATCGCATGGTGGAAACGGTGGTTAAAGATTGCCATCTGTGTGCAGTGAATGACAAATCACGTACTACTACTCACTCACCGTTATCACCTGTGGAAGTTCCAGTAGCTGTTTGGACAAAGTTAGGTCTAGACATAGCCGGCCCTTTTGAACTAATGCCCTCACATGAGAGATATGTTGTTTTACTGGTTGACTACACTTCTAAATGGGTTGTGTCTAAATGTATGAGTGTAGTTAACTCAAGAACTGTAATTGAATTCCTAAAAGATGTGTTTGGGTCTGAAGGTATTCCCAAAATTTTGCTCACTGACAATGGGGTACAATTTACTTCTGGTGAGATGGACAACTTCTTGAGAAGTCTTGGTATTATCCACCAGAAAACAGCTCTTTACTCTCCTCAAGCAAATGGTCTCACGGAGAGGATGAATAGGGTTGTTAAGAGTTGTGCACAAAGGGCTTTAGAATCCAAGATGTCATTCAGCAATGTGTTGAGGGAGACGTGGTGGGCACATCGCACGACTCCCAATGCTGTTATGCAAAGGTCTCCTTTTGAGGCTCTGAGAGGTAGATTAGCTTGTTCAAAGCTAAATCCAACTTGGCTTCCAGAGAAATTAGTTGAGAACAGTGTGGAAAGAGAGGTGAGAAGGAGACTTGTGTTGACAGAATATCAGCAGAAATACAAACAACGCTATGATACTAAGATGGCTGTCAAACACAGGAAATGGAATGTGGGTGACAGTGTTCTTGTGAAAAAACCTAAATTTGGTCACAAAGGTGTTTCTAATTTTATGGGACCTTTCACCATTATTTCCATAAAGAAAAATGTTGTCACTTTAGATAATGGTTGCACATGGAACATGTCTAAACTGACCAAAAGCAATGATGTCAGGAACCATTACTGTAATGACTCCAAACTTCCTTGTGCTCCCAACATTCCCAATGTTCCTCCTTCCACCAGTCACCAGAGGGATACTCCAAAGAGATCTTCTCAACTTCCCAAAAAGTTTAGTGATTATGTGATGCATTAATGTTCACAGTTTCTCTTTGCTCTTTTTCCTCTTATATAAAAGTTTTATGTTTTCATCAATATTCAATTTGTTAATTCATTATGTAAAGGGGATGTGTTATGTTGCTGTGTCTTTAAGACTGTCATGGACAGTGACATCACACTAAGAATGTTTACATTCCAACTAATGTAAGAGCAGTTTGCTGTGATCTCTACTATTGATGGTTGTACCATTAAAAGCTCCTTCTACTATATATCTGATTCAGAGCTTTTATCAGTGACATTGTACAAATGTGCAATTGTCAGCTGTTTTTGTTGTTGTTGAAAAGGTCTAGGGGAGCTTTGTGGCTGCTGCCTGTTCTTGGCTCTGTGCTGAGGGCTAATGTTTCTGTGACAGAGTAGTTATGCACAGCTACATGATGTCTATGTCAGTATTGTTGCTCATTGTAATGTGTGCAGGTTTGATTTCCTTGATAACAAGTGTTGTGTGATGGCTATGAAGCCATCACCTGACAAGTGAATGTTGTTCTGGTGTTTTTCCAGGTCCCTCCAGCATCTCAATGCCTCAAAACAATAAGTGCTCCTGGTACATTGTAATCGGAGTCAACATTGTACATCCTGTGACAAACATGGAAAGGTGTATAAAGGGTGTTTATTTACAATAAGTATATGTTACAGGGAAGTTATTATTTACAAAAAGGTGCAAAAAGAATCAATGAGTTGTCAGTGATGGTAGACGAGACAGTAGAGTAGTCACCACATTGATGTGGTGACACAGTCCAACAGACGCCTGCCATCAACATGGCAGTGTGGGTAAGGATAGTCAACAAAGTCAATGGAAAGGTGATGAGAGGTGCCATCATGGCTGGCTCTTTGACTGATTTTTGGCTGGTGCTTTGCTACGTGATACTCCCGTGCTTTTAATCGGACAACCCCTTGAGCGTTTGGCAGGGGGGCCTCTGCTACGGGCTCAGGGGTGTCTTAGGACTCATCCTGTTCCAGCTCACCCCTCTCTGTGGCCCGCAGGTGAGGTGGTGGAACTGTCATCTTGCAGGCCACTGGATGGAGGTTGAGCTGTCCTTTGGGCCGCAGGCTTGTCCCTCAGAACATCCACAAGCTGGCCCAAGAGGTCCACGATTTGGCCCATATGCGTGCCCATGGTCCTCAGCAGCAGGCGGACCCCATGCACATCTTCCAGAACCTGGCACATTTGTCCCTGGGTTTGTTCCTAGGCCCCAAGGACTCTTGCGATGTTGGCCAGGGCTTCGGCCAGTGCCTTGTTGGATTTGTCACCCAGTTGCCCTCCCATCTGCCCTGCTGTCCTGGACCTGTGGTGGAACCACTCAACGCACCTGCTGACTCTCCCTGCCCTCCTCAGATTGTGGGGTGGTGTGGTTATCCTCTGAGGCAGGGACAATGTTGCAGGCAGCACTGGTGGTGGTGGAGGACGCACAGGTCATTACAGCAGGGGTCAGCGCAGTTATTGTTGCAGAGGAGGTGGTGGTGGGGACAGTGGGGATCTGGTGCACCCTGGCAGGCCTGATGGGCCTTGTTCTGGGTCCTCATCCAAGCAATTTAGGAAGTCTGCATCCGAGAGTCCATGTTCGGGGGGGGGAGACTGGCTCTGCAGGTTGGTGTTGTCATCTGCTGCAGTCAATTCTTGGTCACCTGAACAACAGTGATGAAATGGTCATTGAAGTACACCCTACAAGCTTGGTGTTCGATGTTTGTGTGTTACATGTTATACATCACACAGTTTATATTGAGATCACTTTGTACGGCTGCACGGTATTGAGCATCATGACATGATGTGGAGATACATACATTACTTATCCATGGTGTGACATGTCAATAAATACCATGCTCTACGTATAGATTGTGTAATTACATGGAAATGTCGTCATCTAACAACTAGCAGCAGAACAACTTTATGTGAAGCATCTTTGTTGTTTACTCTGCATGGAAGACGTTACATCTGAGCATGAACTAGCAATTGTAATCTCATGCATACCTTTGTCATATCATGTGCTTTGCTTTCTTTTTACAACGGACCATGCTTGTTTTGTTTTCATATGGCCCTTAATGCTCTGCCCCCATGGCACTTACACGTAGCATTCACTGCTGTGCATGAGTGCGCCCTGAATTTCAACATGTGATTCAGTGAGTCAAACTTTAATTTCTGTGATGGTTACATACGCTTCGCTGTCTTCCTACAGGAAGTGGCTATTGAATCTATGCCAAGTTGGGTGGGATGTGAGGACTGGTGGGGTCATATGGCTCCATGCTTTTTGAGAGAAATGGCAGGGTCTATGCACTGTCTACCTACCTGTTCTGTGGCACAGTTGTGGGGAATTGCTGACACATGTTTCTGGGTGTTGGGGCAGTGCTCCATCCTGCTGTGCTGTGGGACAATTGGGCCTGGTGGGAGTTGTAGTGCTGGCTTCTCAGCCCCCAAATACCCCTGCCAGTGAAGATTGCTACTTACCTGTAAGTTTGATGAGTGAGATTCAATGGCTGCCACATGCTTCTGGGTGGGGGGAGTGCTACACCTTGCTCAGCTGTGGGACAAGGGTGCCTGGTAGGGGTTGTAGTGCTGGCTTCCCAGCCCCCAAACACCCCTCCATGTGAAGATGGCTACCAACCAGTAAGTTTAGCTGGTGAAATACAATGTCTGCCACATACTTCTCGGTGGGTAGAAGTTCTCCATCCTGCTCAGCTTTGGGACTAGGGGGCCTGTTGTGAATTGTAGTGCTGGCTTCCCAGCCCCCAAACACCCCTCCCTGTGAAGATGGCTACCTACCTGTAAGTTTGATTAGTGAAATTCAATGGCTGCCACATGGTTGTGGGTGGGGGAGTGCTCCATCTTGCTCAGCTGTGGGACAAGGGGGCGTGGTGGGAGTTGTAGTGCTGGCTTCCCAGCCCCCAAACACCACTCCCAGTTTAATGGATACACTTGGTGGCCTTGATCTGTGTTTTTTGGTCGACCGCCATAATTGTTCGGGAGCGGCCACGTAATTGGGTATACAACCGCTCTTCCACCGGCACTCCCATTCATCACTGGTTGCGATCGCGGCGGTCAGAAACAGTGGATCGTACCGCTGTCACCTCATTGGTATAAAAATTTTATGTGTGTTCAATCCCCTGGCCGTGCAGCGGTTTTGGGTTTTTCAGCTGCAAAGCTGACCGCCACGGACGGATTTTCGCCTGCTCCGCATGCTACCGGCAGTCTTTCGTGGCATCGTTCCGCCGCAGTCGGATTTTCCTGGCAGTTGATCTTAATCGGACCGCTGGTTTTGCCGAGGTACATGCGGGCAGTTCATTTCCACGTCCACAGCGGTTGGAATAGTTTTCCGACCGCCATCCTAATCCACCCCTATGTTCGAGGCGGGGCTAAGGGCCCAGAGCTCTTCTGAGACAACCCATTCAGTATCTGCATCCACACCCCTAGGAGGAAACTGATTATAAACGTAAATATCCAAGTTTCATAAAAATTTGGGCACTGATCAGCAATGCATTATTATATGACATACTATATATATATTTTTTAAATGATCAACATTATTTATTAAAGAAATGTAGATGTACAGATGCAAACAGTGTTGTGCTATGAAAATACCGTTTGCTCTATATCGTTTGGAGATTGGGAGAATGGGAAATTATATCTTTCGTGCAACTACCTAACGTGTATTATTCACTATTCAGCATTGAGTTGAATATTCCAGTGGAAATTGAGTTATCATGAACATACACATTAACAAAAGTTCAAGTCTGGAAGAGCTGTACCACTAATCTGTGGGGCTCGGTGAAACGATTCTGAACATAACTTTTTTTTAAACATGAGCGTGTGATGTAGTTGAAAATATGTCTGACAGGCACCTGAAACTAAAAATATAACAAAAATGATCAAAAGCAATCCAGGTTTAAAAAAATCAATAACTTCAAGCCAGATTTAAGATTGACTGACAGTCCCTGTTAAATAAAGCCCATTAGATAGAATCTCAGTGGAATGACATAGATGTTCCTTGATGGATCATTCCTGGACTAAGTGAGAAAACTTATTAAATGCTCTGGAGAAAAACCTTGAGTATGACTTAAGGGATTCTTCTCAAATAAAGTTATGCTAACATTTTACAGTCACTTTATATTGATGTGTGTGTGAGAGAGAGAGAGAGAGAGAGAGAGAGAGAGGAAGCTAGAAAGGGAGAAAAAGAGAGAGAAAGCGCGAGAGAGAGAGAGATGGAGTGAGGGAGCGAGAGAGAGAGAGAGAGCGAGAGAGAGAGAGAGAGAGAGAGAGAGAGAGGCTAGTGGATTAACTCAGCCACAATAGAAAGGCAGAACTTTTTTTCTGATCCTGCAGCATTTTGGACCTTAGCTATGGGGTCTTCTTATGATTTAGGTGATGTAGTAGCAGGGGGCCAAACCAGCGCCCTGGTGCCACACCACCAAAGCCATAAGGAGACTGCCCGCCGGATTCCAACTGGAATCCAAATCAGATAGTCCTGTGGAGGCTGGCCAATAGCACTGCAGTGCTAAGGCTCATACCTGAGCCTTAGCACGGCACCACAATGGGAACAACATTGGACTTTCCTGCAGGGCATGGACTGTCAAGTCCATGCCCTACAGGAACTGCTGGGGGTGCATGCATACAGGGGGCACACTATGTACCCCCCTGGATGCATCTCCTGTAGGACTACCTTTGTTTCCTCACCACCACACCTTTCATGGTGGGTTCACTGCCATGAAAAGTGTGGCAATAACAAAACTCCTGATATGTTTGGTGGTGCCACAGCTACACCACATGCATATTATGGGCCTCAGACAGCTGCATGACTGCTGGGGGTCACGGATCCCTGGCGGCAGCAGCAGTACCATGGTGGTCCGACTGCCAAATCTGTAATAGGTTGGTTAGACCAAGGGTGTGGCAGTGGCTCCACCACCACCGTGGGTTTGTTTGTCCATTGGACGGCCAAACTAAAAATAGGGACCTATGTGTCCAAGATTGACCAGAACCACTATATGTTCACATGTATGCCTAAACAAAATTATTCCAAAATATAAAATGAGATCTGTTTTATTCTTTCTGCCATCATGAATGGCTGTAAAATATTCATTTTTAAACCAAGGTTGATAAGTATACAGAGAAGGTACGAATTACACATTCTTTGTTGTAACTTACTGTTTTCTGAATGCCTTGTCTGTGACAGAGTTTGTGGCACTGAGGCTATTTTTACACATGCATGCATGTTTTTTGTGTGGGATAAGTTTAATCTTAAACCACAAATGGTGAAGTTTTCTGAAATCAGTTATGATATGGATATGAATATAAGGATCCAGAGGAAGCCAGCAAGCATCCTTGATCCTTTCTGGGTAATGTCCAGTCAGAACTAACCATTTCCTAGCTGCTGACATCAGTGCATGGCACAATGACATTAAAACCAGTATTGTACACTAGGAAATACACTAGGTAAGAGAATTCAGAACAGAAGTAAGAAAAACTAAGGCTAGATAATTCTATAAATATTGCTAACTTGGGCAGTTCTAATGTATGTTGTTTAGACGATTGGGCTGACTGCAACAAAGATCTAATTTGCTTGCTTTTCTTGCTTGATAAATAATAATTACTGTGTAGCAGAACTGAGAGAGGAAGCTTACGCCTTCTTCTGTTTGATAGTGTCACACGCCTGCTTTTGTAAATTCTAACCAGGTCCTGCATTTCTGCTGTTTATCCTGTTGGAGGCTTTGCTGTAGGCTCTGTCTCAGGACCTAGGGGGTTATGAGGTGACACTGCTCCCCCTCATAACCTTGAACCAGTTCAAGTGCAAAATGAGTAATAAATAGGTCTGTGTTTTGATTTCTAGCAGCATTTGCTCTATGCTACTACACATACTGTTAAATGCTGAACAACGCCTGCCAGGTTTTTGTTTATTCTTTTAGATAGAGCTCTCTGAGGAAGGCGTGGCTTGAAAGGCCAAGAGGACAATCACACTCTGTTTGAGCTCCCACCAACTGCACAAAACTCAAAGTTATCCTGATGCTGACGGGCCCAGTTTGTCCTCTAGGGCATACTAGTAGGTGGCCCCCGGCAGAGCACCATGCGTGTAATGCAGAGTGGCACCAGCAGAGACAATCCTGCCTGTGAGTGGCCACTGCCTAGGAGTCACAGAGGACCAAAATGGTGACTGCTTGAAGTGGGAACAAAGGCATCAGCTGATGGACTCTCGGCCTCAGCAGTGGGTGCTCTGGGGACAGGAGTTTTCCTCCTTTCTCACCTCTCCCATAAGTATCTTCTGATGAACAGCAGCAGGAAATGAGGCCCGGAAACCAGGGTGGTTAGCCCATTTGAAGGCTTTGTGAGCTGCGGCAGCAGCGGAGCCAGAGCATGCACAAGTGAGAGGTGGGCCCAGACTCCTGAAGCCAGCAGGTAGGTGGAAAGAAGCCCAACATACTTGGGGGACGCTGTGGTTTTCTTCTCCTCCTCTTCTGCCCTTCGACCCCACCCAACTTTGAGAACCATGGTTGGTGCTAGCCCCCCAAGGCCTAACTAGTAAGCAGGAGCTGAAGAGACCCTGGAAAGAACAAGCTTTAGTGCGGACATGATAGAAGGGGATCATGGCTGATCGTGAGGACTGTTGCAGCAGGGAGCTATCCCTCATCCCTCCCTGTGACTGCTGGGGGTTCAATGGTAAACACCGCATACGGAGGCCAGGGTCTGGAGGCTGAGGTGGGCTGCACTGGTTAAGGTTGATAAACGTGTGCCATGGTTGCACATAATTCCCACCCGGGCTTGGTGATGCAAGTGGGCTGTGGAGCTGCATACAGGCCTTACCCTGGACTTTGAGAAGTGGAGTAAGTAGGTGGGGTCCAGTTGCTGTTAATGTTAAGTGAGGTTGATTTTGCCATGGGGAGCAACCATCCGATTGGAGGTACTCCAAGATTTGCTGTTTCATACCTCATCATTTGTGGTAAAGGGGGCCCACAACCCAGGTACCCCAGAACCTCCACTGACAGACATTTTCAGAGCCATTTTTATGGCAATTCAAGTCCCTCAGTTGGTGCTGGCAACCAAGATCAGTGAAGTGGCGTGGAGGTGCACCTCCTGAGGCGACACCTGCGTAAGGTAGCGCACAGACTGACAGAGACAAAAGGACGAGTGTCCTTGGTGAAGGACTTGTTAGAGGAGCTGCAAGCCAAGGTCACAAAATTGATGAGCATGACAGGACGGCTAGAGGAAAGGGCTGAGGATGTGGAGAATCAACTGCGGCACCGGGACATGTGTTTTGTGCAGGGTGTGGGTGTGCAACACCGGAGTGCATTCTTGAGGAATGGATTTTGTCGTGTGTGAGCTCGGACCAATTGTCCTCCTGTATTATGATTGAGCTGGCACATAGGTCCCTGGAGCTCAGGCCACCCCTTGGGGGTTGGCCACATTCAAATATTGCCAAAGTACTCAACTATAGGGACCAGGATAATATCTTGCAAGACGCTCGTCAGGCTAGAACTCTAGTCCACAGGGCACAACGGATCATGATTTTCCTGGACTATACTCACCAAGTGCAGCTGGCCCAAAAATCATTTGATACGGTCAAGGCACAACTTTGGTCCTTAAATTTGAAGTACATGCTGATGTTCCCAGCATGCCTGCGAGTTATTCATCAATCTAAAGCTGTTCTCTTTGATACATCGATGGCTGCATGTGAGTGGGTGACAGAGCAGCTGGCTCTGAAACCACATCCAGTGCCAAGATGAGAGGGACCTCTCTGCACAGGAGCCCCCTGCTGGCAGGTTATGGGCTTCCGAGCTCCAGGAGGAAGTCTAGAAGGCGGGGCACCGGAGTGTTTGGGGTGTACTCCGTCTCGAAACTGGGAGACTGGGAAGCAAGATAGGGACGGTCTTGCTCCCTAGAATTGAGGGACTTGCACAGAGAGCACCCCCAGACATCAGCTCATTATTAATCACTAAATTCAATAGACAAGGCCTCTTTATTTCTGTCAGCTCCAAAGTTCCCTTTAACGGTGTTGGGATGGCCTGGGAGGAGTGCATTTTCGTACTTTCACCTAAGTTAAGTTCTTCTTTTTGAGTGAGGTAGGCAACAGAAGCTTCTGGGGGAAGTGTAGAGTGGAAGAGATAGGGGAAGTGGCAATTGATTGATCTTGTTTCAGGTTTATTGCTTTTTGGTGGAAGACAAGGGGATACCACAATTGCACTTTGGGGTGTACTCCGTCTCGAAACTGGGAGACTGGGAAGCAAGATAGGGACAGTCTTGCTCCCTAGAATTGAGGGACTTGCACAGAGAGCACCCCCAGACATCAGCTCATTATTAATCACTAAATTCGATAGACAAGGCCTCTTTATTTCTGTCAGCTCCAAAGTTTCCTTTAACTATGTTGGGATGGCCTGGGAGGAGTGCATTTTCGTACTTTCACCTAAGTTAAGTTCTTCTTTTTGAGTGAGGTAGGCAACAGAAGCTTCTGGGGGAAGTGTAGAGTGGAAGAGATAGGGGAAGTGGCAATTGATTGGTCTTGTTTCAGGTTTATTGCTTTTTGGTGGAAGACAAGGGGATACCACAATTGCACTGCATGTTTACATCATCCCTACCTGGGCAGGGTTGTCCTGGCCTGCACACAGGTCCCTTTGGGGCCATATTAGCAGTAATGGCTTTTATGATAAGAGATGCCCTCCTACACCTTAATGACTTGGAATGTCCACGGTCTTAATGACCATATAAAGAGAGGAGCTGTGCTCTGTATTACAAAACAACAGAGTACGGAGGTCTTGTTTCTTCAAGAAATTCATCTACTTTGCTATAATTGCTTCTTCTTGGATCATTATGGGCTTTAAATCATATTTTTCAAGTGGGGTACAATAGGGGGTCCAGAGCCACAGCGGTACTCCTCCAATAAACATTCCAGTTAGTGGTTTCAAAGGTCAACCGTAATCCCTTGGGCCAGTATGTGGTGGTGGTGTGTATGCTACAAGAACATATTAAACATTTCCTTAGTGTCTGTGTTCCTCCCACATTAGTGCATAATACCATGGAGGAGTTGCCTTTTCAGATCCTTCAGCTGCCTCATGGAATAACATTTATAGGTGGGGACTACAGTGACATGTGATCCATAGGGAGGATTCACTGATGCTGGACGTGACCCCAGAGAAAGGGTGAGAAAAGGATCATGCCATTTGTTAGAGGGTTTGGGCCTCTGCAACTCTTGGAGGGTATGGAACTCTGGAGCATTGGTTTACACCAACAACTCTGCCACTCAAAATATTCTATACCGTGTTGACCTTATCCTTCTTCCAAGGATGGATCTTCCTGGAACCTCCCATTCTCATATTTTACCACAATGGATCTCAAACCATACTCCTGTGACTCTCTCTTCTGGTAAGCACCCAATAGGCCCTACCTGATTTGGAGAGTTAACGCATGGTTTCTGCTGCAGCGGGACTTTCAGGACTTTCTGGGCCAGGAGGTTGAGGGATACTTCCACCTGTACCAGGGCACTTTAAGATTCCCAGGATGCCTGTTGCTGGCCAATTATGCTGTTTTGGTGGGGTTGGCTAAGTTGTATCTGAAGGGGCAAGAGCGGGCTCAGCAGCCACAGATCACAGATCTAGAATTCAGTATCAACTAGGCTCTGAAGTGGACGTCACTCTAGCAGCTGGCACTAAAGGAGGCCCACCAATGCTTGATGACTTTGAGATGCAGGGTATGGGAAGATCAGTCAGGCAAGCTCCTGTATTTGTTGATGATACAGGATTAGCCTCCAGCGTGGCTCACTTTATTTAATCTGGAGAGGGAGTGGTGGCAGTAAAAGCTGAGGACATAGCATCTGAATTTGCAATGTACTTAGATGCCTTATACTTCCCTAAGGAGCGACCTCCATGGGAGGCAACCCACCTCTTGGTATTCAAGATCCCAATGCCCATAGTCTCCGTAAAGTACAGGTTTGACTTGGACCACCCCTTTGAATTCAATGAGATCGCCCTGGCACTCAAGGATCTGAACTTGGGGGAAACTTCGGGCCTGGATGGGTTTGCCATGGTATACTTGAAATATTTTCAGACCCAGGTGATGCCTCACCATCTTGCCCTCTATCAGGAGGCAGCTGGCAAGGAACAGTTTCCCCCTGAACTTGACTTAGCGATCACAGTGGTCCTACTTAAGCCCGGGCAACCAAATGATCGATGTGCATCATATTGCCCATTTTCTCTCGTTAAGTTAGAAGTGAACATTTTCACAAAAGTGTTAGCAAATCAGTTGCTCATGGTGCTCCCACATCTGTTATCCCTGGATCAATGTAGGTTTATGCCCCAAAGGTGTACACTGTCTTCACAGGGTCCACATGGCACTTGCACATCTTTCTCAACTCAGCAATCCGATTGCCTTTCTTTAATTGGATTTTTCTCCCCAATTTCGTGCTTTAGTTCTGGTGCTTTTCTCTAATCCTAAGGCCCAGGTGCAGGTCAATAGGAATTGTATACCCCATTTTTATTGGTTAGTGTACCCGTCAAGGATGCCCCCTATCTGCACTGGCAATCGAGCCACAGGTGGTATGGATTCTCTGCGATGCTCAGATGCGGGGTTTTGACTGGGAGGTGGCAACAGAAGATCACATAGCACTCTTTTCAGATGATGTCCTTCTATATGTTTCGCGCCCTTTGCTCACGATTCCTCTGGTGATGCATATTCTTAGTCTGTATGCGAGGCATCAGGACTTATTCTCAACTGGCCGAATTGGTGTTGGCCTCCCAGAAGGGGCTGTAGACTGAAGCACAGTGGTTTGTGCAGCTTCTGGTGTGCAGATGGAGTTTTCAGTATCTAGGAATGTATTTGGCCTTGGAACCAGGCCTCACTTGGAGCATGAATGTCTGCTCTTTACTGTACCTACTAATGTTAGATCTCAACCAGTGGAAGACGAAGCTACCTCTAAATTTCTAGGGCCACACCACTTTGTTCAAAATGATCACCTTCCCCTGCCTCCTTTACTTATTGTAAAACTATCCCCTATGACAGCCACAGTTTTGGTGGCGCAACTACAGGCCAATATCTGAGCATTCTTATGGCTTGATCAACCTTTCCGCATAGCAGATGGGAAATGTAATCAATCTACATGGGACGTTAGGCTGTGTATGGTGTATTTGTCTCTGTATTACTGGGCAGCGCAGCTGCAGGTGGTCAAGGAGCAACAGAGCGGGGGATGGTGAGACACGATGTTTTGGCTAGAGGTGTGTGTGTGCGTGACGTGATACCCTGCTGAGAACTGTGAATGGTGGCGTGTTGAAGGAGCTCCTTCCAAACGGGTCTCTAAAGCTCTGTAATCTGACTACCTGACTGCCCTATAATGATAACATTCATGGAAGTGTGGTAGATATTGACTGCGTGACTGCTGCGAATATTAGCGATTTGTGGCGGTGGCGGTGAAGAGGCAGAGGATCTTTGACGCTGTGTAGTTGTAGCTGGAGGGTAGCTGCGAGGGTCGGGCAGCTGTGGACCTTGGGGCCAGGAGAGATCAGTAGACGCCATGCTGCTGGGGAATCATTGCCTGGGGAATCAGTGCCTCAGGGAAGCTGGTGAGTGTACCGTCAGTGGCAAAATAGAGGTGGCCCCGGGTAGAGCGAACGGAAAAATGGAGCTCACCAGGGGCAAAAAGGGCGGCAGTTAGACTTCCCAGAGAAGACAGCGGAGAAGCGGAGAGTGATTAGGCCATCTCTCAGTGAGCAGTGACCAGACCAGACCTGACCAGAGAAAATTGGCGCCTCTACGTGCGCCTCTCCTTGCGCCTCTCCTTGCGTATGTACTTGCGCTTGTACTTGCACTTGTACTAGTTGCACCTGTGGTTGTCGTTGCGACTGTGGTGTTGAACACTCGTCAGATGAGTTACACCCTGCGTTGATTGGATGCTACTTTCTTGTGATGAGCCAACATCACTGGTCGATGGTGATTGAACAATTAAAGTGGCTGCCTTTGCAGCACTCATGGCCTTGTACCTAACTTGGCATGGTGGCACTGAACCCAATGTAGCGGAGGTGCTGCTCCCAGCTTGGTCCCCGGCAGACCCCGCTGCTGCAGGCGTAGTTTTTTTCCCAAAAAAAGTGTCTGTAGGCACACCAGTCTCCTTGGTAAGTGGGGCCACTTGCTTCTTCTGCTCCTTCTTACTGGCAGTGGCACTGGCAACTTTCTTGGTGGAGGAGCTACGGCCCCCTTTCTTTGGGCCCATTTTCTTCAGTTGTCAGAACAGCAGGCCGCAGTTGCACGAGTTGCAGAGTTGTCTGTGGCCACACGTGATGTCACGAGACGTTGTGCTGCGCACACCACAGCAGGACTTCTTCCAGGCACTGATGATGAACGATGACTGATTTGTGGTTCTCTTGTGCACCTAAAAGCAAAGGAAGCCAGAGGAACATCAGTTAAATAAATGTTGCATATGTCCAATCCAAAGCTTTATTCGATTTTGTTGTACAAATCATAAAAGCATACAAAGCAAACACAAAAAAGCATACAAAAAAAAACATACAATAAAACATCCTTAACCAGGGACGCAGAATATTGACGAAGTTAAAAGTGAAATTTAGAGGGTATTCAAAGAGAAAGGGTCCCGGTCCTAAAGTGTGCATACCTTATTCATAATGAGATAATGAAAAACAACTTTACAGAATTTTTAGGCAGTAATATGTACTAACAATCCTGCCTTTACATAAATATCGCCCTCCCCATGGGCTATTAATAAAAGCCTCGGTAGCGTTGCATGTCGAGACGGTTAGGTGCAGGGAGGTTGCTAATGGTCGTTCTCCAAACAGGTTTACCAATAGCGTGGGTGTAGCCTGTCCCTGGTCTAAGTGCGGGGTAATGAGGGTAAAAGTCATGTAGGTCCCCAGTCTGTATCGGGCCATCTTCTTCTTGACAGTACCAAGATTGGAGAAACGAAACAATGTTTCTGTTACAGAATTTTACTAAGACCAAGTCCCCACCGATATCCTTTCGAAGGGGACCTAACCAGCCCACCCTTCTGACAGCTAGTATTCTGCCATTAAGTTCAGGAGACAGGGGTCTATTCCTAGATAACCAGTGGATAACTTTATTTTGTAGCTCAGGTTGGATTTCTGTTTTCCTCCGTGTGATTGGTGGCACTCCTGATAGAACATAAACAAAGGGAGCAGCCTCTGGTGGTAAATGAATATGAGGTGCTTTATTTGACTCTGAGCTGGCAATGTTGCGCTGTGGAGATACACGATTTAGCAGAGGATGAGGGTCCTTTGGGTCTAGAATATTAGGAGCTGGGGCCTGAGTCTGAGCATTGGTGCTTAGTGCGGTTGGTGTTGGAGTTCCAGAAACACCAGATGAATGGGATTGCCTGGTATAAACCTGATTTTTTATAGGGGCCAGGTTTGTGTTGATCAAGGACTCTAATACCGTAAGTCTATCCCCCAGAAGATCTATTTTTGCCATCAGTGGTGAAATGGCGGAGTTAATTAGCCGTTCAATGAGAGTCAGTAAGGACGACTGTGAGGGCGATGCTGAGAGATCTAACCCCCCCACAATTTCACCCGGAACAGGAATTGGAAGTGAAGTAATCGGAGACAGCGGGGAATGTGAAGACAATTTAGGATGTTTAGGTTGATTCTCATTTTGTATATCTGTCTCGCACTTCCTTTTACCAGGTGGAGACCGTGCTGTTACTGTGCACTGGGCATCTACGGGGTTAATGTGGGGTCGTTCATACGGACTGTTATTCATGTTTTGTGAACCAGTTGGGGCGCTATTGTATTCAGGACTGCTTGCAGCTATAGTGTACTTAGTTCCACACAGTCTGTTTAGTTCGTCTAGCCCTGTTAAGCTATTCCCATAGTAATAGACAGATGCACAAGAATGATTAATGGTTGTGCACTCAGGTGACTGTATAGGTTCATTAACCCCTAGATTTAAGGAAGATTGCAGGGTGGGTTTGTTTCCCAATGAGTCTTGTGTCCCTTTTGGCGACCCCCAATGTAGGATGGCTTTATTAGATCCCCCCCTTTAGTGACTTCATGATTGCAGAAGAAATGTTCACAGGTGATAGTGGTTGCTCCCTCTCACCCTCGGCGTCCAGACAAACAATAAGGGTCCCAGTGAAGCACAGAGAAACCGCTGCGAGCAGCTCCCGCGGAGCGGGGGCCGCAAGCGGCTATGAAGGCTGCAGGGGAGGAGCAGGGGAGGAGCACAGGTGATGGTGGTTGCTCCCTCTCACCCTCGGCGTCCAGGCAAACAGTAAGGGTCCCAGTGAAGCACAAAGAAACCACTGCGAGCGGCTCCGGTGAGGCGGGGGCCGCGAGCGGCAATGAAGGCTGCAGGGGAGGAGCAGGGGAGGAGCACAGGTGATGGTGGTTGCTCCCTCTCACCCTCGGCGTCCAGGCAAACAGTAAGGGTCCCGGTGAAGCACAGAGAAACCGCTGCGAGCGGCTCCCGCGAAGCGGGGGCCGCAAGCGGCTATGAAGGCTGCAGGGGAGGAGCACAGGTGATGGTGGTTGCTCCCTCTCACCCTCGGCATCCAGGCAAACAGTAAGGGTCGCAGTGAAGCACAAAGAAACCGCTGCGAGCGGCTCCCGCGAGGCGGGGTCCGCGAGCGGCAATGAAGGCTGCAGGGGAGGAGCAGGGGAGGAGCACAGGTGATGGTGGTTGCTCCCTCTCACCCTCGGCGTCCAGGCAAACAGTAAGGGTCCCAGTGAAGCACAGAGAAACCGCTGCGAGCACACCACAGCAGGACTTCTTCCAGGCACTGATGATGAACGATGACTGATTTGTGGTTCTCTTGTGCACCTAAAAGCAAAGGAAGCCAGAGGAACATCAGTTAAATAAATGTTGCATATGTCGTACTTCAAATAATATTTGCAACTAGGCATTTATTTTTACAACACACCTGTAACGGGGTGTATAGAAGGGACCTTGCGTACGACAGCTCCTCACAGCCTACGACTCCCAGAACCCCTCGGGACACCGCACCTAGTAGGGAAGGGGTTGATGCTGTGTTGCCTTCACCCCCTAGTATCTCTCTCTCCTCCTCGCAGGACATGGACTGGAACCCGTCAAAGACGGCAGAGGAGGACTGGCCCTTTAATTCTTGGACGCTGAAAGAAGGGGAGGAGCCTGCAGACTACGCATTTCCGACAAAAGGTCGGGACCCGGAAACACAGGTGTGCTTGTACACCTGGAGGTCGGAGGAGCGGAACGAGCGGAGTAACGAGTGGGAGAAGACGGAGAGCGAGACAGGAGAAGGAGGAGGCGGGAGACGATGGACGGCGGAAGGAACAACACGGGAGACAGAAGGCGACGGAGCACGGCGAATACCATCAGAGGCCGGGGGAGTACGAGTGGAGAAACCACAGAGGGAAGCTGAGTCGGCGCCAGCTGAGGACGGCAGAAAGCCAGGAGGCCACCGTTCCTGTGAGCCGCCCAGCCACTCACCCAGGGGAGGTGCGTGGCTCGTTCAGGTGCGTGATCGCTTGCGGGGCTGGGCTAGTGGTAAAAGTACAATAGGTACCGAAGCAGGGGAGACCTAAGTCCCGGTAACCTATTCCTGTGCACTACCCCTCCAACCACGTAGGAAACTGTAAATAGTTGAGCACCGGTGAATTCTCCCTCACTCCCTCCCCCTTTTGATGCTCGCGAGTGTACAGTACTCACACTCGGTTCCTGTTTCTTTTCTGTTTCCACCACCGGGGAGGTGTCAGAGCCAGCCGCGACGGACTCCGAGGAAGAGCCACCCCCAAGAACCCCTGAAGGACACAGGAAGAAGGAGAAGGTCCCTAGACGTAGGAGGAGCCACAGCAGATCGCCACGAAGGCCCCCCTCAAGTCGAAAGAGCTGTACTGACCATTTGCTTTCAATAATAAACCCACAAGTAACCAAAACAAAGTTGTTGCCTATTCCTGCCGCGCCCCCACTCGAGCCCCTTTTTACAGTGGTGGAGAATGCGGGCACAGTCACTCTCGATACAGAGATGGAGACTATCGTACAGCAGCTAATAAAGGGGAAGGAAAAGCTCGAGTGGGTGGCTGAGCAACAGCTAACCTCAGCCCATGCGGACAGAGAAATCCTAAAGAAAGCCCTAGCCGCTAGAGAGGAACCCTCGGTACAATGGGTTGAGCCGACCACCTCTACTGGGGTACGTGAAGACCGCCCAATCCCACATGGCTCCTCCGCAGTCTCCCTACAAAAATACCAGCAAGGGGACGATTCGGACTCCTTTATGCTCAACTTTGAGCGAGCTGCCAGGGCCTGTGGGTGGCCCATCGGTAAGTGGCCCTTCTTTCTGGCGCCCCTCTTGTCGGGAGAGGCCCAGGCGGCTTACCAAGTCGCCAATCCGAACGGTGACACTCCTTATCATGAAGTGAAAAAGATAATCCTGGATCATTTAGGGTTAGACAACGAGGCCTATAGACTACGCTTCCGGAGAGAGAGAGGAGCGCCGGGAGAAAACCCCAAGACTCTGTTCGTCCGTCTTAAAATGGCGGCAGATAAATGGTTGACCCGGAATACCAGCACAAAGAATGAGATAATGGAAAAGATATACCTTGAGCAATACCTGGAGGCCCTTCCGTACGCCACTCAGAGGTGGCTGAGACAGCACCATAACCTGACCATCCAGGAAGTGGTCGACATGGCAACAACGTATTCAAGGGCACAGCCACGCTCCATAGGCTGGGAGGCCGACCGTGCCCACAAGCCTCCTGTGAAACCGGAACGACGGCCACCCCGACCACTGGAAAACACACCCAAAGCCAAACCATGGAAACCTGAGAACCCCATCTCCTCGGGACCTCAATGTTTTGACTGTGGCAACTGGGGACATATTGCCAGGTTCTGCCCCACAAAGAAGACCGGAGAAGAGCCGATGGAGGTGGGATACCTACCTCGCACCGTTCTATATTCGGCGGAAATGGGAAATGCCTATAGAGTAAGTGTACAGGTAAATGGGTCCTCCCTTCAGGCCCTTCTGGACTCGGGCTGCAGGCAGTCCGTTATACAGTCATCCCATGTGTCCCTGTCCCAATACCTCCCGAATATGGTTGCCAATATCCGATGTGTACACGGAGATGTAAGAGCGTATCCGCTAGCCCAGGTACCCATTCAACCCCTGAAAGGCCCCAAACAAGACATCCGGGTGGGGGTGCTCTCCTCCCTTCCAGAAGACCTGATTATAGGGACTGACAATCCCCGGTTCCTACAGTGGTTCAGACAAAGTATAGGACACCCGGTGCCAGGAGGAGAAACCACCAAATCGGCTCTGCTTTCTCCAGACCCCTGGGTGTTGGATAGAAGTTTCAAATTTGCCCAGAGTAACGACTCCTCGTTATTTAACGCCTGGGAACAGGCTCACCAGGGTCTCCTTGAATCTAGGGACGTTTATCCCCGCTTTCTCATTCGCAATGAGCTACTGTATAGACAGGGTGGAAAAGACGACCCAGTACAGTTGTTGGTTCCGCTCTCCTTCAGAGAACAAGTCCTGTTCTTTGCCCACAGCCATTTGGTTGCAGGACACACAGGGTCCGAAAAGACGATCCAGAACATTCTACGGTTCTTTTATTGGCCAGGGATTTATCGCGATGCCAGCAAGTACTGCCAGGAGTGTCACGTGTGCCAGACAAAGAACATGTCTCGTCCTCCAGCGGTGCCCCTGCAACCCCTTCCTATCATCGGAAAACCATTCGAAAGAGTCGGAATGGACATCATAGGACCACTCCCCAAAACAAGGAAAGGATTCCAATATGTCCTAGTGGTGGTGGACTACGCCACTAGATTCCCGGAAGCCTTCCCTCTGTCAGCCACTACCACCAAACAAGTCGCGGATAAAATGATAGAGCTCTTCAGCAGAGTGGGGTTCCCGAAAGAAATCCTAACGGACCAGGGAACCCCCTTCGTATCCCGATTGATGAAAGAGGTGTGCCGATGTCTGGATGTCCATCAAATACGTACCTCCGTCTACCATCCCCAGACGGACGGGTTGGTAGAACGCTAAAACCGTACCCTGAAGACCACCTTAAAGAAAATGATGGAGGTCAACAGTAACGAGTGGGACCAGATCCTTCCCTTGGCCCTATACGTCATACGGGGACAGCGACAGAGCAGCCTGGGCATATCGTCTTTCGAACTATTGTACGGGCGACAGCCGCGGTCCTTGATGGAGATGACTAAAGAAGCCTGGGAAAGCGAGACAACAGAAGAGACCTCCTCTACCCTGGACTATGCCCATAATCTCAAAACCCGTCTTAGCAAGTTAAGAGACCTGGCATACACGCATTTAGAAACAAGCCAAAAACGGCAGAAAACCACCTACGACAAAGGGAAGAAGTGGAGACAGTTGAAGAGAGGAGACTGGGCTCTGGTGTTGCTGCCCTCCTCCACCCAAAAATTCCGCGCCTCCTGGGTTGGGCCCTATGAAGTAGTCGGGACTATCGGCAAAACCACATACACCCTACAAACCGGACCCCAGAAGACACAGGCATATCACATAAACCTCTTAAAGAAATGGCTGGGTCCTCCCCCGGTGAACGTTCAAGTGGCAACGCCCTCGAAGGACAACCAGACCACACGACATCAATTGGTCATCAACGACGACCTTACCCACGATCAGACCAATGAATTGCACCAAGTACTCGAACAACATGAGGCGTCTTTCTCGGACCAACCTGGTAGGACCACGATGGCGGAGCACTGCATAAACACCCCTCCAGGAAGAATCATACAGATCAGAGCCTACAGAGTACCGGAAGCCAGAAGAACAGCCATAAAGAACGAAGTAAAAGACATGCTAGACCTCGGGGTGATACGACAATCCAAAAGCCAATGGTCTAGCCCCATCGTCATGGTACCCAAACCCGATGGGAGTCGGCGTTTTTGCATGGATTTTCGCGCACTTAATGAGATATCCGAATTCGACGCATACCCAATACCTCGAGTCGACGAGATGATAGAACGCCTGGGTGAGGCACGGTACATCACAACACTCGACCTGACCAAGGGATATTGGCAGGTGCCCTTGAGAGAAGAGGACTGCAAGAAGACCGCCTTCAGCACCAATGAAGGACACTATGAGTTCACGGTCCTCCCGTTCGGGTTGCACGGGGCACCTGCTACGTTCCAACGGCTCATGAACACCGTATTGGCACCGGTTTCGTCCATGGCATCGGCATATCTGGATGATATTGTCATCCACAGCAAAACCTGGGATGAGCATCTCCAGCACCTGCATCAAGTTCTGCTGGTACTACATAAAGCCGGACTACGAATAAATGCAAAAAAATCAAGGGTCGCATTCCAAAAAGTCAAATATTTAGGGTACCTCCTAGGCCATGGCATGATAGAGCCCCAGATAGAGAAGGTGAGGGCTATTGCAGACACACCCTTTCCATCCACCCGAAAAGAAATGAGGGCTTTTCTAGGATTGGTGGGGTATTACAGGAGGTTCATCCCTGCCTTTGCCGAGATTGCAGCCCCCCTTACGGACTCGTTACGTTCGCAAGGGAAGTCCAATGCCCCTATCCCATGAAGCGAACGCATGACAAACGCCTTCCATCATTTAAAGCGGATCATCACCTCAGCACCGGTGTTGACTTCCCCGGATTTCACAACGCCCTTCATACTGCATACCGACGCCTCGGACTATGGTATTGGTGCGGTGCTGTCACAGAAGGGGGCGGATGGGCACGAACACCCTGTGGTGTATGTGAGTCGCAAGCTTTTTCCCAGGGAGCTGAAATACGCAACCATAGAGAAGGAGTGTTTGGCAGTACGCTGGGCCGTAGAAAAACTGGCCTATTACCTGGAGGGACACCCATTTGACCTGTACACAGATCACGCCCCCCTACTCTGGATGGCGCGTACCAAATCAAATAATGCCCGGGTGATGCGGTGGTTCCTGGCCCTGCAGCCGTACCGGTTCACAGTGCATCATAGGAAAGGCTCGGAGAACGTGAGTGCGGACTTCCTCTCCCGTCACCCGCTCCCCGATCGGGAGCGTCCTAGGGGGGAGGTGTGTAACGGGGTGTATAGGAGGGACCTTGCGTACGACAGCTCCTCACAGCCTACGACTCCCAGAACCCCTCGGGACACCGCACCTAGTAGGGAAGGGGTTGATGCTGTGTTGCCTTCAGCCCCTACTATCTCTCCTCCTCGCAGGACATGGACTGGAACCCGTCGAAGACGGCAGAGGAGGACTGGCCCTTTAATTCTTGGACGCTGAAAGAAGGGGAGGAGCCTGCAGACTACGCGTTTCCGACAAAAGGTCCGGACCCGGAAACACAGGTGTGCGTGTACACCTGGAGGTCGGAGGAGCGGAACGAGCGGAGTAACGAGTGGGAGAAGACGGAGAGCGAGACAGGAGAAGGAGGAGGCGGGAGACCACGGACGGCGGAAGGAACAACACGGGAGACAGAAGGCGACGGAGCCGGCGAATACCATCAGAGGCCGGGGGAGTACGAGTGGAGAAACCACAGAGGGAAGCTGAGTCGGCGCCAGCTGAGGACGGCAGAAAGCCAGGAGGCCACCGTTCCTGTGAGCCGCCCAGCCACTCACCCAGGGGAGGTGCGTGGCTCGTTCAGGTGCGTGATCGCTTGCGGGGCTGGGCTAGTGGTAAAAGTACAATAGGTACCGAAGCAGGGGAGACCTAAGTTCCGGTAACCTATTCCTGTGCACTACCCCTCCAACCACGTAGGACACTGTAAATAGTTGAGCACCGGTGAATTCTCCCTCACTCCCTCCCCCTTTTGATGCTCGCGAGTGTACAGTACTCACACTCGGTTCCTGTTTCTTTTCTGTTTCCACCACCGGGGAGGTGTCAGAGCCAGCCGCGACGGACTCCGAGGAAGAGCCACCCCCAAGAACCCCTGAAGGACACAGGAAGAAGGAGAAGGTCCCTAGACGTAGGAGGAGCCGCAGCAGATCGCCATGAAGGCCCCCCTCAAGTCGAAAGAGCTGTACTGACCATTTGCTTTCAATAATAAACCCACAAGTAACCAAAACAAAGTTGTTGCCTATTCCTGCCGCGCCCCCACTCGAGCCCCTTTTTACAACACCTAAAAACGGAAAGACCCAAAATAAAAATTGCAATTCTAATCAAAAATGGATGTTTACAATAATAGTAGAGACACCCCACAGAAAGACTTGGTCCATGCACCAGTGAGTACCCCTTGGCCTAATGGATGAAAGCAAGGCAAACTGGGTGCAGGCCTGAGCACACTGCCTGGCTTCAAAATGGCCCATTGAGCCTTGACCCCAACCACATGGCCAGGCCCTGCCTGGACCAGGCCTCAAAATGGCCCCCACCCACATGGCCAGGCCCTAACAACACCCAGAAAAGTCGAAAAACACACAAAAATCACCCCAATCCAATGCCATCCATGCCCTCAATGATGTTTAAATGCAAGACACCCCACAGAAAGACTTGGCCTATGCACCACTGAGTACCCCTGGACTTGATGGATGAAAGCAAGGCAAACTGGGTGCAGGCCTGAGCACACTGCCTGCTTCAAAATGACCCCTTGACCCCACCACATGGCCAGGCCCTGCCTGTACCAGGCCTCAAAATGGCCCCCACCCACTTTGCCAGGCCCCAACAACACCCCAAAAAGTCAAAAAACACACAAAAATCACCCCAATCCAATGCCATCCATGCCCTCAATGATGTTTAAATGCAAGAAACGCCACAGAAAGACTTGGCCCATGCACCACTGAGTACCCCTGGACTTGATGGATGAAAGCAAGGCCAACTGGGTGCAGGCCTGAGCACACTTTCTGGCTTCAAAATGGCCCCTTGAGCCTTGACCCCCACCGCATGGCCAGGCCCTGCCTGTACCAGGCCTTAAAATAGCCCCCACCCACATGGCCAAGCCCCAACAACACCACAAAAAGTCAAAAAACACACACAAATCACCCCAATCCAATGCCATCCATGCCCTCAATGATGTTTAAATTCAAGACACCCCACAGAAAGACTTGGTCCATGCACCACTGAGTACCCCTGGGCATAATGGATGAAGGCAAGGCAAACTGGGTGCAGGCCTGAGCACACTGCCTGGCTTCAAAATGGCCCCTTGAGCCTTGACCCCCACCACATGGCCAGGCCCTGCCTGGACCAGGCCTCAAAATGCCCCCCACCCACATGGCCAGGCCTCAACAACACCCCAAAAAGTCAAAAAACATATACAAATCACCACAATCCAATGCCATTCATGCCCTCAATGATGTTTAAATTCAAGAGACCCCACAGAAAGACTTGGTCCATGTACCACTGAGTAGCCCAGGGAAAAATGGATGAAAGCAAGGCAAACTGGGTGCAGGCCTGAGCACACTGCCTGGCTTCAAAATGGCCCCTTGACCCCCACCCACATGGCTAGGCCCTGCCTGTACCAGGCAACAAAATGGCCCCCACCCACATGGCCAGGCCCCAACAACCCACCAAAAAGTCGAAAAACACACAAAAATCACCACAATCCAATACCATCCATGCTCTCAATGATGTTTAAATTCAAGACACCCCACAGAAAGTATTGGTCCATGCACCACTCAGTACCCCTGGGCCTACTGGCTAGTGTGGCTTTACAGGCAACCCAAAATGTAAAAAAAAAACTTCCACATATAACAGTGAGCTAAAATTCCAAGACATAAATGAGATTTAAGTTCAACCAAACTCACAGACACAGTTGTATCATGCACCCATGACTAACCCTGGGCATACTGGATACTGTGGCTACCCACAATATATATTTTTTTTAAGTTGTGAAACAGTTTTAAAATTGTAGTTGCAGCAACTGCAATGCCCCAAACAAACAACACCAACTTACTTGTAAAATCTCAAATCCAAAAGTGATCCGAAACTCCAAAGTCCAAAAAGTCCTCAAATACAAATATCCAGCAGCAGCCACAAAAAGTAATCCTTCCAGCTCCAGATCCAAATGAAAAGTGACCAGGACATGGACAAAGCACTGGGAGGAGCCTGCTGGACAGGAACAGGAAGTTGGAGACTCTGGGCAATTCCTTCCTCCCACCCTCCCCCACAAAAATGGACTCCTTGCACAAAAAAGTGCAGTCAAATGTCAATCTGAGGAGTTATTCTGATCAAAATCATCATTTTCAGAAGGTCTATGCTGCCTGCAGTGGATTTCTTGTGCAGAATTGCAATTTTTGCAAGTTCAGGAAAGCGAGCTGTTCAAATCTCCCGCCGGAAGTCAGCTGCGCTCCGCATCTACGTGTTCGCAATTGTTTACTCCCGTGATGCGTGATCGCGGGCCCTTTTGACGTACTCGCGTTGTCAAACTCTCGCTGTGCAAGATGGCGGGCCGTGATGACGTACTCGCGGTCGAAAAACTCTTGCGTGATCACGCAGCAAGATCCAAAATGGCGCAGCACACGCAAACCAGGAGAAAAAAAACAAATCGGCGAACTCAGAATCACAGTAAGTCAAAGCCACGCGCGCGATATTATATTTTTCAAGCGCGACCAAGCAAAAAAATCCGCCAGCTTGCGAATTGCGGATTTTGGGGCAGATTTGCGCGATTTGCAGAATGCGAATTTGCTATAAATCCACAAATTCCGCGAACGGAACGTATTTTCAGCCCATACTTAGTCAGGTGGCTCTCTACTTTCTAAAATCATTACCTGACCCTTTGGTTTGCTATTATGGAGCGTCATTCTTATGGGCCTGTATGAGGAAGAGGAAGAGGTTTGCGTGTATATGAAATCGTTTCTGTTGTTTAAAGTTTTTAATGTATCTATGTTTTGTATCCTAGAATCATGTTGCAGTATATGTAACTTTTGCAAACAAAATCTGTACAATTTTATGATCTATTTATTTGCACTTTTATGATCATCTCTAATGTGATCAAATAAATAAGAAATGAATGAATGAATGATTGGCTAGAGGTAGCAGCGAAGGGTCTGGATAATATCTAGGGGTTACTCTCTGACACTCCAATGTCATTTTGCTTCCCTAAGGTCACAAGTGTGGTTCTTGAAACCTGGTGCATGGCATTGCAGTGGATCGGATGGAATCAAAATGTTGCACTGGTGACCCCTCCTGTGGGTGGCCAGTGGCTAGACCAGGCATCCTTCCTAGAAGGGTTTGGTGGGTGGGACAGGATTGGGATCACCAGAGTAGGAGACATCTGGCAGGGTGAACACCTCAAGTCCTATCAGGTTCTGCAGAAAGAGTTTGAAGTGCATAGATCTCAGTTCATTAGATGCCTATAACTATCGAACAAGATAGTGAATCCCTGGGAAAACATCCTGAATGTAGCCCCTGGAGTCCCAGATCCTAATGGAACCCAATGCAGAAAAAGGGTTTTCACAGATTTATAAATGTCTTGTAGTCCACTCCCCTGACCTTTTTATGTCCATTAAGACCCGGTGTGAACAGTGGAATGCAGACTCTTTCCACATGGCTCTTCATCATATTGCATAATTAATTACATATGACCTGAAAAAACACCTGGGTGTCTCTGGCACACAGGCGTACTGAAGTCGCCGGTCTGTTGGCACTACTCAAGGACCCCTAATTACTTTTATTAAATGGTGTTGGACTCTCTCATCATTACGAGATACTAAGGCCAGATCACTGAAGTCCTGTCTAGGGTGTTGGGGAGGACCAATGACAACTCATGGCTGCCCATTCTGCTGGGAGTCCTGGAGGAGGTTTCTGATACCGGTGGAGACAAGATCCTGATGAGGATTGGCTTGGCACTGACAAAGAGAGATATTGCTTAAAGGTGGTGGCTGCTTTCTACTCCCCCACTGGCTCCCTGGAAGCCGGTGGTAGACTGGTGTGCTATGCAAGAGAATGCCTTATATGATGCCAAAAAAGCATGCAAAGTTATGGGGAAAATGGTTGGAGTACCGAGGACTATCACGATGGATATGTTCATGTGGGATATGGGGATGTACATATTATAAACTATTACCAGGTAAGAAAATGGGTCTGAGGGAAGTTTACAGACCTATACAGATAAATCCACCTACCATATATATCAACAAGATATAATTGGCGGGTTCCTAGAAAAAATATATACAGACAAGTAACCTGCGCAACCGAACAGGAAGACACAAATTTAGGAAGTCCTATTTAGCAGGACGGAATCCCATCACCCACTAAGGTGGCATGCTTCATCATTTGGGATCTTCTCTTGGCTGCAACAGGATTCAGCCGAGGAGCTACAACTCCTTGCTGGTGTAAAGGAGGAGCTCACAGATGTTTTAGTTTTATCTGGGGGCTAGATCTCCTAAGATCGATGGAGCATGAAACAGTGTGGTGAGAGTGTGTAATGCAGTGTGTGAAGTAAGTAAATTAAAATTGACTACCAGGAAAAAAAAAAATGTATTGCGTATCCCGTGGTGTCAAGGGTTAAAATCAGAAAGAGCGCGGTCTGAATACATGTCCAAACGCGCTGGTGAAAATGCTGAGAAGGTCTACATGTTTCAGCCAATTTTGATCACAAATTGATCATGGCTTTTTTCAGGACCTAGTTTTTACTACTGCAGAACTAAGTGAGTGAGAACTATCACAAAGCAAAAAGAATTGCAAGATAATTGGAACAATACAACCAACCGTATACCTGTGAAATGCTTTTAGTAGAAACTACGTGGTTACATGGTGAACACCTGTTGGATAAGAGAAAAGACAAACTCAAATATGCATACCTGTTTCTTGTCTGTATAGACAAGAACATTTTCAATCAATGAAAAATGCTGCATGTCTCAGAAAAAGTGAGAGAAGACAATATGTCAAAAACCTTACCTGTATTAAATTGGGAGGACTACCCACCACTCCTGGTAACAACTCAGGGCATGAGGCAACGCTCTGTGGACAAAAAGAAGAAACTAATCCCACGAATATGGAGAGTTTATACAAAAAAATGGTGGACCTTCATGGCACCACCACTGCTGCTTGTTGACCAAGTGAGGGTTTATCAAGGTCACCACTTAGGTGTGGAAGACTAAGTCAATCTGCACATCGATATTCAGGTATGTATTTTAAATGTACAGGAGTATAGTGAACAGTAACAAATAAAATGCAATCTATCAGTGAAGCTAGTTCACTTTTTGTATTTGCATTTTAAAGCATAGCAGTCAAACACACTCAACACTAACACCAAAAGATATCTAAGCGCCACAGGTCTAATGGTAGTTATGCTGAGGCTCTGATTGGGATAGCTTGATACTTAAGGACCATGTCATAAAGACCAGTAGTATTATAAAAGATATGCCATCTCCCTGGCCTGTATTACTGAAAACAGTGCCAAATTAAAAATTGCACCGGGATTTAACGTGCGTACATAGCCCTCAGCCCGCATTGAGGAAAAGGCCAACCACCCAGCAACCCACTGCACTTACCTATCTGTCGCTACCTCAGGCTCGATCCTGGTTGCCACAAGCAGTAGCGAACGGGCGAGTGCGCAGGATTAAATTAGGAGTTCAAGTGGTCATCAAGGATCCTCACCTGTGGAGGACCGTTGTAGTTGCGCATCTTGATGCATCAAGCGCCGTGTAATCCTAGCCACGACTCTCTGATACACGCCGTAGCATGCTCATTGTGATGTCGTAGAACCACCCAGGAGTGTAGAAAGTCTGGGTAATGTAGTTTTATAATGACAAACAGCGTGTTTAAATAGACGCGTAGGTGTAGAAACCTCTCTGGTGCATATTCAACAAGGAAAGATAGCAACCCCGCTAAGACACCTGGGTACTGTAGTATAATTGCCCAGCACCTGATGTTTGCTTAATAGCTGTTCTTGAAAAAAAGATAAAGTATGCTCACAAAGCCTTAAATCAAGTGAGGGCCATGCAGACAGAAAGTTTGTTCAGTGTTCGCAGTGCCCTTCTAGCTGGGGTATCGTGCATGACGGAAATTAATGTTACAAGTGCACATCCTCTAAAATTAAGTGAAGACACTACAAACAGACTATTTATATAGGGTTTGGAGTGTCACTTCTGTTTAGTTACCCAAGTAGTTTATGTTACATAAAATCTATATGTAGCAGGAAAAAATATGCTGAATGCTACTGGGGACAGAAAAGGGATATGTGAGGAGTGTATGAGGAGGTGGAGTGGTTATACCTTAAAATTAGAGCCGGACTGATACGGCCACTGAGGAATAGGGTGCCAGAAATAAACACCCGACCACATAGACCGGTTCCCACCTTATCATCATGAAGTGCAATACTGAGGGATGCTGAGCAAGTCATAATTTACACCCATGTAAGTATTCTAATCAGGCTAACAATGCTGCCATGCAATGCTCCTTAAGAATATGCTACGGTGGGACCTGTGAATTGTTATATCTCCAAGACAGGCACACTGGTGACAGTATCAAAGGTAGGGAGCTATTATTGCTGAAAGTGCAGATCCTTACACCGGTCACAGAATCAAAGACTCAAACTAGGGTCCACAGGATCTCATCATTCAGCCCCTCAGAGTCACTGCATAACTTAAAGACCCACCGCTGTTCTTTTCTGAATAGGAATCTGGACATGTCAGTGATATGTGCTGGTATGTATGGCTGCTCAAGGCTGGTCCTGACCATATCCTCTGGTCTATGTTTAAGCTCTAGGAAATGGTTGGTCAATCTAGTAGATCGTTTCCTGCACCGGATAGTGCTCTTGTGCTCCATAATCCTCTGTTTAATCTTTTCTAGTTGTCATACCAACATACTTTTTGGGACAGGAACTTGTTATCAAATAGGTGACTCTCTTGCAGTTGTAATTTGTGTGCTTGGTTTGTCTCCACAGTCTATGAGTCCCAATGTCTAACTCCATGGTGTGTTTAGTTTGAGGACATACCGTACATGTGCCACATGGATAGTGTCCCTGGACCGCTGGCATGTTCTAAAGGGTAGCTGGTCCCGGGACAGGGCCACCTCTAGCCATATTGAAGGCTGTGAACTGGAGCAGCTGGGGAGTCTTGCTTGGCCCCAAAAGACAATGCTTGAGACCTAATTTATAACAATAGCAGCCTGCAACTGCATGTCATGTGGGCCACTCTACAGCAAGGGAGTGGAAGCCACAGCCCATGGAGGGCTGGCTGTGAGGTGGAGTGCATCAAGCCAATACAGAGCCAATTCATAGCCCGATGACCCACCAGTGAGAGGTCCCTCTTGGTAAGTAGGATGGCTTATCACAAGGGAGTGGCTGAGACTAAGCAGAGTGAGTCGGCTGTGAGGGAGCGGTGCTGTGGGGATGGAGACATCTGATGGTGGTGGGAGCCCAGCCAAGGATACTTGCATAACAGTGAGCCCCCTCCTAAAGCCAGAAATATTTGGCTTGAGTGTGGTGGCTAAACCCCCTGGGAGGTAGGAGTCAGGGGATGTAGAAGAATTGCAGCCCAGTCTTCTGGGACTGCAGCAGACCTGGTGGGCAGTGCCTGTCCGTGGGTCACACAGCCTGCTGGATATAGGCAGCGCCCGCTGCCATGGGTTCTGCAGGCCTTTCTCGTCTCTTTTGTGGCACTGCTCTACAAAATTAGGCCTGCGCCCTGCGGACTACTGCTGGGATGCCCCCCTGCTCGCCATCACTAAACAATGAGCATTGATGAGATACCCTTCTGAGGAGCCCTGCACTGTCCCTGAACATTATTTGAAGCTATGTCCGAGGGGCATGTAAATACTTCCCAACTCTTATTCCTGATACTGGACTCTTGCACACAGTGACGACCTCAGCAGCAGGGGGACCTCGTGCACATCTTCCAGAACCTGGCCCATTTGTCCCTGGGTTTGTTCATAGGCCCCAAGGACTCTTGCGCTGTTGGCCAGGGCTTCGGCCCAGTGCCTTGTTGGATTTGTCGCCCAGTTGCACTCCCACCTGCCCTGCTGTTACAGTCCTGTGGTGTCACCACTCGACACACCGGCTGACTCTCCCTGCCCTCCTCAGATTGTGGGGTGGTGTGGGTATCCTCTGAGGCAAGGGCAGTGTTGCAGGCAGCATTGGTGGAGGTGGTGGCCACACAGGTCGTTTGAGAAAGGGTCAGCGCAGTTGTTGTTGCTGAGGAGGTGCTGGTGAGGGCAGTGGGGGCCTGGGATCGGGTGCGCCCTGGCAGGCCTGATATGCCAGGTTCTGGGTCCGCACCCGAGGAATTTAGGGAGTCTACATCCGAGAGTTCATGTTCCGAGGGGAGACTGGTTCTGCAGGTTGGTGTCATCTGCTGCGGTCAATTTTTGGTCACCTGTAGAACAGAGATAAAATGGTCATTGAAGTGCACCCTGCAAGCTTGGTGTTAGATGTTTGGATGTTACATGTTATACACCACACAGGTTACATTGAGATAACTTTGTACGGCTGCACAGTACTGAGCATGCTCTACAAACAGATAGTGTGATTACAAGGACATGTCGTCATCTAAAGACTAACAGCAGAACATCTTTCTGTGAAGCGTCTTTGTTGTTTACTCTGCATAGAAGACGTTTCATCTGAGCACGAACTAGCAATTGTAATCTCATGCATACCTTTGTCATATCATGTGCTTTGCTTTCTTTTTGCAACTGACCATGCTTGTTTTGTTTTCATATGGCCCTTAACGTCATCACTGCGGCGCGAATTCCGCCGCAGTGCTGAACATTCCAATCACGGGCATGGTCATGACGGCTCCCGGCGGTCATCAGCACACGCCCACCGTGACTCATGACGGCTCCCGGCCGTCATCAGCACACGCCCACCGGGAGCCGTCATGAGCATCGAAGAGGCTGATGCTCTGCCCCCATTGCACTTACTGCTGTGCATGATTGTGCCCTGAATTTCAACATGTGGTTCAGTGAGTCAAACTTTAATTTCTGTGTCAGTTACATTCGCTTAGCTGCCTGCACACAGGAAGTGGCTATTGGATCTATGCCAAGTTGGGTGGGATGTGAGGGCTGGTGTGGTCATATGACTCCATGCTTTTTGAGAGAAATGGCAGGGTATATGCACTGTCTACCTACCTGTTCTGTGGCACAGTTGGGGGGAATTGCTGACACATGTTTCTGGGTGTGGGGACATGCTCCATCCTGCTGTGCTGTGGGACAATGGGGCCTGGTGGGAGTTGTAGTGCTGGCTCCTCAGCCCCCAAACACCCCTCCCTGGGAAGATTGCTACCTACCTGTAAGTTTGATGAGTGAGATTCAATGGCTGCTACATGCTTCTGGGTGGGGGAGTGCTCCATCTGGCTCAGCTGTGGGACAAGGGAGCCTGGTGGGAGTTGTAGTGCTGGCTATCCACCTGCCAAATACCACTCCCTGTGAAGATGTCTACCTACCTGTAAGTTTGATGAGTGTGATTCAATGGCTGCCACATGGTTGTGGGTGTGTGGGGTGCTTCATCTTACTCAGATGTGGGACAAGGTGGCCTGGTGGGAGTTGTAGTGCTGGCTTGCCAACCATAAACACCCTTCCCTGTGAAGATGGCTACCTACCTGTAAGTTTGATAAGTGAAATTCAATGGCTGCCACATGGTTGTGGGTGAGTGGAGTGCTCCATCTTGCTCAGCTATGGGACAAGGGGACCTGGTGGGAGTTGTAGTGCTGGCTTCCTAGCCCCCAAACACCCCTCACTGTGAAGATGGCTACCTACCTGTAAGTTTGATGAGTGAGATTCAATCATCTGCCACATGGTCGTGGGTGTGTTGAATGCTCCATCTTGCTCAGATGTGGGACAAGGGGGCCTGGTGTGAGTTGTAGTGCTGGCCTGTCAACCAGAAACGCCCCTCCCTTGAAGATGGCTACCTACCTGTATGTTTGGTTGGTGAAATACAACGGCTCCCACATGATCTTGGGAGGGGGGAGTGCTCCATCTTTCTCAGCTTTAGGGCAAGGGGGCCTGGTGGGAATTGTAGTGCTGGCTTACCTGCCCCAAAACACCCCTCCCTGTGAAGATCGCTACCTACCTGTAAGTTTAATGAGTAAAATACAATGGCTGCCACATGCTTCTGGGTTGTGGGGAGTGCTCCATTCTGCTCAACTGTGGGACAAGGGGATCTGGTGGGAGTTGCAGTGCTGGCTGCCTGTACACATGCTCCCATGGTAATGTTGCTTGCTATTTTGGGGTGAATCATAGGGGGTGAATGTTGAGTCTGTGAGACATGTGTTGGGGAATGTGTGGTGTACATTAATGCATTGGGGCGTAGGAGGTGTAGTTTTGTAGTTGTGCAAGACAGTACATAGAAGTGTGATGGTAGACATTTGTTGGTACTTACCAGCCTCCACTCCCCCGGGTATTCCTGTGAGACTCTCTGGATGCAGTATGCCAAGCACCTTCTCCTCCCATGTAGTGAATGTTCTTAGTGGAATGGGAGGGCCACGGCCATTCCTCTGAGCCAGTTGATGCTTCTTGTTGTTCTTCTCTTTCACCTTGCTCTTGAGGTCATACCACTACTTCACAATATCCTTCTTGGTGTGTGGGACATTCTCTACTGCTTTGACTTTGCTGACTATCCTTCCCCACATTTGTGTTCTGGTGGCTAATGGTGTCTGTTGGACCAGGTTTCCAAACAATTGTGGTTCTACTCTGATTACCTTATCTACCATGACTGACAACTCATTGTCAGTGAATTTGAGCATTTTCTTCTCTGCCATGGTGTGTGATGTGCTAATGCGTTAAAAGTGCAGGTGTGAGAGTGGTGGTGCTGATATGAGTGGTCTGTGTGTTGTTGTGCTGGTGGGATGTTTGGTGTCTGCCTCTCCTTTGTGCTGAAGGGTTGGTTTCTTCAGTGGTGGATTATTGCAAAGTATTTTGGTCAGGGAAGGGGCTGCTTTTATACTAAGCTATGTGGGTGTGTCAAAATGGAGTATTGCTGTCTGGTGTGTTGTGTGGAATGACATGGGACTTGTATTTTTTTAGTTGCCATGGGTATGAGTCATTGGGCTGTGTTAGGTGTTTTTAAGGCTGAGCCAGTTTAATCGATACACTTGGGGACACTTGTTGTGTGTTTTATTGGTCGAGCGCTATAACTGTTCCAGAGCAGCAGTGACATTGGGTATACAAACGCCCTTCTACCGGTTCTCCCACTCATCCCTGGTTGTGATTGCGGCAGTCATAAACAGCGGATCGTACCGCTGTCACCTCAATGGTATCCTAATTTCACGTGCGGTCAATCCGCTGGCCATGCAGCCATTTTGGCTTTTTCAGCCGCAAATCCGACCACCAAGGACGGATTTTCACCTGCTCCGCACGCTACAGGCAGTTTTTTGTGGCATTGTTCCGCCGCAGTCTGATTTTTCTGGCAGTTAACCTTAATCGGACCGCTGGTTTTGCCACTGTATATGCTGGCAGTTCATTTCCGCATCCACGGCGGCCGGAATGGCTTTCTGACCTCCATCCTAAGCGACCCCTATGTTTGAGACGGGGCTAAGGGCCCAGAGCTCTTCTGAGATACCCCATACAGTATCTGTATCCACGCCCCTAGGAGGAAACTAATTATAAACGTAAATATCCACGTTTCACATGTGGGCACTGATCACCAAAGCGTTATTATATGACTTACTATATATATTTTTTAACTGATCAACATTAATAATTAAAGAAATGTAGATGTACAGATGCAAACAGTGTCTTGCGGTATGAAAATACCTTTTGCTCTATATATTTTTTAACTGATCAACATTAATAATTAAAGAACTGTAGATGTACAGATGCAAACAGTGTCTTGCGCTATGAAAATTCCTTTTGCTCTATATCTTTTGTATATTGGGATAATGTGAAATTGTATCTTTCGTGCAACTACCTAACATGTATTATTTACTAATCAGCATTGAGTTGAATATTCCAGTGGAAATTGAGTTATTATGAACATACACATTAACAAAAGTTAAAGTCTGGAACAGCTGTACCACTAACCTGTGGGGTTCGGTGAAACAATTCTGAACATAACTTTTTTTTAAACATGAGCGTGTGATGTAGTTGAAAATATGTCTGTCAGGCACCTGAAACTAAAAATATAACAAAAATGATCAAAAGCAATCCAGGGTTTAAAAAAATCAATAACTTCAAGCCAGATTTAAGATTGACTGACAGTCCCTGTTAAATAAAGCCCCTTAGATGAAATCTCAGTGGAGTGACATAGATGTTCATTGATGGATCATTCCTGGTCTAAGTGAGAAAGCCTATTAAATGCTCTGGAGAAAAACCTTGAGTATGACTCAAGGGATTCTACTCAAATAAAGTTATGCTAACATTTTACAGTCATTTACCATCTTGAAGCGACCAGTGACCCGGATACCATCAAGCTGCTGGACATTACATCTCCGCTGGGCCTCGCACCGTTTGTGTCAGGTCCCACGCACGAGAAAGGGCACACCCTCGATCAGGTGTTCTCGTCACTCCCGATTGCCGATGTCGAAACTTTGCCGGTGCTATGGACGGATCATAGGGTGATTAGGTTCTCCGTGTTGGAGAGTGGGCGGCCGGCCAATAGCGCCCCCATGCTGCCTAGACCAGCCTCAAGAGCGCTGCATAGAGTGACGCCCGATATGTTGGAGCAGGCGCTCTCGGAACATCCTTGTCATCTTTCGGGTGATCTGGAAAAAGACACGGAGGCTCTGCAGCGGTGGCTGATGGAAAGGCTTGACGATCTTGCTCCAAAGGCTGCCCCTCGTTCCACGGTATTTCGGCAATCTGCGCCATGGTTCACGGAGGCGCTGCGGTTGGCCCGCAGCCAGTGCAAGGTTGCAGAGCGGGCCTGGCGCCTTCAGTATAATGGGGAGGCCAAATTGGCCTATAGAGCGGCTGTTAAGGCCTATCACCGGGACATCTTAGGTGCCAAGAAAGAATACCTTGCGAGGAGGATTGAGGCGGCGGCGAACTCCTGTAAGGAGATCTTCACCGTGGTGAAGGAGTTCACCACCCCCAGTTCCCACTCACCCCCGTCATTATCATCGGATGCGTGGGCGTGTGATCTCGCCAATTTCTTTACCAACAAGATCAAGGCAATTCAGGTTTCTTTCCCGGAGAGCGTGGAGGAGGGCGGCTGCGGCCCCGGGGCGGGGCATGGGTCATCGCCCACGCCTGTCGCAGTGCTGGCAGATTTTCCTGCTGTCTCTAGCGAGGCGTCCCGGGTGCTGCTGGCCAGCCTTAAATCAGGCTCGCCACTTGACCCCTGCCCTGCCAAATTTTTGTCAGGGATGGCGGCGGTGGTGAATCCCCTGGTTAATCCCATCCTCAACGCCTCTCTGAGGGAGGGGAGTGTTCCTCGCACCTGGAAAAGGGCGATGGTGATCCCCCTCCTGAAAAAGCCTGGTCTTGATGCCGATGTTTTGGCCAACTACAGGCCAATTTCGCTTCTTCCGGCTTTGGCGAAGATCACTGAAAAACATGTCCATGGTGTCTTGTCGAGCTTTCTTGAAACTAACAACCTGCTCCATCCTTCCCAATCCGGATTCCGTCCTAATTTTAGCACGGAAACGGCGTTGTTGGAGGTCTCAGAGATCATCAGGGAGACCTTGGATGTTGGTGGCAAGGCCATGCTAGTCATGTTGGACCTGTCGGCGGCCTCTGACACCGTCCCCCATGAGGCGCTCCTCGCCAGGCTCCATGACATCGGCATCAGGGGGACGGTGTTCAAATGGTTCACGTCCTTTCTGGAAGGCCGCCGCCAGACGGTCTGGGTCTCCCAGAGCTCCGCCGAGATGCCACCTTTGGGAGTCGGGGTTCCACAGGGTTCTGTGTTGAGCCCATCGTTGTTTAACATCTACATGTCCCCTCTGGCGGCGGTGGTGGAGGCTTATGGGGCCCAGATCGTGTCCTACGCCGACGACACGCAACTCCTCTTCACATGCGGTAAAAATCTAGCATTTGATGGAGAGAATATCCGGGGTTGTCTGGGCATGGTATTCGATTGGCTCCAGCGGAACAGCCTGAAGGCCAACTCCAGTAAGTCGGAGGTTTTATTCTTCGGCTGTGTCACCGACCCTGAGTGGCGGCTATGGTGGCCGTCTGAAATGTGCCCTCCCGCACAGTCATCATTGGTCGCCAAAAATCTAGGGGTTAAACTGGACAATAAGCTTTCGCTGAGAGTGCATGTCCTGGGTCTGGCCGGCACCTGCTTCGGCATTCTGAAAATGCTCCGCAAGTCTCTTCCACTGCTTTCTGCGGAGCATAGGCGGATTACTGTCCAGGCGCTGGTCGGTTCCAGGCTGGATTATGCCAACGCACTTTTTCTTGGCCTCCTGGACTATCTAGTCCAGCGCCTGCAGGTGGCTCAAAATTCTGCTGCCCGTGCCATCTTTGGTTTGCATAGGCGAGCACGAGCTTCTGGGCTGCTGCAAATGCTCCACTGGCTGCCCATCCGGAAGCGGATTATGTTTAAATCCCTGACGCTGATGCACAAAGCACTTTTTGGCTCAGGGGCCGGGTACCTAAGGCGTAGGCTGGCCTTCTATCGCCCAACCCGCTCGCTGCGGTCTGAATCTCTTTTCACAGCTGTGGTTCCGCGCGTGAGGAAGGCCCGCACTGGGGGCCGGTCTTTCAGCTGTAAGGCTCCCCAGTTGTGGAACACTCTTCCGCTGGCGCTACGCAGTACCCCCAATCTGCTTCAGTTTAGGAAGAGCCTGAAAACTTGGCTTTTTAATCTTTAGTTTCTTTTGGGTGGGTTTTTTTCTGTCTGTTTTCTGTATTTGCTTTTCTTGTTATGTTATTCTGTATTGAGCTGTCTGTGGAAAGCGCCGGAACACTCTTTTAGAGTAGCCGTGCGCTATATAAACTTTGTTTAACATAACATAACATCATGATGTGTGTGTGTGAGAGAGAGAGGAAGCTAGAAAGGGAGAAAAAGGGAGAGAAAGACAGAGAGAGAGAGAGAAAGAGAGAAAGAGAGATAGTGAGAGAGAGAGAGAGAGAGAAGAGAGAGAGAGAGAGAGAGAGAGAGAGACAGAGACAGAGAGACAGAGAGGCTAGTGGATTATCTCAGCCACGATAGAAAGGCAGAACTTTTTTGGGACCTTAGCTATGGGGCCTTATTATGACTTTGGCGATATGGTAGAAGGTGGCCACACCAGCGCCCTGGTGCGAATCCACCAAAGTGTGAACAAAAATTCCTAGGCAGTTAAAGTATGGGCAAACAAGTAACATAAAATGACAGCGAAAAATCATTCAGGACACATTTATATAAAAACAACCATCTAGATATAGAGGACAAGAGAAATGATGGAACAAATGACCCATCATTTCTCCTGTCCTCTATATCTAGATATGAGTACTTCACAATCTCTATAATAAAGCTCTATTATGTTTGCTGTGGAAACAAGATGGAGATTAAATAACTTGACAGCGAGAATGTTCATTTTTTGTAAAGTGTAGCTTGATGAACAAATATGCATTTTTAAGATGTATTTCTGTGTTTAGTAGTATAATTTTGAATAAATTGTAAAAGGAATTTTTTTATATATGTTTCAGATAATGCTGTGTGGCTCTTGAAGAAGGCGTTGTCTATGCCGAAACGCGCGTCGAGTTTCACTCGCCACTGTTTTTTGGAAACCAACGATATTAAGTTGCCGGGGTGTCTTTGTTTTATGACTAAGTATTCTTTTTATGAGTTGTATGGTTTTTAATTATTGTTTTTACCATCCTACATTTTTTGTCAAGCCAGTAACCTGTATGATTTTTATCTGTGTTCATTAAAATCAAGGTTGTTTTTATATACATTTTTCCTGAATGATTTTTCGCTGTAATTTTATGTTACTTGTTTGCCCATACTTTAACTGCCTAGGAATTTTTGTTCACACATTGTTATCCCTGCCCTAGGAGTTTGCTGACACTATTGTTCAGGGGGTCCTTGTTTTTTTTCAATCCGCGAAACCACCAAAGCCCGTCGGATTACAACTGGAATCCACGTTGGAAAGTGTTGTGGCAGCTGGCCCATGGCAGTGCAGTGCTAAGGCTCATACGTGAGTCTTAGCACAGTACTGCAATGGGAACAACATTGCACTTTCCTGCAGGGCATGGACTGTCAAGTACATGCCCTGCAGGAACTGCTGGGGGTGCTTGCATACAGGGGGCACACTATGTACCCCCCTGGATGCATCTCCTGTGGCAAAAACAACAGGGAGCCCTCTAGGACCCCCTTTGTTTACTCACCACCACAACTTTCGTGGCATGCTCACTGCCAGGAAAACTGTGGTGATAAGGAAACTCCTAATATGTTTGGTGGTGTCAAAGCTACATCACCAGCATATTATGGGCCTCAGAAAGCTGCAAGACTGCCGGAGATCATGGATCCCTGGCTGCAGCAGCAGTCCCATGGTGGTCCAACTGCACAATTTGTAATAGGGTGGTTGGACCACAGGTGTGGCAGTAGATGCACCACCACAGTTGGTTTGTCAGTCCATCGGACCGCCAAACTCAAAATAAGGACCTATGTTTCCAAGATTGACCAGAACCACCATATGTTCACATGTATGCCTAAACATACACTTAAAGTGACTGTTTTTAATTCCAAAATATAAAATGAGATCTTTTTTATTCTTTCTGCCATCATGAATGGTTTTAAAATATACATTTTTAAACCAAGGTTAATAAGTATACAGAAAAGGCCAGAATCACACATTCTTTGTTGTAACTTACTGTTTTCTGAATGCCTCGTCTGTCACTGAGTTTGTGAGACTGAGTGTATTTTTACATGCGCGTGCATTTGTTTGCGTGCGGATAAGTTAAATCTTAAACCATAAATGGTGGACTTTTCTGAAATCAGTTATGATAATGATATGAATATCACGGTCGAGAGGAAGCCAGCAAGCATCCTTGACCCTTCCTTGGTAATGTCCAGCCAGAACTAACCATTTCCTAGCTGCTGACATCTGTGCATGGTACAATGACATTAAAACCAGTAATGTACACTAGGAAATACACTAGGAAAGAGAATTAAGAACAGAAGTAAGAAAAACTAAGGCTAGATAATTCTATAAATATTGCTAACTTGGGTAGTTCTAATTTATACTGTTTAGATGATTGGGCTGACTGCAACAAAGATCTATTTTGCTTGCTTTTCTTGCTTGATAAATAAGAATTACCGTGTAGCAGAACTGATAGAGGAAGCTGATGTCTTCTTCTGTTTGATAGTGGCACAAGCCAACTTTTTAAATTCTTACCAGGTCCTGCATTTCTGCTATTTATCCTGTTGGATGCTTTGTTGTAGGCTCTGTCGCAGGACCTAGGGGTGTATGAGGTGATGCTGCTCCCCCTCATAACCTTGAACCAGTTCCAGTGCAAAATTAGTAATAAATAGGTATGTGTTTTGATTTCTAGAAGCATTTGCTCTATGCTACTACACATACTGTTAAATGCTGAATGCCTGCTTGTTTTTGTTTATTCATTTAACATAGAGCTCTCTGAGGAAGGAGTGGCTTGAAAAGCCAAGATTGCAATCACACTCTGTTTGAGCTCCCACCAACTGCACCAAACTCAACGTTATCCTGGTGCTGACGGGACCAGTTGGTCTGCTAGGGCATGCCAGTAGTGGTCCGCGGCAGAGCACCATGCGTGTGATGCAGAGTTGCACCAGTAGAGACAATCCTTCCTGTGAGTGACCGCTGCCTGTGAGCCACAGAGGACCAAAATGGTGACCACCTGAAATGGCAACAAAGGCAGCAGCTGATGGACTATCAGCCTCAGCAGTGGGGGCTCTCACCTCTCCCATAAGTATCTGCTGATGAACAGCAGCAGGAAGTGGAGCCCAGGAACCAGGATAGTCAGTCCATTTGAAGGCTTTGTGAGCTGCGGCAGCAGCGGAGTCAGAGCATGCACAAGTGAGAGGTGGACCCAGACTCCTGAAGCCAGCAGGGAGAAGGAGAGCAGCCCAAAATACTTGGGGAACGCTGTGGTTTTCTTCTCCTCCTCTTCTGCCCCTCGTCCCCATCCAGCTTGGAGAACCATAGTTGGTGCTAGCCTCCCAAAGCCTAACAAGTAAGCAGGATCTGAAGAGACCCTGGAAAGAGCAGGCTTTAGTGCGGACATGATAGAAGGGGGTCATGGCTGATTGTGAGGAAGCAGAGACTATTTCTGCAGGGAGCTCTACCTCCTCCCTCCCTGTGACTGCTGAGGGTTCGATGGTAGACACGGCATGAGGAGGCCAGGGTCTGGAGGCTGCGGTGGGCTGCACTGGTTAAGGTTGGTAAACATGTGCCCTGGTTGCACATGCTTCCCACCCGGGCTTGGTGGTGCAAGTGGGCTGTGGAACTGCATAGAGGCCTTACCCTGGACTTTTGAGAAGTGGAGTAAGCGGGTGGGGTCCAGTTGCTGTTCCGGGCCAAGTGAGGTTGGTTTCGACATGGGGAGCAACAGTCCCACTCGAGCACAGAGCTAATTCAAGATTTACTGTTTCATGACTTCATCATTGGTGATAAAGGGGGCCCACAACCCATGTACCCCAGACCCTCCTCCGTCAGACATTTTCAGAGCCAAGTCCCTCAGTTGGTGCTGGCAACCAGGATCAGTGAAGTGGGGTGGAGGTGCACCTCCTGAGGCGACACCTGCGTAAGGTGGCGCATAGACTGACAAGAATACAAGGACGATTTTCCTTGGTGCAGGACACGTTAGAGGAGTTGCAAGCAAAGGTCACAAAATTGATGAGGATGACAGGACGGCTAGAGGAAAGGGATGAGGATGTGGAGAATCGACTGCGGCACCGGGACCTGTCTTTTGCGCAGGGCGTTGGAGGTGCATGCTTGAGGAATGGATTTCGTCGTGGGTGACTTCGGATCAATTGTTCTCCTGTTTTATGATTGAGCTGGCACATAGGTCACTGGAGCTATGACCACCCTTGGGGGGTCGGCCACATTCAAATAGTGCCAAAGTAGTCAACTATAGGGACCAGGATCGTGTCTTGCAATAGGCTCATAAGGCTAGAAATCTAGTCCACGGGGCACAAAAGATCATGATTCTCCTGGACTATACTCACCAGGTGCAGCTGGCCGAAAAATCATTTGATACGGTCAAGACACAACTTTGATCCTTAAATTTGAAGTATATGCTGATGTTCCCAGCATGCCTGCGAGTTATTCTTAACTCTAAAGCTGTTCTCTTTGATGCATCGAAGGCTGCATGTGAGTGGGTGACAGAGCAGCTGGCCCTGAAACCACATCCTGTGCCAAGATGAGGGGACCTCTCTGCACAGAAGCCCCCTGCTGGCAGGGTATGGGCTTCCAAGCTCCAGGAGGAAGTTAAGAAGGCTGGGCACCAGAGGGTCTGGGGTGTACTCTGTCTTGAAACTGGAAGACCGCGACACAAGTTGGGAAAGGTCTTGCTCCCTAGGATTGAGGGCCTTGCACAGAGAGCACCCCAGACATCAGCTCATGATTTATCACTAAATTCGATAGAGAGGGCCTCTTTATTTTTGTCAGCTCCAAAGTTTCCTTTAACCGTGGTGGGATGGCATGGGACCACGTGGGGAGGAGTGAATTTTCATACTTTCACCTAAATTAAGTTATTTTTTAGTGAGGTAGCCAACAGATGCTTCTGGGGGGAGTGTAGGGTGGGTGGGATAGGGGTAGTGGGCATTGATTGGTCTTGTTTCAGGTTGATTGCTTTTTGGTTAAAGACAAAGGAATGCCACAATCGCACTGCATGTTTACATCATCCCTACCTGGGCAGGGTTGTCCTGACCTGCACACAGGCCCCTTTGGCAGTAATGGCTTTTATGATAAGAGATGGCCCCCTACACCTTAATGACTTGAAATGTCGACGATCTCAATGACCATATAAAGAGAGTTGCTGTGCTCTGGTTTACGAAACAACAGAGTCTTCAAGAAATTAATCTACTTTGCAATAATTGCTTCTTCTTGGATCATTATGAGCTTTTTATCATCTTTTTCAAGTGGGCCACACTAGGGGGTCCAGAGCCACAGTGGTACTCCTCCATTAAACATTCCTGTTAGTGGTTTCAAAGGTTAACCTTGATCCCTTGTGTAGGTATGTGGTGGTGGTGTGTATGCTACAAGGACACATTTAACATTTCCTTAGTGTCTATGTTCCTCTCACATTAGGGCATAATACCATGGAAGAGCTGCGTTTTTCGGACCCTTCAGCTGCCTCATGGAATAACATTTATTGGTGGGGACTTCGGTGACACGTGATCCCTAGGGAGGACTCACTGTAGCTTGTTGTGACCCCAGAGGAAGGGTGAGAAGAGGATTATGCCATTTGTTAGAGGGTCTGGGCCTCTGCAGCGCTTGGAGGGTATGGAACTCTGGAGCATTGGCTAACACCAACCGCACTGCAGCTCAAAAATATTCTTTACCGCGTTGACCTTATCCTTCTACCAAGGACGGATATTCCCAGAACCTCCCATTCTCATATTTTACTCCAATGGATCTTGGACCATACTCCTGTGACTCTCTCTTCTGGTAGGCCCCCTAAGGTCCTACCCGATTTGGAGACTTAATGCATGGTTTCTGCTGCAGCGGGTCTTTCAGGACTTTCTGGGCCAGGAGGTTGAGGGATGCTTCCACCTGTACCAGGGCACCGTAAGATCTCCAGGATGCCTGTTTCTGGCCAATTATTCTGTTTTGGTGAGAGTTGGCTAAGTTGTATCTGAAAGGGCAAGAGCTGGCTCAGCAGCAACAGATCACAGATCTAGAATTCAGTATCCTTGTATTGTAATGCAAAGGTAGGGATAATATGGATGGCGCAGACCTATACACCTTGGCTCTGAAGTGGACGGCACTCTAGCAGCTGGCATTTAATGAGGCCCACCAATGCTTAATGACTTTGAGACGCAGGGTGTGGGAAGACAAGTCAGGCAAGTTCCTGTATTGGTTGGTGTTAGATTTAGGGGTCTCTAGTTGGCATAGGTAGGTACCTGTGACAGAAAAGGACCCTTGTGTCTAGTCAGGGTAAGGGGGTACAATCCTAAAACAACCCCTGCTCACTCCCTTGGTAGCTTGGCACGAGCAGACAGGCTTATCTCAGAGGCAGTGTGTAAAGCATTTGTGAGCACATACAGTAACCCAGTGACAACACTACAGATGGACACCACACAGTTGTATATTAAAAATAAGTATTCTTTACATGTATTTAACACAAGACTACAAACGACAAAAATCCACAATACTGCACTCAAAATGGTAGAATTGGCTTAGTTCCCTTTAGATCTTAAAAAACGACACCTTGAGTCAATGTACCTTAAGATGTATAACGCAGGGCAACGAAAGTGTTGCAGGGAAGGTGATGCGGTAGTCCCTTACAAACAGGGACGGTGATGCAATGAAGATCCGGTAAAAAGAAACAAAGATGGCGTCTTCTTGCTGACGCAATGCGCAACTCCGATGTTGCAAGATGTCTCGACTCGATGCGACAGCTGCAGCGGTGACACTCTTGGTCTGTGATGTGACAACAGCATCTTTGGCAGCGACACTCTTCTCCGACGATGTGAGACGCTTCCGCTCGATGCAACAGTTGCAACGGCGAGACCCTTGTTCAGTGATGAGACGACAGTGGCTGCAATGGCGGCACGCTTCTCCGTGGATGCGAGGCTCTTCTGCTCTGCAATGCGACAGCTACAGCGACGACACCCTTGCTCAGTGATGCGATGGCAGCGGCTACGACGGTGACACGCTTCTTCGATTTTGCAAGACGCTTCATGTGATGCCATGCACTGCAGCAGCTACAGCGGCGACATCCTTGTGCAGTGATGTGACGGCAGCGGCTGCAACAGCGACTGCTTTTTCTTCATGAGTCGCGCTTCCAGCTCCTTGTGACACGCAGTCCCTTAGAAGGCCCAAAACAGCTGCAGGCACTTCCAAAGAACTCTTGTGAAGCTGGTGGTTAAAGTCTGTTGTCCCTGAGATTTCAGCACGAGGCAAGCTCTTCTCTCAAGCCCTTGGAGATCCTTACAAGTTGATGAAAGTACACACATTCCCTTTCTCCTTTCTTTGGCAGTCAGGCAACCACTGCAGGCCAATCCCCCAAGCAGCGGTTCAGCTTAGGGATAGTCTCTCCTCAGTTTCTTCTGGTTCCTTACCTTAGCAAAGATTTCTTCTTGTTGTCCAAAAGTGATCTAATTCTCTGTGGTCTGGGTCCCCTCGTTTTATACACAGTTTCTCTTTGTTCTCTGAAGGCAGAAAGGCCTTTGCCTAGTCCAAACCGGTTCTGGTTAGTCCTGGAGCACTCTGTTAACATGATTCCTTCTTTCCTTTCACAGTGCAGGGCAGAGACATCAGACGTACCACGGGAGGTGGAGCCAGCATTTTGGAGGGAAGGCACAGCCCTATTCAGGTCTCAGGTGCAACTACTCCCTCCCATCTAGATGCAGATCTCTTTATTTACAACTGGGCTGACTCACCCTGTCTCCTGGAATCCCCCAGCCCCTGTCACTCAAACTCCAGACAAGGAATCCACAACCTAGCAGAGGCAGGTTTGGATAGTTAGACAAGAAAAATCCTACTACCTAGTGGTATTTTCAAACACAGAATGTTAAAATCAACTTCACTAAAAGATGTATTTTATCATTCTGAGTACAGGCATACTAAACTCGAATTTCTATCATTTTACCATTTTCCCTGAGTCAGTTAGGATTATAAGATGTAACATTAAAATTGCCCATTCTGGCCTATGGGGAATAGGGGCCAGATGTAGGTAACTTCAATTTAGCGAGTCCTTAATAGCGATTTTTACCGAATCGCTATTAAGGACTCTCTAAATTGAATGTAGGTAGGAATCGCAAAACTATTAGCGAGTCCTTAATATTCCTTAATAACGAATTGGTAATTGAGATTCGTTATTAAGGAATACCCAGCCATTCATTCCTATGGGCTAGGAGGCCCATAGGAATGAATGGGAAGATATCCACTATTAGCGATTCGGTATTACAGAATCGCAAATAGCGGGAGCTATTTCAAGGGTACAAGGGTGTCCAAAGGACACCATGTTGCACTCCTGAAATGTGCATGTGTGCATATGTGGCGCACATACATCCCCTAAGGGCATGGATGTGTACCACGTGGCACATCTAAAAAAGCAAAAAAGTGTTTTTTAAAGGCAATCGCTACTTACCACCAACTTGAAGTTGGTGATAATTAGCGATTCCTTAACCCCTTGGCCACGGTGGTAATTCCGCTGCGGCGCTGGGGGGAGGGGGGCCGCGCGCGCAGCCTAGCTCGTGACGGAAAAACTCCATCACGAGTCACGGGCGCGCTGTGCTTGTGACGGAGTGGTTCCGTCACAGCCCCGCCCGCTTAATAGAACGCGCCACGCAGGTGCGAAATTTATGCCGCGCAGCCGCGGCGGCCAGTTCGTGATGGAACCATTCCGTCACCAGCACAGCGCTTCCGTGGATGGTGCTGGAGTGGTTCCGTCACCAGCATGGATGTGGTTAAGGCTGAGGTGCACTTTTTTTAGTGCTACGTACATTGCATTTAAGGAATCGATATTTCCGATTCCTCCAATGCAAGAGCAAAATAAGGAATCACTATTTTGTGATTCCTTCTTTGGCAAGTAGGTGTAAACTCACCTACATTGCACTCAGCCAAATACCGGTCGGTAACACAGAAATTCTGCGAATTTCTGCGTTACCGCTCGGTATTCGACCACCTACATCTGGCCCTATGTAACATTGCAATAGTGGAAAACGAAAATGGCTATAATTCACAATTAGGACTTGCCACACACATCAGGGCTTGTCCTACCTTATACTTACAATGCACCTTGCCCTTGGGCCTACCATAGGGGTGTCTGATATGAAGAAAGGGGAAAGTTTAGGGACTGGCAAGTGGGTGCACTTGCCCAGTCAACATGGCAGTACCATACTGCGCAGAGGCTCTGCAATGGCAAGCTTTAGACACACTTTTACAGGATGCTTCTGTGGGTGGCACAACCAGTGCTGCAAGCCCGCCAGCAGCATTTCATTTACAAGCCCCGGGCACACACAGTGCACTGTACTAGGGTCTGACAAGTAAACCAAACAAGCCAATCATGGAGTCACTAATCCATACATCAATTTATAATAGGGAGAGCATATGCACTTTAGCACTGATCAGCAGTGGTAAAGTGCTCAGAGTCATACAACCAACAAAAACAGGTCAGACAAAATACGGGAGGAAGGCAAAATGTTTAGGTATGACCCAGCAAAGAGGGCCAAGTCCAACAGATGGCGATACAGGAGCTGACTTGCCAAGTGGTTCCCTTTATTTAATCTAGAGAGGGAATGGTGGCGCTAACTGCTGAGGACATAGCATCTGAATTTGCAATGTACTAAGAGGCCTTATACATCCCTAAGGAGCGACCTCAATGGGAGGCAACCCGCCTCTTGGTATTCAATATCCCAATGCCCATGGTCTCTGCAAAGTACAGGGCAGACTTGGACCACCCCTTTGAATTCAAGGAGATCGCGCTAGCCGTCCAGGATCTGAACTTGGGGAAAACTCTAGACCTGGATGGGTTTCCCATGGAATACTTGAAATATTTTCAGGCCCAGGGGATGCTTCACCATCTTGGCCTCTATCAGGAGGAAGCTGTCAAGGAACAGTTTCCCCCTGAGCTTGACTTAGCGATCACAGTTGTCCTACTAAAGCCAGGGCAACCAAATGATCGATGTGCATCATATCACCCATTTTCTCTGGTTAACTCAGAGGTTAAAATTTTCACAAAAGTGTTAGCAAACCAGTTGCTCATGGTGCTCCCACAGCTGTTATCCCTAGCTCAATGTATGTTTATTCCTAAAAGGAGTACACTGTCTTCGGGGGGTCCACATGGCACTTGCACGTCTTTCCCAACTGAGCAATCCGATTGCCTTTTTTTATTGAATTTTCATCCCCGATTCCGTGCTTTAGATCTGGTGCTTTTCACTAATCCTAAGGCCCAGGTCAATAGGATCTGTATGCCCCATTTTCTATTGGTCAGTGCACCTGTCAAGGATGCCCCCTATCTGCACTGACATTCGAGCCACCGGTGGTAGGGATTCTCTGGGATGCTCAGATGTGGGGCTTTGACTGGGAGGTGACAACATAAGATCACATAGCACATGCAGATGAGGTGCTTCTATATTTTGTGCGCCCTTTGCTCACGATTCCAACGGTGAGGCATATTGTTGGTCAGTATGGGAGGCATCAGGACTTACTATCAACTGGTCGAATTGGTGTTGGCCTCCCTGACGGGGCTGTAGATTGAAGCACAGTGATTTGTGCAGATTATGGTGTGCAGACTGAGTTTTTGGAATCTAGGAATGTATGTTGCCTTGGAGCTAGGTCTCAATTGGAGCATGTATATCTGCTCTTTACTGTACCACCTAATGTTAGATCTCAACCAGTGGACTACGAAGCTACCTCTAAATTGATCACCTTCTCTTGCCTCCTTTATCTATTGCAAAACCATCCCCTATGAAAGCCACAGTTTTGCTGGCGCAACTGGAGGCCAAGATCTGGGCCTTCTTACGGCTTGATCAACCCTCCTGCATAACATATGGGAAATGTAATCAAACTACATGGGACGTTAGGCTGTGTATGGTGAATATGTGTCTGTATTACTGAGCAGCGCAGCTGCAGGTGGTCAATGAGTGACTGAGCGGGGGTGGTGAGACCCAGCGTTTTGGCAAGAGGTGGCTGGGAAGGGTCTGGATAATATCTAGGGGTTACTCTCTGACACTCCTATTTCATCTTCCTTCCCTAAGGTCACAAGTGTGGCTCTTGAAACCTGGTGCAAGGCATTGCAGTGGACTGGATGGGATCCCTGTGGGTGGCCAGTGGCTACACCAGACATCCTGCCTAGAAGGGTTTGGTGGGTGGGACAGGATTGGGATCACCAGAGTAGGAGACATATGGTAGGGTAAGCACCTTAAGTCCTTTCAGGTTCTGCAGAAAGAGTTTGAAGTACATAGATCTCAGTTATTTAGATACCTGCAGCTGTGCCCCGTCGTGGAACAAGATAGTTTATCCGTGGGGAAACTTCCTGAATGTAGTCCCTGGAGTCCCAGATCCTTATGGAACCCATTGCAGAGAAAGGCGTTTCACGGATTTACAAATCTCTTGTAGTGCACTCCCCTAACCATTTTATTAAGTATGGGCTGAAAATCCGTTCCGCTTGCGGAATTTGCGAATTTTTGCCAATTTTTGCGGTCCGCGAATCACGCAAATTTGTCAAAAAAATCGCAATTCGCAAGCTGGCAGATTTTTTGCTTGGTCGCACTTCAAAAATACAATCTCCTCCCGGTTTGCGTGCGCTGCTCCATTTTGGATCTTGCTACTTGATCGCGCGAGACTTTTCGACCGCGAGCATGTCATAGCGGCCCGCCATCTTGCACTGTGAGAGTTCGAGAACGTGACTACGTCATAAAGGCCCACGAACACGTATCTCGGGAGTAAACAATTGCGAACACGTAGATGCGACGCGCAGCTCACTTCCGGCAGGAGATTTGAACAGCTCGCTTTCCTGAACTTGCAAAAATTGCAATTCTGAACAAGAAATCTACCGCAGGCAGCATAAAACTTCTGAAAATGATGATTTGGATCAGAATAACTCCTCAGATTGACATTTGGCTGCACTTTTTTGTGCAAGGAGTCCATTTTTGGGGGTTGGGTGTAAGGAAGTGCCCCAGAGTCTCCAACTTCCTGTTCCTGTCCAGCAGGCTCCTCCCAGTGCTTTGTCCATGTCCTGGTCACTTTTCATTTGGATCTGGAGCTGAAAGGATTACTTTTTGCGGCTGCTGCTGGATATTTGTATTTGAGGACTTTTTTGTTTGGATCACCTTTGGATTACTTTTGGATTTGAGTTTTTACAAGTAAGTTGGTGTTGTTTGTTTGGGGCATTGCAGTTGCTGCAACTACAATTTTTAACTTTTTCACAACTTAAAAAAATATATATTGTGGGTAGGCACAGTGTCCAGTAGGCCCAGGGTTAGTCATGGGTGCATGATACAACTGTTTCTGTGAGTTTTGTTGAACTTAAATATCATTTATGTCATGGAATTGAATAGCTCACAGTTATATGTGGAATTTCTTTTAAATTTTGGGGTGTGTGTAAAGCCACACTAGCCAGTAAATGTAAATGTACATGTATTTATATAGCGCAAATCACCGACACGGTATCTAAGCGCTTGCTTAGGGAACCCGTCCTAGTATTCCCCTGTGAGATACCCCGGCAGGGTGTCCACAAGGTGAAAGCCAGGCATCCCGCCGCGAGGGGCCGTAGTGGAGATTAAGCAAGCTATTGCCCAGAGTCGCAGAGTGTGACCCCGTGAGTCAAGTAGGCACCGGAACAAGAATTATCGAGTCCATGGAATTTTTGAGCCCGAGACCCGCCGAGGCGGGGAATTGAACCCTGGTCCACGGCCGATCTCAGCTTCCGGGTCTGCCGCCTCTAACCACTGAGCCACGCTTCTCCAGTAGGCCCAGGGTTAGTCAGTAGTGCATGGACTAAGTCTTTCTGTGCGGTCTCTTGAATTTAAACATAATTTAGGGCAAGGATGGTATTGGATTGTGGTGATTTTTGTGTGTTTTTCGATTTTCTGGGATGGTGTTGGGGCCTGGCCATGTGGGTGGGGACCATTTTGAGGCCTGGTCCAGGCAGGGCCTGGCCATGTGGGTGGGGTTCAAGGGGCCATTTTGAAGCCAGGCAGTGTGTCTGCTTTGCGCCATAGGCCTGCACCCAGTCTGCCCTGATTTCATCCATTATGCCCAGGGGTAGACAGTGGTGCACAGACCAAGGCTTTCTGTGGGGTCTCTTGAATTTAAACATCATTGAGGGCATGGATGGCATTGGATTGTGGTGATTTTTGTGTGTTTTTCGATTTTTTTGGGGTGGATTTGGGTCCTGGCCATGTGGGTGGGGGGCATTTTGAGGCCTGGTCCAGGCAGGGCATGGCCATGTGGTTGGGGGTCAAGGGGCCATTTTGAAGTCAGGCAATGTGCCTGCTTTGTACCATAGGCCTGCACCCAGTCTGCCCTGCTTTCATCCATTATGCCCAGGGGTACTCAGTGGTGCATGAAACAATTCTCTCTGTGTGGTCTCTCTTCTATTGATGTAAACATCCATTTTTGATTAGAAATAATTTCAATTTTTATTTTTGGTCTTTCCATTTTTGGGTGTGTTGTAATAATAATAAATGCCTAGTTGCAAATATTAATTGAAGCACAACATATGCAACATTTATTTAACTTATGTTTCTCTGGCTTCCTTTGCTTTTAGGTGCACAAAGAGAACCAAGAATCATCCTCATCGTTCATCATCAGTGCCAGGAAGACGTTGTGCTGCACACACCGCAGCAGGACTTCACGTGTGGCCACAGACAACTCTGCAGCTCGTGCTACTGCGGCCTGCTGTTCTGACATCTGAAGAAGATGGGCCCAAAGAAAGGTGGCGTAGCTCCTCTACCAAGAAAGTTGTCATTGCCACTGCCAGTAAGAAGGAGCAGAAGAAGCAAGTGGCGCCACTTACCAAGGAGACTGGTGTGCCCACAGACACTTTTTTGGGGAAAAAAACACTACGCCTGCAGCAGCGGTGTCCGCCGGGGACCAAGCTGGGAGCAGCACCTCAGCTTCATTGGTCTCAGTGCCACCACGCCAAGTTAGACCCATGGCCATGAGTGCCGCAGAGGCAGCCACTTTAATTGCTCAATCACCATCGACCAGTGATGTTGGCGTTGACTCATCGCAAGAAAGTAGCATCCAATCAACATAGGGTGTAACTCATCTGACGAGGTGCAACAAGGAGAGGTGCAAGGAGAGGTGCAAGGAGAGGCGCAAGGAAAGGCGCAAGGAGTGGCGCAAGTAGAGGAGCAAGTAGAGGCGCAAAGAGTGGCGCAAGTAGAGGTGCGAGTAGTGGCGCAAGGATTGGCGCAAGGAGTGGTGCAAGGAGTGGCGCAAGTAGTGGCGCAAGTAGAGGCCCATGGAGAGCCGCAAGTAGAGGCAGATCGAGAAGCGCATGGAGAGGCACAACTGCCAACAATGCTTGTTCCTCCAGAAGTAGGGGCACATTAGGAAATCGAGATTCAAGCAGAGGTATCATCCGAGCAAGCCACTCCTCCTGATGATCGATTGTCTTCCAGATCCCCAGCAAGAAAAAGGTCAAGGAGGGCAACAACAAGTTCTTCTTCAAGCCCCCTTCCTCCTGATGATATTGATCTTGATTGGAACCCACCAATGCAGTCTGAGAGGGAAGCATGCCATGAGCCGACAAAGGTAGCTAAGCCTAAAAGGAAGGTTCCCGCAAGCTTTCACTTATGGGTGATGACAACAAACAAGAAGTAGAAGTGGTGTATTCTGCTGCTGATGAACAGTCTGACGATGACGACCCAGTCATCACAGTCGTCACTGCAGCCCCAGCAGACATGCAGCAGACAGACATTTTTACCCTATCCCGAATTGCTGCTGAGCGGGATGTGGGCAGCGTGGCACTGGTACCACCACCAACACAGGTAACTACTACCCCAACACGACCTACAGCTTCCATATTTTCTCGTCAAAAGAGCCGGCAGTGACCTCCATCCAGCTCGACCTCCATTACCTTAAGTAGTGGTGAAGTAAGTGCACAACAGAGTCAAATTCAGCCACGCCCATCCTCCACTTCATCTTGCATTGAAAGTAGCACCTCCACCACCACCAGAAATCGCCAGTCCACAGTTTGGGACTTCTTTAGTATTAGCAAAAAGGCGGAAAACCTAGTAATTTTTTCAATTTGTAAACAAGTAGTTAGTTGGGGTAAGCTTGGTACCAACTATGGTACCGGAAGCCAGAGAGGTCATCTAAAAAAACACCACATTATCCGGGTGGGAGGCGCACCTAAGTAACATCCGGAAAGCCAAAAGTACAAATCCAAATGTAGACATTGATATTCCATCTGATGACGAAGAGGAGCTGATCGTGCAGGGGGGAGGTGAACAACCGAGAGGCATTTTTTTCTGGTACACACAGTACCCCTGGCAGCAGCACTGCAGTGGTAGCGCACACACCCTCCTCTACCCCAACAACATCGAGGAGGCACAGTAGCCTGGTATAGACACCAATGCGAAAAAGTACACCAATGAGCCTAACTGGGTTGAAGAGGTCTGGATCCTCCTCATCACATATGAAAACGGTCTACGCCACCATTAAAAGCATGTTTTGGTCAGAGGCGCCATTTGAACGCAACCACCCAACTGCACGTCTTTATAATGCAATGCTGGCTAAAATGTTAGCGCTGGACCTTCTCCCTTTTTCTTTCGTGGAAGGGGTGGGTTTTCTAGAATTTGTGGCAACAGTCTGCCCTAAATGGAAGGTTCCTAGCCGGTCCTACTTTGCTAGAGTTGCAGTTCCAGCACTACATCAAGATGTGCTGGAGGTGATTGGGGCAGTTTTTCAGAAGAGTGCTGTTCACACTATCCACCTGAAAACAGACATGTGGACCAGTTGCCAAGCCCTTGTTTACATGTGCATCACTGCACATTGGGTCTCTTTTGCAGGGGTTAGAGACAAGTTATATGCAGGTGTTGACAGTGACACAGTTTTTCAAGCCAGTCGGAAACATGCAACAGTAGCCATGTTTGCCATGAAGAAATCTCATACTGCAGTAAACATTTTGGAGGAGTTTAACAGGAAGGTCTTTGAATGGCTGCATCCAAGAAAGCGCATGATTGGTTATGTTTCCACGTCTAATGGCATTAATATAGTTAGGGCCATGAATGATGGCGGCTATTTCAGAGTGCCGTGTTTGTCGCACAGTATTAAGATTTCTTGAAAAAAGAAAACACAGTCAGCAAGTTACTGACCACCTGCCGAAGAATCTGCACACATTTCAGCCATTCTTTTAAGGCCCGGAAGCAGCTGAGGAAACTTCAACATGACCGTAGAGTGCCAGTCAGAGGACTCATCCAGGAGGTGGTAACACGTTGGAACTCATCCGTCTACATGCTTGAGCGTCTGACTGAGCAGTGCTTGGTAATCAATGCGTATGTCTTTGCACTGGGTTCTTCTATGAAAGACGTGAGGCTAGAGTTGGAGGAGTTGGAGGAATGGGACCTAGTTAAAAGCCTGACAGACATGATTCGTCCTTTTGAAGTCTTCACGCGTGAAGTCAGCAGGGAGGACTGTACTTTGGGCAAAGCTATCCCATTGTTGCGCATGCTAGAGCACCAACTGAAGGCGGTGTCTTCAATGTTCAAAGATGATACTGGCAAGCAAGATGCATATCCGTTGGCGGAAAGCTTATTAACCCGCCTAGTTGACAATGAAAGGCTTAAAAAAATACTTACAGAACAACATTACATTTGTACCCCTATTCTGGATCCACGGTACAAAAAGGCACTGGCCAGCACAGCATTCATTCTCTGCTCTACGTGCTGGTTTGCTGTCCTGGGGCTGCTTTGTGGAAAGGACTCACCAGGGTGCAGAAAGGGCCGAGCAGGGCTGCGAGCACGCAGGGACTCGGTGTTCCAGGAGTCCCTGCCGGCCGATAGAACACACCTGGCCCGCTAGCCCCGCCCCCCTGAGCACCGGGGGATTGAAAGCCTCACCTCATTCCTTGCTTTACGGGACTCTCTGCTCTACGTGCTGGTTTGCCGTCCTGGGGCTGCTTTGTGTGTTTTGCTGCAGTGTGGAAAGGACTCACCAGGGTGCAGAAAGGGCCGAGCAGGACTGCGAGCGCGCAGGGACTCGGTGTTCCAGGAGTCCCTGCCGGCCGATAGAACACACCTGGCCCGCTCTCCCTGCTAGCCCCGCCCCCCTGAGCACCGGGGGATTGAAAGCCTCACCTCATTCCTTGCTTTACGGGACTCTCTGCTCTACGTGCTGGTTTGCCGTCCTGGGGCTGCTTTGTGTGTTTTGCTGCAGTGTGGAAAGGACTCACCAGGGTGCAGAAAGGGCCGAGCAGGGCTGCGAGCGCGCAGGGACTCGGTGTTCCAAGAGTCCCTGCCGGCCGATAGAACACACCTGGCCCGCTCTCCCTGCCAGCCCCGCCCCCCTGAGCACCGGGGGATTGAAAGCCTCACCTCATTCCTTGCTTTACGGGACTCTCTGCTCTACGTGCTGGTTTGCCGTCCTGGGGCTGCTTTGTGTGTTTTGTTGCAGTGTGGAAAGGACTCACCAGGGTGCAGACAGGGCCGAGCAGGGCTGCGAGCGCGCAGGGACTCGGTGTTCCAGGAGTCCCTGCCGGCCGATAGAACACACCTGGCCCGCTCTCCCTGCTAGCCCCGTCCCTCTGAGCACCGGGGGATTGAAAGCCTCACTTCTATTCGTCTAAATCACCATTTAAGTGGATCAAGACTCCGCTGCGCGGGAGCGTCCCGGGAGAAGCCCGGGACAAGGGCGGGACCGTCTGTGGCCGTCAGGGGCTGAAGGAGGCTGGGCTGGGCCCACTTTCTTTCGCTGCTCCCTCCTGTCTCTACCTGCACTCTGGATCAGAACACGGACATGCCCTCGCCGGCACCATGCGAAACCCCATCAAGGGCGGGGGGAAGCAACACTGGAACTTTGGACAACTACTTTAAATCTGCCAAGGGCGAAGGGGGGAAAGAGAGCTCCTTAGGGAAGCGTAGGGCAGAGCGCCGTCGCTCTATTGGAAACATGAAAAGCAAACCTCTCAGTGCGATAATTCCCTATCCTATCTCTCAAGAGGAAGGAGCACCTAATGGCAGCCAGGATCCATCAACTCAAGATGGCGTCCCCCTCCTTTTACGGGATAGTATCCCCAATCACGGTATACTGCCAAAACAGAACATGGAGGTCACTCCACCCTTAATTTCTACCAATATGGCAGTTGACCTGATCACCCAAACCCCCCCCCAGCCAAAACCAAGAGAAACAAGCTCAAGTCAACATGTGTGGCGGAGCTACATGGCCCCCCACCCAACAAGCGTAGAAGGAAGACGAGGGGGGGACAGGGGAAAACCAAAATACCCCACTCAGACTTTGGCAAAAATCATAAGCCTGCATTCTTTCCCGCTAGGCCCAGGGAGAATACGCACACTGTCACCTTCCCCAAGGACACAAGTGCTAACACTGCTGCTGCTAACAGTGACACAGGGGCTAACCCGTCCAACACACCACCCACCGTTACACCTTTAGGGAATATAGAATTCCTACTCCGATCACTCTTGCTGCCTATTAGCGAGAGTCTGAAAAAAGTTGAGATTAGGCTGACCATCCTAGAGGCAACTCTAACTACCCTGAATACCTCGGTTAGCAAGCAGACTAGAACCATTGGGCCCAACCTACCTATAGGAACCTTTCCCAACAAACAAAACGCTCCTTCTAATGTAGGGGGTCTACAGGGTGCTAATGTGGGAGCTACACTGGGCGCCGCTACTGCCCCCCCCTTGCAATCACTTATGGCTATCCCTGTTCCAATGCCACGAAATATCCCAAATATCACGCCTTGCCAGATAATAGACCCTGCCCCCCACTGTTTAGTGCCAGGCATAAACCCCGGGATCCCCTCCGATGCTAGCATCTCCCCCCCTCAGCCCGCCCCCAAGCCACGGAGACCAGACTTGCCACCGGAAGCTAATAGCCTTATGGTGGTTCTAGCGGGTGCCCCCACTCTACAAAGGGGCGAAAATGAAGATTTCCAATCGCTTAAGAAAAAAGTCATCAGATGGCTGAATTGGAACAGACCCCTACCACCCCATTTTAACAATGAGATCATCATGGTTAGAAGGGTGCCATGGGTGGGAAAGACGAGGAAAACAATAATGGGGGACTGCATAATGGTGACCTGCAGGGACCCGGGCACTGTTTTGCATATCTGCGCAGGCTCAAACAGATCATTGGACTCCACCATACAGACTTTGCCTGTCTCCTTCTTCTTTCCACCCATCCGTACGCATTATGACCCGCCACAAGGCAATTGGACAAGGGTAGAACGGAGACCCAGACACAAGGAATAACTCCCACGTCAAAATTATCAACCACCTGACACACCCTATTTTCATTTCAACCGTTTTAATTGTTTGAGCGGGCTTGACGGGGTTGATTGACTGTCCATTAACAACCTTGTGACTTTGGACACTGGCCCTTCTGATCTTTTGGAGCCATTTGGATTCACCGCTGATAATGCCTCTGATGCAGTAATCGGAGTGGCATCTCGCACAGTTTCCTCCCACACTTCCACTGTGGCAACTCCTCCTATTGAGCAACTGAGACTAATCTGGTGGAATGTGGCTGGACTAGCTAATAAGCTGGCTATTCAAGACTGGGAAATTTATATTAAGACTGGGGATGTTTGCATGTTCCAGGAGACCTGGGCAAGGGAAGACCATGGGCACCAGGGTTACCAGTCATTTTTCATCCCGGCTAGGTGGGAGGGCAAAGGCCGCCCTTCAGGCGGGCTCACAACCTGGGTGGCATCCCACCTAGGCTGTGAGGCCACACGTCTACCGGTGCCCTCGGACGACATCCTGGTGGTTTTACTATCCTGGCCAAATCAAGCGAAGCTCGCCCTAATAAACATCTATTCCAGGCCCGTGGGAATTGCCAGGGAATCTCCCACTATAGACGAACTTTCAGACTATTTAGCTGAAATACCAAGAGATCTACCGTATGTAGTGGGAGGGGACCTAAACTCCCATTTTGAGCCGCTACCAGGCCTCTTAGAGGGTTTTTCAATGGAAGAAGAGGACAGGTGGTCAGTGCCCCCGGTAGAAGCTCCTCCTCCGAAGGCATGGACCCCCGTAGCATTGCAGATCACAGCTCTTACCCTAAAGTTTGGCATCAGAGCCTGTAACGGGCGTATTAAATCTGACATACCTAGCAGAACCACCTATAATAGAGTGGGAAGAGAATCTCGCTTGGACTATGTCCTGGTACAGATAGCGAACTGGCAAGCTATCCAGGATTTTAGGGTCACGGAAAGATTAGACAGCGATCACAATGCCCTTGAACTTGACCTCATCCACCCCGTCCTCCCTACCTGTATAACATCTGGGGAGGAGAACAAACCTGAACTTCTACTGGATAACAACAGGAGAAGAATCAGGTGGGAAAGACTGGCCTTGAGCCGAGAGAAACTCCCGAGGCTTTATGCAGGGCTAATTCCCATTCTGGAAACTGTGGGAGAGTTAGCCACTGGGGAGGGCAACAAAAATTTACATGGTAAATTATACCAGGCACACGAGGACCTTATAAAGGTTGCAGCCCCTAACCTTTTCAGTAACGTACAGAATTCAAGGAGGGTGTACCCACACAAATCTTCTTGGTATAATGCAGCCTGTAGAAGGGCAAAGGGAGAACTCCTTAGAAGCATCAAGGAGGGTGCAGGCGGAGAGAAGTTAAGAGATAGTAGACGGGCATACAAAAAACGTATTGCCCATGCTAAAACCGAATGGGAGGAGAACCAATGGGAGGAGCTCACTAAGTCCCTAACATTAAGAGACCATTGAACGTTCTGGAGAATAGTGAACGGGGGGTCGGGAAATCTCCATTCGGCAATTGAACCAAACATCGCAGCAGGGGTGTGGCAGACACACTTTCAATCCCTCTATAGCTCTGAGCCGGGAGAACTCACCAACGACACCGGTATTGGTTGGCCCGATTATGAAGGGGATCCAATAACAGTGGGGGAGTTCAAGGTTGCAATAGCAGGACTCACCTCGGGAAAGGCACCAGGTTTGGACGGCCTACCCGGGGACCTGTTTAAGCAGGAGCCCACTGTATGGGCCCCCTACCTTGCCGCTCTGTTTAACCACTTGGATGCTAAGGCCCTGGTACCCCCTTCATGTAATTTCCATTGAAATCAATGGAAACTCCATGACGAGTTACCCTTGTCATTAGCATCCAAGGGGTTAATGGAGTTCTGAGTGGCATGGAAATTCCGAGTACTTGGCTGGGGGCAGAGGTGGTTCCCATATTCAAAAAAGGCTCGCCTCTCCTCCCAGCCAACTACAGACCAATCAGTTTAATCGATGTGTCGCAGAAGTTGTTCGGCAGGATTCTGTTGAACCGGCTCCAGGACTGGGTAGAAGAGTTGGGTGTCCTTAGTCCGTACCAAGCGGGATTCAGGAAGGGAGTCTCCACAGTGGATCAGGTCTTTCGGTTGAATATCATCTATTGGAGGGCAGCGATATTCGAGGGCGGCAGCCTATACACAATTTTTGTGGATCTGCGGGCCGCTTTCGACCTGGTGCCCAGAGGGAAACTTTGGAGCGTTCTGGCTGAGATGGGCGTCCCCCCGGATATCCTGATAATCTTACAGAGATTGCATTATAACAACTATGCCCGAGTGAGGTGCGGGAGATCTGGGGCACTGACGGATAGATTCCCCGTTGACCGGGGGGTTAGACAGGGTTGTGTGCTGGCATCAACCCTGTTTTGCCTCTTTGTCAACGGGGTAATTGCCCATCTAAATGCCACCGAATACACTGACGCCCCTAAATTGAACGGCAGCAGGGTGCCTGCAATCATGTTTGCAGACGACACCTTGCTGCTGTCCAAAACCCCAATGGGGATACAGAGGATCCTCGACTCATTTGTGGCTTTCTGCAATGATAGGGGATTAGAAATCAATGCTGCTAAAACCAAATTTATGGTCCTGAACCCAAGCCAGAAATTGCGTCCGAACCCATTATTAGGAGCTTCACGCCTTGAGAGAGTCTCCACTTTCGAATACCTTGGTGTAACCCTTAATGAAACAATGTCATGGGGACCACATAAGAGTAGGGCCAACCTAAAATTGGTACAAACCACAGGGGGTATCGCGCGGATGATGAATGGTTCCACATATCGTCTGCTGGGGCCGCTCATCCAGATCTATAAGGCACAGGCCAGGGGTGCCTCCATGTATGGGGCGGAATTGTGGGGTTACACATCTTCCCGCAGTCTGTCCTTAACTGAGAACAACTTTATCAGACAGACAGTTGCACTCCCGCCCAGCACCTCGCTCCTTCCATTGAGACTGGATCTGGGCCTGCGACCAATAGCTGACGAACTAGGCCTAAGACCCTTAGCCTTCTGGCGAAGGTTATGGAGTACTGAAGAACTCTCTGCCTATAGGGCGGAACTGAGGGAGCTATTGACTCACCCAAAAGCGCTACAGATCCCCTGGATAAGGTATATTCAAAAAACCTACACAAGACTCGGGGTTCCTGATCTCTGGTCCGACCCCGCTAATGCCTCACTAAACATATCACGGAGAGCTCTGGCCATTGTTTACCATGAACAGAAACTAACCATGGCCATAGACAGCCAGGGTGAGGGGTCACTAACATCTGTCTTTGTGCAAAGCAAGTACTCGTACAGGTTGGAGAGGGTCTTAGACGCCATCTCCCCTGTGTTGGCCAGGAAGCTGTTCCTCCAATGGAGATATGGCACATTGCCCTTGCGATCTTTTACCAGCTCCTGGTCATCTCCGCCCTCCACCAAGCAGTGCCCGGTATGTCCAGGTGTGGAGGAAAGTGATTTGCATGTGGTCCTGTTTTGCCCTATTTACAAGGCAGCGAGGAAACACTGGCTCCTTCCACTCATTAGAAACCTTGGCTGTAGGGAGTATCTCCCGATGTACAGAATTTTAAAAACCGATGTTTCAAGCCTAACTGTGTTCGCACTAGCAAAATTTCTCACCAATGCCTGGCACACTCGTACCCGTATTCTGAAGTCGCAGACTCCCACTTTATTTTAAGGTTTATATTTTTAAAACCCAATTTTATACTATGCAACTTCAAAGATTTTATATTGTATAAGTATCCATTGATTGAATATTCTTGTTGATTCTATACTGGTTCTATATGTTTTACTGTGTATCTTTGATGGCCATATGGCCGAAATAAAGAATAAACAAACAAACATTCCTTTTACTGAAGCAGATGTTTCAAAGTACACACATTGGCTAGCTCTGTCAGCCACTTGGTTCGAAAAAGAGCGGCAGGAAATTGAAGGAACCAGCAGAAGTACTACTGAATCAGCAGGCCATCCGGCGTCAAGGTCCACTTCTGTGGCCGAAGGCAGTCACTTTCCCTCACAGCTGTTACCAACACCAGCAACCGTATCAGCATCCTCACCTGCACCAGGACCAGCCATAATATTGTCGGAAGCGGATTGGATAACTCATCAAGGGTTTGCTCGTTCCAGTGTTGATGCAAAGGCCTCAGATGGTACGCAAAGTCCAGCACCCCTGGATGACCTAGAGTGGATGGTGCAGGCCTATCTGGATGACCCAACAAAGGTCTACATTGATCGCAACCCATTGCTGTATTGGTATGGGAAAATGGGTCAAAGGCCACTGATCACAAAGCTGGCTATAAATTATTTGTCTTTCCCACTCGCAAGCGTGTCCTCTGAACTTGTTTTCAGTGCTGCTGGTGCCATTGTAGCTTCAAAAAGGACCCGCCTCTCACCCAAAAATGTGGAGAGGTTAACAATGATCAAGATGAATCAGCACTTCATACCACCAGATTACAAAATAGGTGAATCCACGCAGGAAGAAGAGGACACCGACTTAGGTGACAGAAGTTCTTCTCTGTTAGCTGACCTACTCCCGTCTCAATTCACAGAGTTTGAGGACGGGCTCTACTTCGCTGACACCTTGGCCTGAAACTGACTTCCTTTTTTTTTTGGCCTGACTCCTTATTCACTTTTACTCCTGTGTGTCTTTCTTTGTTTTGCAACTTTTACCACGACAAAACTCTAATCACAACAAATCCATCAGCAGCACTGACTTTGTCTTATTTCCTTATTGAAGGTGCCGCTGTCTGCAATCCTGTACTTCACAAGTTCACAACTCAGTCATGCTCCTCTTTCCTCCTCCTCCAGACTCACCCTATCCATTTCCCTCAAGGCAGATGGCTGGAATACGCAGAATGAAGAAACTGTCGCTTCGTAGACAAGTCCCCTCAAAAGAAGTGGGACTGGAATTACTGACTATGTGCTGATCTCTGACAGATACTTCGGAAATTGACACGAGAGGCTGCCCTGTGGGCCTTCACTTTAAGAACGAGATGCGGACAAAAAGTGGAACAGGTAATGAATATTGAAATGGCATGCAGTGGACAGCACTGGCTGTCTGGCTCTGATGAAAGTAATTGCTGTTTGTTTGTTGTGCATGAAATGAATTATATGTCTTCTGTTATTATTTAATCTTTTACACACTAAATGTAACTCAAGTCTACTCATTCAAATTGTACTTCTACTGCAGGGGCCACTACGTTGCATTTTTTAATATGCAAAATGTCCTTGGACTCACTGTGTGTGTAGACTACTAGACTGCGACTGCATGAACAACATTGAGTTTGCCAATATACCATGATGATGATGAGTCTTGATGATCAAAATTACATAATATCTGTTTTCTTTACAGTCACTCACTTGGATGATGGATCATCAATCATCGTCGGTTTATGAAACAACTATAGCCATTTCGTGAGTGGCAAACAGGTAAACCAGTCAACAACAAACACACCAGAACTACATGTCTGTCTAGTTGTGGTATGGTGTGGTCGGGCCTGTGTAGTATTGTTATGCCAGACTCCAGACAGCAGTTCATGTAAAATTGCGTCTATTTGGCTTGCTGCATACAATTAGTCAAAGAGGTATGCTACATCAGGTTGCTTCACTCAGTGGTGCTTGCCTTGACCGTCTGCATGGCCCTGGCCTGCTGTATTCTAAGTAATTACTATCCTTGAAAAGGAGACTCAGAGTACGCACTTTAGAAATGATGCTTGTATTTAATACTGTCACCTCTGAAACTAAAAGTGTTAGTTTTGCACTACACACTGTACCTTACATTTTTTTCTCCGTGGTGTTTTATTATCACTTTCTGTTTTTCCATCAACAATTACAGGCCAGCTTTTACCCTGTGCGATGGGAAAAACGGTTAACTCAGGCTTACCATTAGCGATCCGCAAGTCCGCTTCCGCCAGGCAGGCAGTGGACAGTGTGTATGTTTGGTCACCAACATTGCTCGACGGAGCGTCAGATGGAATGGAGAAGTACCGTGAATAAGAGGAATGGCTGGACGCATGCAACTTCCCAAATTGAACAGGACAACTACAACATACAGTTACAGAATCCTCTTCACTTCTCCTTATCTTTTAAATAATGTTATTGTTGTGCACATCTATGAGTGTGACTCTGTGCGTTTGTCTGCTCTCTGCTTCAAATTCATCCCTGTATCTATTTGATAAGTTTCTTTGCTATTTTTAAAACTAATTTAATGTACTAATAAGTGTTTAATCTCTCTGAGGGCAGATAGGCAAGTGAAATGGCGTAGTTACTGCAGCCCTGTACTGTCAAATTGTTTCTTCATAGTTAGTAAAGTTGTAGTAAGTACTACTTTTCAGTAACCTAACCATCCATTTAGCAAACAATTTCATGCATGCAGTAGTGCACTTCCTTTATTTCCCTTAAAAGATTTATGGATATCTTCGTATCCAAAGATTTGTTTTTCTTCATTTGTTGTTTGTCCATCCTGTGTTTTTTTCCTCTCTCCACAAAACTTTCCCAAAAACTTCCATTCCCATCCAATTTTCAAACCCTAACCCTCTTCCCCCGGGCTGTGTCGTTTTTATTGAGGTGTGACTAAATGACAACAATAATTCCACACACTTGCTGGGGAAAATAAGGTCCAAGCAACCTCCTCAAAACACTTTTAAGGCAACTAGATGAATCCTAGGATATTGTAATTCTGCTTAAAAAACACCAATGAGTATTTTCAAATCAATTCTGAATTTCATGCCCACCAACGATTGAATCCATCGTCAACAGCATCTTCCTACATGTGAAGAAAGGTTACGCTGCTGTGTCACTATTCATGTTGTAGCCATAATCATCCATGCACATTTTTATTTTCCATACTTATCTTCAGCATTGCTTAGGCTACAAATATACTGTTCCTTCTAATACTCCTCTCAGGCCACTCAATGTCTCATTTCCTTTTTTTTCCATATGCTGCTACTGCTAGTGGTACCACTCCTACTACCACCACAACAATGGAATTTCTGTCCTGGATGGATTTCATGGGCAACCGTAATCACCATTTGCCATGCAGGCAGCGCTGTGCCTAGCTCTATTCTCAAACATGAATCACGGGAAAGATAAGCATTTTGGGGAGGTAGAATAATGGGCTAGGGCTCAGAGGAGAGGAGAGACTGACAGTAGTACTAGTAAAGTACTAGTAGAGCAATTGAATTCACTAACTCTGTTAGTGGCACTTTTGTACATTTTTGGACGTTTTAGATAATTCATGCTGGTAAGTTTGAGGAAACCAAATGTACAGTAACCCCTGCCCACCACCCCACAAAATAATATGAATGCGTACACTATGTTCAAGAAAGTAAAATAAATAATTTTATTTCCCCTAACAAAAATAAACCATTCAAAAGACCCAACCCCCCCTCCCTAACCCCAACCAATGTCCATAGGAATGTCCCTCAAAAAGTCCCTCTGAATCCCCAATGCCCAACTCCCACCCCCCCCCCAACAGTCTTTAAAAAAGGGGCAAAGGAAAGTCACTTCCGGTGGTGTCCTGTTGACAGGTGGTCCTGCATCTCTTTACGGAGGTCCTGGAGCTGGCGCTTCAGCTTCTCAACCGCGCGCTCCAGGTAGTCCACTCTCCGTCGGAGACAGCGCTGACATGCCATCCAGGCTCTGGGGGGGCAGCTGCTTTTTTTTCTTGCCCCGCGGCGGCAGCGGGAGGCTGTTGGACCACGGCTCCGTACCACTGGAGGCTGGTGGACCCAGGGGCACTGGAGGAGTATGCAGCTGTTGCCACCTCCTCCTCCAGCTCCCGAGCCACCAGCCTCCGATATTCCGCACAAATTCACCTCCAGCTTCCGAGCCCTGGCCCGGATAGCCATCTCCTTCCGGCTGAGTTTTTGTGGAGCATCTATATGAAGAAAGAAAGAAAAATACTGTAACCAATACTCTTTAACATTAACACAAAATAATTCAACAGGCAGTTTTCTCACAGTAACACTAACAACTTGCAAGCACAATATAACATTTTGGCATGTATCTTTCTGCCGTCTTTGTATGCCTGTAACATTAGTGGGAGTTTCAGGAATTCTACTAGCAGCACTATGGACTCACTATATAGTCAGAGAGTACACCAGTCTTCTTCTTTTTTTCTTGTGGTAGCCGGCATAATGCCAGCTCAGTCAGCTTGCACCCAAGAAAAACAGACACAAGCCATGATGACGCAGACTCCCATTACTTTAAGCAGTACATGCAGGTGGGGATAGGGAAGCTCTTACTTTTCTATAGGGGTGGCACTGCCCATACTCAGTTACATCAAGGGCTACTGCTCAATGTAATTTATATTTTGCACTGCCCCCCCAGGCCTTGACTTCTACAAAAGGAAAATGAAGATTATTCATTTCTGATCATATATCCAGGCGATCACATGATCTTTGCTTATATGATGGATGACTTTAGGTGCTTTGTTTTGATAGATTGAGTGAACAACAGCGATAGGCCACCCATGATTAACACAGCTGAAAGAAAATTATTAACATAGGGAGAGAGTGTGGTACCCATAATTGCTGGAGGAAGGGACTTGACTTGATATAATGTGAACTATACAATACATATACAAAATATGCTGTGCTTGCAAAGTAAACTACTATACTGTTAGTCAGGGGAGTATTTCTGAACAATCACAACTTCTAGTATTTGGATTTCCTCTGCTTTGCTACTCTGGCACGGACATGCTGTTCAAAGTAACACTCTTAATCCACTGAGCGTCTGCTCTGCATACACCTCTGCTATCTATGAGGAAGAAGATACCATCCAGGCTTCCAAACTAAACGTCTATCATTCTTCTTAATGTCTCAACTGGACCAACTTTACTTTTTCTCAACAACCAACTAACACACTTTTTATTTTATTTGGTAAACCACCGTCTTGACTTGCATTTGAGTTTCACCCAAATGATATATTGCAATGCACACCACACATGCATTTTCTGATTCACCCACACAGGCAGTAATTTTTTCTTTCTCCTCCAACCATGCTTGCATCAAGCAGCCATGCATCTGATTCCTTCCTATCAGCCACCTCTGCATGCATTCAAAAACATGTATCATTCTTTACACCCATAAATGTTACGACTCGCTCGTCCTTCCTTACACCCTTCTTTCCCTTTTAGTTCATCACATCCCTCAAGTTCATCTGATCTGACTTGGCTTCCCGATAAAAGTTTCACAGCTGAGTTGAAGTCAAATAGAGGGGGCAATTGCTCACTCGAGAACTACCGCCGCTAATGCTATTGCTAAGTCAAGGGTGACTGTCTTCTCCGGGATTTGCAAAAATGTAGTTCTAAATTAGTAACTGTTCTTAACAGTACAGTGTACTTGTACTAGTGTACTGTCTACTGTACAGTACATCATACACCCCTCTGCGAGCCTACTCTAAAATGTCAATAAGTAAGGAGTATAATAACTTACCAACGTCCGCCGCTGCTGAGCCATCCTCCAGAGCAGCTCCTCCTGGTGGCACTTGTGGCGCCGCCGCATCAGCCCCTGGAGTGGACACCGCTAGGCTGCTGGCCCCGGCACTGGTGGTGGTAGGTGCTGCATCCGATGTTGTGATGCCTAGAAAAAACATGTAATATTTTTAGATGCTATACACCACCCCCTACTTCGTCTTATAATGGAAGAAAATGTTAATACATAAACAATTTTTAATTATTGGGACTGAAAGAAAGTGACGGTTTTGGGGAGGATGTTAACTTTTTATATGCTTATCCATAACATGCTACACTTTTTGGCATGATGAATGCTTGCTTTTTAACATGCACCATTTTTCTAATTACAGACAGAAGATTCCATTGCCCATCTGCCAACAATAGCTTTTCAATTTTCACTACCTACTCCTCATCACCACCACCAGTACTTAAAGTTCAAACAAAGTGAGGGCTCCCGCACAGTTATTATAATAATTAGATGTGTTAAGTTAAAGTATATTCTAGGGAAGAGTGTTTAAACTTTAACGTCATCTATCACCACTGCTCGCTGGGAATACTGCGCTATTAAAAATAAAGAAATTGTTTTTTTATTTCTTATTTGAGAATAAAACTTTAAAACTAAAACACTGTGTGGTTTTTGTTCACGAGTGAGTGAGCGGAAGGGTTTGCAGTTGCACTACTGCACTTTGCAAGCATGCTTCCATGACTCTGATAGGTCCGGACTCGTAGTCTTCTTCTGTTCTTCTGGGTCGTATAATCATTGGTCAGATAGTCGGTCAGAGGATTGGGGGTTCAACTTCTGTTCTGACTGGGGTATGTAGAAAATCGTACTGCACCTATCATCAACAATGTCCTATTTCTCTTGTCCATACTTCTGTATGTGCAGAATAGTCCCTGAAACACTAGCGGTATGGTATGTGCTCCTATCAAATCAAAAAGCCAACTACTAGCTTATTCTTGGTGGACATTGACATTTTGTTGTTTGAAATTGGCAAAGCACTAACATTAAGCAGACTGGAATAGACAGCAAGGGCAACCCAGAGGACTGCACTCAGTGCCTAGAACTATTGCTGGATCAGAGTTTTGTTTAACACCGTTTGCCGACTGGGCAAGCTTAGCTACCTACACAGACTGACTCATAATAATAGTAAATAGTAGTAGCACAGAGAGTGATAGTAGAGGCAGGATAAGAATGTAGAAACAGTCTACAAGAAGATCAAAGACTATTTTGTAAAAAATAGAATTGGGAAACAGTTTGGAATGAATAGGTGCTGTAAAAGTTAGGGAAGTATAATTATTAATATTAACAACACAACAACTTACTGGGGCCAGCAGAAGAGACCTCGGAGGACCGATCCTGCCCACCTTGTTCCGCCAGCGTCTCTGTCGTCGTCTTGCCCCTGGGAGGTGCTGATGCTCATGAAATAAACACAAACATGGATGATTGTTTTTGGGAAATATTTGATTTATTTTACCACAATCTAAAATTATCTCGGGAAAACAAATTACTAACAATTGCACTACATATATTGACCTATCTGATCTGGTCAACAAGGAGGATAGTACAGTATTGCTGGATTCACAGACCGTCTACTTGGAAAGTTATGTAAATCTAAATCAACAACAAAAAGGTTCTACTACGACTGACAGCACTCAGCAGCACACGACGTGACAGACACAGTCCGTCATCATGATTGCAGACCACTAAAAAATGTCCTACTAGTAAATAACAAGTCATAATATACTCAACCTATCAATCCATCAATATCTCTTCTTAGTGGCAGCAGGAGTACAAACGAAGGACTAGACTTGAGTCTCTAGTCTCTCTAGCATTACGCAGTTCTGCAAAGTACTACACTCATACATAATCAGGCCAAATGAGCACAAAGTTGCAAACAAGTAAGCATAGTAGCAACGCCACTGGGCAGGCGAGCACCTACAATCAGAGAAGCTATTTAAACATTAATTTACCTGCAATGTAATTGAATCGGCAGAATTCTTGCTCTTCTGGAAAAACATATATTAGCAATATAACACAGAGCAGAAGAAAACAAAGTAGTTATTAAATAGCTACTCACCAAGCCCAGTGATCTCAACACCTAACAGGTCGAGCAGGTCCTGCTCCCAGTCAAGGATGTCCGACCACCGGTGCGTCGCCTGGTTGTAGGTGCGCCGGACCCCCGACTCCCTAAACATGGCCCGGCACACCTTAACCCAGAGCTCGAGACGCTCCCGGAGGCCATACCCTGTACCGGGCCTGCCGCCTGCTGCGATGGTCTTCGGGAGGTGGCACTGCACATGAAAGATAAGTAAGGCCACCTCCACCGCACTAAAGATCTCCCTGGCTGTGCTATCCTCCGACCTTAAGCGCCCGCAAAGGAGCCGGCTGCGGATTGCAGGACTCTTCCCCTTGCTAGGGCCGACTCCCTTTGCCATGTTTCTGGAAAACAAAAAAAGGAGTAGGAAAAAGGTAAAATGAATTAAAAGAAAAGAAAAGAGAGAGAGCGATTGTAAAAAGTAGTAATTAAGTAAGAAAAAGTAGAAAAAACCCACAAAAAATAGATGTAGAAAAATAAAGTGATAGATAATGATTAAAAAAGATTTTAAAAAAGTTAAAAAAAGCAAAGGATTGCAGAGATTAAAAGAGGATGGAAAAAGCATGCCCAGAACCATAGCAGTGAATGGAAAACAAGATGGCCGTGCCCATTGCGACCGCGTCAGTAAGTTTGCGCAATATTTCCCCCGCGAGCATGCAAAAACGGACGTGAATACGTAATTTCGGCCCGCACGTAGGAAATGCACAACGCGAGCATGCAACTGGCGCCCGGAAACGTAAATACGCAACACGAACACTGAAAACAAGATGGCTGCGCCCATGTACGACCGCATGGGTAACTACGCGGCCTGCGCGCTGAAAAAAAACCCGCGAACACGCAAAGCGCCCTGCGAACAGGCAAAAATAAAAAAATCCGCAAATTTGCACAAATTCGCAGATTTTTTGGAACGGGAATTCGCTTTCGCACAAATTCGCATACCACGAATTCGCAAATTTCGCCCATACTTACTTTTTATGATCCTTAAGACCCGAAGTGAAAAGTGGATGGGTCCCTGGAATATTCAAATTGAAGAGACGCTCTCATCGCACCAGGATTGCAGGCTCCTTCCACACGGCTCTGGCTCATATTGCTTAATTAACTGCACTTGACCTGAAAAAGCACCTGGGTATCTCTGACACACAGGCATACTGAAGTCGCCGGTCTGTTGGCACTATTCAAGGACCCCTACTCACTTTTATTAAATGGTGTGGGACTCTCTCATGATTAGGAGGTACTAGGGCCGGATCACTGAGGTCCTGTCTATTGTGTTGGGGAGGACCAATGACAACTCACGGCTGCCCATTCTGCTGGGAGTCCTGGAGGAGGTTTGTGATGTTTGTGGAGACAGGATCCTGATGAGGATTGGCTGGGCACTGGCAAACAGAGATATTGCTAAAAGGTGGTGGCTGCTTTCTTCTCTACCACTGGCTCCCTAGAAGCAGTTGATAGACTGGTGTGCAATGCAAGAGAAGTCCTTATATGATGCCAGGGGATGTCCAAAAAAGCATGCAAAGTTATTGGGAAAATGGTTGGAGTACCGAGGACTATCACAATGGGTATATTCAGGTGGGATATGGGAAACTACATATTATGCCCTTCTTTTCCTGTGCTCTTGGGCCTGTGAATATGTCATGGGTTGTTCTATGCTTCGAAAATCAATTAAATTTAGTTTATTAAAAATAAATAGAGATGTCTGTTGATTTGACCTTTTTGGGACCAAAATTGAGGATACATTAAAGCCTAAATTATGTTAAAGTGTTTGGAATTCACCTTGAAATAAAATCAACAGCTGGGGGTGCCAGAGAGCCCATAGCAAGATGGAGTACTTTAGTGCAGCTCTGCCAGCTGTGACTTTTTATCCAGCAAATATACTGCCATCTGACACATCTGATGCCGGCATAGTGAAGGCTGTGTACCAGAGCAGCTGGGGAGTCTTGATTGGCCCCCTAAGACAATGCTAGAGACCTCATTGTTAACGATAGCAGCCTGCGACTGTCTGTCATGTGGGCCACTTTACAGCAAGGGAGTGGAGGCCACACCGCATGGAGGGCTAGCTGTGAGGCGGAGTGCGGCAGGCCAATACAGAGCCAATTCATAGCCCGATGACTCACCAGTGAGAGGTCCCTCTTGGTAAGCAGGATGGCGTATCACAGGGGAGTGGCTGAGACTAAGCAGACTGAGTCGGCTGTGAGGGAGCGGTGCTGTGGGGAAAGAGACATCTGATTGGAGCAGCAAGGACACTTGCATAGCAGTAAGCACCCCTCCTAAAGTCATAAATAACTGGCTTGAGTGTGGTGGCTAAACCCCCTGGGAGGCAGGAGGCAGGGGATGTAGCAGGTTTACAGCCCAGTCTTCTGGGACTGCAGCAGACCTGGTGGGCAGTGCGGGTCCGTGGGTCACACAGCCTGCTGGATACGGGCAGCGCTCACTGCCATGGGTTCTGCAGGTCTTTCTGGTCTCCTCTGTGGCACTGCTCTAAAACATGAGGCCTGCGCCCTGCGGACTACTGCTGGGATGCCCCCATAAACACCATCACTAAACAATGAACATTGATGAGATACCCTTCTGAGGAGCCCTGCACTGTCTCTAAACATTATTTGAAGGTATGTCCGAGGGGCATGTAAAGTCCTCCCAACTCAATCCTGATACTGGACTCCTGCTCACAGTGACTAGCCGAGCTGGGGCTTACAATGTAAATTTCATGACTTGGCTGCATCGTCCCCATGTATATATGTGCCTATATTAATTTCTCTGTGGTGTGACTGCTGGTGGGTCTGATGGCTATGTAGTTCTGTAGAGGGCTTGACCTAGTGAGTGGTGCTGTAGTGCTATTGTGAACACCTGGTGCCCTGTGCATTTCGAGATCTGGGTCAACCCCCCGCACTCACCACACTGTGCTCTTGAAGAGCTCCTTATCATAACCTTATTGTGTGGCCCCTGTGCCCCAGACATGAAGTGGGAGGTGGTGGAGAACATGCTGCCCATCTCTCCTTATTGTCCTGCTGCACTGTTAAGACACACTCCACTGCACGAGACATTCCTTGCCCCATGGACACTAATTTGTGGTGGAGCCTACTGAGTGTGCTGGGACAGCTCTGCTGGGGATCCTGGGCAAAACTGATTGAAGCCAAACACACCTCAAATTTCCTGTAGCTCTGCAAAGCCCCAGCAAGATGCGCTCTCTGACTAGCAACAGAACACAGTATCCCAGGTTGCGCCCGCTCTAGAGATCACATTGATGTCATGTAGCAAAGTCTTCAGTCGATGGACTAAAAAATTGACTCGAATGGACCACATGTCAGTGAAACTTAATAGGATGACTGCACAAATCAAGATGGTGGAGCAGGGGCTATCTGCCATTGAGGATGATCTAAAATCCGTGAGCACAAAATGCTTAAACATGGATGGAGAAAGTACTGGCACACATACAGGCCAAGAATGAAGAGCTGGAGGTGCGCTCATGCCGAAGAAATTTGCACAACACCTGTGTCCCAGAATTGACCCATGCAGGCAAAATGGGAGACTTATGTGGAAACGATGCGGTCATGGACCGCCAGGCTTGAAATTAGGCTCTTTCTCTTCTGCTGTATACATTGGAGAAGGGAATAGTTTATTTATTATTTACAGAGGTTTTTTTTATCAGTAGTGGTTACATGTATATAATTATCATTTTTATTATTATGATGTATTTTTGTGCTTGATTATATATATATATATATATTACCTACTGGCGGGTATATATAGTTAGGATTTTTTCTCTATGGGTTTTTTGAAAATTCTATGTCTAATAACTTTGGCGTTTGTGGACGGAATTGGCTGAAATTTTCAGGAAAATGGCACATTTTGTTTCTGAGCAGCCCTTGAAAATTTGGGGGGGGTTCGTCAAGGGGGGGCCGAGAAAAAAGGGGGGTCCCAAAACGTGTTTTTAACATTGAGTTTTCCATAGGGCGGTTGGCCTCACTTTTAGCCCGAACGGCTGAATGGATTTGCACGAAACTTGGCAAAATTGTAGGGACTGGTAGCCCGATGTGCCTTTTGTAGGTCTCAATATATGTGCTCCAGTGGATTTTGAGAAATTAACGTTTAAAAAAAGATATATATCTGTAACAGCGGACCGGTTAGCGCTCTGGTTCGCGGACTTTTCGCGCAACGGAGCTTTGTGAAGCGAAGCTGATTGGTTCTCCGGCGTCTGTCAACATTCCAAACAGTCCGTAGCGGCCGCCATCTTGTCTCTCGGTAGGATCGAGAGACAAGAGGAGGTCAAAACAAAGGGGGAAATAACTATAAGGGGGCATAGTAGATCCTCGCTGACCCCCTAGGTTTGATGTGGAGGTTTTAAAAGGGCCCCGCGGGGCAAAAAAAAATAATAAAAATAATAATTGAACGGCTGAATGGATTTGCACGAAACTTGGCAAAATATTAGGGACTGGTAGCCCGATGTGCCTTTGCTAGGTCTCAATATATGTGCTCCAGTGGATTTTGAGAAATTAACGTTCAAAAAAAGATATATATCTGTAACAGCGCTCCGCTTCGCGTAACGGAGGTTTGCGAAGCTGATTGGTCATTCTGTCACTGGGCTATAGTTGGGCTACATCTGGCTGATATTTGGGCTACATTTGTTTTTTTGTGTGTCTGGCGGCCATCTTTGGGCTACATTGGGCTACATTGGGCTTCATTGGGCTACATTCGGCTAATTAGCAAATAGCTCATCGCAAACTAGGAATGGTAAAGAATCGCTATTTATTCCTTAAAGTTCGCTATTTAGGAAATGCAAATAACTTTGATGATACATATGGCGGTTCATCTCTAACAAGATAAGAAGCATAGGGATAGATTTATGATGACTGGCGCATCACCAGGGATGTGTTAGTCATTCTGTGCCGCTGTTCCGTCACCTATGGTGTGCTGCATTTACAATGCGGCGCATCACGGGGCAAAAACAGCACAGATGCGTGATGTATCTGTGCCGTAAAGGTGGCGCATTGCTGGAGTTGTATCGCAAGTGTGATGAAGCTCCAGCAAGGGTCGGGGGTGCCCCTGTCGCAGGGTTTCTGTTCTCACACAGAACTGTGGACAGAGGATTGGAACCTCGGCGAATTAGGGTGTCCCAAAACTCACGTTAGTAATCAAAAACTATTTAGCAAGCTAGGTACAGTGTCACATTGGATATAACAAACTCTCAATGTTTAGACAATCCAGAATATGAACTTATAGTACCTCAGGATACGTGGAACTCATGAACAGTCGGTCGTTATATATTTCTTAGAAACCAGAACATGGAGTTAAGAAGAACACATGTGTATTTGAAATGTTTATTTACTAATGCCGTCTTCTCAGGCGTAGTACCTTAGATAATAAAAGTACACATATTATCAGTAGCAAAATTACCAGCATAGTTACTAGTACATAAAAAGTGAATGGTGATAGTATGTTAACATGCTGTAAATGAATAAGAGTTAGCAACACTTATAAGCAGCCGCGGGCCGTGGAGGGAGTTACGGTGAGGCATGGAGGCGGGGAGGGGGAGAAGCAGGGTGGAGAATACAAGTACACATATTATCAGTAGCAAAATTACCAGCATAGTTACTAGTACATAAAAAGCGAATGGTGACAGTATGTTAACATGCTGTAAATGAATAAGAGTTAGCAACACTTATAAGCAGCCGCGGGCCGTGGAGGGAGTTACGGTGGGGCAGGGAGGCGGGGAGGGGGAGGGGCAAGGTAGAGAGGGCTCCACCCTGCTTCTCCCCCTCCCCGCCTCCCTGCCTCACCGTAACTCCCTCCACGGCCCGCGGCTGCTTATATCTCACCCTCCCTAATACACATATTATATTATTTGCTAAGAAGGTCTCTTTGTGTTGGTTTAGGGCGTGCCCATACTTTAGTGTCTTAGATTTGAAGGAATCACATCAGCATACACCAGCTCTCTCTTCATGTGAACCGCATCAACTGTTGTGTATGTGTGTTCGGCAAAGCAATATAAAACCCGCCTCATGCCCAGAATTGGCAGAAGTTGCACTTATGTTATGAGTATGAAGTCGTGGAGATCAGACCTCATAACAATTCTGTATCGTGTTGTTCTTGAAACTTTAGCACTCGCTGTACAGATATAGTTTAACAAGCAAAGCAGATAGTAGAGCAATAACATATTATTCTCATGTAAACCACGATGAACTACTAGGTGGAAAGCTAAAGCAACAACTAAATGTCGTGTGCAGAAGTTGCAAAAAAGGAAAAATGGCGTTTAAACCGGTAATGAGCCCATGCTAACTTAACACGGTGTAAAGATATCCAGGACCTAGATGACACCTCCTCATGATCCGGAAACGAACTGAATAAGATAATAGAAGTGCCATCTCATGAGAGCAGATTGCAAGTTTATATGTGGACGGTCCGCAAGGTAAAGCATTAAAAACTAGGAAAATTCAATGCTAAAGAAAAATAAAACAGCCAAGTACTTTATCGAGTCTTAAGCCAATAGGCAAGGTAAATAATAAAAACTTGACAATTAAGTCAATGAATTGTCAATGAAATGCTAGTACTCAGCATATGAAACATGAAAAAGGTCTATGACATAACTGTGTATGCAAAATAAGCTGCAACAGCCTCCAACAGGAAGTCACCGTCTTCATCCGAAAACAGTTCAGCCATCCAATTTAAAAGCGGAAAAGAACATACGTGCTCTCCCAGCACCGGATCCTCTATCACCATCAGAGGACAGCTCGGTGGGTTTTCAAGAAAGCTGTGTTCCAAGAAAGACTGTGCTGCCGCCAGTAAATTCCAGGGACCAAGTAGTCCATGCATCAATGCCACAGCCATAATCCTTTCGCCAGGACAAATCAACTCGTGAGTAATGATAGGAGTCATCAGCTGATTAAAGTCGACGTCAGGAGAAACCGGTCCGCAGAGACACAAATCAATGGCCCAATCGAAATCACAGGTCAGGCAGTGAAATACAGGCTGGACACAGGTGAAGTAGGAGAACCGAAAAGATAATCCATATGCCGTGCTTAATATCGCCAACGGCATTGTGCCATAATATTCTAGCATGCGATTGCGGAACAGTGTCAGCAGCTGCAGGGTCGGAGGTTGCATAGGAGGGACATCCATATTTAAAAATGTAAAAAAGTACAAGAGCGTCCGCTGGTAATGCAAGTAAAAATGCAATCCACGAACCAGAGTGGAGAAAATGGAATGAAAGGGAGTAGGGATGACTCCAAAGATTTTCTCAAATGAAGTCACGAGACCACTGGTAACAACTTTAAAAAAGTGTGCCAGGGATTTTGTGGAGGATGCGTTAAAGATAGTCGGAAACATGTTGCTGAAATTGAAAGGCAAACCTGTGTACGGGTGTTCGCTATGTGAAGTACGAAAGTTTCACGGGCCGAACTCAAGGCCACCTCTCTCTGAGACAAAAGAGCTCTTATTCTTGTCATGCTGTTGAAACGTGTCCCAAGGTTGGTATTTGTGGCCAGATTGAAAACTCCCTATGTTCATGTGTGGGAGGAAATAGAACATTTCTGCAGCAAATAACCCGTTCACTTACTGTTACGATAAAAGGAATACTTTTAATTAACTCAGAACAATCTTCATTATTGAGCATCAAATAACTACCATTTTCCAACAACTTGAACGTGGGGATGATAGCAGGAACTGGCGTGCCTTGCATCACGCAAGCCATATTTGGTCGCTGTTTGTTGCATGAATCGTGTAACTGTATGTGCCTACACATTAGTGAATGATCTGGCGTCTCAGTGCATTCCTCTCCATTCAGATAAACTTCTTGATCATCTTTGAAACATCTGTATGTGTATGGAAGCGACCAGACCTCATGAACAAAAGCACTACCTAAAGGTTCATAAAGACCTATTGGTATATATTTCATACAATTTGAAAACTTATATAAAGCAAAAGGCAGCGTTATTAAACCGTCGATAAGGCATGTTGCCAAAAAACCCGCAATCCTCTGCTGATGATGTCACTGAGCATGTCATGAATGATGTAATATGTGACATCATCAGTAGTGGATTATGGGTAATAGTATCTCTAGTTTACTCCCCTATAGCTGTCTTTCTTTTAACATAAGTGTGTGTTTCCTTCCCTTATACTTACTGTTTTTGGTTCGCTTCCAGTTCGCGTACCAGCGAGCGAACTAGGAAGCGAACTAAGAGAAATAGAGGTTGGCACAGTTCCAAATATTGTACCAATTTTTTAATAACGGGGAGGTAGTTCTGAAAAGAACTTTTTTTTTTATTTTTCTGAACATTTTTTTACTGTAAGGTTCCCGATTCGCGAAGCGGGAACGAAGAAAAAAAAATATTTAAAAAAATAATTATTCATAAACATATAAAATATATTTTTGGATTTAAAGAAGAATAAATTTTACAGCTACAGATATTAGCTGTTAAAAAACCAATGAAATTCACTGAAAAAACCATAGGTTATAGACCATATATAGTTAGGAATTAGCATTTACAAAACCTTGAAAATTCACTGAAAAAACCATAGGTTATAGACCATATATAGTTAGGAATTAGCATTTACTAAACCTTATTTTACTCACACAAAACCATTGAAATTCCATATATAGTTAGTTGCACTAACTATATATCGCGCACCCGCAATCCACTGCTGATGATGTCACATATTACATCATTCATGACATGGTCAGTGACATCACTGATGACATCACTGATGACATCTCAAATGACATCACTGATGACATCATCTAGTGTCTGTGTGTTTTTGTAAAGTTTAAATACGTTTTACATATTGAAGAATGACTGGATGTATGGAAGACTGAGTGTGTGTGTGGCTGGCTGGGAGGTGTGTGACTCTGTGCATATCAATGTGTACTTGTATCAGTGATTGTATAAGAGAGTAAGTATGTGTTAGTATATGTGTGAAAAGTATGGTGTTCTGTGTTTAACTATAGATGAGGAAATCGAAGTGTGATTGATTCTTCACAGGACTGACTAGGTGTATGAGTGCATATGATAGTGTTCTAATAATAACTGACTGTATGTATGAGTAATTGTATGGGTGAATGAGTGAATGTGTGTGTAGACGTACGAATCAGTGAGTGCGTATGTAGTAACTGGTATTGGTGTGTCATGATGTCATCAGTGATGTCATTTGAGATGTCATCAGTGATGTCATTTCAGATGTCATTAGTGATGTCATCAGTGATGTCACTGAAGTATGGTGTTCTGTGTTTAACTGTATAGATGAAGAAATGGAAGTGTGATTGATTCTTTACAGGACTGACTTGGTGTGTGAGTAACTCCATGGATGAGTGGCAGTGTGTGACTGTCTGCATAGGTGTATGAGTGCATATGATAGTGTTGTAATAATAAGTGACTGTATGTATGAGTTATTGTATGGGTGAATGAGTGAATGTGTGTGTAGACGTAGGAATCAGTGAGTGCGTATGTAGTAACTGGTATTGGTGTGTCATGATGTCATCAGTGATGTCATTTGAGATGTCATCAGTGATGTCATCAGTGATGTCATTTGAGATGTCATCAGTGATGTCATCAGTGATGTCACTGACCATGTCATGAATGATGTAATATGTGACATCATCAGCAGTGGATTGCGGGTGCGCGATATATAGTTAGTGCAACTAACTATATATGGAATTTCAATGGTTTTGTGTGAGTAAAATAAGGTTTAGTAAATGCTAATTCCTAACTATATATGGTCTATAACCTATGGTTTTTTCAGTGAATATATATATATATATATATATATATATATATATATATATATATATATATATATATATATATATTCACTGAAAAAACCATAGGTTATAGACCATATATAGTTAGGAATTAGCATTTACAAAACCTTGAAAATTCACTGAAAAAACCATAGGTTATACACCATATATAGTTAGGAATTAGCATTTAAAAAACCTTATTTTACTCACACAAAACCATTGAAATTCCATATATAGTTAGTTGTACTAACTATATATCGCGCACCCGCAATCCACTGCTGATCATGTCACATATTACATCATTCATGACATGGTCAGTGACATCACTGATGACATCACTGATGACATCTCAAATGACATCACTGATGACATCACTGTTGACAACATCCAGTGACTGTATGTTTCTGAAAAGTTAAAATATGTTTTACATATTGAAGAATGAGTGGATGTAGAAGTGTCTGAACAAAGGATTTAGTAGGTGCATGACTGACTGTATGAGTGAGTGATTAAATGTGTCTCACTGAGTGCATGGGTTAGTGACTAAACTGTCTTAATTTGTGCATCATTATGTCTGTTGTTCTGTAAACTGCTGCATGTGTTGATCAGTAGCTATATGATTAACTATATGGGTTATTGATTGGTTGCCCAAGTATTTGTATGGGAGACTGAGAGTGTGTATGGGTGGCTGGGAGGTGTATGACTCTCTGCATAGATGTATGGGTTCAAAAGTGCATGTGGAAACAGCTGTATGGGTGGTTGACTGTGTGCATGACTGTATTGGTGAGTGAATAGATATCTCAGTGCTACATGTCAAAGTAAGTACATATGTAAAATACAGTACATGTGAGAGTTGACATATATAAATAACTGTGCATAAGAGCCAGTGAATGTGTGAGTGGCTGTATGGATCATTGTGAACTTGTATCCAGGATTGTATAAGTGAGTAAATATGTTTTAGTATATGTTTGAATAAGTAAGGTGTGTTTAACTGTATAGTTAAGGAAATGGAGGTGTGATTGATTGTTTGCATGACTGACTAGGTGTGTGTGTAACTTCATGGATGAGTGACAATCTGCGAGTCTGTGTTTACACTGAGTGTATCTAAGGTTATATTAGAGTCTGAAGAGGTTCATCGTATTATCACATGAATGATGTCATCAGTGATGTGATCAGTAATGTCAAATGAGATGTCATCAGTGATGTCATTTGAGATGTCATTTGAGATGTTATCAGTGATGTCATCAGTGATGTCATTAGTGATGTCATCAATGATGTCATTTGAGATGTCATCAGTGATGTCATCAGTGATGTCATTTGAGATGTCATCAGTGATGTTATTTGAGATGTCATCAGTGATGTCATCAGTGATGTCATTTGAGATGTCATCAGTGATGTCATCAGTGATGTCACTGACCATGTCATGAATGATGTAATATGTGACATGATCAGCAGTGGATTGCGGGTGCGCGATATATAGTTAGTACAACTAACTATATATGGAATTTCAATGGTTTTGTGTGAGTAAAATAAGGTTTTTTAAATGCTAATTCCTAACTATATATGGTGTATAACCTATGGTTTTTTCAGTGAATTTTCAAGGTTTTGTAAATGCTAATTCCTAACTATATATGGTCTATAACCTATGGTTTTTTCAGTGAATTTCATTGGTTTTTTAAAAGCTAATATCTATAGCTGTAAAATGTATTCTTCTTTAAATCCAAAAATATATTTTATATGTTTATTAATAATTTTTTTAAAATATTTTTTTTGTTTCGCTCCCGGTCCGCGAACCGGGAAGCTTCCCGTTAGCTCAATTTAAAGCCGCGACCCGGTCCGCGAACCGGTAAGAAATCAACATAGTGACGGTATCGCGTTGCCACGTAATGCGTCTTATGACGTACTGCGTTAGCGCACCCGGAAGTGCCCCGGGGCGCGGACCAAGGCGCGAAACGCAGCTCCCCGGAAGCGATCCGCGGCGCGTCGCGAAAACGCGACGTATCGCGTTGCCGCGTAATGCGTCTTGTGACGTACCGCGTTAGCGCACCCGGAAGTGCACCGGGGCGCGGACCGAGGCGCGAAGCGCAGCGACCCGGAAGCTATCCGGGGCGCGGACCGGAGCGCGTAACGTAAGCATAACAGGTCATGTGACTTGTTAATAACACTTTTCATTGGTTCATTTCACTTTTGGTTTCATAATGATGTAAGGCTAGGTCAGGTGACCTAAAAATAACACTTTTCATTGGTTGAGAAGTATTGTTTTTCCCAAATGATGAAAACCCCTCCTTCTTTCCTCACTCTGACTTTCATCATTGTGAGAGGAAGACCTTTACTACTATATGAGAAATGGCTTCATTGGTAGCTTCAGCTGGTGGACCCCCACCACCACCTCCACCTCCTCATGGGAAGAGAGGACCACCTCCCCAGGTCATTACCAACACTGAGGAGGAAGATGAAGAAATGGATGAGGAGGGAGAAGAACCACAGTTCTTAGAAGAGGTGCCCCGGGTTTCCAGAAAGAAAGCCAGTTTCATCTGGCAGTTTTATTCGATCCCTCGTGGCTAAAAAAAAGTCAATGCGAGGTATGTCACCTGCCGCATATGCAAAGAACAATTATCAAGAGGGACGGACAAGAAATATAGTTACGGAAATCACACAATGCACAGGCACATGACAAGGAAGCATCCACTAAATTACAGCCGGGCGGAAATAAGGGATATGCAGGACAATCCAAGACCAACTCCTGTGGCCAGACCAAGATTACCAATTGCGTTAACACCAGAAGAGGCACGGGAAACTGTGCCAAATATACAAGAGAATTTTGGCCACATGATACACTCTTGTATGCACTGTCGTGCGTTGTTAGCGTGTGGCAACATGAGCATCAATGCTATAAACCTGGCGTATGAACACCATGATTGCCCTAACCGCCCCCAGTAATTTTTTTTTTGCTCCTGTTGAGCCCTTTTCAACGCCTGTTTTTTGTTGTTTCCCCCCCCCCAAAAAAAACCCAAAAAAAATATAAAATCGTTCAAAAAATACAAAAAAAACAAAAAATGTTCAAAAAATAAAAAAAATATATAAAACAACAAAAATATAAAAAAAAAGTTCTTTTCAGAACTACCTTCCCTTTCAAAAAAAATTGCTAGAATGTTTAGCACTCTGGCAAGCTCTATTTCTTTTGGTTCGCTCCCGGGTTAGCTTCCCGGTACGCGGACCGGGAGCTAACCCAAAAATTTTTTTTACAAAAAAAAGAGTAAGTATAAGGAAAGTAAACAGAGAGTGATGTTAAAAGAAAGACAGCTATAGGGAGTAAAGAAGAGATACTGTTTAATAGATCTATTTACCGAAGAAAAGACGGAAGAGGGTATAATTGTGAAAAACAAAATAGATAACGAAGTGAAAGAAAAAAAAAGAGAGTATAACATTAACAAAGAAGAGTTTCTTGGAGAATGTGAGTGAATGTTCAAAATAAGATTAAAACATGAGGAATAACAGAGAGAAAAAATAGAAAACAGAAAACAAAAAATAACAGAAAAAGATTAATTGAAACAGCAAAGAAATGTAAGTAACATAGAGCCATATCATCAACATAGGCAATAAAAGTTTTGCAGCTTTTATTGGCAGAAATGTGTCGCTAAAGCTGCTTTTAGCGACAGAAAACTGCCGCTAAAACCACTTTTGCACCAGTTTTCTGCCAATAAAAAGAGCAATAATTTTATTGGCTGTATTCATAATATGCCCCTTAGTGTGCTTCAACTACACAGAGAAAGCATTATGAACAAGTAGTGATAGAGTGATCAGTCAAAGACACTAAGAGTAATAGAGACGGAGTGAGTGAACAAGAGTGAGGAACTATGAGAAGAGAGGGACTGAGAAAAAGAGTGGAAGGAGTTGAGTAAGTAGGTAATAGAGAAAGGAATGAGGGAAGTAGCAAAGGCAGGAAACTGAGGGTTAAAGAAATGAAGCAGTGGAACTAATAGTAGGTGAATGTGATAGAAATGTAACGAAAAGAGTACAAAGCATTTACCTTATAATTGTCGTTAAATTACTCACTTTTTGTTTTTATACTTTCAATCTGTGAAAGAGAGAACAAACATTTCAAAAATATTAAAACATGTATTTAAAAATTACAAAAGACAAGGGAAAAGATTGAAGGACAAACAGTTTTTCAACAACTTTGACACTTACAGAAGCTTCTGCTTCTCCAGGCCCCCTACACAGTCCTAAAGATATACATTTTAAACTAACAGTATCTTGATGCAGATGAAGTGAGGCCTATCTTAAAACATGGTGCATCTTTTGCATTGCTGTTGTCTCAGAAAAGTGTCGCAAGACACTAAAATTTTAAATAATTGCTTCAGGATGCCAATAAGATGTGTCCTATCCAGAGTTTTTTTGAGTTGAGGCCTACTCAGGGTTGCAGATGAAATTTCGAGTTGTTGAAGAGAACAGAGGACATAATACATGTGAAGGTCTACCAATGAAGTGAGTCATGTCCACTGCACTCTTGAACAAAGTCCAAACCTCCTATGTTTCCCTGGACAGACCTAAACTTGATCTGCACAATGTGATTCGTAATGATAGGAAACACAGGTGATGTAATTGAAATACGTGCAATTTATTTTGCTCATTTCACAATCACATCACTTGTGTTTCCTTTGCTTAGGTATCTCATTGTGCAGATGTAGTCTAGCATATGAAAGAATACGCAGAAGTGCAGCACTGCATGCAACAACTTTGACACTTACAGAAGCCTCACCTTCTCCATGCCTCCTACACAGTTCTACATATACATCATAAATGCAAACAGTACAGAATTAATTATACATGTTAAATGGTTTATTTTTGCTGTTCTCAGAATGTATCAAAATTCACTAAAAACAGTGACTTGAAGGTATTCATCATATAACAGCGGGGAAAAAAAAACACAATCAAAATGATTGTGTTTAAAAAACCCATACAACATAAGAAATCAGAATTCAGAACTCCTTAAAGTTAACTTACTTTCCATGACGTCGAAGGATGTCCTATGAACAGCTTACACTCTGTTGTGCTGTTATTACTTTCAGCCCGCCACTTTCTGAAAGAAAACCTCCATCGTTTTGAAAAATATGTTACATACAATAAATGACTTCTCGCTCTCTACCACACGTTTCCACAAGGCCAAATCATGTCAGAGCCATTTATAACTCTTAGAATTCTTGTAAGCCAATCCCGTCATGTTGTATTTCCGCAACTTTCAGAATTAAAATGTTGAAGATCATTTTCACAATCCTGGAATAGTAATATCTTCCCCTTCTTGCTCAGTCATGTTCTACATTTCCTATGACACTGATACTGCTTACTATGAAGCAGACTTACACTAACTCTATGACTACTACAATTATTTAATTCTCTACATCACTTTCAATCACAAAGCAATGTAAAACAGTAGACAGCGTTGCAGACTTACATTCCCTCTACTCTATGTTTTGATTGGCTGCTTCAATTAGCTTATAAAAAGAAATAGTTTTTCTGAACTCATTCAAAGTGCATGTATTTCTCCATGACGTCCAGTGTTATGGTAAAAAGTTATGTCTCTTTACTACACTTATCCTCAAGGCCAAATAGTGTAGGAGCCATGAGAACTTCTTGAAATTCCTCAGAGCACATCCCGAGATTCTTTCCCTAAAATTTTGGTTTTAAAAACACCAGGTAAGAGTTTTTTTCTACACTTTAAATAAGCTGTATAATGTCCTGATGTTATTGAAGGGCCGTCATGATATATAATTGCTGCAGTTACAAAAGTCCTTCCTGATATTGACAACTGCGAAGCTACAACATTTTTAATTAAAGTTGTCAATTTTGTTCCATCAGGCCTACATCGTTGGAACATTAAAATGACATACTGGCCATATGTTCGTATAAATAATGTGGACATCATTTCAGATTTACATTGGCTACACTCCATGTTGTGATCAGCTGCTTTTACTAGCTTATTAAAGGAGACTGATTTACTGTCTGGCAAAGTTAAATATATAAATCTTTCTGAGTCTACACTAGTAGTACTTGATACCATACAGTTCTCGCAGTCATGCTGCCATTGATAAGAAAGCCCAAACAGCTGATCTACATCTACACCTTCAGCATGCAATACATCAAGCATATACATTAAAAACTCCTGACAATCTTGCTGAATATTTTGAGAGAATTGTGTTTGGCCTGAACATCTGTCTAACAGATTTCGAATTTCAGACACACTTTCTATGTTTCTTCTATCAGTGCTACATTTCTCTAACACAGAATTTAACAAACTGCAAAATCTTTGATCAGAATTGACCACAATCTCTTCTTTTACATTTTCTAGAGAAAACAAAACATTAACCACTACATTAGCATAGCAGTTGACACCAGAACTGTTTTCAAATTGAAAACCAACAACATCTTCAACAGAATCCTTTTTGTTTCTGCTTGTAATTTTAGGTTCATCGACTTTTCGTCTTTTTGCTACAACCTCCCCAGTATTGGTCACATTTCTTCGTTTCCGGCCTACCACACGTTTCTCAAACAAAGGATACTGAGGCAAATGTGACGCATACTCTCTTCTTAACCTATTGTATTCCTTAACACAATCTAGATCCGCACAAATGTTTGTGACATCACACTCAATCAAGTACAATCCCGATAAAGTTCTAACTCGTGACAATGCCACGTATGCCATACCCTCCTTGAACACAGAACTGCCAATATTCACCAATGCACAGTCTACACTTAAACCTTGCGATTTATGGATTGTCACCGCATATGCCAAGCAAACAGGAAACTGCTTACGGCGAACATATAAGTCTTTTACAAGCAAAAATCTAGCAGAGCAACGACCAATTAGCTGTACTTCCTCAATGCCATCAAATTTAATTTTTAAAAATTCAATTCCATCTCTATTTCTGTATTTTACAAAATCAACAACATTACCCATTGATCCATTTACCAGACCTCTTTCAACATGTAAATTCCTTCTTAAAATTATACGGCAGTTCAAGCACACATTCAGAGTCTTTTCAAAACCTGCAGTTTTAGATATACTCTTCTCTAATGAATCCAATTTTGTTTTCAGATTCTTAGACAAAATAATTGTTGATCCCATATGCTCTACTCTGTCAATAGCTTCCAGTTTCACAATCTCTTGCTTTTCTAAATGCAACATTTTGTTGTTGAATTTGGCACATTCTGCAAGAGTTGGCATCAAACATATTCCAGATTTCTTATCAGTAATTTTCTGAAAAATATTCTCAGGCACAACATCTTGTTCTGGATATAAATTTGACAGTAATCGTGCATGTAAAGCTTCTTTCCCATGCTCGGTCACTTTTCCAATTCTAACATCTTGTAGAATAGTCTTGTAAACTTCATCCTTCGCCTGACGCATATTTTCATGCAGTTCAGCATAATTGAAGTTTAACCATATATTGACGTTGCCAATGCTGCCTAGGCACTTCCTGGTATCTTCATGCGTGAGCATTTTGAACACAGGTTGCCCTTTCACTGGTGTCAGCTGCAGAAGATCTCCGAAAACAATGATGTGTTTGCCACCAAATAACACATCATACTCTGTTTTGAGAACTTCTTGCATTCTCAAATGCACAAAGGCAAGCATGACATTGGAAACCATGCTTACTTCGTCAATGATAAGAAGTTTAATTTTCCTCAAGATTCTTGAAACTTCAAAACAAGCATCTCCAGATAGCTTGTGATATTGTAATTTGTTGTCATGCTCCACTGGCAGCATCAGTAAACGATGTAAAGTAATCCCTTTAATGTTATGTGCTGCCAGTCCAGTTGGAGCGGTGACAACACAAGACAGCGATGACTCTGTCCTTTCCTGCAAATAGCATGAAATTGCTTTAATGAGGAAACTTTTTCCAGTTCCCGCTTCTCCACTCACGTACAGTCGGACAGGCTTCAACGACGTACATGAGCACTCTTTCTTGTCATGACTTAATCCATGATCAATTTGCATGGTAACTTCGTCATATATTTTCCTCTGCTCAACGTTGAGTTGTCTTTCCAACTCTTCTAAGTTAACCGCATCCTCCTGAGCATGTGCCATGGCTCTTTCCACTTCATTCATGGCAGTGGCAGCTTAATTTTCGATAACAGGTCCTCCTAGTGGATCCTGACTCAATGAAGCAGAACTCTGACTGTCCTGAGAACTGTCTCTGGCAATCTCGGCTGCAATCGTTGCTTCCTGCTCAATTTCCGCATTCAACATTTCTACATATTTGGGAAAAGCAGGACATTCTATGGTCTCCTTGGCGGCATTGAAAGAGTCTTCGTAACAGAGGAAATCTCCAAGCAGTTCCTCTTCTGCACGCCAAGGCTTGAAAAGTTGCAAAAGTGCTAAATAGAAAAACTCCTTTTTTCAGGAGATTCGCCACTCAATTTTCGATGGTTTACCAAGTGGCATTTTCTTTGCTTGACCAGACATCCCTCACTTCCTATTACAGCATACACTCCTTTCTCAGTATCTTCTTTGATGTTCCTCTTGAATATGTAATTTTGAAGAACCTCATACAGACAAACATTGTCGAGGTGACTGCTTCTATTTGGATAATATGTATCCAACATGTTGGTCTTCAAAATGTCGGTACTGTTTGGCTCCTTTTCCGCCAAATACTCAATTTCCCGCACAGGTTTGAGAACTCGATTACGCGTTGCAGCAAGACCAAGACTCGCCCAAATGATACTCCTGGACTTGGCATAGAGACTTGCTGAAGACAACCGGTCAGAACATTCGTACGCTCCGATTTCTCGATGCGACAACATCTTCAGACTGAAACTGTACAACTTCTTGCTGAGGCTCTTTTCATGGGAAATGTCCTCCCACATATCCTTCAATTCTGTCTTCTCTTTTTTGGTGATGTAAGACGTCACATACCGAGCCACAGCCATACAGTTATCAGCCACAAACTGTATATCCATGTTAGCATTCCACATGGACAAAATCACCGGGTTGTAGTCGTTGATGTACTTGGACTCTTCGTTCCTCTTCAAATTGTATGTGTTTTTAGGTGATTTCTTCATGACATTATGTCGCAGCGAAGACATCAAACTGTTTACTCTTCCTTTAGAAATCACCGGTCGTGGAAAGCCGAAACGACATTTGGTGTAGAACTTGTCCTTGTTTCGGAATTTACGACGGCAGTACTTTCCACATCGATGGCTTTGGAAACGCAGAACTTTTTCTCTTAGGCTTTTCTTCTCCTTTGCGTTTGGAACAGCACACATAGAATACTGTTGGATGAAACTCATCACTGAGTCTTCTGGATCCGTTCCAAATTTAGGTGCATCCTTGATCCACAGCAACATATGTATATGAGGAGAACCTCTTGCTTGGTACTCCTTTCTCCAGTAGAAATCCAACACCTCTCCAAGAGGTGGATTCTTCTTATTCATGATGAAAGACATCATAGCTTCAAATCTATGATTGAAGTACCTACATACATTGACTGGATCCAAAGAGCACAGTTCTCCGGGTGTCTTGAATTCGATGTTATCTACGTTAGCATTTGCCTCTCGTAGAAATTCAAGTAAGTTTTCCCAGCCATACTCGGCACAGCTCAGAGTGAGGAACCATGTGGGAGTACCTAAGTTCCTCAGCATACATTTTAAATCACCATGACGACGGTACCAGTACTCATTAGTACCACGCTGACACGCCATGAGATTAATCAGGTGAGAATCCAAAATACTGTCTTGGACATTGACTTTATCCATAAAGTCACTTGCCGAGATGTTTTGCATGTGTATACCACTTTTCAAGATGTAGTTCACTGCATATGACAGTCCAGACAGATCGCTTTCAAACAGGAGATGAAACAAATAGGGAATGCATTGTCGAAACCTAGCATCTCATGCATACAATCGCAAAGTCCGGTATTCAGAAGCAGGAATTTGATGAGGTCGCTCATCATATCTTCCTCCCTGACCTGTTGGAAAAAGCTGTGGGAAACACCGAGCTTCCAAACTTTCCTCCCAAACACTAATGGGACTCCCTTTGGCTTGTTTCATTTGAAACAACTCAATAGCATTCCCCATGACTTCCTTGGAATGCAAAGGATGAACACTATAATGTTCATATATTTCTTCACTAGTAGAGGGTTCTACTTTCTCAATTTGACCAGCACACAAATCGCTATCCTCTTCCTCACTTACTTCCTCTTCTGCAACATATACATTCTTATAGTATTTATTATTTTTTTTCAAATACAATGTTGCCTTTTTAACTTTCCTAACATCTACTAAATCTTGCCATATTTTCCTATTCTTTGTCGGAACCCCATTAACTAAGATAACCAGAGGTTCCTCTTCCACTTTTTCTACTCCAATTGTGTTAATGTTTTTCTTCAAATCTAGAGGCAAATAAACAACTCTTCCCTTTAATCCTCTCTGTAAATCTGATGGAGGCAATTTCCCTGTCTTTGGCTCCATTCTTACAATAGCCTGAAAGGGATGGATACTTTGAATCAAAATAGATTCATAAGTATTTAAATCCTTCAATTCAGAAGGAATCTCAACCAATTCCAGAATATTATGAACTGCTCTAGCAGGCATCTGGTTTTGATTTAATTTGCAACAACAATAAGTACACACACGTTGATCAAATCCCAAATCAAAACAATTTTCTACCATCAAGTATGTTGCAAAATCCTTCCATTCACTATTATTTTCCCTTTCACTTTTTGCATATAAATCCACTAACTTAGTCTGATTCTTATAATAAGTGCGTCGACAACACACACAAGTGAAATTAGGCCTCTCACTTGATTTCACCTGAAACGTCGCAATTTCCCTCTGGAAATTATCTGTACTGGAAACCTGTACACTATCTTCCACATTACCCTCTTCTTCTGGGTCAATTTCAACATTCTCCTCTTTACTTCCAAAGTAACAAAACTCAATTTCTTCACATATGTTCTTCACATCTATTTCAGAACCATGCAAAAGAGCAGCGCATAATTGTTTAAGCATAATTGCTGGACTCTTAGCATAATACAACATTCTAACTAATTTCCTCACTTTATTATGATGCACTGCTAGCATCCTGAAATGATGAAAAACACTCTGGCATACTCTCCTGGAAAGACAAGCCAGTGAATGACCATGCAAACCTGTCACTTCTCTCACTCTGCAAGGATCTAATTCTTGCAACAACCTTATTTTCTGCTTCAAACTTTTCTTATTAAATGACCGTACAAAATCACAAAGCAAATTGATGGAATCCTGTCGCACACTGCAAATACTACTACACTTCCAGGTGTACACAGGACCCTTAGCACGTCTTCCTAAAACCTCATTACCTAACACCTCTTCTGTCTCTGTTGTCACAAGTTTTTCTTTTTCAACTGGACAACCATCTTTCACTTCATAAGCACGACCACTGGTGTCAACTGCATGCACCAAATCATTATCCTGGAAATAACTCTCCTCATTAAAAAATGCCTCACAGCTTGAACTATGCATCCATTCTCCAGAAAAAACTTCACAAAAATTACTACGATTAACTATTCTCTTCCATCTACTATTTCTTTTAAATCATAAATTGCCTTGTTTAGCTTCCTAATTCTATTGATTATCAAAATAAATAACTTACGTTTAATTTCAAATGCCTGATCAATAACTTTCTCAACTTTTTTTTTCTCTTATAAAAAACCAGTTTCTGTTGACCTTTCTTAATATTTTTTAACAAATTGCCAATTATCCTGTTGCGGAACATTCGTTTACGAATGTCCCTAAACTGTTGTTTCCTTCTACTATCATGCACAGACTTATCTCTTGCTCTAGCAGTAACATTTTTGATTGGCCTTTCCTTTCCATTTGATTTGCTTCTCTTTTTATGGACTGAAACATTTTCTGTAGTAATATTTTTTTTACTACACATATTTCTTATGAAATATTTTGTGCTCTTACCCGGTGCTTTCTTCGTGACTTGACAAATATTTTTGTTAGAGGACTGCTGCTTATTTTGTTTCACCTGCTGTCTTTGACGTTTTGCAGCCTTTCTCTGTCTTTCTATTGTTGGCATGGTGAAATCTTGAAATGATCTGCAGTTGAATCTGTGGTAAAATATAATAAAAAATGTTATTAACCATTATTACCAAACAGTAAATCAATAACAATGATCAAAAACTTAACACACTACTTGACATTTTAAATAGAAGATTTTTTAGTCCTTGGCAAATTTACAATACAGAAATAGCAGAAAAGAAATGACATTTATATTTATGTTACCTGTGCTATTTTATATGTGAATCTGATCTAATTTTATGAGCATATTTTAATATTTTATTGAAGACACTACTCATAACCTGTTTTTGAAGGTGTCTTTATTTTTAAATTAAACAGTTTACATTTTTACTTTTCATTAATTATACATTTTAAAAATAAATGTTTATATTTCCATAGGCTCAAGCAGGTCAGCTTCCCACCCTATGTCATATAATTCGGACAAATCTGCATCCTCATCACGCTCTTCTTCATCCTCAGGATTTAAATCATCCAATGGATCAACATCCACTGATGTTTCAATTACAAGTTCAATGATGAGGTCAAAATCAACTGATTGCAGATTGTCACTCATGTTGATGTTGTCTTTATCTTTAAAGAAAGATAACAACAATGAGATGTTGCAGAGTAAGAGACAAATCTCAGAGATTATAATAGTAAAATTGTTTAACAAGAGTAATATTTTGCAGCTATTATTTAGCCATGTCCAGCAATGCTGATCAGGTGAAGACTATGTCTAATTTTTCAGTGAACAGGACTCATCTCTTCTTAACCTTGGATAAGCCTCATCGACTCTGTGTGTCCTGCACATACTTAAATGTAAAGGGGCAGATTTATGTTAAATGGCACATCCCCAGGCATGCACCAGTTAACGTGCACCGCTGCTCTGCCACCCATGGTGTGCCGTATTTACAATCAGATAGGAGAAAGCTGCGTCAAAACCCTGCGCCTGCTTTAAGCAGGCATAGGTCTTGACGCAACATTGTGGAGATGGGGCACCCCTGAGCCTTGCTTGAGCTGCATCGCACTTGCGATACAACTCCAGCAATCGCTACCTTTACAGCACAGATACATCACGCATCTGTGCCATTTTTGCCCCATGATGCCCCGCATTGTAAATGCAGCACACCATGGGTGGCGGAACAGCGGCGCAGGATGACTGACACATCCCTGGTGATGCACCAGTCATCATAAATCTATCCCTAATCTTCTTATCTTGTTACAGATGAACCGCCATATGTACCATCAAACTATTTTGCATTTCCTAAATAGCGAATTTTAAGGAATAAATAGCAATTCTTTACCATTCCTAATTTGCAATGAGCAAATTGCTAATTGCAAGTTACCCATTCATTTCCATGGGCTAGGAGCCTCATAGGAATGAAGGTTTAATTTGCGATTAGCAATTTGCTCATCACAAATTAGGAATTTTTCCAAGGGTGCAGGGGTGTCTCAAGAACACCCCGCTGCACCCCTGAAAAAGAAATTTGGGGGCATATGGCACACATACATGCCCTAAGGGCATGTGTTGGCGTCATATGGGACCTTTTGTTTTTTTGAAAAAAAGCTTTTTGAAAAGAATTCACAAATTACCACCAATTTACCACAATAGTTTCCAAATCCTTAATGTCATTTTTTACATATTTTTTGTTTGATACATTGCATTTAAGTAATCGCAAAATTTGCAAATGCTTCAGTGCAATCGCAAAATAAGGAATAGCAAATTTTGCTACTCCTTATTTTGCATCAAACTTGTTTGATACATACCATTTGTCTAATTAACATTCGCAAAGGCCGAAATTCGCAGAATTTTGATCTTTGCGAATGCTAATTAGCTTGATACATATGGCCCCAAGTGAGGCCTGTCTTGCAACATGGTGCATGTTTTGCATCACTGCTGCATCGGTTTCATGTGGTACGTTTTTTTTACACCATGACATATCTGCCTAAATGCATCAATTTGTAATTTTGTCGCCTCATAGCAAATCTTTTGCACCGCCGCTGCATCATAAAAGTGACGCACAGTGGCGCAAAAGAGGCATACACCTATCATAAATCTGTCCCTAGCATTTTAAATGATTAATCCAGGATGACGATAAGGTGTGGCCTATCCAGAGGTTTGTTTAAGGTGAGGCCTACTCAGGATTGCAGATTAAAGTTACGCTTGATGAAGAATACAGAAGAGATAATACATGTAAAGGCCTACCAATGAAGTAAGTGATTTGCACTTTATTTTGCCAGTCATCATAAATGTATCCCTAAGCTTCTTATCTTGTTACAGATGAACCACCATATGTACCATCAAAATATTTTGTATTTCCTAAATAGCGAATTTTAAGGAATAAATAGCGATTCTTTACCATTCCTAATTTGCAATGAGCAAATTGCTAATTGCAAATTACCCATTCATTTCCATGGGCTAGGAGGCTCATAGGAATGAAGGTGCAATTTGCGATTAGCAATTAGCTCATCACAAAATAGGAATTTTTCCAAGGGTGCAGGGGTGTCTCAAGAACACCCTGCTGCACCCCCTGAAAAAGAAATTTGGGGGCATATGGCGCACATACATGCCCTAAGGGCATGTATGGGCGTCATATGGCACCTTTTGTTTTTTGGAAAAAAAGCTTTTTGAAAAGAATTCACAAATTACCACCAACTAGAAGTTGGTGGTAGTTTCCAAATCCTTAATGTTAATTTTTTACATATTTTTTGTTTGATACATTGCATTTAAGTAATCGCAAAATTTCCAAATCCTTCAGTGCAATCGCAAAATAAGGAATAGCAAATTTTGCTATTCCCTATTTTGCATCAAACTTGTTTGATACATACCATTTGTCTAATTAGCATTCGCAAAGGCCGAAATTCGCAGAATTTTGATCTTTGCGAATGCCAAATAGCTTGATACATATGGCCCCAAGTGAGGCCTGTCTTGCAACATGGTGCATCTTTTGCATCACTGCTGCATCGGTTTCATGTGGTAAGTTTTTTTTACACCATGACATATCTGCCTAAAAGCATCAATTTGTAATTTTGTCGCCTCATAGCAAATCTTTTGCACCGCCGCTGCATCATAAAAGTGACGCACAGTGGCGCAAAAGAGGCATACACCTATCATAAATCTGTCCCTAGCATTTTAAATGATTAATCCAGGATGACGATAAGGTGTGGCCTATCCAGAGGTTTGTTTAAGGTGAGGCCTACTCAGGATTGCAGATTAAAGTTACGCTTCATGAAGAATACAGAAGAGATAATACATGTAAAGGCCTACCAATAAAGTAAGTGATTTGCACTTTATTTTGCCAGTCATCATAAATGTATCCCTAAGCTTCTTATCTTGTTACAGATGAACCACCATATGTACCATCAAACTATTTTGCATTTCCTAAATAGCGAATTTTAAAGAATAAATAGCAATTCTTTACCATTCCTAATTTGCAATGAGCAAATTGCTAATTGCAAATTACCCATTCATTTCCATGGGCTAGGAGGCTCATAGGAATGAAGGTTGCAATTTGCGATTAGCAATTACCTCATCACAAAATAGGAATTTTTTCAAGGGTGCAGGGGTATCTCAAGAACACCCTGCTGCACCCCTGAAAAAGAAATTTGGGGGCATATGGCGCACATACATGCCCTAAGGGCATGTATGGGCGTCATATGGCACCTTTTGTTTTTTGGAAAAAAATGCTTTTTGAAAAGAATTCGCAAATTACCACAAACTAGAAGTTGGTGGTAGTTTCCAAATCCTTAATGTCATTTTTTACATATTTTTTGTTTGATACATTGCATTTAAGGAATCCCAAAATTTGCAAATCCTTCAGTGCAATCGCAAAATAAGGAATAGCAAATTTTGAGCTAAGGACATTTTAAGTCATTTCCACATGTGCAGTGTTTTCAAATTATGATTTGAAAATCGTTTTGGGGGAAAAGTAATGGTTTGCAAATTTATGACAAGGACATAATGGTGTATGCTTCTCTATAAGGCATTTCAGTGTCTCTGATGTCATTTTTCCCATATTACATTATAAGACCTTTCCCCATGGAGCACATTCCTTGTAAATATGCTCCCACCTGTGCATGGTGAATTTAGATTTTGACTGTTTGAGTCACATAGCCATGTTAAAAGTGACCCAAATAAATTGCAAACGCTTTAAAAAAACACATTCATGTGTCTTAAGGACATTTTAAGTCATTTCCCCATGGACAGTGTTTTGTAAGTGGCGCAAAAGAGGCATACACCTATCATAAATCTGTCCCTAGCATTTTAAATGATTAATTCAGGATGACGATAAGATGTGGCCTATCCAGAGGTTTGTTTAAGGTGAGGCCTACTCAGGATTGCAGATTAAAGTTACGCTTGATGAAGAATACAGAGGACATAATACATGTAAAGCTCTACCAATGAAGTAAGTGATGTCCACTTCATTGCGCCAGTCATCATAAATGTATCCCTAAGCTTCTTATCTTGTTAGACATCAACCGCCATATGTATCATATAACTATTTTGCATTTCCAAAATAGCGAATTTTAAGGAATAAATAGCGATTCTTTACCATTCCAAATTTACGATGAGCAAATTGCTAATTGCAAATTACCCATTCATTTCCATGCGCCAGGATGCCCATATGAAAGAAGGTGCAATTTGCAATTAGCAATTAGCTCATAGCAAATTAGGAATTTTTCCAAAGGTGTAGGGGTGTCTCAATAACACCCTGCTGCACCCCTGAAAAAGAAATTTGGGGGCATATGGCGCACATAAATTTTAACAACATTCCTTTACCTCAAAAACGATTTTCAATTCATAATTTGAAAACACTGCCTACAGGGAAATTACTTAAAATGTCCTTAAGACACATGAAAGTGTTTTTTATTGCCTTTCCAGCATGGTTGGGTCACTTTTAACATGGCTATGTAACACAAACATTTAAAATCTAAATTTGCCATGCACAGGTGGGAGCATATTTACAAGCAATTTGCGCCACAGAGAAAGGTCTTACATTAAAATGGGAAAAATAACATCAGGGACAGTCAATTGCCTTATAAAGAAGCATACACCATTATGTCCTTGTCATAAATTTAAAAACAATTCCTTTTCCCCAAAAACGATTTTCAAATCATAATTTCAAAACAGTGCACATGGGAAAATTACTTAAAATGTCCTTAAGACACATAAAAGCGTTTTTTAATTGCCTTTGCAGCATGTTTGTATCACTTTTAACATGGCTATGTAACAAAAACATTAAAAATCTAAATTTTCCTTGCACAGGTGGGAGCATATTTACAAGCAATTTGCGCCACATAATTCATAATTTTCTCCTTAAAGCACACTATTCTCTATCTAAATTAAAGAAATATTTTCTCACCTTAGCAAATACTTTGAGTTTGAAAACAGTCTCAGAAACACACCAATTTGTCTTCAGCAGAGCAAAAGGTATGCACTCCAGAGTCTGCAGCTATCAAAAGCACAGAAATGCTGTAATTCTTCACACATATCTCTCATGTCACCCAATCAAAACTCTTCCCTCACTTTTTTTCAAATGAAAACCCTTCCCCCCTCTGCCCTTTCTGCCTTTTCTGCATGGCAACCACCTCTTGGAAGATTTCTGGTGTTTGCAAGTTCACACAACAATGTTGCAATTGAACTCTGAACTCTCAGTGCACCTGCATATCCAGTGCATTCTTTCATTTAATGATTTTTTATTGACCATTCAAAATACATCTTTCAAATAACTCATCCGTGCACCCTAACTTTCTGTTTTCAGCAATCAAAATCCACCAATCACTGTTACTGCTTCATGAACACAGAAACTCCACAGTTTTTTTCATTTTAAACTCTCATTTTTTCAACTGCCATTTCATTGCCACACTTCGTCTGACTGCAGGAGAACCTTCTCTCACCATGTTTTCTGTCTGGATTGTTGGACATAGTTATATTCACTGGGCTCAAAGGTACACTGAAAACAGGAATTTACCTAACCTCAATTTACAAGATGTGGAAATTAAGTGGTTTGGCCACAGAGGATTAAAATGTCACCAATTGATACCATTGGTGAAAACCTTTATGCATTTGCCCAAACCTGACCTGTTAATTGTGCACTGTGGAGGTAATGACTTGGGCACTTTGACTGGTGTAGGTCTGGAAATGCTTTTAAAGGACACCTTTGAGCAATTAATGGCACTTTTTCCTCAGACTGCCTTGGTATATTCAAATATATGCCAAAGACAGAAATGGAGGTGGTCAAACCAATTTTGTCCACAAATTGAGAAGTCGAGGAAGCATGTAAACAAATCTGTTTCAGCTTACATGAGAGACCATGGAATGGGCTCCCTGTACAACAATAACTTGCGTTACTACATGCAAGATATCTACAGAGGAGATGGAGTTCACTTCTCAGATGAGGGCAACAGAATTTTCACTCTGAATTTAAGAATGTGCATTGGTACCTACTTATAAGTACCTAAATGTACCATAAACCCAAAAGCTCTTCTCAGAGCTACCCTACATCTGATCACTCACAATTATTATTTTACTCTAACATTTTTCACTAATTTTCAACAAAGTACGCTCCCTGGGGCGCTACCCGGTACGCGAACCGGGAGCTAACCTCGCAAAATTTTTTAAAAAAATGTTTTTTTTTTTCGCACATATGGGCCTCCTCAGCCACCCTCACAAAACCTAGGGGGTCAAGATAAGTCTACCGTGCCCCCTTCTACCCATTCTGAACATTATTTGCCCTCCATCTTGTATCTTAATTCGACCGAAACACAAAATGGTGGACTCCCGTTACGCTTAAGGTTCGCGAACCGGGGCGCTCAACGGTTCGCGTACCGGGTCGCTCCCTGGGAAGCGCACCATCAAAAAAGGTGGGAAAGTAGTTCACAGAAAAGCCACTGGAGACAATTTCACCAAATATAGACTAGCTCATACTACATACCAATCCCTACCATTTTCACAAATTTGATTGGAATTCCATTTAGCCATTTAGCCTGTAGACCTCTCTAAATACCGTGAGGTGAATTACTTCACAAAACACATCTGAAGTGTTGGAATTGACAACCAATTAAAATGTTACTTTCATTTTCTACTTTTTTTACCTGACATTTGATTGGTTATATACCTGAATATATATAAAGGAAGAGAAGAAAACACAGCCATTTTGACTACTACTTCTTGGTGTACATTTCAATAGGATTTTCACTAATTCCTTCAACTTCTTTCTAAAGGTAAGTTTTTATTTTTAAAACTGAAGTATATTGTGCACTATAAGTTAATATGGTAAACTTTTTCTGGAGTTAGGCTTCTCTTGTATAATTATGAATTTACTTACGTTAAATCACATACACTTTTTTATATTCCTACTTCCACTCTGATACTATACACTGCCCAAAATTAATCCCAACAGTGCCCTATCTCTACTAATATATATTTTTTTAATCTAAATTTCAGGCAAAATGGAAAGCGAACAGAAAGTTGAATTTCAAATTGTCCTGCAAGAGAGCAGCCAAGAAATCAATGATGAAAATGATATTGAATTTTTCGATGAAACTTTAGACAAAGAACTACTGCAATGTGTACAAGCAGTAGATAACCTCCTTGAAAATGAGGACATTTTACACCCTCAGAGACTACAATGTATATTCAATGATAATTATGAAATTTCTGACAATGAAATGTTAGAAAGTTTAATAAATTATGAAACACAATCACAATAAAAAAAAATGCTTAAAAAATAAAGATAATAAAAAATAATCAACAAAACCAACAATCAATTATCATACAGCATTTGAAAAGTCTATCATTCATTTTTCATTGCAGTACGCTGCCCAGAACGCTTCCCGGTTCGCGGACCGGGCGCTCCCCACGCAAAAAAAACAAAATTTTTTTTTGTTTTTTTTGCCCCGCGGGGCCCTTTTAAAACCTCCACATTAAACCTAGGGGGTCAGGGAGGATCTAGTATGCCCCCTTATGGTTATTTCCCCCTTTGTTTTGGCCTCCTCTTGTCTCTCAATCCTACCGAGAGACAAGATGGCGGCCGCTCCGGACTGTTTAGAATGTTGACAGACACCGGAGAGCCAATCAGCTTAGCTACGCGAAGTTCCGGTACGCTTAAGGTCCGCGGACCGGAGCGCTGCCCGGAGCGCGCTTACAGATATATATCTTTTTTTAAACGTTAATTTCTCAAAATCCACTGGAGCAGATATATTGAGACCTACAAAAGGCACATCGGGCTACCAGTCCCTACAATTTTGCCAAGTTTCATGCAAATCCATTCAGCCGTTCGGGCTAAAAGTGAGGCCAACCGCCCTATGGAAAACTCAATGTTAAAAACACGTTTTGGGACCCCCCTTTTTTCTCGACCCCCCCTGGACGAACCCCCCCCAAATTTCCAGGGGCTGCTCAGAAACAAAATGTTCCATTTTCCAGAAAATTTCAGCCAATTCTGTCCACAAACGCCAAAGTTATTAGACATAGAATTTTCAAAAATCCCATAGGGAAAAAATCCTAACTATATATACCTATTGGCGACCGCCAGTAGGTAATATATATATATATATATTACCTACTGGCGAACCGGAGCGCTGCCTGGAGCGCGCTTACAGATATATATCTTTTTTTGAACGTTAATTTCTCAAAATCCACTGGAGCACATATATTGAGACCTAGCAAAGGCACATCGGGCTAACAGTCCCTACAATTTTGCCAAGTTTCGTGCAAATCCATTCAGCCGTTCGGCCTAAAAGTGAGGCCAACCGCCCTATGGAACCCCTTGACGAACCCCCCCCAAATTTCCAGGGGCTGCTCAGAAACAAAATGTTCCATTTTCCAGAAAATTTCAGCCAATTCCGTCCACAAACGCCAAAGTTATTAGACATAGAATTTTCAAAAATCCCATAGGGAAAAAATCCTAACTATATATACCTACTGGCGACCGCCAGTAGGTAATATATATATATATATATTACCTACTGGCAAAAATCCTAACTATATATACCTACTGGCGACCGCCAGTAGGTAATATATATATATATATATATTACCTACTGGCAGTCGCCAGTAGGTATATATAGTTAGGATTTTTTCCCTATGGGATTTTTGAAAATTCTATGTCTAATAACTTTGGCGTTTGTGGACGGAATTGGCTGAAATTTTCAGGAAAATGGAACATTTTGTTTCTGAGCAGCCCCAGGAAATTTGGGGGGGTTCGTCAAGGGGTTCCATAGGGCGGTTGGCCTCACTTTTAGGCCGAACGGCTGAATGGATTTGCACGAAACTTGGCAAAATTGTAGGGACTGTTAGCCCGATGTGCCTTTGCTAGGTCTCAATATATGTGCTCCAGTGGATTTTGAGAAATTAACGTTCAAAAAAAGATATATATCTGTAAGCGCGCTCCAGGCAGCGCTCCGGTTCGCGTACCTGACGCGTAACGGAACTTCGCGTAGCGAAGCTGATTGGCTCTCCGGTGTCTGTCAACATTCTAAACAGTCCGGAGCGGCCGCCATCTTGTCTCTCGGTAGGATCGAGAGACAAGAGGAGGCCAAAACAAAGGGGGAAATGACCATAAGGGGGCATAGTAGATCCTCCCTGACCCCCTAGGTTTGATGTGGAGGCTTTAAAAGGGCCCCGCAGTGCGTGGGGAGCGCCCGGTCCGCGAACCGGGAAGCGTTCTGGGGAGCGTACTATAAGGAAAAAAGAATGATAGACTTTTCAAATACTGTATGTTAATTGATTGTTGGTTTTGTTGATTATTTTTTAATTTCTTTATTTTTTAAGCAATTATTTATTATTGTGATTGTGTTTCAAAATTTAATAACATTTCTAACATTTCACTGTCTGAAATGTCGTCATTTTCATTGAACATAGCTTGTAATCTCTGAGTGTGTAAAATGTCCTCATTTTGAAGGAGGTCATCTACTGCTTGCACACATTGCAGTAGTTCTTGGTCCCAAGTTTCATCCATAAATTCTATATAATTTGGATCAATTAATTCTTGGCTGCTCTCTTGCAGGACAATTTGAAATGAAACTTTCTGTTCGCCTTCCATGTTGCCTGAAATTTGGATAAAAAAATATACATTAGTAGAGATAGGGCACTGTTGGGATTAATTTTAGATAGGCAGTTTTTATCAGTGAATTTATCTTTGGGCAGTGTATAGTATCAGAGTGGAAGTAGGAATATAAAAAGTGTATGTGATTTAACGTAAGTAAATTCATAATTATACAAGAGAAACCTAACTCCATCCATAACTATAACAGAGAAGTCTATCTAAATCTATAACTACTACAGAGGGATAGTATATAACTATCAGAAAAAGTTTACCATATTAACTGATAGTGCACAATATACTTCCGTTTTTAAAATAACAACTTACCTTTACAAAGAAGTTGAAGTGATTAGTGAAAATCCAATTGAAATGTACACCAGGAAGTAGTAGTCAAAATGGCTGTGTTTCCTTCTCTTCCTTTATAGATATTCAGGTATATAACCAATCAAATGTCAGGTAAAAAAAGTAGAAAATGAAAGTAACTTTTTCATTGGTTGTCAATTCCAACACTTCAGACGTGTTTTGTGAAGTAATTTACCTCACGGTATTTAGAGAGGTCTACAGGCTAAATGGCTAAATGGAATTTCAATCAAATTTGTGAAAATGATAGGGATTGGTATGTAGTATGAGCTAATCTATATTTGGTGAAAGTGTCTCCAGTCGTTTTTCTGTAAATTACTTTCCCACCTTTTTTGATGGAGCGCTTCCCGGGGAGCGCCCCGGTACGCGAACTGGCGAGCGCCCCGGTACGCGAACCTGAAGCGTTACGGGAGTCCACCATTTTGTGTTTCGGTCGAATTAAGATACAAGATGGAGGGCAACTAATGTTCAGAATGGGTAGATGGGGGCACGGTAGACTTATCTTGACCCCCTAGGTTTTCTGAGGGTGGCTGAGGAGGCCCATATGTGCGAATAAAAAACATTTTTTTTTTAAATTTCGCGAGGTTAGCTTCCGGTTCGCGTACCGGGTAGCGCCCCGGGGAGTGTACTTTGTTGAAAATTAGTGAAAAAAGTTAGAGTAAAATAATAATTGTGAGTGATCAGATGTAGGGTAGCTCTGAGAAGAGCTTTTGGGTTTATGGTACATTTAGGTACTTATAAGTAGGTACCAATGCACAGTCTTAAATTCAGAATGAAAATTCTGTTGCCCTCATCTGAGAAGTGAACTCCATCTCCTCTGTAGATATCTTGCATGTAGTAACGCAAGTTATTGTTGTACACGGAGCCCATTCCATGGTCTCTCATGTAAGCTGAAACAGATTTGTTTACATGCTTCCTCGACTTCTCAATTTGTGGACAAAATTGGTTCGACCACCTCCATTTCTGTTTTTGGCATATATTTGAATATACCAAGGTAGTCTGAGGAAAAAGTGCCATTAATTGCTCAAAGGTGACCTTTAAAAGCATTTCCAGACCTACCCCAGTCAAAGTGCCCAAGTCATTACCTCCACAGTGCACAATTAACAGGTCAGGTTTTGGCAAATGCATAAAGGTTTTCACCAATGGTATCAATTGGTGACATTTTAATCCTCTGTGGCCAAACCACTTAATTTCCACATCTTGTAAATTGAGGCTAGGTAAATTTCTGTTATCAGCATACCTCTGAGCCCAGTAGATGTAACTATGTCCAACAATCCAGACAGAAAACATGGTGAGAGAAGGTTCTGCTGCAGTCAGATGAAGTGTGGCAATGAAATGGCAGTTGAAAAAATAAGAGTTTAAAATGAAAAAAACTGTGGAGTTTCTGTGTTAATGAAGCAGTAACAGTGATTGGTGGATTTTGATTGCTGAAAACAGAAAGTTAGGGTGCATGGATGAGTTCTTTGAAAGATGTATTTTGAATGGTCAAGAAAAAATCATTAAATGAAAGATTGCACTGGATATGCAGGTGCACTGAGAGTTCAGAGTTCAATTGAAACATTGTTGTGTAAACTTGCAAACACCAGAGGTCTTCCAAGAGGTGGTTGCTATGCAAAAAAGGCAGAGAGGGCAGAGGGGGGAAGGGTTTTGATTTGAAAAAAGTGAGGGAAGAGTTTTGATTGGGTGACATGAGAGATATGTGTGAAGAATTACAGCATTTCTGTGCTTTTGATAGCTGCAGACTCTGGAGTGCATACCTTTTGCTCTGCTAAAGACAAAGTGGTGTGTTTCTGAGACTGTTTTGAAACTCATAAAGTATTTGCTAAGGTGAGAAAAGATTTATTTAATTTAGATAGAGAATAGTGTGCTTTAAGGAGAAAATTATGAAGAAAGTTGTGTTTTTAAAATGTTGCTTTGCCTCAAGTGTTTTACAAATAGATTTTGTTTCTTTGAGAAATTGTAATTGGAGAAAATGTGAAGTATTAGTACTGACAGGGTGTTTTTGTGCATAGGAGCTGTGCAGTGTTTTCAAATTATGACTTGAAAATCGTTTTTGAGGAAAAGGAATGCTTTTAACATTTATGACAAGGACATAATGATGTATGCTTCTTTATAAGGCATTTGAGTGTCTCTGATGTTATTTTTCCCATTTTAATGTAAGACCTTTGCCCGTGGTGCAAATTCCTTGTAAATATGCTCCCACCTGTGCTTGGCAAATTTAGATTTTGAATGTTTGAGTAACATAGCCATGTTAAAAGTGACCCTAAAATGCTGCAAAGGCAATCAAAAAACGCTTCCATGTGTCTTAAGGACATTTTCAGTCATTTCCCCATGTGCAGTGTTTTCAAATTATGACTTGAAAATCGTTTTTGAGGTAAAGGAATGCTTTTAACATTTATGACAAGGACATAATGGTGTCTGCTTCTTTATAAGGCATTTGGGTGTCTCTGATGTTATTTTTCCCATTTTAATGTAAGACCTTTCCCCGTGGTGCAAATTCCTTGTAAATATGCTCCCACCTGTGCTTGGCAAATTTAGATTTTGAATGTTTGAGTTACATAGCCATGTTAAAAGTGACCCTAAAATGCTGCAAAGGCAATCAAAAAACGCTTCCATGTGTCTTAAGGACATTTTAAGTCATTTCCCCATGTGCAGTGTTTTCAAATTATGACTTGAAAATCGTTTTTGAGGTAAAGGAATGCTTTTAACATTTATGACAAGGACATAATGGTGTCTGCTTCTTTATAAGGCCTTTGAGTGTCTCTGATGTTATTTTTCCCATTTTATTGTAAGACCTTTCCCCGTGGTGCAAATTCCTTGTAAATATGCTCCCACCTGTGCTTGGCAAATTTACATTTTGATAGTTTGAGTTACATAGCCATGTTAAAAGTGACCTAAAAATGCTGCAAAGGCAATCAAAAAACGCTTTCATGTGTCTTAAGGACATTTTAAGTCATTTCCCCATGTGCAGTGTTTTCAAATTAAGACTTGAAAATCGTTTTTGAGGAAAAGGAATGCTTTTAACATTTATGACAAGGACATAATGGTGTATGCTTCTTTATAAGGCATTTGAGTGTCTCTGATGTTGTTTTTCCATTTTAATGTAAGACCTTTCCCAGTGGTGCAAATTCCTTGTAAATATGCTCCCACCTGTGCTTGGCAAATTTACATTTTGATAGTTTGAGTTACATAGCCATGTTAAAAGTGACCCAAAAATGCTGCAAAGGCAATCAAAAAACGCTTTCATGTGTCTTAAGGACATTTTAAGTCATTTCCCCATGTGCAGTGTTTTCAAATTAAGACGTGAAAATCGTTTTTGAGGAAAAGGAATGCTTTTAACATTTATGACAAGGACATAATGGTGTATGCTTCTTTATAAGGCATTTGAGTGTCTCTGATGTTATTTTTCCATTTTAATGTAAGACCTTTCCCCGTGGTGCAAATTCCTTGTAAATATGCTCCCACCTGTGCTTGGCAAATTTAGATTTTGATTGTTTAAGTTACATAGCCATGTTAAAAGTGACCCAAAAATGCTGCAAAGGCTTTAAAAAAACGCTTTCATGTGTCTTAAGGACATTTTAATTCATTTCCCCATGAATGTAGGTAGGCCTCACCTTAAACAAACCTCTGGATAGGCCACACCTTATCGTCATCCTGAATTAATCATTTAAAATGCTAGGGACAGATTTATGATAGGTGTATGCCTCTTTTGCGCCACTGTGCGTCACTTTTGTGACGCAGTGGCGGTGCAAAAGATTTGCTATGTGGCGACAAAATTACAAATTGATGCATCTAGGCAGATGTGTCATGCTGTAAAAAAACCGTGCCACATGAAACCGATGCAGCAGTGATGCAAAAGATGCACCATGTTGCAAGACAGGCCTCACTTCATCTCCAACAAGATAAGAAGCTTAGGGATAGATTTATGATGACTGGTGCATCCCCAGGGATGTGCCAGTCATCCTGCGCCGCTGTTCCGCCACCCATGGTGCGCTGCATTTACAATGCAGCGCACCATGGGGCAAAAACAGCACAGATGCATGACACATCTGTGCCGTAAAGGTGGCGCATTGCTGGAGCTGCATCGCAAGTGCCATGCAGCTCCAGCAAGGCTCAGGGGTGCCCCATCTCCATTTAATCTGCAACCCTGAGTAGGCCTCACCTTAAACAAACCTCTGGATAGGCCACACCTTATCGTCATCCTGAATCAATCATTTAACATGTTAGGGACAGATTTATGATAGCCGTGTGCCTCTTTTGTGCCGCTGTGCGTCACTTGTGTGACGCAGCGGCGGTGCAAAAGATTTGCTATGTGGCGACATATTTAAAAATTGATGCATCTAGGCAGATGTGTCATGCTGTAAAGTCCTGTGCCACATGAAACCTGCATCAGTTTTCATATAGGTGTTTTGTTGCAAGGTATGCATTAATTTGCAAGAAAGCCCTGTAAAACTAACACAGTGAAATTTAGAAGATTTCACTGACTCAGCTTTATAGCATTGCTGAATCAAATCATTACGCCTGTTCGAAACAGGCATAAGGAGTGATGCACCATGCAATGTGTGGCTTGCTCCTGTGCATTGCAGTAGACATGTTGCGCTTACGACGTGATTCCTGCAATGTGCTGCTTTTGCGGCACAGATGCGTGACGCATCTGTGCTGTTTTCACTCAATGGTGCTCCACATTGTAAATGCGGCACACCATGGGTGGCAGAGCAGCGGTGCACATTAACTGGTGCATCCCTGGGAATGCGTCAGTTAACATAAATCTGCCACTTTACATTTAAGTATGAGCAGGGGACACAGAGTTGGTGAGGCTTATCCAAGGTTAAGAAGAGATGAGTCCTGTTCACTGAAAACTTGGACATAGGCCTTACCTCCTCAGCATCGCTGGTCATGGCTAAATAATAGCTGCAAAATGTTACTCTTGTTAAACAATTTTACTATTATAGTCTCTGAGATTTGTACCTTACTCTGCAACATCTCATTGTTGTTCTCTTTCTTTAAAGATAACAACAACATCAACATGAGCGACAATCAGCAATCAGTTGATCTCGACCTCATCATTGAACTCGTAATTGAAACATCAGTGGAAGTAGATCCCTTGGATGATTTAAATCCTGAGGATGAAGAAGAACATGATGAGGATGCAGATTTGTCAGAATTGTATGACATAGGGTGGGAAGCTGACGTGCTTGAGCCTATGGAACTATAAACATTTATTTTTAAAAATGTATAATAAATGAAAAGTAAAAATGTAAACCGTTTCATTTAAAAATAAAGACACCTTCAAAAACAGGTTATGTGTAGTGTCTTCAATAAAATATTAAAATATGCTCATAAAATTAGATCAGATTCACATATAAAACAGCACAGGTAAAATGAATATGAATTCCATTTCTTTTCTGCTATTTCTGCATTCTAAATTTGCCAAGCACTAAAAATGTCAAGTAGTGTGTTAAGTTTTTGATGACTGTTATTGATTTACTGTTTGGTAATAGTGGTTAATAACATTTTTTATTATATTTTACCACAGATTCAACTGCAGATCATTTCAAAATTTCAGCATGCCAACTAAAGAAAGACTTAGAAAGGCTGCAAAACGTCAAAGACAGCAGGTACATGATATAATGCAGCAGTCCTCTAACAAAAAAACTTGTCAAGTCACCAAGAAAGCACCGGGTAAGAGCACAAAAACATTTATAAGAAATATTTGTAGTCAAAAAAATATTACTACAGAAAATGTTTCAGTCCAGAAAAAGAGAAGCATTTTAAACGGAAAGGAAAGGCCAATCAAAAATGTTACTGCTAGAGCAAGAGATAACTCTGTGCATGATAGTAGAAGGAAACAACAGTTTAGGGACATTCGTAAACGAATGTTCCGCAACAGGATAATTGGCAATTTGTTAAAAAATATTAAGAAAGGTCAACAGAAAGTGGTTTTTTATAAGAGAAAAAAAAAAGTTGAGAAAGTTATTGATCAGGCATTTGAAATTAAACGTAAGTTATTTATTTTGATAATCAATAGAATTAGGAAGCTAAACAAGGCAATTTATGATTTCAAAAGAAGTAGTAGATGGAAGAGAATAGTTAATCGTAGTAATTGTTGTGAAGTTTTTTCCGGAGAATGGATGCATAGTTCAAGTTGTGAGGCATTTTTTAATGAGGAGAGTTATTTCCAGGATAATGATTTGGTGCATGCAGTTGACACCAGTGGTCGAGCTTATGAAGTGAAAGATGGTTGTCCAGTTGAAAAAGAAAAACTTGTGACAACAGAGACAGAAGAGGTGTTAGGTAATGAGGTTTTAGGAAGACGTCCTAAGGGTCCTGTGTACACCTGGAAGTGTAGTAGTATTTGCAGTGTGCGACAGGATTCCATCAATTTGCTTTGTGATTTTGTACGGACATTTAATAAGAAAAGTTTGAAGCAGAAAATGAAGTTGTTGCAAGAATTAGATCCTTGCAGAGTGAGAGAAGTGACAGGTTTGCATGGTCATTCACTGGCTTGTCTTTCCAGGAGAGTATGCCAGAGTGTTTTTCATCATTTCAGGATGCTAGCAGTGCATCATAATAAAGTGAGGAAATTAGTTAGATTGTTGTATTATGCTAAGAGTCCAGCAATTTTGCTTAAACAATTATGCGCTGCTCTTTTGCATGGTTCTGAAATAGATGTGAAGAATATTTGTGCAGAAATTGAGTTTTGTTACTTTGGAAGTAAAGAGGAGAATGTTGAAATTGACCAAGAAGAAGAGGGTAATGTGGAAGATAGTGTACAGGTTTCCAGTACAGATAATTTTCAGAGGGAAATTGCGACGTTTCAGGTGAAATCAAGTGAGAGGCCTAATTTCACTTGTGTGTGTTGTCGACGCACTTATTATAAGAATCAGACTAAGTTAGTGGATTTATATGCAAAAAGTGAAAGGGAAAATAATAGTGAATGGAAGGATTTCACAACATATTTGATGGTAGAAAATTGTTTTGATTTGGGATCGGATCAACGTGTGTGTACTTATTGTTGTAGCAAATTAAATCAAAACCAGATGCCTGCTAGAGCAGTTCATAATAATCTGGAATTGGTTGAGATTCCTTCTGAATTGAAGGATTTAAATACTTATGAATCTATTTTGATTCAAAGTATCTATCCCTTTCAGGCTATTGTAAGAATGGAGCCAAAGACAGGGAAATTGCCTCCATCAGATTTACAGAGAGGATTGAAGGGAAGAGTTGTTTATTTGCCTCTAGATTTGAAGAAAAACATTAACACAATTGGAGTAGAAAAGGTGGAAGAGGACCCTCTGGTTATCTTAGTTAATGGGGTTCCGACAAAGAATAAGAAAATATGGCAAGATTTAGTGAATGTTAGGAAAGTCAAAAAGGCAACATTGTACTTGAAAAAAAATAATAAGTACTATAAGAATATATATGTTGCAGAAGAGGAAGTAAGTGAGGAAGAGGATAGCGATTTGTGTGCTGGTCAAATTGAGAAAGTAGAACCTCTACTAGTGAAGAAATATATGAACATTATAGTGTTCATCCTTTGCATTCCAAGGAAGTCATGGGGAATGCTATTGAGTTGTTTCAAATGAAACAAGCCAAAGGGAGTTCCATTAGTGTTTGGGAGGAAAGTTTGGAAGCTCGATGTTTCCCACAGCTTTTTCCAACAGGTCAGGGAGGAAGATATGATGAGCGACCTCATCAAATTCCTGCTTCTGAATACCGGACTTTGCGATTGTATGCAGGAGATGCTAGGTTTCGACAATGTATTCCCTATTTGTTTCATCTCCTGTTTGAAAGCGATCTGTCTGGACTGTCATATGCAGTGAACCACATCTTGAAAAGTGGTATACACATGCAAAACATCTCGGCAAGTGACTTTATGGATAAAGTCAATGTCCAAGACAGTATTTTGGATTCTCACCTGATTAATCTCATGGCGTGTCAGCATGGTACTAATGAGTACTGGTACCGTCGTCATGGTGATTTAAAATGTATGCTGAGGAACTTAGGAACTCCCACATGGTTCCTCACTCTGAGCTGTGCCGAGTATGGCTGGGAAGACTTACTTGAATTTCTACGAGAGGCAAATGGAAACATCGAAAACATCGAATTCAAGACACCCGGAGAACTGTGCTCTTTGGATCCAGTCAATGTATGCCGGTACTTCAATCATAGATTTGAAGCTACGATGTCTTTCATCATGAATAAGAAGAATCCACCTCTTGGAGAGGTGTTGGATTTCTTCTGGAGAAAGGAGTACCAAGCAAGAGGTGCTCCTCACATACATATGCTGTTGTGGATCAAGGATGCACCTAAATTTGGAACAGATCCAGAAGACTCAGTGATGAGTTTCATACAACAGTATTCTACGTGTGCTGTTCCAAACGCAAAGGAGAAGAAAAGCCTAAGAGAAAAAGTTCTACGTTTCCAAAGCCATCGTTGTGGAAAGTACTGTCGTCGTAAATTCCGAAACAAGGACAAGTTCTACACCAAATGTCGTTTCGGCTTTCCACGACCGGTGATTTCTAAAGGAAGAGTAAACAGTTTGATGTCTTCGCTGCGACATAATGTGATGAAGAAATCACCTAAAAACACATACAATTTGAAGAGGAATGAAGAGTCCAAGTACATCAACGACTACAACCCGGTGATTTTGTCCATGTGGAATGCTAACATGGATATACAGTTTGTGGCTGATAACTGTATGGCTGTGGCTCGGTATGTGACATCTTACATCACCAAAAAAGAGAAGACAGAATTGAAGGATATGTGGGAGGACATTTCCCATGAAAAGAGCCTCAGTAAGAAGTTGTACAGTTTCAGTCTGAAGATGTTGTCGCATCGAGAAATTGGAGCTTACGAATGTTCTGACCGGTTGTCTTCAGCAAGTCTCTATGCCAAATCTAGGAGTATCGTTTGGGCGAGTCTTGGTCTTGCTACAACGCGTAATCGAGTTCTGAAACCTGTGCGGGAAATTGAGTATTTCGCGGAAAAGGAGCCAAACAGTACCGACATTTTGAAGAGCAACATGTTGGATACATATTATCCAAATCGAAGCAGTCACCTCGAGAATGTTTGTCTGTATGAGGTTCTTCAAAATTACATATTCAAGAGGAACATCAAAGAAGATACTGAGAAAGGAGTGTATGCTGTAATTGGAAGTGAGGGATGTCTGGTCAAGCAAAGAAAATGCCACTTGGTAAACCATCGAAAATTGAGTGGCGAATCTCCTGAAAAAAAGGAGTTTTTCTATTTAGCACTTTTGCAACTTTTCAAGCCTTGGCGTGCAGAAGAGGAACTGCTTGGAGATTTCCTCTGTTACGAAGACTCTTTCACTGCCGCCAAGGAGACCATAGAATGTCCTGCTTTTCCCAAATATGTAGAACTGTTGAATGTGGAAATCGAGCAGGAAGCAACGATTGCAGCCGAGATTGCCAGAGACAGTTCTCAGGACAGTCAGAGTTCTGCTTCATTGAGTTAGGATCCACTAGGAGGACCTGTTATCGAAAATGAAGCTGCCACTGCTATGAATGAAGTGGAAAGAGCCATGGCACATGCTCAGGAGGATGTGGTTAACTTAGAAGAGTTGAAAAGACAACTCAACGTTGAGCAGAGGAAAATATATGACGAAGTTACCATGCAAATTGATCATGGATTAAGTCATGAGAAGAAAGAGTGCTCATGTACGTCGTTGAAGCCTGTCCGACTCTACGTGAGTGGAGAAGCGGGAACTGGAAAAAGTTTCCTTATTAAAGCAATTTCATGTTATTTGCAGGAAAGGACTGAGTCATCGCTGTCTTGTGTTGTCACCGCTCCAACTGGTGGCAGCACATAACATTAAAGGGATTACTTTACATCATTTACTGATGCTGCCAGTGGAGCATGACAACAAATTACAATATCACAAGCTATCTGGAGATGCTTGTTGTGAAGTTTCAAGAATCTTGAGGAAAATGAAACTTCTTATCATTGACGAAGTAAGCATGGTTTCCAATGTCATGCTTGCCTTTGTGCATTTGAGAATGCAAGAAGTTCTCAAAACAGAGTATGATGTGTTATTTGGTGGCAAACACATCATTGTTTTCGGAGATCTTCTGCAGCTGACACCAGTGAAAGGGCAACCTGTGTTCAAAATGCTCACGCATGAAGATACCAGGAAGTGCCTAGGGAGCATTGGCAACGTCAATATATGGTTAAACTTCAATTATGCTGAACTGCATGAAAATATGCGTCAGGCGAAGGATGAAGTTTACAAGAATATTCTACAAGATGTTAGAATAGGAAAAGTGACCGAGCATGGGAAAGAAGCTTTACATGCACGATTACTGTCAAATTTATATCCAGAACAAGATGTTGTGCCTGAGAATATTTTTCAGAAAATTACTGAGAAGAAATCTGGAATATGTTTGATGCCAACTCTTGCAGAATGTGCCATCTTCAACAACAAAATGTTGAATTTAGAAAAGCAAGAGATTGTGAAACTGGAAGCTATTGACAGAGTAGAGCATATGGGATCAACAATTATTTTGTCTGAGAATTTGAAATCAAAATTGGATTCATTAGAGAAGACTATATCTAAAACTGCAGGTTTTGAAAAGAGTCTGAATGTGTGCTTGAACTGCCGTATAATTTTAAGAAGGAATTTACATGTTGAAAGAGGTCTGGTAAATGGATCAATGGGTAATGTTGTTGATTTTGTGAAATACAGAAATAGAGATGGAATTGAATTTTTAAAAATTAAATTTGATGGCATTGAGGAAGTACAGCTAATTGGTCGTTGTTCTGCTAGATTTTTGCTTGTAAAAGACTTATATGTTCGCCGTAAGCAGTTTCCTGTTTGCTTGGCATATGCTGTGACAATCCATAAATCGCAAGGTTTAAGTGTAGACAGTGCATTGGTGAATATTGGCAGTTCTGTGTTCAAGGAGGGTATGGCATATGTGGCATTGTCAAGAGTTAGAACTTTATCGGGATTGTACTTGATTGAGTGTGATGTCACAAACATTTGTGCGGATCTAGATTGTGTTAAGGAATACAATAGGTTGAGAAGAGAGTATGCGCCACATTTGCCTCAATATCCTTTGTTTGAGAAACGTGTGGTAGGCCGGAAACGAAGAAATGTGACCAATACTGGGGAGGTTGTAGCGAAAAGTCGATGAACCTGAAATTATAAGCAGAAACAAAAAGGATTCTGTTGAAGATGTTGTTGGTTTTCAATTTGAAAACACTTCTGGTGTCAACTGCTATGCTAATGTAGTGGTTAATGTTTTGTTTTCTCTAGAAAATGTAAAAGAAGAGATTGTGGTCAATTCTGATCAAAGATTATGCAGTTTGTTAAATTCTGTGTTAGAGAAATGTAGCACTGATAGAACAAAAATAGAAAGTGTGTCTGAAATTCGAAATCTGTTAGACAGATGTTCAGGCCAAACACAATTCTCTCAAAATATTCAGCAAGATTGTCAGGAGTTTTTAATGTATATGCTTGATGTATTGCATGCTGAAGGTTTAGATGTAGATCACCTGTTTGGGCTTTCTTATCAATGGCAGCATGACTGCGAGAACTGTAGGGTATCAAGTACTACTAGTGTAGACTCAGAAAGATTTATATATTTAACTTTGCCAGACAGTAAATCAGTCTCCTTTAATAAGCTAGTAAAAGCAGCTGATCACAACATGGAATGTAGCCAATGTAAATCTGAAATGATGTCAACATTATTTATACGAACATATGGCCAGAATGTCATTTTAATGTTCCAACGATGTAGGCCTGATGGAACAAAATTGACAACTTTAATTAAAAATGTTGTGGCTTCACAGTTGTCAATATCAGGAAGGACTTTTGTAACTGTAGCAATTATATATCATGACGGTCCTTCAATAACATCAGGACATTACACAGCTTATTTAAAGTCTAGAAATGGCTGGTCATTCTGCAACGATTCTGTTTTAATTTTCAAAAAAAAATTGCCGTATGACCTTAAAAATTCTTACCTGGTGTTTTTAAAACCAAAATTTTAGGGAAAGAATCTCAGGATGTGCTCTGAGGAATTTCAAGAAGTTCTAATGGCTCCTACACGATTTGGCCTTGAGGATAAGTGTAGTACAGAGACATAACTCCTTACCATAACACTGGACGTCATGGAAAAATAACTGCACTTTGAATGAGTTCAGAAAAACTATTTCTTTTTATAAGCTAATTCAAGCAGCCAATCAAAACATGGAGTAGAGAGAATGTAAGTCTGCAATGCTGTCTACTGTTTTATATTGCTTTGTGATTAAAAGTGATGTAGAGAATTAAATAATTGTAGTAGTCATAGAGGTAGTGTAAGTCTGCTTCATAGTAAGCAGTATCAGTGTCATAGGAAATGTAGAACATGAGTGAGCAAGAAGGGTAAGATATTAGTAGTCCAGGATTGTGAAAATGATCTTCAACATTTTAATTCTGAAAGTTGCGGAAATACAACATGACGGGATTGGCTTACAAGAATTCCAAGAGTTATAAATGGCTCTGACATGATTTGGCCTTGTGGAAACGTGTGGTAGAGAGCGAGAAGTCATTTATTGTATGTAACATATTTTTCAAAACGATGGAGGTTTTCTTTCAGAAAGTGGCGGGCTGAAAGTAATAACAGCACAACAGAGTGTAAGCTGTTCATAGGACATCCTTCGACGTCATGGAAAGTAAGTTAACTTTAAGGAGTTCTGAATTCTGATTTGTTATGTTGTATGGGTTTTTTAAACACAATCATTTTGATTGTGTTTTTTTTTCCCCGCTGTTATATGATGAATACCTTCAAGTCACTGTTTTTAGTGAAATTTGATACATTCTGAGAACAGCAAAAATAAACCATTTAACATGTATAATTAATTCTGTACTGTTTGCATTTATGATGTACATGTAGAACTGTGTAGGAGGCATGGAGAAGGTGAGGCTTCTGTAAGTGTCAAAGTTGTTGCATACAGTGCTCATATTCTACGTAGTCTTTCATATGATAGACTACATTTCCACAATGAGATACCTAAGCAAAGGAAACACAGGTGATATGATTGTGGAATGAGCAAAAAAAATTGCACGTTTTTCAATTATATTACCTGTGTTTCCTAACATTACACATCACATTGTGTAGATGAGGTTTAGGCCTGTTCCTGGAGACAGAGGAGGTCTGACATTTGTTCAAGAGTGCAGTGGACATGACTCACTTCGTTGGTAGGCCTGCACATGTATTATCTCCTCTGTATTCTTCAACAAACCTAAATTTCATCTGCAACTCTGAGTAGGACTTACCTGAAACAAATCTGTGGATAGGTTACACCTTATCGGCATCTTGAAACAATCATTTAAAATGTTAGGGTCAGATTTATGATGGCCGTGCGCCTCTTTTGCTCCGCTGTGGGTCACTTTTGTATAAAAGATGCACCATGTTGCAAGATAGGTTTCAGTTCATCTCCAGCAAGATACCATCAGTTTAAAATGTATATAATTAGCACTGTGTAGGGGGCATGCAGAAGCTGAAGCTTTTGTAAGTGTCAAAGTTGTTGCATGCAGTGCTGCACTTCTGGGTACTGTTTCATATGCTGGACTACATCTGCACTATGAGATACCTAAGCAAAGGCAACACAGGTGATGTGATTGTGAAATGAGGAAAAGAAACTCCACATTTTTCAATTACATCACCTGTGTTTCCTAAGTTTACGAATGACATTGTGCAGATGAAGTTTAGGTCTGTCCACGGACACAGAAGAGGTCTGGCCTTTGTTCAAGAGTGAAGTGGACATGACTTACTTCATTGGTAGGCCTTCACATGTATTATCTCCTCTGTATTCTTCAACAAGCATACATTTGATATGCAATCCTGAGTAGGCCTCACCTTAAACAAACCTCTGGAGAGGCCACACCTTATCGTCATCCTGAATCAATCATTTCAAATGTTAGGGACAGATTTATGATAGGTGTATGCCTCTTTTGCGCCACTGTGCGTCACTTTTGTGATGCAGCGGCGGTGCAAAAGATTTGCTATGAGGCGACAAAATTACAAATTGATGCATCTAGGCAGATGTGTCATGCTGTAAAAAACCCGTGCCACATGAAACCGATGCAGCAGTGATGCAAAAGATGCACCATGTTGCAAGACAGGCCTGACTTCATCTCCAACAAGATAAGAAGCTAAGTCTTCTGTAAATGTCAAAATTGTTGTATATACTGCTCAACTTCTATGTACTCTTTGATATGCTAGACTCCATCTGCACTATGAGATACCTAACCAAAGGAAACACAGGTGATGTGATTGTGAAATGAGGAAAAGAAACTCCACATTTTTCAATTACATCACCAGTGTTTCCTAAGTTTACGAATGACATTGTGCAGATGAACTTTAGGTCTGTCCACGGACACAGAAGAGGTCTGGCCTTTGTTCAAGAGTGAAGTGGACATGACTTACTTCATTGGTAGGCCTTCACATGTATTATGTCCTCTGTTCTCTTCAACAACTCGAAATTTCATTTGGAACCCTGAGTAGGCCTCACCTCAAACAAACCTCTGGATAGGACACATCTTATTGGCATCCTGAAACAATCATTTAAAATGTTAGTGTCTTGCGACACTTTTGTGAGACAACAGCAGTGCAAAAGATGCACCATGTTTTAAGATAGGCCTCACTTCATCTGCATCAAGATACTGTTAGTTTAAAATGTATATCTTTAGGACTGTGTAGGGGGCCTGGAGAAGCAGAAGCTTCTGTAAGTGTCAAAGTTGTTGAAAAACTGTTTGTCCTTCAATCTTTTCCCTTGTCTTTTTTAATTTTTAAATACATGTTTTAATATTTTTCAAATGTTTGTTCTCTCTTTCACAGATTGAAAGTATAAAAATAAAAAGTGAGTAAGGTAACGACAATTATAAGGTAAATGTTTTGTACTCTTTTCGTTACATTTCTATCACATTCACCTACTATTAGTTCCACAGCTTCATTTCTTTAACCCTCAGTTTCCTGCCTTTGCTACTTTCCTCATTCCTTTCTCTATTACCTACTTACTCAACTCCTTCCACTCTTTTTCTCAGTCCCTCTCTTCTCATAGTTCCTCACTCTTGTTCACTCACTCCGTCTCTATTACTCTTAGTGTCTTTGACTGATCACTCTTTCACTCCTTGTTCATAATGCTTTCTCTGTGTAGTTGAAGCACACTAAGGGGCATATTATGAACACAGCCAATAAAATTATTGCTGTTTTTATTGGCAGAAAACTGCTGCAAAAGTGGTTTTAGCAGCAGTTTTCTTCCACAAAAGCGGCTTTAGCGACACATTTCTGCCGATAAAAGCTGCAAAACTTTTATTGGCTATGTTGATGATATGGCTCTATGTTATTTACATTTCTTTGCTGTTTCAATTAATCTTTTTCTGTTATTTTTTCTTTTCTGTTTTTTCTCTCTGTTATTCCACATGTTTTAATCTTATTTTGAACATTCACTCACATTCTCCAAGAAACTCTTCTTTGTTATTGTTCTACTCTCTTTTTTTTCTTTCACTTCCTTTTTTATTTTGTTTTTCACAATTATACCCTCTTCCATCTTTTCTTCGGTAAATAGATCTATTAAACAGTATCTCTGGTTTACTCCCTATAGCTGTCTTTCTTTTAACATTACTCTCTGTTTACTTCCCTTATACTAACATTGCGTTTGAAACCCATCTGTGGGGAATTAATTGTGAATATGGGCGTGTCATAGCACGAACTTTCGCCGAGCCTCTGATGAAGAGTATTTAACTCAGAAACGCGTCAGGCTTTTTAATAATCGGCTAAAGAACTGTGAATCCTATCGGAGGACGAATTCCAGCCTTGCCTAGTGAACGCCGTTGTGCGAGCTGCTGGAGGGTGCACCTTTGCCGAGGGGCAATTTGGAGCAGTGATGTTATACGCGGCAGCCCGGCCGCGAGAAGGCGCACCATCCCGTGATTACTTGGGGTCCCGAGGCTCAGAATATTCGGAGTCTCTTGTGGGAACCGGTAGCTGACAGGATTATGGCTTGGAACGAGTCGCCGAGGCCCATGCAGGGCTTTTATGGACAGTTTAAATTCATCGTGCATCCATCTAAGGATTTAATAATGTGACACAGACTACAAAGCCCAGTGAACATTGCGTTTGAAACCCATCTGTGGGGAATTAATTGTGAATATGGGCGTGTCATAGCACAAACTTTCGCCGAGCCTCTGATGAAGAGTATTTAACTCAGAAACGCGTCAGGCTTTTTAATGATCGGCTAAAGAACTGTGAATCCTATCGGAGGACGAATTCCAGCCTTGCCTAGTGAACGCCGTTGTGCGAGCTGCTGGAGGGTGCACCTTTGCCGAGGGGCAATTTGGAGCAGTGATGTTATACGCGGCAGCCCGGCCGCGAGAAGGCGCACCATCCCGTGATTACTGGGGGTCCCGAGGCTCAGAATATTCGGAGTCTCTTGTGGGAACCGGTAGCTGACAGGATTATGGCTTGGAACGAGTCGCCGAGGCCCATGCAGGGCTTTTATGGACAGTTTAAATTCATCGTGCATCCATCTAAGGATTTGAAAAATGTGACACAGACTACAAAGCCCAGTGAACATTGCGTTTGAAACCCATCTGTGGGGAATTAATTGTGAATATGGGCGTGTCATAGCACGAACTTTCGCCGAGCCTCTGATGAAGAGTATTTAACTGAGAAACGCGTCAGGCTTTTTAATGATTGGCTAAAGAACTGTGAATCCTATCGGAGGACGAATTCCAGCCTTGCCTAGTGAACGCCGTTGTGCGAGCTGCTGGAGGGTGCACCTTTGCCGAGGGGCAATTTGGAGCAGTGATGTTATACGCGGCAGCCCGGCCGCGAGAAGGCGCACCATCCCGTGATTTCTTGGGGTCCCGAGGCTCAGAATATTCGGAGTCTCTTGTGGGAACCGGTAGCTGACAGGATTATGGCTTGGAACGAGTCGCCGAGGCCCATGCAGGGCTTTTATGGACAGTTTAAATTCATCGTGCATCCATCTAAGGATTTAATAATGTGACACAGACTACAAAGCCCAGTGAACATTGCGTTTGAAACCCATCTGTGGGGAATTAATTGTGAATATGGGCGTGTCATAGCACAAACTTTCGCCGAGCCTCTGATGAAGAGTATTTAACTCAGAAACGCGTCAGGCTTTTTAATGATCGGCTAAAGAACTGTGAATCCTATCGGAGGACGAATTCCAGCCTTGCCTAGTGAACGCCGTTGTGCGAGCTGCTGGAGGGTGCACCTTTGCCGAGGGGCAATTTGGAGCAGTGATGTTATACGTGGCAGCCCAGCCGCGAGAAGGCGCACCATCCCGTGATTACTGGGGGTCCCGAGGCTCAGAATATTCGGAGTCTCTTGTGGGAATCGGTAGCTGACAGGATTATGGCTTGGAACGAGTCGCCGAGGCCCATGCAGGGCTTTTATGGACAGTTTAAACTTCATTGTGCATCCATCTAAGGATTTAATAATGTGACACAGACTACAAAGCCCAGTGAACATTGCGTTTGAAACCCATCTGTGGGGAATTAATTGTGAATATGGGCGTGTCATAGCACGAACTTTCGCCGAGCCTCTGATGAAGAGTATTTAACTCAGAAACGCGTCAGGCTTTTTAATGATCGGCTAAAGAACTGTGAATCCTATCGGAGGACGAATTCCAGCCTTGCCTAGTGAACGCCGTTGTGCGAGCTGCTGGAGGGTGCACCTTTGCCGAGGGGCAATTTGGAGCAGTGATGTTATACGCAGCAGCCCAGCCGCGAGAAGGCGCACCATCCCGTGATTACTGGGGGTCCCGAGGCTCAGAATATTCGGAGTCTCTTGTGGGAACCGGTAGCTGACAGGATTATGGCTTGGAACGAGTCGCCGAGGCCCATGCAGGGCTTTTATGGACAGTTTAAATTCATCGTGCATCCATCTAAGGATTTAATAATGTGACACAGACTACAAAGCCCAGTGAACATTGCGTTTGAAACCCATCTGTGGGGAATTAATTGTGAATATGGGTGTGTCATAGCACGAACTTTCGCCGAGCCTCTGATGAAGAGTATTTAACTCAGAAACGCGTCAGGCTTTTTAATGATCGGCTAAAGAACTGTGAATCCTATCGGAGGACGAATTCCAGCCTTGCCTAGTGAACGCCGTTGTGCGAGCTGCTGGAGGGTGCACCTTTGCCGAGGGGCAATTTGGAGCAGTGATATATATATATATATATATATATATATATATATATATATTGAAGCTCCCGGTCCCACTTGATCAGTCAGGGCACTCGTGGGTGGGTGCAGTCTGCGGTAGTAGGCTCCCGCAATTACATACAGCTCAGATTCCTTACAAATCCATCAGGAAACAGCACTCGTAGATATGCTAATGCTCACACTCGTGTTTATTTTCCACAGAGTCAACAGACGCGTTTTGGCTTCAAGCCTTCGTCAGTGTCAGTTACACTGCGCCGGCCAACCATAGATTTTAAGTGCTGTCATGTGTAAAACATCAAAAGCGGACTTTGAACATCGATGCATATAGGCGCGCCATCTTTGAATGAGCAGATCTCACCAATTACAACAGCGTAATGTTATTTACTTCATACTCGCTGTGTGCGCAGTATACAATTCTGTGGAACTCAAGTATATGGCCGTGTATCGGCATGTCACCCCAGATATAAACTTAAATTGGGTGTTTGTTTGGGATTGGGAGTGTCGCGTGTGATTGAGGAGTTCCGAAATTAGCATGAAACCAATTTCCAATAGGTTAACTTTCCATATAGTGCGTGATATGCTATGCACCCTGAAACTGTTATCGCGCACTCTTTGGTTCATGCTAATTTTAAGGAACTCAGGTGTATTGCCGTGAATCGGCATGTGGCCCTCGCCTAGGGACTCCACCGAGGGCATATATCACCGCGAGACCCCACCCATCTCTGTGCCTTTTCCACTTGATGTCAAGCCACAAATTGGCCTCCGTCCTACGTTTCATGTATAAACTCAAATAGACACATTATCCTCCACTCAAAACAGCTCTGATCTTGTCACATAATTAGGGTTTCTTTGAAAACAGTGCAGCACTTCTTATACAAGTTTCATACAATTTCAAAAAGCCAGATTACTTCCTAAAGAAAATTGGAAAGTTCATGAGCCCATGAACTATTCAAATTCCACTGATTCAGGTTTTGTCCTTAAATTACGAAGTATTGGGATTTCAGATCCCAAATTGTTCAAAGTTCTCCATAGCCAGCAGGTGAGCATAGTACATGTAGTCAATTAACAAAGCACACCACATTCGGAAATCAGTTGTCCATAATGTCATTAAGCTACATATTCCTTCAAATTGCACAGTCTGTGGCAGTAACCTTAGTCGTTTTCACAATGTTTATTCTACTTTGTACAGTTAAAAGCATTGCTTGCCTATTTGCCTAAATACACAGACAGATCTTCCCCACTATTAAGCCCTAGTGGTGCTTTTGTCATCAAGTCTATTATATATCTGGATTCCAGACGTCTTAGTTATTTTAGCCTGTCTCCACCTCGAACGCTTGCTGGTATACTGTCTAGTCCAAAATATTGTAATTTACTTCTGTCTCTATTGTGTGCCTCATCGAAGGTTCTTGCGACTGGGTAAGATGGATCTACTTTGTCAATTGCTCTATATATATATATATATATATATATATATATGTCAGTTCAGTTCAGTTCAATAGGCTTCATTCGGATGTACAACATCCATAAAAGCAATTACAAATTTGAAATGCAGTTCTAAAAACATTTCCAGCCATACATAAAACAGTCCTGATAAAACATGTAGATAAATAAGCTAGCATGATGCCTTTCCTTATGTCAATTACTCTTTGAAAATATGACACAGTGTAAAAACATATTCTATGGTCATTGAGAGTAAAAAGTAATTTCATAGCAGTGTGGGTTGTTCTCAAATTATATTTTTTTAAAAGTGGCTTCAAATAAAATTGCCTAAAATACAGATAAAATTTGCAAAGAAGCATAAAGTGCATGGCTCTTTGTATGGATTGTCCATCACAGGGGCAGTGGGGAAACCAACTAAGTGGTGCGCTCAATCTGGTCAGGACAAAGGGATGTGAGGGCTTAGTTACTAAGGACAGGTACTCTTGTGAATCCCTTTCTATGTTCAGTTATATGATAAAATATAAAGGTGGGTTGTTTCCCAACTACTCTCATACGAGTCTCTTTTTAATGGGCCAAAAATATATCCTTTATCTCCTGTTTTGGTAAGGTTGTCACGTATCCTGAGTGTACATGAATCTGAAGCTTGAATAGATTGCTACATGAATCATTGAGGTTGTTTAGCCATGGAATATGTGACCTTTTATCCAGGAGTAGGCAATCCTTGATAATGGCTTGGGAAAATGTAGTCTGATCATTGGCCCAGATAAATCTCCATAAAATCAGCTAAGTAATTCATTCATACTTCTTGGTGTATTATTTCAGGAGACACTGATGAAGGTAAACATAAAAGACGTTTTAGAAAGGAATTTTCTTATTGTTGTCAGATCTGACTACAATTATGGCCCTACACTTCTGCACCATACAGAGCTGTGGCAAGACACTTTACATGACAGTATCTTATACAGCCTTGCAAAGAAAAAAATTATTGATTTTGCGGCTCCGAGGTTAAGCAACGTTGGCCATAGGATGGTGTGATCAACAAGATCAAAGGCACTACTAAGATCTGCAAAGCATAAATATAATCTCCCCTGCTTTGCATATATGTATTTACCTATTAAAAGTTCAAAATTAATACCTTGCTATAACGTTCCTAAGCCCTTCCTAAAACCATATTGCACTGGTGAGAGTATCTCATTTTTGTTCGTCCACTCTTCTAATCTCATCAAAAATACTTTACTCTTCACCTTTACTGACAAATCTAGGCGTGAGAGAGGTCGATCATTTTTTGCTTCTGATTTCTTGCCTTTTTTAAAAATAGGAATGATAACTTGTTGACCCCATGATGGCGGTACATACTCCATCACTGCTAGGTTGAAAACTCTAGTAAGGATGGCCCCCCATAAATCTATTGCTGTTTTATAAACGTCTATGGGGATCCCATCTGGGCCAGGTGCTTTCCCACCCCTGCCCCCAGTCAGTCCTATCTGCAACTCATCAGTTGTGATATTTAAAGATGTAACTGGCCACTTACTCTGCATTGAGCTTTGTACCCTAGATGCATCATGATCTAATGGATTAAAAATACTAGGAACATGTGTCACCTAAGCATCGCAGTTAACATGGGATAGTAATCGAGGAAATGAGTCACACTTTAAAACGGGGAGTTCACATTTTCCCAAAATAACTTATTATTGGCTGTATCTGCTGCCATGAATATCTTGTCCCACACTACCTCCTGCAACTCCCTCTTCCTTGTCCTAAGGGCAGTTTTGTAATTGAGGCTTTGAAATTTAATCAGTTCGTGGTTTCTTGGTTTGTTAGTTAGTTCAGGTGATATAATGCCTGAGTACAAGAGTTATCAAACCATCCTGTACATTGTCTTCTGTATTCCCTAAAGGGGGCAGTCAATATCCCTTCGATAGCAGTATTTATTTTGATAAAATTAGCTAACACCTGGGGGAGGCTAACATCCTCATTTAGGCAATAGGAAATCTCTGCACCACATTGTGGTACAATTTCATGCAATACTTTTGTCGGTTCCACCCCTTCACATTTGATACGTGTTCAAATTGGTCTGGTAGGGGCGATGGTAATTATAGTGTTTTGGTGTAGCATGACTTTTGGGCCCCAGACTAAAGCTGACATTATAATACAGTTGTGGTCACTCAGTGCTAGCCGGGTGATCCATGTGGTGGAACTTGTAGAAATTAACATATGATCAATAATGGATGCAGCATTCCTACCTATGAAAGTAGGTATTAAACCACCATTTGTGTCACAAGCACACTGTAATAAATTAAGGTCATATTTAGCCATCATAGAGTTTAAGGCTCCTCCATAGTCATTGTGTGGGAAATGCATACAATCATCATCCTCTTCATTCTTATGCCCACAGACCTTGGTCATAGACATCGGGCATGATTGTGTATTGAAATCACCAACTCATATGATTGCAATATTAGTGTTGATTGTACTTAACAAGTTATCAAGACCTTTGTCTAAGTCGAATACAAAATGACTGCGAGATTAGTCAAACAGATTATTATAGAAGTTAACCACGTCCCTGCCATTTTTTCAATGCAGCCACATAATCTGAGAAAGTACTCTGATCTTAACTCTTTTAACAATGGCCAGTAATTTGTTTGAGATCAGAGTCAGGAGCCCCCCTTTTGCTCTTCCTGCAGGAAAGGGCACTGCCTGTAGCCAGTATGAAGTAAACCCTTCTATGGAAAAGTTGTCAGTGCACCAGGTTTTTTGCATACAAATTATGTTGAGATCGCTAATAAAATCTTGCCATCCTAATGAGTCAATTCATGTCATTTTAAAGATATTTTTAATTAAACATATTTTTGTGTATTATTTACTTTTTATTTAAAATTAAACTGGAAATCTTTAAAAAACTGCAGTTTATTTGTCGTACTTTTTACTTTTTTAGGTATATGTAAATATACAGTATGTCCGCTGCTGCTACTACCACCCCGGGGATTTTCGCATGGATGCGGGCCCTGCCTGTACCGGGTCCGCCATTTCTCCACTCTCGCAGGCACAGACTATCATCCCATTACGCCCGCGTTCATTGGAGAGGCTGATGAGACGGCCGGGATTTCTGTCACTACATGTGTAAGCGGGGAGGATTGGGCTTGCCATAAACTGTGGAGTTGTTCTTGTCTAGTGAGGTCGCGCCATTACACTCTGCCCCTCAGGCCGCTGCTTCACCAAAAAGCTCCTAATCGGGCAGGCCTTATCTCTAGGCTTGTGAAGACTGCTGCCTGCTTTGCAATACTGAAGGGCCACTACTGCCTTTGCATCACCGTGGGCACCGGCCTGCACTGGAGCTGTCGCTCCGCATACTTCAGCGGTGATGGCGCCATTCTGACGGAACGAAAGGCCGCTACACTGTGGACTGATCGCTGCTGTCTTGCTGTGCTCCAATTTTGGCGCATTCCTCCTTTGGCATTTGGCAGCCCTGCTGGCCTGCCTACACACCCGTGAGCCACACATCGCCACATCCTTTACTGACGCTGCCACCTGGGGCCCTAGAGAGACGAGGACGGATGCATTGCCACTGCTTGTCTCACTTACCCGTGGAAGCTGTCTACAAAGAACCAGTTCACCCCTGGTCTGCATCCTGAGGGGCCTCTGCGGATTGTGCGCCGCTAGAGGAGCCAGTACACACTAGAACTACTGCCCAACGTACTACAGTGATGATGGCGCTATTTGAGGCGGAATTAATAGGTGCTGCATTGTGGTCTGACTGCTGCTACCTTGCTGCATTCCGGTCCTGGCACGTGCCGTCTTTTGCATCTTACCACTCTGCCCGTCTATATACATAACCAAGAGCCACAAAATTCCATAGCCTCTCCTGACCCTGCCACCTGGGATCCTGGGGAGGAGACCTTGGACGTGGCATCACCGCATGGCTCACATACCTGGGGACTCTGTCCACAGAGAACCTATTTGTTCCTAGTCTGCGCCCTGGTCCCTCCGCCTGGGCAGACATAACTTGTGGATCGCCTACTCACCAGTGTTGTTGTGGCAGTTGTTCACCTGGCAGAAAGATAGGGAAACCTGATGGGTGACAACCCAGACTTACCTTCGAAAATGAAAAGACCTCCACCAGATCCACCTCTGCAGACTCCGGTTCAAGCCGTGTAGATCAGATCCCGGCACCCTCGCCATCCTCCGGAGATGAAGTCAAGACATTGCTCCTGGCCGTTCAACACAGCTTCTCTGACCTCTCCGGGAAAATGGACACTATGAACACTCGATTAGATTTCCTGGTCCAGAAAGTTGATAAACACGACAGACAGTTGAAAGCAACCAAGCATCGAATCTCTGAGACTGAAGATGCCACCTCGCAGATGCAACAACAGATGTCACAAATGGATAAACTTCTTAAAATAATTGCGGCCAAAAATGAAGACATCGAAGGAAGAAGCCGCCGGAACAACATTCGCATCATAGGCATCCTTGAGAGCACAAACATGCGGCGTATGGAGGACTATGTTGAATGCCTCCTAGCTACTACCTTTGGCGCTGACTCCTTTTCACCACACCTGGTGATGGAGCATGCCCATCACTCCCTTGGCCCTCGACCTCCACCGGGTGACACTCCTAGACCCATCGTAGCTCAGCTCTTGGATTATTGTGACCGCGATGCAGCATTAAAAAACGCCCGAGAGGAGAAACTGCTACAATATGATGGCACCACGTTCAGCATATATCCAGACTTTACTATAGCGTGCAGGAGGCGCACCGTAAATTCATCCCTGTTAAACAAAAACTGCACAAAGCCAATATAGAATATGCCCTCATGTACCCTGCACGCCTGCAGATCCCGAGTCATGGTAAACATACCAGCTGTACGAATCCACAGAAGGCAGAGGGCTTTCTGAAGGACAGCCAAAGGCATTCCCCGAGACGGGAAGGCGCTTCCCAGTCCCCTTTTCCATCCTTTGAATGAACAGCAGCTTCAGAGACTGCACTGACCCGGGGAATGCCATCTCACCATAGCAAATTTCTCTAGAGAGATTCCCGGTGGGGGCGGAGGACGTCGCTTTGACTTCTATGTTGTTGAGGCCCCAGTTCTGCTCCCACCCTGAGACTCCTACTCCACAAGATGATCCTGGACAGTTAAGTACCCTGCTGGGCTTTGAATGCTTCTAGTGGCCTCTAATCCAATATATGTTGGTTTCTTATGGACATTTATTCATATTACTCCACTGGGCCTCATTGGCCCGGTTGGACTGTCAACACAGTTTACTGGGTTTGGGTGGGCAACCTAATACCGGCACGTTTGAGGGATGGGGTGCTTTGGGGATTCATTGACTGCTCCAATGTGGTCATTCAGACGATGCCGTCAGAAAAAGACGTTGTGATGGGACTGTTAAACCTTATTTTGTATCTTATGGAACACCATACACTCATGTCTATATTCAAGATTGCGCAGATGTTTGGGATGTCCTTGGGGATGGGGGTGGTATCGATATTAGCAGCTTGCTTTGATGCTAACTAACTGTGGGTTTTATTCTCAGTTTGTTGTGGGGGGATGAGATGGGAATGTTCTTTATTGTTCTGCTCTGCATTTGATAACTGCAGCCCGACATGTCAATTCGTTCTTTGCTCAACATACCCAATTGTACGTGAGAGGACACACTACTTTTCAATATCAACACCCTTGCCAAATACAATCCCACTCTCTATTATGACAGCACAATCTGTTCGCTCATGCATCAAACTGCTCACATGGAATGTCAGAGGTCTCTGAGACCCGCATAAACGGAGGCAAATATTAGCATATCTAGACAGACACCACATACAAATCGCTATGCTCCAAGAAACTCATATAGACGCTCGTCGCCATTCCTGCTATGGCAGTAGACAGGCCTCTGCACGCGCATTCTCCTCCTACTCGACCTACTCATGAGGCACGCTCATACTAGTCAAGAAGTACACACCATTCGTATTGGGCAGCACAGACAGTGACACGGCCGGTCGCAGCTGCATGGTCTAGGGTATGTTGGGTACACAATCGATCACGTTCGTCTGTAGCATGGCCCCAACTTAGATGATCCCGACTATTTCACCTCACTCTGGGGACAAGTACTCAAAATCAGCTCCACACACGTTATATGTGGGGGGCTATTTCAACACAGCTCTAAGTCCTACCTTGGACCATTCCAACCCCCTTCCCCACCACTATACCAATACTCAGGAGGCCCTTTCGGGGATAATTGCAGAACAGGGACTGGTGGATGCATGGCGTTATGCCCACCCCACTGATAGAGAAGGCATGTTTTTCACAGCAAGACATGCCACGTGGTCCTGAATAGATTATTGGATTTGTTCACATGGAGTGGCTCCCTGGATTAGCTCTGTCAAGCACTTGGCCTGCACATACTCGGATCACGCACCGGTTTACTTAGAAATAATTCCCCCCAACTCAATTGACACCCCACGCTGCTGGAGACTAGTGCCTGAGGCGCTGTTAGATGCCGCCTTTCAAACCGAAAAAGGGGAAGAGATTGTGGACTTCTTCGCCAGGAATAAAAGCTCTGTTGATCACGTGGGCATGCTGTGGGAGGCCTTTAAGGTCACAGTCCGAGACATAGGTATATCCAAAAGTTTTGTGGTACTCCGTGACATTAGAAGAAACTTGCGCCGTTTAGAGACTGAAATCAAACAGCTGGAAGCTGACATGTGGTCTTCTAATTTAGGTGCCCAGCGAGCCGCACTTCGTGAAAAGCTCACGGACTATACTACTACTGCAGACCATGCAGTGAAATTCAGAGGCAAATACTTTGTTGCTCAATGCTATGGGGAGGGGGAGAGACCTGGCCGTGCATTGGCAAGCACTATTAAACAACCGCGCTTCTCCAACTACATGTTGGATGTGATTGACAATGCTCGGACACGCCATAGGGATAGTCTCGATATTCTAAACAGGTTTACCTCTTACTATGCGGAACTCTATAGTTCACAACGCACCTCCCCTCCTCACTTTTCTCCCTATCTAGAAGACATAGCACTTGGGTAGCTAGGAGACTCACAGTGCAAATTCCTGGCAGCGCCATTTGAATATGATGAGCTGAGGGAAGCAATCATGCAGTTGAAAGGGGGAAAGCACCAGGATCCGATGGCCTTCCCATCGAGTTTTATAAGACCTACATTGATTGGTTGCTCCCATTACAATACTTGCTAAATTAATATTTAATCCCCTCAGCCTCCTGATGGACAAGTTGGTCCTCCTGGATCAAGTAGGGTTTATTCGTGGACGGGCGACATCACACAACCTCAGGACACTGTTTTCCATCTTACAAGCAAGAGATCCTAAGCTCGTCCTGGGAGCTGTATTCCTGGATGCCTCTAAGGCTTTTGATTCGGTGGAGTGGGACTATCTGTTCACTATTTTACAAAACATGGGACTTCCTGTGAGCTTTTTATTATGGATCAGACTCCTTTACACTTGACCAATGGCGAAAGTCTAGATCAACGGACACAGGTCACCCTCTCTCTCTCTCTCTCGCGTCACTCGCCAGGGCTGCCCGCTCTCCTCTATCTTCTTCGCCTTGGTAATGGAACCACTGGCAGCCAAGATTAGGAAACACTATAGCCACATAGACCTACGTTGTCTCCATCATCCAACGCTAATTTCTTTATACATGGATGATGTCACCCTCTACATCAAAGACCCCTGCCAAAATCTGAACCCACTATCGTGCAAATTTGTTGAATTTGGCGGTCAATCAGGTATTCAAATAAACTGGTCCAAATCACAAATGTTCCCGTTGACCAGCTTTGCCACTCCTTTCGAGACTGACTATCCCATTGTGTGGTGTGATGAAGATGTTAGATATTTGGAGATCTGCACCGCGGTGGATCGAGATGAGCTGATGTGACTCAATTATGGGTGTGCAATGGAACATGTCACAGGCTGCATCAATCATTGGATAACACTCCCCCTAACTATGGCTGGTCGTATATCCCTCATCAAAATGGTCATACGTCCCAAATTCCTATACTTATTCCTTTATATTCCTTACGACCTCGTAAGGCAATTTTTCACTACCCTCCGATCGGAGCTGATTAGGTTAGTGTGGGGCGGAAAACAGCCACGTATCCAGTCGGACACACTTGTGCGACCTTATGCGCACGGAGGCTTTGACGTGCCTAACTTCGAATTGTATTACATAAGCACTCAGGCACACTTCGCTCATTTTTGCTTTAACTCACCCCTCTATACTCCACACGTTCATTAGCTTGCAGATCCAATCCCACTGGATGGCATCCTTCTCTCTAGAATTGAGCCCCGTGGACAATGCCCTACTTCTGAAGACTGCACGATCAGGGCCTGGTCCCACATTTTGGCTTGCATGCCTGAGTTCTACCTCTATTTCCCCCTTCTACCACTCACCTCTCATCCAGAGGTGACATTATTACAAGAAGGTTATTTTTAAGAAAGTTGCGCGTGCACAAAACATTCGCTGCTGGGGAGACCTGTATGTAGGTGGCGAGGTTTGCGCTCTTCAACAATGATGTCATGACCCCCCACCTTCTACCATGGAAACTTTTTTATATGCTCGCCTTCGTCACAGCATCCAAGCGATTCAATCCACATACCCCTCTGAGCCAGCAATATTGGCTCCACTGCACCAGACCTTGCACGCATCCTCTGCCTCACACTTAGTGTCCACACTCTATCATATTTTGTATATGGACGCTGTCTTTCCCCCGTGGGCAGCCCATGCTAAGTGGGCAGTAGAACTAGGTAAAGATCTCACTGACGAGCAGTGGTCATTTTGCTGTAAACAGATGGAGCAGGTCTCCTCCAATAGCAGACTCCGTATTATTCATTATCAATTTCTGCACCGCAGTTAATACACACCAGTTGGGCTCCACAATCTTGGTTTACGGGACACACACAGATGCATTAGATGCAAAGCAGAACATTCAGATTTTCTACACCTTGCTTGGGGATGTCCTGAGTTACTTACCTATTGGCGACAGGTCCTCACGGCCCCCGATTCTATGATGTCTGCATCTATTTCCAGTAAGCATGGGCTGTAAATTTGTTCAGCTCGTGGAATTTGCGGATTTTTCGCGATTTCGCAATCCGCGAATCTCGGGAAATTGCGGTAAAATCCGCGAATCAGCGGGGACACATTTTCAGCCAAGTACTTACAGGGTTACAGCAGCAGGTGCAAAAGTTGAAGCTAATTTTTTGTAACCTTTTACAAAAGGGTTACAAAGAAATAAACTTCAACTTGGGCACCTGCTGCTGTAAGCCTGTAAGTGCTTCCTGGCGCCTCGTTGCCTACTTGCAACTATTCTCTGACCCTGCTCTGACCCTTGAAGCAGGGTCAGAGAATAGTTACAAGTAGGCAATGAGGCGCCTGTCACGAAAATTAAACCTCAACAGGAAGCACTGACAGATATAAAAACAAGCATTTGCAATGCAATAGGTCTCGCATTAGGAAAGTTTGAGCTATTGGTCTTGTAAATGACAACTTTTTTTATTTATGTGTTGGTTTTGAAAATAGCTAAATTAATAGCTTTGTCATTTACAATGCCAATAGTTATAACTTTCGCAAATGTGACACCTATAGCATTTGTAATGCAACATGTTTTGTATTTACGTGACTTAGCTGTATTAATATTGCAAATTACAATGGCATTTTTTAAAATAATTAATACTTAAATAAAAGTGATTTTAACTTATAATGGCAATAGCTTAAACTTTTGTAAATACCTTTTGTGAAGATTATGTTCAGTGTATTTTATTGTGACGAAAATCCAAGAGCAGAAGTGAAATATTAACATCTTTTTGTGACATTTGTAATAACGTTTGGAACATTGAGAGAACATATTTGAACCAGTTGTTGTTGAATGGTTGCGCAGATTGATGCTGGGGTAGCGCTGAGTGGTGCTATGGTGGTGCTGAGTGGTGCTGTGGTGATGCTGAGTGATGCTGTGGTGGTGCTGAGTGACACTGTGGTGGTGCTGAGTGATGCTGTGGTGATGCTGAGTGGTGCTGTGGTGGTGCTGAGTGATAATGTGGTGGTGCTGAGTGGTGCTGTGGTGGTGCTGAGTGATGCTGTGGTGGTGCTGAGTGATGCTGTGGTGGTGCTGAAAGGTGCTGTGGTGGTGCTGAGTGATAATGTGGTGGTGCTGAGTGATGCTGTGGTGGTGCTGAGTGATGCTCTGGTGGCGCTGAGTGGTGCTGTGGTGGTGCTGATTGGTGCTGTGGTGGTGCTGAGTGATGCTGTGGTGGTGCTGAGTGATGCTGTGGTGGTGCTGAGTGGTGCTGTGGTAGTGCTGAGTGATAATGTGGTGGCGCTGAGTGATGCTGTGGTGACGCTGAGTGATGCTGTGGTGGCGCGGAGTGGTGCTTTGGTGGTGCTAAGTTGTGCTGTGGTGGTGCTGAATGATGCTGTGGTGGTGTTGTGGTGATGCTGAGTGATGCTGTGGTAGTGCTGAGTGATGCTGTGGTGGTGCTGAGTGGTGCTGTGGTAGTGCTGAGTGATAATGTGGTGGTGCTGAGTGATGCTGTGGTGGTACTGAGTGATGCTGTTGTGGCACTGAGTGGTGCTGTGGTGGTGCTGAGTGGTTCTGTGGTGGTGCTGAGTGATGCTGTGGTGGTGCTGAGTGATGCTGTGGTGGTGCTGAGTGGTGCTGTGGTGGTGCTGAGTGATAATGTGGTGGTGCTGAGTGATAATGTGGTGGTGCTGAGTGATGCTGGGGTAGCGCTGAGTGATGATGTGGTGATGCAGACGGCAGAAAGGCACAAAAAGCAGTCTAACAAAGGGCAGAAGGGCAGAAAAACAAGGGAATAACGAGTCTAACAGAGGGCAGAAGGGCACAAAAAACCAGTCTAACAGAGGACAGAAGGGCAGAAAAACAAGGGAAAAACAAGTCTAACAGAGGGCAGAAGGGCACAAAAAACGAGTCTAACGGGGCAGAAAGGCACAAAAACGAGTCTAACAGAGGGCAGAAGGGCACAAAAACAAGGGAATAACAGAGGGCAGAAGGGCACAAAAAACGAGTCTAACAGAGGGCAGAAAAACAAGGGAAAAATGAGTCTAACAGAGGGCACAAGGGCACACAAAAAACGAGTCTAACAGGGGGCAGAAGGGCAGAAAAACGAGTCTAACAGAGGGCAGAAAAACAAGGGAAAAACGAGTCTAACAGAGGGCAGAAGGGCACAAAAAACGAGTCTAACAGGGGGCAGAATGAATCCCCCCCTGCGTGTTTATCCACGAAGATGCCACCTTTTTGTGCAATACCTCTACTCAACTGGAGTACTTTCTACTCTCTAATCAGTAAGTGCTCCCTCATTGGCTAAATGTATAGGGGCAGATTTACAATAACTGGCGCATCCCCAGGGATGCGCCAGTTATTGTGCGCCGCAGCTCCGCCACCCATGGCGCGCCGCATTTACAATGCGGCGCACCATGTGGCAAAAATGGCACATATGCGTCACGCATCTGTGCCGTAAAAGCAGCGCATTGCTGGAGCTGCGTCGCGCTTGCGACGCAGCTCCAGCAATGCTCTGGGGGGCCCTATCTCCCCAATGCTGCATCAAGCCTTGCGCCTGCTTCAAGCAGGCGCAGGGTTTTGACGCAGCATTGGCCTAAAAGTGACTGAGTGAAATCTTGTAGATTTCACTCTGCCACTTTTAGGAGGAGTTCCTGCGCAGGAACGCCCTCCCCTGCGCCGGAACACCTCCTGATGGCGCAGGGCTTTACAACGTTGTTAATACCCTGCACCATGGCGCATCTTTTGTGCTGCCGCTGCGTCTCATAAGGTGGGTGGCAGTGGTGAACCAGAGGGTGACAGTGATGAACCAGAGGGTGGCAGGGGGAACCAGAGGGTGACAGTGCTGAACCAGAGGGTGGCAGTGCTGAACCAGAGGGTGGCAGGGGTGAACCAGAGGGTGGCAGGGGTGAACCAGAGGGTGGCAGTGATGAACCAGAGGGTGGCTGGGGTAAACCAGAGGGTGGCAGTGGTGAACCAGAGGGTGGCATAGGTGAACCAGAGGGTGGCAGTGGTGAACCAGAGAGTGGCAGTGGTGAACCAGAGGGTGGCAGTGCTGAACCAGAGGGTGACAGTGGTTAACCAGTGGGTGGCAGTTGTGAACCAGAGGTGCTGTGATGAACCAGAGGGTGGCAGTCGTGAACCAGAGGGTGGCAGTGGTGAACCAGAGGGTGAAAGTGCTGAACCAGAGGGTGGCAGGGGTGAACCAGAGGGTGCTGTGATGAACCAGAGGGTGGCAGTGGTGAACCAGAGGGTGGCAGGGGTGAACCAGAGGGTGGCAGTTGTGAACCAGAGGGTGGTAGTGCTGAACCAGAGGGTGACAGTGGTTAACCAGAGGGTGGCAGTGGTGAACCAGAGGTGATGTGATGAACCAGAGGGTGGCAGTCGTGAACCAGAGGGTGGCAGTGGTGAACCAGAGGGTGACAGTGCTGAACCAGACGGTGGCAGGGGTGAACCAGAGAGTGGCAGTGGAGAACCAGAGGGTGGCAGTGGTGAACCAGAGGGTGGCAGGGGTGAACCAGAGCATGGAAGGGGTGAACCAGAGGGTGGCAGTGGTGAACCAGAGGGTGGCAGTGATGAACCAGAGGGTGGCAGTGGTAAACCAGAGGGTGCTATGCCCATACACGACCTAATGGGTTATCTTCGCCATGCAAGCGGCCCGCGAACACGCAAAAAGCCCCGCGAGCTCGCAAAAAACCCGCGAACACGCAAAAAACCCCGCGAACACGCAAAAATACAAAAAGTCGACAAATTCGCACGAATTCGCGGATTTTGCGGATTGCGAATTCGATTTCGCCCGTATTCGCGGAACGCGAATTCGAAAATTTCGCCCATTCTTAATTTCCAGGTCACCACTCATAGTCTCCTTGGGTACACTGAACATATTCCTGCCAAACATCGGAAATTCAAGTCCTTTGGCCTTGTGTTAGTTAAGCGGCAAGTGGCCTGCAGATGGGGCTGGGGCTGGGGCCAGGCCCCTAAGTTTATGGACTGGCTGGGGGATATGATTCTCTGGCAGGACCAACTCTGTACATATGCTGAATTACTCACTCACTCCTCACGTCCCTGCGACATTTGGGGCCCGCTACAGACATACCTGCTAGAACACCCTCTTAATGCTATGGACAGGTCCTGAGACCTGCTCACACTGCCCCTCGGACCTATTCACATTTGTGTGCACTGTGGTCCTTGCTTGTGCTAGCCTCGTGGGCTATGCCCTCTCTTCCCCAACCCCTCAGGTAACCTGTGTCGATCCCCCCTGACATCCCGCATACACTGGCACTCGTCCTGGTGACTCTATGAATTGCTCCCTTACTCTTCCGTATGCCTCCTTATTGACCTCTGGTAATGTATATTTATCTTCATTAATTGGAATCACTTGTACATCTTATTCCTGGTAGCTTTTGATTCATGATATTGTATTACTGTCCACGATACGGCTGTTTATACACTGCACCTGCTGAGACTTTGATTGTATTTCACTGTTGAAAATTTCAATACAAAAAAAAATACATGGTTTTGATATTGTGTCAGTGAGCCACAGAAAGTATATCAAGGACAGGTAAGTTAAATGTAACCAGTGTGCCATGCACTGCAGTGACAATACAAACATGACTGCAGGCCTGCCATCAGTATCCAGGCTGTGTAGATTTTAAATGGAAATTTGACATGGCAAAAAAAAAAAAACGTTTGCCAGGTTTAAAGTGCCCCATTTACATATTTATATTTCTCCCCTAAGTAAGCCTTACTTCCCATTAAGGGAGGGTGTGTGATATTTAAAAATGAGACATGTTAAATGTTAAGGTTAAACATATTCTTACAGTGATTAGTAACTCAAGGCTATTTTCACTAAAGTGCGGGTGGTTGTTCCATAGGAAAGCACTGGGATGCAATAATAAATACTAATATTGTATCTCTGGACTAGCTAGAAAATGTTTAAACAACTAGTTTTAATGGTTACTAAAAATCCAATTAATTAGTGAATTCATATTTTCTTTTAGATATTATGGAAAAGTAACTTTAAAAAGTCACATTTGCCCTGCCTTTAGCCTCTGGAAGGTAAATCTGCATTTTTCTCCCAAGCATCTGTGAGCAAGTAATTAGTATTTCAATGGCAATGAATGAGGTTGTTGAAAATGAATCTAGGACCCTAGTGTAAATTTTTCCGATTCATGCCCTTATATAGGTATAGATTATCCTATCCTTATATAGGCATAGAAATCATTACCATATTTAGACTGAGCCTATGCAGCCCAAATACGGCATGGCTACTTCCACTATGTTCCAAGAATCAGCCCCGATTTCTTAGAAAAAAACGCGTTCAGCAGCTAGGGACATCCCCTTGCCTGAATACTAATGTATCTAATAAATCATGGAGTTTTCGAAGAACTGAGTCTTCTATGACGTTATTAAGTCCAATCACACGTCAGACTCGGCACCTTCATAGTATTAATATGCCTAGATTTGCCCACGCAAACACACGGTGGATTGGAGCAGATCGACTAACTACTTGCCCAATGCCCTGTAGTAGCAAGTGCCAAAGGAAGCCGGCCCTCCAGCTGACGCACTGAGAGACGCTATCTTTTCCCTTGCCGAGAAATCCAGCTCCAGTGTTTCCAGGCTACCCTTGCGGGTTCCTGGGAAATCGACTCCTGAGAGCGAGATACAAGACCTCCTTCATTCTAAACCAAGGTACGGAGCTGTTAGACCCTTAGAGAATTCTTGATTAGATTCTTGGCAAAAATATTAAACTTAAACTACTCCTCACTTACTTCTTCCCTTGTGCTAGGCTTAGGTCAGGTACACAGGGGTAGGCCATTTTTAGAAGCACCAGTTGAGTACTTTTAGTCATCATTTTAACACTGTATGTATTGTATCCGTTTTAAGGCAATTTATGGCGTAGAAACCATATCATGCTTTTACAGTACTACTTTATAATACTGTTCGTATTATACACTCTGTACTTTATTACTGGTATTACGGTTGTGGCAGTACATTTCTAATGCTTGAGAAAGAAGACTGTTAAATAAATACTTTTATTGAAAACGCCCGTCTCTCTATTTTCTCAGCACCTCTGGTGATACGAAGCATGCACGAAAGACTGAGTAAAATAGCTATCTATTGTTTCCGCGACTCCAGAGATTGATTTCTTATTTTTGGGAAACAAAGTTGTCATGTTTATGAGGTTGTCAGAAACAAATCCCTTCTTGTGAATTCGAGAAAGTTTCTAGTGACCTCTGAGCTAGCTGTCACTCACATTTAAGACTAATATATACGATAGAGACCTAATCGACTTCAGTCCTACGTCTAAACTATAGTATATGTTATCCCAATGCGCAGAGCCTATTGGGAATATAGGAACTACACTACATGGTGCCCAAAGTTTGGTATGGCTATAATTTAACGCTAGATACTAGAGTAACTCAGTTGTGTTTTTCACACAGACCTCTTTCTCCCGTAAAACCTCCAATAGACGTCTGAAGTGTGTGAAAGGCTAATATCCGCCAGAACTGAGTAGGACAAAAAATCCTATGTATTCGTTTTTGGTTTGTTCAACGTTGAAGGATACAATGTTCCAAAATATTGTGCACCTAATCTTTGTTTCCTTGAAACTTGTTCTGCAAACTCTTCAGGCAGTAAAAATGTCGAAGAGTGACGACGAAAGGGAAAGAGCTGCAGCAGCTCAAGCAGCCTTAGAGAATGACCCGGATGCTATAAACATCCCGGTAAATGTAAGGAAAACTATAACTTACAAACTCATAAATAATGGAGTATTATCTGGAGGTGGTAAAGTAATATTTTTTATTGGGGCACATGAATATCGGTAGACAGAGGTATTCTATTCATGGATTCACTTTCCTCCTGCAGATGCAGGAACACACGAGTTTCACTACTACAAAGTAGAGGATCCTCCAGAGGAATACATTCCTTACGAGGACGTTGAAATTCCATTAATTTACCAAGAGCATCAGCTCTGGTTTAAAGGCTCCCTACAACATCAAATTCACATTACCAGGCTTGGTCCACTAGGTAGACCAGGAGCTACATGGCCGGTACTAGCCAGCTATACACCACATCCTGACATAGAAAGTATGACAGGCAGAGTACTGCTAGCGCAGCTAAAACAGTTAATTAAAAAACATAGTCAATTGGTTCAATATGTCATGCGGACCTTAACAGTCCAACCTACTGTAAGGATTCCACAACACACCACTCACCAGGGGAACACAAATAAAATCACACCACAGACTATACAATCAGTCATTGGTAAGATGCCTGCCAAAAGGGAACAAATTCCGTTTTGGGTAGCACAAGAAATTACTCATATTTAGGCAGTATTCCTTGATAGTAGACCTCATGAGAAACACAGAATTCTGACAATCTGTTAACCAATGGGGATAGCACCACATGTGGAGGACTGTGACACTTGGGGTAGAGTCTTTGCTTCAATCTACATAAAAACACTTGGTGTACTGTCCATAGCGGTGATACCAGACGTTCTGAGACAGATTAAAAATTAATACGGACCAGAACCGGCCTTAAATCTAAGTATGAAATTACTGAAAGATTTCAAATAGGTCTCGGCTATATTATTAGCCAACATTAAAGGTGAAGCAGCATCCGTGGCAATCCGCCAGAAGTTAAAAGAAACAGATATAACAGACCAACCATATGAGCTGGCAAGAATTATTAAAAAATCATATGAAGAACTAGGAAGAGATAGTTTGTGTGGGAAACCATTAAAACCCCAGCTAACTGATAATCCTGAAAAGTTTTTATTAAAAATAGTCTCACTACTCCTAAAAAGAAGTGGGAAAATACTAAACAGACACTTCCTAAAGAGAAACGTTCTCAGTCCCGAGGAAGATCTCTCCAAACTGGAGGTAGGTCTCCCCAATGGGAGCCCTCTGAAAAAAGGTATAACCTTAGAAATAGGGATACTTTAAGAAAACCTGATAAATATCAAGATACTGATACTCGTTCCTCTCGGTGCCTTTCAGACTTCCACGCAGAAATCCGAGAGTAGAGGACGATCAGAACTGAAAGAGGAACGCGTGAAGTCCAAAGAAGAACAGCACATTCCAAAAAAGAAGAAAACACAATTCACAAAAAAGAAGGTAGCAAGCATAAAGAGCAGACATGCCTAGGATCTTGAGGACACAACTCAAGAACGGGGAGTGGGCCCAGACAATGCTAGACAGTGCAGCAGAAGTCACCATAGTTCGCAGGATCCTGATGGATCATCTGGAAACAGTGGACTTGAAAGAAAACATTCAGGTTGAAACTGCTGACACCAGGGTTAGTGTACCCCACAAGTTATACGAAGTAACACTCCGGATGGAGGGGGACATAACTAGAAAAATAAGAGCACTCTTTTGAGAGAAGCTCTCCAAAGGCTATGACATACTTCTAGCTGGAAAAGACTGGCCACCTGAATTTGTTAGGGAGTGCCCACATGGCGAGGAAGTAATTATGCCAGCCTTCTCAAATCACATTCTAATTCATAAAAAATACACATATGCCAGAAAAAGGGCTGTGGTCCAAGCTCCAGCATTATATAAAAATCATGCAGGATGGGATGAGGATTCTCCTCACCATAAAATCCAGTTAAAAAATCAACCTACTGCACAAAGGCAGTATCCAGTTAAGCAAGAAGCTAAGAAACAAGTCAGGGATATTTTAAATCAATTTGAATACCAAGGGGTGATTGAAACATGCACCTCGTCAATGAACAATCCTTTGTTTACTGTCTCCAAACCAAACAATTCATATTGTCTAGTTTTGGATTACAGACATTTACACTCCTGTTGCAAAACATTTGCAGTACAAAATGCACATAGTGCAGCACTAATGAATAACATCGTGCGGAAGAAATATAAAACCACATAAGACATTTCAAATGGGGTTTTCTGTCAAAACATTGCACATGAAAGCAGGCATTTGACCGCTTTCTCAATTATGGGGACACAGCGACAGTTTTGGCGCCTCCCCCTGGGATTCAAGAATAGTCCAGGGTTATTTTCAGCAAAAGTAACAGAGTTACTAGAAACGTACGATGATGAGGCATTATCATATGTCGATGACATCTATCTTACGGATGACAATTTGGACAGGCACTTAAAAAGAGTGGACACCATAATACTTGGGTTCGCCTCTGAGGGCTACAAATTCAATTTTAAGAAATCACAAATTGCCCACCTCAACGTCCTATTTCTAGGCTACGAGTTATCAAGTGAGGGCAAAAGCCTGGCAGCAAACTTTCTAGAGAAATGTGCGCTGCTCCAACCTCCAAAAACGCTGAAGAACTTACAATCAATTCTAGGTTTCCTGAATTTTGGAAGAACATATGTTCTGAATTACGCAGAAAGGGTTAAACCTCTCTACAAACTAATCAAACCTGATTTCAAACCAACTATTTGGATTCAAACACACACAGAAATTTTGCGTTCAGTGCAAACAGACATGTTAGCAAAAACAAAGTTAGAGACACACGACAATGTACGCCTTGTGATTCGGATCATCCCAGGGAGATGCGGATACATGTACCTGACTTTTATTGAAGGTGAAAAGGTACCAATAGCATATAAATCACACTTGTACACACAAGCGGAAGTTAAATTCACTTCTACAGAAATAATTCTGACGGTGGTTCAAACTGCAGTAGCAAAGGAGAGAGCCCTCGCACAGGGTAAACACATAATGATCGTTGCACCTGTATCTGCCTTAGAGGCAGTGACGAAAGCAAGCATTCCCAATGCAAAAGCTTTACATCCAAGATGGATACAATGGATTAACTCTCTTGCTGCAACAGACGTTGAATACGTGTTTGACCCCTACTTAAAAACACAAGAATTCCTACAATACGAGTACCAATGTCCCCTGCCGACCGAGATTCTGCCTCTAGAACATGATGGAAGTATAATATATATAGATGGATCAGAACAGCCCACAATTGGGGGTAAACAAGCCTATAGTGCTGTGTGCGCGATCGTTAAAGGTCGCTGGCACGAAGGTAAATTCAGACCTATGGTCACTAAAACTCAATCACTCGGGGCCCGATTCACAGAACTAACTTAAGACAAAATCCTAAACTTACTACTTTTGGTATTCACAGAAGTTAGGATTTTGTCTTAAGACTGACTTAAGACAGACTTAAGACAGACTTAAGACAGACTTAAGACAGAATCCTAACTTAAGTTTGTCTTAAGTCGGTCTTAAGTCTGTCTTAAGACAAAATCCTAACTTCTGTGAATACCTAAAGTAGTAAGTTTAGGATTTTGTCTTAAGTTAGTTCTGTGAATCGGGCCCTCGGAGACTGTACAGCTCAGCGAGCTGAACTACAGGCTTTCAAGATGGCGCTTGAAAATACCGATCACGAATTCCCCACACTAATAGTGTGTGATTCATATTTCTGCGTTGAACCTTACAACAAACACCTGCAGAGCTGGGTTAAAAACGGGTTCAAAAATTCTAAAGGTGGCACAATTAAGCATAAAATGCCAAGGGAATGAGTAGTTCTTTTGCAAATAGAACTACAAAAGACTCACGTGATTCACACACTGAGTCATCAGCATGATGGCGTTCACGTTGAAGGGAATTCATTGGCTGATGCAGCCGCGAAGGCAGCCGTGCAAACGGCTTCCATAGCTGCGAATACTTGGTCAAAAACAAGAATAGACAGCGAAATAATGCAAGCTGTCACTGCTTCAGTCAAAGACAGTGGTAAGACACTCCCGAAAGGCTTTCGTGTAAAGTACTCATATATAACTGATGCGAATAATGTTCCTTTTGCTCAAATCCCTGGAGTGGGGTATTGGGCAATTCCAAACATGTAACATAGGTTAGGACTAATCTTAGCAGCACATGAAGGACTAGCGTCTGCACACGCAGGGGTTTCCGCCACAGTATCATTATTAAGGGTGGGCGTAAAATCCGTTTCGCGGGCAAATTGGCGGATTTTCTGCAATTTTGCGATCCGCGAATCTTGCGTAATCGCGGTACTTTCTACTGTCTAATCAGTAAGTGCTCCCTCGTTGGCTAAATGTATAGGGGCAGATTTACAATAACTGGCGCATCCCCAGGGATGCGCCAGTTATTGTGCGCCGCAGCTCCGCCACCCATGGTGCTCCGCATTTACAATGCGGCGCACCATGTGGCAAAAACGGCACAGATGCGTCACACATCTGTGCCGTAAAAGCAGCGCATTGCTGGAGCTGCGTCGCGCTTGCGACGCAGCTCCAGCAATGCGCTGGGGGTGCCCTTTCTCCCCAATGCTGCATCAAGCCTAGCGCCTGATTCAAGCAGGCAAAGGGTTTTGACGCAGCATTGTCCTAAAAGTGACTGAGTGAAATCTTGTAGGAGGCTGAGTCGGAATGCCTCCTGATGGCGCAGGGCTTTACAACGTGACGCATCTCACAGAGAGCTGCGTCGCGTTGTTAAGACCCAGCACCATAGCACATCTTTTGTGCTGCCGCTGCGTCACAAAAGGTCTCAGTAGAGGGTGGCAGTGGTGAACCAGAGGGTGGCAGTGATGAACCAGAGGGTGACAGTGATGAACCAGAGGGTGGCAGGGGTAAACCAGAGGGTGACAATGCTGAACCAGAGGGTGGCAGTGCTGAACCAGAGGGTGGCAGGGGTGAACCAGAGGGTGGCAGGGGTGAATCAGAGGGTGACAGCGCTGAACCAGAGGGTGGCAGTGCTGAACCAGAGGGTGGCAGGGGTGAACCAGAGGGTGGCAGGGGTGAACCAGAGGGTGGCAGTAATGAACCAAATGGTGGCAGGGGTGAACCAGAGGGTGGCAGTGGGGAACCAGAGGGTGGCATGGGTGAACCAGAGGTGCTGTGATGAACCAGAGGGTGGCAGTTGTGAACCAGAGGGTGGCAGTGGTGAACCAGAGGGTGACAGTGCTGAACCAGAGGGTGGGAGGGGTGAACCAGAGGGTGCTGTGATGAACCAGAGGGTGCTGTGATGAACCAGAGGGTAATGTAATGTAACTTAATTGCCCATTTATACCGCGCAACAATCGCTCCAAGGAGCATCTCGGCGCCCCTGCATAGTCACCCTAGTGTCAGATGTTGCATTAATGCTTGACCATTGGTGGCTGTGGTGAACCAGAGGATGGCAGGGGTGAATCAGAGGGTGGCAGTGGTGAACCAGAGGGTGGCAGTGCTGAACCAGAGGGTGGCAGTGGTGAACCAGAGGGTGGCGGGGGTGAACCAGAGGGTGGCAGGGGTGAACCAGAGGGTGGAAGTAGGGAACCAGAGGGTGGCATGGGTGAACCAAAGTGTGGCAGTGGTGAACCAGAGAATGACAGTGGTAAACCAGAGGGAGGTAGTGCTGAACCAGAGGGCGACAGGGGTTAACCAGAGGGTGGCAGTGGTGAAACAGAGGTGCTGTGATGAACCAGAGGGTGGCAGTCGTGAACCAGAGGGTGCCAGAGGTGAACTAGAGGGTGACAGTGCTGAACCAGAGGGTGCTGTGATGAACCATAGGGTGGCAGTGGTGAACCAGAGGGTGGCAGGGGTGAACCAGAGGGTGGCAGTGGTGAACCAGAGGGTGGCAGTGCTGAACCTTAGGGTGACAGTGGTTAACCAGAGGGTGGTAGTGGTGAACCAGAGGTGCTGTGATGAACCAGAGGGTCGCAGTCGTGAACCAGAGGGGGGCAGTGGTGAACCAGAGGGTGACAGTGGTGAACCAGAGGGTGACAGTGCTGAACCAGAGGGTGGGAGGGGTGAACCAGAGGGTGCTGTGATGAACCAGAGGGTGCTGTGATGAACCAGAGGGTAATGTAATGTAACTTAATTGCCCATTTATACCGCGCAACAATCGCTCCAAGGAGCATCTCGGCGCCCCTGCATAGTCACCCTAGTGTCAGATGTTGCATTAATGCTTGACCATTGGTGGCTGTGGTGAACCAGAGGATGGCAGGGGTGAATCAGAGGGTGGCAGTGGTGAACCAGAGGGTGGCAGTGCTGAACCAGAGGGTGGCAGTGGTGAACCAGAGGGTGGCGGGGGTGAACCAGAGGGTGGCAGGGGTGAACCAGAGGGTGGCAGTAGGGAACCAGAGGGTGGCATGGGTGAACCAGAGTGTGGAAGTGGTGAACCAGAGAATGACAGTGGTAAACCAGAGGGAGGTAGTGCTGAACCAGAGGGCGACAGGGGTTAACCAGAGGGTGGCAGTGGTGAAACAGAGGTGCTGTGATGAACCAGAGGGTGGCAGTCGTGAACCAGAGGGTGCCAGAGGTGAACTAGAGGGTGACAGTGCTGAACCAGAGGGTGCTGTGATGAACCATAGGGTGGCAGTGGTGAACCAGAGGGTGGCAGGGGTGAACCAGAGGGTGGCAGTGGTGAACCAGAGGGTGGCAGTGCTGAACCTTAGGGTGACAGTGGTTAACCAGAGGGTGGTAGTGGTGAACCAGAGGTGCTGTGATGAACCAGAGGGTCGCAGTCGTGAACCAGAGGGGGGCAGTGGTGAACCAGAGGGTGACAGTGTTGAACCAGAGGGTGGCAGGGTTGAATCAGAGAGTAGAAGTGCTGAACCAGAGGGTGGCAGTGGTGAACCAGAGGGTGGCAGGGGTGAACCAGAGGGTGGCAGGGGTGAACCAGAGGGTGGCAGTGGTGAACCAGAGGGTGGCAGTGATGAACCAGAGGGTGGCAGTGGTGAACCAGAGGGTGCTGTGCCCATACACGACTGCATGGGTAACTTCGCCATGCAAGCGGCCCGCGAACACGCAAAAAGCCCCGCGAACACGCAATAAAACCCGCGAACATGCAAAAAAACCCGCAAACGTGCAAAAAACAAAAAATCCGCAAATTCGCATGAATTTGCGGATTTTGCGGATTGCGAATTCGTTTTCGCGCAAATTCGCGGAATGCGAATTCGTAAATTTCGCCCATACCTAATCATTATTAAAACAGAGATATTGGTGCCCGCGCATGAGAAAACAAACTAGAAATTATGTTCTAGAATGTGAAATATGCCAAAAATAAAAGTTTTGACAGTGAAACGACCTGCACAGATGCCCTTTCTTATTTCAGATAAACCAATAGCATGCGTTTACCTGGACCACTGTGGTCCCTTAACAAGGGATGGCAACTATAAATATATCATGGTCGCAGTGGATTCCTGCACAAGATTTATTTGGATATGGCCCCAGCGCTCGGCTGACGCCAGAACTGTAATAAAGGATTTGCAAGTCTTTATCGGCACATATGCAGTAAGCACGCTACATTCTGACCAGGGTCCTGCGTTTAGCTCTCGAGCTTACAAGGAGGCCATGGCTAGTTTGGGTGTTGCATTGCGGTATTCTAGTCCCTTCCATCCTGAGGGTAATGCAGTAGTGGAAAGAAATAAATGTGACATAAAGCAATCCATAACAACTAATGTATTAGGTTCGGGTGATGGGTGGGTCAAACATCTAATAAGTGTCCAACTTAGTCTTAACAATCTGCCAAGAAATTCTATGGGTGGAATCACTCCATATGAATTACTGTTTTGTTTGGTACTAGAATGATAATCGAAGACCTCAATTGTCAAACTTCAGTGGTGGAACAAAAACCCTTTGATGTCAAGGATCGTTTGACTGTTTTACAAGACTTAAATGAAACAAGAAGAAGTCTAAGTAACACAACACAAAAGCCAACATCCACTGAAGAAAAACCACCTGTCCCAGCAAGACCTGTCTGGATTCCAAAGATTGGGGATCTAGTCAGAGGAAGATCGTAGTGAAGAAGGAATTTGGACCTTATTACAGAAAAGCAGTACCTGTCTTGGCAATCCAAGGAACTAGATCAGTAGTACCACCGCCCCTTGCTGGTAAAAGGGAGAACAGAGTTGTGTCCATCGACCTGGTCAAACCACAATCATGTGGCCAATAATAAGTAGTAGGCCCAGTGGACTCCCAAGATGTAGCAGCAAACCAAATCTCACTACTATTCAAGATGTTCAAACTGAACGACTTATCACCTTTGATAAACCTGCAGTGAGAAAAGAAGGACTATGCAATAAAGCCATGGAACTCGTGTCTCTTGAGACCCAAATAACAGTTAGTCAAAAAACACCTGTCTACAATGATGTAGCCTCTGACTATACAATATGACAAAGGAAGAAGCAGCTCCAAAGATTAATAACAATCCTGATGCAATTCCAACAATTGACAGAACTGTCTCTGGCTATTTTATCAACTTTGATACATTTTCTGAGGATCCCAGTGAACCCGAAGATACGCCAGCAAATAAAACTCTCAAAGTAAAAATAAAAGAACTCTTTCATCAACTTGAGAAAATATATCTGGTTTCACCATGGATTGAATTTTGGATTGTGTTAGGTGTACTTTTCCTCCTCCTCTGGCTCATTTGGGTTTTGAGCTTGGGAAAAATGATTGATGGAAAATATAATACAATGGACACAGCAAGTCAGTAAATCAACTTGGTCCTGAAACGTCATAACTCTCCACATCGTGAGAGAAGAGATCTGTCATCAGTGAACATCACAGCCGTTCCTATACCTGGAGGTATAGCATGGGACAAAACTGAGTATTACATCTATGGCCCGGTAGAGCTTCTGAAGATTACACACCAGTTCAAGATCTCTTTAAGTGACTTTGTATCACCAAACACATTTTCTGATGACTGGGACTTTGAGACTGTTAATAATATGATGTCAGATTTAGAGATGTCAGCTAAATTTACTGAACATGAATACTTACAAGGTTCATCAGATTATGAACAAATGTATTGCTTTAATCATTATGGTCACCATTATTTGCATAAATCTGTAAGCCGTAGGAAGGTTTACACATATAATCAATGGGAACAATGTCCAACGCCGTCAAAAGGCAGCTCAAAAACGTTCTATGAAAAGTTTTCATACTTCACGGGGTTTAATGTTACAAATCCAGAAACGTTTAATTTCCAAAATGAAAATAAGACAGGCATGAAAACAATGTTGACCAATACAAAACAAAGTTATACTGCAAAATATTATGCTCATTTGTTGTCTACATTAGGTTTTGACTTTTGGAAAGACAACATCGAGACAAAAACTGTCTTGGGCACAAAAGACTGGCAGGTGCAAGGTTTAGAAGCCCTGTTCAGAGCCTGCATTATACAAAAAATAATGTTTTAAATGACACTGTTCTTACGGGTACTTGCTTCGGCATCCTTAAGATGCTCCGGAAGTTTCTTCCTCTGCTCTCAGAAGAGCACAGGAAGATTACAGTGCAAGCCTTAATTGGCTCCAGATTGGACTATTCCAACGTCCTTTATCTGGGCCTACCGGAGTATCTGGTACAGCGGCTGCAGGTGGTGCAGAGTTCCGCCGCACGTGCCAATTTTGGCCTTCACAGGCCAGCCAGAGTGTCCGGCCTTTTGCAGTCGCTTCATTGGCTGCCTATCCGGAAGTGGATAGTGTTTAAGGCTTTGACTCTGGCTCATAAGGCGCTCTTTGGCTCGGGAGCAAAATATCTTCAACGCAGGCTTGTTTTTTATCGCCCGGTTCGATCTTTGCGATTTGAATCCTTGTTTCTTGCGGTGGTCCCCCGAGTAAAGAAGGCCCACATTGGGGGTCGCTCTTTTAGACTGAGGGCACCACAGCTGTGGAATGCCCTGCCATTGGCCTTACGCTGTACCTCCAATCTGCTGTCCTTTAGGAAGGGCCTTAAAACCTGGCTTTTCACCCTCTAGTATGCTCCCTCCTTGGTCTGTGGATGTTTTTATTTTGCTGTGTTATGTTTTTCTTCTTATGAGCTGCCAATAAAAGCGCCGGGACACTCCAATGGAGTAGCCGTGCGCTATAGAAATCAAAATTAACATAACATAACATAACATAACAAACTTCTTGTCTTGGCTTAGCTAAGATAAAATATTTGAATAAACAGTCTATACCTAAACATACAACTGACAGTGATGATAATACAGAAGAGGAGATAGACGTACCCTATATTTTAAAACAGAAGAGAACTGATCCTGATTGGAAAAAAAGGTTAATCTGGCCCACAGAAACTAATAACTGTCATGATAGATACCTGAACAAAACACAAGGGATGACAGTGAATAGGCCAGATCCAAGATACTCCCAGAGGCAACATCCAGGGATAGTAACTACTTATAGTGTAGGAAAGCTATGCCTTGAGTGCCTACAGAAATCTACACTTCCGGAAATCAAACAACACTTATCTTTACTTAAAGAAGGCAATGATTTGCGAGATTTCTTAATGGGGCCTCGCAAACCACGTCAAAAACGTTTCATATACGCCGGTATATATGCTGCGTACAACGAAGCTTGGAAAGTAACGCAAATAGAAACTGCAGAAAGAATACGAGAAATTGATCGTATTATTTAGAGAAAACTCTCTCTGTAGTGGACAATGGGTTAACAACTCCATCCTCCAGAATATATTCTTTTTTTTTAAAATTCTTTTTATTGGATTTTCACAATTGTCATATCAGTAACATATAGAAATAAGTCTAAACGAACCTTCACACTTCAGCATTCGTCATCCGGGTAATACAACTACTTGCTGCACGTATACTTACACTAAGCAGTTATACACATAGTGTAAATCATAAAGAAATAAAGTATCAATCAGTATCATCAACAGTTGGGTTTACACGCAAATATTCCGTGAGATATTGCCAGTAGTCTCGTGGCCTAGATCTGGCGGCCAGTTCCTCTTCATAAGTGTGCAATGTGTCCTGACAGTGCGTCATATCTTCAGTTCAGCGTTTAACAGTAGGCACACTTTACTGTCCCAGCACATGGAAATTCTACGCTTAGCCAGCAACAATGCCACCATGCAAAATTTAAGCTTTAAAGCACACACATTGGGCAATAGCCCCAGTAAGTAACTTTTGATTGTACTAGCAACATCCACCCCCACCATCACAGTTAGCAGGGCTGTGACCTGTTCCCAGTACATATGTATTTTTTGACAATTCCATGCTAGATGGACAAAATCAGCATTTCCACTACCACATCTCGTACATTTCACGTCTGCGCGGAGGCCATATTTATAAAGTCTCATAGGTGTGTGGTATGTTTGATGCAAGTATTTGACGTGAATTAGTCTGAGGTTACTTGTAGGTGTCAGTAATTGGGTTAGTGTACATGTTGTACCACATTCCATCTCCGTGATAGGATCTTCTAATAACTCATTCCATCTATCCATTGCTCTTTGACTACTGTATCCGATTTCATCTTGTGCAACAGTATACAGTCTGGAGACCAGGTGTGTAGTGTTAGAGGACGTTATCAAGAGCTGAAGGGTATTCAGTTGTACAGGTTCATTAGGGAAGTTGGGGTATAGTTGCTTAATGGCCCCTCGTAACCTGTGGTATGTGAATTGGAACAATAGGGTCGGGTTTTGAATATATGATAATTCTTGCGCTGTGAGAAATATGCCCTTTGCTTATAGGTCTCCCATGTTAACTATGCCCACCTGACGTAGTAGTCCCATTCCTACCTCCTCGGTCGTAACCAATAGTTCAGGATGATGGTCTAATGGGAGAGCTGGTGCGTACAACAGGAATTTCTTGGCCAAGTGTACTAATCTGCACCATGCCGCATTTGTCGCGTCAATGGTATTGATGTCCCTTTCGTGTAGAGGCGGTCTGCGATGTGTGAGAATCACAGTTAAGGGGATTGGGTGCGCATCACACTCCTCCTCCTCCGTGTGTGTCAAGTATGGAATTGCATGGTACCATTAGGTAGCAGACCCTCGATCCCTCCAAACTGGAGAATTTTAGACCCATTTCATTGCTCCCATGGCTGTCCAAACTCGCAGAGGCCCATGTAAACATCACCTTGTCTAAACACATGGATCAAAATAACATCTTAGATCCATCTCAAAACGGGTTTAGGCCGGGCCACAGCACTGAGTCTGCCCTCCTAGCCGCGTCGGAACATCTCCGGACGATACTTGATGCCGGTCAAAGTGCTGCGCTGATCCTATTGGACCTCAGCGCTGCCTTTGACACGGTATCTCATAACATTCTTTTAAATCGTCTGGCTACTGTGGGAATCTCAGGCCTTGCCTTGGAATGGTTCCGCTCCTTCCTGAAAGACAGAACTTTCCGGGTATCAGCTCCTCCATTCCTCTCCCAGTTCCACTCCATCGGACAGGGAGTCCCTCAGGGCTCTGCACTCAGCCCATCCCTTTTCTACCTATATGTGCAAACACTTGCCGCAGTAGCCAGAGAATGGGACCTCACGCTGGTGTCATATGCTGATGTCACGCAGCTGGCCATCACTCTCATCGAAGGTCCCTCTACTTCTGCCGCAAGGTTCAGAGATGGTCTAGCTGTTGTGGCCCAGTGGATGACGGACAACTGCCTGCAGCTTAATGCAGGCAAGATGGAGGTGCTGCTCCTCGGAAAGAATACTAGCCACTGGAACCAGCACTGGTGGCCTTCGTCACTGGGCACCAGTCCACCCCCCAAATCCTTGGTCAAAAACCTAGGCGTCTGGATGGACTCCTCACTTAACTTCCAGACCCACACAAAAAAAGTAGCGGCCACCTGTGTGGGCCTGTTGAGGAGCCTTAATCCCATACTCGGCTTCTTCGACTCCAAGGTTCGCCAAATGATTGTCCAAGCCACAATTCTCTCCCGCTTGGACTACGCCAATGTCTTACTTCTGGGCACCAACAAAGCGGAGATTGCACGACTGCAACGCGTGCAGACCACCGCGGCAAGAACCTTGGTCGGTCTTCCCCGCAGATGTTCAGCCAAAGCCACAATCTGAAAGCTGCACTGGCTACCCATCGAATCTCGAATCCAGTTTAAAACTCTCATCATGATCTTTAAAATCCTTAAAACTGGACGCCCAGAACTTCTCCGGCCACTCCTCACACCTTATGTGCCACAGCGCAACTTGCGCTCTCTAGGCCAACATCTACTGACGGTCCCCCGCACAAAGCTAGCCGTACTGGTGGACGCTCTTTCAGGGTGCTGGGAGCCAAACTTTGGAACACCCTGCCAGTGAACATTCGCTCATTGAAAAATCTGTTTGCCTTCCGGAAAGCCATCAAAACCTACCTATTCCCTTCCCCTTAGGCCTCCCAGCTTTTTTTTCCTTCTGTCCTCCGTTGAGCTTCCGTATTCCGTAACATAACATATTGAGCCTGTGCGCATAAATAATAGAGCAAAAAATCCGGCATACTGAAGGACTGGGCTATTTAAGGCCCAGCGGTGCCAGGGGACAACACCTAAAACCTTTCTTGGGATACCTGTTCTGGCGTACGAAATATTTTATAGAGACACGGGACACTTCCTTCGGCGTCAAAGATCAGAGTTTATTACTGCAGGGATACAGAAGTCACTCGAAGTACAACAACGTGTAGGTTCTGAGAGTCTGCTTCAAATTGCATATGTGGATCGCTCCTTTTATACACTTCTTGGTCATTACACGACATTACGAACAAAAGGTTACAACTCAGTTCTCACAGTAAACTTCAAAAAGCTTCATTCATGGTGTCGGAAACCCGGAACATAATTACAGTTACATTTGCCGGTTCCCAACTGTAAAAGCACATTATCTCACGGTTAGGCACATTCTGCTCTAGTCGTAAACAGGCGAAGGAAAGAGGCAAGAACAGGTGCAAGGAAGACAGACAACAGTAGAGGAAGAGTGTGGGGGAAATATCGGAAGCATGATCACAGGATCAAAGGATTTGTGCCTAACACATGCAGGGCTGAATCAATAGCCCGCCGTGGCGAGATTACCCTCGAGCGGAGCCATCTGCCTTTGCAGTGTCATCCCACTGTCATAAAAGACGCATCAAAGGGATATGCATCTTTCGCAAAGCTTGGGAATCCCAGTGTCACGAAGCGTACATTTTCACTTCGCTGGCTACGTGAGGGCAAGAAACAAAATGGATGCCGTATCTAAAATGGAACCCAAGGGTTCGGACGGAAAAACACGAAAATAAGACGAACCCTTCCGAGGAGTGTAGCGAAAATGCGTACACTTACTAAACTCGTCATTTACGGTTCGTAGATACCAAACTCGTCCATATTTGTACTTGCCCAAAACATCGTATCGATTCTCACGGAACCTCAGACGCTCCTTTTGCCCTCATGTAGGCAAACACTAGTCGAAATCAGAATCAATTTCGATATTTATCAGATCATTGAGATGTTGCTGAAACATCATTCTATCCATCAATGTTTCTTTGGTAAAAGATGGCCTTCTCATACACGTTGTAGCACAAAGGCCACATAAGGCAGGACCACACTGTACACAAAGACAACACGTGAACAGAAACGTCACAACAACCCCTATAATCATCAGAATCTTCCAACCCCAAGTCGACATCAGACCCCAAAACCATCCTAGCAGCGTCCAATCTCCCTCGTCCACGTGTATGGACTCTGAGATTTTATGCAACTTCGAGATGGCTTGATAAACAGTTGGAGCATTATCAGGTATGAAAATGCAACAGCTCGAATGGATTACCTTGCACACACCACCTCTATCTGCAAGTACAACATCTAGAACCATACGGTTCTGTAGCGTCATAAGTCTATCCGCTTGCAGCTCTGCTGTCAGGTTACCAAGGGCGCTTGCTGTGATATTAGCAGTCGATTCTACCACACGAGTCAACTGTCTTAAGTTCCTACTATTAACCATAGGGCCCCAAAACGGTAGGAAACCTTTAAAGAAGTCTCCTGCTTCTTGACCAGCAGTATCCTCTTTGCTAACAACGCCTCTCACAACTCTAGTCTTGTGATAGTCTGAGGCAACTGAAAAAGTCGGTGGTAAAAGATTCGCAATATAACATGTGCCTGAGAAATCACGAGGCAACCATGTATATGCATGATCAAGACATACAAAATAAGTACTCTTGGCAGTCAAAAAGACAGGGGAAGAGAGCGCGGTAAGACATACGTCTCAGTACAAGCACTCTTCCCAAGCTGAGCTCTCGGATTTCGACCCAGACCTTGCAGACAGAAATTACCGAGATGGGGTACAATCCAGATCGGAGCCGAGCTTTTTAGCTGTCTATCACTCACTGATGTACTATATTCAATCTCTTTCAGATCCTTGTAAGCTCGCATCTCTTCTTCTGGGATAATTGTCGCATCGAAAATATCTCTATATAAATCAGCAATAGCCATCGCCAGAGGCTTGTGGTACGGGCCGGGACCAAGGTTTATAGAGCGAGGCTCTCGATGGGGGTAGGAATCTAGTGCACTGCGAAACATAGATTGGAATGCTCGAGCTGACCCCTGGGAACTATAGGGAAGAACCAAATACGGGATACCCTTATCCATAGTATGTGGCATTAACCCACACACCCAACAATTGGTAGTATTCATCACCAACTGATGCTGATGTAGAAGTTGAACAAAGGAATTGTTCATGAATTCCGCACGTCTAACCTGTTCATGTTGGGGCAGAAGATGAAAGGAATGTGGAGAAATAGTTGGAACAGAATTCAGATCAAGTGAAGAAGAAATATGTGAAATGGAAGGCAATAATAATTGAATCCCAAAGTACACTCCACCCACCAATAACATAGAAACGGTTAAGAATAACATGAATACCTGCAACAAAAAACATTTTGTTCGAAACATCTTATGCAATTCAGATCTTTGCGCCGCTATTTTCTCCATTTTCAACAGCTTAGAAGACTCCATCCTCTAAAGACCGTCCGTGACGTTCTTGACGCACTTCGTTCTGAGTAGCGATTATCAATCCCCAGGAGTTCCCAGAAATTGACAAAGGGTAAGCGACCTAGTGTCAGATACCTGCTAAACAGAAGGAGGTACCCGCACGGCCCTACGGTCAACCCAGATGATAGGTTTTTAATCAAGTGCTCTTTGAATTCAATATAAGCCTCCCAGCTGTAAGAAAAAGGTATACACAGTATATAAAATGTCCACAATTTTATAGCAACAGTACGGGGTGATGTGAAATGAAAAAAATAAAAAAAAGGTTTTTATTAGTCTTTGCTGTGTGATCGAAGAAAATATCGTTTTTTCCCTAATCGAGTCTGTTCTTCAAACAATGGATCAGAAGGCAAAGCAATGGTTGATTGTTCAGGTGATAGTTCAGAACTTGAATTCTCCAATGCTGCTGAAAAAAGATTCACTTCGGGTGATTCAACAGGGGTGTCTGATTGTACTATATTGTTTTCTACTAGCTGGGCATTACTAAAGGGTACGTAACATGGGGGACTGTGTGTTTCAGACGAGGCAAATCCCTTTCTTGTCCAGTTATCTGCCGGCAACGGGAGCGGAACCTTCTTGGTGTGGGTCGCATGGACCCAGTGTTTTCTTCCTTCGAGTCGAACCGCAGTCCTCGTTGCTAGCAGCACCTGGTACGGTCCCACGAATCTCGGCTCAAGGTTTCGTTTTCGTCCAAAATTCCTGGTCAAAACCCAGTCACCGGGTTGCAGCCGATGACCAGGACCCTCTGTTTGTGCCGGTAGTGCCTCGAAAACCTGTTGATGAATCAAACTCAATTTAGCAGTCAGATCATAAAGATAGTCAATCAACATTGGATATTCAAGTCTGTTAAACTCCTTAGGTCTCGGAACTCCCCAAACATTTGCAGGACGGCCGAACACAATCTCATATGGGCTAAGCCCTACTCGAGAGTGTACGGTCGCTCTGGTCGATAGGAGAGCTAAAGGCAAAGCATCAGGCCATGCCAAACCAGTCGTTGCCTGGATCTTGGCAAGTTTCAGTTTCAGAGTGCCATTGTATCCTTCTACTAAACCCGCAGACTGAGGATGATTAGCACTATGAAACTTCTGATTTATGCCAAGACCACGACATACACTTTTCATCACACTTCCCACAAACTCACTTCCGTTATCTGACCATACAATCCGTGGCATTCCGTACCTGGGGAAATATTCTTTGAGCTGAACTTTTGCTGTGGACAGGGCAGTATTATCCTTAAGGGGGTAAGCCTCAATCCATCTGGAGAACGCACAAACTACAACCAGGACGTACTTCAGATTATTGCATCTCTCCATGTGGATAAAGTCTAACTGAATAATTTCAAAGGGACATGTGGGAGGAGCAAAATGACCAGGTGGAGTGGGGGTGCCCTTGCCAGGATTATGCATCAAACATACCATGCAATTCTTAACCACTCTCTCCGCACACTTCGTAATGCCATCATTCTTCCACACGGGGGACAACAACTTACATATGCCTTTTGTACTAATGTGTGATGTGCCGTGTGCCATAGTAACAACAGCAAGCACATATGCATCCGGTAACATCCACCTCTGCTTTTCCGACAAATCAACCCAACATCCATTCTCGTCTAACTTCCCCGTACTTTCTTTCCACTGAGTCTTTTCTATCTCAGTAGCCTCATTCTGTATCTCCTTCACACTCTCAACTGTGTCCTCACACATACTAGTTTCCGCCGGCCATCTTACTGAATTCACAACATACATTCGATTTGTCAAATCTCGGGCTGTCTCCTTAGCAATCTCGTCCGCAAACGCATTACCACGACCAACATCATCCGTCACTTTCCGATGCGCACTACATTTAATTATTGCCTCCTCTGTTGGCAATGTAAGTGCTTCCAAAAGGTCATTCACAAGCTGTCCATGCTGAATCTTCGTACCATGCGACGTCAAAAACCCACGTTCTCTCCACAATCGTCCAAAACTATGCGCTACGCCAAAGGCATACTGACTATCGGTAAACACATTCACCCGCTTTCCTCTAGACAGCACACACGCTCTCGTCAAGGCAATCAACTCGGCCGCCTGGGCCGAATTCTGACTCAATCTCGCAGTTTCCACAACCGTACTCAACGTCACTACAGCATACGTAGTCGTCACATCACCATTCGGCAACTTAAAGCATGAACCATCCACATACAAAGTACCATCGGGATCTACCAATGGAGTGTTTTTCAGGTCGACACGACCCTTCGTCTCTTCTTCGGTTCTTAAGTAACAATCATGCGGTGCTACATCATCTGATTCCATGCTGATCGGCAACAACGTTGCTAGGTTCAACACATTACAACGTTTAATCTGTATATGGCTCGCCAAAAGCGTCAGCTCATACCCAGACAACCTTGCGCTCGTCAGGTGTTGAATTTTTGTTCGGTTCAAAAGAGTGTCAACTGCATGCGGGACCATCACCGTAAGCATATTATCCATTACCAAACCTGCGGACTGTCGAATGGACGCCGCAGCTGCCGCTGTTGCTTTTAAACAACTCGGCAATGCTCTAGCTACTGGATCTAAGGTCGAGGAAAAATATGCACATGGCCGTTGTTTGTCACCAAATTGTTGCGTCAAGACACTCAACGCACAACCATCCCTCTCGTGAACGTAAAGTGTGAACGGCTTATTGTAGTCAGGAGTGCCTAACACAGGAGCCGAGCACAACGCATCACGTAGTTCCGAAAAAGTTTTCTGACACTCCTCAGTCCAAGGCAAAGGAGTCGGAACATCCTTGCCCGTGAGAGCTAACAATGGCTTCGCCAATAATGAAAAATTTGGAATCCATTGTCTGCAGTATGACGTAATACCTAGAAAGGCACGTACATCTCTCTGAGTTTTTGGCACGGTCATTCGAGCAATCGCTGCAATTCTTTCTGGGGTCAACCTTCTCCCTTCTTTTGACAATAAGTGACCTAAGTAGGTTACTTCTTGGCAACAATATTGCAGTTTGGAAGGCGACACCTTATGATGTAAGTCACATAAATGCTGCAACAACGATACTGTAGTTGTTCTGCAAATAACCTCGGTATCAGCAGCCACTAAAAGATCGTCAACATATTGGATCAAAGCCGCACCCGTCGGTAATTCAAATGCATCAAGTTGACTTTTAAGGGCTTGACTGTAGATCGATGGACTCTCACAGTAGCCTTGTGGTGCGCGTTTGAATCTAAAACTGCGACCACCTAATGAGAATCCGAACAGGTCCCTGCTTTCCTCAGCGATCGGTATACTAAAGAAGGCATTCTTCAGATCGATCACTGTAAACCAGGAGGCAGAAGCTGGAATCAGGGTCAACAAAGCCGTGATATCGGGAACCACAGGAAACTGTGGGACCACAATTTTATTTACCTCTCGCAAATCAATCACGAAACGATACACAGGAGGTTTAGATGGATCAGTTTGTTTCAAAATCGGTAACACAGGACTATTACACACATTACCCCTAGTTTCTTCGATGACATCCTTTTCGATCAGATCATATATGATCGCTAATAGCGCTCACTCACCATCAAGAGAGATACGATACTGAGGTATACGTGGTAGTCGCACGTTCGATTTCAAGTGGACCACATAAGGTGGAATATCCAACAGTCCCACATCATTGGGACCCGTGGCCCATAGTGACACAGGAAGGGAACTCAATTCCGGGGGAAACTTGTTGATCGATAAATACATAGGAGAGATTACTCTCTGACCTAATGTAAGCTCCACTCCCGCAGGAGAGCAGTACAAAGTCACATATAACCGTTTTAACAAATCCAAACCCAAAAGATTTTCACCACAACCAGTAGATAAAATCAATGGGGCTTCTAGCTCACGAGGACCAATCGTAAGGGGCAAAGGGCTAGAGACAGGATTGCTAACAGGGGCGCCAGAGAATCCAATGGAAACATTCGTTAAGCCAGACAAAGGTGCGCCAGGGAGTTTTGAATGCATGATGGAACTTTTTGCTGCACCAGTGTCCAACAGAAAAGGCTCAACTACGCCAGATGTAGCAACTGCGACGTAAGGCCCCCTCTGATCAACCGGAACTGACACTACTCCCTCTCTTTGCCGATGGCTGTCCTAGTAACGGTCGTCTGCAACAATCTCATGTTCAACGTAATAATCGTCCACATGATACTGTGCTGATCTATCGGACTTCACATTGCGCTGATCAAAACAATTATTCGCGTCCGATGAAGTAAGAGGGCGCTCATTCTGACTTTGAGCGGTACCACGACCTCTACCTCGAGATGACTGCTGGGGACCACCACGACCCCCTCTAGTCGACACACCATTAAGGCGGTCATGTAGAGCAGGACAATCATATTTGATATGGCCCTCTCGCCTACAATATGCGCACTGATTATACCCAAGCGTAGATCTATAGTCAGAGTTGTCAGAGCGCGACTGCATTCTAGAAGACTGTGCCTGTGGTCGATACTGCTGTTGCGAATCAATTTGATTCGAACGCGGAGGATACGCTTGCTGCAACAAAACCTTCGTTTTAAGCTCCTTCGTTTTCTTTTCTGAACGATCACTTTCTTCTTTTTCCCTATTTTCGTAGTACTGAGCCGTCGCTAATATCTGAGCAGTGGTTGAAACAGCCCATGCACTTTCTGAATTTTTCAATTTGTTGCATAATTCAGGCAACAAGTTTAATACAAATTTATCAACAAATAATCGTTGACCTCCCTCAGTACTCATATCTTGACCACTATGATCAATAAATGCTTCCTCGAATCTAGTAAAGAAATCCGAAACACTCTCGTCTTTTTTTTGTTTACAAGCCGATAATTTGTCCCAATTCACCCTCATCGCTGGCATAAGCGTTTTCATGAGCGTGATGATTCTTTGGGGCAGATCCGAAATTAACTGCTCAGGCTTAGCACCACCAATTTGTCGTCCATCAGCCGCAAGTATTGCAGCCCAATCACCGCCTAACTCAGCTAAATGATTCTCTTGGCGGATCTTCGCCCAAATTGGTTGCGGTACGACATTACCAAACAACATATCGATGTCAGCAAGGTTCATAATAGAAGCATCCACCAATTGCGATAACTCCTTATAATAACCTGCTGGATTTTTGCGCGGATCAGGCAAAGATTGCTTCACCTGTAAGACTTCTGATCGCTTCCATGGGAGGTGTATCCAAACTCTTTGAAAGTACGGCAGAACCGCAGGATTAGCTTGCGGATCACCTGGCATCCAAACTGGCGGAACCTCTCTCATAGGATACTGACCAGATTCTACTTTCGGAGTATCGGAATCATCATCAAACAATGCTCGCGAAGGCACTGTGTACCGGAAGGCCAATAATCGCTCTAAAGCACGTCGTACATCTCCACCTACTATCATACCGTTCGAAAACTGACTCTGAAGTTCAGTCATATCAGACGGTACATCATCTAAATCATCTTCGTCCCACTCTTCTTTCAAAGTGTTGCACATTTCCTCAAACACAAATCTCTGTGTTGGCTCATTAAACTGAGAAAATGTATCGTACACCATGCGTGAGGTATATTTAGCAGGGTGTCTAACCCATTTACGCGCCATAGTTTCTAACGTCGCTCTCTCTCTCCCAACCGGGATCTGACTACGTCTCTGAGAAGCTTCAGAGACATCAGGTGGAAATAACGAACCGGAAAGTGGAGAATAGAGGTTAGCGATAGAGTTAGGGATACGATTACGAACAGAAGGAGAAGAAGAAAGAAGAACAGGAGCAACAACACTAGAGGTGATTGTAGGAACAGGAACAATAGACTGAGAAGATACAGGCAAAGGAGCAGGAGGAACAGGAGCAGGTAAAGGGACAATAACAGGACCCACAACAGGCTGACCAGCAGCCGCTAAAACAACAGGAGGAACTACAGGAGGAACTACAGGAGCCGTAGCACCCTGTGCATAAGGAGGTGGTGATTTCAACAGATACGCTAATAGAGGATCTTCTTTCGAATCATCACCCTTTTTATCAGAATCTGACGATAAGACCGGATAACATTTATCCCACCACATGTGATGCAGTCTAGTTGAAATCTCCCTATCTTTATCTGCCGTATCTTGACGATGGTTTTCTGCATCTCGCATTATCGTAACGATACTACTATCTTTCTTATTTTTCTTAAGTTGTTTGATTTCTTTCTGTCTGGCCTCTTTGCGCCATAACCGAAAGGAATCGAACATAGCTGGCCTAGCTTTCTTTTTAAATAATTTCGCTTCAAGATTATCTAAAATCTCAGTTTCAAAACTTCCATGTTGTGGCCAACTGCGCACACCGTCGGTCTTTGTATAACGAATCCAGTATTCGTTATATATAATAGGGCCCACACCATGTCGACTATAGAGCTCATATATCGGAGTTCCAACTGGAGGTATCGGACACGAGTCCTCCAACCGGGAATCCATTTTGCAACATTTGAAGAAACCAAGGAAACCACTATGGCCAGGCATCGTGCACACTAACCTAGTATCAAACTTCAAGGGTCATCGAAGCACAAAATCTTTGTGAAATACAAAACCCTCGGTTTTTGGCAATTGCAACTGTCAAATAACAACTAAGAACCAACAACTAAGGACCACAAATGCAATGGAACCATGCATGCAACTAAGCACCAACAACAACCAAGGACAGTGGGAGCGACCCACGAAATACTTAACTGAAAGCACAATGGCGTCACCAGGAAGGCCCGTCTATCGTCTCGCCATACAAAGGACTACGCCAGGTGCCAAAACAGGTCGACAGTCAGAGCATCGGTTCGTTGCAGCCGTCAGGAGGCGGGAATCTTCGCGGGAAAAATCTTCGGCCCACTTATTTCGACAACAGGATCGATGAAGCGGGGTGCACCTTCCCTCGGAGATTTCACACGAAGTTCCTCACGATCGTCAGACTTTGGACCGGTACCGTTGATGTCGCCCAACGTTGGGCGCCAACTGAAGGACTGGGCTATTTAAGGCCCAGCGGTGCCAGGGGACAACACCTAAAACCTTCGTGGGATACCTGTTCTGGCGTACAAAATATTTTACAGAGACACGGGACACTTCCTTCGGCGTCAAAGATCAGAGTTTATTACTGCAGGGATACAGAAGTCACTCGAAGTACAACAACGTGTAGGTTCTGAGAGTCTGCTTCAAATTGCATTAGTGGATCGCTCCTTTTATACACTTCTTGGTCATTACACGAAATTACAAACAAAAGGTTACAACTCAGTTCTCACAGTAAACTTCAAAAAGCTTCATTCATGGTGTCGGAAACCCGGAACATAATTACAGTTACATTTGCCGGTTCCCAACTGTAAAAGTACATTATCCCACGGTTAGGCACATTCTGCTCTAGTCGTAAACAGGCGAAGGAAAGAGGCAAGAACAAGTGCAAGGAAGACAGACAACGGTAGAGGAAGAGTGTGGGGGAAATATCGGAAGCATGATCACAGGATCAAAGGATTTGAGCCTAACACATGCAGGGCTGAATCAATAGCCCGCCGTGGCGAGATTACCCTCGAGCGGAGCCATCTGCCTTTGCAGTGTCATCCCACTGTCATAAAAGACGCATCAAAGGGATATGCATCTTTCGCAAAGCTTGGGAATCCCAGGGTCACGAAGCGTACATTTTCACTTCGCTGGCTACGTGAGGGCAAGAAACAAAATGGATGCCGTATCTAAAATGGAACCCAAGGGTTCGGATGGAAAAACACGAAAATAAGACGAACCCTTCCGAGGAGTGTAGCGAAAATGCGTACACTTACTAAACTCGTCATTTACGGTTCGTAGATACCAAACTCGTCCATATTCGTACTTGCCCAAAACATCGTATCGATTCTCACGGAACCTCAATACCAAGCCCCCCTTTGGAGTACGGTAGTGTGAGTGTGCGCATCTCAATGCGTGCCTGTTTACCGGCCCATATCAACTTCAGTACAACCGACGTTATTCTTTTAAAAACCTCTCGTGGCGGGCAAATAGGAATATTGTTAAATAGGTAAAGCAGTTTTGGCAAGACCACCATTTTAACAATCCCGATACGATCTGCTAGGGACAGCGGTAACTGTATCTATCTATTTACCCTATCTTCTATTGAGGAGATCACCCGTCCATAATTAGTTCGGATGACCAATTCTGGATCTCTATGATAGCACACGCCTAGATACTTAATGGGCACACTCTGCCACTCTAAAGGAAACTCAATATCATGTGGTGTGGTGGTGTCCGTGAGTGGTATAATGGATGATTTGTCCCAATTTATTTGCAAGCCGGAATGTCCTCCAAACCGAATGTATTCCCGCAGTAGGGGTGCCAAAGTAGTTCAGGATCTCTTACGTAGAGCATCATATCATCTGCGTGCAGGGAGATATGCAGGGGTCGCCCTGGAAATTGCAGTGCTGAGTGGTGATGGAGTTGCCTCACTTTACAAGCCAGGGGTTCGAGGGCAAGAGCGAATAATAGTGGAGATAATGGGCAGCCCTGTCGTGTCCCTCGCTCGATAGATAGAGTGTCCGAAATATATCTGTTTATGCGGATCCTGGATACCGGTTTCGTATATAGAAGTTTCACCCAATGAATAAACATTGGAGAAAAGCCAATCCTATGTAGTACTGTGATTAAATAAGACCATGCTATAGAATCGAAGGCCTTAGCGGCATATAACATGACCGCTATGGCTTTAGTATTTGGGGTCAAATAATGGGACAAGGCAAATAGCGTTCTAGTGTTGTGTGATGTGGATTTTGAGGGTATAAATCCAGATTGGGCGGGGCGAACCAAATTGGTCATAAGGGGATGCAAGCGGGTGGCCAGGATTTTAGCTAAAATTTTGGAGTCAACATTAATTAGCGATAAAGGCCTATAAGAGTCGCATTTTTCGGGATCTTTTTTTAGTTTTAACAATGCTATTATTACCGCTTCTTGTAAGGCTGGAGGTAAGATATTGCTGTCAAATGCTGCGCCATACATCGCTACCAGTCGTGGCGCTAGCATGTCTACGTGTGCTTTATAAAATTCACCCGTAAACCCATCGGGGCCTGGTGCTTTACCTTTTGGTAAGGATTTGATTGTCTCTGCGGCCTCCTCGACAGTGATCGGTGAGTCTAAGTATGCTCTTTGCGCGTCCCAGAGCCACACAATCTCTACATCTTCTAGATAATGGAGTATGTCATCGGGTGATGTAGTAGGTTGCGACTTATGAAGTCTGCTATAGGTTTGTACAAAGCCATTCAGTATCCCTTGGGTATCCGTGTAGAGGTTACGCCCGTCATCTCTTATCTGTAAGACTGTTTGATGTTTACGCCCTTCACAGTTTCTGGCCGCTAGTATCTTGCCTGGTCGCCCACCTTCCCCAAATTTCCGAGCTATGGGACGCTTTTGTATATATTTAATCTCATCTTGAGCAAATGAATTGTATTCCGTGAGGGTGTGGCGAATGTCGCTTAAGATGGACCTGTCCTGAGTGTTTTCGTAGGCAGTTTCTAGTACTTTGAGGCGGGTTTCACAGCGCCTATGTTGGGCCCTGATGTCTCGCGATATCCCAATGAACGTGCTCATGCACACTCCCCGTATCGTGGCCTTGAAAGCCTCCCAAAGAAGGCATGGGTCATCTGTGGAGTGTTCATTCAGGGAAAAGTAGTCCTTAATGGCCTTAGCTATAGTGTCCACGTACAGGGAGTCATTAAGAGCTGCTGCATTAAATCTCCAGCTGTATGGAGGTGGCATGTAATGTGATATTTGAAGGGTTAATATGATAGGATTGTGATCCGATAGTGTCTTCGGCAGATGTTTAATTCCTGTGGTCCACAGCAATGTAGACTCAGAACCCAGCCAGTAGTCGATGCGGGACCAGCTGTTATAGGCCGCAGAAGTGTGTGTAGCTTCTCTAACCTCTGGATTCCGCACCCTTCATATGTCATGCAGCTTTAAATCAGTCATAAGATCTAGTACTTTGTTTCTCGCTTTCCTATGGGGTTCCGTCATCAGCCCTGACCTGTCCATCTGATCATGGAGCGCTAGATTCAGGTCCCCTCCCCAAATCAGTCTTCTGTCAGGTTCGTCTTGGAGATGCTGCCATATTTTATGATAGAATTCAGGAGCATCAGTTTTGGGTCCATATGTATTAAGAAGTGTCACTCGTTGCCCACGTAAAATCCCTTTAAGTAACAGGAAACGACCATCTGCATCTACGATTGTGTTTTGTACTCGAAGATTAGTGCCTTTTTTAACCAATATGGAAACCCCTTTAGAGTACGAAGAGTACGTTGAGTTGTGTACAGTTTCAGCCTATCGTCTACCAATATTTACAGATGTATGTGGAGGGACATAAGTTTCCTGCAACATAACTATGTCGATGTGCCACCTGTCCAGACATGCAAACATCTGTCTTATTATTTTGGGGTTTGTAAAGCCTTGGATGTTCCACGTGATTAAGCTTAGTGCCGTTTTACCTAGCATGTTATTAGCCATAGTCAACTGTTTTATTTAGGGGTGAGTCTGCCATGTTGGTGTGTACAGCGACCTTCATTTGGTGGAGCCAGCAAAACCTGCAGAGCAAGAAATTAACGCATGTATGTTGTCCTTCCCGGATCTCAGCAACGCCTCTCAAGTGTTTCGGTCCAAGAATCAGAACAGTTCCCCATCCTTCCCTCCCCCCACCCACATCAGCAGCCCAATCCTGCCGAAGCCATTCCCAAACATGAACTCTCCAACAATACATAACGAGTTTGGGGATCACCCATTTGGAGGTCCGCCTAGTGTACACATCTCCATCCAATCTAATGGATGTGGACGGGCATATCGTAGCGGCAGACAATAACTCTGTGAAACACATCATCAGACAGTTGTCATTATAATCACAAGCACATAGCCTCAGCAGTCCCAACTATAAGGAAATGCATAAGTAAACCTGTGTATGTAACAAGCAATCATGTTATAGGGCCAGATGTAATCCGATTTTACCGATTCTAAAATACCGAATTTTACCGAATCAGTATTTTAGAATCGGTAAATGGTATGTAGATAAAAAAATCGGTAAAAAATACTGATTCGGTAAAATTCGGAATCGGACAATCGGAAATTACCGAATCGGTATTTAAGGATTCTGTATTTACCGAATCGGTAATCCCCATTCATTCCTATGGGCCTTTTGTCCCATAGGAATCGGAAAGCAAACAAAAGTGAAACTTAAGCAGGCAGCCAATCAGGTGCTACCACCCTCCCCCTCCCTACCAGGAAGTGGCTACACAGGCAGCTGCAACTAATTAGAAGCTTGTGGAAAGGCAGTTGGAGCTGAGCTGAGTCCCTGGGCAGCAGAAAGGGTTTTGAGCACTTTTAAAACTGCAAAATGGCAAGCAGCAAAGAAAAAGAGCCGCCAGAGAGGAGGAGGAAACTGAAATTCAGCAGCATGGGGCTGCAGGTCCTTGTTGAGGAGGTGGTGAAGGTGCACCAAAAACAGTTTGGCAGGCAGTCCATCACTGTGGAAGAATCTGCCAAAAGGAAACTCTGGCTGGACATACTAGACAAAGTTAATGCAGTTGGGATGACTACCAGAGACACAGAGGACCTGAAAAAGCTATGCTATGACCTCAGGAGACAAACCAAAAAAAAATTGTCTGAACACCACAAGCAGGAAACAAAAACTGGCAGAGGCAAGAACCCAGCACCCCCCCTTACTGACCTGGAGGAGATGGTGGCCTCAACCATTGAACCAGACAGCGTCTGCGGACTGGGCGAAGTAGACAGCTCAGCCAGAGCTGCAAGCAAAAAAGGTAAGAAAAATGCACAGCATTCCCCCATACCATCATCCTTACCTGTACCCTTTGTGACCAAGTGAACCCCAGTCCAATACTGCTAGCACTATACAGGAGCAATGCATCATGGTATATGTAGTCAGGAAATGTAAGAACATGTCATACAGCACAGCAACCACCAAGTTAGGGAAATGATTGCAGAGAGAATAAAGCTAAAGTGAGAAATATTTAATTGTAGTGACTGTGAGACAGTAGCGCTTAGCTAATGTACGCTCATATGTCCACAGGTGAAACGTCTTGCAGGCATTCGCAGGAGACTGAAGGCACACCACCAGAGAGGCAGGAGAGTCAGGAGCCAGGTCCAACTACCCAGAACATACCAAATGACACAGGTGCACCAACTAGCCATCCTCCTGCACAAGACTCAGAAATGGCTCCAGAGTTGCAGGCGTCCCCTCGCAGATCTCAATCCCCTCTGTTGCTGTCATCCCCAGAAATGCCAGCATCACAGCATGACACAACACCTGCATCACAACCAAGCAGGAGGCATGTTGTGGCCCCACTTCTAGAAATGGAGTCATCAGCAGCTGACATGGAGGGGGACGAAACACACAACTTGCCTGTGGATGTTAGCTCTGGCACAACGCACTCCAGTGCAGGGGTGGGCCATACTGGTGCAAGACGCCGCAGAGTCCTAGAAAGGCAAGCAGATGCACCTGTGGAGGGTCCAAGTGTGTTCCGTGGCCTGGAGGGGAGCATGGTGAGAATCCAGAGGATACAGGGACGAGCCATCCAGTCATGCCAACGCCAAATGAGGTCCCTGAACAATAACATGGGAGACATAGGAAAGGGCATCAGGGAGCTTGTAGAAGTGAACAAAGAGATGGCAGCAGGGATGCGCAAAATGAGCCAATCGGTGCAGCTGCTATGCACCAAACTAGACATGATTTTGAGTCAAGGCGCAAGGAAAGGCAGCGTGCTCATGGCCAAAATATTTCAAAAAGGGGGGTGGTGATGGACAGAGTATCTGAATTAAGCAGAACACTCCTACCCAGTCAAAAGATCAGGGCTTGATCCATCACCGTTTTTTAGCTCACTGCACCATCCCAGTTCAGAACCTGGCTACATGCAAATTAGTCTGTCCCTGGCCCAGTGCATCATGGGAACAGGGCAGACCAAACTACCAAGCCAATTCTTTACTGGAAAGGAAACAAGCTTCCGGGGACCGGTTTCTGGCATTACAGCCGTCTTCGGCCCGGCTTGCTTGAATCCTGATGGTGCAGTGAGCAAGGGACTCACATCTGAGCATACCCTTCCACACTTGTGGTGGCCAAAACGATTCAAAAAGGGGGGTGGTGATGGACAGAGTATCTGAATTAAGCAGAACACTCCTACCCAGTCAAAAGATCAGGGCTTGATCCATCACCGTTTTTTAGCTCACTGCACCATCCCAGTTCAGAACCTGGCTACATGCAAATTAGTCTGTCCCTGGCCCAGTGCATCATGGGAACAGGGCAGACCAAACTACCAAGCCAATTCTTTACTGGAAAGGAAACAAGCTTCCGGGGACCGGTTTCTGGCATTACAGCCGTCTTCGGCCCGGCTTGCTTGAATCCTGATGGTGCAGTGAGCAAGGGACTCACATCTGAGCATACCCTTCCACACTTGTGGTGGCCAAAACGATTCAAAAAGGGGGGTGGTGATGGACAGAGTATCTGAATTAAACAGAACACTCCTACCCAGTCAAAAGATCAGGGCTTGATCCATCACCGTTTTTTAGCTCACTGCACCATCCCAGTTCAGAACCTGGCTACATGCAAATTAGTCTGTCCCTGGCCCAGTGCATCATGGGAACAGGGCAGACCAAACTACCAAGCCAATTCTTTACTGGAAGGAAACAAGCTTCCGGGGACCGGTTTCTGGCATTACAGCCGTCTTCGGCCCGGCTTGCTTGAATCCTGATGGTGCAGTGAGCAAGGGACTCACATCTGAGCATACCCTTCCACACTTGTGGTGGCCAAAACGATTCAAAAAGGGGGGTGGTGATGGACAGAGTATCTGAATTAAGCAGAACACTCCTACCCAGTCAAAAGATCAGGGCTTGATCCATCACCGTTATTTAGCTCACTGCCCCATCCCAGCTCAGAACCTGGCTATATGCAAATTAGTCTGTCCCTGGCCCAGTGCATCATGGGAACAGGGCAGACCAAACTACCAAGCCGATCTGACACACTGTATTTATTGTCCACAGGGACTGCCGAAAAAACAATAAATTAGGCCGATCATGAGCCTGTCCGGCGGAGCTGCCTTGTCAACCAGCCATTCCGCAGTGCGCCCTCTAGCGCCTCCACCAGAATATATTCTTTGGACAGCATTGCATCTGCAATTGACATAGTAGAGCAGGACTTGCTAATGTAACAACATGGCCAGTCTCAATTACGTTCTATAATGCAGCTGGGCAGGACGTTGCAAAATCTGCGTTCAGGCTACATGCCATGGCATCTAATCAACACCACGTCATTGTTTTCTGTATTTAACCTTACAGATAAACAAATCTCTTTGGCACAAAAAGGAGCAGACTATTCAGTGCTGAGCGTTGGAAAAAACTGGAAAGATTACCATTAACAGTTTCTGAGAAGCCTGTCATTGAATGGATAATACATGGCACCATTACGATACCAGTGACGATTTTCCAGTTTAAGTATTGTCTACAGCATATAAAAGCGGGCCTGTATGAAAGGTTGAGTAAAGAATACATTAAGTCGACCTGGACTTTACCTTACACACACAAATGTAGGAATAAGGGAAAAGAGGTATTCCTTAGTGGTAATAATTGTAAGAACTCACTAAGCGGTACACTTTTATGCAAAGGTATTAATTTTCACTGAGCCTGCGATGGTTCTGCAAATAACCTTTCATGCCATCTGCACGGTACACCCTCCACAGTGATAGAACCAATTTTCAGGCAGCTATCCAATGGCAGTTACGTTATGCTCAATGATCACAGCTGTTGTGGAAAAGCTTATCTAGTTAGTGTGTCGTCCATGGTCACTTGTTGTATGCAAGTATTGTATCCAAAGCACAAGACAGACAGGGGGATGGAATTATGGCCTTCACTGAATATCTCTTCTATACGAATTGATACTTTAAGCAGAATGAAAGTCATTCTTTTACAAACAAATGTGCCACTGACCTCGTCTAGAGAAACGTATGATCTGCAAGTTGCAAGGTCTTCTGCAGAGATACATGCATTATTATCAACAAACTGCCCAGTACAGTTCGCAGTAATGTTAAGTCAAATCTTAAATATGTCTGATACCAGTGGCTTCGCACATGTATTTAAGATGATTTTTTCGGGACGGTTGACACCATTTGAAGCAGTCCTCAGCATTTTTCCAAATTTCGTGCACTCTGTGTTCGGCGGCCTGCCTCTCATCTTGGGACTAGTAGCAGGAATTCTATTTTTATTCCTTCTCCTCTGATCCAGGCACTAGCAACACCGAGACTACCATGGAACAATGCCTTCTTGCCATGAGGTATCGTGAGAGAATTTCACAGATTCTGGGCTTGGCTCGTTTAAGAGATCTGAACACAACCTGGTTTCTATCGTTTAGACCAATCTGACAAGATTGCATCTTACCTGTTCTTCGATGCCTGCTTTGCGGACAGGAATGCGTGTTGGACATTTGTCTTACACTTCCATCACTAATGCCATCGGATGTGGACGCCTTGCTAGGTCCAGTAACGACTCATGCATCGTGTTTCCCCCAACAGCTGCCCATTCTGATGACAGCATTCATTGAGATCTCACCGGCAAGTCTAACTGAGGGTGAGATACGAGAGACTACAGGCATACAGGTACCATCTACTGCGGACATTGCAAATGCATCAAACGCTGACGGCGATGATCCACACTTCTGCACTTTTGATCTGCTAACTGAAGTGGTTCCACTTTCCCCTACTACGGTAGACGGATTCTTTGCCAGCCTAGACGATCTGATGTTTTCTCCTGACACTCCTGAGAATACATTTTGATTAATTCACACGGTGTTCTCTGAACTCTGAAATTCGGCTTTCATTTTTCAAAACAAACCATCTACTAATTTGAAATTTTTCCAAAATAGAACTTTTGGCACAGAGCAATCTGCTTAAAGTAGAACTATTCTTAGAGAACAAGATTTCTTTTGAAAAGAATTTTGCTAATGACTATTTTTGGCCTAAAAATAGGAACAAAAGTGTTTTGTAAACAATGACATGGGATGGTCTCGAAAAATGTTTTTCTTTCTGTAAAACTTCAGAGACACTTCATGAATGTATTTTACGAATGATAGAATGTATACTATGCTTCATGTCTATAGAGACCTGTTTGTTCTATACTAGTTACATTCAAACAAGCCTTTTCAAATGCAATTTGTATGTTGTATTTTGGGTGGGATTGTATACACCAGCTTTAGATATGCTCAGTGCTTATAGGTTTAGTTTTATTGAACTTAAAATCGTGGAGTGGGTGTTGTAAATGAATCTAGGACCCTAGTGTATATTTTCCAGATTCATGCCCTTATATAGGTATAGATTATCCTATCCTTATATAGACATAGAAATCCTTACCATATTTAGACTGAGCCTATGCAGCCCAAATACAGCATAGCTACTGCCACTATGTTCCAAGAAACAGCAACGATTTCTTAGAAAAACCCGCCTTCAGCAGCTAAGGACATCCCCTTGCCTGAATACTAATTTATCTAGGAAATCACGGAGTTTTCGAAGAACTGAGTCTTCTATGACGTTATTAAGTCCAATCACACGTCAAATTCGGCACCTTCATAGTATAAATATGCCTAGATTTGCCCAAGCAAACACACTGTGGTTTGGAGCAGATCGACTAACTACTTGTCCGACGCCCTGCAGCAGCAAGTGCCGAAGGAAGCCAACCCTCCAGCTGACGCACTGAGAGACGCTGTCTTTTCCCTTGCCGAGAAATCCAGCTCCAGTGTTTCCAGGCTACCCTCACGGGTTGCTGGGAAATCGAGTCCTGAGAGAGAGATACAAGACCTCCTTCATTCTAAACCAAGGTACGGAGCTGATTAGACCCTTAGAGAATTCTTGATTAGATTCCTGGCAAAAATATTACACTTAAACTACTCCTCACTTACTTCTTCCCTTGTGCTAGGCTTAGGTCAGGTACACCGGAGTAGGCGTATTTTAGAAGCACCAGTTGAGTTCTTTTAGCCATCATTTTAACACTGTATGTATTTTAGCCGTTTTAAGGCAATTTATGGCTTAGAAACCATATCATGCTTTTACAGTACTACTTTATAATACTGTTCGTATTATACACTCTGTAATTTATTACCGGCATTACGGTTGTAGCAGTACATTTCTTATGCTTGAGAAATAAGACTGTTCAATAAATACTTTTATTGAAAATGCCCGTCTTTCTATTTTCTCACCACCTCTGGTGAAACGAAGCATGCACAAATGACTGAGTAAAATAGCCATCTATTGTTTCCTCGACTCTAGAGATTGATTTCTTATTCTTGGGAAACAAAGTTGTCAAGTTTATGTGGTTGTCAGAAACTAATCCCTTCTTGTGAATTCGAGAAAGTTTCTAGTGACCTCTGAGCTAGCTGGCACTCACAATTAAGTCTAATATATATGATAGAGACCTAATCGACTTCAGTCCTACGTCTATACTATAGTATATGTTATTCCAATGCATAGAGCCTATTGGGAATATAGGAACTACACTAGAGCTGAAAACCTCAGCCATCTTGAAACTGACCAGTGGTTAGGATTAGCTCAGCATCCTTTACGTCATGGGTCAGAGATTCCCTAGGGGTAATTTCCACTGACTAGCTCATGCCAGGTATAAATGTGGCATCTCCAGGAAGAGGATTGAACTTGATATCTCAGACCAGAGAAGAGGCTAGAAGATTGGACCTGCTCTTTATGTTGCACCCAGGACAAAGAAGTGGATTCCAGTGGTCAGAAGGCTGACCTCCTGTTAAGGCAACAGGGACACAACAAGATACAAGTGGCATTTTCCTGCAACTGCACAGCTGACCAGTGGCTACTATAACTGGACTGGATTGTACTGTGGCCCTCTGACAGCCACCCTCTGAGTCTCTAATTGCCTCTCCTGAGATTAGCAGGGGATTTAGAAGCACAGTCCTGTCTTGGATTGGGACTTAAAGGAATAAAGTCAGAAGATAAAATCTTTGACCATATGTTTGGGTCTCCTTGTTAGATTATTTTCCATTTCTATGTCACTGTGTTTAATAAATTGTACTTTATATTTCTAATTAGTTTGGCAATTTCTATTGCTTTGCATCTTGTCTTTATAATTGTTTTAGTACACCATAAACACTTTACACGTTCCCTCTAAGTTAGGCTCCATGCCTTAGCCAGGGTGCTGATCTCAGGTTAATTTAGAGACTTTAATGATTCACCCTGAAGAGGATTGTGATTATTACTTGAGTAGCGTACTTACCCCACTCAACTAATAACCCAATTCCTTACTGTGATGTTATTAGAAAGTAGGAAATCCACCTTTCCTGCATGGTTATCCCAGACCGATACATTGCGGTCAGCATCAAATGTGCCTAGCCTCCTGACTAAAATAATCATTGCTTACTCTGGTGCTTTGTGTTTACTTAAAAATGTAAAAGTTAATATTCCTTGCTTCACTTATCGGATTTCATGTAATATGGTATGATTTTGATGATTGAAATGTAGTCTATTTTGCTAATCAGTTTGTTATTTTTTGTTTAACATTTTAACTTTATTACTTTTTTGGTATTTCACAAATACTTGACACATTCCCTTGAGTTAAGCTTCTCTTCTCTGTGCCATAGCTACCAGGGAGCTGAGCTCAAATTAATGTATGACTTATGTCTTTGAGGCGTTACTCTCACAGGGTTATTCCACTGTTGGTCTTGGCCTTCTCTGGAGAGTCACCATCAAACGTACATTAAGGTCTACCCTGAGCACACTCAATAAACTTAATAGTTCATTAAATTTCGAAAAAGTCCAAATACTCTTGATCCAGATTGAGGGTATTTATTCAAATTACCAATTCTTAAAATGTAGCCAGGCAATATTTCCAAGACACACCTTGATGTTAAATTATAGTCACAGCATATATGTAGAAAAACAGCCAACACATGTTTCGTCGTGCGGAGTAATGCACAATTGACTTCTTCAGGGCTGATAAAAGTTATTTCATCAATTCAATATGATAATATGCCTGAGTGGCAAATGGCAAAAAATCTTCAAAGTCTGAGTCATTGTGGCTTTCTAAATCCTTCTTCGCAAGTTAATCCAATTCTGGTATCATGTACCATTCGTACATAGATTCTCTCTAAATAATATATCCTGTGGTTAAGGTATAGTAAATATCAAGCTGAGGAAGGTATATCTTCAGCAATCGTCACAGTGAAATTGTGTAGAAATACGTAGTTTGAAACTAATATTAACAAGTTCATGACCTGTCTGAATTACCCCGTCCCGGTAATCCTGCTCTCTTGGCAGCGTACGGTAACCTAGAGTTAATCCCTATCAGGACATCAAAAACTTAAATTTACATATTCTGCTCTCTAAATACCATGCATCCTGCCCAATGAGCTTATAGGGCCTACCTTAGGGGGGAAATTATATTTATCAGAAAGGAAGTTTTAGGCCTGGTAAAAGGTTTGCCGGGACAAATTGGACTGCAGGCTGCAGCGACAGGCCTGAGTCATATTTCAGTGGGTGGAACAATGAGTGCTGCAGCCTACTGGTAGAGTTTAATTTACCAGCCCTTGGTACATGTTGTACCATTTACCAGGGACTTATAAGTAATTTAAAGGTGCCAATTAGGTATAGACCAATTTTACCATGTCTTATGGAAAGAGCCCAAGCACTTTACCACCAGTTAGTGAGTGCAAACAGTCCTAGTGACAAAAAAACATGATCAGGGGAGTGAAGGCAAACAGTCTGAGGGAAAACCACCCCAAGAACGTCAGGTCTAACACCTACAATAGCCTGATGTTTTATATAAGTAATTCGTACGAGCATATGGTTTCAAAAACATAATGAAATGTTGTACACAATGTGCAATTATGTGAACACAGATAGAAAATTGTCTGCATATATTCTTTTAAAATACAAGAGCAAAGTTGGACAAAAAAGCAAGTATATGTATGCATGTTTGGATGTGAGGGTATTTTCATCAAGAAAAGCTAGTTCAGAAGCAACCCAGTAATGCGAAGTCAAATTCCAAGGTGTGATACAAGGTCATTAATAGAGATAAAGGTAACTGGAATGTCACTTTTAAGGGGGTAAGAGAGTAGGGACTATTGTTGAAATCAGGAGGTGAGTCTTCAGCTTCTTCTTGAATTTCTGGAAGGATGGAGAGGTTCTGATACTGGTGGGAACACTGAGTACACCTCTGTCCTTGAGGGGGTTTATTTTGATGGAGTTTAATTCCTTGAGATGTCTTTCTCATCATTAAGGTATGATGGAGCAGGCATTCATGGGATCTCATTGGTATATGCTTTTCTCAGCTGGGGCACTTTCCTCAAAGACAAACAATGAAATAACCTTCAGGATTTGTACAGTTTCATATGCACAGTACAATTCTCAGATCAGGAGTACGTGTCTATCTAGACAGTACCTTCAGACATTTTTTGTAAGGAACTTAGCAATTCATTTACAAGTAACTTTGCACAGCTGCTCTGTGACAATGAGAAAAGGCAGGAATGTGTCAAATTTATTATATAAGGTATATTCCTTGCTGTGCCTAATTTGTAAAAAATTAAGTGCCAGGTCCAAAGGCACTTCATAGGAGTCCACTCCAGCTCGCATCACCAACAGCGCTGCCACTGCTGGCGAATGCCAGTGCTTGCTTCACGTATGGGTTTGATTTAGCATTTTCAACACTTCACTAATAAATTCAGCTGAAGAATGGATACACATTGCCACCAAGTGTGTTTAGAAATAAGTGCTGGTGCTGGGCACCGGATAACACTGGAACAAGATAATCACTGATTCCTTGTCCTTTACCACTGTGCTGGAAAAGGTTTGTCTGCCTTGCACCAATGCAGCGACCCTCGCACCATGGTGCAAAGGTGCTTGCTTTGTAGGCATGATTGTTTTTGCACAGGAAGGGAAACTTTCCTACACAAACAATCAATGGAGGCAGTTTCCTCCTTCTATGTATGCTGCAGAATGCAGTACACAAGAAAGAGGAAGAATGAGGAGAAATAAAGTTATTTCTCCTCATTATGCTTCCCCTGGGGAGGCATAGGCTTTTGACACCCTTCCCACCTTTACAAGTCATTGTACATCTGGGAATTATTCTAAATCCATAAGGGAACACCCACAGCAATGCCTATTGAATGCCTCTTTGATGCAGAGTAAGCCAATGCAGCAACTTGCACTGCTTTGCCTTACTCCATATCTATGAGGCCATGACCAGCCACTGAGATGGGTCTGTACTCTATGCCACAATTGTGTCAAAAAATTGACACACCAACGGTCCAATGGGCTTGTAAATAACCCCCGACATATATAGCCTAATGGAGAACGTAGCAGCTGTCATAATGTGAGATGTGGATGACCTTTTATGCTACCCAAAATGAGGATTCCACAGATGTGAACTTGTTTAGTAACCACTTTTGCATTTTTAGCTGAGCAGCAGTGCAATCCACAATCAAGGGCAAGCTACACCAGTTTTACAATAGCATATAAGTAATGCTTGCCCCTCTGCTCGATCTGATAATGAAAATGTAGCATTAGACCAGATATTCTGGGACACGTTTTTTTTTAACTAGGAGTGGTATTAGCATTCTCCGTGACCAGCTGATAAAAGCTTACAATAGACCAATTGTTCTGGGACATATTTGTGTGTACAATTCTCAGATGTACGTGAGTGGTTAAAACACACAAACAGATCACAGCAAACTGTACAATTGTCCCTCTCTTGTAAATCACAACGGGATGTTTATATTCACAGTATGTCAAGCGTGATAAACACACACAAACTTTTGCCAATAAGTAGATTGAATCCAGCCTATTAGGGTACTTCATGCTGAACGTGAGTGTATAATCAGAATCTGATTTGTGTAATCTCCTTTTTCTGTCACTCCCACTTTGATTAAGTTCGACCCAGTTAATTCCAATGAAAGTTAGAGCCAGACTCTTATCATTGATAGACTTGCAATGATTCACAAAAATGTACACGTGGTCTCGATTTTTGATTGCTCTCAGGTGATCCAAATTTCTTTTCTTAATCACAAAAAATGGTGCTTCCTACATTGTTTTACTCACACAGACATTCTAAATTATAGATGGAGTGATCTGCAATACAGGTGATAAATGTGTTATTTTTCTTTCTTGGCCAGACGGCAGGTTCTCTGCTTTATGATTGACACTATTCTTGCATGCTCTACATTTGCCACAACACAAAAACCTTTCTATTCCCCCCAAAGGGGATTTTGCATTGGATAACAAGATTACTATATACCAGCAGGTTCCTCAGCAAACTAGTTTTTTTAGGGCTCGCTGCGAAAAGCGCGCGAAAGCGGGCTCTCGCAGAGAGAACTATAGCTGTCGGCTCAGCCGACAGCGAGGAGCGACAGGAGCTGGCCACGCACAGCATTTTCCCATAGGATTAGGTAGTGCGCGTAAGCTTCCGCATTGGAATGCATGGGTGAAAGAATGGGATCGCGACGTGCGACTCGTGAACAGTTCACGTGACTGACTTTGGAATGCAGGGGGAGTCTGTAGAGCGGCGCGCGGCGCTGTTCACGAGGCGCGTGGCACTGATAAACAGGCTGGTTCTTTGTGTGAGCATTCCATGAGAATGCATGTTCTTGCCTTTTCTTTCTCTCGTTGCTTTTCCTTTCCGTAGTGTTTCAACATTTGCTACCGGCATTTAGAGTGCTCTATATGCACACCGGTTTACATTTTTTTTAAGAAGTGGTTTTTTTTACCCCTTTTAATGCATGGGAAATCTAAGTGATTTGCTTTTATTTTCACAACACTGGCACCTTACTTTAGGTTGCACCACAGCGCTTGCTTTTCCACTATTTTCACCTCGTTGCTGTCCCGCACTCGGGCTAAACTTTAAGTATTAACAACATGGGTGCCGCACTTCATATTTTAGCAAGCACCCGTGCTAGCCTTTACGGTAAAGAGTTTTTTTTAAATGTATTATTCTTTGGAGTTTAGAAGTCCTCTCCTTTGCGCCAACATGTCATCTTTCAGACACCTTACAGTGCATCGCGATCCTGGAGTGCAAAAAATGTAGTTGCTGTATATTCCCTGGGAGCTCCGTTGCCTGACTAGACTTTCCAAAGAAGCATTTGCAATGCAATAGGTCTTGCATTTATGCAAGTTTAAGCTATTGGCATTGTATATGACAATGCATTTTATTTATAGCTCAAACTGGCATCAATGCCAGACCTATTGCATTGGAAATGCTTGTTATGACATGTAGTGGGTGGGTTTGGAGTAACCAATTCATCGATAATGAAATCTGGTTAACCTTGGATAACTCAACATTAAAAGTTACTAGCCTCACTTGTCTCACTTGAGGGTTCATTTTACTAACCAACACCTATCACATGTTTCTAAATCAGTGTTGATTACCTTTTGACTTCTGTGGACCCCACTTAATCATCTGGTACCCGGGGGCGCCCACTGAATCATTATTGGAATCTGAGGACCTCCACTGAGTAATTACTGGAAGCCAATGATGCCAGCCTAGACATTTTTCATAATTTAAATCGCAAAGCAATATTTAAAACATAAAAAAACGAGAATTCATTTTAACAAATGTACAAATTATGAAATATAATATTTGATTTACTAACAAATATTAAAAATGTACATTTCAATAGGAAGGCTTTGAGCTTTTCTGAATTCAAGTGAAGCCATCCATTATCCATGCTATTTCTGTTTGATGCACCTGCACTGCTCCCATAAATCAATCTGAGGATACTTCCTTCATTTTCAGTTTCCAGTTCCAAATCCCTTCACATTTACAGAATGTTTTAGAATTTCAATTGTACAATTTGCTTAGGTATTTACAGACACTTTAATAATATGTTAATATAATGTAATTGTTTAAGCAGTCAAGACACCCTGAGTAGGCTTTGCAGATCGCGTGGGGTCACTCGACCACAGGTTAAGAACCACTGTTCTAGGAGGAGGTTTAGTCACTGCATCTTTCAGGACCATAATTGGATAGACTCTATTCCTGAATTGCTGTATTTTCTTCGTCCTGATAGAGAAGTTTGCTTCTGTAGTTCCATTTTGCTCCTAGTAGTTGACTAAGGGGATGTTCCATTAAATTTCAACCGATTCACAAATCAGGGTCTCGTTCAGATCCCAACAACTATAGGTTATTAGCTTTAATAGATGTGGAGGCCAAGATTTACGCATCCAATCTATTGGTAGAGCTGGAGTCTTGGGTTAGCAGCAAAGGGTTAATCCCATTCACACAAACAGGTTTCTGGGCCGGTATGGGCACCCTAACAAACTTATCAGCGCTAACTCTCCTTGCTAAAAAGGCAATTGATAACTCCACCACTTTATACACATCTTTTTTATACTTGAAAGCGGCTTTTGATAAAGTGCCTAGATTTAAACTTTGGGTCAAAATGAAAGCCTGGGGTGCGCCTCCAAAGTTATTAGGAGCAATCATTGAAATATACTCGCATACCTGGGTCCAAATAAAAAAAGGAGATGGACGATGCCTAACAAAGAAACCTATTTAACATCTACACCGCAGACCTAGACAGTGACCTACGCACAATTCAGGGAGATTCACGAAATTGGGACGAACACCCATAGCGAGTCTGCAATATGCAGACGACATTGTGCTTCTCTCGCAAACTCCGCTTGGCTTACAACGGCTGATTTCTAAACTTGCGCTGTACATCTCCAAAGCACAACTAACAATAAACCTCAAAAAATCAAATATTCTATGCTTCTCCAGTTCCCGAAAGAAACAACCAAAATGTTTCTGGAGGATAAATTCTTCTATTTTAACACAGGTTGATAAATACAAATACTTGGGCATCCTACTTGACCATCAACTAAAGTACAAATACCATTTAGATCTGGGGAAATACAAATCCAAACAACTTTAATTTGCTTTCAAAACTATACAAAAACATTTTAAGTGGAAGTTCAACTGGACATATGTTAAAGGTTGTAGCAGCAAAATTCCTGCCCTCGCTCACATACGGCTCGGAAATGATGGCAACCAGGGACTCTACAGTGCTAAATCTTGCCCAATCTAGATTGTTTAAAAACCTCTTCTCGATTCCGCGACACATTTCACAAGCCCAAATACGTCTGAAATACGGGTTAACAAACCAGATTCCCGCAAGACAAGGGGCCCTGGCCAAATACTGTTGGCGTATGAGGCACGCCGAAGATAACTCACTCGCCCACCTCTGCTGGTAAGAAGTAAAAAAACAGGCTAGGATTTCCAACTCAACATGTAAGTCTCTCAGGCAAGCACTTCTATTGTTAAACGTGGATGAAGCCTGGCTTTCACCTATGTCTTACAATGCTTTTAAACAGCTTACAAACAAAGCTATCAAACAAGCATCGCTGCAAATGGACAAAGGTTCAGTGGCTGGTAAAAGCCACGCCTGGATCGTGATGCCAACATATAACCAACTGAAACAACAGCCATATTTGCAAGAAGGTTTCAGGGATTATTACAAGAGGAAACTAAGTCTTCTGAGGCTGGGTTGGTTCTCGAGCAAAGACCTTACCCCCAAATGGCTACGGACCTGGCCAACTTCAGATTGTCGCCTCTGTGGCAAGGGTGCAGAGTCATTATTGCACTTATTATGTATTTGCCCGGTATTACAAAATTTAAGGAAGATGCTCTTGATACCACTCCTAAGAGAAGCGCAAGTTAGAACTTGCAGGGTGGCCGTGATAAAATGCCTTAGCGGGTCTTTGATACAACTTTCCTGCAAAACTATAACATTCCTGGCTCTTGCTGCCCAAGAGCTGGAAAACAAGGCAGCAATTAAAGACGAACTGGGCCAAATGGTCTCCCCACGGCTGGCCCTGGACTCTCCCTTATTTTCCTAATAGATACCCTTTTTTCCACTCTTCCTGCATATGCACTTTATTCTGAGTCAATAAGTGTCAGTTCTATCTAGTTAAATTGAACCCCCAAGCAATTTGTATCCCTTGTCACAATACTCATTTGTTGTCCTGAAGCCTTAATGAGACAGTCATCCCCTTGCGGGGAACATCCTTTACAACGCAACTTTTACAACGAAGTACCTTTACGGCGCAACAAATACAATGCAACTTTTACAACGTCTTGCGCTGGGGAGCGCTCTAGGATAGGGAATAGTTTCCAACACCTTCCCTACTATCCACGGGGACTGGAGTTGGAATAGTAAATTAATTTTCAGTTTCCAGTTCCAAATCCCTTCACATTTACAGAATGTTTTAGAATTTCAATTGTACAATTTGCTTAGTTATTTACAGACACTTTAATAATATGTTAATATAATGTAATTATTTAAGCAGTCAAGACACCCTGAGTAGGCTTTGCAGATCGCGTGGGGTCACTCGACCACAGGTTAAGAACCACTGTTCTAGGAGGAGGTTTAGTCACTGCATCTTTCAGGACCATAATTGGATAGACTCTATTCCTGAATTGCTGTATTTTCTTCGTCCTGATAGAGAAGTTTGCTTCTGTAGTTCCATTTTGCTCCTAGTAGTTGACAAAGGGATGTTCCATTAAATTTCAACCGATTCACAAATCAGGGTCTCGTTCAGATCCCAACAACTATAGGTTATTAGCTTTAATAGATGTGGAGGCCAAGATTTACGCATCCAATCTATTGGTAGAGCTGGAGTCTTGGGTTAGCAGCAAAGGGTTAATCCCATTGACACAAACAGGTTTCTGGGCCGGTATGGGCACCCTAACAAACTTATCAGCGCTAACTCTCCTTGCTAAAAAGGCAATTGATAACTCCACCACTTTATACACATGTTTTTTAGACTTGAAAGCGGCTTTTGATAAAGTGCCTAGATTTAAACTTTGGTTCAAAATGAAAGCCTGGGGTGCGCCTCCAAAGTTATTAGGAGCAATCATTGAAATATACTCACATACCTGGGTCCAAATAAAAAAAGGAGATGGACGATGCCTAACAAAGAAATTTCAAACATTCAACGGGCTAAAGCAAGGATGTGTGTTGGACCCTAGCCTATTTAACATCTACAACGCAGACCAAGACAGTGACCTACGCACAATTCAGGGAGATCCACGAAATTGGGACAAACACCCATAGCGAGTCTGCAATATGCAGACGACATTGTGCTTCTCTCGCAAACTCCGCTTGGCTTACAACGGCTGATTTCTAAACTTGCGCTGTACATCTCCAAAGCACAACTAACAATAAACCTAAAAAAATCAAATATTCTATGCTTCTCCAGTTCCCGCAAGAAACAACCAAAATGTTTCTGGAGGATAAATTCTTCTATTTTAACACAGGTTGATAAATACAAATACTTGGGCATCCTACTTGACCATCAACTAAAGTACAAATACCATTTAGATCTGGGGAAATCAAAATCCAAACAACTTCAATTTTACTTTCAAAACTATACAAACACATTTAAGTGGAAGTTCAACTAGACATATGTTAATGGTTGTAGCAGCAAAATTCCTGCCCTCGCTCACATACGGCTCGGAAATGATGGCAACCAGGGACTCTACAGTGCTAAATCTTGCCCAATCTAGATTGTTTAAAAACCTCTTCTCGATTCCGCGACACATTTTACAAGCCCAAATACGTCTGAAATACGGGTTAACAAACCAGATTCCGGCAAGACAAGGGGCCCTGGCCAAATACTATTGGCGTATGAGGGACGCCAAAGATAACTCACTCGCCCACCTCTGCTGGCAAGAAGTAAAAAAACAGGCTAGGATTTCCAACTCAACATGTAAGTCTCTCAGGCAAGCACTTCTATCGTTAAACCTAGAAGAAGCCTGGCTTTCACCTATGTTTTACAATGCACTTAAACAGATTACTAACAAAGCTATCAAACAAGCATCGCTGCAAATGGACAAAGGTTCAGTGGCTGGCAAAAGCCACGCCTGGATCGTGATGCCAACATATAACCAACTGAAACAACAGCCATATTTGCAAGAAGGTTTCAGGGATTATTACAAGAGGAAACTAAGTCTTCTGAGGCTGGGTTGGTTCTCGAGCAAAGACCTTACCCCCAAATGGCTACGGACCTGGCCAACTTCAGATTGTCGCCTCTGTGGCAAGGGTGCAGAGTCATTATTGCACTTATTATGTATTTGCCCGGTATTACAAAATTTAAGGATGATGCTCTTGATACCACTCCTAAGAGAAGCGCAAGTTAGAACTTGCAGGGTGGCCGTGATAAAATGCCTTAGCGGGTCTTTGATACAACTTTCCTGCAAAACTATAACATTCCTGGCTCTTGCTGCCCAAGAGCTGGAAAACAAGGCAGCAATTAAAGACGAACTGGGCCAAATGGTCTCCCCACGGCTGGCCCTGGACTCTCCCTTATTTTCCTAATAGATACCCTTTTTTCCACTCTTCCGGCATATGCACTTTATTCTGAGTCAATAAGTGTCAGTTCTATCTAGTTAAATTGAACCCCCAAGCAATTTGTATCCCTTGTCACAATACTCATTTGTTGTCCTGAAGCCTTAATGAGACAGTCATCCCCTTGCGGGGAACATCCTTTACAACGCAACTTTTATAACGAAGTACCTTTACGGCGCAACAATTACAATGCAACTTTTACAACGTCTTGTGCTGGGGAGCGCTCTAGGATAGGGAATAGTTTCCAACACCTTCCCTACTATCCACGGGGACTGGAGTTGGAATAGTAAATTAAACTATTCACTATCTAGTGCCCCCCAACGCAAGTTGTTGTAACGACTTGCGTTGTAAAACTTGCTTCGTAAAGGCATGCATTGTAATAGCATGCGTTGTAACGTCATACATCCTCCCCTTGCACAGTCACACTTGTGTCTTTTAATTTAATTTTTTTTCTTCTTACACATTGGTTGCATATTTGTGCAAAGTTGCTGACAATTTGTGTCATTATATTGTGCCATCTTTTTATGTGATTTTACGCTGTTTCTATGCCGACTCAAAGATGTTAACGTTTATCTCATGGTGGTAAGATCCACCCTTTTCTGATTTTTACAAATTAAATAAAGTATTATTATTATTAACCATTATATTTGGGCAGGGCACTGGCTCTGTTCTTGTAGTATACGGGTTTTGGCTATGGGTTCATATTATTACAGATTCTATCCTAATGTCTAGGAAATCTGTCAAGGTATGAATCAAATTATATGTGAAATTCACAGTTAAGAAAGTAAAGGAGGGACACTGCAAGACATTTTTTGTGTCCTGGAAAAAGGTGATCAATATGTCATTTCCAGAACACATGTGTGGTATTATTTTTATTTTCAGTAGTCCACACCACCTGGTCCAACTGCCAATTTTTTTTTACCATGCCTGGGGGTGAAGCACATGCCCATAACGGCTAAAGGTAATTGCCTTCTTCACTTGTTATTGAATAAGAAAAAACATTTCTCCTGCTTTAGGAGTTTTTTTGTAAAACAAACAAGATTGCTGCTGAATGATTGTATGAAACATGGCAGCTACTCAGAAAACTTCAAATGCCTTTAGCCGAGCCACCATGGCTGCACTGCTGAAGGTATTGAATTCTCCATCATTCAGTTGGGGCTAGCTAAATGTGGCAGGTGGTAATTCACATAGGTGGAGGATGCTATCACCTGGCAGATGGTGGGTTGCCTGCCGCATCTCTACATAAGTCCTTGTGTTACTAAATTCTGTCTCTGCATTAACAACATTTTTAGTTTAAAGTATTCATTTGACTGGTGTCGAATATGTTGAATCTTGTTGCTGTTGTTGTAGTCTGATGTTAAATATATACTTTAAATACTAACTAATTTGCTTAGCGTCATCCGGAATTACGCTTTAAAGAAGGTTAACTAAGCTGATGTCTAGCCTAGATTTTACATTTATGACTATAAGAATGCCAATTAGGCCTCTTGTGCTCCTTGAGGGTGATGGACTCTATGACCTGACAAATAACCTATGGTTTGAAGTAGCAGAGTAGTGAGATGGAGGACGGTGCTTCTAAGAGTGAGTAAAGGTCTGTCTCATCTGTAAATTGGGGACATGTACAGAGTAGAATAAGGTTTTCTCCTTTATAATTTTCATATCATTTTGAAATTGCACATTGTAAAAGCAAGTTCTAGCTTACTCAGTGAATGGCACAAAGTTGTACCAGAAAGGTTTGAAAAGTGACCAATAGAATGTGGGCTTCTCTTCTAAAATGCTAAACCTGGCCCTCTAAACCTAGAATCAGTTTCGAATGCAAAGGATCTTTTTGTGCCACCAAACTAAGAAACAGATAGGACGCGTCTTCTGGCATCAATCTTAGGTACACACCTGAACTTGCCAGAGTTTGCAAAGCAGTTGTCCCTATCCTCACCTTTGGAAATGCTGCAAGCACCTTGACCACCTTCTGTTGAAACCACAAAAGCTGGATAATTGACAATGGAGAGATCCAGATATAACAACAAACTCCAGTGATTTGTAGAATAATGGTGTCCTGGGGCTTGTCTTGTGCAGAACAACGTGCAGAGTCCGACTTTATTTGAAAAGTTAAATGGGCATTATTTTTGGAGTTCTTCACAGGTAAAGAGTGATGTGGTGTGGGTGAGGAGAAGTCAACAAACGACAGAGTAGGGAAAATAGAATAAAAAATAAATGAAAACACATACCTTGCAAGGCGATGCAGCAAGCACAAGGTAAGTGTTTTAATTTATTTTCCCAATACCATCATCTGTTAACTTCCCCCACACCTCGCCCACCCCACCTCACCGATCTTACCTGTCCCAGCCATGCCTGGTACTTTGTTTTGTATAAAGGGTCTACTCAGTGTTGTGGGGTGTATCATTCCAACTTTGCTTCAATTTTTTGTATATCTCTCTGTCTAATTTTCTCCAGTCACCTTGTCATATTAGGAAGAATTAGATGTGGCAGTACAGCAACCCAACTGTCAAAGGGGCTTGATGTTGCCTTAGAAGGAAGGCTGTTACGAACCTTGCAATTACTATGTTTAATTGACATGTAGGGGCGTAGGCCATTCTACATTTCAGTGATCTGGGCTGCTCGGAAAAGAATGACCTTAAAAAATTATGCTCCCTGTCAGGGATTCCTAACTTTCAGCAGGACCCAATATCCGACTCGTGCTCTCGTCTGAAACCAGCACATTTTATATATTTTAGAATTTGAATTGAAGCTTGAGTGTGCATACAGTTGGGTTGTCTTGCTTTTTGAATTCAAGTCAAATGCTACTGACCATTCACTGTCACCTCCGTCCATTGCATGTTGCCTCATAAATTGCACTGAATATGCAGTCTGATTTAGAGGTTGGTGGACAGAACATTCTGTCACAATTGAGAGAAAATATACTGTCAACGAAACGCTTGTTTCACCTGCCTTATTTAGAGATGAGAGGACCAGAAGCTTTCTTTTGATGGAGCTTTCATTGATGGAAAGCTTCCTCCTATGGCCCAAAGTAGTAGGAATGGTTGGAGAATGGGGATTACACCATCCACCCTATTTAGGTAGGACAGTGTGATGTCCTTGGTTTTTTCTCCGTAACCACCAGTAAAACCCTGAACCTGTGGGTCAGACAGAAAATAATGACGTCCTCACATTTGAAGAACACTCAATGTGGGGGTCATTCGTTATTTTAATTTTTTTAAAAGCACACTCCTATTTTGGGAATTAGTTTTTGAATTACTTAAGTTTAGAGGATGGATGTGAAAACCTATGGCAGGCTTCAACCAAATGTTTTGTACAGAGATATAGAGAGAGAACAGAGGTCATATCTAAGGGGGTCATTACGATGGCGGTGAACCTGCCACCAACAGGCTATCGGTAGCGAGTTCACTGCCATCGTAAGTCCATTTTCCACCCGCCACATTATGGTAGCGTGAGGTACCGTGGTGGTTGGAAACACTGACCGCCACATATCTGATGGGCTCCTTGAGCCCACCTTGCTGCGGGGGCCCTCAGTATGTAATGCATGTCTGCAGTGCCTAGCAGGCATGGCTGGTCAGATTACAATACTGGCTCCCCAACAGCCTTTCCATGGTGGTTCACCTGCCATGGAAGGGCTGGCGGGATGGCCTTTAGGGGCCCGTTTCGGGCCCGCCTTGTGCAGGAGCAGTTTGTTTTGTAACTTGGGAGCCCCTATGGTGCCCCCCTATATTGCGGCTGCCCTGGTGGCGGCCACATTGTAATTGCATATGTGGGTCATTGCCTTATAGGAGGGCAGTCCCCATCCCAAAACGATGGCTGACAGACAGAAGTCTGTCTGCCATCGTAATCAGGCCCTAAGTTTGGAGGATGGGGAAGCGATATTTTTGCACATGATATTTCTTGTGTCACGATATAAAAAGTTTGATATTTAGCCAATTCAATTTTTTTAACTCAATAATTGTCCGAATACCGCAACATACCAGTCCCAGAGAAGAAACCTGCTCCTCTCATTGACTGGTATGGATAATATGGATGAGCAGATTTAAATTATGTGTGTAAACATTGGTGAAACGAGCTTGAGGCATATGGTTGTAAGAGTGGTTAGATTGGAGAAATTATGTAAATTGAATGATGCGCCACCAGTGAGTACCACCTTGTGTTGAATCTGTTTCATGGTTTATGAATTGTATTAAGTTATTTTGTGTTGTATTGTGGAAAGATTTTTATTTTGTATCTTTAATATAATACTTCCTGGAAGTAGGAATTGTTTTTAACTCTGAAAACTGATTTCATCATCTTTATTGCATTATATGATGAGCATTTTGATTTGAATATATCTTAACCCCTTCGGGGATAATGACGAGCTGGGCTCGTCATGGCACACACCGGTCGTGCGCTGATGACAAGGCCAGCTCGTCATCAGCCCCACCCTCGGGGGAAGCGCTGGCACTCCCCCCGAGGGTCTCCGATCTTCGTTGTTTTGCTGGGGGCGGAAGCGGAAGAGCTTCCGCTGCCGCCCCCACCCCCCCGGAATCCCTGATGACGTCAGCGCGCACAGCGCGTGCTGACATCATCAGGGATTCCCAGCACTCGGGAAGCCATTTGCTTCCTGCGCGCTTGGAAAGAAGGTGGGTTTCTCGTGGCTGGCGGGGGTTTGGGGGCAGCAAAGAGGCATCAGGGGAGAGGAAAGAGATTTTCCTCTCCCCTGATGTCTCTTTGCAGGGCATTTCTGCCTCACGATCGAGCACAGCGTCGCGATTGTGCGGCGGTAATGCCCCCACTAGCACCAGGGATTTAATTTTAGTTTATAGGAAGCGACCCCTTGGGCAAGGGTCGCTTCCAGGCGGGGTGTGACTATGTTTTCGTTTTTCTGCCCCCCCCTGGGGGCAAATCGGCCCGTTTTTTTTGCCGTTTTTCCTCCAGGGGTGCCGGTAGTGGGCCAAGAGGCACCTGTTCTGCTGCCTAGGGCCGCAAGGTTTCCTTTCTTTTTACGTCGGCAAGAGGCATGTGGGCTGGAGCCTGCGCCCAAAAGGCTTCACATTGCTGTGGTGCGCAAAGAGGCATCTGGTGCTTTTCGTCTTCCTGCTGGTGTAGTGCAGCAAGAGGCATCTGGGGCTGTTAGGCTTCCCATTGGTGTAGAGCGGCAAGAGGCATCTGGGCCTGCTTGGTTTCCCGGTGGTGTAGTGCAGCAAGAAGCATCTCAGGCTGCTGGGCTTCCCGTTGGTGTAGTGCAGGAAGAGCCCTCTGGGGATGCTATGTCTTCTGTTGGTGTTGTGCAGCCAGAAGTATCTGTGGCTGTTAGGCTTCCCATTGGTGAAGAGCGGCAAGAGGCATCTGGGCCTGCTTGGTTTCCCGGTGGTGTAGTGCAGCAAGAAGCATCTCAGGCTGCTGGGCTTCCCGTTGGTGTAGTGCAGGAAGAGCCCTCTGGGGATGCTATGTCTTCTGTTGGTGTTGTGCAGCCAGAAGTATCTGTGGCTGTTAGGCTTCCCCTTGGTGAACAGCAGCAAGAGGCTTCTGGGATGCAGGCTGGGGTGGCTGCTCCCCCCGTTCATAGGGATGGCCTCTGGGTTCCCCCTGGCATGGTGCAGCCGGCATTGCCAGAGTTCACTGGTGTTCCTGGGTGTAGAGTGAATACTGAGAATTTTCTGCCAATACATTTTTTTCAGTTGTTTTTTGACGATGTGTTTTTGCAAGAGATTGTTGAGCAAACCAATTTGTATGCAGAACAATTTTTGAGGGCCAACAGTGCCAGCCTTAAGCCCTATTCTAGAGCAATTCGGTGGACTCCCACAAATGTTGAAGAGATGAAGAAGTTTTTGGGATTAACTTTTTTGATGGGCTTGCTAAGGAAGCCATCAATGACTTCATATTGGTCCACTAGTCCCTTGATGGCAACAGCTATATTTCCAGCAGTCATAAGTCGTGATCGGTATATGCTTCTTCTTCGGATGATGCATTTTGTTGATAATAGTTTAGCGTTGTCACGCGATCACCTTGATTGTGACCGTTTGTTTAAAATTCGGCCTGTCCTTGATCACTTTGTTGATCGTTTTTCTGAGATCTTTGCCCCTGGTAAAGAAATTGCAGGGGATGAGTCTTTGCTGTTGTTCAAGGGCCGCTTGGTTTTTAGGCAATACATTCCTAGTAAGAAGGCACGCTATGGAATCAAACTGTATATGCTGTGTGACAGTGAGACTGGATATGTCTACAATTTCAGGGTGTACACTGGTAAGGAGTCCAGCATTAACCCTCCTGGTTGTCCTTCTACTTTTGGAGTGACTGAGAAAATTGTGTAGGAACTAGGTAGAGGATTATTTAACAAAGGCCATCATTTATATGTAGATAACTTCTACACTGGTGTGCGGTTGTTCAAGGAGTTGGCCAAAGTGGGCACTGTTGCTTGTGGCACAATGCGCAGTAACCGTAAAGGTTTCCCAAAGGAACTTGTTTGCAAAAGGCTTGTGCGGGGACAGTCTACGGCATTGCGATGTGGGGAGCTTCTAGCTGTGAAGTTTGCAGACAAGAGAGATGTGTATATGCTGACTACTATCCACGATGAAAGTACAGAACCTGTGCCTGTTTGGGGTCAGGGTGCTGAAGTGTGCAAACCTGTGTGCATTGTAGCTTAAAATAAGTTCATGGGTGGTGTTGACAGAGTAGATCAGAGGTTGGAACCTTATGCTGCTCTTTGAAAGCTTACGTTTGGTACAAGAAGTTGGCTATCCATCTGTTCTACTTGGCATCCTTTAATGCTTTCGTTGTGTACCAGAAGTCTTGTCCTGAGAAGAAGATGTCTTTTGTTAAGTTTCAGGAGTCTATAATAGGCAGCCCGTACTTGTGGAGCAGGCAAGTGTTCCTAGATTTGGAGTGGTGGAGGAAGTGGCTAGATTGAAAGATCGCATGAATAACAAGCAAGAACCTAGGAGGTCTATGAGCCAGACAACTAACTGGCTGGACTGTCAAGTATTTCTTTATGACAGTTGGTGCTACAGTCACCATATAACAATATGTAAAGAGAAGAAAAAACAACAAATGTGCAAGTCACAAAAGAGTGATGATATCGAAGATTCTACTAAGAACTGGTCAGACTGGATCCAGTACACATATTATTTGTGAATAACCATCAAAAAAACCAAGTGATCAGTCCTATCATTTGGTCGTTCACACTGTGACCAGGCGGGTCCTTGGATCATCTAGACCCCATGCCACACAGTCATAGTGAGTACCTGATATGGTCTACAGTCAGAATTGGAACTACCAATTGTTGGTCTGATAGTGATGGCTCATAAAAGTCATAAGAATACAGTGCAACACAACAAAAAGGTGGTGAATCTAAAATAGGGTGATATGTCTAAACAACAGCTTTAATAGAAACTAGGCACATCCCCTAATTAAAAAAGGAACAGTGCAAACGACAGTATGGAACAATGACTGTCGCAAAATCGGGCCAACAAGTTTCTGCCTACCGGGCACTAAGTCCCTTGGCTTTCATCAGGGCCACTGCTCTCGAATAGTTGCTACTGTTTGTGTGAAAACAATGATAGTGAAAACAAATATATTTGAAAGTAGGAAAGATACAACCTGTACCTACAGTTCAATTACTCATCCTCCTAGTCAGTGGACCTTCACAGTGATCTAGAAAGACACATATATTACACTCTTATTAATAAGTCATGCACACGTGCTCTCTACTTCTCTTATATCTCGGGTAAATGATTCAAAAAAGATTTTAAATAATTGCTTGCTCACCCAACATGACAGGGGACTGGACCTCACCTTACCTGGACCGTGCTCAGGTATACGAGGCCCTGCACTGTGAAACAGATAGACGAGAACAGGAAGAGATATCAAAACTCAATCTTACGTACAGAGTCTAAGATAATCTAATTATATGCCCTATTCATTATATCGCATCTGTCCCAATAAGAACTCAATGGAGGAACGACAACCTTGGAGTGTGGCGGGACACCCCTTGTACAAGTAAAAGAGACCTGACAGTCAGTCAACCATAATACATTCACTGTCAGACAGTGCAGGTAATCATTAAAGACAAGTAATACACAGCTACTGACTAATTTAAAAAAAAACAAGAGTCAATAAGTTCTTTATAACGGCCCCTGCTCATGTCAGTTAAAAAAACTCCACTACTGTACTCACCTCTCCGTCGGTGCCACCAGACTCGCCTGAGACTTGGGGGAGGCACCGAACCGGAGAGGGTGTAGAGTTAAATACCAAAACAGAGAAGGGAACTACTTCACCTTCGTTTTCCTTCCGTTGTTAACCAAAGTAGGAAACGGTGTATTCCATAAGTTATGCTCGATAGCTATGTCTGCGGCCGTAATATTAGTTGAAAAGAGAGCCCAGGACTCGGAGCATGATGATACAAACCTCGCGTGGCCGACCGCAATACCTAACAAGCACCGGGAGCCCGTATCACTCCGCGGGACTACAGAATGACGTCAGGGCGGCCATTACTGTAGTTGCAGCGGTACGGGCGCTACGGACTCGAAGCATACCATAAGTGACAAACATTGATAATGTTAGCAAGCTGTTTGTAGGCTCACAGAAAACATTCCTCAGCGGGTGATTGAGTAGATTAGACTAGAGACCCAGTGATTATTATTTGCTGATTAGAAACTCTCAATCCTATAGTAAGATACAGGGAGAGGTTCAGAAACCGCAGGAAGGGCATAGTGGCAGTACTGGTTGGGGGTATGATGCAGCAATATAGGTTGTGCCCGAATGGGATGTAAAATACACTTCATCCACAGGGAGACCCAGAGCAAACGGCCTGTAGGTGCCACCAGTTCTTGCCAGAGCATTGCCCAAATCAGGTAGTTGGGACACAGGTAACAATCTTATTGTGTACATATAGTGAAGAAAAGCAAGTGACTGGAGGCGATCAGCGGCCATCTGCCTTCCTACTAATATTGCACCAAAACATCATATCTATACCTGTGTCACTAAATGTGAAAAGACTCTACAGAGAGTACCATGGTATCGGGTCATTCAGTCCCTTAGTGTCAGCGGAGAGTTTGAAAACCCATCGTTGCTCTCTCTGGAACAAGTATTTCGCAATGTTTTTCACATGTGAGGGTATGAAGGGTTTCTCCAAAACCGTCCATGTAAAATCAGACTCCCCATGTTGTTTGTCCAGGAAGTGCCTTGTTAATTGCGTCATAGTTTTTTTACACCGGAAGGAGCAAGTGAGGTACCATTTTTTTCGGGAGACCTGGAGGAACGCTGGGTGGCTGGAAATTTGTTGATCCACGCAGATTCCAGAACTTTCCACCACAGAAATGTGAGGAAAATGTGTTTTTTTTGTCAAATTCTTAGCTTTGCAAGGAATTCTGGGTAACAAAACCTGGTGGTAGGCAGTCGAGTTACCCCATCCTGAATTCCCCTGGGAATCTACTTTTAAAAAATGTAGAGGTTTGCTAGGTTTCCCTAGGTGCTGGCAGAGCTATGGCTCAAAAACTAAAGGTAGTCTCTTTGTCCAAAGAGCGCAAGAATTCACTGGGAAATGGAGGTGCGACCACGTTGCGTTTTGCGCTGTTTCGTTTTGCAGCCACTATGCCTACCCACGCAAGTGAGGTACCATATTTTTCGGGAGACCTGGGAGAACGCTGGGTGGGTGGAAATTTGTTGATCCACGCAGATTCCAGAACTTTCCACCACAGAAATGTGAGGAAAATGTGTTTTTTTCGTCAAATTCTTAGCTTTGCAAGGGATTCTGGGTAACAAAACCTGGTGGTAGGCAGTCGAGTCACCCCATCCTAAATTCCCCTGGGTGTCTAGTTTTCAAAAATGTATAGGTTTGCTAGGTTTCCCTAGGTGCCGGCAGAGCTAGGGTGCAAAAACTACAGGTAGGCACTTTGCCCAAAAAGGGTCAATTTGTAACTGCAAAATTTAGGTGTGACCACGTTGCATTTTGCGCCGTTTCCTGTCACAGGCACAAGGCCGACCCACACAAGTGAGGTACCATTTTTATCGGGAGACTTGGGGTAATTCAGATTTGTAAATCAACTGTTATTACCTATTGAGCTTCCATGCATTTCTCCTTTTCAATGAAAGACATTGTGTAAAAAAAAAATCTTTTTAAAAGTAACCAAAAATTCTCATGCTAGTATGAGTATTCCCAATTTTGAAAATGTGCAATTATATACTGTTTCTGAACTCTATAATTTGTACCCAATTCAGAAATACATAGGTGTCTTTCATACAGATTTTTCCATGTATACATTTTCCAAGACAAAGTGCTCTATACCCAGTAAATGAAAAAATACCATTGCAAGTTACTGCTCAGTTTTTGGATCTGGGTTCGTTGGGTTCTTGGTGAAACTACAAGTCCTATATATCCCCACAACCAGGCAGGTCTAACAGATGTAACGGTTTATTGCTTTCCAAGAGCTGTCAAAATTAGAAAAAGTTATAGGTGAAAACGTTGAGACAAAAGGCTGTTTTTTTCAACAAATTTTCAATTATTCCAATATTTAACTGTTAATTCTATAAAGAAACCTTCATGGATTCAGACAAATGACCCCTTTCTGAATTCAAAATATTGTCTACTTTTCGAAAATGTACAGCTTTCCAGGATTCATTATTGCTTTCAAACTCATTTCTACCATTAACAGGAAGGAGGTGGAAAGCTCCAAAAATAGCAAAAATAGGCTATGTCCCAGAAAAATGCCAAAACTGTGTGAAAAATGTCGGTTCTCTGACAAAAGACTGTCATTCCCTAAAAGCTGAGAAAATGGAGATTTCATCCCCACAAAACCCTTTTTCGATAACATTTTCAGGGAAAAACCCAGAGGCTTTCATTTGCAGCCCGTTTTTCCCATTTTTCTGAAGAAAAAAAAACAAATCACTATATTTTGGTTAATTTCTGGGACCCCTCCAAGGGAATCCACAAACCCTGGGCGCCTTTAGAATCCACATGATGTTGGAAGAAAAGGACGCAAATTTGGCGTGGATACCTTATGTGGTCAAAAAGTTACAAGGGCCTAAGCGCGCACTACCACAAAACGCCCAAAAAAGCCTTAGCACAGGAGGGGAAAAGGCCTAGCAGCGAAGGTGTTAATAAAGAAATGGAAGAGATAAAAAAAAACGCTTTGACATAGTGTTTTTCCTCACTGAAGTGGTACTGAGGTTTGGGTTTATATAACACGCAAATGACCAGGTCCTGCAGGGGTCTGATTGAATGTTGTACGTATTAATAATACTATACTTCCCAAGGGGAAATCCTATATTTAGTGACTATATTTACCTTAACTTTTTTTTTTAACCATTGTTCAATAAGATACTTGCTACCATTTCAGCAAAAATTATTTTCATATCAAGCCTGTGGACCCATAGATCATGATAATGTGAAAGTACAGTGTGGTGGCAAAGATTTTGATGGTTACAGAGAGACATTTAGAGCAATTATGGCAAGGAGTGTCAATGAGGGAACAGATGCAACATCCAGTATGTGTCTTCATTCAATCTTTATGGATTATTCATTAGCCATTTGGGGTCGTATTATACAATGCAGCACATTTTCCTTGTTAGCATTGGGCACGGCTCTATTAAGGTGCACTCAGCGCTATCAAGGGTCATATTGGACTGAATGTGCTGCCCCAGGGCACTCGCAAACTCTTGCTGCCCTTGGGGCAGCAAATTCAAGTGAAATATGGAGCGCCTTTGAAGCTGCTGTTCTGATTTTCACTGTGCAGGCGGCAATCTGCCTGCACTATTAAGAGGGGAGTGAGATCTCCTTGCAGGCTGGTGTAGTAAGGGACTGTACCTGCCTGCTACGAGATGTCTAGGTGATCCGTAGGACCCCCTACACATCCTCTACAGGACTGCCTTCAGGGAGCGCACTGATGTAGCACCAACTTTAAAGGGACACCCTGTCAGCATGCTTTTTTGCCTTTGCACCGCATCTATATTACATCAGGTGCAGAGGGAAAGAGATTCCCTCATTTGCATTGGGCCATGCTTACCAAGAAAATGAGGGAACACCCTCTGATGATAGTGCAGGAGTTATCTGAATTACAGAAGGGGCCTGTAAGCATCTGCAGCCCTTCTGTCATATGCCTCATTCTGAAAAATGCATGTTGCGCACCCAGGGCACTCTGTATAAAACAACCCATGATAATCAGGTATCAAATGAGGAGTCTCAAATATGTGAACATTTGATTTAAATTCTTAAAATAAATTAGAAGTGTGTGTTTTAGAATTAAGTTTACATTTATTCATTGTGAGAAAGTGGATTATTAGTGTGGATGGATGCTAGTTCACCACACATAATAATGTCACTTTCCTTATTCGGTCCAGTAAAGGTTTCAGTAAATTAAAGCTGAGCTCAACCCCTGGTAGCTATGGCACAGAGCAGATGGCTTATATTAAGAAAATGAGTAAAGCATGTAGAAGTACCAAAACAGTTGAAAAGTCAAAAACACAACACAATCATAATCTCACTCTAATATATAAAAATAGATCATATTTTAATGAACAAAATAACACAAAAATCCAATTAGGGAAACATGGGATATGAAATTTTAAATAAAAAATGAAATAGCACCAAAAAGTCCAAAGCGCCAACCACTGGCAAGTAGTCATGCCAGGCCAGGTCAAAGTCATAAGTTACGATCAACAGTGATGGATCACTGGTCAAATACAGGGACATGGTTGATCCCAGTGGAAAGTTAGATTCCGATTTAAAAACTATTATGGCGAGAAGGTCATTGTTTACAAATTGGTGGAGATGCAAGTTGCAAACTGAATCTGAAGAGGGGACTCAACAGCGGTTGGTTGCTAAAGCATGTGGTCCTGGTGTGGTCACCACTGAAGAAAAGAAAGCTCAGAATTGGCAAAATCACAAGTCTGTGCCCAGAAATACATCAACATCTGGATCTCAGATCCCCTTCAGTGGGTCAATCATGCAAGTGGAGGACACCTGGCAATTCAATGGCTGCAGCTTTGTTGGTTCTCCAGGCAGAAAGTTGGCAAATGTTTCTAAATTTCAATTCTTTCAGTTAAGGGAACAGGGTAGTAACACCTGCCAAGGCTCCAGGATTTGGGGGAAAAACTTGGGGGTTAGGATTCACTCCATTAGAAACCCCCAGCGGGGTCCTGGGCAGATCACGTTGAAACGGGTCAACTAGGCTTCTTCATGAAAGTATGCTTCATGCAGCTTTTCTGTCCCTGCACCTTAAACCCTTGGAGTCCTCTTCTCTCTTTGGGTACAAGTGGGAGCAGGTCCAGCCTTTAGGGTTCTCTTTACCTGACTCAACTGCTGGTGCAGTTCTTCTGTCTTCCACAGGTCCAGCACTGTTACGAAGAATGTATTGTGGGGTGCCACATTTATGCCAGGCACTAGCAGGTGGGTAGGGGTGACTCCTGGCTTCTCCCTAACCAATGTGGAAAACATCGCTAGGGATAGCCCCAAGTACTTTTGCAGCAGTTCCCTTGAGTTCTACTGCAGACAAGCCCAGATTGCCCATTTCTCCCTAAATCCATCATGTTAGAAACTGTGTTCTCCTGTTCAGAGCTCCTGGAGCCACTGTAGAGGTGGGGACAGGGACACGAGCAACCACTCCTCTGTTGGCAGTTAAAAATGTTTAGGGGGCAGCTACTCTTCCACTAGGATTGGAGCTTGGCTGCCTAGGAAGACAAAAGGGAGGCAGGCACGGGTGTGATATGCACCAGTGACAGGGTAGGCATCCTTTGAACATATACAAGGCGCTGTAAATTGGCTCCAGGATTTCCTCTCAAGGGAATGTCAATCTCTTCCAACACCAAAGGCCTTTGTGTCAGGTTTGGGAGTCAGTCCCACCTCATCAAAGATCCACTCACCTCCTGGGTGTCAATTGGAAGCTCAGGTAAATGTGCTTCTAGTGGATTTAGTTAGGTTAAAAGTCACTTTTTCTAAGTACCTTTTGTAAAATATTCAGTATGAATCCATACAAATATTTTAAACAGTCCAAGAGTTTATTTTTCATCTGGAACAAAGTCAGAGATAACATTATTTTCTTTTTATTAATACAGTGTAATGTTTTCCCATGCAACAGTTAACTCTGCTACAGTGAAAGTAGCTTTTGGAGCACTGTCACTGTAAAGATATATTTAACAATAACATTTTGATTGTCCTACTTTTTAATACAATGTACCCTGCCTACATGTTTGACCTATTTAGGGGTGAGTTGGTAATATTTAAAAGGAGGGGTTAGGCCTGTCGAAGTTATTTTTTTAACAAGTACAATTTGTAGTTGAAACCTACACAGCTAGGTTCACTGGTGGCAGGTCTGTAATTCTATTAAGCAATGATCATTTTTGGTGTGGCACAATATGTGTTGCAGTGTACTCATGACATTTAACTTACAGACGTACAGGGGTCCATTAGGATGTCGGGCGGATTTCCTCCGCCAGGCTGGCGGTGGCTACCGCCAGCCTGGCGGAGGAAATCCGCCCGACATCCACAGCCCAAATCCCCCCCGCCATATTAGTATGGCGGGGTGGACTGCGGCGGTGAGAAACACCACCCGCATGTTTACCGCCCCGGTCGCCTGGTGGCCGGCGCGGAAAACGAGTAACATGGTGGCGGTGTCTGTTAGACACCGCCCGCCATATTACAATGGGCTTACACCAATGCATTTCCGTGACGGCAATGCCGCCACGGAAAGGCATGCGGAGACTCCCTGCGGGGGCCTGTTGCGGGCCCCCTGGGAGTCCCTGGCTTGGGAGGTTGCACCTTGGGGGTACCTATGGTACCCCCCCGCATTTCAAAGTGCAACATGGCAGGCACCGCGCGGTGCCTGTCATGTTGCACTTTGAAATGCACAACGTGCACGTTTAACAAGGCGGCGGGCGGAGATTACTGCTCCGCCCGCCACAATGACAACAATACAGGATGCGCCCGCCTGTGTGGCGGGCGCATCCTAATGCACATTTTGGGACCCCCGCCCTCGAGGCGGGCGGTCCCGTTTCCCGATAGGGTGGCGGGCGGGCAAAGCCCGCCCGACATCCTAATGGCCCCCACAGACTTTGCACCACATACTAGCAACCTATAGGTGACGTTAATGTGCCAATTAGGAGTATAGCTAATTTTGACATGTTTTAGGGGTCAGGGCACATGTACTGGTACCTGGTTAGCAGAGTCCCAGTGCACAGAGTAAAAAAACAGCAGCATCGGTCCAAATAAAAATGGAGGCCATCATGCAAAAAGAGGCCTTTTCATACATGCATCATTGATTCATAGTTCATTTGGTGATGTGTAACCCATGCAATTAAGAGAAACAGTGGCCAATGTTTGGTGATTTTGTAAGTTGTGCTCCAAATTTCTTTTAGAGGCGGATGCATTTCTCATTCAGGAAGGTTAAATGGGAATGTACAATTACAAACCAGCCAGTGTAATACTCTAAATCCTTACACTGTCCTTTCAAATAAAAGTGTGCCTTTCCCAAATATACTGTGATTTATACTGACACAACCAAATGCTGACTTATCTCTGCATTAAAAAAGCAGTTTTTCTTTGGCAAATGAAGATCTGAGAGCGAAAGAAATAAAAAGCAATTTGATTTCCTACTATATTGTGGTTTTTACTGTGATAAACATGTGCAAACTGTGCCAGCAGTAAATAAACAAGCTCGGAATAGATTCTCATTAGACCTCCGTGCCTATAATTTTTATAATTATAATTTGTCAGCTTAGTTAAGTAAGATACATGGACTGTTTGGTATTGTAATACCAAAGGAACTGTCAAACTGAACCTGAATACTGATATCAATTGTAAGAAAGGTGAAACCTTTCATTAGATGACTACCAATTTAAACTTGTCCTTCTTTTCATTTAGAGTTGCTTTAACCCCTTGGCCACTAATTATTTTCTCCCAAGAATGATAAGCCTTTTTTTGCTATTTGGGGTAAAACTTCCTAAAACTCTTTCCACATCAAATGTGTGTACCTTTTTTCCAACATCCTGGGGATTTTAGACTTACCCATGGTTTGTGGATTCCCCTTTAGGGGACCATTAGCAGGGACAAATTATAGAACTTTTTTTGTATGGGATAAAGTGCTGTACAATCAAGTGTCTGGTTCTTTCCCCAAAAATGGCATCAACAACATGCTTGCTGTGCTTGTATCTACATTTTCCCAGTCTTCAGAAACAAGCATAGTTGTATCAAAAACACAGTTGTTTACCACAGTTTTTTATTTTCCTAAAAGGTAGGCCATATTTTTTATTTTCCTACAAGGTAGGCCACATTTCCCTAATGCCTGTGGTGTCAACCTATTTGCAGTGTTGGAACCGGGAAAATATCATGGGTGATCCTAGAAAGCTATACATTTTTTTTTAACACTGGCAAACTCCTGGATTCAGCAATTGGTCATTTGTGTGCACCCCTCAAGATTTACCCAAATAAATTAACTGTTGAAATAAAAAAAATTACGTAGGAAAAAACTGCAGTTTTTTACTACATTATTTTATGTCACTGACATGATGGCCAACTTACACATGCAATACACTGTTACATCTGCTAGTCCCTTCTGTTTGCTGGGAAACCTTATAGGCTTGTAAGTTCCACAGGAACCTGAAGTACCCAAATTCAGTAACTGACTGACACCTTGTAATGATTTGTAATTGTTTATCCACAACTCAGCAATTCATATGGTAACATGGAAAATAAAGGATGGGTTTGACTGAAAGCAATTTATTCTTGAATTATTCACACAGTACTGAGTTTATGAACAGTGGTTATTTGCACACCTTTGGATTTGTGGTCCCCATACTATTGTGATTTAGAAGGAATTTAACAAAATGTTTTCTTTCTTGCATGCTGGCTTACATTTGAAAATCACAAATTAATAGAAATCTAATCAGACGTAGGAAGTCATCTACTGTTCTGTGTTGTCACACGTCTCCCAATAAAAATGGTACCCCACTTGTATGTTTGGACCTAGTGCATATGACACAAAATGCCCCAAAACATGACCTGGAGATATCATATTTCACTCTGCAGAAACCACACTTTTTTTACAATGTGGGTAGCTGTGGATTTTGGTGCCTAACTCAGCCACTATACAGGGAACCCTACCACACCTTTACAAACTAGACACCCAATGAGTCCAGAGTGGCATGACTTGTGTGGCTCTCACCAGGATTCCTTACATAAAAGGCATTATAAATCTCCCATTTTGGTTAAATATTTATTTTCCTCACATTTATGTGAGGTAAGTTTCTGGGATCTGCAGAGAGCCACTAGCCTACTAACACTCAGTACTCCCCCAAATGTCCTGATTCAAAATGGGACCACACTTGTGTGGCTGGGCTCAGTGTGAAAAGATAAGGCCCACAATGTAACACGGCCACTTTAAATGTTTCCACTTTCCAATTTGGGTACCTGTGGATTTGGGCCCAAGATCAGCCAGCATCCATGAAAACATGCTAAACCCATACATTTGGGAAAACTAGAAACATGGGGAAGTGCAAGGTGGCATGACCTGTGAGCCTCTTACTATGTTTACTATGTTTTCTTACCTAGAAGGTATATCAAAACTCCAACTTTTGCTAAAAATCATAGTTTCCTCACAGTACCGTGGTAATTTTCAACCTCCCAGTATTTTCCCAAGTTTTCAGATAAAAATGGTACCTCACATGTGTGGCTTTGCTTAGTGCATGCGACAGGAACAAATCTAACCAGGGTCCAAGTATGTTCTTTCGTGAGGAACCACATTGACACACACTGCCAGTAAACCTGCATCACGCATACCATCAGCCAAATGCCAGTTCACACATACAACCAGCAAAATGCTAGTCCACCCACACAATCAGCCAAACACCAGGCAAACAAACAGCAGCCTACACACCACCTGATAAATGCCAGTCCGTATACACTGTCAGTCTGCACACATAGCCAACCAAACACCAGTCCACATTCACATCAGCCAAATTCTAGACAAACACAAGTCTACACACAATTCAAACCAAACATCAGTCCACACACACCACCAGACAAATGCCAGTCCACTCACACCACTAGCCAAAGGCCACACAGACATAAAAGAATCCAACTAAACACAGCACATTATTTTCAGTTATGTTTTTCAAAATAACCCATCTATTAGTAGAAGATTTAAAACTATCTGTGACTGCATGCAGAGCAGGTGCAACTAAACACATCAAACTAGTTCCAACCTGCTATCTATCAGAACATATATAGCAATACAGACCATAGTCAGTTGTCTTGTTCTCTCATGGTTGTTCTCATTACTTGAGTTGCGTATGGTCCATATTAAAACATGTGGACACACATAGGACAGAATTAGAATGACATACAGGGAATTACATACATACAACTCTCCTTTTTTCTCCTCTTCAGACACAGAATCTCCATCTCCAACAAGGAAAGTCTTTTTGAGTGCAAGAGGAATATATTCAGGAAAGTGGTGATATTTTAGTCTAGCCAGATTCTGAACCACACCAATTCTAGGAACATGTGCTTGCTCTACTGCAACAAGGCTGTCTGTAGGTTGGAAAATAGTGAAAACATATGGGAGCCTCCTTTGGGAGCAACCCTTGACTAAGCAAGGCGCTGCTCCCCACCACAAAATCCTTGTTTGTCTATTACCTATATTCCTGCCACGCGATCATGGTCCTACCTACAATCCCACAGTAGGAATGAACAGAGGAGAAATGTTAGGGAAAAGGAAAAAACTCTTCCTTTCCCCTGGTGTTTCGCTTCCCTCATGCACCCCCCAAATCCCAAGCCAATAAGACTCCGTGCTGCAAGTAAATGACTTCCAGTGAGGCTGTGCACATGCTGACAAAATCAGATTGTTGTAGAAATGGTTGATGATGGCTACTTTCCCATATGAAGGCATGTTGCGGTGGCCTGCGGTGAAACGCCAGCAATTTGCCCATTGTTCAGTGCTAGGCTATGCTGGGGCATCCTTGGCAGCTGAGTGCTGGTGCTAAGGAAATGTCCAGCACATCCTTTGCACCCAAAAGGCTCAATGAGCATTCCTTCCACCACAATAAGGACACCAGGTCTACCACTGTTTCCGGTTGGTTTGCAGAAGTGTCAAAACTGTGGCACACACCCTGTATACATACATGCCAACATCTCAAAATAGAAAGTGGAAGATTAAAATAAAAAGAATTGGGGGGAATATATTTTCCCCATTGACCCTATTAAAACAGAGGCAATGTCAGCTGGGAATCAGCTGAAATATCCCTAGTCTCCCGCCTGACTTGGGTTTGTTGGCATGTATATGTATGGATGTTTCCTTGATCAGGATTCAATAGTCAGTGTCTGGCTACCAGATCATGGTATGTTTGGTGACTGGGGCATCAGCTCTAGTAGGGGGGGTTGAGTCTTTATGAGTAATGGGTAATGGTAAGCAAGGCAACATTGCAATGTTACATTTTTCTGTATAACACTGCTGAGCAACTTCTCATTTTTGGTCTCAGCTTCTGATTGCTGTTTAGTTATTGAGCACTCGAATTAGTGTCCTACACATGTTCTACTTTAATCCCTCTCACTAACTATAACTCTTGCCCCTGAAATGCACAGTTTTTTTTTTATCAGTGATGTAATTTCAGATGTTGTAGTGGTGTTGTCAATGATGTCATAGAACATGTCATAGATCATGAGAGGTAATGAACAGTGTACAGTGAGGGCGCCAGTTATAGTTACTTTAGGGTATGAGTTCTAGTTACTTGAGATAATAATAATTGCAGAATTTTAGGGGTTTTGTTAATTTAAAATTGTGTCTTTTAACTGACATTTTCACCTTACAATATAAAATGTAATCTTTATATTTTTCAGTGAATTGCTAAGGATTTTTGTACTGTAAAGTAAGATATAACAATTCCCTACTATAATGACACTAGGGTTATTTAATGGAAAGGTAGATGTCCATCAATTTGCGCAAATAGGGCTGTTGACCCTTTGACAAACCAAAAGCTCTTCCTCATTTAAAATGACTTATATTGTTACATGGCATAGTGAGCAGTGCCCAACACCCACAGGCACCCACCTTATCCACTGCACATGGCTTGTTATATTGCTCTATGACCCTGATTGAAACAAAATGGCCTAGGGAAGCAGGGAATCTCTATCCAGCATGGCTATATGTATTTTTTTTTAAAACTGTTTTACTTTTTATCAGGACAGGGAACTGAGTCCTAAATTGGCTACAACCACATCTTTGTAGACATAGTAGAAGCCAATTAGACGTTATCTTTTGGTCTATTGACTCTGCAGATACTCAGTGGCGTGAAATATACATACCATTTGAACCATAATTTCTCAAAAACTGGTGCATGGATTTACAGCAAATCACAAAAAGAACACTTTCAGCACCAAGATCTAGCTGTCAGTCAAATCTGGTGTAATTCAGTTCAGCAGTATTTGCAGTATCGCTGTTCACTTTTCCTATGGAAATATTATTAGAGATAAAGCATTTATTTATTTATTATTTATTTTGAAAGTTTTATATAGCGCGAACAAGATCTTCGCAGATATCAGAGCGCTTTACAGAGGAGGGGAGCATGTATACGCAGATACATCAATCATGTTAACAGTACATTGAAGTGATATCATAAAACAATCAAGTAAGTCAATTTCAAAGTCAAAAATAAAATACAAGGGTTCGAACAAGTAGTACAGATGAGTATCGAGTCTTTGTAGTTTTTCCCCAGTAGTCGTTCAAGTGTATTTAGCCATGAGGATCGCTTTTACTTCTCTCTTGAAAAGTATGGTAGAGGTGATGAGCCTTGTTTCAGGGGGGAGCGAGTTCCAAATCCTGGGAGCCATTCCTGAGAAAGAGCGTTTATAGGTTTTTTCCTTGCGGAATCTTTTAGGCTTTAGCAAAAGATTGTTTGTGCCTCTAGTGTTTCTGGAGCCTCCAGAAATCGTCAGCTTCTGAGCGAGGTATCTAGGTGAGCTCAGGTGGACAGCCTTGTGGGTCAAACAAGCGATTTTCAGGTGTATTCTGGCTTCAAACGGCAGCCAGTTCAGAGATTTGAAGTCAGGGGAAATGTGTGAGTGTTTTTTTGATCCACTCGAGGTATGACTAGTGATTGTACCGCAGTCTGGAAGTCTTTGGCTGGAAGGAAAGGTTTAAGTTTCCTAAGGGTGTTGATTTGGTAGTTTGCTCCCTTAGTTGCTTTGTTGATGTGTTCCTGCATGCTGAGATTGGTGTCAAGTGTTATGCCCAAAGATTTCGCTGAGTCCACGATGGTGGGTTGAACATTGAGTGCCGTTAGATCTTTAAGCCACATTTGTGCGGTAGTGATCTTCGCTGGAGGTGAGATCAGAAGGAACTCTGTTTTAAGGGCATTGAGTTTGAGATGATTAGCGGCCAACCAAGATTGGGTGCTTCTGATTGTTGAGTTCAAGAGCGTGATGTCTTTGGGTGATTGTAGTTTGAGATAAAGTTGGGTGTCATCAGCATACATGTGGAAGTGTACATTGGATTCTTGCAGCAAGGTGGTGAGAGGTTCCATAACTAGGTTGAACAAAGTTGGGGATAGGGAGGATCCTTGTGGTACGCCTAGCGATACGGGTCTTGGTGCGGACATCAAGTTGTTGCTCTTGAATTTCTGCGACCTGTTTTGCAAAAAGGAAGTGAACCATTTGAGCACAGTTCCAGATAGGCCCATTCTTGTGTTTAATAGTTCGAGTAAGCTCTCATGTTTGACGGTGTCAAATGCGGAGGAGAGATCAAGGAGGATGAGGAGGCAGGTATCGTTATGATCTAGGATTTGGAGGGCGTCGTCGATTATGTGAATCATGGCAGTTTCCGTACTGTGATTAGCTCGGAAGCCTGATTGATGAGAGTTGAGGAGATCAAATTGAGTAATGTGTTTAGTCAATTGTATTTGTGCGCATTTTTCCAGCAGTTTGGCAAGAGTCGGAATGTTGGTAATGGGACGGTAGTTGTTTAGGTCAGAGGGGTCGGCTGTAGGTTTCTTTAGCAAAGGTGTTACTTGTCCAACTTTGAGGGAGTCGGGAATGATCCCTTGTTGAAGTGAGCTGTTGATAATTTTGGTCCAGAGTGGAAGGAGCGACGGGGTAAGGACTTTGACAGCGTTAGCAGGAAGGGGGTCCATGAGGTGATTGGATGGTTTCAGAGTGCTGAGCAGTTTGCCAATTTCTTCTTCCGTGTAGGTGACAAAGGTTGACCAGGTTGCATTGTTTTTTGGTTTAGTGGGTGTTATGCGGTGGGGTTTGGGATAGAGGCTTGCGTCCAAGAGGAGATCAATCTTTATGTTGTCAGTTTTTTGGTTAAAGAAAGAGGCGAAGTCTTCGCAGGAGGGAGCTTCGCACATAGTGTTGAGAGGTTGGGGTTGTTCTTTGGTTTGTGTTCGGATAAGCTCAAACAGCTTTCTCGGACGATTTTTGGCTTGGTCGAGCTGACGGCTGAAGAAGTCTGATTTTGATCGTTTTATTTTCCTGAAGTAGGCATTTCTCTTTTTCTTCAGGTTTTTTAAGTTCAGTGCAGAGGGAGCTGATCTCCAGGAACACTCTGCCATTCGCATGGCGCGTCTATCGTCATTGAGACTCCCGTCGTACGAGGGATTGGAGATTTTTGTGGTGGCTTTTTTTAGCTGCAAGGGTGCGACTTCATTAATTATTGCGGTCATATTGTTAAGATAGTGATCAGTCAAGGATTGGACGTCCTTAACGCCAGCCGGAGGAAGTAGTAAGTTGCAGCTGTTGGGGGGCAGAGAGTTTGAGTTTAGTTTTTTCATGTCTCTTTTCCAGACTTTGGGCCTGGCGGATTGAATAGGGTTAAATTTAACTTTTTCATTGATGAAGAACGTGATAATATGATGGTCCGACCAGTCACAGGGTTGGATAGATTCGAGTTGGATAGAGGCCTCTTTGGAGATGATAAGGTCGAGTGTAGAGCCTTTCTTGTGTGTTGGACTGTTGCAAATTTGTGTAAGGTCAAGGGCGTTAAGGAAATTCTTCAGACCTTTTACCACCGCATCATTATGATCGTTCCAGTGGAGGTTGAAGTCCCCAAGGTATATTTGTGTGAGTTGCCGCCCTGAGTTGGTTGAGATCATGTCCATGATTTGTTGGGAGAAGGTGAGGTTGTCACCGGGTGGGTGGTAAATGCCGTGAAGAGTGCAGATCGGTTTGCCCTCACTGATAATATCTAGGCTGATGTATTCACAGGACGTTGGGGAGGGTAGGGAAGGGGAAGGTACTTTCAAGACAGAGAGGTTGCTCCTGTATATACATGCGATTCCGCCACCTTTTTTATTGCCAGACCTGTCAAGTCTAGTGATGTGGTAGTTGGGGGGAACCAGAATGTCCATTATAGGTGTAGAAGATTCTGTTAGCCATGTTTCAGTCATGATGATTAAGTCAAGATCCAATTTTAGGATGAGATCGGCGATAGCGGCGGAGTGTCTAGCGGCTGATCTGCAGTTTATGAGAGTGCATTTGAGACGGGGTGTGTCGAGGGTGGAAGGGTGTTCTAGAGCGAGGGGGACTTTACTCAGGTTACTATGGATAGCGACTCTGTTGTTCAGTGTGGGGGGTCTAAGGGGATTGGAGTGAATCGTAGGTATGGCAGTGAGAGTGTCGGGTGTGTTGCTAAGGGGAGCTGAGTCATAGGAGCGGAGGAGGATGATTGTGTCTAGGTCCGAGAGAGGGTTGCAGGAGCGATGGGGGCGGTTTTCACGATTGAGAGCAGGGATTGAGGTCCAGTGCGGTGGGGGTCGAGTGCGAGAGTTCGCCGCCCGGGTGAAGGACCAGTTGGGAGGGGAGGTGATGGTGGAGGCGCGTGAGTGGTGTCTGGGGTGTGTGCTGAGTAGTTGTTTGATGATGTGAATGTCTTGTTTGATCTGGTGGAGGGTGTTGGGTGGGGGGTGACTGGAGTGTGATAGACAGAGTAGTTGTTGTTTGATGATGTACATGTCTTCTTTGAGTTGGAGGAGTGAGGCCGTAATGTGGTCCACAGTGGGACATGTGTTGGAGGTGGGGATGGGAGGGTCAGGCGTGGATGACATAGGGGAGAGGTTGGTGGTGCGGATGAGAGTATTGGTGGTGGGCGTAGAGTGCAGGGTGGAGGATGGGCATTTATTTGTGGTGGCGGGGGTGGAGGTTGGGTAATGGGGGGTGAGACTGGGGGGGTAGTGGGATTGTAGATGGGGTCGAGTTGAGTTGATGGAGGTGGCGTGTTCTGTGTGTTTAGTTAGTGGGAGGAAGTGGGGGCTGAGAATGGGTGGGGGTAAAGGGTGGGGTTTGCCTTTGTGTGTGTCGGTCTGATGTTGATCTAGGATAGGCCGGTTGCGGGTGGGAGCTGTGGCATCAGGGGTGAGAGGAACGGGGATGAGAGGAACGGGGATGAGGGCTGGTGTGTAGGTGGAAGGGGTGGGGTGGTTGTTGTAAGAGGGAGAGAGATCTATGTCTGTGCTTGAGGGATGTGGGGTAGCTACGGTAGGTGGGAGAATGACTAAGGTGCCGGGAGTAAAGGGGTGGTGCATGTCTTTTTGGGTGGGGGCTGTGGTATCAGGGGTGGGGAAGGGGATGAGGGCTGGTGTGTGGGGGGAAGGGGTGAGGTGGTTGGTGTAAGAGGGTAAGTAATCTATGTCTGTGCTCGACGGGAGGAAGGTAGATACGGTAGGTGGGTGAGTGACTGGGGTGTCGGGAGTAAAGGAGAGGTGCATGTTGTTTTGGGGTTGGGCTGCGTTAGAATGAGTGTGGTTTGAGGCTGTGGTGTCAGGGGTGACGGGAATGGGTGTGGTATGGGAGGGTGACAAGGTGAGGTTGTAGGGAGGGGAGAGGGTGCCGCTGGAATGTGTGGGTGAGGGATCTATGTCTGTAAATGTGGAGTGCGAGGTAGCTACATTAGGTGGGTGAATGTCTAAGGTGCAGGGGGTGGAGAGAAGGTGCGTGTCGTTTTGTGGTTGAGCTAGGTTAGAAGGGTTGTGGTTGGGGGCTGTGAATTCAGGGGTGATAGGCCTGCGGGAGCTATGAGTGGGGGTCCGATGAATGGCGAGGTGCTGTTTGAACGTGGGGAACAGGTTGTCTAGTAGTTCCAGGTTCTTGTCTGTGGATTGAATTAGGATAATCCCGTTATTGTATATAGTGATGGTTGTTCTGCCCGGGAAGAGTTGTGATGGAGTGATGGAGAGTTTTAGGCCATGTGCGAAATTCCTGGAGGTGGAGACGGTGAGTAGGGTGCCCCTTTTTCTTGGGTCCACTTGACAGATAACCCCAAAAATTTCCAGAAAGGCAGATCAGACTTTTTTAACACCTTCAATGCTACAGGGTATTTTTCTCCTGTGCTGCATTCCCAGATTTACCATTGTTCATGACAAGGTCAGCTTGTCATAAGCACAGCTCCAGTGGTACTGCATGACGAGCTGACCTTGTCATTAGCATAGAAGAGGTTAAGAAAGATTCATGAAAGTTCATCAAACTCCAACAAAGTTATTAGCAAAACAGAACATCAATTTCTTATGGAAACATGGTCCAATCTATAACTACCCGATGACAACCACATTTTCATTCTTTATAAATATGCTTGTTAAATATATAAATCGCAACTAAATTCGATAGTAAGTAAATCATACTGTATTCCTACATGCAATGAGTACATCATCTGTCCATGTAAACACTAGTAGGGAAAATATATTGTCATTGATAATGAAGTTGTGATTGGTAAGCTGATTTAATTGTATGTCATGGTATACACAACATGAGGATTATAGATTTAAAACTGCGATTAGGAACAGGATGTGTGGGTCAGTATGTTAGAAGTTCTGTGGTATGCTAGAGTAGAGGATAATGATAGGTGCAGGACTACAAGTCAAAATGCAATACAAATGCCAAGAGGGTAAGATCCCTTGGGGCAGGTTTATAATTTTTAGTGTATCAACCTTGTGCCACACAAGGCGACGTAGGGCAACACAAAACCTAGAATCAGATTTACCAAGTCACGCATGGGCACCCTGCATGGATTGGTAAATCTGGTATAACACAAGGCAGTGCAAATCTCTGCCTTGCATAACACTGTGTGGTAGAGTCGTTACATGTGTGGAGCCAGGGTGTTCCAACAAATTGACACATGCATTCTGATGCATTCCCAGATTTACAGACACTGGTAAACCTGGGAATGTTTCAGAATGATATGCCTTCCCATCAGAGGAGCAAAAGGAGAAATATATTTATTTCTCTTCATCTTTCCACTTTCAAAGTGTGCTGTATTCAGTATTCTAGACAGCCGTATAGAGAAGAAAATGCCTCTAAGCATTGCTTTGTGCATAAAGGTGTGTCTTGCTGCACAAAAACAATCTTAACTGTAATACAGGCACTCTTGCACCATGGTGCAAGAGTGCCTGCATTGGCGCTAGACCTGCACTGAGTGCAACAGTGCATAAAAAAGGACAGGAAGGCAACATATCTTGCCTCTCCCTTGCACTCTTTGGCACACGCAGTGCAGGAAGGTGTCTTGCTGCATTGTGTTGCATTAAAAAATGCAAAATCTGTTGCCTTGTGAGCATCTACCCATTATGTAATACACATGTCCAGAGCTAAGGTATAAGGGAGGAAAGGACCAAAAAACAGTCCACAGACCAACATTACATCGGAGGAAAAATGTCCTTACGTCATTTTTGGTGTCACTACTATATTCGGGCATAGTAAAATTACTACTTGCCCCTAATTATTATGATATTCATGACGGGGAGCAGGAAGATTGCAAGTATATAACATGATCATGAGGGGGGCATTAGTTTACGCAGATGTTTTGAGAGCAATATACTCTGTAATTGTTATCTAGCCCTATACAGTTCAATACAGATGTCTCCAAGATCACTTTCATGTTATAATATGTGGTTAAGAATGTATCATTGGGGCATATTCCTTTATCCTGAATTGTAGCCTTGGTTAACATATTGTTATATATTTCAAGCTGTATTTTTGAAAACAACACAATGTGCAGGTGGTGCATGCTGGACCGCCGATGTTTTGTATCCTATATCATTCGGTTCTAACAATTATGTACAGAGGTGGCTTGGACTGATGAATCTACAACAACCGCATTTCACCATATTTTAAGTGTCAAATGGTCTTGTCAAATGACCTACAATCACCACTGCACTGTTTGATCTTAAACTACAATTTGATAGCCAACAAAAGACTCATTGGTTACAAAGGAGATCATATCCAGAGAATGGAGCTTCCTGCTACCTTTCAACTTCCCAGTTTCATTTTCAGTAACAACATCAAAGAACTAATGCAGCATGGAAGAGTGCTGAAGGCTCTCACCCTTGAGGAGACAGATTATCAACAGTAGATAGACTACTGTATTGTGGTCAAAAATTCTATTCTGTTTACCAGTGTTACAACTGACATCCTTGGTTTTGGATTACCTAGGCTTTTTGCCCTCAACCCTTGTTTTTACTGAATTTACTTTTGTTGGCAATAGGACTTTGTTCACTTTACCCCTGCTAACCAGAGGAAAAGTGCTTCTGCTCTCTCCCTAAAACATGATGCAGGTTGAATAACATTTTATAATGTTGACTTTTTTAAATTAGCTGCCATAAAAATCTTCCCAGCCAAGTCAATGGATTTCTCCAATTAAATTTCCGGATTCCCCAACCAGGTTCTTCATTTAATGTTATACTTTTCTATGTCATCAGTTCTACCCTCTAGCAGTGTTTTATGAATTACCCCGATGTTGCCCTGTCATATAATAGTTTCTACAATTTTAGACTTTGTGGTGCAGCTGGGATGGCACAACGTGATTGTAGATACTGGAGTTGTATAGCAGATACCTCCGTAGGCACTGCCCTCAGAAAATACATAACCTTGCGGAAAAACATTCATCTTCTAAACATTAGCTCTGCCAACTAATGACAGATGTAGATTCTCCCACCTTTCAAGTGACCATTTTGCTCCCCAAATAATATCCCCCAATTAACCTCGACAATCTCTTTAACAGAGGTGCGGATTTTAATACCCAGATATATGGCTTCCCTAACCAACCTAGCATCCCTATCCATTGCTTTGCTTGTACATAAGATTTGGGTTTTGGTTGAATTTAATTTGTACCCAGATGCCGCCCCAAAAATCTGCGATAAAGATTCTATTTCGTGTATTGCGAGACACGGATTGGAGGTAACAATCGCAATATCGTCGGCGTATGCCATTACACAGAACAATTCTTGTTGTACAATAAAAGGCAAAATCTGTTTACTCTGCTCTAGCATAATAATAAAGGGGTTATTAGACAACTCAAATAAAAGTGGTGAACATGGACACACTTGTGTGCCTCTAGAAATCATGATGGTCTTAGAGCAATATCCAATTGAGCATATTTTTGCAGAGGGGAGGTTGAAAATGCTTCGTTAACACGGCATCATTTTCCCGTGATAGGCTGCGATGTTGGAAGTTGCATTAGGTTCCTTTTGCGATGGTGATAAGAACATGTGATAACATGTTTTTGGGAATATGCCCCTTCATTTTTGTCAGAAAGGATGCAGTGTTCAGTTATTTTCAAGTGATGCTATGAAATTGTGTGTGGGGGTGAAATATAACATAATGTACTAATGTAGTTCTTCATTGTACCATATTCACCATAGTTTACTTTTGTTCAGCATAGTCCATAACAGTTTCATTTATAAAAAATGTAATACGATGAACACAAAGTTAAAACCTACAACAAAAAACACAAATAAGAGGCATGCACATCATCTATTTTAAAAGTCAAGAATATAAATTAAAGTGCAAATCGGGTGACAGAGTATATAACAAGGCATGACTGTACCCAGCCTCAGGCATGGATTGGTTTCCTCACCATAATCCAGGCTGCCCATAGGTAAATAGATACTGACATATAGATCAGTTCGATGGCAAATAGCAAGTGCATTATTGCATGTTGTAACTGAGACCAGTTCAAAAAGAAGCCCTACTCATTTACAGCATGGGTTTTGGGTTTTAGTGCAGAATAAAAAAATATGTGATAGTTTGTTGCACCCCACAATCTCACAGTCACAAAGTTCGCTAGTAGATGGGGGTCTGTAAACATTTAGACAGGCACAATCTAGAAGTATATAATATACAAAGTGCGACATGCCTCTGGGAATACTACATTAAGGCAGGGTTCTATCACTAGCCTCACATGCGCTTGATAGAAAGGTAACTAGCACTAAAAATAAGAAGATTCTAAATGTGCATTGTGAGCTTACAATTTGCACTCAGAACATGCATCCTTGGCTTTGCAGCTAGGATCAGTAGTTATAGAGGCTGGGTTGGACCAAAATCAACTGTACTCCAAGTCAGTCAAAGTTCATGTGACATAAAGATCCAAAACACTACTAGAAAACTTTATGGCCTCAGACATGTCAACTAAGACATTTACATACACCATGATGATTTTTATTCTGTCTGACCCATAAACACGGAAGTAAGAGCAATGACATATGATATGGGGAAAATTCCAAGCTAGAAATACAATGGGATTAACAAAGTCCCAGTACAAGCTGTAATAGTGCTCTTAATAAATTATTCTATGCTATTCTATTTGCAGTATTTTGCAGATTTATTATCCATATCATTTGGTACCATAAACTGCAGATGTACAGCTTTTTGCTTGTAAATGTCTAGAATAACACTCAGGAATGACTCCAATTTCATTTGCAAGCCAAAGGATAGCATTGGATGTATATTTTAAGATAGTTTTATTCAATTTATGGGTGAAGCAGATGCTCAGATGTAACAGAATCAATACATTTTCCACTGTTGGATTTGGCCCTCTCTGCACAGTCACCCCCAACCTGTTTGCTTTTTACCCTCCACATTTTTGTTAGACTTTTATTATTTGGCCTTGAGAATTTTTCCACTGATGACTAGTGCTTGTCCTCACTCCCTTAAACATGGTTTGATTGGCTTACACCTGCTTGATATAATTAATTTACTTGTAAGTCTGTTGTAGAGTGGTATATCATATACCTAGAGCCTGTATATAAATGCTACTAGTGGGTCTGCAGCACTGATTGTGCAACCCACTTAATTTGCACTTTAAAATGAAATGTGTCCCAGGCCTGCCAATGCAGCCTGAATGCAGCATGAAACTGCTAACTCGACTTGGTACTATACACCCCTTGTCAAGTAATAAACACTCCGTTTCTAACATCTGTCACGCCTAAGGGATGCCCCAGGTACCCCATAGGGCAGGGTGGATTTTAATTGAAAGGTTGGACATGTACTTAAAAGTTTTACATGTCCTGGTAGTGTACAAATCCTTAATTTATTTTGTACTTCTGTGAGGCCTACCTCTCCCATAGGATAACATTAGAGATCCCTCGTTACATTTATTTTGCTGCAATTTTCAATTAGGAACAGATAACTATTTCATGTTGGTTGTCTTTGGCATTGTAATGAAAAGCCTCGTTCAATGTTAAAGTCCGTTTTTTATTATAATTTTAAAATGGCATGTTTAGAAAATTGGCATGTTCCTACCCTTAGTCCTTCTGTGCCTGTAGGCTGTCTTGGGTCACATGGCTTGGTGTAGCTGACATTAAGACTTTGTGAATTCCTCCCAGAAAGTCACACAATAGAGGGGTTAGGTGTGACTGAATGGTCCATTAGCTTATAGGATGGAGGGGTGGAGCACAGCTCTGCTTACAACTGAATAGGGAGTGCTCTGACCTCACACAAAGGACCTTTCATTGCCACATTGTCACTGCAACCTGATTAAAGTCATTGCTGGCGTGCAAGAAAATGCCATGCACTTCAAAGACATTTTCTAGTTGCTTCTCCCACCTCCCAGAAGGAGGACACATGGGTACAAAAATAGGACCTCAGACACCAACTCTTAAGTACTCTCTGGGCCTGTGGATCATCTGGCAGGCAAAGGACTGTTGTGCTGCTAAAAGTACTGCAGCTCTGCTGGACTGCAAATCAGCTACTGCCTTGCTGAATTGCAGCCTTTCTGCCCTGCTGCCCTCTTTTCTGAGAAACAAGGGCAGGACTTGCAACTTGAATCCCAGGTCCACCAGCATGACTCCGGAGGGCTAATTTGCTGGCTTCCTGTTCAGAGCCACAGGGACACAAAAGGCTCTCATCATCTTGAACATGCACCTGAACCCAGCATGGGTGAGTTTTGGACCCTGAAGTGGTGTCCCACCAGTCCGGGACTCTTGGATTTGCTGCTAAATTTACCCAGATTGCCAACTCCCGAAACTGAGGATTTAGAAAGTTTTTTGGCCAATAACTGCCCTGAGAACCAGGGGGAGAATGGGAACACCCTGCTTGCCTATCCGCCCGACGTGCATTGCCAGTCAGATTGACTTTGTGGCTTTTCCCCTTATGTTCTACTTCACAGAAGCAAATTCTGTTCAGTAGTCCTTCACCAAAGGGATATCTGATCTAGTGGAACTCTCTTTTCGGCTACAGTCCTCTACCTAGTCCCACTGTAGATTATTTTATTTAATTTCAAAGACTAAGGGCCTTCTTATGTCTTTGAAGGTCCTCTAGTGGTGCCACTACATCACTCTCCACTGGTGCCCTTCCCACATGCTCCCCCAGTGACTCTCTGTCACCCTTTTCATGGGGGGCTCACCGCCCTGAAGAGAGCAGTGAAAAGGCAACTCAGAATATGCTTGGCAGTGCCATAAGTGACAGCACCACCATATTGATTCCGGTTGAATACCGCATGTCCAGCAAGATCCTTGATCCTGGCAGAGCCAGCGGTGTCATGGTGGTCTGACTACCCCACTCATAACACTGCAGGCTGGCAGGCCAGCAGGCCAGCATTGTGCATCCCCCAATTAGTTTCTGTTTTTAAGAGTTTTCTCTTTTCTTTTCTTTTCTTTTCCTTTCTTTTCTTTTCTTTTCTTTCCTTTTCTTCCTAGACCCACGCAAGAGATGCAAGCTGGCCTGTCCCTTGAAATGCCTAAAATAAAGTTAGCAAATGAGCATACTTCTTCCAAAATATCTAAATGTTGCAGTGCTCTAGTTCACTATGGGCTATATTTATCATTATATTATGCAGCGTAGTAATACACCTTTCTGAGTTGTGTGATATGGAAAGGGCAGGAATGCACTGTACATAACACTGTATGGCACATTCCTGCCTTTTCCCAGTGCTAAGAAACAATGTGCTTCCTATCACCAATGCAGGAAGTCATGTACATGGTACAAGGGTGCCTGCGTTGTTAGCAGGATTGCTTTTGAGCAGGAAGGTCCCTTCCTGCACAAAAACAATCCACTGAGGCATTTTTCTCTTTCTATGTGTGCTGAAGAATGCACCACACAAAGAAAAGGGAAAAAACAAGGCGAAATGTACATGTTTCCTCTTGCTACGCCTCACCTAAATATGTACGGCCACATGCATCAATGTTCCCGTTTACGAATTCTTAATTGCGAAAATTAAGGAATCGCAATTAAGAATTCGGAAATGGCTATGCATTAAGAAATCGCAATTTGTTTGCGATTTCTTAATTTTCCTTAATTGCGATTCACAATTTGCGAATCGCGATCAAGGAATCCTTTTGCATTGATTCCTATGGGCCTAGAGGCCCAAAGGAATGAATGTGAAGGCATTCTCATTTTGCGATTCGCAATTAAGGAATCGCAAAATGAGAATGCAATTTCAAGGGTGCAGGGGGGGTCCAAAGGACCACCCCCTGCACCTCTGAAATGTAACTTTAAGTACTTTTTACACACACACATGCCCCAAGGGCATGTGTGTGTGTAAAATGAAACAAAAGTGCAGTTTTGAAAGTTTTCGCAAATTACCATGAAGTTTAACTTCATGTTAATTTACCACTTCCTATTTGCGATTTAGCAATTTAAAAAAAATCATGCATTGCATTTAAGAAATCACAAATAAATTGCAATTTCTTAAATTGCGAAAAAAGCAAAAAAGCTTAATGCATCCCAAAGCAATTAATTGCATTCGCTAACGGGCGATTTTTGCGATTCGCACCGTTTGCGAATGCAATTCAGTTTGATGCATGTGGGCAGTAGTTACTTTAGTATTTACAAAATGTATAACATATTGTTGATATTTTTTACCTTTTATTTCATTATTTGTATTTTTTGAAACATACTATCTTAATGTTCATTTTTTCTATTCAATAATATAATGAATGTCTTTTTTTTGTTTTAAATGTCTCTGCCATTTTCAGCATTTTGTCAAATGTCCTCTTCTTTATTGTTCAGTGGTGGGACTGTGGCATGGTGATTCTTCACTGCATTTTCCCAGTGCAGGTAAGAACATTTTCTAACTAAATTATAAGCTATTTGTGTACATTGTTGGATAGTGTGTGTGTTGTAGATAAGTGTAGCTTTACAGTTTGTTAATAAGGGACTTGTTGCAATGTGGTATTGTGCTGTAGGTCTAATTGTGCACTGCTTGGTATTTCTTGTTAGATGTCAATGTTATATTTTCACTTTTTCAAGGAGTTAATACTTATATTTGATTACTCTTTGTTTTGAGGGTAAGTTCCTGTATTTTCTTTGTTGCATGATTTCTATTGTTATGACTATTGAATCTTGGGTGGTGGAGCTTTTTATTTGTAATAAGCAAACAATGTTTTTGTTAAACAACTATTTAAAAAAAATCTGTGTTTTTTACAGATTTCCTAAAGAGTTTATATTATTTTTTCTTTCATATTTTTCAGGTGTTTATGAATTCTCTATGAACTGATTGATTCCCTATTTTACTTTTTGTATTTTTACATTTTAGAGGGATCTATTTTAATCTACAGTTGAGTAGAGCATCATTTCTACATTGGCTCTTGTTCTGTGGATAAAGAAACTCTGCTACCAAACTGTAAGTATTCATTTTATAATTTTTAATCGCTTTATGTGATTATTGTTTTAAAATATGAATTCATTTGATGTGTTTTTGCATTAGTATGTGTTATTGTATATGCCTTATTGGGGTTGTGTTTTATTTGTAATTATGGTGTATATTAGAATATGTTCGTTTGTTTGTTACGTGTTGTAGTAGTTCCATATTTTCTCATGTGTTTTTTTATTATGGTATTTTGTTTGCAGTTTTAAAATGTATATTATTTTAACATTATGTTTATCATTTAGACTTTTTAACATAATTATAGTTTTCAGAGGTAAGACAGTAAATGTAATTTTTTATTATTTATACCAACGTTTTGGGGAGTAAAGCTTTAGTTTTGCAATTTAATATTACTTATATTCTGTGGTTTATTTTCTAAGGTGCAGTTCTGATTTTTAGTTATAACAACTGTGCTGTGTGATGAGGGCAACCTAATAAGAGCACTTAATGAGATTTGAAGTACTTTACTCAACAAAATTAATTTTAACTATTTTCGACACTCAACTCAGATTGACTCACCACAAAAAGTCAAAACTAATACTAAACTTTATACATAACTAAGGAGTGTCTATATAAACAATTTTAACAATCGTCAGTCATGTGTAGACATAAATTCATACAACAAAAGAGAAAACTCTTTATAGCAGGCTTGATTCTTCTTTTATGTTTTATTTCCTTTGTTCACTTCTCCAAAGAAAGATTTACACGAATTTAATCCAATTCATTTGCCGGTTAAATATATTACAAAACAGTCTACGCGTTTCGTCCACATTTGGACATCATCAGGGCTGTAAAAATAAAGAAAAAAGATATAACTGACCATTCCAGAAACAATATTATACATTTCTCAATCAGTAAAACAAATTAAAAGGTACTCAGTTCTGTGAAAAAGTGTGCTAGTCCTGCCTATATAACAATCTACAGACAAAGCGAAATAAAGCCTACCTATTTAACATTCTGTGCAAAAATGTGTATCAGAACAACTCATTCCAAGTGTGACAGTAGACTTCTCTATCTTCCATTTTAGTTGCGAAATAAAAGACTTTTCACCACTAGGCAAAGCAATCCACGTTCACATTAACAATAAGAATTATGCCTTCCCTAGAGATTTGCTAGAAAAACATCTGCATCACTAATCAGAATAATTGAAATCAACATTGGCCCTCTACCAAATATTGTTCTTTTACACAAAATAAAATATCCAAATCTTTGTATATAAGCTCACCTAAATTTGTAATGTAACAGTAGTTAAATTCTTTCAATATGGTCAAGTCTCCAATTTCTTTTAACAATCCATTCTTCAATTCCACTAATCAAAACAAGGGAAAAAGGATAACAAATTATAATGAGGTTTCACAAATTGTGCATAGCCACCCACTGTGTTATGAAAACCTACACCTAGTGGAGCCTATTATTGCTGTATTGCTCCCTGGTGCACTATTTTTTTTATGTATAATCTTAAACACTTGGTGAGGTGTTTTAACTGTTCTATTCAGGAAGTACTAAATCCAAAAAAAAGAGAATCCCAAGAGTTCCTAACCTTTTGATCCTGTATACGCTGTTAATTCAATTATTTTTTCAAAATCAGCAGTTTGTGTGTTCCCAACACTTTTATCATAGCGCTATACCATTCCCTATAAAACAAGAAGGCAAGGGGAGACATGGAGACAAAGTCAAAAAAACAATTAATGGTCTCCTTCCTACTATATCAAAGTCATCTCCCATCTGCACGAGATAACTAACTATCGAGCTCCTACCTCCATATGCGTGGATAATTCCTCTCGCGTGCGTCTTCCTCGGCGACTCTCCTGGTAAAAAGTCAGCCATGCCCAGACTGCTACCACTCCCTTTTTAATTCCTCAACGGGCCAATGAGACTCAAGCTATAAAAATCGCGCCAAAAATTCAAATCCTTTTTTTCTATGGAATCCAAGTTCCCTACTACGTCCGCTATCCCATGTGACCGGATAGGGACGAAAAAAAAACCAACAACTCTGTGCCGGGAAATTTCTGCTATGACACAAAAGTTATAATTCGAGTCAACTACAGTGATTGAAAGTTCAAAAAACTATAAACACTGTCTCCTTCACTAATGTTAATCCCACGTGCGAACACATAATGTATTTTAGTAACTACCATTCTCCGTGCGTTGCATCATCTCACCACGGGAAAGGTAGAAGTATTTCCGGAGTGAATCCCTCCACAGTGATTGGTTCAAACGACAGTCGTCTTCGAGCCAATCGCGGTTCATCATTCCAAAGCGTAGTCTTACGGTGTTGGGTTCAGTACCTACTTTTCTTTAAACATGCTCCCTCCAAGGTCCGCATAGCGGAGAAATATAAATACCGCACTTCAACATTTAATGGAGGACGAAATCACCGATTGTTACTGATTAACGTGATCGTTTTATTAGGACCACTTTTAACCAGAGTGGTGTGAATCTCCGGTCCATTTTCCTCTATGTAGATAATAATTTGACTAATACTATCAACTTACAGCCAATCAGAATCATCGTTTGAGACGTGATATCAAAGGTTAGGCCATCTAGGTCCGGCCCACGTTACTTACTCTCGTTCCCCTAATGGTCCGCATAGCGGTGAAACTTCCTATCGTGACTCCTCTTATTAAAGGAGACAGGATATAGTTCTTATAAAAGCGAAACTACTTGTTCTTATTTAGATCGATTTTTAAACAGTGCAATATTTAATATACACAACATTATAGTAGTTGCGCACATGTTGCCAAAATCAATGAAGTATTGAGAGTAACCGTACTCCAATCATGATATATATAAAAAAAAAATATATATATATTTTTTTTTCAATTTGTCAAGAATTAGTTATTTCACAAAAACGATGCATGATGAATTAAACTAGTATGCTTGGATCCCAGCCATGAAAGTTAAACTGAATTAGTGATTATAGTTTGATATAGGTTATTCAAACTAAAAATAGAGACCACAGTTATAATATCATCTAATGAACTAAATCCGGTTTAACCTGCTCCGTGCATCTGTTTTTTTATAGAAAATGATGCATTTCTGAATCGCTATTAAGCCCTTCCTTTACCGTTCTGCAACGACTGATCCAGCGTGCCTCTTCCCTCCTAATATTCAGTTCCCAGTCTCCACCTCTCACATGAGGTTCTATTTTCTGTAGACCATGAAACTTGAATTCTTTTGATTCTTCATGTGATCTTTTAATATGTACAAAAATGGGTGATTTGTGGTCTTCATTTAAAATGGCCCTTCGATGTTCTTGCATGCGTATCTTGGGAGCTCTCTTGGTGCTCCCAATATAGACTTTTTTGCATGCACAAATCAATGCATATACCACTCCAGTGCTATTGCAATTGATAAACTGTTTTATTTGATAAGTCCTGTTGCTATTGTATCGGAATTCCTTAATTTTGTTCACTCCCCAGGGACACATGTTGCATCCGCCGCATGTGAAAAACCCATTGGGGGTTATGGGCATCCACTCCTTTCTAACTCATTGAGTGGGTTGGATATAATTACTAGGGACCAAATTGCTGATCGTAGGGCTCCGTCTATAAACTATTTTTGGTGTTTCACCAATTAGCCCTGCCAGACCCGGTACACCCATCAACAAATGCCAATGTTTTTAAAGAATTTTGAAAATCTTATCTTTGTCTGTGTTGTATGTTGTTATAAACGCTAAAGGCCTATTTGACACTTCACGTGATTTTGGTGTCAAGGTCGTGTGTCTAGCTATCTGATTAACTTTTCCTCTTGCTGTCTTCAATAGTTTGTCAGAATATCCACGATTCTTGAGCCTGTGGCACAACTTATCAATCTCTTCTTCAAAATCCCTATCCTTGGTACAATTCCTCCTGATTCTAACCATTTCACCAAATGGAATACCCTTAATCACTGATGCTGGGTGTGAGCTTTCTGCTCTCAAAATAGAATTCGTTGCGGTCTCTTTCCTGAATAGTTTGCTCTTTATTGAGACTCCCTCTACATATAACTCCACATCTAGATATTCTATTCTTTGCAATTGAAAGTTAATAGTCAAAGTTACATTGAACAAATTGTTGTTCAAATACAATAGATATTCCTCCATTTGTTCCCTCGAACCTCTCCAAAGAATTAAGATGTCGTCTATAAAGCGACCCCAAAACAATATGTGATCTGTCCAATTTTCTGCTCTTCGACTCCAGGCATGCTCCCTCTCATACCAGCCCATAAATAGGTTGGCATAAGAGGGGGCAAACCTGGAGCCCATTGCCGTACCCCTGATCTGATGGTACCATTCATTTTGAAAGAGGAAAAAATTGTTATTTAGAATGAGAGAGCTCATGGCTACAATCATTTCCGAATGTTCCACCAAACTGGCACTTCTTTTGCCTAACAAATGTTTCAAAGCTGTTTCTCCTATGTCATGATTAATGCAAGTATATAATCCTACAACATCCAAAGTTACAAAGCTCATGCCAGCCTCCCAACCCACATTCTCCAATTTATTTAGTATATCCATAGTGTCCCTGACGTGGGACGGTAAATTCACTACTAATGGTTTTAAAAAACCGTCAACAAATTCAGACAGATGTTCTGTCAGGCTGCCAATACTTGAAACAATAGGTCTTCCTGGCGGATTTCTTCTTGATTTGTGTATTTTTGGCAGAGTATATATAAAAGGATAAGTGGGATTCAAAATTCTCAAATATTTATACTCTGCCTCGTCCAATAATCCTGCTTCTTTCCATGTAAACAGACGTTCTGCAATAATCTGCCCTGCCTGTGATGTGGGATTCTGACTCAGCTTGCGGTAACACTTTTGATCAGACAATTGGTGAATGATTTCACTACAATATTGAGTTCTATCCTGCACCACAATATTACCACCTTTGTCCGCCTCTCTAATTACAATTGCATCATCATTCCTTAAACCCTTAATGGCCAATCGCTCTTCCCAAGTCAAATTATCACAAACCCTTCCAAATCTTTTCGGCCGTTTATCCCTGTCCTGAAATTGGTGTAAGTCATTCAAAATTTTTTGTATAAAAATGTCAATTCCAGCAAATTGAGTCCCCTGAGGGGTGAATTTAGATGCCACACGTAACCCGCTTGTTAAGTTATAGTTAGTTTCCACTCCCAGTAAACCTGCCACCTCAGTTATACTCAGATCATCACCTTCAGTAATTGACAATAATAATTGTGCCTCACGTAGATGTTCAATAGACATTTCAGATTCTTTAATCACAGTTTTAGGGTAAACATTTTTGTTGTACAAGGAAAAAAAACTTTTCAATTTTAACAAGCGTGAAAATTTAAAAAATCAATTTCCATTTCCGTAAAGTCACAATTCTTACGAGGACAGAAAGAAAGGCCCTTTTTCAAAACAGTGATTTCTGCAGTAGTTAAATTTCTTTCTGATAAATTGATAACCTCCAGTTCTGGACTTTGTATCTCATCCCCAAAAGTTGGATCTATTTCCTCACTAGATTTTGACTCCTGGTCCCCATTCTGGTACCGCCTGTGTTTCCTCCTCCCTCTTTTTTCACTGATGGGAATTTTCTCTTGCCTTTTTTTATCCTGTCTATCTCCTCTAAAAAAGAGGATGTATTTGTGGATGGCGCTGGACCACCCCCCCCAGCTCCAGCTTCTTCTGTGGAAGAAATGCTCGAGCTGCTAGCATTGATGGAGCTTATATCAGAATTCACTTCCTCATTACGAGCTTTTTTGGGTTTGCTGATCTCATCAAACCCTTTAGCAAAAGTGAAAATGCGCCCTTGGTTGTAATCACGCTCATCTCTTCTTATTTTGCTCAATTTTTTGTCCTTAATCTGGATCTGGTGACGATTAATTACCTCCTTTAAAATACTGTAGTTCTTTTCAGTTGGATCTTTCATATTCATATCTAAAATTGCTTTTTCCACTTCTGCAATTTGGGATTTTAGTTTCTCAACTTTACGTTCCGAATTTTTTATCAGAATGTTCATCATGGTGAACGAGGAGGCATAGAGATTCTCTTCCCAATCTTTTAGCAAATCTGGGTCGAGGTCGTCAATTGTAGGGAAAATTAGGATTCTTAATCCCCTCGGGATACGTCTCTGATCTAAGTCATTTTTTAGCGTCATCCCGTCCCACCATTTTGAGAGTTCTGTTTTTTTCAATTTCTCAAGTTTTAGAAATAGGCTCTTTAAGCCATCTTTTGCCACTGGTTTACTAGTTGCTGTTCCATCCGGAATCCCCTTATTTTGGAATACCTCAGCGGCCCATTTTTCACGATCATCCTCCATAATATGTTTTGTATTATTCTCACGTGCTATAGGAGCCCCTAAACTTGAAACAACTGTGCTGTGTGATGAGGGCAACCTAATAAGAGCACTTAATGAGATTTGAAGTACTTTACTCAACAAAATTAATTTTAACTATTTTCGACACTCAACTCAGATTGACCCACCACAAAAAGTCAAAACTAATACTAAACTTTATACATAACTAAGGAGTGTCTATATAAACAATTTTAACAATCGTCAGTCATGTGTAGACATAAATTCATACAACAAAAGAAAAAACTCTTTATAGCAGGCTTGATTCTTCTTTTATGTTTTATTTCCTTTGTTCACTTCTCCAAAGAAAGATTTACACGAATTTAATCCAATTCATTTGCCGGTTAAATATATCACAAAACAGCCTACGCGTTTCGTCCACATTTGGACATCATCAGGGCTGTAAAAATAAAGAAAAAAGATATATTAGTTATGTTCTGGCCGTTGTTTTGATCAGAATAGTACTTGACTGATAGAAAATAAAAACGCTTTGCTAACTAGCATTTCTTGCATATGTTTACTGTGTTTGTTATTTTTAGTTGTTATTCGCCTTATGGACTGTGTTATTGTAAGCTCTCAAATTATTTTTTGGCGTGAGGTATGGCTTCATCCAAGTGTTCCATCTAAGCCTATATGCCACTCCTCCTTGCCTTGTTGGTCTTGACTTTTTGGGATTGGTTAATCCCTAATACATTCCAGCATGGTGGAAAATATGGTTTGCTGTCTGAGTCCTGATCAGTGCAGCTGTGTATAAAATACCCCAACATGAAAATGCACAGTGCCATGCAGGTAAATAAATTGCACCATATGGAATGTTATTCCAATGCTTTTTAGGCCTGATCCAGCGCATGTGCTAGTGTCGGCCGAGACATATAGTAAGCCGCTTTTGGAAGTGCTTCCAAAGCGGTGATCAGCTTACCTTCACTCGTACAGACGCGCACAACACTTTTTTTCCGTCACGCGCGCGCCAATGCTTGTTTTTTTATTGCCGTGCGGCATTACTTTTACGGCCGTGCGGCCAATGCTTGTTCTCCTAATTCCGAATTCCCTGGGACTGTGAGCCAGGATGTCTCTGAGTAACATTTGCACCGGAGAATATTGCTTAATTGGTCTTGTCAACTTCCGCGGGCTTTGGCACACTTTGCGGGGCACCTCTCATCCCTGGCGTTCGCCATTGCTTTTTGTTGTGTGCTGAAATGCTTCCACTATCATTAACCCATTAGAGACCGCGGTGAGTGAAGCGCAATCACTTTACTGCACTTTCATGTAAAATATGTGTGAATCACCTCGCTGCAGTGACGCCACGCGGCCCATGCTTACTTTTAATCAGCTCACCGTGACATCACCTCCTACCTCCTGCCTGTCTCTGCATTTCCTGTTTGCGTCAGCGCCCGTTGAAATTCATGTCATCTCTGTGTTTTGCAGTACCGCCACCACCACCTTTTGCCTGTCGTTCTATTAGGTATTTATATGTATGCGCTGTGATTGACAATTTATTTAATTTACTTTAGCTTTTTTGCTTGTGGCACTCGTGTTTTCAGTCGCTACTATAGAATGTTACCTGCATTTCCTCTTTCCCCTCCCACTTCTCACCTGCTTGTGCTGTGATTTCGGATTTTTTCTATTTGACATGTTTTGCTTGAGGGTGAGATGCTTCCTTTCTGCTCCCGTCCAGCACTTCTATTTTGCTGCCCTGCCCTCCATCCCTCCCCATCATACCCGCTTGTTTTTCTCGTGGCAGAGATCATACAGAAGCAGCTGCTGAGGACTTTTACAAAGCGCCACATTGCTCCTTACTTTTGCTTTGCAGTGCTGAATGGAACAGTTGTTCTAGAGTCTGAGCACTGCTTTTATTGTTGCGGCAGGAGAACGTCCAAAGGTCACTTCTACTGGAGGAGGTGGTTCCCCACATGTTTGTAGCCAAGCCTGCCTTCCTGCCATTCCCCACTCTGCCCACGAAATGCCTGTGCCTCCCTCCCTGTGCCTGCCACTGCTTGTGACATACGGCCTCCCCTGTCCACAGTCTGCCTGCGTGTATCTGATGGAGCGAGTTTCAGAAATGCATTCATTTCAGCTCGTGAAGTTACACTTTCATAATTAATTAATAATATTAATGATGATGTGTGTTGTGTGATTACTAATTCAACTTAGATTAAGTATTGCATTCACGAACATATGGGATTAACATATATGTGCTCTATGTTGCAACAAGTACGCTTGTTTGTCTATTGTCTTATTAATTGCGACTGTATATTTAATGGCATGTGCCTATATTATGTATGATTTTGTCTATGTGGTGTCTTTTATTTTATACAGGTATGTGGAGAATCTTGCTGGACTAAAAGAAGAATGCTGCTTTATTTGTTTGTTCATGCTAGGTAATGTAGACTAATGGGTTAAATTATTAGCAATGGTGGGTGGGTAACAGAACAAATTTTATTTCTTACATTAATTACTCTTTTGTGTTTGTTTATATACTAGTTAACATAAAAGGTGGTTTGAGCCCAGTGCATTCGTGACTGGCAAAAAGTTCTGCTCGAGATAGCAAGAGTCCAAATGTGGTCGGATTTCCTGCCAAACTTATTGACGTGATGAAAAAAGAAACGTGATGAGCTGACTGTGCTTTAGTCAAGCAAGGCCAAGGCCAAGAACCGGCAGAGGAATATGACAAGCTGAGGAAGTTATGGACCCTGTTATTATAATGTTGCAAACTGGAGCGGCTGCTTCTTGCTGACCTTAGATGGGAGTATCGTGCTGACGGACTTTCCTTGGAGCACGTAAGAGACCCTTAGGGCTTAAAGACTTTTTACCCTTTTTAATTTAAAATTTTTAGCAAGTGTAGCTAGGAACTTAGAAATTAGATGATGTCAAACTGCTATTTCCTATTTGAATTATGTTTTTGATTTTACTTGAAACTGTCATTACCTTCTTGCAAAAACTTTAATAAAAGTGCTCTAATAAAAGATTCTAATGCATTTTCTAAATAATAGTTAATAAAAACGCTATTTGGAAAACAAGCTGGCCTTGTTATTTCATGAGTTTAGGTTACCATTAGCAGATCTTTTCGCCACAGTGGCTTAATTAATCATGGGGTTTATTAAAGTGTGATGAATTCATTTAACTGCAGTTGTATATAAATGTATATATTTTGTGAATAGATTAATTAGGTTACATGATTCAGTTGGTCAAAATATGTCATGTTAGATTATGGGCCTTGTACATGATTTATGATTAATGGTAAGAATTGTGAAGTTGGGTAGCGTTACTTATGACATATTTCCTATAGGCCGCTGGATCAATTAACTGGTAGCAGAATTGATGGTTGCTATAGTAACCTACATGCTATGGTAGTTGCATAGGATCGATGTTTAACATATGTTGAGTTCGTTCACTTGTGTTACGTGTAGTCGAAAGGGTTTTTCCTGCAGTGTGAAAAATCCTAGTTGTACCGGTACAGAGTGGTGTGACAAGAGTGAAGTCACACAGTGCATTTGATCTGTTTCAGAATAGTGATATTAATGTATATCACAAGTGTTGTGGTCGTAGAACACACGTTAGGGATATAGGTGTGCTAGAGAGAATACATGTATAGTGAGGATTTTACATGAAATCGTAGTTTTGAGTATAGGGACAAAGAGCCCGTTTTAAAACTCACAGCAAAGAGAGTAATAGAATATATTCGAGCTTGTGTGAAGGGTAAGGTAACGTCATTTATTTTACTGACAATTCAGGTTATCTGTAGCTGCTTAGAGTCCTGCTAGAATTTCATGCATGTATGGTTAGGGATACTTTCAATTTGAAAGTGCGTAAATTAATTTGTAATTCCATTCGAGTCAAACTTTGATTTGCTACTTTATGTACATTCAGAGGGAAACAAGTTCGTTATTACCTGTTTGAAGGGTAGAGTAAAAGTTTACTTTATCGGCGAATGTATATTCTGTGAGAGTAGCGTCATATATTCCACGAAAAAAAAAATCTTGCATGTCTGTAAAAATTCTATCACTTTATTTTAGAAGAAACAGACAAATGGTTTATTCTTTTTGTCGTTAATAATCGAGTTTCATTGAGAAAGCATTCTTAAAATGGCGCTGTGAAAAGTTTTTGTGAAGGAGGGGTGAGCGCTGAGAGTGAGACACGAGAAACAGCAGCGGCTGTGTACGTCACACAGTCCGCGCAGTGATTGGGTAACATACGTCACAGGCTGTACTCTGATTGGCTCTCGTGACTTGGACGAGCTGTAAGCTAATTGGCTCTTCGAGAAAACACCATTCTATTGGTTGAGTTAAGTGGTGACGTAGCTCAACCCTGATTGGCTTGTTAGTGTGTTTCGAGCACAGATTGGCTAGTGCTACGGAACAACCAGGAAATATTTACAATTATTTTCAATTAAGTAAATTTTATTTAAAAATGAGTTATTTTTGCAAGAAAGCTGAGAAAAAGCTTACGATATTTCAAAGAATTAAAATTTTTATTTCACCCAATAGGAAAATTGAACACCTGCAGCGTATATGGAAGGTGAATATGGTTATCATACTTGCCTATGGTTTGATGTTTGGAAGCATTATACTAAAGACGATGGTGTTTTAGCCTGGCCTGATGATGGTTCATTTAACATGAGAATTTTGAGAAATTTGAGAGAAAAAATGTCAGTGCTTGTACCAAAGCCCAGACCAACACAATTCGAAGCTTTAGTTGAATGGGAGGATGAGATGTTTCAACTTCAGAAGGAAGCGAATGGTTTAATTAGACCTCCAAACAAGAAACGCATGAGGATAGAATGCGTCTGTGGAGACAGTCAGACATGTGTAATGGTCTTTATGTAATAAGAGAAATGGTCTCTAATATACCAGATGAAAAGAATACCCAAAAGAAAAATAATGTTGTTGTAGAAATTGAATCAGAAGATGCAATTTTAGAAGAAATGTATACCACCAATAAAAAGCAGACCACACTAAAACCAGCTTGTTCATGGTCCACTCCAATGGTTTCTCCAAGAACTATACCAAGTGCACCTCCAATTAATGAAGAATCACCCAGATTGTATCCAAATAATTCTGAATCTTTTGAAACCCCTGAAAGATTTGAAACAAGAACTAATTCTAGTGTCTATAATGAGAGCAGAAATGTTCCTGAAACCCCAATGGGAAGGGAAGATCCTAGAAATTCAATGGGGACTGGGAGAAATGAGGAAGGTGCAGATACTTCAGATTATTTACGATCAAAAGAGGAATGAATTCGGCAGTTAACCAAGGGCATGGAAGCAGTAACAGTTCCAGTAACGATTGGTCCTGCTCAGCCTGTTTTTGACCAAGGAGAAATTAAACAACCAGGTTTGACAATTCCATTAAATGCAGAAATTCAGAAAGTAGCTGAAAAATATTATTCAGATTTAACTGAAATACATCGTGAGAAAACAAAAATGCCTGATTTAACTTTTAATCAAAATTCTTTAAACAGAACACCAATGGGTTCAGAATCTGATCCTGAAACTTCAAAGAGAGCAGAATCCAATTCAAAGCTTGATGTTGCAAAATTAAAAGCAGATTTAGAAGAGTTAATAATTGGCACAATTGGTACTGACAGTTTGAAGTATTATCGAGATGAAGAACTTTTGTTCATCAGCAAGAGCATTCAGTGGAAAACAAAAAATAAATATGATCAGTAATGTGGGAATTGGCTGCAGAATTAGACATTGATTTGAGCAGACAGAAGAATTTGGGAAGACATTACAGATTAGATTTTACTCAAAAAGACATTGGAAATTTTAACACAATGGGAAGAATTTTACACATAAAATAATTGATTGTGTACATTAAAAAGTTAGGTGATTTGAGCAAGTGGAGAGTGAAGTGGACTAAAAAGAAGGAAGAAGAGAGGTTGGATAAACTGTCTAAACAGTTTCCAATGAGAGAAATTGCTTGTGGTGGTTATGTTCATGTTTCATGGTCAAGACAGGACATTTTGTTATTTACAAATGATTTCCCTCGGCTTAGAGAGAAGCCTGTGGAATGGTATCGACAGATAGACAGATTCATCAAAGTTTCAAAAGTTCTGTGGATTGATCTGGATGGATTTATTGACATTGTTGTCCCATCAGATCTTTGGACAGAATGTAAAATTGCTGTGAGTTGGCCAAAAGTGGAACCGGAGCGAAATAAGGAGACAAGTGCCCCAGCATCAGAGGTTATGGATCTATATGACAAAGTGATTTACTGGTTGAAAAAGAAAATTGCCCCAAAAGAAGTTGATTGGGTAAAAATAGACAGAACAAACCAGGAACCAAAAGAGTCAGTTCATTCATTTTATGAAAGGTTATTACTGGTTTTTAAACAGTAGAGTGGCTATGAAAAATTAGATGAAAAGGATATGAGCCACTTTATTTACAGATTTGTTTATGGTCTTAGACCAGATATTGGAGAAATGATCAGGAGTAATATTGTCGGATGGCAATCAAATTCAGTTGATGAAATCCTGAGAAAGGCAAAATACTGCAGTGATGAATTGGAAGCAAATCAAAAGAAATTAAAAGAGAAGGCAATGCGGGCTCAGGTGAAAGTGGCTGAACATCAAATTGCAAGCCTTGAAAATAAAAATTTAAACTTTGTTCAGAATCAGAATCAGAATCAGGGTCAGGGAAAGTTTAAAATTTTTTTTAACAAGCCAAAATTTATTGTTAATATTGAGGAGCTAAAGCAAAAATTACCTTGTTTCAATTGCAGCGAAATTGGACACTAAAAGCGTGAGTGTAAAAACCCGCCCAGAAATTTTAAAAATACTTCATTAAATTCACAGATACAGAATGATATAGATCTGCAGCAACAGCTACAGCGACAGTTGAACGACTTGAGTCTTCAGCAACAGCTACAGCGACAGTTAGTGCAACAGCAGAGTCAAATTCCACAGCCTCCTTTTCCAAACTGCGGGGGTGGTCAGAGGTTTGATTCAAACACTGGATTCAGCGGAGGTGAGCAGGTAATAAGAGCTCAAAGACCAAACGTGCAAAATGCATCAAGACAATTTTTTATTACAGGAAATAAAGGAAGCGATTCTGATGACTGCTTCTGACGGTGCCCGAGAGAGGAGGAAGAGTGTGTATTTGGAGCCACTCTTGAGGTTGATCAGTCTGGTCCATATGTAAATGGTGAAGTGAATGATGTAGAAATCACTTTTCTTGTGGACACTGGTGCAACCCATTCTACTGTTAGATCAGTGGAAATTGAAAACCTGCCTCTCTCTGGGGATACCATCCAAGTAGTCGGTGTAAGTAATCAGCAAATTAAAACAGATTTGACTGAACCTGTAAAAGTGGAAATTGGCAATTTTATAGATAAACACAGATTTATAATTTGCAACATCAGTCCTGTAAACTTGTTGGGAAGAGATATATTGTGCAAAATGAATTGCAGAATATATTGCTCACCAGAAGGAATTGAATTACTAACCATGAAGGAAGATGGGCTATACAGATTAACAATGTTGATGGTTGAAGCAGAAGAAACAAAATTGTTTCCTGTGTTTGATAAAGACAATTTACCGGAAGAATTAAAAAAGACAGTCAAAGCTGAAATTTGGGATTTGACTGGAAATGAAATGGGTCTAGTGAAACATGTTGATCCAGTCAAAATTACAGTGAAGCAGGGAATATAATTTCCAAATATTCCACAGTACAAAATGATAGCTGAAACAATTGAGGGTGTTATTTCTGTGATTGAGAAATTCATTAAGCAAGGTGTTTTGAAAGAAATTGAGTGCAGTCCTTGTAACTCACCGATTATGGGGATCAAAAAGCCAAATGGAACGTACAGAATTGTTCAAGATTTGAGAAAGGTTAACCAAATTGTTGTTCCTTGTTGTCCAGTTGTTCCAAACCCTGCAGTCATTCTTTACCAGATTCCACATGATGCAGAATGGTATACTGTCATTGATCTTTGCAATGCGTTCTTTACTGTTCCATTGCATCCAGAGAGTCAGGATATCTTTGCGTTTAGGTTCCAAAGTAGGACCCTTGCATGGTGTAGAATTCCTCGGGGGTATACAGAGAGTCCTTCTATCTTTAATGAGTTGTTAAAGAAATCTTTGGAAGATCTAAATTTACCTGGCAGATCAACTTTGGTCCAATACATTGACGATTTGTTAGTGGCAGCAAAAATAAGAGACAATTGTGTTACAGATACGATTACTCTTTTGAATCACCTAGCAGAGGAGGGACATAAAGTGTCTCCTGCAAAATTGCAGTTTTGTAAACAAGAAGTAAAATATCTTGGTCATAGAATCGCAAAGGGAATAAGACAGGTGACAATTGAGAGAATTAAAATGATTCAGGGAATGCAACCTCCAAAAACACAAAGACAGGTCAGAATGTTTCTGGGAATGGTTGGTTACTGTCGTCAATGGATTAGTGGATTGTCAGTAATTGCAAAACCACTACAGAGACTGACAAAATCAGACATAAAAGATCCAATTGTACTTACTGAAAGTGAGTTGGAAGCTTTTGAAAAGTTAAAAAGAAGCCTGTGTGAAGCTCCAGCTCTGGGTATGCCAGATTATGAAAAAGATTTTGAGCTATATTGCAGTGAAAGAGAAGGATGTGCATTGTCTGTGTTAATTCAGAGACATGGAAATTTGAGAAAGCCTATTGCTTACTTTTCAGCAGTACTTGATCCAGTTGCAAAAGCATTACCAGGTTGCTTAAAAGCAGTTGCAGCAACAAGTGTGAGTCTTGAGCAAATTGAAGTAATCATAATGGGATTCCCTGTTAAAGTCTATGTTCCCCATTCAGTTGAGATTCTCCTTACAAGGAGCAAAACGCAGCACTTAACAAGCAATAGACTCACAAAATATGAGAAAATCATTCTGGGATCAGATAATGTATCAATAGCAAGATTTGTAAATCTAAATCCTTCTACGTTGTTACCTGATGATACTGTAACTGAAATTGGAAATGAAAACGATGTGGAACATGAGTACTTGGATGTTCTGGAATATTGTACCAAGCCAAGGCAGGACATTAAAGATGTACCTTTGCCTGTTTCAGATGAAGTTTATTTTGTTGATGGTTCATGTTTGAGATCAGAGGGAGGTTTTCTCAGAGCAGCCTATTCAGTCTGCACAGTTGCAGATGTTGTGGAAGCATCATGTCTTGAAGGAATTCGTTCAGCACAAGTGGCTGAATTGATTGCTTTAATTTGTGCATGTGAAAGAGCAAAAAACATGAGGATTACCATAATAACTGATAGCCAGTATGGGTATGGAGTTGTGCATGATTATGGACAGCTCTGGTCTCAGAGAGGCTACATGACATCAGCAGGTTCACCAATCAGAAACGCGAAATTTATCAAAAGACTAATTGATGGCATACAGTTGCCAGAAGAAATTTCAGTAGTAAAATGTGCTGCTCATAAGAAAGGTGAAGATTTTATCACCAAAGGAAATGCTTACGCAGATGAAATTGCAAAATATTGTGCAAAAAACAATTTTGCACTTAATCGGGAAAAAATTGATGAATATGCTTTGAATTCATTAATGTTAACATCAATAGTAGAAACATGGCAGGAAGTTAAAGATTTGCAGGATGAAGCTGAGGATGAGGAGAAAAACACATGGTTGAAAGCAGAATGTAGGCAGCGAGATGAGGATGGAGTCTGAACGTACAAAGATGGCAGAGCAGTCTTACCAAATTGCATGATTGCTGACATGGCCAGAATGTATCATGGCCCAGGTCATATTGGAAGAGATTCAATGATTAGGCTCTTCAAAGAAACTTGGTTTAATACCAAATTTAGAACAATTGCAGAATCACTTTGCCAAAGGTGTTTGATCTGTCAACAAATGAACCCAAACAGAAAGACGGTTATGGGAACGGGAACCATAGGACGGGAGGGTGGTCCTTTCACAAGGTTACAAATGGATTTCATTGAGATGCCCAAACACAACAAGCTAAAATATGTTTTGGTAATTGTCTGTTTGTTTTCAAGATGGGTAGAAGCATTCCCCACACGTCACAGTGATTCAATTACTGTAGCAAAGTTGCTTTTGAGAGAGATAATACCAAGATACGGATTTCCTGTGACTATAGAGAGTGATAGAGGAGGACATTTTGACAACAGACTGTTGAAATTAATTTGTGAAGCCTTACACATTGAGCAGAAGTTGCATTGTGCATACTGACCAGAGGCATCTGGAGTTGTAGAGCAAATAAATGGAACGATCAAGAACAGAATAGGGAAAATGTGTCTAGCTACAGGTGTTAAGTGGACAGATGCTCTTCCACTTGTTTTGATGACTCTAAGGAGTACACCAGATAAAAAGACAGGTTTAAATCCACATGATATCATCATGGGCAGAGTCATGAGGCAAGCATTTATACCAGTTGGAAAACTGTTGAGCATTAATGACAGTGCAATTTTGGAATACTGTAAGAAGCTGTCTGACGTTGTGACTTCTGTGTCTAATCAGGTGGGGACTGAAGTACAGTCAAGAAACAAAGTGCAAATGCATGATCTGAGACCTGGAGATTGGGTGAGAACAAAAGTTCACTGAAGAAGAAACTGTCTGGTGCCGAGGTGGCAGAAACCGAGACAAATGATACTTGTGACAACAAATGCAATGAAGTGTAGAGGTATAAAAAGGTGGATTCATCCAAGTCATACTATTCCTATACCTACACCTGAAAAGTCTGATGAAGAGAGTGATACAACAGCTGATTCAGATTCTGAAGAAGAAGCTGAAGAAAACCCAGATTGTGAAGATCGACAGGAAGGTCAACATCTGGAAAATTCCTCTGTAAATGGAGATTTGACTGAAAAAGATTTAGAAATCATTGTTGTAGACTCTGAAGATGATGAAGATCTGCTAGAAAGAGAAATAGCAGAGGAATCTGAAAAAGAAGCAGAAGAGTCTGATCAAGTTCAGAAACAAGACCAGGAGAGTATTGATTAAGCAGAAAAGAAGCTCTGAATGCAGGAACAAGAAATCTGAAGCTGGGAAGTTGAAGGTAATTGAAGAAGAGGAAGACGAATTGCCGAGTACCAGTATTGGAAGTAATGTTCCTAACGGAGTGAAGTTGCCGAGTAGAGAAATTCCTGAGTCAAGAATCGAAGTTTCTGACAGTGATTCTGGAGAAAGCGACGAAGATTCTCAAATAAACAGATTGAGAAAGAGATCTTGGAGAACGGAATTGAATGTGACTGAGCCAAAGAAGAAATTTCCAAGAAAAGGTGATAATTGGCCAAGTGAAAATGGAGGTCTGGGATACAGATTGATAAACAGATCAAAAGAACAGGTGAATGAGATAACTAGCCAAGAGGACCCTGAGAAGAAAGCAGAAGTAGGAAAGAAAATAGAAGTTGTCTCTAGAAAAACAAAGAGAGTTTTAAGGCCAAACCAAAAGTATATGTCTCCTGAGTGGGCTTATATAATTATTCCACCTGTAGTTGAAATAAATAGTAGCAGTCAGGAAGAAGTTGAGGACAATAGTGACAATGATTGAAGTACTAATCTGTTAAAATTTAGGTTTCTATTTTTGGCATAAGACTGAAGAAATTGTGTTAGGTGACATAAGGTCGAAGAAATTGTGTTTAGCTGGAAATTAACTTGTGACGCAAGGTCGAAGAAAAGTTGTTAGAGGGTTTTAAAAATAAAAAATAAATATTTAAAAGGGGGGTGTTTAGAATTTTAGATTTAGACATTTAGACATAATTTAAACATTTTGTTTTCTTTTTCTGTGATAAAGCCAGTGAAAATGCCTTTCGTTCTGAAACGTAGTACCTCGAAATGTTCAATTTTTAAAAATTGCTGTAAGATGACTCTGATATGTATGCTCATATTAATTCTGCTCTGGTTAGTTTTAGCTGTCATCTTTCCTTTCGGGATCGATAAGGAGATGTACAAGGTCAATATGACAAGCAAAGCTTCAATTAGTCAAGACAAACATAGTGCAACAGGTAAAGCTAACAAAGTTATTGATCACAGACCAGAGGCTCATCAATATAGGTCTGTTAGTGATTTTTCTAGCAATACATTTTCAAGACTTTTGGGTGAATATGTTAATGTTATGGGTGTCAAAGATTGTTACATCTGTGTAAAGTTGCCTGCTTCTGTTTCTGACGGAGTGACATACAATATGCTTCCTCTTACTTATAGCATAACATGCAGTGTGATAGCTCGCTTATTTTATCAGACTGGTCGTTTAGAATATTATTACTCTAACTATGATGAAATTTTTGCTAACCTGAAAATTGAGAAGGCTTTAAATAAACATAAACAAGCTAAACACATGAGGGAATTATTTTTAGTTACTAATGAACTTACTTATGAGTATGCTTACAGAAATATTTAAACGTGCAAATTGAGAGCTGAGGAAAAGACTTTCCTGAACTTAGTTGAGGAGAGAAGGGCAATCTAGAAAAGAAATGAGATGGTCAAACAAACCAAATCGAAGTTTTGGCAGAAGGAGGATGAACAATTGAATGGCAAATCTTTTGACAATGTTGCAATTCACATAGACAAGCCAATTAGTGGTAAGCTTTGCATTATAAGAGATAATACACTTTTCGACAATTATTTTGTGTGGGTGCTAGCAATTGTGAAGACACTTACCAGATCATGGGGGGTTGGGGATTCAAAGGTGGTAAAGACCCAATTTTTCCTGGAATTTATTTTATCTCTGGAGATAAGGCTTATTATAACCTTCCCGATCATTGGTATGGGACGTGTTTTGTTGGTCTTGTTTTTCCAAAAATATTTCATGTTGACAGAAATGCAGAAGGTTCTTTTGAAGTTAGTAATCATGTAAATAGGTACAAAAGAGAAAGTTTCTCAGAGATTTTGGGAGACTTTTTTGAGGCTGTGATACCTTTAGTAGGTATAACCCTGAATGCAGGTAGAATCAGAAAATTGTCCACAATTGTTGACAGATTGTCAACTGACACAGCTGGTGGTTTCCAATTAGTGGATACCGAGGTCATCGCAATTAGATCGATGGTAATGCAAAACCGTCTTGCCCTAGACATACTCCTAGCAAAAGAGGGAGGAGTCTGTGGCATTTTACATGTCCAACACTGCTGTACATACATCCCAGATGAAGGTAGAAACATTGAAATGTACATTAAAAATATCACAGAGATGCATTCGGAAATAGTTCCCTTAGAAGAAGATGATTTTTCAGAACGTCTTTCCAAAAGATTTCTAGCTATCAAAACCTGGTTTCAAGAAATTGGTGGTTCAGTTCTTGGCAAGATTCTAACACCTTTGTTTGTAATAATTTTTGTGATAGTTTTGTTGAAGATTAGTTGCATGTTACATAAGAGAAAAGAAGTACATGAAGGAAAAGAGAAGAATTTATAAAATCAGAAAGGATCAGGAGAGGGAGATAGAGTTGGAGGAGTTTCGTAGAGCTCAATATGATAGTTGCAAAGAAACTGCTGAAACAAGTCTTTAGAAATACTAACACAGTGAAATCAAATCATGTTCATCCTAGATAAAAAATTGCTAAATTTTGGTGTGGTGATTTGGAAATCACCAGATGAAGGAGTTGATGGAGCGAGTTTCAGAAATGCATTCATTTCAGCTCGTGAAGTTACACTTTCATAATTAATTAATAATATTAATGATGATTTGTGTTGTGTGATTACTAATTCAACTTAGATTAAGTATTGCATTCACGAACATATGGGATTAACATATATGTGCTCTATGTTGCAACAAGTACGTTTTAAAAATAATTAACTAATCTTTGTTTGTTTGTCTATTGTCTTATTAATTGCGACTGTTTAATTAATGGCATGTGCCTATATTATGTATGCTTTTGTCTATGTGGTGTCTTTTATTTTATACAGGTATGTGGAGAATCTTGCTGGACTAAAAGAAGAATGGTAGATATAAATGCTGCTTTATTTGTTTGTTCCTGCTAGGTAATATAGACTAATGGGTTAAATTATTAGCAATGGTGGGTGGGTAACAGAACGAATTTCATTTCTTACATTAATTATTCTTTTGTGTTTGTTTATATACTAGTTAACATAAAAGGTGGTTTGGGCCTAGTGCATTTGTGACTGGCAAAAAGTTCTGCTCGAGAAAGCAAGAGTCCAAATGTGGTCGGATTCCCTGCCAAACTTATTGACGTGATGAAAAATGAAACGTGATGAGCTGACTGTTCTTTAGTCAAGCAAGGCCAAGGCCAGGAACCGGCAGAGGAATATGACAAGCTGAGGAAGTTATGGACCCTGTTATTATAATGTTGCAAACTGGAGGAAGCCTCACAAATTCGAAAGCGAAGGACAATGGACTCTAAGAAAGAGACGGAACTGAGGTTCTAAAGAATGCAATGACATGATGGCCTGTCACTTCACAGCCAATCAGACTTCCATTTGAGCAGAAAAATATAAGTTTTCTTAGATTAGTTTAGTGTAAAAAGGTACAAAAACTCTTCCTCCGGGGAAGAGAGCGGCTTCTTCTTGCTGACCTTAGATGGGAGTGTCATGCTGACGGACTTTTTACCCTTTTTAATTTTAAATTTTTAGCAAGTGTAGCTAGGAACTTAGAAATTAGATGATGTCAAACTGCTATTTCCTATTTGAATTATGTTTTTGATTTTACTTGAAACTGTCATTACCTTCTTGCAAAAACTTTAATAAAAATGCTCTAATAAAAGATTCTAATGCACTTTCTAAATAATAGTTAATAAAAACGCTATTTGGAAAACAAGCTGGCCTTGTTATTTCATGAGTTTAGGTTACCATTAGCAGATCTTTTCGCCACAGTGGCTTAATTAATCATGGGGTTTATTAAAGTGTGATGAATTCATTTTACTGCAGTTGTATATAAATATATATATTTTGTGAATAGATTAATTAGGTTACCTGATTCAGTTGGTCAAAATATGTCATGTTAGATTATGGGCCTTGTAAATGATTTATGATTAATGGTAAGAATTGTGAAGTTGGGTAGGGTTACTTATGACATATTTCCTATAGGCCACTGGATCATATCTTTCTCACTGCCCTGCCTTGTTTGCTCTTCCTTAACCCCTTCGGTGCTCATGACGGAGCGGTTCCGTCATGAGCGTCGGTTGAGCTGTGCTCATGACGGAACCCCTATGTTTGCATGACATTGGTAACGGTTCCAGTTAATAGTAATTGAAGTTTAAACTATTGTGTTTCCCTTTTCTCTTTTAGTCTCATGTACAGCACTGCTACTTTAGAGTGTGTAACTTTATATGCATGTTCATGCCTGTCTGTTTTGTTTACTTCTGAGGTTTTCTACCAACTGCAGAGCCTGTTTTCCTCAATATTAGATGTGTTATTATTTCTCAAGCATGTCAGTATGTATACCTACTGGTTTATTGCATTTCATCTTTGAAGAAAAGAACAAGCATTGGCATAGCCAATAGGTCTCGATTTTGGGACCTTATAAGTATTTTGGTATGCAGCACAATATCCTTGGTGCAACTTGTGCATGGCTAAACACTTATAAGGTCCTAAAGGCGAGACCTATTGGCTATGCCAATGCTTGTTTTCACAAGCCCCAAATGCAAAGCATACTTTGCCATTGTTTACAATTCCATAACATTTTCTACATTGCCCTAGTATAGAAAATTCACACTATATTGTTTCAGTGTGCGAGTCCTATGAGGCATACCCATTTTGTACATTGACATAAAAATGTCTATATTGCTCAATAAGCAACACATACATTATCACAACTTGTGTTACACTGCCCTAATATGCAATGCACATTTAGCAATACTGATTTCCACAATATTATGCAACAGTTTATATTTGAAATGTATAAACCTCAAATGACCTTTCAGATTCCATAATGGTGTGCAGTCTCTTTGTTTTCTCTTTATGCAAAGCATGTGTTTTAATGATAAGATTCAAATTGCCAGACCACTATCAAATGCAGGGGGAATAGAATGTAGACATAATGGGTAGAAGCAGAGTAGAGAGATACGGAAATGAAGGGCACATAGGGAGGGAGATTAGAAGCAAAGTAGCAGAGTAAAATGTACAAAGTCAGATGTAAGGTGAAGGGTCTGGAAGAATGAGGCTGCGTTATGGATTAGGGCACAGAGAGGCATGGGTAGACTCAGGATGAGCTCCTTCACTAAGGCGGAGGAGTTTCACCCCACTGCTCTCAGAGCAGTGGACAAAAGAAAAATTTTCAGAGCTATGGGACTCGGTTAGGACAGTGCAGGGCTGATGTCACAGGGAGTGTGTTCTCCACCAGGTGTACTGCACAACCGGGTGGAGAAAATGCAGGGACAGAGTATGAAGGTAAATCCCAGTGAGGGGTAGGTCAGGATGAAAGGTTCGAGGCAGGAAGAGGTTTAAAAACAAGAGGTACAAAGAAAGATAATTGCTGCTGGAATCAGGAAATAGTGTCTCAGTAACACCTTTAGGGCTTCAAAAGTTCTCTACTCCAAACTATGCCATATGAACCAGTGCTCTGTCTTTCACTGAGTGACAGCAGCAGGCCAATGCACAAACAGTCTCACAGAGACTTCATCTGTAACAATGTTCCTGTGCAGTGGGAATGTGGGAGTGAAGCTGCACTTACTGTGTATAAAAGGCCAAGTTACAACAAAACTTTGTCAGAAAAAAGGAAGTGGCAATTCCAGCCAGTCTATCATCTTTAAAATGTATGCTACATAGGCCAGCATTGTGATTTCACTGATATCATGTACTAATATATAATATTTATCTCCCAAGCATGTTAGTAACCATTAGCTTTTACCATTTGCTGATGGTGTTACACTGATCTGGAGAACATGCTTAGAGACAATATCAATTCAAAGAGTGTCAGACGCCCTAGCACACCAATGTACAAATTATAACAAGTTAAGGACTTGAAATTCAAGATGGATACAGTAATACATAGGATGCTTTAATATTTCTGTCTTGTTCTGAATCCAGCCAACACGTGTTTCGTCGTTCGCGACAAAACACCCGCGACTTCCTTGGGCATTACCGTTACAGTTGATATTACATGATCTTCCAAATCGTGTAATTAATACATTATGTCCCCGCCAAATACTGGGTGTAGCGGACATGGGATAGTGAGGGCAAAAACGGAGGGGTGGGAGAATAGATCCTACAATGGATCGCAAATCCAATCAGATGTGTGACACAAAAGGCTAACCAATAATGGAATAACCAAGAAAATCAAGAATGGGTTATGTAAAAATGGGATGGTGTTGCGATTGGGAAGGTTTGTGCAAATTGCTAAGATAGCGAATTTAGTGAAGAAAGAGCCCAAGTGTTTATTTCGCCCTGGTTAACAGACTGGGTCAAAGCCCAGGCCTATCTTTCAGTCTTCGACTCAGTATAGAATGCCTGTAAAAATAATGATATCTGTTTGCAACAAGTCTTGGCCCTTCTTATGTCTGGTGAGTCAACACAGAGAGGTAAAAAACATACCTTCCGGCTGATTGTACTTCCGTCCCAGCCTAAATCTGGCTGGGCAAATTGATAGTAGTCCGTATGCAGGTCTTTAGAATCCCACTTTTACACCACCCATTCTTGGTGTAGGATCTATTCTCCCCCCTTTTTGCCCTCACTATCCCATGTCTGCTACACCCAGTATTTGGCGGGGACCTAATGTATTAATGACATGATTTGGAAGATCATGTAATATCAACTGTAACGTTAATGCCCGACAACATATGGGCTTACACCATGGTTTTGCATATATTTTTTTCCAGCCCTGAAGAAGCCGCGGGTGTCTTGTCCTGAACGATGAAACACGTGTTGGCTGGATTCAGAACAAGACGGAAATATTAAAGCATCCTATGTATTACTGTATTCGTTTTGAATTTCAAGTCCTTAACTTGTTATAATCTGTACATTGGTGTGCTAGGGCATCTGACAAAGTTTGAGGATCGGCTGATCCTAATTTGGAGGTGTTGGATGATTGCCTCCTCCCTAGACACCCAAAACGAGAAGTATTGAATAACATAATATTAATATTAACCGTAACTTGTTAGTGCCACTTCTATCCGGGGTGTAATCATTCCAACAAGTCTCTCACCAATTCAAAGAGGTAGCTTTTTGCAGTACATTCAACATGCAATGTGGTTTAACACTTCTGTGTGCACCCACTTTCTATCTATAAGCAATGTGTTATGATTTAATCTTTTTACATATTTGCAAAGTGTGATGCATCCTATAACACACAGCCCAAACCTGGCACTAGTAGTGCAAATGAGCATTTATGCCCAAATCAAATGCATTACTAAATGGGCTAACTTTCAAATTAGCACATGAATAGTAGTTAAAGTAGTGGAGAAAAACAATAGAGTATATCACTTGACCCTTAAATGGATAGCCTGCTCTGGTACTGGAATGTAGGAACCTCTTGAACAGACTCTGAAAGAACATCCTCTGTCACACTGAAAATGTCTGAACATAGACACTCTCCATTTCCCTTTGAAGGGGGTTGCAGTCCCTCATTAAAGGTAGTGAATGCATCTATTCTTGAGTAGGTGGTCACTGTGTAACATGTTCTAATAGTTAAAGTTATATTATTTTACTAACTTTTATATATTGCACATTCTGTACAGTCATGGTATCATCTCACTTTTTGCAGCCTGGGAGGTTTTCACTTGTCTTTTGGGTTACCTTAAGCCTGAAGCCTTTTTCAACTTGGAGGATGTGTTTTAGACAATGTGCTTTGCTCATACTCACAAATGGATGGTTCTGCCTTACTTTTTGAGATGTGGGTGTAATTTTATGGTGTTAAAGTGTTATGATGTACAGCTTTACACTTGTGTACACATTTTCTTGGTCGATAGTGGTATCCATTACCTGGCAGAAGAAAACATGTGTGTAGAGTTCTTTGGTGATGTGTCACTGCTTACTGTGATAAATCACTCTGACATTTGCACACTGTGCTGGTTGAATAGTTTGAAGTCTGTCTAGCATTTGTAAGTTGAATTTTAGTGCATAGAGTATCATTGTTGGGAGTACTAGTGTGACCGTAGCAGTTGCCAGGATAATGTCCTCAAGTGGCTTGCATCAATTTTGAAAAATCACTTTCAGGGTAAAACTGTCAATGCCATCTATAGCTATGGATCTACACCAAGGCTCACTGCTGGCACCACATCTGTTCAGTGCGCACATGGGTAACACATGCCTTCTTTCTAAATCAATAAAACTTTAGTTATCATTTCAATGTAATGGCATTAAAAGTTTACATAAACAACCTATTCCCCAACAATGTGGATACATTGTTTCATGTTCTCATTGAGATTCAGGCCTGGATGTCTTCCAATCTTCCGAAGATTATCCCAGTAAAAACAGAGATTATACCCATCACTCCGCCAGACAGTGGCATCAAAATTGGTAAAAAATAACACATTCCTGAATGTATGACATTGCTCTGCATTCTGTCCATCAATTGTTGTTTTTGCATTTGTCGCCCCGAGTGGGATGGGTAAGCTCAGACATAAGTACCATGCTCTCCACACCACTGGAGTCAAGCTATCCAGGCTAATGACGACTGATAGCCAGAAACCGGTCCTTGGATGCTTGATTCTGGTCCAGGAAATACCTGGTTTGGCAGTTCGGGCTGGACTGTTCCCATGAGGCACAGGGTCAAGGCTGATTTGCATATGGCCATGTCTGACCTGGGGTGGTGTGGAGTGCAAAAAAACGATGGCTTTAGTCCCAGATCTCTGTACTGGGGTGAATGTATGACATTGTTCTGCATTCTGTTTATCAATTGTTGTTTTTGCAGAATGGATGAAGCACAGCCGTCTGAAGCTCAACTCAGACAAGACGGAGGTCCTCAACCTCGGACAATCCCCATCCACCTGGCACGAATCCTGGTGGCCCACGACGCTGGGCACCGCACCGACACCCACAGACCACGCATGCAACCTGGGATTCATCCTGGACTCCTCCCTCACGATGACAAAGCAAGTCAACGCAGTCACGTCCTCATGCTTCAACACCCTGCGCATGCTCCGAGAGATCTTCCGGTGGATCCCCACCAAAACCAGAAAGACGGTCACCCATGCCCTCGTCACCAGCCGACTGGACTACGGGAACTCCTTATACGCAGGAACCACAACCAAACTTCAGAAACGCCTTCAGCGCATTCAGAGCGCCTCCGTACGACTCATCCTCGACATCCCTCGCCACATCCACATATCCGCCCACCTGAGAAACCTGCACTGGCTCCATCTCAGCAAGAGGATCACGTTCAGGCTGCTCACCCACGCACACAAAGCGCTCCACAACATGGGCCCGAATACCTCAACAACTGCCTCTCGTTCTACACCCCCACCCGCCAGCTCCGCTCCACCAGCCTCACCCTCGCCACCATCCCACGGGTATGCAGAACCACCACAGGAGGAAGATCATTCTCCTACCTGGCAGCCAAGACATGGAACTCCCTACCCGCACACCTACGACTGACCCAGGACCATCTCACCTTCAGGATACACCTCAAGACCTGGCTATTCGAGCAGTAGCAGCACCCCCCTCTCTTCTGCGCCTTGATACCCTCATGGGTGAGTAGCGCGCTCTACAAATGTATTGATTGCTTGATTGATTGACATAAACACTCTCTCTAAAGGTACACAATACTAATTTAGAATTTGGGGAAAATCAAACAATGCAGTCCAGATCCTGACTCAGTTTAGACTACAAACAGTTTATGGAGGCTCTGCTGCCTCCAATATTCAACATAGCAAGTCCATGCTGATAAGAATTTGCAATTAATACCTGGCCCTTTTAAAGCAGCTCTACATGGGCCAGCATGGCTCCTCTCAAAATCAAGAAAATTTGCTAATTTTAATATCATCAATCTGGCATCCCATAAAAGCATGGAACCTGTTCAAATTGCCATGCATTAGCAAGGAGGTCATTAGCAAGTGTGGAAATGTGAAACCATCCTTCTTGAGATCCCACCATGAAGAAATCCAAAATGCTAGAACAATCCTTCACTGTGAGTGCTACTAGATGTTCAAATCTATCCCTCAATATATTTGGATAGCACCATATCATAAATATTCACAAATGAACTGAAAAGCTTAGTGTTCAATCATCATCTGAATTTCTAATATGCCACAAAAGTGTTCTTAATAGCTTAAGAGAATTATGGAAACAGTTAGAAATGAGCATAAATGAAGGTTTTTTATTACTGTGCACTGTAAATTTATTGTAGCACTGTTAAAATGTGCGGCATTCCACCACAGAACTCCCACAGAATTTCATAGAGCTTTTAGACTACTCCACAGAATTCTACTGAGTATAACACTACGAGCTCCACCCTACCCCTACTTTTTTCAACTGAGCCTACCTGAATGCGTTGTGCATGATTGTCAGCCTAGACAGACACAGCGATTGGCGGTTGTACATTATTTTTACCAATGTTAGCCTATGGATGTGTCCATTGTGGTGCTTACTGCCCAACACAAGGTGAACTTCGGCTGCGCCTGCCTGATTCCAAATGTGCAATCCGTGCTGTCAGGCACCTGCCATTTTAGAAGTTTAAAATAGTGTGTTTGTGACTGTTAAGTGGGTCACCTCCACTCAAAATGGAGGCTAGTTTGTTTATATATTTAAATGTTGATGAACACTCATTCTTAAAAAAAGAAAACCTTTACATCTAGTGAGTAACTGTGCTGCAAAGTGATAGTAACAGGGTGTTGTTTACATCTCTGTTGACAATATTTATGGAGGAAAGAAAATGTGTAAATACTAGATTTGAAATGTATTATTTACATTTTTTTATTGCTATTTTATATTAGGCTGTACATGTAATTTGTGAAGAATAAAGGACAAAAAGCAAATGTTGGATTGAAATGTGTGGTTAACTCATATATATTTTGCATAACTACATGGCTTTAGTTCTCATTACCAAATGTATTGCCGTGGAAAATGTGTCAAATGTTCAAATTTATTTTTTAATGCAGCCATATTAACCCTGGGAGAGTGAGGAGATGTCAGCCTCAGGTGTGCCACCCATTTCCAGACCATGCCACCATGGAAGAAAAGGATATGATCAACAAGTTCAGTTTGAATAGGCAAACTGCCATCCATTTCCAGACCATGCCACCATGGAAGAAAAGGACATGATCAAAAAGTGCAGTCCATATAGGCAAACTGTAATGGATTTATCTCATGAGCTGTAGACAGATCATCAGCCTCGCAACAGAAATCTCACATCTATAACACTAATCGTCAAACTCAAGGCAGTACTTGAATTTGTGGCCACAGGACCCTTCAAATACACTGTGGATGTATATGGTTGAATGTCACAACCAACTTTTAGTGTTGTGCTACAAGAAGCTATATCTTCAATGATGACACACATCAACGGCTTCATCCAGTTTCCAGGGTAGCAGGTTTTAGCCAATGTGAACGGGGACTTTTATGGTTTGGGCCACCTACCACACGTGGTTGGAGCTAATTATGCCATACATGTTGCCTTAGTGCCACCACACACCAAAGAACATGGCTACCGGAATCGGAAACACTTCCATTCAATTCAATATGCAAGTTGGCAGCTTATGGAATTTGTACATCACAAGCGTCTGTGCACGATTCCCTAGTTTTGCCCATGATTCCTTTGTACTAATGAAAAGCTTCATACCCCTTCAAATGTCACAACTTTGACTTGAGAGGTCTTGGCTTGTTGATCAGTACAATCTTACATAATATTGTTTGGGAAATGGCTATTTTAATAATCTGTAATTGTGTAAAATTTTTATACTCTTCTCTCGACTTCCATTTAGGAGACTCCGCATATCCCATCCAACTGGGTTGTGGACACTGCTGAGGAAGTTTGCTTCAGTGATGCCCATGGAAGGACACGGCAGCCAGTTGAGCACACATTTGGGCTCTAAAAGGCAATTTGTTATGTCTGGGAAAAACTGGTGGAGCCTTCTTTTACATGGCCTATACGGTGTTCAAAATCACTGTGGCTTGCTGCAAGCGCCACAACATCACCCTGTGATGCAATATCCCTCACATTGCAAGGAGGGAGACCATGAAGAGCCACCGGGTGAGGATCCTGAAATGCCAAATGAACATGATAGTGGTAAAGAGGAAGGTGTTGACTTACGTCATGATGTAATTGTCAACTTCTTCTCATGAGTGTAAGTATATTTTTACATGTTATCACTTTCACCATTACACCAAATATGGATGTGATGATGCAACAAGTAAGGGATGTTTATTTATTAGGAAGGGCAAGTTCAGGGAAAATCAGACCAAATGTGATTGTTAATCAAAGTGTTGACACATTGACTACTGTGATCAGTTACATTGTTTATCTCTGATTGTTTTGTGATATTGTGTCCTCCAAAAGTTCACTTTGTAATCCATCTATTGTGTTTTATGTTCCCTCATCATGTCATATTCATTTGGATATTTCAGAGTTGTGACATTCAGAGGTGTTTGGTGCTGTTTCAAAGTACAAAGCGAACATGGGTTGATCCTGGGAAGAAAAGACACAAACTTTGGGGGTACAAATCTTGTACCAAGGCAAATTGCACTGTGATTGAATGGAAGACTTGAAGAAAACATTGAACTTGTAATCTGTCATGTGCTAGGACTAAGGCACTATGTGTGACATGGTTTTTTCAAACCACATGTGGTAGTGGAGGCAAATCATGCTACTCTCCTTTTACGTTGGCAAAATCCTCATTGTGTGTTAAATGTATGTTGCTGTTGATGTCGTCCATCGTTGTTGGACATACTTCTTCTGGCATGGCACTGAACCTTGGTTGTAACACTCCACCTGATACTTGAACAGTAGATTAGAATGATACAATGTCTACAAAATGTATTACTAATATGTTTATGTCTAATGGTGTTATTGATTCAGGATTCCTTTTGTGAGCAAGAGGATCTGGCTCCAGCTGATGACATGAGTCAGTGATCATTTGGCTATTCAGTCTGATTGTTTTGGATATATCTCCTTTGTGTTCATGTTGGCAAGGTCTAGAACTGGAAATGTGAAAACTGGCACGGAGTATCAGTGATATGTCAGTCAGTCAAATTCACTTTATTCGGTTAATAAAAACCATAAAAGCATACTACATTAAAAACACAATAAAATGTTCTTAAAAAATATTACAAAAACACAGTCATCATAAAATACAGATAAAGCGAGATCTATATCACAGGAATAACTCATTGAATTAAAAAAGGTCTAATTAATAGCGGTTCTTCTCTGCGCTCTTTGCTGTGGTCAAAACACTAGCTATGTAAAAAATTTCCCAAACATTGGTCAACATTTGCAAATATATAAAAGCAGGTCTGGCCTGTATAAAACCTTTACCTTTCAAAATGGGTAAAATGAACCGATTTCGGATGTGTAAAAAATGCTCACAAAATAAGACAAGATGCATAGAGTCCTGAGTAGAAAAATGATCACAAATACAAACATTCAGGTCCTTCTGCTTTTTCCATTGCATGGGGTCAGCAAGGAGTGAATGTAATTGATTCAATTTAATTTCACCAGAAGGAAACGATGATGCTGGTTGGTAACTACATTTAGATATGGTTCAATTGTTTGTGAGGTGGATAACAACTGGTGTGCCCATACAAGAGGCTTACTTAATTCCCTAGCCTCTCTATCCATTTGTGATAACTGCAGGTATGTGCCCTTAGACAAGAGCATGCCCACCTTTAGGAGTTTCTCCGGGGAGCTAAATAGCTCTGGTCTCCCCAAATAAGAGACAGTCTTTTCACGTACCTTAGCCAGCGGATACTACTTGCTAGGTCAAGAGCTAGACAGTCGCAAATAATTTTGCGATTCATCCCAAGCTCCAGGTTTATCCAAATACCTATCCATTTATGTAAAGGTGCCATTTCTATAATATCTGATATGAAACCTGAACCTGTTTCTTGATGGATAATGTAGGCAGATGTTGATTGTGGCATGGATAGATGATTTCTAAATAATGTATTTGCCACTATTTTGATATCACCAGCTTCTCTGTATCCCAAGAGATCGGAAACATAGTTTGCTACAGCAAGGCATTTAGCCCTATAGATGTTTAACATAGCATGCGCGGGGTTTGATCCCAATCTATGAGCAAAATCTAGGACAGCAATGGTAGATCTGGCTAATGCATTTCCTTTGACTTTCATTTGTGGGACCTATCTACCCTTTTAATCAAATAACACTCCTAGGTATAAAAACAACGCCACCCGTGTTATTACATTCCCTTCAAAATAGTGAGCTGTACATTTCTTGGGATTTACCCCATAATCATGGTGTGGGACTTAAAAAAATTATCAACCAAGTCCAAAGACTTCATAAACTCGGCAAAGGTTGTTAAAAGATGCTCTAGGCCAATCGCCGTTCGAGCTAATAGAGCAGCATCATCCGCATATAGGAGAGCCGGAATTTACCGCTCACCTACATGGGGAATGTCCAAGCTTGCACCCATTAAAAGTGAATCAAGATTATCATTATATAAGGTAAATAAAAGTGGGGCTAGGATGCAATCCTGTCTCACTCTTTAATAATGCAGATACTACGTGTAAGGTTGCCTTTTTGATCAAATCTCACCGTGGCTGTAAGATACTAATGCAAACCCGCCAAGAAGTTTACAATATTTTCATCCAGGCCTAACTTTAATAACAGGTGCCACAATTTGTATCTATTAACATGGTCGAAGGCCGAAGAAAGATCCATAAATCCACATAAAGTGAACCTTTCTTCGCAGTCACATATTTTCCAGATAATAGAAGCAAATGTAGGCACTGGTCCATAGTACCTCTCCCTTTCCTAAACCCATACTGTAGTTTGAGAGAATATTAGCGTCATTCAGCCCCTCAGTGAGTTTGCCTAAAACCACTCTGCCTAAGACCTTCACAGCTCAATCTATCAGTGAGATTGTCTGATAACATCGCAGGTCACCTCTATTCCCCTTTTTAAAAACCAGGACTATAACTGGTTGTGACCAAGATTGGGGTAAACCAAATTCACAGGCTTTATTAAAAACGTTAGCTAGTAATTTGGACCATAAAGGTATGTCAGCTTTGTATAGGTCAGCTGGGACACCGTCCAGACCAGGGGCTTTATTCCTTGACATTTGACCAATAGCCACTGCTACTTCCTTATCCATAACAACTAAAGACGATTTCTTGCCTACATATGGGGGTCTCTGTGGCTGAGTGACATGTATGGATTGTTATGTTAGTGCAAAATGATGGCAGACAATTATTAGTACATTGGAATAAACATAGTAGTTGATGATTGAATGGTATGGCATTTTTGGGAGTCATTGTTGGGAACTTGAAATAAATATTACCTACTTGCAAATTATCTATGTTTACACAGTCTTTGATTTTTGCCATTGTAAAGTTATGATGGAATAAAACATGTGCATTGATAAACTTGATATATACAATCAGTTTTAGTGTTATGATTTGTTTGAACTAACTTGGAAGATAATAACCAGGGTAAAAATGAAATTTCAAACCAAAAACTGAAGAAGTCAATCATGGTGAATTAAACCATTGTTGGAGAGCCAAAATTGTGTGAAGTTCAATGTTCAAAATATGGCTAGCATCAGAAAGACACATGTGTCCATAAATAGTCCACAAAGTGAATGGTAGGCACACACTGAAGGATATTAGGGTTGGGATTTGTTGCTGGTGTTGGCAGAGTTCTTAGCATACTCACCTCCTGGTAATATGCATGGATGTCTCCTCCTGCAGGGGTGGGAGGAATCTAGGGTTGAAGGGCTTGGGTGGCTGCAGATGGTTCTTCCAGTGGCAGGGCGGCCTCCATTCCTGTTGCAGATGTAGATGGGTCACATGTTGTAGGCCGACAGGAAGGTGTAGATGGTGCTGGGAAAGCCCTGCACATATGGGTAGAAATGACCAGCAGCATCCCAGTCAGGGATCTTATATTGGGGTTGTGGTCCTCAATCTGATAAGTCAGCTTCCTCTGCAACTGCTTCATCTCAATCTTGGTGAGTACCTGGTCCATCATGTCTTGAGACTAGTGATAGGACCCCAACATTTGGTCAATGGTGGTCTGGGTGGGAATGACCCCAGCAGCCTTAATATACTGACCCGCATTATCTCACCCAAACCCTTAACCCCACTATCCATCCCCTTGGTCCAGTGTGCCCCATCCAACTGGGTCCTGAGTGAGCTGAAGCTGGTGGTGCTATGCTGTCAATATTATCTAGGACTGGGGGGCACACAGTCTGTGTTACAGTGGTAGGAATACATGAAGTGGAGCCTTCGATTATCTGAGGTGTTACAGCTGGGGTGGGTGGTGTGGTCCTAGGGAGAGTCACTGGAGCCATCTCCCATGCTGACCAGAGGGATCAAGCTCCTCAGCATCATCCAGATTACCAGGAGTGTTTCACTGCAGGCTTGATCCTGGGTCTGATTTGAGGTCTCTTCAGGGGTAGATTCCTAGCCATGTGGTATGGATGTTGGACATATTGAGTGATTGAGAAACATTTAAACGTGTGCATTATACATCCAAATATTTTGAGGCAAACACTGTAGATACCTAAAAGTAAAAAGAGGGAGGGAATATCATGATGATAGGTTTTACTGGTATTATACATATTACCCTGACGTTTAACAATGTAATATTGTATAACTTCATATAAGAGGTAATAAGATGCCCTAAAATGTTTATGAAGTGATTAGGAAGTATAGCTCACATCTCCCAACCTTTCAACCCAACACAGTTGATAGATGAAATGTGTAACTGATAATTCCAAGGCCTGGCTGACTTCAAAACAGACAGTTACCTAACTTTAATGGATGTTTGCCATTAGTTAAAATGTGAACAGTCAGAGTCAACGTGTGCAATTACCACTTATATTCAGCGTAGTATTTTTCATACCTCACAAATTTTTGGTTAACACATTTTGTTTTGTGAAAGTCATGACATTAGTTCAATTGGTTAAGAAGAACAGGACAACATTCAGGAAACAACACAAAACATTTTCAGAAGAGAGCATGGAATTGGCACAATAGTTATTGGAACATACTTGTGGAAAATATGCAGTTGAAATGGGTCAGACACTTTTAATATGACACACATAATGGTCATGGATTATTTGGTGTTCTAACTCTTGCAGGCACCATACCATCATGTGCCATGTTATGAAGATTGACACCTGCAATATTAGATGCAACACAATATATTCATACAAACAATACTAATTATCGGCTACTCATAGTTTGAGGTTTCTATGTTTTGAGAATATAAGCAGGACACATTGACCACAGCTGAGTTGAGAACAAATAGGCCATTGAGGTTTAATGAGACTTTGTAATGTGTAACTTAAAAGATTCCACTCCATCAGGTATTCATTTCAAGCTTTCAGAATGTAGTATATGTAAGACCTTCTACTCCTAGGGCATGAGTTGTAAATGGGCCTGGGAGAGACACCGCCAGTCCTCTAGGCCTCCATGTGATGCTTGGAGGCCAGAGAATGCACCCTCCACCTCTTCCTAATTTCCTTCTGTGAGCACAGGTTGTTAGCAATAGCATTCACTCTGTTGACTATTCTGACCCACAATTGCCTTTTTGTGATAGGGATGTATTTTGGACTTGGGGTCCAAACTATTGTGGATTTACTCTTATGATTTCATCCACCGTGACTGACAATTTCCCTCAGTAAAACGTGAAATTCTGGGGCCTGGCATTTTGGAAATAAATTTGATTAAAAGAAAATTAACCACAGGGTAATACATGAAAGAAGGTAAAAGAACAAGAAACAGGGAAAAGGAACAAAATAACTTCACTTAACTATCCAAATGTTTGATGGAAAATGTTGTGGTGCAGAGAAATGGCAAGGTATCATGGTCTGAAATGGGGTGTGTTTTTCAGTGTGGTATGCAGGTGATTATCTTTGGCCAAAGGACATCAGGTGTGTTCTACTAGCATCCATTCAATGGTGTAGCAACAGGTGCAAACGTCCTGAAGCATAAACACCAGCTACGTAAGGATCATAAGTAAAAATCAAGGGGCCCATTGGTTAAAAAGTAAAGCAGTGCAGCAAGTCACTTCTCTGCACTGCATTACAGAGAAAGGGCGGGAATGGGACAAATGTATCAACATGCAGCGCATCTCTGCCTTTTCCACAGCAATGGCTGACAGTGGGCTGCCTTGCACCTTGCGTTGCATGCAGGATTGTTTGGTGCTGAAAGGGGCACCTTCCTGCTCAAAAACATTCCCCTGAGGCATATTCCATTTTCTATGTGTGCTGCAGAATGTAACAAGAAGAGTTGAATAATAAATAAGTAAACAATATAAAATGATTTCTTCTCATTTCTCATTGCAACTCACCTGGGTGACCTAGCATTTTGGCACATTCTCAGGTCTGCCGGTAATGGTAAATCTGGGAATGCATCAAAATCCATGGGTGTTGCATGGGAACACCCACAAAACCCCCATGAAATGCCTCTGTAGTGTAGTTCCTATTATCCCAATAGGCTCTGCGCATTGGAATAATACCTTCAATAGTAAAGGCCTAGACCAGACGTTAACTAGGTCTACTACTGTCGATATTAGACTTAAAGTTTTGGGTTTGCCAGCTAGCTCAGAGTTCACTAGAAACTTTCTCGAATGTTCAGGAAGGAATTAACTTCCCTGATTAGACAAGAAGGGATTTAGTTTCTGACAACCATAGAACATGACAACTTTGCTCTCCCCTGGAGTGTACTCAGTCAGTACGTGCATTCTTAGTCTCATCAGAATGTAGAGACAAGGAAGAGACGGGCGTGTTCAATAAAAAGGTGTTATTTATTGATCAGTCTCTTTTCTCATACAAGAGAAATGGATCGATATTATTGCAATACTTATAGCTAAGTAAAGTGCATACATTAAAAGCAATAGAATGAAATAATACTGTAAAAACATTGATATGGTTTCTAAGCCATAAGATGTTTTAAAATGAATAAAATATATTACATACACATATACATTTGACTAAACGTACTCAACTGGTGTTTCTAAATACGCCTACCCCGTGTACCTGACCTAAGCCTAATACGTGGGTGGGAATAGAAAGTTACAGTTTAAGTTAAGTTTGTTTTTGCAAAGTGAATAACTAAAGAATTCTCTGCGAGGGGTTATTCAGTTCTGTACCTGGAATCTAGGTTGAATGAGGGATGGTATCTCTCTCTCTGGTCTCGATATTCCAGGCTGCCTGCGAGGGCTACCCGGAAGCGCCGGTGCTGGATTTCTCGGCAGGAGGAAGCAGCGCGTCTCGTTCTCAGCGCGTCAGGAAGGCAGGGCTGCGCCAGCGGGGTCTGCTCTGCTCTTCGCTTCGGCAAGTATGGCTGCTCCGTCTCGTCACCACCGCGTGTGTTTGCATAGGGCAATATCGGTAATATTTATACCTTTAAGGTGCCGAGATTGACGTAAGGATGGACATAGATACGTCAATAAGGATGTCATACGACTTGCTCGTTAGCACATTCTTTTGCTGAAGTTCTCGGTGAAATCAAAACAATGGCCGCAGGGTTTTGCCCAGGTTGTCATAGGTTTGATTTGTTATGAGAACTCCGTATGCCTTATCAGGGGCTGGAGGAATATCGCTTGTCTAATTAGATCGCAAGCGTTATGACCTAATCAGATAACACGTTCCTGTGCCGTAGTGTGACTGCGTCAGATAACGGTATCTGCATCATGGGGGTTTTCTGCCTCATGGGCTGACTGCTAGTTAACTTGTTGGTTTGTTTAACCAGAATAGGGTCAGGAATAGGGGGATCGATTCAGAACCTATAGGAATACATCACACCCACTCCACGCTAACTATGGACATATTTACTAATCTATGCATAGTAAAACATACTATAGAGTATAGTGTATACCTTACCACCCCAAAATACATAAATGCGTTTTGAAATTTTTCAAATATACGGAAGAATTGCAATCATATGTATTGTATGCACTCAAGCTGTAGAATAATGCCAAAGTAATCACGCATTTGTATACATTATTGCTATTTGGTATATGAGAATTTACACATGAAATGGCTCTTAATACAGAAAAAAAGTTCGAGACCATTCCATCACAGAATAAAATATTTATGAACATACCTGCGGGCAGCTAATGTCTATAAGCTATCTAAAATTTAGAAACCTTAGTTCTCTAAGAATAGTTCTTACTTTAAGCAGAAGATAGTGTCCCGAAAAATATGCAAAAATATTTTGGGGCTGCTGAAAAATTGCTGTCCGTGAACTGGAGGTAAAATTGTTCATGTGACTTTTTATTTTTAAAGTTGAAGGCCGAATTCAGGGAACGCCGTGTGTGAGCTTGCTCAAAAGTCTCTATTTCTGCTCTGGTGAGAACATCATATCATTTAGGCTTTCGAAAAAGCTGTCAACAGCTTCCTGGGAAAGTTCCACTAACTCGGAAAAAGGTGTAACCATGCATTCGTGCGCATGATTGTCTCCATTGACATTCTGATTCGCATTGCTGACAGAAGGTCGTACCTGTTCGATGCTGCTTTCATCTTGAACTTCACTACCCCTCTATCGTAGTGGTGAAGCTTCCACGAATGCCGTCATCAGGATTGGTAGCCTTTGAGGGCAGCACAAAGCGTGAACCTTGATCGGGCTCAACAATGTTTCTGCATCCATTGGCGCATCCGATTGTAGCGTCAGACAGGTGTCTAACACGCATTCTTCTCCGCATAGCAGACACCTTAATACAGGTAAAACACATCTTTGCCACATTGGTCGAAATGATAGAAACCAAGTCATGTTCAGGTCTCTAAGCCGGGAGAGTCCCAGGATTTTTGATATCCGGTCCCGGTATCCAATGGCTAGGATTGTTTCTTCCCTTGTCGCAAGAGTTTTGTCTGTGACATGGGTTGCCATAAAGAAAAATAAGGACTAAGAATAGGATTCCTGCAATTAGTCCCAAGATCAGGGGAAGTCCGCCAAAAATCGAATGGACGAAATCTGGAAAAATACCCAGTATGGCTTTGAATGGTGTTAATGCCATCGAAAATACTGTCTTAAATACCTTTGAGACCCCATTGGTATCAGAAATATTTAAGATTTCATTCAGGATTTCTGCGAAATGTATGGGGGAATTAGTTGATAACAATGAATGTATCTCTGCAGTCGTCCTTGCGACTTGTAGATCATACGTTTCTTTTGATGACGTGAGCTTTGTAGGCGTCTGAAGCAGCACTGTTTTCATTCTGCTTAAAGTATCTATTCGAATAGAAGTAATTTTCAAATTGGGCCATGCCCTTGCCTCCCTGTCTGGAAAGGAGCTGGGGAACAATGAGCGTCCACAGCACTTGACCTTCGCAGTCGTAGTTACGAGATAAGGAGTCCCGGGCATAAGACTACAACATCTGCGATCTACAATTAGAATGTAACTCCCATTATAGAGTCTTTGAAAGAATGGTTCTATCTCTGTTGCAGGTGTGCCTTGCTGGTGACATGAAAGGTTGTATGAATTCCCTTCACAGGCTCCATGCAAACTAATTCCGTTACACAGAAGCGTGCCGCTTAGTGACATCGCACAATTATTGCCACTAAGAAACACTTTCTGTCCTTTATTACTGACACATGCATGTGAATAGGGCAGGTTCCATGTTGTTTTAATGTACCCCTTTCCCAATTTCTCGTACATGCCAGCCTGAATATTTTTGGCAGTATTGAAACCTGAAGGTTGAGATTGGAATATTTATTATCCCATGTATTATCCATTCACTGACAGGTCGTTCTGACATTGTCACTGGTAATCTTTCGAGTTTTTCAATGCTCAAGATTGTATAATCAGCACCCTTTTGTGCCATACTGACTTGTCTATCAGTAAGGTTAAAGATTTGGAATAGTGACGTTGTGTTGATTAAACGCCAAGGCACATAGCCTGAACGTAGATTTTGTAACGTCCAGCCAAGCTGTACAATAGAACGCAATTGAGACTGACCGTGTTGTAGCAACAGTAAGTCTTGCGATAATATGTCGATTGCTGAAGACACAATGCTGTCCAAAGAAAAAATTCTGGAGGACAGAGTCATTAACCCATTGTCCACTACAGAAAGTGATTTTTCCAAATTAATACGGTCAATTTCCCGTATTCTCTCTGCTGTTTCAATTTGAGTAACCTTCCAGGCCTCATTGTATGCTGCATATACAGAGGCTGCTATGAAACGTTTTTGACGCTGTTTGCGCGGTCCCATAATGAAATCACGCAAGTCAGCACCATCAGTAAGTAAAGTTAGGTGTTGCTTAATTTCTGCCAGTGTGGAAGTTTGTAGCCATTACATTGTAGGTGGTTATTATCCCTGGGTGATGTCTTTGAGGATATCTAGGGTCTGGCCTGGTCATTTTGAACCCCTGTGTTTTGTTCAGGAATCTGTCTTGACAGTTATTAGTATCTGTGGGCCAGATCAACCACTGTTTCCAATCTGGATGTGTTCTGTTTTGGTTTAATACATAATTTACGTCTATCTCTTCATCTATAGAGCTATTGCTGCTCATTGTTGGCTTTGGAATAGACGGTTTATTTAAGTCTTTGATTTTGGCTAGGCCAAGACAGGTAGTTTGTTGAACAGTGTCATTTAAAAATATCATTTGTTCTGGGATCATGCAGGCTCTAAACAAAGATTCTATACCCTGTACTTGCCATTCTTTTGTGCCCCAAACACTTTTCAATTCAACATTTTTGTCCCAATAATCAAAACCAAAAGTATTCATTTTTTCAAAGAATGAGTCTGAATATATCAATTTTGTGTTTGTTATCATGGTCTTAGTTCCTGTCTTGTTTGACAATTTGAAATAAAATGCTTCAGCATTACTTGTGTTAAAACCTGAAAAGTATGAATATTTGTCATAGAAGGTTCTTGAGCTTCCTTTTGGAGGGGTTGCACAATGTTCCCATTGATTATAATTTAAAACATTTCTAGGTTGTGCAGATCTATGTAAAAAATGGTTACCATAGTGGTTATAACAGTACATACTATCATAATTTGTAGAACCCTGCAAATAATCATGTTTGGTAAATTTAGCAGACATTACTAAGTCAGACATCATATTATTAATGCTTTCGAAGTCCCAATCATCAGCAAATGAGCTTGGTTTTGCAAAGTCACTCAATGAGATCTTAATTTGGTGTGGATATTTCAGGATTTCGACCGGACCATAAATTTCATAGTCAGTGTTGTCCCAGGCTACCCCACCCGGTATCGGATTGGCTCTGAAGTTGACTGAAGAAAGTTCTCTTTTCTCGACGTGTGAAGATGTGTGTGGTTTGAGGATCAAGTTGATTTTCTGACTTGCTGTGTCCATTTTAGCATATTTTCACTCAATGAAGCGTCCCAAAGTAAGTACCATGATGAGCCAAAGTATGAGGATAAATGCACCAAAACCCACCCAAAATTCGATCCATGGAGAAATCAGATATGTTTCTTTTAGTTGATTCAAAAGTTCTTTTGCTTTATCTTTAAAGGTTTTTGATGATGGCTGTGTCTTTGATTCACTGAAGCCTTCAGAGGAATCATCGAAGTTTATGAAGTAGCCGGATGCAGTTCTGTCAATTGTTCCAATTGTTTCTGGATTACTGTTTCTTGCATTTTCGCTTGGTACTTCATTATAGATTGGTGTGTCTCTGCTAAATGTTTTTATTTGTGTTTTCAGAGGTCTGAGTTCTATTGCATTGTTGCATAGTCCTTGTTGTTCTTCTGTAGGCGTTTCGAATGTGATGAGCCTCTTCGTTAGGACCTCTGTACTGGTAGCAAACCTTGGTGTTCGGCTACTTATTGGGAGTCCACTTGGCCTACTGTTTGTTATCGGCCACATGATTGTGGTTTTACCAGGTCGATGGATACAACTCGGTTCTCCTTTTTACCAGCAAGTGGCGGTAGTACAACTGATCTTGTCCCGTTGATAGACAAGACGGGAACTGCTTTTCTGTAAGAAGGCCCAAATTCCTTCTTTACCGCGATCTTTTCCCTGACTAGATCCCCGACTTTTGGAATCCAGACAGGTCTTGCTGGGACAGGTGGTGGTTCTTCAGTGGTTGTTGGCTGTTGTTTCAACTTTATGTTGCTCAGGTCTTTTCTTGTTTTGTTTAAGTCCTGCAAAATAGCCAAACGGTCTTTGATATCAAAGCTTTTTTCTTTCACCACTGAAGTCTGACTATCAATGTCAGAGATCAACATCCTAGTTCCAAATAATAATTCGTACGCACTGAATCCCTTCAGAGAATTTCTTGGCAAGTTATTTTGACTACGTTGGACACTTATTAGATGTTTGACCCACCCAGCTCCCGAACCTAATATCCTTTCCATTATAGATTGCTTTATGCCTTGGTTTTTTCTTTACACCATCCCGTATCCCTCAGGAAGGAAGTGAGAAGATTCCCGCTGTGCTATGCTCATTTGGCCATGTTTCCCCTCAGGCTGGAGGGCTAGAGTGAAAACAATGGTCAAACGTAGCATGCTCTTAGCGTATATGCCATTTAGACTCGCAAATCTTTGTATAACAGTCCAGACGTCAGCCGAGTGCTGGTGATCTACATTATAAGTGGAAACTAGCCTGTATATGTTAATCGCAAGCCTTCCTTTTTACTCTTGATTTTTTCTGGAGTAAAACGACGAGGTATTAAACTTTTTCTCTCCCCACTGCGATCTCTGTTGCAGTTTGGGCAGTTTTTTACAAACATGGTGTGACGCAGGCTCATGCCTGGCCACCAGTACCGTGATTGTAATTCTTCCAGAGAATCTTTTAGTTTGAGGTGTCTGAGACCCTCGCCCATATGTGCGTCTGCGATTAACAAGTTTCTCCTGTCCATGTTTGGAATCACTCTATCCCCCACTCCAGGGATTCGAGCAAAAGGGACGGAGTTTGCATCGATTATGTATGTATAATTGAGTGGATAGTTGATCGGTAGCGCTGAGCAGTCGCCTTTTGATGACGTTTTCACCGCCAGCACTGTTTCACCGTCAATGTATTTTAATGTACGCTTTTTTCGAACTACGGGAGCCGATTTAGTGGCTGCCGCTGTGGCTGTCTCAGCCAATGAATTCCCTGCAACGTGAACGCCATCACGCTGATGACTCAGTGAGTGTGTCACGTGAGTCTTTGGTAGCTCTTTTTGTAAAAGAGCTATTTGTTCCCAGAGCAGTTTCTGCTTTATTGGTGCATCTGTGTCATCTTTGTAACCGTTTTGAATCCATGTCTGCAAATCCTTGTTATATGATTTGACGCAGTAATATGAATCTGACACTATAAGTGTCGGGAATTCGCAATCCGCATTATCTAGCGCCATTTTCAATGCTAGTATTTCAGTTTGTTGTTCTGAATTAGTTTCTACTGAGTGGGTTTTGTTAATAGAGGTTTTAGTTTACCTCCGCGCCACACTTCTTTTGTAATCCCACATGTGGGGTTGTATGCCTGTTCTCCCCAAACGGGGGGTTGAGCATGTCCGTCTGTATAAATTACACAGGCGTAATGTCGTAAAGGCAGAATGTCGATTGGCAGAGGATATGTTTCTTCATATTCTAGATTTTTTAATTCTTCTAGTTCTGGATCAAAGTAGTAGTATACTTTGTCCGTTGTAATTGAATTCACCCATTGTATCCATTCCGGATTCAGTGTTGTTGGTGGTAAATTACACGATGTTGTTAGTGCCTCAAAGGCTGATTCTGCTGTTCTGACTGTGACATGTCTACCGTCAGCTTGATCTTTTTCTCTAGCTATTGCGGTTTGAACAGCATGAACAATTTTTTCTTTAATGCTGAACTTCTTTTCAGCTTCTGTGTGCAAGTGTGATTTGAATGCAATTGGTACCTTTTCTACCTCATTAGAGGTCAGGTATGTGAATCCGCATCTCCCTGGGATGACTCGAATCACAAGATTGCGTGTGTTATCACGTGTTTCTAACTTTGTTTTAATTAGCATGTCTGTTTGTAAGGATCTCAAAATCTCTGTGTGTTTTTGAGTCCAATTGGATCTTTTAAAATCTGGTTTTATCAGATCATAAAGGGGTTTGACCCTTTCTGCGTAATTTGCAATGTACGTTCTTCCGAAATTTAGGAAGCCTAGAATCGACTGTAGGTTTTTTAGTGTTCTAGGTGCTTGGATTACGGCACATTTCTCTAGGAAATTGTCAGCCAGGCTTTTGCCTTCACTTGATAATTCATATCCTAAGAACAGGACTGTCAGATGGGCAATTCTGGATTTTTTAAAGTTGAATTTGTAACCCTCTGCTGCGAACCCAAGTATTATGGTGTTCACTCTCTTCAAGTGAGTCTCCAAGTCATCATCTGTTAAGTAAATGTCGTCGACATAAGATAATGCTTCATCATCATATATTTGTAGTAATTCTGTTACTCTCGCTGAGAATACTCCCGGGCTGTTCTTGTACCCCTGGGCTAACCGACAGAATTGTTTTTGAGTGCCATTTATTGAGAACGCAGACAAATATCTGCTCTCTGGTGCTATGTTTTGACAAAAGAATCCATTAGAGATGTCTAAGGTTGTTTTGTATTTTTTGCGCACTATGTTATTCATTAGTGCAGCACTATGCGAATTTTGCACTGCAAAAGTTTTGCAACATGTGTTAAGGTGTCGGTAATCCAAAACTAGACGATATGAACTGTCTGGTTTGGAGACCGGAAACAAAGGGTTGTTCATTTGTGAGGTGCAAGTTTCAATCACCCCCTGGTATTCTAGCTGATCTAGTATTTCTTTTACCTGTTTTTTAGCTTCTTGCTTAATTGGATACTGCCTTTGTGCAGTAGGTTGTGATTTTAACTGGATTTTGTGAGGAGGAGAGTCCTCATCCCATCCCACATGATTTTTATATAAAGCAGGAGCTAGAGCCACTGCCCACTTTCTAGCAAGTGTGTATTTTTTATGAATTGGGATATGATTTGAGAAGGCAGGCATAATTACTTCTTCGCCACGAGGGCAATCCCTGACAAACTCTGGTGGCCAGTCTTTTTCAGCTAGAAGGATATCATAGCCCTTGGAGAGATTATCCCAAAATAGTCCCCTTATTTTTCTAGTCTTATCCCCCTCTATACGCAATGTTATTTCGTATATTTTGTGAGGTTTGCTAACTCTGGTGTCCGCAGTTTCCACTTGAAGATATTCATTCGTGTCCACTGTCTCCAGATGATTCATAAGGACTTTGCGAGCTATGCTCACTTCTGCTGCGCTGTCTAGCATTGTCTGAGCCCATTCCCCGTTTTTCAGTTGTGTCCTCAGAATTCTCGGCATTGTTAACTATTTTATTGCTGGCTACCTTCTTCTTTGGAAATTGTAATTTCTTTTTTAGCTGAGCAGGTTCCTTGTCTTTGGACTTGGCGTGCTCTTCTCTTTGTTCTGATCGTCCTCTTCTTTCCGATTTCTGCGAGGAAGTCTGAAAAGATTGAGAGGGACGTGCATCAATGTCTTGATATCTATCAGGCTTTTTTATATTATCCCTGTTTCTAAGGTTATATCTTTTCCCAGAGGGGTCACGCTGGGGTGACCTGTGTCTTTGGTTCGGAGATTTCTCTCTTCGCCTAGGAGACCTTCCTCTGGACTGGAATTTCTTTTCTTTGGGATTGGATTGTTTGTTTCCATCCCAGCTCTTTTTCTGTGATGTTGAATTATTATTAAAAAATATTTTTTCAGGACTTTCAATCAGTTGTGGTTTTACTGGTATTCCACCTAAACTATCTCTACCTAGTTCCTCATAGGATTTTTCTATGATTCTGGCAATTTCAGCTGGTTGGTCTGCTATATCTGTCTCCTTTAACCTCTGGCGGATCGCCACATTTGCTGCTTCTCCCTTTATGTTGGCTAATAATATAGCCGAGACCTGCTTGAAGTCTTTTAGTAATTTCATACCAAGAGTTAAAGCGGGTTCTGGACTGTATTCATCTTGAATTTGTTTTAGCACATCTGGTATTACCGAAATGGATGGAACACCGTGCGTTTTTGTGTAGATGGAAGCAAAGACTGTACCCCAAGTGTCACAGTCCTCAATGTGTGGTGCGATTCCCATTGGAAGACAGATAGTCAGAATCCTGTGTTTTTCTAATGGGGTGGTGTCAGGAAACACCGCCTCTATTTGGGTGATTTTCTGCGCTAGCCAGAATGGTATTTGTTCCCGTTTAGCCGGTACTTTACCTAGGCAGGACTGGATGTTCTGTGGTGTAATTTTATTTGTGTTCCCCTGGTGAGGGGTCAGCTGTGGGAGTTTAATCGCTGGCTGAATTGTTGAAGTCCGCATCACATACTGGACTAATTGTCTATGTATTTTTATTAATTGTTTTAGCTGTGTTAACAGGTTAGCTGCAGACATCCCGTCGATGTCTGGATGTGGTGTGTATCCGGCTAGGACCGGCCACGTTGCTCCTGGTCTACCTAAAGGACCGAGCCTGGTGATGTGATTATTATGTTTTAGGGCGCCATCAAATAAGAGCAAATGCTCTTGAAATTTGAGTGGTACTTCCACCTCCTCGAAAGGAGTGTACGTTTCAGGAGGTTCCTCTATTTTGTAATAGTGGAAGTACTTTGTTACAGGATTTGCTGCTGGAAAGTTTATCCATGAATAGTATACCTCTGTCTGCCGATATTCGTGTGCCTCAATTACTAATATGACTGTACCACCTCTAGGTGTCAGTCCATTTTCTATAAGTTTTAAAGTTATAGATTTCCTTTGGATGACCGGGATGAGTATTATATCCGGGTCTGCTTCTTGCATGGTAGCATCAGCTGCCGCGAGTTCAGTTGCTAATCTAACTGCCTCTCTTTCTTCATCACTGTCTACCATTTTACTGACAGGATGGTTATTTCTTTTGTTTGCAGATCAGGTTTCTTATGGAAACAAAGATTAGATGCACAATATTTTGGAACAGTGTATCCTTCAACGTTGACTATACCAAGAACCATACATAGGAGTTCCCTCCTGCGAGGTCTGGCGGATATAACCTTTTACCCACTCCAGACGTCTTTGGAGTATTATGGGAGAAAGGGGTCTGAGTGAGAAAGCACGACTGAGTTACTTTAAATGTCTTACGTTAGTTTTATCGCCCTTTCCAAACGCGTTGGGCGCCATGTAGTGTAGTTCCTATTATCCCAATAGGCTCTGCGCATTGGAATAATACCTTCAATAGTAAAGGCCAAGACCAGACGTTAACTAGGTCTACTACTGTCGATATTAGACTTAAAGTTTTGGGTTTGCCAGCTAGCTCAGAGTTCACTAGAAACTTTCTCGAATGTTCAGGAAGGAATTAACTTCCCTGATTAGACAAGAAGGGATTTAGTTTCTGACAACCATAGAACATGACAACTTTGCTCTCCCCTAATCAAGAGTGTATCTCGAGAGTCGTGTGAACAAAAGGCAATTTATTTTACTCAGTCAGTACGTGCATTCTTAGTCTCATCAGAATGTAGAGAAAAGGAAGAGACGGGCGTGTTCAATAAAAAGGTGTTATTTATTGATCAGTCTCTTTTCTCATACAAGAGAAATGGATCGATATTATTGCAATACTTATAGCTAAGTAAAGTGCATACATTAAAAGCGATAGAATGAAATAATACTGTAAAAACATTGATATGGTTTCTAAGCCATAAGATGTTTTAAAATGAATAAAATATATTACATACACATATACATTTGACTAAACGTACTCAACTGGTGTTTCTAAATACGCCTACCCCGTGTACCTGACCTAAGCCTAATACGTGGGCGGGAATAGAAAGTTACAGTTTAAGTTAAGTTTGTTTTTGCCAAGTGAATAACTAAAGAATTCTCTGCGAGGGGTTATTCAGTTCTGTACCTGGAATCTAGGTTGAATGAGGGATGGTATCTCTCTCTCTGGTCTCGATATTCCAGGCTGCCTGCGAGGGCTACCCGGAAGCGCCGGTGCTGGATTTCTCGGCAGGAGAAAGCAGCGCGTCTCGTTCTCAGCGCGTCAGGAAGGCGGGCTGCGCCAGCTGGGTCTGCTCTGCTCTTCGCTTCGGCAAGTATGGCTGCTCCGTCTCGTCACCACCGCGTGTGTTTGCATAGGGCAATATCGGTAATATTTATACCTTTAAGGTGCCGAGATTGACGTAAGGATGGACATAGATACGTCAATAAGGATGTCATACGACTTGCTCGTTAGCACATTCTTTTGCTGAAGTTCTCGGTGAAATCAAAACAATGGCCGCAGGGTTTTGCCCAGGTTGTCATAGGTTTGATTTGTCATGAGAACTCCGTATGCCTTATCAGGGGCTGGAGGAATATCGCTTGTCTAATTAGATCGCAAGCGTTATGACCTAATCAGATAACACGTTCCTGTGCCGTAGTGTGACTGCGTCAGATAACGGTATCTGCATCATGGGGGTTTTCTGCCTCATGGGCTGACTGCTAGTTAACTTGTTGGTTTGTTTAACCAGAATAGGGTCAGGAATAGGGGGATCGATTCAGCACCTATAGGAATACATCACACCTCTCTGGGGCAGATTGACTCAACACCGCGTTTTGAGCTGAGTTGCGGTGATCCAGATTTATCAAGCAACTCAGGGACATGCAAAGTGGCCTTGTGTGGCTTGATAAGTCACATTGTAGGGTATGTGTCACAGATGCACCATGTTGATTGGTGCAAACGTGAAGCAAACCCTAGATAAATATGTGCCAAATGATCTAAGACCCTAAGTAGCTACAACCAGCAATGATACTATCAGAAAATGCACAGTAAGTTGCCCTTAACATGCTGAGCAATGGTTCTTGTAAAACTGAACCACTCATCTATTGAATATCCCTGTCATGTGCACATTAACCCTTTTCACCTCTTCTATCCCCCCACTATCCTTCTCAATCCAATTAACTGACTAACATATCCACCACTTCAATTAGTTTCATATTTCACTATACTAATTCACCCCTAATCTTTTATGTTTTCTAGAGTAGCGTGCTACATTCCGAAAAAGTGCTTTGACGCCTCGTCAGTGGTAGTAAGTGCTATATACATGCAGTTAAAATACAATACAGTCAAGGGGCCACTGGCATATTTGAGTAGTAGCACTGGTAGAGGTACAAAAGCAGCCCTGGTCTAGTTGAGTAGGGGTAGGATTAGTCCTGTGTTACCCTCTGGGTGTCTTGTGGTGCCCATATGTGATGGTATTAAGCCCTCATATCTTCACATGTTTTGACCTGTGGTGAGCTTGTGAGGGTAGTGGGAGCTTTGTTCCTCTGCTGCGAGTGCATTTTGTTGCTCTGTTTTGGTGTTGAGGAAGGAAGTAAATACCATATATGAAGTTTGAGGAATGGTGTTTGACCTGTGCACCATGCTATGAATATCCTGTGGTGCATGTATGGGCATTGTACAAGAATATTATATAATATGTATTGCCCTGCTAAGATATGATGCCATACTAATGACTAAAATATCATGAAGGTAAGTATACTTAGATACATCTAGATTTAATATTTCTAACTGCACAATTGTGTCTCCATAGGTTAATATATCACAAATAGCTTATTCGGAATACATATATCTTTTGTTTGGTGTACCAACAGATTTTTTCCTTTTGCCCTAAATGTTTTTGCTGGTTGTAGAAATCTGTGCACTTTACCCTTGATAACTGGGGGTAACATGCCTGTGCTCTTCCTTTCACCTCGATGAAAGTAATTTGCAAAGTTAATGTACCTATTGGTCCCTATTATTTATAGTCTATAATACAATGTGTACCTAGGGCCTGTTATTTAAATATCACTAGTAGACTGCAACACTCCTTGGCCCAGCCACTAAGTGACAGTGTTAAACATGACTTCAAGCCAACCATTGTAGCCTGACTAAAGAAGCATTTAAGCGAGGATGTCATTAATGATGTAATTTCAGATGTCATTAGTGATGTTATTAATGATATCAAACAACATGTTGTGAGTGAGTTAATATATGAGGTCAAAAGTAGTGCATGGCAAGTGTACACATTATTGTTACTTCAGTTAACTGTAACAGGTGAATTTCAGTGTTTTTTCTGTTTAGAATGATATGTTTTAACTGATATTTTCTCGCATGAGATCCACCTGAGTGTGGACATGAAGATAGCACTCATAAATGACCTTTGTGAATTCTCTAAGTAGTACACTTAGATGTTTCATTTAAGTTTAGACCAGATGTCTAAGTGTTCATTTGTGAGTCGGGCCCGTAGATTATTACCAAACCATACTATACCGAACTGTGCCACACACAGGGCCCGATTCACAAAGGTAAACTTACACTTTTGTGTAAGTTTACTACTTTTCAGTACTCACAAAGTTAAACTTAGACCAAAAGTCTCTCTTAGGTACTTTTGGGTCTTCACAAAGGGAGACTACGGCCAAATGTCTAACTTTACTACTTTCCGGTATTCACAAATGTAAACTTTGTCGAACTTTATCTGTCAAAGCCGGTGCAGTTAAGCACAGTGGGGCCGGGCAGGGAGGAAGTCCACAGACGACAAAATAGGATTTATTTACTTCTTTTATTATTCCTCTTCTGTTGTCTGTTGATCTCCTTATCCGCCCCTCCAAACTGCCCCACTGCGATTACGTGCACTGGCCGAGAACTAACTTTATTACTTGTCGGTATTCACAAAGGTAAATTTAGACCAAACGACTAATTTTACCAGTAGTAAATTACCTTGGTGAATACCGAAAAGTAGTAAAGTTAGACTTTTGGTCTAAGTTTTTTTTGTTAATACCAAAAAGTAGCAAACTTTCACCAAAATGTAAGCTTAACTTTGTGAATCAGATCCCCAGACTTTCACAGTGTATTGCGTGTTGTTGAATGTAGGGCATATCCTATGTCAAGGCTCTGCACCTAACATGGGCAGATAACCCTGAGCAACATATGCCTTTCGTGATGAGTAGACAACGGTTGTTGGGTTAGATAACCTTGAATTTTATGAATCTTGCAGAGACACTTGGGGGCTCATTTATGAGGAATTGATGTAGGGCAACACAACACGTCTTCTTGCTGCGCTGCCCTATGCCAATGTAAGTGGGCAGAAATGCAGAGATTGGTGCCTAGCACCAATGCATGCACCCTTGCACCATGGTGGAAGGGTGCCTCCTTTGCAGGCATGATTGTTTTTGTGCAGGAAAGGGCACCTTCCTGCACAAAACAATCTCAAGAGGTGTGTTCCTCTTTCTATGTGTGCTGCAGAATGGAGCACACATAGAAAGGGGGAAAAAAGAGGAGAAATATAAATATTTCTCTTTGTTATGCCTGCTCTGAGGAGGCATATTGTTTTGACGGTGCCGCCACAATTACGTGATTAAGTGTAAATATATGAGCGTTGCATGGGAAAACGCACTGTAAAGTCCATGGAAGGTCTCCTTGATGCAGAGAAAGGCAAGGCAGTGTTTGTGCTGCTTTGTCCTACTCCATATATATGAGGCCATGCAAAGCCATTCGGGTAGGGATTGCGTCGCCTCATAGACATGATTGAGAGGCTTGCGCCACCGGAGCATCAAAAAAAGTGATGCTCCGGCGGCGCAAGTTTCTCATAAATAAGCCCCATGACCTGCATCTTGTGACTGTGATAATTAAACCCCAAGGGGAGTTGCCATTATTTAATTCTGAGAATGAAGATTTTTTCCATCGTAAACCACATGAATAATCTGTGTAAACTGGGATAGATACTATTCCTGCACATCACCTATGAAGAATTGATTGATATTACAGAAAGATAGCGTAGTGACCAAATATATACTTTCATTGCGGGGATCAAAGAAGTCCACCAGTCATCAAATTGACAATAGCCTGATTGCAAATCAGCATAAAAAAGTGAGCTGCTATTTTTTAATTTAATCAGAATTGCTATTCATCTAGCCAAGACATTATGTAGCATCAATAAATCTCACGGGTAATAGGAACATGATTAAATAACTTAAAATTAGTGACAGACAAGGCTTTTGGATTTCTTATCAAATTGCAAACATGTGAATTTGACAAGTGCTCTTCTCCGTTTTGATTAGTTGTGATTTTTTGACAGCGCTTAGAAAAACCCCGAAATTAAATTGTTTAGCATGCTACTTCACGCTGGCTTAATTTGCGAGTCATAAAATGGGCATTGCAACGCTTGTGATTGAATCTCTTTTTGGGGGGAAAAACAAGCATGAATGTAAATGCTCCAGTAATGAAGAAGACAAAGGACGTTCCGACACCCTGGACAAAAACGTCGCATTGCACAAGGAGAAAAACAGATTATGATAGATACAAAGATGGATATACACTGACAACCTGGACTGGGAAGAGTCGAGCGCGCAGGGGCGCGCGCTGATAAAGAAGATGAATTAACATTTGGCACCCTACACAGGACACTACATAGCCAATGGCGGCGAGGACGATGATTGATGAAGCATATGAATGGGCATTTATCACCCTTGACAGCCCATAGAAGAACACATGTTGATGAGCAGATGAAGAAAACAAATACTAATAGCTTGACACTCAGGCCTGACCACACGAAAAGGCGAAAATGCTGAAAATAGTGCCTGGGTTCGGAGTCCATTTTATGTTCGTCAATCCGCAGTTTAGACAGAAATGTTCCTGTCAGTCACTCACTGAGGTCATTTTAAGGATCTGAATGTCGTTCATCTTTGACTTTGTAGCTCGTTTTATCACCGCGCTTCTTTTATTTGAAAAATAGTAAGAAACTTTTCCCTATGCCTTTTGCATCATTCTAGTGGAGGGTTGTAAATAATTTCTGAGATGTATTAGCAAACAGAGGGGCATATTACCAAGCAATAGTGATAATTATCGCTATTGCTTGGTTAGAGATAAAAGTTTACCGCTAAGCTGCGGCGATTTTTATCGCAGATAAACCTTGGTATTACCAAGGTTTATCGCAAATGTGATAAAAAACGGCTGCAATGCATGAATATCGCTGAAAAGTCAGCGATATTCATGCATTACCGAGCTAATGCTCTTAGCCATGTTATCCACCTCCCATTGGATAACATGGCTGAGAACTGCTCAGGGCAGGTGTTAGCTTTTGGAGATATTCGCGCTTAGCGCGAATATCTCCAAAAGTTGGTAATAGGAGATAGCGATGTTAGCAACTGTTTCCAGTCGCTAACATCTTGGCACGCCCACTTTGCATATCATTAGTGATAAATATCACTGACATGCAAAGTGGGGCCCAAGATGGTCGCTATCTCCTACTAGCTGTCGCTAACTGGTGTTAGCGACAGCTCAGTAATAGGGAGATAATTTTATCTCCGCTTTCTTGGCTTTTAAAGCCAAAAAAGCGGAGATAAACCTCCTTGATAATATGCCCCAAAGTGCCTCACGGCCACTTGCTACCCTTCACACGATGTTCTCAGCAAACACTTTGCTCTGTATTTCCAGATCTCAAGACTATCACCAGACTAGTGATGACGCGCTTCAACCTATATGTTATTTGTTGTGGCTCGCACCCACCTCACCACTAAGTGTTTTAAAAAAAAATCTTTTAAAGCAAAATTCTCGTAGCAGTCATTCCCACCACAGGTACTACTTAAACACACAGGACACCACAGCATTGATTTTGATTCGAATAAAGTGCAGTACTACATTCTGTGTCTCACGCTGTTAAAGCACAACGTGTGATTAAAAGCCAAAGTGCGGTCTCTAGTGATCATGTCATCACGGCAGTTCCTGCCAATTCATTTTGCTGTTTGGTTCAGGGCTGCACCAGCAGGACACTGACCCAGTGAAGAAAAAACTATCAAATTCCTTTTCTTCATTGTAGATAATTAGCCTAATAGGCTAACATTGGAATTTTTAAGTATAAATATTAACAGTAGTGAAATATAGTATCATTCAATGTATCAAAATGTTAGTTTGGTAAATAAATCTACTTGCCACTGTTATATTTATAATAACTAGCACAGACAAAAATCCAGCCTTCCAGCTACTCTGTCCTGATTAGCTAGTCTCTGCCAGGCTGAGTCAAGCTGTCTTTATGAGGTGTGAATTGGCCTGCTCTGAGACAATGGGGTTCCTCTGAGTGGAGCACTGAAGCTGCAGAAGCAAATGGCAGGATGAGGGGGCGGGTGTAGCCAAACTGGTCTTCAAATTGAGAATGACACTTTAAGACTAAACAGACTCACCACACATCCTGCAACTCCTGCCACACAGGAGCCCCTGCAACTAGATTAGTGAAGGGAGTAGAAGGGGAGTGTTGGGAGCCTGTAATGGTTACAAGAGTATTTTGTTGAAGTTCTTCTATTACGTTCCTTGCATGGAACAGAGAATGTACTAATACGGCAGTTGCTGCCGGGATGACTGCTCTGCTGGATGCAATTAAAGGAACTTCTCACAATACATGATTTCCATCTTCCTTTCACTGGCGACGGGTTGGTCCAGTATGCAGTCTCCTCTTCATAAGTTGCTGGACGTTGTGGCGAACCTCCACTTCGAGGCTACAAACAAGATTTCGACTCCTTGTGAAAAGCTCCAAAATCTTCCGAAGTTGTAATCATCGCATGCAAGTGTCAATAATCTGTGGTTTTGACAATCTTCGCCTGGTGAGACAATTTTCATTTATTGTCCCTTCCTCGCTCTCGCCTTTCTCTGTGGTGTGCGAGTTACTCTCAGCAATTTCGGCGTGTACATCGACACGCGTGCTAAACTACATTAAATATCTTTTAAGGAATTAACTATAATTCGAAAAATTTCAGTATTAGATCTGTTTGTTATTGGGACATATTCAGAGCATCAAGTGTAGTGTCAACTGTGAATCTTATAGTGTTGATCGGACTGAAAGTTCACCTGAGTATTCACCATTTGTGTGCACAGTGTTAGGTGTTGTGCTCGGATTGACAAAATTGTACCTCATTTCGTTGACTGTCAGACCAACGGCTCACTCAACCCAACAATGCTCTCCGACCACATCATTCGAAAGGTTGCGCCATTCCAATGCAGGTGTTTTTTTCCTCACGCTCCTCAAGACATTATTCTGCTGTAACACGGTACGTTTATCACGTCGGGTCACGTACGCGCCATAACGAAAGGTCACGTACGTGACGTGGCATACCTCCATTTTGAAATACTTCAACAAAAATTATTATTTGATTGAATACTTCAAATCAACATCACACTTTATTTTGCAAATCAATTCAGCGCATCATCCAACGGTGATATGCACACCGCATATCACTACTTCATCTCCATAGTTTCACGTGATATGCACACCAAATTATTTACTTCACATCGAGCTTTCTACTTGAGGTGATGTGCATGCTTACCATTATACTTTGAATATTGGATTGTTTTACAGTTGTTTACACACCTTACTACTGTAATTGTACACTTCATGATAGTTACTACACACCTATTATTGACACTAACACTTCAGTAATACATGTTTCACTTTAAGAAAATAGAGGTTTTGAACTTGCAATTCACATTTTATTGTGACTTTGTTTTTGAGGCAGCAGCTCACCCACGCAAGGTCACCAAATGGATGGTGTAATAGCACCACCTCCCTTCTTGCAGTCACCTGGTACCCCTCCCATGTTGTGGAAACAGTAGAAGGACACGCTTGAGGCATATCTTGAGGCAATTGATGGTAATACTTTCACCTCCAAGAAGAAAAAAGCTCTACTTGTCTACAATTTAGGCACTGAAGGGAGATCGATTTTACAAACTTTACCTCTTGAACTAGTAAGAACATCTGTCAGTGGAGGTGATGATGGTGATTCACAAGTCATTGATGATTATGCCTCACATGTAAAAACCTTGGATAAAAGGTTCAATCCTAAGGGGAGCATTGTTTTGGAACGGCACAGATTTTTACAATGTGCACAAATACCTGGCGAATCCATAGATTACTTTGTTGCCGTTTTGAGAATTTTAGCTGTTAATTGTAATTACAGAGAGTTTAGAGATGAAATAATACACAATCAGTTAATTGAACGCACATGTGATAAGAAAGTTCAGAAAAACTTTTATCTTCTGATGATCCTGATTTAGAGACTGCCCTTACTCTAGCTAAGAGCATTGAACATTCCCAATTTTGCATGAAAGAGTTGAGTCTGTCCACGCCGTCTAGTTCTTCTAGCGAAGTCAAATTGGTTAGTACAAAACCTTCTATCAAACCAACCAATGGTGCCTATATTAATGTTTCTCGTACCCCACCTGCACCCAACTTGCTTAGAACTAGAGCTGATGGACAAGACTTTTCATTTTATCGTTGTGGGAGTAAATTTCATTTAAGCAATTTCAAGTTTTGTTTTGCCATAAATCAGACCTGATTCATCTGGCATGCATGTTTAAAGCATCTGTGGTTCACAAAGGACCGTCACGCACCGTGAAGGCTATTGAAGATGACAGTGTGGAATACGTGGAAGATAATACCTGTCTCAAATTGTTAATGTTATCTGCTTCCAAGGGTGTGGTAGAAATTGCTTCCATTGATGATCCTAGAAAAAGGAAATCTCCTCTTTGCATGATAAGTTTGAATGACCATAACACTAAATTACTTGCTGATTCAGGTTCCCCTTTTACCCTAATTAATGTCAAAGATTTTGAGAGCATTGGCAATATTTCTGTTGCTCACTCAAATATAATTTTTTTTTGCCTAGGGTAATAAAAAAGTTGAGGTTTTATGCAAATTTAAGGGAAAATTGGAATTCAAAGGTGATTGCACACACGCCATTGTATACATTGTAAAGGAAGGTGCTAATTTATTGGGATGGCAGGAACAAGGTGAGCTCGGAATCATCCTTGATCCCAATCATACTAACATGGTTTTATCTAGATGTGAAGCTAAACAATATTATGCCAGTCTTCCTGATGTTTCTCCTGTACATTCTGTTTCTGCTGATTCATCTGTTGAGAGTGATTGGATTAAAAGTTATCTGAAGTCTTTAGTGGTAAACTAGGTAAGCTCTAAGGATTTCAACACCCTATCTTTCTTAAAGATGGTGTCAAAGCTGTGGCACATAAGGTGCGCAGAGTACCACAAAGCATGCGTGGTGAACTAAAACTAGAATTGGAGCAATTGTGTGCTAAGGGCGTAATTGAACCCATTGAGGGGTCTGAATGGTTGTCTCCCATTGTTTTAGCGCACAAAGCAGATAAATCGCTTAGAATGTGTGTGGACTTTCGCGATCTTAAAGCTTGCATATGGGTGGACTGTCAGCCCCTGCCCAATATCAATGAGATGTTTTCAACTTTAGAGGGTGCTAAGTATTTTTCTTCACTTGACATATCTTCTGCTTACCATCAGATTGAATTATGCTGTGACTCAAGACATCCCAGTGACCTGAAAACCCACGTTAGCAGGACAAGTGATCCAACCCCCCCCTCAATTGATTTACAAGGTGACTCAAGTACATGGAATCCTCAAGACATCTCATATCATTTAAGACTCCTGATGGAGCGTTCCGTTATTTACGTATGCCGTTTGGGCTGGCATCGCCTTCCGCAGTGTTCCAGTGCCTTATGGGAAACTTGTTTAAGAGCACTGTTGGAGTCCTATTCTTTCAGGATGACATTCTTATTCACGGAAAAACTATACAGGAGCACAATATCAGAGTCAAACAAGTGTTAGAAATCATTAAATCCAGTGGGCTGACATTAAGAAAAGATAAGTGCAAGTTTCTCAGAGAGGGGGTAGATTATTTAGGCCATCACATTTCAGCAAATGGAGTTGAACCCAAAATGAAGCTCATAGATGCCATTCAAAATGCACCCGAACCCCAGAATAAGGACCAATTACGTTCTTTCCTGGGGTTAGTAGAGTACTATGCAAATTTTGTAGCAAACTTCTCTGACAGAAGAGTGTCTTTACGTGATCTCCTCAAGTAAAACGTGAAATATGTATGGTCTGATCAATGTGCGAATGATTTCAGATTGTTGAACGAAGTGATTGTGCAAGCACGTACTCTCAAACTGTTCAACATTAATGATAGATGCATAGTCACCATTGACGCTAGCAATGTGGGTCTCGGCGCTGTTCTTATGCAGAAAAGGTCTGATAACAGGGAGGAGATAATTGCTTTTGCCTCCAAAGCACTCCGGGGTGTTGAAGGACTTATGGGGCATATTATCAAGAAAGGGCGATACATTATCGCCGCTTTTATTGGCAGGAATTTGCAGACAAAACGGCGATAATGGGCTTGATAATTCGCCTTTGTTATTTCCTATAGAAGCCCATGTTAACACCAGAACATGAGTTTCTATGGGAATTAACAAGGGCGTATTATCAAGCCCATTATCAAGCCCATTATCGTCCGTTTTATCGGCAGTTTCCGGCCGATATTAAAAGGGCGATAATTCTAACACCGGTCTTTGATAATATTCCCCTATATTTACTCCTTTTTAAACGTTTTACAGTAGTAAATTTGTTATGGTAAAATGCATGGTCTTATAATGTTTTGGGGTAATATCACACATTCCACGCACCCCAAAGGACCCTACGATCAGCCCAGCTCTCCTACGCCGTGGTCCCCCGCACCAGAAAGACCAGATCGGGAGTTCGCTCCTTCTCCTTCCTCTCGGCCAAAGCATGGAACGCCCTTCCGCTCCACCTCAGACAGACAACATCGCTCCCCATCTTCGCAAGAAACCTCAAAACCTGGCTTTTCGACAGACCCCCTCCTTGATGGAATGGAAGCTGCACCCCCCCCCCCGCACCCCTAGCGCCTTGAGACCCTCGCGGGTGAGTAGTCGCGCTTTAACAAACCCCTGATTGATTGATTGTACATTAAGGAATTAGGGGGCATATTATCAAGGACCGGTGTTAAAATTATCGCCGTTTTATCTGCCGGAAACTGCCATCAAAACGGCGATAATGGGCTTGATAAAACGCCTTTGTTATTTCTTATAGAAGCCCATGTTAACACCAGAACATGGGTTTCTATGGGAATTAACAAGGGCGTATTATCAAGCCCATTATCATCCGTTTTATCAGCAGTTTCCGGACGATATTAAAACAGTGATAATTTTAACACAGGTCTTTGATAATATGGCCTTATATTCGCTCCTTTTTAAACGTTTTACAGTAGTAAATTTGTTTTGGTAAAATGCATGGTCTTATAATTTTTTGGGGTAATATCACACTGTGCATGTGTGTACATTAAGGAATTAGGGGGCATATTATCAAGGACCGGTGTTAAAATTATCGCCGTTTTATCAGCCAGAAACTGCCAACAAAACGGCGATAATGGGCTTCATAATACTCCTTTGTTATTTCCTATAGAAGCCCATGTTAACACCAGAACATGGGTTTCTATGGGAATTAACAAGGGAGTATTATCAAGCCCATTATCGTCCATTTTATCGGCAGTTTCCGGCCGATATTAAAACGGCGATAATTTTATTACCGGTCTTTGATAATATGCCCCTATATTCGCTCCTTTTTAAAAGTTTTACAGTAGTAAATGTGTTTTGGTAAAATGCATGGTGTTATAATTTTTGGGGGTAATATCACACTGTGTATGTGTGTACATTAAGGAATTATGTTCACACCTTTTTGCATATTTTCTACACTCTGTTGTCATACTCCCTCCTGTCTCGTCTTACTCCTTCCTCTCTGATTATAATATCTTCTTTTTCCTATACTCTGCTCTCTTTTTATACTTTTTTTCATACTTGCTCTTTTGTCTTTATATTCACCACTGTTGTCATAGTTCTTACTGTGTTCTCATAGTACTCCCTCTCTTCTTATATGGTCAGTCTTCCTTTATAATTGTCTTTTCTCCACATTTTTGTCTCTGTGTCTTTTTACATTCTTTCCTCTTTCTTCATATATACTCTTCTGTTCTTATATTCTCTGTTTCTTATTCTCGCTGTTCTTTGCAGGTACTCCCTATTGTTTTCTCATGTGTTTCTATTTGTTCTAATACCCTTCTCTCTGTAGTCACATTTCTCCTCTCTTCTTATACTAATATTGCCGTCTTTTCTTATTGTCATATTCCTCTCATCACTTTCCCCCCTGTTCTTATACTCCCCCCTGTTTTCATATTCTCCTCTCTGTTCTCTTACTTCTCCATGTCTCCTCATACTACTGAGTTTTTCTTATATTTCCTTTTGTCCCATACTCCTTCTGTCTGTGTTCATATTTTCCTCTTTTTCTTCATATTTCTTTTCTCTTTTCATTTTCTGTCCTCTCTGTATATACTTCTTGAATCTGTTCATATTGTTTGCTCTCTTCTCTTATTCCTCTTTGACTCCCTGCATACACTCTGCAGCAGTTTCCTCAGATTCTCCGTCTTTTCATAGTGATATCTCTCTTTATATTTGTTTCTCTTGTCATACTTCTACCTGTTTCGTCATACATTTTTCACTGTTTATAATCCTTCTTTTCTCCTCAATCTGTATCTTCTGTTCTTGTACACCCCTTTTTTCCTTATACTCCACTTTTCCCCATATTCTTCGTGCTCTCTTCTGGTACTGTTCTCCCTGTCCTTATACATACTGTCCTTTGCCAGTATTCCTTTTTTGTTGTTATAGTTGCGTGTCTTTTCACATATTCCTTCTTTTTTCTTTAGAGTCTTATTCTCTTTCTTCTCTCCTCATATTTCCATTTTCTCTTCATACTCTCCCTTATCTATTGATACTTTCCAGTTTATTCATACTTCCTTCATCCCGTTATATTACAGTGTCTATTTATACTCCCCTTTTTGGTTATATTTTCCTTTGTTTCCTTTGTTTCATACTTCTTCCTCTCTTGTTGTAAGTACTTTTATTTTCATAGTCTCACGTTTCTCGTCAAAATGCTGCCTCTGTTGTTATAAGTAATATTATAGAATATTTCATATATTTATGTTTGTATTGTTATATATTTTTTTTATAGATTCTGTCTATCAATACTGAAAAAACTGTATCATGCCTACCAAAAGTCAGAAGAGGAAACAACGAAAGAAAGGTGTTTATTTGAAGAGAAGTCATCCACAAGATTTACATGAAGAACCATGTGTTAAGAAAATGGAAAAAGTGCTGGTATGAGAATGTACACTTTTGTGAGGAAAATATTAAAGACTTGGGGCCAGATGTAGGTCGCCAATTACCGGTCGGTAACGGCCGATTTCGGCCGTTACCGACCGGTATTTGGGATTTGGCATGTAGGGGGCATTTTATTTACAGAATCGGTATATTTACCGATTCGGTAAATTTACAGAATCAGTAAAATACCGAATCGGTAAATTTACAGATTCTGTAAATCAAGATGTAGGTGGCACAGTAATCAGTGCCACAGGCCCTTACCGAAACGTTATTTATCATGGAATACTATTCCATGGTAAATAACGAATTCCAGTGTACATGCACATCTGTGCATGTACACCTGTGCCATGTGGCACACAGACATGCCCTAAGGGCATGTATGTGTGTCACATGGCACACAAGCCAGAAACAGGGGTGAAACAGGGTGTCAAAGTGACACCCTGTCCCCCTTGTAAAATCGTTAATTTTACCGATTCGGTAATTACCGAATCAGTATTTTCTATTGAATCCTATGGACTTCAAGGCCCATAGGAATCAATGGCAAATATCGAATCGGTAATTACCGAATATTACTGATTTTTTACCTACATAGTAAAATTCGGTATTTACCATTCGGTAATTTGCTATTACCTACATCTGGGCCTAAGAGTAGTGTGGACAAAGGGAAAAATAGTATACTGTGTCTGCAATGAAAAAGAAAAAGAAGAATAAAGAGAACAATCATGGAAAGTCAACTACAGAAAAAATAGTGTATAGTAAAAAGAGGAAAAATCAATTTAATGAAATTAGGAAAAAAATGTTTTATATTAGAGTTGTTTCAAATTTAATTAAAGAAAATAAGGGATGTAAAAAACAGCATTTTATAAGAAGAAGAAAGGTATAGAAAATGTAGTTGAGAAAGCTTTGGAATTGAAAACAAAATTGTTTATTTTAGTAATCAATAGAATTCGATCACTAGATAAGCCAATCCATTTAATGAAGGCCAAAAGTAAGTGGAGAAGAGTAATTAACAGAAGTAATTTTTGTGAGTTTGTTTGGGGTGAATGGAAACATAGTTCAAGTTCTGAGCCTTTTTTAATGAAGAAAGTTATTTTCAGAGTAATGATTTGTTGCATGCAGTTGACACTAGTGGTCGTGCTTATGAGGTTAGACATGGTTGTCCTATTGAGAAAGAGAAAATTGTTCCTAGAAATGCAGAAGAGGTGTGTGCTGATGAAGTTTTAGGGAGACATCCTAAAGCTCCAGTGTATACTTGGAATTGTAGTAGTATTTGCAGTGTACGGCAAGAATCGATTCATTTATTAGGCAATTTCTTACGTAGATATACTAAGAAAAGTGTTAAACAAAAGATTAAGATGTTGCAAGGACTAGACCCTTGCATAGTGAGAGAAAATACTGGTTTGCAAGGACATTCTCTGGCTTGGCTTTCTAAAAAAGTATGTCAAAGTGTTTTTCACCACTTCAGGATGTTAGCAGTACATCATTCTGAAATGAGGAAATTAGTCAGAAGATTGTATTATGCAGAAAATCCAGCTCTAATGTTAAAAAATTTGAACAGTGCTCTTTTGCATGGATCTGTATCAAGTGTAAAGAATATTTGTGATGAAATTGAGGTTAGTTATTTTGGTCCTGAGGAAGACAGTGCAGAAATTGAGATATTAATAGAAGGAAATGTAGAAGAAAATGTACAACATTGTAGTACAGAACATTTTGAGCAAGAAATTACAACGTTTAAGGTGATTTCAGGTGAAAGGCCAAATTATTGTTGTGTGTGTTGTCGACAAACTCATTATAAAAATCAGACCAGGTCTGTTGATCTGTATTTAAAAAGTGAAAAGGAAAATAATAATGAGTGGAAGAATTTTGCAACTTATTTGTTGGTAGAGAATTGTTTTAATGTGGGTTCTGTTCTGCGTATTTGTAAATATTGTTATAACAAATTAGACGAGAACAAAATGCCAGCTAGAGCTGTGCATATTAATCTTGAGTTGGTAAATGTTCCTTCTGAACTGATGGATTTAAATACCTATGAGTCTATTCTTATTCAATGTGTGCATCCATTTCAGGCTATTGTTCGTATGGAGCCTAAGCCAGGAAAATTGCCTCCTTCTGATTTACAGAGAGGATTAAAGGGAAGAGTTGTATATTTGCCTCTAGATTTAAAGAAAAATATTGAAACAATTGGTGTAGAAAATGTAGAGGATGAACCTTTAGTTATTCTTGTTAATGGCGTTCCTACTAGGAATAGGAAAATCTGGCAAGAATTACTGGATGTTAGGAAAGTGAAAAAGGCAACGTTGTATCTGGTAAAAAATAAACAATATTACAGAAATGTGTATGTGAGAGAAGAACAAATAATTGTAGAAGAAGATAGTGACTTGCCATCTGGACAAATTGAAAAAGTGGATGTGTCCAGAACTGAAGAAATCTATGAACATTACAGTGTTCATCCACTGCATTCTAAAGAAGTGATGGGGAATACAATAGAGTTATTCCAAATGAAAGAAGCAAAAAAGCTTGGAAGCTTATTGTTTCCCTCTATTGTTTCCCACAGGAAAAGGAGGACGATATGATGACCGACCTGTGCAGATTCCTGCATCTGAATACCGGACATCAAGATTATAGCAGAAGTTCCAAAATTTCGATAATGTATTCCGTATTTGTTTCATCTTTTGTTTGAGAGTGATTTCTCTGGACTTTCTTATGCAGTAAACCATATATTGAAAACAGGTGTACATCTGTAAAATGTTTCGGCAAAGGAATTTGGGGATAAAGTACTGCAGAAAGATAATGTTTTGGAATCTCAGCTAATTAATCTCATGGCGTGTAAGCATGGTACTAATGAGTACTGGTACCGTCGTCATGTAGAACTGAAATGTATGCTAAGGAACTTAGGAACTCCTACATGGTTTCTTACTCTAAGCTGTGCTTAATATGCTTGGGATGATTTACTTCAATTTCTTCGAGAGGCAAATCCAAATATACTAAATATTGAATACAAGACACCTGGAGAATTGTGCTCTTTAGATCCAGTTAATGTATGCAGGTATTTCAATGATAGATTTGAAGCTATGATGTCTTTTATCACCAATAAAAAAAATCCTCCTCTTGGAGAGGTTGTGCAATTCTTTTGGAGAAAGGAGAATCAAGCAAGAGGTACTCCTCACATACACATGCTAATATGGATCAAAGATGCTCCCAAATTTGGAACAGACTCAGATGATACTGTGTTATCTTGTATTGAAGAATATGCTACATGTGATATCACAAAATTACACAAGATAAGGACTTAAGACAACAAGTCTTACGATTCCGAAGCCATCGTTGTGGGAAATACTGTCGTCGAAAGTACAAATCTAAGGACAAATTCTACACCAAATGACGTTTTGCATTTCCACGACCTGTAATATCAAAAGGAAGAGTGAACAGTTTTATGTCATCCTTGCGACATACTATCACAAGAAAGTCTCCAAAAAATACCTACAACTTAAGAAGAAATGAAGAGTCAAAATATAAAAATGACTATAACCCAGTCATTTTGTCCATGTGGAATGCTAATATGGATATTCAATATGTTGTGGACAATTCCATTGCTGTTGCTCGATATGTAACATCCTGCATAACAAAATCAGAAAAGACGGAATTGAAGGAAATGTGGGAAGAGATTTCCCATGAGAAGAGTCTAAGTAAGAAGTTATATACTTACAGTTTGAAGATGTTAGCTCATCGAGAAATTGTAGTGTATGATTGCTCGGATCGGTTATCATCTGCAAGTCTATATTCCAAATCTAGAAGAATCATTTGGGTGAGTCTAGGTCGTGCTGCAACACGAACCGAGTTCCTAAATCTGTACAAGAAATTGAATATTTAGCTGAAAAAGAGCCAGAAAGTACAGATATTGTGAAAACAAATATGTTAGATACATATTATCCAAATTGAAGTCATCATCTTGAAAACATTTGTCTCTATGAAGTGCTGCAAAACTATATTTTTAAACAGAATATTACCGAAAACATTAATAATGGTATATATGCCATTATTGGTTCTGAAGGATGTCTGGTGAAGCAAAGAAAAGGACATTTGATTAATCACCGTAAACTGAGTTGCAAAAGACCTGACAAAAGGGAATTTTGCTATTTAGCTCTTTTGCAACTTTTCAAGCGATGGCGTTCAGAATTGGAATTACTTGGAGATTTCGAGAGCTATGAAGATTCCTTCAATGCAACTAAAGATACTATAGAATGTCCTGTTTTTGCTAATTATGTGAAAATGTTGAATGACGAAATTGAGCAAGAAGGTATAATTGCAGCAGAGATTGCTAGAGACAGTTCTCAAGACAGTCAAACTTCTGCTCCATTGAGTCAGGACCCACTAGGAGAACCAATTGCTCTAAATGAAGCAGCAACTGCTATGGAAGAGGTGGAAACCGCGCTGCTAAGGGTGGAAATCACCGCTTTTCCTAATTGATATCCTCCTCGGTAGGAGTAGGACACGCCCACTACGAGGCCACACCCCCTCCACATCTTCTGCCCATAAAGATGTGCTTATTCAGGAGGTACAAAACACAAAAAGAGCAGAACAAGTCTGAAAAAGAGTGTGTGCCTACAACAGTAACCGTGTGGTACTGGTGATGCATGCGTGAAACAAGGCTTGCCAGAACCATTGGTTGGAAGTCGAGGGAGGCTGACACAATTCCCATCAGACCACCCATGTGGTGGAGTTTGCGTCATGTGGGAAAAGTTTTGTCATGCCGTCCCACAACCGACCATATAGTGCCGGTGCAGGGATGGATGTAAAAGATATCATCACGGGCATGCATCCTAAAGTGATGGAAGAAAAAGAAGAGTGCAGTGCTCAAATAATAATGAAGATAAAATTCAACAGTCCGGACTCCTGGAGACATTGCAACAGAAGTGCGGGTGTCAAAGATTAAAAAATTCGCTGGGTAATATTGTTACCCTCTAGCGCAGTTTGATGTGGTCGACATGTTTCTGCTTACGGGCATCTTGCCCAGCTTTCCTCAGGACCGATAACAAGAAATCAGCTACTGCAACTACATACATAGTGTATAGATGATAAATAATAAACCTGTACTGACAAAGTTACTTTTATATCAAAATGTGAGAATACTTAAGTGTCCACTGTAGGGAGAGAAATGAATCTTCTTCCTGTTAACAGACAAAAGACACTGTATCAGACAATACCCAGTTAGATACACACAACACGGAGCGTACACATGGAAACCGTGCAGGCACACATACATGAAAAATATATGATTTTTACATGGAACTAAAGCATAAATGCTTGATCACACCAAGGCATTTCCTCAGCGTGATACTCACCCAGCTTTGTGTGGGTGACGACCTCACCTCACCCGGCAACCGCTCGGGAGGAAGAGGCCCCGCTCTGTAGTGTAAAAATAAAAGACTCAGTAAGCACTGAACTTTACCGTGTCTTAGCCAAATAGCTTTACACTGAAACCCAACAAACGTGTGATAGCGACCCTCCTGCCACAAAACACCACTGACAATACCCAGGGCACGTACATCTCGCATATTTTCATGACCCTCAAGGAATACTAGTAGTATAACACCTAATATTGAGGAGTTAAACCTGTTTTTTGAACATGGCCTATTGGAAAACAAAGCGCTAAAGTGCTAGAAAAATATCTCAGTCTGGCTGCATGGAAAGAGTTCCCATGTATGCAGTATTAGATTATAAGGGAAACAAAAAGATCGCCTCCCTATCCCAGCAAAGAGTCTGTAACACGTGTAGGACTCTCTCTGAGCCCACAATTCAGGAGGCGCAGCGGACGAGCGCAGCGGGCGCGACGATGGCACGCCGAAGGCGCGCCTAAGGCAAGCCCGTCTGCGCCCGTCCGCGCCAGACCGAGCCCGAGGCCCAGGACCCCTGATTCAGCCATTTCCACACCTCTGAGGTACACCCGGGAAACCCTTCTCAATATCAGAGACTCCATCCCCACTCCCTGTTACAGCACGACCCCTCAAAAGGAGGGACAATCCTGCTGTCCAATTTGCCCTTATAGGCTAACACCGCGACCACCTCCGAAACCACGTTGTATCAAAATGGCCCTGCTTAATTGCAGATCACTCCCCAAACATCACACAGAAATTAATATGATGCTGCCTAATTCGGAGTACGAGGTCCTCTTTCTCACCGAAACTTGGATCAACCCTAACTCAGACCCAGACATGGTGCAAGCTCTACCTCCGGGCTATCTTATTAAACATCATGACAGATCCTTGGGGATTGGAGGCGGAATAGCGATTGTCTATTGTGATTACCTATCCTGTCATCTTAAGGACAGCCCAATCCAGGACTGCGAAAACATTTTGTTTTCAATTCACCTACCCCCATCCACAACCCTATCTGGGATACTAGTTTATCGTCCCCCAGGGCAGCAGAAACTTTTCTGCAACTCCCTTTTGGAGTCAACCTCCTCTCTCTCATGCTTGTATCCGAATTTTACAATCCTAGGAGATCTAAATCTCCATTTCGACGACCCCTCAGAGAACACTGCCAAAGACTTAAAAAAAGACCTAGCCTCCCTTAACCTCCACCTGAGAGGTAATCTGCCCACCCACTCCAAGGGCCACCTACTAGACCCAATTTTTACCAACTTGTCGAGTCTAGTAGTGAGCACCCCCCTCCCTGTCCCTTGGTCAGATCACTTCGTAATCCCTTTCAAGATCCTACTTTCATCTGAATCACCGGCTAAAGACCCTCCCCAAGAACCAGCCCGTCCGTGGCAAAAATTGGACACAGCCTCTTGGACTCAAGTACTCATTTCTACTACCCCGAGTCTTGACCCAGACCCCTCCAGAGCTGACACCCAACTCCGCGGCTGGATCAGTCAATCCCTTGATAGCATCCTCCCAGTCAAACCCCTCCCCAGTAAAAAGAGAACTCTTAAGTCCCCCTGGTACACGCAGGAACTGCGTGGACTAAGGAAAAGATGCAAAAGGCTCGAACGCCTCTGGAGAAGAGACTGGGCTACTGAAAGCAAGAACGAGACAGGACTGCTCTCAGACAATATAAAATCTGCATAAAAAACACCCAGGCTTCATTCTTCGAGAAAAAAATACTAGCTGCTGCCAACTCGGCCAAAGAAACGTACCACATAGTCCGCCTCCTTACTAAAATCCCAGAGCCCCCACCTTTGCCAGACCCGTCAGGCACGAGATGTAACCAGCTAGCTGAGTTCTTCTCTACAAAAATTCTTAACATCCTCAAATCCCTCCCCCCACCCAACACCCCCCGCCTCCCATCACCCCCCTCCCCGGTTCAGAGGCCCCCTGCCTCCAAACCTTCGGTCAGATTACCATAGAACTTTGCCTGTCTACTCTACAATCAGTCAAGAGTGGGGCTCCATCGGACCCAGCTCCTATGAGTAAACTACAACTGGACGCTCCCACGATCGCCCCTCCCTTCACCAGCCTCATCAATGCCTCCCTGGCACTAGGCATAGTCCCAGACAATTGGAAAAAAGCCACAGTCAGGGCTCTCTTAAAAAAAACTCACCTTGACCCCTTGGAACCATCAAATTTCAGACCCATCTCCCTCCTTCCCGCCATTAGCAAAGTGGCCGAGCGCATTGTTAACCATCAACTGTCTCTCTTCCTAGAAACCAACAAACTTCTGCGCCCCTCTCAGACGGGGTTCAGACCAGGACAGGGAACAGACACCGCCTTACTTGCTGTGGTTGAGGAGGCAAGAACCATCATAGATCAAGGAGGATCAGTGGCAGGGATCCTCCTTGATCTGAGTGCCGCCTTCGACACAGTAGACCATGCGATCCTCATCCATCGGCTCAGCATGGTAGGAGTATCTGGCACTGCCCTGTCCTGGATCAAATCTTTCCTGGAAGGGAGAACATTCCAAGTGGCTGACGGCACCGTCCAATCAAAAGCACTCCCGCTTCAGTGTGGGGTCCCTCAGGGCTCATCCCTGAGCCCCACACTTTTTAACGTGTATATGTCTCCACTAGAAGATATCACAACACCATTTGGCATTAAAACAGTTATGTATGCCGACGATACACAACTAGTGGTGTCCATCAACCATTCCAATAAAAGCCTAGACAACCTGGCAGCTTGCCTGGAAAACATCTTCCAGTGGATGTGCGAATCACGCCTTAAACTGAACGGCGAGAAGTCCGAGATCCTCTTCCTGGGAAACCCTCGCAATTTACCTCCATCCCTCAAATGGCCAGACTGCATGGGTCCCCCCCTACCCCCAAAACAGAAGTCAAGAGTCTTGGCATCTGGCTAGACCAAGACCTTAACTTTAAATCTCAGGCCAGAAAAACTGCAGGCACCTGCATTGGCCTTATTAAAACAGCGAGGAAGGTTCTCCATCTAATCCCCTTCCAATCTAGGAAGCTGCTAATGCAGGGCCTGGTAAACTCTAGATTGGACTATGGGAACGCCCTTTATCTGGGAGCCCCCGCCTCGGTCATTCATAGACTGCAATGTGCCCAAAATGCTGTGGCCAGAATCCTTACAGGGATCAATTCAAAATGCTCAGAGAAACCAGCCCTCAAAAGCCTGCACTGGCTTCCAGTTCAACAAAGGATCACCTTTAAGACTCTCTGCATCTCACACAAGATAATGCACGGCAGAGGTCCACCGATTCTGAGCAATCTTGTTAAACCCCATCAGTCCAACAGGCAACTGAGATCAGATGCCCTCTCCCTGGCCAGCACCCCCAGAATCTACAAGACCCGTTCTGGAGGTAGACTGTTTTCATACAATGCCCCAAAGCTATGGAATTCCCTTCCAATCTGCATCCGTAGAGAACCCAACCTTCTGGCATTCCGTAGACAACTCAAAACATGGCTATACCCTTAGTCCTCCTCCCCCTCTGGAAACTTAGGTCGATCGACAGCGCTGGGACGCCCTAGGGAAGCTACGCACTCTACAAATCCGTTTCCAATTCCAATTCCAATTCCAACAGCAATGTATCAAGGTCAAAAATATGTAACAAACTTAGGAAACTTGGAAGAACAACTAAATCTTGAGCTGAAAGAAATATATGAGCAAGTGAGAGAACAGATTGACCATGGATTACTTCATGAGAAGAAAGAGTACTCTTGCTCATCATTTGAACCTATCCGAATGTATGTGAGTGGGCAAGCTGGAACAGGCAACAGTTTTTTAATTAAAGTAATTACAACGTTTCTACAGAAAACGCATTTGTCTTGTGTTGTCACTGCTCCAACTGGATTAGCCGCCCACAACATTAAATGAATTACTTTACATCGTTTATTAATGCTACCAGTAGAGCATGTAAATAAATTAGAATACCACAAGCTATGTGGAGAAGCTTCTTGTGAAGTTTCAAGAGTCTTGAGGAAAATGAAACTTCTCATTATTGATGAGGTAAGCATGGTATCAAACTTAATGCTTGCTTTTGTGCATTTAAAAATGCAGCAAATTCTTAAAACAGAGTATGACATATTATTCGGAGGAAAACAGGTCATAGTTTTTGGAGATCTTCTACAACTTACTCCTGTAAAAGGATAGCCAGTGTTTAAAACAGTGTCACATGAAGATACCAGAAAGTCTTTGGGGAGCACTGGAAACATAAACATTTGGTCATATTTTGAGTATAAGGAACTTATTACAAATATGCGACAGGCAAATAATGCTGATTATGGAACTATTCTTCAAGAATTGGAAAAATGACTGAACATGGCAAACAAGCTTTACATAGACGATTACTTTCCAATTTGTTTCCAAATGAAAATATTGTCCCAGAGAAAATATACATGAGAATTGCAGAAAACAAATCTGTAATCTGCTCAATGCCAACACTACATGAATGTTCTATATTCAATTAAGAAATGTTAAAGTTGGAAAATGAAGAAAATATAACATTGGAAGCTATTGATAAAATAGAACATGAAGGAATCACTATTATTTTGACTGAAAAGTTGAAGAGGAAATTGGATTCTTTAGAGAAATCGATAAGTAAATCTGCTGGTTTAGAAAAGAATATGTATGCATGTGTAAACTGTAGGGTAATTTTACGACATAATTTGAATGTGGAAAAAGGTTTAGTAAATGGAGGAATAGGTAAAATTGTTGATTTTGTTAATTATGTAAATAGAGATGGGATTGAATTTTTGAAAATCAAATTAGATGAAATTGCTGAAGTACAACAATTTAGTCATTGTTCATCTTGGTTTTTGCTTGTAAAAGATTTGTATGTACGCAGAAAACAGTTTCCTGTTTGTGTGGCATATGCGGTGACCATTCATAAATCTCAAGGTTTAAGTGTAGATAGTGCTTTAGTGAATATTGGAAGTACCGTGTTTAAAGAGGGTATGGCATATGTTGCTTTGTCTCGAGTCAGAACTTTAGCTGGATTGTACTTGATTGATTTTGATGAGACAAAGGTTAGTGCAGATGCAAAATGTGTGAAATAGTATATTAGGTTAGAAGAGAATATGCACCCAATTTAGGTCAATATCCAGTATTTGAAAAGCGTGTGGGAGGTAGAAAAAGAAGATTTGAGAATATCTGTAGTGAAACTGTAGAGAAAGAAAAAAAACAAGATGAAGTTACGCCTGCAAGCAAAATGAAAAAGGACAGTGTTGAAGAGAATGTTGGTTATTGGTTTGAAAATAGTTGTGGTGTCAACTGCTATGCTAATGTAGTTGTTAATGTTGTTTTTGTTCTTGAAAGTTTGCAACAGCAAATAGTTGAAAATCGGGACGAAAGATTCTGTTCATTGTTGTATTCTGTTTATGAGAAATGTAGTAGTGATAAAAGTAAAATACAAAGTGTTTCTGATATTCGAAATGTTTTGAACATATGTTCTGGTTCTAGTTAATTTACGCAGAATGTTCAGCAAGATTGTCAGGAATTTTTAATGTTTATGCTTGGTGTACTGGAAGATGAAGGTATAGATATTGAAAACCTTTAAGATATGTGTTATTTCTATTTTTTAGATTGTTAATGAGAATGTTGAATGTTTCTTTTAAGATAATCTTATTGATTGTCTTTTTTTGCCCGCTGTTATGTGATGAGTACTATTGAACTCACTGTTTCTATTGAAATTCAATATATTCTGAGAACAGCAAAAAAGGCAAATGTGATAGTTTACAAATTATTTTATGTTGTAAAAGATGTATTGTAACTGTATTTTGTTGTGTCTTCCACAGATTGTTTTTTTTAAGATAATCTTATTGATTGTCTTTTTTTGCCCGCTGTTATGTGATGAGTGCTATTGAACTCACTGTTTCTATTGAAATTCAATATATTCTGAGAACAGCAAAAAAGGCAAATGTAATAGTTTACAAATTATTTTATGTTATAAATGATATATTGTAACTGTATTTTGTTGTGTCTTCCACAGATGGTAATTTTATAATATATAATTTTTTTTGTATTTAATATGCTTAAGGTAAGTACAAGTAAGTTTAAAAAAATGGTTGATGGAATGTGCTTCAACCGAGCTGAAGTAACAAAACATGGACGGAGAAGATAAGTGTGTAAAGATGGATTGTATCTTTTAAAGATATTTCAAACAATTATATTCTGAGTGTACCTCTCAGAACCCCTCATCAATCAGTGGATACGATAATGCCTTATCTAAACCCTAGCTGCTGCAGGAGAGATGAAGAATCCACAAGGAAACATGCTTGGAGTGCTTTAGTGCAACAGAGGAATTCTAAGATGGCCGCCTCGAGGAAAGACACGGTGGTGGGCTATTCATTTACCACACACCTGTGGGGAATCCTTGGTGAGGTGCACGCTCCCTAACGAGTGCGCACTTCACCTAAGACGTTCCTGAGTTCAGACCTGTTTTCAATTGCTTCATAGATATTCCTGAAGAGAAAGCACAAATATTTGTGAGAGAGTTAAAGAAGGTTCCCGGTTAAACTTACCTTAGTTATCGTGCAGGCAACTAGAATTCAGCTTCCAAGTTGGAAGAAGCCTGCACATTACACAGCGGTTGATTTTCCCGTGGCGGCTCCTTCAGGGCAGACGGACTCAGTCGTGTTCAGCACCTGAAGAGCAGAGAGAACAAGAAACCATACAAGAAACCTAAGTGATACCTTATAGTTGACAAAGGTATATTCTTGGAAAATAATCGTATGCCAAGTTACTGAGTGACTAAACGTACCTGACATTATAGAGAATATTGAATATATTCACTTGATGTATTTTCTCTAACCTAAAACAAGAAACGATAACATTTGTGATAAGCAAGGTCTTAAGGGAAAAGAACACATTGAGTAAGGAATACCAGAAACACTGTTGAATTAAGAAGGAACATTAGTGAAAAACACAAGATATTCAAGGATTGACAGAATAGATAACAAACAACTGCATAAAGAAAGGTTAGTAGAAGAACACAAGGAAATTAATAAAATAAAAATTAGACGATAAACTGGGAGGCCTAGGTTAATGACTGTTACGTAATTATAGGCAGTGAGAAAAATAAAGAACCGCAAGCTACAAGGTTACAGATAAATACTAGAGGAGAGGCTAGTTCGAAAGTCAAAGGGGTAGGTAATTAGTAGGGTTAGACTAAGTTAAATATGAGGAATAGATATAGAGTAAACACATTAAGTATTCAAAAAGTAGTGTGATAATGATGCCTAAATATGCACAGATACACAGTGTTATTCTGGACAATGAATAGTATCTTTTGCATTTTACTAAAACACATTTACTATTTTGGAATGGGTAAGGTGAATAGGCATATTCTACATTTTTTAGTAGTGTATTTTACTATAATAGCTTTTCCTATTGTCATAAGGAGTGACTGGTTTCAAAATTTAAGAACAGCTAAGAACAGGATATCTTTATAAGTAATTATATTTATATAACTTTGCAAAGGACTAAAACTCTACTAATGATGAGAATGTTATTAGATAATAGTATTTATACAGTATTTTTTGTAGGCCAAAATAGGTGAAAACTGTAGTTTTGTATTATATATTACGAAAAGTGATAAAATTAACTGTTTATATTTTTATACAAGGAGCAAGAACATAAAGGAAAAATTATGGAAAGAGAACAGCCTCATACTGAGGAGATTTTGGATATTACCTTGAGTATAATTGAAGAACTAATCGTATCTGTCACAGGCAATGAGAGTGAAGAAAGGGAAATTAGTGCTGCAGACATGAGGTGTGATTTCGAAGATGAAAGCTTTGATGGAGATTATCTGGAAGCATTAAATTATGTTGAAATTTTAGAACAAATTAATTCAGAAACTGCTAACGAGGGAATTGATCTGAATGACATATCTGATTAACTTGTATTGGAATGTGTGCTTCATTATGAGATGTTACAAGTATACATGTATTGTTTAAAAAATATTAAAGGTTTGAGCACTATCTACTAATGTATTTATTGTACTAAAAGTGAAGCACGTATAGATTTAGTTATATAAATGTTTTTATTGATTTAAAATATGCAAAGTGGGTCTGAGGGTATGGATTACTTAAAATCCGTATGGAGTATACATGCAGTCTTGTATGCACCTGCAAACTTGTGTTTTATGCCTTCAATTCCCCAGTCTGTATCCTTAGACTTCCTCCAAACACTCTGACACTGCTGTTTTAGTATTGTAGTGACCCAGTCAGCAGTATATTCTTTTCCATTGTACCGTGGTAAAACTGAAGCTGTAATAAATTTAGTGAGGAACTGTCTTTGCAGAACTGTAATGATCCAGTCACTATCTAGATACTCAATTAACCGCATGCGTGCGGGCGGAATTCCGCCCGTACGCTGAGATTTGCGAAACCGCACTTTACATGTCGAGCTGGGCTCGTCATGAGCGTGCGAGGAGGCTACCTCATGACGAGCCCAGCTCGTCATGAGCGTGCAAGGGGTTAAAACAGGCCTTAGTCCATAGAGTGTTTCAAACCCCTATACACTGTGCATGCACTGTTCTATGCACCAGCAAACTTATGTTTTATACGTTCAATTCCTCAATGTGTATCTTTACACTTCCAGCAAACATTCTCACACTACTGTTTCAATATTGTAGTGAGCCATTCAGCAGTATGTGTTTATCTGTATACTGTGGTAAAACTGAGGTTGTTATCAATTCAGTCAGTCTCTTTCCTTGCAGAACTGTAATCATCCACTCAATACTTAAGTACTCATGCATTACAATAGGCCTTAGAACTCTTATAGACTATGTATGCAGTCTTCTATGTACTTGTACATTTGTCTTTTATACGTTCAATTTACCAGTTTATATCCGTACACTTCCACCAAACACTCTGTCCCTGTTGTTTTAGTTTTGTAGTTACTCATCAGTATGTAGTAATCCATTCACTACATTAAAACACTAATGGGCACATATACAATAACTGGCATATCCCCAGGAATATGTCAGTTATTGTGCTCCGTGACACCATCACCATGGATGCACCGTATTTACAATGTGGTATAACATGGGACAAAAATGACATATATATGTGATGTAACTGTGCTGTAAAGGTGGTGAATTGTTTGAGTTATGTTGCAAGTGCAACGCATCTCCAGCAATGCTCGGGGGGCCCTATGCTCAGACTGCTGTGTCAATCCTTACCCCTACTTCAAGATAGCGCAGGGTTTTGACACAGCATGAGCCCAAAAGTGACAAAGTAAAATCTTGTAGATTTCAGTCAGCCACTTTTAGGAGGTGTTCCTGCGCAGGAACGCCCCCCCCCCCCCATGTAGGAATGTCACCTTCTGCTACAGGGATTTACAATGTGACGCACGTCCCAGATATGTCACATTCTAAATACCACATACCATGGCACATCTTTTGCACCATCGCTTCATCAGAAAAGAGATGCAACGGCGGTGTAAAATAGGCACAAGGGTGTTGTAAATTTGCCCCTAACAAACACTTACAAATTCACCCAGGCAGTTTGTATTCTTTTTGAATTTACTTTTGTTATTATTTTACATTAAAAATATGAAATGTAACTTTAAAAATAAATTAATTATAAGTATTTATAATAAAATTGTAGGAAATTACTATAAAAAGAAAGAAATATAATAATTAGTACATTTTAAAATTATCACTTACAAAACCTTTGAAATTCACTGAACAAACCATAGGTTTCAGGCACGTTATAGTTAGGAATTAGCATTTAAAAAACCTTAGAAATTCACTGAACAAAACATAGGATTCACCCATGTTATAGTTAGCTGGACATTTCAATCATACAAAACCTTTGAAATTCCCCCGTTATAGTTAGTTCAGCTAACTATAACTAGTGCACCCGCAATGCACTGCTGATGACATCACATATTACATCACTCCTGACATGGTCAGTGACATCCCTCAAGACTTCACTGATGACATCTCAAATGACATCACTGATGACATTACTGATGACATCATCTTTGTGAAAGAGTGGCAGACCTCCTCTCACCCTAATATTACCTTTGATACACACATTCAAATATAGGAACTAACATTTTAAAAAAAATGGAGATACCAATACCAGTTACAACAACTAAATACACATTCACTCATTCACCAGTAGTTCAATATTGTCACTCATACATGTACTCACTCATCATATGTATTCATACACGTATACATCCTGTTACACACCTACACTTATATATAGATTTATTCACACACATACTCACACATGGAGATGAACTATCAAACATCCATTTACTTGCATATACAGGTCTATACACACCACTACACTTATTTCAACAGAAACGTACACATACTTACTCTCTTAAACAATCAGTTATAGAAACACATACTTATTTATACAGGAACTCTTCCAATCTGTCACTGTCATATATCCTTACTTATATACATCAATACTCACATATACTAATTTAAAAACATATGTACTTACTTATAAAGACACCATTGAGGCAGTCATTCAGTTTGTAACACACCCATACACACACTCATTCACCCATACAGTCCTGAACAGATGCTGTCTTCAAAACACATACAAACAGTGAGTCACTCATTTATGCATCTGTGCGCTAAGTAATACCCCACACCGAACCGTACAGACACTCATTCTGATACTCAAAAATCCAAATAATGACCCATATAGACACTCATGTAGCTACTCACTAACCCATGCAGCCCCTTATACACAAAGTGAGACACTGAAACAGATATTTACATATTTAAAGATTACTCGCTAATACATGTATTCACTAGGATATACTTAATAAGTCAGTTATGCAATCATTTTTACAAAAAAAACATCCATTTAGACACTTATTTACCCATTTACTCTTCCATTGGCCTTTAGATATTCATATATAAAAAATATTTTTTTTTCAGAGACACACATTCACTGGATGATGTCATCAGTGATGTCATCAGTGATGTCATTTGAGATGTCATCAGTGATGTCATGAGTGATGTCACTGACCATGTCATGAGTGATGTAATATGTGAAGTCATCAGCAGTGCATTGCGAGTGCGCGGGTTATAGTTAGCTGAACTAACTATATCGGGGGAATTTCAAAGGTATTGTATGAGTGAAATGTCCAGCTAACTATAACATGGGTGAAACCTATGGGTTTTTCAGTAAATTTCTAAGGTTTTTTAAATGCTAATTCCTAACTATAACGTGGCTGAAACCTATGGTTTTTTCAGTGAATATATATATATATATCCACAAACAGCCTCCGAGCAAAGGGGCCCCGACCCTACAGGGTGGCTCAGGACAATGGCACGGAGCAACCCATCACTAAACTCTCCAAAAACAAGCACGATGCAGCCCAATACCGGAGTCATAGCATTTTAATTGCAGGCACAGCAGCGCAGTAAGTTTCTCCTTCTCCTTACGTGTTTCGACAAACTGTTGCCTTGATCACAGGTGGAGATCTTAAAGTGCAAAGTGCATAGATGCACGGCTTTTATTTTAAAAGTCACATGACAGTCTGTTACAGAATACAGTCCCCATGATGCATTTTGCTTGGCATTTGTAATGTGATGCATGGAATCCTTGTTACATCCATATGCCTTTTTAATAAAAGTTCAATTCTTTCATGCTTGCTTCAAATGTTTTAGTGGGTTTATTTACTCACAATGTCTTGTGCTTGCTTAACGTGCAAAAGCTTGCTCTTCATTTTGGCCTTGCAACAATGCCAGTCCTCCGGCACGATCAGAACAGGGAATAATCCCTTTCTGAATCCCTTCCTGCGCCGTCACACCTTTGCTGATTAGCATTTCCTCTTGTGGGCTTGTGACGGTGAGTGGGTCATGCCCCTGATTCAAATCCACAAACAGCCTCTGAGAAAAAGGGTCCCCGACCCTACAGGGTGGCTTCAGGACAATGGGCACGGAGCAGCCCATCACTAAACACTTCAAAAACAAATACGATGAGGCCCAATACCGGAGTCATAGCATTTTAACTGCAGGCACAGCAGCGCTGTAAGTTTTTCCTTCTCCTTACGTGTTTTGACAAACTTTTGCCTTGATCACAGGTGGAAATCTTAAAGTGCAAAGTGCATAAATGTGCGCCTTCTATTTTAAAAGTCACATGACAGTCTGTTACAGAATACAGTCCCCATGATGCATTTTGCTTGGCAGTTGTAATGTGATGCATGGAATCTTTGTTACATCCATTTGCCTTTTTAATAAAAGTTCAATTCTTTCGTGCTTGCATCAAAGGTCTTAGTGAGTTTATTTACTCACGATGTCTTGTGCTTGCTTAACGTGTGAAAGCTCGCTCTTCATTTTGGCCTTGCAAAAATGCCAGTCCTCCGGCACAATCAGAACAGGGAATCATCCCTTTCTGAATCCCTTCCTGCTCTGTCACACCTTTGCTGGTTAGCATTTCCTCTCGTGGGCTTGTGAAGGTGAGTGGGTCATGCCCCTGATTCAAATCCACAAACAGCCTCTGAGCAAAGGGGCCCCGACCCTACAGGGCGGCCTCAGGGCAATGGGCACGGAACAGCCCATCACTAAACTCTCCAAAAACAAACACAATGAGGCCCAATACCGGAGTCATAGCATTTTAATTGCAGGCACAGCAGCGCTGTAAGTTTCTCTTTCTCCTTACGTGTTTCGATAAACTTTTGCCTTGATCACAGGTGGAGATCTTAAAGAGCAAAGTGCATAGATGTGCGCCTTCTATTTTAAAAGTCACATGGCAGTCTGTTACAGAATACAGTCCCCATGATGCATTTTGCTTGGCAGTTGTAATGTGATGCATGGAATCATTCTTACATCCATATGCCTTTTTAATAAAAGTTCAATTCTTTCGTGCTTGCATCAAAGGTCCTAGTGAGTTTATTTACTCACGTGTGAAAGCTCGCTCTTCATTTTGGCCTTGTAAAAATGCCAGTCCTCCGGCACAATCAGAACAGGGAATCATCCCTTTCTGAATCCCTTCCTGCGCCATCACACCTTTGCTGGTTAGCATTTCCTCTCATGGGCTTGTGAAGGTGAGTGGGTCATGCCCCTGATTCAAATCCACAAAGAGCCTCTGAGCAAAGGGGACCCCGACCCTACAGGGCGGCCTCAGGGCAATGGGCACGGAACAGCCCATCACTAAACTCTCCAAAAACAAACACGATGAGGCCCAATACCGGAGTCATAGCATTTTAATTGCAGGCACAGCAGCGCTGTAAGTTTCTCTTTCTCTTTACGTGTTTCGATAAACTTTTGCCTTGATCACAGGTGGAGATCTTAAAGAGCAAAGTGCATAGATGCGCGCCTTTTATTTTAAAAGTCAAATGACAGTATATATGTATATATATATATATATATATATATATATTACCTACTGGCGGTCGCCAGTAGGTATATATAGGTAGGATTTTTTCTCTATGGGTTTTTTGAAAATTCTATGTCTAATAACTTTGCCGTTTGTGGACGGAATTGGCTGACATTTTCAGGAAAATGGCACATTTTGTTTCTGAGCAGCCTTTGAAAATTTGGGGGGGGTTCGTCAAGGGGGGGCCGAGAAAAAAGGGGGGTCCCAAAACGCGTTTTTCCCATGTTAATTTCCATAGGGCGGTTGGCCTCACTTTTAGCCCGAACGGCTGAATGGATTTGCACGAAACTTGGCAAAATTGTAGGGACTGGTAGCCCGATGTGCCTTTTGTAGGTCTCAATATATGTGCTCCAGTGGATTTTGAGAAATTAACGTTTAAAAAAAGATATATATCTGTAAGCGCGGACCAGGCAGCGGTCTGGTTCGCGGACTTTTCGCGCAACGGAGCTTTGTGAAGCGAAGCTGATTGGTTCTCCGGCGTCTGTCAACATTCCAAACAGTCCGTAGCGGCCGCCATCTTGTCTCTCGGTAGGATCGAGAGACAAGAGGAGGCGAAAGCGAAGGGGCAAATGACCATAAGGGGGAATAGTAGATCCTCGCTGACCCCCTAGGTTTGATGTGGAGGTTTTAAAAGGGCCCCGCGGGGCAAAAAAAAAAATAATAATAATAATCGAACGGCTGAATGGATTTGCACGAAACTTGGCAAAATATTAGGGACTGGTAGCCCGATGTGCCTTTGCTAGGTCTCAATATATGTGCTCCAGTGGATTTTGAGAAATTAACGTTCAAAAAAAGATATATATCTGTAACAGCGCTCCGCTTCGCGTACTTTTCGCGTTACGGAGGTTTGCGAAGCTGATTGGTTTTTCGGCGTCTGTAAACATTCCAAACAGTCCGTAGCGGCCGCCATCTTGTCTCTCGGTAGGATCGAGAGACAAGAGGAGGCCAAAGCGAAGGGGCAAATGACCATAAGGGGGCATAGTAGATCGTCCCTGACCCCCTAGGTTTGATGTGGAGGCTTTGAAAGGTTCTCGCAGGGCAAAAAAATATATACCGTTTTTTTAGTTTTTTTGCGTGGAGTGCGCTCGGTTCGCGAACCGGGAAGCGTTCTGGGGAGCGTACTTTCTTGAAAATTAGTGAAAAAAGTTAGAGTACAATAATAATTGTGAGTGATCAGATGTAGGGTAGCTCTGAGAAGAGCTTTTGGGTTTATGGTACATTTAGGTACTTATAAGTAGGTACCAATGCACATTCTTAAATTCAGAGTGAAAACTCTGTTGCCCTCATCTGAGAAGTGAACTCCATCTCCTCTGTAGATATCTTGCATGTAGTAACGCAAGTTATTGTTGTACAGGGAGCCCATTCCATGGTCTCTCATGTAAGCTGAAACAGATTTGTTTACATGCTTCCTCGATTTCTCAATTTGTGGACAAAATTGGTTCGACCACCTCCATTTCTGTCTTTGGCATATATTTGAATATACCAAGGCAGTCTGAGGAAAAAGTGCCATCAATTGCTCAAAGGTGTCCTTTAAAAGCATTTCCAGACCTACCCCAGTCAAAGTGCCCAAATCATTACCTCCACAGTGCACAATTAACAGGTCAGGTTTTGGCAAATGCATAAAGGTTTTCACCAATGGTATCAATTGGTGACATTTTAATCCTCTGTGGCCAAACCACTTAATTTCCACATCTTGTAAATTGAGGTTAGGTAAATTCCTGTTTTCAGCGTACCTTTGAGCCCAATAGATGTAGCTATGTCCAACAATCCAGACAGAAAACATGGCGAGAGAAGGTTCTCCTGCAGTCAGATGAAGTGTGGCAATGAAATGGCAGTTGAAAAAATGAGAGTGTAAAATGAAAAAAACTGAGGAGTTTCTGTGTTAATGAAGCAGTAAGAGTGATTGGTGGATTTTGATTGCTGAAAACAGAAAGTTAGTGTGCATGGATGAGTTCGTTGAAAGATGTATTTTGAGTGGCGAAGAAAAAATCATTAAATGAAAGAATGCTTTGGATATGCAGGTGCACTGAGAGTTCAGAGTTCAATTGCAACATTGTTGTGTGAGAGGTCTTGCAAGAGGTGGTTGCTATGCAGAAAAAGCAGAGAGGGGGCAGAGGGGGGAAGGGTTTTGCTTTGAAAAAAAGTGAGGGAAGAGTTTTGATTGGGTGACATGAGATATCTGTGTGAGGAATTACAGCATTTCTGTGCTTTTGATAGCTGCAGACTCTGGAGTGCATACCTTTTGCTCTGCTGAAGACAAATTGGTGTGTTTCTGAGACTGTTTTGAAACTCAAAGTACTTGCTAAGGTGAGAAAAAATTTCTTTAATTTAGATAGAAAATAGTGTGCTTTAAGGAGAAAATTATGAAGAAAGTTGTGTTTTTCAAATGTTGCTTTGTCTCAAGTGTTTCACAAATAGATTTTGTTTGTTTGAGAAATTGTAATTGGAGAAAATGTGAAGTATTAGTACTGACAGGGCTTTTATGTGCATAGGAGCTGTGGAGTGTTTTCAAATTATGACTTGTAAATCGTTTTTGAGAAAAAGCAATGGTTTTAATATTGATGAGAAGGACATAATGGTGTCTGCTTCTTTATAAGGTAATTGAGAGTCTTTCCCATTTCAATGTAAGAAGTTTGTCTGTGGAGCAAATTGCTTGTAAATATGCTCCCACCTGTGCATGGCAAATTTAAATTTTGAATGTTTCCGTTACATAGGCATGTTAAAGGTGACTGAAACATGCTGCAAAGGCAATCAAAAAATGCTTTTATGTGTCTTAAGGACATTTTAAGTCATTTCCCCATGTGCAGTGTTTTCAAATTATGAGTTGAAAATCGTTTTTGAGGTAAAGGAATGTTTTCAAAATTTATGTGCGCCATATGACCCCAAATTTTTTTTTCAGGGGTGCAGCAGGGTGTTCTTGAGATACCCCTGCACCGTCGGAAAAATTCGTAATTTGCGATGAGGTAATTGCTAATCGCAAATTGCACCTTCATTCCTATGGGCCTCCTGCTGCATGGAAATGAATGGGTAATCTTGCTGAAATGCAAAGTCGAATCTGTATTTAAAAGGGTCTGCACCTCTGTACGGGTGTTCGCTATGTGAAGCACGAAAGTTTCACGGGCCGAACTCAAGGCCACCTCTCTCTGAGACAAAAGAGCTCTTATTCTTGCCATGCTGTTGAAATGTGCTCCCAAGGTTGGTATTTGTGGCCAGATTGAAAACTCCCTATGTTCATGTGTGGGAGGAAATAGAACATTTCTGCAGCAAATAACCCGTTCATTTACTGTTACGATAAAATGAATACTTTTAATTAACCCAGAACAATCTTCATTATTGAGCATCAAATAACTACCATTTTCCAAGAACTTGAACGTGGGGATGATAGCAGGAACTGGCGTGCCTTGCAACACGCAAGCCATATTTGGTCGGTGTTTGTTGCATGAACCGTGTAACTGTCTGTGCCTACACATTAGTGAATGATCTGGCGTCTCAGTGCATTCCTCTCCATTCAGATAAAGTTCTTGATCATCTTTGAAAATCTGTATGTGTATGGAAGCGACCAGACTTGATGAAGAAAACCACTACCTAAAGGTTAATAACGACCTATTGGTATATATTTCATACAATTTGAAAACTTATATAAAGCAAAAGGCAGCGTTATTAAACCGTGGATAAGGCACGTTGCCAAAGCAGTCAACCTTTTGGATTTATACTGGAAATGTTAAAGGAAGAATTACGGAGTAGGGCCTGTAAATCTTTAATAGACAACGAGTAAAATTACTCCAACCATCGTATTCCTCTAACTCCGGGATAGTAGGGGTGTTTAATTTTTTAGAAGTAGCCAATCCAAAGCATTTGGTCTGGGAAATTGTTTCATTCACAAACAACATATGTTTTGGGATGAGACATGCACGGTGGAAAGCCTCAGTGCCTTGTACCTGCCAGGTTCGTGAACCCCAAACTGATGTAGATCCTGGATATTTTTACTCTGTATTACGTTAGCATGGTCTCATTACTGGTTTAAACGCCATTTTTCCTTTTTTGTAAGTTCTGCACACGACACTTAGTTGTTGCTTTAGCTTTCAGCCTACCTGCGTCAAGATCTATGCCTGCTTCAAGCAGGCGCAGGGTTTTGATGTAGCTTTGTCCTATCTGATTGTAAATGCGGCACACCGTGGGTGGCAGAGCAGCGGTGCACGTTAACTGGTGCATCCCTGGGGATGTGCTAGTTAATATAAATCTGCCCCTTTACATTTAATTATGTGCAGGGGACACAGAGTAGGTGAGGTTTATCCAAGGTTAAGAAGAGATGAGTCCTGTTCAGTGAAAAATTGAAGATAGGCTTCAGTATATTATATACTTAAGTAGTGTGTTAAGTTTTTGATGACTGTTATTAATTTACTGTTGGGTAATAGTGGTTAATAACATTTTTTATTATATTTTACCACAGATTCAACTGCACATTATTTCAAGATTTTAGGATGCCTAGCAAAGAAAGAGTAAGAAAGGCTGGAAAACGTCAAAGACAGCAGGAGCATGGAATATTGCAGCAGTCCTCTAACAAAAAGATTTGTCAAGTCACCAAGAAAGCACCGGGTAAGAGTCGAAAAACAGTCATAAGAAATATGTCTAGTAAAAAAAATATTACTACAGAAAATGTTTCACTCCAGAAAAGGAGACCGAATTCAAATGGTAAGGAAAGGCCAATGAGAAATGTTACTGCTAGAGTAAGAGATAACTCTATGCATGAAAGTAGAAGGAAACAACAGTTTAGGGATATTCGTAAACGAATGTTCCGCAACAGGATAATTGGGAATTTGTTAAAAAATATTAAGAAAGGTCAGCAGAAAGTGGTTTTTTATAAGAGAAAAAAAATAGTTGAGAAAGTTATTGATCAGGCCTTTGAAATTAAACGTAAGTTATTTATTTTGACAATCAATAGAATTAGGAAGCTAAACAAGGTAATTTATGATTTCAAAAGAAATAGTAGATGGAAGAGAATAGTTAATCGTAGTAATTTTTGTGAAGTTTTTTCTGGAGAATGGATGCATAGTTCAAGCTCTGAGGCATTTTTTAATGAGGAGAGTTATTTCCAGGATAATGATTTGGTGCATGCAGTTGACACCAGTGGTCGAGCTTATGAAGTGAAAGATGGTTGTCCAGTTGAAAAAGAAAAACTTGTGAGAACAGAGATAGAAGAGGTGTTAGGTAATGAGGTTTTAGGGAGACGTCCTAAGGGTCCTGTGTACACCTGGAAGTGTAGTAGTATTTGCAGTGTACGACAGGATTCCATCAATTTGCTTTGTGATTTTATACGGTCATTTAGTAAGAAAAGTTTGAAGCAGAAAATGAAGTTGTTGCAAGAATTAGATCCTTGCAGAGTGAGAGAAGTGATAGGTTTGCATGGTCATTCACTGGCTTGTCTTTCCAGGAGAGTATGCCAGAGTGTTTTTCATCATTTCAGGATGCTAGCAGTGCATCATAATAAAGTGAGGAAATTAGTTAGAATGTTGTATTATGCTAAGAGTCCAGCAATTATGCTAAAACAATTATGCGCTGCTCTTTTGCATGGTTCTGAAATAGATGTGAAAAATATATGTGAAGAAATTGAGTTTTGTTACTTTGGAAGTAAAGAGGAGAATGTTGAAATTGACCAAGAAGAAGAGAGTAATGTGGAAGATAGTGTACAGGTTTCCAGTACAGATAATTTCCAGAGGGAAATTGCGACGTTTGAGGTGAAATCAAGTGAGAGGCCAAATTTCACTTGTGTGTGTTGTCGACGCACTTATTATAAGAATCAAACTAAGTTAGTGGATTTATATGGAAAAAGTGAAAGGGAAAATAATAGTGAATGGAAGGATTTTACAACATACTTGATGGTAGAAAATTGTTTTGATTTGGGATTGGATCAACGTGTGTGTACTTATTGTTGTAACAAATTAAATCAAAACCAGATGCCTGCTAGAGCAGTTCATAATAATCTGGAATTGGTTGAAATTCCTTCTGAATTGAAGGATTTAAATACTTATGAATCTATTTTGATTCAAAGTATCCATCCCTTTCAGGCTATTGTAAGAATGGAGCCAAAGACAGGGAAATTGCCTCCATCAGATTTACAGAGAGGATTAAAGGGAAGAGTTGTTTATTTGCCTCTAGATTTGAAGAAAAACATTAACACAATTGGAGTAGAAAAAGTGGAAGAGGAACCTCTGGTTATCTTAGTTAATGGGGTTCCGACAAAGAATAAGAAAATATGGCAAGATTTAGTAGATGTTAGGAAAGTCAAAAGGGCAACATTGTATTTGAAAAAATATAATAAATACTATAAAAATGTATATGTTGCAGAAGAGGAAGTAAGTGAGGAAGAGGATAGCGATTTGTGTGCTGGTCAAATTGAGAAAGTAGAACCCTGTACTAGTGAAGAAATATATGAACATTATAGTGTTCATCCTTTGCATTCCAAGGAAGTCATGGGGAATGCTATTGAGTTGTTTCAAATGAAACAAGCGAAAGGGAGTCCCATTAGTGTTTGGGAGGAAAGTTTGGAAGCTCGGTGTTTCCCACAGCTTTTTCCAACAGGTCAGGGAGGAAGATATGATGAGCGACCTCATCAAATTCCTGCTTCTGAATACCGGACTTTGCGATTGTATGCAGGAGATCCTAGGTTTCGACAATGCATTCCTTATTTGTTTCATCTCCTGTTTGAAAGCGATCTGTCTGGACTGTCATATGCAGTGAACCACATCTTGAAAAGTGGTATACACATGCAAAACATCTCGGCAAGTGACTTTATGGATAAAGTCAATGTCCAAGACAGTATTTTGGATTCTCACCTGATTAATCTCATGGCGTGTCAGCGTGGTACTAATGAGTACTGGTACCGTCGTCATGGTGATTTAAAATGTATGCTGAGGAACTTAGGAACTCCCACATGGTTCCTCACTTTGAGCTGTGCTGAGTATGGCTGGGAAGACTTACTTGAATTTCTACGAGAGGCAAATGCTAACGTAGAAAACATCGAATTCAAGACACCCGGAGAACTGTGCTCTTTGGATCCAGTCAATGTATGTAGGTACTTCAATCATAGATTTGAAGGTATGATGTCTTTCATCATGAATAAGAAGAATCCACCTCTTGGAGAGGTGTTGGATTTCTTCTGGAGGAAGGAGTACCAAGCAAGAGGTGCTCCTCATATACATATGTTGCTGTGGATCAAGGATGCACCTAAATTTGGAACGGATGCAGACGACTCAGTGATGAGTTTCATAGAACAGTATTCTACGTGTGCTGTTCCAAACGCAAAGGAGAAAAAAAGACTAAGAGAAAAAGTTCTACGTTTCCAAAGCCATCGATGTGGAAAGTACTGTCGTCGTAAATTCCGGAACAAAGACAAGTTCTACACCAAATGTCGTTTCGGCTTTCCACGATCGGTGATTTCTAAAGGAAGAGTGAACAGTTTGATGTCTTCGCTGCGACATAATGTGATGAAGAAATCACCTAAAAACACATACAATTTGAAGAGGAACGAAGAGTCTAAGTACATCAACGACTACAACCCGGTGATTTTGTCCATGTGGAATGCTAACATGGATATACAGTTTGTGGCTGATAACTGTATGGCTGTGGCTAGGTATGTGACATCTTACATCACCAAAAAAGAGAAGACAGAATTGAAGGATATGTGGGAGGACATTTCCCATGAAAAGAGCCTCAGCAAGAAGTTGTACAGTTTCAGTCTGAAGATGTTGTCGCATCGAGAAATCGGAGCTTACGAATGTTCTGACCGGTTGTCTTCAGCAAGTCTCTATGCCAAGTCCAGGAGTATCGTTTGGGCGAGTGTTGGTCTTGCTGCAACGCGTAATCGAGTTCTGAAACCTGTGCGGGAAATTGAGTATTTGGCGGAAAAGGAGCCAAACAGTACCGACATTTTGAAGAGCAACATGTTGGATACATATTATCCAAATCGAAGCAGTCACCTCGAGAATGTTTGTCTGTATGAGGTTCTGCAAAATTACATATTCAAGAGGAACATCAAAGAAGATACTGAGAAAGGAGTGTATGCTGTAATAGGAAGTGAGGGATGTCTGGTCAAGCAAAGAAAATGCCACTTGATAAACCATCGAAAATTGAGTGGCGAATCTCCTGAAAAAAAGGAGTTTTTCTATTTAGCACTTTTGCAACTTTTTAAGCCTTGGCGTGCAGAAGAGGAACTGCTTGGAGATTTCCTCTGTTACGAAGACTCTTTCAATGCTGCCAAGGAGACCATAGAATGTCCTGCTTTTCTCAAATATGTAGAAATGTTGAATGTGGAAATTGAGCAGGAAGCAACGATTGCAGCCGAGATTGCCAGAGACAGTTCTCAGGACAGTCAGAGTTCTGCTTCATTGAGTCAGGATCCACTAGGAGGACCTCTTATCGAAAATGAAGCTGCCACTGCTATGAATGAAGTGGAAAGAGCCATGGCACATGCTCAGGAGGATGCGGTTAACTTAGAAGAGTTGGAAAGACAACTCAACGTTGAGCAGAGGAAAATATATGACGAACTTACCATGCAAATTGATCATGGATTAATTCATGATAAGAAAGAGTGCTCATGTACGTCGTTGAAGCCTGTCCGACTGTACGTGAGTGGAGAAGCAGGAACTGGAAAAAGTTTCCTTATTAAAGCAATTTCATGTTATTTGCAGGAAAGGACAGAGTCATCGCTGTCTTGTGTTGTCACCGCTCCAACTGGACTGGCAGCACATAACATTAAAGGGATTACTTTACATCGTTTACTGATGCTGCCAGTGGAGCATGACAACAAATTAGAATATCACAAGCTATCTGGAGATGCTTGTTTTGAAGTTTCAAGAGTCTTGAGGAAAATGAAACTTCTTATCATTGACGAAGTAAGCATGGTTTCCAATGTTATGCTTGCCTTTGTGCATTTGAGAATGCAAGAAGTTCTCAAAACAGAGTATGATGTGTTATTTGGTGGCAAACACATCATTGTTTTTGGAGATCTTCTGCAGCTGACACCAGTGAAAGGGCAACCTGTGTTCAAAATGCTCACGCATGAAGATACCAGGAAGTGCTTAGGGAGTATTGGCAACGTCAATATATGGTTAAACTTCAATTATGCTGAACTGCATGAAAATATGCGTCAGGCAAAGGATGAAGTTTACAAGACTATTCTACAAGATGTTAGAATTGGAAAAGTGACCGAGCATGGGAAAGAAGCTTTACATGCACGATTACTGACAAATTTATATCCAGACGAAGATGTTGTGCCTGAGAATATTTTTCAGAAAGTTACTGAGAAAAAATCTGGAATATGTTTGATGCCAACTCTTGCAGAATGTGCCAAATTCAACAACAAAATGTTGCATTTAGAAAAGCAAGAGATTGTGAAATTGGAAGCTATTGACAGAGTAGAGCATATGGGATCAACAATTATTTTGTCTGAGAATCTGAAAACAAAATTGGATTCATTAGAGAAGAGTATATCTAAAACTGCGGGTTTTGAAAAGACTCTGAATGTGTGCTTGAACTGCCGTATAATTTTAAGAAGGAATTTACATGTTGAAAGAGGTCTGGTAAATGGATCAATGGGTAATGTTGTTGATTTTGTGAAATACAGAAATAGAGATGGAATTGAATTTTTAAAAATTAAATTTGATGGCATTGAGGAAGTACAGCTAATTGCTCGTTGTTCTGCTAGATTTTTGCTTGTAAAAGACTTATATGTTCGTCGTAAGCAGTTTCCTGTTTGCTTGGCATATGCGGTGACAATCCATAAATCGCAAGGTTTAAGTGTAGACTGTGCATTGGTGAATATTGGCAGTTCTGTGTTCAAGGAGGGTATGGCATATGTGGCATTGTCACGAGTTAGGACTTTATCGGGATTGTACTTGATTGAGTGTGATGTCACAAACATTTGTGCGGATCTAGATTGTGTTAAGGAATACAATAGGTTGAGAAGAGAGTATGCGCCACATTTGCCTCAGTATCCTTTGTTTGAGAAACGTGTGGTAGGCCGGAAACGAAGAAATGTGACCAATACTGGGGAGGTTGTAGCAAAAAGACGAAAAGTTGATGAACCTGAAATTATAAGCAGAAACAAAAAGGATTCTGTTGAAGATGTTGTTGGTTTTCAATTTGAAAACAGTTCTGGTGTCAACTGCTATGCTAATGTAGTGGTTAATGTTGTCTTTTCTCTAGAAACTTTAAAAGAACAGATTGTGGTCAATTCGGATCAAAGATTTTGCAGTTTGTTAAATTCTGTGTTAGAGAAATGTAGCACTGATAGAACAAACATAGAAAGTGTGTCTGAAATTCGAAATCTGTTAGACAGATGTTCAGGCCAAACACAATTCTCTCAAAATAGTCAGCAAGATTGTCAGGAGTTTTTAATGTATATGCTTGATGTATTGCATGATGAAGGTGTAGATGTAGATCACCTGTTTGGGCTTTCTTATCAATGGCAGCATGACTGCGAGAACTGTAGGGTATCAGCTACTACTAGTGTAGACTCAGAAAGATTTATATATTTAACTTTGCCAGACAGTAAATCAGTCTCTTTTAATAAGCTAGTAAAAGCAGCTGATCACAACATGGAGTGTAGCCAATGTAAATCTGAAATGATGTCCACTTTATTTATACGAACATATGGCCAGTATGTCATTTTAATGTTCCAACGATGTAGGCCTGATGGAACAAAATTGACAACTTTAATTAAAAATTTTGTGGCTTCACAGTTGTCAATATCAGGAAGGACGTTTGTAACTGTAGCAATTATATATCATGATGGTCCTTCAATAACATCAGGACATTATACAGCTTATTTAAAGTGTAGAAATGGCTGGTCATTCTGCAATGATTCTGTTTTAATTTTCAAAAAAAAATTGCCATATGACCTTAAAAACTCTTACCTGGTGTTTTTAAAACCAAAATTTTAGGGAAAGAATCTCGGGATGTGCTCTGAGGAATTTCAAGAAGTTCTTATGGCTCCTACACTATTTGGCCTTGAGGATAAGTGTAGTACAGAGACATAACTTCTAACCATAAGACTGGACGTCATGGAAAAATAACTGCACTTTGAATGAGTTCAGAAAAACTATTTCTTTTTATAAGCTAATTGAAGCAGCGAATCAAAACATGGAGTAGAGGGAATGTAAGTCTGCAATGCTGTCTACTGTTTTACATTGCTTTGTGATTAAAAGTGATGTAGAGAATTAAATAATTGTACTAGTCATAAAGGTAGTGTAAGTCTGCTTCATAGTAAGCAGTATCAGTGTGATAGGAAATGTAGAACATGATTGAGCAAGAAGGGGAAGATATTACTAGTCCAGGATTGTGTAAATGATCTTCAACATTTTAATTCTGAAAGTTGCGGAAATGCGAAAAGACGGGATTGGCTTACAAGAAATCCAAGAGTTATACATGGCTCTGACACGATTTGGCCTTGTGGAATCGTGTGGTAGAGAGCGAGAAGTCATTTATTGTATGTAACATGTTTTTGAAAACGATGGAAGTTTTCTTTCAGAAAGTGGCGGGTTGAAAGTAATAACAGCACAACAGAGTGTAAGCTGTTCATAGGACATCCTTGGCCGTCATGGAAAGTAAGTTAACTTTAAGGAGTTCTGAATTCTGATTTGTAATGTATGGGTTTTTTAAACACAATCATTTTGATTGTGTTTTTTTTTCCCCGCTGTTATATGATGAATACCTTCAAGTCACTGTTTTAGTGAAATTTGATACATTCTGAGAACAGCAAAAATAAACCATTTAACATGTATAATTAATTCTGTTCTGTTTGCATTTATGATGTACATGTAGAACTGTGTAGGAGGCATGGAGAAGGTGAGGCTTCTGTCAGTGTCAAAGTTGTTGCATACAGTGCTCATATTCTACGTAGTCTTTTATATTTCATTACTTTCACTGTTTCTGACAGATCTAAAAAAATTTTTTTTAAAAGAACAGTAAGTATAAGGGAAGGAAACAGACAGTTATGTTAAAAGAAACACAGCTATAGGGAATAAACTAGGGATACTGTTACCCGCAATCCTCTGCTGATGATGTCACTGAGCATGTCATGAATGATGTAATATGTGACATCATCAGCAGTGGATTACGGGTAATAGTATCTCTAGTTTACTCCCCTATAGCTGTCTTTCTTTTAACATAACTGTCTGTTTCCTTCCCTTATACTTACTGTTCTTTTTTATAAAAAAAATTTTTTGGTTCGCTTCCGGTTCGCGTACCGGGGAGCGAACTGGGAAGCGAACTAAGAGAAATAGAGGTTGGCACAGTTGCAAATATTGTACCAATTTTTTTATAACGGGGAGGTAGTTCTGAAAAGAACTTTTTTTTAAATTGTTTTTGTTGTTTTATATTTTTTTTATTATTTTTCTGAACATTTTTTTTACTTTTTTTGAATTTTTCTGAACAGTTTTATATTTTTTTTGTTTTTTTTTCGGAGGGGGCAACGAAAACGATTCATTGTAAAGGGCTCAACAGGAGGAAGAAAACAAAAAAAAGAATTTATTGTTTGGGGAGTTTCGGACAAACATGAGCATGATTGTTAATAGCTCTGTTGATCAGAGTGATGCTACTTTCTGCGTAGCAAATGATTCCACTGCAATGTACGCAGACTTGTTTTACTTCACGAAATCTCGTTTGTATATTTGGCACCATCTCCCTGCCCTCTGGTCCCGTTACTTCCGGTACAACAGATCTTCTGGCCATAATAGGGAGATTATCTAGGTCGTCCTGTTCCTCTTCTTCCTCTTCTTGCTGAATTATAACTTTAGCAGGTGGTCCACTCTTCCTTGGATGTGGTGGAGGTGGTGGGGAAGCACCAGCTGAAGCTAGTAAAGAAGCCATTGCTCACTGGTAACAAAGGGTCTTTCTCTCACAATGATGAAAGTCAGAGTGAGGAAAGAAGGAGGGATTTTCACCATTTGGGAAAAAAAATAGTTCTCAACCAATGAAAAGTGTTCATTTTAGATCATATGACCTAGTCTTACATCATTAGGAAACCGAAAGTGAAATGAACCAATGAAAAGTGTTATTACCAAGTCACATGACCTGCTGTGTTTACGTTACGCGCTTTGCAGGGCCTCCCGGTTTGCTTCCAGAAACCTGTGCTTTGCGACTCGGTAAGCGTACGAGTTCGCTAACGTAGCACGTCATATGACGTATCACGCGACAACGCGAAACGTCATGCGGACGGGAGGCGTCACGATGTTGTTTTCTAACGCGGCAGTTGCGGTAAAGAAACGTTTACCGGCTCGCGGTCTATTTCGCGGCATCAAGGTCAGCTAACGGGAAGCTTCCCGATTCGCGAAGCGGGAACGAAGAAAAAAAAATATTAAAAAAAAAAAATTATTCATAAACATATAAAATATATTTTTGGATTTAAAGAAGAATACATTTTACAGCTACAGATATTAGCTGTTAAAAAACCAATGAAATTCACAGAAAAAACCATAGGTTATAGACCATATATAGTTAGGAATTAGCATTTACAAAACCTTGAAAATTCACTGAAAAAACCATAGGTTATAGACCATATATAGTTAGGAATTAGCATTTAAAAAACCTTATTTTACTCACACAAAACCATTGAAATTCCATATATAGTTAGTTGCACTAACTATATATCGCGCACCCGTAATCCACTGCTGATGATGTCACATATTACATCATTCATGACATGGTCAGTGACATCACTGATGACATCACTGATGACATCTCAAATGACATCACTGATGATATCTCATTTGACATCAATGGTCACATCAATGATGATATCATTAATGTGACAATACAATGCATCTCCTCACACTTTAATATAACCTCTGTTACACCCAGTGTTAAATACAGAGTATAATTTTTGAAACCATTGACACACCAATACTAGTTACTACATACCCACTCACTGATTCCTACGTCTACACACACATTCACTCATTCACCCATACAATCATTCATACATACAATCACTCATCTTTACAACACTATCATTTGCACTCATACACCTATACAGACACTCACACTCTGCCACTCATCCATGGAGTTACTCACACACCTAGTCAGTCCTGTAAAGAATCAATCACAGTTCCATTTTCTAATCTACACAGTTAAACATAGAGTACCTTACATTTTAAAACATATACTAACACATACTTACTCTCTTATAGAATCACTGATACAAGTACACATTGATCTGCACAGAGTCACACACCTCCCAGCCAGTCATACACACACTCAGTCTCCCATACAAATACTTGTGCAACCAATCAATAACCCATATAGCTACTTATATAGCTACTGATCAACACATGCAGCAGCTTGCACAACAACAGACATGCTGATGCACACTTTCAGACAGTTTAGTCACTAACCCGTGCATTTAGTAAGACGCATTTAATCACTCACTCATACAGTCAATCACGCACCTACTAAAACCTTCATTGAGACACTTATACATCCACTCATTCTTCAATATGTAAAACATATTTAAACTTTACAGAAACACATAATCACTGGATGTTGTCATCAGTGATGTCATTTGAGATGTCATCAGTGATGTCATCAGTGATGTCACTGACCATGTCATGAATGATGTAATATGTGACATCATCAGCAGTGGATTACGGGTGCGCGATATATAGTTAGTGCAACTAACTATATATGGAATTTCAATGGTTTTGTGTGAGTAAAATAAGGTTTTTTAAATGCTAATTCCTAACTATATATGGTCTATAACCTATGGTTTTTTCAGTGAATTTTCAAGGTTTTGTAAATGCTAATTCCTAACTATATATGGTCTATAACCTATGGTTTTTTCTGTGAATATATATATACACACATATTCGTAGTACCTTAATGTGGAGTTAAGAATATTATATTCTTACTTCTCTCTGTGCACTTGCTTTTATGATATTGTGTCCCTCAGAATTCTTGTCACTATATTCTGTCTCGTCAATATACTTCCTTCGCTACTCTGTAGTATAATAGGGAAGGGGGGAATGAGTTTGATCCAGTCCTTTTATTTTGCGCAAATTCAATCATTTGCAAAGGGTTGTATCAAGGTTTGTGTATGCCTACAAATGGAACATGGGCATTTACAAACTAACAAAGCTAACAAATGTCTTGTTCCACCCACCTCCCAGCCCTCCAGTGTAGTTACCACGGTTCATTTTATTTGTGGTCATGAAAGAGAAATTGGCATGGTTAAACCCGTTCATTCCTGCCAGGATTGCTTTTGCTTTTTCATGGTCGGCATACACGGATGTATTGGCAGCTTTAAACCTATGTTTAGAAGCTAAAAGGACTTTGTGACTTACCCACTTCAATTTTAATCATCACTTCATCTAACCAACATCTAAATAAATTGTGTGTTACAGCAATATTTAGATAGTGTGTTCTAAAGCCAATGTGTTTGCACTTCATTCATATACAAGAAGTGAGGGTATTTGTAAGAGCACAATACAGCTGAAATAAATGCAAGGTGTTGACTAGATCCAGTGTATAAATTGCAGAGAGCTCATGCTGTCTTTTAAAAGTGTTTTAAGCAGGCACTTTGGTATATCACAAGAACAAACTTTTATGCCATTACACATGCATGCAAAATATAATTTTTCCAAGATGTAATGATGTCATATAAAGCCGAGGGCCTGTTTGAAGAGTTTCCAGTGAGATTTAATGTTTTCTTGTGATTATTCACATTTGTCCGAGATGAAATCTTTCTCTGCACACTATGTTCCTAACCTGCCACTTCAATCAAAATATGTGGTTTTGTTTTCTCTCTGAAGGTTTTAAAACAGAAAACAGCAGACTTCATTTTTGCACACAGGCTGTGCTATTGCCTCCCAGGACACTGCTTAATGGTCTCCTACTGTAATGTTTCACAATGTAAGCATCACTCATTTCCACGTTCTCGTTTTATTTGTTGTGGATGAATTTCCTTAACTGTTGGACAAGGATATTTGTGCAATATCTTGAAGAGCCCATGGAGAAGATTGCCCTAATATGTTTAAAGAAAATAAATGGCCTATTTCATGGAGGGAGGGGCATGTGTAACTTACCTGCATGCAAATTCCGATTCACAGAAAAAGTTTGCATGTCTGGGGAGATCTGGGGTGATAGTGCATGTGCTGCATTTTTGGACTTCTTGATAAACGGAAGCAATAGACATTCACTATCTGCTTTAGTATCTCTTTGCCCTTGTGAGACAACGGTTAAGTTGTAGGGCTGAGTTCCCCTCTGTAGACTCCCGGCAGTCACCCACATATCGCAGGGAGCTTCTTTCCCTAGATGGGTGTAATATGGGGTGAAGGATATTTATTAAGTATTGTGTCTTTAAATCATTAGGAGTTATAGGTAGAATGTATTATCTGTATGTATTCTAGGTTTGTAGAATGTTGGCTCATTGATTGCTCTGCTGCTGTGGCTGGCGGTCGTGGGTCCTGCACATGAAGTAAACTACAACTTTCGTCTGGAGACTTCTTGATTATTCCATACCACAATTTATGGTGACGATTTACTGGTAACTGGACCCACCAACAGTTTTTGCATTTTCATGTCCGGATTTTTATCTATTTTGAATTTTTCACGGCACCTAAGAAAAAGGAAAAATAGAAGGAAGAAGGAGAAAGTACTCCCCTCTTCATCGTTTACCATCGTTCTCCACGTGTACAAGTGCCAAACTTCATCTATATAAGGACTTGAGTTGATAAAGTACATTTTACTTACTTGCAGTTATTTTCCTTTTCTATCTGCCATCCTGTTTTTATTCAAACTTATCGCTCACGCTTACCTTGTGTACTTGAACACTCGAGTTTCTCTTCCTTCCAACTTTCTGCACTCGAACACTCGAGTTTCCTGCCTTCTACACGATGATCCAATTATGCAAAGTATATTGATGCTACGTCATAGCATCAGTTCAATTTTGCACAACTACTTTAATTTCCTGCAAAAAGCACATTGAGCACCTTTCTTGGCACCCATCTTTACTCATTGGTAATAATCACATTACCTTGTGATCCAATACGTCGTTCTCCATGCTATCTTCACGCATCACCGGAGCAATTATTTTCAACGGAGTACAACGCTCACACAAATTAGCATATTTCTCTTCAACAGGGAACTTAAAGATACATTTAAGAACCATTTTTTTATCATTTCAAGTTATTTTTGCTTCTTTTCCTCGCATTTCTTCACTTTATTGACATTATGCTTGTAAGTACACACTGTGACAGGCACACATTGACTTTATTTCACATGGCTTCTTCAAATAATGTGATGCAACCACCACCATTTCTTCAGAACCCAGGTAAACCTTTCACACCTTGGCACAAATCGTATAGAGTATTTGAAAATTACCAAGAGGCTATAGATGCTAGCAAGTACGGAGCATCCAGAAGAAAGGCATTGCTATTTAATCATTTGGGTAGTGCTGGCCTACAGGTTTTTGATAATTTGCCAGTTGTTGCTGCACCTGATGCTGGTGAAACGTGGAATATTTTCTCTGAGGCTTTAGCACACATCGGTTAACATTATGTCGATGAACCATTGGTCGTGGTTGAGAGGCATATGTTTTTTAAACGCAAACAGATGCCAGAGGAATCAATAGAAGATTACTTAGCGGTTTTGCTTGTATTAACATTATGTGTGAATTTGACAGTAATTTAACACATCCTTACGAGATCAATTAGTGTTCAATTGTTTCAATAAGAAGATTGAAGAACACATTTTAACATGTAAAAATCCATCTCTAGAAGAAGTTATTGATATAGCTGAAGTATTGACTGCTCTGTTGTTTCCTCTAAAATTTTAACAAAGTCTTCTACTATCAGTCCCTCAGATGGTGCAAGTGTAGTACATGTAGCTTTATTAACCAATATATGTGATACTGAAGTTAATTTGATTATGTAAAAGAACAAAACAAAGAAAACCTTGGAACAGAGAGTGAGTGGGGAATGTTACAGTTGTGGCTCAAAGTTTTATATGGGTAACTATCCTAGTCATCCTGCTCAAGGTAAAAAGGTGTCACAATTGTAAAATAAATTGGGCATTTTTACACAGTATGTGGATCCATGAAGGAAAAATGTGAAGACAATCAACTTGATGAAGAGAATGATACAGTATGTGACACTTTGAACAATGTTTTATTAACTGTGGAAATTAGTTCTTTAAGTGAGTCTGGAAAAAGTTGTGAAGGGCCCATCTGTGAGGTACTGATTGGTTTAATTGATGTTGGAATTATGGCCAACTCAGTGTTGCCCATTACTGTTTTAGCAGAAAATACTTTTAACAAGTTTTGGTCCAATAGGTTATTAAAATCAACAAGTGTAAATTCCAAGGTGTTTGGTGAGTATGACATCATCATGAAGGGCTACTTTGCTGACATGGTTACATTTAAAAATACGTTAAAATATGTAGCAGTCACCGCATGTGATATCCTTGGTTGGCAAGATCAGGCTAAGCTTGGTATTATACTTAAACCCGGGCACTCTGAACCAATAGTGCTTGGTAATATACCAATTCTATCTGTTCAACAAATATGTGCGCATGAAGAGATTTAAAAAAAATGTACTTTCTAAATTTGCAGAAATTTTTTCTAATAAAGTTGGAGCTGTTAAAGGCTTTCAATACACTATTAAATTAAAGAGCATTGCCACTCCTGTTATACAGAAAGTAAGACCTGTTCCTCTCTCTGCCAGGGATGATCTTAAAAAGTTATTAGATCATATGTGTTCCCAAGGTATAATAACTCCTGAATAATCCTCTGAGTGGGTTTCGGCTGCCGTTGTCGCACGCTAGAGTTCTGGCGATATACGCCTATGTGCGGACTTGAGGGCTCTCAATCGAAATATTCTTGTTGATTGTCATCCCCTTCCCAGAATTCATGAGATGCTAGCTAAGTTAGGTGTAAGTAATTCACCACTATAGATTTATGTTCTGCTTACCGTCAAATTCCCTTATCTGAAAACACCCTAGCCAATAACAACTTTTGTGATGCTTTTTAGTGTATATATGTACAAACGGATGCCATTTGATTTGGCATCCATTGCCAGTGTATTTCAAAGACTAATGGATCAAATGTTCAGTGACGAGAAAGGTATGTAAGCATTCCAGGATGATATTTTAATTCATACTGACAGTTTAGATCAGCATGTACTATTATTGGAAAACATCTTGAGTAAATTGGGAACACATATAATGTCTGTCAATGTTGATAAATATACGTTTATTACTGAGGAAGTTAATTATTTGGGTCATAACATTTCCAAGGAAGGTATTACACCTAAAGTATCTTTGTTAAAAGCTATTAGTGATGCACCTATCCCTACTAACAAAGATTCACTTACAGCATTTCTGGGCTTAAGTGAGTATTATGCCAGAATTGTCCAGGGCTTTGCCGTTATTGTCCAGCCACTGCGGAATCTATTAAAGAAAAGTGCTATGTATGTTTGGACTGAGAAATGTCAAGATGTTTTTGTGTCTGGTAAAGAGTTAACAATAACTGCTCCTGCAATCCAACCTTTTACTCATTGTGAGAGGAGTATTATAACAGTTGATGCTAGTGCCAAAGGGCTGGGTGCTGTCTTAAGCCAAATTATGAAAGGCCAAGAGTGCACAGTAGCATTTGCTTCACGACCTCTCAGTGAGGCTGAGAAAAATTATAGCACTATAGAACATGAAGCACTAGCGTGTTTATGGGCATCTGAGAAGTTTAAAATGTACATTTGGGGAACAAAATTTTAATGATATACAGCTCATAAACTTGTTGATTTACATGTTGGGAGACAGTTTTTCTAATAAGGCTTCTTCAAGCCTTATTAGATTACTACTAAGACTACAAGAATTACATTTTGACATTATATATTTACCAGGTGGGAAGAATGTCAGGGCAGATTGCCTTTCATGGTTGCCACTGGAGAATGACTTTGATCACATGTATGACAAGTGTGACTACGAGTGTGTTTTGACTGTGGGTAATATCACAAAAAAATTCAAAATTTCAGAGAAAGAATGGTTTGAAAAGTGCGGGAAAGATTATTGTTTGAATAGAGGTAGGACATTTCTTATTGAGGGTTGGCCTTGTGACAGGAGTATGTCTACTGATGTAAAGTTATTTTCCCAAGTAACTTCCGAATTATCTGTTGTCAATGACATCTTAGTTAGACAAGATATGTTTGTCCCACCTGTCGGTTTGAGAGGTAAGATAAATATTTTGGCTCATGAGGGACATTTAGGTATCACTGCTACTGTTAAGAAGGTTAAACAATCTTATTGGTGGCCAGGTTTCAATGGTCAAGTAAAAATGTTTGTTGAAAGATGTGCTGAGTGTTTGTGTTCTGATAAGCATTGAGAAACATCCACTGCACCCTTGAGTCCTGTGGAATGGCCCAAAGGCGCATGGGAAACATTGGGTCTAGACTTTACTGGTCCTTTTAATGTTTTCAGTGGTGACAAAAGGTTTCTTATTGTTGCAATTGACTATTTTTCGAAATGGTTGTACTTTGCTTCTGTTAAGAGTGCTGATACAGCTTCAATTGTTTCTTTTTTGGAGCATTTGTTTTTCATTGAAGGAAGGGCTAAAGAGATTGTTACAGACATTGGAACTCGTATTGTTTCTGATGACCAAGTTTCTTGAGAAATAGGATGTCAAAAACATTCTTGCACCATTGTATAGTCCAGCTTCCAATTGTCTGGTGGCAAGGGCTAATCGGTTGTTAAAAGAAGGTGTGCAAACAGCGGTGGCTAACAAGTTAGATGTGGCAGAATATTTACATCACAAAGTATGGAATTATAATATTATACCTCAAAGTACTACAAATATTGATCCTTTTGTTTTGTTGAGGGGGAGACAACCTATTTCTGTGCTGAGTCCCACTTGGTATTAGATAAAGTGGTGCAATCTCACAATCTTGATTTACAAAGGGTGCGTGCACATGTCAAAGAAAAGCAAGATATGTACAAACGTTATTATGACAAACGCATGCATGTGAAGGAAGTTAACTTATCGGTAGGTGATTGGGTTTTGATAAAAAAAACATTAAGTTGAGTAAAGGGTAATCTTAATGTTCAGAACCAGTGATAGTGTTGAAAGTAGCAAGGATGGCTGTCTTGTCGCAAAATAGAGGGTGGTGGAATAGAAATGCCTTGTTCAAAGTGAGTTAAGAACAAGCTACCATCATTGGTCAGAAACTTAATAGTCAGAGTGGCACAAGAGAGAATGAGAGGAGTGATTGGTTGGACTTTGAACATTTTACTCATTCTGTTCGCAAAAAAGTTTTGCAAACATGTGGTGAAACTTCTCCTTGCATGGGTTCTGACAAGGGAGATATTTTCACCACTTCAGATTCCAGTCTGTGTAATTGAAGAGTTGTGTCTGAATTACATTAATTGATGTCCTAATACTACTAATCTTGATTTAGTTATCAAAGAAATACTATACATAACCACCGATAACAGTAGTCATCTTCAAACGTTTTTACATTGAGACCCCTTCGAATAAAAATAAACTTCTCTACCCACATTTTCAGAGTGCCATAACATGCTAAAATATTCATGCTTAACATTAATACTTTCGGCATAGTATTTGAGAATAATGGGCCTCATTTTCTACTTTTTGGTGTAGGACAGCACCACAAGTGTGTCTGCGCTGTTGGCACAATCGTTTTTGTGCTGGAAGGGGCACCTTCCTGCACAAAAACAATCAATGGAGACATTTTCCACTTTCTATGTGTGCTGGAGATTACAGCACACATAGAAAAAGGAAAAACAAGGAGAACTAAAGTAATTTCTCACAGTTATCCCTCTCCAGTGAAACACATAGTTTTGACACATTCCCAGGTACACAAGTCCTTGTAAATCTAGGAATGTGTCTAAACCCATGACTGTTGCATGGGAATTCCCACAGCAATGCCCAAGGAACACCTCATTGTCACAGAGTAAGGCAAGCCAGCAACTTGCGCTGCCTTACCTTACTCTATGTCCATGAGGCCGGCCATACAGAGCCATGCGGGGGGCTTTGTGTCACCTCATAGATATGATTGTGATGCCTGCACCTTGTAGCATCATAAAAAGAGATGCTCTGGGGATGCAGGCTTATTGTAAATGAGACTCAGAGCCAGGTTGGAGGGGGTGCTCAGCTCACCCGAGCAGAGTGAGGAGTGGTTTGCAAGAGGGACAGGCAAACAGTCATGCACAATTAGCTTGTTCTGAACATGGCTGTGTTGCACAGCACAGTGGACAACATTCTCAGGCTCCCAGGCACTGCCAGAGTAGCCAAACAGGCCGCTCAGACCAATCACATCGCTGCTCATGCAGCGTCGTGAGTGGCTGGGAGTGTCCGGGAGCGTGGGTGCTTCTGGTGCTGACAGAAGAGGACAGAGGAGAGGTGTGCGCCGTGGAAGGTAAGTTTGTTTTTCTCATTCACTCTGCCCACCACCCCTGTTCTGAGGCAGCTGCCACTGTGTTTGAGTACCTCATCCCCCAAAGTGATGGTCCTGCCCGTGAAAACCTTATACCAATAGCCCAATGTACTCTGGGCTGTTGGTACTCTGGGCTGTTGGTGTAAGTGCATTAGACCAACCACCCTATTTAAGGTGAATAATCTGAAGTACTCTTACTCTGCTCAGAACTGCCTGGGAATATCTGGTTGTCGTGCACAAAAAAATAGCTGCCCAATGTGTGGGATGAAACTCCCAGGGTTTTTCAAAAACAAACTCATGGTTTCAGAATTTGTTTTTAAAAAACAAAACATTTGCTGAGTGGTAACAAGAAACATGGCAGCTCTATAGCAATCTTTCACTCAGTTTAGAAAAGCTACCATGGTAGTTTTTCCTTGAAGGCACCAAGATCTCTGCCAGGCTTGCAAAAAGCTCTGAATATGTTGGTCAATAATCCATTGGGTGGTGGAGGTATTGACCTCTGCTACCTTTGAGTAGGGTGAGCGACCTGACAAATTGTGAATGAGGCCCTACGTATCAATCAATAAATCAATTAATCAATCAATCAAGCAGCCAATCAATCATCATTTCTAGAGCACCACACTGTCACTCCAAGGGGTATCTGAACACTGATGATGCCATGTTTCTGTCGAAAGAGCCAGGTCTTAGCTTTCTATCTGAAGTCCAGCAGGGAGACTGCTGTTTGGAAGTGGAGGGGTAGGTCATTCCAGGACCTGACAGTGATGTAAAAAAAGGAGTTGTCCCCAGTGCAATGAATGTGGGGTGTGTGTGAAAGGCCGATTGCAGGTTTCTTGCATGCAGGTGGACAATGGTTGATATAGGAAGGTCCTTAGCTGTGTAGAGCTTTGTTTGCATGAATGAGCATTTTGATCTGGTATCTCTTCTTAGTGGGGAGCCAGTGGAAGTTTCTGTGGTGGGGGTATGCTGGTTCATTTGGCGTAGTCCAGGATGTTCTGGAAAGTGGTAATTTTGTTGTGGAAGTAGACTGAGAGGGTACTGCATAGTTCTTGAGAGGGGTGGTTATTGTCCTCTGTGGCTGACGGGTGGGCAAATTCCTATGCAAATGTGATTAGTTGCTTCTAGTGGTTGGTGATGGACACTCTCATGGCTTCTTTGCCTGGTATGTGGTAGTCGTTGAGGGCTGCTTTCTGGGCACCACTCTCAGAGGGTTCTTTGGAGATGTGCCATTGCTTCTAGAGTCAGTAGCAGTTGCACTTGGTGGCTCTGAGCTCTGGGGTGTACCATCTGGCTTATTTTTTTTTTTCTGGTTTCAGTGGGGCGACTGTCGACGCATTTGTCAATCCAGGTGGCAAAGTTCTGGATGGCCTATTCAAGATCCGCTGAGGTTTCGAGTTTCTGTCATGCTGGGGTCTTGGGTCTAATGACTCTCAGTAACCTTGCCCCAGCTGCAGTAGGTGGTACTATGGTGCTTGGCAATGGTATGCTGAGCTCTGCCAGAGATGGCAAAGTGGATGATGGCGTGTTCGGTCCAGGTGAGTTCTGTGACATGGATGAATTTGATTCTGTTGCTGGATGTGAACATTGCATCTAGTGTATGTCTGGCTTTGTGCCTGGGTTCTGTGACTGATTGGGTGAGGCCAGTGTTGTTGAGGTTCTCCAAGAGGGAGGCTGTATTTGTATCATTGTAGTCATTAATGTGGAAGTTGAGGTCCCCAAGCACAACGTAGTGGTGGGGGCCAAAGGCAAGGGGGGCGATGAGGGTGAAGATGGCATCGCAGAAAGCAAGCTAGGGTGTGGCAATGGTGATGTTGGAGTTTGGGGTGAGGTTGAGCCACTTTTTTATGATGAAGGCCACATTAGGGGATAGGGTGGTGATGGTGTCCCAGAATTCCATGGCGTATTTGCAGAAGGAATGGCCGTTGAGCAGTATGCATTGGATTGGTTCCAGATTGTGCGTTGTCTTGTGAGACAAAGTTGTGCTAGGTCCACTGCTGGTAATTGGTCCTGTGTGTCGGGAGAAGTGGCAGTAATGACAGGCGAAAGGTCCTTTGGCTGATTGTGGAGAGGTTGTGAAGAAGCTGCTGTTGCGGTGTCCGGGGTCGAGGGCCAGGAGCTCCCTGGTGGTGTAGCAGTGGATGGAAGTAGGACCAGGGGTGCTGGGTGCAGTCCTTTGTACAGATGGGTGCAGTCAGGTTTTCCCTTTGATGTGCATTCGGTGCGCATGTGGCACGCAGTCTTGCAGCAGCCTCCATAAGTATACCTGGGAGGTGGGAGGGGCTGTCAGGGAGTTGGTAGGGAGGGAATCTGGAACGGCGATGGAGGCAGGAAAAAACAGTGGGAACAGGTCTGGGAGCAATCAAGGATACAAACAGCCAAAAACCAAGAAGATGGCCAAGGTAAATTACCCCACAGAATAAAATTAAAATATAGTTACCAAGCTAATACCCACTGAACATGGAAGGCAAATGAAAGGAAATATATGCCGACAAATGACAGATCTGCAACCCAACCTGGTAGTCCTGCAGGAAGTGGGATGGAACTGGTGGTTGTGAGGATTCAAAAGTAGTCCCAGTCAGTGTGGATCCATGCAGGAGCAGTGGAGCGGGAGAGTGGCACAGCAACCAGCGGCATACATGTTGTTATTTAGAGTTGCCCTCAAAGAAAACAGAATACAAAGGATATTTGTTAGCATATATCCCACTTCTTCCCTCTGAACATTAAATGTAAAGTGTGATGAGCAATGTACATAAACTACAGCTATCTTATCAAAAATGAATGTGCCCTTCCATTCATATATAGGTCACAAAACAAAGCCTTCTTTGTGGTTCCAAAAACTCAGGAGTGAAATTGATGTAGTTTAGAGCTTTTAGAGTCATGACAAAGAGCTAAGGAAAAGTATTCCTTCAGTGGTGCAATCTGATTCCATACTCCTTAATGTTTTCAAAATATGAAAACATGTCTCTTTTTGCAATAAATGTATTATATGAGGGAGATAGTTAACCTCAACTCTGTGTGCTGAATTAGTAGGTTAAATTTAGCATTGAGTTGCCAAGAGGGTGTATTGAGACTCATTCACAAAGGATGAATGCTTATACATAGAAACAAACGCATAGCTCAATGAGTGCAGTAATGCAATCCTCCCTCAACTGCTCAGGAACAGCACTGGCAGAAAAAGCGTTAGCCTCTCCAATATACATGTTACAGGTACGGTATGGCAGTTTTGGTGTACCTTTACCCTGTAACACTGAGCAGGGACAGTGAAGTAGCAGCAGCTTACCTCAGACACAAAACAGGCACAGTACAGGCAGAAGGAGTGCAAAGCTTATCTAACAGACGGAACTGGTAAAATACAGGCAGCAGAAAACCAAGCAGTAGGATTAAGGCCTACTGTGAAAGACAGTAGCCTGATACTTTACAGTTATTCCTTCTGTTAAGAGAGACCTCAGCTTACTACCACATATTTTTCTCTGGCTCACAGGTTCCTTAGCTGTTCCTAGCAGTACCTCAGCTAGTTCTTAAAAGAACATCATACAGTCATGATTAGCAATTGAGTTATTAGCTGAGGCATGTGGGGTCATTGTTTTTCTCTGTCGATTGGTGTAACAATCACAGAAGACGAGGACTGGAAAAAGGTGTGCTGGAAGGCACTTTCTAAATAGAATGGATCTTCCGATGCTTTAAGCCAGGGGACGTTTAGTAAGCAATTTGCAAGCAGATGGTTTTCCATGGTAGAGTCAACTATTGGTCCTTTACTTGCAACCTCAGACGTTCTCCCACTTCTAAATGATGCAGGTTATTCATGACTGGAGGAAACTGGGTTATTATTTGAGGTGTATGGCACCCCACCTCAAGTAATAACCACGACCCATGTCAGGGTTAACCCTCAAAGTCACTAAATTAACCTGAGTTTTATCCCCCGGTAGCATATGGTATCGAGTAGACACACTTCACTTAGAGGCAATGTGTAAAGTATTTATGCAGCAGCAAAATATTAATAAAGTAAAAAAGCAACACAAAAACAATCCCAATCCAATTTTGAAAAATAGAGTACATTTTGATAAACATATTGTCACAAATATGAATTTTAACAAATGTTAAGTGAAAATAGTGACAAAACCATTACATGCCAACTGTGGTTATCTGGATATGCTTGAGTACCTAGGCACAAGTTAAGTTCAACTGCAAGACAGTGTGGGTTGGATACATAAACCAGAATATAGCTGGTCGGAAATATTACCGTTAGATTTAGTCTCTGAAGTGGAAGTCACAAATTCTCTTCATTGCAATGCAGCAGGCTATGGCTAAAGAGGGCTCCTATTTATCGTGTAGATGCTGGATGAGGTCTCAGTGAATCCAGTGGCTTTTGGGGGGGAAAGATCTGAATGGGTGAAATTGATTTTCATACCCAGAGAACGTCCATCACAGTTTGGATACAAGACTCCTTAACCTGGTAAAGCTTTCTACCTTTAGTCTTGGTCACTTTTTTGGAGCTTGGATTCTTCCAGTGCAGCAAGGCTACAGGTTGTAGCTGAAGAACTGCTTAGCTGGACAGTTGCAGAAAAGGTTTCTTGTAACTTGTATAATAATATTTGAAGTGGGATGACCCAGTGCACTACAATGCATGCAGTGGTTGGCAGAAGTGAAATGTGTATTGCACAATAAATGATCAATGGTGAAGTGCGCTGACTCATTGCCCTATGCTTTAGTGGGCACAGGCAAAATGTGAATGGCTGAGTAACCAATCAATGACTAAAGTGACCTTATCCATTGCTTGTTGATGTAAACTGTGGTTAGTGGAAGTAAAATGAGAATCACAAAATTACTGATTAATGGCTTAAGCTGGCTAGCTTATGTTATGGTGGCACAATAACTGATCAATGGGTGGAGCGGGATGCCACATTGCTCTATTCTGTAGTGGGAGGACTCTCAGAGAGGCACCTGGCTAACTTCATTGTTAGTCACCAGTATTCTGTTCTTTCACAAGGTACAAATCCTCTCACAAAGTAGTTCCATTAAGTGGCAGGGACTACTACGTCAATATGTGCTTTTGAATATGTTGGACATTGAAGTGAAATAACTTCTTTACACTGCAGCATGGAGACATATAGGTAATGTTTTCCTTTCGAATGACCACATTTTCAATGCTACACTCTCACTTGCACAACAGTGCATTCTCAAGTTCATCTCATTTTTCTCACTTCTCTCTTTCTCTTTCACACACACACACACACAAGAACACACACATGCATGCACACACACACACTATTGTGAACAGCATGTCCACTAGGACATAGTTTTTGATAAGGGAAGTTTTAGAGCAGAGATGGCTACTTGGTCGATGGCACCATCTTCATAGAGATTCCCGATAGTGGAGATCCTCAATTCCTCCCAATCCCGTAACCTCTGCCAGTCTCCTCCGTGTGGTAACACCTCACAGAGCGATAGTGGAATCTCAGGGGCGTATGCAGGACCTATCTTGCCTCTTCTAAGGGCTCTATTCCAACACTGTCGCACCACCCACAGATTCCTCGGCACCTCTCTTTCACGTACCAGTAGCTGGAGTAGAATCCAAGTCAGCTGGCGAAGTCCCCAATCCATATCCCTCTGGCCCATCTCCACCCTCATCTTCCCCACCATCCATTGCGTGAACTATTGAAATTGGGCTGCATGGTAGTATACCTCGAAATCTGGTGCTGCAAACCCACCCTCATGTCTAGGGTGCATCATATTATTCAGTGCCACTCTGGGCTTCCCTGAGCCCCAAAGGAAACTCGTAACCATAGAGTTTATTTGGGCAAAATATTTCCCAGGTACCCAAAGTGGTAGCGTACCAAAATAGTAAAGTAGACGAGGCAAGGTTATCGTTTTTAGCAACGCCACTCTCCCCGCTACCGATAAAGGCAGGGTCCCCCAGAAATCAAAATTACTCCTGGTAGTTTGCAATGCTCGCCCTAAGTTGCCCTCAAATAAATCAGCTGGCTCATGCTAAATTCGGACTCCCAAATAAGGCAGGCAGTTGCTTTCCCAGCGCACATCTAGCCCCTCAGGTGGGTCAGCTCTGTCCCCCATACCGGAAAAAGGCACGTCTTAATCCAGTTGACTTTGAGCCCCGCCACCTGTCCAAGTCTTGCCAGCAAGTCTCGGGCACCCCGTAGCTCCTCAGCAGCATTGGCGAGAAACAGTAGCAAATTGTCTGCATACAGAGCAATGTAATGCACCTGACCCATCCCATTCAAACCCCTGAAGTGCCTCCCCAGCCGTGCATGTACCACTAATGGCTCGACTGCCAGGGTGAACAAGAGAGGAGACAGTGGGCAGCCCTGCCTCGTCCCCCTACCCACACTGCAGTCTTCGGAAATCGTTCCCCCCGTTCTAACCCTGGCAGTCGATCGACTATACAGAATCTTCGTCCAGACCACAAATCCCTCACCCAGGCCGAACGCCCTAAGGACCCTGAACAAATATGGCCACTCCAAACTATCAAAGGCTTTTTCAATGTCAATTGATAGTCCACATGCCTCTCCTCCCTCATCTGCCGCCCCCTGCAATAGCTGGCACAGCCTCCGTATGTTCATGGCCTTATTCCAGGAAGGAATAAAACCAGCCTGGTCTTCATGCACAAGGGTTGTCATATGTACCATCAGTCGACTGACCAACACACTGCTCAGAATCTTATAGTCAAGATTAAGCATCCCAAGAGGGCAATAGGCTGTACAATCCCACACCGGTTTGTCCGGCTTAAGGAGGGGTATAATTACTGCCGCTCTCATCGAGCTAGGAAGATAGCCATCCTGCTTTGATTGATTATATAGAGTTACCTGTTGAGGGGCCAGCAGGTCCATGTATGTGGCATAAAACTCAGCCGGAAGCCCGTCCGTGCCCGGTGTTTTGTTCTTAGCCATACATTTTATGGCACCCCGCACCTCACCCAGTTCCACTGGCTGACCCATGCTCTCAGCCTCCTCTGCCTCAATCTGCGGCAGGTCTATGTTAAAAAAATCCCCCTCCTCCAGAGCCCTGGAGTCTAACTGGCTGTGGTAGAGAGTAGTGTAGTATTCCAGAAATCGCACATTAATGGCCTGCTGTCCATAGCATACTGCCCCCCTAATCGCGTAGTTCTAGGATCGGTGTCCCTTTGTGCATGCGTTTGCCAACCAAGCCAAGAGTACTTATCCCTTTCTGTGTGTGCCCGTGCCGCATATGCCCTGTAATCAAAACACCTCAGCCTCTCCACTCTTCTTTTGCGCTCAACAGGTCCTCTTGTTTATCCTCCCGTCCTGGTCTTTCCCTTTCTTTCTCCCTGATCCACCGTTCCGCCTGTTGTACCTCACTCAATAAAGTTTTTCGAACCCCCACAGCCCCCCAATACATCGACACTGTATCACAAATTTGAATGCATCCCACTCATTATGTAAGTTAGAGGATGTGTTAGTGTTGTGTTGAAAGTATCCCTCAATAGCATTACCTATGGTGGTTCGGAAGACCTGGTCTTCCAATGTTTCTGTTCGGAGACGCCAACTGGGGATCGCCGTTCTAAGGTGAACCCAATTCAAGGACACCGGTAACGGGTTTTGTTCAGAAGTCGTCTTAGCTAGATACTCACTCCACGTGACCGTTATATGCACATCAGGGGAGCAAAGTATAGCATCCAAGCGGACATGCAGCTCATGCATAGCTGAGAAATAAGAGTAGTCCCCTTCCCCAGGGTGATGAGCCCGCCAATTGTCTGTCAGTCCCCAGTGCTGTTGCCATTCCCATCTGGTTTCCGCGATCCTGTGTGTGAGTGCGTCAGGAAGCGGTTGATGAGAGCGGTCGAGGCCTATATCAGTAATGCAATTGAAATCTCCCCCCAGAAGTATAGGGCCCATCAACTCCCTCACCAGTTTTTACCATTGCTGAGCAAAAAAGGCAGGTTGCTCCACATTAGGGGCATATATGCTTCCTAACGTAATGTCCCAACCATCAAGCCGCCCTGCCTGAATTGGCCCTCTGTATCAACTATCTGCCTAACACATTGGAATGGTTCTCCTGCTCGCACCCATATTAAAGTTCCTCTTGCATAAGCCCAGTATGTGGTTTGAAATACCTGCCTTTTCCAACGACGCTGCAGCGCTGCCCCTTCTGTCTTTGTCAAGTGGGTTTCTTGCAGCAGCGCAATTTGCACCCCTCGCCGCACTAGATAGGCGTGGATTTTGTGTCGCCGACCCATGGTATACATCCTCCTTACATTCCAAGACACAACTTTGATTCCTACGGAGGTACCCATGGCTCCAAATCTAGATTCTGCCCCCCATGGAACCCCCTAGTGACATGCCTGACCCTCCCCCAACCCTCTCCAACTTCAATCGTTACCTAACTCCCAAACCCCAGGACAGGTACACAAGAACAAGCCCCCATCCAAACCTAAGTGTTCATACAAAGGTCCATAAAAAGAAGGTGGCGTGTGACTCACACTTGGTGCCCCCAGAACCCCTTCCGGCCCTCCCCTTTAGAACTAATACATCCATCTGGGCCCCCATGATGGTAAACGTCGTTTACAACGCGGTGTTTACACCGCATGACCTTTACCACGCTGCCATTACAACGCAAGTCATTACTACGACTTGCGCTGGATGGTGCTCTTGGTTAAGGAATATTGTGATTTTCTATTCCAACACCTTTCCTACTGTTACATGGGCTGGAGTTGGAATAGAAAATTATAATAATCCTCAATCTGCGCCCTCCAACGCAAGTTGGTGTAATGACTTGCGTTGTAAAATCTGCGATGTAAAGTACCGCGATCAAAATGATCGCGTGGTACTATCATACATCCCCCATGATTCTTATAGAGACTCCTCTCAGCCTGCCATCATGTATCAAATGAATCTCTAAGCCCAACAGTCACAGCAGTCATCTTACTATCTTCTCCGCATTCCCTCTGCAGCCCCGTCTCCCAAACATCCCATCCGCTGTTTGCAGAGTAACAGCCGGAAGCTCAGTATCTGAGAGCCCCTGGGCACTACTCGAACTCGGGCTCTCCGCTCCACTTTTCCTGTGTTCCGAGTTGCTGCTAGCTGGAGTAACTGTGCCCTGGCTAATGACCACCACTGCTAGGACTGCTCTGTCTTATTCCTGGCGCCGATCCATGGGAGAGACGGGCCTCTGTACTGACGATGTGGTGGACAGCCGTCCTCGGGGTGAAGTCACCTGCAGCGTACGTGAACCAGTGCTACCTCTGGTCTCCAACTAGTCCCAAGCGGCCTGCGGCATGACAGAGGTGCAGGGAGGCCACCTGAGGCGGTGAGACTGGCTGTTATTGGGAACTTAGACCAGCACAGACAGATTTACACTGCGCTTCCGGAAGTACATAGGGCTAAATAGGCTCGTGTCACGGAAGTCGCGGCAGCTAGAGCGTGTCGCCCTCCACCACCACACCTAAGATGGCGGCTTGTGGCCAGATGATGTGGAAAACAACCCAGTGTTCCCTCCGCTACAAACGGGACTTCCCGCGGCGGAACGGGGAATGGGGTGTTAAGTAAGTGGTACAATTTGTTATTCAATTGTGCAGAGAAGGCAAATTATATATGCAGGCAGCTCTGGTTGCAATATTCAACAATTGTGCTCATTAAAAAAGAACAGTGCAAGTGCAAGTTAAAACGTAGTATTCACGGTTTAAAATGAACAAGTAATGCAGGGAACAAAGGTTTTACTCAATGCTTAAGAAATGCGCTAGCCGCTCTGCAATCTTGCGTCCTAATGCCGAGCCTCCGTCCAAGTCCTGTCTAAATAGGCTTGTGTCACGGAAGTCGCGGCAACTAGAGCGCGTCCCCCACCACACCTAAGATGGCGGCTTGTGGTCAGATGATGTGGAAAACAACCCAGTGTTCCCTCCGCTATAAACGGGACTGTTGTATGGCACGAGATAGCACGAGATTGTAACTCGTGTCTATCTCGTGTTGGTTGCTGCATCATTTGAAATGCGGGATTGTTGGGAGGTTGAAAAGGTTGGAATGATGCGGGCATTATGATCTTGACTGGACTTGTGACCTGGAAGGAACAGAATGTGAAGCAGAGAGAAAATTGTCCCTTTTAAAACATTGTCTTGGAGGAATTGGATTAAAAGAGTTCCTTACTCTACCTGCGTTAATCAATCCTGGTGATAAGAATGTTTATGATCGCGCTGCAGAACAGTTGAAAATAAGATTTGGGAAGAAAAAGAATGTTGTTATGGAGAGATTTACATTTTATTCCCGTAAACAACTTACTGATTGATCAATTGAAGATTTCGTATCTGCTCTCAGATCGCTGGCTGTTACTTGTGACTTTGAGCATATCACTTATGAACAAGTATTAAGAGACCAAATACTGATGAGAACAAATAATAAAAAGGTTCAGGAAAGACTTTGGACAACATCAGATATGTCTCTTAATGCTGCTATTGATATTGCGAGGTCAATTGAACATTCTGAGAAATTCGTGAAGGAAATAAGAGGAAATGAAAAAGGAGAAGTTTTCAGCTTCTCAAAAGAAGGAGATACATTTAAGAAACCCTTCATTCAAAAAAACGATAATCCCAATAATAAGAATGATTGGAAATCTAAATATACTAAGAATGAAAGGAAGAACACTCAATGGATTTGCTTCAGATGTGGAAGTCCTAACCATTTAGCAAATTCTAGATCCTGCCCTGCCCTTGATAAAATGTGTTCAAAGTGTAATAAGAAGGGGCATTTTACAAAATTTTGCAAATCCACTACTAAGAAAGTTAACATTATTCAAGATGTTGATGATTATGAATTTCTAAATGAAAATGAAATCAACACTGTAATCAATATTTGTGGGAGTGAGGGCGTTAGTAAGTTTCCATCTTGTGATGTAGTTATTGATGAAATGATTATAAACGTTTTTGTTGATTCATGTGCATGGTACACCCTAATTGGTTTAGATGTGGTAAAAAAAAATTGGCAAGGTTTTACTCAAATCTGACATTTCTCCAGGAGGTTACACAGGACACAAAATTGACTTGGTAGGATTTTTTTGGGGGGAAATTACTTTCGCTGATGAGTCTACATATGGGAAGATTTATGTTGCAAGGTCAGGACAATCTTTATTAGGATGGCCTCACCAAGAACAACTGGGGATTAAGATTGATCCTAGAGCTAATCCTCCTGTGTATTCCATCGTAAGCACTAGTAATTCTGACTGGGATGTTATACTCAGCAAATTGAGATCGGAATTTCCAAATGTCTTTAGTGGGAAACTTGGTAAGTATCAAGGTTTCAAACACACAATAAAGGTCAATGATGGTGCTATTCCTGTTCGGCACAGAGTCAGAAATGTACCTCTTACATATAGAGACAAACTTAAATTGTTACTCAAGGATTTGTGCGACAAAGATATTATTGAGCCCATAGAGTCGTCACCTTGGGTTTCTCCGATTGTGATTTCGGTTAAATCCAACGGCGAATTGAGATTATGTGTAGATCTTCGCAGTCTAAATAATTCCATCTGGGTTGATGCACATCCCTTTCCAAATCTTCATGAGATGGTCTCAATGCTGGGGGGTGCTAAAGTATTCTCATGCATTGATTTGGCAAGTGCTTACCATTAAGTGGTCTTGGATGATGAATCTAAAAATTTGACGGCCTTTATCACACCCGAAGGCCTTTTCAGATATAAACGTATGCCCTTTGGGTTGGCTAGTGCCGCTTCAGTCTTTCAAAGACTTATGAAAGAGACACTTGATGGTTTAATAGGGGCGGTCGCTTTTCAAGATGATATACTTGTGTATGGGGAAAATGTTGAGGAGCATGATGACAATTTAAGAAATGTGATATCTGCATTATCTGTTAAGGGACTTACTCTACGTCTTGATAAATGCAAAATCAGAGAAAAAGAAGTAGAATATTTAGGGCACACCATCAGTGGTGCTCGGATCAAACCTAAGCAGAAGCATGTTGAAAGTATTATCAAAGCACCTGTCCCCATTTCAAAAGAACAGTTAGTCGCTTTTTTAGGACTAATGGAATTTTATGCAAAATTCATTCCCAATTTTTCGTCGAAAGTAGACCCTTTCAGACCTCTCTTAAAGAAAAATGCAAGATTTCTATGGCCTTGCACCATGACTGAAACATTTCAAAGTCTTAAAACCTTTATTGTAAATGCACCGTGTTTGAAACCTTTTGTTGTTGGGAAAAGATGTACCGTTATGGTTGATGCCAGCAGCACTGGGTTAGGTGCTGTTCTCATGCAAAATGACTGTGGAAAGGAATGGATAATTGCATATGCCTCAAGGGCATTAAGGGATGCTGAGAAACATTATTCAGTTATCGAAAGGGAATTGTTGGCATCAGTTTGGGGGGCTGAACATTTCAAAACATTCTTATGGGGCACAAAGTTCACAATAAAAACTGATCATAAACCTCTTATTTATATGATGGCACCAGGTGGAGGTCGTACTATGTCAGCTCGTCTTGCTAGACTAGCATCTAGACTGCAATCATTCCAGTATGAAATGGTTTATGTAAAGGGGAAAACTAACGTCCATGCGGATTGTATGTCCAGATTGCATACTTCTTGTGAAGTTCCTGTTGACGATGATGAATGTGAGGTTGCGTTTACTTCCCAAGATGTCATGTTGGTATATGGGGAGAATGGGGAGAAATTTGATTTAAGTAAGGAATCTTGGACAAGGGAAATGGAAAAAAGTATTGAGTTGACGGAAGTTAAGAACTACGTTTTGCAAGGGTGGCCGGAACAAAGGAAGTTTTCAGGCGAGATGATGAGTTATGCTAAAGTACAAGATGAATTGGCAATTGAAAATGGTCTGCTCATGAGAGGTGACAAATTTATTCCTCCTCATTCTTTGAGAAATACTATTATTGACATTGCTCATGAAGGGCATTTAGGAATTTCGTTTACTAGAAGACGAATAAAAGATTTCTTTTGGTGGCCAGGTGTAGACAGTTGCGTGGAACATTTTGTCCAGAAGTGTTAAGATTGTGCCAATAGTGACAAGTCTGCTGTTCCTTTGCGATCTGAACCTTGTCCTGTGGAATATCCTCTTGGTCCTTGGCGAAAATTAGGTCTGGATGTCATTGGTCCGTTTAGTGTATTACCTGAACAAGAAAGGTTTGGAATTGTTTTGATAGACTATTTTTCGAAATGGCCAGAAGTTAAAATGGTAAGGGACATAACAACAAAGAATGTGATAGAATTTTTGGATGAAACTTTTTGCAGGAAAGGAAATCCAGAAGAGATTGTAACGGACAATGGACCGCAATTTACCAGTAAGGATTTTGAGTGCTTTATTACTAAATGTGGCATAATACACAAAAGGATTGCTGTCTTCCACCCAGAGGCCAATGGCCAAGTTGAAAGATTCAATAGAGTAGTTAAGGAAGCTATTCAACTTTCTGTTAAAGGCAAATTGAATTGGCGCAATGCTCTTCAATCCATGTTGTTGTCTTATAGAACATCACCTAATTCTGTCACTTTGGTCAGCCCATTTGAACTCTTAAGAGGTCGGAAACCCAGTACACGACTAACTCCATGGTGGTTAAAGAAAAAACTGAATGATCATTGTGGATTTTCAAGAGTTGACTATGATTTGGTACGTAGTAGAGTGAGTACATATAAGGGTGAGATGAAGAAGAGAATGGAAAAGCAACAAGGATCAGCGAGCAAACATGTTAGTTCTGTTGGTGATCTAGTGCGCATTAAGAAAAAGGAAGGTGTTCTGAAAGGATGTCAAATTTGGTACCATCCTAGGAAACTTATTGAAGTTTTTAAGCATGCTGTTAGGATTGATGATGGTAGCGTTTGGAATTTGAACAGAGTTTCTATATTTAAAGGTAAGGAAGTTATTAGATCTGATGGTGACAGTAACGTATTTTTGGATTTTGAATCAAACAATGAAGAAAATGTTACACATGGAAATGTTACACCTACACTTCCCATTATTTCTTCAAAAAAGTGTACCAGAATTCATCGTCTTCCTGAAAAGTACAAGGATTTTGTAATGAGTTAATATTACTATGAATGATACCAATTGTATGAAACAGTGATTGTTGTATAGAAAATTTGTAATATTGTGTTGTATATATGTTATACCTCTACTTATATGCATCTTATTTACTTAAATTTTATTATATTTTTTTTTGCTTTGTTTTTTCTTTGTTTTTCTTTGTTTTTTTTTCTTTACAGGAAGGGAGGTGTGTTGTATGGCACGAGATAGCACGAGATTGTAACTCGTGTCTATCTCGTGTTGGTTGCTGCATCATTTGAAATGCGGGATTGTTGGGAGGTTGAAAAGGTTGGAATGATGCGGGCATTATGATCTTGACTGGACTTGTGACCAGACCTGCTTTACAATAAATTCACTCTATCATCATCATCCTGCATCTTGGTATCTTCATTACAGGGATGATACTTGAAACAAATCTGGGACACATCCCTATGCCCGAGTCAAACTTGACCCACTCAGATCTTGTTCAGTATGCCCTCCTGTGTGGTGATGGCCTCCCAGTGCTTGTCTGCCAGAGAAAGATGTTTAAGGGCATATTTAACAAATATTAATGCAGTGTAAAGCAGCAAGCCATCTTGCTGTGCTTCACTGTGTGAATGCAAAAAACAACAATTCACTGTGTGAATGGGCAGGAATGTGCAGTATTGAACATTATACGGTGCATTCCTTTTCTCTGCCTGTGCGGGTGCAGAATCTGCTCCCTTGTGCCGATGTAGACAACTTTTCACCATGGTGCAAGGATGCCTGCATTGTAGGCAGGATTGCTTTTGTGCAGGAAGGGATAATTTCCTGCACAAAATCAATCTTTAAAGGCATATCCCGGAATGCAGCATTTCTCCTTGTTGCACCCCTCTTGGGGAGGTGCACAATTCTGATGCATTCCCAGGTCTACCAGTTTTGGTAAATCTGGGAATGTGTCAGAATTCATGGGTGGATACGTGGAAACACCCACCTATGTTACTCTAGATTTACCAAGTCACACAGCACACAAGATGGTCTTGAGTAGCTTGGTAAATGTCATCTGAGCTATCGTGTCGACTTTCGGCCACTTGAGTGGAGCTGAGGGACGCAAAACCTTTCATAATTTGGGCCAGAGGATATTTAAATCCAGGAGAAGGCTATTCTGCCAGGATGTGTCTATTGTTTCAAAGTGAGCTTTGAACTGCCAGCTGAACAGCTCAAAGCATGAATTCCACTAAACCTGGATCAGTGAAATAGTTCTAATTTTACGAATACATACATAAATGTAGTCATAAATCGACCATGATATGAGTTTGGGATCAAGAAGTTGTTTGAAAAACCCACATCAATGACTTCCCTACCTTAAGTCAATCAAAATATATACTTTAGGCACACTTTACCCAAAAGTGTAAAACAGTGTAAACACTTCAGTGTGTATACTTTAGCCAAGATGAAAGAGGACATTTATTTTTGGATTACCAATTAAAATATAAGACCCTAGCAGACCACAACCAATTTACTCTGGGTGTCATCATCAACACTGTTACCTGTGTGCATGTGCCAGTTTGGGGCAGACAAGAAGTTCCTCTCCTAGCCTTTACAAGTGTGCACACATGTCAACAAAAACAACCTGTACGGAGCAGCCTGTTCAGAGCCCTTTTCCTTAGCATTATACAGTTGAAGCTCAAATCCATTTTTACCAGAAACGTATCCGAGAATAGAAAAACTAAATCTAGGAGTTTTCACGAGTCAGAGTGTATCTCCATACAGCCCTGTAACAACTAAAATTATAGGTGAATAAATGTTTTATGCATGAGATATTAGGCTATTTTGACAATTGATATAGTCTCAAATTATGAGAACTCATTTAAATTACAAAAAGACCTTTTCAACTTTACAATCACTTGTAGCTAGGTTTGCTCTTGGCTATTTTGTTTAGCAGCGTGGCCAATATTTTTATATCCAGCCAGAACAAAAATTTAAAAAATGGTGTAGTGCCTGTATTTTCCCCTTATCAGTACGTTCTTAAAGCAGTATTTCTAAGACGGAATCATCTAATAATGTGTTCTACAGCTGCCTTAAAGTCCCCTGACTTATATTTGGAGTAAGCAAAGATGAAAAACCCATGATAAAAATGAGAAGAGCCAATTGTATTTAAAGTTTTATTTAAGAATCATGCTCAGGCCTTTGAAGAAACTTAAACCATGAGAAAATGGCCAGCATTTTTCTCTGGGAAAGGTGGCAACCCTACTTATGGCTTAGAGGTTGACCTCAATATAAATATAATTTTTATGGCCATTAGTCAGCCTTTACAACTGTGTTACAATAGTTAGTAGATCTGTAAAGGTTTGTCTTTGGTGTAGGATGCAGTTTAAACAACACTGGAAACATTCAGAAGAAGGAGCATCCTTATCAGTAAAGATAACTGCCAGGAATAGGTTACAAAACATGGGAGTGGGGGAGCACCCATACCAACTTACTAAAGACAATTCGGTTAGGTTAAAATATAGTTCTGAAAGAATCATTGTTCAACCCATGGTAGCTATGGCACAAGCAGCAGGCAGTCCCCAGAGAAGTGTGTGTTTCGTTCAAGCAATGTGAACAATTAACAGCAAAGAGCACAACAAATTAAAATTGTCAAACAAATTTAGAAAAATAGAGACTAATTTAATAAACAAAGATACCAGCATTGTTGAAATCGGTTGAGGGGAACAAGAGATTAATTTATAAAGTTGTAGGGGGAAAAGAGTCAAGGAAAGTTAAAGCACGGATTAAAAACAACAAGCTACAGTTGTTCTGACCTAAGACTGGTTTCAAATATACCAAGTGGGTCACAACAATCAAAGTGTTTACCTTCAAACTTGATCTCCAAAATAGGACTTGAATCTACTTCCATCACGGCAAGTTCCAGACATGTTGCATGAGAATATTATTTGAAGTTAAATTCATCATTGTTGAGGTTTTGTTAAGGCTGCTGATTGTTGCACAAAGATCTCTGATCTGGGCAAATCGGATATCATGGAACCAAGGCTGCTTTGTGGGCCTTATAAATTTGACACTTCGCCATGCTCCAAGATACTAATTTCAGACTTAGGTCTAGATTTTGATCTTGGGTGATGGGTTGCTCCATCACATCGGTGACAGATATTGCATCTGCTGGGATAGAAATCCCATAGGACATAATTCTATTTATATTTTGGCAGACAGGATATCCATCACTATTGTGATGGAGTAACCCGTCCTCCGAGATCTAAATCAGGCCCCAAATCCCACTTGCAAGACAGGGCTGGAAGTGTTACTCAGACAGGGCTTTACTTTATGAGGCCAGTACCTTTGCTGCGAGTACTCTCAGAACTTGTTTTAAGTGCACAACAATTCTTGAACAGGTCTAACCGGGTTTCCCTGCTCACCTTGGATGTGACATTCCTGGATAAGACACAGACTCTTGCTCGGTTTTGTTGTGTAGTTCCTATAAACCTATATAGGATCTGCATGTTTAGACAACATAGACTCAGGGATTGGTGTCCAGACTGATTCCAAACACCCCCACCAGGTATGTTTGCCTGTATACCAGCTAGCTCACAGTGCCGCTAGAAACCCCTCTTACCAGGGACAGAATAGATCTTGGCAACTTTCGAACATGACAACTCTGTCCCATCATTGATCGTGGAAACAGTGCAGTACTTTTTGCCTAGTCACTCATGCTCACTTTGTTTCAGAGAGATGCACAGAATAACCAGTGGGGACGATTTTAATAAGCATTTATTGAACCTGTATCATTCTAGTGTAAAATAAGTGTGCTGAGACAACCATAAGACATAAACAAATAATAATGTTTACAAGCACCAACGGAGTAAAAGGATGGTAGATTTCTTCCATAGTGTAAAACAATTAATACAGGCAGGTATAAAAATACATGACAGTAATAAATGAGTACTCCTACTATGCAACCCAAACTTGATGTACCTAAGTGTACCAAGCATGTATGTAGGTGTAAAACCAAGAATCCCTCTAGGATAAGGTCATCCTGAAATGAGAGACTGTGGGACCCCATCTTGGTCTTGAGATGGACAACCCGTGATCGACATTAGACCACTGCATGCAAGAACCTCAGCATCTTGCATCAGTGTTTCCGCATGGAAGTCCTTTTTCTCCTCTCCCTGCCCCAGCAAAGATATGGTGTTAATATACCCTAAGTGGTACCCTCAGGGGATCTACCTTACTGTGCCATGTCAGACTTAGGATGAAGGGAGGAATGACCCTTATACATAGTTATCATGAAGAAGATGGTAGTCCTGCTAAGTTTCCAAGATTCCTCTTGCATAATGGATGAGGCTAGTTTTCAGGGAAAACCACACGTCCAGTCAGCGGTACCATAACTAGGTAAAAGGTCAGTCTCAAGAACTGTATGTAGTCTAATGGCAGGGGAAATATAGGTGAAAGTTTAGGTTGCTACCTGAGCCTATATGTGGGGACCTATATGTAACATAACAGCTTTCTGGTGGTGGAAAGAATTATTTAGGGTCAGGCATATGGAGAACTAGTTGCAAAATACTTGTTGCAAATTGTGACCATTTGACAGTATTTAAAAATCAAAATACTACTGGGTCACAATCTGACCTATCTCATGAATATTAATTAGGTATGTAACACATTGAGAATCAATATGTTTGGATGGCTCCAAAGGGATGGTGCCTGCTGGGGTTCGTAGACCAAGATCTCTGTGATTGTATATCAATATAGAATACATTTTTTAATGCAGACTCTTGCATTTAAAAAATGGTTGCATTTAGAAAGAAAAGTATACATTTTTTTTATTTGTTTAAGAGGTTGCAGTGGATCACAGGACCACTACCTATCCCTAAGAAAACTTTTTTAACATACTCAAAGGGGAAGCTGTCCCCCTGGGACCCCTTCCCTTTTCTAAATGGGTTCTCGCCCCAACTTGGGGGCTGTACATTTTAAGTGACTATTTTGGTTCTAAACATTTGAAACATAAGTGTAGAAATCACTATTCAGAATGGCAAAGGGACTTTTCTGTGCTCTGTGTCACTGCAGTTCCTTTAAAGTACAGCCCATTACAGAACACAGTTGGTCTATTGCAGATGTATACTTTTTGTCATAATGAGGTGCTGTAAATAAACTTTGTAGCCGACTTATGACAATCAACCATACAAGTCCTTAGATGCATTTAGGTACCATTTAGAGTTAAATTAGATGATGGTTAAATAAGCCAAAGAAGATGTTCCAATGTACCGAAAATATTTTTAGTGAGGAAGCAAAGGCTTTACAATTGCTTTGCAGAGGTAAAATTACACAGCCCTGAACCCAGCATACTCTGACAGTAAACAGGAGGGTGTTACAAAAATTGGGTTATTTTTCCCGATAACTCACAAGCCTTTGTTGGGTTGGGTGACTACGATGTCAACGAACGTCATGATATGTGCACACCTGACAATGGTAATATCAGTAAATGCAATGTGAATCTGTGCCATTGCTTGTACTCACACAGTGCCCATCAATGCAATGTCAATGTATACCGTAATATTTGCCCACCCATAGCGCCGACATCAGCAATAATGATAATAATGTATTTCGTGATCCTTGCTCATACGATAATACTATTGGTGCGAATAAAAACAATGTCAGACCAGAGCAAACATAAACTTGTTAATACCACTACAAATGGTATCAATGTACAAAATGACAACTATGTGCAATAATGAAAATATTATTAACAATGATATCAGTGGCTGCCATATTACTTTTAGTTGTTCCAATGAAGCCACATTCTCTTGGATTCACCCATTTTGACCTCTCCATCAAGCACAATTCAGAGATACATTGTCGGGCAGGTCCTTTTACCCATGCCCACACCTATCAGTTAACAGTAAAGGATTGTGTTCCCCAGAAATATCACAAAATTAGATACCACATGTAGATAGGCACACTTAACCAATAAGAAAATGATGGGCGCACCACACGTAAGGATCACACACTCTCATGCCAGACATCTGAACACATACACACAGGCACACACTGGCCCACACTAGCTCTCTCATAGGTCGAGTGACATCTGTTTCCTTATCAGATTCCCTCATGTGTTGATTTACAACTGAGATGCTATCTTGGAATGTAGCAAAGTGTTTTATTGTACCTCATGAACTGTATAAATAAAGTGCCAAACTCTGTACATAGAGAGATTTTGAGCAGACGTATTCTTCCGAGGCTCTCCAGGCAGCAGCGTTTAAATAATCCAACTTGCGCCTGTTTTGCCATATGCCTCTTGTTTCTTCTACTTATTGAAGGTAAAGTAATATCCAATCAACACCTGGATGTATGCCAGAATATTGACAGCAGAACTAACATGCTAGCAGAATCTTGTTACAAAAATAAGATTTTCCAATTATATCATGAAGGTAAGCATGTATTGCAAAGTATATTTTTAATATTCTTCCTCCATATCTATGTCCATCAAAAATAGGTATATCATCAAAAGACATGTATAGTAAAACTATATTACTATATAAAAACTTAAGTTGTTGAGATTTCGGTCATCATAATGTTTGCTATGACATATTAGTAGCACAAAATCTAAAACACAATATTCTGGTGCCTTACCAGATAGAGGACAACATTTATAGTGGCAATAAGATGTTTGCCAAAGTAGCTGGAAGACAACAATTGATTATCTGTATACCATTTGAAATACCAATTTCATTTTAAAAGAGTGAAATTTATCAGCATTAAACCTATAGCACATTTACTGTGAGCCAGGATCAGCAGCACAAATCTGAAACCATGTATCACACTGATAGACAAAACATAGATTATGATACTTAGTAAAGTCTGTATTCTCACCTGACGGCTACATTGAGAAAAGGTGAGGTATGAGTAGGTCAACTAGAGTGCATGATGTTCCAACTGCCTTGAATTAATGTTGACGTGTGGACCTCCATCTGTCATGTGGTGGTGGTGGTGATAACCTCTGCCACCATAACCGCACTAGCCCACCATAGTTAGAGATCTCTGGTAAACCTGCATCTTCTCAGAGGTGGAGGTGGCTGTGCTTGTTTTTGATGTGCAGAGCCACCTCACCTCCACCCTGGTAGTAGGCAGCAGGCCTGGCGGTGTGCACGACCTCTGGGAGCGTAGGCAGCAATGGGAGAGGATGCACTGGGCTTTGCGTTGCTGCTCTGGTGGGCTTATGCACTGGTGGGCTGACATCCTGGATAGAGACCAGGACCTGCTCAACCTGCTGCGAGTGGAGGTTGCGGGGCTTGGTGAGTACTAATTATTTATTTGTCATGTTGTATCTATGCTAATACTTTTTTCCAAATAGCAAGGATGCTGCTCAAAATCAGGTATGTTAAGTTTATGTTACAAATATTATGTGATCATCATCATCTCGTAGGCTGGTGCTCGGTGGCTCTACCTAATCCTAATTGGAGTCGTTGGCACTCGCGTGGGCTGTCTATTCAAGAAGTAATGCGGAGAGGCTCCTCCTGTCAGTAAGGTAGTGGTAGTTATTAGTATTAGTGACCTAGCAAGTTCTCTCACTTCTCTGCGGCTTTATTTATTGTAACTCGTACAGTCCAAACTCCAAGCGATTTTATAGTGATATGTAGTAAATAGTAACAATGCCTGCATCTATGCATTGAAAAAAATGGTGACCAAATTGACCCATCAATGGCTGATTGAGTATCATATGAGAAGCAAAGATCATTTGTTGCAATTTATTAGTAGTTCCGAAATGTATTTCGAAATTTTTAAGAGGGTTAGGATATTACGGAATAGGTCCACAATACTAATAGTAGAGGAGATATGATTTATAAAAGTGAAATAAAATATTACTGCATTTGTCTTTCCCTGTCAAAATATTTTTGGGGAGATTAACTGGACCACTCATTTTTTAAAAAATATATATTTTTAATTTTTTATGTCAGCATCCAAGGGTACAAGGGATACCACGACCATCAAGGTGCCAGCAGGTGTGGGAGCAGGAGGTACCTCCATAAGTGCTGATGGATTTGCTGCGCCCAGTAAGTCGTTCTGTTGTTATTATTATTATTTCTTTATCTTTGACCACTCCAGATTTAGAATTTTTTCCCTCTTTACTGCATGTTTTCTTATTTGTTTCCAACTCCTCTTGGATCTACTTTTTTCATGAATTCATGTTATCCCTGCATTATCTTATTTATTACTTATTTTCTATATCTCAGGTATCTGTACTTGACTTCAAACTATCTGTACTAGTCAGTAGCTTAATTTTTCTTCAGATTTGACAGTAACCTTTCCCTCTCCACTTATAGGGTGGTATACTGTAAGATTTATAGAACCTATTTTAGGTCAGGTACTCTACTGTGAAGATTGAATGCCCAATTAAGGTATTCTATGCATGTTAGCTTAGACGGCTTTCTTTTTCCTGTTAATGCTCAAACAGTAAAACAAGAGAGTGGCCAATGGCCTTTGTCATGGTGGACCCCAAGGTTCTGCATATATTATTATTATAGTATATCAGCAGTTAATGACTGTGCAGCATACCTGGAACTATGAGGAGGACGGCCCTATTGCATCTGTCAACTAAGACCATATGTCCTCCATTGACCAGTTATTGCTACCCTTCATTGAGCTTCAATCATAGCTCTGCCCCTCTATTACAAAAGTTTTGGTTGGCTTGACTACCTGGCTTTTCAAACATTGTCAACCAACAAAATGCCCAACTTCATGTTTTGAATTTTCCATAGAAGATAAACATATTGTAACCAAACTATAGTGTTGTTTTGTGGTTGTATTTTGTTTAACAAAAAAATGGGTGAAGTAACTGGAATCTAAAATGTGTAATGATTTTTCTAGCTGCAATAGCTACCAGAGCTGGAGCCGGCTCCGAGAGAGCTAGTGGGGAGAATGCAGCAGGGGACACTGAGGGGGTAATACCACCGGCAGCAGGGGTGGGCCATGGTAGCTCACATTGCTTCCTTATTCACAAATAGTAATATACTCTCTGAAAGGGTGTTGCCTAGAGAACACCTCACTTTAGCAGATACAGTGAGAGTTGAGTAGTTATGTCCTCATCTAGCTGCAACTCAGCAGACAAAAGGTTCATAAATGAAGTTTAAGAATAACAGGTTGATGGGAAAGGGAAAACAGGATGAAAGGACAAAAGATGTGTTAATTGTATGTAATATATGAGTGAAAAGATGTTTGGGTGAAAAGATGCATGCATATAGGTGGGTAATGATGATAGGAATATGCATTGCTGGGCGAAGGATGGATGAAAGTGTATATATGTATATGGGTGAAAGGATGCTTGCCTTGGTTGGTGACAGGAATGCTTGGGTGGTTTAAAGGCAAAGCTGGATGAGTGAATGAGTGAAAGGATGCATGGGTAAATAAATGGATGTACGTGAATGGTCCGTTCAGAACTATGTTTAGAACGATGGATTCATTGGATATAAATGGATGGATGTTTTTCTATGGTAAAGAGTTGGTGAGAGAATGTAAAGCTTGAATGATGTGTATCAAAGACAAAGGTGAATAATAAAAATCCCAGTAAAACAATGCATTGATGAATAGATATTTGCTTGGCCGACATGCCAAAGCTATTTCCTGTTCCTTAATCCTTTCCCTGTAATGAAGTACATAACGTTTCCGCCGTCTGCTTACAGCAGATAGGATGTCCGCATGATTGATTTATTTTATACTTGACGTGTATCATCATATTATTCATTCGCCTTGTAGTCAGGGTAAAATTAAAAGGCATTTTGGCTAAGAGCAGGGTCATTGGAATATGATAATTGTTTATTACAGCTTCCCCAGATGCAGACTACAGAGACTAGCAAACTATGACTAACTATGAGTGCTACTAGGGCGTCAGCTGAGGCAGAACATAGTTAATTAGTTTAGCACAATACTTGTACTTTATTTATTTTTCTCTTTTTTATTTATTTTTTTAGACCCCCTGCCGCAGCTGGTGATGCAGTATAAATATATACCATAATTCATTCAGGAACCATGACTTCCAAAAATAAATGACAGTAATTATCATCACAAACAATTCTCACTTTGCACACAAAAAACAGGCAAAGAAAAACAAAGACCAGAACCCTCCAAAAGAATACTTGTACTTCATAGTGCATAATGCCTTTCTCATTAATGAGAGATGATTTATTTGTATTTTCCAAACTAAGGGGCTCATTACGATTGCGGTTTTCCCGCATCCTCCGGGCCGGCGGAAGCCACCGCCGGCCCGGAGGATGCGGGAAAACCGCTGCGGACCCACCAAAGACCAACGCCACATTAGGATGGCTGGTGGATCCTGGTTTAAGTCCGCCATTTTTCCGCCGCGGTCGGCTTACAACCGCGGCGGAAAAGCTCTAATATGGTCGCGGTTTCTCCCAGACACCGCCAGCCATATTAGGATGTGTCCAAAAAAAATGCTTTTCCGCAGCGGGTTTTCTGCCGTGGAAAAGCATATGGGACTTCACTGCGGTACCCCCCTGTATTTGTATGCAGAAATCGGCAGGCACCGCACGGTGCCAGCCGCTTTCTGCATACAAATGCAATGTATGCATTTTTACCATCGCGGCGGGCGCAGCTTGAAGCCGCACCCGCCGCAATGGTAAAAATAGAGGATGTGACCGCCAGGGTGGCGGTCACATCCTAATTTCACAGGAGGGAACTCCGCAGGCCATGCGGAGGTTCCCTCCTACTCAGGGGTCGCGGACGGACGCAAGTCTGTCCACGATCGTAATGAGCCCCAAAGTGTCTGTTTAGTTACTATTGTGTTTTTATCAGGACTTACTTCAAACGAAAAAAAAACAGCAGTTTTCTCAGAATGGGGTGCTGCTGTGTTTGCTCTGCTTTAATTTCATTCAGACAGTTAGTCCATTTGCCTTTAGTTTTATGAGATGAATGTGTGGGTAATGGCTGTGCCTCTAATCACATCTAGGGGACCATCAATGTTTTGTTACTGTGCCAACAACTACATACTTTTGAACATGTTTTCTTCACAGAGCATTGTTTACAATGTGTTTTTTCTCTGTCTAGCTACTTCTGGTCACCCACAACGCCCATCTCACCAGCATGTGGCAGCAAAAACTAGGGGTGATCAGGGCCGAGCACCAGTGGCTGGCGACCCTGGAGGAGGTAGAAGAGGGTGAGGAAAAAGAGGCAGGTGCCCACTGTCCCAGCCAGGCCCCAACACTAGCAGCACCTCCAGCTTCTTCACAATCAGAACGGCACTGCAGTCCACTGGCATCTGCCCACCAACAATCATCATCATTCACTGGCACCCTCCGCTCAGACCGCACTTTACTACTCTGCGTTCTTTCAAGGCTTCTGCAGCTGGAGGTGGGCAGAGACAAATGGAGAGGCGCCACAATGAGCTCCTGAGCCTGGCCCTCCATGCCTAGTGCCCTCTGCCCCTTTTATACTTTTGTTTTGGTGGGTGGGACTTGGTTGTTGTGGGTGGGGATGTGGTTTTTGAGATTGGGGCTTATAAAGTTTGAAATTTGGCTACTTTCTTTTTTTTCCCTGGACAATGGACACTTTGATTTTGGTTGAATAATCGTTGGGGCCAGGGGGATTTCATTTATTTGGGAGAGGGGTGGAGAGGGGTGGACCAGTTGTTGTGGACCATTTGTTTGGGGAGAGGTGTTTACCAGTTTTGTACTTGTGAAACTCCTTGTCCATTATTGTATAATGGAACAATAGGACCAATAGTTACTGGAACTAACAAAGCATCTGAGTTCATTGGTTTCATTATTCTCCTCAATTCTTCTCTGACTGGAATTCTGCTCTTGTGATTTTTTTTATATGTTCTCATATGATATTTCTGCATGCACTATTGGGGCACTTGGAAGGGATACTGACTCCACAATGATTCTGTTCTTCATGATAAGATGGAGGTCCATTCATCAGTAACTATTTTTGTCTTTGCATTTCTCTCCCTCACCAAACTCAACTACCATGACTGGAAAAATGTGTGTTCCTTCAGCTATATCTCTTCTCCACATTTTCTTCTGTGCATCCTTCTTTGCCTCTGAAAATCTACTCACAGTATTCTTGTACTTAGTCTGAAACTTATCTCGTTCTATTTTGTATGCCTCATGTTCCCATTCTTCAAGAGCTTCATATTGCATAGGTCTAGGATCTGGTCTCTAATTATTCATTTGATTCCTTAATTTTTCTAAATATCTAGTGTTAAAAGTACCACTCTCTGGAAATACAAAATTAGCATCTTTGTTAGTGTAATTCATCCAATTCTCCAACCAAGTACACGAGTGAAAACCCCTTTCCAATGACATGTATGAAGCAGGGGTTCAGCAAAATCTCAACCAGTGTGACTTCGCCCTCACTTAAATAAAAATCTTCACAAGTTCTCCAGATGCTCATTCTAAAGCAACCCCAAAAATCCTCACTTGTCATACTTCAAGATTCCCTATATTAGCACTGGCAAAACCTTTTTGCACAGCACCATTTCCACAGCTGACAACCCGCTTAGTGTATGCCACACTAAGACCGCCCTTAGGCTTTATCCCGGGATTTTAGGCCAACGTCAACAATAGACCGGTTAATTCCATTAAGGTCAATGACGGACCACAACCTAGAACATAAAGGTACAAATTTCTATAGTCTTTCAAGGTCTTCAACTCTGTCTCTGAATTACCTAGTATATTTTATTCAAAATAACTATCTGAGTACCAAATAAATGATCCAGCGGAATCAGTGTAAAATTTTGTGGTCACAAACACAATTTACCCACCATAACATAAACTCAAATCCCAGTAATATAGTTCACAACAACACAGAGTTTCGGCCTATAAAAACTCTACATCCACTTACAAATCATGAGGTCCTCCGATAGATCTTTGTAAGAGCTAATAGGGACTAAGATAATTAGTGACAGAAGCCAAGCCTTCATGAGGAACAGTAATGAAGAAATGCCTATCTAACAACAATAATCAATAGCTGTAAGTTGTCAATAATATTCAACAATAAGTAAAAACAAACTCAGTATAGTTATCAAGGCACTTTTATTTAATCTTCAAGATGAATGTCAATACACAAAAACACATTAGGATTTTTTAAAACATGTTTTTTCAATTGAATACAGGTAAAATCACCAATAAAATCACAGTTTAAAGCAAAATACATCATACAAAAACATTTTTTTATACCTTAAAATGTTCACAATTCCAGCCCACAAAGTAGCTTCTTCACAGTTTTGCATGATTCTATTGGTTGGGATCCATTGTGTGATCGTAGAATGATCATTCTTCAGCCCCAAATCGTCGGGAACCTACACGTAATACCTTTGTTCCCTGTCTACAGTTGTCTAAAAATTAACAATGTTTATTTTCTCGTTAGAAACAGGAAGCGCACTTGCAACTCAACATGTCCATGCACTCACTTCCAAGTTAGCGTGCAACAAAGTTGACACATTTATTCATAGAGAGAGGATATTCAGGCTGTAAGACAAGGTTCTAGTGGAATGAATGATTCCATTGCCAGCTCCTTCACACGGCTTAGCTGACATGCTAAATGGTGCTTCAGATTTTAAGGGCCACAACTAGTAAGAAAAGAGGGTTGATTTTAGAGACATTGTTTTTCGACATAGATTGAACTAATCTCCTTCCTTTTGCACTGCCTGAAGTATTCTTCTGGGGCCCAGCTCCTCTTAAAGTTTTTTTTTTAAATTCTAGCCTTAACTTGCTATGAGACCATAAAGTAAAGGCTAGTGGATTCCTCTTTTCTCTTTTTGCTTAGACCCCGTAATTCATCAAATTTTCATTAAATTTTCAATATTTTTCAGATTGCCAGTGTTTTACTTTCACTTAACATAAGCTTTTACAGCATACAAGGGAGCTGGCATGTAGAGGAGGTATACACAAAAACACATTAGAATGTTTAATACATGGTTTTTTATTTGAATACAGGTAAAATCACATTACTATCACAGTTTAAAGTAAAATACATCATCAATCAAAAAACTGGTGTGAGGAGAGAGAGAAAAAGAAAGAATAAACATCCATTGCAAATTCAGTATGCCATTTCAGAACTAATGCGAACCAAAATTCAGTCGTAGATTATCAGGACTGAGATGCAAGATGGATTGATGCACAGGGGGCAATAGTCTGGAATAATTAACTCTTCAGCTGAAAGGTTTAGCTTGCTCAACTTCACCAACCGAGGAAGTGCAGGGTAAATCAGAAGAGTTAAGTTCAGAATAGTCAGAGTTTGAACTGACAGCACGTCACACCCAAGATTTGCAAGGACAAAATAGCTACGCACGTTCTTTTTCCGCTTAATTTTTATACCTTGAAATGTTCACAATTCTAGCCATCAAAGTAGCTTCTTCACAGTTTTGCATGATTCTATTGGTTGGAATCCATGGTGTGATCGTTAAAATTCTTCACCCCTAAATCCTCCAGAACCTTCATGTAATACCTTTGTTCCCTGTCTACAGTTTTCTAAGAATGAACAATGTTTATTTTCACATCAGAAATAGGAAGCACACTTGCAACTCAACATGTCCATGCGCTTGCTTCCGAGTCAGCTTGCAACAACGTTGCCACCTTGATTTGTAGAAAGAGGATATTTAGACTGCAAGAAAGCAACTTCAGTAATAACACTTGTAACTAGAGCCATCAAATCAGCATTTTATTCTATTTCGAAGGCAATAATGAAGGCCAAAATACATTTCTCTAAGGACTACAATGGAAAAACATAATCCATTTTTTGAGGCCTACATGGAAAACCAAAAATGTGCTAACTTTAAAACACTTGAAGAAAATATAAACCCATAAGAATCTAATATATTTACCATTTCACTATTTTTATAAGCATAGTCTAATAATATTTCATTAATAAACAGACAATTTCACATTTACTCTTTGAGGAAACATAGCAAGACACACTACAATAGAGCAATCTTTTCAAATCATATTTTTGCTAGAATTCCAACAACTGTATTATTATTTTTCACATAATTATCATAACACTTTAGCAGTTTTTTCGCTCTGTCATAAATCTCTAATTTTCACCAGTTTCTAACCCTTCTGCATGCTTTTACAATGCAGTTTTAAAAAACTCTCAGTGTTCAATAACTTACAATGTTAGTCGTTTTTTAAGTATGTTTTAGTAATTTACAGGCAATGAGCAGGATTTGACTGAGCAACATCATGATTAAATACTCATGCTCCACCACTTCTAAACAGTAAGTTGTCATATGTTAACCAGGCTAATGCAGACACTTCTCCTGTTTTGGTTACTTTGAAAGTTGTCAGGAAAGTTCTGCCTTTTATGTCTAGTCATCTACAGAAGACAGTGATACGTTTGTAAGTTCTGTTGAGAATTTATTATTGTAATGGTGTATATTTGCATGTACATCAGCATGTTCTAAATAAGCATCAGACCTTGCAGAATGCAACAACAGTCCGTGTTCTTTGTCAGATCCCCCAGTACCAATCATTTTCAAAGGTAATCAAGAAGTTACATTGGCTGCCAGTTAGGCAGAGGATTACTTTTAAAGCACTCTGATTAGTGCATACGTCACTTCATGAGCAAGGACCCGTCTTTCTGTGAAACAGTTACCCTTGGTATATACCATGGAGGTCTCTACACTCTGCTTTGCCAAGTTGGTAGCAGTCCCCATATTTAGGCGCTCAAACTGGGTCAGCAGTTGTTTTGTGCATGGAGCCTCAAAGGCATGGAATTCTCGGCCGTTGCATCTCAGAGCCATATCTAATCTTAGGACCTTTAGGAAATCCTTAAAGACATTCCGTTTTCCAGCTGCTTAAATATGTTGTTCAGTTTCGGTACAGTTGAGTTCAGCAAGCTCATTTAGCATCAAGACTCCTCTTTTGGTATTTGAGAACTTTTAAAAACCTATATAAAAAAATGATGATTTCCCCTATTCGTATCTATTTGCTTTCCATGCTTCCTGTTCATATTCCTGCTTTTTATTTCAAACGTATTGATTCAGCTTTATCGAAATTTCTTTGGAAACACAAAAAAGCTAGGATTTCTTTATTGGCTCTCCGCAAGGCCAAATCGAATGGAGGTGTCAACTTCCCCGACTTCCGGTTATATCACAAGTCCTTTTCCTTACATCAAGCTTCCAGATGGCTTTCATCAGACCAATCTCCTCTTTCCCCACTCTGGCTTCACATTGAGCAAACCCTTCTACTACCCTTTTCCTTTCAGGACGTCTCTCGTTTCAACACTAAATCCCCCTATACCACTCCTCCTTTATTTAAACACACCACTTCTCTCCTGAAATTTTTGCTTTCCCCGTTATCTGTTTCTCGTGAGTCTTTCCTACTCTCGCCAATTTGGTACAACTCACTTATCCTGTTAAATAATAGACCTATTGCCTGGACTTCTTGGAGATCAAAGAACATTATTTGGGTTAATCAACTCTTTGATGGTATTTCGCCTTGTTCTTTTCCCCTATTTCAAGCACGATTTTTATGCCCTCATTCTTTTTCACAGAAATATAATATTCTCATGTGAATTATTCTCGATCGTTATTATTCACTTCCTTCTCTACCTTTGTCTTCCCCTCCTTCTCCTCTCCTCAAGATACTTGTCACTATCCCCAAGGCTTCCCTTATCTATCGCTTCTTCTCCGCTCCTAATCCGGAACGTACCAAAACTAAATTGGAGATTGCATGGGAAAAAGATTTAGGTTGCTCTTGGCCCATTACTCTCTGGGACAAACCCTGGTTTAGAGTCCTGAAGATTTCTCGCTCTGCTTCCCTTACTCAATCTTTGTTCTATTTATATCATAGACGCTATCTTTCTCCTCTTTCCCTTTCACGCTTTATTTCCTCCTCCAACTCTAATTGCTGGATATGCGATACACCTGATGCTGATCTTCTTCATCTTTTCTTTTTCTGTCCCTCTGTAGCTATATTCTGGAAGCAAGTCTGGTCTTCACTTTCTCGCATTTTTTCATTTTCTGTTCCATATTCCACTGCCCTTGTATTCTTGGGGAGTCTCTCAGATTCTTTACATCTCCCTTCCCACTCACTGGGTCTTTTTGACCTTATGCTTGCTCTTGCATTTCAACATATTACCTCTAATTGGAAGTCCCTCACCAAAGTCTCCCTACGCTGTTGGTGGAATTCTGAATGTCACTTCCATAGACTTGATGTTGCATTTGCCTCCTTCTGTAAACCTTCCCGTAATGTGGAACTTTTTTGGTTGCCCCTTACCACATATTTAGATTGTTCAACTCAACAAAGGTACACTTTCCTTTCCTCAGAAAACTTTAAGCCTCCCTGAAGGACTTTTACTCTCTCCTCCTTGTTTTATTTACTATTGTTCACAGTTTGGTTTCTCATATCATATGTTTCAGAGACTATGTACATTTTCTATACTCGTTGTGCACGCTCATTATTTGCCGATAATTCTTATGTATTATATGAATCTGTTTTAACACAGTTTTATTATTATTATTATTATTATTATTATTATTATTATTTTCCCCCTTTTTTCCTCCCCCTCTTCCTTTCCCTCTAAAACGACTAGAAAATGCTTGGTTTCTTTATATTGCCATCAGTATGCCTTTGATTTTTTCGCTCTATTTCATAATTGTATTTCATAATTGCATTTTATCTCATTTATTTTTCTTTTTCCTGCTGATGACATATTGTATTTTTTCTTTAATATTAATTCTATCACTAAAGCTTTCAAACATAAAAAACCTATAGAAAATAACATACCAAAAAAGTTTGTGGACACAAAGGGTCACGTAAACCATCAATGAACCTTTCTGTGAATTCAGCTTAGCAACATTGGCTACCATTCTTTCTACAGATCATGTAAAAATTTATCCATGGGTAACATTGTTGAAAATTAATTCCTAGTCCCTTAATTTATATGTTGAGATGCTCATAAAACTATTAGCCCCTCTAATTTCGATATTGCTTACAGATTGGCAGGATAGGATATGATAGTCATTTATGGAGTGCTCAAATGTCCAAGGCGTCTTGGTGCTGGGTGTGAAATGGGAGGAGATTAAGTAGTAGAATCGAATGGTTTAGCTTGAAGGGTACAGGCAGGTCTTCAGCATTTTCCTAAACATCAACCGATTAGGTTGGCTTCGCATGCTAGAAGGCAATTGATTCCATAGCTTTGCTGCACAGTATCATAGGCTCCGACCCCCCTCATCTTGCTCTGCAGATTTTAGGGGTATGGATGAGGCCCATGTTTGGAGATCTAAGAGTTCCCATTGGAGAGTACCATGAGAACACCTTCTAGATCTCCACTGACAATCCTCCGTAGAGAACCTTGTGTACCAGACAGAGGGCCTTAAATTCAACTTGTTGTCGGACAGGGAGCCAATGGAGAAAACCTATGCCCGCCTAGGTAGAATGGCTTTTGGGAATATTTAGTAACAATTGTGCCGCAGCATTTTGCAGTGATTGTAATTTCCTGGTCTGAGACTTATCAATGTCCATGAAGAGCGCGTTGCAGTATTCTAATTTCGAAAGAAAGAGATCTACCAGGATGAGTGGATGATGTGAAGTGGGGTGGATCATGTGAAATACTCTCTAATTCTGCCACAATTCTGAGATGCTCCCATGACAGAGGCAAGCCGAGTCAGTGTTGGGGCCTTTTGCAAATAATGAATGTGTCTGCTGATGCCAGTTAGAAAACCATTGCTGACAGAGGTAGAATAATTTGCACTTTAATAACAAACTCACCTTGTGTTATCGAGGGGTGTGGGAATCCAAATCCCAAGCCAATCTGACATGGTTGTTTTTTAGTCCTTTGGGTAGGTTTTCAGGTCAAGGGCTGCCAGCCAAATAAAAAAACCTTTCAGTTCCATCAATTGCATTTCACTCTTGCACATACTTACACACAAGACACCTGTGCATGGACTTCGTCAGATAGCTGAAGGTTCTTGCCGAATAAATGGTTCCAGTTCCAACACCCTAAAACGGTTTAGCTGACATGCCCGTTGGTGCTTCCGATTTTTAGGGCCACAACTGGTAAGAAAAGAGGGTGATTTCTGAGACATTGTTATTTTTAGACAGATGGGCCAGTCTCCTACATTTTGCACTGACTGGAGTATTCTTCTGGGGCCCAGCTCCTTTTAAAGTGATTTTCTGAATTCTAACCTTTACTTGCTATCAGACCATAAAGTACAGTCTAGTGGATTCCTCTCTTCACTTGCCTTTTAAGTCCTGTAATTCATCTTATTTTCATTACATTTTCAATATTTTACAGATTGCCAGTGTTTTTCTTTCACTTAACATACGTTTTTACAGCGTACGCTCAAGGGAGTAAGCTTGCAGAGGAGATAAGAGTAGAGCTCACTTGTATACAATTTGCACAGTGATCGAATTCCCCCGCTACATTGCCTTGGAAAACGATAACTTTATAAAAGTTCATACATTTTTAATGAAATATTACTATGCTGCTTTGCAAGTTTGGAGTCAACAATATGTGACCTGTTCTAAACATAGGTGGTTACATTCTCCTGCCTCCTGTTAGTCACATCTTTAGCACGGATGTAGCTTAAAATAACTGTTACTTCTTTGCTTGACTTTTGAATAAAAAATATCCATTTGATTTAGTCTACTCAAAGTAGTCCAGCATTCTCCCTCTGTTTGTTTCCTGCGGTATACTGATTTCTGATTCGGCGAGTTTAGCATTCCTGTTAAGTACTAAAAGGAGGTCTTGCTGTGATCCAAAGTGTTTTTTTCTTCAATGACTTATAACATTAGAATTTTGAAAACGTGTTGCAAAATAACATTATGTGCTCAAAGACACCTCTGTATTGCATTGCGAGGAACTGCAAACATCTGCTAAACAGCATCTCATCGCAAATGGGATTTTTTTTTAACTCTCTTAAGTTATTCAAGCTCACATTTCACACATTAGTATGTTTAAAAAGGCAGAAAGCAGATGGGTGAAATCCTAAAATGAAGTCTCGATTTTGTACACAAGACAAGTTTGCCGTCATCAGCTTCCTGCTGTAATTTCACCTGCAATAAATGTCCGAGATACAAGAAAAACAAACATCCCTGTGAGATACTAAGGGGCATATTCCCAAGCCCCTATCGCCACCACAATGTCACTTTCAGTGACGTTGCCACCACAATATCAATTTCAGTGACGTTGTGGTGGCAATAGGGACCTCTCCTTAGTCACCAGGCAGCGTTATGCCACTTTACGTGGCTTAACACTGCTGTGTGAATAAGGCCCCCTTTCACGCTGTGTTTAGCATGAAAGGGACGTGCAGTGGATGTTGTGGTGGGTATTTCACTGCAACACCCATTGATTTTGATTCTGCCACCCATTCACAAGGGCAGCGTAAATAGGAGGCAGCGCCAAAATTAAGGCTAGGAAAACCCTGGTCTTAAATTGGCTAAATAAGGAGAAATGCTTTAATTCTCCTAGTTTCTGCTAGTTCCATGTGTGCTGCCTTGTGCAGCACACATGGAAAAGCAAACTATCATGGCTTGTGTTAGTGCAGGTAGGTTTCCCTTCCTGTACATAAAAATTCAAATGCCGTTTTGTAACTTACATATGTGCTGCATGAAGCAGTGCACAGGTAAGTTACAAACTGGCATTTTAGGTTTGTTAATGTGCAGGAAGGGACACCTTCCTGTACATAAGCAAAACTCCCCGCTTGCAGACACCCTTGCACTCTGGTGCAAGAGTGCCTGCATTGGTGCTAAGTTGTGAAACTTAGCGCCATCGCAGGGGCACACATAAGGCTGCATCATATCATTGTGAATATGGTGTAGCCTTGCGTATCTGAAGTGGCGGAGAGAGCCGTTAAGCCAAGAAGGCTAACGCGTCTCTCTGTAACTTCCTTGTGAACGGATCACTGACATAATATCGACAGTCAAAATATCGACAGTCAAAATATCGAGGTAAAAATATAGAATGCCAAAATATCGACTTCCTATCTACAAACAGGTAAATACAAAAATATCCTCTCGACTCCAAAATATCGATAGGAAAAAATATAGACAGTCAAAATATCGATTTTTTAAAATATCTTAAAAGTAATTTTAAAGTACTATAATAATAAATATAATTAATTCAAACATACTTAAAATACTTAAATAAACTTAAAATTAATAAATAATTATTGTAACTTAAAAAATATATATATATATTTTTAAAATATATATACATCTATATATACATATTATTAACAAAACATATACAATATTTTTTCTGTAGGATAGCGAAAGGTTTAAATTTACTATTCCCACTCCAGTGAGAGCAACTGTAGGGAAAGCGTTAGATAGCGTAGGGGTTAAAAATAACTATTCCTATTCCAGAGACTACAACAGTAGGGAAAGCTTTGGATAGCGAAGGGGTAAAAATTACTATACCCACTCCACAGAGTGCAACAGTAGGGAAAGCGTTGGATAGCGTAGGGGTAACAATTACTATTTCCACTCCAGCAAGTGCAAAAGTAGGGAAAGCGTTGGATAGAGTAGGGGTAAAATTTACTATTCCCACTCCAAAGAGTGCAACAGTAGGGAAACCGTTGGATAGCGTAGGGGTAAAAATTACTATTCCCACTCCAAAGAGTGCAACAGTAGGGAAAGCGTTGGATAGCGTAGGGGTAAAATTTACAATCCCACTCCAAAGAGTGCAACAGTAGGGAAACTGTTGGATAGCGTAGGGGTAAAAATTACTATTCCCACTCCAAAGAGTGCAACAGTAGGGAAAGCGTTGGATAGCGTAGGGGTAAAAATTACTATTCCAACTCCAGCGAGTGCAACAGTAGGGAAAGTGTTGGATAGCGTAGGGGTAAAAATTACTATTCCAACTCCAGCGAGTGCAACAGTAGGTAAAGCGTTGGATAGCGTAGGGGTAAAATTTACTATTCCCACTCCAAAGAGTGCAACAGTAGGGAAACCGTTGGATAGCGTAGGGGTAAAAATTACTATTCCCACTCCAAAGAGTGCAACAGTAGGGAAAGAGTTGGATAGCGTAGGGGTAAAACGTACTATTCCCACTCCAGCGAGTGCAACAGTAGGGAAACCGTTGGATCCCGTAGGGGTACAAATTACTATTCCAACTCCAGCAAGTGCAACAGTAGGGAAAGCGTTGGATAGCGTAGGGGTAAAAATTACTATTCCCACTCCAGCGAGTGCAACAGTAGGGAAAGCGTTGGATACCGTAGGGGTAAAAATTACAATTCCCACTCCAGCGAGTGCAACAGTAGGGAAAACGTTGGATAGCGTATGGGTAAAAATTACTATTCCCACTCAAACATGTGCAACAGTAGGGAAAGCATTGGATACCGTAGGGGTAAAAATTACTATTCCCACTCCAGCGAGTGCAACAGTATGAAAAGCGTTGGATACCGTAGGGGTAAAAATTACTATTCCCACTCCAAAGAGTGCAACAGTAGGGAAAGCGTTGGATAGCATAGGAGTAAAAATTACTATTCCAACTCCAGCAAGTGCAACAGTAGGGAAAACATTGGATAGCGTAGGGGTAAAAATTACTATTCCCACTCCAAAGAGTGCAACAGTAGGGAAAGCGTTGGATAGCGTAGGGGTAAAAATTAGTATTCCAACTCCAGCGAGTGCAACAGTAGGGAAAGCGTTGGATAGCGTAGAGGTAAAAATTACTATTCCCACTCCAGCGAGTGCAACAGTAGGGAAAGCATTGGATAGTGTAGGGGTAAAATTTACTATTCCAACTCCAGAGAGTGCAACAGTAGGGAACGCGTTGGATAGCGTAGGGGTAAAAATCACTATTCCCACTCCAGAGAGTGCAACAGTAGGGAAAGCGTTGGATTGCGTAGGGGTAAAAATTACTATTCCCACTCCAGAGACTGGAACAGTAGGGAAAACGTTGGATAGCATAGGGGTACATTTTAATATCCCCACTGTAGTGAAAATAAATGAATATAAATCACATAATTATAAAGTAATCAATTAATACATTTTAATTACCAATTAAGAATTAATTACCAATAAAAAATGTGTTAACAATTTATTTTGAAAAAATACCAATTAATTATCATGTTTAATTAATTGTATTAAATTACTTACCACCCTATTCCCCTATAAACCAACAACCCGCTACTAAAAATAAAATTATAATATTCACATAATTATCAATTAATCAATTAATAAAAATTAATTATCAATTAAAAATTAATTAATTACCAATTAAAAATTAATTGACAATTTATTCTAAAAAAAACAATCAATTAATTGATTAACATATTTAATTAATTATAATTAAATTACTTCCCACCCTATAAACTCACAACCCACTACAGATGTTTTTTTATTATTCACATAATTGTCAAATAAACAATTAATTAAAAGTGATTATCAATTAACAATTAATTAATTATCAATTAAAAATAAATTACCAATTAATTCAACATGATTACCAATTAATTATTTAACATATTTAATTAATTATAATTAAATTACTTCCCACCCTATTCCCCTATAAACCCACAACCCACTACAGAAAATAAATTACTAAAATTAAAATATTTATCAATTAATCAATTAAAATTAATTACCAATTATATTTTAATTAATTACCAATTAATAATTAATTAACAAATAATTCTAAATAAATAACAATAAATAAATTCACATATTTAATTAATTATAATCAAATTACTTCCCGCCCTATTCCCCTATAAACCCACAACCCGCTACAGAATTATATTACCCAAAAAATAAAAATTAATATTAAATTACCTAAAATTCGATATTTTTGTTGTCTATATTATGTCTAGTCGATATTATGTCCATTCTATATTTTCGATTCGATATTATGTCCACTCTATTCGATATTAAAATATTCTAGTCGATATTTTGTTGTAGTCTATATTATGTCTAGTCGATATTATGTCTATTCTATATGTTTTGACTCGATATTATGTCTAGTCGATAATAAAAACTCGATATTTAGACTGGTTACCTTCTCAAACTTGGCATGTCATTTTTAATGATGTCCTCTCATCCCTGCAAACACATATTTTAGATAGGAGAGTCACAACTTTTAACCAAGAATGACGGTATGTGACACTTCTGAGCACTTTTGAAGACTCTGTTTGAACACAGCAAGCTTTGCTGATCATTTTTCCAAAGCATTTGTGGTTTTCTTATCTCTATTTTATCCATTACCTTTAGCTGTTGCGCTTAGCTCTGGGACGTAAAACTGTCAGCTGGGAATATGGCTAGAGAAATGGCAGTCTCACACTAAATAACCCCCACACTGTTTCCAATCCCGAATGGCATGCAACTTTCTTACATATGTACATCTAATAAATAGCCAACAAATAATTTTGGTTATCATTAGATGAATAATCATGTCTTCTCTTACACTACCCAGGTCATCGCTTTATGACTCCGGCCATAAATCATCATAACAACATGTTACACCTTGTTGCTTGCCATAAATCATTTGCTTGTCATAAATCATTTGCACCTCATAGTTTTGTAAACCACTCTGACAGTTCATTGTTCCGCTCTTTTGTGGGCATATCTCATTTCTTGCCAATTGTGTGGTACCAAAATAGTTCTGTTGGTTTCCACGCCTTTTGCATGTGAGGGGTAACCTCTCCCCAGAGTTAGGCCTCAAATCACTGCCTTGTTAGTCAATTTTGCACCTGCCTTCCGGCAGGGGCTGCGAGCACCATCTCAGTTTGTTACCCCCTTTTTGTCAGGCCTACTCACCCTGCCATAAGGCATCTCAAAGTGAGTAGCTTTCCTCATGCACACCGCACTGGTGGAATTCCTCCTTAACCAACCAGTGTACTACTTCCTATGCGCCACACCATCAGAGAGGCTTATGTCTTGTTCAGGTCCCCTTGACACCTACCCCCAGCCTGACATGTTGTAGTTTGTACGTGAGCCCGGCTGTTAGCTGTGTTAAGTTATTGGCAAAGACCTTGCCAGCGAGGATGACTATGGCTGCAAAGTTGAGTTTGCTAAACAGCCTCTGTTGCTCCCGGAAGGTGACCTTCTCCCTGCCAAACAAGAATTTTATCTCATCCCTGAATTCCTTAACATCAGCCAGTCGGGACGCTCCTGCGACTGAATCTCCATAAATGTGACATTGGTTGTGAGACCTACTGTCTTATCGGCTGCTAGTGGTACCCCCAACTCTCTCGCTAACTCTTGAAATGTGGCCAGGGTGTCACCGCGATCTGGTCACCTGGCTGGGTCTACAAATAGGAAGTCATCGAGGTAGTGTAGCTTGCCCCCAGCAGGGTGCTGGTCATGTGAGGCCCACTCAAGTAATGTGCTACATTTTTCAAAGTATGCGCAGGCCACCACACAATCCCTTGGAATTGCTTTGTCAAAATAAGAGGACCCTTCTAAATGGAGACCCTATAGATTGAAGCTGCCTGGGTGCAGAGGGAGGAGGCGAAATGCTGCTTCTATGTGGGCTTTTGTCATGAGGGCTCCCTGGCCTGCTGTCCTAAGTCGATGGTGTCATCCACCATTGTGTACCCCACTGAACATGCCTCAGCACTGATCCCATCGTTAACTGACGTGCGCTCTGGGAATGAGAGGTGGTGGATGAGTCTGAACTGACCTGCCTCAAAACCACCAAGCCTTCGATAACCGGGAGCAGGAGGGGGCCCTCTATCCTCCTCAATGATTTTTCTTTCTCTATTTTTGGTGCACCAGGCCAGAATGTTGGAGTTCTGATTTAAGGTTTTGTACATAGCCTTTGGATAGGGTACCTTCAAATGGTATAACAAAGCCTTCTTCAAACCTTCTTCTTCGTTCCTGTGTCTGCACCCTCCTGCTGGGTGTTTCCCCCCACAGCTGAAGCATATATTTTGGAATTTGCACGAGGCTCCCCATGTGCATTTGTTGGCTTTGTATTTCCAACAGATGACCGTTGACCCACTGGTGGGTGACAGTTTCCAGTTGTTATATGTTTTGGGTTTCTCATATTACCTCCCCTTCCCCTTGTAAGATCTACCCTGAAAGGGCTGCTAGTTCTTTCCCTGTCCAAGCTCTAACCTCCTTAGCTACCCTCATTTTGTGTATGAACCCGGAAATATCTTCCTCATTCCATTCTATTTCTGGGTGTGTCTGCATCTTCAGCCAAAAGCCCTTATCATACTCTAGCCATGCTTCACCCGGGAATTGCCTATGTGCCCCGTTAATATAGGCTTTCTACACCCAGAAGTCTGCTGTGCTGTGTGGGAATTGTTCAACAAAAATGCAAGGCATGATTCTGAAAGCGTCTAACCAGTATTGAAATTCCTTTCTTTCCTCTCCCTTCTCCCTTCCCTCCTTACCTCGTCTTTTTTATCACACAAAGTCAGGTCCAACCCGTCTAATTGTATCTCTTGCAATGAGGAAATATTGATGAATTCTTTCCTTCATATTCTTTCTTTTACCGCTAAGGGGATAAGGTTGCTAGCACAGTAGCTCTCATGGTCATTGACTCGGGGCCCAGTCATTTCCTAGTGTATGTGTCATGGGGTTGGCCTGCTGCTGCTGACTCACTAGCCTCACCTGCGCTATGTGCGCTGCCCCATGCTGCTATGTGGGACCCTGATTCCCAACCTCTCTCCTGCGTAACCTGGCTGCCCGCATTCCTGGTGCATGCAGGCCCTGTCTGTTGGCCCTGTATATGCTCCTTCCATGAGCAGCCTGGGTCCAATAGGTGCCATGACAACCTTGATATCCCAAAAAAGTAAGGGGTGGCTGCGCACAGGCTTAGATCTGTTGAAGCGTTAATATATCTTCTAATTTTGTAATGTGCTTCCTGAGGTATCGCTTTGTTGACCGTAAAGCGTTCAAATATTAGTAACTGAATGCGAACTCTAGTGATAGTGTTCGACCCTCTGGGCACACTATATGTCCCGCTGTATCGCGGTTTCAACCATTAAAGTCTTTAAACGTAATGAAGTAATCCAATGAGTAGACATGAAAATAGTGTTTCTTCTTTCTTCAAATTTTTTATTATTCGTATGTTCATATATGTTGTAATTCACATATATTTCTTCAGAAAATATTCCAATACATCATGTTAATACACATTATTCCATCTTTTCCAATGCATTTCGTGCCATCGTGGCACTTCGTCAGGGGAATCTAACAAAGTAATATATATTTATCAATGAGGGTACCTAATAAATTGTATGCATAATTAGTATACTGATTTAATACATTTAAATGAGTGAATATGATTGTCGTGTTATATGGTGGTAAAGTTCGTACGTGAATTCAATCCAGAAAAAACTATTCGTAACAGCAATTTATATGCTGAACTCGATAGTAATTAGAAAGGTGCTCGTGTGTAAATCATTGAGCCAATACTGTGGATCAAGGCGTAACAGAGAAAAAACTGTGAAAAGCGCAATAGTGTTCGTGATGATAACAAAGAAAAGGGTGAGCGTGCAGCTTAATCGCCCAAACAGGTGAATAAACTTTTCAATTTAAATCGTAATATAACGAAAAGAAAATAAACAAGGATGTGTCTTAATGAGAGAGAACCAGACCTTCTGTCTCAAGTCTCTCTAAAGACGCATAAAACGATGTGTGGCCGACGTTTCCTTACTGGATTATGCTTGTGCGCTGATGTAGCGTCTAGTCTCACGGTGTTCTATCATTCGGAGTTTGTAATTGACGCCATTCTGAGCGGCGTCTACATTTAATGGAGATCAAAAGGGGCAGAAGGTTTCCGCATCACGTGGTGTCACTCGTACTGTGGCAGCCATCTTAAAGTGGTATAATGCGCGATGATGAATAAAAGTGGATTTGAAATGCAAAGAACACGGATAGTGACGCGGTCTGATAGTGGAAGTGAACGCGAATAAAACAGTGATCATTATTGAAACAAATAAATGACTGTTGACTGTTAAGTGGGTGAGAAGGGATGTTTTTAGGTGTGCATCTCCCTTATCCTGGCTATAAGAAAGGGTCCCTACTTAGACAGGGTGCAAATCACTACCAACCAGAGAACCCCATTTCTAACTGTATGAAAGCATCATAATATCAGTAAGGAAAAAGTGTGCAAGAAATCTCCCCTGTAATTAATGTCCAATAGCCCTGGTGGATGTGGTAGGAAAAATATATGCTAAGAGTATTATGGAACACTTTACTGAGTGTGTTGAAGAGGAAAAGATTCTCCCTATAGAACAAGTGTGTTTTAGGAAGAAACATTGCACACGTCATTATATATTCATGTTGAATCCAGTCAAGGGCATAAGGTATACGTGTCATTCATAGGCTTCTCTACAGCATTCGATAGGGTGAACATCCCAACATTATGGAAGAAATTGATTATGTTAGGTATGCCCGAGACATTCCTTTCATTAGCTATTGCACTTCACTCTTCAACTTGGTGTAATGTACTTCTCGGAGGAGACTGGGGTCTGTCCTCCATAATCCCAGCCGAACATGTTTTGAAACATGGTTGCCAGTCCACTCCGCTACTTTTTTGATTTCATGTTCCAGACATCTAGCAAACAGCCAGGAGGATGCTCACTAGTGTCAGTGGCCATCCCTTTCCATTCTTGATGAATGCGGATTATATATATCGTAATCCTAGATCTAACTTAAAAGGGATTGGGCAACAGGCACTTTCCGAAGATTAATGTCTCTAGCAGTAAGGTATTTATCTTCAAAAGTAGAAAAGCAGGGAAGATCTGGGTTGTAGGTCCAGAAAAGCTGGTGGTAGTAAATTCATATCCCTATTTGAGGAAAATAGTGACAAGTAGTATTGTAAAAAGGTTTGTATTGATTACTGTTCCTCCATGGCCCCCTTGTATACCTGTGGGTTATGAGCTTATATGACGCAATGGGTCAGAGAAATTTCCTTCACTTGCTACCAGTTTTTTAGGCAAAAGTGTCTCTGATATTACTATATGTCATTGATCAATATTATTTGTTGAAATGGGACTTTTTTGAGAAAATAGAAGGGCAAATTTTCCATAAACATTGCAATTTTAATTCCTCTGTCCTGGTTCCTGTCATAAGACAGGAATTTTGCTCAACAAGCTGCTATGTGCAAGAACTGGTTAGTGTGATTCAGTGGGGGCTCTCTATTTAAGAAGAGAAAAGAGTAATCTTTCTTTTGGCAATCTGCCAACTGTTTCGCCTCCTCCACAAATTCTTGGAAAAAACGGGTGGAAACAGTGGTTCGACGGATTTGAAACTTATCTTGGTGCAATTAGGGCCATTTGATTTAGGCCTGAAAGAAGGAAATATATGCTTCTTCATTCCTTGGGCTTTGAAGGAAGAGAAATGTTAAAACACCTTTCTCCGCCTGTTGTTGAGAATGAAGAGGTTCTTGATGAGTACCAAGACACTGTTAAAAAACTCAAAAGTATGTTTTATGTCCAACCTAGTATTGTGGTGCAGGTTTTTTTTGCGCATTCAGAACCAGGGAGAAGATGTTGACAATTACATAAGTGCCCTAAGGAGGTTGGTTTCTGAGTGCCAGTTTGAGAACTTTGCTGACCAGTTGATACAAGACCAGTTCATCTGCCACTTCACAGACAAGATGATAAAACAAAAACTTCTTTCGATAGGAAATCCAACCTTAAGTGAAACTATAAAATTATCAAAAAGCATTGCGACATCCCAATTGTCAGCAAAAGAACTCAAGCCTAAAAACAATGAAGCTGTGGCTGCAGTCAAAGTTTCTAAGGGTCATAACCAGTCGTATAAGTCACTTCCAAGTTATGGTGAAAGGCGTAATTCATTTTTCAATCAACGCAATATTTGTTTCAGGTGTAGGTACGGTTCTCACAAGGAGGGTAACAAATGTTCAGCAATGTTTGTAACTTGCAGGATTTGCAACAAATCAGGTCACTTTGCTAAGGTGTGTCAAGCCAGTAGAAGTAGACAATCTTCGTCTGTCAAATGTATTTTAGATGAAAATGTGCATGGTGATGGAGGTGACTCTATTACTAAAGAGCTTAGAGATATGATTGTTGTTGTACAAGATGAAGCAATTAGGGTGGGCAAACCTGAATTTTGTGCTGACCCCTAAGTTGAAGTACTGGTTGGAGATAAGGTCATTAGATTATTAGTTGACTCAGGTGCTCGTATTTCTATGATCTCTCAAGAGCTTTTTGATAAAACGTGGCATACTAGACCTCTTCTACCTCCAGATCGTAAAGCAGTTTAGTTTCAGCCAGAGAGATCAATTTGTCTGGGTACATTGAAGACATTATGGAGTTTAAGGGGAGGAAGATTTCTGGGAAAGTATATTTTGCGCACAAAGGATTGAACATTCTAGGATGGTTTCACCAGGGATTATTCGGCATGGTACTTAGACCTGGTACCAGTGAACAGGTTCTCGTGATATGGGACAATGTGGATCTTGAAGAAATGATCAACAGATTTCCACATGTTTTTTTTTTGGTGAACTCGGAAAGATCTGTGATTACCAACACAAGATTATTGTGAAAGATGGTACTAGAGCCATCAAACACAAGCTCAGGAATGTTAATTTTAGTATTAGACTTGATTTAGAGAAGGAGTTGAATTCCTTGTGTGTGAAGGGGATCATAGAGCCCGTTGAGTCTTCTCTATGGTTATCTCCTTTGGTTGTGGCACAAAAACAGAATGGTTTTCTGAGACTATGTGCGGATCTCCTCTGCCTAACATGGAGATTTGGGTGGATTTGTATCCTCTTCCAAACATCAATGAGCACTTATCAGGGTTGAAGAATGCCAAAGTTTTCTCAAAACTAGACTTGTCCTCTGCTTACCACCAGGTGGAACTAGCTCCTGAATCTAGACATCTCACTGCTTTTGTCTCACCTTTTGGCACTTATCAGTATGTTTGCATGCCTTTTGGCTTGCATCAGCTGTGTTTGTGTTTCAGCACCAGACAGGGCTGTCCATGACGTTATTCTTGAGGAGGTGGTGTCCAGATTCTAGTATAATGGGGTGGTTCTGCGCAGAGACAAGTGTGTCTTCCTTACTGAGGAGGTTGAGTATTTGGGGCACTTAATCACGAATCAGGGCATCCTTCCCAAATCTAGTCTGGTTGAGTCCATTGTTAAGCCTAAGGCACCCTCTGATAAGACAACTCTCAAGTCCTTCTTAGGGCCTTTTGAGTTTTATGCACTGTTTGTACTAGATTTTGCAACCATTTCGAGGCCTCTTTCACAAATGCTCATGAAAGGGTGTGCGTTTGAATGGAGTAATTAATGTTTGAGTGTGTTTGATTGGTTCAAGGAACAACTGGTTTCGCTGGAAGCTTTGAAGCATTATGATACTGATCATCCCTGTACTGTGACTGTGGATGCAAGTAATGTTGGTGTGGTTGATGTTTTGAGTTAGAGGAAGGGTGGTGATGTCAGTACCATTGGTTTTGCTTCTAGGGAGCTCTCTACTACTGAAAAATATATTCTATAATAGAAAAGGAGTTATTGGCTTGCTGGTGTGCGGTGATGACATTTAGGAATTACATTTGGCGAAGAAAGTTTTGTCTTCAGACAGATCATAAGCCATTATACTTTATTCTGAGTGTGAAAAATGTTGGAGGTTTTACCCCTCGCATTGCTCGGTTGTCAACAAAACTTCTCTAGTTTGATTTTTCTCCTGAGTATATTCCTGGAAGGAGGAATTGTTGTGCGGACTACCTTTCTTGCTCTTCTGACATAGTGGAGGATGGGTTTGTTGTGGGTGAGAAGGACAAGGAATAGTACATTGTGGCTGCTGTTGATATTCTACAGTTGTGTGCTATCACAGAACATGAGTGGTGGCAGGCTCTTGGTAATGATGTTTCTTTATTGCCTGTCATGAAGTACATGGAGACAGGCTGGCCCAGGGAAAGAAACCTGGGTTTTAAACTCAAGACATATGTACAGGTGGCGGATGAGTTGTCCATTGAGGATGGTTTGCTTTAGAGGACTGATAAGCTGATTTCTCCTGTGTGTTTGAGATCTGGTATCATTGTCCATGCCCATGAAGGACATTTTGGAGCTACCATGACATAGAAAAGAGTTAGACTCTCCTTTAGGTGGCCCAACATGGACAGGGAGGTTGAAGAAATTATCATGTCTTATGTTGTTTGTTCCAGTTGTGACAAGTCCACCAAGGTGCGCCCCCCTCCTCTCTTTCCCATTAAATTGCGTTCCACACCTTGCATTAATTTGGGGCTTGACATTGTCGGCCCGTTTCATGTGCTTGATGCTTCTTCAAGGTTTTCTTTGGTTATGATGGACTACTATTCTAAGTGGCCCGAGGTCATGTTTGTGAGAGAGGTTACTTCAAAGTCTTTTATAGAATTCTTAAAAGACATTTTCTTGAAAGAAGGGTTTCCGGAATGCTTGGTTACCGACAATGGCCCACAAAGTGTTGCTAGGGAAGTGGAGGATTTTTTTTTACTAGTGGGATCAAACATCTTAAGAGCTCACTTTTTCACCCTCAGACCAATGGACTAATTGAATGCCTGAATCAGAGTTCTGGGGAATGCATACAGAGGGCGTTGGCAAATTAGTGTGTGGTTGCTAATTCTGTTAGGACCATGCTTTTGTTTTATCATGCCACTCCTTATTCCACTACGTGTGTCTCACTTTTTGAGCTGTTGCGGGGACGAAGGGCTACCACTACTTTTTCTCCGAGTTGGATGAGTAAATGGGTCAAAGGTGGGAAGTGGACAGAAGCATATGTTAGAAAACGGGTGAGTCTTGCTCAGAAAAAGCAAAAGAAGTACTTTGATACTAAGTATCCATGAGTTTGAGTTTAGTGTTGGTGATTGTGTTCGTGTGAAAAAGCCTGTCATGTGAGAAAGGTGATTCCAAGTTTAGCCCTCCTATTGAAGTATTGGATCCAAGGGTGATTCTGTGAAGCTTGGAAATGGCCAGTGGTGGAACAAGTGTTTTTTGGCAAAATCTGGTGTTCCTGATGCAATATCTAGAGGATGTAAAGTGAGAGTTCATGGGAGTCCCTCAGCGGTGGTGTCAGACTGTGTTGAAATGCAGTACCAGGACCAGAGTTTTCCCAGCACATTATAGGACTTAATATGTTTTATTGTGTTGAATCCGTTGTTTTTATTCAATTTTAGGTACCATTGTGCACCTTGTTCTTTGTAGTGGGACAACTCCATGTGTTTCTAACTTTTATGTTACAGATATTTTATATTACTCTTTGTTGACATTATTGTCCACCTTGTTCTTTGTGGTGGAGCAACTCCATGTGTTTTAACTTTTATGTTACATATACTATACTTTGTTCCTTGTTATTTGCCTCTTCTACTGGTTCTTCTTTCTCTCTGTTTGTATCTTTTTCGGTCTTCCTTCTCTCCTTCCTTTCTTTCTTTCTTCCTCTCTTTATTTTTGGGGAAGACCCATGTAGTAACTTATGCTTTCTTCCCCTTAGAATGTTCATTGGTGCAGAACCTCACTGTGTGAGTGTTCTGTACCAAGCGTTAAGGTTGTCAGTTGCTGGAGGTCTTAGCAGCGGCTTGTCTGCCTGTGATTGCCCAGATTACAGAATAAATACTACCTACCTGCCTCCGTAACGTCATTCTTCACAAGCTCTTTTTATGTGGACCTCTTTTGAGTTCCACATCATGAATAAAGAATTGAATTGAATTGAATTCATGGCCAGGACTTCCCAGGGTCTGAGTGATTTTACGTGAAAGTTCTCAAGAGGTTAAGAGTACAGCTAGACCGTATTGCTTTGTCCTTCAACTCCTATCCGACCCTAACAATGCTCCTCCTTTTGAGAATCTAATAAAGACTCCTGCTTAAAGTTTTTGCCATCTCCAATCTTCCTAAGTCGAATGATTTCAAAGGCAATGTGAATTTCTGTCTCAAATCAAATCAAATAAATTTTTATTTGGATGAAATATCCATTAAAGAATTGCAGAGATAACATTTCACAACAAATCTGTATAGAAATTCGATTAAAATTCATAAAAATGATCTCATATGTGGACAGTTCGATATACCAGCGCATACACCAGATACTAGGCTAGGCATGAACTCAATGATCATCAAGTTAAAAGTCATTATCAAAAAATATCAGATGAGGGACACTTAATGGACTATTGATTTTCATATCTTAAAATGTCCAATTATAGCAGCTGTTTCCTTATTTGAAGGGCATAATAAATATATGCATAAACTCAAGAGCGCAGGTTCACAGTATTAAGATTTCAGATAAAATTAAAGGCATCGTTATGATAACGGCCCTATCAGCGCCGGTGATGCCTGGCTTCACCTTGGGGGTGCCCAGGAGGGGCCATCTCACAGGGAAAGCCAGGACGGGATCCCCAGCGGTATACAGCGCCAGGACACTGCGAGATGGAGTAACAGTGCGCTTTACAAGTATACATTTACATTACATTACATTACATTACATAAATAATCTTTTCTTTTAAAAACAATGGTGGCAATATTTGTTTCCTCAGATCTCAGATAAAGTTTACAAAAAAGTCAAAAATGCAATGAAGTCTTGTTGGACTTTCAGTCACATGGGCATTTGGGTAACTTTTGAGGACAAAAGTCCATCTGGGGGAAAGCAGCGAAAAATTGCAATGTGCGTATTCTAAGTCTTGTTAAATAAAGACTGTGCTGAAAATTTGGTAATAAAATGAGGTAGGTCTTGGCATTTAATTGCATTGGGGCTGAGAGGTACATTGACATAGTCGATTTGACATACTCTCTCTTTTCTCTATCGGCCGTCCTATTCCCCATTAGAACTGATTTTAAAATCCTTCTTACTAAAGTATAATACTCCCTCTTGCTCAACAATGCTCAATTTCCCATCCACCCCCTTTATCAAATTGTTTACATAAGAGATCAGAACTGTGTCATCAGTGTACAGGAGTTCTGGTGTTAGAAGTTAAGCAGCTGTAGGAGCATCTGCATTTATTTTATGCAAAAACTCAGCTACCCATTAATATATAATGAGAATAAAAGTGGGCAAGGATGCAGCCTTGCCTAATTCCTCTGGTAATTTGAAAATATGATGTAACTTCTCCCCTTCACCCTGCTCTTCGGCTAAACAGATCTGCAGACCCCCCAAGCGCCTTGAGACCCTCACAGGTGAGTAGCATGCTTACAATTCCCTGATTGATTGTAACGTACCCTTGATGTTTACTGTGCATATAGCTGAGACAAACAATTCACAATCTCAGTAGGGGTCCCCATCTGAACCAGTAACACCCACAGTTTAGCATTATTAACCAGGCTAAAAAAACTGCTCAAATCAGCAAAATATAGATGAATGTGGCCCTCTTTTGCCAGGGTGTATTTGCTGATTAGCAGATGAAGGTTAACACATTGTTCCATGGTGCCCACACCCCTCTAAAACCATATTGTCCGTGTGTTAGGATCTGAGTATCTGTCGCCCAGGATTTCAACTTTTCAGTAACACTCTGCCCATTAGTTTTGCATTGGAATCAAGGAGGGATATTGGACAATAATATCTTGCACCGTTTCATTCCTATATGGGTGTTTGAGTTGAATCCATGTCTGTTTATATTTCTCCATACATGTGTTTGGTTAGGTAAAAAAATATTATATGGGAAAGTATTCTGTTTAGAGACTACTGCTCTACATAAAAGTGGTAAATCTCTGTCATTCTGCTGCTCGGTTGATTAATTCACCCACTCTATGTGCATGTTTTGACAAATAGATTGCTCTGTTATAATAGGTTGGAGATATACAATTTCTGGAACAGGCCCTATGGATCACGCTGTTAAACTTTTAAATTACCTAACCCATCAGACAAAACCTCCACCTTCATCTAGAGCTCAGTCGTAGAGCAAACTTTGGCAACGTCAACAAGTCTGGCTTCACGTGCTATAGCATATACGTAAAGGCATGCATTAATGCTTTGGAAATGGTGGTAATGGATTAACAGTGAGAATGTTGCATGTTTATGTAAATGAATTTCACTGCGAATCTCACGCAGTGAGCTGCTCAGCATTATGGCCTGTATAGGTGATATTGACTTTGGATATCGGGCCTTTGTTTCTTGGAAGATTCAGCTACAAACCGTCTGTACCAACTGCAGTGATAGATCGATGGCCCTGTTTATCACAGACAGATGAGCCTGCATTTATACACACTACCAGGCAAACAGAGATATTCAAATAAATACAACCAAACATGATGATATGTACTGTAAATATGACATGTCAGCTTTAACATACCCAAAACACACCTCTCTATATCTAAAATCCTAAATTGAAAAGATTATGAAGGGTAGCTTAAAGGAAATGTCTGTTGTTGCCACAGATATAGACAAATGTGTTATTATTTTCCGTCATGCTTTTCCCTAACATATGCCATTCTGTGCCCACAATCCTTATAGCAGTTTCTGTAAGAATAAATCTCGGATTTCAAGGAGCAGAAAAGGTTTTGACACTTGCACAGCTGTTCCCGTCCAATGAAGACGTGCCTAAAAAAAGCTGAGAAGCTCGCCTTCATGATTCATTTACGTCTGCACACTAAGATTTCTGTAACTTTAGATAGATTATCGGACAGTATACCTGCGGTCTCTCATCTTAAATTGTAACAAACAACAAAGTGATGGAGTAATGTCTACATTAATCATAGCCACTGGATATCTTTCTGGGATGGATTCCAATAGCAACAGTTCAACCCAAGCTACTAGATAATGTCCGCTCCAGACGGAAACACATGCACCTCAGACTGGTTTCCGCCTAGGTAGGCATCATCAGTAAAGTATGGCTTCAGTGCTGTGGCACAGTGAGCACAGGGACAATGCCTGGGCATATTTATCACACGTAGGGCGTCTTCTGATACAGAAAACAAATTGAGAATGATTGAACTAATGTTAAACAGTGGGTAACACTCCGACTGTATTCAACACCATTATTGTTCACTCTCTATGTCACTCCATCCAAAAGGAGCGGGGTCACAGACACAATGAGGAAACTTGAGAAGGGAGGTGTTCCACTTTGAGGCTGATGCTGGGCAACAGCATGAGTGTGCACGGTCCCTGGAGGAGAGGTCAACATGTCCCAACCAGTTCCATGCTTTGGACTGAAACACCAGGGAGACCCTGGGATCACTGTGGGCCCGATTCACAGAACTAACTTAAGACAAAATCCTAAACTTACTACCATTTTAGTATTCACAGAAGGCACTAACTCATTTTGGTATTCACAGAATGCACTTACTCATTTCGGTATTCACAGAAGTTAGGAGTCCTAACTTTAGGACTCTTAAATGCCTTCTGTGAATACCGAAAGTCTTAAAGTTAGGATTTTTCTCAATTTAGTAGTAGTAAAGTTAGGACTCCTAACTTTAGGACTCCTAAGAGCCTTCTGTGAATACCGAAAGTCTTAAAATTAGGATTTTTCTCAATTTAGTAGTAGTAAAGTTAGGACTCCTAACTTTTGGACTCCTAAATGCCTTCTGTGAATACCGAAAGTCTTAAAATGTTTTTTTTTCTCAGTTTAGTAGTAGTAAAGTTAGGACTCCTTACTTTAGAACTCCTAAATGCCTGCTGTGAATAATGAAAGTCTTAAAATTAGGATTTTTCTCAATTTAGTAGTAGTAAAGTTAGGACTCCTAACTTTTGGACTCCTAAATGCCTTCTGTGAATACCGAAAGTCTTAAAATGTTTTTTTTTCTCAGTTTAGTAGTAATAAAGTTAGGACTCCTTACTTTAGAACTCCTAAATGCCTGCTGTGAATAATGAAAGTCTTAAAATTAGGATTTTTCTCAATTTAGTAGTAGTAAAGTTAGGACTCCTAACCTTTGGACTCCTAAATGCCTTCTGTGAATACCAAAAGTCTTAAAATTTGGATTTTCCTCAACTTTACTACTACTAAATTGAGAAAAATCCTAATTTTAAGACTTTCGGTATTCACAGAAGGCATTTAGGAGTCCTAAAGTTAGGAGTCCTAACTTTACTACTACTAAATTGAGAAAAATCCTAACTTTAAGACTTTCGGTATTCACAGAAGGCATTTAAGAGTCCTAAAGTTAGGACTCCTAACTTCTGTGAATACCGAAATGAGTAAGTGCATTCTGTGAATACCAAAATGAGTAAGTGCCTTTTGTGAATACCAAAATGGTAGTAAGTTTAGGATTTTGTCTTAAGTTAGTTCTGTGAATCGGGCCCTAGGAACCTGGGGTATTTCAGAAATGGAAAAGCACAAATCGGTCCCTAATCGGAAGAAGATAAAGCAAATTAAGTTTTATACAGTTTGTTACAATACGTTAAATAACAGCAATATGTCATAAAAGAAAGTTCAGGTGAGGAAAAGTCGTGCTCGGTGCTCTTACAAATGTGACTCTTGGGGAATTGACAATAATGTGTATTGCACACGTTTATGGTGGGACATGGCCTTTATGCGCAAAATGAAATATATCAGTTGGGTCTGTAATTAAAATGGATGATGTTTCAATCCCATACAAATTGCTTCATCCAATGCTGAAATTAAAAACATTAAAGAGTGAGGTAGAGGGGTAGAGGGCAGTGGGTTTTGACAGTAGCAATGTAAATGCCACACTTTAAAAGAGTGTGTGTTTTCCATCGAAAGCATGGACTTGAACGCCGCCATGTTTAGTCAGATTCAGGTGCTGTAACATTTTTAATGTCATTGATCACTCTTGTAATCTTCTGTAATGTAATTCCTATTTCCATATTTAGTCCAGTCACATTGGCTATGGGATGAATTCCATCTTCTAGTAAGATTGTTATATCCATTATTATCTTCTGGGTGTATAGTGTTACTTAGGAGCCTTAAAATTCATTTCCTCAGACCTACTTATATAATACCTCCAATGGCTTCACTAATAGATATTATTGCATTTGTGTCAAGTTCCATGTAGAATGTCCATTCGAGAGATCTCCTCACTTTGGGGCATATTATCAAGGACAGGCGATACATTATCGCCGCTTTTATCGGCAGGAAACTGCCGATAAAGCGGCGATAATAGCCTTGATAATATATTCTATGAATTTTACTTGAAGCCCATGTTAGATGTGAAGCTTCGATTGTAATTCATAGAGCATATTATCAAGGCCATTATCCCCGCTTTAAGGGCAGTTTCCTGCCGATAAAAGCGGCGATAATGTATCGCCTGTCCTTGAAAATATGCCCCTTTGTTTCCTTTGATATGCTACGTATTATTGCGTCCCATGTCACTCTATCTTTAAACAGCATACAAATGTTCTTATTGTGTTTTCAATAGTCCCTCCTTTAAGTGTAAGCTTGGAGGCTATATCATGGGTTTATAAAAATTACGGTATGCATACCACACCCTAAAAAAACAGTAAATAATTTACACAGAATTGTCAAAAAGGTAATACCAGCAGCATTACATTTTTAATTTTATTTTTTACAAAGAGCGCTGTCTCCATTCTCTCATTAACTTTTGATACCTTCCTTCTCATCTTCATCTAAGTACCCTTAACATTTGTTCAGGATTGTGTGTGCACTTCATGGTCCTCTAGCACATAGGTATTCACAAACATTTTCCCAGGGGCTGCAAAGTTTGGTTTGTGATGTGACTGAGGGCTGCATTGATGCTAGCATGGTGGTGATCATGAAGGGGCCGTATTGGGAGGAGGGGTGTTGTGGTAGTATGCGGGGTGTAGTGGAGCGAGGCATTTACATCTAGTGGATGAATTACACAATGTGAAACCAGGAAACCTGGGATTAATTCCGGCTTCCCCACTTTGCCAAATTGTGCGATTGTAGCCATTTATCTTATTTCACGTTCTCTCCTTTTTTCCACATTATTGCATATATGAGAACCTCAAAATGCATGATGTCATGATCTGAGCTGTACAAAACCTTCTCCTGTGTTTGATTGAATACAATATTATGTTGTTCATGGAAAATGGTACAAAAGGGGGTGGTGATAGACGGAGCATCTGAACCAATCAAACACTCACACCCAGTCAAAAGATCTGGGTTTAATCCATCACCATTCTTTAGCCCACTCTGCCACCCCAGTTCAGACATGGCTATATGCAAATCAGTCTGACCCTGTGCCTCATGGGAACAGTCCAGCCCGAACTGCCAAGCCAAGTCTTCCCTGGACCGGAAACAAGCTTCCGAGGACCGGTTTCTGGCATTCCAGCTGTCTTCAGCCCGGCTTGCTTGAATCCAGTGGCAAAGTGAGCAAGGGACTCACGTCTGAGCATACCCTGCCACACTTATGGCGGCCAAAAGCGGTACAAAAGGGGGTGGTGATGGACAGAGCATCTGAACCAATCAAACACTCACACCCAGTCAAAAGATCTGGGTTTAATCCATCACCGTTCTTTAGCCCACTCTACCACCCCATTTCAGACATGGCTATATGCAAATCAGTCTGACCCTGTGCCTCATGGGAACAGTCCAGCCCGAACTGCCAAGCCAAGTCTTCCCTGGACCGGAAACAAGCTTCCAAGGACCGGTTTCTGGCATTTAAGCCGTCTTCAGCCCGGCTTGCTTGAATCCAGTGGCAAAGTGAGCAAGGGACTCACGTCTGAGCATACCCTGCCACACTTATGGCGGCCAAAAGCGGTACAAAAGGGGGTGGTGATGGACGGAGCATCTGAACCAATCAAACACTCACACACGGTCAAAAGATCTGGGTTTAATCCATAACCGTTCTTTAGCCCACTCTGCCACCCCAGTTCAGACATGGCTATATGCAAATCAGTCTGACCCTGTGCCTCACAGTGTTTGATTTGTGAACTAAAGAATGGTGATGGATTAAACCCAGATCAGTTGACTGGGGGTGAGTGTTTGATTTGTTCAAACGCTCCGTCCATCATCCCCTTTTGTATCGCTTTGTTCGCCCTAAGTGTGGCAGGGTATGCTCAGACGTGAGTCCCTTGTTCACTTGGCCACTGGATTCAAGATAGCCTGGCTGATGAGGATTATGAATCCGAAACTGGTCCCAGGATGCTTGTTTCCGGTCCAGGGAAGACATGGCTTGGCAGTTTGGGCTGGACTGTTCCCACAAGGCACAGGGTCAGACTGATTTGCATATAGCCATGTCTGAACTGGGGTGGCAGAGTGAACTAAAGAATGGTGATGGATTAAACCCAGATCAGTTGACTGGGGGTGAGTGTTTGATTTGTTAAAATTTTCCGTCCATCATCCCCTTTTGTATCGCTTTTTTCGCCCTAAGTGTGGCAGGGTATGCTCAGACGTGAGTCCCTTGTTCACTTGGCCACTGGATTCAAGATAGCCTGGCTGATGAGGATTATGAATCCGAAACTGGTCCCAGGATGCTTGTTTCCGGTTCAGGGAAGACATGGCTTGGCAGTTCGGGCTGGACTGTTCCCACAAGGCACAGGGTCAGACTGATTTGCATATAGCCATGTCTGAACTGGGGTGGCTGAGTGAACTAAAGAATGGTGATGGATTAAACCCAGATCAGTTGACTGGGGGTGAGTGTTTGATTTGTTGAAACGCTCCGTCCATCATCCCCTTTTGTATCGCTTTGTTCGCCCTAAGTATGGCAAGGTATGCTCAGACGTGAGTCCCTTGTTCACTTGGCCAATGGATTCAAGATAGCCTGGCTGATGAGGATTATGAATCCGAAACCGGTCCCAGGATGCTTGTTTCCGGTCCAGGGAAGACATGGCTTGGCAGTTCGGGCTGGACTGTTCCCACAAGGCACAGGGTCAGACTGATTTGCATATAGCCATGTCTGAACTGGGGTGGCTGAGTGAACTAAAGAATGGTGATGGATTAAACCCAGATCAGTAGACTGGGGGTGAGTGTTTGATTTGTTCAAACGCTCCGTCCATCATCCCCTTTTGTATCGCTTTGTTCGCCCTAAGTGTGGCAGGGTATGCTCAGACGTGAGTCCCTTGTTCACTTGGCCACTGGATTCAAGATAGCCTGGCTGATGAGGATTATGAATCCGAAACCAGTCCCAGGATGCTTGTTTCCGGTCCAGGGAAGACATGGCTTGGCATTTCGGGCTGGACTGTTCCCACAAGGCACAGGGTCAGACTGATTTGCATATAGCCATGTCTGAACTGGGGTGGCTGAGTGAACTAAAGAATGGTGATGGATTAAACCCAGATCAGTTGACTGGGGGTGAGTGTTTGATTTGTTCAAACGCTCCGTCCATCATCCCCTTTTGTATCGCTTTGTTCATGGAAAATAGGCACCTCAGCCACCCAAAGATTCCATATAACAACTGACTTGCCTCTTAGTTCACCACTGGCATTGTTTTCAGGGTAGAGGGGGACAATGAATATTTCTGAATTTGAAAAGAATCACTTAAAAAGACAATACATCGCAATGCACTCACATACTCTGAAGTACTAAGTTGAAACGGTAATGCATGCTAATGAAATACACTTTTTGATTATTGAAGAGATCGTATCATATTTTTACACTTTGCTGCAATATGCCTTTAAAAATGAAGGTGTTACTAACGTTAAGCAGTGCAGGAAAGCGCAGTTACTTTCTTTCTTTAACTTCAATTACTGTTTAAATAAACGTGTGCCTGTATATTTAACATCTTTTTAATCATAGTGCTGAGTCAAGTAAACAGCATCCCAGTGCTGCTGTTGATCAGGTACCTGCATTTAAAGGTCAGGAGGGCTGCATGCACCCCCGGGCCTTACTTTGTGTATCACTGCTTTAAAGTTTATAAAAATCTGAAGTTCCTCTCTAGATGGTGACGGTGACCCTTCAGTTCTTACCAGGTCAATTGAGAGAGAATATATACTTGATTGCTAGGCTAATTTCACACACAACCACTAAGGAAATACAATCTCATCAAACAGCTCCAAAGGGAGCCTTCTGTGCACTGATGTTCAGGCCTTGGTGAGGAGAAACCCACTAAAAAGTAGAACAGAGTGGGTGATGGTTACCATATTTAAAGAAAAAAACACTAAAGGCAAGATGGCAGATGTGTGACTGCTGCGGGAGCCGCTCACCCCCACTCAGTGGTAACAAAATGGATTAATAAAACTCAGGGCATTGGTCATACACACAAATGATTCTGCATCAAGGAATTGGAGCACTATGGGCTCATAGTGTGAGACAAATGCAACAAAGGATTCTCAGAGCAAAACAACTCACGTACCTGCTGGTCAGTGCCGCCTTGAAACATCTTGGCGGCCGTGCAGAAGTCGGACAATTAACTCAGCTTTTTATGATGCCCCCCAAGCAAATCAACACCCCCAGGGATCATTCAGACTGGAGCAGCCGGAGGATGGCGTGGTTCACTACCAGCCTGGAAGACGCTGGCCAGACAGAAGACGGAGGACGCTACTCCCCCTGCGGATCATAAGGAGGAGGAGGAGGAGACAATCGGCAAAGCGAAAGCAAAGGAGCAGCATCCCAGCAAGGAAGTGGTATGACCAAAGGAGCCAACAGTTCCTGGCATGTTCTCCGGACATAGACCAGCGGGGAACAAGAAAGAGATTACCACGGAGGTAACTGGAGAGAAGCTGCAGGGAGATCAAGCTAGCGCTGGTGACTGCTTCTGGGGAATGGCATGAGCTTAGACTTGCTGGCAGAAGTGCAAGCAAGGAAAATCTAAGGGGGCTGGTAGCGGTGCAAACTCTATAAACTTGCCACAAGACAACTATGAGGATGGGGAGACAAGGCCCGGCTACAGATTCTGGTGCCACAAGGGGTAAGCTCAAATTTAGGGAAATCTATGGTAGTATCAGAACTGAGCAATACCCAGAAAGGCATCAAAGCAGGGGGAACCCTGGAAGGGGAGAAATTCTTCTCCCTCACTGATGACTAGGAAATTTCCAGTGGAAGTGTAAACGGTGATACTGACTTGGATAATTCTGGGAGGGGGACATGGAAAGCTCCTTATCGAAACCACTACCCAAAAATGGGCGTCCTTTCAGAAAAGAAGGAAAAACACCGGGGGAAGAGGCTTGAGATAAGGGGGTCTGAACCAGATCAAAGCAGGACTATCCAGATGAAATAGCTACTCATTTTGTGCTAGAAGGAGGGGGAGCAGGAGGAGATGGAATACAACAAGAAGTAGTTAAACTATACCCAGAGTCAGAGACAGCTTCGTAATCTTCACCCTCGATGGGATTAATCTACTCTACCCTAAAGCAGACGCAAGAGGAAGCACAAAAACAGCATAGGAAGGCTCATCTCACAACAAAAAAATAGAGGGGCTATTTCAAAGGTTAGTAAAGCGTGTACCAAAATTTCAGAATGCACAGCGGCACAGGAAGAACATATTGTAGTGCTGGAGACCGGGGCCGAGGCAACTGGGTGCCAGGTATCTGCAAATGAAACCAGAATGACGGATGTTATGTGGAAGCTGGAGGACTTCGTGAACCACCAGCGGCTGAACAACCTGAGACTGCTGGGCACAGCAGAGAACACTGAAGGGGATGACATTCAGGGATCCGTGCTACGTTTGTTAAAGGGGGCATTCCCGGGAACTGGCTCATTGGGACTAGGATGCAGAGGTGCAAAGAGTGCACGATTCCCACTTATGTGAAAGAAGAGAAGGGGCCAGAGCGATCATAATGAGAAGTCTAGGGTCATTCATATTTTTGGGGGGAATTTCCTACTGAGGCAGGCAGTATTTGACAAAGCATGACCCGTGGCAAGGCGTTCTGCTGAAGGCCATACCTTCTTTGTAAAGCCAGACTTCTGTCATACAACTGTAGCGAGAAGGTGGAGGCTCCGACAATTCATTACGCCTTTCCAGAAGCTGGGCTATGAAGTGTTTTTAATGAGCCCTTCCCATCTTAAAGTTGTTTATAAAGGGAATCCTAGAGTGTTCTCCTCAGAAATTCAGGTTCAAGAGTTCCTACAGGAGATATCGGTCAGGGGAAATAGAAAGGAATGGGCACGGATCACAGAAAATGGCCTCAGTATGGGATTGAGATGGTTACTAGTGAGGGTTGCTCCTTATCCTGATTTCCTCTTTTGTTAGTATTGAATTTGGTTGTGCATTTGAGTTCTCTAATTTTGGTTTAGTAGGGGTAGAATGGCAATGGGAAACAGCAGGATGCAGGAGGCATCACAAAGGTCCTTGGCCCTATTTTGCCTGGTTAAGGTGGAACGGTGGGGGGAGGCGAACAGGTGGGATTGATCCAAAAAGCTCTTTTAGGGGTGAAGGTGTTGTTAGTCAGGGGGAATATGCATAAACTGGTACTAAGAACTTGGGTGAATAGGTAAGCTAAGGATCATCTCCAATACTATTTGTGGTTTAACACCTTGGGTGCTTCCCAGATTTTTCCCCTGTGCGGAACCTTATTGATTCCCATTGTTCATGACAAGCACAGCTCGTCATGAGCACCCTAGAGGTATACCTCATGACGAGCTGAGCTCGTCATGAGCATGGAAGGGGTTAAATAACCTCAATAAAAAACGAACGGTCAACGAGGACATTCAACATCTGAAGGCAGACATTGTGTGCCTTCAGGAGACACCCATCGAGGCAAGTGGACTGGATGTGGCGGAGTTGGCAGGTTACCAACTGGTTTGTAGTACTTCACAGGGGACACAAACATGGGGGTTGCTATTAGGCACCAAGGGGAGGGCCAAATTCCCGCATTCAAGTGCAGACAAAATGGGCAGATGGCTTATCACACAATGCTGTACCGATAATAGGTCTTTCACACTGTGCTCAGTATACGGTCCAGTGGTGGATGACCCTGTCTTGTTTGAATGGTTGAATATTGAGCTATTGGGGTGGTCACTTCCCCTAATAATTTGTGGGGACTTCAATATGAACATAAATTCTGGAGGGGGCGAACTAGAGGGAAGATCATATCAAGGCCGCAAACCCAAGGTCTTTAAATCTTTAGTACACTTATGTACGATGCATGGATTATCGGATGGGCTATGCAGGGACCGCAGCACCCAGGCTACACCTTTTTCTCCGCCCTGCTCCAGGTACATGCAAGGCTTGACTACTTCTATGTATCTCAGGAGATGGTGCAGCCATGTCATATATATAAATATCCTAAGGTCATGTCTGACCACAATACATTTTAGAAGTTGCCATGCAAGCCAACCATTCCCCGATCTTACGCTGGAACTTTGATGGGGCTCTGCTATGTGATGAGGAGTGCATTAAACACATGGAGACCTGGATTCCTAGGTTTATAGAGGAGTGCAAAGGTAGCGCCATGCTTGATGTGGTGTGGGTCGCTCTCAAGAAGTAAGACATCTAGATACAGCTGTGTGGCTCAGAGAAAGGAGAAAAAACGGGTACAAGATCTTTAGGGGGAAGTATTGGAGGCAGAAAGGCACTTGGTGGGGACAATCAGAGAAATGGGAGATATGGATAAGGCACAATTAAGTGTTGCAGTGGTGAAATCATCGATAATTGATATCTCGGCAAAGAAAGCCACGGGGAACTACATGGCCTGACGAAGCAAAATGTATTCAAATAATGAAAGCGAGGGGCATTTTCCAGCAATGATTAAAAGGAAGCGGATGGGTCAGGGGATCCAATCCTTGGCCCAATCTCTGAACCAACAACTATACGTTCATCATTTCAGAGGTTCTATCAACAGCTGTACACAGAGGAGACCCATTATGAGGAAAAGGAAATAGATGAATACTTGATGGGCTTCCCAGGTGAAAGGCTATCTTTGGAGGAGAGGGAGTGACTGGAGGCCCCAATTATTGAAGAAGAAGTAAATTCCAATAGGGACGGCGGTTGGAACCAACTCAATTCCGGAGAACTTTATAAGAGGCTTGCACCCTATCTACATGAATTTATGAGCAAGGTGTTCTTGATGGCACAATTAGGGGAGGGTGGTCCTGAATTCATGGAGGTCTGCTAATATTGTTGTGTACCCCAAGAAGGACAAACCGGGCAATGATACATTGGTAAATAGTGATGTTAAGAAATTTGCTAAAATACTGGCTAGGGTAACCAGAATACTGGTCTCCCCGGCTCAACATGGTTTTGTCCTGGGCCGCAGTATGATTGACCATATTCGGCGGACCATCGTATTATTTTATGCCTCAAAGATTGTTGAAGGCCCTATGGCGTTATTCTGTTGGACGTGGAGAAAGCATTTCATAGGGTCTCCTGGATTTTTTTGTGGGCGATAAGGGGCAAGAAAGGCTTGGATAGGGGCCTCATCAATGCTATTCAGTAGATGTATTTGAACCCAGCCGCCAGGAAATTGGTAACAAGGGGTACATCTGACACGATCTTGATCAGCCGGGGAACACAGCAGGTATGCTCCTGTTTCCCCTTGTTGTTTGCTTTGTACATCGACCCTTTAATTAGGAAGATAAAAGGGAATAGCAGGATTCCGCCTATGCATAATAAGGGGGGACACAAAGATTTTAGCTTATGCCAACGACCTAGCGATTACTTCTTCCAATCCGGTGGGTGCCCTAGCGGAAATTGAAAGGGAATCTGCCATGTTCAGGCATATTTTAGGGTATCTGCTCAATCAAAACAAAACCCAAATTGTGATCAATAGTTCGGTACAGCTAAATGATAGCAGAATAGCTTTGAGGATGGTGTACCTTGGGGAAGAAATCATGGCAGATGTGGCAAAAATTGTCAAAGTAAATTTGGGTCCGCTACTTTGGAAGCTTAAAACTGATTTTGCTTGAATGAATAATTTGGTCGCGAATATCTCATATAGCCTAGCTTTGTGTATAGCTAGAGTAGTTTTAATGTGCTCTGCATCTTGCGATATACTAATAGCAATAACTAACTTTTCCTCCCATTCCTGTACTGCTTTATAATATACGTCAAGTTTATTCCGTATATTTTTTTGCTTCTTGATCGGCTTTAAAAGTGTCCCAGATATTTTGAAGAGAAGCACTACCTCTGTTAAGCTCAAACAAAATCCCTGATCCACTTAGCCATTTTTCTAGATATGATGGGTCTGCCAACAGTTTCCGCTTGAAAGACCAAGGTCTCACCATTGCTCTACCAGCGGCCTCTGTTTTAACCTCTATCAGCACCGGATTGTGGTCTGAAATTATTCGACGGAATGTCTCAAATATAATATTATTAATAAGCCCGGCAGTAACAAAAAAATAGTCCAACCGGACAAACTTCTGGTGTGGGGCAGAAAAGAATGTAAAACCCCGGTGATGAAGGATTTTTATCATACCCCACATCGCACAGACCAAAATACACTACTAGACCTCTTAATGCCTTAAATGTCTTTTTTTTTAGACCTCGATATGTTGAGGCACCCCGTATATCCAGCCCACCTTCCAGATGGATATTTAGGTCGCCGCAAATAATTAAAGGAGATGGCCAATCAGCTAATTCTAAACTTAAAAAGTTCAGACTATCAGGATCATCTGAGTTTGGAGCGTAGATTGAACAAATTGTCCAAACTTTTTTATCAATATTAATGTCAAGAATCATCCATCTTCCATACTGATCTACTTCATTACATTTGAGACACCACAATCCTCTTCTCATAAGAATGGCCACCCCTTTTGTAGTGGTCCCTTGGCGAGTACACCCAAGTAAATGCAGACCCAGATCGTTTAATAGATGCCTATCATTTCATGTAAGGTGCATTTCCTGGAGACACAATAAGTCTATCCGCATGATCTGTATTATTTGTGCACAGACCCCCCTCTTTTTCCTATTATTGAGACTACAAATGTTCCAAGAACAAATCCTCAATTTGCCCATCTTGATGATTTATTCAGCGAAAACAACATTAATCCCCCGGGTGTCTCTAAATTAATCTGTGACCCCCCCTTTAAAAAAACATTTTTTATGGTTCATGTTCACATTAGAATTTATATTCATATTCATGTTCATATTCACCTTACAACACCAATCGCTCTTGGCTCCAACATTTCTGACCTTGCTTGCCCCCCCCCACCCCTCCCCAACCACCCGTGCTCCCCCTTTTCCCTCCCCCCCCGACCCCAACCCAAAAAGGGCAAAGGGACTGAATAGTCCCTAACATTGATGATGTGAGAAGCATCTATTGTGCCTCACGGGTCGCTTCCCCTCGCTTTATGCTTTTACATTCTCACAGTGTGACATAAATAGAAAAAAGGAGAGAGGAAAGTATAATAAAGTATAAGTCTGATTCCTTTTCACAAATAGAAGAAACACACAGAAGCATCAAAAAGAGCAAAGCAGATACCCCCGCCAGAGATAAGATCAATAGGGATCATAGTGAGGCTAGTAGCTCTTTAGCCGCCCCCTCAGATGTTAGAAAGTATGATTTCTCTTTATAAATTACTTTCAGTTTTGAGGGGTTAAGGAGAAAGGCCTGGGCACCCTTGGCCTGTAAAGATGGAATTAGCTGGCGAAAGTGCCAGCGCTGTTGGACCGTGGCATGGCAGTAATCAGGGCGAACAAAACATTCCAGACCTTTCCCCCTATGTTTTCGATCCGGTCTGGCCAAGTCATAAAGAGCCTCTCTAGCCAGAAAGTTATTTAAGCAAATCAGAATGGCTCTCGGTTTAGCATTTGAATCAAGTCTAGTGTTTTTTTGGAAGGGAAATCTGTCGGCTCTTTGAAGTTCCACGCCCCACTTCCAGTGGGATAGCTCTGGGAAGGCCTCCGAAAAAAGCTCACTGACAAACTGCCTGACATTCCCCCCTTACTCCCCTCGGGAATGCCCAGGATTCGTAGGTTATTACGCCGAGATCTATTTTCAAGGTCAACAAGCTTCCAGTTGATCTCATCCCTTAGACCTTCCAAGGAGGATAGCTGTGATTTTTGCTGACTCATAGTATCTTCAATCGCCAAAATCCTGCCCTCAGCCTCTACAACTCTAGCGGTCACTTCATTGCAAGATTTAGCCACACACCTTAAGATGTTTTGCAGCCTGCGGACCGCACCTTGAGTGCGCAAGTTCTCAGCTCTTGTCTCCGCCCGATGCTGGAGCATAACCTGATATAGTGTACCCATTGTAACTTCAGAGATCTGAGGCCCTTCTGTATTGTCTGCAGGCATGATTAGTGGAGAGCCAACACTGTCACGTTGTGCGGTAAGCACTCTATTTTCCTCTGCTTCCCATTCTGGCCTACCTGGTGACTCGTCCAGGTCGGCATCCTCTTCGCCCGCAGAGCTTCGTTGTTCCGGTGTTGAACTATTCATACTATTAGCGCACACATCATCCCTCCATTCCCCATCTCCATCTAGACTCTCTGACTCCAGGGCATTAGATAAATCCGACATGGAGTAAAAATTCCCAGCCGAATCAATGGAATTTGTGTCCCCCAAAGGAGTCGGTGCCTCCTGCAAGTTGGCTCCAGCAGGTAGCGCCTCTGAATGCTCTTGCGTAGATGAAGAACTTGGAACCGGGGCTGTAGAGGCTAGGGGCGACTCTAAAAGGGCTTTTCCAGCAGCTCATTTGATCTTTCATTTGACATACCAGACCTCCCCCCCTTGCCAGCATTCACTGTGTGCTGAGAGGCAGAGACCTGAGTAGATGCGCTAATCTGGGGCACATTTGCATTGTCGATAGTTATCAAATTATCACCGATTACATGGCTGCCCTTGTCTGTATTTTGATTCTTTTTCTTAAACATCCCCGGTATCTTGGGTATCGTGCCAGTCCTACAAGTCCTACAAGTCCCAGAATCCACCAGGACTGCCTGTGCGGGAGCGAATTCAGTAGGCTCAACAGGAAGAGAATTTGCGCCTACATGAAATGCAGAAGTTTGATTTTGAATGTTCAAAATATCACCTGCGATAGGATTGATGCTACGTCCGTTCTTCCCCGGAACCACCGCTGCTGCCGTGGCTGCTCTGGTCTTTGGCTTCTGGGTCTTGGATGTTATGCCAGAAGTACGGGTTCTTGGGAGCCATCCTACTTCGACCACTCCTTCCCCGATGCAGCCGTGATCTAGACCGCTTTCCCCTGGGAGCCGATTGATTAAGATCTGTAAGCCTTCTTTCACGGCTCCACTCCAGCGTGGTCCGCTCCGTCTCCCAGAGCCGACTGGAAGCAACGGCTGGAAAACGCCACTCAAGCAGTAGTGAGCGCCGAAAACTACAACACAAGTCCAGCTTCATTCCAGGTAATGCGTGATGTTAATAGAATCGCATAAGTTCAAAAACATATTCTCCTCGAAGTGGGATTGCTCCGATAATATTCCGGCAAGTTTCCGCTTAGCTCTGCTTAACTCCGTATAGCGTAGCGTAGCTCATATTAAAAGCTGCAAAAGGAAGCGAGCACAGCGAGAGCACAACTGCTGCTGCTTACTCGGATGCCGCTGCTGAGCAAGCGGCAATATTCAGATCACAGATTTATGAAATGGGCGAAAATTCAGGTAGGATTTTGGCGAAAAAGATAAAACAAAAAGAGGTCCTTAATTCTGTGAATGCAATACTCGATGACTTAGGCCAGATCCATAATAATCCTGAGGAAATTCTAGAGATCTTTCGGCAGTTCTATTCTAAGCTGTATGAGCAGGATACCTTACTGTATTCTAGCGATTCTATCTTCAATTTTACTACCTTAGATAACACCCCAAAACTAACCAGGCACAGATTCTGGATGCCGATATCACATGGGATGAAATCGAGACGGCCTTGCTCTCTCTCGCTGTCAGCAAAGCTATGGGACCAGATGGTATCCCTCTGGAGTTTTTCAGACTATTTAGGCACATATTAAAACAAGACCTGCTGGTTACCTTTTTGGATCATAAAGGGGGTGGTGATGGACAGAGTATCTGAATTAAGCAGAACACTCCCCCCCAGTCAAAAGATCAGGGCTTGATCCATCACCGTTTTTTAGCTCACTGCACCATCCCAGCTCAGAACCTGGCTACATGCAAATTAGTCTGACCCTGGCCCAGTGCATCATGGGAACAGGGCAGACCAAACTACCAAGCCAATTCTTTACTGGAAAGGAAATAAGCTTCCGGGGACCGGTTTCTGGCATTACAGCCGTCTTCGGCCCGGCTTGCTTGAATCCTGATGGTGCAGTGAGCAAGGGACTCACATCTGAGCATACCCTTCCACACTTGTGGTGGCCAAAATGATTCATAAAGGGGGTGGTTATGGACAGAGTATCTGAATTAAGCAGAACACTCCTACCCAGTCAAAAGATCAGGGCTTGATCCATCACCGTTTTTTAGCTCACTGCACCATCCCAGCTCAGAACCTGGCTACATGCAAATTAGTCTGACCCTGGCCCAGTGCATCATGGGAACAGGGCAGACCAAACTACCAAGCCAATTCTTTACTGGAAAGGAAACAAGCTTCCGGGGACCGGTTTCTGGCATTACAGCCGTCTTCGGCCCGGCTTGCTTGAATCCTGATGGTGCAGTGAGCAAGGGACTCACATCTGAGCATACCCTTCCACACTTGTGGTGGCCAAAATGATTCATAAAGGGGGTGGTGATGGACAGAGTATCTGAATTAAGCAGAACACTCCTACCCAGTCAAAAGATCAGGGCTTGATCCATCACCGTTTTTTCTTGACTGGGTAGGAGTGTTCTGATTAACTCAGATACTCCGTCCATCAACACCCCCTTTTTGAAATATTTTGGCCACCACAAGTGTGGAAGGGTATGCTCAGACATGAGTCCCTTGCTCACTGCACCATCAGGATTCAAGCAACCCGGGCCGAAGACGGCTGTAATGCCAAAAACCGGTCCCCGGAAGCTTGTTTCCTTTCCAGTGAAGAATTGGCTTGGTAGTTTGGTCTACCCTGTTCCCATGATGCACTGGGCCAGGGACAGACTAATTTGCATATAGCCAGGTTCTGAACTGGGATGGTGCAGTGAGCTAAAAAACGGTGATGGATCAAGCCCTGATCTCTTGACTGGGTAAGAGTGTTCTGATTAACTCAGATACTCTGTCCATCACCACCCCCTTTTTGAAATATTTTGGCCACCGCAAGTGTGGAAGGATATGCTCAGACATGAGTCCCTTGCTCACTGCACCATCAGGATTCAAGCAAGCCGGGCCGAAGACGGCTGTAATGCCAAAAACCGGTCCCCGGAAGCTTGTTTCCTTTCCAGTGAAGAATTGGCTTGGTAGCTTGGTCTGCCCTGTTCCCATGATGCACTTGGCCAGGGACAGACTAATTTGCATATAGCCAGGTTCTGAACTGGGATGGTGCAGTGAGCTAAAAAACGGTGATGGATCAAGCCCTGATCTCTTGACTGGGTAGGAGTGTTCTGATTAACTCAGATACTCTGTCCATCACCACCCCCTTTTTGAAATATTTTGGCCACCACAAGTGTGGAAGGGTATGCTCAGACATGAGTCCCTTGCTCACTGCACCATCAGGATTCAAGCAAGCCGGGCCGAAGACGGCTGTAATGCCAGAAACCGGTCCCCGGAAGCTTGTTTCCTTTCCAGTGAAGAATTGGCTTGGTAGTTTGGTCTGCCCTGTTCCCATGGTGCACTGGGCCAGGGACAGACTAATTTGCATATAGCCAGGTTCTGAACTGGGATGGTGCAGTGAGCTAAAAAACGGTGATGGATCAAGCCCTGATCTCTTGACTGGGTAGGAGTGTTCTGATTAACTCAGATACTCTGTCCATGACCACCCCCTTTTTGAAATATTTTGGCCACCACAAGTGTGGAAGGGTATGCTCAGACATGAGTCCCTTGCTCACTGCACCATCAGGATTCAAGCAAGCCGGGCCGAAGACGGCTGTAATGCCAGAAACCGGTCCCCGGAAGCTTGTTTTCTTTCCAGTGAAGAATTGGCTTGGTAGTTTGGTCTGCCCTGTTCCCATGATGCACTGGGCCAGGGACAGACTAATTTGCATATAGCCAGGTTCTGAACTGGGATGGTGCAGTGAGCTAAAAAACGGTGATGGATCAAGCCCTGATCTCTTGACTGGGTAGGAGTGTTCGGATTAACTCAGATACTCTGTCCATCACCACCCCCTTTTTGAAATATTTTGGCTACCTTTTTGGAAGCATAGAAGGGGGTCGCTCCAGCTTCTTGCAGACAATCGACAATAATGGCGTTTCTCAAAAAAAGATAAATCTCCCCTCAACCCGGCCTCTTATAGGCTGATCTCGCTAATCAACGCCGACAACAAAGTCTTCTCAAAAATCTTAGCCACGCGAATTTTTGGGGTAATTTCTTCTATAGTGTCACGTTGGCAACACGGGTTTATTCCCGAGCGGGACACCACGGACCATGTCTGTAGGGTTATTGCCCTAATGGACTGGGCAGAGGGTACTAACACGCCCATAGGGGTCACCCTGTTGGATGCCGAGAAGGCATTCGACAGGGTGGCCTGGCCCTATCTCTAGTTTCTGCTTTCTCTGAAAGTGTTTGGCCCACGTATGATAGTGGCTTTGAAAGCTCTGTATGAATCACCAATGTCTTGTATCAAAATTGGGGCAAACAAATCTAGCTTGTTTCCTATCCATCGTGGTACAAGACAGGGGTGTCCGTGTTCACCGCTCCTGTTTGCCTTCTATATCGACCTCTTTCTTAATGAACTGAACCAAACGGAGGATATATCCCCAGTGGTGGTCGCGGGTGCCAGTTATAGAGCTCTTGCCTATGCGGACGATGTGGTGGTGATCACCACAGACATTGCAAGGGCAATGCCAAAGATTGAAAAACTTGCAACTCAGTTTGGCGCTTTCTCAGGGTACAAATTGAATTTATCTAAAACCCAAACAATATTCGTGGGCCAGAATCCCCCAACACATATTAATACTGTCTCTGTGGCGAAATACTTGGGCATTAAGATCACAACTCCAGTGTCGGCTATTCCAGAACTTAATTTTAATCCAGTTCTTAAAAAGGCCAACTCCAATTTGGAGCGTCTCGATCATTTGCATTTGTCTTTATATGGGAGGAATAATGTGTTAAAAATTTTAATATTGCCGAAATTCTTATATTTATTTAGAACTGTGCCGCTTGAATTCCCTCTTATCTTCTTTAAACAACTGGAGAGGATGGCCGCGAGGTTTTATATGGGGCTATAAATGCCAGCGCAGAGCCTATACGAAGATGATTCTTCCCAAGGCAAGGGGAGGGTGGGGTATTCCACATTTTATGTTCTATTATATTGCGTCCGCATTACAGTTTATTACTCCCTTGATAATAGGTGCCAAGGCGCAAATTTTAGAATCTCATGCTCCATCCATATATGAGTTTGCTCTAGGGGTTGAGGCTTGCGGGTGCCTGCTAAAAATCGTAGAACGCAGCTACTACAAAAAAACAAAATTTAAGTCCTTGATAGCAGCGTTTCGTGTTTGGAAACTAATTAGGCGCCATGTAGGGATTTTAAAAATACTGAGATATACCCCTTTGACATCATCACATATCTTTCCTCCCATCTTTAGAGATCATATAATGACGAGATGGCGTAATTGTGGAATTAACTGCCTTGGTGATTTATGGCAGAATAATCATATTATATCTTTTCCAGAACTTCAATTTAAGTTTAATCTTACAAATACTGACCACTTCAAATACCTACAGTTGCATAGCTTTTTTAATACCCTAACGTCTCTTGAACGTTCCGTATTACAGAAGATTCCTTTGATTGAGAGTCTGTACACTAAATAAAGGATTGGCTTTTACTACAATTTATTAATTTCATTTTGCCCAGACGACTTACCGAATGCTCAAGAGAGATGGGCCGCGAAGCTGGGCTCTGACAATATTATGATAGAGGAGTCTATCTCTCTGGCTAATTCCATTCTATTGACTGGTAGAACCCGCACACAGCATTATATGGTTCTTTTCGATCTATATTATACCCCAGCAAAAATTTCGAAATGGGGATCAGCAGTTGGTACATCATGCAGTAGATGTGGGATGATCGCTGCTGATACAGCTCATATATTTTTCTTCTGTCCACAACTAACCTCATTACTCTCTGCAACTCAATCTTTTCTTTCTGTATTACTTGGATTCTCTTTAAAATTAACAGCGGAGCTAGTACTGATAGGGGTGTCTTCTGATACATTGGTAGTGAAAAAGAGAAATCTGATATTTATCTCCATGGCAATTCTGCGGGGGTGTATTACTCAAAAATGTATTAGCCCTGATTATCCATCCTTTTGCACCTGGAGGGCTCGCTTACTGGTTATGCATAATGTAGAAAACACCATCTATAGAACAAAGGGGAGGGAAAAAAGAGCCTTAGGAATGAAAATCTGGGCGCCAGTCGAGCAGTGGATACAGGGGGAATTGGGGTAACCTTTCTCCCGCTGTTTTGCTTGTCGATGCTGTATTCTTCTTTTGGTCTGTCTCTTTCTCATTAGCACATTCTCTGTCTAATTTGGTTCATTCGATTAATTCTCATTTACTGGAAAAAATCCTCTTCATACCTTGAGTTTCCTTCCCATTGATATTTTATGTTAAATTATTATCTTTTCTTTTTTCTTATGCTCTAGGTTGCTTTAAAACGTATTTTGATTTGTATCTAGTTCTCTGTTATTTTTAATTTACTGAAAAATGTATGTAATCTGACTTGCTTGCAATAAACGAAAAATTAAAAAACAAAAAAAATGAATGAATAATTTGAAACTCACACTGATTGGGAGAAGCTATGTGATTAAAATAGCATTCTTCTCAAAATGTTGTACTTTTTTAGGGCCATTCCCTTGGAATTAGATAGCTGCTGGTTCAAGTCCCTAAATCACATGGTTTCCAGGTTTTTATGGGCCAATCTACGCTCCCGGAGAGCTTTAACGTTTTTGACTCTCCCGAGGGACCGAGGTGGATGGGCCGTTCCCAACTTTCAGTTGTATCATTGTGCATCGATATTGCACCAGATTATAGTCCTATTAACAACGGAGAGGGTGAGTTCAGAGGTGGAGGGCCCTATTTCTATATATGAACTGTTACTGGGAATAGAATCTAGAGGGTGCCTCATATGGCATTTTGAGTTTTGCAACTTCAAAAGGGTCAGGTTCAAAATCGTGATTTGTGCATTTAAGGTGTCCGAAAAAAATTGGATTATGCCTGGTGAATATTTATACCCCTATGTATAACAATGGATCACTCCCAGCCATTTTTAAAGAAGGGTATATGAAATATTGGGATGAAATGGGCTTGGGGAAGATTGGGGATCTAATAGATGAGGAGGGGATCCTACCTTTTGACATAATAAAGGACAAGTTTGGGATTGAGAACAGGCAATTTTTTAAGTACCTGCAAATAAGTACATTTTTGGATAAAAAGGTGGGGGAAAGGTGTGGCTTTCCAAGGGTGGTATTGATTGACCTCCTGCTGTCATCATTGGGCACTGTGTATACGTAACTAAATGAGATAATGGGGATGACCTCACCAAGCATATGGATCGCTGGCATGGGTTTTTACAAGTCGGGACTGGGGAATGTGAAGACCCGCTACATTTAGCTCAGACATCCTTTATAGCCGCCAACCTACAGATGCAATGCTTTAAAATCTGGTTCAACTCTGCCTTACCCCACTAGGATTGTTAAGTGGGGGGCTTCTGCTGGATCACAGTGCACTCGCTGCGGCTACTTCGCAGCTGATATTGTTCATATGTTTGCAACCTGCCCCTAGCTTGACACTCTTAAAAGAGACATTTGTAATGTGTTAGAAACGCAGCTGGGATACCAGGTAGTTCTGTACCCTCAGATGATGGTGTTAAGGGTTAGCGATGTGGAAGCTTCATGGTACACTTAAGTTTTCTTGTTTTTTTGCTACGACTGTGTTAAGATTCTTTCTAGCCACATATTGGCTGGACCCCGAGGCTCCACCAGGCACCAATGGATGGGTAGACTTTTGGTGGTATATCGATGGGAAATTGCAGTATATGCATGGAGAGGGCACAGAGCATGGAAAAGAGACTTGGAAATCTGGGCACCACTGAGTATGTGGATCAATGAGTTAGAAGAGCAAGGGCTCAATGAGGATGGGGGAAGCTACTACTGATCCCCAAGCAGCTATGCGAGAAGTAGTGGGTACTACGAGCAAATTTGGCGGACAATCCGGCTATCGTCTAAATGTGGGTAAGACACTGCAATTACAGGGGGAATTTGTGCTCGGCCGGGCTTTGCTCCGCCGAGAGCACATCACCGTCACATTCTACCGACCTCTGCACCGGCCGGGCTTGGCTCCGCCGGCCCGGAACCACCACTCCCAGCAGCCCCGCAGTCAGGCTCCAGGTGGCGCTGCTGCCCTGCCCATCAATCCGCGCCAGGAGGCGCATAAAGTTCAGTGCTGCCCGAGGACTTTGTGCTGCAATTACAGGGGGAATTTGTGCTCGGCCGGGCTTTGCTCCGCCAAGAGCACATCACCGTCACATTCTACCGACCTCTGCACCGGCCGGGCTTGGCTCCGCCGGCCCGGAACCACCACTCCCAGCAGCCCCGCAGTCAGGCTCCAGGTGACGCTGCTGCCCTGCCCATCAATCCGCGCCAGGAGGCGCATAAAGTTCAGTGCTGACCCTCGTCCCGCAAGGACGCGCGCGGGACGCGCCGGGCTAAGCCCGGGCAAAGGGCGGGCCCTCTGTGGCCCTCAGAGGACCTGAGAAGGACGGGACGGGCCACCCCACTTGGCTGCAACAAAGGAGGAGGTACAGAGACGTTTATTCCTTCTTATCTTTACCGCTTTGGACTGCCTACTGTTGTTATTGGAGTTCTGTCTCCCAACTACTATGTCCATCTGGGAGGAGCTGAATGCCCTGTGTGGCACAAACTATGGCCCGGATGTATCAACTCCCCCCATAGTGGGCAGAGACACTGTCCAAATAATCTTCACTCCCCAGGATGTACCTTCACCCCCCAAATCTATCCCCTCCACCGACCAATTGTGCTGTAGCCCCTCTTTATCCCCTCCCAAACCAACCCTATCAATGTCGGATAAGGCTGGGACTCGAACAAATGACTCTGCATCGCCCCTCCAATTGACCCTACTGGCGCAAATAGAGCGATTGTTAAACTCCGCATTGTCACCTCTGGTTGCGAAAATCAATAATTTGGGGGACAGGTTGACCTGTATTGAAAATACTGTAAATAGGATTTATCCATTGACTGAAAATTCTGCTATACCCATAGGCTCTACTCTCACTACCAACCATGAAAAACCTAAGATCATTGCTCCTATGAAAGTTCAATCTTTAGATTCCCCTCTTACTACACCCAATCCAAGTGGCACCAATGCTACTTTTAATCCCGCACTAGTCCCCAACATAGCTCAAGAAAGAAGGCATCGAATAAATCTACCCCCTGTAGCCGCCCCATACGTCACCGTTCTTTCTGGGGTCCCTCCACTCAGTCAGGGCAAACGTGAATTACATCAGGACTTGCTGAATAAAGCAATTTTTTGGCTCAAAAACAACAGACCGCTACCACCTGCTCTAGATGGCGGGATCCTGAGCGTTAGGAGGGTGGGGTGGCTAGGGATGTTGCCCAAAGATATTCCAGGGGACTTGATACTAATAAATTTAAACACAGCAATATTGCCCCGTATTTACGATCTTCTCAGCCCAAAGTTGGTGATGGTCCCATCTGTATTTGGGACCTGCATGACTTTTATCCTGGACCCCGAGCACCGAATTACAATACCTGGTGAAAAGGAGTCTCTGTACATCTTGGGCAATCATTTTGATTATTTTGATTAGTTGATTTGCTAAACTTTTTTGTTTTAAATTGTCGGTTTTCTTTTAATCTTGAAATTAATTGTTGAGTTATTTATGCATGTATGTATTTTTTTTTCTGTTGCTTTTATAGTTTTAAACTCAAAAACCGAATAAAGCTTATTGAATTGAATTGAATTGGGTAAGACACAGGTGCTCTGCTCCAAGAACATAAACAAGTCAGACTCCAGATTTGTTGACTCTGTGGTTTACCTGGGGATAACGATCAATGCACAACCGGAGTTTATAATTAGAGACAATTTCATTCCTCTCATGAAATCCATGAGGGAGAATCTGAAAAGAATGGACACGCTACAACTCTCAATAATTGGTCGCGCCAATGTTATCAAAATGACTATGTTCCCCAAGGTGTTATATAAATTTCGGTCGATCCCCTTTAAAATAGAGGAGAAAATCATTAAAGAAATAGAATCCATCTTTATGAACTTCTTGTGGCAATACGGTAAGGTTAGAAGATCCATGAAATATATGTCCCTGCCTCAGGAAAGGGGTGGTCTGGGAATGCCAAACGTCAGATATTATCATTGGTCTTGTTTACTTACGCAGATGGCTATCTTATTCAAACCAGTGGGAAGCAGCTTAAACTGCCCGAGAAGACAAGACGCGATTCCATCTATCTTTGAATTACTACTTGGCAGCGAGGCTACCGGGGTATTATTAAGGAGAACAGAAAGGAAATATTATAGCAAATCGAGACTTAAGACACTTGAAGGAATATGGGGGGTCTGGGCAGCAGCTCGGAAAGCACTGGCAATCTCCAAATATAATCACCACACCCCACTCTGGAATTCTGGTCTCTTTCCTAATGTAAGTAATGATGGGTCCTGGAGAAACTGGGCGGGAAAAGGCATCCTGACACTGGGGCAAGTTATTTTCAGGGATGAGTGCAGAACTCTGGAAGAACTAAGACAAAGGTACTCCCTCCAGGGTATACAAGATTATAAATATGCTCAGGTGGTCAGCACAATTAGATCAATAAGGCCCCGAATTATCTTAAGGGAGAGATGCAAGATATTGGACTATCTGAAGGTGGGTGAACCTAGAATTAATGGTGTGTACAGGCTGTTTTTGGAGGAATCCCAGGACGACATGGGCAAAACTGAGGCAGCCTGGGCTACAAAGCTGGAGGATCCGGATATTGACCTGGACAGAGCCCTAGAAATGGATAGAAGATTCCTACGCTCCTCCAATTTAAGAGCTCAACACTTGAAAACATTATTCAATCTTCAGTATACCCCTTCTAAACTTTATGATTGGGGCAAGAGGGAGAACAGTAATTGCCCCAGATGCTGCAAAGGCCCAGCTGACATTATCCATATGTTTTATCAGTGCGAGAAACTAGAATCAATCAAAATAGAGATTGAATCATTTTGGTCAGGACTGCTGGATGCTCAGATAACCTTGTCTCCGACACTCATGATTATAGGATGCCAAAGTCAATTGAAATTAAATACTGAGACTGAAGCTTTAATTTTTATCTCCACAGCTGTACTCAGAATTTTAATTTCAGCATCTTGGAAAGATACCGAGGCCCCAACCTTTCAAATGTGGTTATCCAGATTATTGGCTATACATAATGTGGAGGCGGCCTTGTATCAACTCAAGGGTAAAAAATTAAGAGAATTGGGGATGAAGATATGGGCACCAGTGGCTGCTTGGCGCACTAGTAGATTGTAGCAAACTCATTGATCTTCAGAATTATGGCTATGGCAATGTCCCTAATGCTCTTACTTGCTATATTTACTTTTTTCCCTTTTCTGTATGTGTTAGCCGGTACTATGTTTTTCATACGCATATTAATATCAATATCAATATCTATATCAATAACATCTCATGATTTATAACTATCAACTTCAATCGGATACTAGCAAGGTAATTCGTTAACCGACCTCTATACACCATGGTTTTTTTTTAGTGTTTTTTTTTAAATTCTATTCTTTATTGTCAATTTTTATGGTTTACCTACACTGTATCAAGTCTTTTTCAGTTAAATTTACTCATATTGCTTTGTTATTATGTTACATGAATTCTCAATATAAAAAAAAAAAAGAGGATGGGGGAAGCTAGTGCACTTCGGGCAGCAGGGTTCAGTTGCAGGATAGCGGACAGGGGAGGTGAGTTGCCCCAAAGGCTCACCAGAATTGGCGCCTAGCAAAACCAAAAGCATTATTGTATAGGGAGATCGGATCTGATATTGAATTGTATGGCTGGAACACGTCATGAATATAAACTAGGGGGGCAATTATGCACTGGGCTCAATGCAAATATGGCACTGGTATAGATATATGCTTACTATCTTTTTGTGCTTCCCTAAAAACAATGAATTCTAGTTTGGGTGTGTTGGGTTGAATCAAGGGTGGGTGGGGGGTGTTGGGAGTCTGGACAATTGTCTCTTTTTTGGGTTTATTCTTTCTGTATTGTGCTAAAGTAAATGTGTAATAAATATTAATAAAACAAAACATAGAGGAGGTATGTAAGTTTTCAATAGCGGTACAAAAGGGGGTGGTGATGGACGGAGCATCTGAATCAATCAAACACTCACACCCAGTCAAAAGATCTGGGTTTAATCCATCACCGTTCTTTAGCCCACTCTGCCACCCCAGTTCAGACATGGCTATATGCAAATCAGTCTGACCCTGTGCCTCATGGGAACAGTCCAGCCCGAACTGCCAAGCCATGCCTTCCCTAGACCGGAAACAAGCTTCCGAGGACCGATTTCTGGCATTCCAGCCGTCTTCAGCCCGGCTTGCTTGAATCCACTGGCAAAGTGAGCAAGGGACTCACGTCTGAGCATACCCTGCCACACTTATGGCGGCCAAAAGCGGTACAAAAGGGGGTGGTGATGGACGGAGCATCTGAATCAATCAAACACTCACACCCAGTCAAAAGATCTGGGTTTAAGTTTTCATTGCTTTCTGTCTACTAACATAGGTATTCTGAAAGCCCAATATCTTTTTGGTGTTTTTCAAATTACTAAGGCAAGATACAGCAGGACTGAATTGCATATCCTCTTTCTCCCTGATCGTTAGCCACATTGTTAGAGAATTTGCCAAGTTATAGCAAGTAAATCAGTTTTATCTTAACGCCTCCCAATTTGCACATCCATATTTGAATTAGTGTCAATAGTTGTGACGTTGATCCTCAGAACATGGTAATCAGATATTTAGTGTCATTCACATCTATGAAGAGAAGACAATAGTTGGAGAAGTTGAAATGGTGTAAACCTGCATCATAACAGTTTGTGAGATCATTTGGTAGGTTTGTGGTAGGGCATGACTGTCATATACAACCGGAGAAAAGTCATCATCCTCAAAGCTCATTAACGAAGTGCTTGCAGACCATATGGGCTTGCATCCACAATTGGATTGTTGTTAGTAAGTGAGCCATAGTATGCCCGTCTGGCCTCTGACTCAATAGCATCCTTGAAAGTATGAAAATCTTCATCTTCAGAGAAGTATCACTCCAACTCTATAAGCATGTTTGCTATGTCCACCCCAGCACCTTCTGCTAGGAAACTGCAGAGTTCTAAATGTTGAACGGACAGCAACACTATAAATGTGCTTGTAGCTTCCGATGTGACTGAAGATTTTCTGTGTTACTGGTGCTAATATTTTAATCTAGTAAGGGTCAAATCGATGTATCGTAAGCTCTAGAAAACAATATCATTACTTTGGGGTTATATCCTCAGTGTTGCTTGATATTCTCATTAGGGTGTACTAATCTCTGTAAATTATGCAATCCTTATTCTATTTGGAAATGCTTCTGTTGCCATTCATTATAATTCAGGCAAATGTTGTTTCTTTATTTATTTTTTTGATGAGTTTTAAATAGCGCTGGCTAGACTTGAAGGTATCAGAGCGCTTTACATGAGGTTCCACAATGTTACAAAGTTACATTTGTTGCAAAAAACATTTAAAGGGCAAAGACGATGAGATAAAAGGAGAGTAGAAGGATAGGGGAGTAAGGTAAAAGGGTAGGAGGGAGATACAGCGGAGAGACAAAGAACAGTCTGCCCAAAGTACGGCTGGTTAGGTGACGGCAAGGGGGAAGTCGACAACCCATCTCTTCTATAGCTATCGAGGTCAATCAATCAATCAAGTGTTTGTAAAACGTGGCTGCTCATCCGTAAGGGTCTCAAGGCGTTGGGGGAGTGTGGGGGGGTGCAGGTTCCGTTCCATCAAGGAGGGGGTCTGTCGAAGAGCCAGGTCTTGAGGTCTCTTACAAAGATGGGAAGTGATGTTGTCTGTCTGAGGTGGATCAGAAGGGCGTTCCAGGCTTGGCTGTGAGGAAGGATAAGGAGTAGGCTCCCAATCTGGTTTTCCTGGTGCATGGGACCACAGCGTAGGAGAGCTGGGCTGATCGTAGGGTCCTTTAGGGTGCGTGAAATTTGAGTCGGCTGTTAAGGTATGCCGGTCCGATGTCGTGGAGGGCCTTTTTGTGCGTGGGTGAGCATCTTGAAGGTGACTCTTGCCTCGATGGGGAGCCAGTGCAGTGTGCACAAGTGCTGTGAGATGTGGCAGTGTTTTGGCAGATTGAGGACCAGTCTTGCGGCAGCGTTTTGGATGTTCTGTAGCTTGAGGTGAGGTTTTTGTTTATTCCGGCGTAGAGTGGTAATGCCGTAGTAGAGTTTCCTTGTGATGAGGGCGTGCGTGACGGTCTTTCTTTGCTTGTGGGGGATCCATTTGCAGGTCTTACATAGGAGGTGGAGGGTGTGGAAGCATGAGGACGAGACTGAGTTGATCTGTCGGCCCAATTTGAGTTCGAATTCCAGGATGATTCCCAGGTTGTGTGCGTGGTCCATAAGGGAGAGTGGGTTTCCAAGGGCAGGGGGCCACCAAGTGTCATTCCAGGCATGGGGGTTTGAGCCCAAGATGAGTAATTCTGTCTTATTGGTGTTAAGTAGATCCACCGGGCATCGGACAAACTGCTAGGTCTCAACGGTCAGTAGCAAGTTCACAGATTCCATGCCCTGATGCGTGAGCCGGATGCGGGATGTGCTAGAGATCTGGTTGATGTCCAATGTGGTCCAAGAGTAGTAGCACAATGTGGTAAAGGTCCAATGTAGCAGTCATCCTGAGGTCAGGCAAGGGATTCTGGCCCCTGGTGTTTCATTCTGACGGTCCTCATTGTTATCTTTTCCCTATGTATTCACAGGGGCCCCAAGGTTAATCACGCAACTTCTCCAGGTGTCCCCTAGGCTATTTCAGTAGGAGACTTCTCCGCAATGCCTATTCAGCCGCCATTTAGGTTCCAGGATGCAGGAAGTGAGATCGCCAGAGGCGGCGCCAAAGCAGGCTTTCAGGGGTGAATGCTGTGCAATCCCTTCATTCAAGGGGGGGGTGTTTGTTGTGCAATGGAGCAGCTTGGTCCTGCGCCAGTGTCTGTTTGCCTCCAGAGGAGTGGAGTATTGTAATGATAGAGCTGCAGAGGGGGAGAGCCGGCTACCATTTTAAGATCAGGCGGAGCACCTCCGCTTTCACTCTCACTCACTCATAGAACTTATCGAGGGACCCGCTTCACCCCTGCACCGTTTCTTCGAGGGGTCAGCCAGGTGTCCAACGCTGCTTCCTATTGCCGTTTAAAATGCACCAAACAATTAAGACGAGGCAGAGGGGGGATGAACACCACTCACCTGCTCTTACAGCTACATGTATTTCTGAGCACCAGAAATATGTTGGGTATCTCCGCTGTGGCAGCAGCTCCTTTTTGTACGCAGTAGCAGGGCCCTTTGCCACCTTATGCTCCCTGGGGAATGTACATTGCGGGTGCCATTTTGGAGTCAGGCGTGTCATGGCCTGCTTCTTATACCTCTCAAAGTGTGGTGCCAAAAGGTCGATTGGGGATTATGTTGGGAGCCCCTGGCCACTTTTATTCACCAAAGGGACTCACGGCGCCAACCTCAAAGGTCCCGGCTCACCGGCTTTGAACCTCCGCCACTTATCTCAGACGGGGTTGGAGTCATTGTATAGTCGGCGCCACATTCTGTCTACATTTTATGCACTTCACCAGTACCGCCGTATTTCTCTCAAGTCCCGTACTCAAGAGTGTTTCTCCGAGAGGCCAGATGTTATCACTGCAGTCATGGGCGCTCCACTTCAGAGCCTCAGCTTCCCTGATTAAAGAGCAGTCGTTGACGCCATTTTGGAACCCGGTTCAGTCTTTCTCATCGCTGAATTGGCTGCGTTCCTCAGTCAAACACAGTGCAGGGTTGCTTCTGTGGAGTTCAGCTGAATTTACAATCCGCTTGTGACCGTTTAAGTGTCTTCCAGCTACCCCTCAGGTCAGTAGCATCCCAAGACAGCTACAGGGCTCTGTAGCTGGCTTGGATCACGTCCACCTGGCCATTTTGTTCTCCTCCTTCTCATGTTGTCATAGATATCAAGGTTTTGAGAATGGTGTAATGCATCTTAGTGTGAGCATGGTACCGGTTAATAGTCGCCCCAACTTATTTAAAAAAAGACATACATCATTATGGTCTGCATTTATGATATTGATTGAAGGTGTGTTGTGCAGTTTTCTTTTCATCGCGTAGTTAGGGGTGGCTTAGCAGTTACTTATGCAGCCAATACCATCAAATTCAAATTATGTTCAGGTGTCTTGCATGTTTTCGACCAAGCCGACATAGAGCACCGATTTTACACAATTCATTCAATATCAATAAAGCAGATAAGGGGTGTACCTCTAAATCCATATATTTGTACCTATGGCGTTTGGATCATCTAATTCATTCTCAGTTTAGTAAACTGGCATAAATGTTATAATGTTGGTTTATTAGTGAAATTGGGTGCTAATTAGACACAAGAGTATGGTCCTTATCAGGTTTACGTAGTACTATATTTAGCGCTTTAGTAAAGGTTCCAGAAGCTACTCCAGTAGTAGTAACTTTAATATATAATTAAAAAATTTATAGGATGAGATGTGTAGATGAGGTTTTATAAAACTCTGCTGATATCCTATCAGGGTGTATTTGCTTAATTTAATGAGACATATATAATTCATCAATGGCTACAGGAAGTTGTAATTTAAGTGTATATGATTGCAACAATATAGGTAGGTTATATGACTTTAAAAATAAACCTACTTCATTTTCACAAACAACCTATTCATTACAGTGTAAGTTAGAATTAAAAATGTTGAAACTCTTTACCAATATGTGAAGTAGATAGTAATAATGTATTATACTTTAACAATGAACCAGGACCTCATCTGATAGGAAGGGGAACCATACATTCAACTATATCCCAGGTAGTAGTCTCATTGACTACATTTTGGTGGTTGTTAGGGTGCCCATTCATAAAAAAACATGGTAGTGCTTGACAGAAGAGATGGTGATCATAATGCCCTCATTCTTGATGTTGAGTTTCCTGCATGGACCAAGCAGGTTAGTGATGTTGAGCCCTTAGACCGTAGGTTACATTTTTCCAGTAGGAAGCATAGAATCAAGTGGCTCACCATGGCCAATTCTAAGGAGCAGATATGAGAGGTATATAAGCTAGGTGTATGTAGTATAGACGAGCTCCAGACACTTGAATGGGCTATGGTTCAGGGGGATCATTTAGATCAAGTATGTACCATTCACAATAATCTTTTTTCACAGTTAAAAGACCATTTTTACATGCCTGCCAAAGGGGCATTCAAAAGAAAATCTCCCCAGTCTTGGTAAAATAAGACAGAACTCCAGACCACCAAACAAACCTGTCGAAAACTAGAGAAGAAATGGCACCGCAAACAGACACCAGAGAACCAAGAAGCCCACAAGACTGCCATGCGCCAACACCATCACCTCAACAGAGCTGCCAAAAGGACCGCCTCGACAACAACGCACGCAACAGCAAAGAGCTCTTCAACATCGTGAAAAAACTCTTTAACACCAGCTCCAACACCAAAGACATCCCACCATCGCAAGACCTGTGCAACTCCCTTGCCACCTTCTTCCACCGCAAGATTGCCGACATTCATGACAGCTTCAACAACCTGACCACCCCAACAACCAATGACACGTCAGACCCCACGGCCACCACCCACAGCGACCCCCTGCTCACCTGGACCCACATCAACGACGACAATGCCATCAAGATCATGGACACCATCCACTCCGGCTTCCCGTCAGACCCATGCCCACACCACATCTTCAACAAAGCCAGTGCCAGCATCGCACCCCATCTCCGCAAGGCTATCAACATCTCCTTTGAGACTGCAACCTTCCCGGAGAGCTGGAAGCACGCCGAGATCAATGCCCTGCTCAAGAAACGCAAGGTGGACCCAAGAGACCTCAAGAACGTCCGGCCCATTTCTCTGCTCCCGTTCCCGGCAAAGGTCATCGAGAAAGCTGTCAGCAAACAGATGACCCGCTACCTCAAGGAGAACAACTTCCTGGACCCGTCCCAGTCTGGATTCCGCAGCAACCACAGCACCGACACTCCCCACATCATCGCCACCGACGACATTGGGGCCCTGCTGGACAAAGGCGAAACCGCGGCCCTCATCCTCCTGGACCTATCAGCCACCTTCAACACGGTCTGCCACCACACGCAAAGGCCTCCATAACGCAGGGATCCGGGACAAGGCTCTGGAATGGACCACCTCCTTCCTCTCCGGCAGAACCCAGAGCGTCCGCCTCCTCCTTTCCGGTCCGAGACCTCCAAGATCATCTGCGGCATACCCCAAGGATCATCCCTCAGTCCGACATTGTAAAACATCTACATGGCCCCACTCGCCCACGTCACCAGACGGTACGACCGCATCATCGTCTCCTAGGCCACAAAGCACAGCTGATCCTCTCCTAGGACCCCCTCACTGCCAAAACCAACCTCCAAGAAGGAATGAAAGCCATTCCCGAATGGATCAAGAACAGCCGCCTGAAACTGAACTCGGACAAGACGGAGGTCCTCATCCTCGGCTCCACCCCCTCAGACTGGGACGACTCCTGGTGACCGACCGCCCTTGGAGCAGCACCAACCGACCTTGCATTAAACCTGGGGTTCATCCTCGACTCAACACTCTCCATGACCAAGCAAGCCAACGCCGTCTCTTCCTCCTGCTTCAACACCCTCCTCATGCTCCGGAAGATCTACAGGTGGATCCCAACCGACACAAGAAGAATGGTCACCCAGGCCCTCGTCAGCAGCAGGCTGGACTATGGAAATGCTTTTTAGGCGGGAGCCCTGGCCAAACAGCTGAAATGACTGCAACACAAACAGAACGCCTCTGCCCGCCTGATCCTCGACATCCCTCGACACAGCCACATCACACCCCACCTGAGAGACCTGTACTGGCTGGCCGTCAACAAAAGGATCACCTTCTAACTCCTCACCAACGCACACAAGGCACTCCACGACACCGGACCAGCATACCTCAACAGGCAACTTACCTTCTACACCCCGAACCGCCAGCTCCGCTCCGCCGACCGTGCCTTCGCTACCGTCCCCCGCATCCGAAGCGCGACTGCCGCTGGCAGATCATTCTCGTACCTCGCCGCCAAGACCTGGAACACCCTCCCCATCCTCCTACAGCAGACACAAGACCTACTTACCTTCAGGAGACTACTCAAGTCCTGGCTCTTTGAGCAGAAGGAGCACCTCCCTAGCACCTTGAGATACTCACAAGTAAGTAGTGTGCTTTACAAATTTCATAATTGATCAATTGATTGATTGATTAAGTTAGCTAGGGCAGCTCTCATGTCTGCTATACAATGCCAAGTCAAGAAAGTAATAAAAGGAAAGCAGGAGGTATACAAGAGGTCCTTTAAAATTGCAAAAAGAGAATGGGAAATTGAGAAATGGGAAGAATTGCTTGTTGCTGTAAGGGAGCGACCAGCGTGCCTTTTGGAATCTTCTTTCAATGGAAACCAAGGAAGGCCGCTGCCCAATGGAGGTCAATGTCCTTGCTGCAGACTGGGTCATCCACTTTTTCAGCCTATATGCTGCAAATACAGCTGTTAGCACCCCACCACCACCACCGTGAGAGGCTGAAGATCAAGTTAATGAGAGTAGAAAAAGGGCCACATAGGATACGGTGCATCTCGCTGGCCAAAGTAAGTCTCCAAGATTGGCCCAACAAAGCACCAGGGCCTGACAACATTCTGGGGGGCCTGTTCAGGGGGAGGCTGAGATTTGGAGTCCTTATTTGTTATTGCTAATTAACTCCATTCTCCATCTATACCGCCAACTTGGTCAGGAGCAGAAATATCCCAATATATAAAAAAGGCTCCTTAATGGACCTGCATAATTATCGGCCAATACATTTGATTGACTGTTCACAAAAGGTCTATATCAGACTACTCCATGAAGGTTTACAGGCCTGGATCAGTGACAGTCAAGTATTTTCCCATTTGCAAGTGGGTTTCCAGGATTGTACGAGCATAGAGGATCAAATATTCAGATAACGTCTTATTTTCAGGGAAATAGTGGCCTTGGGTGGAAGATGACTCTATGTCGCATTTGTCGACTTACTCTTGGCATTTTATTTGGTCCCAAGGTTAATACTCTGGCGTGTTCTGGCAGACGTGGGGGTCCCAAAGACCTTGTGACTGCCATTGTAAATCTACACAGCAGTATTTATGTCTAAGTTCACTGTGGTAGGTTGGGTAAGACGACAGAACAATTCCGTGTCAGCTGAGATGTAAGGCAAAGCTATTTACGCTCTTTGTCAATGTTGGACCTGGGGTTACCAGTCCACATAGGGTAGCCTGGCACAGAGTGGAAAGATCTAATCCAAGGCAAAAGTGTTAAGCATGCGTCACACCCTTACAGTAACTCAGCGTCCATCCATTCAAAAATGACACTACACCAGTTTAGAAAAATACGGGCTGTTTTATAAAATCTCTTTGTTGTTTTCTCTTTGTTTCTTAGCAGTGTTTAGATTCCGTTCATTAAATAACTCTACATTTGATTGTTAGCATATGCACATTTACATTTAGCATTAATGACACATTTCGCACCCAATTGAAAGGAGCTCAGTAATAATTCCCTTATTCAGGCAGTGACGAATACACAGCCTTAGTTGAAGTAAACAGCAATATCAAATTTCCTTACAATAAGGCAAGGCTCAACATTACCCTTGAGGTCTCAATGTTACTACAGGCATGAATTTACAGGTTTCACCAACAGTTTCATTAATAGCACACTAGTACCACAGTTTGAGCAGCTGGATATCTGAGTAGAGACAGGCAGAATATTTTATTATTCTAATTAAGCTACCTAGATTGCTCTAAAATCCTAGTATCATGTCAGGTTTCCACAAGAACATTCTCTGTCTCTAATCGATCTGCATAACAGGAGTGGTCCCTTCCTTATCCCCGGAACCTCTCTGTTACTTCGGCTTTCATGAACGGTAACTTTAGCCTCATTCAGAAGACTCTTTCTTTTAGGCTACTTTCATTAAATAGAGGAAATTGCCTTATTCATAAAGCCACGCACTGGTGTCGTGCTGTTCCAGGCGTAGTTTAACAGAGGGGAGGTATCACAAGGTCTTAGGGTTATTTCCAAGTCCCCTCCCGGAGATCAACAGTCATCCACTATCAGGCTGATATCCCGGGTAGGCCCAACTCTCTCCCCTCCTGGACAAACTTCATTGACAGTGGCGAGGCCCTCTCAGCCCCTAGGGCCCGCACTTCCCGTCACGTCCTTACCGGATGGTGAAAAGTTTAGTCAGGCCTGCTCGCCTGGCCACGTCACCACCTCCAATCTCGGGTCAGCTGCTCTGTGGTGACTCCGGCCCCGGCGCTGCAGACTTTAGGCAGCTGACTGGGCCTGAGTTATGCGGCGTCTCCTTCAGCGTTTCACTCCGTCAGCGTCCCGCCCTCGCCTCACTCGTCAGAGGGGGAGGGAACTTACGCGGCCCGGCCTTCTTCACTTTTCCAACCCCTTCTTCCGGGTTCCACACGCTGATCTCTGCAGCGTTGGCCTCACAACCACTACCTTGCTGTCAGCAACCCGGCCTGCCCCGCCGATTCTCCACAACGGAAACCCGCGATGAAGGGACAGCAGTCTAATGACAGGATTGTCACCCGCTAGCTGCTACCAGGTAGGGTTATCTTCCTCTAAAGTCGGCTGGGCAGGAGAACCTTCAGGGGAAGTGGAACTGAACTACTAAACTCCACACTTCCCAAGGTGACAGTTCGGCTCAGATCACGAAGGGGGGGGGGGAGAAAGAGAGAAGGCTGGCCAACTTCCTTATGATCGAATCCTATCTCTGAGGAATTCCCAGGCCAGTCAACCACAGCTCCTCACAGGAACTCCACCAGGATTAGGGGGGGGGCAAAAGGTCAATGAGCAATGTCAGGGCTTAGTCGGTAGAAAGGGGGTCATGTCAGCAGAGTAGAGCAGCCGGCCCACAGGACGATCTAGCTCCTAACAGTGCGCCTGCCTCCCCACACTATCGCTTCACTCCTCACTAGACTCCCCTCAAGCTCTCTGGTCACTCTAAAATGGCCACCCTGAATCTGGCCCTTTTATAGACTGGGCCCTGGCTACTGGAATCAGCTGGAAGGTTCTAGAGCTTTCCCAGTGTAGTCCTATGGCTCAGGTCCCTGAGGTAAGAAATGTGGCAGTTACAAGCCACCATTTTGTGTGTCTGCATTCACCATGTTAAGAGAGCGCCCAGGCCTCAAAAAGTTATAGGGATAAGGTAGCACCTAACCCCAAAGACAGCACCAAAAATTCCAGTGGACATAAAAAAATAGAAAGCTTGGGAGGCCAAAAAGGGAACAAAAATAAATAAATAATAGGAGGGACCACCCAAAGGGCCGACAGGTCTAACAGTCAATAACTAAAGTTCATTCCTGACCCAATGTGATGGAAATGCACCCTGCCTTGCTAACATTAAGGCACCGGCTTTAATGTTCGCAGATGACACCTTGCTATTATCAAAGACACTAATGAGGTTGCGGAACACTCTGAATTGCTTTGAGACCTTCTGTAGACTGAGAGGCTTAGATGTGGTCAAAATGAAATATATGGTTCTGAACCCATGCCATTCTACAAGATCAAACTCAAATCTCATAGAGATCCGCTTGAAGTTAGTACAGACATTTGAGCCTCTGGGGTTAACACTTACAAATTAGCTAGACTGGAGGCCCCAATAGATAAATTCAGTCTTAATTTGGTGCAAAACACAGGGGTGACTAGATTGCTGAAAAGCACACACTTCGGCCAATATTCCCAGAGATTCAGATATATAAGCAGCTGGCATTAGGATCAGCCCTCTATGCAGTAGACAGATAATGGGACCCCCAAGCATGCCTCTGCTCCCTCGTAGGATGGATATGGGTCTTAGGCCAGTTACGGAGGGGGTTGGAGTTAGTGCTATTATCAATTAGAAACGTATTTGGTCGATACCAGAGCTCTGGTATTATCGTTAGGGGATAAAGGAAGGCTTGGGCATCCCGAGTTAAGGAGATTGGCCTGGTTCGTGTACATAAAGGTTACCCTGGCTAAGATGGGGGTGTAGATTTGTAACACCTCCCAACCCCTCAGAAGTCTTTAAAAAAGTAGCAATTTTTTTCTGAAGGAAAAGTATAGACAGTATATCACGAGGCATGCACAGGCACAAGCCTCTCCAGTCACCCATATATATGTATTTCTCTCTTTTAAGGATGACTATGACTTGAAGAAATTGAGCCTTCTTACACAAGAAAATTATATCTGCAGTTTAGGCACCGTGTTCTGCCACTAGCATCTCTCATTGTAAAATGGGGTGGCATACTCGGGCCGGCCGGGTGGACCTGCCCTCTCTGTGGGTTTAGAGAGAAAACTGAAGGGCATACCTTGTTATTCTGTCCTGTTTATCAAACTGGCAGGAGAAAATGGTCTATGTTTACACTATTGGTATTTTGAATTTATAACTGTATTATATTTTATTCAATGGCTTTAAATATGTTGCCTTATTTTTGCTTTTGTCGCAAAATGCTGATGAAGTAGTTTGATGAGATAGCAATAATTTACTATCTTTCCTGCAAATTGTATGCATTTGGTATTCATATTTTTAAATTCGAAAATAGTTATCCAGTAATTTTCAAGATTTATTTAAATTAGAAATGTGCTCATTCATTTGATATTTGTAAGCCAGACTCTTTAATAAGTATATTCGTAATGAAGCTTCTGCAATTTCAATTGTTATGCATTTGTATTAGAGGTAATAAAAATAATAAAAAATATTTCCATTCAAACTTTTATTTGGTCGTTACGACCATAAAAGTGCAAGTGCATACAGTATAGAGTTAAAATTAAAATGAGTTTGTGGGAATAATGCATTAAATATATTGCAGTTGTGAAAGTGCAAATGCATACAATACAAATCTTCAAGTTTGAATACACGACAAAAATTCACTAAATACATTTCTAAAATCATTACTAAGAAATATAGCAATCAGATAAAAAGGCAATTGAGATAACTGCTAAAAAAGATAAAAAGTTAGATGGACAAGGTGGAAGCCCTGGTAAAGAGCATTAGGGATCCCGCTGTAGGATTGCAATAACGAAATAGAGCATTGTGCTACTTTATAAAAGCCTAGCGTTTCTGCCTGATTCTCATTTAGGGTGCTGGGAGCGTGGAGGAGATGAACCATAAGGCACGCAAAATCACATCTTGAATGCATTCCTTTTAATTATCAACATTTTTCCCAAAAACCTGACGACTGCACAAGCAACTAGTGGTCTTGTATCGGATTTTAGGATGCACAGCACATCTTGGTGACATTGTGTTCCCAACAACCTACAGATGGGTGCTAACAATTTACATATATACCAACAACAGGAGACAAAGGGATATAAATCACTCCTCTTCCCCTAATAAATACTATTCAAAAACGAAAGAGTGATTTTATGGCGCAAGAGGAAAACAAGTGAAGTAACAGAAATAGTTTTTGCAACCAAATTAGGATGTGTGTGTATGTGATGGAAAAAACCTCTGTTTTTTAAAAGAACCCTCTCTCACCAACCCAGTTGGTGACATGCTTCATCATCGGGTTCCCACCAGGGAGACCGAGGGTCTCCCCAGTGTGCTGTGAGCTCCTGAATTACAGCCGAGCTGGGTTTTTCGGACTGTGTGATAGTGCAAAAAAAGAGTGGGTGAAGGTATTAAAAGATGGCAGGCTGTTCCTCAAACTAACTTTAATGAAAGGACAGCATACGATTGTTAAAAACAAGTGAGGCAGACACGTGTTGGTTGTGAAATTGAACCATCTGTATACTGGGTTAAATGTGAAAAGTGTCGACATGTTTCTGCTTAAGACTGCTGATTTAGCAAAGCTTTCATCAGGACCAAAGGAAAAACACCCCAGCGGTATACACACGCTAAGGCTTATCCTAACCTAGGGAGTGTGTGTGTGCTTGGTAAAACTCATGGTTTTACCCGAAAGGGCGCTCCCGGAATTTCCAAGGGCCCTAATGTGAAGACTAAAATGGCTTCGCTTCATGGGATCCACAGCGGGGGTAATTTTATTCGCCATGTAATATTTCAAAACAGGTGAACACCCTCCTGCGACCTCTAGGGTACACGTCCGCAGCCCGAAACCATTTACATCTAGGGGAGGTAGACAATGGACATGCAAAGAGGATATAGACAATTGGCTCAACAGAGCAAGAGCAGCCAGGCCAATGCATCTGTGCAGATGAAAGCCATCGTCACGAGGCTGTAAAGGAGTTCACAGGCAGGGATCCAAATGTGAATTGGATATAAAGCTTCATATCCTGTGGGATTGTGATGACTTCCATGTATTGCTCATATGCACTTTAGAATTTGAAATATATGAATTCCATTGTAAGTTGGCCTCCAGGCGAATGTGATACATTGGACTGGGCCACCCAATTCTAATATTGGGTCTTGACCAGCCCTTTGCTTGGTAATAAACAGGGGTCTTTAGCATCCCAGGAGCTCCCTAAGCCTATTCCTGTGAGTAGTGCCCTGACCTTGGAGATCAACCTAATTTTGTTAAAACGGTCAAGTTTGGAAACTTTGTTGGATGCGGCAGCATAATGGGAGATCTTAGGGGTTGACTTCAGGTGCAACCAAAAGAGCAGGGGGCAAAGTCGTGCTTTGTCCACAATGGATGGTCTGCTCATATCTAATCGTAAAGGCAGGAGCGGGGTACTTTGGGGAAGGGAGCAAGGGAATCTCAAGAATTTGTTCTCAGTGATGAGGAGGCCCTCCAAGTTATCAAACCCCCTGAGTTCAGCCCCGTACAGAGCGGAGCCCACTACTTTGTGATCATAAATCTTTAGTAGTGCTGCTATTGATCTTGAGTGGGAGCATCTATGCTCCTTCATCAGAGCCCCAGTTTTCTGCTTCTGTTGAAGAATCTGCTTCGTAATGTGGTGCTTCCAGGCCGTTTCCTCAGAGAGTGTCACGCCCAAGTAGTCAAATGTTGCTACTCTCTCAAGGGGAATCAACCGAGGGTCAAGTTCCCTTTGAATGATTTGTGGGGGTTCATCAATAGAAGTTTTGTTTTTGATGTTTTGACCTCCAGACCTCTCAATGAACAGAAAGCCATCAAGTAGAGTAGTTGTTTTGATGCTCCCCAAAGTAGGGGCATCAGTGGGTATTTCCGCTAGCTTGTTGACCATTCCGTTTATAAAAATCAAAAACAGGGTAGGAGCCAACACACAGCCCTGTCTGACCCCCCTGTCTGTCAGCTGCCCTTCTTCCCCCCCAGCGGACCCTCACGAAATTGTCCTCGTGAAGGCGAATGACCAGCGCGAGGATCGGGGAATACAGACCCAACTCCAGCAGGACTTGTCATAATTTGTGCCTGAGGATGAGATTGAAAGCTGACTTTAGGTCGATAAATGCTTTGTAGAAACTACCCCTTTCTATGGTGACTGTTTTCCAGTCCAATAATGAGAATCGAAAAACCTGATTGATGGTGCTAACTTTCTTTCTAAACCCTGCTTGGAATGGGGATAGGGTGTTAGTCTCCTCCATCCAAGCCATGATCTTCGTAAGAAGTGCATGGGAGAAGACCTTTTGAGCACCGTTGATCAGGCTAATTGGCCTGTAGTTGGATGGTTGTGACTGGGAGAACCTCTGCTTCCTTCCACAAGGGTGCTATTGGGGCCCCAAATGCAATTCCATTAGACAAGTACCCAGATATACTTGGGCCAGTTGTTAGTTTCATGATGAAAAATTTCGCCAGGTATACCTTCAGGCCCCAACACTTTGTTCCTAACCACTGAGTGTATACTTTGTTAGATTTCCTTGAAGGAATAAAACTCAGAGGTTGGCGGGCTCTTACAGTCTGCAATTGAGCCTCCGCTAACCTTGGTTCCTATTCCCGTATAGACTGTGGAGAAGTGCTCATGCCAGGTGGATATGACAATGTTGTTGGTCGGAGACCTTGGTCTATCAGTGTCGCCCCTGGTGACCAGAAGCCAAAATTGATGTGAGTCCTTACTCTGGCAAATATCTCTCCCCTGGAGCCATCGATTCTCCTCCCAGTCCTTTTTGGTGTTGGCCTGTGCTTTCTTGAAGGATCTTCTTGCTTTTGTTTTAGATTTTATTTTCTCTAATGGCAGTGACCAATTGTAATCTTAATTTTCTGCACTCCTAGTTAAACCAGGAGAAATGGGGTCTAGCTGAATTCGGTTTGCTTTGAGTCCTAAGGGGTATACTAAAATATGATGCTACCTGATTAAAAAAGTATGTGTGGCAGGACATAATCTTTAGAAACCTATCATTCTGCTCAGGTAAGCTGAGTAGCTCACTAGTGCTCTCTAGGAGTTTGCCCTTTCATGGCTTCTAATTTTGAGGTATTGGTAGCTACACATGCCCACTTGGGTCACCTGTTGTTGGTCGGGCTTACCTCCTTGGTAGAAAGTCTTAAGTGGGGGTTGCCAGGATTTGTGTCCCACAGTAATGACATATCAAGCTCAAGAGGATTGTGGTCACTATCAGTGGTCGACCCAACTACCATATCCAACACTCCATGCCGCAATCTGACATCTAACAAGATGTTATCGATACAGCTCTTATTGCGGGTCCCATTAAAGGTGTTGCCCCCATGTTATCGGACGTAGTTTGGCCATTGGCTGCCCTAAGCCCATACTTGAGGGTTAGAGCATGTAGCTGTAGCACTGTAAGAGTCCATTTCTTAATAGGCAGCACATCTAGGGTGGGTACGAGCCACATCTTGTCCACCTTGTCACTGTCAGTTACATCCCGGGAGTCTAGGGGTTCAAAGGTGATATTGAGACCCCCTCCTACTATTAGCAGAGACTGTAGCTCCCTATCCTCCAGACAATTTTCCAAAGCCTGAAGGGTAGGAGAGCTACAACCAGCCTGGGAGCCCCGGGCATAAACATTAAAGAGATCGAGCCCTGTGCCATTCCTACCCCTGCTGAATTGCTAGTATGTCCGGGCTTTTGTTCTCGGATGATGCACAGAAGATTGTTTTTACCCAGATCAAAAGCCCCCCAGCAGGACGTCCTATTCTGCAGACGACTGCTGGGAAGCAGTAGGTAACATATCCGGGGATGAACACAAGGATAATGGACCAAGTTTCTTGCAAAAAACAGATGTCAAATTGCTCTATGTGCTGGATCCAATGAGCAAGAGCCAGTTTGGGCCTCACTCCGGCAACATTTCATGATAGTATACCAAGTTTAGGAGATGATCTTCCAAGAGCTGGGCAGATAAATTGGATCTCATTCATTACGAAGACTCTCTGGGCCTACAAATGGTATCTCGCTGAGTTGCAATCCCCTCTCTGAGGGTGTTGGTAGTAGGCTGTAGGTCAGGCGACCCAGGCTATTGTGCTTTAGCGATGACAGTGTTGAATCAGTATAATGCCTCAAACTAATTCCTAGATGCGCTACCTTTCTTGTGTAAACAGGTGACAAATAAGCAGGGCTAGCTAGACATGTCAGTCAATCGTTGATAGTTAATGGTGAGTCAGAACCCAAATGAAAACTTAACCTAGAGACTGTTGGCTGCTGTGGGCTGCTGAAGGGATTGCATTTTAGGCAAAAACCCATTGGGGTGGGTGAACATGATCTAGCCTCAAGGGCTAATAGGTTGTGGACTACGTTCACATCCCTGAAATGTAGTCAAGTCAAGTCAAATATACTTTTATTAGATTTCATAACAAAATCATAAAAGGGTGGGAAAACCACGGTGGATAAAACATGCAAAAATATACATTGTTATTTGATTGCCATGGGTATTTCTACTTTGGGGTTAGGTCCTTTAAGGGGTATGACCCAAGCCTTAGTAGTGTGAAGAAGTGCTTTTTTTGGTGCAAGAAATAATCTAGCAAGTAAGGTTGGGGTTGCAACCTCTAGTGTGTCTGTATCACGGTCCAGGCGTGTTTTTGTTTTGCTAGGGCTGTTTTATCTAATGATAAAGAATACCGTGAAATGTAAATCTATGCAATCGGTTGGAGAGGTGTGATGTGATACCCTTTGTGCCAATAAAATGTCCTCCCTAATGACAGACCTATACCTCCTGTACTTGAGAATACAGTGTATGGATTTGTTTATCAAAGAATCTTTGCCCTCATGCTTCATGTGTGGGGGAACTTTGGGCATATTTGTCATAAGGATGGACCTTGCACGACTTTGTGCCTGATCATTCCTGTAGCTTAGTTGGTGACCAATGCCTACTTGTGTAAAGTCTCTCTATGCATCACATCTAATCTACTCTTGATGATAGGAATTGTAAAGGGAAGGATAGGAGTAGACATTAGAGGGACTATACTATTCGAAGAGTGTGGTAGTTCCTGTGTAGGTCCCTTTGCCTGCTTTTGGTTGGATTTTTCTGAGCTGCCTTTATCTAACAAGAGTTTAACTTGGCTGTTAAGGGCTAGGATTGGAGACTTCGACCCTCAGATCTGAAATAATTCTGGCAATCTCCTTGCACTGCAAGATCGTCTCCACAGGGAAGCCCTTAGTCCTTCGCACGGTTGGTTCTTTCTCTACTGGCTCCATAGTAGCCCTTTTCAGGGGAAGATCTACCTCTAGCTCCTGCATATCACCCGACGGGAGAAGGTTTGATCTTGAAATGGCAGAAACCTATTGGATAAGGCAATGTTGGCAACACCGTCAATATCAGTGTCTACTAAGGATTTATCTGCAACAGCAATGGGGGATCGGGGTATGCCTGCCTCCAAATCACTTGTGACGGCTGTGGAATGAGTGGCGGTGACATTGCAAGTTAAATGGTATTTTGTGCTCCGCTTATTCTGCTGTGTAAACATGTGTGGCAATGTGTTTTACATGGTTAGGACTGGAGCTAGGGGGATGAGATGGCTCACCATGGGAATGTAACTCATCTGTTGTTGTCATGTGAGTGTTGGGAGCTAAGATTTCCTGGCATTCCCCTATTAGGTCGTCAATGCGATTGTGGACTCAGTTATTAGTTACAGTCTTTCAAGCCAGCTTGCATCTGCTCGATTTCGAACCGATCCTTCAGATCCCTCGCTGGTGGATGATTTTCTTTTTCTGATAGCGATAACCAGTTTAATTAACAGTTAAATGATCAGTAGTGACAGCAGTGATGTGCATAAGAGCAATGCCACAGAAACGTTTTGTTGGCACCTGAAGATATCAGACAGCTGGAACTGCCTCACAGGTGTGTGATTAACTAACCCAAAACCCAGCCCACACTTTATAAATGTATAAATAGTATAAGGGGAGCTTGAGAATAATTGTAGAGACTCCTTACTACTTGGCTTTTGGGGCTGGGGGGAAAGCAGACCCTCTCAGAACATAAGGAGCACTCAGACTAAGCAAGATAAAAAAGCAGCCAATCAATCAGCAAAACGGTTAACAACCAAACATCAAAATCAGATAGCTACAGTTGGTTATAAGAATGTTCACAGTGATGTTAACGTTGTTTCGGGAGTCAAAATTTCCCAAGTGCACAGTATCAATGAAGGTAAGATGTCAGCATTCATACCCCCAACCAGAGCAAAACAGATAGTCACCTAGTCGTCCGCTTATAGCAAGTAAACTGTGTGGGAGAGATAAAGATTGGGGACTGGCCCTGCTTCTCTCTGGCTCTGGCAAGGCAGCTGCTGTACCACTAAAGAAAAGACAGCATGTTGAGTGTACTAAGTTCAATTACTTGTCTTTGCCAGGTACAGAAGAAGAAGGAGTTGCATAGTCGCTCTTAGGCCTGAAATCCTCCAAAGTCAAGGGCAGGCCAGCAGCAGTACCAAAACAGGGGTAAATGATCCAACTCATCCAACATGTCAAGAGGAGAGGCTTTCGGAGTCCAGATGCCAGAGGGGGGTCCAGCCCTCTTCCCGTCGTGGGTGGTCTGCCCTGAACAACCTCACCAGTGAAACAAGAGTTGCACTGTCAGTATTTTGTAAATGGGAAACAGCCACCCACTCCCCAAATGGAGTTTCAGACCCCCTCAATGACTGAAGGCTCCTTCTACACTAACTCAATGAGCTCATGAGTCAGTGCCTGAACTCAAGCTAACACTTTGATATTTGTAATATCTCTTGCTGCCTAATTTGTTTAATCTAGAACAGGTTCTGGTCATGTCTAGTTTCCAAGCAATTTGTGAACAAAAAACGTTTCACCAAAGTTCTCCTAGGTATTGATGAGTAACAATTTTCCGAAGAAAAACACTGAACAAATCCAAAGAGAATGCTAACTATCATCAATGAACATTCTGAAATCCTAATGCTGTTCTCTTGTACCTGAATAATGGCCCAGGAGATGGTGACTTATATCTATCAACACATAATTAAGATGAACGATCAGGTTTTCAATCCTTTTTCTTCGATGCTAATGGGGGTTAGTTTCTATTTAGATGGGAAGCCAAAATGTAATTCTTTTTACCAAGTATTTAAATTGAGGAGAAAGGAATCATCAAAATACTAATATTGAAAACCTGCTTTCAGGGAATTCATAATTCCTTCTCACACTTGCATTGTTGTCACTGCTAAGAAGTGGAAAACTGCTGTATTCCATTTTGCTAATGAGTACTACCTCACTGAGAAGAGTCTCATTTGCAATTCATTTTGTCATTATGCAGTGCTAAAGAAGTAATACCAAGAGCTCTCTGACAGCTCATCGATGGGTTCTTGATACTGTGTTTCATGAGATGGGTGAATGAGTGAATAAGACATATCTTTTTATGCCCAACGAAACAACTGAAAGTTTAACTTTAATTTGTTTGTGATAATGCGCTATGGAACATAATACTTTCAGAGGGTCCAGGTTTTTAAAATCAAACAACATCTCTCTATAAAGACTTGTTCTTAAATGAAAAATTATGAAATCAAATTAAAAGGATACCATCCTAAATACAAAATTCACAAACTGTTTAGCTTACCTAATTGACATGTTTATGTTGAAAAAATCTCTTTGTGGTTGGACATTTGTAAGAAATCTGGTAATTAGATGAGGGGGCTGGAAACCCCGTATAAATAATCAACACAGTCCTTGTCAGGGGAAGCCACTAAAGTCACTAAATAAACATGTGCTGAACCTTTTGGTAGCTTGGCACACAAGCAGTCAGGCTTAACTTAGAGGCAATGTGTAATGTAGTTTTGAAGCACTGAAACAGAAATAAAGTGAGAACACAGCATTAATATTATCCCAAACCAATTTAGAACAAGTTAGTCAATTTTAATAAATAAAATGGCACAAGAGTGTAAAAAATCCATTCAATGGAAGTTCCTCTTTTTTTTAAGTTGTAGGTAAATATAGGACCAAGAGACATAAAGCACCGCTTATCTGGTCATACTGGACTGGAATAAAGTCACACATTCTGGCAAAACACAATGAAGCGCAAGTTGGGTACAGGTACCAGGTTTATCCCACTGAAGGTTTCAAGGCATGTCCACGCCAGGAGCTGCAGGTGGAGTTTTATGTTGGTGGAGATCATGAGGAGAGCAGGTAGGGCATTTCATACAGTCACTGTTTAATGGCAAGACCTGGCCATAGCTGGAGCTTTGCATTGGCGGTCAGTGCAAGCTGTAGCTGCTGAAAGGCTCTGTCATGGCTGACAGGAACTAGAGTCCTCGCTGGAGATTCATGTTGGTGGGTGGCCATTGCTTAGTGTGAAGTGCCCACTGGCCGGTTGTCGCTCCTTGCGCAGATTGTCATGACAGACAGAACTGCAGTCGTCACTGGAGATTTGTATTGGCAGACCGCATTGTTTGGCATGAAGAATCCACTTTGTGATTGTGAGGGTCCCACATTTTCTGGGTATTCACCTAGATTTCAGGAGGATTAAATGCCGATGCAAGCCTAGGGTCCAAACCCTATGGAGAAACTCTTGGGGATTAGGACAATCTAAAGCAGATGCCAGCAGCAGGGCTCAGGCAGGCCAAGGCAGGTCCAGTTGGTGCTGGTCAGCTGGGCAATTGTTGTATAGCCTCAAGAAGCTTCAGGAAGCAGGGCATTCTTTCCTCTGAATCAACAATATGTCCAGGCATCATCTAATGAGATGTTCTGAAGGTGCCATATTCATAATTTGTAAAAAGAACTATTGATGGACTGAATGCAGAACAATGTCATACATTCACCCTGGTACAGAGATCTGGGGTAAAATCCATCGTTTTTTTGCTCACCATGCCATTCCAGTTTGGATCCAGACATATTCAAATTAGTCTTGACCCTGTGCCCAATGGGAACAGTCCAGCCCAAACTGCCAGCCCATGTCCTCCCTGGACTGGAAACAAGCATCCCAGGACGGGTTTCGGGGTTTCACCCCTCTTCAGACTTGCTCACTTTGCCACTGGATTCAAGCTAGCCCGGCTGATGACGGCTGATTAGCCAGAAACCGGTCCCAGGATGCTTGTTTGTGGTCTAGGGAAGATATGGCTTGGCAGTTCGAAATGGACTGTTCCCATGAGGCACAGGGTCAAACTGATTTGCATATGGCCATGTCTGAACTGGGGTGGCGGAGTGAGCTAAAGAATGATGATGGATTAAACCTAGATTAGTTGACTGGGGGTTCAGAACCCTCATCAGCCAGGCTATCTTGAAGCCAGTGGCAAAGTGAGCAAGGGACCCACGTCTGGGCATACCCTGCCAACTTAGGGCGAACAAAGCAAAACCAAAGAGGATGATGGATGGAGTGTTGAACATTGCAAACACTCACCCCCAGTCAACTGATCTGGGTTTAATCCTTCATTATTCTTTAGCTCACTCCGTCACCCCAGTTCAGACATGGCTATATGCAAATCAGTTTGACCTTGTGCCTCATGGGAACTGTTCAGCCCGAACTGCGAAGCCATGTCATCCCTGGACCGGAAACAAGCATCCTGGGAATGGTTTCGGATTCATAACCCTCATCAGCCAGGCTATCATGAATCCAGTGGCAAAGTGAGCAAGGGACCCACGTCTGGGCATATACCCTGGCAACGTAGAACGAACAAAGCAAAACCAAAGTAAATATTGATTCTCAATTGATCCTCAACCCATATTGGTTTCTCACAAAGTTGGGATTTTGTACTTGAACTTCAAGGGCCAAATCCTTTGATATGCACGTTTCTTCATGGGGGATTTTTTCTAACTTATTACCAATGTATTTTGTGATATGGCTAGCGCCTCAAGGACACCATACATCCAGACAGGAACAGCAGCCAACTATTTGTTTGCAATGCTCGTTCCTTTGGAAATTTTGTGGTCTGTTTCACACTGGCGTGCTCATGGAGCCTGAAGACCTACTTTCCTTTGCGCTGAAATAATAAATATGTACCAAGAGGTATCAGGGAATTGAGAACTTAAAACACACATGCTGATCTTTTTAAAGACCTTGCTCTCTGCCATATGATCTATTATGGCCTACCTTAGGGATGACTTACAAGTATTACAACATTTATTTTGCAAGGTCAAAATGGCAGTTTAAGACTGCAATACAGTCTGCAGTGGCAGGCCTGAGACAAGTATTACAGTGCTACTTCAGTGGGTGACAAAATGTATGCTGCGGCCCATTTGTATATTTTCGATTACAGGCCCTGGGTACATGTAGTGCCATTTACTAGGGACTTATACATGAATTAAATGTGCAAATTGGTTGCGTGCCAATGTTACCATATTTAAAGGAGAGAGCACACACAGTTTGACACTAGTTAACAGGGGCAAAGTGCACAGACTGCTAATCACAACAAAAAAGAGTGCAGCAAAAATGAGAGTGAAGTCAGAATTGTATCGGAGAATACCATGCCAAGGAAGTCAGGTCAAACTAAGTGCGTAATCTTGATTTGCAGAATATGAATTTGCAGATGTTGCTTACTGCTTAATCCACTAAATCAGGATGTATGCAAATATGTTCATCGTTGAAGCAGAAACATGAGTATTCTGAAGGGATAGGAAAATGGTGACTGTTGTTATGGTGAAGAACACTCCCAAAGTTACAATAAATGTTCCCATTCTGTTTCCTGTCATCCTCCTGGACCTATCAGCCGCCTTCAACACTGTCTGCCACCGCACCCTACGCAAACGCCTTCACAAAGCATGGATCTGAGACAAGGCTCTGAAATGGACCACCTCCTTCCTCTCCCGCAGAACCCAGAGCATCCGCCTCCCCCTTTCCAGTCTGAGGCCTCTAAGATCATCTGGGGCATACCCCAAGGATCATCCCTCAGCCCAACACTGTTCACCATCCACATGGCCCCGCTCGCCCACGTCGCTAGACTGCACAACCTCAACATCGTCTCCTACACCGATGAAACACATCTGATCCTCTCCCTCACCAAGGACCCCCTCACCGCCAAAACCAACCTCCATGAAGGAATGAAGGCCGCCGCCGAATGGATGGAGGACAGCTGTCTGAAGCTGAACTCGGACGAGATGGAGATACTCATCCTCAGCTCCAACCCCTCAGCTTGGGAACACTCCTGGTGGCGAACCGCCCTGGGAGCAGCACCAACACTCACCGACCACGCACGCAACCTGGGTTTCATCCTCGACTCAACACTCTCCATGACCAAAAAAGTCAACGCCGTAGCATTCTCCTGCTTCAACACCCTCTGCATGCTCCGGAAGATCTACAGGTGGATCCCAACTGACACAAGAAGAACGGTCACCCAGGCCCTCCTCAGCAGCAGACTGGACTATGGAAACGCCCTCTACGCGGGAGCCCCAGCCAAACTGCTGAAACAACTGCAACGCATACAGAACGCCTCTGCCCTCCGTATCTTCAACATCCCTCGACACAGCCACATCACACCCCACCTGAGAGACCTGCACTGGCTGCCCGTCAACATGGGGATCACCTTCAAACTCCTCAACAACGCACACAAGGCACTGCACGACACCGGACAAGCTTACCTCAACAGACGACTCTCCTTCTACACCCCAAACCGCCAGCTCCGCTCTGAAGTACTGGGTTTTCTAGAACCCAGTGGTGCCAGGGGACACACCCAAAAACTTCGGATTCTCCTGTCTCAGACTACAGAAACACAGAAACTTCTTGGTGACGTCAAAGATCAAATTTATTGGCTGCAACCAGTAACAGGTATCCTAGAAGTACAACACGGTGTATGTTCTCAGGAGACTGCTCAATTTACAAAGTTAGTCAACTCTTTTTATACTAAATATTATGCTTCAGGCAAACATTCCTTATGTACAGTAAACCAATCCCATGTGTACAATAAAAGCATTGCATGACAAACCCACATTTCATCGTCCAGCCCACTATCGATTACCCGGCAAGACCCAACACTCTTCATCAGATAAATCGGCTGGACCCCTAATAAAAACGGGCACCTCCTCATCGTAAAACAGGTCATAAAGAATGGATCAGAGACAGGTGTGTGTAAGATTAGACATATTTTGTGTGCAATGAAGGGTTTATGGTATGCTGTGCCTTGATCCCTAATCTCGATCGGCCACTGGGAAATGAACTGGCCGAGCAGGTTTGGCTTCGGGCAACGGAGTCAGCTTGCCCAGGTCACACAGAAGTCAGCTGAAGGTGTACGTGTCCCTAAGACTCGTTCGGCCTTAGTCATCGGCCTATGTGAGGGCAACCACAAAATGGCTGCCGTACACAAAATGGAAGCCGAGGGTTCAGAATGGAATCCCTGATTTCATGGTGATCTCGTCACTCGAACATGACGAAAATACTCGTATGTAGCATACTCGTCATTCTCGGTCTGCTGATACCAAAATCGTCATGATACGACGATGTTTATGACACGGGTCCAGAATCCACGGAACCTCAGACCCTCCTTTTGCCCTTACATAGGCAATAACCTACACTCACGCTAATCTGAGTCCAGGTCTATATTCATAAAATCATTGAGATGTTGCTGTAGCATCATCCTATTACTTAGCTCATCTCTCGATACAGGCTTCCTTACACACGATGTAGCACAGAGGCCACATATAGTAGGAGCACACTGTACACAAAGACAGAACAGGAAAATAATGGCTAAGATCATCCCAATGACCATTAGAATCTTCCATCCCCAGGCGGATAACAGCTCCCAAAACCATCCCATCAACTACCAATCTCCTTTATCCAAGTGTTTAGATTCGGAGATCTTATGCAGTTTGGAAATGGCCTGGTACACTATCGGAGCATTATCTGGAATGAAAACACAGCAACTTGATTGGATCACTTTACATACCCCACCTCGGTCTGCAAGTATGACATCTAACGCAACTCTATTTTGAAGAGTCATAAGACGATCCGACTGGAGCTCAGCAGTCAAGTTACTAAGGGCACCGGCAGTTTCAACTACGATGGACTCAACCACCCTCGTTAATTGCCTTTTGTTCCTGCTGTTAACCATAGGTCCCCAAAACGGCAGAAAATCCTTCAAGAAGTCTCCCAATTCTTGTCCTGCAGTGTCTTCCTTACTGAAGACAACTCTAACTACCCTTGTCTTGTGGTAATTTGCCGCAGCTGTTTAGGTGGGAGGCAACAGGAACGAAACAAAACATGTGCCCGAGAAGTCAGGGGGCAACCATGTGTATGCTCTATCATAACAGATGAAATAGGTACCCTTAGATGCTAGGAACAATGGGGAAGTCTGGGACGCAAAAACATATGTCTCAGTGCAGATACTCTTCCCTAACTGAGCTCTGGGATTTTTGCCATTACCTTGCAGACATAGATGACCCTGATGGGGTACAATCCAAATCGAAGAGGATCTTTTTGCTCGCTGGTTCTCACTCAGACTTGTACCCATATCCAGTCACATTCCATCCAATATACGCTAGTGTCTCATCTTTCGGGATAGCCTCATAGGAAACAGCTCCCTTTATCACGTCGACTATTCCCTTGACTATAGCACTATTCTTTGGATTATCCTTCACAGAACGTAGGGGGTGGACTTCACGAGCATAGATGAACATCGTTCTGTATGCCCACATAGAACCATTATAGCTGAATGGGAGGACTAGGTAAGGAATACCTTTATCAGTAGTATGAGGCATAATACCACACACCCAACAGTTAGTCGTGTTCACTACTAATTGGTGTTGGTGCAGAAGCTGAACGAAGGAGTTATTGATAAACTCTAATCTTCTAACGGACTCATGTTCAGGTAGAGGGTGAAAAGAATGCGAGGAAACAGTAGAAGGAGGTATGGGCTGTGTAGTGGGTGCAAACGTCACTCAAAAAGAGAATAAAACATATCCTATTAAAAACATCATTACACTAAGCAACATGAAAATGCATAATATCAAAAAACGTTTTCTAGTCATCATTATACACATTTTGGCTTTAAAATTTATCTCGTTGGCAGGTCTCTCCATCTCGAAAAACTCCAACCTCTAACCTTGCTGCCCGCGGGGGTAGGGTGTTCCGTGCTAAGGAATGCGCCTGTCAGTTCAGGGAACTCCCAAGGACCAACCACAACCGTCGACCTTGTGTCTTCGGTTTGCACTCCAAAGACTTGACGCCGCGACCCTACAGCTGAACCCGGATGGTGGTTCGAAAAACAAAAATCAAAAATAGTTTCTCAGATGAGAGAGCTGCACTTTCAAAAATAGCAAAGAAAGGGAATTTTATTTGTCCATAGTTCTCGGCCTCAGATTATAACGGCTTTTCTCTGGTAATGTCTCATCACGAAATAACAGGTCAGGCTCAGTAGTGTCCAATCGAACTGAAGATGGCACGGCTTCTTGCAGAAGATCGTCGCTTTCGCGCTCAGAATTTGTCCCAATTAAACGTGCATCGCTAAAAGGCAGAAAACGAGGCACAGTTTCAGAATCTGCAAAACCCTCCTGGACCCACCGGTCGTACGGCAGAGGCAAAGGGACCCTCTTACAGAGTACGCCGTGGATCGAGTTCTTCTTTCCTTGTACTCGCACTGCAGATCGCGTTGATAACAGGACTAAATAGGGGCCGTTCCAGCGGGGCTGATCATTCTTTGTCCGCTGGAAATTCTTAATTAGAAACCACGAGCCAGGATCGATGACGTGTCCTGGATCTGCAGAAGCCTGAGGCAGAGTATCGTGAACCTGTTGGTGTAAAACACGCAATTTAGCCGTCAAATCATACAAGTAAACCAGCAGTACAGGGTGTTCAATCTCACTGAATTTTGTCGGCCTCGGCACTTCCCATATGTTGGCCGGGCGACCAAACACAATCTCATACGGACTAAGTCCCACTCGTGAATGCACAGTCATTCTTGTCGATGAAAGTGCTAATGGCAACGCATCGGGCCATTTAAGACCAGAGCACGCTTGTATTTTGGCCAGTTTAAGTTTTAGAGTGCCATTGTAGCACTCTACTAGTCCAGCTGATTGGGGATGGTTAGCAGCGTGAAACTTTTGGCGTATACCTAGCCCTTCACATACTCTCTTCATCACTCGACCCACAAATTCACTCCCATTATCACTCCAGACCATTCTTGGCAAACCAAATCTAGGGAAAAACTCTTTGACACGGGCTTTAGCTGTGGATAAGGCAGTATTATCTTTCAGGGGATATGCTTCTACCCATCTCGAAAAGGCACAAACAACAACGAGTACGTATTTCAAGTTGTTGCACCTCTCCATGTGGATGAAATCTAGCTGCAAAACCTCGAACGGATACGTTGGAGGCGCAAAATGACCAGCTGGAGTAGGAGTTCCCTTACCAGGATTGTATTTCAGGCAAACCATACAATTCTTGACCACATTCTCTGCACACTTTGGAATTCCAGCATTTTGCCATACTGGAGCCAACAACTTACAGATCCCTTTCACATTGATGTGAGCCATTCCATGCGCCATTGTAACCACTGCAAGCACGTATGCATCGGGTGACAACCATCGCTGATGCTCTGACAATTCAACCCAACAACCATTTGCATCTAATTTACCCGTACTCTCTCTCCACACACTCAACTCTTTCTCTGTAGCTTCAGCTTGAATAGACTTCACACTCTCTATCATATCTTCACACATTCCAACGTCACCAATCCATCTTGCAGGGCTCGCAACATACATTCGACTCATCACATCTCTTGCTGTTTCTTTTGCAACTTCATCAGCAAATGCATTACCACGACCAACATCATCGGTAACCTTCTTATGTGCACTGCATTTCACAATCGCGACTTGCAACGGCAAAGTAAGTAACTCAAGAAGCTCATTCACCAACTGACCATGCTGTATCTTGGCTCCATGCGAAGTCAGAAACCCACGTTCTTTCTACAATCGTCCAAAACTATGAGCCACACCAAACGCATACTGGCTGTCAGTATATATGGTAACTTTCATTCCTTTAGATAATACACACGCTCTCGTAAGTGCAATCAACTCTGCTGCTTGAGCTGAATTATGTGGAATACGTGTAGTTTCAACAATCGTATGCAAAGTCGTAACAGCATATGCTGCAGTCGTATCACCATTCGGAAGCTTGAAGCATGAACCATCCACCCATAAGGTACCATCACACTTCACAAGAGGAGTGCCCCTAAGATCTACTCTCCCTTTTGTTTCTTCCTCTGTCCTAAGAAAGCAATCATGCTGTTCAGAGGCATCTGTCTCCACTGAAATCGGCAACAATGTGGCTGGGTTCAACGTACTGCATCTCTTGATGTGCACATGACTCGCTAAAAGTGTCAATTCATAACCTGATAATCGAGCACTAGTTAACTGCTGTGTCTTGGTCCTGTTTAGCAAAGTGTCCACTGCATGTGGAACCATTACGATCAATGTATTATTCATTACCAGACCAGCAGACTGTCGAATAGAAACAGCTGCTGCCGCTGTAGCTCTCAAACAACTCGGCAACGCTCTGGCTACCGGATCCAAAGTCGACGAGAAATACGCACATGGGCGCTGCTTGTCCCCAAAAGACTGTGTCAACACCGACAACGCACAACCTTCTTTCTCATGGACATACAGTGTAAAGGGCTTACTGTAGTCGGGGGTACCTAACACAGGAGCCAAACACAACGCATCGCGCAATTCCCAAAAACTTTTCTGACAATCATCAGACCACAGGAGGGGATTTGGTGTATCTTTACAAGTTAATGCCACCAAAGGTTTGGCCAACAGGGAAAAGTTCGGTATCCATTGTCTGCAACATGACGTGATACCCAAGAAAGCACGCACTTCTCTCTGTGTAATTAGCACACTAATTTTTGCAATTGCCTGAATTCTTTCTGGGGTCAGCCTTCTTCCCTCCTTCGATAAGAGATGACCTAGGTAGGTCACTTCTTGTTGACAATATTGCAATTTCGAAAGAGACACTTTGTGATGCAAATCAGACAAATGACGGAACAACGAAAAGGTGGCTTCTTTACAAATCTCCTCAGTATCTGCAGCGCCTAGTAAATCGTCGACGTACTGAATAAGGGTGGCACCATCAGGTAAAACAATTGTGTCAAGCTGTGTTTTCAAAGCCTGACTATAGATTGACGGACTCTCACAATAGCCTTGAGGAGCGCGTTTGAATCGGAAGGTTCGACCTCCTAAACAGAAGCCAAAAATATCTCTGTTCTCCTCGGCAATCGGGATGCTGAAGAAAGCATTCTTCAAGTCAATGACAGAGAACCAAGTGGCTGAAGCTGGAATCATGGTCAATAAGGCAGTGATATCAGGAACAACTGGAAATTGTGGCACAACTATTTTATTAACCTCTCTAAGATCAATCACAAACCTATAAACAGGTGGCTGAGAAGGGTCAGTACGCTTTAAGACTGGCAAAACAGGGCTATTGCAAACATTACCTCTTGTTTCTTCAATCACATCCCTTTCAATCAAATCATAAATGATCGCTAGCAACACCTTTTCACCTTCATTAGAGATCTTGTATTGGGGAATGCGCGGCATTTTGACATTCGCTTTCAGCGTCACGACATATAGCGGTATTTCCAAAAGACCTACATCGTTAGGACCAGTATCCCAAAGGATATCAGGAAGAAACGACAATTCTGTCGGAAGTTTATCCTTCGACAAATACATTGAGGAGACCACTTTCTTACCCAATGTAAGTTGTAGTCCCGAAGGAGAACAATACAATGTTGCATACAATCTTTTCAACAGGTCCAATCCTAACAAGTTCTCACCACAACCTGTCGTCAGAATAAGGGGTGCTTCGAATTCACAAGGTCCAACAGAAAGAGACATAGGACTAGAAATCGGATTCTTAACCGGGGTGCCAGAAAAACCTACTGAAACATTCGTCTCGCCAGAAAAAGGTGCGCCAGGGAGTTTAGAGTGCATAATAGAACTCTTCGTAGCACCAGTATCCAACAGAAAAGGCTCTGACACACCTGATGTAATCACTTCATCATAAGGTCCACTCTGATCTACTGGAACTGAAACAACTCCCTCTCTCTGTATATGGCTGTCCTAGCAATCATCACCTTCCATATTCTCACCTTCTGTATAGTAGTCATCAGCATAGTACTGAGTCGTCCTTCCAGACACGTTATTCTGTTGATCAAAACTATTCATTGAATTTTGAGGAGGAAAGGGACGCACGTTCTGGGGAAAATTTCCACGTCCTCTACCTCTAGGAGCTTGTGGGACACCTCGACCTCTTGCGCTAGAAACACCATTCATACGCTGCAACAAAACAGGGCAGCTACTTTTAAAATGACCCTCTTCTTTGCAATATGCACATTGATTAGGGCCTACAGGAAAACGTGGTTGAGAAAACTCGAACCTTTGCGAGTTCCTCTGAAACTGCTGGGGTTGCTGATAGTCACGCTGACCACCACGAGGCGGATACGCCTGTTGTAAAAGAACCTTCGTGTTTAATTCTTTAGTTTTCTTGTCTGCTCTATCCTTCTCATCCTTATCCCTATTTTCGTAGTACTGTGCAGTAGCCAATATCTGTGCTGAAGAGGAAACGGCCCAAGTACACTCTGAATCTTTCAATTTCTTACACAACTCAGGAAGCAAATTGTGCACGAACTTGTCAACGTACAACCGTTGACCACCTTCCGTACTCATATCTTGACCACTGTGGTCGATAAACGTTTCTTCAAACCTAGTGAAGAAATCAGACACGGTTTCCTCTTTCTTCTGCTTACATGCAGACAATTTATCCCAATTTACATGCATCGCAGGCATTAATGTTTTCATGTAAGTAACGATCTTACCAGGGAGTTCTGCTACTAAAGGCTCAGGTTTAGCACCGCCTACTTGTCTGTCATTCGCAGCACTAATATAAGCCCATGTGTCACCTAACTCCTGTCTATATCAGCTAAATTCATAATACATGAGTCTGCCGTCTGTGACAATTCCTTATAATACCCTGCAGGATTTTTACGGGGGTCATGTAAAGTCTGCTTAAGGGCCAAAACTTCAGCACGTTTCCATGGAACATGTACCCAGACACGTTGAAAATGAGCCGGTGCAGCTACAATATGATTAACAGCATCAGCTTGAACTGCTTCCTTCCACACCGGAGGAACCTCCCTCATTGGATATTGTCGCACTTTCCTCCTAACAGAAGGATCAGGCTCAAACAACGACCGAGAAATACCCTCACTCCTAAACGACAACAATGTCGCAACTGCTTTCTCAACATCAGGACCCACAATCGTGCCTTTTGCAAACTCGAACCGTAGACGGCACAACTCAGGCGGGTTGGATTCCAAATCATTATCCTCCATTTCTTCACAAAGAAAAGCACACATTTTCTCAAAAACATATCTCTGCTTCAGTGCTTCCCATTGACGGAAGACATCCATAACAGACTCTAGTTCATATCTTGTGGGGTCGGTAACCCATTTATGCGCCAAATGATCCAATATTTCCCGCTCTCTAGAATCAGGCAATTGACTACGCAACTGTTTATCGTTGAAACAGGGGTCATACTTGATGCCCCAAAGAAAGGAGATAGAAGACTAGCAACAGTATCAGTCATTCTTTGTCGAACAGAAGGAGAAGTCGACAAAAGAACGGGAGGAAAAACAGAATGAGACAAAGCAGATGCAGAGGCAGTATCAGAAGAAATATCGGAAAGAGTAGTCGATACAGTAGGAAAAGTCGTAGGGAGTACAGGCGGAGCAGGTAGCAAAGTCGGCGGCCCTTGAGGAGGCTACGCCGTAGCAGTAGGAGCCAACTGAAAAGGAGCTGGCGGCTGTGGAAGAACCTGAGGCAAAACAACTGGAGGTTGCACAACTAAAGGTTGCGGAGGTCCTGTAGCACTCTGCGCATAGGGGGGTGGCGAACTCAATAAATGTGACATTAAAGGATCTTTCTCGAGTTCCTTTGCTGCATCTTGCTGGAGAGGTGGCAAAACTGGGTAGCATTTATCAATCACCATTTTACGTTGCCTGTGCAACTGCTTACTTGCTTGTTCTTCTTCATTATCTTTATACTGCATAGCAGCTTGCATTATCGAGATACCCTTTTCTCTTTTATTTTTCTTTGCTAATTTAATTTCTTTCTGTTTGGCTTCCTTTCGCCATAGGCGGAAAGAGTCAAGCATCGCCGGCCGGGCTTTCTTCTTAAAGAGTCTAACCTCTAGATTATCTAAAATCTCGGTGTCGTAGCTACCATATTGGGGCCATTTTAAAACACCATCCTTTCTGGTGTACCGGATCCATACTTCATTATACGTGATAGGACCCACGCCATGCTTCACATAGAGGTCATTGGTTGGAGTGCCAATTGGAGGAACCGGACACGAGTCCTCCAATCGGGAATCCCTATTTTGACCACAACAAAACAAATTTCCAAGTCTGCTAATACCAGGCATCTAGTCTAGCTTCAAACTTCAAAGGATTATCGAATACGATAGTCTCGTGAATACATGAGTCCCTCGGCTTTGGTACTTGCAAGTTCCAAATCAACGATCCCAAGGGGATACCCAAAAACTAAGAACCAAAACTAAGGACTGGGAGACGCTCCACTCATACTTAACTGAAATATCGATGAAGTTACCAGAAGACTCGTCTATCGTCTCGCTCTGCAAATCATCAAAGGGTCCAAGACAGAGCGATAGTCAGGGCAGCAGTCCTTCGTAGCCGTCGGGAAGCGGGGAACCTCGCAGCAAAGACTTTCGAACCACGACGACATACAGGGGTCGATGAAGTGGTTGGCCTTCCTCCAGAATTTTTACACGAAGCTCCTCACGAACCTCAGGCTTGTACCAGTACCGCTGAAATCGCCCCACGCTGGGCGCCAAATGAAGTACTGGGTTTTCTAGAACCCAGTGGTGCCAGGGGACACACCCAAAGACTTCGGATTCTCCTGTCTCAGACTACAGAAACGCAGAAACTTCTTGGTGACGTCAAAGATCAAATTTATTGGCTGCAACCAGTAACAGGTATCCTAGAAGTACAACACGGTGTATGTTCTCAGGAGACTGCTCAATTTACAAAGTCAGTCAACTCTTTTTATACAAAATATTATGCTTCAGGCAAACATTCCTTATGTACAGTAAACCAATCCCATGTGTACAATAAAAGCATTGCATGACAAACCCACATTTCATCGTCCAGCCCACTATCGATTACCCGGCAAGACCCAACACTCTACATCAGATAAATCGGCTGGACCCCTAATAAAAACGGGCATCTCCTCATCGTAAAACAGGTCATAAAGAATGGATCAGAGACAGGTGTGTGTAAGATTAGACATAGTTTGTGTGCAATGAAGGGTTATTGGTATGCTGTGCCTTGATCCCTAATCTCAATCGGCCACTGGGAAATTAACTGGCCGAGCAGGTTTGGCTTCGGGCAACGGAGTCAGCTTGCCCAGGTCACACAGAAGTCAGCTGAAGGTGTACGTGTCCCTAAGACTCGTTCGGCCTTAGTCATCGGGCTATATGAGGGCAACCACAAAATGGCTGCCGTACACAAAATGGAAGCCGAGGGTTCAGAATGGAATCCCTGATTTCATGGTGATCTCGTCACTCGAACATGACAAAAATACTCGTATATAGCATACTCGTCATTCTCGGTCTGCTGATAGCAAAATCGTCATGATACGACGATGTTTATGACACGGGTCCAGAATCCATGGAACCTCAGCTCCACCGCCCATGCCCTCGCTACCGTCCCCCGCATCTGAAGAATGACCGCCGGTGGCAGATCGTGCTCCTACCTCGCCGCCAAAACCTGTAACACACTCCCCATCCTCCTACAGCAGACCCAAGACCTACTTACCTTCAGGAGACTACTCAAGACCTGGCACTTCGAGCAGTAGCAGCACCCCCCACCCCACGTCAGCGCCTTGAGACCCTCATGGGTATGTAGTGCACTTTTCAAATTTCATGATTGATTGATTGTTTCCAAAGTGTTTCCTTATTTCACCCAGATTTTGATATCTACAATAAATAATGTCACAATTGAGAATCTTTCACAAGCCAAATACAAGATAACATATTTTTGTGGGGCTATTTTCATACTTTCCCATTATACAAAGTTAACTGTCTGTGACAGATTAGGAATGGGTATTTATGAGAATATTGTGTTGAACCACCTAACTATATTTTTACTTAATGCATTTGGGTTACTTGTTTGAGTTTTTCAGAAGTGTTTCAGTATTCTTGATAATCCAGCGATCGCTATCAGAGAGATTGAGTGTTCAGCAAAATCCTCTAATTTGCAACTCTATTTTCATTCTATTCCATGTTTATTGTGTCTTTAGAATGTTTGATTTTTACTGTTTGACCTTTACTTTTAATATTTACATATATATTTACATTATGAGAACTTTTAAAGTGGTCTTTACAATACCTCACAACTCTTGTTGTAGTCTCAGTAGACAGTTTAATAGCTAGTGGGAATCACCTTCAACATCATTTTGCCTTTGAATGCAGGATCTGGGGAAATATCTGTCAGTATGCTGATTTAAGTTAACTACACACTTTCTGAAGATGTGGACACTAAGGGTCCGATTCAGAGGTAAGGGTACCCCCGCAAAGCTAGCAATATAACATGTCTATCAAACTAACTGTCCACTCACTCTATTTAGAATTTGACAGATCATTATGTATACAATGGTGGTGCTCCTACTAAAGAATGACCTGAAGAAGTTTGAGCCATCTTTGTAAGTATGTACGACCATTCACCCTATTTAGAGCCAGGCACTCCCAAAGTGTCAGGGTCAATATTTCGTTTTTGTTTTTCAAAAACAAACAAAAAAGCTTGCTGAGTGGCTGCTTGAATCATGGGGGCTGCTCAGCAAGCTGTCAAGGCCTTCAGGCATAGCGATTGATGCAGGGCCAAGAGAGATCTCTAAATATGGTGGGCCATTGCGGTGTGGGATGCAGACGCTATCACTATCACCACCACCCTGACAGATGGTGGCGCACAAGCCAACTCTAATTCAGGCCCTAAATTTGCACTTGGAAAATCATACACTCTAGACTTTACAAAGTTTCATAACCTATTATTTGTCTGTCAGGCTGATCAATGGCTTAGGATTGGTGCTACTGATCTTGTCTTATACTAAGGGGCTTATTACGATGTTGGAATTGCCCTCGACCGACCTCGTGGTCTCGTGACCGACTGACCTCCGATCGTCCATAACAACCACCTAATTACTATGCCACCGAACACTGTTTGGTTGCATACTCCAATTTTTCTATGGGAGCTTGTGCTACGGCTGTAAACTGGGCGTAATAATGAGAAATGGGGGTTGTAAAACCATGAACCCTGTGGCAGGTACCATGTGGTGCCAAGCCCCCCACAGTGCAGGGACTTACAAGGGGCCAACCTAGGTACCACGTCAGCCACCAACCATAGGCTGCGGAGGAAAGGGGGCCCTGCTAGGTGCCCTCAAAGATGATTTCTCACAGTCTTGCTGAGCTAGCCGTTCTGACACGGAAAGGCTGTGGGAAACCGACATTGTAAACCCAACAGCGGAAACGCTGTCCATAGAGGATTACGGTGTGGATCCGACTGGCCAGAAGACTCAGAGAGATGGTCAGAACGCCGTCGGAATGACTGGCCAGTTCACCCTCCAACTGCTGACATTGTAATTTAGCAGTCAGACTGGAAACAGACTGTGTCGGTCGGAAAGCCTCCGATGACGGTTGGAGGCTTTCCGACCGACATTGTAATCGGCCCCAAACTGTGCTATAGGCTTTATGCTGAAAAGATTAAGGGCCTGATGTAGGTAATCTCGATTTACCTACTCTTAAATACCGAATCATACCGATTCGGTATTTAAGAGTAGGTAAATTGGAAGTAGGCAGATGTAGGTAATTTTTATTTTTCAATTACCGAATCTATAAGATTTGGTATTTACCGATTCCGAATCAGTATTTGCCATTGATTCCTATGGGCCTTGAAGCCCATAGGAATCAATGGCAAATACCGATTCGGTAATTACCGAATCGGTAAATACCGAATCCTGCCAGGGGAAACAGGGTGTCACTTTGACACCCTGTAGCACCCCAATGTCAGGCTTGTGTGCCATGTGGCACACATACATGCCCTAAGGGCATGTCTGTGTGTCACATGGCATAGGTGTACATGCACAAATGTGCATGTACACCTGAATTTGTTATTTACCATGCAATAGTATTACATGGTAAATACCAAATTCTTAGGGGCCTGTGGCACTGTTTAAAGCGCCACCTACATCTGCATTTACAGATTCTGTATTTTAACCGAGTCCGTATTTACCGATTCGCTAAATACAGATTCGGTAAAAATACAGAATCTTAAAATACTTGCCCCCTACATTGGAAAAGGCATTTACCGGTCGGTAACGGCTGAATTCGGCCGTTACCGACTGGTAAATGCCTACCTACATCAGGCCCTAAATCTTTTGATATGAAATTGATATTTCAAATGGTATTCAGACAAGCAATTGTTGTCTTCCAGCTGCTTTGGTGAAACTACAGGTAACATCTTAGTGCCACTATAAATGTTGCAGGGGGAAGCTGCCAGAGACTTTGGGGGCTCTCACCTGCAGGGCGCTGCTCCTGCACACAGCATTCTGCCGCCCAGTCTACCGAGCCATCTGTGCTGCTACTCCTGACCCCTCCCGCCCATCCAGGGACCCAGGGACTTTATTTCCCGGCAGATCTTGCGGCAAGGACGCCGCTTACGTTTTCCAGGCGCCCGGTGGCGCACAAGTACAGCTGGGAGCCCCGGTGAAGCGGGGAAGCTGCCAGAGACTTTGGGGGCACTCACCTGCAGGGCGCTGCTCCTGCACACAGCGTTCTGCCGCCCGGTCTATCGGGCCATCCGTGCTGCTACTCCTGACCCCTCCCGACCATCCAGGGACCCAGGGACTTCCAAATCCCGGCAGATCTTGCGGCCAGGACGCCGCTTACGTTTTCCAGGCGCCCGGTGAGGCACAAGTACAGCTGGGAGCCGAGCCTCGCGGGACGCGTGCGGGACACGCCGGGCTAAGCCCAGGCAAGGGGCGGGCCCTCTACGGCCCTCAGAGGCCAGAAGAGAACGGGACGGGCCACCCCACTTGACCTTTGCACTGGAGGAGGTATAGAGACGCTTCTTACTTACTGACTTACATTGCACTGTCTATTGCCGTTCCTTGGCTTTCTTGATTATAAATTATGTCCATTTGGGAGGAGCTCAATGCCTTGTGACCGCCTGGACCTCGTCCTGAACGGTCGCTCCCCCACGCTCCCTGGCTCCAGCTCGCTATCACTGCTACAGCGCTCACAGCTGAATTCACTTCATTGGAGCACTTGTGATTGGTATCGTAGCTCTGCTGCTCTGCTGCTGCTAAAACTCGTGCATGTTATTGCTGTAAAATTCATAGCGCTTTGTGCAGCATTGAGATTGGGTAGCGCTTTCATTAAATAGCATTGCATTGGGAATTATACTGTGGAATTGCAGCAGTGTTGACTGAATAGCGCTCTCACTGTTTGGTGCATTTATTCATTTTGGGCTTTGTGCTAAGTTTCGTTTTCAATCCCTCCCACCATTTTGTTGTTGTGCTTTCCCCTGGCCCGCCTCCCCGCGACCGCCTCCCACCTGACCCTCCCACCCACGAACACAGGCACAGGGCTCTACACCTCCCTGGCTAATCTGTGACCGCCTGGACCTCGTCCCGAACGGTCGCTCCCCCACGCTCCCTGGCTCCAGCTCGCTATCACTGCTACAGCGCTCACAGCTGAATTCACTTAATTGGAGCACTCGTGATTGGTATCGTAGCTCTGCTGCTCTGCTGCTGCTAAAACTCGTGCGTGTTATTGCTGTAAAATTCATAGCGCTTTGTGCAGCATTGAGATTGGGTAGCGCTTTCATTAAATAGCATTGCATTGGGAATTATACTGTGGAATTGCAGCAGTGTTGACTGAATAGCGCTCTCACTGTTTGGTGCATTTATTCATTTTGGGCTTTGTGCTAAGTTTCGTTTTCAATCCCTCCCACCATTTTGTTGTTGTGCTTTCCCCTGGCCCGCCTCCCCGCGACCGCCTCCCACCTGACCCTCCCACCCACGAACACAGGCACAGGGCTCTACACCTCCCTGGATAATCTGTGACCGCCTGGACCTCGTCCCTAACGGTCGCTCCCCCACGCTCCCTGGCTCCAGCTCGCTATCACTGCTACAGCGCTCACAGCTGAATTCACTTCATTGGAGCACTCGTGATTGGTATCGTAGCTCTACTGCTCTGCTGCTGCTAAAACTCGTGCGTGTTATTGCTGTAAAATTCATAGCGCTTTGTGCAGCATTGAGATTGGGTAGCGCTTTCATTAAATAGCATTGCATTGGGAATTATACTGTGGAATTGCAGCAGTGTTGACTGAATAGCGCTCTCACTGTTTGGTGTATTTATTCATTTTGGGCTTTGTGCTAAGTTTCGTTTTCAATCCCTCCCACCATTTTGTTGTTGTGCTTTCCTCTGGCCCGCCTCCCCGCGACCGCCTCCCACCTGACCCTCCCACGCTCCGCCCCCCTACACTACCCTTTTAAGTCAGATGTCCCAACGCGCAGCGTCCACGCGCTGGGGCCGCGCCGAAGGTGCGCCAAAGGTAAGCCCGTCTACGCCCGTCCACGCCAAGACGGCGCCCAGCGCCAGACCCCCTGGCCCCCGTACTACCCACCCCACCCACATTACCTACACCGCCTCCACCCTCTTAGCCCTTAACCCCGGCCGACTCCCCAACTGCGCCCAAGCCGCTCCTGGACACACCCATGGACCCTTCACATGCAACTCCTGCAAGTATGACGGCACCAAGACCAACTCCCCATCCACTAACACCAAACAGAGACCTGACACCAACCACCTTAAATGCATCCTGCTCAACACCCGCTCAGTCCACAGACACGCCATCGACCTCTGGAACATACTACACACCGTCGCTCCGGACGTCGCCATCCTAACAGAAACATGGATGAACGCCTCCTCAGCCCCAGACATCACCATTGCCATCCCGGAAGGCTACAAGATCATCCGGAAAGACCGCGCCAAGCAAACAGGAGGAGGCATCGCCATCGTCCATAGGAACTCCATCCGCATCTCAACCAGCTCAGACGTCAACCTCGCTAGCGCCAAGCACCTTCACTTCCAGATCCACACCGACCCCAAGACCACACTCAGAGGCACCCTCCTCTACAGGCCACCAGGACCCCGTGCACAATTCAGTGAAGACATCACTGACTTTATCACCCCACACGTCCTCCCTTCCGAGGACTACATTCTATTGGGAGACCTCAATTTTCACCTGGAAAAAAGCAACAACAGCAACACCACCGCCCTTCTGGACAATCTCGCCAACCTCGGCCTCAAACAACTTGTCAACTCCCCCACTCACCACGCAGGCCACACACTCGACCCTATCTTCACCTCCAGCAAACATATCTCCTTCAGTCACACCCCAGCTCTCCATTGGACGGACCACAGTTGCGTTCACTTTATCTACAAAAAGACCACAACCCACAACCATCCTCAACCTATTCTGCGAAGAAACTGGAACAAAATCACCTTTGACCAGATCTCCTCATCGCTTCTTCAAAACCCCCCTGCCCATTCTTCGAACCCCAACCAAGCAGCCATTAACCTCACTCAATGGCTAACCAACAGCGCCGACAACCAAGCTCCCCTGAAAAAACGTCAAATCAAAATAGGCAGCAAAAACGCCCCCAGGTTCAACGATGATCTTAAGAAATCCAAGAAACTCTGTCGCTCCCTTGAGAAGGCCTGGAAAAAAGACCCAAACACCAGCACCAAGGACGCCTTCAAAAACGCCATCCGCATACACCACCAACTGATCCGGACTGCCAAGAAAGCCGCTTTCAAAGACCGACTTGACACCAATGCCCACAACAGCAAAGAATTATTCAACATCGTCAAAGAGTTTACCAACCCCAATGCCAACTCCAACGACATCACCCCCTCTCAAGCCCTTTGCGACTCCCTAGCTTCGTTCTTCCACGACAAAATCGCAGACATCCACAACAGCTTCAACAACCAACCCGGAGACCAACCCTCCCAACCTTCTGCCGTACCGTCACCCCCCTGAGCATCCTTAATGACTGGAACACAATCTCCACTGAGGACACCATCCGCCTGATGAACTCCATCCACTCAGGATCCCCCACAGACCCATGCCCTCACCACATCTTCAACAAAGCAGACTCCATCATTGCACCACACCTCCGAGATGTCATCAACTGCTCCCTCAAATCCGCCACCTTCCCGGACAGCTGGAAACACGCCGAACTCAGCGCCCTTCTAAAAAAAAACACAGCTGACCCCACCGAACTCAAAAACTACCGCCCCATCTCGCTCCTTCCATTCCCGGCCAAGGTCATCGAGAAAGCTGTCAACAACCAGCTCGCCGCCTTCCTCGAAACCAACAAATCCCTCGACTCCTCTCAGTCCGGCTTCCGAGCCAAACACAGCACTGAGACCGCACTCATCGCAGCAACAGACGACATACAAACTCTTCTGGACAATGGAGACACAGTCGCCCTCATCCTCCTCGACCTCTCCGCAGCCTTCGACACAGTCTGTCATAGCACCCTGCTACAACGCCTCAGAAACATCGGAATCCAAGGAAAAGCACTGGAATGGATCACCTCGTTCCTTTCCGGAAGAAGGCAGAGAGTCCGCCTCCCACCATTCAAATCTGAGGCCACTGAAGTCATTTGCGGCGTGCCACAGGGATCCTCACTCAGTCCTACCCTCTTCAACGTATACATGAGCCCCCTCGCGGCCATCGCCCGCCAACATAACCTCAACATCATCTCCTACGCTGATGACACTCAACTGATCCTCTCACTCACCAAAGACCCTAACACCGCCCAAACCAACCTACATAAAGGAATGAGAGAAGTAGCCGAGTGGATGAAGCAGAGCCGTCTGAAACTGAATTCCGACAAAACAGAAGTCCTTATCTTAGGCACCTCCCCCTCCACCTGGGACGACTCATGGTGGCCAGAGTCCCTTGGAAAAGCACCCATCCCGACAGACCACGCACGGAACCTGGACGTCATTCTTGACTCCTCACCCTCGATGACCAGACAAGTCAACACCGTTTCATCATCCTGCTTCAACATTCTTCGCATGCTCAAAAAAACATTTCACTGGATCCCCACCGAAACTAGAAAAACGGTCACCCACGCACTGGTGACAAGCCGCCTGGACTACGGAAACACCCTATATGCCGGTACCACCGCAAAACTTCAGAAAAAACTCCAACGCATCCAGAACGCATCAGCCAGACTCATACTAGACATCCCGCGTAAAGACCACATTTCTGGTCACCTGAAAAACCTCCACTGGCTCCCCGTCAATAAGAGGATAACATTCCGCCTTCTAACCCACGCACACAAAGCACTTTACGAACTTGGACTCGAATGCCTCAACACACGACTTTCCTTCTACACCCCCTCCCGCCAGCTACGCTCCTCCCACCAAGCCCTTGCTGCTGTACCTTGCATCAACAAAACCACCATGGGAGGAAGATCCTTCTCCTACCTGGCGGCAAAAACCTGGAACTCACTTCCCATTCACCTTCGCCTCACTCAGAACCACCTAACATTCAGAAAGCAACTTAAAACCTGGATATTCGACAAGTAATTCCCCACCCTTCTCCAAGCGCCTTGATACCCTATGGGTATGTAGGGCGCTATATAAATTAACTGAATTGAATTGAATTGAATTGTGTGGCACTAAGTATGTACCGGATGTATCACTCCCCCTTATTATGGACAATAATTCCGATACTTTAAATGGCACTCCACGGGGCCTATATCCACTCCTAAATAAAGACCAAACTCAACCCATTGTACTGCCCCAGGGTCTTAACTTTAAACGGAAGCATGACGGGGAAAATGTCAATGCTAACCAACCAAACATTCAAAAATTGTGCACCAGCCTTACATCATCTTCCCCTAACCCAACCACATCAATAGAGGATATGCCTGCAGATAAAATAGATGACCTGGTATCGTCCGCTCAACCGTCTTTACTGGCCCAGCTCGAGCAACTGTTATTATCTGTCATATCACCTTTGGCTATTAAAATTGCTGATTTGGGGGAAAGGCTGACTAGTATTGAGGAAATGATTAAAAAGAAATCTCCACCAACCAATAAAATGGCAATACCCATTTGCCCTAATCCCCCCATCACCCCCGAAAAGCTTAAGTCCGTCATGTGTAAGAATGGCGAAACCCCATTACTGCCTCTAAATTTACCTAACTTAACAGGCCCTAAAGTAACATTAAAACCTGTGCTAGCAACTCACACAGTGGCTAGAGCCGCTTTGGTAAGAACGCCACATATTAATTTACCTCCCGAAGCCGCCCCCTATGTGTCAGTCCTCTCTGGAGTCCCCGCACTTAGCCAGGGAAAACACGAATCACACCAGGACCTGCTTAACAAGGTTATTTTTTGGCTACAGAATATTAGACCTTTGACGAATGATTTCGATGGCGGAATCCTGAGCGTTAGGAGGGTGGGGTGGTTAGGTACGCTGCCCAAAGACACTGCTGGGGACCTGGTGTTAGTCAAATTTAAGAACAGGAATATTGTCCCCTATCTACGTTTTACCAGCCCAAAGAAGGAGATGGTCCCATTTGCATTTGGGACTTGCATGATTTTTACCCGAGCTTCCTACACATTCCGCTACAAAGCTCAACGGCAAGGAAACACAACTCATGGGGTAGGGGATCTTGTGCCCCTAGCGCCACTAACCGTCTAGCCTCTAACAGTTTTGAACCTTTGTTTAAAAATTTTATTTTTTAAGAATCAACTATAAATAGGCCATTTAAGAATTCTAGCCTAACTGACACAGCAGTATGTAACTAATATGTAATTAACAAGTAAACTCCTGTCTTATCTGATATTGAAATGTTTCTATAATTGGTTAGCTGTTTCGTCATATTTATTTAATTTTGTTTTTAATAGCTGATACTAATTTTGTAATGTAATGTTATGGTATTTATATATGTATTGTTGTTGCTTTTATGATTTTTAAACTAAAATCGAATAAAGCTAATCTGATCTGATCTGATATGAAATTGGTATTTCAAATGGTATTCAGACAAGCAATTGTTGTCTTCCAGCTGCTTTGGTGAAACTACAGGTAACATCTTAGTGCCACTATAAATGTTGTCCTCTATCTGGTAAAGCTTCAGAATATCGAGTTTTACATTTTTTGCTACAAATATGTCATAGCAAAAATCATGATGACCAAAACCTCAACAATTACGAGTAAATATGGTAATATAGTTTTATTATACACATCTACAAATGAATGTTTTTTGACGATATACATATCTTCGAAGGACCTACTTATGAAGTAACAATGTTAAATATATACTTTGAAGTACATGCTTACCTTTATGATATAATTGTTAAATCGTATTTTTACAACAATATTCTTTTAGCACTATGGTTCTGTTGTCATTATTCTGACATGTCTGTTCAGGAATAGACATGTATCTGTTAATAACAAATATGTTTGGGCATTGTTAGAACCGGGGTCTCTAGTTGGCCGGGGTATGCACCCTAATCCAAGTAAGGACCACTGCTTCCGACAGGGTAGCGTGACGCAGAGCAGGAGGGCTTAACTTTAGAGGCAATGTGTAAAGTATTTGTGCAACACACCAACAGCTCACAGTAAAACACGCACAAAAGAAAAAGACACTACACCAATGAAGTATAAAAATAAAAATATCTTTATCTAAGTTACAGGCAGATCAATAACCAGATAAATCCAGTTCTCAGGCCAGATCAGTAATAAAAGGAATCCAGTTTCCAGGTCAGATGCATAATATAAGGAATCCAGTTTGTAGGTCAGACCAGGAATACGAATGAATCCAGTTTCATACAAGGAAAGTACAATTATCTTTCTCTAGGGATTGTGCAAGGTTCAAAACATGGCAGGAGTTCAATGTACACCATTATAAGGTTCCAGTGAAATGTCTCTTGGGGACACTGTCACAGAAATGCATTGTGGGTCCAGGGAGTCCTCCCCCCCCTGGGGGGTTAGAACCAGTCTCTAATATGGGCACAGACGGTCTCTCAAAGGACAAACCTTGGGAGCAACCAGTTCCCCAAATGCAGTAGTTTTAGACGTTGTTCCCAGCTTTCTTTTTTTAACCCGTTGGCCGCTGCCGTTTTAAAAAAAGAACGGGGCTGCGTCAGCTGTTGAACGTGCGCAGAACCAGCCAGGTAGTGCTCCGAACGTTCAACGGCCGAAGGCAGCACTTAACGGGTTAAGGTTGCACCACTCGGGCTGGGCAGAGCTTGGCAGTTAGTCTGAGTAGTTCCCCACACACGATTTCCCCCGTTTGTGGGGATAGACAGGCTTCCTAGGTGTCGATAAATTCCCAGCGGTAGAGTAATTAGGCCCTCGTTGATCCGCCCTCAGGGGTGCCCCCACACAGAGCAAACAATCAAGTATTCAGGACTGTCCTTGGCTGCCCGCTAGCAAGCTACACAGCCTCCACACACTCAAAATGAAGGCCCCTCAAGCAAAGTGGGTTAACGATCCTGCCCGGCCCGCAACCCGCTCACTCGCAGCAACCGAACATGCGAAATCGTTACCTGTGGCAGGAATTGCGGACACGGGTGCGAGGCTCCTCTGGCTCCTGGGCACTTGATCCACGCTGCGCTCGTAGGGAGCAAGGCAGCCCCACCCGCCCTCGAGCGCGGCTCTTCCTGCAGCACCAGTCCTTCCCTAGCGCTACGCCAACGTCAGCAAGGGAGCGCCTCGAGGGAATCCCGGCTACTAGGCGACACCTGGCGTTTACACGACTTCCTGGCTGCCCCGAGCCCAAGTCAGTGATTTCAGGGGCGATTCTTGGTGGGCTCTCACTCGGGCATGCAGCGGTGATTACAGGAGCAGTCTCCCTACACAGCCGACTCGGCCTGCGGCGGTGATTTCCGGGCTGCTTTCCAAAGCGTTTCAGATCGCTTTCACCCAGGCCAGCGGTGGTGGTGATATTTTACCACACAAAGCTTTCCCCTTTTGGTAGCACACAGCGTGTCCTGGTGCCCGCGGCGGTGATCACGGGGCCCAAACAGTGTTTCACCTCACAGCGCTTCCTGCCACAGGGTTTCCACAGCGTTTGACAGTGCTTTAGGGGCCCCGGGCAGCGGTGGTGGATTAGGGGTGAAAGTCTTGCACCCCTCAGCATTGCAGAGGCAGTTCGGGCAATACAAAAAGTACGTGGTGAACCTTATGAATTCTGCAGAGCTAGCCTTTGAAAAGGTAGTAGTCCCAAAAAGGCAGTCCTTTTGAATGTTGTGGAGACACTCCTGGGATGTTATTTCCAGTCTCCTCTTGGCAGGGCCAGATCAGCAGGCAGTAGGGCAGCTCAATCACCACAGGGCAGCAGTTCCTAGGAACAGTAAGCTCCAGCAGAGTGGCAATCCTCCAACGCAGCAGTCTGTACTCCAGCAGATTTTCTTCTTAGTCCAGGGTGTAACCAAGCAGTGAGGCCAGGACCCTCCTTTATATATCCCACAGTCTAGGGGCTAGAAAGTGGTAGAAGTCTCTGGAAGGGTCTGGGGGCAGGGGCTTCTGGAAGAGTCCAGGGAGTTCTGGTATGTTCACTGCTTTCCCTGACCTGGCTGTCACAGCGACGAGAGACAGGGCAGTTAAGGCTACAGCGGGCAGCCCATCACAGTCCATCCAAGGGAAGAAGGTGTGAATCACCACTCCCACCTCCCAACCCAGGCAGCTATCAGTATGCAGAGGGGAGGGGGGAGTCTACAGTGCCCAATCTAAGTGTAGGCAGGAAAAGGTCCACTTTCTAAAAGTGGGATCCCTACTGTAGTAGTGCCCAAACCCCATATATTACTGGAAAGGGTCCCCCGCCTCGAGTCCAACAAGACCAAACATGACAGACTTATTAGGTCCGTGTCAGAAATGTTCCCATTAGGGGGGTTCCCAATGTTAGCCTATGGAGGGTTAAGCCTTACTACAGTAGCAGGGGATGGTGGCAGATATGTCAGCGTCACATTGTTTTAGGGGCGAGCACCTGCACCTCTGCACTGTTTAGCAGTGGTGAGGCGCCCAGAGTCCATCAAAATTTAAAAAATGGGAGGCAAAAGTGCAAAAAGGTAAGGGGAGACCACCCTAAGGCTGACAGGTCCAACAGGCATGTTCTGTTCTATTGATGGTAAACAAATTAAATACTTAAGCATAACCCAATTTTTCTGTTTTCAGTATTACTTATGTTTTGCAATTCTGCCAATATCCGCACACCTTATTTTCAACATCCAAGTTTAATGTCACAGCCCTTCTCTTAAGAAATGTTTCCCATATTTCTCTGACATACTGGGAGAGGTTTTCTTTTCATGTGGGATGAGGACTCTAAATTTGGGAATAGTGTTGGGCTTGCCAAGGCTAAAATGTGATCTGAAAAATGTCACATCACAGAGCAGCAATTGGGAAACATTCTCATCATCTCCTAAAAACTGACTGACACTTTCTTATTTACTCGTACTTTAGTAATTGTCCAGTGTTTTGGAAGCTAAACATTTTCCGAGCTGGTTTTATTCCGCTTGGCTATGCTACTGCTGGAGTCAACAGGACAAAAACTTGCTTTTACTTGACCCATACATCTGTTTATCGGGGAAGTCCTCTGAAATAGAAGAATGAAAGTCTATTTAAAATGGATGTTACTATACAACTGCACATCTATTATGTACATCACTTTCTCAATAGTGTGCTGCCAATTGCTCTGCATAGTTTGGAGGCACCACTTCATTTTCAAGCCCACATTGTGCTAGAATTATGCTTGTTTAGTAAGAAAGTTTGAAACAATCTTTATCTTGCCTCTTTTCATTTAACAAACATTTGGTAAGTCTAGAATGGCTTTACAGCCCCAGCTACAAAACCACATGATGCCAGCTTACTCAAGCAAAACTGTAAATCCTGAGAAATAGGCATTCCAGATAACAGATAATAGTGAGAATGGTTGTAGAAGTGTGGGAAAGAGCATACGGGCACTTGAAAGCCTAAGAAGAGAGAGAAAGAGACGGATAGGAAAGAGCAGGTCAGATACTCTCAAAACATATTTCCTGATGTCAGCAGTGGAAGGATAGAATGAACCAATAAAAATAGGGAAATCCAAATGTTCAAGTGAAGTGGTGGGACTAATGCAACAATAGGGAAAAAAGAAATTTCAAAGCAAAAGGTAGACAAGAAAGCCAACAAATCATGAACAAGGGACACATCTAACACCCAACATGAGAAGAATTGCTTACATTGCTGTCTGTAACAGATTGCTAAAGCTGTCTGCAGTGAAGCCACACAATTTGGAAATTATATGTCTAAGTTCTTGTGCACCAATGTTAAAGGCAAATTGGGGGTGTATATCTGTGTTTTACCACTGTTTATGCATGTCTATCGAACTGAATTATTTTCTTTACAATGTTTTAATTAAATACAGCTCTTTGTATTTGTGCATGCATATATGGAGACTTTTTAAATAATTATTCGTATGCATTTATTACAGTAATGTGATTAGCTCCCTACCTAATTATATATCTTCCACTCTCTTTACATTTAAAGTGTTCTAATATTACTGCTATCTGTAGTTATTCGTTTTAATCTACACCAAATTCAACAGATTATGAGTAAAGAATAGATAAAAGCCCCTGGCTACTAATATAACAAATCATAAAGGTACATTTTAGATTAAACAAATCTGTTCTTGAATTCATTTGACTTGCTAAGGCCGGGTTCCGCAGTCACACAAGTACAGTCGATCAAGTTTTTAGATTTGTTTTAATTTATTGGTGGGTGGTTTTGCTTGGGGGGGGTACTCTTTTTGCGGCTTTTGTCGACCTTAAATCTGCGTTCAACTTGGTGCCACATGCTAAAATGTGGGCAGCTTTTGAAGCTCAGGGCATGCCTCTAGATATCTTGTCCTTTTTAATTTAACTCCACCATGGCAATTTTGCCCAAGTCCGCTGGAACCAGCAGGGGAGTGTTACTGACAAATCCCCAATCGCATGGGGAGTACGCCAAGGGTGCGTCCTGGCACTGACCCTCTTTTCACTTTACATCAACAGGGTGATCAGCTACTATGAACATCAACCAACCGATGCCCCCAAGTTGGATGGTAAGCTGATCCCCCTGTTAATGTTTGTAGATGATACGCTTTTCATTTCAAAGACACAACAAGGACTTCAAAAGGCCATTGAAGTTTTTGAGGTCTTCTGCAAAGATCATGTACTTTGTCATAAATGTAACTAAGACTAAGTTCATGGTCCTACATAAATCCAAGTATGTTAGAGGGAAGGTGACCATGAATGGGGTACAACTCGAACAGACCCAAGTTTTTTCCTACCTTGGCATCACCCTATCATCTAAACTAGATTGGAAACATCACACCAACCAGCTGGCCACGAAACACGCACAACTGGCGGGAGCACTCACAAAAGAATTTTATCAGTCACACACCAGGCCTATTACCCCGGCTCTAAAGATTTACAGCGCTAAAGTTAGAGCAGCCATTTTATATGGCGCAGAACTGTGGGGATCTAGCAATTTAACTCAGTTGACGGGTGCGCAAAACAAATTCATGCGTGGTATTACAGGTCTCCCAGCATCGACTCCTTTAACTCCTCTCTTTTATGACTTAGGATCTCCACGCTTTGAGGATATGGATCGCTACAGACCAGCAGCCTACTGGAGGAGATTGTGGGTTACTCCAGAACTCTCCCAGTATGCTTGGACCTTCCTTGAGGTTAGAGATGCCGATAGGGCACACAAAATTCCATGGATGAGGGAGGTAAGGGCCACATACACTGCCTTGGGCCTATCTGCCTTGTGGGAAGACCCACTAGCTAATATATTCCCGCCTAGAAAAGTTTTAGAGATTTGTACTGGAATATGCTTGTGCTAAAAAGATTTGGTTATTGTATTGGTCCATCTTTAACGGTGGAGTTTCTGGGACTAAAACATTTCCTAGTTTTTTAGGGTTATTGGGACTAGATTACTATCCCTGGGGACAGGAAAACATATAATCAGTTCTGGGTTGGGACACTACCACTTAATGCCTTTACTGCGAAATGGAGCGGAGGACTTAGCTCGGTGTGTCCTTTTGGCCCCAGTCAGCGGGAAGGCGTTGGACACATCCTTTTTGTTTGTTCTGCATACAAAGCCCCTAGGACATTGTGGATAAAACCTATCTGCCTCCAGTTAGGCCTTAAAACAGGCTTTGAGTCCGTAATGATTCTTCAAACCGATAGCTCTCAGGCAGTGGTTATTGCTGTTGCCAAGTTTCTCCACTGGATGTGGATTATTAGAGCACGCAAAACAAGGTCACAGTGACAAATCGAGTTCCTTTTTTAATGGTCTTATATGATCGAGCTACAGTAATGTATACATATTGTCTCATCTGCTAAATGTAGAATTATGGCATTTTAACTTCTACTTATATTAACTCTTTTTAAAGGAATTTGTATAATGAATTGTATGTATATATATAGAATTCAGGAATAGTAGAAATAATTTACATGCTACAACTCATTAAATTTACTTAATTTTTTGTTTTATTGTTGATTGGATTGTAGTGTAGTTCCTATTTTCCCAATAGGCTCTGCGCATTGGAATAATATCTTCAAATAGTATAGACATAGGACTGTGATTAACTAGGTCTTCTACTGACGATATTAGACTTAATGTTATGTGTGCCAGCTAGCTCAGAGTTCACTAGAAACTTTCTCGAATAGGCAAGGAGGAGTTTAACCTCCCTGGATAGACAAGATGGGATTTAGTTTCTGACAACCATAGAACATGACAACTTTGCTCCCCCTAATCAAGAGTATATCTCTAGAGTCGTGTGAAAACAAAAGACAACTATTTTACTCAGTCAGTACGTGCATACTTAGTTTCACCAGATTGTAGAGAAAAAGAAGAGACGGGCGTTTTCAATAAAAAGGTGTTATTTATTGATCAGTCTCTTTTCTCATACAAGAGAAATGAATCGCTATTATTGCAATACTTATAGTTAAGTAAAGTGCATACAGTAAAAGCAGGATTATAAAATAATACTGTAAAAGCATTGATATGGTTTCTTAGCCATATGATACTTAAAATGGATAAAATAGATACATACATCTATACATTGACTAATCGTACTCAATTGGTGCTTCTAACTATGCCTACCCCGGTGTACCTGACCTAAGCCTAATACGTGGGTGGGAGTAAATAAGTAGCAGTTTAAGTTAAGTTTGTTTGCCAAGAATCTGACTCAAGAATTCTCTGTAAGGGGTTAGTCAGTTCTGTACCTGGGATTTAGAAGGCTGGAGGGTTGGTATCTCTGTCTCAGGACTCGATATCCCAGTTACCCGCGAGGGCGGCTGGAAACGCCGGAGCTGGATTTCTCGGCAGGAGAAAAGGCAGCGTCTCTCTCAGCGCGTCATAAGGGGAGGGGCAGCGTCCGTGGGCTTCCTGCATCAGCTGGGCTCTCCGGCAAGTAGCGATGCTTCAAGCTCGTCACCACCGTGTGTTGCTTAGGGCAATGTCTTTAATATTTATACCTGAAAGGTGCCGAGTTTGACGTAAGGATGGACATAAATACGTCAATAAGGATGTCATAAGAACTGGTCGTTCTTACATTCTTTACGGAGTTCTTGGCTGAATCAAAACAATAGCTGCGGGGGATTTCCCAGGTCGGCTGGAGGTTTGATTTGTTTTGAGAACTCGGTATGCTTTCTATGGGGGCTGGAGGAATAGTGCTTTCCTAATGTGGTAGCATGCGCTATGACCTAATCAGAAAACGGGTTTCTGTGCCGTTGTATGGTTATTAGTGATTTATTAACCAGACAAGGGTCAGAAATAGGAATATCAATACAGTTCCCATAGTAAACACATTACACCCACTCCACGGAATCTATGTCCATATTTACTAACCTAAGCATAGTAAACATAACTAACAGTGTATGTGTATATGAAACCACCCCAAAATACATTAATTTGCATTTAAAAAATGGTTTTGCGCAATACACGAAAATGAGTATAGCTACTGTATGCATTTAAGCAGTGTAATCATTCAAAAAGGATGCGCATTTTATATCAGCATGAATGACTTGCGAAAATAACACATGAAATGGCTCTTAATACAGAAGAAAAAGTGCGAGACCACTTCATCACACAAAAATACAATTATACTTGTAAATAAGCTAGAGGTCGAGGTAATGTCTCTAGAGCTCCCTAAAAATAGAAGGTCTGTTCTCTAAGAATAGTTTTACTTTAAGCAGAAGATAAGTGCCTAAAAGGTAAATATTTTGGATTTGGAGAAAAAGTTCTTGTTTTCAGGTGCAGATTCGAAAAAAATTCTTAGTGGCTTTGTTTTTAAAGCTGAAGGCCAAATTCAGAGTTCAGGGAACGCTGTGTGCAACTTTTGCTCAAAGTCATTCTCTCTGTTCTTGTGAAAACATCATATCATTTAGATTTTCGAAGAAACAGTCAACAGCTTCTGGTGAAAGTTCAACTAGGTTGGAAAATGTCGCTACCATGCAGTCATGCGCATGATTGCTTTCAGAGATGGTTTGATCAGCATAGCTGACAGAAGGTCGTACCTGATCGATGCTGCTTTCATCTAATACTTCACTACCCTTCAATCGTAGTGGTGAAGTCTCCACGAATTCCGTCATCAGGATAGGTAGCCGCTGGGGACAGCACAATGCATGAGCCTTTACTGGACTCAACAAAGTTTCTGCATCCAATGGCACTTCTGATTGTAGTGTGAGACAGGTGTCCAACACGCATTCTTCGCCGCATAGCATGCACCTTAATACAGGCATAACACAATTCTGCCACAAGGGTCTGAATGAAAGAAACCAAGTCATATTCAGATCTCATAGCCGGGCTAATCCAAGGACTTTTAGTTATGCGGTCCCGGTAGCGGATAGCTAGGATCGTTTCTTCCATTGTTGCTGGAGTCTTGTCTGTGACATGGCTTGCCATAGCGAAGCAATAGTAGCAAAAATAGGATGCCTGCTACTAGTCCCAACAGGAGAGGAAGTCCGCCAAAGATGGAATGGGCGAAGTTTGGAAAAATACCCAGGATCGCTTTGAATGGGGTTAAAGCGCCTGAAAAAACTGTCTTAAATACACTTGCGATACCACTTGTATCAGAAATATTTAAGATTTCGTTTAGCATTTCTGCAAAGTGTAGGGGGCAATTTGTTGATAACAGTGAATGAATCTCTGCCGTTGTCCTTGCAACTTGGAGATCATACGTCTCTTTTGATGACGTCAACTGGGTTGGCGTCTGTAGGAGCACAGTCTTCATTCTGCTTAAAGTATCAATTCGAATAGAAGAGATTTTTAAACTGGGCCATAACCTTCCCTCCCTGTCTGGAGCATCATTCGGGAACAATACTCTTTCACAGCACATGACCCTGGTAGTCACGCTTATGAGATAAGGTTTTCCTGGCAGCAAGCCGCAACATCTGTGATCTACAATTAGAATGTAACTCCCGTTCGAAAGTCTTCTAAAGAATGGTTCTATTTGTGTTGCCGGTGTGCCTAACTGGTGACATGAATGGTTATTTGAAGTCCCTTCACAGGCCCCATGCAAACTTATACCCTGACACAGAAGTATACCACTTAGTGATTTTTCACAATTATTACCACTAAGAAATACACTCTGTCCTTTGTTACTGACACATGTGTGTGTATAGGACAAGTTCCATGTTGACTTAATGTATCCTTTACCCAACCTTTCATACTGGCCTGCCTGTATATATTTTTGGCAGTATTGAAACTGGAAAGTTGTTATTGGAATATTTATTATCCCATGTATTATCCATTCATTGACAGGTCGTTCTGACATTGTCAATGGTAATCTCTCAAGTTTTTCAATGCTCAGAATTGTATAGTCAGCACCCTTTTGTGCCAAACTGATTTGTTTATCAGTAAGGTTAAAGATATTAAATAATGACGTTGTGTTGATTAAACGCCAAGGCACATAGCCTGAACGCAGATTTTGTAACGTCCAGCCAAGCTGTACAATAGAACGTAATTGAGACTGACCGTGTTGTAACATCAGTAAGTCTTGTTCTATTATATCGATTGCCGAAGATACAATACTGTCCAGTGAATATGTTCTGGAAGACAGAGTCATTAACCCATTGTCCACAACAGAAAGTGATTTTTCCAAATTAATACGGTCAATTTCCCGTATTTTTTCTGCTGTCTCAATTTGAGTTTCTTTCCAAGCTTCGTTATAAGCTGCACATATAGAGGCCGCTATGAAACTTTTTTGACGCTGCTTGCGCGGTCCCATAATGAAATCACGCAAGTCAGCACCTTCTTTAAGTAAAGTTAAGTGTTGCTTAATTTCTGCCAGTGTGGATGTATGTAGCGATTGAAGGCAGAGTTTCCCCACACTGTAAGTAGTTACAATCCCTGGATGTTGTCTCTGGGAGTATCTAGGGTCTGGTCAATGTGAACCCCTGTATTTTATTCAGGAATCTGTCTTGACAGTTATTTGTGCCTGTGGGCCAGATCAACCATTGTTTCCAATCAGGATGTGTTCTGTTTTGGTTTAAAATATGGGATACGTCTATCTCAACATCCGTAGTGCTATTGCTGTTAGGTGTTGGTTTTGGAATAGACGGTTTGTTTAAGTGTTTGATTTTGGCTAGGCCAAGACAGGTAGTCCGTTGAATTGTGTCATTCAAAAATATAATTTGTTCTGGGATCATGCAGGCTCTAAATAATGATTCTATACATTGCACTTGCCAATCTTTTGTGCCCCAGATCGTTTTCGTTTCAATGTTATTGTTCCAGAAATCAAAACCGAATGTATTCATTTTTTCAAAAAATGAGTCTGAATATATCAATTTTGTGTTTGTAAGCATGGTTTTCACGAAAGGATTATCCTGGCTGTGACCTAAGAGCCCCATTGAACGTATTGTAGTTTATATCCTTTTCCAAAATGGCCACATCTTACGAGGAACGATAGTATCCTCTCACGCATGCGCCGAAATGTAGTGGTCACAATATCCCACAGCTGCGATACATCTAGCATGGGGCGGTGTATATATATGAGACGAAAAAAACATTAGTAGACCAAACGGAAAATACGAGAAGGGATGTACCCGTGGCGAGCGCTGCATGAAGAACTAAAAGGTAAGCAGGGACATTGACTACTTCGTGATATTTTCCCCGCTGAACTTTTGATCGAGAATTTTAGACCAAGAAAGTTATTCTTGTTTAAAAAGTAATACGTGAGAGAAGGGAGGTTTCTTAAGACCTGTTAAACTGTCTGCCGTAAGAGCTAGCACAATATAAGGGGTGTGACTAGTACAAACAATGAGACAAGCTATAAATTTTCTCGTGCCCCGGGTGTTTAAAAATAATAGCGCCACCGTTTTATCGAGAAAAGAAATCCCTAGTACCAGGCAAATTATAAAATATATTGTCAAAGGGGGGGTACATTGGTTAGATTCATTGTGTCCGCCCGGCAGTAGTAAACAATGTGTCGCGTTTTCCAAACAGACATACATGAATATCCATAAACCCTTATCACGAAGCAAGATACGAGTCAGAAACATAAAGCGAACCACAGGGAAGGGGACACCTCTGATAATAAAAGGTATGTAGAGATTAGATTCATCAGGTTGGAGCCAAATTATGTTATTAAACTGTAAGGCGTACCTAAATAGGTTCCTTTGTTCCTGTTTAAGGGTTCCCGCTTGTACCAATACTGAGGAAATAATCCATTACCAGGGAACCGAGAATTCGAACACAGTAGTGAAGGAAGAAATATTCCACAAAACCATTTTTTAACCGGTAATGCCATACTTTGGATTTAAACATCTAGTCACCACAGTTAAAATAAGTAGGATGTTGAATAATATACGAATTAATTCTGCCACTAGATTGGACCAGAGTGAAGGTTGAACTGTTCCCATCCCTCTTGAGGCGGTGTGAAAAAATTGATCTACACTGCCACATAGAATAAACATCCTTAGTCTGAGGTTAGTATCCCCGCTTTATATCATTAACTTAGTGAAAAGAGCACTGGTCATCGACTATATTGTAATGTAGCTCAGTTAAAGTGACACAACTTTATGGATGTAAATAAAAAATTTATTTAGAGCACTTGAAGATAATGGGTAAATAAGAACTTGTATAGATAGAGCTGAGTAAGTTGTTGCCAATTGGCCTAGGGCAATGTAATTTGAAAATCTTGCCTAAAAAGAAATGTTGTTATTCACACTGATCAATAATTTTCTCATACACAGCAAGGATATCTGTTGACTGAATGAGATGACCCTAAATGAAACTGTCCTGATGAAGGTGTAACCATATTAACGGTCTGATACACCGAAACGCGTCGACGCTTTCTCCCTTGTATGAAATTCAAGCCTCTGGGATTCTGGATATTTTGCATATTGTAATACCAGAAATCTCTGTACATCTTTTTGAAGGCGGTTGAATTGAATTATCTGTTTAAATATTAGGTATTCTTTCTGTATGTAAGGGTTTTCTCCTTTTCTTTGTTTATCTTTTTCTTCAAAGATGAAAAGTGTGCTGCCTATTTAGAAAATGTGTATTTGTTCAATGATTGTGTTGTATAGTTTAATATGATAATGTCCTTCTGTTTTTAATTTTATTGCATATTGTGGTGTGTTGATGTATATAAAAGAATTTCTTTTGTATATTTTATGTTTTCAGTATTATTCACTTCATACTGAAATTTTATTTAATATATATGTTTTTTAATAATAAAAGAAATTTGTGAACGTTACAAACTGGTCTGTGATCAGTGATCCCGATATTATTTTATTGTAATTATATACCGCTAGTGAGTGTTATAGGATTAACCTGTCCAGGGATCTTCCTTTGACTTTACATAGCATGGTTTTCACTCCTGTCTTATTTAACAATTTGAAATAAAACGTTTCTGCATTACTTGTGTTAAACCCTGAAAAGTATGAATATTTATCATAAAATGTTTTTGAACTGCCTTTCAGTGGAGTTGCACAATGTTCCCATTGTTTAAAATTTAAAACATTTCTAGGCTGAGTAGATTTATGCAGATAATGGTTACCATAATGGTTGTAACAAAACATTTGATCGTAATTAGATGAACCTTGCAAATAATCATCTTCTGTATATTTAGCTGACATCACTAGATCTGACATCATATCATTAATACTTTCAAAGTCCCAATCATCAGCAAATGTGCTTGGTTTTACAAAGTCACTCAATGAAATCTTAAATTGATGTAGATACTTCAAGAGCTCAACCGGACCATATATTTCGTAATCAGTTTTGTCCCATGCTACCCCACCGGGTATAGGATTGGCTGTGAAGTTTACTGAAGAAAGTTCTCTTTTCTCGATGTGTGAAGACTTGTGTGGTTTCAGGACCAAGTTGATATTCTGACTTGCTGTGTCCATTGTAGCATATTTTCCCTCAATAAAATGTCCCAAGCATAGTACCATGATGAGCCAAAGTATGAGGACAAATACACCTAGTGCCACCCAAAATTCAATCCATGGAGAAATCAGATAGGTTTCTTTTAGTTGATGAAAAAGTTCCTTTGCTTTGTCTTTAAAAGTTTTTGTCGTCGGCTGTTCCTCAGGTTCACTCAGATCTTCAGAAAAATCATCGAAGTTGATGAAGTAGCCGGATGCTGTTCTGTCAATTGTTTCAATTGCTTCTGGATTCCTTTTTGCTTTAGGTAATTGTTTTGTTTCATTAGTATAGTCTGTGGTTACATCACTGTAGAATGGAGTTTCTTGATGTAAAGCTTTGATTTGGGTTTCAAGAGGTTTAAGTTCCATTGCTTTGTTGCATAGTTGTTGTTGTTTCACTGTAGGTTTATCAAATGTGATTAGTCTTTCAGTTTGAACCTCTGTGGTTGTAGCAAACTTTGGTGTTCTGCTACTTCTTGGGAGTCCAATTGGCCTACTACTTGTTATCGGCCACATGATTGTGGTTTAACCAGGTCGATGGATCCAACTCGGTTCTCCTTTTTACCAGCAAGGGGCGGTAGTACTACTGATCTTGTCCCGTTGACAGACAAGACAGCCACTGATTTTCTGTAAGAAGGCTCAAATTCCTTCTTCACCGCGATCTTCTCTCTGACCAGATCCCCGATTTTTGGAATCCAGACAGGCCTTGCTGGGACAGGTGGTTTTTCTTCAGTGGTTGTTGGCTGCTGTTTCAACTTTATGTTGCTCAGGTCTTTTCTCGTTTCATTTAAGTCCTGTAAAATAGCCAAACGATCTTTGATATCAAAGCATTTTTCTTTAACCACTGAAGTCTGACTATCAAGGTCCTGGACTAACATTCTAGTCCCAAACAATAGTTCGTACGGACTGAGACCTCTCAGAGAATTTCTCGGCAGATTATTAAGACTACGTTGGACACTTATTAAATGTTTGTCCCACCCATCTCCCGAGCCTAATACCTTTGCCGTTATAGATTGCTTTATGTCACGGTTTTTTCTTTCCACAATTCCGTTTCCCTCAGGATGAAAGGGACAAGAGTACCGCAATGCAATGCCCATGCTGGCCATGGCCTCCCTATAAGCTTGAGAGCTAAAAGCAGGACCCTGGTCAGAATGTAGCATGCCAATTGCGTATGTGCCGATAAAGACTCGCAAATCTTTTATAACAGTTCTGGCGTCAGCCGATCGCTGGGGCCACATCCAAATGAATCTCGTGCATGAATCCACTGCGACCATGATATATTTATAGTTGCCGTCCCTCTGTAAGAGACCGCAGTGGTCCAGGTAAACACAGGCTAATGGTTTATCTGAGATTAGAAGGGGCGTCTGTGCTGGTCGTTTCACGGTTGATACCTTCATTCGTTGACATATTTCACATTCTAGAACATAGTTCCTAGTTTGTCTCCTCATTCGTGGCCACCAGTATCTCTGTTTTAATAATGATACTGTGGCTGAAACGCCAGCATGTACAGAAGCGAGCCCTTCGTGTGCCGCTATAATGAGTCCTAACCTATGTTCCATGTTCGGAATTGCCCTATCCCCCACTCCAGGGATTCGAGCAAATGGAACGTTATTAGCATCAGTTATGTATGAGTACTTTACTGGAAAGCCTTCCGGGAGTGTTTCTATCGCATCTTTTACCGTAGCGCAGACAGCCTGTAATATTTCGCTGTCTATTTTTGTTTTTGACCGGGTGATAGCAGCTACGGAAGCCGTTTGCACAGCTGCCTTCGCGGCCTCATCAGCCAATGAATTCCCTGCAACGTGAACGCCATCACGTTGATGACTCAGTGTATGTATCACGTGAGTCTTTTGTAGTTCTTTTTGTAAAAGAACTACTTTTTCCCAAAGCATTTTATGCTTGATTGTGCCACCTTTTGCCTCTTTAAACCCGTTCTGAACCCAGATCTGCAAGTATTCATTGTAAGACTGAATGCAATAATACGAATCGCACACTATGAGTGTGGGGAATTCTCGATCGGTATTTTCAAGCGCCATCTTGAATGCTAGTAGTTCAGCTGGCTGAGCTGTACAATCTCCTAGAGATTGTGTTTTAGTTACCAGTGGTCTAAATTTCCCTTCGTGCCAGCGACCTTTAACGATCGCACACGCAGCACTGTAAGCATGTTTAACCCCCACTGCGGGTTGTGCTGATCCGTCCGTATATATTATACAGCCGTAATGTTCTAGAGGCAGAATTTCAGTCAGCAGATGAAATTCAAATTCATATTGGAGAAATTCTTGTGTTTTTAAATTAGGGTCAAATTCGTATACCACGTCTGTTGCAGCAAGGGAATTAGCCCACTGTATCAATCTCGGATATAGTGCTTTAGCATTCGGAATGCTTGCCTTTGTTACCGCCTCCAGGGCTGGTATCGGTGTCACGATGATCATTCGTTTACCTTGTGCTAGGGCTCTTTCTTTCGCTACAGCAGTCTGTACCGCGGTTAGAATTTTTTCCGTTGGTCTAAATTTCATTTCAGCTTTTGTGTACAAGTGTGATTTGTATGCTATTGGTACAGTTTCTCCCTCATTAGAGGTTAGGTATGTGAATCCGCATCTTCCTGGGATGACTCGAACCACAAGGTTGCGTGTGTTATCGCGTGTTTGCAGTTTTGTTTTAACTAACATGTCTGTTTGTAAAGATCTCAAAATTTCTGTGTGTTTTTCAGTCCAATTGATTCTTTTAAAATCTGGTTTTATCAGGTCATAGAGAGGTTTAAGTCTCTCTGCATAATTTATAATGTAAGTTCTTCCGAAATTTAGGAAACCTAGAATTGATTGCAAGTTTTTCAGTGTTCTAGGTGCTTGGATTACAGCACATTTCTCTAGGAAATTGTCAGCTAGGCTTTTGCCTTCACTTGATAGTTCATATCCTAAAAACAGGACAGTTAGATGGGCAATTCTTGACTTTTTAAAGTTGAATTTGTAACCCTCTGCTGCGAACCCAAGTATTATGGTGTTCACTCTTTTCAAATGAGTATCCAAGTCATCATCTGTTAGATAGATGTCATCGACATAAGATAATGCCTTGTCATCATATATTTGTAGTAACTCTGTTACCCTTGCTGAGAATAATCCTGGGCTGTTGTTGAACCCCTGTGGCAAACAACAGAAATTTTTCTGCGAGCCATTTATTGAGAACGCGGTCAAATATCTGCTCTCTGGTGCTATATTTTGACAAAAGAATCCATTAGAGATGTCTAATGTTGTTTTATATCTTTTGCGCACTATGCTATTCATGAGTGCTGCACTGTGTGAGTTTTGTACTGCAAATGTCTTGCAACATGAGTTCAAGTGTCTGTAGTCCAAAACAAGACGATATGAATCATCTGGTTTGGAGACAGGAAACAAAGGATTTTTCATTTGTGAGGTGCAAGTTTCAATCACCCCCTGGTATTCAAGTTGATCTAGGATCTCTTTTACCTGTTTTTTAGCTTCTTGCTTAAGTGGATACTGCCTCTGTGCAGTAGGTTGAGATTTTAACTGGATTTTGTGAGAAGGAGAGTCCTCATCCCATCCCACATGGTTTTTATATAATGCAGGAGCTTGGGCTACTACCCACTTTCTTGCAAGTGTATATTTTTTATGTATTGGAATATGATTTGAGAAGGCAGGCATAATCATTTCTTTGCCATGAGGGCACTCCCTGACAAACTCTGGTGGCCAGTCTTTTTCAGCTAGAAGGATGTCATAGCCCTTGGAGAGATTATCCCAAAGTAGACCCCTTATTTTCCTAGTCTTATTCCCCTCTATACGCAATGTTATTTCATATATTTTATGAGGTTTGCTAACTCTGGTATCTGCAGTTTCCACTTGAATGTATTCATTCGTGTCCACTGTCTCCAGATGATTCATCAGGATCTTGCGAGCTATGCTCACTTCTGCCGCGTTGTCTAGCATTGTCTGACCCCATTCTCCATTTTTCAGCTGTGTCCTCAATATCCTCTGCTTGTTTGATTACTTTGATACTGGCTACCTTCTTCTTTGGAAATTGTAACTTTTTATTTTGATGAGCAGGTTCCTTGTCTTTGGACTTGACGTGCTCTTCCCTGTGTTCTGACCGTCCTCTTCTTTCGGATTTCTGCGAGGAAGTCTGAAAAGATCGAGTGGGACGTGTATCAATATCTTGATATCTATCAGGTTTCTTCAGATTATCCCTATTTCTAAGGTTGTATTTTTTCCATCCCAACTCTTTTTTGGAGTGTTTAGATTATTTTTAATAAATACCTTTTCTGGATTTTCAATTAGTTGGGGTTTCACTGGTTTCCCACCCAAACTATCTCTTCCTAGTTCTTCATAGGATTTTTCTATGATTCTGGCAAGTTCAAATGGTTGGTCTGCTATATCTGTTTCTTTCAACCTCTGGCGGATCGCCACATTTGCTGCTTCCCCCTTTATGTTTGCTAGTAATATTGCCGAGACCTGCTTGAAGTCTTTCAGTAATTTCATACCAAGAGTTAAAGCAGGTTCTGGACCGTATTCGCTTTGAATCTGTTTTAGCACATCTGGTATTACCGACATGGATGGAACACCATGTGTTTTAGTGTAAATGGAAGCAAAGACTGTGCCCCAAGTGTCACAGTCCTCCACATGTGGTGCGATCCCCATTGGAAGACAGATAGTCAGAATCCTGTGTTTCTCAACAGGGGTGGTATCTGGAAATACCGCCTCTATTTGAGTGATTTTTTGTGCTAACCAGAATGGAATTTGTTCCCGTTTAGCGGGTACTTTACCTAGACAGGACTGTATGTTCTGTGGTGTAATTTTATTTGTGTTCCCCTGATGAGGGATCAGCTGTGGAATTTTAATAGCTGGTTGGACTATTGAAGTCCGCATTACATATTGGACTAATTGTCTGTGTATTTTAATCAGTTGTTTTAGCTGTGCTAAAAGTTCTGGTATTGACATTTTTTCAATGTCTGGATGGGGTGTGTATCCGGCTAGAACCGGCCATGTAGCTCCTGGTCTACCTAGTGGACCGAGCCTGGTGATGTGATCATTATGTTGTAGGGCGCCATTAAACCAGAGCAGGTGCTCTTGGTATTTGAGTGGTATTTCCACCTCCTCGAACGGAGTGTAGATATCCGGTGGTTCCTCTATTTTGTAATAGTGGAATTCCTTTGTTACAGCGTTTGCTGCTGGAAAGTTTATCCATGAATAGAATACCTCTGACTGCCGATATTCGTGTGCCTCAATTATGAATATGACTGTACCACCTCTCGGTGTTAGTCCATTTTCTATAAGTTTTAAAGTTATAGTTTTTCTTATGTTGATCGGGATGAGTATTGCACCCGGTTCTTTCTGTAGGAGACTTGTGTCATCCGCTATCAGTTGAGCTGCTACTCTAGCTGTCTCCATTTCTACTTCACTGTCTGACATTTTACTGACAGGAAGGTTTTTCTGTTTGTTTGCAGATCAGGTTTCTACGGAAACAAAGATTAGATGCACAATATTTTGGAACAGTGTATCCTTCAACGTTGAATAAACCAAAAACCATACATAGGAGTCTCCTCCTACTAAGTTTGGCGGATTTAACCTTTCACCCACTCCAGACGTCTTTGGAGTTTTATTGAAAAAAGGGTCTGTGTGAAAAAGCACGACTGAGTTACTCTAATGTCTTGCGTTAGATTTATCGCCTATCCAAACCGTTGGGCGCCATGTAGTGTAGTTCCTATTTTCCCAATAGGCTCTGCGCATTGGAATAATATCTTCAAATAGTATAGACATAGGACTGTGGTTAACTAGGTCTTCTACTGACGATATTAGACTTAAAGTTATGTGTGCCAGCTAGCTCAGAGTTCACTAGAAACTTTCTCGAATAGGCAAGGAGGAGTTTAACCTCCCTGGATAGACAAGAAGGGATTTAGTTTCTGACAACCATAGAACATGACAACTTTGCTCCCCCTAATCAAGAGTATATCTCTAGAGTCGTGTGAAAACAAAAGACAACTATTTTACTCAGTCAGTACGTGCATACTTAGTTTCACCAGATTGTAGAGAAAAAGAAGAGACGGGCGTTTTCAATAAAAAGGTGTTATTTATTGATCAGTCTCTTTTCTCATACAAGAGAAATGAATCGCTATTATTGCAATACTTATAGTTAAGTAAAGTGAATACAGTAAAAGCAGGATTATATAATAATACTGTAAAAGCATTGATATGGTTTCTTAGCCATAGGATACTTAAAATGGATAAAATAGATACATACATATATACATTGACTAATCGTACTCAACTGGTGCTTCTAAATACGCCTACCCCGGTGTACCTGACCTAAGCCTAATATGTGGGCGGGAGTAAATAAGTAGCAGTTTAAGTTAAGTTTGTTTGCCAAGAATCTGACTCAAGAATTCTCTGTAAGGGGTTAGTCAGTTCTGTACCTGGGATTTAGAAGGCTGGAGGGTTGGTATCTCTGTCTCACGACTCGATATCCCAGTTATCCGCGAGGGCGGCTGGAAACGCCGGAGCTGGATTTCTCGGCAGGAGAAAAGGCAGCATCTCTCTCAGCGCGTCAAAAGGGGAGGGGCAGCGTCCGTGGGCTTCCTGCATCAGCTGGGCTCTCCGGCAAGTAGCGCTGCTCCAAGCTCGTCACCACCGTGTGTTGCTTAGGGCAATGTCGGTAATATTTATACCTGAAAGGTGCCGAGTTTGACGTAAGGATGGACATAAATATGTCAATAAGGATCTCATAAGAACTGGTCGTTCTTACATTTTTTACGGAGTTCTTGGCTGAATCAAAACAATAGCTGCGGGGGATTTCCCAGGTCGGCTGGAGGTTTGATTTGTTTTGAGAACTCGGTATGCTTTCTATGGGGGCTGGAGGAATAGTGCTTGCCCAATGTGGTAGCATGCCCTATGACCTAATCAGAAAACGGGTTTCTGTGCCGTTGTATGGTTATTAGTGATTTATTAACCAGACAAGGGTCAGAAATAGGAATATCGATACAGTTCCCATAGTAAACACATTACAGGATGGTATGACATGGATGGTTTTTATCTATATATGATACTTCTCTGGAATACACTGTGTCTGATATGTTAAGGGGTCATTTTAAAACATGTAAATGTCTAGTTGTTGTTGTCTTTTATGATTTTGAAATTGAAATAAAGACTTATGAATTTGAATTGAAATTGACTTGCTAATAATATGCTTTGAAAATGAACAATTTGTCACAGTTACCTGACTCAAAACTATACTGAATAGTCTACCAATCTTTTCACAGAAGTTGGATGAAAATATGAAAACACACCCTTATTCTACTTAGAAGTAAGTGTGTCCTAATAGAAGGCCATCTAACTACCCTTAATATGAAAATATAACTCGTCTATTTGTAATATTGTTTCTAAACAATGGCTCTAAAATCAATGAACAGTTAGTTTTCTTTTTCTCTTTTTATGATCCCCTTTGGATACAAACAAACATATTGACTATCAAAAGTTGTTTTGGGGTTTTGTCCAAGCACAAAGGGTGATCACTGTGATGTGAAAATAGATCTGTTCAAGTTTATAAGACGACTAAAACTAAAAAAATATTTCTCGCATAAACCCGAACAGAATAAAGCAACCACTGTGCAACTGTACAATTCAGTCTCTGATTCACTTACTATTAATGATGTTCAAGATACGGTTAATTTGTTATCAATCACAGAACTAGAAGATGATCCATACACAGTTGCCAGAGTATTAGACGATTTGGATATCAGACCAGATCCCACAATTTCGAGTGGTCTCAAGGGTAAATCTAGATGGGATCCCAACCTAATGGGTGGCAATCATACTGAAATTTTCCATCGCCTAATTTTGGCTGATTTGGATGCACATTTAAAACATGTACACAGAGGTGAACAGCATTTAGAGAATTTATCGGTGGGGGAGAAAAAAGCATTGCAAAGCCACTTGCACAACGATGAACTGGTTATAAGGAATGCAGACAAGGGTGGGAATATTGTTCTCATGAATAAAATTGACTACAATAATGAAATGTATAATCAATTGCAAAATGTGGCATCTAATCCAATGTTTAAATTAACAAATAGAATAAATTGCTCCAGACATAGGACAGAATACAACAATTTTCTATTTAAAACATGAAAATAACAAACACAAAGACGAAGCGAGTACAATAATCAAGTCAGCCCAAATAGCAGAGGGGGAGGTCACTAAACAGGAGAACAGACAGAAATCAATGAGATTCGGTAAGGCCGTGAGGGGGGGGGAGCAGGGAGGACAGGAAAATCCTAAAACAGAGTGAAAAATTCGGGAACGTCGGCCTAAGGAGACAGGATAATATCGGAGGTGGCAACCAAGGGAGGGGTACAAATATCTCCACGGTATGCATTCCATTGACCCCAGATTTTCGTCCACGCCCCTGGTCTGCCCCTAGCCACGTAGACTGTCTTCTCTCGGAACATGGACCAGTCCATGTTGTCCTCCCACACCGAAACGTCAGGAGGTCGGGATACGCCCCAGAGTTGCGCAATGTCGCGCTTCGCGACCATGTAACCCAGGGTCGCCCATCTAGTCTGGGCCACAGAGTAATCGGAGGGTTCCCACACATTCAGCAGGCATCGTCGGGCCTCAGGCCGCAGGGCAACACCCGTCACTACAGTCATTATCGCAAGCACATCCACCCAATAAGCCGCCACCACAGGACACTCCCAAAGTATGTGCAGAAAGGTAGCGCTCATCCCACAGCCACGCTTACACAAGCCATCCGGGGAAAAACCCATCACGACCAGACGCGGACCAGTCACATACACCCGGTGGAGGATCGGGTAGGGTCACATCAGGAGTCAGAACCGAGGCCAGGGCATGTCGGACTTGCAGATACCGGAAAAACTCTCTATCACTCAAGTCGTATTCCGCCTTAAGGGCCTGGAATGACTTCACGCGACCATTCACACAAACGTCACCCACCTTACAAATCCCAATCATATCCCAACGTTCAAAACCCTTAGTAGACCAGAGACATCCCAAACGTTCAGAAGCATAAAGCGGAGTCGCCAGCGTCAGTCGATTCTCCCACCCCAAACTCACAGTCGCAGCACGCCACACTTTGACCGCAGCCCTGGACGGGCCCACAAGATGGCTCCCGGCCGATCTAGAATATAGCGCTCTATTAAAGTCCCCTCCCGGCAACTGGAGCCTATCCATCTCAAAAGCCGGATCGCGACCCGGCGAATACATCGCGTGGTTAATGGCCGAGAGCTGGGCAGCCCAGTAGTATCTCTTGATGTCGGGGAGCGCCATGTCCCCGTCGTACCAAGGGATAGTAAGTTTCGCGAGGGCTATACGTGGGCGCCCGTCCCAAATCAATTGTCTTTGCAGACTCTCGATTTCTCTGAAATAAGTAGCGGGAATGTCGTCGAAGGAGTTCTGAATGGCGTAGAGGAACCGCGGCAAGGACATCATTTTAAATAGAGCCGCCCTACCCAGAGGAGACAGGGGTAGCTTACGCCAATGGGCCACATCCTGGCGTAATCTAAGAAGCGGGGGTAGGAGATTACGCTCAAACCGGAGGGAGGGGTCCAGGGTAATAAAAATCCCCAAATACTTGAAGCCAGACTGGACCACCTGGATCGGGAACCTGGCCGGCAAAGAGGGCAAAACACCCGAGAGAACATACACGCAGGACTTAGCCCAATTAATAACAAGGCCCGAGTTAGCTCCGAACGAAGTAAGAACATCAAATAAGACGTTCAAGGATTTACGCGGGGATGTAAGATATAGAAGAATGTCGTCCGCGTAAAGAGAGACACGGTCTTCAAAGTCCGGCGACCAACGGATCCCCTTGAGTGATGGTTCCCATCGAAGCCACGCAGCTAACGGTTCCAGGGCCAGTGCGAAAAGCAATGGAGATAAGGGGCAACCCTGCCGGGTCCCTCTACCAAGGCCGAAGGGGACAGAGACTCTACCGTTCACCACCACTTGCGCTAAGGGTTCCACATACAACAGCTTCACCCATCCAATAAATTCAGGTCCAAAACCAAATTTTTCGAGAGCTGCCCAAAGATAGGGCCACTCGACCGTGTCAAAAGCCATCGAGGCATCCAACGAGGCCAAAATGGCCGGCTCCGTCAGACGCCCCGCCCTCGCAACAGCACCGTGGAGACGACGTAGATTAAGAGCCGTGTTGCGATGTGGGATAAATCCGGATTGATCCGGATGAACCAAGTCGCTAATGACCGTCAGTAGGCGGGTCGCCAGGAGCTTAGCCAGGACCTTAGGCTCAACATTTAACAGGGAAATGGGCCTATAAGACGAACAAAGGTCCCGCGGTTTCCCGTCCTTGGGAATTACGACTATCGTAGCAAGACGCTGGTCATACGGGAGAATACCCCGTTCCCGGGACTCCAAAAACATGGCACGAAGATGGGGCGCTACCCTGTCAGGGCGTAGCTTGTACAGCTCAATTGGCAACCCGTTCGGGCCCAAGGCCTTGCCCGAACAGAGCGAACGAATGGCAGTCGCTATTTCATCCGTAGTAAAAGGGTACTCCAACGAGACACGGTCTAGATCGGAAACACTGGGCAAAGCTATATCGCGCAACAAAAGGCGTGAGTCAGCCACATCCCGTCCAGACACAGGGGTATAAACCACACGAAAATATTCTGCAAAACATTCCACTATTCCAACCGGGTCTGTCACTTCGAGACCATTCGACGACTGAATCACAGGCACCACACGATTCGCTCTCTCTTTCTTATCCAACCACGCCAGCAATTTACCCGCTTTATCCCCCACATCATATAGACGACCCTGCTGTTCCCGAAACATCAGTCTAGCCGCATCCGTGACCAAGGATTTATAAGCAAATTGTTTCAGACCCAGGGCGTGGAGTTTATCAGAGGTGACCCCAGATTCTAAGTCGGCCTCCCTCTCCGCAATCTCTGTCTCAAGGTCCACCACCTCCCGATTCCTAGTCTTCTTGGATTGAGCAATAAGGGAAAGGGCCTGCCCACGTATCACTGTTTTAAAGGCCTCCCACAGTGACACAGCCGAGGAAACCGACCCCTCGTTGTCCAAAAAATAGGCATCTAAAGATTTAGTCAAAAGGTTTCGGGTCTCAGGGGAGGCAATATACCAGGGGTTGATAGGAGCCACTCGGCCCGCCGCTTCCACCCCAAACTCAAAACAAAGCCAGAGCGGAGAATGATCGGAGATGCCCCGGGGGAGGTGTCTGATCTCACGCACCGCCGGCGTCTGCGCCGCGGGCATCAGGAAATAATCCAGTCTAGACAGACTCCCATGGGCCCCCGAATGGAAGGTGTATTGGAGCTGGGTAGGATGCATGAGCCTCCAGCAATCCACCAAACCAAATGTGTCCAAAAACCCACCTAGCCATTGTTGGGCCGAAGGAGTATCCCTAGGGGGGTAGCGATCATGTAGACCGGAGATCACAGAATTAAAATCGCCAGCAAGAAAAAGAGTACTTTCAGGAAGGTTCAGCAACACACGGCCCAAATCGGAAAAGGTGGAAGTCTGTAGGCCGGGGGGCACATAAACAGTAAACAAGGAGAGGGTACGACCCTCATAGCGACCCACGAGAACAGCATAACGCCCCCGATCATCAAGGATCACATCATCAATGGCTAAGGGGAGGGAAGCCCGAACAAGGATACCCACCCCCCTGGAACCAGTGGTAAACCCCGAATGTGCAGCAAGGCGATATCCCCACCTGTTCATCGCACGACAAGAATTGCCCACCAAATGAGTTTCCTGCAAAAAAACAATATCTTGGGACAAACGGCGTAGACATTTTAACACCACGCTCCGCTTAATGCGATCTCCCAGACCATTAACATTCCACGAAACCAGCCTCAACCCGCTACCCCCCATCCCACACCGCAACGCCGAAACCCCCCCATGATGAGCATGACATAACAAATATCAGAAGCAAGATTGATTCGCCTTGAAAACATAACACATAAACATCGAACATCCCAATCACCCACCCCCCAACAATCAAAAGAACACCCCCCACCCTGCACCCCTGCAAAACGCTAAATAGCCACCCCAACATGCAGTGTGCCTGTCGCCCAAGAACCCCTATTCTACAAAAAGAACCCCAGAGGAGGAAAGGCTCTGGCCCACCCGCCACCCCGAGTAGGACAAATAATGAGGAAAACACACAAACAGCAGAGGCACTGAGGCATTAAATCCCTGAAGAGTTTACTCTATTCGAGGGCCCAGGCGTAGGCGGATTGTTCAGCTCTCCACGCCACCCTCAGCACCACCCGGGTGGGCGGCGGACTCAGTCTCAGGAGGTCGGTCAGGCAGAGAGTCCATCCAGTCATTTACAGAATCAGGCCGATCAAAGAAGAAGGTTCGGTCGTTGTACTCGACGCGCAGCCTGGTCGGAAAAAGCATGGCGTAGCGAAGCCCCATGTCTCGGAGACGTTTCTTGACATCACGGAAGCCCATACGCTGTCTCTGGACCTGTTGAGAAAAGTCCGGATAGAAGTTCACCGTGGCGTTCTCAAAGGCCACCGGGCCCTTCACACGCGATGCTTGCAGGATAGCGTCCCGATCCCTATAGTGGAAGAGTTTCGCAACAATAGGCCTCGGCGGGGCACCCGGCTTACCCTTGCCCCCCGGAACACGATGAGCACGTTCCACTGCGAAAAACTTAGTCAAACCAGACGGGGAGAGGTGGTTCTGGATCAAGTCCTCAACAAGGAGATCAACAGAGTGAGGTTCTGGATTCTCCGGAACGCCGACCACGCGCACATTACAGCGACGGGCCCTGTTCTCAAAATCCTCCAAGCGCCGGGTCATGAAGTCGTTCACCTTACGAAGGTTGCCGATCTCCGTCTGCATCTCCGAAACGTCTTCCATGAGACTGGATGACTTGAGATCTAACGACTTCACCTTCTCATTGGTTTTCGACAGGTCAGCACGAATCAAGTTCACATCAATGGCCACGGTGTCAATTTTGTGGGCCAAAGCTTCATATTGTTGGCCTATCGTCTCCTTCATGGCAGAAATGGCGCCCATGACGTCCTGCAAGGATGGCTCCGTTGACGCCTCCACAGTTTGATCAGCGTTACTTGATCCGGGCAGGGCGGCTCCGGGGGACCCCTTGGAATGGGTGCAGCGGTCCATAACGTTGGACTGGACCGGGCCCCCACGCAGGGGCGTCTTGGTCTTCCGAGTCTCTCGGTCCCCTCTGCCAGCCATGATAAAACTGCGTCACCCGGGGATCAACCAGGCTCGATAGAATGGCCACAGGAAAGCAGGGCCTCGGGACCAAAGAACCGCAGCTAGGGTACCACTATTGGGAGGGTCAACAGACAGGAGAATAAACCAGCCAAAGGCCCGACAGCCAGTCCGTGCCCCGACTTCAGCCCAGGCCAGGCTCCTCTGCCAGATGTCTCAGTCCGAGGCAGAAACGAAACCGAAACTTAAGAGGGGGACCCACAAGTCGAATCCCCCTGCCGTTGTTGTTCAACTGCAAGACGGCCACTGAGCCTCACCCAGTCCCGGGCGTACCTCGAGGGCGGAGCCCGAAAGTCCGAATCGATGTAACTCCGGCACCCCGGGTCCAAATCAAATTTCAAAAAGTCCAGGGCAATCAGCCCAGTGTCCTCTACACAAATCCTCGTAAAAAGTCAGGATTAGTTCAGGATAATATGCCGGGAGTGGCGGGGGTCCGGGGAGCGCTGAGCTCACGCGGCCATCTCGGATGCCCGCCAAGCTCCTCCCCGATACTCGTCACTCTTGATGTGGTATCCCTCTATACCAGTATTATAAATGAATTAGGACTTAAGGCTCTCAGTCACTTTCTATCAAAAAACCCTGCCACCCAATGGAAGCATACACGCATGTTACTAACTATAACAGAACTGATTTTGACCAATAATTTCTTTCTATTTAATGGGGAATGGTTTAAGCAGAAATGGGGCGTGGAGATGAGCTCTAAATTTTTCCCAGCATACGCCAATATCTTTATGGGCTGGATGGAAGAAGTATTTATTTGGAGTCCCCAAGCAAGTCGCTGAAATGAACATATTCTTTATTGGGGCAGGTTCATTGATGACTGCTTAATGATTTGGACCGGTCCTGAACCCCTCTTATGAGTTTTATGATTTTCTGAATAGCAATGATATGAACATCAGGTTCACCGCAAATCACAGTCCAACCAGTGTAGTGTTCCTAGATGTGGAACTCTATTCCAAAGATGATACAATTCTCAGTAAAATGTACCGCAGATCTACAGCATGTAATGCTATCTTACATGCAAAAAGCGCACACCCGAGACACCAGATCAGAGCAATCCCCTTTGGGGAGATGATCCGCGCAAGAAGAAATTGTAGCGAAGATCATTGTTTTATGCATTGTATAGAGGACATGGAGGGCAGGTTCCTCCGGAGAGGTTACTGTCCTTCAGATATACAGGTAGCTGAAGAAAGAGCTTTAGTAACTAAACGTACATCCACTCTCAAACCAACTACCAGAACTGTGACTAAGAAACAACCGATGAGGGTGATTACCAATTATAATCCAATGAGTATGAAACTGGAAAAAAGTATGAATAAGCACTGGCATATAGTGCAGATGGATAAAACACTTAAAGACCATGTTGGTACATATCCTCAAATTACCTATCGACGGGGGCGAACACTGGGGGCCCTATTGAGCCCTAGATATCCAATAAGAAGATCAGAAATCTGGTTAGTCTTATATTCCAAGGGCTTCTATAAATGTGGATACTGTGGTGTATGTAAATACGCTCTGGATAAATCCAAGGACTTTCAGATAGATAGTGGCAAAAGGTACACAATCTTAACAAATATCACTTGTAGCACAAAATATGTTGTCTATATTATTCAATGTAAATGTCTCAAGATATATGTGGGGAGTACAGTTAGGATGTTGAAAGACCGTATGGGAGAACATGTCAGAGCACTAAAACAAAATGACGCCAGATATCCCACAGCTGAACATGTAAATAATTGGCCTGCACAAAAAGAAAGCAAAAACTTTATATTTTTTGGGATTGACCAGATCAAAGCAGACCCACGTGGGGGTAACAGGGAGCTGTTGCTACGCAGGTGTGAATTGAAATGGATTATGCGTCTAAAAGCTGTGGAGAATGGGATACACTTTGATCATGAGCTTCAATTTATTCTGGGGGACTGAAACACGATTATTAATTTCAGTCAATAGACATTTGCATTATTATCTGGACTATGGTGGACTGAGGGTTAGGTTCAGTGCCCAATCTATGGACACTCTCATGAAAATTTGGCCATTACTGACATTTTTATTATTAATACTTTTCTAACTGAGCTTGATTAATAGTCAAAACTTGCTAATTAGCCAATTTTATTTTGGTGACGGGTTATAATGTTTTTGTACAACCTAATTGCGTTTATAGCACACCTATACTGGAGTAATTTTCTCAGGCCTTCAAAGTAATGATTATTATGCGGCTTCTAACTATATCTTACTGGTTCGAATAATAATCGATGCCATGATTTATTTAGCATTGAATCAATGGCCGCAGTTATTCTATATCAAACTCTCATGTGATTTTGGGAAATAAAAATGATGAATGCTATACAAAAAGTAATATATCCATAAGAGAGACTGTGATATGTATAGTAAATACCATAAATGGGTTCTGCTTAAAGATGACGGCCATTTATAGTCACAGTTTCAGCCCCTTAGCTGTGGTCATGAATGTGCCCTTTAGCCTATACACGGTAGCGGTGATCACATGCCTTTACACAGGCAGGACGCCATGTAAAGCTAATAGTTTTTGCATATAAAGATAATAATGGGGTGTTGACCCCAATAGGCTGGAGGGGGCTTGAGTAATTGGATTCTAGAAAAAATATTAATTCAATTGTACTATCTGACATGGATAGGAATCACCCGAACAGGATCCTATTCAAAGATGGCGGCCATCCGGGGACCCAGTGGCTTAGCCCCTCTTTTGTGCTTACTAGTATGCTCTATATACACGGAAGTGGCTAATGCATGCCTGTACACGAGCAGGACGCCACGACAAGCAAATAGACCTTGAATGGAAGGTAAGAACAATATTTCGACCCGAAACAGGTTGAAGGAGGCTTGAGAATTTGGGTCTCTAGAATAGATATCAGCTCTATTAAAAGTCGAGTATATAATTTGTTGTTGCAGGGATTATATGATTTTTGACCGAATAATAAGTCCTATGATCACTCCGGCTGTAATTATACATGATTTCACCTATACTACTTGACGTCATATATGCCATATTGATATACACAAGGTAAGGGCATTTATACTCTTACAAGGAACTTCGTTGTGCAGTAAATTCTGATGTCTGATGTTAAATAACAATTGCGCTGGTATACTAATGAGGTCCCCGATATTATTGTAGGGGTGCTGCCACATTACATATGGCCGAACAGCCAGGGCAATACGGCATTCTTAAATACTTTCTGACTATTTGGAATAGTGCATACTTCAGAAGGGGAACATCGATGAGGTAAGAACAAGTTTCACTTCTTTAAAATGATTTAGTATTTGACTTTAGTCAGATTTTACCAGACCGAGTGGTTGTTGAAAGTTGGTATCCTTCATTTTTTACTTTTAGGAGTGATCTTGACATTGTGCAGGTACTAGCATCATACCCAATGCTTTACTTTACTCATCACGATCACCTGGGTTGTACAAAAATAATGAATATCGTGGTAAATAAGGGCCCAAATGAATGACAATTTGACACCTCAAATAACTATGTATTATACCAAACACTGTTGTAATAATGTTTATGAAATATGTGACTTATTTGCGTTGCATCAAATAGTAGCCTGGTTGGCTACAATGCACCAATGTTTTATAGTCCTGGCACGGTCTGCATGCTTATGGTGGATGGCTTTTATGATTGTATGTAAGAAATTATTACAAATATACACTCTCTGTATTATTTCCAGCCTTGACAAAGCCATAGTTGTCTCGAACCTAGGCGAAACGCGTTGGCACAAGGAGTGGATTTCTGTGGAATAAAAATTTCTTTTGCAAACAGCGTTGCTTTGGAGTGGAATTGTGGACTCACATATATGGCGATTTTACTCAATCTCTGTGTGCTCCGAGATCTTGTGTCAAACATATTGACTATGCTTCTTATTTTGCCTTCGGCGATCTCACCGCTGTAACTGCTGTGGCGGCGGATCCAAAAAGGATGTTTCCACTGGGCTGGACATGTCTGGGTGGCGGAGTCATGGTGGTGGCACGCATTGGCTCTGGAAATGAGACTGAAGCTAATGCCGGCCATACTGCGGTGCCTCCAGCAAGTCGGGTGTACTGTTTCTTTGCATTCTTTTGTGCAAAAAGAACAGTGAGCAACTGTCTGGAGGCATGGGAGGGCACTAAATGAGTACAAGCTACATTACAAAAGATCACATTGCACTGGAGGCAGTTTTCTCCCTCATTACTTGCCTTCCCACCGGTGTCCCCGCCAGGAACTGGTCAGTGGAATGGCAGGTTGTAATTGGGCTAGTGGTGTGCTGTCCAAGGCCGCCTCCATGGCCTACCACCGACGCTGCGGTAGCTAAGATGTCGGCAGTGGCTGCGGTCTTGTGGCAGTCTGCCTGCACAGATAGTAATCGTGTGGTCGGACTGCCGAGCAGGCTGTGGTTGGACTGTTTAAAAAGGTATGGCAGTTTCAAGACCTCCAAAGCAGTAATAAGCCGTCATGTTTTGAATTAACCGATTAAAATATGACTTCCTGTGCAAGTGAGATCTGTTGATCTTTCCTGAAAGAACACTGGTGTTGTTAGACCTGTCCCCCTTAAGGTGGTGTTCCCCCAAACTGTTTGCTCTCTCACCTCTGCTTAATGAAATATATTTTGGTGGCCTTACGTCTTCGTGCACTTTGCCACTTCTAGCCAGTGCTAAAGTGCTTGTACTCACTCCTTAATCCATGGTAAAGTTGGCTTAAAGCTCATTGACACATTTAAGAAGTCTCTAGTAAAGTGTTATAACTTGTACTCAGGGCCTGTACTGTATATGCTACTAATGGGCTTTCAGCACTTATTGTGCCACCCGCTTAACACTTTTGAACATGTCTCAGGACCGCCATTGGAGCCTGTGTACAGTTTTAAACTGCCAATCTGGCTCCCCAAAATAACCAATTTACCAGCCCTAAACCTTCCTTCTTAATACATATAAGTTGCCCTAGGCACTAGACAGCATTTAGGGCATGGTGCAGTGTGTTCAAAAAGGGGGATGTACACCTTTTAAGTTTGACATGCCCTGTCATGAAAATCTCTTAAATTCGTTTTTCACTACTGCAAGACCTACCTCTCCCATTAGATGTCATTGGGTTACCTTATTACATTTAATAATGATAATGTCTGCTTGGTTTGGTCTCAAAACTATTATAATGTAAAATCCTCTTTAATGGTAAAGTCAGATTTGATGTCCAATTTCTGAAAATTCCACTTTTAGAAAGTTACCATTTTACTGTACCAATTGTCAGAATATGAGTTTGGGTGTTGTTTACCACATATGGTAAATAATGATACCACAGGGAATGTTATTTATTTTGTAAAATAAATAACACCTATCATGAATTTGTGGGAGATGTTAGTGTTTAATGAACCAAAATCCAAATTGATATCAAATTATTTATTAAAATTATTAAAATGTCCTTTATTTTTCAAAATTGGTGCAGGATTTTTCTTGTTCGGTTTTCACTACATTACCGTTCATGTGCTGCATAAACACTTTACATAGTGCCTCTAATTTAAGCCTGCCTTCTTTTATGCTAATCTACCAGAGGGTTAAGCACAGGTTCTTAGTGACTTTTGTGGTTCACCCTGACGAAAATTGTGGGTGTTGCTTAACAAGAGTTTACCCCATCCTAAAATGAAAAAGAAACACTTTTCTATACCTCAAACTGGCACCCCTAAAGGCCATTCTACACACTGGGTCATGTCTCATCCACGGCTTGAAGAAATATTATGACCTCATCCCCTTCCCAATTGAACTCTATAGGCTCCAGTTGCAAGACAACACCATCCTCAAAAAGAGCTGCATCATTTACAAAGCTGTAACGTCACAACCAGCAGCACCACTTATCTTGCAGACACACTCACTATCTCTGGTGAGTCTTGACACACTCACAGCCAAGACACCATTAGACTGCAGACTGAGAAGTTTAAAACGAAAGAACATCACCTTAGTCCTTTTCCATCAAAACAACCAGGATCTGAAGCAACACACCCGCCCTTATCTGTAAGGTCTGCCTCAACACTGCTCCAATTTAAGAAAGAATTAAAGACACACTTCTTTAAGGAGCACGATATCCCATTGCATTAAATGTCTACAACTCAGATTCCTCTCTTAATACACACTGACTTTAAGTTTGCCTTTTACTTGACTGTAAAATACTGACATACATGGCGACTGTTCAGGGTGGTGGCAGCACCTTGATATTTCGTTTGGAAGGCGAGCAGATTGCGAGGGACTCTCCTCTGCTTTTATTTATACCCCGCTGCATGACTGCAATAACTTTTTAATATACAAACAATTGATTTAAAAATTGTGTTGTGTGCTTATGTTTTACTGTACCTCTTAAAACGTTCTTGAGCGCTGCTATCCGGCCTCCCTGTGCCCCGTTCCGCCACGGCTTCTTGGTGCCGATTGTTGTGGAGGGCTAGGTCGGGTGCCATCTTTGGTGAGTCCCGGACCCCTGCGAGACCCGAGTTAGCGGTCCAGCTGGGGGAGGGGCTTGGGCCATAAATAGATCTCGAGTAAGGGGGCCTGGGCGACTGTTCAGGGTGGTGGCAGCACCTTGATATTTCGTTTGGAAGGCGAGCAGATTGCGAGGGACTCTCCTCTGCTTTTATTTATACCCCGCTGCATGACTGCAATAACTTTTTAATATACAAACAATTGATTTAAAAATTGTGTTGTGTGCTTATGTTTTACTGTACCTTTTAAAACGTTCTTGAGCGCTGCTATCCGGCCTCCCTGTGCCCCGTTCCTCCACAGCTTCTTGGTGCCGATTGTTGTAGAGGGCTAGGTTGGGTGCCATATTTGGTGAGTCCCGGAACCCTGCGAGACCCGAGTTAGCGGACCAGTTGGGGGAGGGGCGTGGGCCATAAATAGTGATGCACTTTAAGACGCGCAGCGGCCACGCGCAGCGGGCGCGCCGTCTGCGTGCCGAAGGAGCGCCAAAGGAGGGCCAGTCTGTGCCCATCCGGGACCGACTGGGACCCGGGGCCACAGATCTTGCTTCTCCTTTAACTTATACGTCTGGGCAGCTCCTTGCCCTTCAAGGCAATTGGCCCCTCAGCCCTCCTGTGCTTGATCGCACCTTTGCTTTGGGCATCTCCGCCACTCCCCCCCTCCATGCGCTGTCCTCGCATCTTTATTTTCGAGATTTTTATAGCGCAACGAATACCCTGGGGTGTCTGAGTCCTTGTTGGCTACTCACCCGGCATGCCCCCTCCCGCCTTCCTACGCTAGCCTCTGCCTATCTCCTCAACACCCGCTCGGTGGGCAAGCATCAACTAGAACTCCATAATCTGCTCGACACTGAGTCTCCCGATCTTCTATTTTTGACGGAGACTTGGTTCTCAACAGATTCTATGCCCGATGTTTTATCCACGCTCCCCGACTCCTACTATGCCCTCCGGTCTGAACGTCCTGATGGGAAAGCCGGCGGGGGCGTAGCGATGATCATCCGGTCCACTTTGCAGTTCCAGCTCCTGCCCCACCCCCCTATACCGAACGTGGACTTCCTAGTTGCCCGCTCAGCGAATCTGTTTGTTCCCCTTACCATAGTTCTTCTTTACCGCCCCCCAAACCATGCCCCTCTTTTTGTCTGCACTCCAAGATTTGCTGGCCACCTTAGTGATTAATCATTTGTCAGTCCTCCTACTGGGTGACTTCAACTACTGGTCAGGGGACCCCAGGGAAGATCAGACTTCCAAGGATTTCTCCGAAACCCTCCGCTGCCTTAACTTTGTTTCTCACATCCATGCCCCCACCCACGTTCATGGTCATACCCTTGACCAAATCTGGATGACTAGTCGGGTCATCTCCTCCACTGCCATTCTCCCATGCATCTGGTCTGATCACTTCCTCATCTCTTTTTCTATTGAGCTCGCAACAGTCGACAAGCCCCCCCTGCCCAAGAACGTCTTTGCACGGAATTGGAACAGGGCAGACTTTAATGCTCTCCATTTTTCCCTGGCAACTTCTCTCCCTGATCTATCTTCCCTCCCCCTTGACCTCCAAGTCGAAGCTGTTAACACCTGGCTATCGGCATCATGTGACCCGGTCGCCCCTCTCAGGAGGGTAAAGGCTTGCCGCCTCCAGAAAGCCATCAAATGGTTCTCCACTGACCTTAAGGCCCTGAAATTGGCTCTTAGGCAGTCAGAGCGCCAGTGGAGGCGCAATTACTGTCCCCTCCTGAAGGATCAATACAGGTCCCTGTTAAAGAACTACAAGAGAGCTATCCTCTCAGCTAAATTTGAGTACCTTTCCAGCAAAGTTTTACTCGCGGCTAATAAATCGAAGGAGATTTTCTCCATTGTCCACGACCTGGCCGCATCTGACCATGTCAATCCCAATCCTATCCCTTCCTTGGCCCTTTGTCTTTCCCTGAATCATTTCTTGTTCGAGAATATTGCCACCATCAAACGGAATATCCCCCCGATCTCTTCCCCTCTTCCCCCTCCCTCGCTTCCTCCCCTGTCCTCTTCTCTTAACCACTTCCCATCTATTTCGAAGGAATCCTTTCTTGTCCTGCTTAGGAAGGTCAAGTCAGGCTCCCCCGTTGATTATGCGCCGGCTCGAATCTTGGGGGAGCTATTCACTGGCTGCCCTGATACCCCCCTATTCCTCCTCAATGCATCCATTTCTCAGGGCACTGTTCCGACCTTCTTTAAATCAGCCAAGATCATTCCCATTTTTAAAAAACCTGGCTCTGACCCCACTCCTTGCTCCCTTACCTGGGTAAAATCTTGGAGAGCCACATTACCTCCTGCTTGTCGAACTACATTGAGACTAACCATCTACTGGCCTCCCATCAAGTGGGATTCCGTCCGGTCCATTCGACCGAATCGGTGGTCCTTGCCGTCCTGGATGAGTTGAAAGGCAAGGCGGATTCCAACTCTCCCCAAGCCTTGGTGCTCCTTGATCTGTCTGCTGCTTTTGACACTGTCTACCACTCCATCCTTCTCGACCGTGTCAGGGCAGCAGGCATCCAGGGCACTGCTCTCTCTTGGCTTGCCTCTTTCCTTAACGGCAGGATGCAAGCTGTCCGCCTCTCTGGCTTCTCCGCCCCCTCCCTCCCGGTGCTTTCCGGGGTTCCCCAAGGTTCCTCCCTTTCCCCTCTTCTCTTCAACCTTTATATCTATCCCCTTATCGTTTCACTGCTTAATATGGGGGTCTCCGTATACAACTACGCTGATGACCTCCAGCTTTTATTTGATCTCCCCTCTTCTTCTGAGTCTATCCTTAAATTTCAAACTACTCTTATTTTCATTTCTGATTGGATGAACCAAAATCATCTAAAACTCAATCCGGACAAAACGGAGCTGGTCCTGACTGGCGGTCCTACCTGCCCTTGGACTGCTGCCTTCTGGCCTTCCATCCTCGGCCCTTCCCTGGTTCCCTCCCCCGCTGTTAAACTCCTGGGAATCAAGGTCAGCCAGGATCTCTCCATGCGCCCGCAAGTCAGCTCTGTGGTGTCATCCTGTTTCCTTTCTCTTCGGATCATCCGTAAGATCTCTCATTTTTTCTCATCTGATGCCCTCAAGATTATTGTCCTGGCCATGATCCTTTCGAGACTGGACTACGGGAACTGTCTGTATGTGGGCATTCCAGCTTACGAGCAGCGCCGATTTCAGACCATTCAAAATCAGGCCGCTCTTCTCATCTACTGGTTCCCCAGGTCTCATCATACCACTCCCCTACTCAAGTCTCCCCACTGGCTCCCCGTCCTGTAGAGAGCCCTATTTAAACTGGGATGCATAGTCTTCATGGCCCGCGCCCATACGGCTCCTGTCTTCATTAATTCCAGGATTACCCACTACCACCCTTGCCGGGATGTTCGCTCCTCAATCCAGGCACTCCTCAGTGTTCCCTGTTTTCGTAAGTCTAGAACTGGTGGCACAAGGTTCTCTACCCTTGCCCCGCGTTTCTGGAATAACCTCCCACTCTCCATTAGGTCCATTACCGACTACTTGTTGTTCCGTAGAGTGCTTAAAACTCACCTGTTTGCTCAAGCCTTCTCCTCTCAGTAATTTTCTGGCTCCCTTGCTCTCTGCTACTGTCCTTCCTCTCCAGCGCCAGAAAGCCGCTTGGCCACAGTGTGCTCTATAAATTCTTTCAACTTTCAACTTTCAACTTACACATACAGTGCTCTGCTGCCTTTTACCTTGATGTGCACTATAGCAAAAACCATACCCGGAGTCGCGCGCACCGTGACCCAAAATGGCCGCCTAGCTTAGGAGTTCCACATCGCGCCTGACTCTTAATGCTCTTTATTGCGGTTTTTTAACCTTCCCCAATGTTATGCTTCCATCACATTAAATCGGAAGGGAAGAGCTTCCAGAGGATGCATTTTGCTGTCTGAGCTGACATGAGGAAATAATGAAATCGTTCAGGTGAAGTTCATATGCTGTCATACGGCTGCCATTTTGTCTCTTCCCTGCCGGATTTCTCCTCATAATTCGCTTCAGGATGCCTCTAAGTGCAGTTTTTTTTAAACCTCCAGTATGTTTTAAGTATTTTTTTCTCTGCGACTCTTGTTCTGCTGTGGGATTTTGAAGTATTTCGACCTTTAATCTGAGCAGTTCTTTTTCGTGCTCTTTTTTACCTCAACCCATGGGTAGGAGTAGACGCCTTTTACAGCACTCCAAGTTTGACGCAAATACTCCTGCCACTCCTACAACCAGTGTTTCTACTTTCAATAAATTCTCCTGTCTATCTCCATTATCACCACACGGAGACTGCCTTAATTTCACAGAAAGTCACATACCCTGGCTAGCTATCTGGAAGATCATGAACTACTCCATCCCAGACAGGCAGGTTTCAGATCACACCATAGCACTGAGCTGGTGATGGCCTCCGTTGTTGACGACTTGAGAATCAGGGCCGACAATAAACAGCCATGCGCCCTGATTCTCTTTGATCTGTCAGCAGCATTCGACACGGTCAGCCATTCCATCTTGCTGAACCGTGTGTCGAATCTGGGTATAAAGGGGCAAGCATTTAAATAGCTAAACTCCTTTCTAACCGGCCAGACTCAGAGAGTGCAAATGGGAGATCAACTATCATCTTCCAGCCCAGTAACTTGTGGTGTGCCCCAGGGCTCTGCATTGTCCCCCCTTTTATTTCATATCTATCTGCAGCCCTTAGTGGAAGAGCTAACACGAAGAAACTGCCAAGTCTTTAATTACGCGGACGACACTCAACTGCTGGTCCAACTCGATAACACCAACCAGGTTCAAGACTCAGTAAAAAATCTTCTCAGGTTTACGGTTAACTGGATGGCAAATAACCTCTCGAAGGTTAACCTGGATAAAACCGAGGTGCTTATCATCGCAACACAAAACAGCCCCTGTTGTGAGCATTTCTGGCCCCCCGAATTGGGGGAGAGTAGTAAAAAGCCTAGGACTGAAAATTGATTCAGACATGTCCATGGCCCCCAGGTCTCTGCAGTAGTAGGCACCTGTTTAGGCCTACTTAGGCAACTATGGAAACTTGTTCCAATTCTCTCCGTTCCGGCATTACAATCCATTGTGTCTGCCACAGTTATTTCTCGGCTGGACTATGGCAATGCTCTTTATCTAGGCCTCCCTCAGAAGCTCCTCAGGAAATTGCAGGTAGTTCAAAATGATGCAGCCAGGCTCATCTTCTCCCTACCGAGGAGAACACAAGCTACCTCCCTTCTACATAAATTGCCCTGGTTGACATTGAAAACCGAGTGCAATTTAAGTGCCTTTGTATAGCCCGCAAAGCTATTTATGGAGAGGCTCCTAAATACATTAAAGATCGACTGGTAAAGTACATCCCAGGCAGAGCCTTGCGCTCCTCCAAGGCCTGTAAGCTTGCCCCATCGAGATTTAAACTCAAATCCAAGGGTGGTAGAGCTCTGTCGGTCCTCCTTCCTCGAATCTGGAACGAGCTACCAGAAATCTTACAAGGGGAATCAGTGCTTTTATCCTTCAGGAAGTCTCTGAAAACCCACTTGTTTAAAAAGACAACAGCCTCAATTTAAACTGTCAGCCTGGTTGCTGGCGGATCACCGGTGGCTATCCGTTTTGCTCCTTTCTTTAAAAGTGCTTAGAGACCAGTGGTGATTTGCGCTACAAAAAAATAAAGTAACATAACATAACATAACATTGCCATGGCGTTTAACCACTTAACTGCGGTGCGAATTCCACCGGGGTACGGCAGTTTTAATCAGTGGGCGGGGCCACGTCGGCCAATGGACGTGCGCAGCACTATGGAGGTAGTACTCACGATGGCCGCTGACTAACAGGAGCACTTAAGGAGTTAAAGGGCCGTTACCCTCGACTACAGGCAAGAGGCTTAAACAAGATCCTCCTCCTCCCCCTAAGTCTTCTTCTCGAGTTCTCTTGGACATGGTTTGGGAGGAACTACGAGCCCTCTGACCATTATAGAGGAAACCAATTCTCGCCTGCAAACCTTGGACGATAAATGGTCTTCAATGGAGTCCCATATCAGTGTGGTGGAACATCATCTGAATGACGTACAGGTCTCATCTACCAAATTCTTCTTGTTGGAGAAAGAAGTATTGCAATTGAAAAGAGCGACTGAGGTTTGGAAAACAGAAACCGTCATAATATTATACGCATTTATGGCCTTCCTGAGGGACTTGAAGCCGATGATCCCGTCACATACTTTACATCTTTTTTTGCCTCAGTTTTTGGATCTCCCTTCTACCACCAAATTGAACATACAACGAGCTCATAGACTGGGTCCCTGTCTTTCCTCATCATCTGCTCCTTCCAATCCTCGTGGAATAATGATTTTATTTCTGCAATTCACTGACCTCTTGCTGGTACTAAATGCTGCGAAAACCAAAAAGAATTTCTCCGGCCATGGCACCAAAGTATTTATTTCCCAGGATGTCTCTTCACTGACTGCCAAATGTCATAAGGAGTTTCTGGATCTTCGCCCCGCTCTTTGCTCCTTAGGTGCAAGATATGGCTTATTCCATCCATGTCTCTGCAAAGTTACATTTCTCAACAAGACTTCTTTGAAGATCCAGCTGACCTCCGCAGATTTGTCCAAGCTCACTCTACTACGTCAATGGAGACGACTCCTTCTCCCTCTGGAACTTGACTGTCGTATTTCTTTTATTGTATTATCCCATTGAAGTTGTTGTTTTACTCCCTGTTTTTCAGACTCCATTGCTTTTCCTAGATTTAATCTACATAATCCCTGTTTTCTTTGCAGGTATATTGTTTTTATTGAGTGTTCTTCATGTACTCACCTCATCCTCTTGTTTTTCATTAGATATCCTGTTGTTATATTTGATCCCCTCGTCTGATTCATTTTGTATTATTGGATTCCATTGTACCATTTTTGTTATCATTACATATCTTTTGTTTCCTTTTACAGATTCAATACATTTTATCATCCTCTTTCCGTGTTCCTTGTTCCCGCTCCTGCTTATACCTATTTTATTTATGTCCTGGTGTGATGTGTTGACCCCTTGTTGGGTGTGCTGTTTTCATTGTCCCTTGCCACCTCTCATCCCTCCCTTGTTCCCCTAAGGTATGTATTACAGTCGTCGTTTGACATGTACTGTCTTCTTTTGCTCTTACTCTTTCTTCCCTTCCTTTCCTCCCTCCTTATCATTTCAAATCCCCTTTCTTCCGTATTGTTCTTAGATCCTTCCACTTCCAACTGGTTTAACTATTTCCTTCCCCCTTCACTCATTTATTGTTTGCCTTACTTCTTCACTATTGCATCCTTTGTTCCTTATGTATTGTGGATGACTTTACATTCAAAGTTATTTCGTGGAATGTGAAAGGTTTTATCAACCCTATTAAATACCAGTGAATATCATCTCATCTTGCCTCTTACAACCCAGACTAGGTCCTTTTTCAAGAGACTCACCTTTCAGAAGCTGAGGCATTAAAATTTAAGCGTGGCTGGGTAGAATAATGGTGTCATAAAAAACTGAAGTGTAAAATTATATCGCAAGAAATTGATACTGAAGGGAGATGGTTGTTAGCTAAGATATGAATTAATAATGTTTCTTTAACGGTTTTTAATGTTTATGGGCCTACTCATCCTGATTGTTCTTTCTGGCTCTAATTACACAGAAATGTATTCAATTTAGAGATGATTATTTTATACTAAGAGGTGACTGCAATCAAGCTGTTTACCCCTTTGCTGATCGCCAATCTCAGGTTCGCTTCACTCCCCACAAATCACACAAACAATTTCTTGACACTGTATCACAATCTCATCTTGTTGATTCTTGGAGACTCTCTCATCCCGACTCTCTTGATTTCTCTTTCTTTTCTCCCCCTCATAACTCCCTGTCTCGTTTAGATTATATTTTTCTTTCTCAATCTTTGTCTCAAAATCTGTTATCCTTCTCTATTGAACCTATTGTTTTCTCTGATCATGCACCAATCTTTGTCTCAAAATCTGTTATCCTTCTCTATTGAACCTATTGTTATCTCTGATCATGCTCCAATTATAACTTACTCCCACCACGTCCCAGGTCCTCCCTTTGGCATTTTAATAATTCTCTCTTTCTTGACCCTCTTTTTACTTCCTCTTTTGTCACTTTTGCTAACAAATACTTGATCTAAACAATGTTGCCTCTACTCCCCCCCATGATCTATGGGACTCTTTTAAAGTGACTGCGAGAGACTTCATTATAGATTTTGTTTAAAAAAAAAAAGAAACGCTTTCTTCAACAACATAAAGCTACCCTAGCGCACATTAAATCCTTAGCACATCAATTTTATACGTCTTCGGCGATTCTGTACTTCCAGCTTTGATACGTGCCAAATTAACATTTAAAAAAACTTCTACTGATAATGCATCTTCTATTCTACTTCGTAGCAGTGCTCGCTACAATGGAGGTCGAAATAAGGTTGGGAAACTTATGGCAAACTATCTTAAATGCCATAAAGATCGTACTCTGGTTGAGTCTATCAATTCTCCAGATTGTTCCATTCTACACAAGGATCAGGATATTCTTAATGCATTCAAAACGTTTTATATGGACCGTTATATCCCAGAATCACCTTCCTGTAGCTCCCTTGTCTAATTCTATCTTGACAACCTTCCAATCCCATCTACTTCAAATCTCAATCTATCAAATCTTGAAACAAAGTTATAGCTTAATGAATTATCCTCTTTGTTAAAGTCTTTAAAAAAAGGGAAAACTCCTGGCCCTGATAGCTTTTCAGTAGACTTTTACTTGCATTTTTCCAACCTGTTGCTTCCTAAACTTTTAACACTTTTTCACTCATTTTTCCCCTCCGGGAAAACAGAAGGCACCTTTCAGGAGGCTACAATCAGCCTCATTCACAAGGAGGGTCAGGATCCCATGTTTTGTAAAAATTATCAACTGATTTCTTTGGTCAATGTAGACTATAAGCTGTTTGCCAAATCACTTGCACTATGTTTAGATCCCCTTATGCCTCACTTGGTCAGCAAGGAGAAATGTGGTTTTGTTAAGGGTAGGCTGATTTCGGATAAATCTAGCTTCTTCTTTAATGTTCTAAACAAGACTCCTTCTCTTTCGCCAATTGGGTTTCCCATTTTTCTGGTATTCAGCGCAGGTCAGTGAAGCCAATTGGGTTTCCCATTTTTCTGGTATTTTTAACCCATCCGGGGGAGATTCTGTCGGCCCTACTATCCCGACGTTTGAAACAGGGATACCTTTGGATATTACCCTATCAGAGGTGGTTACTTCCCTAAGCCAGAGCAAAGGAGGAAAGGCACCGGGACCCGATGGGGTCCCGGTCGACCTGTATAAATCTAACCCCACTCTCTGGTGCCCACTCCTGACCCAGGTGTTTAATGCATCAGTCCTGGAGAATACCCCTCCCACTTGGAGTGAATCCCTAATTCTACCCATTTATAAAAAGGGAGATAGAGGCGAGGCAAAGAACTACCGCCCTATCTCCCTCCTTGATTCCTCCCTGAAGATTATGAGTAGGGTTCTCCTGGTAAGGCTGGAGGAGTGGGTAGAGGAAAACAATATCATGGCTGAATCCCAATTTGGTTTCCGCAAAGGTCTGGGGACAACGGATCAGTGCCTCAATCTTGACCTCCTCATAGGGAAATACACGAGAGCGAAACAAGGATCCCTATTTCTCTGTTTTGCCGACCTTACGAGCGCCTTCGACCTTGTGGATCATAAACTTTTGTGGTCCACTTTATTGGCCATGGGCACCCCTCCGGCAATCATCCACTTTCTGGCTCGCCTCTATAATAAGCTGTCGGCCCAGATACGCTTTGGTTCGTCGGGTGAATGTACTGAGAAAATCAAGGTTAAGTCAGGCATAAGGCAGGGCTGTGTACTGGCCCCCCTGTTATTTTCCCTTTTTATCAATTCTATGGAATCTGAACTTAAGAAGGTCCAGGCAGATTCCCCACAGGTTGGTGGACTTCCCGTACCAGTTCTGCTTTATGCCGACGATACGGTGCTCCTCTCGCGTACTCCTAATGGGCTACAGAAATTAATGAATACTTTTTATAATTTTATTAATGAGAAGAAATTGAAAATAAATAACACCAAGACTTTCATTATGGCCTGTGGTAAAAGGGTGAAGTCTGTCATGCCGTTCCATTTTAACAATCATAATATTGAGGTAGTGGATAGGTTCTGCTACCTCGGTGTTACCTTTAATAATAAGGGGACTTGGTCCCAGGAGATTTCAAATGTTAATGGTAGAATGGCCAAAAGCTCATCTGGTATTTTTCGCTTTGCTGCAAAACTAGGGAGCCGCCGTATACCTGATATGGTAGACATATACAGGCATAGATGTGCGTCTATTGCTCTGTACGGCTCTGGTATTTGGGGTTATAGTCAGCATAGGGTATTGCAAAATACCGAGAATGGGTTTCTTAGAAGATTGCTTTGCCTACCTCCTTCGGCACCTACTGTATTGTGCCATAGTGAGGTCTGTTTGAATTATCTGACTGATCTGATGGGATTAAGACCTCTTATGGTATGGAGGTCAACTTGGGCAAAAGAAGAGACTACTTTTTCTAGGAAAATTATCACCGATTGTTTGAAGTTGGACAAAGACCTTAAGATTCCTTGGCTAAGCTATGTCTCTTCCACCTTTGGTGATGTATTTAACCTTGACATCATTAAGGATCCTTATTGTGTCGTTACCTTATCAAAAAAGGAACTTAAAGATGTTTTCATTCAAACTAAGTCTGATATGCGTAGGTTAAAGAGTATTGCCATGTCCACCTATGTATTCTATCATACCATTAAACCAGAAGTAAAGGGCATGCCTTTGTATCTAAAATCCATAACTAAACAGTCCCATCAGTTTGTTCTGACACGATTCAGACTTGGTATTGTTCATAACTTAGTTGCCTTCCCTGAGATGAAACTTCATAGCCATTCCCCTTGTCCCTGTGACGGTCAGACTAGGCAAAGTACTCTGCATTTCTTGCTTATTTGCCCACTTTATATGCATCTTCGCCGTCTCTATCTTAGACCTATGTTTTTAAGATTTTCAGTGTATACTATTACCCAAGCCATGGAATTGTTATTTGCACTTGACTCTGCAGACATCTGTTTTTTTACTGCTACTTTTTTACTCAAAGCCATTTCTCACAGGAAAAGTCTGGTGTTTTAACTTCCCGTAATCTTTTCATTGCTGAGCTTTTGTTTTTATTCTTATGTTTGTATTGTGTTTTATTGTACGCTTTTGTGATTGTTTTTAATAGTCGAATAAAGCTTGAAAATGAATGAATGACTCCTTCTCTTTCAACATCTTTAGCGGCCATCTCTGTCAATGCTGATAAAGCATTTGATATTGTAGACTGGTCCTTCCTATTTGTGACTTTGAAATGGCATGGATTTGGTCCCAAATTGATTTTACTTACTTCTTTATTATACTCTGCTCCTAGAGCTTTGGTATTAATTAATGGGTGTGTCTCATGGTGATTAACATTTAAAACTTTCCGCTTATGCGAATGATCTTCTACTTTTTCTTTCTGATCCTGAAACCTCTGTTCCCCCTCTATTACGTGAATTTGCTTCTTTTTCCCTCGTGTCTGGATATAAAATCAATTCAGAAAAAACAGAAATGCTCCCTCTTACCAAATATTGTCGCTCACATTCTTTTTCCTCCACTGGTTTTGCTTGGAGTGGTTCCAAAATCAAATACTTAGGTATGCGGTTCTCTAACTCCATCGCCTCTACAGTTAAATTAAATATGTCTGTGGTCCTCTCTCGGATTGACAACTACTTTCCTCTTGGAATCCTCTTTTTCTTTTGTGGTGGGGTCAAATTGACTCAATCAAGATGATGATTACCCCAATTTTGATTTATGCTCTTTCTATGCTCCCTATACATATTCCTGCTGGTCATTTTAAATGAATTGACTCCCGCCTCTCTTAATTTCTCTGGAAAAACAAAAGGGCTAGAATTTCTTTATCTACTCTTCGTAAGATAAAATCTACTGGAGGTGTTAATTTTCCTGACTTCTGCCTTCATCACAAATCATTTTGTCTTCGCCAGGCCTCAAAGTGGCTCCTTTCTGAATACTCACCTTTCACGCTCCTTTGGCTTTCCATTGAACGTACCTTATTATCGCCTTTCTCTTTCAAAGAGGTCCTCACTTTTTCAGCCAAAACCTCTCACACTTCTCTTCCCTTGTTTAAACACACTTGTTCTTTATTAAGTTCTCTCATCTCCCCAAAGTCTATGTCAAGAGAATCCTTTTTAGAGTCGCCTATTTAGAATAATTCCCTTATTGTTGTTCTCAATAATAGAACCATATTCTGGAAAGCTTGGAGACTCAAGGGTATAATTTCTGCGTTCCTTTCCCCAATTTTAAGCCACATTTCGCTGTCCTCATACTTTCCTACAGAAATTTTCCATTTTAATGATGGTTATCCTTGATATTTTGTACTCTCTTCCGTCCCCCCCTCCCCCTCTATTCCAAACTCCCTTCTTAGCATCCATCTTTTGGTACCCAGAAATTCTCTGATTTATAAATATTTATCAGCTCCCAATCCAGAACGTGCTAAGACTAAATTGGAACTCTCATGGGAATCTGACCTGGGATGTGAGGGGAATATTTACTTTCGGGATAAACTTTGTTCCCGTTCTTTCAACATCTCTCGCTCTGCCTCTCTCACTCAATCTATGTTCTTTCTAGATCATAGACTTTATCTTACTCCTACTTCCTTGGCTCACTTTTCTCTTTCTACTGATACCAACTGCTGGACTTGTGGTTCCTCTAATGCTGATATTTTACATATTCTCTGCCTTTGCTCTTCTGTTTCTACTTTTTGGAAGAAAGTTTGGTCCTATATTTCTCGTCTATTTAATATTTCCATTCCCTACTCCATTCCTCGTCTTTTCTCTGGAAGTCTATCAGATTCTTTAGATCTTTCCCCCCATGAACATGGTCTCTTTCACCTCATGCTTGCTTTAGCTTTCCAACACATCACTCCTAATTGGAAAAAAACACTCACAAAACTCTACATCCAACAATGGTGGAATAGTCTTTGTCACTTTCATCGACTTGATATTGCTTTTGCCTCCTCCTGCAAACCAATGGTTAATAGAGATCTCTTTTGGTTACCTCTTACTACTTATTTAGATAATCTAGCATTAACACATAATCCTCGTTTAAATGCTGACATTTTTAAACCTCCTTGAATGCTTTTGTTCTCTGCTCTTTCATTTCTATTTTTATTGGTGTAGTACATATATTGTTTTGTTAAATTATTCCTAACATTCCTCTGTAAAATGCAGTTACCTGTTTTGCCTCAAGTTGTTATTCCTTATCCATTTATAAGATCTCCCTACCTTCCTTCTTCCCACCCCTCCCTTCCTCTCCTCCCCCTTATTCCTTCAAAATGTAAATAACTTTCTCTTCTGGTTTTTTTTAATACCAGTCATTTTATTGATATATTACCCTTTTAAGATTACTTTTTTGTATTTGTGGTCTTCTGTGATTTTGTTATTTCTTCAAACAAAGCATTTAAACTTAAAACAAAATAAAACCATACCCACACTCATACATACAGAAGGCAGCTTTGTCCGGCTGTAGGATTCTGAGCTCTGAACACGGTACTAAGTCCGACTGTTGGAATCTTGTCCAGGTGAAGACACAAAGTGTGTCCGGCCAGTGAGAGGAGCTTCTTGGGTGTGAAATGTAAACTTTTCACACTATGAGCTTTTTCTCAAAAACCAATGACTTCTCTGGGACCTCGTCTAATAGCTATCCAGTTTCCAGAGGCCTTTCACAGATACAGCATGCAAGTGTTTCCCCCGGACGAATACTACTTGCATTTCAGAAACTAAGTCTAAGTTAAACTTCTTCCTGGGACAAATCTGCTTGGCATATCCAACCCACTTCCTATTGTGGTTAGCCTGAAATCAGCAACAATAATTTAAAGTAACACGAGCGACCCTAATGTCCATGTGAACATAGGTATTAGGCATAAACTCATAACAGGCATTCACATGAAACCCATTTAAATCAACAACAAGATACAACAGGAAAATCCTGTACTAAATCAATCAGTCCTTAATCTTGGCAAAAGCATTGTGTCATGAGTAAATAACAGCACGAAATCACTGGAGTCAACCAGCATATTAATCGATTTGTCTGAACTGATTTTATTTTCAGAAAGCAGTTGGAAATATATATAACAAATAAGTCACACACGATTAAGTGAGTGGTGAGAAATAGATTTTTCAACAGAACCATAAGTGCAAAGAACAATAGCAGAACAAAGTAAAGGGAGCAACAAAAAAAAGCATATTGATATAAGACAGCCATTGATACCACAAACAAATAAGAACACCAGGGGAGATATCTGGTGTTTTTGTGATATCTTAGGTCAGTCTTTAGATGGTGTCAATTGCATTTGGATCCTATGTCGCATAAAAGGGTTTCCTCAGGACTAAAAATAATCTGGGGAGTGGTTGAATGATGTGAAAAGCCTACAGGCTGAATGTGCCAGGCCAACTAAAAGGCTGCATTGGATATGGCTATCGGAAACCAGATAAATTGGACAGTGTGCGAGGCACGAACTGGGATCACTGAAGGTGAGAAGCCAAGTTGCAGTTGTACTCCCAGGATTTGACCCATAGGTTTTGAGCTAGCTGATGCTGTGAGCCAGCAAGGGTGATCTTCAGGATGAAAAAACACCGATATCCACAGTCAAAAGTGCACTGAAATAGGCATGCCCTGAATAAAGCTCATGAATCTATATAGAAAACAGCCAAAGCCCTGCTGTTGTTGTCATTTTCCCAATCGGAGAAACTCCCATCTGTTGGGGAAGACACTTGTTCAGCCCAGGAATAGCCAATTTCCTGATGAAAAGAATGCCTTTTTCTTGCAGGGAACCTGAACCCTCCTCATTTAGCTAAGCCAATATAACAGACTTGTGGAATAAACTGCCTGGAAGGACTACAAGAAATCGTTTGTGTTTTATCATGACTTAAAGATAAGTTAAAGGAGGTCTTATTCTATGTAGTACCACAACTTACTATTAGCCAACCATTGATTGAAATAATCTCACAAATTGATCAATGCATGGCTTAGAGGAAATCTGAATGTAGGAACATTGAAGTTTGCAACCCTTATTCCAGAATAATGTGTAGATTTGATATAAAAACAAGAACTAGAGACGATGCTTCCAAACCTAAGCAAGTTAAAGATATTCAAGGCCCCTGTCTCCGAGCAAACGGAAAAATTAAAACAAGAGGAACTTTGTTTATATTGTGGCATGCCAAGTTATTAATTATAGGCAACATTAGGCAACAGTAGGAAAAGTAGCTGAAATAATATTGATGGATTCAATTACCCAACTCTATTGTTTAGCTATGCACATCAGTCAATGATTATGCACTTAACCATGCTAGCCAATCTCAGTCAATCAGATTATGATAATGTTCAACTGCCAACTTTAGTGATCAACAGTACAACAGTAAGCTACAAAGGTAGGATTGCCTGTGATTTCATGAAAAGCTCTAGAAACTGTAGAACCGGCTGTTGGTATCAAATTGATTTTGAGCCCAGTCTCATAACCAATGGAGACACGTATAATGACCTTCGTCTGCACAGTTATCATTCGATCTCATTAGTAATCCCTCGGTTGGTCTAATATTAGGAAAACCTTTCCTAATAAATCTTAATCCTGTGACAGACTGTGTAGAACAAAGGATCAATTTATCTTCTTTATTCTGTTCAACACATTCGCCGAGTGGGCCAAGGCATGCTATTTCAACATCCTGTTTATTGTTTATAAAAAATTTAATATGATCATTTAGTCATGGCTGGATCCGCATCCTTTTTAGCGGATTGTCCAGTTTGTGTAGTCTATCTAGACTACGACAATGTTTTGGATTCAAAGGAAGCAGTGAGTCTACCACCCGCAGACCTTATGACTGCCTCATATACTTGGCTCCTAACACTATCCTGCACTGCAGCCATGCTGAGTTATTGACTGAAGCTGAAATCAAGCATCTTCAAGAATACTTGGATTAGGGTGTACCTATTATTAGAAGTAGACATTCACCAGTCTCTTTTCTTTTTTCTTAAGAAAGCATGGGAGTTGCACATATGCATTGATTATCAAACCAACAATCAAGTGAATTAATAACCAGTAGCCAAGACCTTTAATTCATTCCTGAATCAGTTGACTTAGATAAAGGCACAATCTATTTTTAGTAATCTGGATTTACATCAGATTAATTACCTTGTTAAAATGTGCAGTGGGGACAAGTGTAAAATGTTTTTTTGAACCAGCTATGTGTTGCATATAAGCTAACCACACTCGTTGGACTCGGTAAAGCCGTGACCACATTCCAGCACTATAACACGAAGTACTAATGGAATGTTTTCTTTTTTCTTTGTGGTATATCTCGCTGATATACCTCCTATGAGAATTACATGAAATATGGAATTATATGGAAACAGGAGATTATATAGAATGTCTAAGAAAACATAGGATTTATAGTTAAAAAATCATTTTTCTTGCAACTACTGTGGAGTGTTTGGCATATATGATTATACCAGAAGGGTTCAGGTGGCTTGAAGGTAAATTGTGGCAGTAGCATTGTGATCATCCATACCTTCAGTATGTGAGGTGTGTTTTCTAGGCATTTTAAAATTTACGGCCACTTTGTAGGAAGCATTTCACTGTAGTTTGCCCGTTCACTGATCTTACATGTAAGGGAGATCATTTTAGGACAGTGAAAATGTCATGAACCAGATTTATTGCTTGAATTCCTCTTTTACTGAAATAAGGGATTACACCATCCATATGTAAATTAGCCATTTCCTATGGCGACGGGTGTTTGTGACACAGAAAGGGGAGCCACCTTGTTTCTAAAACATGTCAACATGGGTCAGTGATGTCTGGGCATGTGCATTTCCCATGCACTCATTCTGGAGAATTATAACGATAATACAGTTAGCATGGAACTCCTCGCTGCAAAAGCAGCATTTACAGTCACAGTGAGTCTTGCTCAAGACAAATAGTGCATACTTTTTTGGCTTGAATAAGACACACTGTACCTGTACTTAATAATCACCTTAATGTGCACTATATAATATCTCCTTGAAGTATTAGTCAGCCTTTGACTTCCGTATGATACCAGCCAGGCAAATTAAACGAAAATGTGGAAAAATTATCCTCTGGTAACTACTAAACCAGGTGTTCCATCCTTCTGTTTTGCTATCAATCTGTTTCCTATACCACGCATGAATGACTGTTTTTGCACTGCAATAAGCCTGTGTAACCTTAAAGCATGGTCCAAGATAGCTCAAGCTCAGTATATCTCTGGCACCTACAGATGCATTATGTATTAAGGCCTTACCTCTCTGCAATATGCTTCTCAACTGCCTTACACTTTACCTATTGTTGGTAATTATCCTTTCTTATCCCAGTGCATACCTTTAGTATTTCCAGCTACCTACCACTAAACCTTTGCTCCTTAGGTCCTGTGTAAGAAAATGTGTTGTTGGTTAACTGGGGTGTGAGCCCTGGTCAAGCAGCAACCCCAATCCTTGTCAGGGTAAGGAAATCGCAACTCCCAAATGTACTTTTGCTCAACACCCTGGCATTTTAGCACAGAGCAGTCAGGTATAACTCAGAGGCAATGTGTGACGTATTTGTGCAACACTTTAAATAGTAAAACAGTGAAAATACCCCAAAAATGTTCACCACACCACATTAGAAGAATAGATCTTAATGTTTTGAATAAAACAAGACCAAAATGACAAACATCTAATCAGTAGAACCGGAGTTATGAATTTGTAAAGAATAAACTGTAAATTAGTGCTTAAAAGCATAAAGCACCATCCACGCCTATCTGGTTGTGTTGGACCAGGTCAAGCTCAAAAGTTCAGGCCAACCGCAATGGAGCACGGGTTAGATACAGTCTCAGATTAGTCCTGTTGAACTTTTACCTTCTCAGGTTTTGTGCCAAGAGTCCAGTTTTTGATGAAAAGGGTTGCAAAGAGCAAGGACAGCATTACTGGAGGTGATCAGCATGGTGCGAAGAGCAGGCCGGGGATCATTGATGGGCTGGCTCTCTGGCGATCTATCTTGCTATGTGAGGAGGCTGACTGGGGGGGCTTTTGATGCTTTTCTGTGTGAGCTGCACATTTTGGGTGCAAATGGGCATGTTTGCAGTAAGTAAGAGCCCAAAAGCTTGCATATAAGAACTCAGGAGCCACAACTAGGGTACAGATCCTGAGGGACAACACTTGGGGTCAGGAAGTTGCTCAGGATAGGTCCACGAGTTGTTAGAGTGTGTTTTATGTCCCTGAGGCTCAGAGCAGGAGGCCAGTAGACAAGCCTTTGAGTTGCTCTGGGGTCCTGGGTGCAAAAATAAGTTGCAGGTCCAGTTCTTCTTCCAAAAGCAAGAGGAAACCAGGCAGCAGCTCCACACAGCAGGGCAGTAGTTCCTGGTAGAACAGCAGTTCAGCAGAGTGGCAGTCCTTGTAGCAGCATAGCAGTTCTTCTATTATACACTGGTGCCATTGTTCTGTAAGGTGGGAGAAGCTTCTACACAGTGGCATTGAAATGCATGGAATTCCCTGACTCCCCTGTTGTAGCTCCAAGCTGGTGAAGTGACAATGCAGGGTCGTTAGGCCCTTTGTGTGGACAGAGGACACAGCCTATTCAGGTGTAAATGAGGCAGGTCCAGCTCTTTCCTCCCATCCTGCCAGTGATGGCCCATTCAGTCACACCTGAGTTCCCATTGTGTGTGGCTGTCTAAGAGGACTACACAAAGTCCAACTGCCAACTACACCCAGTCATGTGACCAGAGTCAGCCTGCACAGTCTCCACTTACCAACCCGTTCTCTTACAACCGTTCTTGGATGTGCTTTCTGACACACTCCCCTCTCTCTAAAGCATCTTCCCATAATCACCCTCCCCTTTCACTTAATCTTTTTCCTTCTCTTACTCACATATATGTCACTTTCACTTCTGCAAGGGTTAAACAATAATTTATCCAAATCAAATTGGTGAAAACCAGTGGCAGCTGGCAGGGAACGGGGTGCGCAGGCCAAAATATATATTTTTAAAAAACACTTACCTCCTCGCAGCCGCCTCCGTATCTCCTCTATCATTCTTGAAGAGTCTGGAAGCACAAAGGCTCCCATACGCCAATCACAACACTGCAATGTAGTATTGTGATTGGCTCCCCATAGCTAATGACAATGCTGCCTGGGCATGTTCCCCCACCAGGCTGTGTAATGCAGCCTGGCGGGGAACATGCAAAGCGCTCATGACAGATTGGCCCAGCCAAGACTGCCGGTCAGTCATGCACGCTTAGTGTGTACAGTCTACTCTTTCTCCCTGTGCCACCAGCCCGACCCTGCCATAACGCAACCCTGCTGTAGCGAAAAATAAAATTATAATAACCTTGCTATTATCCTTTTATTTTTCCCTTGAGGCAGAGGAGCCGCCCCTGCTGAAAAGAATGCTGAATTCCTTAATTATGCAACATTGCCTTAGAACCTCTGGTGATGATGCCTGAGGTGCAAGTCCTGTGAAGGAAAGCAAATTGATGCAGTGATTACTGATTGCTTAATTGGATATTTGTTTGTGAAAAAAGTAAAAGGGCTGTACTTTGCACTAATTATTAATTTTTTATTTGTTGAAAGGCTTTACTTATACTCGGTAACCCAGTAGAATAGTATTCTTTGGTGTATTTCAGCCACCACTAAAGTAAAGTTAAGTCTGGAACACACCGCCCAACTCTGAGATGGTTCTGGATGTGCATGGGCCACACCATGGGCAATCCCAGTCCCAGTGTTGCACTAGTTCAATTTGTTCTGAGCCATCAGTGTCCCATTTCATAAGTACTAAAGCACTCGGAATTTATTATGCACATCATTTCCTATAATTGTTTTCTTTACTCTCTCTCAGTAAACAGCTGTAATACCTACATTCTCGATGTGGGGTAAAATATATTAAATCGTGTAAGGAATTCAAAAATAAATAATTAGCGTAATTGAGACTAACAAAATCAAAGCTTTTGAAACATGAATACAAAAGTTGAGTCATGTTTTCTTGGAAAATACTAAATGATCGTTTCTTTTTAGCTTTGGTTTAATATAAAAAAATAATCTTTATTTTGTTCTGTCTCGAATAAGGGATGATGGCCGTGAAATGAATTTGAAACATATTAAGCAGTTACTTAAAATGGACTTTGGAAAGTTGATATGAGTTACGTTTTTTTATACCAAATACCTTTTTCGGAAATATGCTTGAACTGTTAAATTAAATAGCCGGAGTTACGGATGAGAAAATAACAATTTAGCCCCGGAGAGAATATGCGATTATCTCTGGATGAGATGTTGGTGGGGGCTGGCACAATATTCTACATCGCTGGGATTGACTGCATTTGCTAAGTGAGCACATCTTGGCAATAGTTTAAAGTCAGCAGAATATGTAATTACTGAGAATAGTTAGAAAACGCATTGAAGCATACATTCTAATTGCAAGGATATGCCACCCTGGAGAAGAATTACATGTGAAAAAATGTAAGACTAATGATACATTTTGAAATATGTATTTTTTCGAAGACTGCCCATGCACAATAGGCAGATATTGTGTTTTTCCCCTGCAACTAATGAACATTTATTTTGCGTAATTGTCATTGAAAACATGCTGGTAATATTACTAGTTAATTACATTACTTGTATCACTGTACTCAAGCAGACACACTTGAGAGAACCCCAAGAAGGTTCAAACCAACAGAATGGATTTGTAAGTATGCTTCTGTAGAGGAACATAATGTTTATTTTATTTTCCTGTGAAGAACTCTATTATCCTTTGTTTTTATTAAACGTCTTCAGTAACACTGCTGCAGTATGATTGTAAATGTGCTTCCTATTGAATCATAATGAATACAAATATGTAATGAGAATGTTTTATATATAGCAGAGTCAGTACTGATCGAGATAATCTCATAGAGTTCATCGCACACCGCGGTTCCGAGATGTGTTGACACAGCTCATGGTCTAGCTAGCAGAGTTTCTGAAAGTAACTGCTGTAGACAACACAACTTCCATCAAAATGGCGCCCTATCTACTGCATAGAACTGGAGCATGAAACCACCTCTTTCAGTGTGGTGAAAAAGATGATCGTCTTGTCTCTCTTTTATAGGTTCCTACTCTCTTTCTCCATTTGTGACTTTTTTTTGGTATTTTTCTTTATCCTTCATTCCTTTTGTGCTTTTTCACTCTCTTGCACTTGGTCAACGTCTGATGAGGAAAGATAAGTTGCCAATCAGGACAAATGGTTGCCAGTGGGCACCACCGCCAAGTGCCTGCTCAAATTAAGTTCTGAGTTTCTTCTAAATTATAAAGACGGAGGTTTGACAACTTAAAAAAAAATATCTGAGCTTTGTGCGCTTCACAATTTTTTTTAAAGAAGGCCAACTTCTGTGGCCCTTTGCCAAAGAGGAAAAATATTCTATTTGCTGAAAAGGATTGTGCAGGGCAGCAGTGCCTGCCTTCTTTGCAGACCGGCAATGATGGTTAAAGGTCTAGCGTCCCACAACCTGCACTGTCCCATGGCTGCTCCACCCATGCCCCTCTTCCACCACCATCGAATTGTCACCTTCCTGCAGGGTAGCCCCTTGCCCTCGTTCTCACAGTGTCTGCTCAGCATCCTTCCCAGGAGTGGCTCCTCCATTAGGAAGGAGGAGAGTCGCACCACCAGCCCAAAATGTGCCCCAGGGTTAGAAAAGAAAATGGTTACGAATTTAAATTATTACCATTTTATCTTCCATCCTCCCGCCCTGAACCAAGTGTCAGGACGGGTGGGCCATTGCTGCTGAGTAGCAGCAGTGAGCTGTGCACTTCAGGGTAATGTGTGCAAGTCTTTTTGGCCGGCTGTCCTGCACCAGCCAGACAGACATGCACATTTTAAAGTTCTCTTACCTAGATGTCTTAAGACAGCTGGGTTAGAGAAAACCTAGGCCTCCACCACTCTTGAGAGCTTCCTCCGACCCTGACGTTTTTCTCATGCTGGTTACCAGCATGAGAGCAGCACCAGGATTGCTTAAGGAAATTTAGTGGAGCCCAGGAGACCGGAGTGAGAAGAACGTTCGAGGTCGTGCTGCAAGCAAAGTAAGTGTTTTTTTCTTTTTTTTTACACACACCACTCACTTTGCATGCATGCATGCACCAACACCACATATGCCCACCCCCCATTTTGCCTACATTCCAGCTGCAACTGATCCTTCACTACTATGCTTATTGTATGCATCCTGTGGGAGATGGAGCTACTCCCACTGGTTAAGTTGCATTTCCTCCTCTTGTCATTTCCTGGTCCAGTATGCATCCCTCAACGTACACCAGTCATCGGAAAATATGGCGTTCTATAGTCCAGGTAGATTTAACTTCAGATAATGTGGTGTGAATCACTTTATGCTCATGCCCTACCTTTCGGTCTACCGCTGTTTTAAGTACCATTATGAATCGGACCAGCCATTTTGAATCATGCGGTAAATAAATAAATAATACCCTATTTTTGACTAGACTTATAGCATAACAGATAGCTCAATAAAATAAGAGTCAAGATTCGAGGTAGTAGGAGTTTCTGCAGGTTTATTACAGCATAAGGACAGGATCAGGACAACCTGCATAGGAACAGAATGACAGGGCCCAGCAGGACAACTGGGGCCCAGCAGGGGAAAGGAGGCCCAGCAGCTGCTGGGGCTAGATCTGGGATGAGCGCGCTAGCTTTTAATAACAAAACATTGACTTATATACATAGCGCAAACACATAGCATTACATTGCAGTGGGCGTAGCAGTGGGTGGAGCAGAAGGCGTGACGCGTAGCAGTCGCGAGAGATAACAGTAAAAAGAGGTGTAACTGGGAGTATACATAGACATGTGATGTAAATGTAACAGAATATGTCATGAATGGGCGGAAACTTTGGAGGGGGCTACCTAAGGAGCCGGGACCTCTAACCTAATGGTGCGCGAAAACTGGCAATGACGTGTTACTAGGAGAAGCTGGGGGCTATGAACTCTGTGTTAGGAGCAGAGACTAAAGTCTGGAGGGTCGGAGCGACATGTACCTAAACCCTATCTGGTATCTAATGTTTAGGGAACATGTTGATATAAACTAGAAGTCATGAGGGGAAAAGCTAACTTGATTCTAAGACTGGACCATGCATTATTCTACATGTAGTGCGTGATGAAGAATACTAAATGACCATTAAATACAGTATTTCTTTAACATGGAGACGAGAAGGCTAGACAATGACGGGAACTATTGATGCAGTTCAGTAGCTTAGGAATGCAGAAGAGGAGGACTGAACTGATAACTGGAACTATAACATACTTTTGGCAGACTCAGAGGCAGAGCCAAGCTGCACCGGGCACTGCGAGGCAGGAAGTAAGTGAAAGGTCGAGGATACAGGTGGGGGCTGTATTGCTCCTCAGCGAGGCTTTCAGGAGACAGGAGCTGAATCTGATGTCCGGGCCCTTTTGAGGCCTGGAAACGGGGACTTTATAATGGAATAACGTGCACACTGGGAAACGTGGTAACATTACTTTACATAGGCCTGATATTCGTAGTATTCACGAGGACTGGAAAATGACATACCAGAGGTGGACACAACTGTAATTGCGTCATTAATCGGACATGGGGAATAACATATGCATATTGGTCATGCACACATAACATATGATGGATGAGGCGTAGGGACACAGAACATGGCAAAATTTACTTTTCCACATTCCCTCCTTGTCACTACGTTTCCATCAGGAAACATCAATTTTCATGATACCATCTATCATTTCATACAGTACCATTTGCTCGTCTCGAATTGTCTTGGAACGGGATTTGGAACGGGGCTTGGGACTAGGAATACAAGAGGTAGCACACATGCTGCAAATCGCAGGGCCACATTGTATACAGAGGCAGCAGCTAAATATGATCGCTACTGCTATACTTAGAAAGGACAGGACTTTCCATCCCCATGCGGAAATTATATTCCAGAACCAACCTGACCATGTCCAGGTGCCTGGGTCTTGATGTAACAGATGGGCAATTTTATGAAGTCTGGTTATAGCTGAATAAACAGACGGCGCGTTATTTGGAATGAAAATGCAGCAACTAGATCCGATGACTCTACAGGCCCCGCCCCTATCGGCCAGTATGACGTCAAGGACGAGACGATTTTGCAAAACGACAAATCTCATAGCAGATTGTTCCTCGGTTAGGTTACCTAGAGCAGAGGCAGTCTCATTAACTACAGCTTCAAGGGTTCTTGTTAACCTACGGATCAGTTTACTATTCTGGACAGGTCCTACAAAGAAGAAGAAACCTTTATTGAAATCTGTATACTGTTCTAGAGTAGTTTCAGTATAATCGACAATTGGGGACTCCCTTCTATGTCTAATGTGTACTAGATGTGTGTTTCTGTGATAATCAGATGGGGCTAGAAAAACAGGTGGCAGTAGGAAAGCAATGTAACAGGTTCCCTCCCAATCGAGGGGCAGACGGACATATGCAGTTTGACCACAAATAAAATAAGAATGACGTGAAGCTTTGAAAACAGATTTCCCACTGTCACTATACTGGATAACAGTAGTACATTCACTATGACCTACATGTACAGAACCATAACTACGGACACATAATTCGCCTTTGACTGGTAGTACTGAAATAGCAGGTAAGTCTGGAGTAGTATCAGACTGAACATTCAGGACCATGAAATTCGACGAATAATTACCTAAATTATATACTTCGTTTTCTAGATCTAAACCTGTTCTGTGGGGGAAACCTTGCTTGTCTGGAAAACATGTACTGTTAAGAAAAGACATATCTGTTGAGGATGACGTTAACGTGGACCATGCTCCACACGAACCATTGTGTGAGAATGGATAAGGAAAAAGTGGCAGAACTCCCTTCGGTGTCTGGAAAGGGGGGAGCCGACCACACACCCAACAATTAGTGGCATTGCTGGTCTGGTGTGAATAATGTAACATACGGATAAATGTGTTGTTGCGCATAGCGAGGCGGTATGAATATTCGTGAGGAGGCAGATCACTAAACGTGTGCTCTACTGTAGCATTAGTAGACATATTTACATGAGGAACTGGTAAATACAGGAAAAATGCGTAGCTGGTGCAGGAAATCATTATGCTGAGAAACAATATGAAACTTAGAAAAACGATACATTGAAGTGAACTTCGACTGACTCTCTCACTATGGGGGTCTATTTTATACATGTCAGAAACAGTCTAACCGTTTCACCTAGGGGAGGACTTATACAATCAAACTGACTGACTTATTTTACTAGACCTTAATTTGAGCTTATACTCCTGTTGCGGAGTTTTCTCTAACAAGGGAGGGGTTGTAATAATGTCTTGTGCGGGACAGTCCTTTAAAACAATGTTCTGGCAATCTTTCGAATCCTGGAAATCCTTGGAAATGTTTTTAGAGACTGATTTCAATCCATTGAAAAGTTTTACATGAGAAAGGTGGACCCACCCCTTCCTGCCTTCCAACTTGACGGCAGTACGGGTGGTCAAGAGGACCTGACGTGGCTCCTTCCAACGTGGTTCCAGCGGACTTGATCTGTCGAAATTCCGGACCATCACAAGGGAGCCTGGAACGATCTCGTGCGGTGCCACCTCGGTATTGTCTGGAAATGCGGCGGCAACCTGTGAACGACATGAGTTGAGGGCAGACATCAAGGAAGCTAGGTAATCTGTCAGCATATTACATGAAACATCGGTAATACTTCGGGGTCTAGGAGTACCCCACATGTTAGGGGGGCGGCCGAATACGACCTCATACGGGGACAGACCTGATCTGGAATGTGCGACCATGCGCATATAAAATAAAGCGACTGGCAGAGCTATTAACCAGTCCACACCTTTGTCCTTACAGACTTTTGCAATGCGGATTTTCAGAGTCTGATTATGTCTCTCTACGAGACCGGCTGCTTCAGGATGGCGTACACAATGGAACTTCCACTGGTACCCTAACAAAAGGGAAACGTGCTTCATTAACTCTGAGGAGAATGGCTGACCGTTATCAGAATATACGACTCTAGGGAGTCCGTATCTAGGGAAAAATTCACGAACCAACTGCTTGGCAGTGGTCGCGGCTGTGTAATCTGGGACTGGATATGCTTCTGTCCACCTGGACAAAGCGCATACTACTACAAGGACATACTTGAAACCTCGACATCGCTCCATCTGAATATAATCCATCTGGAGGACCTCAAAAGGGTGGTCAGGGGGCTGGAAACCACCTTGTTCCACCGGGACACTTTTACCTGGATTAAACTGACAACATATCATACAGGTACGGACTTTCTGCTTGGCTGCAGCTCGTAAATGCTTGTTGAACCAAATGTTCTGGATACTGTCTAACATAGCTTTTTCTCCTAAATGTGCTGGACTATGTGCGGTATTGATAATGACTTGAACCATAGAATCGGGGAGAAACCATGTGGCTCTACCCTTCGTTAACCATCCTTGATCTGTCTGGACCCCTCCTTGTTCAGACCATTTCTTGATTTCATCGGGAGTAGCATGTAACTGTATATCTATGACATCTTGTGTAGGGTCCTTAACTGTCATGCATGTAATCGGATCTGGAGTACGTGTCTGATTAACTGGAATGTCTGGAGTCTGTGCTGTAAGCTTGGCTGTGCGGTCTGCTAGATCATTACCTTGGGAAATAATGTCAGTAACTTTCGTATGTGCTTTGCATTTCATGATAGCAATAGATGTCGGTAAATGTATGGCATCTAACAGGGCTTGAATAAGGAGACCATGCTGAATCTTGGTTCCATGAGAAGTCATGAAACCTCTCTCCTGCCAGAGTACTCCGAAGTCGTGTACAACTCCGAATGCGTAACGTGAATCTGTGTAAACATTAACTTTCAGGTTCTTGGCATGTATACAGGCTTGTGTCAGAGCGACTAGCTCTGCTGCTTGAGCGGACAGGGTGTCAATACGGTGTGTTTCAATAACTTCAGTGTCAGTAGTCACTGCATACGCGGCGACTAGTTCTCCTGTACTAGTTCTCATACATGAACCATCCACATAAAGTGTCAGGTCAGGATCTGGTAACGGAATGTCTGTCAGGTCTTGTCTTGGCTTTGTCGTAATGTTAACTACTTCCACACAATCATGTGGGTCTGGATTTGAATTAACTGATGGTAACAGTGTAGCAGGATTCAGAACGTTGCAGCGTCTAATTTCTATGTGTGGCTGGAACAGTGTTAATTCATAACCTGTTAAACGTGCAATTGTCAAGTGCTGAGTTTGTGTTCGGTTTAAAAGAACTTCTACTGAATGTGGGACTTGTACTGTCAGGGAATGTCCTAAAACTATGGAATCACTTTGTCTGATAGCTAGTGCTGTGGCTGCAACTGACTTGAGGCACGCAGGTAACGCCTGGGCGACTGGATCTAATGTGCTTGAAAAATAAGCACAGGGCTTGTATTGTCCTGCTTGATCTTGTGTGAGAACAGACAATGCTGTACCTTCCCGTTCAGTAACGAAAAGTGTAAAAGGCTTACTGTAGTTCGGTGTAGCTAGAACTGGAGCTTGACATAGGGCTTTCTTTAACTCGTTAAAACTAAGTGTATGTTCAGATGTCCAAGGGAGGACAGTCGATACGGCTGCCTCCTGTGTCGTTAACTGTATCAGTGGCTTGGCTAGAAATGCATACTGGGGAATCCATTGTCTACAATAAGAAGTAAGGCCGATAAAGGCACGTACCTCCTTCTGGGTTCTGGGCTGGGGAAGACTCGCTATTAACTGGATACGGTCTGGTGTCAACTGCCTACCCCTCTTGGACAGCAAGTGTCCTAAGTATACCACTTGCTGGACACAGAATTGAAGCTTCGAAGGTGACACCTTGTGCCCCATCTCGGCTAGAAAATACAAAACTATAAGGGATGCTCGCTCGCAAGCACGTTCAGAACGGGCTGTGATCAGTAGATCATCGACATACTGGAGCAGGGCAGTGTCAGTTGGCATGTGAATATTGTCTAGTTGTCTCTTGAGTGCTTGACTGTAAATACTAGGACTTTCTGTGAAACCTTGAGGAGCGCGTGTAAACATATAGCTCCTTCCATTTAAACAGAATCCGAAAAGAAACTGGCTGTCTGGATGAATTGGAACACTGAAAAATGCATTCTTGAGGTCTATGACAGTGAAAAACGTGGCTTCGGAATCAATGGCTGTTAACAGGGAAGAAATATCTGGGACAACTGGGTACTGAGGAATAATACATTTATTAAGCTCTCGTAAATCAATCACTAATCGATATACTGGGGGTGCATTTGGATCAGTACGTTTCATGACTGAAATGATCGGAGAATTACATACATTGGAGTCAGTTTCTACAACTACTCCCTGAGCGATGAGCTCGTCAATAATTTTGGATAAGGCTGCTACAGCCTCGGGTGGCAATCTGTACTGTCTGATTCGGGGTAACACTACACCTGGCTTGAGAGTCACACGATGGGGTGTGATTTGCATGTAACCTACATCAGTTGGACCTTGCGCCCATAAATGCTGCGGAACATTAGACAATCTTGAATCAAAATCTCGTAATACATAGTGACCCTTAAAGTCACGTAGGAACAGACGTATTCCCTCTGGGGAACAGCAAATAACTGCACCTAACTCTTTCAGTGTCTTAATGCCTAATAGATTTTCTGGACATGACTTAGTAAGTAACAGGTCAGTAGTACGGGACAATGGACCTACTTCTAGAGTGACTGGCTTTGATATCTCATTAACTATTGGCTTTCCTGAAAATCCAAGGGAAACATTTCTTGAGCCTGAGAGCGGAGCCCCTGGAACTTCGGCATGACTAATTGTGGTCCTACTTGCCCCTGTATCGATCAAAAACTTTCTGTCTTTCCCTAATACTTGACTGTGAACATAGGGACCTTCTTGATCTACAGGTATCTCGATGAGAGGCAAGCCTACCTCCCTCTCTAGGCTGTTTCATGAATATGACTGGTACTCTGGATACTCGGACTGTGCATACTGGTACATCTGTGACGTAACATGCTGTGTTGCAGCAATAGGCTGCGGTACTGAAACTGTCTGTTGTGCATTCTGTGACTGAGGAATCTGTGAAACTTGTTCTTGTCTTGGCGGACGTGGTCTTTCTTTAGTCTTACCGGTAGCTATGTTGTGTTTCAGAACTGCACACTCGTTTATAAAATGACCTGGCTGTTTACAATAATTGCAGTTCCCTCTAACGGGAGCTGCAGGATGACTGGCTTGATTGGCTTGATTTGGACCCCTCTTCTGACTGTCTTGAGGAACAGATTGTGCAACTAGCACTTTCATTTTCGTGTCTTTCATACGTTTTCTCTCGTGTTCTTGCTCTTCTCTGATTCTATTCTGGTGGTACTGGAGCATCTGGAGCATCTGGGACGGAGTATTTGCTTGCCAGGTGCTTTCGACTTTTAAAACTCGGTTTTTAATTTGTGGACTTGAATTCTCGACTAATTTGGTGACGAAAAGATGAGGGTATGACTCACTACTTGTCTTGAGACCACTATTAATACTGAAACATTTCTCAAATCTAGAATAAAAATCACTAATATCTTCATCTTGTTTCTGTTTACAGGCTGAGATTGCATCCCAGTCTTCTTTTCTCGTTGTCAATAATCTGGGTAAAACTTGAATCAATAATTCTGGTAATTCTTTACATTTATCTCCAAGACCGGTACCTGGTACTCGTGCCTTGTCTTCAGCTTCTAGAGCTGCCCAATCGATCTTTTTCTCTCCCACCTCCCATTCTTTTTCCTTTAACTTTTCATACACCCCTGCGGGTAACAGGACTTTTAACATTTTAATAATATCTGGGTAAGTGTATTCTCCCATACGGAGCATGTCTTTTAATTCTCTATGGAACCCTGCTGGATCTTTGTCATGACAGGGGATTAATTTCTTCATTTCAAGAAGTTCCATCTTTGATATTGGAGTGTATACGAACACTCGTTGCATTACGCCACCCGCCCCTTGGACTGGGTGGACTTCTCGTAACGGATTCTGTCTGTCTATGTAAAACGATTTACTTTCTGGGGGTGAGACATGAACAAAATGCGGGTTCAGAAACGTTCTATATTTGTGGCGCTGTTCTAGAATGACACTAATTAAATCGGTACCTAGACCTCTCCATCTATACTGGAGTAACTCGTTCAGGATATCGTGTAACGGACCTGGATCAGAATGTTGACCCTCATACAGAGTGATGAGGTGCTGGATCATATACATACCCACCAGTCGTTGCTCGGCTGGGGGCAGTTTTAGAAACATTTGTGCCACTATTTCGTCTGGAAAAGTGGTAGAATCAGTAATCCATCGGACTGCTGATCGGGCTAGTTCTTGTTCATGCATGGTACTTAATTCACTGTAACCGACTCGTGATTTCAGAATGTGATCGGTAGCTTGAAATACTTGTTCTAGAGAACCTTGTTCTGGTGCTAGATGAAAAATAGACTTGGGTTCTAGACGTAAATGGCGATCTGGAAATCTGGATTTTCCTACATACGCTATTCTGGCGGGATTCTCGTTCTCTTCCTCTTCAGGATCAGAGATACTTTCTTTCTCACTTATTTGTGCTGCTTTACGCTGGTCGTGTAACCTTATTATTTCTTTACGAATTTTCTTGTACATACTCTCCATGGCACTGACGGTCTTGTGCTTACCCTCGGCTATATTATCACTCCACCTTGTCAGGATTCTCATTTCGGCGGGATCTTTAGACGGGTAATCTTGTTCTCTTATTAGGCAATTGATCAAGAATTTTAATATCATGAGCTGGATCTCGGCTTTCCTTTGAGACATAATCTCGCCAATACTTTCTGGATCATCCCCTGTACGGATGAAACGATATATTCTGTCTAGATCTTCTTTCATATTCGGTAAGGTGACTAGATACTCGGTCACTCTCCTTACACGTAAGGAATATAAAACCATAGTATATTCGCCTGGAACCGGATCATAGACACATTCGTTAAGGGCTTGCCTGATTTCTGTAACAGACTTATTACATTTAGGAGTACGCTGTGATGCTTGAGCATGTAATTCGAGTGCCGATAAACGCTTGTGTGGCGGCGGGGTTTGAGGAGTAGCTCCTCCTGCGGCCCCTAAACTGGAGTCGTCTACTGAGGCTCTACGTCCTGGCAGAGTGGGAAATGGAACTGTAGGCTGGACCGGGGGTACCGTAACAGGTACTCCGGTGTCTGGAGGAGCGGGAAGTGCCTGATTTACAAGGACTGGCGGAACACGAACATGATTTGTATATTCGGGGACTGTGTCGTCCAGATAGGACGAAATAAAAATATCAGCTGCGGTCGGTTTGTGACGTAGCTTGGTCGGAATTAATGGTGGCGGGAAATTACTGGGTGCCTCTGGGGTCGCTTTTGGCAAGCCTTCGGCAAGGAGAGGATACATACCCTTAATAAGGGCATGCCTCTGTCTGTCTGACTGTTCGGTTTTGACTTGTTCACCTATCTCGATTAATTCTCTTTCTTGGGCTCGTTCCTGGGATTCTCTACTTAACTCTGATTTTCTGACTTCCTTTTCCGTTCTTCTATGAGCTTCCTTACTCCATAACTCGATGGCATCTTTCTGTGACTGTCTGGCTTTCTTTTTCCATAATGCTTCTTCTACTCGCATGATACATTCGGCATCCCATGTACCCGATACGGGCCATCTATACTTTTCTTCTAACTGTTTGGTATACTCTACCCATAAATCTAGATACAATATGGCGCTTATGCCATGTTTCTGATACATAAAGTGACCTGGACTGTCCCTAGGCGGGACAGGAACTGCTTCCTCTAACAGACCCTTTCTAGTTTTTAACTGACGTAACTTGGAAAATATAGGCATGACTGAACTGTAATCTGGACACAATACAATACACAATAAAAACACGAAATCACATCGCACTCATACCACAACAGTAAATTACATGAAGAACATTATAAATAACAGTTCGAACAGAATATTACCTGGAATACTGAGAACAGAAATAGAACAGATTTTCTTGAGAACGGAACAGACTAGAGTTACTGGATGCACTGCTGTAACAGTACGGAACATACCGGTCCCATAAAGGGACGCATCAGGACCCGTATCCACCTAGGTGAACACTTCGTTTGTGAGTCTGGGCACCACCAACCCACGGACCAGGAGTCAATTTAAATTGGTCCTGTCTAGATACTACCCCAGCAATGGTACTCACCGGGCAGCACGGAACGGAAGGCCTCGGACTGGACTGGACGACGGACGACGAACTTCGGACTTCGGACTTCAGTTACAGGTGGGCCTCCGGATACCTCGGACCTTGGACTCTCGGCTTGGGCTCTGGTCGGGACTCGCCGCGTTCCTCCACCGTCTCGTTCGGATGCTGGACCGCCTCCTCCGTCTCCTCCGTGGGCCTGAGGGATACTTGAGCAGAAATATCTGCCACTGCGCAGAAGAGTTCCGTCACGACTGCAGAGGGTCAGGGGGTCGGCGTGGCTTCACCGACGCGTGGGGAAAGGGCAAGTCCCTGTTCGGGCGCCATTATGTGGTAAATAAATAAATAATACCCTATTTTTGACTAGACTTATAGCATAACAGATAGCTCAATAAAATAAGAGTCAAGATTCGAGGTAGTAGGAGTTTCTGCAGGTTTATTACAGCATAAGGACAGGATCAGGACAACCTGCATAGGAACAGAATGACAGGGCCCAGCAGGACAACTGGGGCCCAGCAGGGGAAAGGAGGCCCAGCAGCTGCTGGGGCTAGATCTGGGATGAGCGCGCTAGCTTTTAATAACAAAACATTGACTTATATACATAGCCCAAACACATAGCATTACATTGCAGTGGGCGTAGCAGTGGGTGGAGCAGAAGGCGTGACGCGTAGCAGTCGCGAGAGATAACAGTAAAAAGAGGTGTAACTGGGAGTATACATAGACATGTGATGTAAATGTAACAGAATATGTCATGAATGGGCGGAAACTTTGGAGGGGGCTACCTAAGGAGCCGGGACCTCTAACCTAATGGTGCGCGAAAACTGGCAATGACGTGTTACTAGGAGAAGCTGGGGGCTATGAACTCTGTGTTAGGAGCAGAGACTAAAGTCTGGAGGGTCGGAGCGACATGTACCTAAACCCTATCTGGTATCTAATGTTTAGGGAACATGTTGATATAAACTAGAAGTCATGAGGGGAAAAGCTAACTTGATTCTAAGACTGGACCATGCATTATTCTACATGTAGTGCGTGATGAAGAATACTAAATGACCATTAAATACAGTATTTCTTTAACATGGAGACGAGAAGGCTAGACAATGACGGGAACTATTGATGCAGTTCAGTAGCTTAGGAATGCAGAAGAGGAGGACTGAACTGATAACTGGAACTATAACATACTTTTGGCAGACTCAGAGGCAGAGCCAAGCTGCACCGGGCACTGCGAGGCAGGAAGTAAGTGAAAGGTCGAGGATACAGGTGGGGGCTGTATTGCTCCTCAGCGAGGCTTTCAGGAGACAGGAGCTGAATCTGATGTCCGGGCCCTTTTGAGGCCTGGAAACGGGGACTTTATAATGGAATAACGTGCACACTGGGAAACGTGGTAACATTACTTTACATAGGCCTGATATTCGTAGTATTCACGAGGACTGGAAAATGACATACCAGAGGTGGACACAACTGTAATTGCGTCATTAATCGGACATGGGGAATAACATATGCATATTGGTCATGCACACATAACATATGATGGATGAGGCGTAGGGACACAGAACATGGCAAAATTTACTTTTCCACAGGTTTCGCACCTTAGTAATTTGATATTCTCACACCAGGATAGAACATGTTTTCATTCTGGTCGAACAGCCGAGGTGCGTGCAGGTAGCATTGCTGGAGCTGTGGGGCCATGTAAGGGAGGATTCCAAGGACGATGCGATGGAAAAATTAAATAAATGATTAATTTTCCTTCGAAATCCTCCCTTACACGGCCCCACCACTATTACCTGCACAGACAGCGGCTGGGTACTTACCTGTAGTAAAGTTATGAGTGCGTAGTCTCCATAGTCATGGCAGAGTCTCTGAACTTGGGATGTAATCCCTACACTGCATTTTCAGTGCAGAGACTCCACCACAAGTACAGATACTCTGCACTTGTAACTTTACTACACCTTTGTGCATCGGGTCCAAAGTGAGCAAGAGTATTAAACTGTTGTCATCACCATAAAACCCAGTGATTCATGACAGTCAGAACAAAGAGCGAATTGTTTCTTACCGCTGTAGTAAGCGTAGACAGACCCTCATACACGAGTCAACACCCATGCTCAAGATGTTGATGCCAATGTGGCGGCATTGAAATCAAACAACATTGGTTAATCTATTGTGTTTTGTTCTATTCGTTTTTTTATTATGATTTCGATTTCAATACTTGTTTGAGTCCTTTTATTTTTCCTTTCTAAGATGACTACTTTTATTTTTCCTCAGACACATGATTTGAGGTTTCTATATTTGGTCTTAATTGCAATAGTAGCAGCTAAGGATGCTTGAGGCGACAATTACCACTGAACTGAGCATGTGCTCAATTAAATCAGCATCCACAAATTGATCTAAAAATGTAAAAAATAACACCTACAACTTCACCACTGGCACAGAAGAGATTAAAGGCATGATGACGATCTTGGTGGACAGTTACTCCTCACAAACGTGACCGATATCCCTCCATCCTATTACAATTCTATTGCATCCTATGGAACTTGCACTACGGGGACTTGATATCCTTCACATTTGTGACTAAGTATCCCATCCACCAAGATCGTAATCATTCCATAAATTACATAAAAAGATGCATCTTGCGCTATTACTGAAAAAAAACTTTTTTTAAAATCCACCAAAAGAAACAAGTTAACACGTTAACATAGAACTGTGCAACTGATAGAGTGCGCAGGTCACCCAACCAACAATGTTACCATATACGTATCGGGCCCATAAACCTTTCAATTTATCATATACATTAATTGGGTGACCTTACACTCTACTACCAGTAACCCTTGTTACTTCCTATATATTTCTATTGTACCCGACTTACCAATCCACCGTTTACGGGTGCCTAATGACCACGATGAATCAGGGAGCTAGCTGTGAAGAAAAAGGCAAACAAAGCAAAATACCAACTTTATATTCTTCTGTATTTTCATAAAAACCACAGACTCCGGGGAAGTTTTAAAGATTTTATCTAGATTTCAGATTGGGAAAGCATGAGGTTTATTACCAGTAAACAATCAATAACCAACATGATGAAGAGAACATATCCATAAAGGAAATAGATCAAGCTAATCATTTATGAATCTAAGGAAATTTAAGAACAGGGAAAACTGCTTAATCAGAAATCTCAGAGTTAGTCTTTGACTGGGAATAACTAAACACGGGAATGATTTAGAACATACTATAATGTCATCAAGAAAATGTTACTTAAGGAAGAGGAAAGATAAGAACATGCTAGATAACAATAATAACGTATGAGCTCTTCATTCAGTAGTTTTACGAAAAGCATGGAAAATCAACATATGCAAAGGTATGTCTTTATTAAAGCAAAAGACAGAAAATAGAATGTGCAGTATAGAGTTTTCAGCACTATATTTACCTAGATAGGTGTGAAGACCAACCCTGGCTACGGGTCAGTTAAGGACAGGAAAATCCCAAGGAAGGACAGTCATCAGCGGGACAGCAGGTGCAGAATGGACACCCCAGGACAGGACAGGAAACCCAGATTAGGATCAAGACAGGACCACCAAGGCACGACCAGCACCCGCAGTTTGGAAGAAACGCCTGCGCTCCAACCTCTCTGCAGCTATCAGCCAGAACCCCGATTGGGTTAGCGAATTCCCCAGCAAAGTGCTCCGCCAGCACTTAAGGTTTTCTTAGCAAAACCCCTTGAGTCTATGGAAAGTTCGGACAGAGTGCTAGATAAAGGGAAATTAGTAAGACAAACATATTGGGTTACTTTATTAATATTTGTTAGAGGTTCATGAATTCAAGCAAGGCGCGTAATATGCGAATCCTTGCTCCATCACAACCACGTAGATGATTACAATTTCCCAAGCAAAGCAAAATAAATTCTGATCACAAGAACTTCTCCCACATAAATCTAAACAGCACCATGAATGAGGCACTTGTCCTGCCTCTATCCATGGGGTGCCCTATCCTGCCTGTCCCCCTAACCTAAACAGTAATTATACCCTGAGAACCTTATCATAATCCCATTCCATTCCCAAATAACCCACATTTTACTTCAATTAAATTAGCAATCACTCCCACTGAGTGCCCTGGAGCTCATACTCGGAGAGCCTCCTAAAACAATTAAATACCCTGCTCCTTCAGAAGCCACCTGGCTCATTACAGGTGGCATTGTGGCAATAGTTGTTACTGTGACAGAGCCAGTAGATGATGATGAAAGGTTCATTATAATTGATGCAGTTGGTACAACACTACTGGTGGTGGAGGTTGATGTAGTGGCAAAGGTATAGGCCATGGTATCAGTTCGGATGGCCAGTATCATTGGCGATTTGATGATTGCTGTATTAGCCACAATTGTTGGCAGAGTGGTATCTGAGTATTGGCTGTAGCTATAGCTGAAGGTCTTGTATCTCTGGTTGAAATATGTTCTGCTAACTTTCTTTTGCTAGCTGCACGTGTTCATGAGGGAGTATGTCTAGTGGGTGATCGTCTGAAATATAACTAGCAAAGTAAAATATAATCGTTCACATTTCATTACACAATATCATTGAGAATCTTCATTTTTATAACAGCCATTGTCAGACAATGCTACAATCTGTGCACGCTTACATGTGTGTTGGACACGGCCTCGTGGCGTGGGCCTACCCCTCCCGCATGGCGGGCCCCGGACAACATCGGGCCACCGTCGACCTGCTGTCGACCCCCCTGATACGAACATGCACGAACCCGCGAGGAGAGCAACCCCCTGGCAACCTACGGCTCTCCCCCTTCCTGGTACCCCGGCGGACCCTGCTCGCCAACACTGCCGGTCTGGTGACCATGCCAGGCCATCATCTCCGGCCTGACTCCATCTTGGGCCCATCACGTCCCGAGCACGTGGCCGAAGCCACCCTGGCCCCGGCCCCAGCGAAGCCCCGACATCGAGGCACCAAGATCCTCCCAGGTGGCTGTCGCGGCCTGACCAAGCTGAACCACCTTCGAGGCCCTGCTGACGCTGTCGCGGCCTGACCAAGCTGAACTACCTTCGAGGCCCTGCTGACGCTGTCGCGGCCTGACCAAGCTGAACTATCTTCGAGGCCCTGCTGACGCTGTCGCGGCCTGACTAAGCTGAACCATCTTCGAGGCCCTGCTGACGCTGTCGCGGCCCGACCAAGCTGAACTATCTTCGAGGCCCTGCTGACGCTATCGTGGCCTGCTCAACGTTGAACTATCCTCGCACCCGTTGGTGCCAAGACTATCCCGCTACCCCCCTTTTTCCCGAATCAAGACTTTACGGATCCCTCGATCCTTGCCCGCTAAACCTGCCAAGAACTTGCTTTAATTACTTATATAAAGAACCTTGTGAACCTTCCTCCTGTGTGGTGTCCATCTGTAAGTAGTGTGATTGCTCTGCTGTTACGATTGTAGGAGAGGAGCCTCGCCAAGGAGGCCTCCCTACGGCGCTCGGCCTATTCCATAGCGAGAGGTGGGTCTCGGGCGGGCAGTCAGACACCTTCTGTCTCCCCTGGGATCGCCTTTCCAACATTGGTGGCAGCGGTGGGATCCGAGCCCGCGCAAATCGTACAGCGAGTAACTCGCCACTACTAACAGAGACCCACAACCACGATGACTACTAAGGAAGCCGGAACGACTACAGAATTCCAGAAGGAGCGACTAGAGGAATACACCCATAAAGAACTCAAACAATTCTGCAAAGCCTTGGGTATCGCTACCACCGGTCTGAACACAAAAGATGATTTTAAGGAAGCATTACAAACATGGGTGGAGACGGGAGCGACCCCACCCCAAACCAACGAGGACAGTGTCATAGAGGTACCCGTGAGTACCGTCGCAACTCCAGTGGAAGAAAGGACCGTCCACAGAGAACCGGGCCTCTCCCATGAAGACGCCCAGGAGCGAGAGAGGAGTCGGCTACATGAACTAGAGCTCGCCCGACTCCGGCTGGACGGGGAACTCCAATTAGCAGAAAAGAAAATGGCCCTGCAACAACAGCGTTTAGAGGGAGATCTGGAAGAAAGACGAAGGCAAAGAGAACTAGAAGAAAAAAAACTCGCGTATGAACACGAGCGGGGCCTCAAAGAACTTGAGATCAAGGCCAAAATCGAAGAGGCTACCGCCGCCGCAACCCGGAACCCTCCACCTCCTGCCGACCCGAAGGTCCACATCCCGAAGGATATCGTCAAGGAATACTACAAGAATGACGATATCCAGCAATGGTTCAAGGCGTATGAAGTGGCCATGACCGCGCACCGCATCCCGTGAAAAGACTGGGGTGCCGGCTTATGGGGGAGGTTTGTCAGCGAAGGCAGAGACACCCTACTAGAACTGGCCGAGGAGGTGATGTCCTCCTATGACCACATGTAGGACGCCCTGCTCATCCGATATGGCCTCACCCCGAGATGTACCGGCAGAGATTCAGAGACTGCAAGAAAATCCCCAGTACCACGTGGGTCGAGTACGTGAACTTTTATAGCAGGGCTCTGGAAGGATGGATAAAGGGCAGCAAAGTGTCCACCTACGAGCAGCTGTTCGACCTCATCGTTTGGGAGCACCTCTCCAACAACTGCTTTGTCGAGCTCAGGCAGCATCTCCTCGACAGTAAACTGACCGAGCCACGGAAACTCGCCATCGAGGCCGATCGATGGGTGAGCACCCGGGTCCCCCGGACCCCGATCGGAGAAGCAGGACAGAACGGCCGGGGGCACCCCCGCCAGCGTGGCGGCGGTGGAGGCCAGAACAGGAGCCGAGACTTCCAGTCGACCCCGGGCCGGAGCCCGCCTCGGGGGTCCCCCCAAAATAACACTTCTCCGTCCCTGATCAGAAGAGGGACCCCCCCAGCACGGCCGGGGCCCCACCCGAACATTACTTGCCACAGATGCCAGCGGACCGGTCACTATGCCAGTGACCCCCTCTGCCCCATGAACAAGCGTCCCGGCATCACCGGGCCCCCGACCCGCCAGTTCGCTGCTGCAGCCCTGGGGGAAGGGGGAGAAGAAGACGAAGAGGTATACGATGAAGATCAGACAGAGTACGAGCCGGCCGCCATGGCCCTGGCCTGCCTGGGCGAAAGAGACATGGTCCCCCAGGCCCCGCTACCAAGTAACACTCGGAAATACCGTCAGTGGGTCCACATCAATGGACGACGGACCGAAGCCCTCCGAGACACGGGAGCCAGTGTGACGGCCGTCCGCTGCCACTTGGTGACCCCCGAACAGATCATACCAAACGTACGATGCTCCGTGAGGGCCGCCGACAACTCCGAGACTCTGTGCCAGATGGCCCGAATCCCCTTCGAGTGGGGGGGAGTGTCGGGTACCCTCAAGGTGACCGTCCGGGACGACGCCCCCGTGGACTGCCTCCTCGGAAACGACCTCGAGAGCTCTCCTTGGGCCCAAGTCGAGTGAAGAGAACATCTCGGCATGATGGGTCTACCAGAGTGGGTCTGCGCGACGACCCGATCCATGACAGCCCGAGCCTCGGCGACGACCGAGGCCGCCCCCACCGAAGAGCCGGAGTGGCCCGCGCCACCACCACCCGCCGACAATGAAGAGTCCGACTCCAAGCCCAGGCCGTCGGAGCCCGACCACGAAAGCAGCCACGTACTCAGCGACCTGCCCGAACTAGCCCAATGGCGCCAAGAGGGTGGCCCCACCCGAGAACAGTTCCGGCAGGAGCAGAAGGCCTGCCCTTCCCTCGAAGGGACCCGTCAGCAAGCCACCGCCCAAGCTACCGGGGACACCTCGGGGTCCCACTGGGTCTACTGGGACCACGGCCTCCTATACAGTGAGCAGAAAATTGCCGAGCTAGGGGCCAGCCGAGTGTTGGTGGTCCCCCTACGATTCAGAGACTTCCTTTTGAACCTGGCACACGATGTGCCCCTCGCCGGGCACCTGGGGCAGGACAAAATTTACAGCCGCCTGGTGACCCATTTCTATTGGCCGAAAATGCGCAACGATGTGCATAACCACTGCCGAACCTGCCCGACATGCCAAGCCAGCGGAAAGAGCGGGGGAAAGATGAAGGCCCCACTCCAGCCCTTTCCAGTAGTGACCACCCCCTTCGAGCGAGTGGGAATCGACATTGTGGGGCCCCTGGACCCCCAAACCTCGCAAGGGCATCGCTTCATCCTTGTCCTGGTGGACCACGCCACCCGCTATCCTGAAGCCATCCCCCACAGAACCATCACGGCTCCCGTAGTGGGCCGTGCCCTGATGGGGATCTTCTCCAGAGTCGGATTCCCCCGAGAGGTCGTGAGTGATCGGGCACAAACTTTATATCGAAGTATATGCGGTCCCTGTGGCAACAGTGCGGGGTCACATATAAGTTCACCACCCCGTATCACCCCCAAGGGAATGGACTTGTGGAGCGGTTTAACCGAACACTCAAGGGGATGATCCAGGGCCTAGAAGAGCCCCTCCGCCGCAAATGGGACGTTCTGCTGCCGTGCCTCTTGTTTGCCTATCGGGAGGTACCGCAGAAGTCCCTGGGCTTCAGCCCCTTTGAACTCTTGTACGGGCACCCTGTCCGAGGTCCCCTCAGCCTGGTCAAAGAAGGCTGGGAAACTACCGCCCAGAACGCACCACCGGATGTCTACCGGTACCTCCTGACACTCCGAAACCAGACTCGGAAGTTCCGGGCCCTTGCCGAGGCCAACCTTGAGGCCAGCCAGGAGGACATGAAGTGCTGGTATGATCAGAACTCTTCATCCATTGAATTCGAGCCGGGCCAGCAGGTCTGGGTCATGTCCCCGGTCGAACCTTGTGCCCTCCAGGACAAATGGTCGAGCCCCTTCAAAGTGATCGAGCGCAAGAGCCCCGTCACCTACCTCGTGGACCTGGAGTCTCCTCGGAACCCCCTACGGGTTCTACACGCCAACCGGCTCAAGCCTCATTTCGCCCGCACTGAACTGAGCCTGTTGCTAGCTACCGACGATGGGGCCGAAGACGACTCCAAGCCCCTGCCCGACCTCCTAAGGTGCGCTGAGAAAGACGGCTCCGTCGAGGGAATCTCTCTGTCCCCCGACCTGACCCCCACACAGCGCCAAGACTGCCAAGAGCTGTTGGGGCAGTTCACAGACCTGTTCTCCCTCACTCCCGGGGTTACCCAGTGGTGTGTCCACGATGTCGACACTGTGGACAGACAGCCAGTGCGACACCGGGCTTACCGAGTCCCCGACCGAGTTCGGGCCTGCATCCAGACAGAAGTTACCAAGATGCTGGCCCTGGGGGTGGTCGAACCCTCCGACAGTCCATGGGCCAGCCCCGTTGTCCTGGTCCCCAAAGCCGCCGCACCTGGCACCCCTCCAGAACTCCGGTTTTGCGTCGACTACCGGGGACTGAATGCTGTTACCCGAACCGACGCACATCCCATCCCCCGGGCCGATGAACTAATCGACCGCCTGGGAGCCGTCAAGTACCTCAGTACCTTCGACCTTACAGCCGGGTACTGGCAGATCGGCCTCACCCCTGGCGCCCAGGAGCGCTCAGCCTTCTCAACACCCGATGGCCACTTCCAATTCAAGGTGATGCCCTTCGGCATGAAAAACGCCCCGGCCACCTTCCAGAGACTAGTGAACAAAGTGCTAGCGGGGCTAGAAGACTTCAGCGCCGCCTATTTAGACGACATTGCCGTCTACAGCCTCCACTGGGCCGAGCACCTGAAGCACCTCTGGGAGGTCCTGACGGCCCTCCGACGGGCCAGGTTAACTGTGAAAGCCAGCAAATGCCAGATAGGCCAAGGGTCCGTGACCTATCTGGGACACCAAGTGGGGAGCGGCCAAGTGGCTCCCCTCCAACCAAAAATTGACGCCATCGTAGCCTGGGAGCCCACAGTCACCCAGACCGCCGTCCGGGCCTTCCTGGGGCTCACTGGATATTATTGGCGCTTCATCAAGAACTATGGGAGTATTGTGGGGCCCCCCACAGAACTGACCTCGAAAAACCGGCCCCAGAAAGTACAATGGACCCCCACGTGTCAGGTGGCCTTCGAGACATTGAAATCAGCCATGTGAACCGCCCCTGTGCTCCAAGCCCCTGACTACAGCCGAGAGTTCGTAGTCCAGACCGACGCCTCGGAGCACGGCATCGGGGCGGTCCTATCTCAGATGGACCCAGAGGGAATTGACCATCCAGTAGCCTTCATCAGCCGGCGACTGCTGGCCAGGGAGCGGCGATGGAGCACCATCGAGAGGGAGGCCTTCGCCGTCGTATGGGCCCTCAAGAAACTCAGGCCCTACCTCTTTGGCACCCACTTCTGGGTGCAGACCGACCACCGGCCCCTCCGGTGGCTGATGCACATGCGGGGCGAAAACCCAAAGTTGCTGCGCTGGTCCATCTCCCTCCAAGGGATGGATTTCACGGTGGAGCATTGCCCTGGCAACGACCACGCCAATGCGGATGGCCTGTCCCGGTTCTTCCGGCTCGACGAAGAGAGTCCCCAGGAAGATGGGTGACTCTCCCCGCCTTCAGCTGGAGGGGACGTGTATTGGACACGGCCTCGTGGCGTGGGCCTACCCCTCCCGCATGGCGGGCCCCGGATGACATCGGGCCGCCGTCGACCTGCTGTCGACCCCCCTGATACGAACATGCACGAACCCGCGAGGAGAGCAACCCCCTGGCAACCTACGGCTCTCCCCCTTCCTGGTACCCCGGCGGACCCTGCTCGCCAACACTGCCGGTCTGGCGACCATGCCAGGCCACCATCTCCGGCCTGACTCCATCTTGGGCCCATCACGTCCCGAGCACGTGGCTGAAGCCACCCTGGCCCCGGCCCCAGCAAAGCCCCGACATCGAGGCACCAAGATCCTCCCAGGTGGTCGAGTGGCCACTTGACAGATCCGAGAGGCGGGAAGTTTCGATGGCCCTCCAGCCGTCCCCAGACGCCTGGTATCGATCGCCCTCCAGCCTCCCTGGGCGCTGGCTCCACCCCCCTGCTGGGTGTCTGGACACCTTCATCCCGGCCCCTCTGACCCCCAGGTGCGAGGGTCCGGACATCAAAGGACTCCAGTCCTATATCTGGGCCAGCCCGGGATCAGGACGGCAGTTGTATCTTGGAGTCGAAGCCCTGCTGACCTCGTCGCGGCTGATCCTGATCCGAACTCTTGTACCTGGAACCTTCGAGGCCCTGCTGACGCTGTCGCGGCATGACTAAGCTGAACCATCTTCGAGGCCCTGCTGACGCTGTCGCGGCCTGACCAAGCTGAACCACCTTCGAGGCCCTGCTGACGCTGTCGCGGCCTGACCAAGCTGAACTACCTTCGAGGCCCTGCTGACGCTGTCGCGGCCTGACCAAGCTGAACTCTCTTCGAGGCCCTTCTGACGCTGTCGCGGCCTGACTAAGCTGAACCATCTTCGAGGCCCTGCTGACGCTGTCGCGGCCCGACCAAGCTGAACTATCTTCGAGGCCCTGCTGACGCTGTCGCGGCCTGCTCAACGTTGAACTATCCTCGCACCCGTTGGTGCCAAGACTATCCCGCTACCCCCCTTTTTCCCGAATCAAGACTTTACGGATCCCTCGATCCTTGCCCGCTAAACCTGCCAAGAACTTGCTTTAATTACTTATATAAAGAACCTTGTGAACCTTCCTCCTGTGTGGTGTCCATCTGTAAGTAGTGTGATTGCTCTGCTGTTACGATTGTAGGAGAGGAGCCTCGCCAAGGAGGCCTCCCTACGGCGCTCGGCCTATTCCATAGCGTGAGGTGGGTCTCGGGGCGGGCAGTCAGACACCTTCTGTCTCCCCTGGGATCGCCTTTCCAACAATGTGATATTTTATTTCCAGTATGAGTTGACTTTAGGTATTTCCTTGGACAATATTTGTTGGACTGGTCAGAGTAAAGAACATGGCTTAGGCGTATACACCACACATTAACAAACATCTAATGACAACATTTTTGATCTAGGTAGTGTTCCTAGTTTTTGTCTAGACTAGTATTTACCACCCAAAGTCACTAACAACTCAGATCTTACCATGTTGCCCATACAGAACTCACTTTTTATAGACAATGCTACTAATCTGGCTAACTACAGATGTCATAGTTATTAATACCCTGCTACACCTACATATAATTGTCAACTGCAAATGTTTGCTTTACTGGTGTTTATAGTAAGGAGATTCACCAACTGTTACGTGCTACAGAACCTTTCTTACGAACAGATAAGGGTACTCAATGTTATGCTGTATATGACAATGAAGCTGCCTATTAAGCTATAGTTTCATGTTTCATCCACAGCTGAGAATCATATATAACAACAAACAGTGGAATGTACATGTTGGATCATTGGGTATACTCTCACCCAAACATATCCAGCATTTTACAGCCAACTAGTGAAGTTGTTAGGGTAGTATTTGTGTGTTTCCCTTACTTGGATTTTCTGAACCTCTCCACCTCCACTGATACGCTCTAAATAGGTGATGAATATGAAATCAAGTACAGCCACTTTCGATCTATCCATGTTCAGCACCAGAGCTGCTCCCCCTCCTGTTGCCAGGTAGTATTTGGGAAGTCTCCATTTTAGGATGTTCTTCCACTGACCATCCATCATCCCCTTTGGTATTGCTTTCTTCCACTGACCGAGGCATGGTTTAGACAGAATCTAATTTGTTAGTGAATGGCCTGCCAGAGTCTGCTCATACCTGTGTGGGATACAGACCATCAGATATCCAATGAGATGGGTTCCCCCTTTACTAACTATTCAGCCAGGGAATGTGTAGTGTTCACTATGTTGGGTGCCTGGCTGTACCAGCACCAGTACTTGGAACCCCTTGTGTTGTTGAGTTCTAAGTTCCAAATAGAATGTGCAATGTTTGGAGTAGACAGTTGCACTGATGCTGTTAGCCATCCTGACTGCTGCTTCATATCTCCTGAAAAGAATATATCTATTTCATTAATGAAACAAGGCTTCAATACTTACTACAATTTTGTTGGCGACGAGGGTCAGTACATACAAATGAACCCACGGAGCATCTCATATTGAGGAGCAGCAAATCTATACGGAGTATTCAAACCATAAAGCGAGTTGCAGCAGTCATGGTTTGTGAGGAATGATGATCGATGCAGTTGACTCTTTGGATCAGATAAGTACTCACGACACGCAAAGAAATGTGTCTCTGTCAGTGGTATTCACTGTACCTGAAGCAGTGTCAGTTACATATCTGCCATCGGACCGTGATTGGCAAATGTGGTTGGCAAAGACAGTTGGACCTTATTTGAGGCTATGTCAATTACGTGTCCGCCTTTTTGTCTAGGTTGGCAAACGTTTTTGGCAAATCTGGCGGCATAGAGCTGAGTCAGTTACCATCCGCCATTTTGAGTTAAATTGCAAATAAGGACGTGGTTGGCAACGCTAGCCTTTCAATGCAGTGTTTTTTTTTTCAAAGGATCAGTGGCACGCACTTCTACATTTTCTTTTGTTGTTGATGGTGGCAACCGAAGTCGTAGTTGGCAACACTAGCTTAAGTGCTCATTTTCAACTTAGTACTTTATTCAACCGATGTCCAAGGACACCTACTTTTTTTTTGTTGAACATTCACCAGTCACTTCTAAACGCTGATCTTCAAGCTCCCATTCCTTTTAAAGTTCAAACAAGCACAATGTTGAGATTCTGCAAAGTCGTCTAGCAAAGACATTTTGGTACTGGAAACGCAAAAAGGTTATGTTTTTTTTCTTGTGTTTGTTTAACACAGTGCTAAAATTTTACAACGGTGACACGCACACCTGGCATGATAAATAAACTATACATAGATTGCCAACATAATTTAGATTGTTTTAAACTTACTCAGTGTCTACAGCATGCAATCTGTTGCTGCTCCTCCGTCTTTCTTAGAGACACCAAGCAACCCACCTATTATGTGGAAAAAATGCTTTGACACATTCAAAACTTATCTGGGGGCCATAGGTTCCTCTACATACCGTCCAGAAAGGAAGAAATATATTCTTCTGCACTCTTTAGGTTTCGAAGTCAGGTCTATTTACAAACATTTGCCACCTTTAGTCAGAGGTAACGCAGAAGAAAACTCGAGTTGCGTTTTGATGTACAACCTAGTCTGGTTGACATTCGCCACAAATTCTTCAAAAGAGAACAGTTGCCTGGAGAAGATGTGGAAACATTTGTATCTGCACTCAGGCAACTGAGTGCAGAATGTCAATTTGAGGTTTTTACCGAACACTGATTAGGGATCAGTACATTTGCAAATGCACAGACAAGTCCATCCCAAAAAAATGACTTTCTATGGGCAATCATTCTTTAGAGGAAAGGATTGCACAGTAAAAAGCATCGAACTGTCAAAGGTTTCAGTCAAGGAACTGGAGAAGAAAATTGAAGAGACTGTAACTGTGGTCCGTGCCAAAGACAGTAGCACCACCCCGTTGTCACAGCAAACGGACAAAAAATATTTTTTTAAAGAAACTGATTTGTTATAGGTGTGGAAATATGTCCCACTCTAAAGGGAACACGTTTTGCCAAGGCAGAAATGCTATGTGCAGGATTCGTGGCAGATTTGGAGATTTTGCAAACATTTGTCAAAGTGCTAGACAATCTAACTATGGTCACCAGAACAAAGGTCAGGGTAATTCAATGGGTGAGGGAAATGTTTCAGAAAATGTAAATGAGTGTGAGAGTATTCAAAACATTCAAGATGATCTAAAAGAAATGGTTATGGATGTCCATGATAACTGGAGATTCCTCAAAGTGTTTCGTTCCCTATGTTGGAATTGGTGTGGGTGAGAAAAAACTTCTTTTGAAGGTTGATTCAGGTGCTAGAATAACTATGATTACTCAAGGTTTATTTGAGCAAACTTGGCCTGATCGACATCTAGAACCCCGTGACAGGGCTCCGGTCTCCTATGAGGGGCGTAAAATTGAATTAGCTAGGTACTTTAAGGATATTTTACAATTCAAAGGAAGAAAAATACTTGGCAAGATTTATGTTTCCATCAAAGGGTTAAGTATATTGGTCTGGTTTTACCAGGGTTTGTTTCAGATGATCCACAGACCTAGTACAAAAGAGCAAGTTAGCATAGTAGACTCTTTAGATTACACTGAAAAGTTGGCTCCTGCGTTTTCCTCTGTTTTTGGCAGGGGTTTGGGAATGATCAAAGGTTTTACCCATGAAATAAGAGTGAAGGATGGAGCTCTCCCCGTTAAACACAAAATGATGGGTGTGCCATTCAGTGTTAGAGAGGGTTTAGAAATAGAGCTCCTAGATTTTTGTTCAAAGGGTATTATTGAGCCTATAGAGTCATCTTTGTGGCTTTCTCCTCTGGTTGTGGCACAAAAGAAAAATAGTGACTTGCTCTTCTGTGTGGATTTGTGCAGTTTTAACAAAAACATTTGGATTGACTCACATCCCCTACCAAAAATTACTGAACTTTTAGCATTAACCAAAGAGCCAAATGGTTCACGAAGTTGGATCTTGCGTACAAATATAACCAGGTAGTGTTAGATCCCTCTTCAAGACACTTGACCGTGTTTGTGTCCCCCGGTGGTACCTACCAATATTGCAGAATTCCGTTCGGCCTTGCGTCAGCGGTTTTTCAGAGATTGATGAGTCAAATGTTGAAGTGTGTCCCTGGTGTTGCTGTTTTCCAGGACAATGTCTTAATTTTTGGTCAAACAAGAGAAAGCCATGATAGGTCACTTAATCATGTGTTAGAAATCATTTATTTATTTATTTTATTTATTATTATTATTTTTTTTTGTGTCCTCATATTCGCCCTTGGTGACCATATAGTAACAGAAAGATAGAGGGGATGACAGGAACACTGACCCAGATATACTGGGGGGGGATATTAACTATTCCTACCAGAGTACCCCGCAGTGCAAAGCATCAACCTCTTATTCGTCACGTGGTACCATCTAGGCTAACATGCTGCTATATAATACCCACTTCGTAACCGAAATCACCCTTGTAGGGTATGTGTAGCCAAAGGGGACCAGTTGAGGAGACCCTTCCAAGCAGCGTAATCATAGGACATGGGGAAAAAAAACCCCATGCTATTATATTCCATGATTACCAATTCAATAGAAGCCAAAATCTTCTCTTATTTGGATTCCCAGCTCTGATCATATCTAATTTTGACGTCTGTAGCATAGACGCATGCCAATCTGTTAAAAGTGGAGGTGCCTTATCTTTCCATCATTTACATATTTCTCTTCTAGCCAGCAATCAGCCGTAAAAGATCAATTTTTTACCCATGCCACAAAGCTGATGGATCAAAAAATAGGGGGATAGTGCTAAACAGAAAAATAATCTTAGGTACAATAGTCATTTTAACCAGGTTGGACCTGCCTAACAGGGAGATAGGGAGAGCTGACCATGTTCTCATCAACCTACGACACTCCTTAGCCACGAGAGCGAAATTTAAGGGGGCGATCTTATTAACATCTGCATAGATGTTTAAACCCAAATACCTCAGGATAGAGCTAGGCTGTGCCCCTGCCACCGGCCACCGGCACAGGATGATTCCAAACCATGATATCGGTTTTAGAAGCGTTGACTTCATAGCCGGATACTGCCCCAAACTCTTCTGCAATGGCTATCACTGTTGAAAACGCCGAGCTCAACTCGGATGAGAAAATGAAAACATCATCCGCATATAATGCGACTTTCAGCTCCCACCCTTCAAAAATAAAAATTTTAATATTAGGGTTGTCACGAATTAATTGGGCAAAAGGTTCTATATATAAATCAAACAAAAGAGGGGAAAGGGGACACCCTTGGCGGGTTCCGCGGGTAATACTAAATGGCTCTGTTAGTTCCCCATTAACCAATAATGAGGCGGAGGGATCTTTGTATATAAGTTTTACAGCCCGCCTAAAATTATCACCTAAGTTAAACTTTTCCAGGACCTCCGATAGGTATACCCAATTTACCCTATCAAAGGCCTTTGTGGCATCGAGCGTGAGAACTGCCAGAGGAAGAGATGCAGACATGGCCATGTCTATTGCGCCGATGAGGTCGTAGGTCAGCTCATATAGCTGCTGGTCCTTTACAAATCCCTTATGGTCCAAGTGCAGGATGTTGTTTGCCACCGTTCCCAATCTATTTGCTAGCACCGAAGCAAAGATTTTATAATCTGTGTTGAGAATTGAAATCGGCCTATATGACCCACAGTTAGTTGCTGGTTTGCCCGGCTTTAGGATCAAAGTTATGGAGGCCCTATCCCAAGAAGTGGGGGGCAAAGCACCTTCCAGCAGGATATTATTAAACAGGTCTGTTAGGTAGGGAAGAATTGTTGAACAGATTACTTTATAGATTTCGGATGGTAACCCGTCGGGTCCTGAAGCCCTGCCTTTTTTGCTATTAAGAACAGCCGACCGTACTTCCTCCAATGAGAAAGGGCACTCCAGGGCGTTTCTTTGTTCTGGTGATAAGGCAGGAAGAGAAATCCCAGACAACCATTCCATTGCTTGATTTGATTGTACATTCTTGTCCTCACGATATATTTCGCTAAAAAAGTTCCTAAAAGCCCCACTAATGCCCTCATCAGTAGAGTGTATTACACCATCCTTACTAATGGAACTAATATTATTTCGGACCCTATCTGTCTTCGCCTTCCAGGCCAGGAGCTTACCCGCGCCTTCCCCGTATTCAAAATGGGCCAATTTACTGGCCTCCCATCTCTCCAGGACCCGCACATTCAAGACTGAGGAAAGATCTCCTTTTAAAACTGTTAGCTTATCCTGCAAGTCCTCTAATGTGGCCCCAGATGCTACTGGGTATCTATCGATTTCTGCTTGAACTCCCTCAATCTCCAATACAAGCGAGGCTACTGATTCCCTGTATATCTTGTTTTTATATACAGTTTTGTTGGTTAGATACCCCCTTAATGTAGATTTAAACGCATCCCATGTGATGCCAGGTGGGGCAGAGCCCTGATTAATCTCCCCAAAAAACTTAACTTCCTGGTTTAGTGCCTCTATAATGTCAAATGAGGCGAGGATTGATCTATCGAAGGACCAGTTTCTTAGAGAGGCCCTGGACATGACCTCGAGCTCAAGAAGGATGGCTGTATGGTCAGAAAGATGGAAAGGTAAATGACACACTGATTTAACCTGTTTAACCAAGATATAACTAATCAAAATGAAATCAATACGAGACTGGTGGTGAAATTTATAGTTCCTGAAAGTGACCCCCCTTTGAGACCCATGAAGTGTCCTCCATATATCAATGTAATTTAGTGCTTTCATGTTGCCTAACAAAAAAATCCTAGTTTTAGATAAAGTTTTGGCCCTATTGGAAGGTGATTTATCCAGAACAGGGTCAAGGACTACATTGTAATCACCTGCCAAGATAACCGGCTCTGGGAATAGGTATAGTTGTGAGAAGAGTGTGGATAGAACTGATGGATCATCCTGATTCGGGCCATAGTATCCTACTATAGTAAATGGCGAACCTGAAATAATGACTGAGGCTATGGCCCATCGACCGTATGGGTCCACCTGCTTAGAAACCAACCTCGCCCTAATAGATTTTTTAAAAAGGATGGCCACTCCCCTAATATGTGATGATTGTGATGTGACAACACCGAAGTCTATCCACCTATTCTTACCCAACAGATTTAGTATTTCGGCTTCTGCCAAATGTGTCTCCTGGAGCACTATTATTTGCGCTGCCGAGTCTCGTAAATATTGCATTATATTATTTCTTCTTGGACAAGTTCGAAGACCATTAGTGTTCCAGGACAGAATGCGGAGTTTATTCATTGTGATAGAGTTCCCACCCGAGCAACAAAATCACGAGGACCAAAGGCCAATCTTGCCATACTCCCGTACATAAGTTATGTAATAGCTTACACCTGTCTTTCACCTCTCGAGGATGTTTTAGAGGACATTTTAGAGGACAATTTTTAAGTTTTCCACCCCCCCTAACCCCCCTCCCACTCCAAACCCCCCTCCCTCGGGAAACCCCCACTCTATCTATCTGGAAAACCAGAGAGATAGCACCCTGCTATGGACACCCGCTAGGACCAACCACAAACCCCGGGGACAATAACCAAAGAAGGAATCAACAAAACAAAAATGTAGAGCCCTGAAGCATATTACTCTATGCTAAGTGAAATTACCCCCCCCTAAATATGACCCTTAAGTTCGAGCGACGACCAAGCCTATCACTGGGCGAACCAGAATGTGATAACCAGTACTAGGGCCTAACCTTATTTTTTTAACTTTTTTTACCCACCACCATTTTATTTTAATAATCTCCCACTTTTTTTTTTTTTAGTTATATCAAGTGCCTATAGAAGGTCTATACTCTTTAACATGTCATAGATTCAATGTTAATACGCCTGTCAAAACCAGAAGGAGAAGGAAGAGAAGCCGCAAGAAACCCAGCAAGGTAGAATATGAAAAAGCCCAGGCTACTTAGCTGGCCCCGACCCCCTACTCATGGTCAGCAGAAGCTCATCTGCAGCCTGCACTGATCTTATGTTATGCATAGTATTCTTGTGCATAACTCTTAATGCTGCCGGAAATACCAACTGAGCAACGGCCCCATGGCTTCTAATGGCCTCCAACCTCTTGCCTAGCTCCCATTGTTTGTCGAGTGCGGTTCTGGATAAATCCGATCTGATCTGAAAGTTGAACCCTTTAGCGTTTACAACCTTCTGTTTCAGCGCAATATTCAAAATGGTTTCTTTGACAGAATAGGTAAGAAAATTAACCAGAACCTTTCTGGGTTTTACCCTCTGGGGATTCCTTCGGAAAGGCTTTTTTTGAATGCGCTGGATGTCTAAGGCTATTTCCTGTTCGGTCAGGTCTAATCGCAGTGCTTCCTTTAGCAGAGAAACCACAAATTGCTTGATATCTGATCCCTCTTTCTCCTCTGGAACATTCAGAATGCGCAAATTGTTCCTCCGGGCGTTATTTTCTAAGGTCTCCATCCTGTCGGACAAGCTCTGATTCTCTTGTCTAAGGTTCACTATTTCCGCCTTTGTAGCGTCCATGTTGATGGTTACTTCTGTAACCGTATCTTCAAGGACTTCTGTCCTGGTGGTAAGGGCGCCAAGCTTATTATCAAGAGATTCACAAAAGCAGCGGATATCAGCTTGGTTTGATGTAGAGGTCTCAAAGCCCTTTTTAATGTCTGCGGCCAAAGTTGAAAACATTGCCTGAAAGGAAGCCTGAAGTGTGGTGACCAAATCCGTATTCGAAACAACGGTTGCGTCGTAAGCAATGCCAGTACCTCCTCCAGCCCTTAGACCTGCCGTTGTACCTGCTTCTTGAATGACTGACTGCAAACTCAACCCAGACGCGACAATAGGATGGGCAAAAGGGAGAGGGGGAGCCAGTCGAGGAGCCAGAACCAAGGAAAAAGGTACAGCAACACCAGCTCACTCGGGACATGACAATCCACTAAATCGACTTGGCCCGTCTCTCCTGACCTTGGGGAGGTCTCTTGATCCAAGTTGCTGTCATTTTCGTTATTATCGTTATTATAGTTATAATCATTATTGTCATTATTAGCATTATCACTGGCATTATTACTCTTGACAGTGGCATAGATGCTATTGCCCTTGGGCCCCCCCACACCTTCTAGTGTAAGATTAAATATGGGATCGTCCGGGCTCTCCATGTTCTCCATAGATGTCTTTTCAGCTTCATTAGTGGCCATCTGTACTTCCGGCATAAGATCACCTGCTGCCTGACCCTGCGGAACGGGGGGAGTGTTGTCGCCCAACAGTACCAATTGAGGCACCACCTTAAAAAAAGATCGTAGTGAGGGAGTTATTTTTGATACAAGGGCAGAATTCTTCCCTTTAAATTCTTTTTGCTAGCTTAGGGGTGTACGCCCGCTTCGCTTTAACTGGGCCTGTTAAATATGTTGAATTTTTTTTATTATCAGCGCTAATGCTAGTATTAGTGCCTGCAGGCGACTTTAAGATCAATTCCCCCTCTTCGCTATTGGCACTAGTGGGATCTATACCCTTCACCTCGCTTATACTTATACCAGCGTTAATATTGGAAGGTTTGACTTTAAATAAGGAGTTTTGGGATGCAGACCCTTTTAAAGGTTCAATGTCTTCGGGGCTTTTATCAACAATTACACCCATACATTTCCCTTTTCCTCTCGTTTTCCCTCTCCCCCTTCCTCTACCCCACCTGGGGAACTCCCCAGTGGTTACTGGTTTGCCAACAGGTTTCACGGGGCCTTTCAAACTTTCCACTTCACCACCGTTACCGTTACCCCCGTTACCGCAGGTATTGCTCTCGTTACTCTCGTTCTGGTACTGGTGTTGATGCGGGGCTTGAGGCAGCTCTTCCTCCAGAGCCTCCTGAGCCTCCCCCTCCTCACACTGCTCCTCCCGTGCAGTGGCAGTAGGCAAACAACGCCGCTCGAGCAGAGCACCTCGAATGCGGCAACCCCTCCTGAGCTCCAGGGCGGCCAGCGACCAGATCCACTGCCCCGCCGGAAAAAGCAGGGGCCCCTGCGCCAAAAAGTTAACTGTCTTGGAGCACACAGGCTCCTGTAAGCACTCGTCCACTGCCACTGCCGCCGCCGCTGCAGGCTTTACAGGCTCCTCCCCCAAACACATGAAAAGCGAGTGTGTGGCGAGGAGACGCCGCCGTTCAACAAAAGAAAAAACACAGCTAATCCGCTATTAATCCGCTATTATTGAAAAAATACTAAAGCGGAATAGCGGAGTGTCATGCCGTGGCACAAATGCGCAGATTTCGCCAAAGAGGTACGTCCCCAATATCAGCACACGTGGGAGCCCATAAGCAGAGCACTGCCGCGGCTCAACCAGCCGCCGCCATGTTTCCCCCAGCAAAAGATGTGTTAGAAATCATGCAGGAGAATGGGGTTGTACTCAAAAGTGAGAAGTGTCTGTTCCTCAAGGAAAAAGTAGAGTATCTGGGTCATGTTGTGTTGCATGATGGTGTGGAGCCTTTTCCGGGGTTAGTTAAGGCTATTGTGTATGCTTGTCCACCTACCGATAAGACAGGATTGAAGTCTTTCTTTGGACTTTGTGAATTCTACTCTAGATTATTCAAAGATTATGCACCTATGGTTCACCCTTTGACAAACATATTGAAGAAAGCGTTCCTTTGAGGTGGGACAAGAGTTGTCAAGAAGTTTTTGATTGGATCAAATTACAGTTGGTCAATGACAGGAAGCCTTTTGATCCAAACAAAGAGTGCACTATAAACGTCGATTGCAGTGGCTTTGGATTGGGTCTTGTTCTTACACAAGATAATGGCAACACTGATAACACATTGGGTTATGCCTCCAGTGTACTGAGGGGAGCTGAAACCAACTTTTCAGTCATTGAGAAAGAGTTATTGGCCTGTTGGTGGGCCATCAGGAAGTTCAATCCTTTCATTTGGGGTAACCATTTTGTGTTGAGGACAGATCACAGTCCTTTAGTCTCAATTCTGTCAGGTGAAAGAATTAAAGAGAAAACAGAGAGAAATGCAAGATTGTCATCTAAACTTTTGCAATACAACTTCGATGTAGTTTTCTTACCTGATGCAAAGAATGTAAGGGCTGATTTTCGTTCTTGTTTCCCCGTTTCGGAGACTGAATCAGAGTTGGATAAGGATGATGATCAGAATGACTGTTTTGTAGCCGCTATTGACGTTGAAGGTATGTGTGCCATGAGTGAAACTGAGTGGAGGTGAGAGCTGACTAAGGATGATGTTCTTGTACAAGTAATGAACTTTGTCAAAAAAGGATGGCCAAAAGAAAAAAACATTACTTATCATTTTCAAACCTTTGTAAAAATATCCCATGAGCTCACTGTAGGAGATGGTATTCTCCTACGAGGAGAGAGGCTGATTCCTCCTGAAAGTTTAAGGACATGTTTGCTTAATGGTGTACATGAGGGATATTGAGGCAAGACTCTAAACACAGATTGAGAGAAGTGTTCTGGTGGCCACAAATAGACATGGGGGTTGATGACCTCATTGATAAATGTGTGATTTGTGGATGTTCAGAAAAAAGTTTCAAAGTGATTCTCCCCAAGTTTCTCTTTCTTTTGAGATCCATTCCATTATTATTTGAAACAAGCTGGTTTAATGCACTAGAGGTAATAATGAATAGATTCATATGGGCGCAGGGGTTCATCTCCCTCCCAAGAGAGAAAGGTGGGTATGGTGCACCGGATTTTAGATTGTATTATATGGCCGCATCCTTACAATACATGCAGGGATTAATCGGAGGGGCAAACCTTGACAGAAGAGTGTCCAGCTTCTCCACAGAGGTATATGCAACAGTACTCAGGGCAGAAGCGGGAAACTGCTTGTTAAATAGTGTCGATGTTGGATACTTTAAAAGAACAAGGTATAAAACAATAGCTGCCGCAGTAAACATTTGGAGTGCTTTTTTGAAAAAGTTTAAATTATGTAGATACAACAGATATGTTATGATGTATAAAAATAAGTCGTTTCCACCAGATGTATTCTCAGATACAATAATGTCAGACTGGGTTGCAAGGGGGATCACACAGATTGTCGATATCGTTAACTCTGATGGGATGATACAGTTCAGCGATATGAGGAATAAGTACAGTTTGGGTAACAGTTGTTTTTTTAAGTATCTGCAAATAAGGAGTTTTTTAGTTAACAAGCAGGGAGGCGCTGCTGGGTTTAGCAGAAATGACATTCTTGAGAAAATAAAGATGTCTGGGGACTGTACGATACGGTCCTTTTATGCGATTCTCGTAAAAGGAAAAAAAGAGGATTTGGAAAAACAGTAACAAGTGGGTCGAGAAACTGGGTGGCGACCAGGTTTGGTTTCAGGAATCCCTAGAATTAGATCGAACTGTTCTGTGCTCATCGCCTTTGCAATCACAACACTATAAAACCCTTTTTTCTTTATACTTCACGCCAGCCAGGATTGCAAAGTGGGGTGGTAATACGGGTATTTTTTGTCCCAGATGTACCTCCCTAGAAGCAGACAGTGTCCATATCTTTGCCACTTGCCCTCAACTGCACACACTAGTGAGGGAAATAGAGTTGTTTTTAAACAAGTCACTGGGAATACAAATTGTGCTCACACCATCTTGGATACTTTTAGGGGTTGGGGCAGATGAGGAAGCGATACCACGGGACTTCTTGTTTGTAGCTATGGCAGTTTACAGATTAACTATAGCCAGGGCATGGCTTGATAAAAAACCTCCGGGAATGCAATCCTGGCTAGCCAATTTATTATCTGTACATAACTTGGAAAAGAATATCTATGCTCGGAAGGGTAAGAAGAAGAGGACCTTGGGTTTAAGAATATGGGACCCAGTAAATAAGTGGAAAGAAAGATTGGGTAATCACTAAATATGTGGAAAAATAACTGTGTTTGTTTTTTCTTAAGTCTGATAAAAGTCTAATATATTTTGATTATGTACTGTATACAGGTAAAGGTTATGAATTGTGGAAATAATATGTGAAATATACATGTTGAATTGTACAAAAGTAAAAGTGTGTATAATCTGGAAAATAAAAAACATATTTAAAAAAAAAAAAAAATTCAAAGTGGGGAGTCCTCCCACGCAACCAGTTGATTTCCCGGGCAGACCATGGGGAAAAATTGGAATTGATCTAGTTGGCCCATTCAATTTTCTTCCTCTGTCTTCTCATTTTGCTGTGATTGCTATCAACTACTAATCAACATGGCCAGAAATTCAGTTCATAAGCGAACCTACCTTTACCAACATCATTCATTTTCTGTAAGACGTTTTTCTGAGAGAAGGTTTTCCTTCTTCTATCATTTACGACAATGGTGTACTATTTGTCAGTTCTGAATTTCAAAGTTTCTTGAAACAAGGGGGTATTGTGCATCACACAAGTTTGCTTCATCTTCCCCAAGCCAATGGGCTAGTTGAGCGAATGAATAGGGTTTTGGACAATTGTGTCAATGGGCCATCGCGAGCAAGTGTGTGGTGGAAAATGTGGTGCGTTCCATGCTTTGGTTTTACCGCACATCTCCACATTCTTCCACAGGATTCTCCCCTTTTGAACTTTTGAGGGGGAGGAAACCTCCCTCAAAAATGTGCCCAGTTTGGATGTCAAGGTGGGTGAAGATAAAAGTTATGGATGATGTGGATGAGTTTGTCAGATTGAATGTTAAAAAGGTTCAAGAAAAGCAGAAAAACTATTTTGATGATAGGAAGAAAACTGTTTCTCTCAAAACCTGTTTGGGGGATGTGGTGCATATTAAAATCCCTGTTCACACACCTAAGGGGCGTATCAAGTTTTCTGATCCTTGCATAGTTGACAAGGTCTGTGGCAACGCCATTAGAGTTAATTACAAAAACTGGTGGAACTTTTGCAGAGTTGAAGGATCAGAAAGTGCTTGACAATGGGTCTGATGTTAATGGGTTTCCTGGAAACATAAATGTACATTCTGAATCGGTTTCCAAAGGGAACAAGGAAAACTGTCTGCTTCTTTGCAGGAGCATGCAAGTTCACAATGTTCCTTTGAGATTCTGATGATGTAATTCTGTGCTGTGTTTTTTTCCATGATGATGTCAGTTATAGTGTGCTTATTTTGTTTCTCTATGGTGACATCCTTTATTTTCTCTTCTATCTTTGTTTCCTGTTCATCTTTATTTTCTTACTTTTCTCTCTTTTTGTTTTTATCCTTTTTCTTGTTCTTTTATTCTGTTTCTCTTTCTTTCATTCTTTCCTCAGCAGTTCGCTTGTTGTTAATTTTTATTTAACTTTTGGAGGAAGAAGATAATATAGTGTTCACTATATTGTGTGCCTGGCTGTCCCAACACCCGTAATTGGAACCCCTTGTGTTGTTGTGCTCTAAGTACCAAATAGAATGTGCAATGTTTGGAGTTGACAGTTGTGCTGACGCTGTTAGCCATCCTGAATGCTGCTTCATATCTCCTGACAAGAATAAATCTATTTCATTAATGAAACAAGGCTTCAGTACTTACTACAGAATGCAATTCTCTTTCAGAATTAGTTGTTCATTCAGTGTGATGAATGACTGGACACAATTACCTGTATAGATTGCTTTTCTCAAATGTCTTTTGCCTTTTAGGGGTCCTGCGTATCTGAAAGTGGCAGACCTCTCTCTGTAGCTGTACCTGTACCTGCCGCTACAGAAGTATGTGATACTGCTTATCAGACACTGGAGGTTTATTTTAGTCTATACTTACTGTGTTTGGCACAGAGTGGCGACACATTTTCCTGTGGTAATTGCAAACACAACAATGATGGACAGAATGTGGATCAATGTCACACATTCACCCCAGTCCAAAGATCTGGGCCCAAATCCATCGTTTTTCCACTCCCTGTGTCATGTCATTGTATGCATATCATCTATGGTGTGTGTAAGAATTTGGGTTGTTGGTTGGCTGAGGTGTCAGCCCAGGTCATGCAGCATCCACAATCCTTGTCGGGTTGAAGGACAAGCCAACCCAAAATTAACTTGTGCTCAACCCTCTGATAGTTTGGCCTACAGCAGTCAGGCTTAACTCTGGGGTAATGTGTAAAGTGTTTGTTCAACACTTCAAACAGGAATATAGTGACAGCACCACACACAACGGATTTCACGCTAACTTAGAAAAGTAGAATTTTCTTTCAAAGTAAAACAAGACCAAAACAACCAAAAATTCAATCAGTAGATCCAAGATAAAATATTTTTGTGAAAATACCGCTAACAAGCACAATGCGCAAACTGTGGATAACTATCTGTGCCATACTGGGACAAAGTGACACGTTCAGGCTGACTGCAGTGGGCTAAGGTGATCCAGTTAGGCTCACTGATCAAAGAACCTTAAATTCTGGTTTGCGGAGAATTGCAAGGATCCATGTTGAAGATGCTTTGGGCAGCAGGATTGATGAGTAGTTTCCATGATGTGACAAGCCTATAATGCAAGGGCCTGTGTTATCACCAAGGATCCCATCGATGGGGGCTTACGGTGGCACATTTCGACATCATGGATGCTGTAACAGGTGGGCAATGTGTCAGTTCCGCGGACCTGCATGGCTGTGATGCACCGTCTGGCATCCTCTCTGACGGGCGAGACGCTGGCTCGTACGCTCGCTAACCAAAATTACTTCGGAGTAACTGATGGATCATTGACGCTGTTTGGACCCAATTACGACTAAACCCTCCCGCTACAATGACACCTCACTGAATGATCCCACATAATACTACAGCAGAGATACAGCTACTTCCAATATTTCACACTGCAATGGCCAGGACTACGTTTTATCAGCAATTCCTGATTGTTCTTTGACCGGGGCAGACGCTGGCTCGCACGCTCCCTATACAATTTTATATCGGGAACAGCCCCTCCTTCCTCCCCTTCCCTCACGTCCTGACGAAGACCCGCGTAGTAAGGATCTACTGTCCTACATCCTATGGGTCGAAACGTAGACTTTCTCTACTAACTTGAACTCCTACAGAACAGTTTAATGTATATAGCTAAATAGGAGATTCTGTTTGAAAAATATGATGTTGATGTTTACACACTGTTTTTGACCCCACGTCCGGGGATCTATTTAACTTTTTCCTGTGATTCTAAAATATGGACATACACAATTGAAGAAATTTTTGACTAGTGATGTTGAACTATCAAGAAATGTATATCTCTTTCCCCTGCACTTTCCCCTTTCCGCTGTGGGCATATTGAATTTGTGTGTATTGTGTATATATTTATGTTCTGAGTAATGAGCTAATGAATGTTTAGGACAGGTGTGGTGAAAATAAAAACACCTTGCACCTTGATTCGATCTTTTTTGAAATAATCCAACTCAAATACTGTGAATTTAGTAATTTGTTGTGTTCTGTCTGGGACCCCTTTTTTTGTATATATCCTCTCTGAGGCAGCTGTTCATGAGGATACAGGGACCTGTGTCAAAGATGTGTCTCGTAGTCAGGGTGGTGCATCCGTTATGAGAAGCTATGTTGCAACGCGTATCTTTGCAACAAGTGAAATTCACGCTGAAGTGGCGATGCGCCAGTTCTGCTTGGTTTGCACCACACAGCAAAGACGATGTACCAGTTTGGCTGGATCCACAGAGGCTGGCAGAGAACCCTAGGCCGACTTCCAAGTATGCAGGACTGGGGTGGTGCTACTTGGCACAGTAGACTCACAAATGACAGAGTCCAGTAACAGGTGCAAGGTTGTTGGAAGCCTGTTATGGCCCTGAGGGTTCAGATCCGGAGGCCAGCCAACTAGCCCTTGGTGTCACCTTGGGTTCTGGGTTCATAAGATGCAGGTCCAGTCCTTTTCACCCAGGCAACAGGGCAGCAGGCAGCAGATCAGCACAGCAGAGCCGCAGTCCTTAAGAGCAGTAGTCAAACAGAGTGGCAGTACAATCTATAGTGCAGCCGTCCTTCTTCCTGGCAGATTATACAAAGGTTCCGAAGTGCACTGAAGAGTTGGTGTCTGAAGTCCAGTATTTATACTCAGCTTTGCCTTTGAAATCATATGCAAAATAGTCTTTACCCTGCTGCCAATGAGAACAGCCCAGCATGAACTACCCAGCCAGGTCCTCTCTGAACCAGAACACAAGCAACCTAGGACAGGTTTTGCCCTAGTTAGGGCTCATCAGGTAGGTGTAGGTTTCTTCCAGGGACATAGTGTGCACAGGACCGCACATTTAGGCATACATGTCCACCTTAGGGCGATGCATACTAAAGTATACAAGAAAGTTATGGAATGCTTGATTTAATCTAAGCCAATGGTAATTACTCTGGGCCACATGCCAGTCCATCATTATGTTGCAGACCATGTTTTGAAAATGTGTTTCAATTCAGTTCAAATATGCATTTATTGAGATTGCAGTTCATTAAAAATGAAACAAAAAATAGCATCATAAAACTAATTATGCTGTTTCCACTAAATAAAATTATCTATGTAAGTGCACCTATTCTTAACCTCTAAATAAAAACCTCTTCAGGCATAAACATTTCAGAAAACTGCATTGAAAACAAAAATATAATTGCTTTCAATCAAATATTGACTCCATATTTCATAGTAATTGGTGTAAAAAATGTCTGCATTTCCATATTTAAAATAAACATTAACATAACATATGGGTATCAGAGCATTTCATTGCTATTCCACATTTAAAAACCTCCCCAACTTCATTTAACCACCCTGCTATCCCAGTTCAGGCATAAAATGGGTTTAAACTAATTTTAAAATTTAAAACTGCATGCCTCCTTTCAGGATTTGTAGCAACAGAGACAGAAGGAAAGACCAGTTCACTCCTATATGAATCTCATAACAGTATTGTTGATTGGTTCAATATTAAATAACTAAAAATCCTTTCTCTGAACACTTTTTCAGTCCTTACTCATATTGCTGAATTAAAAAGCTTTATTGGAGATATTAGAATGGGGAGATTTGAGAGATCTGTTCTACAATTTGATCCAATTGGCCTCTTAACCTCGCAGCGCATTTGAACTCACTTTCCTGGACTTCTTTCCTACGGTAGCATATAATGTTACTTTTGTCCTGTGGTTAATAGCTTATTCCAGAATCTTAATGTTGACCTCATGGAACTGTGATACCAAAAGGTCAAGCTTGTCTCCATGGTCACCTTTAACATTGAGTACTTGGGCAAATTCAATACAGTTTTTAATTATTGACCCTCTCTACCTTTCCAATTCTGCATCCAACTCATAGGTAAAATAGCAATTTTGTTTGTACCATTACTTTCACTATGTTTTAAATGTGGTAATAAGAACTCCTCTATGAACCTGTCCAAACTGCCGCAGCCCCACGATTGTAGGTATTGCAGATTAAATTTGAAGAAAATTGCATACCTAGATATCTACAGTATTTTACTTCATCCACCTTTAACTTCACCTTCTCTGGTTACAAGTGGGAGCAGGGCCAGCCTTTCAGGTCTCTTCACAGATCTCAACAGCAGGTTCAGTCGTTCTTTTGTCTTCCACAGGTCAAGTAGTGTTCTGAAGAGGTTGCCAGGCATGCCATCACATCTATACCTGGCATTAGCTTGTGCAAGGGAGTGCAAGGCCTCTCCCTAACCTATATGGATAAGCTTCTTGGGGGTATTGTTACCCACTTTTGCAGCAGTTTCTATGTGCTCAACTGCAAACAATCCCATAATGCCCCCCTGTACTGGAAACCAAGATAGCAGAACCATTTTCTCCCCGTGCAGAGCTGTTATGCCCACCACGGAGGTACAAAGGAGGGGGCAGGTCCAAGTGTTAGTTCCATCTGCCTGTGACAGGGTATGTCTCTTTGAAGTTAATTAGGTTCCTGGACATAGCCCAGATGGTCCTCATACCAGAAGAACAGAGCACCTACCCACATCCAAGGCCTTTGTATTTGTTCTAGGAACAAGTTCACACCTCAAGTGGCTATTTAGCTACTGGTGAGAGTTCTAAACTAATGCTAATTGCCATGTAGCGGGTGGGGGAAGAGAAAAGATGACTTACAAAAAGTTGTTTCCTTAATTTATTTATTATAAATCAGGCTCTGCCAATGAATTGTTGTTTTAATAAATATTTTAGAAAATTCAGAGAATTAACCTTGTACCTGTTTCCTAGGTGGAGATACAATTATTAAATGTAATATATTTATCTCAGTAATTTCCAGTGGATTACTCACCCTACTACAGAGACAATATCTTTTGGGACCTTGTCAATGTAAGGACATTTTAAACATTAAACTTTAAAGTGTCCTACTTTCAAATGCCATGCATCCTTCTATATGGGCAGTAATGTCTACATACAAGAGACTTATTAATAAATCAAAATTGGGGTTGGGCCTGTCAAAAGGGGTAATTTTGCCAAGTTGAATTTGCAGTTTTGAATTTGTAGAATCTACAGTAGCCATCCAATAGTCATGTTTGCACTGCCACTATAGTAGCTGGCACATTGGGGGCTGCTATCCACTTGTAATATTTAACTTTCAGGCCCTGGCAACAATTCCAGGCCCTGTGTATACATTTTGGTACTATATACTAGGGTCTTACAGGTAAATTAAATATGCCAATTAGTAGTATGGTCATTTTCAACATGTTTTAGGGGTCAGGAAACATCCACTGGCAGCATCAGTCCATAAGAATGGGAATGATCATGCAAACCTGCAACCCTCTCAGACAGCCGAAGTGGATTGTTAAATTTCCTGTGGGGGAGCGCATACATTGGGGAAAGGGGAGCAGAGTTTCTTCTTTACACCTTAAAGGCATCTGGTTAAAGATTAGTGGGGCATGAGCGCATTGTCAGATGAGACAGTGGGTATGATAAGGATGGCACTTTAGGACCAGAGAATCATAATCGAAGGAAGTATGGCCTTTCAACCATTGTGAAGCATATTTTGTGGAGACAAACAACCATGTGCGATCCCTGGATACACTTTTAGCCTGTGTAGTGGGTCTGTTGGAATAGTAGACACTCCTGCTGTGAAAGAGTGTCCCTTTCACAAATAAAAAGACAGAGAAGAGGACACTTTAAAGGATTCTACACACACAACATGAATTTCAAAGGACCAGACACAAAGGGGCAGATTTACAAGTCCCTTGTGACACTTTTGCGCCGCCATTGCATCACGTTTGTGATTCATTGGTGGCGTAAACAATGTAGCCAATTTACAACATGATGCATCTAGAGAGATGTGTCACGTTGTAAAGCCCTGCATCACATGAACCCTTTGTCAGGTATAATGTATGCAGGGTAGGCGGTCCCACGCAGGAAAGCCTTTTAGAAGTTACGCAATGAAATCTACAAGATTTAACTGCACCACTTCTATGATGCCACTGCGTCAAAATGAGTGAAGCAGCATAATGAGTATGGACCTCACCATGCATTGCTGGAGTTGCGTCGGGCTTGCAACACGACACGACTCCAGCAATGTGTGACTTTTGGGCCAACACATGCGTCCGAATTTTGGACTCATCTGTCAATCCTTATGCCATGGTGTTGTAAATATGGCGCATCCATGGTGGTGCAAGTGTATCGCAGGTTGGCGCAGGGAAACTGATGCATCTCTACAGATGCATCAGTTTCTTCTAAATCTGTCCCTAAATCGCAGCTGTGTCTGGATATGGACTATAAAGGTGCAAATGTGAGTTCCCCAAATTGTTCAACAGTGCTATGCACCTGTGTAGAAAGAAGATCACCAAGACTTCTTGCTGTTGTAAACAGGACTAGGGACCAAGGCCTGCTGGCATCCTTGGTGGGTGAGAGGCCATCACCTAGGAAGTCAAGATCACTTTCCCTGAGCATGGGAACCAGTGTGCAAACTGTCAAAATGTGGGTTTTTGGGAGAGGTAGATAGGCACAGAATAGGAGCAATAAGGTCACCAACACAGTACTGGTTCCTAAATAGGGTCTCTATAAATTAGTTCCTTGCTCAAGCCTTGTAAATAAGGCTTAACTTAGGAGACAAGCAAGTAAATCATTTAAAAACACCATTACAGTAAATAAGTATGGGGCAAAACATAATAAAACCCCCACACCAATTTATCTTTAAAATGACATAAAAACCCTTAGCAATCACCAGCACTACCAGCACTTTATTGTGGAGCACTAGGGGGGACGTTGCCTGACTGCGCAGGAGTGCCTTTAAAATGCTGGACGTGTCTACCGCAGTGTGGGACATGCCCAGGCAAAGACCGGGCCAAGACGGGGCCGTCTTAGTCCTTCATAGCCCGACAGAGGCTGGGCTGGACCTACTCTCTTGGTTTTTGGGGACTTCTACAGTGTCTTGCCCATCAGCCTCGGTGAGTGTATAATACAAGGAACTTGTTTCAAAATTGTTAGTTGTTAACTCCCCATTGGCTTTGTGGATTTGATTGATACCTGGCTATTAGTTATCGGATTGCCCTGAGAAGAATGGACCTGTGAAAAACTATTAACTTTGGGTGTTGTGCATAGCACAAACTATGGGAAAGGCAGAAAGCAAGGAGACTACGTCTACATCCAAAACAGTAGCCGGTTCGTGCTTGACAGTAGGAAAATATATAATATCCGTGGAAGAGACTTTAAATGCTGATAATTGAACCGCAACAGTCATCTAATGGCTGTGTGCAAAATGTTTCTGATCACATATTTGTTAGCGATCAGGAAAGTGACACTAAACCCCGTCAAAGTGCCCTAGAAATCCGGGTATATTTGGAAAGACGAATTCAGTCTTTCCATCTTAAGTGGGATGAACCTGATATCCAGGTCGGGTCACAGTTAAAGGTGACCGGATTGGCCCTCGCAGTTGAGTCAGTCCCCCTACAGAGCTTTTTCCAAAAAGTTTCCCAAACTTTCCTAAACCTCTGGAGGTCCTTCCAGAAGGTATCCTTGTGGGTTCCAAGTGTCCAAAACACAATTCCAAAAGTATGGAATTTCCCAGATTGTACTTGGCAGTCTTTCACTTCAATTCTCACAATGCACTTGGTCAACCCCTTAAAATCTAACTGGATGCACTCAAAGAGGGAGAATCTGGTTGGAGAAGGGTCAGTTGAGTTCTGTTATCCTGTAGATGCAAGGGAGTTTACTCCTTACTCTTTCTTAAAGCAAGTCAAAGTCCTCAGAGCTGTAACCTCAGACAGTGCAGCAGGCGCAGTCTTCACCAGGCAGGCCCTTGGGTGCAGATCAGAATTCCAGGAGGACATTCTTCCTTCTTCTTGTAGTTTCAGGCAGAAAAATTGAGAGACAATGCGCCTCTTATATATTTATCCAGAATTATCTGGTGACAAGCAGGGGAACACCCCTTTTCAATGAAGTGCAAAGCAACACCCCGAACCATGACAACTTCCTCCAAAGTGTGGCATAGTCCTGTCCCAGAAAGCATTATCCTCTTAAAATCCATCATGGGATACGTTCAACAATGGCAAATTGGTGGAATTTTCAATACCATTCATTTTATTCAGTCCTTGGATGGTATTTTTACATATGTTCCTAGCAATATTCATGCATTATTAAAACATTACCATGTTAGCATATGAAGCCAAATATTTTCAGTGGGGAAAATGAAATGTTCAAGCTCTTCCACACCAGGGTTTCTAAAACGTATCTTATAAAGTCCACACTCATACTTGCAAGAACCCACCACCCCTGAAACACACAGGGAAGATCTGGGGGGTTCTCAATATGCAAAAACTATTTCACTTTTTATTTCATAGTGCCCACAGCACCAAAGATGACTTTGTAGTGGATTTCCTACTCTGGGGAAAATAATATTGGCAGCTTTCCCTTCACCAGGGTTTCTAAAAATTATTTGCTTTTGAACCCTTCTTATAGTTACATGACCTCTCTTCCATGAAACACCTAGGAAAACATTGGGGGTACCCACAATGTACATAAAAAGATAGATATTCACTTCTAAAGTGCCCATACCACCAAAGTCGAGTTTGCAGTGAATTTACTTTTAAAAGCAGTGCTGCACCACAGGGCTGCTTTTAAACTTACCTCAGGCTCTCAGCATTGCACACCTGCAAGTGCAAAAAAGGCTGCTGACCTCTAAACTGCCATGCCCCAAAATATACTAGGGACTTACTGTGTAGGTCCTGCTAATTATAAGTGTACCTCAATACATATGTTTGTTTTAATATAGCCTTGACCCTCGGTCTGGCTAGCAGAGCCAGGCCACACACAGAGTCAGCTGCCACCAGTGTCAGACAACACAAAAAATGGGGGCGAACAAGCCAAAAAGGGTGACTTTCTAACATTTAACAAGACCGGAAAAACATATAAGGAGGAGGAGAGCACCTAGATGGATTGAGGCCCACCAGTGTATTGGACCTCTCATCCTTAGGCTGGTCTTCCCCCAATGTTTTGCCTTCTTCTTCCATTTGTCCTGACTTTGTTTTTGTTGGCCATATAACTCTGAGCACTTGACCACTGCTAACCAGTCATAAAGTGCATGTGCTCTCTCACCTAAACATGTAATATTACCTCATTCCCAATTGGCATATTTAATTTACTAATTAGTCCCTGGTAAAGTGATACTATAGGTGCCCAGGGTCTGTACATTAAATGCTACTAGTGGACCTGTATAAGTGATTGTGCCACCCACTTAAGTAGCCCTTTAAACATGTCTCAAAACTGTCATTGCATCTCAGGACTGTCATTGCAGAGCCTGTCTGTGCAGTAACAAATGCGATTTCACTCTGGCAAAATCAACCTTAAAGCCAGGCCCAAACCTTCCTTTTTAATACATACAAGTCACCTCTAGGGTGAGGGGTGTGACTAGCAGCCCGAAATGGTGGGTGCACAGACGGGACTGTCCTGTACCCAGAAATCAAAATACTGCTCATATCCCCACAGATGTGTTGCATTGAAACCGGGCCTGGGGCCGGTGTGGCTTTAGAGTGTGGGTGCAAATTACATTAAGAAATATCGGCACAGTGGCTGGAGCAGAGCTGCCTGGTGGCCTGGGTCCCTGCTGTGATGGAGGAAGCTGAGGTGAGGGAATGCTACTGTCGCTGGGTTGGTGACGTCTTACATGCTGCGGGTCCCTGATTAACGAGGCAGCGGACCTTGGTGGGTGACTCGGACCAGTGTAGGCCGGTGGTGTGGTCCCACTCACCTGGCACTGCAGCAGCCTGTGTGGATCATGGGGTAGTAGGCCTCTGCCGCAGGATCCAAGGGCCTCTATGCCATGGCTGGCCAGCTGAGGAGAGAGTGTGCTGGTTTGCGGACCCTTCATTCCCTTCTTTTGCCTGCTGCTCTGCAAGTTGCTGTGGCGGGCATACTTAGACTGTGCCAGGGCAGTGTCGAATGTCGTCTAGAGTTGGGGCAAGGACTAGCATGGCCTGGCTGCCTGTGGCCAAAGCAGTGTTTGGTCTGTCAGCAACATCACGCTGGATTTGAGTGGGGCAGTGCTAACACTTTAATTCTGCGGATTCCCCGGCACTCAGAAGAGGAGTGCTGTGAGGAGCCTTGGTAAAATCTGGACTGCCATTGGAGCCAGCATCTGACTACCACATTGAGGAGGGTCTCCAGCGATGGTCTGTGTTTACTTGTGGTACCCCTTGCCTCAGCTCCACCTGCTGCCCATCCTGAAGGATGGTGTGGACGATTCCTTTGGCTGCACTGTGTGGACTGTGCAGGATGTTCACCATATCACGGTTGCTTGAGACTGGTTGGAACAGCAATTTCCGGAATCCACAAGACAATCACTTGATGGGGTAGCACCACAGAGATCGCAGCATGCCGCCTGTAGACGTAGAAAGGGGCTTACCACACTGAACATTGTCCGGGGAGCACCTTCACCACGACAGGCCCTGGTGGGCCTGCAGGAGGCGCTCAACTCGGCATCAGTGTTGCGATCCACCCAGGAACCAATCAATTCCAGTTCCTCGCTCAACAATGCCTTGGACTCAGACTGTGCAGTAAGGGTGCCGCTCTTTCCCTCAGTGTTCCCACAGTTGAGTAATGATCCATTGGACTGATCGTGGTGTGTGGATCCTCTGTGCAGCTGCCTGGCAGCAGTTTTTTAAGTCAGGGCACTGCCCGCTGGGGACGCTGGTGATGCTTGGCAGGCACAGTGGGCGTAGTATGTTTGAACTGAGCCTCCTCTGTTCATGTATCTGTTCGTCACAAGACAGAGCCATGGATACCATGTTCACATCCTCTTCTCATGTACACATGTATGATGGATATAGGATTGTATCCGGTTCCTGAACTGTTTATTGTCCTGGTGTTGAGTTTTTTTTACCATATGTTGGTAATTCACTTACTCTCACTCACTGAAAGCTCTCCGCTTGCCCCATGGCAAATGCTCATATTATTTCACAGTTTATAACATTACTGTTTGGTTTCCAGTTTGGTCGAAGGGTGAAGAATCACTGAACTGCGTATTGTGAGATTATTTGGTTTTCATTGTTTGGAATGGTCCTTTCTTGTGATAGCATTGGTGGTGGGCCTGTTTTTGGGTGGTACATTTGTACTGCATTCTTTCAGTTTCTTCATGTAGACTGTAGCTAAAACGTACTTTATTGTTTGTAATGTACGGGATATGAGCTTAATCCACAAATGGCACAGAATACTTGCACAATTACACAGACGCGTCGCACAAATAGTGTTCTTTCAGGAAACTCACTTGGCCTCAGAAGCACATAAACTGTGGAAACATTGGAGAGGGCAACTGCATTACACTACCTACTGTCCATTTTCACCGGGGACAGCGGTGTAGATATGACAAGGGGTCCCATTCGCAGTCAGAATAGAAGATTGATATTCAGAGACGCAATGCCCTACTTAAGGGCACACTTGATGGGGAACAGGTAGTCCTGGAATGTTTATATTCACCCACCTCGGACCAAGATTAATTTCTGGCCTGCTTAGAGACCAAGTTGGCTGATTGGTCACAACACCCCTGGCTCCTTTAAAGGTATTTCAGTGCTGTACGAGATACCAACTTGGACCATTCACATCCCCCCCTCTCTAGCATGGCTATAGTACATCAAGCCAAAGTATTACTATACTGGATGGAGGTGGGATTTGGCAGATATATTGGGGGGGACCATAATATTGGTCTGTGTGAATACTCGTTTCATTCATGCCCCGGTGCCTTGCACTCCCACTTGAATAGGTTCCTCTGCACAAACAGCTTACTCTCCTCTGTGACTCACACTACGCATCTCGGTAAAACCATATCTGACCACAACCCTCTTGAACTTTACACTTAATTGGGAATGAGATCCTTCTCCAATTCCAATGTGGTGCTTACAACCTCTGCTACTCAAAGACTCATTGTTTAGGGACATATTAGCTACAACCACCACTATGTACTTCTGTGCGAATACTGCCATAGCTTCCTCATGTTTGATAGAGTGGGAAGACTTTAAGGTGGTATTTCTCACAGCCTCACTGGGTGTAGTAGAGGGAGCAAGGTGAGAGGTCACTAGAGACATTTTGGAGATGGAGGGCAAACTGGGCCCTATGGAAGTGGCAGCCCAAGAAAATGCATCAAATGCAGGGGAGTTTAGTGATGCTAGGTTTTTATATGAAAAATTCCTGGAATGACTGTGAATAATAGATCAAAGGACCTACATACAATGACGCACTCAGAAGAGGATAGGTCAGGCACCATACTGGCCCGAACAATTCGGCCACCACCCTTCCCATACCTATCTTATCCCTTCGCACACCCACACAACGTTTAGTGACTACCAGGTAGAGATTAATTATGAATGGCATGATTATTATGCAGAGCTATACTCTGCACCGCCGACTCCCGCCCTTGAGGCGCTTGCCAACTTTCTGTTTAGCGCTTCCCTGACAAATATTCTAGACATGGGTAAAAAAGACCTAGAAGCTCCTATTACAATCACTGAGATACGGGGAGCAATCAAAGACCTGGCTCATAACAAATAGTGGCAAGTTTAGACAGCCTCCCCATAGAATTCTATTCTACCTTTGTGTCACAGTTGGCGCCACAGTTTGAGAAACTTTATAGTGGATCCCTTGTGGAGGGATTATTTGCCTGTGACATTGCAACAGTATGGGATCCCTCAGGAATGTCTGAAATGGATGAAACTTTTGCATTCTTTACCTACGGCCAATTCAAAATAGGCCAATATATATCCAAACCTTACCAAATACTGCATGGGACCCGTCAAGGATGTCCCCTGTCCCCGCTCTTCTTTGTGTTGGTGGTAGAGCCACTTTCCCAACATATCCGTCATATTATGCTGAATGTTGGAATCCCTGTAGGACGGGTTATTCATTTGCTGTCCTTGTACGCCAATGATATGCTCTTGTATCTTAAGGATCTCTGGACAGATATGGCAGGACTGGCCCAGATACTCTCACAATTTAGCTCCTTGTCAGGACTGCAAATAAACACCACTGAGTCCTGCGAGTATTCCTTCGACGGGACTCATAAAGAGCACATTCTCCAATTTGGTGAGCTACTGCTGAAAACAGAACCTGATTCCTTACATTATTTAGGAATTCAGATCTATAGGGAAACACAGGATATGCTGTAGGGAAGTCTGGTGTGTACGGTTAATCCCCTGAGGTTGCAGGTGTAGTTCAGGGTCACATTACCCATATCCATTGCAGGCAGGATGGCACTGGAATTTTTTTTTTTTACTGCAGTTACTCTACCATTTTGTGATTTTCCTGCTGGTGGTCCCAACCTGGGTGTTTAAGCTTGTGAACTTCATGCTGATCGATCTTTACTAGGGGAAGGGATGACCTAGAGTAAGCCTGTCTAAACTGCAGCTGCCGACGTCCAAAGGGGGAATGGGATCCCCAGATGTTAAAGCCTACTGCATAGCTGGACAGCTACAATGCTTATCATACTGGTTAGCAGGCCATAATTTGTTTGAAATAGGATAAACAACTCTCCACCTGCAACTAGGGACGCTCCACACACTGTTATGCCTTAAGTTCACATTAATACACATAGATTCACCATTGTTACGTACTGCCCTGATGTATTGGAGCATGGCCTTAAAGTTTTCGAACACATGTACGCCATATGCAGTTAACATTCCACTCTACGGTCTTCTGACATCCAAAGGCACATTGACGACCCTCAGGCTGGCTCCCTGGGATCAGGCTGGGGTGATGTTAGTTGGATCCCTGTTCATGGATGGCGTCCTTCTTCCCCATGAGGAGTTTATACAAGTCCATGGGTTGCCCGATTCTTTATTCCTGGCTCACGCTAGTATTGTCCATAATGTGCGCAAACATTGGTTAGTGGATAGTAAGGTACCTGCTACTTACGAGTTGCTCTGAGTGCTCACACAATGGGGCACAGGAGCCATTTGGTTCGCTGGCTCCACGGTGGTCTGAGGGAACACCTCAGGGTTTCTCTCAACCCCTTGAACCATATATGGGAATCTGATCTGGCAAGCAAACTAACTGACAAGGAATGGGCCTGCATTTTAGAGTTCCCCAAACGCATTCCTCATAATTCCCAATATAAATTTATCAAGTTTTCAAAATGACATAGTGCATATCCGACACCTTACAAGCTGTATGCAATGTACCCTGCGGATGCATCGAAATGCCCATGTTATCATTCACCCAATGCAGAACTCATACATATGCTTTGGGCTTGCCATTCCCTAATAGGGTACTAGGAGGAGGGTTCGGAAAGACTCTCACATCTGACAGGAGTACATACCTGGACATCATTGGATCTTTGTATATTGGGTCTGTCCCCACTGCCTAAAATAGCTAAAGTGATGCAATGCTTTTTCGACCTTTCATTACTTCTGGCAAGGAGACTGATTACACAACGCTGGAAGTCTCCTAGGGCTCGTAGGAAAGGGCCCTGGGGGAAGAAGGTACTGCACTGGGCATCTGCTGAGTGCAAAGCACTGCGACTGAAGGAATATAGCGGCCTCCGCAATCATTGGATTAGGCTTTGCTACTGGAACATAACCGTGCATACAAATCTAAGACATTATGTGTGATGTAGAACAACCACTCTTGTTTCTTAGAGTACACAAACCTAGGCATTTTGCCACCTCTTGTGACTCATTGGAGCCCCACACTCCCTACTGGTCCACACTAGGATCACTCATTTCATTTCATAAGGCTTTATTCGGAACAAAAAAATGCAATGTCCATAAAAGCACATAAAATGTCAAACAGTATTACAATAACCGATAAAAATCATGGTAGAAATTTACATGAACAGAATAAATAATTAAAAAAACATGCTTTTTCTTGCCCTGATTGCTTTAAGAAGGAATGTGGCAGTAAAAAAACAGACATCAGGGTGGTACATGTTAAAGAGCAACTTCATAGAATCATATATAGTCCTAACACCAAACTTGACAAATAGGGGTTTTAAAAAAGCTATGAGAAAATTTACATAAAGTTTACATAGCAATCAAAAGTGCAGAGTGCTTTGCGCAGTAATGTTAACGTGAGGACACGGACCAGCCGGGTGCTTATTTTTGGAAGGGAAGGCCACCAGGTGGGGCACAATCCCCAGCCTCAACCTCGTTAAAACAAAGCGATGAGACGCTCTGGTTACTTGACTTAAATATGGTTGGTAACCCACAGTCTCGTTAAATCTTGCATGGAACACACAGGTGGTAAGGTTGACACTTTTGCTTAGCCGCTTCTCTGACTTATAGGATAGGAAGGCATTCTTCAATTCAGTTTTGGGCAAACCTGGGGCAGCAAGTCTGTCCACTTTTAAGTCAAGGCCATAGATCTCCTGGTAACTGTTGATTATATACCTAATCCAAGGAATCTTTAAATGGTTGTCACCAGAAAGACAGTCACTGATAATGGCTCTATTTAAAGATGTCTCCTCTTTCATCCAGATTGCACGCCATAACATTAACGGTCTTAAGGCAATCAGATCGGACAGATGTTGAATTCCGAGCTCACTGTGTACTAAGTCGTTAGAGGCTGATTTGGGCAGGCACAAGATTCTCTTTAAAAAGTGATTTTCCTCCACTTGTAAGCTTCCAGCTGTGGCAAATGCCCAGGCCCCAGCCCCAAAGAGGGCAATGGAGAGACATCTCGATTGATAAATCTTTAACATGTCTTTAATCCATTTGTCCCCTAACTTGGTGGCAAATTTAAACACCCCGTGGGCACTTTTCGCCATCTTGGCCCAAACGTTGTTAAGCTCACAGGCCCAGCTACAATTCTTAGAGAATGTTAGGCCAAGATAGCAGAAGTTGTCCACTTGTTGGACCTTATGTCCATCAATAAAGTATGAATGGGGTTTCCCGCGCCCAGTCCCACATTCCATGGTATAGGTTTTAGACTTGTTAATCACCAGTTTCCGATCCCTCATAAAAAGTGAAAACCTATCCATTAAACATTGGAGACCTATGGGGGTCCTGGACAGTAACACGGCGTCGTCCGCGTAAATTAATACCGGGACGTCGAGATCGTTAGCTTTTGGGGCATCTGCCACTATCGTTTTTAAAATGATATCAACTTCATTATTAAAAAGAGTAAAAAGCAAGGGGGCAAGGGCACACCCTTGCCTTATACCTCGCCCAATCTGGAACTTGGTTGTACATTCCCCGCTTCGCCCGTATCGTACGCTGGTGCGCAGATTGACATAAAGTCGGGCCAAAAAATAGACAATACCCTCAGGTGCCCCCATTTCTAACAATTTGGCCCAGAGGATGGCATGGTACACCATGTCGAAGGCACTACTCAGATCTGCAAAGCAGAGATAGAGAGAGCCCGTCTTAGCCTGAGTATACTTTCCTATCAGAAGTTCGAGATTTAGACATTGTTCTATAGTTCCTCGCCCCTTTCTAAAGCCGTATTGGCTGTTGGCAAGGATACCTTTAGAAGAAGCCCATTCTTCCAACCTGATTAATATTTTCATTATTTTCACTGAGGAATCTAACAGGGAGATGGGGCGATAGTTCTTCACGTCCCCCTATCTCCTTTCTTATAGATTGGTAATATGATAGATTCCTACCACGTTGGAGGGGCACCATTACATACAGCAGCGTTAAAAACATTCATTAACATTGGGCCCAATATCTCAGGGACTAATTTATACACATCGATTGGGACCCCATCAGGGCCCTGAGCCTTCCCCCCTTTACTGGAACTAATACTTTCTAAAACCTCAGTGGTGGTAATATTCAGCGGGACAATAGGCCAACAACCGTCATAATCATCCACCATCTGTCCGAGTCAAAGATTGTTGAAAAGTGAGTCACCCAGGTTTCCATGTTGACGTTGGATGTCAATTCTGGCACTTTATCGTCCTTAAGGAACGGACCGTTAACTGTAGCCCAGAATAAAGAGCAGTTGGAAGTTTCGGCGACCTGTGTTAGTTTATCCCAGGCCTCTTTCTGTAGCTCGGTCTTCCTGCGCTTTACTGCTGCCTGGTAAATATGCCTATGCTGGGTAACCACACTTGTCACTCTTGGTTTAACTGCCAGTAACTCTTTTAGCTCCTTTAATGCAGTTGTGCATGCATGATCGAACCACCCCCTTCGTTGGTCTTGTTTGCCCTTGTCAGGTTTAGTAAGTTTACTTTCAATGATAAAATTAATTTTAATAAAATTGAGGACAGTATCAACATTAACATCAACACTCTCAAGGATAGCAATGATTTCTAATAAACAGCTTTTAACAATTGGATTGGAAAACATTTCAGCTTTGTCCCCTTTCCATCTAATTCTTGTTCCATTCGGTCTATAAGGTTCAATATTAACAATAACACCTGAATTAAAAACACGTTTTTCTTTCCATATGGTGGCCTCAATGGTAATACAATTATGGTCGCTAAGTTTACTGTCCACGACCTTAGGGGCCTTACACCAAGGGATAAGGTTGGAGGACATGCAAACAAAGTCGATTACAGTATTTGCGTTCCTGCCCGTAAACGTGGGGATTGTATCACCCAAATCGTTCTTTGCATTGACCAAAATTTCCATATCATAGGAGGCCAAGAATTTATTCAAGGACTCCCCATAGAGATTATGTGGAAAATGAAGGTCAACATCCCCAAAGTGATTAGTGAACCCACAGACCCTTTGATCGGAGAGGGGACAAACAGCAGTATTAAAATCCCCTGCCCAGATCAAATCAAAGACAACATTAGATCCCTTAGTTATGTCATCCAGGGCACTCACTGGGATCACTAAAACGTGTTCTGTGGGTGAGTTAGGGAGTTCTGGTAATTATTTGATATTTCCCTTTTATTATTATGAATGCATGATTATAGTGGCCATTTCAGTGCAATGCTTACAGTACTTTGTTTTTCTTTGATTGGATGCTTACAACTTTGTCTGTACCAACAGAAAGTATATATGAAGGCACGTATGTATTGCTATTGTACTAACCTGAAAATCATAATAAAATATGTTTAAAATATAAAAAAAAAAAATCACCCCTAGGGTAGGCCCTGGAAAGCCCAGGGGAAAGGGGGCAATGTACATTTAAGTTTTACATGTCCTGGTAGTGAAAAACTCTTACATTTAGTTTGTTATTAGTGCAAGGCCATATCCATGGGATAACTTTGACATTACCTTATTACATTTTATGAGTGGAATCCTTATTTAAATCCTAACTTATAGTGAAGTTGGATTTTAAATTCTAATTCTGAATGTGACAGTTTTATAAAGTTGCCATTTTCTTAACTTAGCCATTTGGTGTCTACAGCCTGTCTCTGGTCACATGAGGGGTGTAATTTGCAGTTGGGCTTTGTGTATTCCTCCTAGACAGCCACACACTATGGGAGCTTAGCTGTGCCTTAATGGTCCATCATTGGCAGAAAGGAAGTGAGTAGATAAGCCCAACCTCCCATTCACCTGAATAGGGTGTGCCCTGTCCCCACACAAATGTTGCTAGTCTTCTGCTCTGCCTGGATGAGAAGTACTGGACCTGCATCTCTTGAGTACAGAACCCAGAGTGCCACCAAGGGCGTGTTAGCTGGTCTCCTGATCTGAAGCCTTGGGGACATAACAGTCTTCCAACCCCCTTGCACCTGGAATCTGCCATCCATGAGTCTACCCTGCCAAATGGTGCCACCCCAGTCTTGGACCCTAGGAAGTGGGCCTAAGGTGCTTGCCAGCGGAACAGATGCATCTTTTCTGCTGTGCGACACATCCTCAAGCAGAAAAGATACATCACCACTGCTACATAGATCGGGCCCATAGCAAAGAATACTCATTGCCCACCACAGTTCCAGGAACCAACGCATCACAACGAAGGCAAGGTGCAGCCCCAGCGCAAGTCCTTGTATCTCGCATCAATAGCCACCTCAGTGACGATGACAGACTCCACATCACAGCCTTACAGTTCCTTGGAACCGCTGCAACACCAGCTGCGTGCCGCATCCACAACACAGACTTTGCATCACAAGCCCCATTGATTGGCCACGCAACAAAAATGAAACATGACCACACAGAGGCCTCACTGTATCTCAGATCCAATGCAGCACTTCGGCTTCACAGGGCACCTTCAACACAGATCCATGCAGCGCTCTGCAACCAGGATTTTAGGTATTCAGTGGACCAAGCTGGGTCCCTGCAGCCAGCCCTTGCTACATCCCATTCGGCCTGAAGATGCGACGTTGTCCTGGTCTGGGACGACCTGATATGCCCAATTGGTGCTATTTTTGCTACAAACATTAAAATGCAATATCTCCAGTTCTACTAATTGCAATTCTGTTGTTTTAGTCTTATTTTATTTATTGAAACTTCCTTTATTTGTGTAAACTTGTTGCGGGATCCTTTGTTGTGTGGTTTCACTGCTTTACAGGTTGAAGTGTTGCACAAATACTTTCACATTGCCTCTAAATTAGGCCTGACTGCTCTGTGCCAAGTTATCAAGGGGGTGGACCCAGGTTAATTTGGGGTTTCCTTGTGCCTTACCGTGATGAGGATTGTCGTTGCTGCTTGACCAGACAACCCGATTTCTTACACAGGGATACAGTCAATCCCAGTGAGTGAAACATGACACCTCGGTCCAGCTGGGAGCATTGTAAGAGTGGGGGCTGTCTGTCTCATCTCATGGAATTTGGTAACCCATGTATGCCAGGTTGGGGCCACTGTGAAGTTAGAGCCATCACTCTTGCTGTGTAAAGTGGGTGACCCTGAATGCCAGATGGGAGCCACTGTGAAGTTAGAGCCAGTGCCCTTTCTGTTTACAGTTGGCAACCGCACATATGCCAGATTGGATTCAATGTAGAGGTTCGGGCTATTGTCCTTGCTGTATGACGCTGGTGAATCCCTACGCCAAGATGTTTTATGGTTTTCCTGCACTCAGAGGCTGCCATTGCGTTCAGTAAGACTCCTTTATGCTGCCTGGCATCCCTGAGTCTTGCACCAACTAAGAGCTTAGCGCTGCTGACGTTAACTCTAAAGGCCAAACTCGGACACATCTGAAAGGGGACAGAAGGTCTTGGTATATTGCCATGATGACACTAGCATGCCAACCTTAAGAGACTGGTTATTATTTATCGTGTGTTTTTTATGCTTTGGGTGTTTATATTAAACATTACATTTATCACACAAGCCAATCCTTGACCTATCAATCAGTTATTGTGAATATTATTTGAGTCATGTGTCTGTGTGCGCCTTACAACCACCTCCTGTGAAGAGCTTTGAACTGCTCAGCCAACGCTGATACTGAGAGTCGAGTCCTAAAGTGGTAGTACATTACCCAGTTGCTCAGAATGTCAGGTTCCAGGATATCAGAGAAAAAGTCCACAACACCAATGTTTGGACCGCTGTTTGCCCCAATGCCCTCTGAAAGAGGTTCTGACAGAGATGGAAAGGGATAGAGGTGAAGCTACATACAGCATCACAAACTAAAAGATAGAAAACGACAAAAAACAACCGAGAGCAAGAAGGAGCAAGAAGAAAAGATGTAAATAGAAAAAAGAGAGAGAGAGTAACTTGGATGGAGAGAGAAAGCATAAATCTAGTAATACATAGGTTGAGTAGTAGATAGCTGGCGTCTATTCTAGGGTTTTGTTTTGCACTTTTTGCCCTCATTTAATACCATAGGTCAGAAACATTTTTGTATTGTGAAGTCAGATGTATTCTCTATTATTCAGCATACACAATTTGCCATTTGAGATATGACTATTTTCGTCTATAGGAAATCGAAAACTGTATTTATTAACTGTAGAAGTTCATTTTTCCTTGGCATTATCTAGAAAATTTTAAAGAGAAGTCACTAAAGTATTTTCATATTATGAAAAATATAGCTTAACAGGAAATGAGTCCCTGTCATTTTTTTCCGCTTAAAAGGCTCATGATGGAAGCTATTTCAGATGAGATGCATGACATAAAGTACAAAACACCTGCCATTACAATACGTTTGAGCACAATTAACTTGCAACGAATTTCACTGTAAACAATATCTGATATTCACAAACAGCATACAAAAACACCCTTTATATTTCAGTTCACCTTTTAAGTTCATTCCTTTTCCACTGCTACTTATTCGTAGAAACATAGGATTTACATAGAGCTTTTACAGTTTTTAATCTTTAAAGCAGTACTAAAATACACCAGTTTTTTCAAAATGGTTTATAAATGAGGAAATCAGGTTAGGAATGCGGACCACATAGCCTATGTGAAATACAAGCCTCGATTAGGTGTAATACTTTTTTTTATAAACAATTGCTGTTAACTGTGTGATGCATCTATGCCAGTCACTGCATGCTTGACTTTCTAGTCTTTTTGCATTGTGGATACATTGTTGGTTCATATTTGGTATGCTGTATATTGGTACTTAGTTGACCTGAGGAATGAATTTCTACTTTGGAGCAGAATGCTACTAGTGCACCACGAGTTGCATTTGGGGTGTGGTGGAGAAAACGGGCGTGGCCTCCGAAGACCTCTTAGAAATCCCGCTGTGTGGGACTTATTGGAGGTAATAGGAGGGGTAGTTTCCTTCCAAAAATGACATGGGGGGGGGGGGCACTGTACCTCCTGTTACATCCAGTAAGTCCCACACAGTAGGATTGCTAAGCCATGGTAGGAAGCCATGCCCCCTTTCTCTACCACTCTGCAAATTGGGTGAGAAAGTCCCATTGGCTCTTGAGAGTCCTTTGGGGCCTACTAGCATGCCTGCTACCTCCAGTAAGACCCTCACAGCTGGATTTGTTGAGAGGTGGTCCAACGCCATGCTCCCTCTCCCAAGTACTCTGCAAATGCACCTGCTGATGCACTGCTACTTGGGGTAAGAAGTCCACTTCAGTCCTGAAGCCCTCAGGAGGCCTGTAGACCTCATCTCCCCACCAGTAATGCCCCTGCAGGCATGTTTGCAGGGTGGCGGAGAAAGGGGCCATGTTCTCTGACCACCTCTCAGCAATCCCACTGTGCAGGGCTTAGTGCAGGTAATAGGAGGACTTGTTGGCCCCTAAGGACCATCAGCAGCCAAGGTGACTTCATCCCCCAACCAGCACCACACAAGGAGGCGTGTTTGAAGAGTAGTGTAGAAAGGCAGCGGTGCCTCTGGGGGGTTGCTGGCTTTTGTAAATTTTCTAGGAAGGCGGGCTATGTGGCCCCCTTTCCCTGGACAATTTTGGGCCCCGAGGACTCCATCCCCAACCTGACCCATTTTCTATTTTTTGAATAAAATAAAAGGTGATGAGGTAGCGTGGGCCCCCTCCCGGGCTGATATTGCCACAGGGACCCCATCCCCCAGGGCCCGGCCTTTCATAATTTTTTTGAGTATAGGAAGGGCGGACCATTCCCTGGGGTGGGTATTTTCTTTTTTTTATTTTCCTTAAAGGGAGGGGGCAGAGCAACACCCCTCCCAAGCTATTTTCCCCTCGGGTACCCCATTCCGCAGAACAAGACCACCTTGTTGGGAACCTCGCGGGGAGCCTGATAGAATCGGCTGTCCCAGCTGGCCCCAGCATCCTGCGGGAGCCGGCATTGCTTTTTACATGCAGGGAGCTGCTTACATGTAGCTCCCTGTGTGTAAAAAGCAAAGTGCTCTGCTTTTAGCAAGCTTCTGAAACCATGGCACTTGTTTGCTATGGCATAGCTGGAGTAATGCTCCCACCATGCCATAGCAAACTGCACCATTCCCAGTGGTGAGCACCCCAAGAAATTTGCTGGAGAAATCCCTTGGGGGTGGCAGTCCCCAGGGCCATTTATGGCTCTAGGGAGGCGTGTCCCCCTTCATTCTTGAGAAGAACTCTGCCCTGGGGAGGTGGCAGCCCCTGAGTCCCAGAACAGCCCGGGAGGGGGCCACATGGCCCCCTCCCATTTCTTAGATTTAGAGTGTGGCCCCAGGGAGGGGGTGTACCCCGGAGCTGGGGGGTCCATGAGGACATCACATTAAAATGTTAAAGCCCTGGGGATGTGGTGGTCCCCAGGGCAGGGAGGTCCTTGAGGCCCCACCTGGGACTGGAAGGAAGGCCTTTGGGCCTCCCCCACACCTTTTTTTAACAATTAGCCCCCGGGTTCCCCGCACCTCTTTAATTATGTTTGCCCTGGGCGATGGTGGTCCCCGGGGCATGGGTAGCCACATAGGCAACCCCGCAGTAACACGTAAATGGCCCTAGGACCTGGCCCACCCGGGGGTCAATATTTAATGCTATGCAGGAGAACACACTTAATTTTTTTTAACTTTTCGGCTGGATTCGTGGATACAGCATAACTCCTGCTGAAACAGTTTTTTAAAATAATTTTGGCCCTGGTGATCCCTGTGGGACCACCTGAAGAGGTCTAGGGGATCAGGGTGTTTCTACCCTGCACCCTTTCCTTTTTTGGCTTCCAACACTTCCTGGTTTGAAGTGTTGGAAGCCAATCAGATCTCAGGAATGAGATTGTGAGGCTTCACGGATTCACCGCGCCCACAGTTGTATACCTGAAAATTCTTTAAACTTCTCAGCAACTACTGAACGGATTTACACTATTTAAAAAAAGGTCACTTTCTGGACCAATGGCTAATTTTTTGAAAATGTTTGTGAAATTCTGTTCAGCAGTTTGGATAGTAGAGATGTCTAAAGTTCCCTATGGAAATTACCGTGGAGAAAAAGTGTTTTGGGACCCCCCCTTTTTCTCGGCCCCAAATTGAGGGATCACCCCGAAACGTTCAAGACAGCAGCTGAAATGACTGGCATATTAGTTTTGAAAAGTTGCTAAAAGGTTTCGTCAAACGACGCCAACGTTTTTGGCCAAATTAAATGATGCAATTCCTACGGAAACTACATCCTAACTATAACTACCTACTTGCAACTAGATTTTTGTCTGTAGATTATGTTTTTAGGTATTTGGTGTAAGTCGGTTCAGTAGTCATTAAGATATAAACCATAAAAATAATTTGGCAGTTGGGCTTGCAATATCCTTGCGAGTCTCACACAAGAGCGCAAATCAATAAAAGGAGGCCTGTGATTGGTCAAGAGGCCCATTTTTCCCATGAGCCTTCACACTCTGGTGGGAATGAGAGTCTCTTGTGAGTCCTGTGAGAGGGAGCTCTCTGATTGGTTGGCTTTTAGAAATTAAATGGCCGCCATTGCTGTTTACTATAAAAAATAGTAAGTGTTGTAGAAATTTAGTAAAAAAAATCTATATAAGGGGCAGCTGAAAGGCATGCTGTCCCCCTAGATTTGGAGGGGAGGTGTCTAAGAGATGACTGCTGTGAAGAAAATATATGCATATAGTTTTTATGAATTTTCACAATCTATCAGGCTCTCATGAATAGTAAAAAGGAGTAGATGAGTTCTCAATGCACTTTAATAGTAGAAATGCATATTGTGGTCCTTGCTTTTTAAAAGAAGTGTTTAAGAGATAAGTACTGTGATGAGTAGAAGGTTAATTCTTTTTTGAAAAACTTTTATCATTTTGCGAGTCTCTTGCAGGATCCTGAAATGCAGGAAGGAGTAGGTGATGTTTGAATACACTCTGGTATGCACACTTGTTATGGTAGGAAGGAGTCTTACTGGAGATGGTGTTTATCAGAGTTTACTATTTACGCTAATTGGCTTGGTAAGTGCTTTGAATAAAGATAGGGAGGCATATTACCAAGCAATAGCGATAATTATCGCTATTGCTTGGTTAGAGACAAAAATTTACCGCTGAGCTGCGGCGATTTTTATCGCAGATAAACCTTGGTATCACCAAGGTTTATCGCAAATGCGATAAAAAACGGCCGCAATGCATGAATATCGCTGAAAAGTCAGCGATATTCATGCATTATCGAGCTAATGCTCTTAGCCATGTTATCCACCTCCCATTGGATAACATGGCTAAGAACTGCTCAGGGCAGGTGTTAGCTTTTGGAGATATTCGCGCTTAGCGCGAATATCTCCAAAAGTTGGTAATAGGAGATAGCGATGTTAGCGACTGTTTCCAGTCGCTAACATCTTGGCACGCCCACTTTGCATGTCATTAGTGATAAATATCACTGACATGCAAAGTGGGGCCCAAGATGGTCGCTATCTCCTACTAGCTGTCGCTAACTGGTGTTAGCAACAGCTAGGTAATAGGGAGATCATTTTATCTCCGCTTTCTTGGCTTTTAAAGCCAAAAAAGCGGAGATAAACCCCCTTGATAATATGCCCCACAGTTCTTCTAAAACCCTACATCTGACAGGGAGGTCTGAAAGGAGAGGCCAGTCCATCCACAAATCCAACTATGCACATCTGTCAATTGTGAGAAAGGTCTGACAGGAAATGACAGTCCCTCCCCACACACTACTATACACATTTGTCATCTGAGAAAGAGATCCAAAAGGAGAGGTCAGTTAATCCACACACCCTACGAGGCAGGTCTGAAAGGAGAGGCCAGACCATGTACACACTGTAATATGGACACATGTTATCTGGGAGAGATGTCTGACAGAGGCCTGTCACTCCCTTCACACTACTAGGCACATCTGCTATCTGAGAGAGCGGTCTAAAAGGAGAGGCCAGTTCATCCCTACACATGCCTGTCATCTAAGAGAGAAGTCTGAAAGGAAAGGATAGAACATCCATGTGTCCTACTACACATACCCTTCATTTGAAAGTCAGCTGACAGGAGAGGGAAGCCTCTCCCCACAGACTACAATATACACCCGTCATCTGATAGATAGGTCTGAAAGGAGAGGTCGGTCTATCCACACACCCTAACACACAGACCCATCTTCTGAGAGAGACATCTGACAGGAAAGGCCAGTCCATCCACACACCATATTATGCACCCCCATCATCTAAGAGATAGTTAAGAAAGGAGCGGTCATTACCTCCCCACTCACTGCACCGTACAGCTGTCATCTGAGAGAGATGTCTGAAAGGTGAGCAAGTTTATCCACACACTCTACTACACATACATACACACCATCTAAGAGAGAGGGGTGACAGGTACGGGCAGTTACTCATACACTACTGTGCACAACCGTCATCCAAGAGAGAGGTCTGAACAGGAGGTTAGTCCATCCTCCCACTGTACTATGCACACCCATCATCTGAGAGAGAGGTCTGACAGCGTCGTTTAAGAGAACGGTCTGACAGGAGAAGGCAGTCCCTCCCCTCACACTACTACACAAAGCCACTATCTGAGAGAGAGGATAGAAACGAGAGGCTAGTTCATCCACACCCCCTACTATGCAGACCCATCATCTGAGAGAGACATCTGATAGGAGAAGACAGTGCCTCCCCACAAACAAAAACACACACCAATCATCTGAGAACAAGGTCTGAAAAGAGAGGCCAGTCAATCACTGAAAATTAGGCATTACTTTTCAAAATAATGTCTGCACAATGGAAATATTATACACTCATTCTACCATACACACACTCACAAAATAAATTAATGTATTTAAAAAAAAACTAAAAATTCACTAAAAACAAAGGTTAAAGTAATATTATAAGTTTGTGACAACATTAAGATTTTGAAGTAATAAAACCAAAGAAATGTATCACTTATAGTTAGCAGTGCTAACTATAACTTGCACCCCCACCATTTACTGCTTGATATGAACATATGACATCACTCATGACATGTTATATAACATCATTTATTACATCACAGATGACATCTCAAATTACATAATTGATCTGTGTTATTTACAATGAATTTATATATATATATGTTTCTGTGTGTGTGGATATATATTGGAATCCGTATACATGTATCTGCATATTTGCATTCATGTAGATAGTTAGATAGATAGACAGATAGAGAGATAGCTAGATAGATAGATAGATAGATAGATAGATAGATAGATAGATAGATAGATAGATAGATAGATAGATAGATAGATAGATAGATAGATAGATAGATAGATAGATAGATAGATAGATAGATAGATAGATAGATAGATAGATAGATAGATAGATAGATAGATAGATAGATAGATAGATCTTGGTCTTTTAATGTTAAAAAATAAATGTGCATCTGGTGCCGTATTAAGGGAGTGAATGGAAAATGGGCTGCATTTTTTTTTAAAACTGCTTTATTTCAAAACAGCCCAGCAGGCCACCATCCTTGGGATGGGTGGCATTCCCAATGGGCTCACAAATTGCGAGAGGCTCATTAATATTAATGAGCCTCGCAAATTGCAACCCATTGGGATTCGCAAACAGTGTTAAACACACAGTTGTACATTTCATTTATCGACTTACAATTTGCCACTCGCAATGTGTTGCCAATTGTGAGGCGCTAAATGAAATGGTCGTACATCTGGCCCCAATATCCTTAGTAATTTGAGTAATTGTTTTGTGTGAACATGAGTGTTTTTCTTCGAATTACTGCTTTAATATATAAAATTGAAATCATACAAATTGCTTGGGGGTCTCCGGCTTCCAGTGGTGACTCAATGGGGGTCCTCAGGAGTAAAAAGTTTAGGAACCACTGTCTTAGAGGGTTGATCCTGCTTCCTTTTTGATGGGGGAGTTTTGTCTCTGTTCTCAACTTTCTCCGTGCCTGGGTCGTATTTGTTCCTTGCATTTCAGTGGAGGAGATTTTACTTGGTCCTGTTGCAGCTTCTGTGTTCTATTTGGAAATCCCTACTAATTTGGTGTTGGTTTTATGGTTTATCTCATTTTCTGCTGATGATGTCCCAAAGAGGCACAGGAATCCATCTTCATTTCAACTTATTTTTTGGTTACGACCTTACCATCTTTTTGCACGTCTTTGTCTTGCGTTTATTTTGTCATCGAAATTGTCTTCTGGAAGAGGGTCATAAATGTGGCCACTTGTTGTTGTGATGTTATTGCCCTCCGTTCTTGAGACTGTTTGTTTTGGTTTTGTCTTAGTGGAAGGATTCCCTTCATTAGAGGTTGTAGCTAAGTGTGTTTCCATGGGTTCGTGATTTTTCTTTAAAGGTTTGCCAGCTAAAGGCTGTTTATTTGAACATTGTGAAGCCCTTTTAAATTGTGTACACAGGTCACTCTGAAATTAGTGGGACGGAGGCTAATTTATCGACGATCGGGCCACATCCCCAATTTTTGGTTGATACCTTGCGATTGATCCTGTATATTTTGTGAGAACATTTTTAATGTGCGTAACTTACCATCTATTGCAGCCACAAAAACAGCCAAAGTATTCAATGCCCTTAGTTGTGTATCCATTTTATCGGATTGGTATTGGAGGGCCTCTACCAGGAGTTGCACTGTTCTTAATAAGCTTGTCCAGGCACTTCCATGGTCAGTTTGTTGCAAAACCACCAGGGGGCCTCCTGAGTTTGCAATTATGTTTTGCTCCCCTTTAGTCTCCCTGACAACATGTTGTTCTTGATTCCCCTCGATTGTTGTATTTGCAGTATTCGTAGGAGGCTCACTCTTACACTTGTCATGGGAGTAGGTAGTCAGGAGGTCCTCCGACTCTTCCTTTCCCAAGTATGAGAATTGGTCTGGATCTTCTGAGTCATAGTTTAATGGCATATCCTGTTTGGTTTGTATTGATGATGCTGAAAATGTTTTGTCTTCTATCAATGAATAATTCATTGATAATACAGGAAATGCCAATGAGTGTTTTATTTCATTCCTCCCCTTTTTTCCTTCATTTTTTGTGCTTTGTGTTCTTTGACCTTGTGGTTTCCTCCAGACTTCACAGTTCGCAAATAGTTAGTGCCTCAGTTGTAGCATATTTGTCTGTTCTATGTTTGCTATGGAGTACACGTCCAGCTATTCGCAGGTCTTGTACGTCTAGTAGTCCATCTACTGATCCTTCTAGAGTGGTTTTACACACTTTGCTGAGCTTGTGTTCTCGGATTGGCCTTATGTCGGCCACAACTAGCTTGACTGGAATGGTGGGGCTCTGGGGCCCAAATGTTGTTAGGTATTGTGGGGTCGATATTAAATAAGATAGCCTAGAGATGTCAGCTACCTTGCTAGGGCTTTCCCTTTTGTTATCACTCCCCTGTGTGCAAGTGGGTTGTAGCGGCTGGAGAGGTGACTGAAGGCCCAGCAATTCTGTAGAGTTTGAACGGAGAGTGTCACCTTCATTTTAAAAAAAGCAAAGGTTTGCATAAATCTTTAGCTGGAAAAGGGACTGAAAGCTTTTTAGAGTTTTAATGTTTTCCACTATTGAAGGATACTCATTTGAGTTATTTATGTCGGAGATTATTTAAACTGAAAAGCAGTCGTGCTGTAAAGCTGGCCTGGTCTTTGCTTGTGGTTCCTCCATGGAGCCTGCTGACGTCTTAGGTTTCTGCTTACGCTTATTTGTGTTGCTTTTGAGGACTGGGCCTCCTTGTATGTGACCTGATCTCATGGTATGCTTCGCTGTGTCTATCTTTATATATATATATTGTAGGTAAAAACTAGGAAAGTCCTTAGAAAGTCTTGGTCTTGGTCATAGATGTCTGAGATTTTGTCTGCTTTCTTGCTTTCCTGCCCCTTGCCACTTGTTAGTCAAGCCTTTCCTGATAGTTCGATGTGCAAGCTATGATGCACTATGGTGCACTAGTGGCAGCTGTTGGGAGGAGCAGGAGCATCGAAGTGCTTCCCTAGGCCAATTTTATTGTTTGACAATTGTTTGTTGATTTAATGAGCATTTATTTAAGCACTAAACCATATGTCCTGGGACTAACAAGGATTATAGAGACACGCCAGGGTGTTAGAGACGCTGAAGGTATAAGAGATTTGATTGGCTCTCTTGTAGTTTTCCAAACATAGCCTCTGGAGGCTTAAGATGGCTTGAAGAGGCTTGAGGAGTGATATACAACCAGAGTTTTGAATGTTGATGTACTGTGTTACGTTGTATTGTGTTTAAAGAAACTCTAATGTTTTTGTTGTGGGCCGAATTTTAGGCTGAAGGCTGAAATCGGAGTCCCAGAAACTCCCAACCTCTCCCTCAATATGTCATAAAGAACCTCTATGATGATGATGGGCAATATGGAGAGATGGGGATGAAGAGTAACTTGTCTCTTACAGTCCTTGACCTTTTCACGGCACTCCCAGTTTGCCTGCTTAATGGCTTTGACTGAATTCTTGATTTACTCCTGGTGCTCCCAACACTGCCAATACTGCACCTATTGATAGCAAGTTGCCCCCCCCCGCCTCTGTAGATGGCCTCCTGAGGTGATCTTGGGCATCCTGACGGTGCCTCAGGCCTCACCCACACCTGGGTGGAGGACCAACATAGGGACGCCAATGGCCTAGGACACACTCTCAGCTAGTGGTGGCTGTGCTGCGCTGGCACACTCTGCTGCACCGACATGATTGCTGCTAACCTGTGACCGGGCGCACCCCAGGGCAGCTGTTGGTGTTTTCTGCAGAGAGGATGTTGAGCTCGCTGCTTTAAGGTCCTTGTTATCTCAGAGGCTCTTCCACAACCGCTGCACAGCCTTGCGTCCTCAGGGCCGCCAAATCACAGTACTCCGGCTGCCCCTGGCCCTGGCTCAGGCTGCTACAGTCTCCTTCAATGATACTGCCGCTTCGCTGAAAAATAAGGGCTACGGGCGACGAATAACAAGCAGCTGTCCTCTGCCATGCCCTCAGGAGGCCCAGGACTCAAATCAGGCAAATACTGTGGTGTGTATGCCGCTCATACTCTGACTGCATGCCTTGGTGTGAGATGCCCTTTCATGGTCGGAAAATTGACCAGTGTAACTTACCTCAAGCACCCTAAGAGTGATTTATTATTGAAGTAGAGTACTCCACCACCAAGCTTTTCAGTAACTCCGCGGAATTCGATTGAGTGAAACTCTGCGAACTCTGCCCACCCCTAGACACTATCTGTCACTATTACAAAGGTACAAAGAGAGCAGAAAAAACTGAATGTAAAATTCAATAGGAATGAACTGAAAACTGGTGCTGCAAAAAGTTCTAATCTCTTTTCTATTCCACAACTAGAAAGCAATTATCTCAAACTACAACACAACTTCCTGAAGAACCAAAGGTCCAACAAACAGGTAGAGCCATATAGCAATCACCTAAGAGAGAATCTATAGTTGACAAATCTGAAACTTTTTGAAACCAGAATCCATGGCTGTTGTGTAGTAAAGCAGGCCTACTTCATTCTCATGATAATCGAGTGCCAATTGGGTTCAAGTGGATCTATCCACCCATGTTTGAACTCAAAAGTGGAGAAACAACATCATCCTTAGAGGTCTTCGAGCCATTACCCAGTATTAAGAGCAATCACCTTGAAAATGATATAAACCTAGCAAACCATGAAACTGATATAAATCAGATTAGTTTAACAAACCAAATAAGCCAATCTCATTCTCAACATGGAGCAACTGTTGCAAACCAGAATCCATGGCTGTTGTGTAGTAAAGCAGGGCCACTCCATTCTTATGATAATCGAGTGCCAATTGGTTACAGGTGGATCTATCCATCCATGTTGGAACTCTAAAGTGGAGAAACAACATCATCCTTAGATGTCTTCGAGCCATTAACCTGTATTGAGGGCACTCACCTTGAAAATTATTTAAACGTAGCAAACCATGAAACTGATATAAATCAAATTAGTCTAATAAACCAAATAAGCCAATCTCATCCTCAACATGGAGCAACAGAAAACAAAAGTCCCTACTATCCATTGATGCAGATCAGTAATCTTCAAACAAGGCCTGACATTTCCAATGGAGGACTCTGCTTACATCCCAAAGTTACCGCTAAACTTAAAGATCTGAGCATCACAAACAATTTCCATGAAAAATCCCAACTAATGACTCCTTGTGATTAAAAAAATGCTGGCTACTGGCTCAGCTACTGAAGATACGTCACATTCCTGGGTAAAAACAGAGGGGCAGATTTATGAAGGCCCTGCGCCGCCGGTGCGTCACTTTTTCCCATGTTAAAAGTGACGCACCGGCGGCGCAAGGCCTTCATAAATCTGCCCCAGAAACTCCTATGTATTTTAAGGTCCAACCACTAACATAGGACATCTGGGGAAAACAAATCATTTAAATCAGACCGAGGAATAAGCAAATAAATATACAATGTGACAGCAATCAGACCAGTGTAAATACTACTAACGGGCAGCTTGTGATCAAATTCACTCTGTATGCATGGCGAGGGAAGCAAGTTATTCTCAACACGGGCAACATCTTGTGACTTATAAATATGTTGCCAGATCTGCAAGATATAATGTCAAATGACCTGGTAGCTGTACGTTTTGAACAGTCTAACAAGAATGAGGGGAAAGAATGTACACACACACAGTATGGTGCAGCACAAAAATACCAAGTGACATTTTCAATGATATGAACAAGTTAAAAGAATGGGGTATTCCTATGGAGTCACCGAAATTCAAATCGAACCTGTTCATCTTTCTAGAGATACTAAATCCAAATACATCAGAAGTCCAAACTAAACCTAAAACCAATCTTAAAAGCTGTAGTTAGCTAATACCAACCTCTTCTGTGGCAAGCCAGTTTGACTGAAATGAAGTGCTGTATTGCAAACAATTGTTTACAACACACAGTCCCCACAAGCCAAATCTATAACAAACTGCCACAAAAAAAGACCTCCATTATCAGAGCAAACAAGCAATTACCTAACGGCTAAACCCAGAACTTTCAATTTGGTAATTGGTACAGTAGCATACCTGAAAAGTCTAAGCTGGAATATAGCAGCACTGAAAATTGCATTAAAAAGGATGCTTGAAAGGCCTCATACTGATAACATTGAGTATATATTGATATGTGGTGATCTCAATTAAAAAATGCACTCCTTAATACTGAATTCCACAATAAGGAAGAAGACAGACAGAGTGGGGAACATTCCTTCACTTTCTAAAGAGTATTGCACTCCTTAGTTGAGGGAGTTATGTGTCCATTGAATTGTCAAACTCCATCAGACAGTTTCCCTAATGTACCTATATATCTGGAAATAAACAAAGTACTATTGATTACTTGGCAATCAACATCAAAGCCTGGGATCTTCTTATCGATATGGAAGTGCAAGAAAGAATTGAAAGTGATCACGATCCTCTTCTCCTGGATATAGTGCATCCATACTCGAATACATTTGCTTCCAAACTAAAGCAATCTGCAGCTGTTCAAAACTTTGTCTTGAAACCAAATAGAAAGAACATTGATGGCATTCATGCTAAATGCGACCCTGCTAGAAATTGGGGTCTCTAGTTGGCAGGTTGTTTACCCTGTCCAGGTAGGGACCCTTCTCCCTAGTCAGGGTAAGGGGGATACACTTGAAGGACTGGGCTATTTAAGGCCCAGCGGTGCCAGGGGACAACACCTAGAACCTTCGTGGGATACCTGTTCTGGCGCACTAAAGACAGAGACACGGGACACTTCCTTGTGCGTCAAAGATCAGGGTTTATTACTGCAGGGAGGCAAAAGTCACAAGAAGTACAACAGAGTGTAGGTTCTGAGAGTCTGCTCCCTTTGCATATGTGAGTCGCTCTCTTTTATACAGGATTTTGTCATTGTACAATATGTAAGCAAAAGGTTACAACTCATTTCCCACAGTAAAGTTCAAAGGATCGCTTTCATGTATTCAGAGCACCGGAACATAATTACATTAACATCACCAGTTCCAACTGTAAAAGCACATCTTCCCACCATTAGGTACATTCCACTTGAGTTGTAAATAAACAAAAGAAAGAGACAAGAACAGCTGCGAGGAAGTCAGACAACAGGGAAGAGAGAGTGTGAGGATAATATTGGATGCGTAATCGTAGCCTAAAAGGACTTGATCCCAGCACGTGCGAGGCTGAAACAATAGACCGGCACGGCAGGATCACCTCCGAGCGGAGACAACTGCTTTAGCAGTGTCCTCCCCCTACTCATAAAAGACGCATGAAAAGGCATATGCTTCTTCCGTGAAGCTTGGGAACAAAAGGGGTCACGATGCGGACAGTTGCCTGTTCGCTGACTACGTGAGGGCAAGAAACAAAATGGGTGCCGTATCTAAAATGGAACCCGAGCGTCCATTTGAAGAAACCTGTAATTGTAAGGAACTCTTCTGAGTAGTATGGCAAAAACGCATACACTTACACAACTCGTTATTTACGGTTCATTGATACCCCATTCGTCCATATTCGGCGGTGCCCAAAACGTCGTAACGATTTTTACGGAACCTCAGACGCTCCTTTTGCCCTCATGTAGGCAAGAACTAGTCGAAGTCGGAGTCGATCTCGATATTCATCAGATCATTCAGATGTTGTTGGAACATAACTCTATCCATCAATGTCTCCTTGGAAACAGGTGGCCTTCTTATACACGTTGTGGCACAAAGGCCACATAAGGCAGGACCACACTGTACACAAAGACAACACGTGAACACAAATGTCACGACAACCCCTATAATCATCAGAATCTTCCCACCCCAAGTCGACATTTGACCCCAAAACCATCCTAGAAGCGTCCAATCTCCTTCGTCCTCGTGTATGCACTCCGAGATTTTATGCAACTTTGAGATGGCTTGATAGACAGTTGGAGCGTTATCAGGTATAAAAATGCAGCAGCTCGAATGGATGACCTTACACACACCACCTCTATCTGCTAGTACAACGTCTAGAACCATACGGTTCTGTAACGTCATAAGCCTATCCGCTTGAAGCTCTGCTGTCAGGTTACCAACGGCACTTGCAGTTATGTTAGCAGTTGACTCTACTACACGAGTTAACTGTCTCAGATTTCTGCTATTGACTATGGGGCCCCAAAACGGTAGAAAACCCTTGAAGAAGTCTCCTGCTTCTTGACCGGAAGTATCCTCTTTACTAATGACACCTCTCACAACTCTGGTTTTGTGATAGTCGGCAGCAACAGTGAAAGTCGGGGGCAAGAGATTTGCAATATAGCAGGTACCTGAGAAGTCATGTGGTAACCATGTATATGCTCGGTCATAACATACAAAATAGGTACCCTTGGCAGTCAGAAAGACAGGGGAAGAGAGCATCGGTAGAACGTAAGTATCCACACAAGCACTCTTCCCAAGCTGGGCTCTTGGATTTCGGCCACGACCTTGCAGACAAAAGTGGCCTAGGTGAGGTACAATCCAGATTGGAGATGAGCTTTTAAGCTGCCTATCACCCACTGATATACTATCGTCAGCCTCACTAAGGTACTTATAGGTTTGCACCTCTTCTTCTGGGATAAGTGACGTATCGAAGGTATCTCTATTTAGATCGGCAATAGCTATCATTAGAGACTTGTGATACGGGCCAGGACCAAAGTTTGCTGAGCGTGGCTCTCGACGGGGGTAGGAATCTAGTGCACTATGGAACATGGTTTGGAATGCCCGAACTGACCCTTGGGGGCTGTACGGAAGGACCAAGTATGGGATACCCCTGTCCATTGTATGTGGCATTAGCCCACACACCCAACAGTTTGTAGTATTTACCACCAACTGATGCTGATGCAAAAGTTGCACAAAGGAATTGTGTCTAAATTCCGCACGTCTGACTTGTTCATGTTGAGGCAGTAGGTGAAAAGAATGTGGAGAAACAGTAGAGACGAAATTTAGATCATGAGAAGGAGAGGTGGGTAAGGCAGAAGGCAGCAATGATAGAAAACCAAAATATACTCCACCCACCAGCAGCATAGAAACAGTTAGGAACAACGTGAAAACCTGTAATAAAAAACACTTTGTTCGAAATGTGCTGTACAATTTAGATCTTTGCACCGTCTTTTCCTCTATCTTCGTCAGCTTGGAGAACTCAATCCTCTAACAACCGTCCGCAACGTTCTTGACGCACTTCGTTCTGGGTAGCGATTATCAATTCCCAGGGGTTCCCGGAAATCGACAAAAGAAATTGACCTAATGTCAATAACTGCTAAATAGAAGGAAGTGCCCGTGCGGCCCTACGGCCAACCCAGATGGCAGGTTTTAATCAGTTAAATAATCAATTTCATATACGTCTCCTGGCTGTTCTGGAAAAGAAATACATACATAATAAAATGTCCACAATGGTCAAGGCAGAATGTGAGGGGATATTTTGAAATCAGAATGATAACAATTTATTCATCTTTATTTCGTGTACGAAGAAAGTATCGGTTTCTTCCGGGTCGAGTCTGATCTTCAAACAGTGGATTGAATGGCGAAAGAGTGTTCGATTGCCCAGGCAATTGTTCAGTACTTGTACTCCCCAATGTTGAAGGAAGGGAAATTGTTTGAGAGGAATCAACAGGGGTGACAGATAAAACTGAAGTGTTCCCTATGGTCTGAGCTTCGCTAAATGGGACAACGCGCTGGGGAACATCAGTTTCAGACGAGGAAAAACCTTTACGTATCCATGTGTCTGCCGGCAGAGGAAGCGGAACCTTCTTGGTGTGGGTGGCATGCACCCAGTGTTTCCGTCCCTCCAGTCGAACCGCCGTCCTCGTTGCTAGTAGCACCTGGAAGGGTCCCACAAATCTCGGCTCAAGATGGCGTTTTCGTCCGAAATTTCTAGTGAGGACCCAGTCCCCTGGTTGGAGCCGATGACCAGGACCCTCTGTTTGTGACGGCAGAGCCTCAAAGACCTGTTGATGAATCAAACTCATTTTAGCAGTCAGATCATATAGATAATCAATTAACATTGGATATTCAAGTCTGTTCAATTCTCTAGGCCTCGGAATCCCCCAAATGTTCGCAGGACGGCCGAACACAATCTCATATGGGCTAAGCCCTACTCGAGAGTGTACAGTAGCCCTGGTCGATAAGAGAGCTAGAGGCAAAGCGTCGGCCATGATAAACCAGTTGTTGCCTGAATTTTAGCAAGTTTTAGTTTCAGGGTGCCATTGTATCCTTCCACCAAACCCGCTGACTGAGGATGATTAGCACTATGAAATTTCTGGGATATTCCTAAACCACGACACACACTCTTCATCACGCTTCCCACAAACTCACTTCCGTTGTCCGACCATACAATCCGAGGCATGCCGTACCTGGGGAAATACTCTTTGAGCAGAATTTTAGCTGTGGATAGGGCAGTATTATCCTTAAGAGGGTAAGCCTCAATCCATCTGGAGAACGCACAAACCACAACCAGCACATACTTTAAATTATTGCATCTCTCCATGTGGATGAAGTCTAATTGGATAACTTCGAAAGGACATGTAGGAGGGGCAAAATGACCAGGTGGAGTGTGGGTGCCCTTACCGGGATTATGCATCAAACATACCATGCAATTCTTAACCACTCTCTCTGCACACTTAGTAATCCCATCATTCTTCCACACAGGAGACAACAACTTGCATATGCCCTTCGAGTTAATATGTGCTGTGCCATGGGCCATTGTAACAACAGCAAGCACATATGCATCCGGTAACATCCATCTCTGTTTCTCTGACAAATCAACCCAACATCCATCCTCATCTAATTTTCCCGTGCTTTCTTTCCACTTAGTCTTTTCCATTTCAGTGGCCTCATTCTGTATTTCCTTCACACTCTCCACTATGTCCTCACACATACTAGTTTCCGCAGGCCATCTCACTGACCTTGTAACATACATTCGGTTTGTCAGATCTTTCGCTGTCTCCTTAGCAGTCTCATCTGCAAACGCATTACCACGACCAACATCATCTGTCACTTTTCGATGCGCACTACATTTAATTATGGCCACCTGTTTAGGCAATGTGAGTGCATCTAAAAGGTCATTCACAAGCTGTCCATGCTGAATCTTTGTGCCATGCGACGTTAAGAATCCTCTTTCTTTCCACAATCGCCCAAAACTATGTGCCACACCAAAAGCATACTGGCTGTCTGTGAACACATTCACCCGCTTTCCTCTGGACAACACACACGCTCTCGTCAATGCGACCAACTCAGCTGCCTGAGCCGAGTTCTGATTTAATCTCGTAGATTCCACAACCGTTCTCAACGTCACTACAGCATACCCAGTCGTCACATCACCATTCGGTAACTTAAAACAGGAACCATCAACATACAAAGTACCATCGGGATCTACCAATGGAGTATCTTTTAGGTCAATACGACCTTTCGTTTCCTCTTCGGTTCTCAGATAACAGTCATGTGGTGCTACATCACTCAAATCCGTATTGATCGGCAATAATGTTGCTTGGTTCAACACATTACACCGTTTTATCCGTATGTGACTAGCCAGTAACGTCAGCTCATACCCAGACAACCTTGCGCTCGTCAAATGTTGAGTTTTCGTTCGGTTCAAGAGAGTGTCAACTGCATGCGGAACCATCACCGTAAGCATATTATCCATGACCAGACCTGCGGACTGTCGAATGGACGCCGCAGCTGCCGCTGTTGCTCTTAAACAACTCGGCAAAGCTCTAGCTACTGGGTCTAAGGTCGAAGAAAAATATGCGCATGGGCGCTGTTTGTCACCAAATTGTTGAGCCAGAACACTCAACGCACAACCATCCCTCTCGTGAACGTACAGTGTAAACGGCTTACTGTAATCAGGAGCACCTAACACAGGAGCCGAACACAACGCATCACGTAATTCAGAAAAACCTTTTTGACACTCTTCAGTCCATGGCAAAGGAGTCGGAACATCCTTGCACGTGAGAGCTAACAATGGTTTTGCCAATAGTGAAAAATTTGGGATCCATTGTCTGCAGTATGACATGATACCTAGAAAGGCACGTACATCTCTCTGAGTTTTTGGCACAGTCATTCGGGTAATCGCTGCAATTCTCTCTGGGGTCAACCTTCTCCCTTCTTTTGACAATAAGTGACCTAAGTAGGTTACTTCTTGGCAACAATATTGCAGCTTGGAAGGTGACACCTTGTGATGTAAGTCACATAAATGCCGCAACAATGATACTGTAGCAGTTCTACAAATATCTTCGGTATCAGCGGCGACCAACAGGTCGTCAACGTACTGAATCAAGGCTGCGCCTGCCGGTAATATAAATGAATCAAGTTGATTTTTAAGGGCTTGACTGTAGATCGACGGACTCTCGCAATAGCCCTGTGGTGCGCGTTTCAGTCTAAAACTGCGACCACCTAATAAGAATCCGAATAGATCTCTGCTTTCCTCAGCAATCGGGATACTAAAGAAAGCATTCTTTAGGTCGATCACCGTGAACCAGGAGGCAGACACTGGAATCAGGGTCAACAAAGTCGTGATATCAGGGACCACGGGGTATTGTGGAATCACGATTTTATTTACTTCTCTCAAATCGATTATGAAACGGTACACAGGAGGTTTAGATGGATCAGTTCGTTTTAAAATGGGTAACACAGGACTATTACACACATTTCCCCGAGTTTCTTCAACGACATCCTTTTCGATCAGATCGTGTACAATCGTTAATAGCGCCCGTTCTCCCTCAATGGAGATACGATACTGTGGTATACGTGGCAATCGCACATTTAGTTTCAGCTTGATCATATAAGGTGGGATGTCCAAGAGACCCACGTCATTGGGACCTGTGGCCCATAGAGACGCAGGAAGGGAGCTCAATTCCGGTGGGAATTTATCGATCGACAAGTACATAGGAGAGATTACTCTCCGACCTAATGTAAGCTCCACTCCTTCAGGAGAGCAATACAAAGTCGCGTATAACCGTTTCAGCAAATCCAGACCCAAAAGATTCTCACCACAACCAGTAGATAGAATCAATGGAGCCTCCAGTTCACGAGGGCCAATTGCAAGGGGCAAAGGGCTAGATACAGGATTGCTAACAGGGGCGCCAGAGAATCCAACGGAAACATTTGTTAAGCCGGACAAAGGTGCGCCAGGGAGTTTTGAATGCATGATGGAACTTTTCGTCGCACCAGTGTCCAGCAGAAAAGGCTCAACTACGCCAGATGTAGCAACTGCGACGTAAGGCCCACTCTGATCAACCGGAACTGATACTACTCCCTCTCTCTGTCGGTGGCTGTCCTAGTAACGGTCGTTTACAACAGTCTCATGTTCAACGTAATAGTCGTCCGCGTAATACTGCGCTGATTTATCGGACCTTACATTTCGCTGGTCAAAATAATTATTCGCGTCCGAGGACGTAGTAGGGCGCTCAGTCTGATTTTGAAAGGCACCGCGACCTCTACCTCGAGATGCTTGTTGAGGACCACTACGACCCCCTCGTGCCGACACACCATTAAGGCGGTCACGCAAAGCGGGACAATCATATTTTATATGTCCCTCTCTTCTACAATATGCACACTGGTTATACCCAATCATAGATCTAAAGTCAGAGGAGTCAGGACGTGACTGTATTCTGGAGGATTGTGATTGTGGTCTATATTGCTGTTGCAAATCAGTGTGATTTGAACGCGGAGGATACGCTTGCTGCAACAAAACCTTCGTTTTGAGCTCCTTCGTTTTCTTATCTACACGATCACTTTCTTCTTTTTCCCTATTCTCATAATATTGAGCCGTTGCTAATATCTGTGCAGTGGTTGAAACAGCCCATGCACTTTCTGAATTTTTCAATTTGTTGCATAGTTCAGGCAACAAATTCAACACGAATTTGTCAACAAACAACCGTTGGCCTCCCTCAGTGCCCATATCCTGACCACTATGATCGACAAATGCCTCTTCGAATCTAGTAAAGAAATCAGAGACACTCTCGTCCTTCTTCTGCTTACAAGCTGCTAATTTATCCCAGTTTACCCTCATCGCCGGCATAAGCGTTTTCATGAACGTAATTATTCTCTGGGGCAGATCCGAAATTACCTGCTCAGGCTTAGCCCCACCAACTTGTCGGCCATCAGCCGCTATTATTGCAGCCCAATCACCGCCTAACTCATTCGCATGATTTTCCTGACGAATTTTCGCACAAAAACCGGCTGTGGTACAACATTACCGAACAGCATGTCGATGTCGGCGAGGTTCATAATAGTAGCATCTACCAATTGAGACAACTCCTTATAGTAACCCGCCGGATTCTTGCGTGGATCAGGCAAGGACTGTTTGACCTGCAATACTTCTGATCGCTTCCATGGGAGGTGTATCCAAACTCTCTGGAAATATGGAGGAACCACAGGATTAGCATTAGGATCACCTGGCATGTATACTGGCGGAACTTCTCTCATAGGATACTGACCAGGAGCCGCTTTCCAAGTTTCTAAGTCGTCATCATTAAATGACACACGAGAAGGCACTGTGGATCTAAAGGATAACAATCGCTCTAAGGCACGTCGTACATCGCCACCTACAATCATACCGTTCAAAAATTGACTCTGAAGTTCAATCATATCGGGCGGTACGTTATCTAAATTGTCATTATACCATTGTTCCCTCAAAAAGTTACACATTTCTTCGAACACGAATCTCTGTGTAGGCTCATTAAACTGAGAAAACGTCTCGAAAACCATGCGTGGAGGGTAGTTGGCAGGATGTCTTATCCACCTATGTGCCAATGTCACTAACGTCTCTTTCTCCCTTCCACTAGGGATCTGAATCCGTCTTTGGGGATTTTCAGAAGTATTGGATGGAAATAACTGACCAAAAAGCGGTGAATAAAGGGTAGCAACAGTGTTAGGGATACGATTACGAACAGAAGGAGAAAGGAGAACAGGAGCCACAACGTTTGAAGTGAAGGCAGACACAGCAGAAGCAGGCAAGATAGTCGGGGTGGCAGGGACAAGAGGCTGAGAAGGTACAGGCAAAGGAGCAGTAGGAATAGAGACAGGTGGTGGGACAAACGTAGGACCAACAACTGGCTGACCCGCAGCCGCCGGAACAACAGGAGGGACAACAGGAGGAACAACAGGCGGAACTACAGGAGGAACTACAGGGGCCGTAGCACCCTGTGCATAAGGGGGCGGTGATTCCATCAAATATGCTAACAAGGGATCCTCCTTTGAATCCTCTTCTTTCTTATCCTGACTAGCTGGTAAAACCGGATAACATTTGTCTATCCTCATATGATGTAATCTAGTAGAAACTTCTATTTCTTTTTCTTCTATATCTCGCTGACATTGTTGTACAACTTGCATTATCGGGACCATACCGTCTCTTCGATTCTTTTTAGACTGTTTGATTTCTTTCTGCTTGGCCTCTTTACGCCACAACCGAAAGGAATCAAACATAGCTGGCCTAGCTTTCTTTTTAAACAATTTAGCTTCAAGATTATCTAAAATCGCAAGTTCAAAACTTCCGTGCGGTGGCCAACTAAGGACACCATCTTTTTTCGTGTAACGGACCCAATATTTATTATATATAATAGGGCCCACACCATGTCGACTATAGAGCTCATATATCGGAGTTCCAACTGGAGGTATCGGACACGAGTCCTCCAACCGGGAATCCTTGTTGCAACATTTAAAGAAACCGAGAAAACCACTATGGCTAGGCATCATGTACACTAACCTAGTATCAAACTTCAAGGGTTACCGAAGCACTAATTCTTCGTGAAAAACAAAACCCTCGGTTTTTGACAATTGCAATTGTCAAATAACAACTAAGAACCAACAACTAAGAACCACAAATGCACTGGAATTATGCAAACAACAAAGCTTCAACAAGCTGTAACAACAACTAAGGACTGGGAGCGACCCACAAATACTGAACTGAGGGCTTCAATGGCGTCACCAGGAAGGCCCGTCTATCGTCTCGCTGTACGAAAGGTCTATGCCAGGCGTCGAAAACAGGTCGACAGTCAGGGCATCGGTCCGTCGCAGCCGTCAGGAGGCGGGAATCTTCGCGGGAAAAATCTTCGGACCACTTATTTCGACAACAGGATCGATGAAGCGGGGTGCACCTTTTCCTCGGAGATTTCACCCGAAGTTCCTCACAATCGTCAGGCTTTGGACCGGTACCGCCGATGTCGCCCCACGTTGGGCGCCAACTGAAGGACTGGGCTATTTAAGGCCCAGCGGTGCCAGGGGACAACACCTAGAACCTTCGTGGGATACCTGTTCTGGCGCACTAAAGACAGAGACACGGGACACTTCCTTGTGCGTCAAAGATCAGGGCTTATTACTGCAGGGAGGCAAAAGTCACAAGAAGTACAATAGAGTGTAGGTTCTGAGAGTCTGCTCCCTTTGCATATGTGAGTCGCTCTCTTTTATACAGGATTTTGTCATTGCACAATATGTAAGCAAAAGGTTACAACTCATTTCCCACAGTAAAGTTCAAAGGATCGCTTTCATGTATTCAGAGCACCGGAACATAATTACATTAACATCACCAGTTCCAACTGTAAAAGCACATCTTCCCACCATTAGGTACATTCCACTTGAGTTGTAAATAAACAAAAGAAAGAGACAAGAACAGCTGCGAGGAAGTCAGACAACAGGGAAGAGGGAGTGTGAGGATAATATTGGATGCGTAATCGTAGCCTAAAAGGACTTAATCCCAGCACGTGCGAGGCTGAAACAATAGACCGGCACGGCAGGATCACCTCCGAGCGGAGACAACTGCTTTAGCAGTGTCCTCCCCCTACTCATAAAAGACGCATGAAAAGGCATATGCTTCTTCCGTGAAGCTTGGGAACAAAAGGGGTCACGATGCGGACAGTTGCCTGTTCGCTGACTACGTGAGGGCAAGAAACAAAATGGGTGCCGTATCTAAAATGGAACCCGAGCGTCCATTTGAAGAAACCTGTAATTGTAAGGAACTCTTCTGAGTAGTATGGCGAAAACGCGTACACTTACACAACTCGTTATTTACGGTTCATTGATACCCCATTCGTCCATATTCGGCGGTGCCCAAAACGTCGTAACGATTTTTACGGAACCTCACACTACTGAACAAACCCAGGTTCATTCCCTCGGTAGCTTGGCTATAGCAGTCAGGCTTATCTCAGAGGCAGTGTGTACAGCATTTGCACATAACCAACAGTAATACAGTGAAAACAATACAAAAGAACACTGCACCAGTTTCAGAAAAATATTCAATATTTCATAAGACCAAAATTGAAGAAAATCCACCATACAGTTCTTAGTAATATCACTAAGCAAAAATAGACTTGAAATACAGTTCCTTGACGTCGACAACAAATTCAAACAGTTCTGGTTGACGACAGTATCCCAGGCCAGCCACGGTGTACAAAAGAGCCTTAAACAGTACCTTTAGAAATGTAGGGTGTCGGGGACTTTGTGGTGAGCTCCGAAAAGCATCAATCTGGACCCTGTACCTCATGGGAACAGTCCAGGCCGGAACTCTCAAGCCAGGTCCTCCCTGGACTGGAAACAAGCATCCTGGGAACGGTTTCTGGGTATTACCCTTCATCAGCCAGGCTAGCTTGAATCCAGTGGCACAGTGAGCAAGGGACCCATGTCTGGACATACCCAACCCTCTTAAGGTGAAAAGTGTTACGCAAACAAATAATGGACGTAATGCTGAATAAATCATACATTCAGCCACAGTCAAGAGATCTGGGTTAAAACCATCGTTCTTTTGCTCACCATGCCGTCCCAGTTTAGACCCAGCCATATGCAAATCAGTCTTGACCCTGTGCCTCATTAAAACAGTCCAAACCGAACTGCCTAGCCAGGTACTCCCTGGACCGTAAACAGGCATCCCAGGACCCGTTTCTAGATATTTCCCTTCATAAGCCAGACTAGCTTGAATCCAGTGGCACAGTGAGCAAGGAAACCACACCTGGGCATACCCAACCCACTTAGGGTGAAAAGTGCTACGCAAACAAATGATAGACGTAATATTGAATAAATCATACATTCACCCCCAGTCAAGAGATCTTAGGCCTAATCCAGTGGCACAGTGAGCACTTAGGCAGCCCGAGTGGGACGGGTATGCCCAGACGTGGGTCCCGTGCTCTCCATGCCACTGGAGCCAAGCTATCCTGGCTGATAAGGAGGACCTGGCCTGGTTGTTCGGGCTGGACTGTTCCCATTGGGTGCAGGGTCAAGAATGGTTTGCATATGACTGGATCCAAACTGGAATGGCACGGTGAGCAAAAAAACAATAGATTTAGGCCCAGATAGCTGTACTGGGGTGAATGTATGACATTGTTCTGCATTCTGTCCATCGATTGTTCTTTTTGCATTTGTCACCCCGAGTGGGACGGGTATGCCCAGATGTGGGTCCCATGCTCTCCTTGCCACTGGAGTCAAGCTATCCTGGCTGATGAGGCCTGAATGCCCGAAACCGGTCCTAGGATGCTTGTTTCCAATCTAGGGAGGACCTGGCCTGGCAGTTCGGGCTGGGCTGTTCCCATTGGGCGCAGGGTCAAGACTGATTTGCATATGGCTGGGTCCAAACTAGAATGGCATGGTGAGCAAAGAAATGTTGGATTTAGGCCCAGATCTCTGTGCTGGGGTGAATGTAGGATATTGTTCTGCATTCTGTCCATCAATTGTTCTTTTTGAAATTGTTCTTGAACAGCGGGCAAGCCTTACCTCATACTGCAAGCCCTTGGAAAAACTCAAACGAAGTTGCAGAAAGTTCAGTCCAGTCTTTTCTGTGCCAAAGGCAGAACCAACCGCAGCAGACTAACGAAGAAAGGTACACAGCAAAGTGGTAGTTCCTCCTCACAGCTTCACCAGCTCTTCTTCTTGCCAGGTTACTTGATCCAAAGAGTTCTAAAGTCCTTGGCTCAGGGTCCCAATATTTATTCCACATTTTGTCTTTGTTCTCTTTGTGGCAAGTATCTCCAAGCCCAGTCCAAACCAGTTCTGCTCTTTCAGGCCCAGCTTCACTACTAGAGGTGGATACAGGATTGTGCAGAGGAAACATTGCCTATTTAGGTGCTAGTGAGAACTCCTCCTACCAATCTAAATGCAGACCAGGCCTAGTCAGCCAAACTATGAGTCACCCAGGGAAGGCAGGACACACCTCAGCTTCCCTTGGTGGCTGTCTACAGTGAATGCACATCCCCATTCCCTGTCGCTCCAAAACCAGACAGTCAATACAAAAACCAGCAGAGGCCTACAGAAGGGTTAGGCAAAAAATACCCACTTTCTCTTTATGTGTCTGCATCTTCTCAACTTCTCCCTCTAAAGCTGCTGTCCTTTAATGAGCCATCTTTTCTCTAATTTCATTTCGGGGCATATTTTTCTCACTTCCGGATAGACTCCTGGAGATTTTTGGTTGCTTGATTTGTCGCACGGTTCTCCTGTCAGGCATCTATTTCAAAGTGGCATAAACAAGGTCTAATGAGGGGGATACTTTAAGATTGATGGAGCCATCCGGTAGTACAGATTGGTCCCCGCCCTTCTTGTTATAGACTTGGCGGCTGTTGGCAGAGTAATCCAATCTCAGTTTGCCTGCACTGTTGATATCAGTATCTTGCCCTTGAGGGCTTGTTTCAGACTTGGACCTGCATTTTGAATGGAAACCCTCTTGTGTCTCCCACTTATATTGATAGATGAGTCCTGTGGCCCTGAGTCTTCTTCCGTGAGCTCCATGCTTGAGACTGAGATATTGGAGCCATCCGTGAGGGAGAAAAATGTCTCTCCTGGTCTGACAATCCCAGCGGATTTCTAAGCCAAAGTGCTGATAAAGTTCCCTGTATTTCAGTCCCACCCAGCACAGTATTTGGAAGTATATGTAAAGAAGAACTTTTGTTATTTCTTACCAGTGCCTCCACAATGGGCTCCGATACTGGCAGGGGTACTAGTTGTCTAGAAATACAGCTTCTCGCCTCAGCAGATTCTATGACAAGAATCTTCTTCTCCAGCTGGGGGGAATCCATTTGGGCACCTCTGCTCCAAGTTGCTGCTGCAACATTGTATCTGTGGATGGAGCAGTCAGCTGGGCTCTGCCCGCCTCTTCCACCAAGTCAGAAACAGTCTCAGCTGCAGCCCCACTCACAGGAGGCTGTGGTTCGGTTTCAGCGGCCAAGGAGAAAACCTCTGATGGCTGTCTTGAGCCACCGACATCGATGGTCATCCCGCGTTGCCCGTCTTAGCTGCTCGAGCGTCAGCCTCCTCCATCTTCCTGGCAAGGCAGCCTCCTTCAGAGCCTCCCTCATTTCCTTCCTCTCTTTGGGAGCCATATTGCGGACTATACCAGTCTTCCCCGCAGAGCACGGAATACGGCTCCGGTCTCCCGCAGAAAAACAACAGCAGCTGCCAAGCACTGTACAAGCCTCTCTGCCACAAAGAGTCTAAAAAGCCTAAAAGGTAGGTGTGATTTCACATATTGTTACACCATCTTCATATGCCTTTGGGCTGAGCAGAGGGGCACCTCTCCCTGCGGTCAGACGGCCGCCATCTTGCTCTCCTCCCACAAACTCAATTTTTCTAATGTCCAAACCTCACTTTTTAATTTGGAAATGTTTTTCTAAATCTCAAAATGTGGTGATGATCCATACAAAAACACAATTACATTACTATGGCATGTGTCAACGGTTTGAAACTGTAATAGTGGTCACAAGCCATTGATCAGTTAACAACTGGTTCGCAAAGGAGAAGGAGTCTCTTTTAAACTCTTGGGGCCAAATGTACAAATAAAGTTAATTTGTAATTTCCTAATTGCTAATTTTTGTGAATTACAATTAGAAAATCGGAAACAGCTATGTACATAGTTGTCTTAGACACTGTTTGCTATTCCCAAAGGTTGCAAAGGGAGACGCCTCATCAATATTCATGAGGCAGGTGGTAACTTGCAACCGCTTGGGAATGGCTACAATCACAGGGATGGTGGCCTGCTGGGTTCAGCAGACCACAATGTCTGTGATTGTTTTTCAATAAAGCAATATTTTACTGTAATGCAGTCGGTAAACAGACTGCATTAAAAAAATTTAAATTAAAAGTTGTATTTCTATTTTTTAAGAGTAGACAGTGGTCTGTGGGAACAGTGCTTGCTCTTAAAAAAAAATGTTCACCCACATTCAAAAAAGGGAAGGGGCCCTTGCTGACCACTTCCTATTTTCAAATAAGTTACTGCCTCCTCTACATAGTTGGTAAATTGTGAATGTTTTGCGACCGCATTCCGGTTGCAAAACATTCATACATGCCAGGGCGTTTCGCTATTAGAAAGGGATGCCCTGAACACACCCCTGCCTAATACTGAATTGCGAAAGCAAAATGCGATTCGCTTACAAGTTATTGCCTTTGTACATGGCGAAATTCATTCTACCTGTGCGACCGGTAAAATGGTTCATACATCTGCCCCTTTCTCTCTTGTGAATGAGAATGAAAACTTTGGAGCGCGGACGCAATTGTCTGAGACGACCACTGCCTGATCTCACTGAAGTTTTCGAAATAGTAAAACATTTTTATGTTTTAGAAAAAAACTGGTTCAATTAAGGAACTCAGGCTGCTTTATTAAAAAATGTTTTGCATTTTGGAATTCAATCATAGGGCTGGTGGTCTGCTGTCCTTTGCTGGTCACTAGCCCTTTTATATAAGTGAATCTCAGGGGTTACAAAAAACAATCTGCCTAATAAATATTACTTTTAATGAAATTATATTAAAATATTATCAACATTTTTTGAGAAGCGACCAATAGTTCATTGATCAGGGCACGAAATTAAATGCTGCTTGCAAAAAGTCCAATTTGTGACCGCTATTTGCAAGCAGAAGGTTAGTACATCTGCCTGTGTTGGTAAGGCCTATTAGTCAGATGGTCAGTCTATTAGAACCAAGGACACGAAATAGTACCAGTGAACAATGTTTTTGATCTGTCCTCTCATTTTTTGTTCTGAACGTTGCATGTTCTTAGCTGCTACAAAGAACATTCTGCTAGAACTCAATATGCTGCAGATGGTACTCTTTGAGCTAGTTAAGTTTGATTACAATTTCTATATCAGTTCATATATCAGTTAATGATACCTTCTTATTGTACACATACTTTATATCAATGTAAAACAGGAATCTTTGAGATTAAAATATGCACAATAGATGGTTTATTAATTTAGTTACGAAAATGAAAATGGAAGTTTAGGCAATGTCTTACTGCACTCCCTTCTATTAGCTGTAAGAGAACAGCAATCTCCACTTCGGATACAATTTTAAGACTGATAAAGGCAAAAATCAAATCCATTTTCATAAAAATAAAAAATAAAAATTGTGAATTCCCAAACTAGGAGGTCAGAGTGATAGATAGCACCCCGCAATATGCACAGGATCATATTTCATTCTGTCATGACGCTGACATTTCCTACTGACTATGCAAGACGTATAGCTATTCCTTCCCCACAGAGCGCGTCTGTGCACTGGAAGTTGCACAAATTCTTATGCTAAAGAGTGACTATGAGCTGTAAACTTTCATAAATAATATGCAATGTTGTTACACATGAACACTTCTCCACTTACAAGCTCCTTCAGCCGATAAAATGGTTGTTCATTGAAATGATTTATAAGTGATAAAGGACTGAAGAATTGCAAAACAAACTATTTTGTTGCCTCGACATTTTCAAAGCCTGCGAGGATTTGTAAGAGCTGACACACAGGCTAAAGCAAGATAAGAACCACATTTAACAATGTTTCAAAAGTGTACTTAATGTCCTGCACCCGCCCTATCAATAACTGTTGATCTTGCTGGATTTTTACTCAAACCTTCCTTTCACAGCCTTGAATGTGACTTATTTGTAGCAAAGTCCCGCTACTACCTTATGGGCTCATAAAACTGGCGTCCGTTTTCAGATGAAAGAATGTGTTTGAGAATTAATGTGGTTGCCTACCAAAGCCAAGTAAGGCTACATACCCCTCTTTCAGGTGAGCAACTATGGTTTTGTGCTGCAGCATTACTCTTTTTATATGCTCACTCCGCTGAGTGTTCTGTCAAAGCATCTAAATGGGTCTATTCATAGAATGCATTTTGTAGTAGGTTTCGTACTACTACTCACATAGGAAAAATGGTATTCACAAGCCTATGTGAGGAGACCTCAATCTTTGTCGCTCCTGTCTTTTCTATGTGGAAGTCTCTGCCCTGGTTGCAGAGATGTTCGCACATGTAATCATTTGTATTAGTTGTAAATGTGGGACGAACTTGGGGGAAAGGGCTGGAAAATAGAGAATAATTGTTACTGAAGAAGGGTTTTAGAAGGGGCAAGGAGTGGTTTAGTTAGGGACTGTTAGAAAGGGGGACTTCTAGTTGATAGAGGTAGGCACCTTTGTCCAAATAGGGACCCTTGCTTTTAGTCAGGGTAAGGGGGATACACGCTTTAGATAACCGCTGCTCACCCACTCGGTAGTTTGGCAAGAGCAGACAGACTCATCCCAAAGGCAATGTGTAAAGTATTTGTACTCAAAACACACAGTAATAAAGTGATATCCTCACAAATAGACACCACATCAGTTTAGAAAAATAAAGTATCTTTATCTCAACTAAACGAGACCAAAACAACAAAAATTCAGCATACATGTAAAAAGAATATGACTTTAAAATGGTTTCAAACAACCTGGGCCATAGAAAACTATTGATGCGTGAATTCTCACAAAGTGCCTGTAGATGCGTCTCAAATCACAAGGCCAAAAAGCAGCAGAAATGGGAAGCATAGGGAAACAAAGAGCTGGGTCAGTTCTTGAGACCATGTGGAGGTGATGCGTTAGTTCTGCTGCACGCAGGAGAAGTGATGCATCGAATCCGGTCTGTAGGGGAAAGTGATGCATCACTCCAAGATGGTTCTGGTCCACGGGTGATGCATGGGGAAACCTTGTTGCACAGGTACAATGCGTGGAAATTTGAGATGCATCTGCAATCGATGCGGAGGTGTCGAGCGGCCCTGCATCAGTTTCTTCAGCCGCAATCCATCGATTAGTCAGTTTTTGCCGCAGCGACAGGTGCTGCTTCGGTTCAGCATCAGTGCGGCGATGCATGGATGTTCTTCTTGCACAGTGGTGCTGCGATGGAAAAACAGCTGCAAGAAGAGTGATGCATCGATTTCTTCAGTTCTCTTTTCTTACAGATCCTAACAGCAGGAACAACTTCCAGGGGCCCAGAATTAGAACAGGCACCTCCTGACAGGTCAGAACTCTAAGCAGCAGAGTTCAGTGGAGCTGGGGGTGAAGTCTTTGTGGCCCTGAGACTTCAGAACAAGTGGTCAGCACACACAGGCCTTCCAAACATCTGTGCTCTAAGGAAAATTCTAAAAGTCATTAATTTTCAACATGACATGTGTATTACTGCAGAGAACCTCAGGGTGAATAGCAAATGTGTTTTTCTGTGACTGGGTGGAAAGTCTGATGTTTCAATCGTATACCAGAGATATCACTTACATCCACACTCCCTGGAGAAATCCTATTTTTCCAAGCCAAAATAGGTTAACTTTTGTATTCTTGTATGCCACTTGAATGAAGCCAAACCAGACACATTGCATTTTTACTGAGTCTGAGTAGCCTACAGGTCATGAACCTAAGGCAGTACTGATGGCCAAGTCAAGATGAACCTGTATTTTGCTGCTTCTGTGGTCATGGTCCTCTAACCAATCAAGGCCCCTCTGAACATGGCCTTTGCACCTCGAGGCCCACCTTGCTCCTGCAGCTGCTTCTGCCTGTTCTCTCTCCAATGGGTCCGGGGCCCTCCATCTCACTCTGCCTGCCTTCTAGACTTTTTCTAACTCTTTTGCTCGACATCTATTTTTTAAGAGTAGGCAGTGGTCCGTGAGATCTGTGCCTGCTCTTAAAAAAATGTCACCCAGTTATTGCCTCATCTACAAAGTTGGGTAATTATGAATGTTTTCCAGCCGCATTCCGGTCACAAAACATTCAAACATGCCAGTGCTATTCGGTATTAGAAAGGTACACTCTGAACATGCCCCTTCCTAAAAATGAATTGCAAAGACATGGCAAAATACATTTTACTTGTCCGAAACAGCCTGATGGGCTGTTTGCGACCGGTATAATGGTTCATGCATCTGTCCTTTTCTACCTTGTGAATGAAGGCGAAACTTTGGAGCTTGGAGGCAATTGTCTTGGACGACCACTGGCTGCTCTCACTGAAGTTTTCCAAATAGTAAACGGTTTTTTCTTTGAGTAAAAAACGGGTTCATTTAAGGAACTCACACTGCTTTATAAAAACATGTTTTGCATTTTGGAATGCAATCATAGGTCAGATCCCTTTTATTTAAGTGAATCTCAGGGGTTATAAAAACAATTGCCTAATAAATATTACTTTTAATAATATTATATTAAAATATTATTAACATGTTTTGAGAAGTGATCTACTAGTTCATTGATCAGTGGGCAAAATTAAATGCTGCTCGCAAAACATCAGAATCCAATTTGTGACTGCTATTTGCAAACAGAAGGTTAATACATCTTTTGATAATGCCCAGTTGGTCAGTCTATTAGAACCAAGGACACTAAATAGTACCATTAAACAATGTTTTTGTTCTGGCCTTAGTTCTCAACGTTATTTATTTTATTTTTTGAAGATTTATACAGCACAAACTCGACCTGAAAGTATTGGAGTTCTTTACATGAGCACCAGTTATCTTACACAAGGACAAATTCATTTTTTGGTAGGCACGGGGAGATTACGTGATTTGCCCAGAATCACAGGATGTGGAGTTGACCCTGAGGCTCCAACCCTGGATTCTCAGCTCCAAAGTCAACAGTCTAGCAGTTAGACCACATCCTCTCCCCTAGGCGTGTGTGTAGTGTTGCACTACTGCGACTGGGCAGTACTGGCTCCCCTCTAGGCCCTGCAGGGTGATGGTTGTGCCTTTTCCTGCCTGATCTGTTTTGAAGCTCCTCACTGTGATGTGCAGCTGTGTCTACCTAACCTCCACATCCTGTGCTGCCAGTGCTTTCATCATTGTGTCCCCCTTTTGAGTGTGCCACTAGCTCGCTCCATCTTAGGGCACCGAAAAACCCCAGCGCAAAAGCTGCCTTGAACAGTGTTTCTTTGTACCCGTTGATGCACATGCACTCCATCTTGTCCAGTATCTTAGATAGCATTCCAAACTCTACTGGCAGCCTGATGTCCGCTACCCTGGGCACGGTATACACTCAAAATATCCCGTTTTTAATATCGATTTGCATTAATATCGATTTAAAAATATAGAATGGACACAATATCGAATGGACAGAATATAGATTACAAAAAATATCGAATAGAATAGCAATAATATCGAATCCAAAATATAGAATGGCCAAAATATCGAATGGACAGAATATAGACAACAAAAATATAGAATGGACAGAATATAGACAACAACAATAGCGAAAGTTAGTTAATATCTATTTTTTAATAATATCCAATTTTTTGCAAGGTATTTTATATGTTAGTATATGTGTGAAAAGTGTATATTTATTTTATAATTTATTTTAATTAATTAATTTTATGGTATTTAATTTTTGCGTAATATAATTCTGCAGCGGGTTGTGGGTTTATAGGAGAATAGGGTGGGAAGTAATTTCATTATAATTAATTAAATATGTTAATTCATTTATTGGTATTTATTTTGAATTAATTGTTAATGATTTGGTAATTGGTTATTAATTAAAATATAATTGGTAATTAATCGTAATTGATTGATTAATTGATAATTATGTTAATTTTAATAATTTATTTATTTTCTGTTGTGGGTTTACAGGGGAATAGAGTGGGAAGTAATTTAATTATAAATAATTAAATGTTTTAATTTATTTTTGGTATTTATTTTGAATTAATTGTTATTTAAATTTTTAATTGGTAATTAATTAAAATATAATTGCTAATTAATTTTAATTAATTGATTAATTGATAATTATATTAATTTAATTAATTTATTTTCTTTTGCGGGTTGTTTGTTTATAGGGGAATAGGGTGGGAAGTAATTTAATTGTAATTAATTCCATATTCTAATTTATTTTATTTTTTTGTTGTAATTATTAATTATTTTTTAATTGTTAAATAATTAATTGTTAATTGGTAAATAGTTTGTATTAATAGGTAATCATTTTTAATAATTAATTTGGATTTATATTTTTAATTGATTCATTATTATATTATATAAAATTGTTAATTACTTTTAATTAATTTGTAATTGGTATTAATATTTAATTTATTTTAATTCATATATGAAGTATTTACTTTCCCTACTGTTGCACTCTCTGGAGTGGGAAAAGTAATTTTTACCCCTACGCTATCCAACGCTTTCCCTACTGTTGCACTCTCTGGAGTGGGAATAGTAATTTTTACCCTCCCGCTATCCAATGCTTTCCCTACTGTTGCATTCACTGGAGTGGTAATAGTAAATTTTATGCCTACGCTATCCAACGCTTTCCCTACTGTTGCACTCTCTGGAGTGGGAATAGTAATTTTTACCCCTACGCTATCCAACGCTTTCCCTACTGTTGCACTCTCTGGAGTGGGAATAGTAATGTTTAACCCTACGCTATCCAACGCTTTCCCTACTGTTGCACTCTCTGGAGTGGCAATAGTAATTTTTACCCTCCCGCTATCCAATGCTTTCCCTACTGTTGCACTCACTGGAGTGGGAATAGTAAATGTTATGCCTACGCTATCCAACGCTTTCCCTATTGTTGCACTCTCTGGAGTGGGAATAGTCATTTTTACCCCTACGCTATCCAACGCTTTCCCTACTGTTGCACTCACTGGAGTGGGAATAGTAATGTATACCTCTACGCTATCCAACGCTTTCCCTACTGTTGCACTCTCTGGAGTGGGAATAATATTTTTTACCATCCCGCTATCCAATGCTTTCCCTACTGTTGTACTCACTTGAGTGAAAATAGTAAATTTTATGCCTACACTATCCAACGCTTTCCTTACTGTTGCACTCTCTGGAGTGGGAATAGTAATTTTTACCCCTACGCTATCCAACGCTTTCCCTACTGTTGCACTCACTGGAGTGGTAATAGTACATTTTATTCTTTCCGCTATCCTACAGTCAAAATATTTTATATTTGTTATTAATATTACATTCATATATTTATATATGTATTAATAAGTCAATTTGTATGTTTTTTTAACTTACATTATTTTTTTTAATTTTAATGTTATTTAAGTATTTTAAGTTTGTTTCAGTTAACTATATTTATTATTTAATTAATTTTTAATTACTTTAACGCATTTTAAAAAAAAGATTTTTTGAATATCTATATTTTTTACAACAATATTTTTGATTCGATATTTTTTTACTTACCTGTTTGGAGATAGGAATTCAATATTTTTGTATTCTATATATTTTACTCGATATTTAGGTAGTTCTATATTTGTGTTATCGATATTATGTCAGTGATTCCCTGGGCTCTTCCCACGCCCAACTTTTTAAATCTGTCCTCAGTGGGAAATTGTTAGTGGGGTCCGCCTAGCCTGCTAGATTATTGAGATAAACGATCGCTGCAACATGCCTGGGTACCCGAGGAATGGGATCTCTTGTTGTCCCTTATTTTTTTTTCTTTGTCCTCATTAGCCTAGGTCAGCGAAAAGGCATAGATAGAAGTAGTCTTCCGCTTGTTTGACCTAATTTGGATCACTCTATGCCTTGCTTCTTCATACTCCGACCATAGGTAGCCTTGTCAAACGACCAGACCCTCTCATCTGCCACCATCAGAATAACGAAGCAATGAATGGTATAGAGGCCTAATCATCCGACAATTATTGAGAAATTCAATTACCATTTATCCAATTTTCAAAAGGAGATCAGAACTCATTTTGCCTACACATCAGCACTCTATCCAATGTGACTATATATTTAATTGAGGGTAACCATTCAGCTTTATTTGGGGGTATAGTTTTAGTCAATTTTTTACAAATTACCCTGTGGGCCAACAGTATTTAGTAAAAAAATTATTTTTTAACATTTTGAGTAAGGGAGTCATAATTCTCTGGTAACCCGAAAAATACAAGAGGGATGCTTACCTGGAGCTGCACTCCAATTATTATACACAGCGTATTACTTACATCCCTAATTTAGAAAGACGCACAAAAGCACCGGGTTTAGTGCAGGGTACAGAAATCAATCTATGCGTTTACTCTGGAAAGAGGCAATTCATCAAACAAGCTTATAGAAAAACATTATTTTTAATATTAGTCTTTTTTCTTTTCTTTGATCAAAAACATATTTTCTGAATATTCATTAGTTAGACATATACATACAATGAACACATTCTTGCATCTGATGGTTCAACAAGCGAAGGACAAGATTGGCAGGAGAACTGATAATAATGTACAAAACAATCAAGAAACAAAAATAACAATATCACTAACAATGATGTGCAGAACAAAACACCAACGCGTTTCGGCAAATGCCTTCTTCAGGATTTCTGTTTTACCAGTAAATGCTATGAAACAAAAATGTGTATAAGTATTCTAAAGTGAAAACGCAGAGATTTGATAATGCATTTAATATATACAGCGATTAAGGATAAATCTGGGACATAAATGTTGAACAAAATGGGCCACGTCGCCTATACATCTTATATTAGATCATTTAACTACTCACACATACATGCTCTCATACTGTAATATGTACAGTGCTATACAAAGTGTACATGAATGATAAAAAATATTGACAGTGTGGATTTTATGCCAATCACTAAAATAGTATGGCCAGGGAGATTCATACTAATAATTGACACAAAAATTGTGGCATAATTCAAGTTGGTTCTTACCATTAAACTAAGTGTCCAGTGTCTCTTAAAACAGTAAATATAAGAGAACAATTACCTCTTTTGCCTATTCTCGAAGTATTTTTCAAGTGAGAACATATTCATGCTCAATTAGATCTGGATTGGAAGGGACCTGCGGGTCAAGAGTTAGTATATTTATGTTGGTGTCAATTTCGCTGAGGTTTACATATCTACCTACTTGAAACTCCATCTTTATTCAATATTTATTAGAACGGAGAGCAGACGATTACCTCCAACCAAACTGGTTACCCTAATCTGCTTACATTCTTACTGGGTAGGGGGTGGATGGTAATCAATAGATACTAGGCTTCTTTTTGGCTGTAGGTTTTAAACAGATAACTTATTATCCATATATGCTTTAAGATTCAAATCACTACAGAAACATAATTATCTGCAGCCTGCTAGTTGCGTTGTCTGGCCTAAGCTCATCCCGCGGTGGTGATTCCACCACTGCCTGAGTGTCGGTCACTAAACCACTTGTTCGCTTCACTTACCTTTCTCATCCAGGTGCATTAACTTGTTGCTTTGGGCCTTGCCACAAGGAAAGGCCCGGGTGGGTGGGGGAGGTGGGTGGTTGTGTTCTGTATATGTCCGCTGATGTATCTTAAAAATAAAACAACAATCAAAATAACTTCTTTTACTTGCAAAAACAGTGGCGCAGTGCTATCTGGTGACCCAAACACTTCATATCCCCCTAGAGGATGACGGCATGTGATGGGCTCATTACGTGCCAAAACCTCTGGTTCAGTGCTCTAATTGCATTAATATGTTTAAAAAAACAAGGCAACTGTTGATGGACTGGATGGAGCCCACACTTTTGCCCGCCACCCATCCGGTTCACATCTAATCACTCCGAACTTTAGCATTCCACCAAGGCCCCTCCAACCAATTGCGATCCAAAGATATCTGATAGCTTAAGTGCTGAGGTTTCTAACTGTGCTTCAATAGTATTAATCGCCTTTTAGGCATACTGGATTCTACAACATGCAATAAACATTCTCTAGTATTCTTTTTTGCATGCAAAACAGTGGAGCAGTACCATCTGGTGGCCAAAATAGTGACGTGCATTAATACATTTAAAAGGACACACACAAACTGATTAGCAACTGTGTGGTATACACCTCTTCACCCCAACCCATCTGCTTTGCTTTTAATAGCTCAGACCTAGATGTGGGGCATGCCTGCCAAGGACACTGGCAGGCACTCATCCCCTTTCAGTCACACCAGCAAGTACCCTGGGCCCTTGTGCACCACAGCACTGCCAGGGAGCAAAGGCACGCACGCTGCGCCCTTGGCGTAAACCTGGAGGGCAAAGGACGCAGAAAACGGAAGCATGTAGGCAGGTGCCACCCCGGGCAGATGCCTGCCTGCCTGCCACCACCAAGGACACAGGCAGGCACTCTACCCCTTCCACCAATGGCAGATAACCTACACAGATGAGAATTCTACCAGGTACTGCAATAAACACATCTTAATACTGCATCTGCTTTCAATGCATTCCTTACGATTATGCTTACTTTCCAGTCTAGGGTGGATGGAATTAGGCTAATGGTAATGGATGGGTTACGCCGATGAGCACTGCTCCACATCCATGCAGGGTACCTAATGTGCATTACAGTGTGTATGCCAGTGCTCTGGGCCACATTAGAGAAGGAGCCCCATGCCTGCCGCGCACACTTCCACCCTAAAAACACACTGGAACAATTGGACTGGGGGGTGGTGGCAGCCTGACTGGCCAGCTGCATCCTAAATTATTGCTGCCTACCACACTTGCTTAAAATTGGACCAAGTCGATCAGGGTGGGCAGGATGCATGGCCAGCGGCATACCCACTAACGGTTGTCTGGCCAGTTTAAACCCAACTTGGTTCAACCCAACTTGGTTCTGGGTCCTGGCCCACCTTGCATGCTCTTAGTTAGTAGAACATTCTGCAATATCTCAACATGCTGTAGATGGTACTCTTTGAGCTCGTTAAGTTTTATTATGATTTATATATGAGTTTATATATCAGTTAAGGATATTATTGTACACATACTTTATATCAATGTTCTAAAGTTCTTTCCATTTCAGGGTACTTTTGCTCTTTGTGCTCTTTTTGTGCTCTCTTTGAGCTCTCTTTGACATTTGGTGCTCATTTTTCTCTCTCTACTCTCAGATTCAACTCTGCCACTTTTCATTCTCATACTCAGGCTCTTCCTGCCCTCATGTGCACTTTGTGGCCCAGATGTAGGTAAAATAGATTTACCGATTTTTAATTACCGAATTTTACCGATTTGGTAATTAAAAATCGGTAAATCTAAGGGGTGGATATGTAGGAACATCCAGATGTTCCTTTTACCGAATCAGTAAAAATCTGTATTTACCGATTCGGTAAATACCGACCGGTAATGCCCATTCATTCCTATGGGCTTTGCAGCCCATAGGAATGAATGGGCATTACCGATTCGGTATTTACCAAATCGGTAAATACGGAATTCCACAAGGGTGCAGGGGGTGTCACTTTGACACCCTCTGGCACCCCCAAAAGAGGCTCGGGTGCCATGTGGCAGGCATACCTGCCCTAAGGGCAGGTCTGCCTGTCATATGGCACAGGTGTGCATGAACACATGTGCATGCACACCGGAATCGGTATTTTACCATCAAATATATTTGATGGTAAAATACAGATTCGGTAAGGGTTGTGGGACTCAGAAGAGTCCCACCTACATATCAAATTTATCGAATAGGTAAAAATACCGAATCTGTAAAATATGTGCTGAAAAAACCGATTTTCGGCCGTTACCGACCGACCTACATCCGGCCCTGTGTCTTTAGTTTCTGACTTTTTGCCTCTTTCCATCCAGCCACTTTACATTTCCTCTTGCCCCTCAGTTTCTTCCTATACCCGGGCTCTTGCTGCCCTCATGTGCACTTTGTGCTTTTAGTTTCTGACTTTTTGCCTCATTCCATCCAACAGCCCTCATCGCGTTCACAGACTACATTGGGCAATCCTCGACAGAGGAGAAATCACAGCACTCATCCTGCTCGATGTCTCTGCTGCCTTTGACACCATCTCTCATCGCAAGCTTTAATTAAGACTATATCACACTGGAATACAATGACCAGTACCAAAATGTATAACTTAATTTCCCATGCAGCTCCCTTCCTAAAAAATAGATAGAAAAGAAAAGCGCCAGCAAATCGCGATGCCCGCCCTCTTTATCCACTACTCTGCAACGGCACCTCCTGGTCTGTTCCTGTTGAGAGGTGAAGTCTCCTTGGCTGCTGAGGGTCCTTAGGGGCCAACAAGGCCTCCTGGTACCTCCAGTAAGCCCTATACAGCAAGATTGCTGAGAGGTGGTCGGAGGCGTCCACAGACTACATTGGGCAATCCTCAACAGAGGAGAAATCACAGCACTCATCCTGCTCGACGTCTCTGCAGCCTTTGACACCATCTCTCATCGCAAGCTTTAATTAAGACTATATCACACTGGAATACAATGACCAGTACCAAAATGTATAACCTAATTTCCCATGCAGCTCCCTTCCTAAAAATAGGAAGAAAAAAAAGCGCCAGCAAATCGCGATGCCCGCCCTCTTTATCCACTACTCTGCAAAGGCACCTCCTGGTCCGTTCCTGTTGAGAGGTGAAGTCTCCTTGGCTGCTGAGGGTCCTTAGGGGCCAACAAGGCCTCCTGTTACCTCCAGTAAGCCCTATACAGCAAGATTGCTGAGAGGTGGTCGGAGGCCTTGCCCCCTTTCTCCACCACGCTGCAAGGGTGCCTCTCGGTGCACTGCTGGTGGGGTTTGGAGACCAAACACCTCTCAGCAACCTCACTGTGTGGGATGTGCTGGAGGCAACAGGAGGGGTAGTAGGCCCCCAAGGACCCTCAATAGCCAAGGGGACTTCATCCCCCTTCTAGGGCATCAGGAGGTGTGCTTGCTGCTAATGTGCCTCCCAGCACAATACTAATTGGGATTAAAGTCCCCTTGGCAACAGAAGGACCTTGGGGGCCAAGAAGCTCTCTTGGCACCTCCTGTAAGTCCTACACAGAAGAATTCCTGAGAGCTGGTGGTAGGCCCAGCCCCCTTTCTCCACCACTCTGCAAACATGACTGTTAGTTAAAAAAACCTTAGAAATTCACACAAAAAAACAAAGGTTACAGGGACGTTATAGTTAGGAATTAGAATTTTAAAAACAATAGAAATTCAATGAAAAAACAAAAGGTAGTAGGTACATTATAGGTAGGAAACAAACAATGGTTACATGAACATTATAGTGAGTTTCAGATTTACACATACAAAACCATGGAAATTTTGCAGTAATTGAGTTAGAGTTATCTCAAGTAACTATAACTCATTCCCTAAGGTTACTATAACTCACACCATCTCCACACACTGCTAATTACTCCACATATTACATCACTCATGTCATATTCTATGACATCATTGCTATAACATTATTGATTATTAAACTGTGCAATGCAGGGGAATGAGTTGTAGTTAGTTACCTTAAGGCATGAGTTAAGTTATAGTTACTTAAGAAAATTCTAACTGATGAATTTCTATGATTTGGTGTGTGCTTTATATTTATAAACGACAACAGGTTCCAATGGGACCCTCAAACTCTTTGAGAATGGGTTACCACCTCCATCAAGCAATCATTAACGTATCAATAGATTATGACTGAAATTGTGGTGAAAGAAACTAATGGCACAAAGCATTCCAAATCGTAATTTGGAAGCAAAGCCTTGAGCATGCCCCTTCTTTGTGATTCAGTATACATTTCTAAAGCTTATGTACGCACAACACCTGCTGTTTTCCTCCTGTGAACAGTGGAAATTAAAATCAGACCTCAACTTAAGAAGATCTGTTTGCATTACTTGATTTTCCTTTTGAGACTTTCTTGATCTACAACATATAGGGCATTGAGACATTACTGACTGTTTGGAGAAATACTTATATTACTGAGATTTGAAATAATGATACTGGTGTGCTCAGGTGTTGTGCGTACATATGTTTGACCTGGGTTCATTTGAATCCTGGGACTGAGTGACACTTTTGTGGGTAGGTGTCAAGTACCTTAGGAGCACCCTAGCCATAGTTGCTTCCTGTCACTAATCTATGTTCATGTTACAACTGGCATAACCTTGTGATGTGCGGCTCAAATAAAGCAAACCCATTTGTTTTATGTGTTACATTTCTAAAGCTATTTTGTGATTCCAAAAGTAGTTACCAATATGCAAAATGGGTTATTTTATAATAAAAAGTCATTTAGCCAATGTAAGCCCTATGATCCAATGAATTGCACAATTCGCAACCGCTAAAGCAGTTTGTTAACTTAGCACTTAGGGGCATATTATCAAGGCTGGCGTTAAAATTATTGCCACTTTAGCGGCAGGAAACTGCCGCTAAAGCGGCGATAATGGGCTTGATAATATGCTCTTGTGAATTCCCATAGACGCCCAGGTTCTGCTGTTAACCTGGACTTCTTAGGGAATTCACAAGGGCGTATTATCAAGCCCATTATCGTCGCTTTAGCGGCAGTTTCCTGCCGCTAAAGCGGCGATAATTTTAACGCCAGCCTTGATTATATGGCCCATAGTTTCTTGTGATAGTAAGGGATTTTCCTGATGGCAGGTGAAATGACGTTCTAGACTTTAGGGACAGTTTCAAAGAATGATTGTTTCAGAATTTTGAACCTCTTGTTTTGCTGACTGTGTTTTTGCTGGCTTTAGACCTTTGGCTTTAGGACTCTGCATACTTTACTACATCTAACCAGTGCTAAAGTGCTTGTGGTCTCTCCCCAAAACATGCTAAAATTGGTTTCTACTAGGTAGGCATATAGGGCCTGATTCACAAAGGTAAAATTAGACCAAAGGTCTAAGTTTAAAGTTGAAGCCTAAGTTTAGACATAAAGTATAACTTTACTAGTAGTAATGTTAGGGTTTTGGCGTAAGTTTAGACCAAAAGTCTAAGTTCGAACTAAAATCTAACTTTATCAGCAGTAATGTTATACTTTTGGTCTATGTTTAGACCAAAAGTCTAACTTTACTAGTCACAAAGTTAGAATGTAGGTCTATACTTAGACTCACGTCTAAACATATACTTTTGAGCTAGGTTTAGCTTTGTGAATCAGGCCCACTAAGTTTACTTGTAAGTCACTAGTAAAGTGGGACTACCTGTGCCAAGGGACTGTACATTAAATGCTGTAGGCCTGCAGTACTGCCTCCTGTACTGAATATGCCCCCCACTTAAGTATCTCTTTAAATATATATGAGGCCTGCCATTGAAGTCTGTGTATGTAGTTTAAAATGTCATTTAGACCTGGCAAAATAACTTTTTTGCCATGTCCAAATCTTCCTTTTTAATGCATGTAAGTCACCCCTAAGGTAGACCCAGTATAACCCATAGGGCAGAACGCAATGCATATCAAATGTGGCACATGCATTTTTTAGTTTTACATGTCTTGAGAGTGAAAGACTCATAAAGTAGATTTTCACGATCACACAGCCTACCTCTCCCCAAGGCTAGCAGTAGAGATACCTTATCACATGTAATAAATAATCTTTTCCAAATGAGAGCAGGTAGTTAATGTTCGGTGTCTTTTCAATTTCAATGAGAAATCCTTTGTCATGTTGAAGTCCGATTTTAAATTACGATTTTGAAAATGCCACTGTTAGGAAGCTGCCATTTTTATGACTTTTGGTGCCTAGAACCTGTCACTGAGTCATATGATTGGATGGAACCGACAGATGGACGTTGTGTATTCCTCCTAGACAGCCATATGCAATAAAGAGCTTAGATGTGCCAGGAAGTACCATCCCTGGCAGGATGAGAGGGCGGGGCGGGCCGGGCTGGGCACAGCTTTCAATACACTTGAATATGACGTGTACTTCCTTCACACAAAGAGCTGTATACCCTTGTAATTAGTCTCGAATCATGACAGGGAAGGCAGGATGCCTGGGGACTTCAAAGAGAAACCTCTAGAAGCTTCTCCTACTTCAAAGGTGGAAGGCTCAGGTATAAATATTGGACCCTAAAACATAACTTTTTAGTACACTTCTTGACCTGTGGATATTCAGTCAGGAACAAGAACTGCTGTACTTCCAAAAGTATTGCCAATCTGCTGGGCTTCTGACCTGTAGGACTGTTGCCCTACTGTGCGGACCTACTGCCTGGTGCCCTCTTGCCTGGGTGATAAGGACTAAACCTGCATCTGTTGAACCCAGGACCAAAGAATGACTCCAAGGTCTAATTGGCTGGCCTGATGACAAAAGCCTCAGCGACAGAAGGCTCCAATAACCTTGAACCCAGTAGCTGGACTCTGCCATCTGTGGTTCCTAATCTGCTATGTGGTGCCACGCCAGTCCTAAACTCTTGAAAGTGAGTCTGAAGGTGCTCTTTCAGCCCATCTGTGGATCCAAAAGAACCAATGCATCTCCTCTGCTGCGCAGTGAAACCCAAGCAGAATCAATACATCACCTCTGCTGAGAGGATACTCTCAAGGCAAGAACTCTGCATTGACCTAATAACCTGCATTGGAGCTTCTGCTGTGCAAAGCTTCACTGATGCAGGCTGTCTCATCACAAATCTGTCATCGACAGCAGCCTCAATGACAAATCTGGCTTCTGCATTGCAGTCTCACAGCTTTTTGGAACAAACACATAGCCTCAACTGCCCAATGCATTCTCGATGCTGGACTTCTCATCGCAAGCACTCATCGATTGGATCCTGGATAATGACTAGCACCTCACATTGCAGCTCATCGAAATGGCACATTACCTCTGCTGCGTGATGCATCCTCAACACAGGACCTCACAACACTCAGCAAGCTACACTTGTTCAGTTGGTTTAACTGAATCTCTAGAGCCAGCTTGCTCTCCATCAATGTTGGCATAAACTTGTGACTTTTGTCCTGGTCTGGCGAAACCAGATATCCATAGTTGCAGCTTTGTGCTTTTTGGCGACATACTTACCTAAATTTGTTTACCTACATATCTTACGTTCTACTAATTGGGTTTTTGTCATTTTGTTCTAGATCTATTTATTAAAATTGAAGCTGAATTTTTCTGGTGCTGTGCTTCACTTTATTCGTATTTGAAGTACTGCATTATATTTACAGATTACCTCTAAGTTAAGTCTGACTGCTCTGTTCCAAAGCTTCCAGAGGGTTGAACACTGTTTAATTAGGAGTTGTCTTGGGCCTCATTGGGTCATGTATTGTGTTTGTTGTTTGAGTAGTGTTTCACCCCCTCAAACAGTACCCCAGTGGTGTGATAAAAAACGACGAGGCCCCCCTGTAGAATGCATGGAAGGGGGTGATTGCTCTACTCTATTTTGCATATATTCTTTAGCCTTGGGATGAATGGGAGCCCCCTGAAGGGTTGGTGGCTACTGAATGGATGTGAGCCCCTCTGCACTTCAGGGGCATCAAGGGCTTGTGAAATTAACCCTGCTATTCATGGTTTACAGTTCAGGCTGAGACAGAGTTAAGCCAACCTTAACATAAGATACTACAAGTTGGTGAGGAGAGTAGAAGGAATTCAGATTCTATGGAATTACTTTGAGGTGGTGGTGAAATATACATTTTTGAAATACTATTCCATGTCTTTCACATTTTCGGGAAGGAGATTTTCAGGTAGATCCGGGTGTTATCAGCTTAAAAGTAAAACAGAACATTGGAGGTGTTCAGACCTGAATCTAGTGGTTCTATGTGTAATGTGAAAGAGCATCAGAAAGACAAAGGAGACTCTGGAATCTCTTAGAGAATAGCCATAAGGCTAGTAATGAGGTGAAATATTTTTCATTGGCCCTCATTTTCAAGGTATGTAGAGGACCATTTTAGCACTGTCTATTAACCTAATTATTATTTTATTTAGGATTATGATAAGGGTGTAATTCATCATGTCAAAGGCTGTCCACAGTTCAAGGAGTGCAAGTAGGCTTCACTCGCCTTCCTCAAGTATGCTGTACATGTCATCTAGGGCCAGATGTATGTGGCCAATTACCGGTCGGTAACGGCCGAATTCGGCCGTTACCGACCGGTAATTGGATTTTGAGATGTAGGGGGAAAAAAGCAGGCATTTTCGGTAATTTTACCGAATCGGTAAATATACCGGTCGGTAAAATTACCGAAAATGCATTTTCAGTATGTAGGTGCCAAGTTGCACATTGACACAGGGCAATGAAAATCGGTATTTTACCATGCAATACAATTGCATGGTAAAATACCGATGCAGGTGTACATGCACATCTGTGCATGTACACCTGTGCCATGTGGCACACATACATGCCCTAAGGGCATGTATGTGTGCCACATGGCCCTAAGGGCATGTATGTGTGCCACATGGCACACAAGCCTAAAACAGGGGTGCCAGAGGGTGTCAAAGTGACACCCCCTGCACCCTTGCTAAAATCGGTATTTACCGATTCTGTAATTACAGAATCGGTATTGCCCATTGATTCCTATGGGCTTCACAGCCCATAGGAATCAATAGGAAATACCGATTTGGTATTTCCAGATTCGGTAAATACCGAATCTTAACGATTCGGTATTTCCACATCTGGAAATACCTACATCTCCCCCCTTCATGTTTACCACTTCTTAAATACCGAATCAGTAAAATTTGGTATTTAAGAAGTGGTAAATATGAATTACCTACATCTGGCCCCTACTATTTCTGTAGTTGCTTTTTCAGTGCTATGACCAAGGCAATCACCAGAATACATCTCCTCCAGCAAAATGTTTTTAGCAATGCAGCTTTTTTATACCTGCTGAATGCAGACCTTATGGTTTGATCAAGGGCAATACCATGCTTACTTTTAAGCAATCGGGGATTCCTTAACCCCTTAACTCCTGGACCTTTTCCTTCCCAATGCTGAGCCCTTTTTGGCTATTTAGAGTAGTTTGTACTAAGTTCTCTATAAAATTTTGTCCACCGACTCTATCTATACCAAATTTGTGTCCTTTTTTTCCAAACATCAATGGGATTCAAAAGGTACCCAGGGTTTGTGAATTACCTAATGAGGACCGAGAAAATAGCCAAAATGTAGCTAACTTTTAAGTTTTGTGGAAAAAAGGGAAAAAAGTGCTCTGGTAAAAGGTGTCTGTGTTTTTTCATAAAAATGCCATCAACAAGTAGTTTACCATCTTCCCCACTTTCAGGAACATGCCAAATTGAATCAACAAATCTCATTTTATACCATAGGTTTGCCATTTTTCAAAAAGCTAAACCATTTTTCCTATATTTTGTGCTTTCAACCTACTTCCAGTTTGTGGTGAGAACCAGTGTGAAACCCATCGGTGAGCAAGGAAAGCTACATATTTCTGACAAGTAGATCATTTTCCAAATGCAGCTAATAGTCATATGTGTAGCTACCTCAAAGTTTTCCTAAATAAACAAATTGCTTAAATAAAAGAACTATGGAAAACAAATTTTTTTTAAAACAGCAATTTGTGACAATGTTGTCATTTGTAACTTTTTGTCACAATGGTTGATTTACAAAAGCAATCTACCATTACATCTGCTAGACCCTTTTAGTTGTAGGGATATATAGGGTTTATAGGTTCTCCAAGAACCTGAGCTACCAAGAGCCAACAACGGTGCTGCCCCATACAAAGGGTTTTCATTGTGTAAGGAGTATATACCAATTCATATAGTGAAATATGCAGGATTAAAAATAGGTAAGTTAACCTATATATTTCTGAAATGGGCACAAGATATGCAGTTCACGAGCTGTAGGTATTTGTACATCTCTGAAATTGTGGGTACCCATATGATCATAGGATTTAAAGGGTATCTTTCAAAATATCTTCTTTCTTAGACACTGGTCTACATTTGGATTGCACACATGCAGCCTAATCCAATTGGTAATAACAAATCTTCTGCTGTTCTATGTTCCCATATGTCTTCTTTTAAAAACGGTACCTCATTTGTGTGGGCAGACCTAGTGCCTGTGACTGTAAACTGGCCAAAACGCGACATGTATACATCACATTTGTCCACTTAAAACGTACCCGTTTTTTGCAAAGTGTGTAGCTGTGGACTTTGGGTCTTAGCTCAGCCGACACCTAAGGAAACCTAGCAAACCTGTAGATTTTTTTAAAGTAGAAACCTCAAAATTTTACTACAAAACACATTTTCATCACATTTCTGTGATGGAACGTTTGAGGATCTGTGAGGAGCGACACACTTCCTTCCACTCAGAATTTCCTTAAGTCTTCTGATAGAAATGGTACCTCACTTGTGTAGGTGGGCCTAGTGATCGTAACAGGAAACAGCCCAAAACACAAGATGAATACATCACGTTTCCACAAAACTGACCCATTATTTGCAAAGTGGATAGCGGTGGATTTTGGGCCCTAACACAAGGGGCACTTAAGGAAATCTAGGAAACCTGCACATTTTCAAAAACTAGACACCTGTGGAAATCCGGAGTGGGGTGACTTGTGTGACTCGCACCAGGTTGTTTTACACTGAAACCTCAAACATTGACAAAAACACTTTATCATCATATTTCTGTGAGGGAGTTTTCTGGAATTTGCAGCAATACACACACATACCACCCAGCATTACCCCTCTTGTGATGATAAGAACACTGCCCCTAGTGGGACTAGTGCTGTGCAACGAGAATGAATCAAACCAAGGTCAACCAGAGCTCTTGTGTGGGAAGTTGGGACAGATTTTTTGTTGCTCTTTCGATACTCAGAGGATTGCTGTTTTCATTTGGTTCTTCTAATAAACAGCACAATGAATCTCTTATTTCCTGGTGTTTATGTTTTATTGTTCCAAAGAGTAAATATTCCTTGCCATGCTTCCATTGTAATAGAGTGTAAGGTCATTAACATTTAGATGTGGGGACATTTGTTGTAACACTTGCTGCACAATTAAGGCAAAAGTGGTGTTAACTAAATTTCTCACATCTTGTTTCGATTTCTTGGGCCTTCTCAGCTGGCAATGATTGTTGTTTTAGGGGAGAGAAGTGAAAGAGTATAAGGAAGTGATCCCACCAATCAACCTTTAGAGGATTATTGGTCTGAACTCTGCTTTCATTGCAATCAGGTGATCTAGGTTGGCTCCTTGTATGTGAGTGGAAATGAGCTATGGCCTCTGAAGCTATTTCCTGCTGAAAAAAGACATCAGCAGAGAAGCAGCTGGAAAAAGTTCATCACTCCAGTGGAGATTAAAATCTCCAAGGAAGGTATTAGTATTTGAGCAGATGACAGAAGCAATGATTAATTTGATCAGTTGCTTCACAAATAATATTATCCATTTTTGAGTGATAAATGATATGAAGCATGAAGGGGTCTGGATCGGGCATCTTAATTGAATTTTAGATATTGGAAGTGGGTTACTACCTAGCCACCTACTTTTTGTTATTTAGACTGATGATAGTGTATTTCAGGGGCACTCAGTTGGACATTACCGGTTGAGATGATTACTTCAGTGATGTTAAGTCAGAGAGACCAAATCTAAGTTATACAAGGAAATTAGACGATGATGAGGGAAAAATAAATAAATAATTATCCCCCCCCACACTTACCTGCACAGGCTGCGGCTGCTATCCCAGTCCCTCCCACATTTACTACTAATTAGTAAACTTATATGTGTAGAGCTCTCCCAAAGAAAAGATAGGAGAGGTAGAGGTTTCAACTTGTAGTGGGCTGTTCATAAACTCCTCTTTGTAGCATGCTTTGGCCTGATTACGACTTTCGTTGGTGCAGGAATGGGCAGTAGGCCAACACCACACTTCTGCATCGCCAAATGTTACTGCCGACTGCACACCAGATTACAAGTTTAATGTGGCTTGGTGGGTGGAGTGGCGGACCCTTTGCGGTGCCTCAAAAAACAGGCACCGCAATGGGACCACACAACAAGATACCTGCATGACATGGACTCGAAAGTCCACGCCATTCAGGAACTGGGGTGCATGCACATGGGGGGGCACATGATGCCCTCCCCCCTGCATATATCCCTATGCAGAGGAGGCACATGGAACCCAATAGGGCCTCCTTTTTTCCTCTCCCCCACGGTGTTCATGAAGTAGGAAACCCCATGACACAGCCAGCTGAGATAAAATTCATAATATGCTTGGTGGGACCACCATATATTGCTGACTATACTCCGCCACACCACCATCAGAGAACAGTGATTCCCTGGTGGTGATCTCAGGGCAGTCGACCACCTCACTCATAATGGGGCGATCGGACTGTCAGTGTAGCGGTGGCTGGAAAGCCACCCTTGTGCCACCATGAGTCTGGCGTTCCTTGGACCAACAGACTCATATTCAGACCCTAGATAGTAATTCAATAGTACTACTTACATACTTCAAAATGCTAGTCACAAACCTGCACTTTCAAAATGCTTAGTAGTACTACAACAGTACTACTCATGCACAACAAAATGCTATTCACAAATCTGCATGAGAAGATATCTGCCTCCGCCTCTCCTAACTATTCTATATGGAGGTCTCCACCCTGGTTGAGGAGGAATTTGCACAAGTTGGTATACACTTTAACAGTAATTTTAAAAGTAACTGTTGTAGGAACCTGAAGGAACTTATAATCAGGTAAGGAAGGAATGAGGGACAGACATCCAAATAAAAACACAAACCAACCCACAAAAGAGTAAGCCCATTGCTATTCACAAACTGCTTTTCTAAAAGTACTGCAGTCAAAAGGAGTGCAAACAGGTGTAAATGTACTTCAGTGCATCCAAGAGTAAGTCCAGCACCATGCATGGCCACTCACAGGTTCTGCAAGAAACTTCCATAAAAATAATGGAGGAAAGGGCTTAAAATATAATCCTACAGGAAATACTATTGAATAACCAAAATTATTACACATTTTAAATTAATAATTGAACATATAAATGATGGTGAGGATGGTCATTGTTCAAAACATATTTTAAATTATAATAATTGTACATTAAATGAATATATCTAATATTTCAAATTAGTAACATTTAATTTAATGAGTTAATGTTCTGCAACTTTCTTATAGTTTTCAGTTAATAATAATTAGTGTAAGTACATATTTGCTATATTTATTTTAAGAATAACTGAACATTATTTTTCACTATACTTAATCATAGGGAGAGCTCTGCCTCGGTGGTAGAGGCATCCACCGTTTTATGCCAGAATTTAATTGAGAAATATGTCCCTCTTAATAAATGCTATTCATGAGTTTGGAAACATTTTATAAAGTAGTTCACTGTGTGATAGTTGGTTTTGTGTTTACTGTAATCTGATCTTGACAGGAAGTGATGAATTCTGTCTGGTTATGTGTTCCTTGATGCAATTTGAGATATAATTTGGGATATGGCTCGTGCTTTCCTTGATTATATCATGCACAATTGTAAAGAAGACAGCAGTGTTATCAATAGGGCACTGGTCAGGAGGTGAGTAGGAATCCAGTGCAATGTCATGAATTTGAATTGTACTCGAAAAGATTAATGTTACACTCTTTATTCTAGGGCTCTTGTTAGTATCGTTCAATTCAATTTTATTATCCTCATTCTGATTATAATCAGTTAGGTAAAAATGCTGTATCATAGTAGCAGTGTTGTTAGGGGTCTATTCCGAACTGTATACAAAATCAAAAAAACACTCCCTGGTGTAAAAGCTGTTTGCACTGCATGTCCTCCTGGTTTCCGTATTCAGTTTACACATCTGCACCTGCACCATTGCATGTTATCTAAAATGTTTCCAATTTATGTTCGCAGTTAGAGCCAGCTAAAACCTGGTGGAAATTGTGAGCATAAATTACAAAATCAAATTTGCAAATGTTCACTCAGGACTAAATAGGTATTTATTCTGAAACAGGTGCCATTTTCATTAATTTTACAACTATCACTGTGATCTAAGTGAACTCGTTATAGTCTGTTTTCACATATTTTGAAATTGAACAGAGTTTTAATTTTTGTATGGATGCATTTTCTTTCAATATTCCCTCGTGTAGCAGCAACGCTTTCTTCATGACACTAAAAGAGCGGTTAAGTCTTTACTGTTTTATTTTCATTTGCACTGTAATATACAGTAAATTGTTATAGATAATTAACTAATTTGCATGCGCTAACATAATAAGTACAACAAAGATCCACAAATGTAGGCAGATAATGTAAAACCCTAATCCTTTATAATAGCCTTCGTCTCTGACAATTAATGAATATTTAATTGTTAACGGATTGGCACAATGACATTTTGGTTCATAATTAATTGGATTAAACTTGTAAATCATAACAAGCAAAAACTTCCATGCTCACACATAATTTCCCTCACTGCCAGCTGCCTGGTTTTAAAGGTAAACTTATAATCAGAGTAGAAACAAAAGCTTTTCAGAAAAGAGACTTGTAGGGTTGTACCAAATTTAGTAACATAATTTAAAATGACCTAATCTGGAGTTTGCTCTTCTCCATGTTTTTCGTTTTAATTATCAATTAGTGTATTTATAAAAACTGGACATAATAGTCCTTTTTATGTTTTCTTCCTTGTGTTACTACAGAAATATAAAAATGAATGAGTATGGGCTACAAGGTAAGGGCTATTAGATTAACCCCCTTAGTATATAAAAATAAGCATAGGCCCATTGGCAGGCTGAAGCTATGTCCAGAACGGTTCCGCAAATAATTCCCATACTAAAACGTTCGTCTTCTTTTACTGGCACATCTCCCCCTCACTGGAGCAGAAACCCATCCGCATAGCTATATTTAAAAGGTGCGTTTGGGCCAGGGAAGAATAGAAACCTCACAGCAGCGTAATAATCAACTCATGCTAGAAGCAAACCAAATGTTCTGAGAGAACTGCTACCAAATTGAATGGTAAAACGGTGTCGAATAAATTTATGAAATCTCATTGATAAAAAAAACGTCTGAAAATCTATTCGGAGAACAAAAGGGTGACGTTCATTGTGATTTAATGTTAAAAGCCAATTGCAAATGGAATATTGAAAGAAAAAGTTAAGAACGATAGAGTATGTAAACAGTCAATCATTGTAATAAACATAATTACAATATTGTGAGAAAAAAAATCTATGTTGATTCTTTCTCACTATGGGGTAGATTTAGATTTTTGCACATACGATACTCTGTTACAAACGTGATGGAGTACCATTTAGAGACTCTTCGACTGTTAGCTTTTCGGTGACAGAGCCCTCATTGGCTCCGTCAATCAATAGCCCCCTCCAGCAGCCTGATGCAGTAGTGGCTGTGGAGTAAAGCTATCATATTGCCACTCTATTTAAAGATGATGTTCAGATTTTTTTCTTTCCGTCACTGCAAGGAAAAACCTAGTGGTCATGCACAGAAAATAATAACCTCCAAACAATGAGAGAAAACTATAGGAGTGTATTTCGTTAGTTTCTTTTTTGTTTCTCCATTACAATGTCCTAATTTGTGTGTTTCTTTATATATTAAAATTCTGGAGAAGACCGTCAAAACTAATGGCAGGATCCATCAAACTTTGTGTACCTTACCAGGAACTGCATCACTGGTTGCGGCTACAACAGGTAAGGCTCCTCACATAACACGTATGTGGTCATCCCAGAGGAGTCCCCTCACTACCTTTCCCTCGTCACGTTATGTCCCACTGCCACCTTTCCTTGGGTAATGACTATTGTCCTGGGGGGTCAGATGGTTTCCGAACCCATAGTCCTAGCCCTTACTCAGCACTCACCACAGGCGTAGCTACGGAAGGATTCATGGATCAAGAATACCACAGAAGAAACATAAATTGTATGGGCTTGATTTGTAGTAGTGACCATGCCGAAACTTGTATCAGATAATATGAGGGTGTTGAGTGAATTAGGACTGGACAGAGGCTTAAACATCTCAAGCATCATTTGTCAGAGGGTACATTATAAAACTCCTGCTACACTTCACATATTTTGTGAAGAAACTTTTAAGTTGAAGGCTGGACTCGACTGTCTCAGACCACTAGGGGGCATATTATCAAGGGGGTTTATCTCCGCTTTTTTGGCTTTAAAAGCCAAGAAAACGGAGATAAAATTAGCTCCCTATTAACTAGCTGTCGCTAACACCAGTTAGCGACAGCTAGTAGCGACCACCTTGGGCCCCGCTTTGCATGTCAGTGAAATTTATCACTAATGACATGCAAAGTGGGCGTGCCAAGATGTTAGCGACTGGAAACAGTCGCTAGCATCGCTATCTCCTATTACCAACTTTTGGAGATATTCGCGCTAAGCGCGAATATCTCCAAAAGCTAGCACCTGCCCCTGAGCAGTTCTTAGCCATGTTATCCAATGGTAGGTGGATAACATGGCTAAGAGCATTAGCTCGGTAATGCATGAATATCGCTGACTTTTCAGCGATATTCAAGCATTTCGGCTGATTTTTATCGCTTAGGAGATAAACCTTGATAATAGCAAGGTTCCTAAGCGATAAAAATTGCCGCAGCTCGGCGATAAAAATATTGCCGCTAAGCCAACATAGCGATAATTATCGCTAGTTGTTGGTAATATGCCCCTTGATTATTATTGTGACCTTTTATAAATATTAGTAACTCCTTGTTGGTAGAAGTAGAAACAGATAGCATGCCCTCCTGTTTAGTGTGTGGTTAATAAAACTGTGGCGCAAGATAAATCAGTTACAATACTTTGCGAAGCCTATACAAGGCACTTTTCTTTGAAACCCTTCAAATCATTAAATAACACATTATTGTTGCATTATTCTTTTTTTTTTTTGGTTAAAAACTTTTATTGAGCAATCAGATAAAAAGTACAAAGATGGGCCTACAACCACACGGGCTGGCCGCTAATTCGCAAAGCACGACACATGAAGTAAACAATCATTTCCGTGGCCAGGACGAAATCATAGAGTAAATATTGCTCCAGACATAGGACAGGACATAACAATTTTCTATATTAAACATTAAAATAACGAACACCAAACAAGGCAAATGCAGCAATCAAGTCAGCCCGGACGTCAGAGGGGAGGGCCACTAATCAGGAAAACAAAGGTAAATCAATGAGACTCGGCAAGGCCGGGGGAGGGGGGAAGCAGGGAGGACAGGAAAATCCTAAAACAGAATGAAAAATTTCGGGAACGTCAGCCTAGGGAGACAGGGTAATATCGGAGGTGTCAACCAAGGGAGGGGTACAAATTTCTCCACGGTATGCATTCCATTGACCCCAAATTTTCGTCCACGCCCTGGGTCTGCCCCTAGCTACATAGACGGTCTTCTCTCGGAACATGGACCAGTCCATGTTATCCTCCCACACCGAAACGTCCGGAGGTCGGGATGCGCCCCAAAGTTGCGCAATGTCACGCTTCGCGACCATGTAACCCAAGGTCGCCCATCTAGTCTGGGCCAAAGAGTAATCGGATGGTTCCCACACGTTCAGCAGGCATCGTCGGGCCTCAGGCCGCAGGGCAACACCAGTCACAACAGTCATTATCGCAAGTACATCCACCCAGTAGGCTGCCACCACAGGGCACTCCCAAAGTATATGCATAAAGGTAGCGCTCATCCCACACCCACGCTTACATAAGCCATCCGGGGAAAAACCCATTACAACCAGGCGCGGACCAGTCACATACACCCGGTGGAGGATCTTAAGTTGCACCAAACGAAGACGGGCGGGAATGGCGACTTCCTTCGGAGAGGAGAGTGCCGACTGCCAATCCTCGTCATCTAATTCCAATCCATCCCCGACCCACATCTCTCTGAGTCGGACCAACAAATCAGCGCGAGTATGAATCAATTTTTTGTAAATAAGGGAGATAGTGCTGTCGGGCAGGTGTCCATCTAGTATACGATCTTCAAGGGGGGAGGACTCGGGCAGGGCCACATCAGGAGTCAGAACTGAGGACAGGGCATGCCGGACCTGCAGATACCGGAAAAACTCTCTATCACTCAAGTCGTATTCTGCCTTAAGGGCCTGGAACGACTTCACGCTACCATTCACACAAACATCACCCACCTTACAAATACCAATCATATCCCACCGTTCAAAGCCCTTAGTAGACCAGAGACACCCCAAACGTTCAGAAGCATAAAGCGGAGTCGCCAGCGTCAGTCGACCCTCCCATCCCAAACTCACATTCGCGGCGCGCCACACGTTGACTGCGGTCCTGGACGGGCCCGCAAGATGGCGCCCGGCCGATCTAGAATAAAGCGCTCTATTAAAGTCCCCTCCCGGCAGCTGGAACCTATCCATCTCAAAGGCCGGATCGCGACCCGGCGAATACATCGCGTGGTTAATGGCAGATAGCTGGGCAGCCCAGTAATATCTCTGGATGTCGGGGAGCGCCATGCCCCCGTCGTACCAAGGGATGGTAAGTTTCGCAAGGGCTATACGTGGACGCCCGTCCCAAATCAGTTGTCTTTGCAGACTCTCGATCTCTCGGAAATAGGTAGCGGGAATGTCGTCATAAGAATTTTGAAGTGCGTAGAGGAACCGCGGCAAAGACATCATTTTAAAAAGAGCTGCCCTACCCAGAGGAGATAGGGGCAGCTTACGCCAACGGGCCACATCCAGTCGCAGTCTAAGAAGCGGGGGGAGGAGATTACGCTCAAACCGGAGTGAGGGGTCCAGGGTAATAAAAATCCCCAAATACTTGAAGCCCGACTGGACTACCTGGATAGGAAATCTGTCCGGCAAAGGGGGCAAAATACCCAAAAGAACATAGACACAGGACTTAGCCCAATTAATAACAAGGCCCGAGTTAGCACCGAACGAAGTAAGAACATCAAATAAGACATTTAAAGATTTACGCGGGGAGGTAAGATATAGAAGAATGTCGTCCGCGTAAAGAGAGACACGGTCCTCAAAGTCCGGTGACCAACGGATCCCTTTGAGTCAAGGCTCCCATCAAAGCCACGCAGCTAACGGTTCCAAGGCAAGCGCGAAAAGCAATGGAGACAAGGGGCAACCCTGACGGGTCCCCCTACCAAGGCAGAAGGGGGCAGAAACTCTACCGTTCACCACTACTTGCGCTAAGGGTTCAACGTACAACAACTTCACCCAACCAATAAACTCAGGTCCAAAACCAAATTTTTCGAGAGCTGCCCAAAGATAGGGCCACTCTACAGTGTCAAAGGCCATCGAGGCGTCTAACGAGGCCAAAATGGCCGGCTCCGTCAGAAGCCCCGCCCTCGCAACAGCACCGTGGAGACGACGTAGGTTAAGAGCCGTGTTACGATGTGGGATAAATCCGGACTGATCCGGATGAACCAAGCTACCAATGACCGTCAGTAGGCGGGTCGCCAGGAGCTTAGCCAGGACCTTAGGCTCAACATTTAACAGGGAAATGGGCCTATAAGACGAACAAAGGTCCCGCGGTTTCCCGTCTTTGGGAATTACGACTATCGTAGCCAGACGCTGGTCATACGGGAGAATACCCCGTTCCCGGGACTCCAAAAACATAGCACGGAGATAGGGCGCTACCCTGTCAGGGCGTAGCTTGTACAGCTCAATCGGTAACCCATTCGGGCCTAAGGCCTTGCCCGAACGGAGCGAGCGAATGGCAGTCGCTATCTCATCCGTAGTAAAAGGGGACTCCAACGAGACACGGTCAAGATCAGAAACACTGGGCAAAGCTATATCGCGCAACAAAAGGCGAGAGTCAGCCACATCCCGTCCAGACACAGGGGTATAAACCACACGAAAATACTCCGCAAAACATTCAACGATTTCAACCGGGTCCGTCACTGCAACACCATTCGACGACTGAATCACAGGCACAACACGATTCGCCCTCTCTTTCTTATCCAACCACGCCAACAATTTACCCGCTTTATCCCCCACATCATACAGACGACCCTGCTGTTCCCGGAACATCAGTTTAGCCGCATCCGTGACCAAGGACTTATAAGCAAATTGTTTCAGACCCAGGGCGTGGAGTTTATCCGAGGTGACATCCGTCTCTAAGTCGGCCTCCCTCTCAGCAATCTCTCTCTCAAGGTCCACCACCTCCCGATTCCTAGCCTTCTTGGATTCAGCAATAAGGGAAAGGGCCTGCCCACGAACCACTGTCTTAAAGGCCTCCCACAGGGATACCGCAGAGGAAACGGACCCCTCGTTGTCTAAAAAATAGGCATCCAAAGACTTAGTCAAAAGGTTGCGGGTCTCATGGGAGGTAAGGTACCAGGGGTTAATAGGAGCCACTCGGCCCGCCGCCTCCACCCCAATCTCAAAACAAAGCCAGAGCGGAGAATGATCGGAGATGCCCCGGGGGAGGTGTCTGATTTCACGCACCGCTGGCGTTTGCGCCGCGGGTATCAGGAAATAATCCAGTCTAGACAGACTCCCATGGGCCCCCGAATGGAAAGTGTATTGAAGCTGGGTAGGATGCAGAAGCCTCCAGCAATCCACCAAGCCAAACGTGTCCAAAAACCCACCCAGCCACTGATGGGCCGAAGGAGTATCCCTAGGGGGTTAACGATCGTGTAGACCGGAGATCACAGAATTAAAGTCACCTGCAATAAAGAGAGTACTATCAGGGAGGTTCAGCAACACACGGCCCAAATCGGAAAAGGTAGAAGTCTGTAGGCCGGGGGGCACATAAACAGTAAACAAAGAGAGGGTACGACCCTCATAACGACCCACAAGGACAGCATAGCGCCCCCGATCATCAAGGATCACATCATCAATAGCCAGGGGGAGGGAAGCCCGAACAAGGATACCCACCCCCCTGGAACCCGTGGTAAACCCTGAATGTGCGGCAAGGCGATATCCCCACCTATTCATCGCACGACAAGTATTGCCCACCAAATGAGTCTCCTGTAGAAAAACAATATCTGGAGATAAACGGCGTAGGCATTTTAACACCACACTCCGCTTAATACGATCTCCCAGACCATTAACATTCCACGAAACAAACCTCAACCCGCTACCCCCATCCCACACAGCAACGCCGAAACCCCTCTGCAATGAGCATGACATACAAAACATCAGAAGCAAGATAGAGTCGCCTTGAGAACAGAACACACAAACATCGAACATCCCAACCACCCACCCCCCAACAATCAAGAAAACACCCCCCACCCTGCACCCCTGCAAAATGCTAAAAAGCCACCCCAACATGCAGTGTGCCTGTCGCCCAAGAACCCCCATTCTACAAAAAGACCCCGGAGGAGGAAAGGCTCCGGCCCACCCGCCACCCCGAGCAAGACAGATAATAAGGAGAACACATAAACAGTAGAGGCACTGAGGCATAGAATCCCTGAAAAGTTTACTCTATACGAGGGCCCAGGCGTAGACAAATTGTTCAGCTCTCCACACCACCCTCAGCACCACCCGGGTGGGCGTCGGACTCAGTCGCAGGAGGTCGGTCAGGCAGAGAGTCCAGCCAGTCATTCACAGAATCAGGCCGATCAAAGAAGAAGGTTCGGTCATTGTACTCGACGCGCAGCCTGGTCGGAAAAAGCATAGCGTAGCGTAACCCCATGTCCCGGAGACGTTTCTTGACACCACGGAAGCCCATACGCTGTTTCTGGACCTGTTGAGAAAAAACCGGATAAAAGTTCACCGTGGCGTTCTCAAAGGCCACCGGGCCCTTCACACGTGATGCTTGCAGGATAGCGTCCCAATCCCTATAATGGAAGAGTTTCGCAACAATAGGCCTCGGCGGGGCACCTGGCTTACCCTGGCCCCCCGGAACACGATGGGCACGCTCCACCGCGAAAAATTTACTCAGACCAGACGGAGAGAGGTAGTTCTTGATCAAGTCCTCAACAAGGAGATCAACAGAGTGAGGTTCTGGATTCTCCGGAACTCCGACCACGCGCACATTACAGCGACGTGCCCTGTTCTCAAAGTCCTCCAAGCGCCGGGTCATGAAATCGTTCACCCTACGGAGGTTGCCAATCTCCGTCTGTATCTCCGAGACGTCTGCCGTGAGGCTGGATGATTTGAGATCCAATGACTTCACCTTCTCATTGGTTTTCGACAGGTCGGCTCGAATCAAGTTCACATCAATGGCCACGGTGTCGATTTTGTGGGCCAAAGCTTCATATTGTTGGCCTATCGTCTCCTTCATGGCAGAAATGGCGCCCATGATGTCCTGCAAGGACGGCTCAGTTGACGCGTCCACAATGTGGTCAGCAGTACTTGATCCAGGCAGGGCGGCTCCGGGGGACCCCTTCGAATGGGTGTAGCGGTCCATAACGTTAGACTGGACCGGGCCCCCACGTAGGGGCGTCTTGGTCTTCCGAGTCTCTCGGTCCCCTCTGCCTGCCATGCTAGAACTGCGTCACCAGGAGATTTACAAGGCTCGATGGAATGGCCACAGGAAAGTAGGGCTTCGAAGTCAAAGAGCCGCTGCTAGGGTACCACTAGTATAGGGCCAGCAGATAGGAGAATACACCAGCCAAAGGCCCGACCGCCGTCTCGTGCCCCGGATCCAGCCCAGGCCAGGCTCCCCTGCCAGATGTCTCAGTCTGAGGCAGAAACGAAACCGAAACTTAAGAGGGGGACCCACAAGTCGAATCCCCCTGCCGCTGTTGTTCAACTCCAAGACGGCCACAGAGCCTCACCCAGTCCCGGGCGCACCTCGAGGGCGGAGCCCGAAAGTTCGAAGCACCGTAACTCCGGCACCCCGGGTCCAAATCAGATTCCAAAAGTTCCAGGGCAATCAGCTCAGCGTCCTCTACGCAAATCCTTGTAAAGAGTCAGGATATGTTCAGGATATCATGCCGGGAGTGGCGGGGGTCCGGGGAGCGCTGTGCTCACGCGGCCATCTCGGATGCCCGCCAAGCTCCTCCTCCTGTTGCATTATTCTTAAATTCAAAATAGATTTTACATATTTGATAATTTAGTAATAATGTATAATGTGTATATATGTTTCCAATATTAATTTGTATTTATTTATAATTATTACTATTTTACTTATTTTAATTTAATTTAACATTATTTCATTGGGGATTATATTTTAAGTCTCTGCCTCCATTACATTCTGTGGGAGAGTGTTGCAGTACCAGTGGCTGATCATTTGTTGTGATGGGCTTACTACAAAAGTGTAAATTAATCCAAAAAGTGAGGTTTGAGAATACCAACATGTAATACACTTACTCCAAACTGCAAGCTTACTCAAGCTTACTCAAAAGACCAGTTTGTGAATCAGGCCCCTAAATTCTAGAGATATCCTGTTTATTCTTGCTGGTGTTTCTCTGGGTTATCAAAAACTGACCCTATAATGTTTTAGTTCTCTGAAAACTATGTTTCAATGTATTTCCGAAGTTAACACACAAAGCATAAATCTTTTGATAATTGTCAGACAATTCAGTATCCCAGGACAAATATCAAGAGGGTTCCTCACCTGGGTAACTCTATCAGTCTCAGTCCCAACAAGCTCCTGCCACTGAATTCTATCAGCCCCCCACAATGATTTTCTGTGGTCCTCTACTTGCACTCCATTGTTGTCTAGCAGTAAAATATTGCCAGTCATTCACACTGTCATGCTGCACAAACCCTGATTCTTTCTGCCACTTCATGCAATGGCCTCTTCCCAGTTTCTGACACGAATGACATATCTTTAGTACCAACGCGCTGCTGCCTTTCTGTAGTATTAATAGAAAGCAGCACAGTCCTAGCAGACAGATGGTGATCCTTACCTTTCACTTCCACTTTCAGAATACCAGGTCAGTTTTAGGGCCATCCATTATCCACCCCCCACAAGTAAAGATTGCAAGAATGGTCGAGGAAATCCTCTATACTTGTGGCAATATGAAAGGCTCCTGATCAGTGTGCTAGCAAACTATCATGTTCCTTCCAATCCACCGGCTTTTCCCTATAAGATTTCTATTGCACTCTGGACAAATGTATTGTAGGGGAATGGGAATATCCTAGACTGACTTCATGGTTTCCTATGATCCAAGCAGACTGACAATGGTTTTTCTTTGTACCAGAAAGAGTTGATGGACTAACGATATAATTGCTTATCTAATATTCTGGAGTAAAAGCTGTTAAATTATTAACAACATACAGTTTTGTATTTAGCTACATAATTTCTAAGAAATGTCTTTTACACTTTCCTAGTTGGAATTTTGCTAAGTTACTCCATGCCTAATATTTTCTCAGGCAACATCAACCAACTTCACTGGAATTATGTACTGGAATCCACATGCCCTTGAGCTTCAATGGCCCTTAAACAGAGCATACTTTCAAGATTTAGTTGAATTAGTGATGATAGCAATTAAAAACCTGAGGTGTCTCAATGTATAGTATAAGGACCTGATTCTCAACAAGCATTTTGGAATAGGTGAAGTAGTAATTCAGTAGTAATATTTGCTTTATACAAACTACAGTTCACAAACCTACAAGTGCACATTGTCACTCAAGCCTCTCCTGTCTTTTATGTACTGAGGTCTTTACCACAATGATAGAGATCTGCACACAAATATATACATGCCTTTGTACTAAATGTGTCAGAAAGCAGGAGTACTGGAGGAAAAATGGGGAATAATTACTACAAAATAAGGGGGTTATGGAAAATGAAGGAGGGGTTAAGGGAGGGAGATAATATAAACCACACATTGCAATTCACAAAATGCACTTCTCAATTTACCAGAGCAACAATAGTGTCAAAACAGTCTTAACTGTACTCCAGCTGAACCTTGGAGTACTCATGGCAAAATGTCTGCAAATCAGGCTCTAAAATATTAAGCCTGCCTATAATTCATGGGAACTTCACTCTCTATCCACCATCTTCCAGGGAAATATTTACAGTAGAGGTGCGCTTTATTGAAATATATGGCAAAAATAACATTTGATAGAGAACAGTGTCCACCCCAAGTCAACTTTTGGCATTATTGAATCCTAACTCCTATTTATTATTATCTGTCTTAATGGAACACATTTGATTGACATCAAAGGGTTAAGGGATGAGTTGACCGACCTGGCTTTCAATCTGTGACCATGGGAGTGGCCCCCAGCAGTGAATCGATTAGTTCACTTACCGACTAGACCTGGTTACTTTCCCTAATGCACGCTTGTGGATTTTCAAAGATGTATACTTTTTGCAGTTTAGCACAAAAAAATATGTTTATATTATCACATTCTTTTGAGAAGAATACAATGGTTATCTTGGAACCCTAGCCATTAACCGTGTTTATTTGTAGTGTTGTATTTTCTGGAGTACGGTGTTAAATTAGTCACCTGAACCAGAATCACAAAAGCATTCATTGCAACATTGTAAAGACTCGGCTTTCCATTTCAAAAAGCCCGTGCTGCTCGGGATTTGCTTTATCTGACAGGCTTTTTGCTTTAATTGATATAACCTGACCTTGCCACCAGTGCTGCTGGAGGCAAGCTATTTCCCTTCGCATTATATTTTATGATTGCTTTTGTGTAGACTCCGGTACCTGCTGCTTCACTTCAATGTACAGGGATGATGCAGAACGCGGTGTGCTCAGTTTAAATCTGCCATCTTACTTTTAACGTTAACCCACTCAACTGCTTCCTACTTGGGGAGGTTACATCACATAGAGCTGTAACAGCAGACTTTTGAAATGTTCAATTTAAAACTGAGGCTGGAACAGTGGTGGAAAATGCATATTTCTTATTTAAGTATCTGTTCTCCTGCTTCATCGCCTCGGCTGCGATCAATCTTACACCTTAGCAGGGTGAGCGCCGCTGTGGAGGGGTCTTTTAATAATTTACTTGGTTCTTCGTTGCAGCGCTGAGTGAATGAGGCAATCAAGTGATACTTATAGGGACAATTAAGCAGTCCTTGGGTAGATTTAGAGCACCGAATGACAACGAACTCTTGCATAATAGAAATGTCTTCGAATGCTTTTCGTTGCCGCACCCGGGGCACTGCGACAGATCGCAGATCACGCCTATCACTGACACAGCTTTGTCTATTTCCTACTTTCTAGAAACATGAGTCGGTAATCGTCCCAGAACAATCATACACTTAAACAATAGAGCTTCATTTCTCTGTCACATAAACTTAACAACAGTTACTGTGGAATTTGCTACAGGTAATGGTCTTAATGATAGCTACAACAAGCATAGTCAAAGTCAATGGCTTTGGACTTGGCAAAGTTACAATGCATTTATACATTACAAACATGCAATGTGAGCAAAAAAAATAAGTATAAATATATTGGTCCAAAAGCGCATGCAGACTGTTGTGCACATCTATTCAGGTGTCTGTGCACACCTGCACAAGTGTTTAGGCAAAATGCTGTTACTCAAAATGCAAGACAGCCAATGGATGAATTAAGCTAAACAATTGATCTATTTTGTATGATGTGGTGGATGAAGAAAAATGCCAATGACAGTTGAGACCAATCAATGGATAAAGAGGAATGAACCAAAGACTGTGGATATATGTAAGTCTCTACGTCCATATGTAGGTATTTTTATTATGATTTTTTTGAAACATAAGGAAGGTGAAAGTATTAAAGCTGTTTATAGGCCAGACCTAAAATTCTACGTGGGAGATAACAATCACTTTTAAATTGCCGTTCATAGTGCAGTTTTTGCAGTGTTTAAGATCTATAGAGGAATAGGTGTTATTATTGATCATTTGAATTTAAATGAATTTAAAGATTTAAGGAAGGATAGAAGGCTAAGGAAGCCTCCTCATATTTGAGATTTTCCTAGCCTTGGTTTCAGAAAGGGTAGATTTTATTAAAGACACAGAGGCGAGTATTATGTAGTCTTTTCTTGCTTTATTAAACAGCAGCCAAGCAAGAACTACATTACAGAAATATGAACAAAAGAAAACTACAGATTTATATCATAAAGGGGAAACCAATGAGATGTCTAGTGAACCCATAATTATGTTGACTGCGAACAACAAGATCTCTATTCTTGGTGGACAAAGTTAAACAGAAAGAACAGAGACGGAAAGAATTGTTAACAAAACAAATAACATAACACTAATGTCCACAAAACAGTGCAAGAATTATGGAGAAGTTAGGTGGTCGTACATAGAGAGATATCCAGGATGAAACTCTAGGGTTTGTAACTGAACAGAGCATCCATCCTGGTTAAATTGAGGTCCCAGAGGAAGGAGTAGGCACTGCAAAAGAAAAAGGGAGAGTTCAAATATAATCGAGGAGGGATGATACTCTCCTTCGTGTCTTTAGTAAAATCTACCTTTCTGACACCAAGGCTAGGATAATTTCACTGTTATTACAAGACACAGAGGCTCCTATTAAGCCAGTTCAAAACATTGCAATCACAGCATCTGAAACATGAGAAATTGCTTTGTAATAAAAAGTTCTAAACACATTGACATTAGACCAATGTACAGTTTTACGAATATCATGCAAAGAAGCCCAAGCCCAAAAGGATCGAAAGGCCGTGGCACCTCTGCCCATATGGGCAGCAAAAGAAGAAATGTGAATCCCAAAATCCAATGAGCTAAAGTGGAAAAAGATACAGGTTTGTGTGGCTTTTGAAAAGAAATTAGTAATTGGAAAGATGACGAAGATCTTAAATCTGCAGTTCGAGACACATACTTTTTTAAACAGTTAGGCACACATAACTTAGTCTGGCAAGGAATAAAGGGATAGAGATTAGAAGATAAATTAGTTTTAGTATGTCTGAATACTTGAAAAGAGACACCAAGAGAGGAAAAGCAGAAAGAAAACACATCTGTTGTAATGTATATTGTTGCTTTGCATCCTTTCCCTTAGCTACCTGTTCCCTGCTGCTCAGCCAGCATGAATGTGGTATGTGTGGAATGTTAGAATACCTGATGAGGTGCAGGAATGCTGGACTGCCTGGTGAATTGGAGAGAGGGACAGTTGGAATGTGTGGGCTGAGCAGGAAGGATGCTACTCCTGGTGGGGCTAAACTGCTGAACTTATTATCCTACTTACTGTCCTTCAACTAAGCCTAATAAATCCCCTTAATTACCACTTACTTCATAACTACCTATAGACTTACTTTTTAATGTAACAACATCCAGGGCTTTCATGTCAGAAACATGCTTCACAGAGATTAAACAAAGAAGCATAGTAAATTTAGCAAAAAGATGCTGAAGAGTAACTCAGGGCGTAGTGGGGCTACGTGGAGGTCCACGGAGTTGGTAACAAACTCTGTGAACTCTGCTATGCTACTCCACCCGCCTCCACCCCCCTATATTAACAATTAATTCTACATACTTAAAATTAAATTAAAACCACTTACCTGGCATGCGGTGTCACCGGGCTGCCCTCATCCTCTTCCTCTCCGTCTGGGTAATTCTTTGCGAAAACTGCACATGCATGTGCGCCTGCGCATGGGCATTTCTTGCAAGAAATGTGCATGCTGGTCCACCACTGGAAGTAGGAGCTTGGTGAAGCACCACAGAGACAAGGAAAGGCTGAAAGGAAGCTCTTTGTAATGATAAAAATAATCTTTCCATTGAAATTGGAGGTACGTTCTTTGAAAAACATTTATGGGTACTGTAAGGTAAGCAAATTGATTGTCTAGCCTGACCAGCCAATCATTTTGGATGAGAATGTCTATTAGGTGTAATATAATTTCCATAAATTGCAAAGTTGTTGAATACCCTTAAATTTAAGACCATACAAAACTTTGTGTTGTTTTTCTGGACAAGGAAAACATTGCTTAGAAATACCGAAAGATCGATTTGGACTTTGTTGCATCCCTTGTTTGTATAGAAGAGAAATAATTTCATTGTGCATGAGATGGTCCTGATCCTGAGAAAAGTACAATGGAAGAGGAAAATAATTAAGCATGAGCGTAAAATCCGCTCCGATCGCGGATTTTGCGGATTTTCGGTAAATCCGCGATCCGCGAACTCTCGCGGATTTACCGAGAATCCGCAATCCGCGATCGGAGCGGATTTTGCGGTCAAAAGTTCAAGCCTGCATAATTTACGATGGCGCCGGCAAGCTGCCAGCGCCATCCTCAAATGGTTACTTAATTAGCTTCGACAGGAAGCTCTAACAGATAAGATAAAGCAGGGGCTCGAGCGCCTGCTTTATTTTATCAGTTGGAGCTTCCTGTTGAAGCTAATTAAGTAACTTTTGCAGGATGGCGCTGGCAGCTTGCCGGCGCCATCGTAAATTATTTACATGGTGTCTGAAGGGCAGGGTTCATTCTGGCACGACGCATGTGCCCTAGTTGCAGCTTAAATTCAGTGACTCATTCATCAGCCAAAAAATAATCGTGAGCGTTGTGGAGGCTGGGCAGGTGTGCCTTGTTCCCAAATATACCATCGAAAATCCGCTGTGATGCTGGTCTCTGACTCTGACCTTTTATACACACAAGAGGCATGTGCGCTCGCATGGAAGCCCCGTCCGTTTGGCCCCGCCCACACACTCGAGGTGTGCACCGTCTTCCCGCCATTACCCACTATGATGGACATTTCAATCAAGGGACCCCTGCGCACTTCGGCGCGATTGCATAGCAACACACACTTGGTCGCTGGAACTAGTTGAAGCGCAAATGCAGTGACTCATTCATCAGGCAAAAAAAAATCGTGATGCTGGCCAGAGGCATTTGCATCTTTGACTTTCACGAGTGCAATCCCCGTGCCTTTCCTGTGACCAGGGGCTTCTGTCTCTTAATCTGCTGCTCTGATCGGTCTCTGACCTTTTGTATACACAAGAGGCATGTGCGCTCGCATGGAAGCCCCGTCCGTTTGGCCCCGCCCACACACTCGAGGAAGCCCCGCCCCCAAATCCGCCGATCCGCAAAATCCGCGGATTTTGCGGATCCACGATCCGTGAATCCGCAAATTCGTGAATCGTGGATCCGCAAAATCCGCCCATGCTTAAAAATAATGTTGTACTGGGGAATCATAAGATTCTGTTAAATACCCTTGAAATGATTGAAGAACCCAGGGATCTATGGATTGGAAACACTTACGGAGAATTATTCTCCTTTATTTCCGTAGCCCCTGACTGGAATCCTCTGGTGCGGATGGATAGAACTGAGGATTATATCCTGAGTAGGACTCAGACTAGCCTTGTTGGTTATGGAAGCATCTGTTGGAGGAGCAGCCAGCAAAGCGAATCTGACCTTTGCCGGCCCATGCAAAAACCCAAGGGTAAAATATCTTTTTAATAGGTGTTTGAGCTTTATCCATGGTAGTGAGGGTGGCAACATATTTGCTTAGCTCTTTAATAAAAGAGTCACCAAACAAGAGACCTTTAGCAAGAGGACCATCTTCTTTAGCAGCTAAAGAGAGTAATTTGGCATCGATTTTCAGAAAACTCTTCCTTCTTTCCAAGGATATGTGGACATTGGCATTGCCTAAAACACAAATCACCCATTGGGCCCAATTGGAAAGGGTATCAGGGTCGATAATAGTGCCCTCTGTCATGGCCTTGTCAGCCAAATCCCAAATTCTGGTGAGAGGACCCATCAAATCCAACAATCTATCTTGACAATTAGACTAAGCTCTATCCACCCCTTTTTTAGGATCCTTGCAAAATTTTGAAAAGAACATAAGCAGAGTCAATCATGGGTGTATTTGTAATAATATTAGGAAGGGAAGGGGGGACATTCTGATTTAAGTGATTCCTAGTGGATTTATCAAGAGCATTGCACAAATAAAAAGAAACATATTCCGCCACATGATCTGCAGGAAACAATTCGGTTAAATTTGGATGGTGAATAAGAGAAGGATTAAACATAGGTTCACCAAGAAGGTCAAACAGCTCTTGAGACTCAAGGTAAAGCGCACCATCATCAATAGGAGAAATGTTGCACCTTTTCTCCGGAGGCCCATATGTTTATAGGTCATGAGACCTATCCAAATTTATTGAGTCATCCACTACACCACGATCCTCATCATCTTCGTTGTCCCTCAAGTGGAAAAAAAAGAGGAGAGAAGGGGGACACGATGTGGAAACCTCTCATGTGGGAGGACCAATTTTTACTGAAATTCCTTTAAAGGAGGTGGAAGGAGCAGGGCATTTTTTATTTTGCTGGGATGAAGCGAACATTTTTGTTAAAGAAGCTTCTAAATTCTTAGAAACATCTAACATCGAATTAGAAACTGCTTGCAGAATGGAGTCTTTAATAAAAAAATTGAAATTCTCTTTAAAATGTTGTGACTCCTCCTCTTCAGACATAATGTGAACTCTGCAAAGTCTGTAAGAAAATCAGAAAATGTCTTCAGCAATTATAGGGTTAACTTTGCCAGAGGGAGAATCAGTTGTATAAAGGTAAGGACAGGAGCAACCGAAATACTACTCACACAGAAAATGTGGAGATAAATAATAAACCACACCCAGAGGGCGGAGTTAAAAGATATTTGCAAAACAAGGAAACAGAAGCCCAGACAAAAGCAGAAAACTGTCAGTGGACGAAGTAATAAAACACAGCTGAGACAAATTTCCCAGTGCATCAAAGCACAGTACAGGAGCGGCTGGAGAATCAAGCCACAAGCCGCAGGGGAGAACAACTGATGACAAATGACACGAGCGGTAAGACAGTTAACCAATAGAAATGCAAGACTGCATGAGAAAAAACATTGGCACATGATGCGCGTAGAAGGCACAAGTATAAAAATGTAATTAAAAACAGTAAAAGCTTTTTCCATAAAAAATGTAACTAACAAGAAGAAATCGTAGAACAGGTGCGTGAGATATGTATATCAGTAATCAATTTCTTAATCAACACGATTAAATATATAGAAAGTCGTGCGTAAAAGGAAAAAAAAACAACAAAAGAATTTTGGTACTTATCTTGACTGCAAGCAGCAAGAAAGGAGGACTTGTTGTTCGCAGTCAACATAATAATGGGTTCACTCAGCATCTCAGTTGTTTCCCCTTTATGATGTCCTTCTGTAGTTTTCTCTTCTTCATATTGGGTAACTTATTTCTTGCTTGGTAGCTGTTTAATAAAGCAAGAAAAGACTGCACAATAAGAGCCATAGTCAGCAAACTGGCTCCATCAGTTAGTCTTGCATCTCCAATGTTCAAAGCAGTTACATTTTGTTGTTAATGTGTAATGCGCAAGAGTACACCATTTTGCTGTCTTGCATAAATGAGATGTCTCTTCAGGGATTGACACAAGGCTACAATGCAAGTGACCTGAAAGCAAGCAGCAACTCTTTATTGTAAGCACTGCTAAACTAAATGGAAAAGGGATTTTGCATCAACTTTTTTTATTGCCCAAGCAGACCGTTAGGGTAAATTGTAAGTGCAAAATGCATCTTCTATTTATTTATTTATTTATTTATTTATTTATTTAATTATTGAGGGTTACACATAAAAGTGCCATAGAGATTGAGGACACTGTAGGTAGGTACAGTTTAAACGGCTTCTGCCTGTCCAAAAATTTCATCCCTGTGCTTTGTCCATCCCTTGGTCATTTTGGATTTGTATTTTGGATGAAAAGCATTCCTCTTCCTTTGTCTGCAATAATTGCTGCATCATCCGCTCTTAGAAGTTGGAATCTTTAGTTTTTTGGGGACTTTTAAAAAAATCAAGTTAGTTCAGTGCTTTTCTTGCAAAAAGTTTGTGTTGGGAGGCACCACTATTTTGTTTCCCTTCTGTGCTTTATTAATTTTATCTCTATGATGCTGCTCTCCTAGAGCCAGAACGGATGTAGGCAGATCATGTGAAATTTAGAGATAATGGACACATTCCATGGTGGCGTCCCATGGTTAATAACATGTGGGTGTTTTTTATTTTTCATCATTTTATTTTATTGCCAATGAGCATTGATATTAGAATAAGCTAATGTAATTGTTGTTTAGTTTAGTTTTTTAGGTTCTTGGGACACTTGAACACTGGAGAGAGTATTTTTTATTTTATTTTATTAAATTATTTTATTTTTTGACTGCCGATCCCGACACCAAGTTTTCCTTTTAATTCTATTGTTTTTGCTTTTTGAATCTCCCCTGTCTGCCATAGGGACTCCATGGTCTCTGAAGGAAAACCAACTATTTATTAATGATTGTAATTTCTTTTTGCCTTCATCCACCTGCTTCTCAAATGGGACCCAGTGGCCCTAGAGGAAAAAGATGTATTTTTATAATATTTTTGCCTGCTTCCCATCTCCAAAGGGGCCCTGTGGGCATTGGAGGGACGCCAGGTATTTCATCATTAATTTAATCATGTATTTATAATATTGTTAGGATGAAGATGGCTATTATCCATGACATGAAATGCATGGACAATAAGTGTTTTTGTGCCTTTAGGTGCACAAGAGGATATCTACGGACTGAGATGGCAAAAAGTCTGTGATGTAGCTGCTAACCCATACAAGAAGTTATGTTATGTTATGTTAATTTATTTATAAAGCGCACGATTACCCTGAGGTGTCCTGGCGCTAGCTCAACTCTACTGAGAAACATTGTGGCACGGAGAGCGGGTGTGGCTGTATGGGGTTTATTCCTTGAGGCTAGAAGGTCTTTGGAGTTCCTCAGTCTCCACGGGAGGGCGTTCCGAGCCTTGGCCGCCCCTGTGAAAAAACATCTCCCTCCCCATGAAGCTTTCCTCATGGGCGGTAAGCTCACAAATTTAGCTCCTGATTGTCACAAACAAGGTGGTTAGACTAACCTTGAAGCCAGATACAGCAGAAGCGATGCTAGTTCTCTCCTTCCCTATATGCGGCACCTCTCTAGAGCCAAATATATATATAAGCTCTGCAGAGAGGACAGTACACGGGGAAAGGGAAAAAATGGAGAAATAAAATATAACGGACTGGCAGCCAGAAATCATCTACAGCCTGGGTTCAAAATAGAGAATAGACCCTCTTATTCTGCTTTCAGTCTCTTAGTAGGGCTGCCACAATCATCCTGAATTCCATGAGCATCAAAAAAAAAGGAAAAAATAAATCAAAGGAAAAAAAGAAAAAGAATCGTTCTGGTACAGAAGGTCAGGATAGCTGTTGATCTGGCTATCAGATTATCACAAAGGTTTATGGCAATAGGTTACTTATCTGCAGCTGATGGTCTCGCTGGATAGTAGTAACAAGGCTCGCCAAAATCCAACAAAAAGACAATGTCTGGTAGCGGGATGCCAAACTCATAAGTATTCCATCCGAGCCTCTCAACGGCTCGGTATCAAGGTAACCCAACAATTGCAGCGAGAGCGCCTCTTCCACTCCAGATACGGTGAGGACGAAAATGAACAAATGATATGCACACACTAGTATAGGTTCACTAGTGTGCAAAAACAAGGTGTGCCGAGTCACTGGTGATTCCGTAAACAAACGAGGCAGAGCTGCGTCTGCTCACCTTTCTCACAGCGCGGCACTCGCTGGTCTGCCACAGCGCAATACTAGACGGAACCGCTCAGCGCGTTTCGAGTAAGTTCCAAGAGGTGGCAGTGTTTCCGAAGGTTTCCGCGGCCTCGGCCAAGGCCAGCGAAGATCAAGTTCACTCCGTTAGGGCAAAAAACAAGAGGGGTGCAGGAAAGGCAAATTTCACGGCTTCTCCTCAGATCCACGGGTGACAAGCCCCGATCGGCTCCAGAGGAGGAGCATAAGTAGGAAGTGAGAAACATCGAGTGGAGGGAGAGATAGAAGACAGACCATTCTGCAGGCATTCTGGGATACGTAGTCATGTATCCTTATGTGGCAGTGAGTGTGACAGAACCCCCTCTTAATGACCGATGTCTCGGCGGTCCACCGGGCTTAGTGGGGAACGTAGCGTGAAAGCGCCGCAGCAGCCAAGGACAATGCAAATTGGAACATGGTTCCCAAGAGCGTTCCTCGGGCCCATCCCCCTTCCAGTCTATCAGGTACTGCAACACACCCCGCACCCGCTTGGAATCAAGGATAGCTTGTACCTCATATTCGACATCCCCCTCGATCTCCACTGGCCTAGGCCTCACAGAAGCCCTAGTTCCCGGTAAATAAGGTTTCAGTAGAGACACATGGAACAATGGGTGTATGTGCCAGGAGGAGGGGAGACCCAACTTCATGGCCTCTGGGTTAATAACTGCAACAATGGGATAGGGACCTTCAAATTTAGGTTGCAGCCGTGTATTTCCCTTAAACTTCAGATGTTTGGTGCTCAACCACACCTTGTCACCAATTTTGAAAGCTGGTTCAGGAGTTCTCTTTTTATCAGATTGTAGTTTGTCACGGTTTCTGGCTGCGTCCAAATGTAACTTAGCATTCTGTAGCACTGTTGTGAGGTGTGTATGGTGTTCCTGAATGGTGGGAAGGTTGGAAGACCCTGGTTGCTCAAATGGTAGGAAGTTAGGATGATACCCATTGAGACAAAAGAAAGGCGAACAACCCAAAGATGAATGGGTAGCGTTATTGTAGGCGAACTCCGCCGTCCACAATAGTGTCCTCCACTCCTCACCTTGTTGCAGGGTAAAACACCTTAGGTATTGCTCTAAGGTCTGATTGAGCCTCTCTGTTTTGCCATCTGTCTACAGGGTGGTAACTTGTTGACAAACGGGCATCAATTCGCATGATCTCACAGAGAGCCTTCCAAAACCTGGAAGTGAATTGCCTTCCCCTGTCTGTAATGAGAATGGAAGGAATACCATGTAAGCGCACAACATGTTGCAAAAAGATAATGGCTAACTCCCCTGATGTTGGCAGCTTGGTCAGAGCTACAAAGTGACCCATCTTGGTCAGATGATCTATTACCACCAGTATGGTGTTGTTACCGAAACTGAGAGGCATTTCTACTATGAAGTCCATAGACACAGTGCGCCAGGGAGCCGGAGGTACAGGTATGGGTCGCAACAGTCCACTACTCCTTTGGTGCGGCACTTTAGCTTGCGTACAGATGGGACATCTGGAAATGTAGTCTTCTGTGTCTTCTCTCATGGTTTCCCACCAAAAGTATCTAGATACAGCCTGTAGTGTTTTTTGGACACCCATGTGCCCACTTAAGGAAGAATCATGAGTCCATAGCAAGGCATGTTTTTGTAGAGACTCCTCAGGTACATACAGCTGCTTGTCTCGGAACAATAGATTGTTCTTTAAGGTTCCCTGTAAGGGTTCCTTAGCAATCCAAGTCTGTTTATCCAAGGAGTTCGTTTCCTCCTCTACTTGCTTCAAGAAATCAGATGAGTTTGTTATGGCCATAAGGTGTGAAGCAAAAGAGGCCTTTTGGAGAATGCTTGGAGGGTTGTCCTTAACTGAAGGACCGGTCTGATGTGTGAACTCAGGTCTTGACAGGGCATCAGCTTTACCGTTTTGAGGACCTGGACGGTATTTGATCACGAAATCAAAGTCTGAAAAGAACAAGGACCACCATAATTGCCGAGGAGTTAAGGCCCTTGCACTCTTTAGAAAAAGTAGGTTACGGTGATCTGTGTATATTTCCACAGTGTGTCTGGCTCCTAGAAGATGATGCCTCCATTCCTCACATCCCCTCTTTATAGCCAATATCTCCTTATCCGTTTGCTGTAGTTGGTTTCACGGGCTGACAATTTTCTGGAATAATAGGCAACAGGATGGAGTTGTCCGGTTTCAGGGTGTCTTTGCGAGAGGATGCCTCCTGTGGCATATTAGGATGCATCCGTTTCCATTATAAAAGGCTGACTGACCTCAGGATGGTGTCAAATGGGAGCTGTTGTGAAGCAAGCTTTTAGAGCTTGAAAGGCATGTTCGGCCGGTTCCGACCAACAAAAAACAGCTCCTTTCTTGAGAAGGTGGGTTAAAGGCAGTATAATCTTGGAGAACTCCTTAATGAACCGTCTATAAAAATTGGAAAAGCCCAGAAAACTCTGCAAAGATTTTACACACGAAGGGGATTCCCACTGGATGATGGCTTGTATTTTCTTTTGATCCATGCATAATCCGTGTGGCCCGATGACATAGCCCAGAAACTCTACCTCCGTTGCATTGAACAGACACTTCTCCAATTTGGCATATAATTCATGCTTTTTCAGACGTTCCAAGACCTCCACTACGTGCCCGACGTGTTCTTCTTGTGTGTTGGAGTATATCAAGATGTCATCTATATAAACGATACAGAACACATCCAACAAGCCCCTCAACACCCCATCCATAAAAAACTGAAACGCGGCGGGGGTATTACAACAGCCCAAATTTTGTTCGAAAGGCTGTTTTCCACTCATCACCTCTTCGAACTCTCACAAGATGATACGCTCCCCTCAGGTCCAACTTGATAAAGATCTTAGCGTCTTTCAATTGATCCAGTAGTACAGGTATCAAAGGAAGAGGGTACCGGTTCTTTCTAGTCACTCTGTTCATGGCTCTGTAGTCTATACATGTTTGCAAACCCCCTTCCCGTTTAGGGATAAAAAACAGAGGCGAAGAAGCAGGGGAAGTAGAGGGGCGAATGAATCCAGATTTTAAAAGTTTTTCCAGATATTGCTGTAAGTAGGTAGTCTCAGATTCAGTGAGGGCATATATCCTACTACAGGAATGCTAGCACCTGGTTCCAACTCAATGACACAATCATATTCTGTGTGTGGGGGAAGTTTACTAGCTTCCTTCTCGCTGAATACATCCTGATACTGAATGTAATCCTTAGGTAACGTAGACACAGCATAAATACTCAGTTCTCTCCCTCCACTCGCTAGCAGGACCGCTGGAGACTCCTCCATTTCTTGTTCATGTAATAGATTCTTGGTACAGTGATCCACACAATAAGCAGAGTTGAGGGTGATAGTACGATCCACCCATTTGACTTCAGGATCATGTAGCGTCAACCACGGCATTCCCAGGATCAGCTTAAATTGTGGCGCGTCTATTAAATACAAAGATATGTGCTCATAATGATTCAGTCCTACTTGCATGGTTAGTTGGCGTGTATGAAAGCAAACTGGCCCAGATGTCAGATCAGAGCCATCCACTGCTTTCACAGGTTCGGGCATTTCCTTCTTTATGCACGGTACTCCCAGCCTTTGTGCGTTTTGCTGGTCAATAAAGTTGCCTGTAGCCCCGGAATCCACCATGGCGTGCACCAGTACTGGTGTTACCCCTGGCTAAGTTAGTGTGACGCACAAATTCATATGGGGCACTGAAGGTTGCATAGTGTTTGCTACCGCGTGACAGACCTCTTCCATCTCCAACTGACTCAGACAAGGGTTCTCTAACTTGTCTGAGCATAATCGTTTCCCGCTTCAGTTGAATGGTATTCCACCACTGGAATGTTCGTAACGCTCTTGTCATCCTTGAAGGTATTCTTTGTTTTTGGTTTTACAGTCTTTGAGAAAATGGCCTGACTTTCCGCAATACATACAGAGTTTGTGTATGCGTCTTCTGTTTCTTTCTTCAGCACTTAAAGGACCCCGGCCTCCTCCTATTTGCATTGGTTCCGATCCATCATTCAACGATGATGCTCCTTCCATACCAACTCTTGGTCTAGATACAGGAAAACGAACTTCATATCGGTGTTTATCGCCCTTTCGTTCCTGTAATCTATGATCCAGTTGTACCGTAAGATCTATCAATTCTTCGCATGTGGTAGGCATATGTACCACCTGGGCCAGGACGTCCTTTAATTCTCCTCTCAACCCTTGATAATACAAGGAGATTCTTTTTTGAGTAGGCCAATCAGTTTCAATAGAAGACGATTAAAACTAGTTATGTAAAACAAGAGGTCTTGTGAGCCTTGTTTGAGAGTAATAAGTTCTTTATCTAAAGAAAGCATATGTGCCATACGATCGAATAATTTGTGCATTTCGTCACAAAATTTCAAAAAATCAGAGAGTATCGGATCATTTCTCTCTATTAGAGGTAATGACCAGCTAGCTGCGTTGCCTCCTAAGTAGGACAACATAAAAGCTGTCTTAGCCTGATCGTCATGAAAGACGGTGGGTTTGCACATGTAATGTAATATACACTGTCCCACAAACGTAGCAAACTTTTTAGGATCCCCTAAAAACCTCTCTGGTGGCGCCAAAGGCAATTGTACAGGTTGGATCACATGAATGGTAGACGGACCTTGACCCCCCTGGAAGGAAGTGGAGCTAGACTGTCCAGGTAGAGGTAATATAGGGTCCCTAATGTACTGGGCCCCTCTAGACCCAGTTGGACTGGTTCGGGATAACCGAGCAACCTCGCGTCTGAGGGTACCCAACTCATTCCTCATATCCTGGTTTTCTCCTCTAAACGCATCTACTTCCATTCTTAATGCAGTAAGGGTTTCTAGTACTGAAGTTAATACGGTATTCATATCCATCGCTCGGGCTGTATTAGACCGTGGGCTTGTCACTCTGTCACAAACAAGGTGGTTAGACTAACCTTGAAGCCAGATACAGCAGAAGCAATGCTAGTTCTCTCCTTCCCTATATGCGGCACCTCTCTAGAGCCAAATATATATATAAGCTCTGCAGAGAGGACCTCACACAGGGAAAGGGAAAAAATTGAGAAATAAAATATAACTGACTGGCAGCCAGAAACCATCCACAGCCTGGGTTCAAAGTAGAGAATAGACCCTCTTATTCTGCTTTCCTTCTCTTTGTAGGGCTGCCACAATCATCCTGAATTCCACAAGCATCAAAAAAGGAAAAAAGAAATCAAAGGAAAAAAGAAAAAGAATAGTTCTGGTACAGAAGGTCAGGATAGCTGTTGATCTGGCTATCAGATTATCACAAAGGTTTATGGCAATAAGTTACTTATCTGCAGCTGATGGTCCCGCTGGATAGTAGTAACAAGGCTTGCCAAAATCCAACAAAAAGACAATGTCTGGTAGCGGGATGCCAAACTCATAAGTAATCCAACCGAGCCTCTCAACGGCTCTGTATCAAGGTAACCCAACAATTGCAGTGAGAGCTCCGCTTCCACTCCAGATACGGTGAGGACGAAAATGAACAAATGACATGCACACACTAGTTTAGGTTCACTAGTGTGCCAAAACAAGGTGTGCCGAGTCACTGGTGATTCCGTAATCAAACGAGGCAGAGCCGCGTCCGCTCACCTTTCTCTCAGCTCGGCACTCGCTGGTCTGCCACACCGGAATACTAGACGGAAACGCTCAGCGCGTTTTGAGTAAGTTCCAAAAGGTGGCAGTGTTTCCGAAGGTTTCCGCAGCCTGGGTCAAGGCCAGCGAAGATCAAGTTCACTCCGTTAGGGCAACAAACAAGAGGGGTGCAGGAAAGGCAAATTTCACAGCTTCTCCTCAGATCCACAGGTGACAAGCCCCGATCAGCTCCAGAGGAGGAGCATAAGTAGGAAGTGAGAAACATCGAGTGGAGGGAGAGATAGAAGACAGACCATTCTGCAGGCCTTCTGGGATACGTAGTCATGTATCCTTATGTGGCAGTGAGTGTGACAATGATGAACGAAAGGTTCTTTTTGGGGTTGTACCATCTGAATTGGTGGGTCAAGTACTCAGGACCCAGGCCATGAAGTGCCTTGAAAACAGTGCACAGTGATTTGAATTTCACCCTTTTCTTAATGGGACGCCAGTGTAGCCTTTTAATTTCTTTGGCTACTGATGTGAATCTAGGGGTGTTTGTCACCAGCCTTGCTGCTGCATTTTGCAAGGTCTGTAATTTATTCAGGTGTCGCTCTAGGGTATTTAGATAGAGCCCGTTGCAGTAGTCCAGTCGGGATCAAATAATGGATGAGAGCACTGCTCGTAGGCTTTCTTCTGGCAGGAATGATTTGACCTTCCTCAGCAGTTTGAGGGAGTGAAAGGTAGATGAGGTGGTCACCTTTATCTGGTGCTCAAAATTCAGTTTGTCGTCCACTAGGATGCCTAGATGTTTTGCCTTCTCTGTAGGTTTATGGAGGATGCCCAGATCTGCTGGCCAATAGTCGGGGGTCCAAAATTTAGCATTTTTTCCAAACCTGAGTACCTCGGTTTCACCTGAGTTTAGTTTCAGGCAATTTTGAGATATCCAAGAACTAACTGCTCCCATACAGTTATGGAAGTTCTTGCTGATGTCTGCTTCATGCCCTGGAAGTAGAGACACGACAATTTGAGTGTCGTCTGCATAGGACGTGAGACTAAAACCATACGATCTTATCGAGGGAGCCAGGGATGCCACGCACACATTAAAAAGGGTAGAGCTAAAGGGCGACCCCTGTAGAATCCCGCACAGCAACGAGAAAGATTTGGATTCAAAATTTCTGTTAGCAGCCTCCAAGCCCTACCATTTACTCCAATATTGGACAAGGGGTCCATCAAAAGATTGTGATGGACCGTGTCGAAGGCCGCGGACAGATCCAACATGATGAGTAAAGAAGATGGCCTGATCATGAGGAAAGTGGATGACCTAGAAGATGGACAATTGAACATTTGTGGTCATAGCATGATTAAAACGCTTCTTCAACCACGTGAGAGCATAGTATTGGACAAGAATAAAGAAGGATGTTGCACTCTCAACTGCAGCAGCACCACCCAGCAGTGGTAACTCCATTGGATACTTCTAAACCATTGGCACATACAAATTCACTTTCAACATTAACTATAAGTTGATTTATGGATATAGAGGTGCAGGCAACAATGAAACAACACATATCAACAAGAATGGCACCTGAGAATATGGACAGGGCTATATTGATGATCCAACTGAGGGTTACCTGGATCAAATCCCATTGAACTATTGGGAAGACAAGCTTAGCAACCTAGCTGTAAAGTATTTAGCATGACATGTAGTTAGGGTTTTTTCAGAGCATGTGTTCAGTGCAGCTGGGCAATTATCATAGTCAGACAAACTACTCTGTCTCTTTAAAACATAGAATGAATAAAAAAATACATACACAGACAATAAAATTCTCTAGAAGACACAACTGCAGGTTGTTTGGAAGAAATATTGGTATGAGAACAAATATCGTCCACAGGGATATTGAAGGTAGGAATATTGTTTTAAGTGTTCTTTTTATTATCATCGTAAAAAATACTGCACAGCCCCCTCCCCCATTAGGTTGTGGCCAGGCCGGGCGAGTGAAGAGCCTGGCGCTTTTCTGACCCTTATGCCTTATTTCACAGAAATTAAACTTCAACAGGAAGCACTTGCAAATGTAAACATAGCAAGTGCCCCAGCTGAAGCTTCACTTCTGTAAAGTGTGCTCAAGCTTGTAATTCTTCACAAAGGCCTTGTGACCCTAGACATACAAATTTGGATTTCCCTTATTCTCTCACTAATTACTAAACAGGTTTATACCAAATCAAATCAAAATCAAATCAAAATATGCTTTATTCGATTTTGTTACGAATGTAAAATCATAAAAGCAACAGATTAAAAAAAAGACATGATCTTCTATATACATAATTTCCTTAATAATTCCTCAATCGTCTATCTCGGTGAATGTATACATTGTTAAATTCATTATTATTTAAAAGATACATTGCACCATATCACAGGTTAATACCAAATAGCAAAACGTGTAATCTGGCAACCAAAATCTATCTTTCTTCTAATTCAGAGTAATTCAGGCCAGTGGTTTGGGCTGCACGGCATTTCTAAAGACTCTATCTGGATTAACCAGGTAAAAGCTCTTTTTTGACTGTCCCTTTTTCTCAGCCTCCACTTGAAAAATCACCCAGGAACTTTCCATGCAGAACTAGAATCTCTGGGGCACTGTTTTGTAGAAAATGTTGTGAAGATTCGTCAAACAACGCCAAAGATATAGGCTAGTCAAAAAACACTTTTCATATATAAACATGGTCTTACCTATAACTACCTACCTCATCTATATGTGTGTGTGTTTGGGTAGGGGTGTTTTTAGGGTTTCGGGTGGGTATGTTTTTGGGTGGCAAGGCGTGTATTTAGGGTTTAGGTTGGGTGTGGGTTTTTGGATGGCAAGGGAATTTTAGGGTTGAGAATGGTTTTTAGTGGTAAGTTATTTTTTTGGGTTCAGGGTGGGTATGGGTTTCTGGGTGGCAAGGGAATGTTTCAGGTTTAGGGTGTGTATGGGTTTTTTGGATGGTAATGTATTTTTTAGGTTTTAGCGAGGTTATGGGGATTTTGGGTGGCAAGGGAATTTTTGTCTTCACGCTAGGGATAGGTTTTGGTTGGTAAGTTGAGGGACATTTTAAGATTTCGGTAGGTATTTATTTGGGTGGCAAGGGAATTTTTAGGGTTTACGGTGGTCTGAGGATTTTTGAGTGGTAAGGTATTTTTTAGGGTTTAGGGTGGGTATGTGTTTTTGAGAGGTAAGGGATTTATAAGGGTTTAAGGTAGGTATGGTTTTTAGGTGGCTAGGGAAATTTTAGGGTTTAGGGTAGATATGGGTTTTTGGCTGGCAATGGCATTTTTAGGGTTTTGGGTGGGTTTAGATTTTTGAGCCATGGTTTTCAGAGACTATTAGACTCATGAAGCTGACTTGTTGCCGGCTGGAAAGAAAATGGAGGCTCAGTTTGTCACCTATAAAGATCTTAATAGCAAAAGAAAATGCTTTTCTATTCCCACAAAATTGAAGCTGCAAAAAGTTCTTCCAAATAATTATTTGCCACGTTAAAAAATCTGTCTAACCCACATGAAAATAAAAATACCACCGCAAATCAGCCTTTCTGCAATGATTAGCTTTCTTTTTCCAGGATACAGTAAAGGCAGCTTATAGTTACTTCTGTACAACCCACCCTGCCAATCATAATTATGATGGAGTTGCTCCTCTAGGGTATACCAGCTCAGACTCTGTAAGGGAATCTCATCAGTACAATATCGACCCTAGAGGAAGTTTTGTTACACATGTTACTCCAAAGGTAGACCCTATGTAGCCAATAGGGGAGGTGCAGTGTAATTGAAGGGATGGGCATGTACATTTCAGTATTACATGTCCTGATAGTGAAAAGGCTCCTAAACAGTTTTTCATTACTGTGAGGCCTACCCATCACACAGGTTAACATTGGGTATTCCTTATTGCATTTAATAAGCTGTTATTCCTTATTAGGAGAAGGGAGATATGCCCTTATGAAATATGAAACCCTATTTATTGGTAATGTCAGATTTTTCATTACAATTTCAAAAATACTTCATTTAGAAAGTTGACATTTTTCTGCCCTAAGACCTTTGTGCTTTCAGCCTATCTTGGGTCACATATTTGGGTGTAGCTGCAAGTTTGCTTTTGGGAATTCCTCACTCACATTCACACAATAGAGTGATATGTTGTATGTCTTAATAGATGAGCACCACCCCACTTACACCTGAATAGCCTGTGCTCTTCCAAACGACCCTGTATTGTCACTGTAGCCAGCCTGGAGCCAGGGTAGTAGAGTTTTGAAACTTCATGCACTTCAAATAACCTTTCCAAAAGCTAGTCCCACATTCCTGAAGAAGGGAACCAGGGTATAAAAATAGGACCTTCAGACCCACTCTTTAGTTCACTACTGGAACTGGAGTGACCCTCAAAGGCCTGCCTGCTGCCGAAACCTGCTGTTCACTGTGACAAACGGCTGCTGTGCCTGAAAGGACTGCTTTGCTGCCTAGAGCCTACCTTGAACCATTATCAGCCAGCCCTGCATTTGAGCCCTGCATCTACATCTGCACCTAGGACTAACAGATGTGACTCCAATGGCTAGTTTACTGCCCTCCTGTTCAGAGTCACAGAGACATAACAGGTTCCCACAATCTTGAACCACACACCTGGACCCTTGGTTGTGTTGCTAAAGGTGCCCAGATGGCCAATTTCAAAATCTAAGACCTTTAGAAAATATGAGGGCAAAAAGTGCTCTGAGAACCAGGATGAGACAAGGACCAACCTGCACGCTTAATCATCCGAGGTGCATTGCTGGTTGGATTGACTTTGCAGCTTCTCTGCAGCAGCACATTTGTCTTATTGGTCCTTAGAAAATGGGTATCTGACTGTGTAGAATTGTCTTCAGCTACAGCCTTCTGTGCCATCCCTCTGGAGTTTTTCAACGTTCATTTTGTTGACTACGTTCAAATGTAGAAACCTTCACTGTGGCTTTGACCGAATACAATTCAATGATAAAGCTCCCTTCTCTGACACCTCCTGCAGATTTGCCCCACTGAACTTTACCTTCTCAGACATTTTATGCAAGGGTTTTCAAAATCCAAAGGTAAGTGGTGACTAGGCACAATTCACTTCTTGTATGCGAACTGTGCTCCATTTCAGGCAGCCTTAACATTTGACTTTAACCTGGTCTTTTGCAAATTGGTGTCTGCAGTTATCGCTTTGAACTTTTAGGTGCTATTTGAACCTTAAACTGTAAAACTTCATAATTCCTTTTCTACTGACTTGATTTTTGATTTTTTGGTGTCAAATGATTTATTGAAAAGTTACTCTATTTCCTAAATTGGTATGGGATTTTTCTTGTGCTGAGTTTTCACATTAATACCGTTTGTGTGCTACATAAATACATTACACATTCCCTTAAAGCAAGTCTGACTTTGTTAGGGCCATGCTACCCAGGGTTTGGACAAGTTAATTTAGCAACTTTTTGTGGTTCACCCTGCAAGGGATTGTGGTTGATGATTGACCTGGGTTCCCACCCTAGTCAATCAACAATTTAATTTCTCACAACTCCACTTCTGGCTTTTGCCTATGTCTGCATTTTTAGCACCACTTCCAAGGCTCTAGGACTGGCGAGGCACCACTTGAAGGGACTAGACTCATTTAGGCTGGATCCAGGTAAAGTTTCAAGAGGGAGGAAGCCTTTTTTGTTCCTGTGGCTCTAAACAGGAGGCCAGCAAGCACTCCCTTGTGAGTTACTGTGGAGGTCCTATGAAAGATGAACATCCAGTCCTTGACCCCAGGCAGAAGGCGGTAAAGCAGCAGGAAAATAGGGCATCAATCCAGCATGGCAGCAGTCCAGAAGAGCAGCAATCCAGAAGAGTGGCAGTCCTTCCACCAGCACAGCAGTACTTCTTTGTGACAGTCTATCCATAGTACCAGAAGTATAGTGAAGTGTTGATGTCTGAGGTCCTATTTTTATACCCTGGAGCCCTCCTTCTGGAAAGTGGAAGAAGCTTCTAGACAGTGGCTTGAAGTGCATGGAATTTCCTGCCTCCCCTGTCCTGGCTCCAAGCTGGGTACAGTGCCACTGTGGGGATGTTAAACCCTTTGTGTGAAGCCGGAGAACAGGCTATTCAGTTGCACGTGGAGCTGTGCTCCTCTCCACCCACCATCCTGCCAGCAGTTGGCCCAATCAGGTGCATCTTATCCCTCTATTTAGTGACTGTCTAAGAGCCAGTCACAGCGGTTGTCAGGTACTTCCAGTCATGTAACTCCGGCCAGGCGGAAGGCACAAAAGGGCTAGGAGCAGAAGAAGTCCAACTTTCTAAAATTGGTGTTTTAAAATTGGGATTGAAAACCTGATTTTATCATTAAATAGGGCTTTTCATCACACCTGAGATCCTGCCCCCAGTACACACTCTTCCGTAAGGCACTCAAAAATGTTCTTTTTACACAAGCCTTCTCACCATAAAGACCCTTTTTGTGTTCCTGTCTTTCTCCTCAGGGCGTTTAGTACTTTACAGCGCCATGAAACCGCTTGGTGTACGCGCGCTTAAGAAATATTTTAAACTCAAACTCAAACACACAATTTCAAAGACACCAAACATGACATAGCCACCTGATCCCAACTGTAAATTACATATTATTAAATGTAATAAGGCTTCCCCAATGTTATCCTATGGGTGAGGTAAGCCTCCATTTTTTCACTGCCAAGACATATAAATCTCTAAAGTACATGTCCAACCTTTTAGTTACACAGCACCCTGCCCTATGGGCTACGTACAGCCTACCTTTGGGGTGACTTACATGTAATAAAGTTTAAGGCTTGGCAAGGGAGGTTTAATACCAAGATGACTTACAGTTTAAAACTGCATTCAGGCTGCACTGCAGACCTGGGACATGTTTTAAGGTGATAGTTAATTGGATGCCTCAAAAAGGGCTGCATACTCACTGATAGCATTTCATTTACAGGCCCTGGAAATAGGGTATACCACTCTAGAAGGGACTCATAAGTATCTTAAATATGCCAATTTGGTAACCAATGTAACCATGTTTTATGAGAGTGAGCACAACCACTTTAGCACTGGCTATCAGGGGTAAAGTGCACAGAGTCCTAAGGCCAACAAAAATAAATGGAGCAAAAATGGAGGAGGTGAGGCAAAAGGTTTGTGCGAAGACCACTCTAGAGCTGACACGTCTAACAGCTTACTACACAGCAGTATGAAGTTATGATCCAGTAATTGAATGGAAAAATGTATATGAAAGACTATGATTAGGGCCACCGGAATTATGCAATTCTATGACTGCATCCTATTTTCCATAATTAAATATTTGTTGCATTTAATATACTCTATCATCTGCTCCATAATCTCCAGGCTTTAACAAAAAAGGTTTGTAGATCAAATGGATCGAAAGTTGCTGAAATGTAGCAATATGTGTTTGTGTGCAATTGAAGACCCCTGACAAAACTTAATAGATCATCTTCCAGTTGCCTATTTATGTATTTGGTTGTTTTACTGGTAGCAATGAGTTGATATTTTTGGCCGGACAGTACAACTAAGTGTAAAAATGAAAAGAATATTGAAGTAATACTATTACAAAATATGTCTCATTATGTAGTATGAATTGCCTTTTGTAGACGCATAATTTAGTCAACTCTGCTGCATATTTTGGTGCTCCCCTGCCACATAATTCCAGTGGCCCTGGCTATGAAGTATCTGCATTTGTCCTATCTCTCTTTACTTAAGGAATCAAATAAGAGAGGCTGGGCCAGTGGGTTTGCTTTGAAGCAGAAACCGGCAATCAACCTCCACCAAACGGGAACTAGACATCCAAACCTACAGAACAACTTGTTACCTCTTTTGATCCATTTTTGGTTAGACAGGACCCTAAGTTTTATTATGAGAGTTCTGTGAATATCTTGAGGGCACACTTCCTAACATTTGTTGCTCATGATTCCCGGTGCTCTTTGTTTAGCTGTTTTGCAGGTGAACATGGGACAGATGGCTATGTTGGGTAACAAAGCACCCTTAATTATACACTGTAAATGGTATAGCTTCACCCTCCAGCTACTTTGGGTCAGATTCTTGTTGGGCTGTAGATTTTTGTTGAGCCTGCACGGAATATAACCCAGACTCATTCTCCATGCAGGTATCCGCCAGGTGGGCCTTGTCCTTGCAGGTCAATATTGTATATATTCTTCTATGAGAGTCCATCTAATTTTGCTCTATCTAGGGCACAGCATCGGTATCATCCACTGTTAATAGAGTTCCTCAAATTCTTGAGGTAAACAACAACATGATATCCTGTTGCAGGCATGTCATCCTGAATCATGGATGTGATAACTCTACATAGAAAGACTTCCCTTGAGAAGTTACACATATGCAATACTTTTTCCTTTTTTAAATGTGATATGAATTTCACATTCTTGAACCTGGTTGTTGATCCTTTAATGCCCAGCATCTCTCTTGGTGCATGTCTTAAGCTGATTCATACCTCTTATGGCTCAGACAAACATATTTTAAGGAGTTGGGCTGCCTCTCTGAGCCTAGATTCATTAAATGGAGATAGGAAAGTGTAGAAGGACTGAGAGAGAGACATCATTGTCCTTGTCTCTGAGGCGCTTCGCGAGCGCTTCTGCTCTTTTAAAATTTCCTGTTTTCCATTTACTTTGTATGCTCAGTTGATTCTACCCGGTTTTTAAAACAGTGCCGCAGCGGCCCCATACTTGCACTTTAAAATCTACCATACCCACCGCTACTTTGCGGGTTCGATCTAGGGTAGGTGTAGGAGCGCCATATTGTGTCAGCTCTTTGAAGCAAGACGCCGCCATCTTTGTGCGGGTCTCGGCGCTTGGAACGACAGGCAGCGCCGGCCTACTTAAAGCTCCACCCTTTCTCAACGTGCAGCGGTGATGCGCAGGGGATGCGCCTTCCCTGCGCCGGAGTCGTGCCAGAGTCCTGTCCGTCTGCGCTCGTCCGCGTCTCGGTGGCGGTCGGGGCAGGACGTCTGGCTTCTGTTTATTCAGTCGCACTTTTGTGCTGTGCAGTAAGTATGATCACCTATACGTTGGCAGATCTTTTTTACTCTACTCCTCCCTCGAGGCGATAGCCATCATATTTTCCCTGGCGGCCGGGCTCTAAGAAAAGGCTGCTCGGAGTGTGGTTGGCGTCTTCCGGACCCCAATGGACCCTCGCAGGCTAATATATCTGCTCAGTTTCAGTGTCTTCTTCTTAATACCAGGTCTCTAAACTGCCATTCCCTTAATATCTGGAATTTGGTGCTGAATTCCAATATATCATGCTTATTCCTTACAGACACCTGGCTGGGTGATTGCTCCGCACCTGACCTGGCCAATGCCATCCCTCCGGATTATAACATCTTCAGGAGGGATAGAATATTGGGCAGAGGAGGAGGTGTAGCGCTTATTGTCAATAAAAGCATTCCCTGCTCGACCTTTCCGGTAGAGAATATTCAGGGATGCGAAGCCCTTGGGTTTACCCTTCATCTCTCTCCCCTTCAGGCTTGTACCGGGATTCTTTTGTATAGAACACCGGGACCCACGGGGCCTTTTTTTCGATGAATTACAAGTAGCTCTCTCAGTTCCATGTCTTAGATCAGATCATTGTATCCTACTTGGGGATCTTAATGTTCACATGGACAATGAACTTGACCCTGATGCCATGAAACTTATTGATATTACGGCCCCGTTAGGGCTGTCTCCGTTCATACAAGGATCGACACACAACAAAGGCCATACCTTGGACCAGGTTTTTTCAACGAAACCTATTAATGTATCCTCGGTACAGCCAGTATTATGGTCTGATCACTTATTAATCTCTTTTTCTTTGCCTGCTGTCGCCCTCACACGGGTGAGACCCACAACAGAGGCCACGCGGACTTCGCGACCCTTTCATTTACTCTCGGTGGATATGCTATCTGAGGCTCTCATTACCTTTCCTTGTCCTCTTTTGGGCAACCTAGAGGAGAATCTGGTTCTCTTTAAAAAAATGGCTTAAGGCCAGATTCGAGACCTTAATCCCCGAGAAGAAGCCTAAACTAGGTGAGCGAAGAGCGTCGGCCCCGAGGTTCACTCCCCAGATGAGGTCAATACGGCAGGACTGTAAGAAACCTGAGAGAGTTTGGAGGCGGGCCTACGACCCTATTGAAAGACTGAAATTTAGAGCGGTAACCAGAGCTTATCACAAGTCGATCTGGGAAGAAAAAAAGGCCTATCTTGAGCGTCGTATTGATGAGGCTGAGAATACCTGTAAAGAAATTTTTAAAGTGGTTCAAGATTTTACTTCTTCTGCCTTGTGTACCCCCACTCATACACACTCTGAACCCTGGCTAAAACAACTAGCCACTTTTTTTGTCAGTAAAATCACAACTATTCAAGCCTCTCTATCTTACTCCTGCCCACAGCCGGATCTGAGTCCTCCACCTTCGTCATCCCTTTCGGAGGGTCAGGGCCCTTTTCTTTTTGAATTCCCTCCTATGTGCCTTAACACATCTCTGGATCTTCTGTCAGGTTTGAAATCTGGCTCACCACTTGACCTGTGCCCGGCTAAATATCTGGGAAAAGTGGCACCGGCCTTAAATGCTCTGCTGAACCCTCTTCTGAACTCCTCCTTGTCTACAGGTGTGGTTCCACAGGCATGGAAGCGAGCCATGATCCTACCACTGCTCAAGAAACCTACCTTAGACCCCCTTGTTCATGCAAACTACCGGCCAATTTCCCTCCTCCCTGCATTGGCGAAAGTGACCGAGAGATACGTGCATAGGACGATTTCCAGTTTCATCGAAGGGAACGACCTTTTGCACGCGTCGCAATCCGGTTTCCGTGCTAATTTTAGCACGGAGACGGCCTTACTCGAGGTCACTGATGCCATCAGGGAAGTGCTTGACTCTGGGGGAAAGGCCATGTTAGTAATGCTTGATTTGTCGGTGGCTTTCGACACCGTTCCTCACGACGGCCTCCTTTTAAGACTCTGGGAATGTGGCCTTCGAGAAACGGTGTGGAATTGGTTCAAATCCTTCCTGGCCGGCCGCTGGCAAACCATCTGGGCGCCTCCTTTCTCCGCCGATATGACTCCGCTAGAGGTTGGGGTCCCACAGGGTTTCATTCTTAGCCCCATGCTTTTTAACATCTTTATGGCCCCTCTGGCGGTGGTGGCGGAGTCTTTTGGCGCCCAGATCATATCCTACGCCGATGACACCCAGCTCCTATTCACATGCGACAGGGGCGGGACGTTTGATGGCATACAGATTAGGGATTGTCTTGGTGCGGTTTTTGAGTGGTTTAGAGGTCATGGTGTAAAGTGCAACTCCGACAAGTCGGAGTTGCTCTTTTTTGGATGCGCTCCCGAGCCTAATTGGAAATCTTGGTGGCCACAAGATATGTTTCCTCCTGACAGTGTGTCTTTTAAGGCCAAGAACCTGGGAGTGATAGTGGACAGTGAACTGTCTTTCGGGCCACACATTTCGTGCCTTTCAGGAAAGTGTTTCTGGATTCTGTGGATGCTGAGAAAATTTCTTCCCTTAGTGTCACTCCATCACAGGAAAACAATTGTTCAGGCCTTGATTGGATCACGACTGGACTACGCAAACGTTCTTTTTTTGGGTCTACCGAAATACCTCTTGACCCGTTTGCAAGTAGTACAGAACTCGGCAGCCCGAGCCATCTATGGACTCCCGAGAAGAGCAGGCGCCACTGTTTTACTGAATACCTTGCATTGGTTACCTACTTCAAAGAGGATTCTCTTTAAAAGCCTGACTCTGGCTTTCAAAGCTCTACATGGTATAGGCCTGAAGTATATTGGGAAACGCCTTTCCTTGTATCGACCCAGCAGGACCTTGAGGTCATCCTACTTGTCCAAGATGTCAGTTCCTACCATTAGGCGTGTAAGAATGGGAGGTCGGGCGTTTCGTTACCTGGCCCCGAAGGCTTGAAACGAACTACCACTGTCCCTGAGACAGGCTACCAGCCTTCTTGTATTTAGGAAGGGCCTAAAAACGTGGCTTTTTACTAAATAGTTTTTTTCTCTTCTTTCTGTCTGTGTTCTAGCTGTTATTGTTGTTGTTCTACCTGCTGATACTCTTCGCCAAAGCGCCGGGATGCTCCCTGGAGTAGCCGAGCGCTATAGAAGAAATAAATTAACATAACATATTTGGACTTCCTTCTGCGTAAAGAGATCCAGGCCTAGGCACTCCTCTCCCAGCTCAAATAGGTGGGCCTGATGAATATTGCTAATATCAATCAGATGTATGAAGTGCAACAACTGTTCATCCACTATATTTAAGTCATTTCTTCCTAACAGGCATTCTCACTTGTGTTACAGTATGTTATAAATTGTTTAATTACTTTCGTTTTCAAATGGTGCTGCTCTCCCTTTGTGCCAATTAAGATGTTATATCTCATAGGGCTTCTTGTTGATTTCACTAAATAAACTACATTGTGGTACCCTGGGGCTCAAAGCAGAAGGAAACTCTTAATGTTCTTTTAATGGCTCCATTTTTATTAGGGAACCACGTTGTCTCTGCACTCACAAAGGAATTGAGGTCAAGCTATGAAAACTGCAGCAGTATTTTTAAAGACATCCATGAAACTAGCTTCTTACAACACATACCTCTAGGCGATAAATTGACTTCCCTTATAAACCCTGTAAAATCCTGAACATCGTGATATAGATATTGTAGGCATACAGAATAATGCTTGTCACTGCATGGCACTCACAAATACCCGTCCGTGGGGAAGATACAGCAAGCCCATTCAAGCACGTTTGGAGTCACAATTCCGCGGGCGTCCAAACAGCTGTCCCTCTAGTCTGCAGAGACTATAATGAACAGCAATTTTATTGGTGAAATGCGTGCATAGCTGTGGCCAGTACAATTCAGCAGCTTGCAGTCAAAACACGGCACATGCAAGGTCCTTCCTGTCTAGCTAAATATTCCACTACAGCATGCAACTTTTTCCAGTCCACCCCATGGGACACCAGGAAGAATTATATTACAATTTGAATTTATAGACCCCCACGACGCATGAGAATACACTTTGGAGCCTGCCAGTAGCACAAACTGTGGCGAAACAATACAAAACTGTGCAGTGGTTTCATTTTGATTGTCAGACAGTCTACAGGCAGAAGTTGGGTACATTTAATTACTTTTGTAAACTGACATCTGCAGAAGGCATGTATGTGCTCCTTCATTTGAAGATTCAATCTCCTGGTGCGTCCATTTTTATGCATGGATCGACACCATTTTTATGAGGGTCAAAGAACACATTTCTATCTATGAAAACATCCTGATTTATGAATGCTTCCGCTCCGTTTTTTTCAACAAAAACGCATGAACACAGCAATGTAGCAATGTAAATTGTCGCACTGCATAATACCGTTTTAATGATCCTAAGACATCGCATCACTGCACTTCCTGTGCATATATATGCATTTTTTAGTTAGATGTGTCCTTATGCAAGGAATATGTATAATTTGAATAATAGTAGCAAGGAAAGCCAAGGCATCTGCGCTGTGCTTGAATTAGTTCTAATTGTGCAATCTAAAGTATATGGGGCATATTACCAAGGGTGGCGATAGGCAATTATCGCCGGTTTAGCGGCCGTTTTCGGCCGCTAAGCGGCGATAATTCTATTGCTCTATTGGCAAGCTGTCGCTAACTAATGTTAGCAACAGCTTTTAGGTGATAGTGAGCGGCTTGGGGCCCACTTTGCATGTCAGCGATAATTATCGCTAATGACATGCAAAGTGGGGGTACCCAACCTGTTAGCGACTGAAAGCAGTCGCTAACGTCACTATCGCCTATTAGCAAGGCAGGCGTAGCGATGGAAATATTCTTGCTATCGCCAAAAACCAACGCCTGCTTAGACCAGTTCAGCCATGTTATCCGATGGGAGGTGGATAACATGGCTAAGAGCATTTTGTCGCTAATGCGTGAATATCGCTGTATTCTCAGCGATATTCAGGCATTTCGCCGCTATCGCTGGATATATTAGCACAATGGAGAAAATCATTGCTAATAGCATGTTTTCCCCACTAACATATCCAGCGATAGGCAGTGATAAAAAAAATCATTGCTAAGCCTATTTAGCAATAAATATCGCTACTTGTTGGTATTATACCCCTACATTTTTATTGAATGCTTATGACACACGGGAGCTGTGCCTTCACAATGGTTTTGTGGCACTAGTAATGTGAGTTCTTATATCACAAATAGATGAAACAGGTTATGAAGAGAATAGCCACGTTTTATGTGTCTTACCCCCACATGCATCATTGTGACATTTTGCACTTCTTAATTTGCGAAAAATAAGGAATCGCAAATTAAGAAGTGCAAAATGCTATGCATCATTATTTTCGGTATTCATTTGTGATTCGGTAAAAATCGCAATTTTTACCGAATCCCAAATAAATACCGAATTCTTAAGTTAATTTTCGCAATTCTCATTGATTCCTATGGGCCAAAAGGCCCATAGGAGTCAATGCAAATTGCGAGTGGCACTTAGAAAATTTCATGGGTGCAGGGGGGGGTCCAAAGGACCCCCCCATGCACCCCTGAAATGTATTTTTCGCATCATGTTTCACACACACATGTCCTAAGGACATGTGTGTGTGAAACATGAATGTTGAAAAAAAAACATTTTCAGCTTTTTAAACATTTTTTCCAAATTTACCGAGTGGTTCAACCACTCGGTAAATTTGGCACCCTAATTGCGATTTTACAGTTTTAAATTTAATGATGCATTGCTTTTAAGAAATCGCACATCTGCGACTTCTTAAAAGCACCCGCAATTTTAGAACTCGCAAACATGTTACGAATTCTAAAATTGCTTCATGCATCCCAAAAAGCACTTTTGCATTCGCAAACGGCCGATTTTAAGGAATCGCACCGTTTGCGACTACAAAAATGCATGATGCATGTGGGGGTATATTTATTAAAAAAAACTAAGTTTGAATAAGAAAGAAAAATTAGGGTCCGACAATTCCTCTTATGGGCCCACTGCCCATGCTTTGGACCGGAGAACTGCTTGTTTTGGCAGGAAAAGGATATGGGGATTTTTGTGTCCCAGTTTGTAGTAGAATTGGAACCTTAAAGCAGTGACCAAATCACGCATAGTGTAATCTGTTAACAGTATAAATCCTTAGACGAAATCCTGCGATACGCAACGTATTGCAATGATAAATTGGACATGAAGCGGAGGAAAATAAAGAGACATTCATTATCGCTCAGACTAAGTTAGCTCAGAAAGGATTCCACAACTGATCTTTAACAGGAAATCAGGGAAAGATGCAAGGGGTTGTTCTTCCATAGTCTGGACGTCCAGGAAACCAAGGGGAAAAGAATATGTCCCACAGTAGAGGTAGAGCTGTGGAAAAGTAAATTTTGCCATGTTCTGTGTCCCTACGTGTTCCCCATCTTATGTTATGTGTGCATGATTAATATGCATATGTATTCCCCATGTTCGATTAAAGACGCAATTACAGTTGTGTCCATTTCTAGTATGCCAGTTTCCAGTTCTCGTGAAAGCTACGAGTATTAGGCCTATGTAAAGTTACGTTGCCACGTTTCCCAGTGTGCACGTTATTTCATTGTAAAGTCCCCGTTTCTAGGCCTCAAAAGGGCCTGGACACCAGATTCAGCTCCTGTCTCCTGAGCCCTCGCTGAGGAGCGATACGGCCCCCACCTGTATTCCTGACCCTTCACTTACTTCCTGCCTCACAGTGCCCGGCTCGGTCTGGCTCTGCCTACGAGTCTGCCAAGAGTATGTTATGATTCTAGTTATCAGTCCAGCCCTCCTTCTCTGCATTCCTGAGCTACTGAATCACATCAATAGTTTCCGTCATCGTCTAGCCTTTACGTCTCCATGTAAGAGAAATACTGTATTAATGGTCATTTAATATTCCACATTACGCACTACATGTAGAATAATGCATGCACCAGTCTTAGAGTCTGTTACCCTTTACCCCGATAACTTTTAGTTTATATCAACATGTCCTCTAAACATCAGATACTAGATATTGTTTAGGCACATGTCGCCCTGACTCTCCAGACTTCAGTCTCTGCTCCTAGCGTAGAAGTCATAGCCCCCAGCTTCTCCTAGTAACACGTCATTGTCAGTTTGCGCGCACCATTAGGTTAGAGGTCCCGGCTCCTTAGGTAGCCCCCTCCATGTTTCCGCCCCATTTATGACATATTCTGTTACGTTTACATCACATGTCCATGTATACGCCTCCTGTTACACCTACTTTCACCCTTATCTTTCGCGAACTGCTATTGACCACACCCACTGCTCCGCCTATTGTATGTATTGCAATTGCAACTGTTTTAGTATATATGCTTGTGTATTGTTATTAAAGTTAGTGTGTGTGTGCGCTCATTCCAGATCCTGCCCCCAGGCAGCTGCCATCCTATTCCTGTGCAGGTTGTCCTGTTCCTGTCCTTTATGCTGTATTAAACCTGCAAACTCCTACTACCTCGAATCTTGACTCTTATTTATTGAGCTATCTGTTATTGCTATGTCCAGTCAAACCTAGATCCGGTATTATTTATTTATATACCACATAATGGCGCCCGAACAGGAACTTGCCCTTTCCCCACGCGCCGGTGAAGCCACGTATGCCCCCTGATCCTCTGCAGCCGTGACGGAACCATACCGTGCACGTGCAGATATTTCTGCTTCAAGTATCCCTCAGGCCCACGGAGGAGACGGAGGTTGCGGTCCAGCATCCAGACGAGGCGGTGGAGGAACGCGGCGAGTCCCGACCAGAGCCCAAGCCGAGAGTCCAAGGCCTGAGGTATCCGGAGGCCCACCCGTAACAGAAGTCCGAAGTTCGTCCGTCCGGCGTCGAAGCAGTCCAGTCCAGTCCGAGGCCTTCCGTTCTTGCTGCCCGGTGAGTACCGTTGCTGGGGAGTATCTAGACAGGGTCAATCTAATTGTCTCTGGTCCGTGGGGTTTGGTGGTACACAGATCCCAAAACGAAGTGTCCACTCCGGTGGATGCGGGTCCTGACGTGTCTCTTTATGAGACCGGTAAGTTTCGTACTGTTTCAGCAGTGCATCTAGTTTCTGTTCTAGTCAGTTCTGTTTTCGAGAAGATTCATGTATTCTGTTTTCCGTATTCCAGGTAGTATTCTGTCCGAACTGTTATTTTAAATGTTCTTCATGTATTTTAATGTCGTGGTATGAAAGTGGTGTAATTATCGTGTTCATTGTGTATTGTATTGTGTCTAGATTACAGTTCAGTCATGCCGTTATTTTCCAGACTACGTCAGTTAAGAACTAGAAAAGGTCTGTTAGAAGAAGCAGTTCCTGTCCCGCCTAGGGACAGTCCAGGTCATTTTATGTATCAGAAGCATGGCATAAGTGCCATATTATATCTAGATTTATGGGTAGAGTATACCAAACAGTTAGAAGAAAAGTATAGATGGCCCGTATCAGGTACGTGGGATGCCGAGTGCATCATGCGAGTAGAAGAAGCATTATGGAAAAAGAAAGCCAGACAGTCGCAGAAAGATGCCATCGAGTTATGGCGCAAAGAATCTCATAAAAGAACCGAAAAAGAAATCAGAAAGTCAGAATTAAGTAGAGAATCCTTAGAACGAGCCCAAGAAAGGGAATTAATCGAGATAGGTGAACGAGTTAAAACCGAACAGTCAGACAGACAGAGGAATGCCCTCATAAAGGGTATGTATCCTCTTCTTGCCGAGGGCTTGCCAAAAGCGACCCCGGAGGCATCCAGTAATTTTCCGCCACCATTAGTTCCGACCAAGCTACGTCACAAACCGACCGCAGCTGATATTTTCATCTCGTCCTACTTGGACGACACAGTCCCAGAATATGCAAATCCTGTTCCGCCAGTCCCTGTGAATCATGCCATTCCTGCTCCTCCAGACACCGGAGTACCTGCTACGGTACCCCCGGTCCAGCCTACATTACAATTTCCCGCCACTCTGCCAGCACGAAGAGTATCAGTCGACGATTCCAGTTTAGGGGCCGCAGGAGGAGGTCCTCCTGGTACCCCGCCACCACATCAACGTTTAACGTTAGTCGAGTTACATGAATGTGCGTTACAGCGTACGCCCAAATATAAGTCCGTTGCAGATATCCGACGGGCTCTTACTGAATGCCGCTATGATCCAGTCGCAGGTGATGATAGTACGGTTATATATTCCATACGTGTAAGACGGGTGACCGGGTATTTGGACACCCTACCAGATATGAAAGAAGATCTAGACAGAATATATCGTTTCATCCGTACAGGGGATGATCCAGAAAGTATTGGCGAAGCCATGTCCCAAAGGAAAGCTGAGATCCAGCTCATGATATTAAAGTTTCTGATTAATTGTTTAATAAGGGAACAAGATTATCCGACCAAAGATCCGAGCGAAATGAGAACCCTGACAAGGTGGAGTGATAATATAGCCGAGGGTAAACACAGAACTATCAGTAGTATAGAGAGTATGTACAAGAAAATTCGTAAGGAAATAATAAGGTTACACGAACAACGTAAAGCAGCACAAGTAAGCGAGAAAGAGAATGACTCTCCTACGGAAGAGGTAGAGGACGAGAATCCCGCCAGAATAGCGTATGTAGGAAAATCTAGATTTCCAGATCGCCATTTACGCCTAGAACACAAGTCAGTTCTTCATCATCCAGCACCGGAACAAGGTTCTCTAGAACAAGTATTTCAAGCTACCGATCATATTCTGAAATCACGAATCGGTTATAGTGAGTTAAGTACTATGCATGAACAAGAACTAGTCCGATCAGCAGTCCGATGGATTACTGATTCTACCACTTTTCCAGATGAAATAGTGGCACACATGTTTCTGAAATTGCCCCCAGCCGAGCAGCGACTGGTGGGTATGTATATGATCCAGCACCTCATCACATTGTATGAGGGTCAACATTCTGATCCAGGTCCGTTACATGATGTCCTGAACGAGTTACTCCAGTATAAATGGAAAGGTTTAGGTACCGATTTAATTAGTGTCATTTTAGAACAGCGTCACAAATATAGAACGTTCCTGAACCCGCATTTTGTTCATGTCTCACCTCCAGAAAGTAAACCGTTTTACATAGATAGACAGAACCCGCTACGAGAAGTACACCCAGTCAGGACAGCAGGTGGTGAAATGCAAAGAGTATTTGTTTACACCCCGATTACAAAGATGGAACTCTTAGAGATGAAGAAATTAATTCCCTGTCACGACAAAGATCCAGCAGGGTTCCACCGAGAATTAAAAGACATGCTCCGTATGGGAGAATACACTTATCCAGATATTATTAAAATGTTAAAGGTCCTGTTGCCCGCAGGGGTATACGAAAAACTCAAGGAAAAAGAATGGGAGGTGGGAGAGAAAAAGATCGATTGGGCAGTTCTAGAAGCTGAAGATAAGATACGAGTACCAGGTACCGGTCTTGGAGAGAAATGTAAAGAATTACCAGAACTGTTAATACAAGTTTTGCCCAGATTATTAGCCACTAAAAAGGAAGACTGGGATGCAATCTCAGCCTGTAAACAGAAACAAGATGAAGACACTAGTGATTTTTATTCTAGGTTCGAGAAATGCTTTATTATAAACAGTGGCCTCAAGACGAGTAGCGAGTCATACCCTCATCTTTTTGTTACTAAATTAGTCGAGAATTCAAGTCCACAAGTTAAGAATCGAGTTTTGAAAGTCGAAAGTACATGGCAAGCAAGTACTCCGTCCCAGATGTTGCAGATGCTCCAGTACCACCAGAATAGAATCAGAGAAGAGCAAGAACACGAGAGAAAACGTATGAAAGACACGAAAATGAAAGTACTAGTTGCACAATCTGTTCCTCAAGACAGTCAGAAGAGGGGTCCGAATCAAGCGAGTCATCCTGCAGCTCCCGTTAAAGGGACATGCAATTATTGTAAACAGCCAGGTCATTTCATAAACGAGTGTGCAGTTCTGAAACACAATATAGCTACTGGTAAAACTAAAGAAAGACCACGTCCGCCTAGACAAGAACAAGTTTCACAGACTTCTCAGCCACAGAATGCACAACAGACAGTTCCAGCACCGCAGCCTATTGCTGCAACACAGCATGTTACACAGCAGATGTACCAGTATGCTCAGACAGAGTATCCAGAGTATCAACAGTATTCATGAAACAGCCTAGAGAGGGAGGTAGGCTTGCCTCTCATCGAGATTCCTGTAGATCAAGAAGGTCCCTATGTTCATAGTCAAGTACTAGGGAAAGACAGAAAGTTTCTGATTGATACAGGGGCAAGTAGGACGACCATCAGTCACGCCGAAGTTCCAGGGGCTCCGCTCTCAGGCTCAAGAAATGTTTCCCTTGGATTTTCAGGAAAGCCTATTGTAAACGAGATATCCAAGCCAGTTACTCTAGAAGTAGGTCCATTGTCCCGCACTACTGATCTATTACTTACGAAGTCATGTCCAGAAAATTTGTTAGGTATTAAGACACTGAAAGAATTAGGTGCAGTTATTTGCTGTTCCCCAGAGGGAATACGATTGTTTTTACGTGACTTCAAGGGTCACTATGTATTACGAGATTTTGATCCGAGATTGTCTAATGTCCCGCCGCATCTATGGGCACAAGGTCCAACTGATGTGGGTTTTATGCAAATCACACCCCATCGTGTGACTCTCAAGCAAGGTGTAGTGTTACCACGAATCAGACAGTACAGATTACCACCTGAGGCTGTAGCAGCCTTATCCAAAATTATTGACGAGCTCATGGCTCAAGGAGTAGTTGTAGAAACTGACTCCAATGTGTGTAATTCTCCGATCATTCCAGTCATGAAACGTACTGATCCAAATGCACCTCCAGTATATCGATTAGTGATTGACCTTCGAGAACTCAATAAATGTATTATTCCCCAGTACCCAGTTGTTCCAGATATTTCTTCCCTATTGACAGCCATTGATTCCGAAGCTTCATTTTTTACAGTCATAGACCTCAAGAACGCGTTTTTCAGTGTCCCCATTCATCCAGACAGCCAGTTTCTTTTCGGATTTTGTTTAAATGGAAGAAGCTATATGTTCACACGAGCTCCTCAAGGTTTCACAGAAAGTCCTAGTATTTACAGTCAAGCACTTAAGAGACAACTAGACAATATTCACATGCCAACAAGACACTGCCCTGCTCCAGTATGTCGATGATCTACTGATCACAGCCCGTTCTGAACGTGCTTGCGAGCGAGCATCACTTACAGTCTTGTATTTCCTTGCCGAGATGGGGCACAAGGTGTCCCCTTCGAAGCTTCAATTCTGTGTCCAGCAAGTGATCTACTTAGGCCACTTACTGTCCAAGTGGGGTAGGCAGTTGACACCAGACCGTATCCAGTTAATAGCAAGTCTTCCTCAGCCCAAGACCCAGAAGGAGGTACGTGCTTTTATCGGCCTTACTTCTTACTGTAGACAATGGATTCCTCAGTATGCATTTCTAGCTAAGCCACTGATACAGTTAACGACACAGGAGGCAGCCGTATCGACTGTCCTCCCTTGGACATCTGAACATGCACTTAGTTTCAATGAGTTAAAGAAAGCTTTATGCCAAGCTCCAGTTCTAGCTACACCGAACTACAGTAAGCCTTTTACACTTTTTGTCACAGAACGCGAAGGTACAGCATTATCTGTTCTCACACAAGATCAAGCAGGACAATACAAGCCTTGTGCTTATTTTTCAAGTACATTAGATCCTGTAGCCCAGGCTCTGCCTGCGTGCCTCAAGTCAGTTGCAGCCACAGCACTAGCTATCAGACAAAGTGATTCCATAGTATTAGGACATTCCCTGACAGTACAAGTTCCACACTCCGTGGAAGTTCTTTTAAACCGAACACAGACTCAGCACTTGACAATTGCACGTTTAACAGGTTATGAATTGACATTGTTCCAGCCACACATAGAAATCAGACGCTGCAACGTTCTAAATCCTGCTACACTGTTACCGTCAGTTACTTCGAATCCTGTCACACACGACTGTGTGGAAGTAGTAAATATTATGACTAAGCCAAGACAAGATCTGACAGATATTCCATTACCAGATCCCGACCTGACACTTTATGTGGATGGTTCATGTATGAGGACAAGTACAGGAGAACTAGTAGCCGCGTATGCAGTGACTACTGACACTGAAGTTATAGAAACACACCGTATTGACACCCTGTCTGCTCAAGCAGCAGAGCTAGTTGCTCTGACACAAGCCTGCATACACGCCAAGAACCTGAAAGTTAATGTTTACACAGATTCACGCTACGCATTTGGAGTTGTACACGACTTCGGAGTGCTCTGGCAGGAGAGAGGTTTCATGACTTCTCATGGAACCAAGATTCAGCATGGTCTCCTTATTAAAGCTCTGTTAGATGCAATCCATTTACCGACATCTATTGCTATCATGAAGTGCAAAGCACATACGAAAGTTACTGACATTATTTCTCAAGGTAATGATCTAGCAGATCGCACAGCCAAGCTTACAGCACAGACCCCAGACATGCCAGTTAATCCAACACAGACACATACTCCAGATCCGACTACCTGTATGACAGTTAAGGACCCTACTCAAGATGTCATAGATATCCAGTTACATGCTACTCCCGGTGAAATCAAGAAATGGTCCGAACAAGGAGGGGTCCAGACAGATCAGGGATGGGTAACGAAGGGTAGAGCCACATGGTTTCTCCCCGACTCTATGGTTCAAGTCATTATCAATACCGCACATAGTCCAGCACATTTAGGAGAAAAAGCTATGTTAGACAGTATCCAGAACATTTGGTTCAACAAGCATTTACGAGCTGCAGCCAAGCAGAAAGTCCGTACCTGTATGATATGTTGCCAGTTCAATCCAGGTAAAAGTGTCCCGGTGGAACAAGGTGGATTCCAGCCCCCTGACCACCCTTTTGAAGTCCTCCAGATGGATTATATTCAGATGGAGCGATGTCGAGGTTTCAAGTATGTCCTTGTAGTTGTATGTGCTTTGTCCAGGTGGACAGAGGCATACCCAGTCCCAGATTACACAGCCACGACCACTGCCAAGCAGTTGGTTCGTGAGTTCTTCCCCCGTTATGGACTCCCTAGAGTCGTATATTCTGATAACGGCCAGCCATTCTCATCTGAGCTTATGAAACATGTTTCCCTTTTGTTAGGGTACCAGTGGAAGTTCCATTGTGTACGCCATCCAGAAGCAGCCGGTCTCGTAGAGAGACATAACCAAACCCTGAAAATACGTATTGCTAAAGTCTGTCAAGAGAAAGGTGTGGACTGGTTAGTAGCTCTGCCAGTCGCTTTATTTTATATGCGCATGGTCGCACATTCCAGATCAGGTCTGTCCCCGTATGAGGTCGTATTCGGCCGCCCCCCTAATATGTGGGGTACACCTAGACCCCGAAGTATTACAGATGTTTCAAGTAATATGCTGACAGATTACCTAGCTTCCTTGATGTCTGCCCTACACTCTTGTCGTTCACAGGTTGCCACCGCATTTCCAGACAATACCGAGGTGGCACCGCATGAGATCGTTCCCGGAAATCTAGTTCTTGTGAGGAACTTTGATCGTTCAAGTCCGCTGGAGCCCCGCTGGAAGGAGCCAAAACAGGTCCTCCTGGCCACCCGTACTGCCGTCAAGCTGGAAGGCAGGAAGGGCTGGGTCCACCTGTCTCATGTGAAAAAGTTTTATGGATTAAAGACTGTTTCCAAGAACATTTCCCAGGATTTGAAAGACTGCCAAAGTACTGTTCTTAAGGACTGTCCCGCAAAAGACAATGATATAAATTTCTCCCTGTTAGAGAAAACTCCGCAACAGGAGTATAAGAAAAAATTAAGGTCTAGTAAAATAAGTCAGCCAGTTTGATTGTCTAAGTCCTCCCCTAGGTGAAACGGTTAGACCGGTTTCTGACATGTATAAAATAGACCCCCATAGTGAGAGAGTTAGTCAAAACTCAATCCGATGTATCGTTTTTCTAAGTTTCATATTGTTTCTCAGCCTTATGACTACCTGCACAGGTTATGCATTTGTGTTTTCCAGTTTCTCATAATAAGTCTTCTAATGTTGCAATAGAGCACACGTTTAGTGATCTGCCTCCTCATGAACTATCTTACCGTCTTGCTATGCGTAATAACTCCTTTATCCGCATGTTACATTATTCACACCAGACCAGCAATGCCACTAATTGTTGGGTGTGTGGTCGACTCCCCCCTTTCCAGACACCGAAGGGAGTTCTGCCACTCTTTCCTTATCCATTTTCACATAATGGTTCGTGTGGAGCATGGTCCACGTTAACGTCATCATCAACAGATATGTCTTTTCTTAACAGTACATGTTTTCCAGACAAGCAAGGTCTTCCCCACAGAATAGGGTTAGATCTAGAAAATGAAGTTTATAATTTAGGTAATTATTCTTCGAATTTCATGGTCCTGAATGTTCAGTCTGATACTACTCCAGACTTACCTGCTATGTCAGTATTACCAGTTAAAGGCGAATTATGTGTCCGAAAGAATGGTTCCGTACATGTAGGACATAGTGATTGTACTACTATTGTCAAGTATAGTGACAGTAGGAAATCTATTTTTAAAGCCTCACGTCATTCTTATTTTGTTTGTGGTCAGACCGCATATGTTCGTCTGCCCCTCGATTGGGAGGGAACCTGTTACATTGCCTTCCTACTGCCACCAGTTTTTCTAGCCCCACCTGACTATCATAGGAATTCCCACCTAGTACATACTAGACACAAGAGAGACCTCCCGATTGTCGATTATACTGAAACTGCTCAAGAACAATACATAGATATCAATAAAGGTGTCTTCCCCTTTTTAGGTACTGTCGTGAATAGTAAACTGATACGTAGATTAACCAGAACCCTCGAAGCAGTAGTGATTGAGACTACTTCTGCTCTAGGTAACTTGACCGAAAAGCAATCATTTATGAGAATTGTCGTGCTCCAGAATCGTCTCGTCCTTGACGTCATACTGGCCGATAGGGGCGGGGCTTGTAGAGTCATCGGATCTAGTTGCTGCATTTTCATTCCAAATAACGCGCCGTCTGTTTATTCAGCTATAACCAGACTCCATAAGATTGCCCATATGTTACACCAAGATCCAGGCACCTGGACATGGTCCGGTTGGTTCTGGAATATAATTTCCGCTTGGGGATGGAAAGTCTTGTCCTTTCTAGGTATTGCAGTAGCGATCATATTCAGTTGCTGCCTATGTATACAATGTGGCCCTGCGATTTGTGGCATTTGTGCTACCTCTTGTATTCCTAGTCCCAAGTTCCGTTCTAAATCCCGTTCCAAGAAAATTCGAGACGAGCAAATGATACTGTATGAAATGATAGATGGTATCATGAATATTGATGTTTCCTGATGGAAACGTAGTGACAAGGAGGGAATGTGGAAAAGTAAATTTTGCCATGTTCTGTGTCCCTACGTGTTCCCCATCTTATGTTATGTGTGCATGATTAATATGCATATGTATTCCCCATGTTCGATTAAAGACGCAATTACAGTTGTGTCCATTTCTAGTATGCCAGTTTCCAGTTCTCGTGAAAGCTACGAGTATTAGGCCTATGTAAAGTTACGTTGCCACGTTTCCCAGTGTGCACGTTATTTCATTGTAAAGTCCCCGTTTCTAGGCCTCAAAAGGGCCTGGACACCAGATTCAGCTCCTGTCTCCTGAGCCCTCGCTGAGGAGCGATACGGCCCCCACCTGTATTCCTGACCCTTCACTTACTTCCTGCCTCACAGTGCCCGGCTCGGTCTGGCTCTGCCTACGAGTCTGCCAAGAGTATGTTATGATTCTAGTTATCAGTCCAGCCCTCCTTCTCTGCATTCCTGAGCTACTGAATCGCATCAATAGTTTCCGTCATCGTCTAGCCTTTACGTCTCCATGTAAGAGAAATACTGTATTATTGGTCATTTAATATTCCACATCACGCACTACATGTAGAATAATGCATGCACCAGTCTTAGAGTCTGTTAGCCTTTACCCCGATAACTTTTAGTTTATATCAACATGTCCTCTAAACATCAGATACTAGATATTGTTTAGGCACATGTCGCCCTGACTCTCCAGACTTCAGTCTCTGCTCCTAGCGTAGAAGTCATAGCCCCCAGCTTCTCCTAGTAACACGTCATTGTCAGTTTGCGCGCACCATTAGGTTAGAGGTCCCGGCTCCTTAGGTAGCCCCCTCCATGTTTCCGCCCCATTTATGACATATTCTGTTACGTTTACATCACATGTCCATGTATACGCCTCCTGTTACACCTACTTTCACCCTTATCTTTCGCGAACTGCTATTGACCACACCCACTGCTCCGCCTATTGTATGTATTGCAATTGCAACTGTTTTAGTATATATGCTTGTGTATTGTTATTAAAGTTAGTGTGTGTGTGCGCTCATTCCAGATCCTGCCCCCAGGCAGCTGCCATCCTATTCCTGTGCAGGTTGTCCTGTTCCTGTCCTTTATGCTGTATTAAACCTGCAAACTCCTACTACCTCGAATCTTGACTCTTATTTATTGAGCTATCTGTTATTGCTATGTCCAGTCAAACCTAGATCCGGTATTATTTATTTATATACCACATAGCTACTCTCATGGGTATAGGATCTGGAATCAAAATTGTTGCAATGAAAAGGTTACCACTTGTTACATCAGTCATAGGGTTGGACATTGGTAACAAGAATGTCAATATTATCCTGAAAATGCTGGAAAGGTTATGCAGAATCCCCGAGGTATATAATTTTCAAAAAGGCCTGTGCAGCAGATGCAAACTCTCATGCAAAATCAAGCCCAAAAGATGCCCCTTGTTCCAACACAAATAGGGTATAACAGGTTTATTTTAAATCAAGTGCCGAATGCAAATCACTTCCTGAATGCCATGCCACAGTTCTAAAACCAGAGTCAGAATGCCTTGACACAATTCTGATTGTTAGAAAATGATGGCTCTGCTTCTGATAATTCACAAGGAAGGTGCCTGAGAGAGGATGAAGATTGAATATTTGGCTCAGTCATAGAGGTAGACCATAGTGGTCCATATGTAGACGAAAATGTTTATGGTCATGATGTATCATTTTTGTTGACCCAAGAGCTACCCGTACTCCTGTCAGAACAGTGGAAGTACTAGATTTACCTCTCTCTAGATTGACCAGAACAGTGGAAGTACTAGATTTACCTCTCTCTAGATTGACTAACCAGGTAGTTGGGGTTACAAACAGACAGCTTTTAAATCCAGTTTCAGAAGAAGTTCCCATGAAAGTGGAAACAATTAAGGAAAAACACAGATTTGTTGTATGTGCTACAAGCCCAGTAAATCTATTAGGGAGAGATGTGTTGTGCAAGTTAAATGGTACAATATATTGCACACCGGACGATGTGGCTTTCCAAACCCTGATGAGGATGTTGATTTTTAGAATGAGCAGTCAAAATGTAGGAATGTTCCCTTTACTGACCATTTCTGAATTGCTTGAAGACCTAAGAGACACAGTTACTGCAAAGGCTTGGGACTTCACAGGGAAAGATATTGGACTTATAAAAGGTGTAGGACCAGTCCAAATAAGAGTAAACCCTACTGTAGTTTAGCCTAGAACACCATCATATCGTTTGACTCCGGAGACCATTGCAGGAATAAAACCAGTGATTGAAGACAATTTACAGAAACGGATGTGGAGGGAGTTGATTGGAAGCTCATGTATTTCTCCTATAATAGGCTTACAGAAGTCCAGAGGTAAAAATAGAATTGTCCAAGACCTAAGACGAATTAATAAATTTGTAGTACCCTGTTGTCCCGTGGCATCGAATCCTGCCACTGTACTTTTACAAATTCCCTGTACTGCAGAATGGTTCACTGTCATCAATCCATATCAGGCTTTCTTTTCAGTTCCTTTCCATAAAGATAGTCAGTATTTGGTTGCTTTTACATTCCAGTAGAAGACAATAACATGATGTTGTCTCAGCCAGACAGCTAGACTTTTAGACCATATGGAAGCATACAGCCTTAACCAGATAGTGTCAGAGCCCAAGCATCACACTTTAGATGTTTTTTTTTCAAACAACTCGGATATTACAATGTCTAATGTGGAGGTATTTCCATGGACTGACCACAGGGCAGTTTTCTTTGAGGTTAGAGGGTTGGAAGCTAAACACCGCCCCTTCCAACGCATCTAAGGTCACAAGGAAAAGAGCAGGGATCTAGAAGAGTCACTTAACTACTCCCCTTCAACTCTAGAAAGTGACAATGAGGTAGCTACCTCACAGTTTAATGAGTGGATACAGAGGGCTGCTGATTGAGTTGCACCAGAACAAATGGGAACGGCCAAAAGGCGCCCGCTGGCAACACCCTGGTATGGACCTAAACTTAAAGGATTCAAAGTGGAGTGTAGAAGGCATGGACGCCGCTGGAGAGTAGAGTATAGCAAAATCAGCAAAGAGGCCAATAACAGGGCTTTGAAACTATACAAAGAGGCTATTCTTGAAGCTAAATGGGCATATTTTACAGAAAAAATCCAAGTGGCTGGACATTCGGCCAGAGAACTTTTTAAATCGGTTACATTTCTAGCCCAGCCACAGCAGGTAAATATGTTTAAGCCGGACCAGGACTTCTGTAATCAGCTTGCTACCTTTTCTCAAAATAAGGTGCAAGTGATATACAATGAGTTGGCTGAATCATCAAACCTCGTGGCAGAGAATAGCTCAGCATCCTCTGGGATGGAGACACAACACTCTAGGCTTACGGTTTTTAAACCACTTTTGGCTGATGAAGTAACTAATCTTCTTCAAGCAATAAAATTTGGCTCACCAAAAGATCCCTACCACCTCTGCTATCATGCACTTGGCCGCTGGGAAGTTCAGTGAGACACTCACCTCCCTGATTAACCAAATGTTTGTATCGGGATGTATCCCACGGCCTGGAAGATAGCGTGCATAAAGCCAATCCTAAAGAAGATAATAGCCAACCCCACAGAGCACAAAAACTATCGTCCCATTTTGGGCCTACCCTTTGCAGCTAAGGTCCTGGAAAAGGCAGTCAATAAGACTCTGACCAACTATTTAGATACCAATAGGTTACTGGACCCTACGCAGCATGGTTTTCGACCAAGACACTCAATGGAGTCGGCTCTGATTGCTGCATTAGAGGGGATCAGGAGGGTGGTGGACGGAGGAGAGAGCGCGATTCTCGTCCTCCTAGATTTGTCGGCCGCATTCAACACCGTGAATCACATGGTGTTGGTGCGGCGACTGCAGTGGGTGGGAATTGGGGGGGTCGTTCTGGATCTCCTCTCCTCCTTCTTAGATGACTGGAAACAAAGCTTGAGCTGGGAAGGCCTACAATCGGACAGTTTTAACCTGCCCTGAGGGGTTTCACATGGATCAGCCCTATCTCCAACGTTGTTAATATTTAGGTAACTCCATTAGCAGGATTTCTCAGGAAGCATGGGTTCATATTTGTATCTTACGCTGACGACTGACAGCTGGTGATATCCCTATCGGAAGGGATATCACGGAGGTGATCGAGTTTGGGAAGGGAATGTCAATGTGGAACAACTCCTGGTGGCCGCCGGAAGCCAGTGAATGCCCGCACCCTGTTGAGAAGGTCAGGAATCTGGGAAACATTTTCAACAACAAGCTTAACATATCAGCACAGGTTAACAGTCTAACGTCGTCAAGTTTCTTCTTGCTAAAAACTTTGCGTAAGATTTTTCCCTTCATCCCTCTTAATCTACAGAAGACGGTAATGGCGGCCCTCTTTCTGACCAAACTGAATTACTGTAACGCGCTATTTCTGGGTTTGGATAAAACCCAGATAAAGAAATTGCAATCATTACAGAATGCCGCTGCACAATTGCTTTTAAAGCTCCCTAAGGGCAATCCTACGTCACAGGCTATAAGAGCATTACACTGGCTCCCTATTCAGCAGAGAATTTAATTCAAGTCACTCTGTCTGGTGCATAAGGCCCGGTATGGGGGTGGCGCAGACTATAGCCAAGAAATGTTCAGGTTCTACACCTCTCTGCAAAACCTTCAATCTATTAATCTTGGCCTGATATGCATTCCTAAATTTCAAAGAGTTGTTTCATCTATAACGGACGCCTAACCCTGACATACCAACTGCATAGCATAGCGCGCTGCAGGGCGAGCTATTCACGAACGCGGCAGCGTTTTTAAAAACATTCCTGTTGGCTATTTGCTTTTTGTTTATTTTATTCTACCTTGTTTTTAGTTACTATCGCGCTCCCTCACCTGCACTATAATTGTAATCCTCACTGCGCTTTGCGGGTCCCGGTTCCCTTCAGCTTTGGTCGCCATCTTGGATGAGTGTTCTTCCTCGCCGGGCCATTCATGTGTAGCAGATCAGCTGTCATAAGGACACGCTGATCAGTATATAAGGGGGCATTCTAGGCGGGCCATTCTGTTTCATCTATAACGGACGCCTAACCCTGACATACCAACTGCATAGCATAGCGTGCTGCAGGGAGAGCTATTCACGAACGTGGCAGCGTTTTTAAAAACATTCCTGTTGGCTATTTGCTTTTTGTTTATTTTATTCTACCTTGTTTTTAGTTACTATCGCGCTCCCTCACCTGCACTATAATTGGAATTCTCACCGCGCTTTGCGGGTCCCGGTTCCCTTCAGCTTTGGCCGCCATCATGGGTGAGTGTTCTTCCTCGCCGGGCCATTCATGTGTAGCAGATCAGCTGTCATAAGGACACGCTGATCAGTATATAAGCCAGCCAATCTATGCGCAGCGTTCTCGCCGGAGTCACGCCAGAGTCGAGCCCGTCTGCGCCCGTCAGCGTTCCGGAAGCGGTCGGAGCGGCGGGAGGCTTGGATCTGGTGCGTCATTTTCACCTGGTGCTATTATGGTCTGCTATACATCTTCGAAGCTGCGGTCTTTACAAAAGGTATCGTGTGCTTGTTTTAAGGTGTTTCCTGGCCGCCATAGGGGCAAGAGGAGATGCCCGGGCTGCGGTTGGTCGCCAGGTAATGCGCCACGGACACTCCCTACTCTGGAGATGGTCTCTGTGAAGCACCTTTGTATGTTGTTAAACACCAGGTCGGTGCACAGTCATGCTCAGGAGCTCTTTGACCTTTTAACCATGGAAAAACCGGTGTGCTTGATGCTAACAGAGACCTGGTTAGGAGTTTCCTCCAATCCTGATATCGCTATGGCGATTCCTCCAGAATATAATATCTATAGGCAAGATAGGCTGGAAGGAAGGGGCGGTGGTGTAGCACTCGTGGTGAAGAAATCTGTTGTATGTTCTATTATTCCCACTGAGGCTATAAAGGGTCTGAATCCCTTGCCTTCTCTTTATCATTGGCGCCGCATCAGTCAGTGAAGGGGCTGCTAGTGTACAGACCCCCTGGTCCCGCTGGTTCTTTTTTTGATGAGCTCCAGTCTGTTATGTCATCGCTGGTCCTGAGAGCTGACCACTGTATCCTGGCTGGCGACCTCAATTTTCATATGGATGAGGCTTCGGACCCAGATGTGATCAAATTGTCCGACATTACGGCCCCTTTGGGCTTAGCCCCCTATATTTTCGTACCTACGCATGATAAAGGCCATACTTTGGACCAGGTTTTCTCTACGTCCCCCATAGAGGTGACGGCACTTCTGCCGGTCCTGTGGACAGACCATTGGTTGGTTAACTTTTACATACTGGCCAATAAGAAACCCCAGAGTGGTGCCCCCAGACAGCAAGGATCAGCGTCTAGGGCATTCCATCGGGTGACCCCAGAAATGCTGGCGCAGGCATTGTGCGAACATCCCTGCCCTCTCACAGGGATTCTAGATAGGGACCTGGAGTCTTTGCAGGCCTGGTTTGTGGACAGGCTGAATGACTTGGCCCCGTTGAGGGCTCCGCGTTCGCTGCCCAAACGGATTTCTGCTCCCTGGTTCACCGAAGCGCTGCTTGCCTCTTGCAGGCAATGCAAGGTGGCGGAAAGGGCCTGGCGGGCCCAGTACGATCTTGTTGCCAGACTTGAATATAGAGCTATGGTAAAGGCCTATCATCGAGATATCCTTCTTGAGAAAAAGAGTTACTTTGCCAGGAGGATTGAGGCGGCCTTGAATTCCTGTAAATAGATCTTTACGATCGTAAGGGAATTCACTGCTCCAAGGACGAATGTGACCCAGACCGCCCCCACTGAGACGTGGGCATCGGATCTTGTATGCTTTTTCACTACTAAGATTAAGCTGATTCAGGACTCTTTTCCATTGAGGCCGCTTGTTGTCTCCCCTTACTTTGAGGACGGACCAGTTCCATTGATTCCCCAAGGGTCAGTCCTGACAGACTTTCCGCCTATTTCTACTCCGTCATCTTTGACACTCTTGGCCAATCTCAAATCGGGCTCGCCGCTCGATCCATGCCCGGCCAAATTTCTGGCGAAGATGGCGATGGTGGTGAATCCGCTGGTGAATCCCCTCCTGAATCTCTCTTTGAGCCAAGGAGTGGTCCCACCGGCCTGGAAACAGGCAATGGTCATCCCCCTTATTATGAAGCCTGGTTTGGATCCCGAGGTCTTGGCCAATTATAGGCCCATCTCTCTTCTTCCTGCATTGGCTAAGATCTTGGAGAAGCACTGCACACTGTGCTTTCTAATTTTTTGGAATCACATGACTTACTCCATTCCACTCAATCGGGCTTTCGCCCTAATCTTAGCACTGAGACGGCGCTGCTAGAGGTGTCTGAGGCCATTAAGGAGTCACTGGACTCGGGTGGCAGAGCCATGCTTATAATGCTGGATCTGACGGCGGCCTTTGACACCGTCCCCCATGAGGGTCTGCTTGTCAGACTTAATGAAATCGGTCTGAGGGGGACGGTGCTTAGCTGGTTTACATCTTTTCTGGCTGGCCGCCGTCAAACGGTCTGGGCCTCCTCTAGTTCTGCCGAGATGCCGCCATTGGGAGTCGGAGTCCCGCAGGGCTCTGTGCTGAGCCCGACTCTTTTTAACATCTTTGTGACCCCTCTGGCGGCCTTGGCTGAGTCTTTCGGGGCCCAGATCGTATCCTACGCCGATGACACCCAGTTGCTCTTTACCTGTCGGAAAGGAGAGGATTTTGATGGAGAGAGTATCCGGGAGTGCCTTGGGGCTGTTTTTCAATGGCTCCAACTGAACAGCCTCAAGTGCAACTCAGAAAAATCGGAGGTACTCTTCTTCGGCTGTCAATCCGATCCGGACTGGCAGGTATAGTAGCCTGCGGACATGTCTCCTCCGGTGCGTTCGTCTCAGCTGGCTAAGAATTTGGGGGTCAAAATTGACAACGGCCTGACCTTAAGATCTCAGGTCCTTGCCCTCACTGGCACTTGCTTTGGTCTCCTCCGTATGCTTCGGAAGTTTCTTCCTTTGCTATCTGAGGACCACAGGAGGACTACGGTACAGGCCTTGATTGGTTCAAGATTGGACTATTCTAATGCCCTATATCTTGGCCTGCCGGAATATCTCCTGCAACGGATGCAGGTGGTCCAGAATGCGGCAGCACGGGCCATTTTTGGCCTTCATAGGTGAGTCAGAGTCTCTGGCTTGCTGCAGTCCCTTCATTGGCTGCCTATCAGGAAGCGAATAGTTTTTAAAACCTTAATTCTGGCACACAAGGCCCTGTATGCTGCAGGGGCTAAGTATCTTCAAAGGAGGCTTGTCTTTTATCATCCTTCACGATCTCTGAGATCAGAGTCGATGTTTCTTGCTACTGTTCCTCGCGTGAGGAGGGCCCGTATTGGAGGTCGTTCCTTCATGTCTCGGGCTCCACAGCTTTGGAACTCTTTGCCTTTGATACTGCGCAGCACCTCAAACTTGCTGGCTTTTAGGAAGAGCCTGAAAACTTGGCTCTTTGCATCCTAGACTCCTTTTCTCCGTTGATCCTGTTTTCTTTTATTTATGTGTTGTGTTTGTCTTTTTTGGGCTGTCAATAAAGCGCCGGGACACTCTCTGAGTAGCCGAGCGCTATAAAAGACGCAAACAACATAACATAACATAACAAGTGGGGGGGGGGGGGTCTATGTTATACTGTGCAGCTGTGGAACAAACTGCCAGTGGCACTGAGACTACAACCCAATTTATTGGTTTTCAGGAAGGCCCTGAAAACGCAGCTGTTCACACCTGAGTAGATCCAGCGCATCCTAGGCCCTACATACACACTATAGCGCCAAGACGCCTCGGCATTCGAACGCTTAGTAAGACCCACATCATCATCATCATCATCCCTCAAGGTTATAGAGAGAGTCCGTTGGTCTTGAATCAGATTCTAAAAAGGAATTTATAATCCTTGCAAATGCCATGTGAGTCTAACCTTACCCTTCTCCCGTTTACAGAGAACTTACTTGTAACTCGTGGTGATTGCAGATGCTACATCATTGCACTCTTGAATCACCTATTAGAGATCAGACAAAAGGAGTCTTTTGGGATACTGCGGCACTGCCAAAATGAAGTTCAGTATTTGGGACACATTATTCTGAAAGGAGTGAGGAAGGTGTCACCAGAGAGAGTGAAAGCTATCTCACAGATGAAACCACCACCAACACAAAAAGAAGTCAGGATGTTTTTGGGCATGGTTGGCTACTGAAGACAATGGATACCAAATGTTTCCTTGATGGAAAAATCTCTACTGAGGTTGACACACTGAGATGTGTCTGATCCACCGCCATGGGACAACAAATGTACAAAAGCGTTCCTAGATCTCAACGAGAAATTGCATTATGCCCTGGCACTAGGAATGCCTGATTATACAAAAGAATTTATACTGTTGAGAGGGATGGGTGTGCTCTATCAGTTTTTACACCGACTGATGGCAAAGCGAAAGACCCATGGTTTATTTTTCTACCTCACTTGATCCTGTAGCTGCAGGTCTTTCCAGCTGACTTAAAGCAGTGGCCGCATTGAGTGTTCTTCTGGTAAAGAGCAAAATCATAGTGATGGGACACCCTGTAACTGTCATTGTCCCGCACTCAGTGGAGTTATTACTGACTAAAACGAAGACACAACATCTTACCCATAATAGACTTACTCGCTATGAGCAGAACCCATTGGCCTCTGAACATGTTGTTATAAAGAGATGTGGGGGCATATGTATGAAAGTTTGGTTTTGCGATTCTCAAATAGCAAATTTTAGAGAATCGCTATTTGAGAATCGCAAAATGAGATGTATGTTGGATTTGCAAAAAGATTTGCCAATCCTACATATTCCTTAATTGAGAATCGCAAAGTGCGATTCCCAATTAAGGAAACTCTCCCCGTTCATTCCTATGGGCCTAGAGGCCCATAGGAATGAATGGGAAGACATTCTCAATTTGCGATTAGCAATTAGAGAATTGCAAGTTGAGAACGCAATTTCAAGGTTGCAAGGATGTGAAAAGGACACCCTGTGCAACCCTGAAATAAGCCTGGGTGCACATACATGCCCTAAGGGCATGTATGTGCACCACATTGCACTTTGAAAAATGCAAAAAAAAAGCTTTTTTCAAAGAAATCGCAAATTACCACCAACTTGAAGTTGGTGGTAATTTGCGATTTTGTGATTCCTTATTTTGTGACACAGTTTTTCATTAATGCATACCACTAAGCCCAACTTCGATTGCAAACTCCGAAATTCTGTGAATTTCGGCATTTGTGGTCGCAATTTGGATTGATACATATGGCCCTTACTGTGTTAAACCCATAAACACTACTCCCTGTAATTGAGAAAAATTAGAAATGTGAAGAATTCAATTATGATTGCCTAAGTGTCACAGACTATGGTCTAAACCCTAACATGATATTGAGGATGGACCACTAAATGAGCCCCACCATATCCTATTTGTAGATGGTTCATGCCTAAGAGTAAGTGATGGCACATTAAGAACAGCATATGTGGTGTGCTCCATAAATAATGTGATAGAAGCCTCCTGATTTTAGTCTGTTTTCTCCACACACGTTGCTAAGTTAATTGCACTCACCAAGCTTGCAATTCAACTGCACAAATGTGAGTCACCATATTTTCTAACAACCAGTATGGGTGTGGTGTGGTACATGTTTTGGGGCAATTATGGTTGCAGCAGAGTTTCCTCACTTCCACTGGTACTCCAATCTGGAATGGACATCATGTAAATAATTTACTTCCGTTTCCTACTGAAATTGCTTAAGGGAAATGTCCTGGTTATCAAACCGGCAGCAGGTATGTTGCGATGGGCAACAGATAAGCTGACTCAGTAGCTAGGTATTGCACACTGTTAGCCTGTACATTTAACAGAGCATTTTCTTGTGAATTTGAGGAAGACAACTCTTTTGCAATGGTAATGAAAATCACTGATACTTGGGAGGAACTGAAAAGAGTACAGGAAAATGTGTCTGAAACAGAATGGGTGGATCGGATCGTGTTGTGTAAAGAACATAAATGACATATGGGTGTCAGCATATGGAAGACCAGTGTTGTCTAATAGCTTGTTTTCAATAACACAACTGTAGGAGAGTAGGATCTGCTTCCTATGGTTACCCCCACTTTATGCTGTGTTTCACTGGTTTTTCGACTTTAGTCTGGCTGTTGCCCTGCTAATCAGGTCCACAGCCTAGCTGTTCTCTCTCTAAATTGATTACATGTACTTTAGGTACATACCAGAGGGGTTACTGGGTCACCCTTATGAGTCCCTGGAATATGGTACCTTAGTTATCAAGTGCTTAGGTACCCCATAGGCCTACCAGGGGCTGAAGCATGTATTATACCACCCCTGGGAAGCCTTCCAAAATGGCACCACAGGTCCGCACTTGCAGCCTTGGTAAGGTGGTGTAAGCTCCCCTTACTGGGAAATAATATACCTATATCCACCATTTAAAACAGACACATATTAACCTATAAGTCACTATATGTACTTGGTTAGTGGTATTTGGGCTAGGTTATGGCGCTTCAGAGGAATGTACACCTTGCTATTACTGGTAAGATTGCTACTATCAGATACGGTGCTAAAAGGAAAAGAGAACCACTTTACTCTTTTGGTTTGGCCGAAGCCACAGCATATATTGTACTCCTTAGCACACGTTGGGTAAAGTTGTGAAAGTTCACAAGTGTTTCCACCATGCATCAATCATACATAAACAATAAATTCAGTTCCTAGTATTCAGGTTTGTTGATGTTGAAGTTTATTTCTGGAGCCTCTCTAGACTGTACGATAAGAAGCGGCAGCGGGACTAAATCAAGGATAGACAGTGAGCTGAAACCAGCGTGAGATACATCGACCGGCACTCCGGTATGACAATTTAGAGCATCAGAAACAAAGTACCAAAGCAGAACCCCACTGAGGGTTGGAATTATCACCTCAACAAATAAATATCGACTATTTGGAGAATAGCCTCGAAAAAGTCGTGGGTTACATTCCCTCAACGACGAAACACGTGTCGGCTGTGACGTCTCCAGAAATAAACTTCAACATCAACAAACCTGAATACTAGGAACTGAATTTATTGTTTATGTATGATTGATGCATGGTGGAAACACTTGTGAACTTTCACAACGTTACCCAACGTGTGCTAAGGAGTACAATATAACCTATAAGTCACCCTTATGGCAGGCCTTGACAATCCTGAAGGCAGAGTGCTTGGTTTTGTGTGAGAGTGTGCCCTAGTGTGAGCTGAGCCCCTCTGAAGCTTTCGGAATCGCTTCCTTATAGCTGTTCTGTGATATGGCCATACCATATATTCTTAAGTGCATTATAATCCTCGCGTTAGTGCTAACTTCGGATTGGCTTTATCAAAACATGTTGTGTTTGGTGTCAAACACTTTGGAATACTACCCCCCGCCAGTTCTGGTGGCAGGGGTGGCATTCCACCCTTCTAGAGGGAGAAGACATGTACACCCCTACTTACCCAGTAAATCTTTAAAAGAGCCTCAGCATCACAAAATGGATGCTGCTGCCGCAAACACGAGTCTTACCTCCTGCTGCTGGATGAAACTCTGGCAGGGGAGGCCTGGACAATAGGTTTCCTGTCCAGGGAGGTGCCAAACCTCCCCAGACAGGCTTTAGTGCATTGGGGTAGGGTGGGTTGCATTCAGTGAATGCTTATCAGACACTGCCTGGGGCACACAAGGTGCTCCATGCATTTCCTAGTTCAAACCGGTTGCTGGGGCACTCAGCCCCAGCTCTGGTGTGAAACTGGACAAACCACCCCTTCCCCAGGTCCTCCCATAGGTGGGACCCTAGAGTTAGTCCAACCCCTAAACTTAGTATAAGTATGGGAACCCAGTCACTAGGACTTTAGATTAATCTGGACGAAACTCTGAAGATGAAATCTTGGACTTTCGATATTTCAAATCGACTGGAAGATGGAAGAAATTTCCCTTGGGGTCAAGGAGTGACCGACCTTTTCAAATACGCACCAAAAAAGCATCTTGCCGGTCTGCATTTGGCTCCTGCTGGATCCCGAAGAATCTGTGACACAGGACATGGACTTCTAGACATCTCCGAGGCTGACACGAGTCCCCAGCAAAGCTGGGACCTGTAGCTATCACGAGAGATGTGGGACCAGAACTCCTGCACATCCTGCAAGTTTGCAACTGCACCTACTTCCCGAAGTTTCCTGAAGTTGTGCATTAGGCTATTTGTTGCCCTCGCCGGGGCAACTTTTGCACTGAAGCTGAGAAGCCTACACTCTACAAGTGTTGGGTGGGCCCGCTTTCTTCACCGCAGCTTGAGGCTCCTTCGCGAACCCTAGTCCGTTGACTAATGGGTCTCCATGAAGGACTATCCATTGTTTCTTGGGCTTTCCTGGTTGCTCCAGATGTGCCCTGACTCCCCTCTAAAGTGTGAGTCCTTCAGATCTTGCTGGTCTGCACCGAAGCCAATCGTGTCATCTTACGTGGTTTGCTGTTGCCAAGGCTTGTTGGGTCCAATCCAGATACCAACACTGCAGCACTCGACATCCGACATCCGACATGGGACAGCTCGAATCCAGCTCCTGGTTGTCACAGATGCCTCCTGGACCTCGTGGCTGAAGAGTTCAGCTTCACCTACTTCACCTTAAAGCACCTGACATCGGCTGGCATCTTCTTGTCGCCATCCTGGTCACTGGCTTGTGACCCAGACTCTGTCCCCTCTGCTGTCAGTTTCTTCAGATCTCCGATCCACCCTTGGATCCATCCAGACACTTTTCCTCCGGTCACCTGCAGCACTTCTTCGCAGCTCTCCATTGGAATTGACGACGAAACCCGATACGAAAAGACACTTATGCACCCGGCATCCCTGAGTTTAGTTTTAAAGGGGTTTCACCGCAGTCCACTCCTAAGTGACCTAAATCTTTAAAACTGTAACTTGAATTTCCTCCATAGAAGTCAATGGTGATTTGTGGTTGTGTTTCGACACTGCATACGTCCCCCGTGGGTATCCTGCACCCCTACCTTGCGTGGTTCCTGGTTGCCGCAGCAGTTCTACAGGCCCTAGGCCTAACTTCTATCCCTCACGTGGTTCTTAAAAAACATGGGCGGAATTTGCGAATTCGCGATATGGGAATTTGCGCAAATTCGTAATCGCGATTTTCAAAAATCCACCAAATTCCGCGAGTTTGCGAATTTATTTTTGCGAATAAGCGAGATTTTTTTACCAGTTAGGGAACGAGAACTTGCGCATGTGGTCGCAACGGTCGCAAACATGTTGTTTCCACTTAACTAGCCTGCTCGCGATGCCTTTTTCCTGTTTCGGGTCGGAATGACGTGTTCGCGTTCGCAATTTTCTGTTTTGGGTCGCAATGAAGTGTTCGCATTCGCAATGTCCTGTTTCGGGTCGCAATGACGTGTTCGCGATCGTGGTGTCGCTCGGCCAGCTACCAAAATCTCGCAGCGCACGCGAACAGGGAAGAAAACTCATCAGCGTACGCAGAATCATGGTAAGTCAATGCCACACGCGCAAGATTGTATTTTTGAAGTGCTAACAAGAAAAAAAATCCGCCAACTCGCGAATTGCGGATTATATGGCAATTTCGTGCGATTAGCAGATTGCGAAATTGCCAAAAATTCACAAATTCCGCGAGCGGAACGAATTTTCCGCCCATACTTAGTTCTTAAACCACTATTTTAGTTTATGGTTTGTGAGGCACCTAGGGCAAAACGTATACTCTGCAATTTACTGTGTGCTATTTAAGTCCTTGTATTGTACTTTGGCCTCTAGCCTGGTAAAGAGACTAGAGGGGTTGTGTTTAGAATAAATACATATATTTCATATATATATACCTTGAGTGGTGTACTTTCATTTGATCATTCAAGAGATTATAGACTGGTAAAACAAGCTGCTTTACATTCCTTCAAGATTTAGCCTGAAGGCTGCTCTCCACAGCTACCCCTAGGATAGCTTTCTATAAGGTTGTCTTTAACCTACCATCAATAAAGGTCATTTGGACTGGTGCAAGGTGCACACTAGAATAGTGGGCATCATATGCCAGGTCAACTTCTCACAACAACACTATAATGGTCATGCACACTTAGGAAGCGATGCTGTGGTGAGAACATTTCAACAAAGTTGGTACAATCCCAAGGTACAAATGATTGCTGGGAAAGTTAGAAGTACACACATAGGGAAATCAAATGGTCCATATAACAGAATGCAGATGAATTTTATCAAGATGCCTGTGCATAACAGGTTGAGGTATGTCCTGGTAATTGTCCATATTTTCCTGAGGTGGGTGGAAGCCTACCCAAAAAGGAGAAACTACAGTTTGACTGTAGCTAAATTGTCATCATGTGAGCTTATCCCAAGATTTGGGATACCAGTCCTTCTTAAGCCAGATAGAAGTACCCACTTCAACAATGAAGGGATGAGCATGTGATGTGCAGCTCTAAAAATTTAACAAAAGCTACACTGCAGTTACAGATCAGAAGCATCTGGCATAGTTGAACAAATGAATGGAACCATGAAGTCTAGATTGAAGAAAGTTGGTCCTTCAACTTCCCTGAAGTGGCCAGACAGGAAGACAGAGTTATATCCCCACAAGATATTAATGGGAAGGATTATGAGATTGCCTGCTGTACCTGCAAATGCCCCTGTGAATATCACGGATGATATGATATTGGACAACTTCAAAACAATGGCTGATGTAGTTTGTTCTATTTCATATCAGGTATCAGTAGCCATACAAGACCTAGATCAAGAGCTGTGCAGCAACCTCAAGTCTGGTGATTGGGTCGTAATCAAGAAGCATGTTCGGAAGACTTGTCTTGAACCAAGAAGGAAAGGCCTCTCTCAAGTCATTCTGCCTAAGAACTCTGTGTTAAATATGTTGGAATCAGGGCCGGACTGGCTACCGGGCAGTTTGGAATGCTGCTGAGCTGGGGGTTGATTTAGTTAATGGGGACCTACGTGAGCTAAACAAAATTCGTTGTGCTTTCAGTATTTCGAAGCACACGCATGTTTCCATGGACGAAATCAGCCTCCACTGCAGTAAAATCAGGCAGCAGCTTGGCAGCATTCCAAACTGCCCGGTAGCCAGTCCGGCCCTGGTTGGAATTCCGAATTGGATTCATGCCTCACACACCAAGAGAGTGAGCAACCCAGAAAAACTGCCCTTGGTCTGTGATTCTCAAAGAAGAGCTTCAGTGGTCAAACCACCAGTCGAGAGTCCACCTAGACCTGCATCACCAGCACCTGTCCAAATACAGAGAGAAGAACAAATAGAAGAAAGGGGTGAGGATTTACATACTCAGAGATAAGTACAAGTGCCTGAGGTGAAGAAAAGTAGCATTAAAATCTCTGACAGCGACCAGGTAGAGACTAAATCACACATTGAAAGCATCCGTGAAACAGAGCCCGAAAATCGACAAGACCCAGGTGAATGAACGAGCTCTGGGACAAAAAGAGTCTGTTATCAAGCAGAGTAGCCAAGATGTCTCAGAAAGGAGAGAGTAAGGAGAAGCTCATCAGTAGCACAGATTCCAGAAACAGCACACGAGGAAAGTAAAACAGAAGGTGAAGGTGATCTGGATAAGAATCATCAAGTCAGAAGGAGATCTAAGAGGTCTCGAGAATCTTACAGAAGATACTCAGCACCTGAAATGCCTTACCACATCAATAGAGCATTAAATGTTACTTTGGAAGATCTGTGCTACATGAATCCTGAACTATTAGAGACTCCCTGAACTGCAGAGACATTACAAACTGGAGAACTCAATTTGAAAAAATAAAAACCAAACTCTATGCAAAATGGAAAAAAAATGTGAATTGACTGCTGGACATTTTTATTTTAGTTATTTGTTTTACAGAAGACTAACCTAGTTCAGAGAAGAAAGCCCATTATTGCCGCTTTAGCGACAGTTTTCTGCCGCTAAAGCAGCGATAATCTTAACTCTGTTTCTTGATAATATGCCCCTATGTTCTTTTGCTTCATCATACCATATTAGATTATCCTGTGAACATTTCTATGGATTCATAATGAATGCATATATTTTATGTATGCATAACTAGAATGATGTTGATAGATTTGTTTCATTGCTCTTGACTAGTCCTTTGTATTTTCAACGGGACATTGAACACAGCTAATAGCTCAGGTAAGAAGGCTCTCATGAGATCTTCTCTCCATGTTAACATTAATGCAACATTGAATTTACTATGTAACCGCGTGAATGTTTACTGTGGGATTTGGGAGAAGAAACAGTGGATGTCGACAACACCATCAGATGAGCAGTTTCCATTGGCTGAAAGCATCATACACTGACTAATGTTTGTAACATTATTGTACATTTTTATACTATAATTGAATGTTTCTATTTGGGACATTATAATGGAGACCCTCTTTTGACTCTACTTCTAAAGAGTCCTTTCTTTAACCATCCTAAGCCCCATTTCTTGCTCTCCATTGCTGGAAGTTACTGCTGACAGTGACTTTACCCCTTCTTCTTTCTGACTCTTCTTGAGCAATGCTACTGCAATGATCTTTCCTATGTCATTGATTTATTTCAACAGTTGCTACTGCATCTGGGGAAACTGGGCAGAGCTTCCAGAATGACCCTTTATGGGAAATTCAAGACTTTGTCTGTGCTATGAAAATCTTGCTCTATTCAAGAAGGAGTTCTTAATGGGTTCTTTATTAGAGTAGGTTAGTCTCTTTTAGCTAGTTTAGTGCCAATATTTCTTTATGGAACACTTCGTTTCATTTAAGCTGTCGCTAATCAACCTCTTTCTTGATATTTCTGTATTCTGGCTAACTGGAATAAAGATGACAAAATCAGACTAATACTTTAGATGATAAATAAAGGTTTTGACTGAAGTTATAGAACCTGACAGTTGAAGATATTTATGACTTGTAAAATGTATCCTTGCTCCATTTGCAAGACTGTGGCAAAGGTCCTTCTGACCTGTCAAGCGTCATCAGGATTTCGAGGGTCCAAGCTGTAAGTTGGGGTGTTTTGTCTAGTACCAAATTTTTGCCAATCCTTGGGTGCTACCATACATGCTAGTTCAGGTGTAGCTTGCTCTAACAGTGTTAAAGGGCTCCAGTTCATTTTCCACATGAAGATGTATTCAGAAGCAGAAGCCGAAGCAGAAGCCGAAATGTATGTCCATTTTGGAGGCATTTCTCTCTAGCAATGGCTTTCAACATTCAGCACAGGCAAAGTGTGCTGATCATCTAAAAGTTTATCGTCTCTACATTGACACTTGCCTTGCTAAACTTGTTTAATGGACTATGGCCCTATTGTCTTGTTCTTTGTGAAAACTCAATAAAATATTTAAACCATAAAAGTTTGGAACAAACTGGAGTGCTATTGAGGCAGGTTCGTTACTGTAGCATATCAGACTCACATGAACTGTGTGGACACCAAGGCATGAATATGGCCTTGTATGTAGAGAATAACCACTTAAATTACAATGTTGGAAAGATTTTCACCCTTCCCAGTACCAAATTAGCACATTGTGCTGAGTTGAGACACTTTTTCAGGTGCTGGTGTTTTCCCTTGCACAGTTTCTTCAGTGTGTTGAATGTTCCCAAGGGTAACAAGGTACCATATTCATCCAGCGGGTGAAAATTACACTCGCATCCCTTGTCCTTCACCATCTTGCCTTCTTCAAGCAAGTAAAGCAAGGCATGTCTGTATATTGTATTTATCAAAAGGAGAGAGGGGGGACCAAGGAGCTTATTAAGGTCCAGTGTCTGTGCTCCTAATATTAGTATTTAACAAAAGAGGACAAAGTTCCTATGCCAGGGTGCAAAAAGTCACCCATGCATCGTGGTGCAAAAAGTCACCCATACTCCCTCGCTACATGCTATGTAGGGTAGGGCCCCTTTTCCCCCCTCTCCCCCTCCCCCCCCTTTTTCTGCCTAGTTACGATTGACCTGTCTTGTGTGCCTATCTACTCAATTGTTTATGTGTAATTGATGTACACACAGAAGTGGTACATGCTGCGGCATCAAGTTGGTACTGATGCTGACTTATTAATTTGTCATTCTTTTATTTTCTATTTCCTAGGTATCATTCAGGAGTGGCTTCCACCGAGTAGCTGTGACCATTATGAGGGTATACAGGTTTCTACTCCGCCCTGATTGAGATAAGAGGGTCATTTTTACACTCACTATTTCACGTGCACTTTATTTTTACTTGATGGTCCTGACGAAGCGCTAACGACTTATTGGCAATGGAAGCGCAAAACATGTTGACTTTGATAATTGAAACCTATTGCGAATAGGCCTGTTCGGTCAATAATTTCTAGCAGTATTGACTGCCAAGGGTATACTTGTGAATCTTATTGCTGCATGTTTACCCTTGCATTATTTTTAAATTATAACACTTGCACAAATTTTTATTACCCTTCTTTTGACCCACTCCCCGCACACCCGCATGCACCATCCGGCATTCCTCTAAAAAGATCTCCGACAAAGTGACCCTTCGGGGGACCCGTAGGGAATTGAAGCGCCGGCCCTACGAGGAGCAAACGCCCGATGATGAAGCATGACACTCTTCGGGGTGTGTGAGGGCAACAGAGGAAACAAAGTGTCTTTCCCTCTCACAGTTCTGGGTCTTCTATTCCTAGGAATCACTTTTTCTTTTTCTTCTATCTTTTTAAAGTATGGGTGACTTTTTGCACCACGATGCATGGGTGACTTTTTGCACCCTGGCATAGGAACTTTGTCCTCTTTTGTTAAATGTCTGTATATTGTGTCATTATTCAGCGTTTTGGTCCAGACAGCCTTGAGATCACTGAACTATGCTTCTATGTGAACGTGGAATCCAGGAACGCTTTTAAATCCATCATGTGCTTCATGTAGTGAAACACCTGTGGTGTTCACTGAAACTCATTAGTAGTTTGTGGCATTATTTGTATACTCAGGCTTACTTGTTTTAATTTGGTCACTTGTTTTAATTTCTCACAAGTATTCACATGTACATTGCAGTGTTTTTAATTATTTGGCAATAAAGAACATTAGATTACATTACATTACTCCATTTAGTAGTAGTTCATCTTTAGCTCATGTTTTGCATAATATGGAATCTTGAGTTGCTTTCTTGGCATTTTCTTTCTTTTGGCCCCAATGGAAGAGAAATATTACAATGGAGCTAATCTTATGTGCAAGGATAACCCTTCCTTTAGAAAAGTATGGCTTATTGCCAGCTGCTTGCTATCTTGATCTCACAGTCTGTATGAGTATGGAATTCCTTTAGTTATTGCTTGTGGAACTGGTTGTCTTCCCTGTGGCATGTGTGAATACATGTTGTTTCCATAAAAACTGTTGCAATACATGTTAATGTTCACTATCTGAGGATGGCTGTCTCTTGGACTGTGCGCCTTCTAGTTGGTTTCAGTTCCTCTCTGGCAGTAAGCAGTAAGGTTTGCAAGTGAATAGTCTTGCTGTTCAGCAACGTGTTATTGAGTGTAATTGGAGCTGTGCCATTGTACCTTCATCACTTAGGCATTTTGAGTCTTGAAATTGTGGTGGATATTTGGTTCTTTGCTCAATTGATGCATGCAATATTTAGAAAAGGAAATTAATCTGACATTCATCATCAGTGAGGTTAACAGAACCAACTAACTGGCATTTTTTATATGCTTGATAAAGTCTTCAGGTATTAAGACATATTTAAAAAAAAAAAATCTTTGGCTGAATTTTAAGGCTTTGTATGTTAATATATGCCTGGTCTTAAGTATGATTTTAGATGTAAGCTGTTTTGTTTTATATATTTTTACACTCCGTTATTTTGATAATCAGTACATTTTTATTAGGTATGAATCAGTTGATGGACTGGATGTTCAAGATGTTCATCTTAGCAATTGTTGTACATTTTAGGGTTGGTATATTCGAAACTGTCAGTTTGCATTCTCACTGTTTCAAAAAGTGCCATTTCATAACTTGTTCTAAACAGGGTATGTTTAATTTTACAGTGATGTTAGAGGGTGGAAGAGACGGCATTGAACTCCCCATACTATGTATGTGCGTGAGCATTGTTTCACAGAAAACTGCAAAATATTAACTTTCTAGGAGCATCTGTTGTACACACTTGTTTAGATTACATTAAGCATTAATAAATTATAAATTCTCCTTTTGCATGTGAGTAGCTACTAGAATATGTTTTGATTTGAATGTGGTGAAAGAAACATATGTACAGAGAGAGTAATGGCAAAGGAGAGAGCGGCGGAGAAAGAGAAGGAATAATACAACTAGGGTTGGGCAGGAGTTGGGACGGTGGTCCGGAGGAGTCAGAAAAAGGGATGGACTGGATAGGGGAGGTTCTCAGATGTACAGGGAGGAGTGTGGAAAAGAAACTCTAGGAGAGCAAGACACAGGGACATAGGAAGTCATGGGAGTGAGGATGTAGGGAACTCCTGAATAGAGAGACTGTGAGGTAACAAAATGAAGAGAAGGGGCACACATTCACCATGAACATTGAGACTGAGAGGCACTAAAATAATACTTCAGTTGACTATCGACATGTGGATTTGTACATAAAAAAACATAAACACATAGAGACGGACATGAAAATATATGACACTATATTTGGAGTCACAGAGTTAGTAATTCATGTGTCAGGGGAGTCAGGGATAAAAAGGAATGTAGCGTCATAAAGATGCAGGGACACTTAAGCATTCCACTTCCACTTACATGGGTTAAGTGTAATATTACAAGATCCAGTGTATCTTAAGAAGTTTTTCTACAAGGGTGCCTCAGAAATACATGCAGTAGGAACCACCCTTGCATAGGTTAGGGGGAGGATAAACTGATCTAATCATCTCTCAGAGCAACACCACCTAGGGAATACAGATTATGCCAATACTGATTACACTAAGATGAGATAGTTTCTTAGTAACAAGAGTGTATCTCTGCAGAACAGTAAAGCAAGGGTACCTCAACATGTGCTATAGCTATAAGTATTGTACAGAATGCTATAAGAGGAGCTAATTATGTTGCTCATTCTTGAATATTGACAAATTCAATTGATTTCACCATGTATAAGAAAATCTTTAGATCTGACAAAGCATCATACTTGTAGACCAAAGGAGCTGTGGTGGACAGAGGAGGCCCCACTCTGTCCGTCGATACCCTGTCACAGTACTGAGCTGCCCCACGGGGTACCATCGGACAGAGCGGGGCCTCCTCCCCTGAGCTGTAGCTGGGCAGAGGTGAGATATTTTATCCTACATTTGAGGATATTCCCAGTAAATCCTGATACAGATTCGCAGGATTACTGGTGTTGTATCGTTTTGCGTACTTTTTATCATTAGCAGCAGCGTACATTAATATCTCTCTGGCCCTGAAAAAAGCCACTGGTACAAAATATTGATCACATGGCTGAAACATGTTGACCTTATTTAGTGAGAAGTTTTAAATCTATACTGTTCTCCGCACTGCATTTTAATCCTGCCAGTGAGAGCAACCCAATAAAATAAGGAATTTTTGCATCTTCCTAGGCAGTTTTAGATCACTATTAGCCCCCCTCTTTTTTTGCGCTGCGCCCACACTACACCATACCTTCACATATGGGATTTTAGCATCCTAGTTACACTAGGGAACATCATTTGAAAAACATCGCTGAGCTCCTTCCTCACAGTGAGGGAGCTGTAGCCCTTAGCAGGACTAGGATTTCCTGCTGGAATGAGGAACCCATATGATGAAGCATGTCACCTGCGGGTGATTGAGGGTTCTAGTTCTTAAGGGATAATTCCCCCATTATTGGTTAAATCTCTTTCACAATTCTTTTTGAGGGAACTTGCACATTCATCACACATAATTCATGTGCTAATATATAGACCCGAGGTAGTATGGTGTTATGGATTCTTCATATGCTACCTGAATAATTGTTAAAGGTATCAGTGTTTGTATTGCAGTTATCATGTTTTATATTGAATATACATTTGTGCTTATATAGATATATTGGAAAAACTAACTAATCACCTTTAAAAAATATCAACACAAAAGCCGTTTTGTACAAGCCGACTAGTCAAATTTGAAACATCATCATACATTATATAATATGTTATAAAGATTTATACAGCGCACAACCAGTCCATAGAGTGCCTCGGCACCCAAGAATGAGATCTATGCAGATTTTCAGAAAAACCAAGTCTTACCTTTTTTTTAAGTTGAGGAGGTTAATTGTTAAACGGAGATCCCTAGGCTATCCACAACACAATAAATTAACATTCTATTTGTAGCCGAAAAGGTCGGTGAGGATTATTTAGAGTTTGGCAAACAAGGCACTCTGCCACAAATTTGAGTACCATGTCCATCAAACGCCTATCCTATTTTGTGTTCGGGAGTCTGTCAGCTTTCTGTTGAAGGACCCAGAAGGGTCTCTATCAGAGCTGTTTGGATGCTTCAGTTGGCAGCATAATGAAATAGCGACAGTCACATGAAGGGCATTACACTACCCACTATATTTACTGTAGATAATGTGACTGTAGATGATGTGACTGCCTATCTTTATGTCCCTCATCACCAGGTAAAATCGGTTAGTGAGGGACAGAAACCCCCCAAAATAATAGCCCCCACACCTATGAACTACTCACTGGGTGCATAGGATCATCAGTTACTTTAGTTTTTCAATCACTTTTGTTTTTGAAAAACAAAAAAGTTTAAAAATGTTTGGGAGACATCCATCAAAACTTGCGGCAGTATGTTTAGTACCTTGAAGGAGCTACCATGAAGGTGGTTCCTGTCAAGGTACAGAGATCCCTACTACTCCAGTGGTGATATATAAATTTGGTGAGCAATAGTCTGTTATATTGACGAATGAAATAGCCTCAGCCCCGCTGTTGGATGGAGTATCTTCTCACAAACTCTAGATGTAAGAAACACTAAATGTGTATGCTGGAGCCAGACCTATTAAAAACATTCAGATCTCACAAACCCAAAGAGATTCTTAGATGTATGATAAACAGTGTTAGTGGTTTAACATACATTTCTACACAGATGCTAAATTAAGCATGGAAAACATATTCCAGATATGACTCCAATATGAATGATAACTGATGCCAGGTTGAATCCTCAGATGCTGGGTATTTCTGCAACTTCTGTCACTCTGTTTGGAATGTATGACGTTACAATGAAAACATTTACAACGCATACCTTTACAACACAGTTTTTACATTGCAACATCCATTACAACGCATGATTTTAGATCGCATGCCATCACAACACATTTTTAGAAACTACATTTCCAACGCATACCATTACAACGCATACCATTACAATGCATACCATTACAGCGAATATTACTTTTAGGGCAACAATAGGGTAAGTGTTGGATAGTGTAGGGAAAATAATTACTATTCCCACTCCAGTGAGTGCAACAGTAGGGTAAGTGTTGGATAGTGTATGGGTAAAAATTACTATTCCCACTCCAGTGAGTGCAACAGTAGGGTAAGTGTTGGATAGTGTAGTGGTAAAAATTACTATTCCCCAATGCTTACCTTATATTGAGCTGTAATGTCAAGCATTGTAGTGACATGCGTTGTAATGACATGCGTTATAGTGACATGTGATGTAATGGGTGCGTTGTAATGGCATGTGATGTAAATGATGTTGTGTTGTAATGAGTGCATTGTAAAGGTAGTGTGATGTGATGACTGCGTTGTAAAGGTTGTTTTCCCTCTGTCTGTGGTGTACATAAAAAATCTAACCTTGTATTCTGTTTTTAAGTTACCCAGGGAAATAGTTAAATCCTTAAGGATATGCCAGATAGGTAAATTAATTAATTACAGCATCACTACCTAAGTGCTATAAAATTGTTTGACATTATATTTCAAAAGAGGTAGGTGCTGGAACTGAATGCTTTACTTTGCTAGACATTTTCTTTAACTGTCTTACTATGAATAAAGACATATTTCTTTACCCATTACTACTGTCTCCTGGAGTAAGTCTTGACTGCTTGGCCAGCTTACACTATGATTGATAGAAGTACAAAATACGTTTTTTATTAATTCAGTTAGAGTGAAGTAGTATCTTAGGCACTATGACACTGCGCAGTACCCTAAACTGGCCAGAAGTCAACAGGTGTGTAAGGACACAGCAAAGAGTCTCATTTCACTTGTAAGGTAATCCAGATGTGGCACCACCTAGGTTCCCAATTACCTTGAGCAATGCATCATGTGTTTCTCTTGATGATAAAACCAAGGATTATACAAGTCGTACAGCAATGCAGAAACACAGAGAATTGAATCTGGTCTAAACATGCAAAAATGCATAAGTGTACTTCCAAACTCTACCTGGAAAATCCATGATTTTGGACATTCTTAGATAAAATGTATGTTCAGAATTTCATCCACTTTACACATAATACCTTCCCTCAGTTTCATAATCACTCTGCCTTATTTTATCTTGGAGTGAAAACTGCCACAATTTCTATTTCTTGCATACTCAGTCAATGGATATTTGGAAACAGTGATCATGGAATATGGTAGGAGAGCAACAGTTGCCAGTAGGATCTCCAGCCAAATGAACGAAACCAAGGTCACAAACGAGTCAGTGTAATTTGCACACCAAGTGGAATGCACACTGATCTTCATTTTGCAACACACTACTGTGCTTATAAGTAATATTGTAAAGCATATGTTCTCAGAATATCACCAAGCCTCCTACCTATTTATTATTTATTATTTATGAGACAAGAAGTATTTTAAAACCCATGTGAATGCATCAAGGTCCGTGAAGGACAACGGACATCTGTGAGACAATGAGCATTTAGCAGGGTAGAATGGGTGTCTAAACAAAGTATGAAATCACAAAATCCTGTGAGCTAAACCCCTAGTAGATATGGCACACAAAACAGACAGGCTTAATTTAGAATATGTTAAGTAGTTTATAATTGCAAAAAGTCAAAAAGTAAAAAGCACAGCACTAATATCACACATCCAGTTTATAAATAGTGAGAAACATGTAATAAGAAAACTGACACCAAAATGACTAAAATCAAAAAGAGGGATCGGAGTTATACATTTTGAGTACAAAATAAAAAGTCCATAGAAAAAGTACAGCACCGATATGAAATCAATATTTGTTTGCCTGTGACTAAGGTGAAATGTTAGGCCAACCGCTATGATGCAGAGGTTGAAAACACCAAGTTAGTGTTCCTGGTATAAGATGTTATCTTCTGACTAGGGGCCAGATGTAGGTAATTTTAATTTACCACCTCTTAAATACCGATTCATACCGAATCGGTATTTAAGAAGTGGTAAAATAGAGGGGGGAGATGTAGGTATTTCTGATTCGGTAAATACCGAATCGTTAAGATTCGGTATTTACCGATTCTGTAAATACCGATTCGGTAATGCCCATTGATTTCTATGGGCATTGAAGCCCATAGGAATCAATGGGCATTACCGAATCGGTATTTACAGATTCGGTAAATACCGATTTCAGCAAGGGTGCAGGGGGTGTCACTTTGACACCCTCTAGCACCCCAAATACAGGCATGTGTGCCATGTGGCACACAGACATGCCCTAAGGGCATGTCTGTGTGTCACATTCACAGGTGTGCATGCACACCTGTATTCGGTATTTTACCACCCAATTGGGTTGGGTGGTAAAATACCGAATTCTAAAGGCCTGTAGCACTGTCAACAGTGCTACCTACATCTGGGTTTTACCGAATCGGTAAAATTACCGATTCGGTATTTTACAGATTCGGTAAATTTACAGTTTCGGTAAATTTACAGAATCTGTAAAATATTTGCCCCTACATCTCGAAAACCAATTACCGGTCGGTAACGGCCGTTACCGACCAGTAATTGGCGACCTACATCTGGCCCTTAGTCTTTTTTATAGAAATCGAAATACTCCAATGAGGCAAGGTTGACGGCTTTATATGCTAAAGTCTTTTTGAATACGAAAAGCCTCTGGATGATGTAACATTGAAAGTACTGGTTTTAGAACAAAATGCTCCAAGTAGAAATATTCTACTTTCAGAGCCTCTGAGGTCGACTTTTCAAGTGTATATTTTTCTTGCCTTTGCATAATCAAGATTTCTACCATCAAACTTAAGCCCTGATTATGAGTTTGTTGGACAATGTTACCCTGTCAAATATGTGATGGATTTCCTGTCCGCTAAATTACAATCACAATATATTCTATGGAACTTGCAATACAGTGGACAGGATATCTGCCACGTTTATGACAAAGTATCCCAAAGGTCAAACATATACTCAGGCCCTAAGGGCCAGATGTAGGTAAATCTTATTTTCCGATTCTTAAATACCGAGTCATACCGAATCGGTATTTCAGAATCGGAAAATGAGATGTAGATAAAAAATCGGTAACAATTACCGAATCGGAATCAGTCGGTAATCGTAATCGGTATTTACCGAGTCGGAATACACCTACTCGGTAAAATCCGATTCGGTAAAACCCAAACTTACCAACGGTTCCATGGCCCATAGGAATTAATGGGTAGTCCCGACTCGGAAAATACAGAGTCGGAAAAAAACGAATCTGTATTTACCGAGTCGGTAATATCCGACTCAGATTTTGAAACTGACAAACATGTGAGCCTGTGAACCAATCAGGTACTCCAACCACACCCAAATCCAAAGCCACTGGGGAACTAACCAATCAGATCCAAGCACCACACCCCAGTACCTGGGACAGGCCACGCCCATGCAGGTGCAGAAACCAACAGTCAGGAGAGCAGGAGGACAGAGTGTGGAGCTGCCTTCCCTGAGTCAAACAACACAGCAAGATGGAGAGTCAGGAGGCACAGAGGGATTCTGCAGAGCGCAAAAGGAAGCAGAAGTTCAGCCAGGAAGAACTGCAGGTGCTAATTTCCGAGATTGTAAGACATTACAGCAAAATTTTCGGGAAGCAATCTCTGCATGTAGCAGAATCTATCAAACGCAGCACCTGGTTGGAAATACAAGGCAAGGTAAATGCCATTGGTGTCACCCACCGTGACCTTGAAGATCTGAAAAAACGGTGGTATGACATCCGCATTATCACAAAGAAAAAACTTGCTGCCCACCGCAAGGAAAGTGCTGCAACAGGGGGAGGAAGAAACAGAGCCCCTAGACTCAGCGACATCGAGGAGATGGTGGCATCCACCCTTGAGAAGGAATGCATTCACGGCATTGGAGACACTGACAGCTCAGCAAGAGGAGCAAAGAAACAAGGTAAGATGCAAGTACATTGTCATTTACCCATTTATCTATTCCCCTCACAGGACAAATCAGACTCCACAACAGGTTTGACTAATGTCCTGCAATGCATCCTGGGAAATGTAGTCATGTGTAGATACCTCAGAGCAGTCAGCATGCATTGCAGCAAGGGGAGCAACAGACAACTAGCATAGGCAAATGAGAGACAGGCAAAAGTGCAATAGAAGTGTGTTTTATCATAAGACACTGGTGAACAACTCCACTGACACAATGTCCAAGTCTGTCCCCCGGGGTGTGAATGTGCAGCACAGCAGAGGTTAGAGAGAAGAGGAGGGAAGGAGCCGGACCAAGCACATCACACGGAGGGAAGGACCAAGAGCAGGCAGCCCTGATACCTGAGGAGGCAACAGCACAAAATCCACAATCCCCTCTCCTATTTGGTAGTCAGGACACAGGAGCGGCTGAACAATCACCCACCCCCACAACAACATCCCCAGTGCTGGGAAGGGTAAGGTGCCATGATGTGCCCCCTCGCAGAATACTGGAAACATCGGAGGAGGAGGAGGTGGAGGGTGACACACAGGACAGAGGCAACACCGAGCAGCAGCCCACTCCCAGAGTAACGCGGGCCAGTGTCCGAGGGCGACGGCCACGGGAGGCAGAGGATGTGCCTGAAGTTCAGGGTGTCTTCTGCGGATTGGAGGCCACCATGGTGAAAGTGCAGCGCCTGCAGGCAAAAGCGATGATGGGGGTTCAGAGGCAGGCACGCAATACAAATAACAAACTGAAAGCAGTAGGCAAGTGCATAGGGGAAATGGCAGAAAGCATGCAATCTATGGCGTCAGGAATATCTGATATTACACAGTGCATGACTGTCCTGTGTGACAAGTTGGCCAGGGACCATTTAGAGAGACGCAAGGCCCGTGTGGATGTGCGTCAGCAAACAAAGGCCCTGAACAGGTTTGCCACTGGTACCACTGTGCTGTGCAGACGGTCAGTGATGATGCAGGATGCCATAGTGCAGTGCTGCAACAATTTATCTGAAGGTATGGCCAGGATGACCTCTGCTATGGAGCTCGTGCTCGCGCATCAGACTGGCACTGGAGGCGACACTTGTGCTTTGGAAAGCGAGGGGTCCACCAGCAGGAGTGGTGCAAGCACTCCTGTGCAAGACTTACGGAGTAGTGGCAGGCGTCGGGGAAGTGTGACAGGCCACAGTGAGAACATTGATTCACAGCCACAGCAGCCCCGCCCTGTGGTCCGTGGCCACAAACCATGACTTTGCCCTCCACCCGAGCCTGTAGTCACGGTGGTGTTAACCGTGACAACACACTCATGGAGTGTTTGATATTGTGAGCCCAATGTGAGCTATCAATGCTGTGGCGTAGTGAAAATTAAACTACTTACACAAAGTTACATTCATGCCTGTGTCTCTTTACTCACTCAGAAATATTGTTGTGTAACCTCTGCCCGTCTCAGTCTCCCATCTATAGCTGCTGCTGCCACCGTAGCATGGGGCTCTGCCTCCTCTGGGTCGTCATCAATGTCCTCATGATATGTGATCTCCACCTCTGTGCCTTCCTTGGTGGCGAGATTATGTAACATTGCACAGGTCGCTATTATTTTGCAGCAGATGATTGGGGTGTACTGCCGTGCACCTCCACTCTTGTGGAGGCAGCGAAACCTGCTCTTAAGGAGTCCAAATGTGCACTCAACAACGTTTTGTGTAGATCTGTGAGCCACATTGTATCGCCTTTCACTCCTGGTGGATGGGTTGAGGTAGGGAGTGAGCACAAAGGACCGCAGGGCATATGCACTGTCGCCTAGGGGGGAGAAAGATAGACATTAATTGTAGGTACATGAGACATAGATCTGATGTGAGTGTCATGGTGTGTCATTGTGATTTACCTAGCAGGTATCCATTTCCAAATTCTCCGGCAATAGGCGTGTGTATATTCCACTATTCTGGAATATATAAGAATCATGGGTACTTCCGGGGAACTTGGCTACGATGTCTGTGATGAGGTTCCCTGCATTACATATGACCTGGACGTTGATGGAGTGCGTCGATTTGCGATTCCTGTAAATGTGCTCTGTGGCTGCAGGTGGACAGAGTGGGACGTGGGTGCCATCGATGCAGCCTATCACGTGAGGGAAGTGGGCCAGTTGATAGAAGTCTGTCTTGGTTTTTGCTAATTCTGCTGGTGTAACAGGGAATGAAATGTAATGCCCCATCCTCTGCATCATGGCGTCAAGAAACCTCCTGAAGAAGCGGGACAGGCAGCCCTGGGACACACCACCCACTGCAGCTATCACACTCTGGTAGCTCCCTGAGGCCAGCAGGTGTAAGCTGCATAGCACCTGGACATGGGGTGGGATGGCATGGGCCCTGGGTGTTGGGTGGACCAGGAGTGGGTGTAGGTCCTTGATCAAGTCCTTGATGGTGTCTGGGTGTAGCCTATACCTCTGCAGTATTTCAGGCTCTGTCAGTTGGAACAGTGTTATCCTTTTCCTGTAAACTTGTTCCTCCCTTTGCCATTCTCTCTCTCCTGCTGCCTGTAGTCTCTGCCGTCTTGCTATGATGTAAAAAGCCGCCATCATGGGTCGTGAGGTGCATTTTGGGACTATTTGTATAGCCCTCCCCTGGTTACCACCTGCATTCAATCCATGGTAAATACCGACTCATAAATACTGATTTTCTGCAGAATCGGTATTTTTGGGCTTACCTACATCTCCATGGCCATTTTTTACCGTTTCTTATTTTTCGAGTCGGAAAGTACGAAATCGGTATTTATGAATTCGGTAGATTCCGCAACGGTAATTTTACCGTTTCATATTTACCGAGTCAGTATGTTTCCGACTCGTGTTTTCCGATTCGGAAATTTTTGGCCTCCTACATCTCATTTCATGGATTCCGGTCGGTAACGGCCGATTTTACCGATTTTCGGCCGTTACCGACCGGTAAAAGCCTACCTACATCTGGCCCTGAGTCTCTTATTTTGAGTTAACCGCATGCACGCTAGCGGGTTTTCCCCGCTGCGCACTGAATTTTCAAAAAACCCGCGTTACGTGACAAAGCCAGCTCGTCATGCGCGTAGCGCAGGTAACGCCCATGACGAGCTGGCTTTGTCATGCGCACTGAAGGGGTTAAACACTATTCCAGTGTGGCAAGTTTGAAGCTCCGTACAACAAAGTACTTCTGAAATCTAACACCTATACCCCAAGGTCCCATTGAAGCTCCAGAGTCAATGGAAATTCCAGCATGTCAGACTTTCTTGGAATGTTCCTCTCAGTCATCACTAATAGTCTCAGGACCTCAAGGACAGCACTTAGAGGTCAGGATGCCCCTCAGAAGAGGCTGTCAGTAAAGTCTAGTCCAGTTCCAGTTGTATATGGTCCTCATTTCCCTTCAGGCAAAGGAGGTCTTGCAGCTGTTAATTCCCTGCAGCTACACATGAGATAAACCAACTGACCCCTTGTGTCCACTGTTTTTTGCTGGGTACATGTGGATGCAGCTCAGGTTTATTAGCTCTCCAAATAGATTACAGACAGCAGGTCCAGTCCTCTTCTGTCACAGTTGCAGAAAGTGTCCTGTAGGCTTGAGGGTGAGGTGATCCTTTTGTTCAATTCTCATGCCAGTGCATTGTGATGTCTTCTGTGCAATCCCTTACCAGTGGGCAAGAAGTTCACAAAGGCAAATATTAGTATTTTTACGGTACACACTATTTTCCTGACTGCAAACTTTCACACAGTGCACCAGTCTAAGCAAAATCCAACATGATGAAATGTTTCTACCTTAGGGTGCTTATTGGGTGAGTTTGAGATAGTGAACAGTCCCTTGCCCCTCCACCACGTTAAACCGGTTCTTGAGCCAGATGGCTTCTCCACAGAGATCAACATCAAGGGTTGTATTTTGGAATCAAATCTTCTCTAGGCTCCCCTTTTCAATAAGCTATAAAAGTGCAGGTCTCTCCCTCATCCCTTTTAAGTTAGTGATCCGGGAGACTCCTAAACTGCCCTGCTTGGATTAGGCTGGGTCACCCTCCTCACTGAGAGATTCTGCTAGGCCCAAACCCCTGTCAACACTGGAACCATTATTTTACACCTTATCAAAGCAGGACTGACAAGCTGGCTACAGTTATCCAATACTATTTCGCTTGCTGGGGCATCAGGCATGGAAAGTATAACTTTTTTAAAGTTACATTTCTTATGTATGTTTCAAAAATCCAGCTTCACCATTGAATTGGCTTCTTAATAAATATTAAAAACACTGGTTGAAATGTCTCTATAGTTGTCGGAATGAAAAAGTCCTCAGCATGGTAATGGACATGCACTCCTTCCCTGAGTGCCCCAATTGAACAGATGTCTGGATCCCTAATGGTGATTGTTGTTGTCATAGGCAAACATGTATCATGAATGTGCCTTGAAATAGGCCTGTCTCACCTATTGCAGTCTTGTTGGCTTGTTGGACCGTGATGGGTACCTAAAGATAACCCCTCGTAGTGCTTTTGGATTGTTAGAGAGGAAAATCAGATTTACTAATAATGATGAGCCAGATAGAACATAACACTTTCTGAGAAAAATTAATAAACGTGCGTCAAATACACGCTATAGAAAATATGACAAAAATATTTTTTTTTAGTTATTGCATCATAAAAGCATGCCGAAAAAGAGTAGTATAGAAGATATCACTTGTATAATAAGTAATATAGGCTGTGATTTACTAAAAAAAAACTATATTTTATTAATGAGTCTTAGAAAACCGTGCAAGTAATGAACTCTCACTTTATAAAGTTTACCGCTAATCATTTCTGAATATCATTGATATGAAAGAATAACTAATAAGATTAATCAAATGGCATGATTTATCCTGATTATGATAGTAAATTTCATTAAAATCTATTTCTTTGTGTGTGTAACCGTGCGCACTGAAATGAGAAAAGAAAAGTAGGTGCTACACATTTCTATTTGACGATGTTTCCATTAAACTTATAGAGAATTGTATGATTTTAATTGTATTTACACATTTTCACTTACAAACGTGTAAATACATAAATACATAGTTGTAAGTATCCTATATTGACATGTATTATTTGTAATCCCATTAAATGTTTTTAAGTGAATCCGAAGTTATACTGAAGGCATGACATCTTCATGTTCTTTCATGAATGTATGCTTATCATTCTATGTATTGCATTATATTAGCCTAAGTTTACATAGACCAAATGGCATTCATGAAGTTTACTGCCACGCTAAGCAACATAAACATGAGACGATTCTTTGATGTAACAATTCATATGTAACCAATTTCTTCTTTTCCTGAGTTCTCATGTATTGTATAAAGGTTTGCTACAATTTCGGTGCAATCTCAGGACATCTGCCTGGGAAACTGTCTTCTTAAACTTTCTCATATGCTCTAGCTAAAGGTGCATTGTTTTAACATTTACCATATTGGATGGCTTAAGGACTGCGTAATTGTCCCAACTATTTCCCTGCATTTTGTGTCTTCTTTATGTCACCTGACTCACATCCCATACAAACTGACCAATGGACTGAGTGGTCTGACAAGATGAGGTGACTTCAGGAGGTGTCACCTCCAGAAATGCTAAGGATATTATATTGTCTGATTTAATGTATTGTTGCTGCTTCTTTCTACATTAGTGCTATGGTGATGGTGACTATCTACTACTGTTATGCATACTGACTTCTAACTGCTAAAGGAGCTTTGCAGAACTCATCTGGCAAATTGACTTGCCTGATGCAGATCCATCTGGCTTCTTTCCTGAACTGACGCATGTGCTATATGCACTTAGTGGTCTCTTCCTATGGGGACTACTCGGACTGGCACATGTGTGTACCTTGCTGAACTATTGAGCTTTAAGTTCTTATTTTGACCCTCCTTTATGTGTCTTATTACTCTATGTGGCCTATTTATGCACTTACCTTTTTAAATAAATTTAATTAAATACTTTGAATCCGTTGTCATTTTTATCCTTATGGATGTGAAGGTTAATTTCTAATTTGGGTTTACAAATGACTAGGCAAGATTGTATTTGAGAGACCTCAGCGCATCGAATTCTAATGTTATTATTCTGTATAGCTTTAGCTGAACTCTTGGTATGTATGATTTTAGCTTGCCTACATTTCTTCAGGATATTTTGACTTACATTGATAATTCTTCATCTAAATATTATTGTCTTGAGGGTAACCTATATGAGCTTGATATCAACTTTGCAATTCAGTTATCCAATTCCTGGTCCTCATTGGATGATTATTGGATGCTTTATATCCAACCCCTTTCGGAACCCAGCAAGATCCATCAGAGGACCACAAGAGTGGAAAATCCATACTTAAAAATCCTGCCAGACAAAATTAATTGGGGCCCAGTAAACGATACAACAGTGGTGAAAGGTTACTGACTATATCAGTTGAGCAGCATGAGTATGGTGGTGGCAGCATACCATGTAGTGAACAGAAGGAGTGAACAGGTCCTTTTTACTAGTATCACATAGGGGAAGCCTAAATGTTCATTCATTTAGAGTTCCCCCGCTGTGTGCTTAACTCACCCTTAACCTACATCAGTTGAGAGCGACCCTTGACCCTGCCTTCAGGCAGGTCGCTCCCCACGCCGCCCGCGCAGCTCCACCTGACTGCGCCTTGTGTTCCTGTGCCCCGCTGCTGAATCTGTCTGTGGGTGTTCGAGGCCCGCCTCCACCCGCAGGCTTCCACCTGCGCCTCATCCCTGGTGGCCACTGGGCCTGAGGTTTGTCGCTGCCACCTATTGTTTTGTGCCCCCAATGGTGTTGTGTCCACCTGTACTGTTGCTGCCACCTGTTGTTTTGTGCCCCAGTTCCTCCCATCTGTGACATTTTTTGCCTCTGTTTCCTTCCGCTCGCCTATTGCATTGCCTTAGGCTTGTTCCCCTCCCGCCCATTCCAGCCGCTGCGTCCCTGCGGCCCCGCCCCCATTGTCCACCTGTACAGTTGCTGCCACCTGTTGTTTTGTGCCCCAGTTCTTCCTATCTGTGACCGTTTTTGCCTCTGTGTTTTTCTTTCCGTTCGCCTCATCCCTGGTGGCCACTTGGACGGAGGTTAGTCGCTGCCATCTGTTGTTTTGTGTCCCCAATATTGTTGTGTCCACCTGCACTGTTGCTGCCACCTGTTGTTTTGTGCACCAGTTCCTCCTATCTGTGACCGTTTTTGCCTCTGTGTTTTCTTCCGCTCGCCTGTTGCATTGCCTTAGGCTTGTTCCCCTCCCACCCGTTCCTGCCGCTGCGTCCCTGCGGCCCCACGCCCCCACCCCCATTGTCCTCCTGTACTGTTGCTGCCACCTGTTGTTTTGTGCCCCAGTTCTTCCTATCTGTGACTGTTTTTGCCTCTGTGTTTTTCTTTCCGCTCGCCTGTCGCATTGCCTTAGGCTTGTTCCCCTCCCGCCCGTTCCTGCCGCAGTGTCCCTGCCGCCCGCCCCCCGCCCCCATTGGCTCCCTCCCCCCCAGCTGCTCCTCCCTCCCACCTCCCCTTCTTATGGCAGACGTGGCGCGCCAAAGGCAAGCCCGTCTGCACTCGTCCGCACCTGGAGCGCACCCAGCGCCAGAACCCCCGGACCCCGAAGCCTCCACAACACCAGACGCCACTACGACCCCAGCACCCTCCACGCACTCAATCCCGGACGAGATCACACCTGCTACCAGGCCACCCCAAAGCGCACCCAAGGACCCTTCACCTGCCGGCACTGCAGTTTCACCAGCATCCGGCCCGCCAAACCATCAACCAGAGAACCCAACCACCTCAGATGCATCCTCCTCAACACCCGCTCCGCTCGCAAGCACGCCATAGAACTCTGGGACCTCCTAGACTTAACCACCCCTGACGTCGCCTTCCTGATGGAGACCTGGCTGAACGCCACTTCGGCACCAGATATCGCCATAGCCATCCCAGAAGGCTACACGATCACCCGCAAGGACTGCACCAACGGAGTGGGAGGAGGAATCGCCATCATCCACAAGGACACCCTCAGAGTCTCGACCTCCACCGACGACACCCTCACCACCGCCGAGCACATGCACTTCCAGATCCACACCGACCCCAACACCACCATCAGAGGAACACTCGTCTACAGGCCACCCAGACCCCGACCACAGTTCAGCGACTCCATCGCCGACCTCATCAGCACCCACACCCTTGCCTCCAAGGACTACATCCTCCTCGGGGACTTGAACTTCCACCTCGAGAACAACAACGACGCCGCCTCCACCACCCTGATCGACAACCTCGCAAACCTCAGACTCAAACAGCTCGTATCAACACCCACCCTCGCCGCTGGACCCACACTGGACCCCATCTTCTCCGCAAGTCCCCATGTCTCCTTCAACCACACCACCGAACACCACTGGAGAGACCACAGATGCATACACTTCACCTTCAAGAAAGCCACCACACACCACCGCACCCAACAGATGCCACGCCGCTGCTCGGACAAGGTCACCAAGAACGAACTGAAGGCCACCCTTGGCCTGGGACCACCCACCGACCCCACCGACCCCGACACCGCCGCCATCAACCTCAAACAGTGGATCAACGACTGCGCCGACACCCTCGCCCCTCTCAAGACCTCCACCACCGATCACACCAACAAGAAAGCCTCATGGTTCATTGAAGACCTCCGGACCTCCAAGCGCACATGTCGGAAACTGGAGAAGAGCTGGCTTCACAACCAAACACCGGACAGCCACACAGCCCTCAAGAACGCCACCCGCAGACACCACCAACTCATCAGGACCGCCAAGAGGACCGCCTTCAAGGACTGCCTAGACAGCAACGCACACAACAGCAAAGAGCTCTTCAACATCGTGAAAGAACTCTCCAACCCCAGCTCCAACACCAACGACATTCCTCCATGACAATACCGGTGCGACTCACTGGCCACCTTTTTACACCGCAAGATCACCTACATCCATGACAGCTTCAACACCACCACCCCCACATCCACCACCGAGAACACCACCCCCGCGACAACTACCCGCACCAGTCGCCTGACCGCCTGGTCCAACATCAGCGAGGCAGACACAGTCAAGATCATGAACTCCATCCACTCCGGATCTCCAACTGACCCATGCCCTCCCCTCGTTTTCAACAAAGCCAGCACAGCCATCGCACCCCATCTCTGGAACACAATTAACATCTCCTTTGAGACAGCAACCTTCCCAAAGGGCTGGAAGCACGCCGAGATCAACGCCCTACTAAATAAACCCAAGGCAGACCCCAACAACCTCAAAAACTTCTGGCCCATCTCCCTGCTCCCCTTCCCAGTGAAGATCACAGAAAAGATCGTCAACAGGCAGCTGACACGCTACCTCGAAGACAACAACATCCTGGACCCATCCCAGTCCGGCTTCCGCAGCAACCATAGCACCGAAACCGCCCTCATCGCCGCCACCGACGACATCAGGATCCTTATGGACAAAGGAGAAACAACCGCCCTAATCCTTCTGGACCTATCAGCAGCCTTCGACATGGTCTGCCACCACACCCTAACAGCACGACTCCATTACGCCAGAATCCAAGAGAAGGCCCTGGCCTGGACCACGTCCTTCCTCTCTGGCAGAATCCAGAGCGCCCGCCTCCCATCCTTCCGCTCCAAGACCACCGAGATCATCTGCGGTGTTCCACAGGGATCATCCCTCAGCCCGACGCTGTTCAATATCTACATGGCACTACTCTCCCACATCGCACGACAACATAACCTCAACATCATCTCCTACGCCGCCGACACCCAGCTGATCATATCTCTCACTGAAAACCCCCACACCGCCAAAGCCAACCTCCACAGAGGAATTAAGGCCATCGCCGAATTGGTGAAGGACAGCAGGCTGAAGCTGAACTCAGACAAGACGGAGGTCCTCATCCTCGGCCCCACCCTCTCAGCCTGGGATGACTCCTGGTGGCCAACAGCACTAGGAACGGCCCCAGAACCAACCGACCACGCACGCAACCTGGGGGTCATCCTCGACTCCAACCTCTCCATGACCAAGCAGATCAATGCCATCTCCGCCTCCTGCTTCAACACCCTCCGAATGCTCCGCAGGATCTTCAAATGGATCCCCCCCGACACAAGGAAAACTGTCATCCAGGCCCTGGTCATCAGCAGACTGGACTACGGGAACGCCCTCTACGCAGGAACAACAACCAAGCTCCTGAGACGGCTGCAATGCATCCAGAATGCCTCAGGGACTGATCCTCGATGTTCCCCAATGAAGCCACTTCACACCCCACCTGAGAGGCTTGCATTGGCTCACCGTCAACAACAGGATCACCTTCAAACTCCTCAACCACGCACACAAAGCCCTACACAACGCCGGACCATCATACCTCAACAACCATCTCAGCTTCCACACACCCACCCGCAGCCTCCGCTCTGCCAACCTCACCCTTGCCACTGTTCCACGCATCTGGAAAACCACTGCCGGGGGCAGGTCCTTCTCCTACCTCGCCGCCAAGACCTGGAACACTCTCCCTACCAACCTATGTCAGACCCAGGTCCTGCTGGCCTTCAGAAGACCTTTCAAGACCTGGCTTTTCGATCAGTAGCTATCCTCCCCCCCCCCCAGCGCCTTGAGACCCTCACGGGTATGTAGCGTACTTTACAAATGTTAATGATTGATTGATTGATTGATTGATTGATGTGGAGTACTTCAGAGTAAATGAGTGGTGTATCTGCGCTGCTGAATTGTGCAATGCATTTATGTTATATGCATTTTGCTAGGTGTTTGTGTGCCTCTGAGGGGCAAAACACATGAAGGTATGTAGTTCTGTGCACCGTATCCATGTTAAATGTATGTCCTGGGTGTCTGTGAGTGGTATAATACTTGACTGGTGTAGTGCTGTTCACTATGTGTATTTTGCATACATGTGTTGGGTTTATGTGTGCCTGTCAGTGGTACAATACATGCATGATACAGTGCTGTGCAGTATGTGTATGTTAAATATATGATCTGGGTATATATGTGCCTGCAAATGGTACAATACATGGAGGACCCTGGGTTCATTATGGGAGACCCTCAGAGAGATGTATATATTGCTGCATTCCTAAAACCTAGATTTGACACATAGGAGACGGGAGAGACTGGCCCCCCTAGTATACCACAAATGGTGCTTTTTGATTCAGAGAGAAGTCACAGAGATGGGGCCTGGGGACATCTCAACAAAGAGATGGAGCTGATAAGAGAATCATAAAGAGCAGGTCTGAGGTCCTGGGCTAACCTTTTGATACTGTGGTAAATATTTTAGTAATTTACCTTGATCATAATTTCTATATCAATAAGGTCAAGTATGAAGAGCAGAGTCCGTGGTGGTTCGAATTCAGGGTCTTTATTCAGTAACTCGAGTTAAGGGAGAGCTCCGTCACCTGAGGGGGATCGGAAGAATCTCTAACTTTATTATCTGAACACACAGTATTTATAGCAGGAAAAGAGGAAGGAGCTTCCCTTCAATGCATGCCCGGATCATACGTTAACATAAAACAGAAGTCATGTAGGCCTGGATCATATGTTGCAATAGAACAGAAGTCATGACCATAAAAGGAGGCAGCGTCATGAAAGAGTGAAGACATAGTAGAGGAGATAAGGCTGAGTCATGATTTAGAATGAGGAAGCACAAGAGAGGCAAAGGTGTGGAGAAATAACACTAGGCTGGTTCCTTAGATAAGGGAGAGGTGGTCGTGACAGGATGTCTGTTTGTCGTGTTTCAGCATTCGGGGGCTCTTCTTCTCGGAATCGGTTGTCGTGGTTTAACAGAATGGGGCTCATTTCTCTGAATCGGCCCGATTATAGGGAAATGGTTACCGATGGGGGGGTCTTGTTCTCGGCATCGGCTTAACCACAGAAATGCACGGTTTGAATGAGGCAGTTGTTTCTCGAAATTGTTTTGACCATAGGGATGAGCGTTTGACTTTCTTGGGGAAGGAGAGCGCGTGTGTAACTACATGAGGCGCATGATCAGTGCGTGATCAGTTCGTGCTCGTGTTTCTCGGGTGCTCGTGTTCTCGTGTGCTCGTGTTTTGGCATGATCGACTCGGGGACGTGATGGAAGAGGGTGTATGATGGGACATAACTGTACGATAAATAATCATTTTCCACAATACACATATCACTGTGGCTGACATTCAGCTGTAAATGCTAATTCCTCCAAAATCCTCTGTTGTACAGCTATCAGCTTTGGACACACTCCTGCCGTGACAGACTGCTTTCTGGAGGTAGAGAGGGCAGAGCAGTGGACACTTTAAGGGGAAGGTGACACCCCAGGGTAAACTTCAAAGACTGATATTCTAAATCACATTTGGTGACAGGAAATGGACTATAAGAAGGGGAGCATGAGACCCCTAAAATGGTCAAATATCCCGTATCTCGTCAGGGTGTGAGAGGAGGAGAATGTCTGTAATACTTCTTCCTGCGACTAGGACTGTGGCCCAAGGCCTGCTAGTCTAAAGGCCAGGAAATCCAATACCACAAGTGCCTGCCTGCTTGCCATGACAGGTGTGCCCTGTGAGTAAGAAGAGAGGTTTAAAGGGATTGAGATAGTGTGTGGAATCCTGTTGAGTGGACTGCCTTTGCGACCTGTGAGGAGAAGACTGCTGCACATTATGCCTGGAGGGGCTGCTGTAAAGGAATCATCTGTGCTGATCAGGCCAGAGCCCTGTGCAGTAGGGCTATATCAACCTTGTATGCCAGAAAGGTTTTCAGGGACCAGGAAGACGTTTGACCTGATAATGATTGGCACAGATGAGTGAGGCTGCCGGGAGAACCTATACGCACCTAGAGCGGGATGCAGGATCAGCATCAGGACCTTCACACTAGTTCCCTTAACCATGGGACATTCAAAGGTCTTACCCTGCCAGGAGGAGAAGTGAAGAACCTCCGGTCACTGCGGTTACATTGCCACACGTGAGGATCTCGAGGACAGCCAAGTGTAACCCGCCTGGGCCTTGTGCAGTAAATTTGTTCCAGCACCCACATTGAGGCACACTCAAGAATTCCAATCATTCCAACCCCGCAGGTGTGGGTAAGACTGGCTGTGTACCAGTTGACACTGGGAGAACTTGCTTGCTAGATAGCGCTTCGGTACTGTAACTCTTTTGAAGTTAATATAGAGGCAGAGTGGACTCTTGAGACTCCAACTACTAGTGGGCTTACCCTGTCTGAACAGAGAATGATTTGTTGCTGCAGCTGCATGAATTGTGAGTCTCTGTTCACCTCCTGTATTTACCTTCTTGCTTGGCCAATGCTTTTCCTGAGAGTCAAGTGCTGATGGGGTGCTTGGCCCAATTGAGAAAAATTTGCAGAAGGCCAGGCCCAGAAACATCAGGAGTAAAAGGCTTCAGTCCCCATGTCTAGGTCCAATAACTGCTGCTTGCCCTGTGGCCCGTTGAAATGGGATATGACAGTAGATTAGCCTAGTCAAAAGATAAAGGATTAACACATTATTAGTGCCTTACCTTCGTGGGAACATGGCGACTCACTAGGTCACGCCGCAAGCTCCTCTCCACCTCCGGGCACTACCTAATGACTCCTGAGCACTAATGGCAGAGAAACCGTTCTGAAATTACTCATGGAAGGTGGCGTCGTCCTGATTTCGTCCTGATTTCGCCTCCCCGGTCGTCCTGACTTCGCTTCTCCGGCCTTGAGTGCCTCTGGGTGTCGATGTGTCTGGGCGCAGGGGAGTTTGTCTTCTTGGTGGCCCACGGGTGCTGGCTGCCACCGGCTTTCACTCGCTGCCTCGTGCTGCTGCCTTTCACGGTGTGGCGAGGTGGGGGTGTTTGTCGGTGCTCCAGTGTATTGCGATGTGTTGCGCTGTTTCTTGCCTCTTGCTGCCTTACTGCCTTACTGCCTTACTGCCTTCTGCTGCCTTCTGTTGTTTGCTTGGTGCAATGGGGGTGGGCCTCAGTTTTGGTTTAAGGTGACTGGGAGGCCCCCTGCAGTAAATCTGGATCGAGAGCCGGTCGGGCTGCGTGGGGGACCTACAGTTGCTCTTGGAGGGGGAAGATTACTTTAGGCAGCGTCTGGGATCCGCTCTGACAGGCGTACAACTGCCAGGATTTCCCTGTGAGGAACACTAGGTAGGATATCATTCAGGGGGAAATCAGCTTATAGTAACTGTTGTATTAGTGGGGTGAAAGCAGGAGTGTCTCTGTGATTGAATCTTTATCAGATTTAAAACGGGAGGACTTTCAAAATCTACAGTATTGCGCTCAACCTTTACAAGGGCAGAGGACTTTCCCACAAACATCCCCGTCTTCTAGCAGTTCCAAGCGGAAGAGTACAAATGGGTGTTTTAACTTGTCCCAGCCTATGACCCCCAGATGCGCCAAACGAGCTAAACAATTAAATAAAGGGGATTGCAATGTGAGTCCCTCTCCAACCTCCCATCTAAGAGAGGTAAAAAAGTTAAATATAGGGCTCCGGCTGTGATACCCCGTCAAGTACAGTCCGCAAACTGTATAAATAAGGGGAGCCTATCATTGGATAATCTGTCTAACCCCGCTGAATTGCATGAAACATTGGAAACCCAGTTCTCTCAAGTGGTTACAGAGGAAAGGCCAACTACTTTAGAACACCTTAACTGATATACTCTTCGTAATAAAATCTACAAGCAGTTGGAGCATTTGGACGGTTCTCATACCACCTCCCTTTGCACTCCTATGGCAGGGAATCTTGCTATTAAAAAATCTATTAAAAAGACAGGCAAGAATGTAAAAGGAGATCAGCAAACTATCACGTATCGGTCCTTACGACATCTAAAGGAATCCTCAAGTCTTAAAATCACGCCGTCCTTAAATCCTTTTTAAAGGTACAGGAGAAAATGCATCTAACTCCCCCCCGTGCCATTGGAGGAGTCCCTGCCTGCTATAAGTAAGGGCAGGGGGGAAATACCATCAACTAAGATACTAAAGGTAGTTGAGGCCAAAATGAGCACAAGGGAATTTATCCCGGCTTCTGGGGGGGCAGATTTCCCCAACATTACAACAGAGAATATCTTTGAGGCACTGAGCAAGAATGGCCTGGGATCTATGCGGGGTTTTGACACAGCTAACATTACATCGACCCCTCTGGTAATATCGGCACTGCCAACTGATCCCGACCAGTCAAACTTGGTGCAGATGTTAGGCGCCCTCTCTTTTGGAAATTCAGAGCAAGTTCACCATCTCAAGGGTAAACCAGGCTAAGATCCAAGATTCATGTGAGTCTTTAGAAGTTAAAATATTGGCGATTACTGAAAGAATATGCGACATTGAGGCCTCAATTGAAGCTTTGAATAAGCAAGTGGAGCTGAACTGTACCGAAATTCAGGCATTAAAAAAGGGGGAAAAGGACATGCTAGAGAAGCTGGAAAACATTGGAAAATAATGCCAGACGTAATAATATTAAAATCATGAATATTCCGGAAGGTTCAGAGGGGGAGGACATTAAAACCTATCTTATAAGTTTGATAAAAGAATTCATCCCGTATTAGATGCTAAGGAGCTGTAAATAGATATCCAGAGAATTCACAGAACCTTTTCCCAAGAATCCAAATATGAAAAATCCCAGGCGAATTCTGGTTAAATTTCAAACGTATGCTCTAAAAGAAAGTGTCCTATCGGAAGCTTTAAAAGCCGGGACTTTCACAAAGGGGGATTGGGTCTTTCGGATAAGATCAGATCCTTACAGAATGACACAAGAAAGACAATAGGAACTGGGGAAATTCATACCAATTCTAAGATCACTGGGCGCCACGATACAGCTGAGGTTTCCCGCCTTACTTAGGGTGATGTGGACAAACAAAATGCTTAACTTCGAGGACCCTAAGGAGGTAGGGATGTTTGTTGACCAAATTAAAGCTCAGGGATAATGCTGCGCAGAAAATGCAGGACAAGAATAGGTTGCTGTGTAGGTGGATGACGAGCTCATAGGGGTTTTTCTATATCAAACCCCATGTGGAATAGGAGGGTTCCCAGGGGAGGGAGGGTTGACGATACACAGAAAGAATGCCATTTTAATTTTCATTGGGTGGGGAGCAAAGTAGGAAAAAAAAAGAAAAAGTCCTCATTTTCACAGTTTTCTTAAGGACGTTGCTAACCAGATAGGAATGGACGGTATCCAGAGTGCATTCTGCTTAGTTAGAGTTGGGGCTCGCTGGGCTGGTACAAATGATTGAAATTAGAATTTGTACTTGGAATATTAATGGTTTAACAGTCCCAAGCAGGCGTACGAGGATATTTCAATACTTAAGGCAAGCAGACTTTGATATTATGATTTTACAAGAGACTCATCTTACAGCTGAGGAATGGGAACTGGCTATTGCTAAACAAAGATGGACAGAGGGCTCACTTCACACCACACAACCCTTATATACTAAAGGCATGCCCATTAACTTAAAAAAGTCTGCCAAAGCTGTTCTAGGCTCCTTTAAGTTAGACAATAATGGGCACTGGATTATAACGAATTAAAAAATACAAAATGAATGGGTGACTTTGGTGGGATATTATGCCCCAAATATTGATGATGAGACATCTCTTAGAATGATCTATAATAAACTACTTGACTCAAATTACTCCATTATTATGGGTGGAGATTTTAATATTCTTTTAAATCCATCTCGGACAGGTCCAAAGGGAGGAGATTGTTATATACGAAAATGGTCTCACTGATCAAAACCCTTATGGGTCTGGTAGATATCTGCAGAGTGAAAAATGGGACTATAACTGGTTCCAAAATTTCACTTTTCACAATAAAAAACATAAACACCATTCAAGAATTTACTATTTTCTGATAGACAATAAGTTGATAGAACTGGTTGGTGCAATTTCTCACATCCCAGAACATCTATCAGATCACTCAGCTGTCCAGATAAATTTAAGATTCTCTAGCCAATCAGAAACCAAAAGATGGACATTCGATAAATCCATTCTTAACGATGATTCAGTGGTTGCAGAGTTAAAAATGGACACTCATAGGCAGAATTATTGGCATCTGAGCTAAGATTAATAAGGTGAATAAAGAAAGATTTAAGATATTGGAAGAAGAAATTCTCAAACCCTCACGTAACCAACCAACTAATTGGATTATGTAGAACAGAGGGAGGATAGCCCTGAGCTATTAGCTAAAAGACAAGACATGGCAGATTATCTAGACAATATTGTTAGAAGAAGATGGGAAGTCAGCAAATTGGCTATTTATGAATATGGAGAGGGCAGTGGGAAGCTCCTGGCCTGGAAATCTCGAGTTAATCTAACTAGAAATGTGATGAAAGAGATTTACAATATAGAAACAGGGGAGATATTTTCAGATAGGGCCAAGATGGAAAAAGCATTTGAACTCTTTTTAAGGATCTATATACCAAAGACCTAGTAGTCACTGACTCCCAAATAAAAAATTACCTAGATAAAACCTCCTTACAGTCGTTATCTGAAGATCAGGCTCAACAACTTAATAGGAAGATCTCACTATCTGATATCAGGGCTGTAAATAAAAATTTAAAGAGGGAGAGTGCTGCAGGTCTAGATGCAATCCCAAATCAGTTTTACATTGCACTAAATGAGACGTTTGTCCCGGTCATGGAGAAACTTTTTGATAGAATCTTTACAAATAATTCCTCAATCCCTAGTTCGTTGAACTAGGCAGCCATCACCTTGATTCTGAAACCCAATAAATATAAAAAAAATGTGAGTATTTCAGACCCATCTCCCTGCTTAATTGTGACTATAACATCTTTGCCCAAATTATAGCAGGGATATTGAATAACATAATGGGAAATTTAATCCATCCGGATCAAAAGGTGTTTATCAGAGGGCATCAATTGCATGATTTAACTCATGAGTTGATTGGTGCTATTGATATCGCTTCAGCCAATAATCTCTCACTTACGATTTTTGCATTTGACGCGGCCAAAGCCTTTGACCGGGTCAACTGGACCTGCTTACATCAGTTAGTCAAGTGTCTGGCCTAGGAGAAAATACTAAGGAAGATCTATAAAACCCCCACAGCTAGGATCTTAGTTAATTGAAACCTAACCAATTCAGTTACCCTAGAGTGAGGCACTAGGCAGGGATGTCCCCTCTCCCCTCTTTTTGATTTTTACATAGAACCACTGGCACAAATAATCAGGTCCATTGAGTTCTTTCCCCCCTTACGAATTTAGGGGATGGTCTTAAAAATTGGCCCTGTACGCTGATGACCTGATGATTTTTGCAAAAGAATCACTTGCGGTTTTGAAACAACTGTTGACAGATTTTGGGAAGATATCGGGCTATCAAATTAACTCCCAAAAAACTGAGATTATGTCATGGAATTGGCAATCTAGTTTGCCTTTAGTACGCCATCAAATGAGATATTTAGGTATTCAAATAACCCAGAACATCAACGAGTTGGCTCAGGTTAACTTAGAGGTTAAACAGAAGGAGATTAGAGCCTTATTGAAATCTTGGCATAACCTCCCATTATCAATTTTTGGTCGCTCCAACTTGGTTAAAATGACGGTTTTGCCCAAAATGACATTCATCTTTGAGGCAATCCCTCTATTTTTCAGTTCAGTTGCTTTAAAAAACCTGCTGTCGGACATAAACAGTTTTCTTTGGGCTGACAAAGGGATCAGGATTTCATGGAAGAAACTGAGATGTGAAAAAAAAAGCTGGGGAATAGCTAGTCGGGATTTCAAGTTCTATAGCTTAGCTTTCCTTTTTAAGAACATAAGATCCCTTCTTCTTGAATCTACCAGTTTCCCGCATTACCTCTAGCTCACAGCAAGGGGGCGATGGTTTTCTTTTTAAATTTGGACACCCCAATTACTTTAAAAAAATTAAACTGAAGGTGATACGGTCGGCCTGTGAACTATGGTGCCTGATGAGGAAACTGCTTAAAATTCCATATTACTGTGCTAGCGCTCCCATTTGGAACTCTCCAGGCACTCGAGATTGCTTAAATTACAGATTATCAGCCACTTTATGGGAAAATGGTTATCATAAATGGGGCTAATTACTTTGTGATAACAACCTTTTGCCATGGGATGAGCGTAAATCTCAAACAAATGAAAGCTTATCCAGATAAAATTTTTACCAACTCTTCTGCTGGGTTACAAATCGGGGAGTAGGCTTTTGGGCTTGTGCCAAAGAAAAAAAGAAGTGGCAAATTAATACTGGATTTTGATTAAAGGAGATTTGCCACTGCTTCGCATGGAGGAGCCCTAGAGAAGAGAACTGCTTTCTAGCGATATTTCATCCTTATGGCAATTATCTATGTGCACTTTGTGGAAAGTTGTGAAGGGTGCATCTTTGAGGAGAAATCATCTGTTCACACTCCACAGAGCTTATTGAACCCCGAAGAGGCTCTCCAAGCTTGGAGGCAGAGAAAAGTCCTGTGTGAAATGCAATCTGAGAAGCGTAGACAACGTGCATATGTTCATGCAGTTTCCTCAGATCAGGGCTTCTGGAGGCAAGTTGGTAAGACCATTTCAGATGTAATAGGCCAAGAAATTCAGGTAAGCCTGGTATTAATTATTTTTGGGATCTTACCTGAAGACAGTATTAATATCAAATTGTCAAATCTCCAAGTCTCATTATTGATTGTTTTAATCCTTCTGGCAAGGAGAGAAATCTGTCTAAATTTGAGCTCTCCTAATTCTTCAAAGGTTTTAGATTGGGTGTCCTCTGTTAAAAGAACTCACAAGTTGGATATGTGCTGTAAGGCAAAGAAAAGAACTAGATTTGGGGGGAATTGGGACAATTGGGCTAATAATTTGAGTCTTGCAACTTCCTAGTAAGCACAAAAGTCCAATGATTATGAAACAAGTGAGTTTTGGAGGAAAATGGTTTACGGATAAACTATAGGCTGGATACTATCCTTTGAAATTTCCCAAGTGTCATGCGGTTGGGGTCCCTAAAAACCCTTGAGGTGGAAAGAGATCTACAGGGTTACGTTTCCCCTCTGACGGGCTCAAGAGAGTGCCATGTTACCGTTCTATGACCACTCACTTTATTTCTTTAATGAGGACAAAAAAAAATAGTACCTTACCTTTTCTTCGTAGATCTAGCTACAATTATGATTGGTCACTGTCAGAACGTGCACAAATTACATTCTTACATTTCAATCTTAAATAGCAAACCTACTTAGGGGTGACTTACCTTATATATAAAAGTAAGCCTTCCTTCCTGTTAAAATCTTTAATTTGACAGTCAGCCTACACATATAGGCCTAAAGCTATGCTTTCTTTGTCAGCCTAGTAGGTGTTGCAGTACACAAGCAAAGTATAACTTTATAGGACAATGATGGTAGTATTACTGAAAAGTTAAATATATCAATTGGGGTTGAACAATGCTAACATGTTTATGGGGTCAGAGCACATACCCTGGGGAATGGATTGCAGTACCCCAATGTGCAGATCTAAAAAAACAGCAGCATCATTACACTAAAAATGGGGGTAGCCAATCAAAACTTAGCACTTTCTTACAATATCCATCACTAGATTAGCATTCCGAGACGTTAAAGGGAAAGTGCTATTGTGAGCAGGAAGTACTTTTCTAACTTGCAATGGCACTTGCATTGAGGCACATTATTTTGAGATCAGAGCTCCTTGTGAATTGCAAGCTTTGTTTAGTAATCATGTCCTATGTCATTCTGGTGACATACTGAGGGTGACATATGGGGCAGATTTACTAGGATTTTATGCTGTGTCTGCAGCACAAAAGTGGTGGAAATCAGCAAAAATAACTTTTGTCAGAATTTCTTTCCAGTGCTCAACGTGTTTAGCGCTGGAAATGACTCGGAAGTCATGAGAAGCAGAGGATAGCACTGCTATGCACTACTTAGCGCCTAGGGGGCATACCATGGGTAGTGCATTAGCATTACCATTCAACCATCCAAGGTTTCTGATGCTAAACTCAAATTACTAAATAAAGTAAACCGGGTTTAGCGTCAAAATATAATGTGCCTTTCAACCAGGCGCATTGAAGGAGAAATGCTTTTCTTTTCCTTTATTTACCGACTTTGCATGTGTACTGCACTGTACAGCACACATGCAAAGTAGAAAACTGTTTAAATTTAGTCTAAGCATAGTATTTTGTACTGGAAGGGTATCCTACCAATACAAAACCTATTCTTGACTCACTAAGACATCCTTGCACAATGGCACAAAGGTGTCCCTGTGACACAAAGCAGCTAATTTCCGCACAAGTACTAGGGAGAGGGGAGGAGAGTGCCATATTTCTGTAGAGTTGGTGCTCTCCTGCTCTCTCAGTCTCATGCAGTGCAACATTTGCAGCTACTGTACTGTGCTTCATTGGAAAATGGTAAATCTGGCCTTCAGTCTCTCCAAAGATGCTAACATAGGTCAGGGAAAGATTGAATTTGTCTCATTCTTGGTGTTGGTCACAGGAAACCTATTCAGGTAAAATGCTCTGCAGTGTTGCCATTGAATGTTTTATCTTAATAAAGTTAAAAAGTAGTTCATTTAACTGATTTTACAAGGTTTGCATCATATGGCAAATTATGTGTTCTGCAATGGTAACTGAGATTCTAAATGATAACCCAGACTTCCTTGACTCAAGGGTGGATTTTGGGTCATATTGTTGCAGTTCCAAAAAATGTGTGGCTTAAAATGTTCAATTTTACTTATATTCATCATAGTTCTAAGAAACCCATGATTAAGCCACTACATTTTGCATGGGGGATTGTGAGATTAATTTCCAGGCCCTCCTTCACTAAGGATACCAAAAAGGTATTTCATTCATATGTACATTTACAATGAAGTGTGAGTACTGATCCAACTATGCTCCCAACAGTAAAGTGTTTTGGAATCAAAATGTTGTTAAGCTCATGGAAATATTGAAGCACAAGTTATAGAAGTAAAACCAATCAAGGACAAGTATTTTTGCTTAAATAAAGCTTTACTTGAGTTTTAGCCTAGTTTAGCATGTCTACATTTTTGCCCAGGGTTATTCCATCCAAAGGATTTAATAAAGAAAGCAGGCAGCTGGCTCTCTGGGACTTTAATACATTAAATAGAATTTCTCTAAACAGAGTCCGTATAGGATTTGCCTATAAGCAAACTCTTAACAATAGATGTCTGATAGCTGTTTTATTACAAAAAGGATCCTTAAATGAACACTGTAATGGATGTTTGATATGGGATCATAAATAAGACCGCTAGGAGGGTGTAGGAAAATGTTACGCACTGGGGTTAATGTGTGTAGTTGTATCAAATGCAGACCCCTGTTGAAGTATCTGTGTTGACCTTTCATTCCTATATGAGATATGGGGTGGCTCCTCCATTTGAGCAGAGGAGCGTTGTCCCAATTAAAATACCTCAAAATCCTATGAAAATACCATTTTATTTTTCATCCCCATCCCGAGCCAAGCGTCTGGACTGGGCGGGGTCGCTGCTCAGTGACAGCAGCTCTGTTTAGGCACTTCAATCAATCAGGGGATTTGTAAAGCGCGCTACTTACCCGTGAGGGTCTCACGGCGCTGAAGGGGGGGGTGGCAATGCTACTGTTCGAAGAGCCAGGTCTTGAGGAGTTTTCTGAAGGTGAGTAGGTCTTTGGTCTGACGTAGGTGGGTAGGAAGGGTGTTCCAGGTCTTGGCGGCGAGGTAGGAGAAGGATCTGCTGCCGGAGGTAGTTCGCTGGATGCGGGGGACGGTGGCGAGGGCGAGGCTGGAGGAGCGGAGCTGGCGGGTGGGGGTGTGGAAGTTGAGTCGGCTATTCAGGTAGGGTGGTCCGGCCTTGTGGAGTGCTTTGTGTGCGTGGGTGAGGAGTTTGAAGGTGCTCCTCTTGTCGATGGGGAGCCAGTGTAGGTTCCTCAGGTGGGGGTGATGTGGCAGCGGCGGGGTGCGTTGATAATTTGTTGGGCAGAGGCATTTTGGATGTGCTGGAGTCGTCGTAGGTGTTTGGCTGGGATTCCGGCATAGAGTGCGTTGCCGTAGTCCAGCCTGCTGCTGACGAGGGCCTGTGTCACCGTTCTTCTTGTTTCGGCCGGGATCCATTTGTAGATCCTGCGAAGGGTGCGGAGGGTGTTTTAGCAGGAGGAGGAGACGGCGTTGACCTGTTTGGACATGGAGAGGGTGGAGTCGAGGATGAATCCCAGGTTGCGCGCGTGGTCGGTGGGTGTCGGTGCTGTCCCCAGAGTGGTAGCCACCAGGAGTCGTCCCAGGCTGAGGGGTTGGGCCCGAGGATGAGGACCTCTGTCTTGTCCGAGTTCAGTTTCAGACGGCTGCTCCTCATCCAGTCGGCGATGGCCTTCATTCCATCGTGGATGTTGGTTTTGGCGGTACGTGGGTCCTTTGTGAGGGAGAGGATGAGCTGAGTATCGTCGGCATAGGAGATGATGTTGAGGTTGAGGTGGCGGGCCACTCATGCGAGGGGGGCCATGTAGATGTTGAACAGTGTGGGGCTGAGGGAGGAGCCCTGGGGGACGCCGCAGATGATGTCGGTGGCTTCGGATCAGAAAGGTGGGAGGCGAACGTTCTGGGATCTGCCGGAGAGGAAGGACGTGGTCCAGTCGAGGGCCCTCTCTTGGATACCGGCGTCATGGAGGCGAGTCTCTAGTGTGCGATGGCAGACCGTGTCGAAGGCGGCAGATAGGTCCAGGAGGATGAGGGCTGATGTTTTGCTGTTGTCTAATTGGCGCCTGATGTCGTCTGTGGCGGTGATGAGGGCTGTCTCGCTGCTGTGGTTTCATCTGAATCCGGACTGGGATGGGTCCAGGATGTTGTTGTCTTCTAGGTGGCGGGTCAGTTGCATGTTGATGCTTTTCTCAATGACCTTCGCCCGGAACGGGAGCAGGGAGATGGGCCGGAAGTTTTTAAGGTCCTTGGGGTCCGCCTTGGGCTTCTTGAGGAGGGCGTGAATTCGGCGTGCTTCCAGCTTTCCGGTAAAGTCGCGGTTTCGAAGGAGTTGTTGATGACCTTCCGTAGTTGGGGTGCGATGGCTGCGCCTGCCTTGTTGAATATGTGGTGCGGCCACGGGTCCATTGGAGATCCTGAGTGGATGGAGTTCATGACCTTGCGTGTCTCGTCATCACAGACGTTGGACCAGGAGGTCAGGAGGTTGGTGCTGATGGTGTTCACAGGAGGGGTGGGGTCTGGTGCGGTCGGGTCCGTCGTGGTGTTAAAGCTGTCGTGGATGTCAGCGATCTTTCGGTGAAAGAAGTTGGCGAGGGAGTTGCACAGTTCCTGTGAGGGCGGGATGTCATTGGCGTTGGCGCTGGGGTTGGAGAGTTCTTTTACGATGCGGAAGAGCTCTTTGCTGTCGTGTGCATTGTTGTCCAGTCGGTCTTTGAAGGAGGACCTCTTGGCTGATCTGATGAGGTGGTGGTGTCTGCGGGTGGCGTCCTTGTGGGCTGCGTGGTTGTCCGGTGTGCGGGAGTGGAGCCATCTCTTCTCCACTTATGGTTAAAGTGCACATATATTTTTGTCCGACCATCATGAGATGGCCAGCCACACATGCACACTTTAAACATCTCCGTCCCAGCTTAAGCTAGCTGGGTTAGAGTCAGTGCAGCCATTCAGGGCGCTGTGTAGCACAGAGTGAGGCTGCTTTCTCCAATCAGGGTGCTTCTCTATCAGCATGAGAACAGTGCCCTGATGGGTCAAGGGAGTTCCAGGCTCCAGCTTCCAGTACCTGTGGAGGTCCGGAGCAGAGGAAGTTGCGTTCACCTGGTAAGTTTATTTTAAATTACTTTTTGGAGGCGCACGTGCCCTCCCTCCCTCTCCCACAGATGCCAGCAGCTACTATGTGAGATAAATATATAACAGATATGAGATATCTCTGAACAATTATGTACTGGAACCTTATATAGAAAGTAGATATGCAATTAAATACACCCTATCTGAACGTACAGAGCCCTATTCACATATGGAAACTTATATGTGAGTAACAGACACATAAAAATGTACTCTTATACCCTGTAGTAAATTTACTACTTTAGCTGATTCACCATCTACAAGTTTACTACAAAGCGTAGACTTATATGTTCCCACCCCCTGAATCAGGGGTGGAGATTAATTTACTTGTGTAAAATTATTAGTAGTTACATTTTGAAAGTAGCCAGCGACCTCAGCCAACTGGGCAGAGATCTCCCTGTGGTAAACTATAGTTCAAATTAAAAAAGTGTATTTAATATTAAACACATTTTAGCATATTTTTTATGATACATATTAATGTAAAATGATTGTTTACATTTAGTTTAAAAACAGATTAAAATAAATTATATCTATTAAATTAATGTTGATATAAATATTTCATTAATGTAAAAATATTACTTAATTTTCCAATCATTTTTTTAAGATATATCATTTAGAAACAAAAATGCACTAAAAGTAAAATGTTGATATTTATTTTGTATTAAAATGTATTTAAAGATAAGTTTATAATTCATTTATATTCATATCATTTTTTGTAAGGTACATTTGTTTTTTAAATTAAAAATATTTGAAAATATTTTCAAATAAACCTCTATGTGTGTGTGTGTGTGTGTATATATGTATATATTTACATATTTATATATATATATTTTTAATTCCAATACATTAATTTAATTTAAATGTATTTCCTTTATGGTTCTATGTCCTTCATAATTTTTTTGTTCACAGGTTGCTGTACCAATGGATAGCTATGTGTAGTACTGGACTTATGTCAGCCGTAGTAATTTCCGAAGTGCAGCTTGTGAACAGGAATGTGCTAATTCTTTTCTGGGTTGGTTCATGTCACTTTATTACACTCCCTTAACTCCTCTTTACTGCTCCCATTTTGTATTAGATATAATTGCAGTTTTCCAGCCATCCCCCTGCCCCTTCACATTTATTATTAAAACATAGGTGCACATGAGCAGAGATATTTGCAGTTGTGGGAGACATCTCCACAGAGAACGGATGGGAGGGTTTAAACTTCTCCGCATATGTTAGTGAATAGCATTTTGTAATACACAAATAGCGCAAGCATGACTAGTATGATTACTAGTGTACAAAATGCAGGTTGTGAGGAGGCCCCACATTTCTATATTGTGTTCAGTGGTGTTAGTTGACTGTAATGTGCATTTATTCTGCAGCATTTTTTTGATGCTCTGCTACTACCTTGTAATTATATGTGATATGCTGATGTGCTATAATTTGGGTGTTTATGATGGTACTCTGAAAATGGGAGGAGACACATCATGGGAGATACCAGTGGGTACCCAACAACAGTCTACCTAAAACCAACTGGCAAGATCTCTCCCTCTTGCACCACAAGTCCCATCATCGTGGCTCTAGAGACAATCATCTTGTGTGATAGTTTTTCCACTATTGATACAATTGCATCAACAAAATAAACCTTCAGCAATCAAGCCATGGATCCCAAAACACAACTAACATGATGATCATATCCAGAGAAGGTGACCCACCAATCCTACAAGAGAGTTGTAAATCCTCCGAGGTCAACTTTCTTGGAGAAAACAAGGAAACCTAAACTTATTTTCACTGTTATCATTAAATAAGATCCACTATCAACGCAGATATAATGGATAATCAGGAAACATTGGTACGTCTTACACACAGGAAAAAGAAAGATACCACCAATCTAATTTGCCTCTGGATGGTCCAGTTATTTAACAAAAACGACTTGTAGACATGCTTACTCTAATGTGTGAATAGAGCCAAAATGTAGCTGTCCCACAACCATATGTGAATTACAAATTTAGAAACACATGCTTTAGCTTCACCTGTCAGTAGTGTACATCCTCATTTTTTGGAACATCAACCTCTTTAATGATAAATGCAGGATATTTCCTTGAAGTAAGGCATTTAATCTAGCTCCATTTGCTCATCTAAATGAATAGTCACTCAAGACATTGAAATGCATTTAGTTATACAGTAGATCTTGCCACCTCCTCCAGTTCGGAGAACCGCATTGCTAACAGTAGGGTCTTACAGATACTCACAGCTAAATACAGCCCCCTAAAATTATTAAATCAACCTGCTGTAGTTAACACAGCTGTACCTGGCAGAATTAAAACTGACTGCTTAGTCTATCCATTCTCAGGGGATCTTTCTTCGAATGGAACACCTCATGCTGTACATGACATAACCTAGTCAAGATAGTCCATGGATCTCTTGCATAATACATCTAACATTAGCTAGACATTACAATTGGATAGGGTAAGTTGTAAAAATAGTGCCTCATTGCACTAACAAATACATGTGAAGGGTACATATTATTATTTTTGCAGTCTTCGATGTATACCCGCCACCACACCAAAATGGCAGCGCCACATTTGATGCATGTCAGTTCAACAGGCCATGCATGCCTGAGATATAGCACAAGTGTTTTTCCCTTTTGACGCAATTTTAGCATTCTATCGCTCTGTATTGGCTATTCTACCCAGATATAACAGCCGGACAATATGAACAGTAACAATAATGTCACATTACATTTTATTAGCGTTAGGTAGCCTTTTTGCACATTTCACTCACCACTCCAATATGGCGTCACCACAATGTATGTGCATCAGTCTAACCCATAGGCATGCAATAACTGTAGCACTTGTACTTTCCTGCTTCTCTTCTCGAGCATTTAAGCATACCAGCTTCCTGTAGCGGGCATCCTACCCTGCCTTTAGGGAGAAGTTGGACACTAAACAGACTGCACTTCAAAGGTTAAACAACAATACTCTTGCGAGCCAAAACTCAGCATAGCATCACCTCCAATGCTCAATACATATAGGCTGAGGCTATATAAGGCCCCCTCTCAGTACCAATGAGTTATTTGCCTATGTTTGTTTGAAGGCTACTGGGAATTGCTACAAAATAAATGTATAACATTTAAACTTAATTTACAATAATGACGTAAGCTGCTAATTAATCGTTATAGGCCCAGAACCGTGCTCTTCTGTAAAATAGTGAAATGAAATGTCTACCATATCTTCCTAGTGGTCACTGCTAGCCGATGGGTGAATTTTCTTCTATAGAACAACCATGTAGAATAGTTGTACGCTTAGGAAACAATAGATTATATATGCAAATTCTTATACAAAAGGTATATGTCATATAACTTTTGTTTAGCAACCCCAAACTAAGAGAAGTTGGCAGCTACTGTTTTGTAATAAATGGGTGAAATGTTCTTCAGAGTGCTCATTCTTTCCTTGTCTCAAATCAACTGATTGTTTTTTGTTGTTGCAGTTTTATTTAGCGTAAAATCGGTCTGAGGGCATTGGAGCACTTCAAATGAGCACCAGATTATGTGACAGAGGGCAGTTTCATATGTTATTTGTTTCCCATATGTCCATATGATCTGTGAGTAGATTGACAGATAGACAGTGTGGGAAATTGAGTTACTGGTTGACTGAGATGTGACCCTTGGTCAAACAGCAATCACAATTCTTGTCAGTGTAAGGCACAAGCAAACCCCAAGTTAACCTGTGGTCAACCACCTTGTCAGGGTAATGCACTAGCAAACCCCAAGTTAACCTGTACGTGGATACATTTATCCAGCCCATGGTAGAGAATCTCCCGGCCTATTTGAGGGACACCAAGGACATACTTGCTAAATTGGAGGATTTCATTTGGACAGACACTCTTCATTTTGTTACACTCGATGTAGTTGGGCTTTACACCTGCATAAAGAAGGAGTTTGGGCTGAGGGCCCTAGAGACTTTTTTGGAGAGAAGATCAGCAGACCATCTGTTACATAATGGTGTCCTTCTTGAAATGACGGAAATCATACTGTCAAAAAAAATTTCTTGCACGACTCGAAATGGTACCATCAAACACAAGGGACTGCGATGGGTTCCAAATTTGCTCCCGCTTACGCCGGCCTTTTCATGGGCTGGTTTGAGCAGGAGCATGCATGGGGTCGTCACGCAGCCAAATGGATGGATAACATAATTTTCTGGGGTAGGTACATCTATGATGTGATAGCGATCTGGGATGGACCTACCCCGGATTTGTTGGATTATTTTGGTTATTTTAATGATAATCCATTCAATGTCCGTTTCACGATGACACATAGTCAGGGTGATATTGACTTTCTCGATGTCAAACTCTTTATAGAGGATAATAAGATTCATAGCTGCACTCATCGCAAGGCGACTGCCTGCAATAGTATTCTACACTATGAGAGTGCCCATCCCCGACATGTAATCGAGAATATCCCCTACGGGGAAATGATCCGGATGCGCCGCAACTGCAGCACGGAGGACACTTTCCTCCAAAACATTCAAGAAACGGAAAAAAGGTTCCTGGAAAGGGGCTATCCCAGGAACACCCTTAAGAAGGCCAACAAAAAAGTTCAACACATATCAAGACGAAGTACCCTAGCACCAAAAACCAAACGAACAGATATCAGCAGACCCCCTGCATTTAGCACACAGTACTCAGATCAAAGTAGCAAAGTTTTTAACATCTTAAGGAAACATTGGCACTATATTGCAGACATACCAAGCCTACAGGGATCGGTCACCAGGACACCTAAAATATGTTACAGGAGAGGTAAAAACCTCCGTAACATACTTTGCCCAAGCTATATAGAATCCAATAGACGGACAAACTGGCTCATGCCCTCTACTAAGGGTTTCTATATATGCAGTGACTGCAATATGTGTGCATTAGGGAGAAACAGAACCAGGGAATTCTGCTTCAACACCAAGAATACCTATACAATAGATTTCTTGATTAATTGCAACACCAAATATGTGGTTTACATATTGGGGTGTGACTGCAATAAAATTTATGTTGGCAGTACCAAGAGAGCCCTTAAGATCCGTATCCAGGAACACGTGCGTGCAAGACGAAATGGGGATATGAGACACCCTATGACCTTCCATATGCAGGAATGCCATGAAGACACAGATAACATGTGGTTTATAGGCATTGATCACCAACCCATCCATCCAAAAGGAGGAGATAGGGAACTTGCACTGAGACAACGAGTGGCGGGTTGGATATGTAGACTACGATGCATAGAACTCGGTCACAATACCGAGGACGAGCTACATCACTTCCTTAATTAGTCTGACCGCCTCTGAATTGGATCTTTATCTCTAGAATCTCCAAATCCCTTAAAATGTTTACTGGGCAATTGAGTCTCCATTTTCAAGTCAAACAATCTAGGACCATTCCATAGGGAGCTACCCCACAAAGTCTCTTGAACACACAACTACAAGGGTATAAGCAGATATCATCCGTTTTAGAAAATCTGTGCATAGCACAGTTTAACAATGATATACTCACGCCATTTTATTTTATTTGTAATAGACATCAAGTGACATCAAGTGACCAAGTAAAATTCCAACATATAGGAATAGTCATGTTGGCAAATGCTTACGTGTTAATGTGGACAATCTCGTCAGGATTTCATTTCACACCCCTGTCCCGTTACCTGAGGGGCAATTATGGCTCTGGGCAGATCACCTTTATCTTTGTGACTGCCTTTTTCAGATTATGTAATCACCCCCGTTTGGCACTCTTTAATTCAAATATTTCAATTCAGTGACTTGTTATCACGTCTTCAGAAGCTCTGCCTGAAGAAGTGGACCTAGATAGGTACTCATTTCCTCTACATTTTCCTGCGTTCATACACATATTTTTGTTAATTTTCTTAAGTTTACTCTCTCCACATCTTCGGCAATTCCGATAATTTTTCTGGAGGGTTCTTACTCAAAACGCTTTTCCTAATTAGGAACCATATCACCCCGATACATATCCCTCAATACAGACTTCTTACTAAGCAGTAGATATAGGGACACAGGCTAAGATGGCCGCCGTTTTCTCCTTTACTTGCCCTAGACCACATGCGGCAATCGCCGGCTTGTTTTCATATGGTTTTCCAACAAATAAACCCTGCTCGTGTATACTTCATGCTCCTTTCTTTATGTTAACACACAGAATTAGATACCACTCATGAGCAGTAGATGGTCTCGCTCGCTACGTTTCTTATACTATTTTATCCGTTCGAAATAAGATGGATGTTGTTTCATCTCAATCGGATTTTTATAATTCCGTTTATCATGTGAGTTGCTAGAACAAAAGATTATCGTATGCCAGGAGTATTGGTTTCTCGAACCCATGGACTAGGGGATTAGAAAGTACAGGGGAGCCAAGCTCTTTAAAACACACTACAAGATGGCCGCCGCTTCTTTCGCGGGAGTCAATAGCGCAATGTCTGCATTTATCGCTTTGAATTATGGCGCAATAATCTCAGGTGTAATTGTTTAAACCCAATTAATACTTGTATAAAAGGATATGCTTGATTCAGTATGCTCGAACACAGCGACCTTGCAGGTGTTTCGGCGGGACGAAGGCTTTGTGGATGGGCGCCGGCTGTTTTAATACGAACGGTAAGACTAACGATCAAAACCTGCACTCGTTTTTGGATCCGTTCCATGCTCATCTATTTTGTCAGTAGTTGCTTTATTAGTGATCCTAGGCCTATTTCTCTCTAGACCAGACTATTATTGGGCAATTCAATTCCCCAAAGCCAAGGGAAGATTTACTAAACTTGATGAGCCTTAGACTTAATCCTTTCTTAAATACTAGATTGGCCTTCAGTTTTTATTCTTTATAGATTTCATCGCTAGCCTGGATTATACTTTAGAAGTCAGAATGGGGTAGCCATCTCAATTGTGCGCCCACACTCCAACTAAGAGATAGATCGGTTTTCAGTACTGAATCACAGATAATGTTTTTTTAAATTTCCCATATATTAAATAAACTATCTGCTCATTTCAGTAAGGTATGGTCAAGCAAGTTATGGGTTTAGACACACTTATGGGCACTTAATAAAGATCCATGGCCCCTAAAGTTTGCGCCATACTAACAGCCAGTACCCTATCTGTTTATTCTTCACTTGGCAGGCCTACTGGAATACAGTGCCCACATCCTCTTCCCAGGGACTTACAGGACCTCTTGTCCTTTGGAATTCTGTGAAATACCACAGGTAAACAATTTGTTGAAAAGGCTATTTCCTTTCCTATCTTTAGTTTAAACTTTTTCAACCCCTAATGCAATTCCTTTTATATTTTTTATGTCTTTCAGAACAGGAAAATGAGTTATACACACATTAAGGTTGTGAGATCAACCCTTTCTAATATTTAGGAATCCCGCAAATCCTTGTCCTCATCAAATCAAAATTTTACAGTAAGCTGTCATAATTCACTGGCCGCACTTTTAAGCGTCAGGGCACCCTAGCCTCTTCGTTACCTTGCAAGTCATAGAATCTGATCTCGTTTCTCCTTTCGTTTTATCCCTGGAGGTTCAACCCTGACTGTTTCAAACTGGATGAAAAAATATATATACCAGCTTGCACAAGGGGATATTGAGTCTGGGAAGACGTTCTCCGGACTCCTTGCTTTCTGTACATTCGCTCTAAAAGTGACAGACCACGTTTATAAAAGGTAACTATGGTAACTACTGATTTTCTATGGAATGAAGGGATTCTAATATTGTCTCCCCTCTATCCAGTGGCGCAGCCGGTTCCATTGTCCCTCCCTCAAAACAGCTAAGTCCATCCTCTGGGCAGATCTCAGCAATAGTACACTTTGGAAATACCATCAGGCTCATCTCCCATACCATATTGTGTCTCACTCCTGGTCCGTCTCTTGTTGTGCCCCCACATCTTTTGCTCTCGTTCTCTTTGCCTTGAGAATCCCTTACACACAAAAAATTGGGTTATGGTAGCGCATTGTTAATGAATTTCCAGCGATACACTTAGCATCCATTTGGTCATTTCTATTTGTATAAAATACTCAGTTTCTGTTCAAGGAATCATTCCTTTCTATTGTAAATATTGTATATATAAATGTTTGTATATATCCTCTCATGTACATATAGGCCCTTGACCATTACTTTCTTTGGGCTTATATATTTGTTTTGTACAAGCTCTAATGTCTATCTTTATATTTTTTAACAATTTTAAACCGTTTGTAATTGTCCATATTGTCTCAGTGTTTGTAAACCTATGTATGTATTAGATAAATTGATTGCCTGTATGTTTTTACCGACAGCCCTGAAGAAGTCCCAGCTAGGGACGAAACGCGTCGGCTGTACGTTGTACTGAAAATTGAAAATAAAGATTACTAGAAGATTATCAACATCTCTTTGAAAAAATTCCCTGTTTTTTCATTAATACCATTTGAACCTATTTCTTGTTCTTTGTGGTGCACCTTTGCGGTTGTTTGACTTGTATTTGGATTCCCTATGGAACAGGCACAGTAACGATGGGTGCCAGTCAGTGTGCACACAATTCCCTTTAGTAATTTAAGGGCCATCCAATATTTCGGGGAGAAAGGTAGTCAGGTGCTGACATTAAGAAGGGTCCATCGTTATACCTCTGTTGTTTACCCAAGTTAACCTGTGGTCAGCCCCTTGGAGCTTGGCACAGAGCAGTCAGGCTTAACTTAGAGGCAATGTATAAAGAATCAAGAACTAAAACAGTGGAAACACCACACAGAAAGATCCCACACCATGTTTGAAAAACGAGCAAACTTTAATAAATACGACAAGACCAAAATGACAAAAATCCAATCAGTAAAACCAGACATTTGAATTCTTAAAGAATAAAGTGGAAACTAGCACCTAAAACACAGAGCACATGGCGCCAACCTCAGCTATCCGACTATGTTGGACCCGGTCAAAGTCTAAAGTTCAGACTAATCGTGATAAGTCACCAGGTTAGGCCCGCTGCAGTTTACGTTCTCAAGTTTTTGCCAAGAGTCCTGTTTGTGTTGGAGAAGGCAGCAAGGAGCAGGGAGAGCATTGTGAAAGGCTGTCGCAAAGTGCCATCTAGCATCGTGGATGGAAGTCGCAGCAACTTCACGTTTGTGGTCCCTATGAGCGGTCGATGCTTCAGTACAAAGAGTAATGTTGATGGAGCTTCATGCTGATTTGTGGCATGGTGTTACCAGAAAGGTCTCTGTGAGAACAGGCCCGTTTTTGAAGAGCCCAAAAGCTTGATCTCATGGCCAGTGAGCCACATCAAGGGTCCACTTGGGGCTCAGGAACCCACTGCCTCTGGGTCCAGGGGCTGGTGAATTTTGTTAGGGAGACTTTTCTGCTCATGATGCTCAGATCAGGAGACCAGCAGAATAGCCCTTAGAGTCACACTGGGGTCTTGAGTTCAAAATGAAGTTGCAGGTCCAGGTCTATTTCCCCAGGCAGCAGGGCGGAAGTTTCCTCAAGTTAGCAGCCCAGAAGAGTGTCAGTCCTTTCAGAAGTACAGCAGTCCTTCTTCCAGGCAGAGTATCCGCAGGTCCAGAAGTGTGCTCAAATGTTGGTGTCTAAGGTCCAGTATTTATCCACAGTTGAGCCTTTGAAGCGGGTGGAAGCTTCTAGAAGCATGCCTTTGGAGTGCAAATGTGTCCTGAAATGCCTGCCCCGGCACCTGACTAACTACTGGGGGTAAGCAGCCCTTTGTGCGGCAGCAGGACACAGACTATTCAAGTGAATGTAGGGCTATGCCCAGCTTCTACCGCCTGTCCTGCCAGTGATGCCCCATCCAGTCACACTCCCCATTGTGTGTGGCTGTCTAGAAGGAATTCACAAAGCCCAGCTGTGAGCAACACGCAGTCAGGTGACTCAGAGAAATGCTGCAGGCGCTAAATGGCTAAGGTAATGTAATGGCAACTTTCTAAAAGTGTCATTTTCAGAATTGCAATAAAAAATCTGCCTTTACCACAAGTTAGGATATTAAATTGTAAGTTCAGAAACACCAAACATAAATTACACTAATCAAATGTACAAAGGTTACTCCAAAGTTATCCTATAAGAGTGGGAGATCTTGCATTAGTGAAAAAAATTGAAGGATTTCTCACTACCAGGACATTTAAAACGTAAAAGTACATGTCCTACTTTTTAAATACACTATACCCTTTCCTGGGGGCTATCCAGGGCCTTCCTTTGGGCTGACCTATATGTATTAAAAAAGAAGGTTTGGGCCTGGCCGATTGTATATTTTGCCAGGTTGAAATGGCAGTTTAAAACTGCACATAGAGGCTGCAAATGAAGGCCTGAGACATGTTTAAAGGGCTACTAAAGTAAGTTGCACAATCAGTGCTGTTGATACAGTGGTAGCATTTAATGTACAGGGGTGTGGCACATGTGTTACAACTTTAATAGGGACCTTTGAGTTAATTAGCTATGAGAATTGGTATAAGCCAATGTTACTATGTTTTAAGCAGAAGGCATGAGCACTTTAGCACTGGTTAGCAGTAGTAAACTGTGCAGACTCCTAAGGCCATCACAAATAAAATCAGCAAAAACAGCAGATGACCCTGAAAAAAGGGCCAAGTCCAATAGATAGATAGATAGATAGATAGATAGATAGATAGATAGATAGATAGATAGATAGATAGATAGATAGATAGATAGATAGATAGATAGATAGATAGATAGACCATTAACAATGTACGTTGTTACTCTTTGATATGCACACATCTTGGAATTTTCGGTTTATTTATTAAGGAGCTAGAACAATTGTTCTTCTAAAAGTTTTAAATGCCACATTTATTACACAATTCCAGCACACTGCTTCATTAAACTTATTTTTTATAAGTCTTTCATTTTCTTCTCCTAATGACAAGTTAATCAAATATTGTTTCAGGCCTAATGCTGTGTGTTCACAAACTAACTCGTTTAAATAGTATACCAGAAATTTTAATTGATTGAGGATGAGTCCAATGGAATTCAGATTAAATGTAGGAAATTAGATTTGCCCAGGCTTGGCTCTGAAAACACCATTTATCTTTCCTTGGCTGATTTAATTGAGATTGCCATGTTTTAAAACGACGCTAGAAGGAGTAAATGTTAGAGATGACCAATTACTTGTAGCGGAGTAGAAGTAAAACCGATCATTTCAGAGTAGGAACCATTTCATCTCACAGCTTTCCGAAATTAATTCCTTGCTCATTTGTCACATACGTGCATTAAAGCACGAGTGTACAATATATCTGCAATAGCCTATTAATTATTATAAATTCAGAAAGGTAGCCATCGGGTGTGCTATAATTAATAATATGAAATTAACTGCTGTAAATTATGATTAACTTAATGAATTATGACTGACCAATCTGTCCACACATAGGAGGTTTTATCAGACCATTCAAAAAACCAGCTTCTTAAATAGTTGCTGTTTGAACTATTTATTTATTATGGAAAATACAAAGCCACTAATTTGTCAATATTTCGTTTCTGGACAAAACTAACATAGCTCAGTGTTTCATAAATGGTTTTCTAATGCGTTTTAGAATTATAGCTAAGGAATAGGAATTTCATTGCAAGACTTGATGTCGTAGGAAACTACATTGACAGCTATACATAAAAAGAAACATTTAGGGGCATATGTACAAGAGGATTGCATCACTGGAACGTCACTTTTTACGATGTTCGGATTGCGCAGTGCCCTGCACCATATTCACGAAAGGGCAATAAGCCACTTCTTATGGCTTAGTGCCGCTTTGTAAATATGGTATATTTCACCCAGTTTTCTGTGTGAAAGGAGCATGCAATGGGTGTTGCTGTGGGTATTTGACCGCAACGCCCATTTTTTTTTCTCTCCTCCAAATTTGCAAGTATCTGTAAATCTGCTACATTCCCAAAAACAAATGCATTCAATAGCAGATCTTAGATTGGGGAACAAGAAGGGGGCATATTTACATGGAGATAACGCCACTGCATCGTCACATTTTTGGTGCTGTGCCATTTAAATTTTTTTTAGCACGATATTTACAAAGTGGCACTAGAGCCCCTTAGCATCACTTTTCCACTGTAAAACGCCTATATTTTTTAATACCAGATCTGCTAGTGATATTTTTCAGTTATAACATCCAGGGTAGGCGTTCCCTCTGAAAAACTTGCAAAACTGGCGCTGCCATATCTACAATGATTTTCAGAAACAGCGCTACTTTTGAAAAACAGACACTAAGGGCCCGATTATGATGGCAGTTTTCCCGCATCCTCCGGGCCGGCGGAAGCCACCGCCGGCCCGGAGGATGCGGGAAAACTGCTGCGGACTGAAAAAGACATCCCGCCAGATTAGGATGGCTGGGGGATCGTTTTTCAGTCCGCAGCTTTTCCGCCGCGGTCGCCTTCCGACCGTGGCGGAAAAGCTATAACATGGCTGGCGGTGTCTATCAGACACCACCAGTCATATTATGATGGAGTAGAAAGTATGTTTTTCCACGGGCCTTCACTTCGGGGGCCCGTTGCGGGCACCGTGGGTGAAGGGGGGGTGGGAGGTGCACATGGGGGGTACCAGGTACCCCCCTGCATTTGTATATAGAAATCGGCAGGCACCGCACGGTGCCTGCCGCTTTCTGCATACAAATGCAATCTATGCATTTTTACCATTGCGGCGGATGCAGCTTGAAGCCGCACCCGCCGCAATAGTAAAAATAGAGGATGTGACCGCCAGGGGGCGGTCACATCCTAATTTCACAGGAGGGAACTCCGCAGGCCAAGCGGAGGTTCCCTCCTACTCTATGGTGGCGGACGGACTCAGGTCCGTCCGCCATCATAATCGGCTCCTAAGTGTCATCCACATCAGTTTTTTACCGCACACTGGCATAAAAAAGGAACATACCTAAATCACTTTGGCAGGCTTAACTACGCCATGGATGTATTACTATTGCAGCTTGGAGCACCAAGGAGACACCCACCATCACAGAGGCAGTGCAGGAGAAGGTAGCGGACATACTGCCAGAGGATAACCCTCCTTGACATCAGGAAAGAGGAGGTCATTGCACATTAGAGCCTCTGGAGGGAGTCATTTTTCCGCCTCCTTCACCAGACTGCGCCAAGGATGCAGCCAACATCACAGCACCAAGATCCTGGCTGTCCTGCAAGTGCTGGCATCTGGAACTTTCCAACCCACCACAGAGTGTCAAGAGTATCCCAGGCCTCCTTCTCTAGGTTCCTCCCTAACATTCTGGATGCCATTATAAGTCCCAAACCCCAGTACCTCTACTTCCCCAACCTAGTGCAGCAGCAACAGGAGAACAAGCAAGGCTTATGTTGGAGGCAATGGACTGCATCCATGTGCAACTTTTTCCTTCCGAGGCATCAGCGCACCTCTACCTCAACAGGAAGCACACCTATTCCATGAACGCGCAGGCAATCATGGACCATCTGGGCCTCTACATAAATGTGCTTGGGAAGTACCCGGGCAGTGCTCATGACTCATTCATCTTTCAGCATTCCTCCATCAATGAGCTCTTCCAGAAGGGGAACCTATGGGAATGGCCTACTGGATGGTAAGTACACCTCAAACATGACAGTCATCATGACAGTCAAATATGTAGGAATACGTTGACATGTCAGTCTTGGGTTAAAGTATACAGTGCATACATAGCAGGTATGGGCCTAAATACTTGCACCATACTACATGGCATATGTGGAACACAATGCTACAAATTACACATGGCGAGACCGCCTACGCCGCTGTGGGCCACATATATACTTGAACTGTGCTGATGGACTATCACTATTCATGAAACTCTGGTGGCACAGCTCCCCAAATCATATCAATGTGGCAATGCCAAGTCTTTCTGCTTGACAAAGTAAATCCTCATAGTCCTTGTGGGGGCCTTTCCCATTCAATACCAATGAAGATCTCACACATTTCCAGACAACCTATGTTTAGGGACCTTGGGACAGTGTGCAAATAGTTTTCCTCCCAAAGGATGGCGAAATGAGGATATATAATCCTATGTCTCTTTGCCACGTCCAATCACCATGTGTTCACATACTAGGAGGGAATTGTGTAGACTGTGTAATATTAGTCCTGGAATGTGCCCCTTAAAGCATGATGTCATGTGAGGACACTAGGCTGACAAACATGCACCATGGTGCAAGGGGGGGGGGGTTGTTGGCACTATTCACTATCATATGATATTGCATATTTGGACAACCCATGAATGTGCTGTATATCAACTGAAAGATGCATTCCACCACTTCACTTTGGATGTAGGTCAGCCTAGCAATATTACATCCATTGCTGCCAACTGGCAACAGCTGCTACATGAGGCCCTGTGTGTGCATTCAATAGTGTCAAAGACCCTCACAAATGCAATATCTAGTAAAATGATGGATCCAAACACCCTGTTTCAGCAAGGAAATCCCTGTCTCTAGTCAGTGTGTAGTTGATGCTTATTGTAGTTTCTGTTGTCCTTGTGTATATACATATTTTAAGGCAGTGAGAGTTGATGTTTAATATGTTGTGCTAAATGTGTAGTATTAGGCAGGCTAAGCTAAGATTACATAGAAGTAGTACATAGTTATAGGTAGATTAGGGTAATTGCTTTTTAAGTTTAGGTTCAGTAGTTTCTTTTTTTCATTCTGTTGACATCAAATGTCATTGTTTGCACCATACAAGCCTACATCATTACTTACTGTGTGGAAGTTAGCATGTGTGCTCAGGTAATATAATGTACATGTATATGTCTTTGCTAGCTGTGCTTGGGAACATGTGTGAGTAGGTGACTTACCTATGGATAAGGATCTGTCTGGTTGGCCATGACTTTACATCAACTGACTATTAGACATTGTTGAGTGGTGAACTTTGCAATCATGATGAAAATTGTAGACAGTGCAAATATTGTGTTCACATGCACTATCTTTGTGTGGGTATATTATGTAGCATGTCTTGGAGGGATGTTGTGCATTTGGCCAAATAGTAGGTTTTTGGACTCACACGCAGGTTGCTACCCAGTGCCCAATATGTAAATTAAAACATGACCATGCCTAAAGCTCTCATCTGAAACACACGGCTGCTGCAACTAAGTGTGTGAGCACAAATGCTGATCCAGTGTAATCCTTAAGCCGTCTCAGGCCTCTTGAATCCATTTACAGCTACTCTGTGCCCTCATTCTTGCAGCTTCCTGCTTTCTCCCTTTGTGATGCTTTTCCATCTTTTTCTTCCTCCATCTGTCCCAAATGTGTCTTTTTCATGGAGTAAATGCCTGATGCAGAAAAATAAGTGCTGGACCCCAAAAATAAGTATTGGTACCCCCCACTGGCAACCACCGCTTCAAATCAAGCAATGTCCTACTTATACCTGCAGTATTTACTCGTCAGTCCAATGTTGTATGTTTGCTACTTACCATGGGTGGGCCTGGCACTTGTGGGGTGAATTAATTTACCATTACCATTGACTGCATGACATCAGTATAACTTAAGGCTTGCCACCTTGAGTAAGCACTTGCTACTCCCTACACAAATAGTGTTTAGAAATGATGTTACACTCTCACTGCCTAGCATTGTCCCTGACTCCACAAAAATACAAATGTCCCTTTGGCTAATAGTTGGTGTATTTCCCAGCCAGAATCGGCTCTAATCAACCTGGTCCTGACTCCTACAGACAGACAACACACAGGTAGCTCCATGTGCATTTATTTACACTGCAAATGTTGAAGCGGCTCACAGATAAAGTTCATCGGGCAACAACCACAAAGGATGTTTTGAGCCATGGATGTCCAGCCAGAGTCCCTGTGGGGGACATCTTGTGAGACATGTGGAGGAGAGGAGTGCTTCAGAAAGGAGGATGACCACAATGATATTAGGGAGGATTCATGAGAGTGTTAAGGTTACAACACTTTTTTACTAATGTAATCCCTGAGACACCACATCAGCCTACACTATCTGAACAAATCTTCAGACCCAAAAGCACTTTTGTACCTCCTGTATCCCATAAAATGTTGGATACCTTTGAAGCATTGATTAATAAAAACATTGAGCAGTTATCTTTTTTGAGCAAAAAACATGATAACTTAACCAAATTTGAACGGAGAACTATCAGAGCATTAGCTAATGACACCTCGCTAATGATGCAACCAGCAGACACAGGCGGTGCCCTTGTTGTTATGGATAGGACGTTCTATGAAATGAAAGTCAATGAACACATTAATGACACCAGTACTTACTTGTTGTTAACATACGACCCTACAACACAATTGCAAGAAATGTTACACCAACTATTACTAGAAGTACTGAACCACGAATGGATTACAGAACAAACCAAGGCTTATTTAACCACACAGAATCCCCAACGTCCTAGATTATACATGATACCCAAAATGCACAACGATGCAAATAATCCACCATTCAGGCCAATTGTTTCTGGCTGCGGTTCTATTTTTGACACTGTGGGAACATTTTGGGATTTTTATTTGCAAAAGTTTGTGCAACATTGGAGAACGTACTTGAAAGATACTACTGATTTTTTACAAAAATTATCTACTATGACGGTTGAACCAGACAGTTCTGTGTATTTATGTACAATCGATGTAACAGCACTCTACACTTCAATTCCTCATGCAGCAGGACTTGAAGCAGTGGAGTGGGCAATATTGCAAACACCTGACATCACCATGGAAAAAATCTTCTTGTTGCAATTGTTAAAATTTTGTCTGCATAACAGCTACTTGGAATGGCAACAACATTTTTACACACAACTCACTGGAACTTCAATGGGCTTCTCTGGGGCTCCGGCGTATGCCAATATTTATATGGCCCAGTATGAATCAGATTATATTATCTCAAACCCAGAATGGTGGAACAACATCCTTATGTATTGTCGTTTAATTGACGACATTTTCCTTATCTGGAAGGCATCAAAACAAGCACTAGTGGCAATGATCAATCAGTTGAATGGTTTAAATCCACACATACGGTTGACATTTAACATTGATCAGGAAACTATACATTATTTGGATGTACAGATTAAGAGATTACCAAATAAACAATTCTGCACTTCTCTTTACACCAAACCTACAGATAGGAATAGTACTTTGTTGTTTACAAGTTTCCATCCTCAAGGCCTTATTCGTAATTTACCGTACTCTCAGTTCTTGAGGGTACGGCGAATATGCTCTGATCCCCAAGAGAGTAAAATGAAAGTGGATCAACAGGCTCAGAAATTTCAATCAAGAGGCTACCCAACTGCAATAATTGAGCAATGCAAGAAAAAGGCACTGGAAAAAACACATGAGCATTTGCTGCAGAAAAAAGCCATTGAGACTAAAAATCGCATGGCTTTGTATCCAGATATTCAACAGTCTCAAATGCATCTGTAAACGATGGGATTTATTACAACATGAAGATGACTTCAAAGGGATTTTCATCGAGAGGTCTCTATTTGCACACACAAAGGGGAGGAATTTACGGACACTGTTGTGCAGACCATCACAGACTGACACAGATCAGAAATTTGTAGGCACCAAACGTTGTAACAATTGTTTTCATTGTAACAATATTACAGTTGGAGATACTTTGACACATCCCCTGACAGGCCAAAAGATAAAACTTAAACACACTAGTGATTGTAACTCTGTTAACATCATCTATTGTATAAAATGCCCTTGCGGCAAAGCTTATATCGGAAAAACGGCTAGAAAATTGAGAGTAAGAATCACTGAGCATAAGAGCAGGATTCGCACGAGGACGTCAATGTCCAGTCTAGCTGTTCACTGGGAAGAGGCAAAACATTCTATTTCCCAACTCAGGGTCAAAGTTATTGAACAGATTCACAGCAGACCAGGCATGAATGTAGACATTGTTACAACGTGAATTATATTGGATTCAGTATTTGTGCACCATGCAACCTACTGGTCTCAATGACCATTTTGATATGAGATGTTTTCTGTAAGATGACACTTGGTTAATCTTAACAAACCATAACAATGCATTTTCTGACCAGCAACACCACAAGTGTTTTAGGTGTATTACATTTCCGGTTTATATTGTCAAGAATTACAGTGAATTTAGTATGGGTACATACCTCTGTCTCTGAATCTGGAGTTGTTCATGTTCAGGTTAACAAGTCAATATGTAAAGCGATGATTACCTTGTAGATTGTTTATGATCATGTTGTGTATATTTTTTATGCCCAGCTAAAGTGACTGATGTATTAATGTTAAAAGCATATAGCATCTACTACAGACATTTTATTTATTCAATTTTATTCTTTCTCTATCGGCATCTTCTGATGTTTATGCACATGGACCACTAATGTTTCCGTTGGGCAGTTATAATTCTTAGATGAATCTATCCTCCATCATCATTGCACATTTACTATGCCTTGGGAGAATAGGGCCAGAGATTGATCATTGTGTCCTCATCAGTCTTATCTGTCTTTTACAAGGCCTTCATCATGACATTAGTTTATGAGTAAATGGGATCAGGACAACTTAGGTGGTTTTAATAGCAGCATGTTGTTGCTAGGATTCAGTTTCATGTCGGTATTTCCATTGCATTAGTACCTTTAGTTGATTATTTAACAGTATTTCAGTTCCACGACAACACTTTGTGTGAAGATTACACCATCGGTGTACTTTCATTTATAACCGGTAGCACCACGTTTTTATATTTTATTCATAAAATTGACACTATTTCAATCACACCATTACACAGTATTTGTTGCGTTTTCACCACCGCAACTGGTAGGCAATATTGTTGAAACTACTCTGCTTCAAGATGGCGGAACGCCGGAGGTTTATTCTTTTTCGGCCAGTCCTATTTCTATTGCGATGTCCGTGGTTTCATTTGAAACAGGGAGCGAGTGATTCTCGCACTCACCTTGTTGTATCCAGCAACTTGCAGAGACCAGCATGAACGAGTAATTTTGTTTAATATAGGTAGGTGAGATATATTTTCTTAGTTCAGTAACGTAGTAACGTTATATTCATAGTTTAGGCATGTTAGTCAAATAGTTCTTATTTTACTATTCTAGAACCTTTTAATTGTCCTTCGGCACAGTTGAACCCTGCATACCGCTCTTCACTGAGATCATCTATTCGGCGTATTCAGCACCGGTAAGTGTAGTTGACCTGATTGTTTTTCTATGGCGCTTTAGCATACTACATGTACAAGTGGTTTAGTAGCACAGTTCCTAGTATGATTATCGAGGACTTTATTTATTTATTGGCAGCTTTATCGGGTTCGAACTTTTGGTATTCACCAGGCGGCACTCATTGTCTAGTTCAATGGGACAACAACTGAGCCTTTTTTGTCATCAGGTAGGGTATAAAGTTAACTTCCCCATGCATTGTTTTTACTCAGTTTAGCATTCAGCTTGTGTTTTACCACTAAGTACTTTGTTGTTTATTATTGGTCGCAGTTGGTGATTAGCAGGATTCAGCCAGGTATGCCTTGTTCACATTTTTCGCTTCACTTTTATTCACTTTATTCAATGACACGCTTTTGGTTATTGTATTTCTGTTGTTGCACATATATGTTGGTATCAATTTGAGGAGTTTGTGCTTGAATCAGCCTTATTGGTTCTTTGAGATTGTTTGTCTCACAGTTCGGTGTGTATCCCTTCTCATTTCTTATATTTTCTTTCCATTGTATTAGTTTTACAGCATCTATCTTTACACTTTATTCATAACACTTTACCTCAGGTCAATTCATTTCTATTGACTTCTCAGCATGCTCTGACCCGCACATGGTGACATAAGAGTTTTCATGCAAGGAGCATTTGTTTAACATTAATTATGTCATCAGTGATCTTGAACAGTTGTATTTTGCCTCCACAGATTGCCCCTGAGGAAGGGACATCTTAGTCCCGAAATGCATCGGGCACGTTAAAAAAAATGTTTTGTGAAGTATTGTGAATATGAGAAATGTGTATAACATTCTATCAAAATGTTACGTTTTCAATTTTGAATGTACATTTTTTGATTTAACCAGAGATACATGGTTATCGTGAAAGAGTTTAATCATTTGATTTAAATTTATGAAGATATATAAAAGACAATTCACAAGTGCATCCATTATTTTGTGTGATATCATTGGATTTGATCATAGCACTTGCATTGTCTATTAAATGAATGTTGAATAATTAAAACATAGAGTCCACACGGACTATATCAGCACAGTGCGCAGCGTGCTCTGCCAACCTTGGCAGCACAATTTTATTTCATGTTTTCTAGCACTTAACAGGCAGCCAGTGCTACGCTGCGGCACCTTTAAAAGAATTGTCCAAAAACTTTTTTTTTTTTATTAGTTGGTACAGGGAGTGCGCTTCCACCCCCCAATTGCTTGCATTAAGGAGGATATGCCATATTGACAGGTCCACAAATGGTTAAAGTGAACAGGCCGAAGTCAAAATGAGGACAGTGACATAAGATGTGCCCTGGAATGTTAATCAGCACGGAGCTAAGGAAAACCCGCGAATGTGGCACAGATGTATGCTACGGGAGACTTCTTTGTTGGAAAGAGAACATCCATATCTTCTCTCTCTGATGTGTTTGGTGTCCCCTGTGAGGGCGGTGTTGTAGATGCAGCAGCAAAGAGGGACACACATCAGCGGTCAAAGATGTGCATCCCATGCTTGAGGCAGCATTCATTTGTGCTAACACATGAGGCAGGACAGCAGCAAGGAGGTTCTGATGTTTTTGCAACACAGCAGTAACGCTGTGGTGATTGGCAGCCATTTCACAAAAGTTGAAGTCATGCTTCTGCTTCATGGACTCCAAGATGGGTCTTATTGCCACCAGCTGGTTGGCCACCTCTCTGGTGACACCTTGCCAGGGCAATTGTTGATGCCTTTGCTTCATGACACCAACAATGTCAGCCAGGGACTGCTGGAGGTCACCTAGTGGAGAGTAGGTGCCTCTGATGGTGGCAGTGTTGTTCCTATTGGGACTGAGGGACACATAGTTTTAATCAGACCTATGAACTTGTATGTGTGCATGCCTCCTCTGGCTGTTCTAAATTTAGTCCTGGCAGCTGACTTATTGACAGAGATGGCACCCTGATCATACATTGACCCTCATTTGCCTATGACACCTACATTATGCGCGACCATATCCAATTGACTGACATGGCAGGCTCTTATAGAGTGACATGTGCCAAGCAGCACCCCAGATGTTAGTAGTGCTGGGAATGATGACATTTGCCTACTGAGGGGCATGCTCTAATAGAAATCGCACAACACTGCGGTGCAATCACTTTAGATGTACTCCCTACATCATTCCACAAACACAGGAAATCACTGTATTTGCAAGGATTTGGCGCACCCCATGTTTTTTCCCTTGCACTGGCACAGATAAAAACAACCAAACACCAACACTAACACCCTTGTGTCAGAGTGCAAAAGTGCCTTCGTTGGTACGCGGCTGTTCTTTTTGCAGTGATGCGGTGGTGAGCACAAGGGTGGCACATATTCCAGCAAATACAGCCCATCCATACATTTTTGCAATGATTCAGCTTGGCGCTGAAGATGTATTTACCTTGACGCGTTGCACCTTTTTACTGTGAATATGCTCCATGGTCCTCTGGTGTACATCACTTGCATTCACCCCCAAAGCCAGTCATATTTAGTTAATGAGAAGAGTTCAGGTGGTCCCTACCATGGCAACTGAAACCTGTGTGGTCTGAGCCTGCATGCCAGGACAGCTGCATTCCATGCAGTTTAATATACGCCAGTTTGGATGTGAGTCTTGAATGTCCCTATGTGTAGGTACTACCCATGACCCACATATCCCCCAACCATTAGGTGGGTTGTTTCTCGTGTGGTATACCAATTATATGCTAGGGATTTGGAGGCTAGGTTAAGGTTCATGGGCCCTGGTGAGACAGAGGGACATCTTTCAAAGACACGTGGTGCAGCGCAGCACAAGAAACTATCTTGCTGCACCAAACAGTGTGAATAGGAAAGTGCAGGGTTGAGCTGTGTCTGCATCCCTGTGCTTTCCTTTATGGTGGTGCACATTCAGCTGGCTAGCACCAATGCAGGTACCCTTGAACCATGGTGCAGGGGTGCCTGCTTTGGAGGACGTCTGCTGTTGGTGCAGCTAGTAATGACAGGAATGTGCCATATTTTGTAGAAATTGCACATTGCTGCCCTTTTCTTTGACGTAGGATAGCACAGCTAGATGGCTTGCGACACTGCCCTATGCCAATTTATTATCAAAGTGACTGTGAGCCTTCCATTATTGTCATGTCCAGACCATAGATGAGCCAGGAGCATATTCTTTATCCTGCAGACAGTGCTGCAGATCACTGGGACATAGCTGTCTGGACTGCACCACATTATGTAGTTTCCCACATTGACCCTTGTTTGGCCTACCCTGTTGCTAATGTAGTTCTTCATAGGTAGCACTGTCCTGTCCCGCAAATCCAACCACTGACTCCTCAGAGATGTCTGCAGACACCTGCTCCTCCAAGAGACCCAGGTCCTCCTGGGGTGCTGGGCTACCATAGCCGGTCTGCAAAGCTGCCTTGAGATTGGTTGCCACTTTCTCCTTAGTTTTGCGCTTAGAATTGTGCAAGCGCTTCTTAGAGTCAGTCACTGTCCTCTTGACTTCAGCAAAGTAGTTCACTGTGTTCACTATGGACTGCCATATGGTCTTTTTCCTCCCCAATGACACTTTGGAGCTGACAAAGAGCTGGTGTTGGTGCATCACCCATTGCTGCTTTCAGGTAAGTGTAACTTTTTGTGGTTTTTTTCCCTGCTATGTGCAGAAAAGTGACGTTAGGATGGCTAGCATGTATTCTCTAGCCGCTAATTGTCTGAACGTCACTTTTTGTACCACAGCATGAATTTATTTAACGAGTTTTTGCACACTTCAGCATCAGTTTTTTTGGCTGCTAGCTCTTCCTGAAGCCATGTAGTGCTGTATTGTAAATATGATGCAAACATGGCATTAGGATCTGTCGTACTGCATCTGTAAACTTTTTGACGCGCAGCTACAGCAAAACAACCGAGCACCAGTTCATGTATATTTGCCCTTTTTACTTTTCCATACAGAAAGAGCAAAGTAACTTTAATAATTGCTTACGTGCAGGAAGGTGTTCCTTTCTACATATAATCAATCATTAAGTAATGAAGATGTGCTACTTTTATGCTTGCTGCATTATTGATTGTTCATGTGCAGGAAGAAACACCTTCCTAAACATAAACAATAATTCCCTGCAACACAGGCACCCTTGCACTATGGTGCAATGGTGTCTGTGTTGGTGTATGGCAGCTATTTTGACTGAATGGTATTAAATGAGATATGCGCTCCTCATCTTAACCTTAATTGCAGCTCCACTATCTCCCCAGGGAGTGGACTGGGAGTTTATAAATATGACAGTAGTTGACTGTTTCTACTCATGGTACAGGCACAAGAATCAACAAACCTCTTGCACACTAGCACCACAATTCACATTTAACAGTATACATGCCCTGGACTACAAGGTGAGATGTGAGAACAGGGTCCCTGCAAGGAATGGCAATAACTCCCTCAAGCTGAAATACAGGTCTATGAATCAACTAGGCTAGGTTCAACTCCACCCCATGTATTATATTCATTGCCTCACCAAATGCAAATTCAAAGAGCCCAGCCTGTGAGAAGGCATCCCAAATAATGACTTAGTTCTACTGGCAGCAACTCCCCCCCCCCCAGGGAGCAGTTCAAATCATTGAGACATTTTCGGATCCTCCATGCTCTGTTCAGTAACCCTGGCATCCTTCCCACAATCCGTTGACCATCTAGCAGGTCTCATTCACTACATGCTGTAAAAATTATTAGAAGAAACCATGTTTGCTCTTTATTGTTTGATTTGCGGTCTCCTGAAATGTACATTGGATATACACTTGTAGCTGACACAACTTGCTTTACTTTGCACTGCAGTCCTTGCTTGAGCTATGGTATGTGAAACAATGAATTCAAGAATATTTACATTTACAAGGGATGGATAAGTACATGGCTTTAGACTGGGGCTGAGACAGACCCCAATGATGAGAAGTCAGGACATAACATGAGGCTTCCCTAGTAATGGGTCAGCCATTCCTCCAATCAGCCAGAAGCAATGAGCTGGCGTGTTGAAACATCCATTGCTGGGGACTTGGAAGTCCTCCCACTTCTTTAAATGAGCCACTTTTTAAATAAAGTGCCATTCTACAGATGTCATTTCAAACAGATAAATACTTTGCTGGTTATTGAAACTCTACTTTTATAACAAGGGGCTGACAATAAAAGTAACACTTTAGAAAATGTCTGATTTATTATTTTGAATTATTGGTGAATGAATCATCAGATTTAAAAAATCTAATTACCAGTAGTAGTAATAATATATTGATTTTTGTTACAAAGCTTTTTCAACCAACCAGATTTTGAAAGACGAGGGAGCTCGGCAGAGAAGTTTGTTTTGTAATGTATATTTTGTAGTCCACTTGAAAGTTCCATGGCGAATTTGAAAATATGTACAAATGTGTACAGGTACAGCAAATGAGATATACACCGCTACCACATTTGGCATATGTTCACCAAACATAAACATTTGTCAAAAGCCAACGGGGGGGGGGCGTTTTGATCTGATTTTGTAAGGAGCAGCTACCTTAGTGGAAGAGGGACCCCAATTACTGTTGAAGGAAATCTGCCTGTGCTACTCAGTGTCTTTAATTGTTGCCTAGAGGTACTTGTTGAGGCACCTTTTCAACCAATCAGCACACATCCTTTTCAATAGCAATGCAGTAACCTTTTTTCACGGTCAATGATCATATCTGAGACTACAAGAAGAAATGCTGACATTTCTAAATGGTATAACAATTATTTCTCCACATTGTCTGTATAGTGCTCTATTTCCTATTCAGGCAGCTACAACAGTGTAAACTTAGCCTTCGCTCACTCATTTAAAAGGACCTGAAAACCAAACATTTCAGAATTATGATGTAAATTGTTTTGTTCATTGTTCCTTTTGTCATTCATTAAACCCCACCTTCTCTGCTCTGAATACTTTTTAAACTTAACTATATTGTTTCCCTTGCGCCATCTAGTTCAAACACTTACGAGAGTCATTCAGACTCAAAAGTTACCTTAAAAACCACACCTTCCAATACAAACAAAGCACATTTTTAGGTTTCACCTTCACAGTGCTTGCACTTTGCTTGTGCAATCTATTGTATTTAATATAAATCTTAAAAGGGGCTTACTTCCGCCCTTGCTTTTCATTGGTTTATGTACTTGCTACTTAGTTTTCCTCTGTTTCTATTGGTTCTAGAATGCTGGTTCCTGTTGGTCCTTGGGTGTTTCTCTTATCAATGTCCTGTGGCCCAAGTACTCATTCTCATCTGCTTTGGTGGGTGGAGCTTTTTTTATGTGGATTTGTCTGCACCGCTTTTTTTGATAATGCTCACCTAATCTCCCCCTGCCTGCACGCTTTTGAAGCAAGTTTGCATTCTGCATGTTTTTTTGTTTGTCTGATGTCTTGTGTTAACAAGCATTTCAAGCATGCTTGTACAGATGTTGAGCCAACCCGAGATTCAAACCTGGCTCCCCAGCTCCAAGATCAGTAGTACTGGCCCTTACACCACATCTTCTGTCCTGTGAGAAATTTCCAATCAAAATTGCTGCCTTAGTTGGCTAAAGAAAATACTCTTCGAAATAACAAGCCCTTTCGGTGTTTTTAAAGCTGTTTAGCTGTGAACTACTCTATGTGATGGCAGCGCTGGATAAAATGTCTCTCCTACTGTTGTGTCTTTATTTCTTTACCTAAGTTTAATGCCTTTCCCTATTTCTCTCTTTTCTGTTCTCCCATTGTAATACATGTGCCCCCTCCTTCTTCAACTGCTGTTGGAGGCTTTAAGGAAGAGTACAAGTCCAATTCAAGGGATGCCCCTTTACTACGAAACCCAGTATCTATCTGTGCTCAGTTGTAGCCTGGCTCGCGTGGCTCACCTGCTTCTTGAAATGTGCTTTAAAACAACTGCAGGCGAAAAGCAAGAAATAGTATTAGTAAACGGAAAGTGCCTCCATTGGATCAGTTTGACAGACGGCCTTTCAGATATATACAGTAGTTGGGCTGTAGGTTGGTTCCTGAAAACCAGAAGGGGGGCTCTGTTCTTAGCGCTGTTGGAAGGATCCTAGGTAAGATAAAATCAGCAATGTGTAGTTGTGCACAGTATTTTTTTTTAAATGAGCATAAACTCGACTCTGGGGTATTGGAGCAATTTAGATGAGCCTCACTCAAAAAACTGGAATTGATATTGCGTGGCTACTCACCCGTAAAGGTCTCAAGGCACTGAAGGAAGGGGAGGCTGCTGATCCATCTGGGCGTGGAGATTCAGTTGAAGAGACAGGTCATGGAATCCTTCCTGAGTTAGGTCAGTGAGGGTGATTGCCTGAGGTGGAGGGGGAGGGTGTTCCAGGTCTTGGTGGCGATGTAGGAGAAGGATCTTCCTCCGGTTCTGGTCTTGTGGGTTCGTGAGATGGGAGCCAGTGCAAGTTGGGTGGAGCAAAGCTGTCTTGTGGGTACGTGATAAGAGAGGCAGTGGTTAAGCATGATGGTTTTGCGTTATGGAGAGAGTTATAGGCATGTGTGAGGATCTTGAAGGTGATTATCTTATTGACTGGGAGCCAGTGGAGTTGACAGAGATGCTCAGTGATGTAATTGCTTCAGGGGATGTCGAGGACCAGTCTGGCTGCGGCGTGTCAGATGTTCTGAAGTTTCCTGAGCTGTTTCTGGGTGATGCCGGTGTAGAGTGCGTTGCCGTAATATAATGTGCTGGTGATGAGTGCGTGGGTGACCATTTTTCGGGATTCTGTGGGGATCCATCCGAATGTCTTTCAAAGAAGGAGTCAGAATGATTCAGAGGTTACATGCATGGTCCATGGGGGTGGAAAGGGTTCCCAGAGTGGTGGACCACCAAAGTCATCACAGACTGAGGTGCTGGGTCCTAAGATGAGTTCTTCAGTCTTGTCCGAGTTGAGCTTAAGGCAGGTATCTTTCATCCAGGTGACAATGGCCTTGATTTTGCTGTGGAAGCTGGTTCTGGCGGCTGTAGGTTCATTGGTAAGGGCAACGATCAGCAGGGAGTTATCAGCATAGGAGATGGCTGCTAGAGGGGCCATGTAGACATTGAAGAGTGTGGGGTTCAGGGAGGCGCCTTGGGGCTGATCTCTGTAGGTTCTGAGAGGAATGGAGGTAGTCCGAATCACTGTGTTCAGCCAGTAAGGAATGAGTAGATCCAGTCCAGGCCTGGTGTAGTCTCATAATTAGGGTTCAGTGGGAGACAGTATGGAAGGCGGCCGAGAGGTCCAGTAGGATGAAAGCTGCGGTTTCACCATGGTCACAGAGGGCTCAAATTACACAAAGTCATATACATTTTTTAGGCAAGTAGAGATGGCATGATTTGCCGAGAAACACAGGCTGTTGAACCGACCCGAAACTCTAACCTGGCTCCCCAGCTCCAAGATCGGCAGTTCTGGCTGTTAAGCTGTTTCTTCCGTTTCATTCCAGTTCATGTCTTGCCCTTCCCTCTCACAACCTCAATCCTGTTGCGTACCATCAACGAGCCCCGTGTCTTACTCTTTCAACTTTAAAGGTCATTTAATTTCACTAATATTTTCACAATCCTGTTCTAAACGTAACAGCTGTTAGACAGGGCGGAATGGTTGAAAATGTAGTTTAATTTGTCAAACCCTGGCCTCTGCCACTGTTTTCAGCCACAGGACTCATAGTCGCGGTGTGCCTGTTTCTCTCTCATTCCTCCTATGTGTCTTTGTGCTTGCACCTATCCCTGCACATTATCTCCCTGCCATTGTATTTAGCTCTCACCTCTTTTTGTTTTTTTAACATTAAGCCGTATTGACTTTGACAATGCTTTAGTAAATGAGGGACGCCTGTATTGTAACCCTCAAGGACGGGGACCCAAGGTAGGTGAGAGGAGTTCATTGTTTGTGAAATGTCACGAAAAGTGAATGAAAGCCCTGCTTCTACCAGGAGACAGAAAGGGCCTGGTTGTTAAGACCTAGATGCTACGCCCACAAAGTCTGCCCAACCGCTTGAAACAACCCTTGTTTTATCCTTCCTCAGACCAAGGGGCCGATTATGATATCGGTTTTCCCTCATCCTCCAGGCCGGCGGTAGCCACCGCCGGTCCGGAGGATGCGGGAAAACCGCTGCGGACTGAAAAAAGACCCCCGCCAGATTAGGATGGCTGGGGGATCTTTTTTCCGTCTGCAGCTTTTCCGCTGCGGTCGCCTTCCGTCCGCGGCGGAAAAGCACTAACATGGCTGCCGGTGTCTATCAGACACCGCCAGCCATATTAGGATGTCTGGTGTTCTATGCCTGTACACGGCGGCATTTCCGCCGTGCAAAGGCATACGGATTTTTGTTTGGGGGCCCGTTGCGGGCCCTCAGGGGTGAAGGGGGGCTGGGGGGTGCACATGGGGGGTACCTATGGTACCCCCCTGCATTTGCATGCACAAAGAGGCAGGCACTGCCGCAATGTTAAAAATACAGGATGTGACCGCCAGGGTGGCGGTCACATCCTAATTTGCACGGAGGGGCCGCCGCTGCCCCTGCGGATGGTCCCTCCTACTCCGGGGTGGCGGACGGACTCAGGTCCGTCCGCCATCATAATTGGCCGCTAAGTGTAGAGCTAGCCTAAAGCCACTTGGTGAATTAAAAACATTCTCCGACCGTCATAGAAACTTTGTCATGTAAAACCTTATATTTAGATGTTTTGTTGAGCATTAAACAATGTGTTACGATTAATCCACCTCAAGACACTTCTTTCTTCAACCTTCCAAGGATAAAAGCCTGAGTTTGTCGCGTGAGAATTCGAATCAGTACTTCAACGTCATAATTTAGGCGCTTGGTTGATTAATTTAACTCACTTCTTGTGAGGATGATTAAAGTGCAAGAGGCTTTCCTTCGGATTTTGGGGAGTTAAGGCCTATCCAAATTTCCAACAATCTATTTTTTAGTTGATGCATGAATGATTGTGTGCAATTTGCTGCAGCCTCCTCTCTGCCACTTGTTGTGTAGTTGATATTCTGGCTATAAACCATGTGCAGGGGCATGGTGATGAGGTTTGGAGGGGTTTGGGGGGCTGCCCCATCCTGGAAACGTGACACAACGTGCTAGCCATTTAAAAAATGCATGAACAGTGAAATCCTGGTTCTGACGCGATCATGTCTTTCTTTTTCTTGGACCTCTCCATTGTCTGGTGCAGTGGGATTCACAACAGTGGAGCAGAGCATGTAATGCTAGCCCCCGTGTCTGGCCGTGGCGCCTCTGGACATTGGTAGCAGATGTTGCAGAAGTGTATGGTTCAGGTTCTAGTTATTGAGTTCTTCTTATACGCGGAGGCTATAAAATATCGGTGAAGTGCATAATCCATAAGCATTAAGTGCGTTATGTTTGGCTCGCCAACACACTCTGAAAATAGTATCCCTTGGTAGCCAGTGCTTTGAAAATGAGTAAACATTACGGTAATAGAGATACTTTTATTTACATACACTCCATTTATGGGTTCTCTTTAGATAGTTTCCTCCCAAACAGCATGAACTGCAACACAAGGGCGTTGTAAAGTATACTTGCATTTCTTTTAGGTGAATGGATGCACTTTCAGCACTTGAGCAACACAGTATTGTTTTATTTCACTTGTTAATATTTGCAAATTGTATTATTATAACAGCTTGCATGACTGTCTTCATGTGTTAATTCGCAATCAATCAATAGCTTGCATATTGTTGAACAAGTGGAATAGTGATTTATCGCTTGCAAATATACAGGATGTGCTATGCTGAATAAGACCATCGATCATGGGGTCCAGATACAGCTTTATTGGGATAGTTTAATTTCTCTCAACTATAATAGGTTCGCATTTTAATTAGCTATGTTGTTACACACCTAAACAATTCTGCAGTGTGTATTTCAAAACTACGCTTACCCCTTTTCTCAGTTTGCCCCATTTCCAGAGGTGTAACGCAGAATAAGATTGTCTTTCTCCTGCTTACTCAGCATTTGATACTCAACTTTAAATCCCTTGAGAAGGGGCAGCGCCTAGAGTCCTTAAAGTCAAAACGTAGGCCTCTTTTTTGAAATCGCTTTGTTCGCCCTCAGTGTGGCAGGGTATGCTCAGACGTGAGTCCCTTGCTCACTTGGCCACTGGATTCAAGATAGCCTGGCTGATGAGGATTATGAATCTGAAACCGGTCCCAGAATGCTTGTTTCCGGTCCATGGAAGACATGGCTTGGCAGTTCGGGATGGACTGTTCCCATAAGGCACAGGGTCAGACTGATTTGCATATAGCCTTGTCTGAAATGGGGTGGCTGAGTGGGCTAAAGAATGGTGATGGATTAAACCCAGATCAGTTGACTGGGGGTGAGTGTTTGATTTGCTCAAACGCTCCGTCCATCATCCCCTTTTGTATCGCTTTGTTCGCCCTCAGTGTGGCAGGGTATGCTCAGACGTGAGTCCCTTGCTCACTTGGCCACTGGATTCAAGATAGCTTGGCTGATGAGGATTATGAATCTGAAACCGGTCCCAGGATGCTTGTTTCCGGTCCATGGAAGACATGGCTTGGCAGTTCGGGCTGGACTGTTCCCATAAGGCACAGGGTCAGACTGATTTGCATATAGCCTTGTCTGAAATGGGGTGGCTGAGTGGGCTAAAGAATGGTGATGGATTAAACCCATATCAGTTGACTGGGGGTGAGTGTTTGATTTGCTCAAACGCTCTGTCCATCATCCCCTTTTGTATCGCTTTGTTCGCCCTCAGTGTGGCAGGGTATGCTCAGACGTGAGTCCCTTGCTCACTTGGCCACTGGATTCAAGATAGCCTGGCTGATGAGGATTATGAATCTGAAACCGGTCCCAGGATGCTTGTTTCCGGTCCATGGAAGACATGGCTTGGCAGTTCGGGCTGGACTGTTCCCATAAGGCACAGGGTCAGACTGATTTGCATACAGCCTTGTCTGAAATGGGGTGGCTGAGTGGGCTAAAGAATGGTGATGGATTAAACCCAGATCAGTTGACTGGGGGTGAGTGTTTGATTTGCTCAAACGCTCCGTCCATCATCCCCTTTTGTATCTCTTTTTTGAAATCCAGCAGAACATTTTTGAATTGTGTTGTAAATAAATGCGTTCATTGCCAAATAACCTACTTTTTTAGATTTTGCCTGTTTTGTTTTTCCTCTGCCCTTTACCTAATCTCCCCGTAGCTGCACCCATTTCAAGTGTCCAGGAAAAGGTTTTTTTTGTGTCTAATCTCCCCACCTTATAGTATCACAGTAATAGTACAATATATTGCCTTTCTCAATAAACAAGTCATAACACTTTCACTGAGTTTCAGTAACTTATATTGTACAACTGCTCACCAAGCTTCAACTCACAACAAAAAACAGCTTATTATTAATCACACAGGTGAAACCCATTGCATTTACCAATGTTTATTAACTAAGTGCTCATTGGCTATTTGCTTAGGCCCTCATTATGTGTGGCCCAGTAAATGGGCTTGATTTTCCCAAACCCTGCAGTTATCGATAACGGGGGTACCAGTAAATCTGGAGGTAGTTAAAAAACGGCCCATTACAAGTTGGACTCTATGGATCCACTAAGAAAGGAGGAATTACTGAAGTGGCAATATAGGTCTGATTCCTATGGTGATGCTTTTACCCATAATTCACACAGAAATGTCAGATGATTTGAGCTGCCAAAATCTCCAGGTGAAATTAAAGAGATCTGTGGTGTTTCTACAGATCACATATTTCTGATGGGACTAGTTACTGCCAGTATCAGCATCTTCAGAACTGAAAGGGGACTAGTAATGAGGGTTGTAGTCTGCATGGGTACTTAACAGTCATGTTCAAACAGGTAGTACAAAGGACCATATTACATTAGTATGGTGTGATGGCTGCAGCCTCATTGGCTTTGCCCAGTTGAGAACTTTGTGCTGTTTTATTGAAAAAATAACTTAGATTTACTTTGGTTTTGCACTGGCACAAAATCACGCATAATAATGTAAAGCAACTCATTGGTATTCCATTTTTTGTGCAAATGGTGGCCGTTTGTGTGTGCAAAGCAGTAGTTTGCATAACTGTGCATGAAGGGGGCATTACTGGTTGGACCACAGCAAACACCCATAAATTGTGGCACAACATTCACTAAGGTTGACTGAGCTTTATGTAAAAAAATAATGCCTTATGAAAAAAAACATTAATAAGGGGAAATGTGTTCAATTCGCAGAAGACACAGGCATTGAAATTTTGTGGTGTAGTGCAAAGTACACATCAAATACATGGAATCTTTGTGTGCATGCCTAGACATAGAAATAGTACAGAAAGGCTACTCCTCTAGTGCTAGTTCTATTGTAGACAGGTCACACTCTTTGAGTGCCAATGCAGGGATGACAGCAACTGCAGGCCAATCTTAGTTGATACTGTTGTGCACGGTTTATTTCCCTCTTGTGCAATGTAATGCAGCAAATTAGATTACTGTAGTGGTGTGTGAAAAAATGATACATATGGTTCATATCTTGTCCCCATAAGGTCTGTTTCTTAGCTATTCCTTTAAGTTCTTCAATTGGTTCTCAAATATCATGAGATGTTTTTGGAGACTGCAGATTTGTTTGCAAACAATGTTTGCGGACCATATTAAGCTAGTACCTGGATAATTAGTGTGCTCTATAAATCTCTGATTGATTGATTAATTGATAGTGTGATTGATCCCAGTGTGTTGGTTGCAGCTTCATTGACTTTGCACAGTGTAGCACTGGACCGTGTGTGTATTGTTAAAAATGAAAACCCATATATACCAATTCTTACAACTGTTGCAAAGTGATGCAACATTATATAAAGGGACGCATTGGTATTCAATGTTCAGTGCAAATGGTGACCATTTACGAGTGCAAAAACATTTAGCAATATTTTGCATCACTGTGCGTCAAGGGGACATTACTGAAGAGTTACTTGGTTTGAGTTTTCTCCATGCATCCTTCTTTATTGCAATACTGTTGAGGACATGCTGCACAATCCTGTAGCCAATCACGATGAGTAGAGCAAGAAAGTCTTTCAGTAGGGCGCAGATACATATAGCTCAGTGCAACTTATCGTTACCATTGAGGGTCATGCTTGGATTTGATTTGAAATATTTGAGGGATCATATTTGTTTCTTCTCTCTCTAGCTAATGCAAGTTTTTCTTTACCTTACTTGACAAGAAACCTGGACCTCTCCTTTTATGCCCCCTGCCTTAGAGTGCTTGCCCTTTTTTAATTCAAGGAATTAAGGGACATGACATCCCTTGCTGACCCTTGAAAAAGTTATAATGTACCATGAGGCAAACCTGCCCTTACTAACCTCAGTATAGTATGCAGTGAAACCAAACATGTTTCATTCTGAGTCATTCAATATAAAAATGCAGCATTTTTAGGAAATACATAAAAATATAGTATGAACAATTGTTCGAAACCATAATGCATTAAACCCAAAGTGTTCCAAATAAGCATAGAAAGGTGAAGTGCTCATGATCTGTGAACAAGTGACTAATAGTAAAGTAGAAGAACTCTGATATAACAGTCAAACGGTCAATGTTAGTGAGGATGAGTTTATCATTGAGAATAACTGCCAATCATAAAACAACGCTTACATATCAGTCTAAGACTACAGGTTGTTGATGTTTCAACCTCAAGGGTTCATTAAACTATGGTCTTCATTAGGACACTTTGGATGTGCCCTGGGTCAATGAGTAATGATTATCAGCAGGAGGAACGCGTTGGTGTTCAGAAGCAACACACTTCTGCTTCATTCTGTAATTTTACAGGGTTCTATAGAATCCCTGTGTCTCAAACACTTGTACTGCAGCCTAAGCAACTGAGGAGCAGACATTTGAAAATGGGCATTGTTAGACCTTGCATCTTTGGCGTGGTTTCCCCTGGCTTTTTTGCCTCCTGTATTTTTGACGCTGTGCTGGATTTCGTTTTTGCTGGTTTAGATGCTTTGGGCACTTTGCCACTGCTGATCAGTGTCAAAGTGCAAGTGCTCCCTGAGTAAATTGTAATTGTGATTGGTTATCCATGATTGGTATATATGTATTAACAGGAAGTCCCTAGTAAAGTGCACTGAGTGTGCCAGGGTAGGAGATTCCAATGCTACTAGTGGGCCTGCAGCACTGATTGTGTCACCCACATGAGGAGCCCAAAAATGGGGGCGTGGTCAAGCGGGCTACGACGGTGGCCGTGCTTTGCTGAGGCTCCACGGTGGGCAGACTTTCAGCTGCTTCACAGCTTCAGCCCCGGCGTAGAAACGGACATTCAGCTACCAGAATTCACGGGGCATCTACTGGTGTTCGGGCCCCTGCTGAAAAGGACCAGTTCGGCAAGCAGAGAAAAGCCGTTGAGAGACCTGGCGCTGGGCGGTAGGATGGCGGCCGCCCGCTCTTTTGACAACCTTCCAAGGGGCTCGACGCGAGTGAGACGAGATCCAAGGCACCTATCGTGAGACTGGGAAGACTGGGCTGTGAAACATCGGGTCAGCCTGTGTGCCGAAAGCAGCACTTGTCACCTAAGGTGCCGCAGTAAAACCCCCGCATACCGAGCAGGTCACCAAGCCCCCACCGTGCCAGCTGCAGGACGGTGGCGAACAGACCTACCGGAGTGCCACAGCCAGCGGAGACCATGAAGAGGAAGAGCAGATACAGACTGGGGGCACCCGATTGAGTCACCCCCCAGGCCATCGACCACCGGAGCACCGCTGCTACCGAGGCTGCCTGTTTTTAATATGGCACCTGGCAAACACGACCACAGAGCCTCCCGGGTGAGAGAGCAGTTATCTGAACCACCTGGGTGCGAGCCACGCAGCATTCAAGATGGTGAGTGGTGGGGGGAACACCCCCAGGGTAGCCTGATACTGAGGAGTGTGTATGGTACCCTCCCACCACCGAAACCCTATATGACACATGCCTGACACTAAGATAGCGGATTACTAGGCCGCTTGGAAACGAGAGCTATGCTTAGCCCTCACCAGCCAACTGACCACTGAGAGGGGTACAGAGTACATTCTCCATCAGCCCCACAAGACATTAGGGAGCCACACTGGTCTGGGACCCTCTGGGTGCACAAACCGCCTACTAACAAAGACTGCGAACAGGGTGGGGGGAGATTCCAGCGTCCATGGCAGCTGGGCCCCACTAAGTGACCCCCACAGTGCACACCACAGTGCGCGGTTTTGGGGAACGACCCACAAATTGGATGCCTGGAGCACCTACCTAGCCCAGCAGCGCAGACAGGCATCAGAGCTCACCCAGATACAGCTTCAAAGGAGGACGGGCCCTGCATAGTGTCCATTGATCCCAGCACCACAACACCTGGATTCGAGATGCCCCAGGAGGCATGATGGGGAAGCCCAGGTCCACGCAACCCACCGTGGAGCCAGAGACGGCGCAGGAAAAAAGGCCTTAGCCCAAGACGAGGACCAGGTTAGCAGTGACCCCGCCTGAGTTGTCCATCTTGGACAAACTAGACCGAGTATTGGCAGCCATCGAACTCTCCAGGGCATCTATGGAGGAGAGGCTGAAGATGACCACCGAAAGCTGGCCAACAAGGTCAACGAAGGGGAAAAGATCGTGGTGGACCTGCAACCCACAGTCAAAGACCAACAAAAGACAATCCACAATGTCCTGTCCCACCTGTTCACTATGGAGGAACGAATGGTTGACCTAAAGGGACGCTCAAGGCGCTGCAACATTCGGGTGCTTGGGTTGCCGGAGGGAATTGAAGGGCAAGATCCGGTGGGACACATGGAAACATGGGTGAAATCATTTACTCCAGCTGCCGACCGGTCGACCTTCTTCTCTATTGAGCGTGCCCATAGAATCCTGGCGCAAAGACCCCAGCCAGGAGCACCCCCCCAACTGATGCTAGTGAAATTCCTCCACTTCAGAGACTGGGATACAGTAATCAAAGCTGCCAGATTATCAGGCCCTCTTCGGGTCGAGGACAAGCAGATGATGGTCTTTCCAGACTTCGCACGAGCGGTGCAACAGCAGAAAATGCTCTTCCTGGAAGTGAAGCGGCGGCTCCGAGCAAATGACATTTAATATTCCCTACTATTCCCTACCAGACTCAGAATTATCTACAAAGACTCTACTCTATTTTTTACATGCGCAGAGGAAGCCAGGAACAGGGTAGACCTACACTGCCTCGCAGCTACCGGGGTCAGGAACCGAGTGAAGACGGAGACACAGGGCACCACGACCCAGGAAACGTAATCCAAACAAGGCGCAATGGCGAAAACGCTATAGCACAGAGCCCCGCGCAAGGCTCCCCGGATCTGGAGGAAATCATGCAGTAACGCCGAGACACTCTACGAGCCGTGACAGCAGTACAAGCCTGACCACCCTCAGATGACATGGACAGAGCCCTGCGCCTGTTCTCCTCAGCGGGCGCAGACGATTGCGACGAAACATCATCTAAGGGAGACTCGATTCCCCTACCACAGTCACCCCCCAGACAGCAGATCTCATCAGTTAGAGACCGAGTAAGGTGACGCAACGGGGACTTCCATGGAAACACTTTCCTCAGGCTTTCACAACACACAGATGCAAAGTAGCCCCATTAGTGGTTGGTCGAGACCCCCTCTGCAACTGCAGTCCTCCCTCACTACACAAGTAACAATGTTCTGTCTCAACCGGGGACCAGATGACACACATTTATCCTTCACAGACCTACCCTAGGATCACCCTCACATACACACACCACCACCCCATCATTGTTACCTGCTTGTTCATGCTCTCCTGTCTTCAGAGCGTCAGTTTGGACTTATTGCTCCCAGCAATAGGTCCCCAGTATTGGGACTGTTTCCCGACCCCAGTTCTTAGTTCACCCACCCCATATACCATGATTGCTTACTACCTCCCATTCACAGGGCAGGGGCACATACTGACAACTCCAAACAGCTTCACATGCGATATCCATCAGCTCAAAATGAGAGACGCTGCTCCCCCAGTGTCCCAGAGCTGTCAGGGCACAATGTCGTATCAACATGGCACATGCAGACTTCCAGTTTTTAACCCTAAATGTACAGGAAATGCGCACAGCCTGGAAACGTTATGCAATATATGTGTATATTAAGAGGCAGCAGGCCCAGATCATATCTCTTCAAGAGACCCACCTCACCAAAGAGGAATTATGCAAACTACAGAAAAAATGGTGCTGCCTTTTCTGCACACGACCTATTCCACCTTCGCGAGGGGAGCACTGATTTGGATCCGACCTGGAGTGCCCTTTTGCAAGACCGGTAGAGGTGTTTACCCAGATGGTCGTTACGCGTTCCTAGAAGGGTTATTGAATATGCAGCCCATCCTCGTAGGCAGCATAGATGCCCCTAATATAGATCAGACACCATTTTTGGAGACCCTAATGAATACCTTGGCGGGATTCACACATTCCCCATGGATACTAGGAGAGGACTATAATTGCTCTCTAGACCTCGCATTTGGATAGATCCCACCACCCACACCCCTGCCCACGTGCACACGGCCACATTCCGCGCCTGGACTACCCACTGGTCCCTCGCAGACGCATGGTGCCACACACACACGACCACCAAAATATATTCCTTTCACTTGATACCTCACAACTTACGAGTCCGTTTGGATCGCCTCATGTGCACACAGTCTCGCCTTCCACGCATCAGACACTCACACTACTTCGGCAGGGTCATTTCAGATCACAACGCACATATAGTGTCACTCATGTGGCGGCTACCCATACCACCGATCCCTACATGGCGCCTCCCCAGGGACTGCCTTCTGGATCCAGTGTTCCACAGTGAGCAATCAGACACCATTCAAAACTATTTTGTTGAAAACGCAGGCACTACACCCACTAGGGACCTAGCATGTACGCTTTTAAAGTGGTCCTGCGGGGAGCGTGCATAAGGCAAATTACAGGAGTGAAACAAACACTAGAAATGGCGGTACCCAGAGCAGAACAACAAGTAGCACAGTTATCTAAAATGGCAGATCAACAGGAGCTCCCCACTACGCAAATAGAAGAGGCCAACACCACATTCAAGGAGGCATGTACTGACCTATAGTGTTATCATTTTTGTACATACACCACTAGAGTCCACAAGGAAGGCAATCGTGCAGACACCCTTCTAGCTTGGCTTATTCGCCAGGATACGCAAACACAAGCGATTTCCGCATTTGCAATGCCGTGGGGGAAGTGGTATACAGGAAGGCTGACATTTTATCAGCCTTTCATGACTACTACTCTGAGCTTTACAAGGAACCGACCCAGGACTGGGGGGAACACATTCAGAACATGCTAACCACAGACACTATATTACAAATCACGGATGAGGAACGCACAACATTAGATGACCCTCTCACACCAGAGGATTTCAAATCCGCCATTCGCCGCTTAGCCAAAAACAAAGCTCTGGGACATGACAGTTTCCCGATAGAACTGTATTCCGCATTCTCTCAGCAGCTAGTCCTGCAGCTGGACATAATCTTTTTGGAGGCAATGGAAGTGGGACTTGTCCCTCAATCAATGCGGGTATCCGTGCTTGTAATGTTCAAAAAACCCGATTGGGATCCTCTACTCTGAACTTCCTACTGCCCTATCTCCCTCCTGATGTCAGATTACAAAATTCTGGGGAGGATCCTGGCAGATAGACTCACAGAGATACTACCCAGACTGGTACATATAGACCAGAGTGGGTTTGTGCCCAGGAGAAACACCTCCCAAAATATACGTCAACTGTTTCAGGTCCAGGACGGGGTCTGGGACAGATTCCCTCGCGCGGCATGCCTCATATTCGATCTTGAGAAAGCATTTGACACCCTAGCATGGCAACACCTTTTTGAAAAATTTTGGAGGGTGGGCATCGGGTCCCAATTTATAGCATATACCCGGCTATTATACACCAACATTACCACAAAGGTTAGGATAGGCCGTTATATATCATGTCCCATCCCGATCATGCGCAGCACACGCCAGGGGTACCCCCTGTCCTCAATCATATTTGCCATCGTCCTGGAGCTGCTGGCAGCAAGGCTGTGGAAGGAGAGCATACATTGGGGCATCCCACTGGGAGGTCGCACTCATTGTGTCTCCCTTTGTGCGGAATATCTTCTCATCTATGTTAGAGATATTGCGCAGACCTCACCACCCTCTGGTCCATGCTCACAGATTTCGAGAGGGCTGCAGGGTTACATGTGAATTGGGAGAAATCCTCTATCTATCCCCTACACCCGAATACCCCACAAAGGGAAATTTGAATAGGAGAAACCTCACTGGCATGGACGGGCGACACCCGCGTTACTTGGGTATCAGACTCTACCATGAACCCTGTGACCTCCTGGAAGGCAACCACTACCGAGCCCTCCGCGGACTAAAAAGTCAAGTTAGTTTCTGGCTGACCCTACCTTTGGCTCCCATCGGGAGGGTAGCCTTATGCAAAATGATAATGGTGCCTCGGCTTCTTTACTACTTCGCTAATATCCTGGTTAGCCTGCTGCAGTCCTCCTTCTAAGAGCTATATTCATTACTAATCTCTCTGATCTGGGGTAGGGGCCGTTGCAGGGTCGCCATATCGGCATTACAGCTGCGTCACAATAAGGGGGGGATGGGCGCCCGTCATTTAAAGCCTATTTCTTAGCGGCGCAGCTGCAGTGGATATCACGCGGGACGGCATATCGGAACCTCTGAGAAACAGAGGCCCAGGAGGGACAGATAACAGTCCCGGAGCTGAAACAAATGTTCCTTCCAGGTACCACTCCCAACCCGGCTCACCCATTACTGGTCAAAATGGCCAGAACCTGTATCATGGGGATCCACTGTATGTCCAAGGGGTTCCCGCTGTATTCCCCAATACTGCCGCTGGTAGGACTCCCTAAAGGACGTGAGTTCTACTCTGCGGGAGATCTCAAAATCTGGACTGAACACCAGACCACCGAAAATTAGGTTCTGTTCTCCGAAGGTCAACTGATCTCATTTGCAGGCTTGACAGAGGGAAGCAGGCTTCCAGCTGGTCAATTCCTGCTACACCGGCAGCTGGTAGCGGACTGCAGACGGACCTGGGACCTGAGGGACGGGAAACCCAGGACTCACCCGGTACTGCACACACTACTGCATATGGGGTCTGGTAGACACCATATCATGTGGATTTACAAATCCATCATGGAACTCACACACGTACCACTGAATCGCTTACGGATCCACTGGGAGGAGGACTTTGGCCAAGACCTCCATGATAGAGAGTGGTTGACGGCCTTAGAGCAACACAAAAAAGTAATCCGGCAAACAAAGATTAAAAAATGCACAATTTAATGTGCTGCACCGCGCTTATCTCATGCCAGTGCGGCTTAAGCACTTTTTCCTGACATCCCACTTTGAATGCCCCCGCTGTCACGCTCCGGACGCCCCCTTTAAACCCCTATGGATGACGGTACACACCACACTACAAACAGTCACAGGCCTAATTGATTTCCACACATGGGAGGCATGTGCCTTAGCCATCTTTAAGCGCCAGAAACGCAAAAAGGTAGAGACCAAATTTGCCCTGCTTGCCGTTCTACTAGCGAAACGTAGTATCGCAATGCACTGGCGCGCCGCAGAGGGTCCGCCATTAGCAGCATGGTGGTGTTGTATCGCGTTTTAGGACCCAGTGAAATTTACCGTTTCATGCCCATATATAGGTACAATTCACATTGCCCTTATATAGGCATAGAAATCATAACCTTATTTAGACATAGCCCATGCAGTCCAAATACAGGCATGGCTACTTCCACCTGTTCCAAAAAGCCACAACGATTTCTTGGAAAAATCGGCTTAAGCAGTCAGGGACATCCCCTTGCTTGAATATTGATTTGTCCAAGAACTCATGGAGTTTTCAAAGAACTGCCATTCCCTTGGGGTTCTTTGATGACATTATTATGCCTGACTTTACATCAAACTAGGCCCCTTGGAGGTATAAATATGCCTACACTTGCTCTAGCAAACACACGGTGGTTCGGAGCAGCTCCACTATCTATTTGCCCGACGCAGCTCGCTCCAGCAAGTGCTGAAGGAAGCCGACCCTCCAGCTGATGCACTGATCGAGAAGCTGTCCTTTCTCTCGCTGAGAATCCAGCTCCAGTGTTTCCAAGCTCCCTTCGCAGGGTGTTGGGAAATCGAGTCCCGAGACAGAGATACCAGACCTCCTTCATTCTAAAACCAAGGTCCGGAGCTGATTAGACCCTAAGAGAAATCTTGGATAAATTCTTGGCAAATAAACTAAAGCTATGCTACACCACACTTACTTCTTCCCTCATACTAGACTTAGGTTAGGTACATCGGGTAGGCGTATTTTAGAAGCACCAGTTGAGTACTTTTAGCCTTTGTTATTTATGTATGTAGTTAGTTAGTTTAGAAACCCTACAATGCTTTTACAGGATTATTTTATAATAATCTTCATGCTGTACGCATTATACTTTGCAGCCTGTATTACCATTGTAGCAGTTCACTTTACTTGCATGAGAAAGAAGATTGTTCAAAAAATACTTTTATTGAAAACGCCCGTCTCTCTATTTCTCTGCACCTCTGATGAAGCGAAGCATGCACGATTGACTGAGTAAAATATCTATCTATTGTTTCCACGACTCTGAAGTTTATTCTTGGGGAAACAAAGTTGTAATGTTTATGCGGTTGTCAGAAACTAATCCAATCTTGTGAATTCGTGAAAGTTTCTAGTGACCTCTGAGCTGGCTGGCACTCACAATTAAGACTAATATATTCCATAGCCTCAGTAATACGTCAAATCTATAGGATATATTATTCCAATGTGCAGAGCCTATTGGGAATATAGGAACTACACTACAGTGGGGGGCGGTAAAGAAGTGGGCTACGGCCGAAGAAGACCTTATCCATCAAGAGGAAGCTCGAGGCATACAAAAGCGTTCTATTTCCTTAGAATCGGCGATGCTCCTACACGACTTTAAGCAAACACACGCTGATGACGCGGAGCCCCCACATGACAGCCAAGTGATGCCCGTACCAAGAGCACCCTAATCCGCCTGCACATTCTCCCCTAACCTGCTACACCAGCTCACCCCCGAGCTGCCCTCCAGGAACTACACCATCGGTCAGGCTAGAATAGAGTGCATACAGTTGATAGCAGGCTACGGAGCTCTACTGCATTTGCCCCTACCACATACTCCCCTGGTTCTAGATCCTCAAGTTCAGTTAAGTTTATGGCTAACCATTTACCGACACCCTTTGAAGGGGACTATGGAGTAGAGACTGTCATTCGGGTCGTAGAACTGTGGTATCTTTGTCAACGACCGCCTCCTCGTTGACTCTCGGCATCTCAAATGGAGATTATAGGGAGATTGGCCCCCAGTGATTGATTACTTACTTACTTACTCGATAAATTCCCACGCTGATATTTGTCACGACAATGTTAATATTTATTGTAATACTGCAACAGACGAGTATGGTATGCCTAATGTATGACATATATAAGAATGAAATCCAGTAAAAAGGTTTATGAAAAAATGAGTAGCCCTAAAATAGTGTCTCAGGCCTGCCACTGCAGTGCCTGGGTGCAGTTGCTAACTGCCATGCTGACCTGGCCAGTGTCCACACTGGCCAGGCCTAACCCTTCCCTTTCTGTACACATTGGATACCCCTATAGAACGGCCTAGGTACCCCCCTGGGCAGGTTGCAGTGTATATGAAAGATAGAGCATGTACTGGTGTGTGTGACATGCTCTGATAGTGAATTACAGCCATTTTTGTTTTTCACTATTGAGAGGGCTATCTTGCCCATAGGCTATAATGGGGAGTGCTGAGTAAAATGCGTACCTGCATATCTTCCCTGTTAGGACCAAGATAGAAAATTAAAGTCTGGTATCCTTGAACTCAGAATTTAATAACACATCTTTTGGGAAGGATGGTTTTTAAATTCTGTGTTTGAGAACAGCACTTTTAGAAAGTGGATTCTATGGCATGAATTTAATTGTGATGTTCTTTCACTTAGAATTGTTTGTCCTGAAGAAGGTGATATCGTTGGTACACCGAAACGCTGCGTCGACATCTACAACAATTATTATTCTGTGAATAACTTGTACATTGTGTAACAGTTTTAAAAAAAATATATATTTGTTTTTATATCATATATTGTATACATCCTTGGGTACTAGTACTGTATAAACATTGTTTTATTGATTTATAATAAATTGCTTGGTTTTATATACACATGGTTTATGATTATTGTTTTTGGCCCTTAGATAGAAAAAGGATTTGTTCTATGTTTGTACAGCAATTTTGAGATATACGGCTAACACACTATGGGGTTGACCACACACGAGTGATTTTCTGGGACCCGTCCTAGTTCTTTCAATACTCGCTCCTTGTCCCATATCCAAAAGGAGGCCTCCCTCTTTCTTTATATATTTATATTTTATTAAGTTTGGCCATCTACGTATTTTCTATGAGCCTTTGGGCATAGTAAAAAAACATTCTTATTTGGGTTAAGCAGGCTTTCTCTACGAGGGTGGCAGCTGAATGGGTCAATTCCGCCTTTGGCTAAGCAGTCTTTTTGTGGGTATGTCCTGGTTAAATGCATTTGTTATGGGGATGGAGCCTTACCTCCAATTGGATACGTCCAAACAGCAACTACAACTTCTGACATTTTTTAGCCCAAATATTTGTTATCAGCTTTTATTCACACAATCTACTTTGCCTTTCTGCATGTGTGATAACATTTACATTTGTACCTCTCTGCATATAGCACTTACGTGTCCCGAGTTTTCTGTCCTTCGTTATAAATATTTAAGGCCGCCTGTGATTGCTGTAATTTTTAAACAGGTTAAGCCTGCTTATCTCTACTTACAGCTTTTGGGAACACAGAAGATATGTTTCTTTATCGCACATTTTTTGTCAGCGGTTTTACATAGTAATGTATTTGTCTGTTCTTTAATTACTGGGATTGTATTGTAAACCTTTACTGTTTTTAACGCCATTTGATCATTTTTATACGGTTGGTTTGTCTTATATTTAATTCTTCAAGGGGATGCATCTTAGCAATATACTCCTGTTGTTTTGTTGTTCTACCGCTACTATTTATATGAGGTACTCTTGTATTAAAATGGAATAAAAGTGTATTGATCGATTTGACTCTAGAAAACCCAAAGTGTAATTTAAAGAAAGAGGATTTCCAGATGTTTCCAAATGTACTCTGCCATATCCATAGATACCTATAACTTTTACAGATTTCTATTCATACGTCCAAGAAATGCACTGTGCATAGACTGCTGTCTCTTTTCTCCCACTCAAGTAAAATGTGAGCCTCCCTTGTTTAAGTGCAAATTGCGTAAATTAGCCCATGGCAGTGCAAACTGTTGAGATTTATTGAAATGTGTTTCAATCTAAATTGTTTATGTAAACAGCTGTATACAAACTGAAATAAGAAGTCAAAAGAAATGAAGAACAAAGTAGAAACTGCATGCACTAATAAATATCACCAGAGTAATGATTGTTTTTTCCTGTGTCTTCTAGTTGTACCGTACGTGTTCCACCTGCTAGCAGACGGTAGTAATATTGTGCACCACTGAGCACATTCCACACATGATAGCGAACCTCCAGTGGGAAATCATCCCTTTCCATGTCAGATGAACCTGAAAGTTTCCAGCACTACACCTAGAAAGCAATACAAATATAGAGCCAAATTAACGGTGTTGCGTGTTCAGCTGCAGTGTCTAATCCTTTATGACAGCTGGTCCCAGGCACTGAGTTATTTAACCCAATCTTCCCCTCAGTAGCTGTTCAATAAGCTTTTTCAAGCAAAGGAAGTGAAGTCTGATGAAATGTCCCTCTCGTTTCTCTTTTACAATATAAAGTGGAACTGAAAACCTATTGTTTCTATCAACTTGCAAAGGCACAAGCATGTCATGACATGGTTGAATTGTTGTTTCAATCTGAGGAAGATGAGGCTGGTGGATGAAGTCTTGTGGATAGTCTCCAACAGAATATAGGTGCAAGAAGCTTTACCTAACAAGGCAGGCCTAAAACATGTCCAGAAATAAGAATTATCTCAAGTTCTGCACAGAAACAAATGAAATGAACATACAGCAAACTCGGATAGAAGGCTGGTCTACTGCTATTGCTCACGATGCTATATTATTGATTTATTTTTTATGACCCCATCCTTATCCCATTATGGACAATTCAGAGTGCCTTTCTCCTAATTAACCAACTATGGGGCAGATTTACGAGCCCCTTGTTTCACATTTGCACCGCAGCAGCGATGTAAACTTTGCGGCCAATTTACAACGTGACACATCTAGGGACATTATACCTGCACCAGGTATAATGCATGCAGGGTAGGCGTTCCCAATAAAAAAGCCACGTAGAACTGGTGCAGTGAAATTTAGAAGATTTCACTGCGTCACTCTACGCCGTCACTGCGTCAAAATCTCTGGATTGGTGTGGCTCACTGGTTAGAGGCAGCAGACCCGTAAGCAGAGAACGGCCCGGGACCAGGGTTCAGTTCCCGACGCGGCAGGGTCGTGGACCAGGGTCAATTCGGACTCGATAATTCTCACCTCGGTGCCTACTCTAACCAGAGAACACACTCAGCAACTCTGGGCATTAAGCTTGCCTCATCTCTACAACGGCCCCCCACAGACGCCGGGGATGCATGGTTTCACCTTGGAGATACCCAGAAAAGGGGCCATCTCACAGTGAAAACCAGGACGGGTTCCCCAGCGGTCTTCAGCGCCAGGATACTCCTTGGAGTCGCAGTGCGCTTTACAAGTACACCCATATTTACATTTACATTCACACCTGCTCAGACCAGGCGTAAGGATTGACGCAGGGCATTTTACATGGGACATACCTATGTTTTCTGGTGCATTGCTGAAGTTGCGTCACTTTTCCTCCAACAGACTTCTGACGTCTCTGCAATTCCTGTGCCATGGTGCTGTATTGTAAATACAGAGCATCTATGGTGGCGCAAGGACATTTGGAGGTGACACAAGGAAATGTCCGCATCTATGCAGATGCCTCAATTCCTTGTAAATCTGCCCCTATATATTTCATAAATCTTATGAAGTAACCTACTTCATAAGAAGTTCCGCCTAGAGACAGCTTTAGCGTTTTACTGCGGACAAACTATTGATAATAATACAATACATAAAATGGTCTTTGGATCAGCCGATTGATCATTAATGTATATATTTTTTGTCTCTTTCAGTTCCCTGATTTTGCTTCTCTAACAAGCATGGAAGGTATCCGAGGATTTCATCATGACATCTTTGGCTTCTTTGTGCTACATGTTGCAAGTCCTCGGTGCGGGCTGTCATCAGAGTCTCATTCCTTTCCACTCCCATCCCCACACCAGTCACATTTCACTAACAAGATTGAGGTTGTCGGTATCTCTTTTTGTCGGTGAAGACGAATGATTGCTATTTGAACAGCAGTTTACTCTTGTTCCTTTTTATCAGGTTCGGACGTGTCCCTGTGAGCACAGCCCCTGCACATCACCTTCTTCATTCGAGCCAATGGAGCAGTACCGTAGAGGGAGTCAGGGGTCTTTGGATGATTCTGGTTGGGAGGTTGTGGTGGGGCTGTTATTCTTTTTTTTTTATCTGTCACGCGATTGCTCTTTCATTTCTATTTTTTTAGTCAAAGAGTATGCGAGAATAGGGGTGTATTTATAACATCGTGGGTGCTTCCCAGTAGCATTTTCTTTCTTTCGTATGTTCGTTGTGTAACTTACATATTCTTGTAAGTTTATTTTCTGGATAGACTGACTAAGTTGAGAATCTATGCAGTGGGCTAATCGGAAATGACAATACTTTGAGGAAGTGCGCTCCCAAAATACAATTTTAAGATCTACATGTATATCATGAGCCTATGGAAATATGCTCACAAACGGATCAGTGCACGGATATAAGTGTGAATGATTTTTGAATGCACATGGTCGGACTGGGACAGAAAATAGGTCCAGCTCCAAAATTAAAGTGGCCCCTATAAATGAATTAAATATCTAAAAAAATTACCCATGTTTGCAAACTGGAGCAGTTTTGGACTTGTAAAGATACGTTGTATAATTATTTAGCAAGGTGTAAAAGACTGCATGGACTGTGCGCTTGCTGCAGGGAATGTTTGTGTTAATTTTCATGCAAATCAACAGTAAACCAAAAGACACTAAAACAGTCCCACTAACAGGCAAGCCAAGAAACAACGCACTCTCTGACCTGTCACACCAGCTCATCAGGCACTTCCAGGTTGCCTCATAAGACAGTTCGACCCTCTGACTGCAGGTGACTTCTGCACTTCACATGTGAGGTGCCTCACATGTGGGTGGTGGTGTTCTATGGTACTCCTCAGCTAGCGCTGTCCCTGGTGAGCTCCTTTCGGTCTGAAAGGTCTCAGGAGGTGGCAATGGGGAATACGGTATAACCCCCATTCGTTTTACCTTGTGGGGTCCCCCAGGGCTCCTCCCTTAGCCCAACACTGTTTAACCTTTACATTACCCTGCTGGCTAACCTATTGGGAAGCTTTGAATTTACCCTTGTTCCATATGCAGATGACACACAGTTCATCATTTCAGTGAGCAGCATGGATAGCCAGACGGCTACTAGGTTCAAGGAATGTATAAGCCATATAGCTAGGCGGATGAAGTCTGAAATCGAATTTATCTAAAACCGAGGTACTGTTGTTAGGGAATAATCCCTCCTTTTTGACAAACAGATGGTGCCCTGACCAATTGGGTCTTTTGCCTAAACCTGTACCAAAGGTAAAAAATCTGGGGGTCCTTTCTGACTCCCAGCTTACTTTTGAAAATAAAATCAATGCCACCACCTCGGCATGCTTTTTCATTCTGAAGATTTTGAGGAAAGTCCTCCCAGTAATACCAATGGACCTAAGGAATATGGTGGTATCAGTCTTAATTTCTTCTAGACTTGATTATTGTAATGTCCTCCTCTTCAGTGCTCCACGCCGTAGCACCAACAAACTTCAAACGGCTCAGAACGCATCGGCTTATTAGACTACATTGGCTTCCAGTGGCCAAGAGGATACAACTTAAATCATTATGTATTGCCTTTAAATGTCTTAAAAAACATGGGCAAGCATAGCTGACTAAACTTCTGAAACCCTATGCCCCTGTGAGAACCCTTAGATCAGCCTCACTCAGAAATATAACCGTACCCAAAATCAGCAAGACAAAATGGGGGGGGAGAGTTTTACAGCCATAACGGCAAACCTTTGGAATTCATTGGCCATTACATTGAAAAGTGAAAACAGTCTTTTCAAATTCAGGAAAGGCCTTAAAACTTGGCTGTTCTCTGCGTAACTGGTTTACCCCCCTGTACTGAATTCACTGTAGGTAGCACCTAGACACCTCAGGGTATTAGTCGCACTTTATACATTTATCATCACCTTTGCATGGCCTCATAGATATGAAGTAAGACAAGGTAGCACAAAGCTCCGCGTTGCCTTACCCTACATCATGGAGGTATTTAACGGCCATTGCTGTGGGTTTTCTCACTCAACACTCATGGGTTTTGACACATTTCCAGATTTACAAGGATCAGTAAACCTGGGAATACATACAAAATGTGAGCCTCCTCAGGGAAACGTAAGGAGGAGAAAAAACGTAATTTCTCCTCATTTATTATTCTTTCTATGTTTGCTGTATTCTGCAGCACACATAAAAAGAGGAAACCGCTTCCATGGATTATTTTGTGCAGTAAGTTGTCCCTTCCTGCACAAAAACATTCCTGCCAGCAATGCAGACACTCTTGCACCACGGTGCAAGGGTGCCTGCGTTAGTGCTAGGCACCAATTTGCGTGCTGCTGCAGTCAGAAAGGACAGGAATGTGCCGTATATCATAAATACAGCACATTCCTGCCCTATTCTTTTGACAGAACAGAACAGCACATCATGCAAGGACATAATAACCCTGCCCAACCTGTGCAGGCCACCTTGCACCATGATACAACTGTGTGTAGCTTGGGCCAATGCACACAAATCTGGACTGTAAACCAATGGAATGCACTTGGATTGTCAGAGGAGAAACTGCACACCTGAGAGGGAGGGGCAAGTTTGGGGCATGTGAAGGATGAGCACATAGTAATATGCCAAGACTAAATTCGAAGAGTAGGAGCACAAGTCTGTCGGGGGGGGGGAAGCAAGATGGCAGGCTGACGCTGTCGCAGTCTAGGAGCTCTGGTGCTTAGAGGAGCTCCCCGAGGCTTTTGAGAAGAGCGGAGCGGGGAGTTGTAAAAAGCTGAATCTTCATGTGAGAAATGGGGGGAAAGGATTAGCTGTATTGAGCTACGGGGTGAAGAGGCGGAAGAAAAATAAGAAAAAGGGAAAGAAAACCTCCAGGTGCCTCAGGGGAAGCTTACCCGGATACACTTAAGGGAAAACAAGAACAGCATTCCCACTGGATGCAGGCAATTGGTTCCAGGTGCCTGCTTGCAGTGAGGCCTGCGGTTGGTCTGTCCGTTTGGCGTTTTTGCTCAGAATAAGGCCACATACCCGGATTTCGGATATTTTCAGATCTGCGTGTAATTAAGCTGGAGCATGGCCCCGCCGAAGGGAACAGTGAGGAGCACCAGCGCAACTACCAGACAGCCGGTAAGCGCAGCGGGGTGTATGGATGAGGGCCAAGGTTTGGGGTTGCAGAAAGGGGAGGTAGCTACCTCTTCAAACCTGGGGAGGCCAGTGCTGCAGTTTCCACAATCGGAACGCTCGGTGGAGTTCTTTTTGAACGTGTCTGGGAAAGAGATACAAAATGGGAATGAACTGGCAGCATTTGTAACACAAGCGATAAATGTGAAACATTGTAGCACCAGTCTAGCTACAGAGCCTCAAACTAACAGACATGTTAATTCTTGCTCTGCATAGCAGGATACATCTGAGGGCAATATTACCAGTAAAGACCTGGAGATTGAACTTGTAAAAAGCTCTGGGCTTGAAGGAGAGCATCAGGAGGCACTTTTGGATGACTTAGGAGCAAATGTTATATCGCCGGGGATGATGAAGAGATAAGAAACAAGGTAGCAGGAGTGGAAAGTAATATGGCAGAGGCTATTTTACGGCAGGGCGCACCTGGGGCCCTAGACGCTGGAGTGAAAGACAAGGTGGAAGAAGATACTCCGAGGCAGGATGCCGTGGAGGGGGAGGATGTTACGGTTCTTATAAAAGCTCAAAGTCCACATTCCGGATCAGGGGGCCAGATTGAGTCTCAAGTGGGAAAAAATGGAGCAAGCAACATCAATACTAATACCCTAGCAGGGGCAAAGCAAAAGCAAAAGCCAAAGCAAATGCAAAAGCAGAAACAACCTCCAAGGTCAATAGAAAAAGTGAAAACCCCCATATCTATAACACCGAAGAAAAGTACATGAAAATAAGAGAAAATCTGCAATGAGCCATTTGACTGGAAAACCAGGACTAAAGCAGGGGACAAATACAGAAGTTTTAAGCCCCATACGGAGATAGGTTCAGTCAAAGGGAGGGGTCAAAACTCTGATATCTAGACTTTCAGATGTGGGATTAGCAGATGGTATTTGTGGGACACTAAGGCTGTCGTCGGAGTAGACCCCTGAGGGGTCACTTAGGGCGTTTTGTGGCCAGGACTGTCAGATGTGGGATTAGCAGATGGTATTTGCGGGACACTAAGGCTGTCGTCGGAATAGACCCCTGAGGGGTCACTTAGGGCATTTTGTGGCCAGGATGTTGGCGCCACTTTTGTAGAAGTAAGAGAAGAAGAAAAAGCGGACCCCTATAAGAGATCTCCGGGTAAAGATACCTCAATGGAGTCATCATTACTTTCTCTTATTCTGCAGTCCCTTAAAGAACTGAGAGAAGAAACAAGGGAGCTTTTTGCTCAAGTTAGAGTTGATAACCATGACATTCAGCAGTCGCTAAAAGAAGTAAACTCGAAGATTGGGACTATCACTAACGACACAGTGGAGCTTCAATCTAGGGTTGCTGGCACGGAGGAGGCAACCGTGCAGATGAACACTGCTGTTAAACAACATAATGACTCGCTAATTTCAATGCAGCTGAAAATCGAAGATTTGGAAACTCGTCAGCGGCAGAACAATCTGAAATTATTTGGAATCCCGGAGGGGCAAGAAGGGACTGACCCGAGGGTGTTCGTGGTTTAAGTAATGCAGAAGGCTTTTCCAGACCTGGGAGACTGGGACTGCCAGATACAGAGGGCTCACAGATTACCACTAGTACAGCGAAGGCAGGATGCTAGATACCCACGCCCTTTTCTTATTAGCTTTGGCAATTTTTTGCTTAGACAAGCAGATTCATTGAAAGCCAAACCTAAAACGACTATTACAGTAGAAACATACTCTATTTTTTTTCAGGTCAGATTTTTGTGAAAAAACTATGGAAAGGCACTGGCAACTAAGGTTATTGATTGACTCACTAAAGGCAACAGGGGTACAGGCATATCTACAAGAACCGGCATGTTTGAAAGTAATACTGGAAGGGCAGTCATATGTTTTTTATGTCTAATTCTGAGGCAAAGGATGCACTGTGTAGATGACAGAAAGGGGGACGGGACAAGGAAAAAAGTCCTTGATCAGATCAGTTTAATACTCGGGCTGTGTTATTAGGAGGATGTTCTTGGTGATATAACTTTGTGTAGCATTTTTAAAATGCCCTTTTCCCTTTCTTTGTTTCTTTCCCTTGCTCCTTGTTCTTTTTTCTTTTGAGTATTTTTTTTCTTCTCCCCTAATAGCTGTAAATATGGATTAGGGTCTACTTGATATCAGATAAAACGATGTATAGACTACAGGGAATAAGGTTGAGGGGGCCACTGAGGGGACCGGAGTCTCAATTAGCTGCCAAAACCAGCGGCAGCTTAAAGAAGCGGATGATTCCTCCATCTAGGAGTTGTGGAGTGGGGCTCACTTTTTGGGGGCCTGGGGTGGTGGGGGGAAGGGAGTGGGCAAAAGTAGGGGAAAATGAAGACAGGGAAACAAAGAACCAGAAGGCTAGTAAAATAGTGGAATACAGTAATAAAACAAAACCAATAATAATGGAGGGTACGAGTGGTAGTGTTGACTATATTGTTTTTCAGAATGGCTCAATTTAAGTATAGTTGTCTAGCTTGGAACGTGGCTGGATTGAACAGCAGGACTAAGAGGCAATTGGTAGCAGAGGAATTTAAAATGTATAAACCCCATGTCGTTATGTTGACGGAAACACATCTATCGTATAAAGATCACGGGTTACTGAAGCAATTAGGATACGAGGTGATAGTGTGTACTATGCAAAGCGCCTCTTTAAGGGGGTCGCTATATTGAGACATAAACTGGCAGAAGGAGCAATCGGTAACACAATGGCAGATAAAGGTGGTAGGTGGGTCAGACAAAGATAAAGGGAAGAAAATATATATTTTGCGCAGTATATGGCCCGAATATGGATGATCCTACTATTTTCGATGTAATAAATGCAAAATTGTTAAACTGCGAGGGGGAGAGCGTTGTGATGGGAGATTTTAATTGTATCATGGATTATAACATCGAAACAATACGTCAGGGTGCTCTTCAAAGAATGAGGAGGACAAGAGCTGCAATCAGGGAACGAGGGTGGTTGCAGGGGGTTAGGGATGTGTGGAGAACTTTACACCCTAATATACCGGGGTATACATATTTCTCAGCTTCACACAAACTATACTCTCGTATAGATTTGGCCTGGGCCACCGATTCTATTGTATGGTCATCTGATATTGAAATCTGTCCAAAGGTGACTTCTACCATAACCCCATACGTCTTACTATTAAAGTACCAGAAGAGAACAAGGCAGTCAGACCCTTTTCATTTTCTAGATATCTGCTGGCTTATGAGGAATATGTGGCTAAGGGTAGGGGTCCACTAGAGATGTTTTTTTAAGGAAAATGTAGGAACAGCTCCTCCTATAATTGTGTGGGACACATGTAAAGCGGTTGTTAGAGGGTATACTCAGCAGTATATTTGGCGAAAAAACAGGGAACAAATAAATATGAGCAACACAATTATATTAGAGATCCGTAAAGTGGAGGATCTACATGCAGAGGCTCTTATCAAATGCTCGGAGGACATTGAGCGTTTAAGCTTTAGGCTAATTGAACTACGCTCAGTTCTAAAGGAGACATGGAGAGAGAAAAACGTAGCAGGCTATAATAAATATCTCCTAACACAGTATGAATTTTGGGAGAGTATAGGTAAAGTACTCGCTTATAAGGTGGCAGATGATCAAGCCAAGGCTCATATTAAAACAATAAAAGGACTAGATGATAAAATATATGAACAACCACAGCAGATATTAGAACAGTTTGCTTGTTACTACAAAAAATTATATACTCCAACAATAGCCTAAACATGATGGTTTTTATAAGTATCTTCAAAATATCTCTATAAAAAAATGGGGAAAGAGGAATCTGATTCTCTTGAGGAAAGCATCTCAAAAAATGAGATAGAATTAGCAATGGGTGCATTACAATCAGGGAAGGCAGCGGGAGAAGATACCATTCCTCTAGAATTTTGCTAAATATTCAAGGATATTATGCTGGTACCATTCAGCCAGGTAATAGAGGAAATTGGAACTAAGGGAAGAACTCCTGACTCATGGCATATGACTAAGATATTTTTTGTTTAAAGAAAAATAGACCAGCAGAGGAATGTGGGTCTTACAGACCATTCTCATTGATCAACGCAGATGCCAAAATATACGGTAAAATTTTAGCTAACCGCTTGGCACCTATAATGACTAATTTAGTATCCCTGCTTGACAACAAAGGGAGAGGTAGGGAAAAGGAGACACTCTCTCAGTCCCCAATCAATTGCACATAAACAAGAAAAGAGAGGTCAGACCAATCTCTGGTCAATCTTTGAGAAATCTCTAAAGACCACAAGTCATGGAGTCAAAACAAGGTTAACACACCCGATTTGGGTGGTAAAGAAAGCCCTCACACACCGACCTAGTCAGTGTCATGCTTCATCATCGGGCCCCACCAAAGAGGCCGAGTGCCTCTTTGGTGTGCTACGACGCCAGAAAGACTGCGGAGCTGGTTGTGTGTGGAGAGGGCGTGCTCTAGAATACAGCGAAGTTTTAAAAGTGCCTTAAAAAAGGGTATCAAAAACAAATTTTAATGAGTGATCCCTAAGGCACAAAACAAAGAGTATTAAGTGTCTGTATTTAGTTGCCAAGGTTCAGGGTTGGTTAAATACAGGATATACTCAAATCAATCTTAGTCAACATGTTTCAGCCATAAGGGTGGTTTTTATTTACCAAGGCATTCGTCAGGACTAAACCCCGGCGGTATGGGCTCTCTAATCACCCATGAAAGAATCAAGCTGATCAGCTTGCCCTCTACGCACTGTAACTTTAACCCAAGTGGGTTTCTTAGTCAAAACATACAAATCAGTTTAGAAACAATAAACTGAACAGAAGTTTTTATTTCTATTGACGTGAATTATATTGTCAAACATTATTTTTAAATCAATTTATGGCTCTCATTTGAGCAATAAACAAAACTTCATGAGAATTGGATGTTCCGTCACATCTATATGTATTTTACATCTTACAATCTTATTGCAATCAGTTCTTGTGCCCAATGCATTTCGGGCCGCACGGCCCTTCTTCGGGGGCAGTACTTGTTTGGCATGAAGATGTAAACTTCAAAGGAACAATATGGTGCGTTAACACGTGGACCGACAAAACCAGAGTGTTTCTCTCATACCGTGGAAACTGATTGAAAAATGTCCAAGACTCTGCGGTGCCGTATTCAAATACTTGTGAGCCTCGCAACCAGCTGCTGTACCCAGGCTTGTGAAATAACACGAGATGACTGGGAGCTGAAACGGAGCTGTATATTTCTGCCAATAGTCTTGTCAATTCGGCGAGGAACTAATCACACGACCGACTGCTGCCGTGTTTACTGTTTACGGCGCATTATGGGCATTGCGTCCTCCCCTACAGCACGCTTAGAAAAATAGTATTAGAAAAGTGACTTCTTCTGATCAACTACCCTAAGCAGTGCTGGGCATTGTTTACCTGTAATGAACCTGCGATTGCATTACCTGATACTCTGACCCTCTCACCCCATAGCTATCTATACCGAATCAGTGCAGTTCTGACACTCGGAGCCTGGTCCTATACCGAATCAGTGCCGTTCTGTCACTTTGAGCCTGGTAGTCTGCTCCCAGGTCGAGCTCTTAGCCTTCCTGACATGACAGGTTTATTTGTACTACTGCCCAAAGATTAATGGAGCGAATTTTAACATTTAAAAATGAAAATAACTTCAAATAATAAATTAGAGCTTTTGTATTTTCCACATTTGGCACAAGCGCGGCAATATAATCAGTTCCATTAGTATCGTCCATTCATCATTATAATATCGATGGACCCTGTCCGAAAGACAATGACGGCAACCAAGCCTCGTTTTCAACTGAGACCGAGCCTTCCGGGGTGGGCGGGTGCGTCCCTAGCCTCGTTTGCGGCGGGACACGCCCACCCGGAAGCAGGTCGCACACGCGACTGATCCCTTTAAGAACCAGGTTACCGGCCCCGGCTTTCCATCCACGGGGTCCGGTTTTGAGGCCACAACCAGGTTTGCAGCGGGTCGAGAGCACTGAGGGCGTGAGTAGACGCTGCAATCGAGGTCGCTGATTCTTCTGCATATAGAGCTAAGTGTCCACTCGTGCACAGGCTGTTGCAACTGTACTTCTTTTTCTTCTAGGATGTGCCAGGTCGCTCCGATCCCCTCCCGAGACCCATGGTGCTAGTAGCGCGCCATTTTAAAGTGAGAGCTCAACCTTTATATACCAACTTGAGGGGCACAGACCTTTGAGGTCCATTGATCCCTTCATAAGGAGTACACGCATTTGTGTTTTTTAAATCCCCCCATTCTAAATCGTTTCTTGTAAATAGTACACCTCTAGCACGTCACTTCCCAGAGTTATTTGCTATCATCCTCTAGGGGCTATCTAGATGGTGCTTAAAATCGTTGTTTACTTTGGGAACACCACTTGAGCCACATATCATGGAGCACTATGAAAATTCAGAAAGGCTCATATTAATAATGTTTATGTTTGTCTTCTGTTTGTCTATGTTCTTCACTTTACAGGTGCTGTGACACTCCAAAATTTATGGAGTATTTTTGGAATGAGTAAATCACTCTTCCCACATTTTTAAGCACTTTTTTCACCTTTATAATTTTCACTTTCACGTCCCCGGGTTAGGGTGGGTGATTAGAGAGCCCATACCGCCGGGGTTTAGTCCTGACGAATGCCTTGGTAAATAAAAACCACCCTTATGGCTGAAACATGTTGACTAAGATTGATTTGAGTATATCCTGTATTTAACCAACCCTGAACCTTGGCAACTAAATACAGACACTTAATACTCTTTGTTTTGTGCCTTAGGGATCACTCATTAAAATGTGTTTTTGATACCCTTTTTAAGGCACTTTTAAAACTTCACTGTATTCTAGAGCACGCCCTCTCCACACACAACCAGCTCCGCAGCCTTTCTGGCGTCGTAGCACACCAAAGAGGCACTCGGCCTCTTTGGTGGGGCCCGATGATGAAGCATGACACTGACTAGGTCGGTGTGTGAGGGCTTTCTTTACCACCCAAATCGGGTGTGTTAACCTTGTTTTGACTCCAGGACTTGTGGTCTTTAGTAATTTAGTATCCCCTCACCAACATGGGTTCATTCAAGGGAGGGACACTACTGCTCATGTAAATATGGCAGTAAGTGCATTTGATTTTGCAAATATTAGACCCACCCCACTTGGTATGATTTTATTAGACTCAGAGAAAGCGTTTGACCGAGTGGGGTGGGAATTTCTGTGGTGCTACGATAGCAGCCATTGGGATAAAGGGTCAATTTTTAAAACAGAAACAAGCACTATACGTTAAACCATGTGCTAAATTAGCTTACCTGGGGCTGCAGTCATCTATTTTTCACGGATTGTTTGGTACCCGTCAGGGATGCCCTCTTTCACCTTTTACGAATTTCTCTTTATATAGAGCCATTTATTTCAGTTTTGCAAAACGATGTTCGAATAAGGGATTTTAAATCAGGTGTGAATTCTTTGAAGGTTGTCACTTATGCAGACAACGTAGCGGTTTTCTCAACAGAACCGGGAGAAGCACTAAATATTATACCGGAAGTAGCCGGACAGTTTGGCTTAATTTCAGGCTATAAATTAAATGTTAAGAAGACGCAAGTTCTCCTTAATTATACATCTGTGATACCAGTACCTGGAACTTGTCAAACGGTTATTTATCTAGGTGTCAAGATAATAGCACAGGTTGACTGTATACTGTCATTGAATTATGATGCATTATTAGAAGAGACAAATAGGACTTTAAAAAAATGGCATAAGCTACCGATTGGGATTATTGGCAGAGTCAATATTATGAAAATGAAAATTCTGCCTAAGTTCCTGTATCTTTTTCGCTCCATTCCTTTACGCATTTCAAATATTGTTAGACCTGGCACCATTGGCATGGGTCTCCCTTCCATTTTTGCTGTTGCCTCATGTGTTTTTGCTGGTGTTAGATGCTTTGGGCACTGTGCCACTGCTGTCCAGTGCCACAGTGCGAGTGTGAATACCAACAACTAGATAACAATGGGTCAAAACACAAACTATTTGTAAACTGAATATGTAAATGAGGGATACATCCGACAAATCCACCAAGAGTGCGTCACCGTTAAATACATGTTCCCATCAGATTACCAACCTGTACCGCCCTGCATCATTTGGGATCCTTCACCCTGAAGGAAAGTGGTTTTACCCACAGTAGAATGGACGGATGTAGCCCAATCTAGTGAGAGTGTCACAAATGTGCATGTGGTATACTATAGTATCAGGGGGTAAGCTGAGTAGCAGTGCCTATGTGAAAATGATAAGTGCTAAGTGCGTCAAATTCTTAAAATTGGGTGGTGGAAATGGAAAAAGCAATTTTAATATGGTCCTATCCACTCCCAATAGTTAAAAACAGTGCATAGTAGCGTCAACAAATAACTACTAGTGTTGAAATGTGGTCGACATGTTTCTGCAGTTCGTATGAAGCCTCGAAGTCTTCTACTGCTTCCTCAGGACCTTACTTAATGCTACTGCATATTGTGAAACAAGGTGTAAAAATAGTTTTTAATATAATATCACCTGGAATTCGCCTGATGAGGTAGTCCACAGATCACCCAGTGTCAGCAGAGAAATATGTAAAAAGATACACAAAATATATACATAGTGAGTTACAAATAGTGGCAATATCTTCATAGTATATGCATTATGTGCATTGCCAAATCAATTTTTTGGTCAAGGATTCTGTTCAGGTAATCCAGTCATTTGCCATCCTATTAATTAGGCAAGACAATTACTTATATTGTCACTCACCTATGTTTTAGGGAATGCACTCTCCACCTCACCTGGCTACAGCTCAGGTAAAACGGAGCACCGCTCTAAAAAAAGACAAGGGAAGGTAAGTCAGGGAAGGACTCTCAATGCTGCCTCTATCATCAGTGACGAACAGTATTGGTATGATGTCTAATAATAATAACCACTAAAGCATGTGTTCTGCTTAAAGACTCAAGGTGACACGCGTGGGTTAGGGGCGCTGTTTCCTTGTTATTTGCTTGTAAGTCTCGAATTTCAAACCAGCAGCCCAAAACCACAGCTCGTTATCGAATCGCGTGTCTGAGAGAGCGCCATAGACTTATAGTCACGCCCTTTCGATTTCGCTACTCCAGTAGTACCATGCTCGGATAATTTCAGAGGATTGATTACAGCTATCAATTTTTTAATAGAGTGGCTGCTAGTCGATACAATGCCTGGGTGTCAGCCACTCATACCATGCCACAAAAAACAAGTAGCGGAGTCGACCCCTGTTAGGTGTTTACTGGTCGAGTTTAAGCAAAGGGCTGATTTCTGCATTGGCGTTAGATTCCCAACGCGCTAAAGCCGAAGGCCAAGGAATACGTAGCGCTGGGTGCCATGAATATGTAAATGAGCAGGGTAGGCGCTTACCTGTCCGTCGGTACCCCGGACATCCGTCTAGGCTGTCTGGAGGGAGGTACTCCACCGGACAGGAAGCCGCCATTCATATCCACTACTACGTGAGTTCCGTGTCACGTGATCATGTGATCTACGTCCTCACGTCCAGAATGTCTGGGAATTGTAGTTTCCAATCAACCCGCTTTCCAAACGTAATTTGATTATCGAGTTGATATACATTTGGTCTTGCTGTCATATTAATGGAAACTAAACCAGTTCTCCGTATGAGCTTTGGGGATGATAAATGTATCAATCGTATAGAACCAGGGTTCCCATTGAAATCAGGTCCTCTCTCTGTTTACAGCAATCGTTAGAATGCTCAAATGAACTATTGCGGTTTAGGAATATGAGCGGTCCGGTTGTTTTTACCCCACGATGTAAATGAATCGGTTGGTGCCAAATCGACATTCTATGTGGAGAATAGAGTGTCATAAGTGGCACAGCCATAGACACTCAAACTCCATTTTTGTTGTAATATACTCAGATTTCCTAAACTTTGTGAAGCCAGGATATGTTTCCCTTGATATATTCAGCAGGTAAATTCAGATTCATCAGTGTCAGAAGGTAGACAAAAACTAATGTCAATGTGACGCTAGGAGTCATTTTGCATAAGGGCGTCCAATCGCAGAGTGTAAAATGAACGATACTATATTTGTTAGTATCAGTAATGATTGGTCCCAAAGACTATCACAGTGACATCCATGGGATATCTTCGTTAAGTCCCGTTTTATCTGTGTGTAATCTCTACACCCATTTTTGTTCACATTTGAAAAGAAAGGTGTTTATATCTGTTATCTGAGGTGAAATCATTGGTTGTTCCAATACAGTCCATCGTAGATCTGTTGGAAGGTGGTGTACTTGGATAAAGTGGTTTGTAAGTCTCGTGGCTTGTCTACCACAACGTATCGAGCTCTTGTGTTCTGATATACGTAGCTTGACCTTCCGGGTCGTCATCCCCACATACTTTTTGTTACATGGACAGGTGATCAAGTAGATCAGGTTCATGCTATTACAATTTGTGAACCTGCGTTGGTGCCATGGTTGGTCTGTGCCGATGTCAATAGTCACAGATCTTGATGTCTGGGGACAGGCGGCACATTGCCCACATGGGTGATGGCCAGTGACCGCGGGCATATCCCATAGAGTACCTATGGCTCGGGGAATTTCGTTTTTGGGCCATGTATGGACCAATTTGTCCTTTAAATTCTGGCCTCTCTTAAAAGCAAAGAATGGGGGAGGCAGTGTGTCGTGACCTGTATTCAAAATGCCCCAGTGTCTTTTTATTATCTTCTTGATTTGATTCGACTCTACACCGAAGGTGCAGACACATGTTAGTCAATCTGTTCTGGGTTTAGGTGGTAAGACTTCTAATAGACTGGCTCTATTATTATTCGAAGCTCTCTTTTTCGATTGTCGAGTTAATTTCTTAGGATACTCTTTTTCAAACAGATCTTCTGTCAGGCATTTCGCATGGAATTCAAAGGAGGTTCGTGTCGAACAGTTTCTCTGAATCCTTAAGAACTGCCCATAGGGCAAGTTGTCACGCAGTGACTTCGGGTGACAACTGTTATAGTTGAGCAGGGAGTTCTGCGCCATTGGCTTACGATATAATTCTGAGGCCAAACCAGTAGGGGTGCTCAAAATTAGCAAATCCAAAAATACCAGTTTGTCGGCATTGTATTCCATAGTAAACTTCAGAAATTGATTCCTCTGATTAAGCCAGTCATGGAACTCATTCAACTGGTCTATTGTTCCTCGCCACACAACATAAATGTCATCTATGTAGCGTTTCCATGTACGCAGACACCAGAACTCAATTCACACTGTTGTTCTGCTTTTGTGAGGTGAGCCCGTCATCTTTGATTCTTTTGATCCAAACCTATTACTGCTCTGACTACTTCATCTTGTAGTTTTGTTCTGAATCTTTGGCTATGTTACTGGGAGATTTCTGCAGTAGAACCTACTCTTATCCTTGGGACATATTCTTGTACCTGCTACGGTGGAACATTTTGCAGAACTTACTTTGGTCAGTATTCATGTACACTCGGTTGAGAGGTCACTCACCGGAGGCTGCCACTTGTCCTTTCACAATCTCATATCTTCCTATGTTTAATGTCTTATTTTGCCCTACAGTGGTTGTGATCATTTCTTTGATGTCTTATTGTCAAAGGTTTATTGATTTACTGTTGGTTTTCTCGTAAGTTTTGCAGAGGTCTTGAGTGTGCTCTGTGTGCATAGATTGTCTTCAGTGCTTGTGAATATGCTGCCATGGGTTTCACGTTGTTGTTTTTTTATGGGTACATCTGCCATTATTTCTTCTAATGGAGTGCAGTGAGATGATCAGTTTGGAGCATGTTTTCTACCATGTGGTATGGTGCAGTATTACCACCCACTCTTGTGATTGTGTTGGTGTCTCCCAATCTCATGAGGTTGTGGGTTGCTGCAGAAAAAGCACACAACATAGTGCAGATTGTTGAAGAGTGAGTGTTTTTCCTAGTGATTGCTGTTTTCCCTTACTACTTTATTAAGTGTAGAGTTGTGCACTTTTACATGTTCCGTGTGGAGCGTCTTTTCACACTTACCGCCCTTACTTCGGGTTTGGGTGAAGGGCTGATTTGAAGCCAGATTGTTCAAGAGTGAGTATTTTTCCTAGTGATTGCTGTTTTCCCTTACTAATTTATTGGGTGTAGAGTTGTGCACTTGTACATGTTCGGTGTGGAGCATCTTTCCACACTTACCAACCCAACTTTGGTTTTGGGTATAGGGCAATTTTCATGCCATATGTTTCATGTGGAGCCGTGTTCCACACATACCACCCTTTCTACGGGTAAGTGTGGAGGGCAATGTTTATACCGTTTGTTTGGTGTGGAAAGATTTTCAACATTTTATTATTCTTATTTGCATGGTTCCTGTTGGGCTTGGCCCTTTTTGGCTAAAGTGCCTCAAACTTTTTGCCTTCCTCCTAGACCTTTTTCTGACATTGTGTTGCAGACTTAGATGTTTTGGGCAAAGTGCAAGTGCCCCCTTTATAAAGTGTTATGGTAATTGGTTGTCCATAATTGATATGTTTGTCTTACTCACACGCGTAGCCCTAAAAAGAGATCTCATGCCTGCCACTGCACTGCCTGTGTGCAGTTTGTTATCCACCTTGTTATCCTGACAAGTGCACCCACTTGCCAGGCCTTCCCCTTCCATTTTTATGCACATCACACACCCCTATAGTAGGCCCTATGTACCCCCCTGGGCAGAGTGCAGTGTATGTGAAAGGTAGGACATGTACTGAGGGGTGTACCATCTCCTGACAGTGAAATACTGCCACATTCGTTTTTCACTGTTGCAAGGCCATCTTGCCCATAGGACATAATGAGGAATGCTGTGACACATGTTCCCAGCATATCTTCCCATAGGCATAAGATGGAGAGATGGAGTTTAGTGTGCCTGAACTCAGAATTTAATAACACATCTTTTTGTTAAGATGGTTTTTGAATTGTGTGTTTAGAAACCACGCTTTTAGAAGTGACTGGTTTCTTGTCTTAAACCATCCGGTGTGCCTCTGCCTGGTTGTGTATTGACTGTCTGGGTTTGAATGTGACAGGGTCTGGGGTTTGTCCTCATACCCGAGAGGAGTAGGTGAGACAGCAACAAGCTGGCTTGCATTTGGTGTGGAGGGAGGAGAAGCCCCCTGGATGTGAAGAAGGCTGTGTTGCTGTCACAAAAGGATGGCTCCACCTCCTACGGAGTGTATGGGGCCCAGACCCTCACTATCAAAGGAAGAGGGTGTGCCCTGGCAGGAAGACACCCAAGTCTGGTTTCGAGCGGGCTCAGAGCCCCTGAACACAAAGACCTCAAAGGCATTTAGGGGTATAAATGTGAGAGCTGAAATCCCTGTACCCAAGACTGAACTCAAGTCTAAATTCTCAAGTACTACACTACACTCTTCAACAGAGGGAACCATACCAAGCGAAAGACACATAGTGAGAATTCTAAATTTATCCTGGGATCCTGTATGGGGAAAGACTGCTTCAAGCTGATTTGGTTTTTGTGCAATCCAAAACTGAATATCATCATGTTGGTAGGGGGTTTACCCATAATGGCTTTAATAGGAACAGAACTAGTTGAAGGACAGTTAACTGCACCTCCCCAGCCTGAACAGCCCTTACTGGGGCAGTAGTTAATTTATGCCTAATGTCCTGCACCATAAATCAAACATCCTAACCAAATGGCTTAAGAGAGCAAGCATTTTATGCTGGTTTAATGCATTTGTTTTCCGTAAAGGCATATAGCCTGCTAAGACTGGCCATGTTGCCCTTTCATTACTGAGAGGACCCAGTCTTACATTTTGAAGTGTTTGTGGGAAGATGCTTTGGATCCAATAATGATGCTGCTGGTAAGGTAATGGTAATTTTAAATACTCATAAGATGTATATGCAGCCCAACCTCAGTCTCAGTGCATGTGTGAACTGTTTATGAATTGGGATTGACTGCAGGAAAAGGAACCCAGGAATGTTATAAACTTCACATGTTTAAGCTTCACATGTTTCCACCATGAAAGTAACATCTCCACCGCCATTGGTGAGCCCATATCTGGCCAAATGATTAATGGTAGCTTGTCTACAATTAATAACAATATTGGCTGCTTGTTCCATATTTAATGAATGGAAATCAAACTAAGGAACCGCCATAGGGCACTATCCTTTTAAAAGATCAAGCTTGATCAACCCACAGACATAATTAGCAGCTTCCTATTAGGTTGAGGAGGATAAATTCTTGTCACCATGGACGTCTCAATATGAAGGTGATCAAGGAGCTTTGGGAACATGAAAAAAAGATACTCAAGAGACCCATTAAATAGGTACCAAACCTAGAAAATTGGGTGCCATGCTGTACTGTTGCAACACATTTAGTAGATCTTTGTATTAGGTCAACAAAACTTCACAATGACTGAGCCTACTAATATCATCAGCAAAAGTTGTTTTTTGGCTAGCTTACAGTACCACATCTAAACCCCTAACATTTCAGAGTAAAGATGTTATTGATAACCTCAAAGATGACTAATCTGATTCCCATGGATTTCGTGGAAACAGATCTAACCCTTTGTCAGTTTTGCATGCCCAAGGTATCACAAAGAAAAGATATGAAAATAAATGTTCAAATGTTTTTTGAAACGATCTAATAATTGTAAATAAGACATAAGCTGCAAGTATTAAGCAAATTAAACATGTCATTGTTATAAGATCTTGTGGATGTTGCCCCCTTCCACACAAAGAACGGTAGTCCAGGCGTTGGTCGTTTCCCGCCTGGACTACGGCAACGTCCTATATCTTGGAGCCGACCTAACAACAATAAAAAAACTCCAGGTTGTGCAGAACGCTGCTGCTTGACTACTCTGCAATGTTCCTAGGAGAACATCTGCTTCCTTAGCACTTCGTGACCTTCATTGGCTCAAAATCCCAAATAGAATCAAGTTCAAAGCCCTTTGCCATGTTTTTAAAATCAAACACGGCTCAGCCCTAAATACCTTCAGGGCCTTATTCAGGCCTACAAACCCAGTCGAACTCTAAGATCATCAGTAAATGGTGACTTCTCTGTTCCCAGATTTAGGCTAGCAAAAATGGGAGGCCGCTCTTTTGCCCATTTAGGTCCTACATTTTGGAATGCTCTTCCTGTGACCTTAAAGACAGAAACCAATCTTTTTCGTTTCCGCAAGGGACTTAAAACTTGGCTCTTTCAGCAGTAATCTGTAGCCCCAGTAAAATCAGCTTGCAATTCCTTCTTCTTTAGTCTGTCCCTGAGCGTCGGGAAACCCACTGCGGGTAGCTGTGCGCTTTAGAAGTTTAAATAAATAAAAATAAATAAATAAGCAATATTAGAATAGTGAAAAACACAAACAATTCAACCATGTTAATTGTTCCCAATGTTTACTCGAATCTATCTCCGATACCACTACACTAGTGAGAACATATCAGGGGTACCCTTCTGCTAGACCCTTTGGAATGAGCTAATCCAAAACCTTGGTATAATGGGTCAGGAAGCCAGTCTAAGTGTATTTACAAATGCACACTTCTGAATGTGCAGGCCTGCACTTCTCTTGCACAGCTATCTTCCTTCTCTGGTTGAGGGTCAGGGCATACAGAGCTGCATCTCAGTCACAGCTCACAACAGCTTCCATGATAACTTTGGCGTAGAGTGACTCTCACAGAATACAGCATGTACACTGTTTAAGTATTAAAACACTGACTATCTTGTACTGTGCCAGAGGTGCGGAACAGCGTCTTTAGCTAGTCTAGAAAGAAAGAGTTGTCTCCTACGGGCGCAAAAATATAACAAGAGCATTGCGCTCTAATATGAGTGGCCCTGGAACAAACTGTGCAGACTACCAGGCGAAAATATTTAACAGGAATAAACGCATGCATGGCTCTTCCTCGTATCAGGGGAAAACATGTGGAAACCACCATTAGAAAAAATGCCTAGTTAAGAAGAAATCCATCTCACCTCATCTGATGCATTTACATGTGCTGCCAAATTGAAAGACCCGACTATTGCTTTCAGCACATTTGGAGGTGAGGCCCCATTTATTTGAGAAAAATACTCTGTCCCTACAAGCAATGTAGGTCACTGAGGTCGAATAAACTAAGACTTCTGCAATTCCCAAAATGTTCCAAGGCTAGACAAGGAGGCAAATCTTTTCTGTTCCTGATATCCAAACTGTGGAAAGCACTTCCTTTTAGCCTCCCTAGGCCTTCTTCTATCTCGGTCTATAAATATATTTTATAAGTCTAGACTCCCCCTGCACTGATACTACCTGATCAGCCTCTCTGGCTGCTAGCGCCTGGGACTTCTGATGAAACAGCCTGTGCTGTATAAATGCCTTTGATCGATTGATTGAGAAGGAAAACAACATAATCAGCATGTTGTATATTGATAGAGCACTTTTCTTTGCTCAAAGTTGTGCAAATGCAGGTGCTATATATAAAGAGCCTCTGCATTGTTGCAGATGCAGTGTAAGTCATAATCATAATCACAATCCAATTTTGACGCCTTTCTATTTTCGTAGATCTGCATCATTCTGTACAATAGATGTGCCTTTGTTTTGCATCATGTTCCACTCAAAAGCATGAAGGGCTCATTTTCTAATGGGTATGACCTACATGATAAATGCTGCGGGTTTTTATTATACCCACTCCTTTCAAGGGGAAACAATGTGAAATTATTGGGCACACGTTAAATATTCAGTTACACATGGGTGATTGGACACTACCAATAGTCAGTCCTGCCCATGCTGTTTGTAATCAAGCAGGATCATCATCTAACCCATGGAAATCCTGTTTCTTAGTTTATGGACTACTGTCAGTGAGTACCCCTAATGGGATACCACACTTTGCTAACTCTTTTTTAAAAGGAATTAAAGCTTTAAACTGATGTGCTCACCTTTTAAAATAAAGTCTGCAGGTAAGCAGTTAGGGTACGAGATTCCCTGCAATTTATGTATGAACACGTTCATATGCATATGCAAATGCATGGAAGCTGAGCGAGAAAGACTGTTGCCTGATTCAGCTTGACATCAGTGCAAAGGTAGCACTTTCGCAAATGTGACCCACATTTTCCTTTATGTGGTTGCAAAGGACTTAAAATTAAATTGGAAAACCTATAAAAGAAAGACTTTCTGGGTAGTTCCCTGTCTTTAGGTGAAGAGCTGCTTATTTAATGTAGCGCATCCACAGCAGAAGCGATACTCTAAAACCTGCCAATCTCAATATCTACTTTTTCCAGCAGAATTTGTATGCATGGTGTAGGAAACTGATTTTTTATTTGGGGTGGATGAATGTTTACCTCAAGGAATAATCACAACACTTGTTAGTGTAAGCCATCAAAGTCGCTAAATTAAACTGAGTTAAATTCACTTCCAGCTATGTCGCGGAGCAGATTTGCGGGTAAACACGGGCAGCAATGGTACCACTGGATCAGGCTGGAACAAGCAGCAGCTGGAGGCCACAGGCAAGTGGCAGTCTAGGTGTCAAGGTGCCTATGGTTGAGGTCAATTTCCAAGGCACTATTCAAAATTTTGACTGTAGTCACAGAAGGGAGAAAAAACAACTCCTAGTCATAGCAGGGTTGACCTCATCTAAATAGGGGGCTGGTTAATTGAGAGGTAGGAGCCTCTCTGATAGTAGAAGAGCTTAGACATTTTGGATTTAGGATTCTATAACTTTGAGAGTAAAGTGGACAAGAAAGTACAATGGATTGGTTAGTAGCAATTCTCCCAGCACTGGCTAGGGCACAGCATAAGAATGCACCTTTCTACTACCTACTGAGAACACAGCCGAAACTGAAAGGATAAAGCTGAAGAAAGAAGACCTTGCTGAAGAAATAGAACTAAAGCATTTCTGCCTTTTACTTAAACCCAGGGACTCAACTTGCTTTCCAAAGGTCAAGTGTTTCACCTCCTGCATGCTTGATCAAGGGACACAAAACAAAGAGGGGCTGCCATTTTCATGCAGGGCCAGGTGACTTTTGGACCTGCTGTCGAAACGGTAGGCAGACAAAATATCGATTTTTTAATATCGACCTACCATAATATCGATGTTTTAATATCGAAGGGACAGAATATAGAAGGTAAGTAATATCGATTTTTTTAATATCGAAGGGACAGAATTTCGGAGGTAAATAATATCGATATTACTAATATCGATTCTAATATGATTTTTATGTATATTATTATGTATTTAATATATACATATTTTTTTTTTAATGTACTTTAAGTAAATGTTGTATTTTAGTACCGTAGCGGGTTGTGGGTTTATAGTGGAATAGGGTGGGAAGTAATTTAATTATACTAAATACATTATTATTTTTTTAGGAATGATAAATTATTTTAATTATTTGGTAATTAATTTTTATTAATTAATAATTTATTTTAATTAATTGATTAATTGATAATTATGTTCTGTAGCGGGATGTGGGTTTATAAGGGAACAGGGTGGGAAGTTATTTAATGATACTAAATTAATTATTAATTGTTTAGGGATTATAAATTAGTTTTATTTAATTGATAATGATTTTTTATTAATTGGTAATTAATCTAAATTCATTGATTCATTGATAATTATATTCTGTGGCGGGTTATGGGTTTATAGGGGAATAGGGTGGGACGTAATTCAAATGTAATTAAGTAATAATTTAATTTCATTAATAGTTTTTGCTAATTATATTATTGTTAATTAATTAATAATTGGTAATTAATTTGTATTAATTGGTAATTAATTTGAATTAATTGATAAATTGATAATTATGTTAAGTGTACTATTTTATTATTGGCATTTGTTGTGCGTTAATAGTGTGTAAAGTAATTGATATGTAATTAAGTAGTTATTACATTTCTAGTTAGATATTGATAATCTATTGGATAATAATTATTAATTGATAATTATTTTTTTTATAATTATTTATTGGTATTTGTAAATAGTTTAGATTAATGTAATAAATATTTTTGTAATATTTTAAAATATTAATTTATTTATAAGTATGTTATTTTTAACTTCGACGCAATCCAACACTTTCCCTACTGTTGCACTCTCTGGAGTGGGAATAGTAATTTTTACCCCTACGCTATCCAACACTTTCCCTACTGGTGCACTCTCTGCAGTGGGAATAGTAATTTTTACCCCTACGCTATATAACACTTTCCCTACTGTTGCACTCTCTGGAGTTGGAATAGTAATTTTTACCCCTACGCTATCCAACATTTTCCTTACTGTCGTTTTTTTTGGAGTTGGAATAGTATTTTATTCCCTCTGTTACTTAATATTTTTTGTATTTTAAAAATATTAAAAGTAAATTAAATGTTTTTAATTTGTTTTGCATCATTATTTAATTTTTATTTATGTTATTATTTTATGTGTATAGATGAATTTGTAATACATAAAAAATGTAATTATGTATAAGTTATTGCAATACATATTACAACTGATTATTAAGTATACATATTATATATTATATGTATATGTTTAATTATTTTTTTATTACACTATGTATATTACTTATTAATTGTAAATAATATAATATATTTTGTAATATGTTTATTATCTTTGTAAGTATTTTTTTATTAATTTTACTTATTTTATTTAATAAAAAAAAGATATTTAAAAAAAAGATATTTTCAACATCAATATTTTTTTTTCCGATATTTTTGTACTTACCTTTTTGTAGATAGGATGTCGATATTGTTGACATCGATATTATGGCTCCGATATTTTTGTAGGTCTATATTTTGTCTTTTTATATTTTGTCAGACATTCGTTTGTCTGGATTGGAACTTTTGCAATGCTGAATACAGGTGCAGCAGCGCCATATGGTAAAGGGATCAGCATTGTGGAGTAGTCTCTGACTACACCCTCGAGTTTTGCCAAGTTGGAGGACTTTGTGCTCTAACAAAACAACAACATTGGAGCGAAAATCTTGCCCAGAATATGCTGGCAAATTCATCTCTGGGTGCTCTGTCCCATTAGTAGCTTTTGGTGCCAAAAGAAATGGTTCCAGTGGGAGTTTGCCAAAGGTGTATTTTTACTCCACAAGACTATTGCTAGCTCATCCCGTTGGAGGAATGTGGGTCTGATTTAGAGTTTGGCAGATGGGTTTCTGAGTCACAAATTTGGACGACATTCCTTCTCGCCATTAAAAGTGAATCATATTCTATGGAGCTTACAATTAGTCAGATGAATATCCGTCACATTTGTGACTGAGTAACCGATCACCAAGATCTAAACCTGGGGCCTTATTTATGAAGGCCTTGCGTCACCGATGAGTCACTTTTTCCCATGTTAAAAGTGACGCACCGGCGGCGCAAGGCCTTCATAAATAGGGCCCCTGGCTCTTTAACATCTAACAAGTAGACTAAATTAGAAGGTAAAATACTTCACTGGGGCAACCATTGGCGTATTTAATGTCCACTTCCCCACCTTTGCCCATCTTGATCATCAGGAACTGATATTACTCAATGATGCCTTACTTTCTCTTGCTGTTTTTTGAATTAATACTTGTATAAAATCGTATCTCTGGTTCCCTTTATCAGACTGTGATCAGTTTAGTGTATTTTTGATATTGCATTTTACTCTATTGTTATAACGTATTTTTAGTTATTTTGTTGTTCTATTGAATTGAAAGTTATTGTTACCGATTGAACTTAACACACATTTTTCGGGGGGATTGACTGCTGTGCATGCCAGAGCACCAGGAGTCGAGGGATATCAATTTTAAGACCTAACCTTGGTGTGTTTTTTTTTAAGTTGGTAAAGGCTACCACCTTACGACTCAATAACCCACTATTGGACAAGTGGAAATTAGGCATAGGACGTAAATATCAGGCCAGGTTCACGTTGACTCAGTAGTCTGAGAGGCTTTACGTTTATTTGTGTAATGCAAGTTTGGAGATGCCATTCATTGTCATTTGAACAAGACATCATTTGATTTTTGTGATGCATGTTGTGTTCATACCAAGGGATGGGAATATTAGTGCATGGATTGTGTAATGTGGACAATTGGACCACCATTTATTTGCTACATTATGAAAACAACATCATTGAATATCTTCACAGTAAGATAGCAAATATAAGTTAACATCTCACTAAAATTAAAGAGGTACATTAGATTTAACCTGCTGTCTCTAGGTCACCTCCTTTTTCAGTATAGTGCTCTGTTAAAAGGCAATTCATAAACCAGATTAGCACGAAAAAAATCAATTGATAATTGCTCTGGCACATTAAACAGGAATGCAAATCAGTGGTGTTGGAACCGGTGCAAAATAAAATTGAGTTTGACCTCTTCATCAAACAATTACTATGACGAAATTAAAATCACTGATGAGAACTACGTTGGCAAGAAAAGATGTAATGTATTTGGCAAAAGAGCAGAGTGGTGTCTCAGGTGCAAACATTATGGTTGGCACGAAGTTGACTGTTGATACCTTCATCAAAATTAAACATTGACTGTTAATAAAAAAAAAAGCAGTGGCTGCACTGGCTCACATCCTCAATCGATAACATGAGAAAAAGTCTCTTGTGCAGGTTTTGCAATAAAAACACAACTGTGTCATGGTTTTATATATATAAAAATATGGTTTTATATAACTTATTTATGATGAGGAAAACTAAATCAACCAGCTATGCCAAAATTATCTTACAAGGCTAAAAGTGCATCCAAGAATGAGCTATTAAACTAGAAACAGTTTTCAATCCATTCATAGCTGATAACGACACTAAACACTCCCCAGAAATATTTGCCTCCCTGGTAAAATATTTCTATTACAACATTAAGAAAATCAGAGACAATCTGCACAAGAATCCACTTGCCAATGCTACTGTTAGCACTCGCTCCCTCAAAAATATCACTAGTAATACGTTCAAGCTACCCTCTAATATGGCAAGCAACAAAGAGGGTCTCAGTTTGTTTACTACAATCAAAGAGGGTGAATGCCATGCTCTCATTAACTGTAGTAAGGCCTCTGGTTCACCAATGGGGTCTTACACCAGGCCACATCCTAAATATGTCAGCCCTACCTTAACTCCTCAACTGTCAAATGATAAATTCCTCCCTTGAGATCACTCTCTCATTAGAAACGTCATAATGAAACTAATCATGAAGAAACATCATTTATACCCCATAAACACAGCTAACTACATACCCATCTTCCCCTCTCTTACATAGCCAAATTATTGGAAAAGTTAGTCATCCAACAGCTGCAGCACTTTATTGAGCAAAACAGCATATTTATCTTTCAAGCCACTGTCTGACAAGACAGTTGCATCAGACATGTTATTACCTCAACTAGGGATGATAAATCTGGTCTACAGCGGAAGTTCAGAAGTGGTCATACTCCTAAACTTATGCTCTGCATTTGACATCATCATCAAATTCTGTAAATCCACCCGAAAGACATAAACATAACAGTCAATGGCCTCTCCTGGTTAAAATCCTTTATCTTAGACCGCTTCCCAACAAATTCAATTTGAGCATGTTTGTTCCCCTTTCCCAACACAACTGTGGGGCGTCCCTCAAGAGTTGTCCCGCTCTCTGCTATTTGGTCTTTATATTCAAGCAATAGCCTTCTTACTTAAACAATTCATAGTCAAAACCTATTCCTATGCTGATGATACAGAAGTTATTCTCAACATAAAAGGAGACTTAGCGACCTCAGTCTCATGCCTTCTTAACCTACTAACTACCATTTCCTTGTATATGGAAAATAATGTTCTTAAGTTGAATCCATGAAAAATGAAAATTCTTCCTGTCTTCAACTCTATTAACTATTAATAGGACTTTTCCCTATGGACATCAAATGTAGTCATCGGCTTCAGCGAGTTTCCTCATTCCAAAATCTAGTGGTCCTAGACTGGACTAATGCTTGATAAACACATTTCCAATACAGCTAAACCATATTCTTTGCACATCAAGTCCTACGAAGAATTATGTCATTTCTGTTTTCTTCACCTTCAAAAACCTCTTGGCAAATGAATGTGTACACTCACATCTGGACTATGGACATTCTGACTATCCGAGCCTTCTGCAAAAATCCTTATAATACCTTAAAAAAAATCTAAATACACTCGTCAGCTCAATATTAAATCTCAAAAAATATGATTCTGTTTCTGATTATCTTTGCCAGTTGCACTAGCTGCTGGTGAAACAGCACAACACCTGTAAAGTTACCTGTCTGAAGTTCAAAATCCTTCACAACTCCGCTCCTAAATTCTTAGCTAAAAAAAATGAAATCTTTGCTCACCAGGTCCCTTTGATCTTCCTGCAAGACCACTTATGAATGTCCCATTTTTAATGCAACATCAACATACAAAATGCCTCTCACACCTTTGTTTTACACTTATTAGTGAAACAACAATAATCAGGACTGTTTCTGATTATGTGGGCTTAATTAATTTGGCCCTTTACTTTATTATTTGTTCAAGTAGAAAACATTGTTGTATGTATGAGAAACACACGAAACATATGACAATTCAATCAAATATATAAAAAAATTCACAAGTAACAACACATTGTTTTCAAAAACATTAAATCAAACAAAACAAACATGAAGAAAAACTTTGCACGTTATTTGCAGTTATAGCATATATCAAATGATGAGAATGATAATAATTCTTTGAAGGACAAAGAATCTACAAGAAGGGTAGTGGATACAAATCAATAAATGCAATATCACAATATATTCTGTGTGTTTTGTAGCCTTCTTACTGCCGACGCGTTTCGCCCCGTTAAATCAATGGACGGGGTCTCATCAGGGCCTTGTCACTTCTTTCCTTTCTATATCTAAAGGGTGTGTGCAAAAGAAGAGAAATTGGAGAACAACACCTTAGTTTTATTGTTCTGTCCCATTTCGCCACCATAAGCCTCTGTCTGTAAGCAATAGTGTACCTGTAACGTTTGTATAGCCGGATCCGAGTGGTTCAACAGCTTCTTTGTCTTATCTGTGTCTCTGGGGACTCTGTAAAATAGTTATGATCTATTAGTGTGGTGGTCCTTGTGGAGTGGTGTCACTAATTCGATGGAGACTTCTACATCTTATATATGCTATGGAATGCCTAATGTAACACCTATTGGGTGCTTTCTTTATGCTGTGTTCTTGGTGATAAGCTTGATTAATTAATGTATAATAGGAAATAGTTTATAATGTGTTCTTGTAGTAATATTTATAGTTATCGTTTGTCACCATCTCAACTACATTTGCTAGGAACAGTAGCTACTTGGGGAGACCAACCACCATCACTAACCTCCACGCAGTGTGGAGCCAGGGCATCTAATGCCACATGAGAAAGCATTGATGTGAATACTTAAAGAGATAAGTGACAAAGACTTTCAATTGAGACCCAAGGCAAAGCTCCATTGAAAGTGCAGGGGATTTGCACCAAACAGGCAACATACCACACTTAAAATAAGGCAAAAGACCAGCAGGGTCTAAGATATGTACAAAAGGTAAATAAAAGCAAGCTGGAAGTGGGACCACCAGCCACCAACAGGGCAGAAAAACAGCAATCAGCATAAAAAATACAGTTTAGAGGAACAGGCATACCAGGTGTAAAACCCTCAGAAGGTCCATGGGGAAGCATGTACTCTACATTTCACTTGAGGAGACAAGCCCCGAAAGTGATAGACCTTCCAGCCATGTGCCAATGCGTGCCCAAGCACACAAAACCACACCAAAGACCAGTTGAGTGCATGACCTCAAGAAAAAAAGGTAACAGGGCAGAGAAATACCAATGTACCAGAAGCAGGGTTACAAACAACGGACCAGGAGCAGGTTCTGTTTCTGCTATGTGCCTAGCTGGGAGTCAGAGCAAAGCATGTGTCCAGCCCCCACACAAAAAAGGATTTAGGGAGAGGGAACCCAACATCTCAACAAGGAATACAGGACAATAGGCCACCAGAACCCAATCTAACAGGCCCAAAATGAGAGAGCACAGTAACCAGAAGAACCATGACAAGAGCATCCCATATCCCTAGCTTAAGGCTTTAAGACCCTCAGCCTTGCCTCGACCAAAGAGCAAGAAATACTGCCAAGGGAAACACAGCATAACAATTTGTACTCTCTAGGGACAAAAAAGACTACATAATGCAACTTGTTAAATATTAATCAACATTTTAATAGGTCCCTAGTGGTTTAATATCTTGCAGGATCCTATGTATATGACCTTCAGTGTTTATGTCTCGCAATTTGCATTTGTTTGCGACTTGCAAGTTGCGAGTCACAAACAATGATGTACAACAATGTCTGAGACACTGTTTGCGATTGTCAAATGGGTCACATAGGATCTGCCTCATTAATATTCATGAGTAAGGTCACAATTTGCAACCCATTGGGAATGGCCAGCACTCACAGGGATTGTGGTCTGCTGGGGTTTTCATTTACAGGAAAATGGGCTGCATGTAAAAAAAAAAAATACAACGTTTCAGTTTCATTTTTAAGAGCAGGCAGTGGTCTGTGGGACTACTGCTAGCTCCTAAAACTATTTTTGCTGCCAATCACAAAAGGAAAGGGGTCCTCTGGCGACCCCTTCCAGTTTGCAACTGGCTTACCACCAATACGAAATTATTGGTAAATGCGATAGTTTTGCGATCGCATTTGCAGTTGCAGAAAAATATTGCATCCCCTGGGACTGGCTGGGTCTTCTTCAGGACAAGTGGGAGCGTCCCTTGCTCGGTGAAAGCCATCGGATGATCAGCACGTGCCAGATAAGCTCAAGGAGTGAAGATTGCTTCATAAAGTCATACCCCTAGCACGATGTGGTAATTATATCCAGAACGCGGACGACACAGAGTAAATGAGGTCCTTCAGAGGGTCCAGGCAACATCCCTGGATTAAATCACTCAATTTACCTGTGCTTGGCTGCAAGACTGCAGCCGAGCACAGTTAAATCGAGTGCTGTTGTACCCTCGATGTACAGTTTTCTGACGGCTTTCACAGAGCAAGGGATGTCTCAGTGAGTCACCCCACCTTTTGGGCTGTCAAAGATTCCACTTGTCCTGAAGAACACCCACCATGAAATTCTAATAACGCTCTGCCACGGTCAAAACGTCGACGAATATACATGGTTCAGATCAACTAAACCTGCTTTTTACCAGAGTTCTTTCCTACCCTCATTTTGACCGTATTCTAATTCCTTGTGTAAATAAATTGTACATAATATCACCTTGTATATATGCACTGTAGCACTATCACTGAGCACTTAACGTCACCGTACCACATGTCACCTTTGTCAGTAATTTTTCTATTGAAAGGCTTCTGATTACTTGTAAATATTGACTTAAGCTTAAATTGATATAAAAGAAGAGTCTTTTGCAAGCATATTCTAGTAGGTGTTTTGCTTTAACCTGTGTTCCAACATGATTTGATATGCGTTTCTTGTTTTAACCAATGTTTATGGTATACTTGTCATACTTCTTTAATAGGTATCAAGCAACTCTTGCTGGTTCTCTTTAATTTCATTTTTTCAAAGCAATTGGATTCTCCCCGAGAGAACCATTGTAGCCTACTATATACATACCCATGTTCTGAGGGACACAGGGTTGCCCCAGTGTTGCTATATTAACTCCTCTAAAGGCATAGCATTCACTTCCAGGCAGGTTGACATCTATATATATATATATATATGCTCCAGCATTGAGGAAGACACTACCCGTCTCTCTTCCTTCTATTTACAGATCTCTGGTAGGACTGATGTACCCACCCGTCCCCCGGGTTTGTCCTGGTTAGAACTTCTCCGGTATTTCACCTTAACCCTTTAATGCCGGGTTGGAATTATCACCGGCTACACAAACCTGTATCTATTGACATAATACAGCCCTGAAGAATCACGGGTTCACTGCTCGCTTGACGAAACACATGTTGGCTGGTTGTTTTCTTTGATGTCACCCTTCCAGAAAGGAAGGTCCAATACATTTCATTTTGAAAGAAACCATTCAATTGTGTGTACCATGCTTCATTCGCTACGAATTGTTTTCGCTTTTGATGACATTTATATATACCTACCATAACATGTGCACAGGACTTTTGTTGTATCTGTATATATGGTGGGAGGTGTACACCATAGAGCAGAGGCTGTTACCTTAGAGGATGATGTAACACACTCCATTCTCTAAATAGAGCCCCTAGTCCATTGTAGAGACCTCAGTAGTTCCAGTTCCAGAGAATGCTTAAGAATTGCAAGGCTACCTACAGATAGCTCTAAGCTGAGTTGCCAAGCCAATTGGGCCATGAATGGGGACCATGAGCTCAACAGAAGCCAGATTGACTCTGACTTTCATGCCAACAATTCAGACAAACACAATAATGAGGAAATGGACAAATAGCATTTGTGTAAGAAAAACAAGAAGGCAAGTAGAAGGACTCAGGAAAATGTATGCACACTAATGGTAAAATCAAGCAATACTGAGAGAGTAAACATATCAATAAAGAGAAGAACATACACAAAGGCAAGTGTAGCATCTAAGAAAAAGCCTAAACACTAGGATGCCATAATGGAAAAGCACCAACAATGTCATGACAGAAAAACACAAAGACAAAGATGGTTGGTTAGAAAAATTAAGGTTAACGCACATAAGCTGGTTTGGAGATCCAAGGAAAATCAGGAGCTGCTCATCCACAATCTTATCAATGGGGCTGTTAAACAATTTTCAGACATTTCACCAACACACTCTCAATGCCGATGTTTGCCCTGTGCTTACTTTTTTTTTACAAGGGGTACCCCCATGCCAATGCTCATTTCCCTACCTTGAGCCATGAGCATTTTGCTACCTTCAAACACAGTGCTGTTTAATTAGGCACTGCAGTGCAGCCAACAAAATGTCAGTCAGCAAAAGGTAAAACATGACACAAAGTCCACATACGAGAATTAACACAGTGAAAATGTTTCCTTGCAAGCTTTAACACATGGCAATGGCACACAGGTATGTAGAGGGAGCTGTAGAATTATGTCACTCAGGGGAACTCCCTCAAATTCTAGTAATGCCACATCATCCCTCTATCAGTTCCACTATTGGTGTCAGTCTATTGCTTGACCTACACCTATGCAGCTTATTGTGGAATTTCCGAGATGAGATTCTAACATAAGGCTTGATCAGGTCAGCTGTGTTACTCTCTGTCCACTCAGGAATCGCTCCTTTCTAAAACACTTTAGGGTTAAGCACACTGGAGACGTGAGTCCGCCATCTCTCCTTTCTTCAAGCTAGTAACTTCTCTTTACTGAAGTTAACAAGAAGGTACTGTATTCAACCTGTGAAATTTAGAACCCCCCTCTTCCTCTTGCAGCAAAAGGAACATCTCCAATTTTCGAAGGGTGCTTTTAACTTGCTAAATGGGAGCACAGAAATTATTTCCAGCATGCCAGGGCAGAAAAAAAGGGAATTCCAATAGTTATAAACTCAGTAAAACATCGTTCATGCATTTGTATTTGGGGGAATCCAGTTAGTGTGAAACAGACTTTAAATCGGAATTCTTGACTAGTGAAGCATATAAAAGCACCACCTCTGGTCTCCATATTGTTACTCATCAAAAAGCCCACTGATAACATATTTTAGTCAGAGAGTGCACCGACTACTACAGTTCATACACCCAAACCAGAAGGAACATTGCATTTCTATTGGAACCAAATACATTATAAGGACTGACCATCACTCGGCGTCACAAGATATGTAATATGTTCTGGGACACATTTGCCATCGGGACTACCAATGCACAGATGAGCCTTTACATGTACAAGCATGTTATACGTGTAATTTACAATCTACTCAGGGTTTCTTAACTTAGTTGTTCAGGGGCACCTAATTTTGCCCTAAAAGGTGGGACTGGAGCTTAGTGCTCAGATAAAGGTTTACTTAGGGTGTAACATTGAGTGAGGCTCCAAATGAAGTCTCATGCCACAGTCTAAAGACAGAGGCCCAAAACCAAAAATAACAGGGATGTTCATGGGTAGAAACCACATCCTGTTTATTGGCATCGCTGAGAAACTGTTGATAGACAAGGCTGGCCTCATTGAGAAACAGTCCAGGGTTTTGGAAAAATGCAGTGTTTCAGTATGGAAAAATACAAGACACATTTTGTTAGTTGTGAGTATTTTCAGGGACAGGAATGTCAGCATTTAGAATCATGATGACGAAGGGGGTATTACAGATAGTAGTACACAGGTCAGTTCTTAAAATTATTGACTTATAAATATGCTGGACATACTTTGCTGACCAATATTTTGCAACTAGTTATTTGTACACCTGACACTTGGTCCAGATATACAGTGTGTGTAAATACAGGGCAGCAGATTTTTGTGACTCTCTTCGTCACTTCTAAATACATAAAGACTTGAAGAAAATACCTCCCACTCCTTTTAAAGGCATTCAAGGTCACACATGCCTCGTCTGAAAAATATTTGCAGTGACTTCCTCTTGTAGTTTTCCTACCCTACTGATGGATTTCAGAAGTAAGCCATAATCCTAAAAAACTCATCCAAAATATATATCCGGTAGGAAATAATGGGATTTATATTCCGGCAGATGGGATATCCATCACTGCTCTGACAGAGTAACACACCTGCTAAAATCTAAATCAGGCCCTAAGTCACACCTACAAATAGAAATGCTTTGTGAATTGGGCCCACTGGATTCATGTTCACCTTCAATTTATGGCCTCCACTGTCAACAGTTGGTGGTGTGAACATTTTCCTGCCTTCATCATAATAAACACAGTCCATTCAAACTCAGAAAAAAAGCTACTAATTCTGAACGACCCAAAAACAACGATCAGTTACCTAAAAAGGTAAAAAATAGATGAAAAGACGGAGAAGCACATGATATTGCACAATAAGATTACACCTTAAGTTAGAATGGTGCAGAGTAAGAATATCGATGTAAAAATATCGAATAGCACAAATAACGAGGTAAAAATATTGTGGGCCAGAAATATTGTCAGACAAAATATCGTGGTCAAGAATATTGAAAGTAGGTAAGTAATATTGAAGTAAAAAATGTCGAAGTGCTTAATAATATCGTTTGTAAAAGTATAGTCGTTAAAAATATCAATTTTTAATAATGTTATATATTTTAGTAAACATTTTATATTGGTGTGATGTTTGTTTTTTCATGTAAGAAGTCTTTGTAATTTTATTATATGTGTTAACATTTTTGTATTAATTAATTTTTTTAATTAAATTTCGCGTTTTTAGTTCCATAGCGGGTTATGGGCTTATAGGGGAATAGGGCGGGAAGTAATTTAAGAAAATAAAATGTGTTACATAATTTTATTTAATAATATTTGTTTACTTTTGATGGTATAGTGTTAAATGTGTAAATTAATGTATTATTAATTGTTTAATAATTAGTTGTGAATTAATTTAAATTAATTAATTAGTAATTAATTATGGTGATTGTGCAATTAATTTTAGGTGTGTGTTGAGGTGCTTATAGGTGTAAATGGTGTGAAGAGTAGGAAGTAATTTATTTTTTATTGATGATTTATTAATTATTTGTTAATTAATTTAAACTAATGAATTAGTAATTAATTATGGTAATTGGGTTATTCATTTTAGGTGTGTGTTGTGGATATCATAGTGTTAAATAATGTGTACTCAATGAATGTTTATTATTTTTTTATAATATATATTACATTCATTATTAATTATGTTAATTATGGAAATAATTTTAAATCAAAACTTTGATGTCTTTTTTATTGGTGTGGTGTTAAAGGGTAGTAAATAAAATAAATACATTCATGCTTTAAATAATTTTATATGTTTGGGAATATTTGCTCCTTCGAAATAAATATTGTTTATAAATGTATTTATAATTTTTCTTTTATAATATTTGTACCTTTTTGATATATGTAATTAATATTATACTATGTCTTCTTTTTATATGTGTAATATAATTAATTGTATATGTTATAACATTGTTTAAATATTTTTAATATTATTTTTTTTTATTGTTTAAATGTTAATAGTAATTTTGGTTTCTCTGCTATCCAATAGTTTCGGTACTGTTGCACTCACTAGAGTGGGAATAGTAATTTTTACCCCTCCGCTATGCAGCACTTTCCCTACTGTTGTACTCACTGGTGTGGGAATAGTAATTTTTACCCCTTCACTATCCAAAATTGACCCTACTTTTGCACTGATTGGAGTGGCAATAGTAATCTTTACCCCTCCGCTATCCAAAATTGAACCTACTGTTGCACTAATTGTACTGGGAATAGATATTTCTACCCTTTTGCTGTCCAGCACTTTCCCTACTGTTGCACACACTGGAGTGAGAATAGTAATTTCTAACCCTTTACTAGCCAGCACTTTCCCTACTGTTGCACTCCCTGGAGTGGGAATAGTCATTTTACCCCTCTGCTGTCCAGTACTTTCTCTACTGTTGCACTCACTAGAGTGGGAATAGTAAATTTTACCCATCCGCTATCCAACACTTCCCCTACTGTTGCACTCATTGCAGTTGGAATAGTAAATTTAATTATTTTGCTATCCAACATTTTCCCTACTGTTGTATTTATTGTATTGCGAATTGTACATTTAAATTTTGTTTTAATAGTTTAATGTTTTCATTAGTTATAGAATGTTCTTTTAGTTTTAATTTATTGACATGTGTATATATTTTATTTTTATATATTTTAAAAGTTAACTTACCGCATATAAAAAAAGAGTAAAAGCACCGCTACTTTGCGGGTCCGGGCTCCGGGGCTCCTGGGTCACGTGACGACGCCATCTTGGGAAGGCTGTTCCCTTCCTTTGCTTGGGGGTTAGCGCGCTAGCGCTTCTCACCGCCACTCGCCTACTTAAAGCTCGCCTGGAATGAAGCGGTCTCGCGCAGCGGTCGCGCCCTCGCTACGCCTGAGTCTCGCCAGAGTCCTGCCCGTCTGCGCCCGTCAGCGCTAAGGCAGGGCTAGGGCAGGGGACTCTGGCTCTCCCAGGAGGTGGTAAGAGACTGCCATCATGGCGCTCTGGATCCTCTTAGTGGGCCTTATCAGTGTCCCACCTGTTCTTTTAAACTTCCTAAGCCGTTATCTATTTTGAGTCTTCAATCTAGACCTCCCTGTGTCCACAAGCCAGACTCTGCTCTAGGCTTAGTTACTCGACCCACCCTTAAAATTTTCCATCTGAATGTTAGATCACTGGCATGTCACTCTCAAGAAGTATTCTCTTTGATCACAGATGAGAACCCGGATATCTTCTTTTTTACCGAAACCTGGCTGCATGACCAATCTATGGCTGTCATGAATTTAGCACTCCCAGTGGGATACAACATGCACTCACTCCACCGTAATGCTAGAGGTGGAGGCATCGCAGTCGCGGTAAAAACATGCTATCCTTGCGCCTGGCAACCTACCATCATAGCAGGGTGTGAGAGCACACATTTTAACATCACAGTGAATCCCCACTTTACCTTCTCGGGACTACTAATCTATAGGCCTCCCGGTCCCGAGGGCGCTTTCCGTCATAGCCTCCCGGAGGTGGTCTCCTCTCTAGTCATGAAAACAGCTAATTTCACGATTATTGGTGACCTTAATCTGCATATGGATGCCCCACTCTCCAACTCGGTCCATAGCTTGTTAGCTGATCTTGAAGCATTCCAATTAATCCAACTGGTACAATTACCGACTCATACAGGCGGACATTTGCTAGATCCCCTCCTGACGAATATCTCCACCAATATTTCAGTGCTCCAACCTAGGCCTATGGCCTGGACCGATCATCATTTGATCGAAACTCATATTACCACTTTTATTCCTTCCCCTAGAAACAACACTCCTGATATTTTCAAACGTCCCTGGAGAAACTTGAATTTAGAGCACTTTCACCATCTTCTGATGAAGCACCATCCTCAACCCCCTATTGAAGTTTCCCTTGGCTATGATAGCTTCTGTGAGTGGATAAATCACTCACTAGATATTCTTATACCGGCCAGGTGGAGTAAAACTAGATCAAGTCCCTCTAGCCCTTGGTACGACGAATCCCTTAAGACGCTTAAATCTTCTTGTAAAAAAGCGGAACGTGCATGGCGCAAAACCTATGACACTGACCTCAAGTCGGCCTATAGGGCCTGCACTAGAGTGTACCATCGGGCCATATGCATGGCCAGGGCTGCCTTCTATTCTCAGGAGATAAAGAACAGTACGAATCCTACTAAGGTCATCTTTAGGGTATTGAAGGACCTCACAAGTAAAAAGACTGCTACTACTACTCTTGAAGCTTCCTTGGCACATTGTGAGGATCTGGCCTCGTTCTTTGTTGAAAAGGTGGAGGTCATTTACAGGTCATTCTCTCAGTCCCCCATCAGTGAGAATATTATCGCACCTATGGTCCCTAAACCACTGTTAATCATTCCCAGCCCCACTCTAGAGGAGTTCAAAGCCTTGACGATAAAAGTCAAATCCGGTTCACCGGATGACCCTATGAGACCCACTCAATTTCGGGAACTCGCCGAGTGCTGCTACCCGGCCATGCATAGTCTTATAGATCTCTCCTTTAATACCGGTAGTGTTCCCACTGCCTGGAAGCAGGCTACTATCATCCCTATTCTTAAAAAGCCCTCCCTTGATCCTACAAAATCAGAACACTATCGGCCTATCTCCCTTCTCCCTTGGCTAGCTAAATTAGCAGAAGCGCATGCTAATCACACTCTATCATCTCACCTGCAGGAAGCTAATATACTGGACAATTCCCAGAATGGGTTCCGAGCGGCCCACAGTACCGAGACCGCTCTCTTGGTTGTGGTGGAGCACATCAGGAAGATGCTGGACCAGGGTCAGACGGCGGCACTGATCCTATTGGATCTCAGTGCCGCCTTTGACACGGTTTCCCATCAGATCCTTATGCATCGTCTTGTGGAAGCAGGAGTTGGAGAGGTAGCACTTGAGTGGTTCCGATCCTTTCTTACGGATCGAACCTTCAAAGTATCTACACCACCCTAAGTCTCCGCCCCTCGCCCCATTCGTCAGGGTGTCCCGCAGGGTTCGGCCCTCAGCCCTACCCTATTTAATTTGTATGTTCAGCCGCTGGCGGAGGTAGCCCACAGTTATGGTCTCACCATGGTGTCATACGCCGATGACACGCAGCTGGCGGTGGCACTTAATGGTGATTCCAACATGGATGCCCCTACCTTTCAGTCTGCTCTTAAAGCTGTGGCAGGCTGGATGGCGAATAATCGACTCCAACTCAATGCCTCTAAGACCGAGGTCATCATTTTTGGTAGGGAAAGTGGGCTATGGGGAGACCAATGGTGGCCATCCGAGTTGGGCCCTGTTCCCACTCCTGTAGCTGAAGTTAGAAATCTTGGGGTGTGGCTCGACGTCAAACTTTCCTTCACTCCCCACACTAAACGTGTAGCTGGTACATGTTTTGGTGCCCTGCAGTGCCTCCGACCTATCTTCAAATTTTTTGATGCGGACACCAGACAGATCATAGTCCAAGCTTTGGTTCTCACCAGATTGGACTACGCCAGCTCTCTGTTTTTGGGTGTGAATCAGGCAGAACTAGCTCGACTTCAGCGGGTTCAAAATGCGGCAGCCAGGATGTTGGTCGGCCTTCCGAAGTTTGTTTCTGCTCGTCGAACCATTCAAGATCTCCACTGGTTACCTGTAGGTCAAAGAATTAAGTTTAAAGCTCTCTGCTTAACCTTTAAAATTCTTAAGTTAGCCTCCCCTCCTATCCTCTCACAGATAATCCTTCACTATGCCCCTTCCAGAGCCCTTCGATCCTCAGGGTTAAGTCTAGCCTTTGTTCCACGTTTTAAAAAAGCTAGAATGGGTGGACGCTCTTTTTCAGTGTTGGCGGCAGCTCTCTGGAACTCTTTGCCTGCCCCACTCCGTTCCATCCCTGACCTGCTCCCTTTTAGGAAGGCATTAAAAACCTTCCTATTTTCTGCAGTTTAGTCCCATTCCTGTCTGGTTACCTCTGCTGTGTTGTGTTTCACTATCTCCTAAAGTGCCGGGACGCCTCTTGGCTGCGGCATCTGCGCGCTATATAAAATAAAATAACATAACATAACATAACATAAAAGTTAAATAAAGATAACAGTTAATATATTATTTTTAAGTAAATATATGTATACGTATAAATTATTAAGTGTGTGTGTTGATATTCTTTTAAATTAAGTTTCAATTTTATATTTAGTTAAAATGTATATTAAATGTAATTCATTTTGTTAAAGATAATATTAATATGTTATATATATAATATATGTTATTGAAACAAATAATTGAATCAGCAGGTAGCAAAGGACGAGGTGGTGTCTGCGCTGCCGCTGCAGCACTTCTGGAGCCTCCAGGGGTGAGGGCCCTGCACTTCTTCCGTAGTGCTGTCCTGTTTACCACTGGGGCATTGGGACCGTTGGTGTGGACTGTATCGGGGGCTGCCCACCCTGCCCTTTCTGTGGTGCGGGCATATGTGCAGTAAGATTTCATGACTGGGCAGACAATTTATTTTAAGGCATATTCGATTTACCCCCACAGCAAAAATACCTCCTTGTTGGAATATGTTGTCAGTTCTCCTTACAACGGTCTTCAAACTCTAATGATGTTAGGTTAAATATGTATAATGGTGTTCCAAGGAACATTATCTAGCGCTCTGGAGGGCCGTAAGGGCAACGGCCGTTACCGAAGCACCTTTTCCTGCCGTGAGGGCAACGGCTATGACTGCATCGGTTCCCGCGTAGAGCCGCGGGAACTGCATCACCCAGCAGCCCCGGGGATCTGCGCATTGCTGCCACTCATGGCGCGGGCTGTCTGAGGCCGTCAGGGGCAGGCAGAGGCTGGGCTGGGCCCCCCCTAAGCTCCCGAGCGAGGTGAGTGCAAAATAAGTACTATGGGGAAACGTATAGCTACTACAACCATCTCGGGCTCTAAGAGTTCCACTATTACCACATCCTCCTCTGAGAGCATGCTTGAAAACGCCGTCAAAATGGTTAATTCGGAGAAGGAAATTACTGAGAGAAGACTCTCTATGGGCCAACTGACATCTCACCGGCAGATGTTTGATCGACCAGAGGGGGGTGGTCTAATGGCGCCTCCGCCGTTATCACCTACTATAATAATTAACAATACTATCCATCATGGAAAGTCACCTGTGGGCTCTGTGACTGACAAAGATGTAATAGATATTCCAGACTCGCAGCAAGGGCTCCAAGTTAATACCAGCGTTACCACCCCAGCTTTACAAAGAATGTGGGGAGAAAAGGAAGAGAGGACCATCAAAAATGTCTAATAATAAGAGGAAACAACCTCCCCGCAATAAATCTCAACCTCCCCCTCAGAGTATGTGGTCACCAGGAGCGACTGGAACAAGTGTGGTGTCAGTTGGTCCGACTGTGCAACCAAATGACAGTACTGTAGATTTGACCACAACGGAAGCTGTATTCCATTTCATCTGCACACAAACTGAGATAACATCTGTAAACGGCATACAAGGAAGGTCAAATGAAAATCTAATTGACACTATAGTGGACTCTACTTTTAATCGTTTGAAAAGTCTAATGGAAACAATTTAATGCTATTTTTAAACGCTTGGATAGACTGGAAAGCTTGGTGAAGAAAGAGGATGCCAAAAGAAAAGGGGTTACTATTATTGACCAAATTAGGGGTGAACGGCTCCTAAAAGACATGGAAGCAATTAATAAGGGCACTGTGGGGGGAAGTGGTACTTGTATACCTTCTGGCACTAATATTGCATGTGAAAAGTGTGATGGTAAAAAGAACAGCCTGTCACCTAATCGCACGCCTAGTACTGTGGTTAGTATGTCGCCACTGTTAAATGCACCTGTCGAGAACAGGTCCCCTAGCGATAATCAATCATTCATAGTAGCTCCGCCTGCATTGCCTGTGCCAGCCCCCACGAAATCGGCGACAGGCCTAAATAATAAGCCCATTCCCGATACACAGGCTAAAAAATACGCTGAGGCTGTTCTTCATTTACTCCCAGAAGCATGCCCCTATGTCGTAATTCTAGCTGGTGTACCTCAACTAAAAGAAGATCAAAGTGAGTCCTGGGACCAACTAAAAATAAGTGTATTGATTGGTTATACAAGCATAAGGGGACGGGAAGGGAGATTGCTAACGAAATTTTGATGGTGCGACGGATGGGATGGGTAGGACCTTCAGTTAAGAACATTATGGGCGACTGTATAGTTGTGAACTTTAGGTACCCTTCCCTGGTGAAATGGTTACTGAAAGGCCAAACCAACCACATTAGCACTCCAACACTCATTACTTCACTATCATTGGGTTTCTTCTACAAACCCCCCCAGAGAACTTGTAACTTAGCCACCCCGATATATTCTACATATAACCGGTTCACTGTTCTGTCCGACCTGGAGAGACAGGACTGACTACCAAACAAACCATTGAATACTGTAGCAGGGCCAACGGATTCCCTAATGGACCGTTTGGTTGTTATTGAACCTAGGTCTATTGATATCCCTCACAAAGTTTGCTCGGTAGAACCACTATCAATCTGTCCTGTCACTACTGAACACAGACCTTTAGACCAAAACCTAAATATACTTAGCTGGAACATCGCAGGTCTAAAATCTAAATTGAATATAGCGGAATGGATTAACTTGGTTAGTAATTTTGACATCTTAATGTTCCAAGAGACATGGTGTACTAGTGGCCTGTTTCTTGAGGGATTTGTTTGTTACAATATTATTGTACCCAGCCCTGAATTTGGTCGACCTAGTGAGGGATTATCCACATGGATAAAGGTCACTGCAGGAAGTAATATAAATCCCCTGGAGACAAATGATGGAAACTTTCAGGCTATGATCTATTCACAGGGGATTACGCTATGTTTAATACATTTTTATAACAATGATTTTACATCACTGCCCAATAGGAATTTTATTAACTTATTTGAATTTATTGACAATTTGGTAGATGAACAGAGGTATGGCAAATTGGACGGAATCTGTTTGGAGGGGGATATCAATGCACGTTTGTACAATGGAATGGATAACCCTGTTGTCACACCTGTCCGGGTAATTTCTTGCAAAAGAGGGGAAGAACTGCACAATTACCTATCCACTCGGGATATAATTAATGTAATGGACAAGGTTGGATGTGAGTCAGACAAAGCCCTATTGCCTACCTACAGAGGACGTGGCTGTTCATCTACCATCGAGTATGTTTTTATATCCTCCTCCCTTGAGAATTGCTTAGTCAAGGCTGAAGTTTTAGGCACTAGTTATAGTGATCATAACCCAATTTTGACAACTATCAGATTTTTTAACAAATTTATAAAATGGAAGGCAAAGAACCTGGTAGCATCGACCGACTAACTCAAAGTGATTTGGAAGGGCAAAGATAATAAGGCCCTACTTGCACGTACCATAACATCCTATCCCCTATTTGTGGAGATGTGTTTGTCTAGTAGATGCTCAAGCACAGAGATTGTCCAGGCCTTTACCGAGTTATGTGCTGGCATTAAACACGAGATCTCTAAACTTGTCACGAACCTTAGTAAGAACCCTAGATGGTTCGATGGCACCTGTTCCCGGGCCAACAGAGTACTTCGTGAAGCATTAGCTGGGGAACCCAGGGACATGGCTTTAGTTAGATCATTGAGAAAGCGTTATAAGAAAGCAACTAAATTATGTGCAGAGGAGATACTGAAGGAACAGTGGGACTCTCTCGCCTGCGCTGCCGCACTTAAAGATGTAACTGGGTTTTGGAGTGAGGTAAAAGCTATGAGGTCTATGGGATTAAACATCACTCCCATAAACTGCAATATAGCTAGTAAGTCATTGGAGGAGCACTTTTCAAGAATATACATAGCTCCCACAATGACCGATGACAGTCCTCTCCCAGTTACCAAGGCTGCTATATCAATAACTGAAGTTGAAGATGCCATATATCAAAGTGAAGGGAATAAAGCCCCAGGTTCTGATGGTTTGACAATTGATCTTATCAAATCTGAACCCGATTTCTGGTCCCCTCTTTTATGTAATGTTTTTAACAATTTGACCAATACCACAATCCAAAAAACTTGGTCAACTAGTATTATTGTGCCCATTTTTAAGAAGGACGATAGATCCAACCCTAGCTGTTATCGCCCAACATCTCTGATAGATAATACCCTGAAGATTTTGGGCAGGGTTGTTTTTAATAAGATTAGGGATTGGGCAGAGGACAATCAAATTTTAAATTGCTGTCAGTTGGGTTTTAGGAGTAAGGTTGGAACTGTTGAACAGTGTCTGAACTTAAATCTTATATTGGGTAAATACACCATCGCTAAAAAAGTTCAATTATATTTGGGTTTTATGGATTTAACCTCAGCCATTGATTTTGTTAACCGATCGCGTTCATGGGAGATTCTTTTAAATTATGGGTTGGATGATGCACTCGTTCACTTTTTGGCATATTTGCACAGAGACCTGAAAGCACGGGTGAGGATAAACAATGAAGGAGAGGTCTCCGGGGATATTTTATTTGGTAGAGGGGTTAGACAGGTTGTGTCTTAGCCCCTCTACTTGTTATCCTTTATATAGATGAACTAAATAATTCCCTGTCCAAACTGACATGTGATGTACCTAAAATTAATGGTAAATTTTTCCCCGTACTTTTATATGCGGACAATGCGGTCCTTATGGGCCACACACCAAAAGCACTTCGCACTTTAATTACGGGGTTTGTATCTTTTATGGCAGACTTGGACCTTTGCACTAACTTCAAAAAATCATATATAATGTCCTGTGGGCCAAAAAAGCATCGCATTGATCGCATAACGCCAGTAAATGATTCCCTAAAAAGCACTAGCACATTTCCTTATTTGGGTTTAGTTTTCTCAGATTCAGGATCATGGCAAGCACATGTAGCCCATGGCAGAAATAAACTTGGTAAGGCAGTTAATTCTATCATCAGTCTGTGACAGCCTAAGAAGGTAGAGGTGGTGATACCCCTACTACAGATTTATAAATCCCAATGTGTACCAACGGCGATTTATGGCGCGGAAGTGTGGGGGTATTTCATCACCAACTTATATATGCCATAAAGAATTAAATTTACATTATGTGGAGGAATTTATCAAATCCCAGCCAGCATTATTCTGGCTAAAGATATGACGAAACCCAGCTGCAATTTTAACACAAGAGATTATTACAGGTTGCCTTAAGTGCAATAGGGGTAGCTGTATACCTTGGCTCGGTGCAGTACAAAATAGCCTAGCCAGAGTGAAGTTGGAGCACACCTTTCTCCACCCCTTAGCTACAGACGCTATAAATCTAAAAACTGTGAGAGGGGCATTGTATGATTTATACCGCAAGGAAAGAGGAAATATTGAGCTCTGTAAACCATCAATTATCAGATATATCCCTATCTTGGTGTCATCAAGCAATGAATATCATATGCCACAGGAATATCGCAGGAAAAATATCGGGAGATGGAATAGGAGCTTACTTTTCCGTCTCAGGGATGGCAGCATAAAATATTCACTTTGTTTTCCGATTGGTTTTAATAATAATCTGGAGAAGTTGTGCTGTCCAAGTGGCATTGGTAGTAAACAAACATTGTTACATTTTTGTTTTTTTTTGCAAATTTTATGTCAGATACACCAAACAGTATTTAATCCCCTATTTTAAGGTACATGTCATTATCGATTTTAATCTGGCATATCACGAAATATTGCAGCTAGGAAGTGATGATATGATTTTCCGAGTAAGTTCATTTTTGCAATCTGTGGTACGTTCACGAGCCTCTATGAACACACCTTAAAAATATGTAAAATACCTGCAATCGCTTTTTTAATAAGTTTCATAGAACACTCCTGTTTTTTGCACATGTAATGCCTGTTTAAGAGGATTTAACAAACATGCAACTGTCTATTTTGCACTTACTTCAAAGTTTACAACTTGCGATTTCGCACAATGATGCGGCAAGTCTTGCTGCTTGCTACAAGTATATACAGTACTTTACTTGCACTTTATTGCCATCCTTTGCACATTGGTCTTATGTTACTACTGATGTTAGACTTGACCTACCCAACCCTATTTTATTATAATTAATCAGCAAGCCATTACCTGCGGTCACGCTACAAGCTGCTCCTGGGTGGGGAACGCTGTGTGTCTCGCCGCCGCTGCTCCATCCTCGCGGCTGGAGACTACAGCTCCCAGTGAGCTTTGCGGGCACTTCCTGCCTCCCGCCCTCTTCGCGCCCGGAGGCGCTACAAAGTGCGGACGCTCCCTCGGTGGAGCGGGGGGACAATTAACCAGCAAGCCATTACCTGCGGTCACGCTACAAGCTGCTCCTGGGTGGGGAATGCTGTGTGTCTCGCCGCCGCTGCTCCGTCCTCGCGGCTGGAGACTACAGCTCCAAGTGAGCTTTGCGGGCACTTCCTGCCTCCCGCCCTCTTCGCGCCCGGAGGCGCTACAAAGTGCGGACGCTCCCTCGGTGGAGCGGGGGGAAAATTAACCAGCAAGCCATTACCTGCGGTCAAGCTACAAGCTGCTCCTGGGTGGGGAACGCTGTGTGTCTCGCCGCCGCTGCTCCATCCACGCGGCTGGAGACTACAGCTCCCAGTGAGCTTTGCGGGCACTTCCTGCCTCCCGCCCTCTTCGCGCCCGGAGGCGCTACAAAGTGCGGACGCTCCCTCCGCGTCGCGGGACGCGTGCGGGCGTCGCCGGGCTGAGCCCGGGCAGAGGGCGGGCCGTCTGTGGCCGTCCGGGGACGACCAGGGACGGGACGGGCCACCTCCCTTGGCTTCACTTGTGAGTACGTGCACATTTTGCCTGGGTTAGTGGAAAACTCCATTTAAAACTTTGGTTGTGAGCTCTGAACTACCTCCAAAATGTCTATCCAATCTACTTTACCAGACAATTATCTATTGAAAGTAGTCAACAGAATCAATTCTGATAGAAGGAAATCGCTAGGTAAATGTAATTTACCAGACCTCCCTCTGTCATCATCTTCGGACCCCAATAATGTTGATATAAATACCCCTAACGAGACTGGTATAGCAGCGGAGATTGACAATATTGGTATTAATGTTGAATCCACTGAGGCCCCTGATGACTTGTTTGTGGTGGAAGATCCATCGAATCCCTCTGAGACCATTGAAGGTACTCCTCAGCAGTCCATTAGGGCAACAAAATTTATGAGAGCATGCAGGAAAACAGCTCTTAAACGGGGAAACCATTCTACAAGAACAAATAAAAAAGACATTATACTTAATGAGAAAATAGAGGAAAAAGGGGCACCATCTAAAGATAGTTGTGTTTACTTTAATACCATGCAATTTGATTTGTTACTAAATACTATCGATGATAAATTGAAAAAGGTTGTAGAGCCTGTGCTACATAAAATTGATGATTTGTCAACAGAAGTATTGAGACTGAGGGCGGTGGTGAATCAACACGCAGTTAATTTGGATAAATCCATATCAAATATTAAAGCTACTGCGTGCCCACATGCAGCATCTAATCAGGATAGGGTACAACTATGTAATATGAATAGTGCCACCCCTACTGCCAATACAGGGAAACAACTACCTAAAAAGTTACCTTCATTGGCACGCCCTGTAGCACAGGATACGGGCCGACCTTTACAGGTACCGGCAGCTGGGACGACAAGTGTAGGGACGGGTGGTCCACTTTCTGGTGTAAGAACATTAGCTGCACCAAATAGAGATAACACCGTTTTGGTTCCAGCTGAACCAGCCACGTCTGATGCTATAAGGGGAACTGATGGGGTACCTGTAAGGTCATGTAGGCACCCAGTAGATCTCCCCCCTGAATGTGTACCCTATGTTGTGGTCTTAACTAATGTTCCGACCTTAACTCAGGCCCCATATACCCAGGAGTCGGCGGATTCTCTCAAGAATAACACAATCTCTTGGTTAAACCGCCACTGTGGTTATCCAGTTGGCTACTCCAATCAAATCATCTCTATCAGAAGAGTTAATTGGATAGGTAATACTAGGAAGACCTGTGGGGGTGATTGTGTGATTATAAATTTCAAACAACGGCTGCATGTTGCGACGGTCTTGCTCAGAGCAGCTGCACTTTCGCAGTCTGAGACAGATGTCGTCGCAAGACCATTGGGCTATTTTTATAACCACCTTAACAGGTTGCCTTCTGCTAATTGTAGGGAGGGGGCAAAGAATAAGAACGATTCCAATTTTCCATCTATTGGAAATAGACCTGTGTTATCTACCTTTTGCCCTGGCTTTCAGGACGGCAGACCTATTCTTCCTATGCACATGCTGAACCCTGCCCCCGGTGGGAATACATTTATAACACATACCCCCAACCTAGTACCAACTTGTGATAGTATTTTCTCGCCTGCTAATGGGATGGTTTACCAAGTCCCAGTCCAGAATAGGTACCAGACCTTGAGTTTTCTGGACCAAAATGATTGACATCAGATGGTCTCGGGAACCGGGAAGGATGTAAATAGAAATAATATTGGAGAGTCTACAATGCCTGAAATTGAACTGGTTAACAATGTGACTGTAGAATGTATGCCTGCTGGAGGTGAAGATGAGAATTTTATGTATCATATAGAGCTTTTAAATTTAGATGAGAACATGTTCGTATCTAGCGATGGGCCGCCTGTTGTTAGCCACTTTAGGAAAGAGGACACTTGTTACATAGCCAGCTGGAATATTGCAGGCCTGATGGCCAAGGAGGATATGTTAGGTTGGCAAGATTTTATTAGTTTATTTGACATCATTTGCCTACAGGAAACCTGGTGCAAAACTTATAAGGGCAGTGAGGGCTTTGTATCCTATGAACTTCCTGCCCTGGCATCACCCTTTGGCAGAGCAAAAGGAGGGCTGCTGGTCCTGATTTCTGTCAAGTTGCCAATTTCTGTAAAAAAGCATATAACAGTGGGGGCTTACTCCCAGATTTTATGGCTAGCACAAGAAGCGGGTAGAAATATAATTTTGATTAATTTCTACAATAATATATTTGATGGTACTAGGCACACAGTTATTAATGACTTAGAAAATGCACTAAGTAAGAATGTGAACAATTTTAATGGTGTTTATGAATGTATTTTTGTTGGGGATTTTAATATTTCAGCTTGCCCCTTATCATTTCAAAAGTTATGTGGTGTTTATAACCGCTCAGGGGATGCTGATGTTCATTTTCCTCATAATTTGTATGGTGAAACTTTGAATAATTTCCTAATAGATTATGATATGGAAATTATGGAAAATGAAAAGAATGACCTGGGTGAAAGTGTACCAACGTTTAAAGGGAGGGGGGCTAACACTATTATTGATTTTATGTGCATGTCTTCTAACCTAATCCCTTTGTGCTCAGAGCCCAAGGTGGTTGATGTTATGTTAAGTGATCATAACTGTCTAACTATCGAAGCCATGATCTGGAAACCTGTCTCCACTCTCGATCAGGGTACTGTTGTTAATATCGAACCATATAGACCGAATGGGTTTAGGTTGAGGTGGAAAGGAGATAAAGCCGAATTAACATCTGATTCCATCATCAATAATTGTTTGTTGGAAATTACGGCGATCCTTGAACAGGATGAAACCGTGGCTGCCAGTATTGATCACTTTGATAGAATTAACGTAATCATCAATAGGAAATTTTCTAGAGTAGCTGGGCACAAGAGTAGACAAAAAAGGGGATGGTTTGACCATGCTTGTTTTATTGCCCGGAGAGATCTTAAAGAGGCCTTAGCAGTTAAACCTAGAGACAAGAGTCTGGTAATTCAACTTAGGCAGGATTTTAATTTAACCCTTAAACGTAGAAAGGCTGAACTCCAGCAGGAAGCGTGGGACAACCTTAGTCAAGCAGCAGAACTGAAGAACTGTACACTGTTTTGGACTACTGTGAACAGTCCATTCCTCAAGGACGAGAAGGTGCCAGAGCTCACAGCTAATGTGAGCATGGAATCATGGACTCAACATTTTTCCATTATTTTTTATTCTGGTAATAGACCGGCCTCTTCCGAATACGGCTGGCGTATCGTTGTTTTAAATATTACTACAGCGGAGGTCATGCATAGTATAAAAGCCAGTAAGGGAGGGAAGGCCCAGGGACCTGATGGGGTACCCATAGATGTTTATAAGACTGCACCGGAGATCTGGGGCCCATTGTTGGTTAAAATCTTTAATGCAGCAGTTACTTGCAAGATACCGTCAACATGGGCAGAATCAATAATTGTCCCGATCTTTAAAAAAGGTGACCGGGGCAATGCAAAAAATTACAGGCCAATATCCTTACTGGACTCATCTGTAAAAGTTATGAGTCGGTCCTTTTAGTTAGATTAGAGGAATGGGCTGAGACTAATGAGATTTTAACCAACTGCCAGTTTGGGTTCAGAAAAGGCCGTGGCACCAATGAACAGTGCCTGAATCTAGAACTTTTGGTAGGGAGATATACCCAGGCCAAAAAAGGGTCAATTTATTTATGCTTTGCTGATCTAAGTAGCGCTTTTGACGTAGTAGACCACGCAATACTAAGGGCTAAATTGATTGAAATGGGAGTTCCCGAAGGTATAGTTTACTTTTTGGCGCGCTTGTATGAAAAACTTAGCACCAGTGTCCGGTATGGACCTAATGGGGAGTGTACTAATAAGTTCAGGATCAGAAGGGGAATTAGGCAAGGGTGTGTTTTAGCACCCCTGCTCTTTACACTCTTCATTAACGAGGTGGATTCTGTCCTGCAGACAGTTACGGCAGACGTCCCAAGAGTTACCAACCCTAACATCCCTGTGTTACTCTATGCGGATGATGCCGTGCTGCTGTCTAGGACCCCTCTGGGTCTTCAACGTTTGATGGACAGGTTTGTCCAGTTCATCAAAAGTAGGAAACTGGTGATTAATAGGTCAAAGACTTATGTGATGGAGTGCCGGCCCGGACGAGCCAAAACGAAAGTTAATTCCCATTATTCCATAGAAGGTGAAACAGTCCAAAAAGTTGATAATTTTTGTTATCTGGGGATCACATTTTCTAAAAATGGCAGCTGGGATATCGAACATAAAGCTGTTAGAACAGAGATGATCAGGAGTGCTAATGGGGTTTTTGTATTTGCCAAGAAGTTGGGGAAAAGAAGCATTAAGGACATGTTACAAATTTTTCAATCTAGATGTCTTTCTACGGCCCTCTACGGGGCGGGAGTTTGGGGTGTGACATCAGCCGGGAGCCTACAGGTAGAGGAGAATAATTTTCTGAAAAGGCTCCTGTGCTTACCCAAAACTACCTCCAACAACTTGGTTCATAAGGAAACAGGGATTCAATTCCTGAATGATATGACCATGCTAAGACCCTTACTATTGTGGCGCTCGGTATGGCTGAATGATGGTACCTCTCTGAATAGAGCCATTATCGAGGATTGCCTCACTTTGGACCAGCACTTAAAGATCCCTTGGATCAGATATACTATCGACTGTTTTCAAAAGGTTTTTGGGTTTAATATGATCATTGATCGATATTGTGCCTCTGACATTTCCAAGTCTGACATGAAAATTATTTTTCTGAACTATTGTGCAGAGAGGCGTGCTCTGGAGGAATCAAAACTTTCCACTTGTGTGCTGTACAATAGCTTGAATGATTTTATTGGATTTCATCCATACTTGACACAGGTAACCAGAGTTTCGCACCAGTTTGTGCTGACAAGGATGAGGATGGGAACAGTACACCATCTGGTCGCATGTCCCAATGTTAAAATGCGCCCCACTGGACCCTGTGCCTGTGATAATAATACAGAACAGAGCACTACGCACTTCCTTTTGCCATGCCAATTGTACAGTGAGTTACGGAAAATCTTTTTAAAGCCAATATTGAGAAGATTTGGAGTGAGAACAATTAATGACTCTATGAAACTGCTTTTAAATTTGCATCATCCGGATATTTGCTTCTTTACGGCTACCTTCCTGCTTAAAGCAATTGGTGCCACGAAAAGTATGTGTTTTAATCACCTTTTTAACTATTTATTCCATCCCCTTCTGGATGATTACAAATATGTATTATGTGTGTTCTTTTTTTCCTTTTTAAAAATGATGAAATGTTCTGTATTTGGAATTTTGTGTGCTTTTATGGACATGTTTCTTATGCTCCGAATAAAGATTTATGAATTATTATTACTTTTAATGTATTTTTTGATATTTGTATATTTTATGTCCTATTGGCGGTGATGATTTGTACTTTTATGGATATTTCATATCCGAATAAAGACCATTTGACTTGACTTGAAATAATTGAATCAACATTTGTTACATCAATATTTTTTAGTTCCATATTTTTATACAATATTTTTGTACCTACCTGTTTAAGTATAGAGAGTCGATATTTTTACTATCTATATTTTTTTCTCGATATTTTTACTATCGCCGTTTTTACCATTGATATTCAAACAGTGAACCGACCCTCAGGTGAAAGTTTGGAATACCACAGAATGCTTGTTTGTAGAAATTACCAAAACTCTTGGTATTCGTAATTTCTTCCATGGGAACACTTAAGCGAATTTCCATGGAATTTGTGATGGAGAACTAGAAGCTGATAAATATTTGTTTGTGACTTGTATAAATGTGTTTGATATAACCGATAGGAAAAAGAGAACAAAAAAGCTTCAGAGGAAGAGAGTAAAATACAGTGTGAAAAATGTGGTGGAGAACCTACTACCTCACTAATTCAAATGTCTAGCAAATAAGTTGTCTTTAGTGGCATACACACATGCAGTTAAAAACCTCTCTGCAAATATTGGGAAGATGCTGGAAGATTTTTGCATTCGTTTATTTTACTGTATTCACAAAATGCGGAATGCAGAGGTTAACAAATGAGGTATCAAAGAAAAAGTATCTTTCCACACTAAAATGCCAGTTTGAATAGGAAATGCAGTGAAGCCAAAGTAATGTGAAATTCTCAATTGATATAATTTGCATAAACAATTGCAAAGGCAAGCCTCTACAAAATAAACCTTGACTTCAATTTGCATGCATAGATTTTCTGCTGCGCCTCTAAACAGAGCATAGAATAATAGTATTATTGCTGGGTTCCTTTATTGGTGGAACAATAAACTGCTTTCAATTTAGAAATGGAAGGTGTATCCTGTTTGAGGAGCACAGTCCCATGCGATCAATAGTTTAATAAACTGTTTGCTGAGAAAAATATTTGAATTTTCTGCTGTTGCTTTTTATAAGCACAGGATAATTTCTCTGTCATTTCCATACCTATTGCCAAGAGCAATGGGTAATGAATACAACAGAATACATAATTTTTTGTCCTTCTGTTACCACAAAAAACTCTGTTTCCTAATGCAGACTATTACGATGAAAGGCTTACGAGGAAAGGAAATGAACATGGAACTGATGAATATACAATACAGCAGCTTGTGAACTTTAATAATCATGTAGCTACCTGGAAGAATCTTGAGGCATATATAGGTAAACACGTCGTTATGACAGGTCTGCAGTGCTCCCTAAAGATAAGAGTTTCTCTTGATTTACATTTCTGAAGATTATGAAGGATGAGCATAGAGCCAAACTGCTAAAACATGCCAGGGGAAATAGTTTGGTGAGTGAGATAGATATCATCCCTGCCATGAGCCATGCATGTGCCAGGCATCAGAGGTTAGACTAACGCATTTCAGGATCTGACCCCACATCCTGCACTGATATGCATTTGTTACACAAATCACACTTCTCAAGGTGCCCGAGTTAAAGTGTGTTTTATAGCCAGTGCGAGCTGCCAGCCTCAATGCTGCCAGGTTGCCTGTAGCACCCGTGGTGAGGAGGAGAGGTACACGTGTATACAGGCAAACTCTCAGCACTGTGGTGAAAGATAACCTATGCACAAAACAACACAAGCTACAGAGGGGTGAGAGGATTAACGAACCCTCTTCAACCTCCCACTCAATAGTTTAACTCTCACAAAAAGAAGAGGGGTAATGAAGCTACGTGAAGGAAGATAGGTGCACCTACTTTGTAAAACTGCCCTCTTACACAGCAAGCTGTGTCATGTTTCATCATAGGGCTAACACACCTCCGTGTTAGCCCAACACTAGAGGTGGAGCAATAGGGAGTGGAAGACAAAACAACACAAAGGGGCCTATTAAGATGTCGGACAGACGGCCAGGAGCTGTAACCGACCGACCTGCTGTCATCGGTTACAGCCCTGCTAGTTGATGTGACTGAACAGGGTTCAGTCGCATTCGTATACTTTACAATGCAAGCATGCATTCCGAGCGGAATGCATGCCTGCATTGTAGGAAGCAGTGGTGCAGTTCATCCCTACACCCTGTGGCCGGCACCCCAAGGTGCCGGCCACTGGGTGCAGGGATCAACGGAGGTTCACCATTTGATGGCCTCATACCCATGGGGACCTGCTGGGGGCCCCCAGAGACAGCTTCCGACAGCCTTTTCGTGCCGGACAGACCGACACAAAAAGGCAAAGAAAACATGCCATAATACTCCCTCAGTTGTAAAGAGGCGACCGGGGAGTACTGAGGGATTTCCGGACTGCGGAAGGCTCTCTGAGCCAGTCGTCCACAATGCGGAAGTCTGAGTCGGATTCCTTTCCGACCAAGCCCATCGGAACATGGTTCTGATTTTGGCCATGTTCGGAACATGGCCAAAATCAGAATAGGCCCCAAAGTGTGAAGTGTGAGATCACAGGTGAGATAATGGTTCAGAGAAAGTGATATGAAGTGATGTAAAACTGGTATCAGGGAATCCTTATCGTAATTTTAATATTAGGTACCCTGGCCAGAATTAAAACAAGAACGTGGTTGTTAGGTTGGGGAACTTATAATGAGACACCAAACCTCCACTCTGCATATGTGTAAACATGTTTCAGCCAGCAAAACTAATACCCCAGCTTTCTTCCGGACTCTCACTATTGTAATGCCTGGGTGCTAAACCTCCCTCCTCTAAATCCAGAGGAAGAAGGGGATATCACCTTTAGTGGAGCCCCTCAATCTTGGAGACGAACCTGAAACAATTAAAAAGACATAAAACAAGTGAAGTGTTTAGTGAAGTGTCCTTTGTACAACAATTCCAAACATAATATTATTATTACGGTACATTAGCCCCAATTACTCATATACCTCCATTAAAGTACATGCGCACCTACCCTCCACCCTAGGCCGGAGTAGACTTTATAGCTCGCAAAATTGCCATGCTCAATAGCTTTTATGACAATAACCAAGCACACCATTGCAGAATTTTGCAGTGCTCCCTCTCAATTCTACAAAGTTAAAGAATTAGATCAGGATGTGCTTCAACATAAAAAAGAACTCTGAACACCCCACAAGCAACCTGCGCCATGTAATGTACTCGAAAAACTTACAGAGTTTATTACATTGGTACACTCGAAATGGCGTGGGAGTGAGAACAGCTCCCTATTAGCACTCTCTGTGGGGAGATAAAAGATGGTAAAAACTCATATGAGGGACTTTATAAAAAAGGCCTTAGTACTTGCACAAATAGCGCGAGGAGCATACTCCAACCAGGAGTTTCCCCTCTCCTTTAGTAGCAATTCCACAGTACTAAATTAAACACTCATTACTCGTAGTCTGCTACCAGTCATGCCTGAATTGTTATGCACTGCTGATAGAGGATCCTGTAATTTGAGCAAAGTTGTAATTATCCGTGCTATCGACCCCCTCTCAATTTAAGGCCAAGTGTTGTGGCTGAGTCTTACCCTTGCCGGTCACACTTCCGGTTAAACAGAGAGCTCTCTCTCAAAAAGATTTAATTTATCCTTCTAGTGTACAAACTAGAAAGAATCCAAGCACTCCGTTAGTAAGGTCCTGGTACGCACAAACCAAGTTTCATCATACACAAAAAAATCTCCCTTACCAAGATTAATCTCCCGTTATGGCTGCAAATATTACCTCCAATCACCACCGCCCATTCGGCCCCTAGTCCCCGGCTTTCTGCTTGCGAGGTCAGCTGTTACTCATTGTAAACCGTCTCTCCCTTACCACCGCGTACAACAATCTACTAGCGTTCACCGCGGCGCTCTTAATGGTGGCTTGGATACACCTCTCCTGGCGTGATGTCCCTCATGACCTGCAACATCCCGGACGTCTCTCAAACGCTAGAGCGCTCATACCAATGGATCACCGGTTTGTGGCCACCCTTCCTCTCTAAAGTAACAGTAAGTTAACAAATTACAGGGAAACGTTTGTAAAATTAAATAATGGACCGGCACAGGCAATACACAACAAAAAGCTGTGAAAGGATGAAAAAAATTAAATTTAAATTAATGTTTTACATCACTTCATATCACTTTCTATGCACCATTATCTCACCTGTGATCTCACACTTCACACTTTGTGTTGTATTGTCTTCCCCTCCCTATTTCTCCACCTCTAGCGTTGGGCTGACGCGGAGGTGTGTTAGCAGCCCTATGATGAAGCATGACACAGCTTGCTGTGTGTGAGGGCAGTTTTACAAAGTTGGTGCATTCCCATACACTTATCTACCTTCATGTAGCTTCATTATCTCTCTTCTTTTTGTGAGATTTGAAAGATAAACTATGACAACAATAAACCCCTAATTGTGGCCTGTGTCTAGTGAAGAACTATTAGTTCGGCGAATCCCGTTTTAGTCCCTGAAAATACTGAGAAACTTCAAGTTGTCTTTAGAAATCAGAACTGATTAACATGAAAATTGGTTTTATTTGAACTAAAAGGGACAATGGGGTGAATGTGAGGCAAAGGTGGATAAGTTAAGTTGTATTTTTGAGGCTTTTCTATAGAGTCCTTCAAAATGGAAGGCAAGTATAAGATCTCTCTCTGTACAATGGGTTGTGCTAATCCACAAAGTCTGACCCAACCAAGTACAAAATTGTGCCTGTTTTACTTGTGAAGTAGTGCAGAGGCATCACTTTAAGAAATGGTTGACGTTGTCATTCTCACTCTAGACCCACAGCATGAATGAATCCTAGCTTTTTAGAGTAGCCATCAGGATAGAGATGTTTTCTATTGAAATTAAGTGGCGAAGGTGTCTGGACTTGTTGATTAAATGATTGAAAGGTGCACACTGCACTACTGCTTGTGCATGATAAATGGAACTCTCAATCGTGCAGCAGGTGCAGTGGCGCATGGTCCTGATTTGTGAGGAGCCCACTGCCCTCACGTGTGGCTGGTTTTATTACTCAATCATGGCGCTGGGGCCTATTTTCGTTGCTTGCAATGTGGCCTGTGACACCTTTCCCATGCAACTCGCGCGTCCTGGGTTGGATTTATATGCAAAGTTCTCTGCTCTCCTTAATAATTAGTGAAGTTATTTTCGCTTTATAGAAATTCGAATACAGTTCAGTCTCACATTTAACCTTGCTGAATTATAGCTCTGTAGTCAAAGATGTAACAAGGCATCTGGATTCTTTCATGCATAAATAAAGTCCTTTTCATTCTTATCTTCATGTTCATAACTGGAAGTAGTTATCAGACAAGAACACGCACACGTCCAACTTCTACCCACTTTTCTCACGTAATACACTATCAAACAGTATATGCATTTTAAACTATTAGATGACTGCACGTCTCATTCAAAACCTTTGAGCCACCTTGATATTATTTTATCATAACATGTAATAGGCGTTGGCATAGCCAGTGTGCTGCTGTGCATCATGACTTTAAAAAATAAAAAAAATAAAAACATTATGATACGTTCAGCACAGACCCCATCATATCACTTTAAAAAAAAACTTTAAGCCATGTTGCCCAGCAGCAATTGCTGCAGTGCAAAATGTAAAAAAATGTGCGGGGGTTGAGACACGGAGGAGGAAGGTGGGAAATACAATACAAAACAGAAGAGGGGGTGGGGCAATCGGGTGGGTTAGGAACAACAGGAAAGTGGCAGGGAGCAGGGAGCAGGTGTTTAGAAACAAAGGAAAGTGGGAGAGGTAGTCAAAGAGAGCGGGGGAGTGCAGGAAGTAAGTTTTAAAAGAACAACAGTGAGCAGGTGGATTTTAAAAATAACTGTGACTGGGGAAGGGTGAGGGTAAAGGAGAGGGCCCGAAAAGTACCCAAAAATAGAGTATATGCAGGAGCCTGCAGTGGAAGGACGCTGGCAACCAGAAGCAGTACAGGGTCCAGGTCCCATGGCAGAACTAAGACTCGAAGGCGAGGGGGAAGACGGAGGTGATGAGAATGCACTGACCAATAAGAAGCAAGGAAACAAGAGCAACTTGGGAGCCAGCCAAAGGTAAGTAAAGGTAAGCAATTGGTGGGCTTTAAGTCCCTTGTAAGAATTTGGTTTTTAAATACAAGAGATTTATCTAGCAAAACCTACTAAGGAATAAGAGGCTCTGCGTATCTGAGGATACTTACTTGATATTGTCAATATGTGAGGGGGGGTTGGTTTGATTTAGTGTACAAGTTTTGTGTTTGTGGTCTTCAGTTGACTGTTCGGGTAATAGTTTTCTGTCACTTCCATGGTGTCACTTCCTGTGATTTCATCATATTAAAAAGTCACACAATGTCACTTGCAGTGATGTCATCCGGGACAAACAGCACTTCCAGTGATGCCACTGAACCAATGCCATGATGCCACTATCTCTGATGCCATCCAGGGTTCAAGTGCTCATAATGTCACTTCTGCTCCCATCCCTCACTCTATGCCATGTGGGATCAGAGGTCACATACATAAACTAGCTCCAGGTCTGGTCACCAGTCTCACGTGGACCTGCACCTTCTGTCCTGTTTTTGAACCCGGTATCTCAGAAAATTATCACTGGCTTCTCTTTCCTTGGGTCTACTGCTCCCAGTGGCAGGTGTAACAGAAGCCATTATTTCAGCTTCTAATTCTGGCAACCAGCAATGGAATTGGGGTTCGACCCCTGAGAGATTCCAAATCAGCTAAAAAGTAACCAGTTTAGGTCCTTATTGAATATCTGCTGTTTCCTGGCACTGGACAGATTGAAATACCATTAGTTGCATCTGCCACTGAGCGCACTGCTGAGAAGTGAGAACTCAGACAGCAGCAAGTGTCTACAACAGCCAGACTCTGAGTAAATGATGCTTTCGGATGCAATGAGGTGACCATTCCCGAATCAACACCTGCTACAAAGAAGCTCCACCATGCCAGTCTGGCCTGGCATGGGGGAGCTCAAGAGCGTTTTGACAGTTCTTGGCTTGCAGACAACCTCAAGTGAAAAGAGCAGCATGAAGTGAGCGGACAAATTTGTGAGTAATTTATACTTTTTAGCACACAGATTAGTCCAAAACAGGGGAGAACTTCTAGTTATTGCACCTCAAACCTATTTTCTAGAAGTATAGCACACCACTACCTGCTTACACAGTGACATAAACAGAAAGGATAAAGAGGCAAGATTAAGTATCCCTTCTGATAGTTGGTTGTACTGAAACATTCTATGCTATTACACACCATAGTAAAGAATGCTTTTGGGAAACTATTTAGTGGCCTTCCATTTCACTGGTTTTCCAGCAGTTTCAAGGCCTTTCCGAAGCTTCTCATTTCTCAGAAAGGTTAATTTCTGATATCTCTTTACATGGGTTTTACATACTCTTCACATGGTTTGGTTTTACTTAAGAAAGTGTCTTTTGAATTGTCACACATTTGGAAGTAGAATGCCACTTATACATACACTGAAACCACAAAAATTTCACACATAGGCAATTTGAAAACTTTGCAGCTGTGTCAATTCCTTTTTGTAGAGCTTTCCAATGATGCCAAAAAGTTAACTCAGTTCTCAGTATAGGTATTCACATGCAATGATTCCATCTTTGTGTAATTTCAGATTTTCCGAGATAGATTTGTGAGAAATTACCATGACTAATGAGCGTATTAGCCTATTAAACTGCATCTTTACCCTTAGTCCTACTTGGTTTCATTGCATATATTACTAATGTGTGCAAGCTCTACCCACCCCTAGTACAGCGCTATGAGAAGGCTGGCATTCCCAGCATTCTTCAGTAACTATTATGCCTTATTAAAGGCTAAGAAATGAAAGGCGAGGAAGGTGATAAGGATGCATTAGACTAAGAGTAATGAAGAGCACCAGTAGGTAAACAGAACTATGGTTCTATGTTCTTATCTTCATTCCAGTCATTATTATTGAGCCACACCCAAACCAGAGGCCTCTGGCAATGTAAAGAACAAGTTGATGATCAAAACAACCAATGGATACATTGGTGAACAAAGAATAAACCTGACATTAGAAATTAAACTTCATAATCCTAGTCCACATTTTGACATGAACGAAGTGACATCAAACGAAAGTTCTTCTCATTGTTCAGAAAGCCATAAATAATATAATGCAAAATAAATATATGAGAGTCTCAGGTTACGGCAATACATATGTCATTTTTAAAAAAAACGTGAAACTCTGCTCAGCATACTGCGATACCCCTCCTTGAACAACGCTGCATTTTTTTTAGAAACAGGAACCCCTTGAAATGAATAAGCCAAAGAAATTGTGGATTTGATCTATCTGCTATTGGGCATCGACAACATTTCTTTACATTGACCAACATCCCAGAAGTAATGGAAAAATAATCTGACCCTGCTAGATTAACAGTGCTCCTTTTACATCCAGTAAATGAAGAGACTCTTCATCCTCGGAAGAAGGGGGAAGAAAAAAAACTGGTAACCCCACTCTTTGAGGACAATGAAGAGCAGAAGCAACTTTAAGCAAAAAAAGCTGGATACGATTTAAGAACGACTCATCACATCTCACAAAAGGTGGATGGCATTACAGACTATCAAATTTTCACAATCGGGGTGCCAAAGTAATAGCTAAAAAGAGGCTACCTAGGAGTCCAAAACTTTAACTCAACAGCAGATAAAGGCTCAAAGGAAAAAGCCTTAAGAGCACTCAATTCTCAAAACATGTCCCAGCAGGGAGAGTTGGAAGAGATTGGAGGCCTGGATACAGTTAAACTATTAAACGGTCTACACATTTGTTTGGTACATTGGAACAAAGGACCCCAATGTCACAGAAAACAAAGATGTGGGCGAGGATTGTGGACAAGGTCATCGCACAAGCACCAACGTTACGCACAAAGGATGACATCCAGAACAGGAGGGTCAAGAAGCTCCTCAAGAAGGATCACGCCTTGAGTCAGCGCACTGGTGGTGGCCCTCCTGCCAAACCAGTATACTTCAGGTCCTTGGAGGAGAAGGTGCGGGACATCCTACCACCAGAGAGCATCCATTGTCTAGCAGACATACCAGAGCCTGGTGAGTACACAACCAATATACTCAATATTGTATTGCAATTCACACACATCACCGTCAGGGGGACAGTGAAACCATGCACCGTTAGCAAAGCCACAGTAACCAAAAGATAATCATTCCAAGATGTGTATGCAAGTCAGACAAACACAATACCTGCCATCTCATGGTGATTTGCAACTATGTCATGACATGTACAAACCTACCCACAAATAGAGCAAGGCAGTGGCAGACATCTAAAGAAACACTGTCAGACATGTTGCCACCACAAACACACTGCCTCACAGTGAAGCTGACTGACTGGAAGGAATAGTGGGTATGCTGGTGAAGTTAGTGTATCCAAAAGCATGATGGGGTTTGTAGTCACAGATAATGCCCATCCCTCCCAATTGGCCCATCAAGACCTCTCTGAACCATGCTGACAGCACAGGCAGTGGAAAATAACTGACAAGATGGCTGACACTGGGTTCTGCTGTGGGGAGCACAAGGCCCTGGTCGGGGTTGTGCCCATATCAGAAACAGGACACCACTGCCTGACAAACCTGAAAGCCAACTTGCATGCCCTGCAACAGGAGCATGTTTCATGGTGGGATGTCTGGCTGGGTGCGAAGGAGGACTGACAACTCTGACCATACTTACCAGCCTGTTTCGTCACACACACACCTCAACACAAACTCCACACAACTCACCGGGGATAATGCATGGCCTCACACTCGATGGAAATATCACCCAAAGATCCACTACACTGGGTTCTGCTGTGTAAAGCACAGGGGCTCCTTTTGGACTTGTAGCCAAACAAACATCAGGACTGCACTGTCAGCCATCTTGTCAGCATAGGTACACTCCCTCACAGGGAAGCAGAGTCAAAAGAAGGAAGTATGGGCATGCTTGGAAGGGGGGGGTGGCCAAGACCATGATGGGATTTGCAGTCACTGAGAATCCTCACCCACCTACATGACCCAGGCAAGCTCACACTGAACCATGCTCACCTCTCAGGCAGTGGAAATGGACTGTCAAGATGTCTGACACTGGGCTCTGTTTTGGGGAGCACAAGGCACTGCTAGGAACCTGGCACCAACAAACAACAGGACAACACTGTCAGCCATCTTGTCAGCAAAGGCACACCCCCGCACAGGGAAACAGAGTCAAAAGGAGGGAAGTATGGACATGCTGGGAAGGGGGGTGTAGCCAAGAGCATGATGGGAGTTGCAGTCACTGAGAATCCTCACCCACCTACATGGTCCCAGCAAGCTCACACTGAACCACGTTCACCTCACAGGCAATGGAAATGGACTGACACGTTGTCTGACACTGGGTTCTGCTGTGGGGAGCACAAGGCCCTGGTCGGGGTTGTGCCCATATCAGAAACAGGACACCACTGCCTGACAAACCTGAAAGCCAACTTGCATGCCCTGCAACAGGAGCATGTTTCATGGTGGGATGTCTGGCTGGGTGCGAAGGAGGACTGACAACTCTGACCATACTTACCAGCCTGTTTCGTCACACACACACCTCAACACAAACTCCACACAACTCACCGGGGATAATGCATGGCCTCACACTCGATGGAAATATCACCCAAAGATCCACTACACTGGGTTCTGCTGTGTAAAGCACAGGGGCTCCTTTTGGACTTGTAGCCAAACAAACATCAGGACTGCACTGTCAGCCATCTTGTCAGCATAGGTACACTCCCTCACAGGGAAGCAGAGTCAAAAGAAGGAAGTATGGGCATGCTTGGAAGGGGGGGTGGCCAAGACCATGATGGGATTTGCAGTCACTGAGAATCCTCACCCACCTACATGACCCAGGCAAGCTCACACTGAACCATGCTCACCTCTCAGGCAGTGGAAATGGACTGTCAAGATGTCTGACACTGGGCTCTGTTTTGGGGAGCACAAGGCACTGCTAGGAACCTGGCACCAACAAACAACAGGACAACACTGTCAGCCATCTTGTCAGCAAAGGCACACCCCCGCACAGGGAAACAGAGTCAAAAGGAGGGAAGTATGGACATGCTGGGAAGGGGGGTGTAGCCAAGAGCATGATGGGAGTTGCAGTCACTGAGAATCCTCACCCACCTACATGGTCCCAGCAAGCTCACACTGAACCACGTTCACCTCACAGGCAATGGAAATGGACTGACACGTTGTCTGACACTGGGTTCTGTTGATGGGAGCACAAGGCCCTGCTGGGGTCTGGGCACCAACAAACACCAGGACAACACTGTCAGCCATTTTGTCAGCACAGGCACACTCCCTCACAGGGAAGCATAGTCAAATGTGAACAGGGATGACACACCTGTGTCAGCCATGTGATGGCCCTTGAGTAGCAATGGCCATGTACAGTCAAATCCATACATGAGCTGGTCATGCACACACTTCGACATGCACATTGAAATGCTTCATGTTGGCTGGACAATGTGCCACAACAATTTCAATCTTTGTCCGTGCCAACTTAGGACAATGCAGTATACAGGCACGCATCCTGACATACAGTTGCATTTGTCATGTATGTAAACCATTAATGTCTGTAGAAACATAACTTACATTGTGTGTCTCTTCCAAACACAGGTGGTGCTGGGGACACAGCAGCAAATGAAGAGGAGTCCCTGTCCCAGAATCTGGTGGAGCTTGAGCTCTGTGGTGTGGATCAGTCTCTGTCCTCTTCGGATGATGAAGAACAACCTGGCACCTCCGGTGTGAGTCATCATTCAGCACCAGCAGTACAAACATCTGCATCCCCTGCAACCACGCCTACAACATCTGACAACAGACAGAGCACCCCCGCCAACACGGACAGACTAAGGACACAGAATTCCAACAGCACAGGGACACCGGCCACGCAGGAAGCTATGGTCAAAACCATCAGTAAGAACACCCAATGGGGGCCCAGGGTCACCTGTGCGTGCCACCGTAGGTCCTGCCCGTGTGGCTAGCGGTGGTGGGAGGGGTAGTAGGCAGAGATCACGGCTTGCAGAGGGGTCCGGTCTGCATGATGACCCCCAACTGCTGAGTATCATAGATGCGGACCAGGATAGCACAGGAGGATTCGGATAGGTATTGGGGATCCTCAGGGACATTCAACAGGTGCAGGCTGGCATGAAGTTCAAGTGGGATGAACTTGCTGCGGTGCATTGGGACATACTGACATGCCTCCACGAGATCAGCACCTCCCTGTGTGCCCACACCATCTGTTGCTGTAAGATCTGCAAATGGAGGGAGGATGATTCTGGTGGAGAATCCTCTGCACCACAGATGCCTGCACCTAAGGATCCCCCCCTGAAGAAGAAGAGGGGTCGTCCGAAGAAGGACAAGTGAGACACAGATGGCCATCCACAACCCCCAGGAACACCAAACCTGTTACGGAAATTTGTCCTATGTGTGCAAACCGTTCACCTTGTTGCATATATCCCAACTCGCCAACATGACATGGTGGGTACATGTTGGTCCAATGTAGCTGATGACTATGGACTTTACTCTGGATATTTCAGCTACCAAGACTTTCAACTAATCTGTGAACTTTGGATTCCAAACCTAATGTACAGCACCCACAATCCTGTGCACTATGCTCACACATGTATGTAAATAAACACACTAATACAATATACTTGCATCTGTTGTCATTCAAACTTGATATCTGTCATGGAGATAATGATCTTCGAAAGAACACAGTGCATGCTAACTACTACAGCAATGTGATCACTGTTATGTCAGTCATGGTGATGTGACACATATAAGGGAGACACAGGGCAACACAACACATACTCACCATAGCCATGTAACTCATCGCCTACGAAAATGTTGACCAGAAATACGGTGGAATGCACAGACACCACACCTATCCACAGTCAGTGGTAAAAAGCCCACAGGTGAGGTAATCAAATGTCAGTCGGATGTGTGAAGACAGACAACGCACATAACTAAGTGAAGCACAGGTTCATTACACTTCAGCAACATGTTTATTCTACAACAGTTGCAAGGTAATTCCACGTGACAGTGGGCACACGTTCAACAAGTGTCGAAGAATTGAGGTTCAGGGGTGTGTGGTACATCACTTGATGGGAATCGACAACTTCCACCCTGGAATTGGATTCTGAGTGTTGGGGGTCAGAGTTGACCAAACAACAGACAAAGTACTCTGGGAAGGTCAGACAATAGACACAGTCAAAAGCACAGCAGAATAGGATAGAAATGCAATACACATGAACAAAACATGTCACAAGAAACGTATAAAGAAATAAGTTAGCATGTCAACACTATTTTGGAGTACAGACTATCTGACAGGACACATCACTGCACACATCCAGTCAAGTAGAACAGAGAGACACTCAAAAAGCAACTGAGCAGAACCAACACATTTCAGGCAAACTCAATACATTGACATAACAACCCTATAAACTCACATTCGGGTGAAGAAGTTGTTGATGAGCTGTGTGTGGACGTCACCATCATCATCATCATCACTGGCATTGTGGCCCAGGCCAGGATCCTCCACAGGTGGCGGACGTAGGTCATCGTCATCCTGGATGAGAGGCAACTTCTTCCGCACTGCCGTGTTGTGTAGCATGCAGCATACTATGAGAATTTTGCACACCTTTGTAGGGTCATATGGGAGGGCCCCTCTGGTATTGTCCAGGCAGTGGAAGCGGCTTTTCAGGAGACCAAAGGTCTGCTCGATTACTCAGCATGTTGGGGTATCCGGAGTGACCTGCATACAAACAATTGCACATTAGCTGAGTTGTGAAAGAGAGTGGAATACAACATAGCCAAACACACACAATGGTAAACAGTCAGTACACACCGACAAGCCAGGCACACTGGTTTGGCATCTGTGACATTATCGTCGTAATGCAACTTCTCCTCATTATGTAGGCATCGTGCGCAGAACCGGGGAAATGTACACACACGTGTGATACACATGTCCACTAGACATATCACCAGATCATTGATGGGGTGGAAATGTTTCCTGTTCCGGTATGTCTGCTCACGTGCCCATGGCTGTACCAGGGCCACATGTGTACCATCAAAAGATCCAATGATGTTTGGCATCCTCCCCAGTGTATAAAAAGCATCCTTTATGTCAGTGAGTTGATCTGAGCTAGGAAACTTGATGTACAGGTCAACGAAATGCAACATCCCCTCCAAGACATCACGAAGCACACGGCTGAACATAGTTTGCGACATACCACCAGCAGTACCCACAGTGTACTGGAAGGTACTGGTAGCAAAGAAGTATAGGGCTGCCATCACCTTCACCTTTGGGGTCAGTGCTGTAGGGTATGTACGGCCAGATAGCAGATGAGGCGCTAACTACCCCGCCAACTCCTCAATCAGTGGCCTGGTGAAGCGGTACCATCGGATGCAGTCGCATTCCACCATGCTTTCAAGGTCTGGGAATGGTCTATGGATAGATTTTGCCCTGCAGAACGGAGATGGACAAAGGAAGATTGTACATGTATCCACCCATGTGGCTATTACCAAACAACATATCACATGGTACACCATGACAATACACAATGAACTGAAGTGTGTGCTGTTGGGTATGAACAAATATGTCATCTTCATGCCTATCATCTCATATCTCAAGTCAACATGTGTACATAAGTTCCATGTAGTGCAATGGCAAATCATTGGGCTGTGTAACAGTACCTATGTACTGCTGTCACATTCAAAACACACACCACAGTGACAAGTGAGGACTGATGTATCCCAGGCATAACTTCTCAATGACAGGCAGATACCCAGGATCCCTGTATTGCCACATGGTCACTGGAATGACATGGCATATCATGTACACCCCACAGAAAAACCATGAGTCCCACAGGTAGTGGCCCCTGTTGTCTCTACAGGCCATACATGGACGTCTCTGAGAGACACACACAACATCAATGTTAATGCACTAACCACATGGATGTGGAGACTGTCTCCCATTGGGCACATGGAATCAGAGAAATCTGAGACACAACGTGCACACAAACTGTGGTTGTACATCAGAATTGTGGCTATGGGTCTTGCTGTGACGTATATATCATCCCACACAGAACTCAGGGTATGACAATTCATACACGTATCCAACCTGCAACTGTGTCCATGACTCATGCCCATAACGGAACAGTTGCACATCACAGTGGTGATGTGTGTGAGAAGTTAGCCTGGCATTTGATGTCCACTAGTTCTATTGGGCACCTTGCACCAGTCTAATCAACCCTTATTGATGGTGGTTGTAAAGTCAACCTTATAGAAAGCTATCCTAGTGGTAGCATGAACCAGCAGTCTTCAGGCTAAGACTTCAGTAGGCGAGTTAAGCAAGTTATTTTACCATATATAATCCCTTGAATACCAAATGAAAGGACACCACACAAGCTATATATGAAACATATATGTATTTATTCTAAACACAACCCCTCTGCACTCTTTATGAGGTCAGAGGTCAAAATACAATACAAGTCAATCAATCAATCAATCAATCAATCAATCAATCAATTTATAAAGCGCACTACAAACCCGCGAGGGTCCCAGGGCGCTGGGGGGGAGGGAGGCTGCAGCCAGTGGTCGAAGAGCCAGGTCTTGAGTAGTCTCCTGAAGGTCTGGGGGTCTTCTGTCTGCCGGAGGAAGGGAAGGGAGTTCCATGTCTTGGCGGTGCGGTAGGAGAAGGACCTGCCTCCGGAGGTGGTTCTGTGAATGCTTGGGACGGCGGCCAGTGAGAGATCGGCGGAGCGGAGTCTCCTGTTGGGTGCGTAGAATGACAGTCGGTTGTTGAGGTATGCTGGGCCGGTGTTGTGAAGTGCCTTGTGTGTGTGGGTCAGGAGCTTGCAGGTGATTCTTCTGTCGACGGGGAGCCAGTGCAGGTTTCTCAGGTGGGGGGGTGATGTGGTCTCGGCGGGGGAAGTCGAGGATCAGGCGTGCAGAGGTGTTCTGAACTCTTTGAAGCCTGCTGATGAGTTTAGCTGGGCCTCCGGTGTAGTGGGTGTTGCCGTAGTTGAGCCTGCTGCTGATGAGGGCGTGGGTGACGGTTTTTCGTGTGTCGGTAGGGATTCATCTGTAGATCTTGCGGAGCATGCGGAGGGTGTAGAAGCAGGTTGAGGAGACTGCGTTGATCTGGTTGGTCATGGTGAGCTTTGAGTCGAGGATGACTCCCAGGTTGCGTGCGTGGTTGGTAGGTGTAGGGGCGGTGCCCAGGGAAGTGGGCCACCAGGAGTCGTCCCAGGCTGAGGCGTTGGTTCCGAGGAAGAGGATCTCTGTCTTGTCTGTGTTGAGTTTGAGCCGGCTTTCTTCCATCCAGTCGGCTACCGCCTTTATACCGCGGTGGAGGTTGGCTTTGGCGGTGAGGGGTTCGTTGGTGAGGGAGAGGATCAGCTGGGTGTCGTCGGTGTAGTAGATTATGTTGAGGTCGTGGAGTCTGGCGATGCATGCGAGTGGAGCCATGTAGATGTTGAAGAGCGTCGGGCTGAGGGAGGATCCTTGTGGGACGCCGCAGATCGTCTTGGTGGCACAGTTAATATACGATAAGTTGCACAATATACATTATGCCCTGGGGGCCTCACAAACCATATACTAAGAAAGTGGTATGAATACCACATGAGAGTTAGAAAGCAGGCCTGGGGCCTGTGGAATCGCTGGGGCTACACTAAACAACCAAAGGTTAGGAAGTAGGAGGCCCACGGGAGACACGTGCAGTGTCTAAACACAGACGCGGGTTACTATTGACTTTCTATGGGAAACGAAGAAGTTACAAATATGCAATTTAAGGACACTTCCGGATGGACTAGGATGGAACGCTTGTAAACTAGGACTCTTTGAGAGTCAAGACCCACGGGAGCACTAGAGTACTCGTGTTACCTCACTCAGGGAAGCCGGGTGCATAGGTGTCTTTTCATGTCGGGTTTTGTCGTCATTTTCTATGGAGTGCTGCAAAGAAGTGCTGCAGGTGACCAGAGGAAAAGTGTCCGGGTAGATCCAAGGGTGGATCAGTGATGTGAAGAACCTGAAAGCAGAGGGGACAGAGTCTGGGTCACTAGCCAGTGACCAGGAAGGTACCAGGAAGGAACCAGGCGATGTTGGGTGCTTGAAGGTGAAGAAGGTGAGTTTGTCTCTTCAGCCATGAGGTCCAAGAGGCATCGATGATGACCAGGTGCTGGATTCGAGCTGTGCCACAAGGGATCTAGATGACTGTGGTGTTGGTATTCGGATTGGACCCAACAAGCCTTGGCAACCACAACCCACGCAGGATGTCAAGATTGGCTCTATTGCAGACCAGCAAGGTCTGTGGCACTTCTACTTTTCAAGGAAGCTGGAGAAAGCCTGGAGCACCCAGGAAAGCAAAGTAAATTCAAGATGGCATCTTCAGGGGGCTCACTAGCGAATGGGCAAGGAACCAGGAAGACGCATCGAGCTCAAATGCAAAAGCGGGGCCCACGGGACACTCGTGGAGTGTGGGGGCCTGGGCTTCGGTGCAAATGGTGCTCATGGCTGGGGCTTCTTATACCCAATGCACAACTTACTGAGGCTTCAGGAAAGGAGTGCAGGTAGCAAAATGTAGGATGTCCAAGATGTCCGGTCCCCCGTCTCTCGTGTCCACCACGGGTCTTAGCTTTGCTGTGGATGTGGGTCGGGGTCAGAAAAGTCTGGAAGTCCTGCTCTTGAGTCGCAGAGTCTTTGGGTTCCGATGGGAGCCTTGAAACTGCCGACTGGCGAAGTTGCTGTTGGTGCCTGTTTCCACAGGGTGGCCACTCCTTGACCACAAGGGAGATGTCTTCCATCTTCCAGTCAGAATGGAATGTCAAAGGTCCAAGATATATCTTTCAAAGATTCGTCCAGGATAATCTAAAGTCCCAGGGACACGGCTCCTATACTTATGCTAAGGATGGGGGCTGGATTACCTGACTAGGTCCCTCCTATGGGTGGTTACACCCCTTTTCCTTTGTTCAGTTTCGCACCAGAGCAGGGCTGGAGTGCCCCAACAACTAGTTTGAATCGGGCTATGCATGGAGCACCTTGTGTGCCCCAGGCAGTGTCTAAAAAAGCATCTGCTGATGCAGCCCTCCCTGCCCCAATACACAAAACCATGTCTGGGGAGGTGCTGGCACCTCCCTGGACCGGAAACCTATTGTCCAGGCCTCCCCTGCCGGAGTTTTATCCCGCAGCAGGAGGTCAGACTCATGCCTGTGGCAGCAGCATCCATTTTGTGATGCTGAGGCTCTGATTAACTTTAACCGGGTAAAGCTGTAAATACATGTCTTCTCCCTCTAGAAGGGTGGAATGCAACCCCCGCTGCCAAAATTGGCGGGGGGCAGTATTCCAAAGTGTTTGACACCTTACACAACATGTTTTGATAAAGCCAAACCAAAGTTAGCATTAACCGCGAGGATTATAATGCACTTAAGAGTATAAGGTATGGCTATATCATAGAACAGCTATAAGGAGATGGTTCCAAAAGCTGCAGAGGGGCTCAGCTCATGCTAGGGCACCCTCTCACATAAAGCCAAGCACTCTGTCTCCTGGATTGTCGAGGCCTACCATAGGAGTGGCTTACAGGTGTATATGTGTCTATATGTAAAGGTAGATATAGGTATACTGTATATACGTAAGGGTTGATTACACCACCTTACCCAGGCTGTGTGAACAGACCTGTGGTGTCAGTTTGGAAGGCAAACCAGGGGTGGCACAATACATGCTGCAGCCCTCAGTAGGCCTAGGGTACACCTATGCCCTCGGTACCTATGGTACACTATACAGGGGCTCACAAAGGTGACCCAGTAACCAATTTGGTATGTACCTAAAGTACATGGTATAAATTTAGAGAGAGAACAGCTGGGCTGTGGTCTGATTAGCAGGCCCACAGCCACACTAAAGTCGAAAAACCAGAGAATCACAGCAAAAAGTGGAGGTGACCATAGGAAGCAGACCCTACTCTCCTAAAATGTGCACAACTCACAAAGGATTCTGTCCCCATGAACCTGTGCTCAGCCTGGGAGTGACTGCCCCAAGTGCCACACAACAAACCAAATGTTGCCCCCATACACACACAGGTAATGCAGCCTTACATGCCATGGGATACAGAGTGGCTCCTGCTGTGGTGTTGTAGGTGTGCACCTGAGTCCCTGGCAAGTAATCGTGTGTCGAATCCTTCAACAAGCCACCCCAATGTTAACTGATGCGGGTGACTCCTACAGAGAGGCGTTGTGCAGTTGTGGACCGAGCCGTGCGCAAGCCTTGGCCATTGACTGCAATGTCAACCGACGCGGGTGGCTTCTACAGAGACGCATTGTGCAGTTGTGGACCGAGCCGTGCACACACCTTGGCCATTGACTACAATGTCAACAGACGTGGGTGACTTCTACAGAGACGCGTCGTGCAGTTGTTGACCGAGCTGTGCGCACTCCTTGGCCATTGACTGCAGTGTCAACCAACGTGGATGACTTCTACAGAGATGCGTCGTGCAGTTGTGGACGGAGCCGTGCGCACGCCTTGTCCATTGACTGCAATGTCAACCGACGCAGGTGACTTCTACAGAGAGGCGTCGTTCAGGCATGGACCGAGCCGTGTGCACTCATAGCCCATTGAATCCTATGGAGACGGGTGCATGTGAATTTTCAAACTACGTGTCGTACAGTTAGATGACCGAGCTGTGAGCACTCCTTGGCTATGGGCTGTCATGGAGACGGACGCGGATTCAAAACTTGTACGATTCGTGCGCTGGAAATTCAGTTGGCTGCCTACAAAAATGTTGCAAATCCTAGGGTGTCATGAAGGTGACACTTTGAACGATGCAGAAGACGTGTACAAAGTCTTACAATTCGATGGATTGGTCAGATTCATAGGATGCAACCGTGTTTGACCTATCACTTAGGACACCTGGCACAGATTCTGCCTCTACAGCACAGCTATAAGGCTGGCTGGCCCCCAGAGAGCTCACTTGCCTGCACTACATACTACAGGACCACATCTCTGCTGCCACTGCTGCTGTCTGTGCATCCTCTGGCTACTGCTACGGCACGTACTCTGGAGAGAGCCCCAGCTTTCACAGAGGAGGAGAACCAGGCCCTGCTGGATGGGCTCCTTCCACAGTACTGTAAGCTGTTTGGAAACCAGGGGAGCAGGTGAGTGTGCAGTCCACTTCCTTCCTAATTGTGCATGTTGTCTTACTAGCAGTACTAGCAGTGTGGACACCAGTGGCAAGCATATGCACTGAGTACTTTCAACCCCCAAAGTGTGTAGGTACATGGGATGAGCAGGTGTCCTGCTGCAGAAGTGCATCTGTGCAAGCTTTTAGTTCCCAGGCAATATTACCATGTCAGACATGCAGGACAATTGTCCATTTCCATGGGTGCACTACCTGTGTACCTCATTTACCTTTGTGATGACTACATGTATATCCAACTGTGTGCAGCACAAATATGTGGCATGTGTGATAATGGCCTTTTCACTTTGTCATCCTCATAGGTTGATGCCCACCAGAAGCAGGAGACCATCGCCCGGGCAATTAGATCAGTGGGTATCTACAAGCGACGGATCCGCAACTGCCAGAAGAGGTGGCAGGACCTTCGGGCTGGACCCGGAGGATCTCAAGGGTCCAGCTGAAGCTGTCGCCTCCTCGCAGGAGGGACGGACACTGGACCCTGACCCCCACATGCTCAGGATTCTGGCAGTGGTCTTCCCGGAACTGGATGGGCAGCTGAAGGCCAGACAGCAGCAAGGAGGGGGTAAGTCCGTGCCTAATCTGTGAACTATGTGTGACATGCTATTTGTAGTCTTTTGGCCTGGTTACACCTCTACATTACGTCGGTCTTGTAGTCCAGGACTCATGTCACTCAATTGTGTAATGCACCCTCCTCATCTGATCCACATGTGTGGCCCCTACAGCATGTTACTTTTGTCACTTGCGCACTGTGTCCCTGCAGTCAGCTATGCTTAAGGATCTGGACAGCATATGTTACTGGGACTCTGATGTGTGCTTCGTGGGTGGGTCAATTGTTCACACAATGCCTGATATCTGACATGTGATCTGTGTGTGCCTTTGATATGTGTTCCAATTGCTGGACTGACTGGCCACATGTGTCTGGGGTATTTAAAATACACCCATGCAGCAGGTGAGTCCAATTTTGGGGCATCAGGAGTATGTATATCAAGTGTGTCACACTTGCTCAGCCACCTGCCTACTGTCCAGGACTATACACTGTTTCACGTTGCCCTGGGCAGTCATGCCTACTCCAGTGCATTGAAACACTGTGTACTCACACTCCCATGTATCAACTTACTGATTGTGCTTAGTGAAATGTGCCCTTAGCTGTCTGCCTCTGTGTCATTGTGGTGTGGCTTCCTTTTTAGGACAACTGGGGTGTTCTTAAATGTTAGTGTAAGCAGGACATCTGAGATGTGAATATAGGAGATGAGACCTGTGTGACAAATAGGTGTGTGATCACTTGACTGTGCACAATGGTGTATGCAACTGTGAATTTTAGGCAGGTGTGTTTAATTCACAGCAGACTGTGAGGTGATCATGTTCAGGGAGTTGTGTTAGCAGTCACTCATATGTCTGATTTGTATGATGTGGGGTCATCAGAGTCTGGAATATGTTGTTTGCAGGGGATGGACAAGTGCACTTGTCAGCTGCAGAGTTTGCTTTACCCATGACCTATTATTGTGACACAGTGCAGACTGTTGTTGCCCGGATGCCCTGCCCCTGTGACATGGGACAGTGATGACTGACTTTCCAGGCATGCCTGTGCCATGGCATTGAACTTGCTAGGAGGGATCCTGCAGTGGAGTCAAATGTATTCCATGCACTCCATTGTGGCATTGACTGTCAGGACATGAAGACATCATTGTGTGTGGTGATGGTATCCATCAGAAGCATTTGAAATGAGACTCTGGCCATCCCTTCATCCTGACACCTGTACTAAGTCAGTGGCAAGAGATGTTATGTGTGTCTATAGTAACAAACTTCTACATGTTAACTTGCATGTCCAACAACGGTGTGGGTGGTGCATGTGTGCATATTGGGTTATTAGCAGCCAACATGAAACAGACATATGGGTGCAAGTCCAGGAGGGATATGAGTGCCATGCTTGCTGGTTAGACTAACAGTTTGCTTATTCAAACAGTGTGAGCGCTTTCAGCAATGTTCAGCTGATGATGCCAGGGTTTGCCCAGTGTTGTGCTATACTCACTGTGGTGTGTGCGGTCAGTGCAGGTGACTAATGTGGGTCTTGTTTCCCTAAATCTATCCAGATACATCCACAGCCACAGGAGGGAACAGCGCCATGGACCAGGAGGAGCCGCAGAGCCAGACTGAGCCAGCAACCGAGGAGTTGGAGGGACCCAGTTACAAGGAGGGCAAGGGGGGCCACACCGAGGAGTCCTCAGCACCATCCACCTCAGCTGAGGACCACAGCAGCTTGGAGGATGACTCCCTTGTGGAAGCAGGTGTCAGCAGCCACCAAACCCCAGCTAGAGAGGCTGTTGCCACAACCAGCCCCACCTTCACCACCCTGCCATCGGCTCCCATCCCAGAGGTCCGTGGAGGCTCCCGTTTTCAGGAGCATGTCTCCTTCAAGCCAGGCACCGCACCCCCTGCCTCTGTGTCCCCTGCTGCCCTGAGTGTGGAGTCGGTGGAATTGCTTCAACAGATCCATGTAGGGCAGACATCAATGCTGAGTTTCCTCCATGCACACACCAGTCTGTTGACACATCTGGTGTTCTTCATGGAGGGCATTTCATCAGGCATACCTGCCCTACAGGGAACCAATCAGTCCATGGCCTCCTCCCTGATGGCAGCAGTGTCCCTCCTTCAACAGTCCATCACCCCTCCGACCTCTGCTGGTACCCACCTCATCAGACTTGTGCCCCACCGTTGTGCCGGCACCCACTATGTCAGACACCTCCATTGCAGTTACCAGTGACTCTCCTGCACCCACCACCCCTTCACTACCTCCTTCTGCTGAGCCCTGAACCTGTCCCTGCGGTGCATGGCCTGCCCCCATGTATGCCCCTCCTAGTGGATTTCCCCCTTCACAGTCCAGGCAAGCAACAGGTGACAGGTGTCACTCACACCCTATTTGGACTTTAGCTATGGACTGGACATTGGCCTTTGTTTTTTTCTGGACTCTACCTTTGAATTTCTAATTTATTGAATAAAGCATTTGTTGTTATCCTTGTGCATTTGATTAAGCTGTACATTATGTTGATGATGGTTACCATGACCTTACTGTTATGATGCTGGATTTTCAATGTTGTTGATGTGATGTACTCCATGTGGTCCATGAGATATGTATCCTATTCTTGTTGTATCCATGTCATCCTTTGCAGCAAACTGGGTGTGTCACGATTAACTAATTTTTCATAGGGATGTTGACATTTCATGTCACATCTGTGGCTTGTACCCTCGCACATATGATGTGCTTCCCATTGTCCAATTTGTCTATTTCCCTGACTGTGGGCCAATCTCCACTGGACATGCAGGTGTGGGCATCATTGGTGTAGGAGTAAACTGGGTCCTCTGTGCAACTTGCTAGACATATGTATTGAGTATGTGCAGATGACATTAGGGACACTCCCGTACCCAGGCTGATGTGACCAGTGCCTACATTGTGTGGTAACTGATGGCTGCCGGAACAAGTGTTCTGCTGACCTGACTGAGACCTGCTGCAACTATGTTTGGCACAGCTGAGCTTCCACAGGAGTTTAGTCCCCTCAAGCAAGTGTGTTGTTCCGTGACATTGCCTGGCCCGTGGTGTGTGTTGTGTGGGCATGTCTGTGTGTGTTCCCAACCCTTTTTCTACACAGGCGGTGTTCCCTTAATATGTTCATGTTGGTGATGCTTGCTGAGTAGTCCTGTGTTCATCCCACATCTTTGTCCTGTGCTTCCAGAAATGTGGGTGCATGACACACTACTGTTCATTCGTGTGTCATCATTAGAAATGGTCAGGTCTGAGTGATGATGATGTGGTCAGATGCAGATGGTACACTTTCAGGGCTCCCCATGGCACTTGTTTGTTCGCAATATCATGTAGTTGTCCATAGGTGGCACCTTTCAGTGATTGAGACATTTGTATGTGTGTGTGACTGCTCCCACTCATCTGGTTCAGAGGTGCAATGTTGGCAGGTGTCTGCATGTGTGCCTTGTGGTTCACCTTGGCTTCTGCATTGTCCTGGGACTGTGGCAGGGATTCCAAAGGTTACGGGAGCTTTGACATCATGGCCATGTACCGCATACTGTGCAGTATGTCTGTCATTCACCATGGTTTTAGACTGTTCTTGTGTGATGAGTCTGTGCACCTTAGATCCTCCCAACATTACTGTGTTTGTCATGGGTGCCTGTGCGATGTCACCAGTCAATGTGGACTTCACTGATGCACATTGATGCAGTTCAGGGTGGGTGGTGTTGAGGGTGGACGTATGTGAATGTTCGATGGCTAGGCCCCTACCTCCCTTTTGTCCCTGGTTGACGGGCCATGCTGAGCGATTTGTCTTTGTGTAGTTAGGATGTGTATTTGTGGCACAGGACACGTCTGAGTTTCCCAGTTTGAACAATATCTACCTTTGGCATCACAGTGTACGTATCATGCAGGCTTGTGTCATCCCACTGTATGGTCCCTGGGGGTAGTGCTGTTGTGGGGCTGTCTCCAGCTTGTGTCACATGTGTCTGTTGGGATCCCTCTCGTCTTACTATGCCTGATTGCCCACTAAGGGGTAACCAATTGATGGGTTACTTTTGTATGGCACTGTCTCCACCTCTGTGTTATTGTGGTTCAGCCCCCTTCTAGTGTTGTGTAGTTGCCTCGGGATACTGAGACACACACAAACACATTTTGTGTCAGATGTGCAGAGTGAGGTTGCCTGTTTGTGTTTGGTCATCGGCAGCAGTGCATTGGTATTGCTGTTGTGGGCAAATGGTTGGATGTTGTTTGGGTGATTTTCCCTGCTTTCCCTGTGAGCCATATCTCCTCATTCTGCACATTCATCCTGGTTGTTTGGTCCCATTGTTGCCATGAAATGGGTGTTTGTGACCTGACATCTAGAGTCTACACAGGATGTATTGATTTGTGTGTCTATTTTCAAGATGTGTGTATGCATTATGATGGTCACTTCTGCTTTTGTGTCATTGTACACTGTATGCAATGTCAGCCCCCATGGGTGGTGCTTGTCTGCACATGGCTGGGAGTATATTTTATTTTCATAGCACTGTTTCCCTCACCACATCTCTGTGGGTATGTGACACAACCACTACTTTGCCACAGAAGTGTTTCATGTGTTGAGACCAGGAATCATACATGCTGTTTGGCATTTGCTGCTTTTACCATGATGACACTTACCTGTTGGTCGCTGTAATGATGGAGGGTTAAGACCCCATTACCACACTGCTCAACATTTGCTGCAGTTTGGAACCCCACACTTAACTTTTGTTCTACACAGTGATGGGGGGTTAGAGCACATTGACACAATGATATTGTGATGCTTGACTTGTGTAGCCCACACTCAGTTTTTGATCACACATGTGATGGTAGTTACATTGTATGCTGAAGTCATATTAACTGTTGTGGGAATTTGTCACAGACTACACACTGTTGTCATGAAGTTAGGTGGATGTATTTTGCGGACATACCTGATGTTGATGTCTGATGGATGTGTGGCGCATCTCCTATGTGTGTGGGTGTTGATATTGATAGTCACACAGCACCCTATGAGTGGGGGTGGCAGTAGTGATAGGCAACATACCACATATGGGTGAGGGTGGCAGTAATGATAGGCAACATACCTCCTATAAGTGGGGGTGGTTGCAGTGATAGGCAACATATCCCATATGAGTGGAAGTGGCAGTAGAGCTAGGCAACATACCACATATGGGTGAGGGTGGCAGTAGTGATAGGCAACATACCCCTAATGAGTCGGGGTGGCAGTAGTAATAGGCAACATAGCCCCTGTGAGTGGGGGTGGCAATAGTGATAGGCAACATACCCCCATGTGTGGGGGTGGCAGTAGTGATAGGCAACATACCATATATGGGTAGGGGTAGTTGTAGTGATAGGTAAAATACCCCCATGAGTGGGGGTGGCAGTAATGATAGGCAACATACCCCCTATGAATGGAAGTGGCAGTAGTGATAGGCAACATACCACATATGGGTGGGTTTGGCAGTAGTGATAGGCAATATACCCATTGTGAGTACCGGTGGCAGTAGTGATAACATAATATAACATAACATGTGTATTTGTAAAGCGCACATATCACCCAAGGGTCTCAAGGCGCCGATAAACAGATGTATATTGTTACCCAACTCAATGGTACTCATTGTATCGACCTCAGATGAATGAAAGGCTGAGTGGACCTGCCTGATTAGAACCTGTGACCATGAGGTCGAACACAGGCTCCTACAGCGGATGCATTTGTCAGGCAACATACCACATATGGGTGGGGGTGGCAGTAATGATAGACAACAAACCCCCTATGAATGGGGGTGGCAGTAGTGATAGGCAACATACCACATATTGGTGGGGGCGGCAGTAATGATAGGCAACATACCCCCTATGAGTGGGGGTGGTTGTAGTGATAGGCAACATACCCCCTATGGGTGGGGGTTGCTGTAGTGATAGGCAACATACCCCTTATGAGTGGGGGTGGCAGTAGTGATAGGCAAGATACCCCCTATGGGTGGGGGTGGCAGTAATGATAGGCAACATACCCCCTATGAGTGGGGGTGGCAGTAGTGATAGGCAACATACCACATATGGGTGGGGTGGCAGTAATGATAGGCAACATACCCCCTATGAGTGGGGCTGGCAGTAGTGATATGTAACATTCCCCCTATGAGTGGGGTGGCAGTAGTGATAGGCAACATACCACATACCAGTGGGGGTGGCAGTAATGTTAGGCAACATACCCCCTATGAGTGGGGGTGGCAGTAGTGATAGGCAACATACCCCCTATGAGTGGGGGTGGCAATAGTGATAGGCAACATACCACCATGAGTGGGGGTGGCAGTAGTGATAGGCAACATACCATATATGGGTAGGGTTGGTTGTAGTGATAGGCAAAATACCCCCATGAGTGGGGGTGGCAGTAATGATAGGCAACATACCCCCTATGAATGGAAGTGGCAGTAGTGATAGGCAACATACCATATATGGGTGGGTTTGGCAGTAGATAGGCAACATACCACATATGGGTGGTGGTGGCAGTACTGATAGGCAACATACCACATATGGGTGGTGGTGGCAGTAATGATAGGCAACAAACCCCCTATGAATGGGGGTGGCAGTAGTGATAGGCAACATACCACATATGGGTGGGGGTGGCAGTAATGATAGGCAACATACCCCCTATGAGTGGGGGTGGTTGTAGTGATAGGCAACATACCCCCTATGAGTGGGGGTTGCTGTAGTGATAGGCAACATACCCCTTATGAGTGGGGGTGGCAGTAGTGATAGGCAAGATACCCCCTATGGGTGGGGGTGGCAGTAATGATAGGCAACATACCCCCTATGAGTGGGGGTGGCAGTAGTGATAGGCAACATACCACATATGGGTGGGGTGGCAGTAATGATAGGCAACATACCCCCTATGAGTGGGGCTGGCAGTAGTGATATGCAACATTCCCCCTATGAGTGGGGTGGCAGTAGTGATAGGCAACATACCACATACCAGTGGGGGTGGCAGTAATGTTAGGCAACATACCCCCTATGAGTGGGGGTGGCAGTAGTGATAGGCAACATACCCCCTATGAGTGGGGGTGGATATAGTGCTAGGCAACATACCACCATGAGTGGGGGTGGCAGTAGTGATAGGCAACATACCATATATGGGTAGGGTTGGTTGTAGTGATAGGCAAAATACACCCATGAGTGGGGGTGGTAGTAATGATAGGCAACATACCCCCTATGAATGGAAGTGGCAGTAGTGATAGGCAACATACCATATATGGGTGGGTTTGGCAGTAGATAGGCAACATACCACATATGGGTGGTGGTGGCAGTACTGATAGGCAACATACCACATATGGGTGGTGGTGGCAGTAATGATAGGCAGCATACCCCCTATGAGTGGGGGTGGGTGTAGTGATAGGCAACATACCCACTATGAGTGGGGGTAGCAGTAGTGATAGGCAACATACCCCCTATGAGTGGGGGTTGCAGTAGTGATAGGCAACATCCCCCCTATGGTTGGGGGTAGCAGTAGTGATATGCAACATACCCCCTATGAGTGTGGGTGGCAGTAGTATTAGGTAACATACCACGTACGGGTGGGGTGACAGTAATGTTAGGCAACATACCCCCTATGAGTGGGGGTGGGGGTGGCAGTAGTGATAGGCAACATACCCCCATGAGGGCTAGCAAGCCTTGTGCACTTTTATGGAAGTTTTGCTGCAGACAGAAAGCGTTCATGAATTATGTAAACAGTCAGCTCATCTGGTCCGCATGTACATAGTTTCAACCCTTAATGTGAGAGTTAGAAATAGGTGGAGCTTGGGAACCGAATAGGTTAAGGATCAACGGGCTTGGTATGGTAACAACCCAAAATGCCTTCCCTTCCCTACAAGGAAAATGTACATAGATTGTAAAACCCAGGTGCATTAGAATGCCCTAGAATAGAGAAGGTGGATTCAACACCCACTGCAGAGTAGATCAGGTCTTATTTGTGATGTCACTGTAATTGTTGTCTCAATACATCTTGGATCTTTGGATGATAAAACAACACAGAGGTTAGCAGAACTCAAAGATCAGTTGCCCATGATTATGAAAGAAAAAATACATATGGTGGTCCATTCTTATGGGGCCCTTATAAATGTCAGGTCTTGGGTTAATGACGGCTGGCACTTGGGCCGATTGTGAATGATTCCATGTAAGGGCCGGCAGCTCTGCACCGCTTCCAAACCTTCCAATACTTTAATCACAGATGGGTCGGAGTAGCATGCAGGGTCTCACATTCGGCCTATCATTCAAGCCTTCCTAGGTGAACAACAAAAACCCTGCAGTGCACAGCCTTTGGACCTGCTGTCCAAAGTGCTCACAGTGTATAGTCTGTGCCATGCAAGGTTGAACTGTAAAGTGTTTTGTTGTTTTCACTGTTATGACTGTGGGTAATTCTAAGGTATTATCAATGGAGGACAAGATTATGCAGTAGATTATCTAAATTTTGCAACACAGATAAATTATGTGGCACATTCTCTTACAGTTTTATTTTTAACCATTTGAGCTAGAAAAATTATGCATCAAATTATCTGAAATGTGGTGAATTTATAATTATGCATTAAAAGCTGCAGCCACAGAGTCAGAAAAATGCACTTACTCACAACATACTCCATTGCTTTATCAACAGTATATTCATGAAAGTCAAAAGAAAACGGGGCATTCTGATTGCAATCAGTGTCCATTGTTAGGAGCACATTGAGAGGAAAGAGTTCTTTAATTCTAACTGACCCAAAAACAACACCGCATGTAATATAAAAAAATATGTAACTGATAACATGTGTAATGTGGTCCTACATGGTCATCTCAGGATGTAGCATGTCAGCTTTACTTCTTTATGCAATATAATATAGTTAGTAAATTAACTCACCTAAGGTTTCTATGTCACTTCTCCCAGACCACTATCACAGGAGCTGATATGTAGTATTGCAGGCCTATCAGATATGGCCAGCCATGGATGATCCCAGAGTAGTCTTCTTGTGACTACATAATCCACAGGTATCCATTTTTTCTTTGTTTGTCTTGTCGTCCATTCGGTGATCACCCTCAGATGAGTACTCAATAGTAGGCTATGATATTGGGACAGGCCAACACACCATTATCTCTAGGTGCTTTATAGGGATAGGCCAACCCATCCTTCTCTCTTGGTGCTTTTAAGATTTGTGCAGTAATCATAGGTATTTTACCTGCCCAGACAAAATACATTAGGCACCCCTGCAGAACCTCTATTTCTAGAATGGCTAAGGAAAAAGACTGGAAAAGGTGCAAGAGGTTGGGTAAATCTTTTTAACAACGTGAGTACAACCCAAACATGACATGTATAATAAATTTCACCTAGCCAAGTTTCTTTTCACCTCTTTCTTTAACCATGAACAATTAGGCTTACTCCATTCATTAAATGTTTTGATTAATTCTAGGCCCAGGTATTTAGTTGCATATTAGCCAATTAAATGGGCATGAGAAGCTAATTTGCTGCATCTCAGTACATGTGAGGGTTAGGTATAGCATCTCTAACTTTTGGTGGTTTACTTTGAATTCCGATATCATCTCAAACCTTTAGGAAGCCTCTAAGACCATGAATATAGCAGTCTCTAACATTTGGAGTGCCAGTAGAAAATCATCAAAATGTGATTTGATAAGTTGCATCGAATCACCAGGGGTTCTCCTCCTAAATCAAAGAGAAGCAGGAAACATGGACATCTGCTGTTGCCCTCTGAAAGCAAAGGAGCATTATGCCAGACCATAAAACTGAATCCTTGCTTCTGGAACACTATATTTTGCTACCTTATATATTTGGGCCTAAGCTGATCTCTTTTGTGACATCTTGCAGATATTGCCAACTTACTGAATCAAACACAGTTTCGGCATAATGGCTTAGGAGAACAATTGGAATCTCTCAATGACAGACTTATTCAATGTAGTGTGACTCCTCTTTCTTTTATAAAGCCTACACTGATGAGTTTCATTTATGTAATACTTAACTAGTTTTGGAAAAGATTTTACGATATACCTTGAGTCATCGATAATCCAAGCATTTCCCTGGCCTTTAACTACCTTATGAATGAGGGTGATATCTGCTCCTCTCATGGAAGGCACGGTACCAGAGACCCAATAAAATTAACTGAGGGTCATCATAATATTTGCCAATTGTGGTACAAAAATTTAGCAGAACAACACGGTAAAACCATTTGGTTTTAGCGAAGACCATTTCCTTAACCACTTTTCTGATTTGAGGGACTACAATAGGAAGAACTAACTTCTCTCTCCAGATTTGAGACAGCCAGGATCCTGCAGTTCTTCCCAAAGCTTTTGATTTCATTCACATCTTCATGACCCTGGAATACAGATCCCAAATGAGCATTGTTCGACTTGCCATTCATCGGGTGGTCTTCCCCCAAACATATTGACTGCTTACCTCCTCTTTTTGCTGAATCTTTTTGTTGACCTTAGGACACTGAGGACTTTACCACTGTTGACCAGCACTAAAGTGTATGTGGTTCTCCTCTAAAACATGGTGACATTGGTTTATACAAGATTGGCATATTTAGTGTATATATAATTCCCTTGTAAAATGGTATATGATATACCCAGGGCCTGTAATCTAAATTGTACTCGTGGGCCTCCAGCACTGGTTGTGCCACCCTTACAAGTAGCCTTTCAACCATGTCTCAGGCTTACCATTGCAAGGCCTGTATGTGCAGTTTACTGTCACTTTGACTTGGCATTTAAAACAACTTGCAAGCCTTAAACTCCCCTTGTATTACATGTCAACCCTAAGGTAGGACCTAGATAGCCCTAAGGGCAGGATGCTGTATAAATAAAAGGTAGGATATGTACTTTAAGTTTTACATGTCCTGGTAGTGACAAACTGCTACATTTGTTTTATACTACTGTGAGGCCTGCTCCTCTTTTAGATAAGCATTGGGAATTCCTTCAAATACCTTCAAGCTGTAATTCCTGATTAGAAAGGAGTAGCTGCTTCATGTTTTATATCTTTAGAATGATAACGATAAATCCTCTTTACTGGTAAGGCTGGATTTAACATTACTAATTTGAAAATGCTACTTTTAGAAAGTGGACATTCCTCTGCTCTTACTGCTCTGTGTGCCTTGCAGCATGTCTTCAATGCATGTCTGGAATGGGTAACAGCTACACGCATTCTATATAGACAGCCACAAGCACAGGAAGGGTGATTGTGACAGAGAACTAATTTGCATTCATCTACATTCTGATAGCTCTTCCTGGGGAGGAAGAGAGAGGAGGGGGGCTTGCACTTACACCTTAATAGGCAGTCTCCTGTTCCCACAAAAAGGGATGATTACCCCCGACAGATAGCCTGGCAGACAGGACTGAGAGGAAAGGGGGACTTGTGCACTTCAAGGGCTTCCTTCGGAATCACCCCCACTTCAAAGGCACATTTGGGTATAAGTACTGGGGCTCTGACCGTACCAAGACAGTACACTACTGGACCTGTGAAGAAGTCTGCCAGGACTGCTGTGCTACAAGGATTGCCACTTCACCTGACTGGTGTTCTGAAGAAACTGCTTTATGCTTTGCTGAGCTGACCTACTGTCTGCTGATCTCCGCATGCCTGAGGACAAGGACTGGTCCCATCTCACTTGAACCCAGAGTAATGCCAAGGGCTTGCTGGCTTGCCCCCAGTTCTGAAGTCTCAAGGCAAACCAAGACTACCTTCTGCTCTACAACAGCAGCAGGACTCATCTGTAAATCCTGCCTTGCCAATTGGCACCAAGCCAGTCTTGGGCCCCTGAAAGGTGATTTATGCTGTCCAGTAGCATCAATATTGATGCATTGACAGATTTGTATCAATCAGAACTGATGCTTTGCCCTTTTAAGGTGACACAGGATGCTATCGACAACATCGCCTTAATGACTTGATGACAATGGACTGTGCAGCTTAACGATGACGGACAGCGTTGCTTGATGACGACACTGCCGGCATTGTAAAGGGGTTCGACGGTGAAGTCTTCATCAACTGCGTGGATCTTCGCCGAGGTTTCCCCTGCATCCACGGGATTAGTGACGACACACCGACTCCTCGCATCGAGGCTTTGACATCGGCACTTGTCCATACAGCGAACTTTCTCAGCGGGACATGCATCAGTTTTGTAGTCAGCTTGCTCTTCTTCAAAGTTGGCTTGAACTTTGGATTTGCCCTGGGCCAGTGTGACCTCAAGTACCCCTTAGTGCTATAGACTTCTAAGCATCAATTTTTGATTTATTTTTTTTAATTCACACTTCCGGTTCTACTTATTGGATTTTTGTCATTATGGCCTTGTTTACTCATAAAATTATCCTCTTTTCTTTTAAACATGTGTAGAGTATTTTGAGTGTTTTCATAGCATTAGTGTGTGCGTTGCAGAAGTAATTTACACATTCTTTAAATAAGCCTACACAAGGAGATCATCGCCACTCCAGTTCACACCAATCCAAAAATAAATCAGTCTTGACCTTGTGCCAACTTAGGGCAGGTTATGCCCAGAAGTGGGTCTCTTGCTCATTTTGCCACTGGATTCAAGCCTGGCTGATGAGGGCTGTAACCACGAAACTGGTCCCAGGATGCTTGCTTCTGGTCAAGGGAAGACCTGGCTTGGCAGTTCGGGCTGGACTGTTCCCATGAGGCACAGGGTCAAGACTGATTTGTATATAGCTGGGTCTGACCGGGATGGTGAAGTGAGCTAAATAACGATGATGGAATCAACTCAGATCTGTGACTGGGGTTGAGTGCCTGAAAAGTTTCAGCGCTCCGACCATCTTCTCCTTTGTTTTGCTTTCTAAGCCTGACTGCTCCATGCCAAACTACCAGAGGGTGGGCACAGGTTACCTTTTAGTGTCTAAATAGCTTACCATAACTAGGATTGTGGTCCCTACTTGGACAGGGTGAACATCCACGATTAACTTTCATGTAATTCCCTTCACTTGTTTTTCTATTGTGTTCTCCAGGAGCATTTTTGGCTTTGCTGGTTGTATAAACATTTTGAAAAGTCAGTGAAGTGCAAGCTTCTGGTAACTGGATCTTACTGTATCGACCGTTCAGGTCCTTAACTATTCCAGACTACACCAACCCTATAAATTATTTATATAGTATTAAGATCTCTGCACTTTTAGATTGATTTAGGGGACCAGTATTAGTTTAAGTATAATCTATGTTTAATTCTGAATTGATCTTATGATCCAGGTGAGACTCATGGAAAAATATGATATCTCTGCAAATGCTTACTATGAAATCATGTTTTTCGTCATCTGTGGTACAATTAACAGTAATGCAAAGGTATATTTTTTTAGGTCCCCTCTAAACTATAAAATCCAAAACATTTAGACTTTGTCCTATAACCATAAACACCCAGACCAATATTTTGAAAACATAGCAGAAAATGTAACCCACAAAATGTATTACCTAAGAGGGTGACTGATGTTCGATGCATTATACATGAATCAAACTAGAACAGGAGTTCTTACCAAAGGAACTGAGCTCACTTCATGCCTCTTGGAATCCTCAATAGGACACACTGGTCAATCAAAGATCACACTGCCCTTTCATATATCCCAGTGAAAATGTTGTCAAGCCAACATCTTTTCTTCAAGTTCACATACATGTCGGTCATCTACTGTCACACTAAGTTTGTGGAATGCTCTTGTCTCATCTTTTAAATTTTGAAGCTGACTGGATACTGCAGAGAAAATGTCTGTAGGGTTAAATTATCTTTCCTCTTGTCACTCTGTCTCTATGCCTTATGTATCATTCCTATAGTCTTCTCTTTTTGGTGAGATATTTTCTTTGTGCCAATGGAGTTCCAACATCATAAGTTTTATTAATTAATTTAGGTCATTGTATGAAAGTACCCTTTTTGACATGGTCGCCCACACTTTTTGCATTGTATTTGATGTGATTTAAACTGGAAGTGCACTGTGCTCCCGCTAATCAGCTCCCCAGTGCCAGATCTCTTTTCTAAAACTGAACAATTCTTTTCCTGATTGACAATACCATTGGTACTCTTTCTGAATCCCCAGTGCAAGGTGCCCCTAGTACCTAGGACATGGAGGATAAAGAGGGTCCTTGAGGGCTACCCAAAAGACACCCCAACAAATGTATACAGACTGCCACTGCAGGCTGAGTGTCTTTGTGCAGACAAAAGTGAAAACATGACTTGGCGCACATCTCTGTGTGTCATGCCAACAGACACTGCATGGAGTTTAGTTAAGACACCCCTACAGCCGGCCTTACTGCTATTTGCATGAGCAGTCATGCCCCTGTGCTTGTCAGCTCTAATGCTGCCAGTACAAGTGACCAGGGCAGACATTTTTAATGCATGTGCTGTACACTGGTCAAAATGCGTTTCCTAGTTTCATGAATGCTTCACTGAAAAAAGGGATGTTTGGTATCAAACATTACAAAGTAATACATCCACACTGATGTTATTGATGAATTTATTGATACAAGCCTTTGAGGGCTAGGTGCCCCTTGAAAATCTTACCAGCTACTGGTATGCTGACTAATTTCCATCATCTTGCCACCGGAGACGAGTTTCTGACCCCCAAGGGTGAGGGCCTTTGTTCTCAGGATTCCAGAAACCAAACATGTTTGAGCGGGGCTGTTTTCACTCCCTCCCACAGGAAGACCTTCAGAATAGCATTCCATGACAGTGGAGCTTCAAACAGCCCACCACCTTTTGGTATGCAAATCTGGTTTCTCTCACTTAAGAGAAAGCCAACTCCCTTTGTCCAAAACACTTTGTCACCCGGCTAGGAGGGAACACTAGCTAGTCAAATAGACGGGTCCACCTTCTTGCCAGTACCACCCCGAAGGTTGGCTACTTGAAGTGGAGGTGACTTTTCAGATGGCAAATTGTGGATCTCTGGGACAGGGTTATATCCACTTCCCAATGGTCATATAGCTAATGTAGTAACCGAAGGGGTAAGTACCCCATTGGCTACTACCCTACACTTTTCTAACACCCCTAATTCAGTATTTAGGGGAGCCCCTGGCACCAGCAAAGCAGATTCCGATGTCCGACAAAGAAGAAGGGTTAATTGTTGATCCAAATGGAATGTGGATGTCACACTCCAGTACGTGTATGCGTGTTAATATTTCTTAGAGGTAGTGGGTGCCGTAATGGTGAACCCTCCTGAGCATGAGGGCGTAATGATACGAGTAGCATTACTTCCCGTAGGAATAGCGTCTCCAATAGGCACTCCGGTGAGTAATTTATTCTAATTTCAAATGACTTTCATCAATTCTTCATTAAAATTATACTTGTTAGTGTATTTCTTTTTCATATATCAATCATCACACTATTGAGTTCATAGTATTTCAGAAAACTTCTTCACATTTTCCGCCCAATGCATTCCAGGCTGACGCCCTTCTTCAGGGGACTTGATTCCTGAAAGCATACAAGTAAAGCACATCTGTGGTAACCAAGCGATACAAACCATTATACATCAATGTAGTACATATATCTTTAAATGGTGAAATGGTGACATGCTTAAATTTAGTGATACAAGAGTTCATGAACATTGGTCAGGCGTAACTCAAAACTCAGTGAAGTGTTGCACCCGAGGAACTATGACTTTGGTACTGTTTCGAAGTATGAAAATCGTGTGAGTGCGGTGCGAAGATGGTAAAGCGACTGTGCCTGAATGTGCACTGAGTAACACGTTATTATGAACCTTTCAGAAATGCGAGCAATTAACGGTTGATATCCGTAAATAAACGTGTGGTTAAACATGAATGTTATAAAAATGTTGCTTCCGACAAGTGCAGCGGTGTACCCAGTGTTAAGCGATTACTAGTTTCTAACCTGAAGCGTGGCTGTACGATAATCAAAAATTATCGAAAAGGCGAAGCGCTGGCGGGTACCTGGGGTTAGAAAAGGAAGATTAGTGACAAATCGAGCTGAAAAAAAGGATAAGAATCGCGGGTTCCCAGGAAAACGCTGTCGGCACTGGGTTTACGGGATATCGATTTTAAACTAAAGTCCGGTCACGTGACCTTAAAGAAAAGTGAAAACATACTTCAATGAGTAGTTCAAATGACAATAGTGGGACTTCTCTTATCCCGTGCAATCAAAAACATGTTACGATAAATTGTATAACATGTACGTAAAAAACATAAATAAAGGAAAAAGAGAAAGTAAAGGAACTTCAATTTTGAAATACAGGTTACGAGCTGAATGAATGTTCGGTCACGTGACCATAGCGGAAGGTGAAAACATACTTCAATGTGAAGTTCAATGGCGAGTGTGGGACTTCTCTTGAATCCAGTGCAAACAAAAAAGTGTTACTGTAAGCTACATGACATATACGGTGAAAAAAAGAAAAAAAGGAAGGAAAAAGGGAAAGTGGTGGGATGGTGGAAACTGGTGTCCAGAAAGGACAAGAATGATAAGAATGATACTCGCTGATGAGGTACAGATACGGTGAACCTCAGAACTCGGAAAAATAAAAATGACATGTATAAATCGATGTGTACGAGTCAGTGTGTGTGTATGACCAATATATGTGAATCGGTGTGAGCAGGTGTGTATAACCAGGTGTCTTTGTGTGTGTATTGGGCAAAATCAATACATTCATAGGCTGAATATACAATGAGGATCTATAAAAATCTATAAAAAGCAGCTAAATTCTAGGCATTTGTTAAGTCATTTCGGCTGCATTTATGATAGGTGATTAATCCAATGTATTTCTCTTCTTAGAAGATGTTGAGGATTGTCCCGACCTGGCAACGGTGGTACCATTTCTACGATGCAAAAGTGTAACTGACTTGGATTGTGGTTGAATTGGTTAAAATGTACAGCTACGGTGGATTTGCTGTTCTTAAGTATGATATTACTTTTATGCTCTGTAGTTCTTGTCTTTATTTTTCTCAATGTTTTTCCAACGTAGACGAGTCCACAAGGGCATTTAAACATGTAAACTAAGTTGTTACTGTCGCAAGTACCTTTCACCTTGAGTTTAAAGGGGGTTCCCCGTATCGGACGGGATATTTCATTCCCTTTCATTATAGCCTTTTTCATTTTTTTTTATTTGTGGTTTTTATAGAGCGCAACACTCATCCCAAGGGATATCACGGCGCTTATACCAAATAGTGACTACTGATGGCGGATGCTAAGATGCTAAAGTTTGGGGAAGAGGTGGGTTTTCAGCTTTTTCCGAAACTGGAGATAGTTTGTGGTATGTCTCAGGTCGGTGGGGAGCTCATTCCACCTTTTTGCTGCCAAGTAGGAAAAAGAGCGACCACCTGTTCTAAATTTGTAGATGCGTTTGGTCTTGGCCAAAGCTGATTGACATGAGCGTAGGTTCCTAGTGGGGACATAAAATTCGATCTTCCCTTGAAGAATTGTGGGGCCAGTCTTATGTAAAGCCCTGTGGGCATGGCTAAGCAATTTGAAGGCAGCCCATGACGCATCGGTAGCCAATGGAGTCTCTTTAAGCATTCCGATGCCGAGTCTAGTTTACCCTTGTTGCAAATAAGTTTAGCCGCCAGATTTTCCAAAACATGTAAGCGAGAGAACAAATGTTCGTTCATCCCTACAAATAGCGCATCGCCATAGTCCAGGCGACTGACCAATAGGGCCTGTGTGACTGAGCGTCTGCAATCCAGGGGTATCCATGGGAATATCCTGGCAAGGAGTTTTAGAATGGCAAAGCCCTTGCCACAAAGGGATCGAACATGATCCTTCATGGACAAGGCATCGTCCATGATAATTCCTTTTTGCATTACAGTTACTGCAGTTATATTATGGAAGGGTACAATGATGTTTTATTGTTGCTGTATTTTCCTTATTGTTTAACAATTCTTTGAGATTTTTGGTGCGTTCATATGAAAACCTGGGATTAATTGAGAAAATTCCTCTGAAGTCATCCTCTAATGCGAGTATTGGCCAGTGTTTTAATATTGCCTTCTTGATACTGTGGCTTCTTGTGGAAAATTTTGATATGAAAACTGACCTTTGTTCCTCACTTTTGTGACGCAGGATTAACAATTGGTTTCTATCCATATTCTGGACTCTCTCAACAGCTTCTTTCAGTATGGACTCTGGGTATCCTCTCTCTTTGAATTTTGAAAAGGCGGTTGCTTTGTATTTCCCATAAATTTCAGTAGAAGAGGAGATTCTTTTGATTAGAAGTAGTTGGGAGAAAGGAAGGTGTCTTTTTAAAGAAGGTTAGTGGAAGCTGTGATAATGAAGTCAATTATTTCTGTCCGTGGGTTTATGGTATACACTGGTTTTCAATGTTCCACTCTCATTGATAATCATGACATCAAGAAAAGGTAGCTCCTTTTGACTGATGGTTGATGTGAATGTAATTCTTTCATTGATTTTGTTAAGATTCTGGATGGCGGAGATCAAAGCTGTCTCTGATCCATTCCACAAGACAAACATATCGTCGATATATCGTTTGTAAAGTATTAAATTGTGTTTCCACTCCGGGTTTTGTAGAATATGATCTGTCTCAAAACGGTGCATGAAAATATCGGCGTAGGATGGTGCCGCTCAATTTCCCATCGATGTACCGGATGACTTTACATAAAATTGATTGTTCCTTTGGAAATAGCTGTGAAATAATGTAAAATGAAGTAACTCCATCAGAAATAGATTCATGTCGTCATCTTTATCACTTTCTACTAAGACACTTTCCACAGCTGTTAGACCCAGATCATGCGGAATTGAAGTGTATAATGACTTGACGTCGATAGTACTCATGATCATATCTGTGGTAAAAAACTTTGTGCGTTCTTCCAGAATGTTTAGGAAGTGTGTGGTGTCTTTGATGTACGTGGATAATTTCTGAACAATGGTCTGTAGATAAATTTGCCGATGGGCTCACGTATTGAATTGATGGTGGAAACTATTGGTCGGAAAGGTGGAATGGTGGCGTGCTTATGTATTTTGGGTATCATGTAAATATACGGAATGGCTGGATTGGTCTTAATCAGGTATTCTTTTTCTTTAGGACCGATAATTCCCGCGTTCACAGCTGTATCAATGATTTTGATCAAGATCTTCAAGAATTCATTAGTGGGGCCTACATCCATTTTCATGTAAGTTTCTGTGTCATTGACATGTTCCGTGACGTTCTTCTGGTAGAAATCAGTGTCCATAATTATAAGGGCACCGCCCTTATCTGCTTGATGTATTGTTATGTCTATGTTTGTAGCTAGTTGTTTCAAAGCATCTCTCTCTTTTTGCGTTATGTTATTTGTCTTGGTTCTTGGTGACTTGAAAATGTTATTGATATCTTTAAGGATCACTTTCTCGAAAGCATCCAAAACCTTGTGGCTGACCTTAGGTAAGTATTTACTTGTGTTCCTTAATCCCATGAGCACGTCCTCCTTTGATTCTTCTCCTTTGTTTGTTTCTTCAACAACGTTTGTAAAGAAATGTCTAAGTAGTAAACTTTGCAAAAATGTATATACACAGATCTGTGTTTCCAAGATGTTTGAGTGATACGTAGGGAGGGACGAGGTACCTTTCTGTAAAGTTTGTGTCTGAAATTCAGTGATTTGATGTTCATAGATGTTTATGACTAGGGTTTGTGACTCCTTGTATTCTTGGCTATTGTTTCTGTGACAGACTTTCTTCTTGCTCCTGCTCCTCCTGGTTCTTCTTGTTGACCGGCACCTTTCTCTAAAAAAGAAAGAAGAAGTCGATGTTGATGTTTGTGGTCTCTGGGTTTCAGGTGCGGAAAGATCATCCTGAACGATTTTCCCACTAGTCATTTTCGTTGGTGGTCTTTTCCGGTACTGAGAGTCATCTGATGAAGTATCTTCAGAAGATCTGTCCTGGGTTGTTTTCTGTTGTTGGCATCGGGCATATATGTCAGCCCAGGTGTAAACTTACCCTAGTAGATAATCTGTGGTGTCTCTTCTTAATTTCCTTAATTTTCGGTCATTAATTTCTTTGGTGTAGTTATCCAACTGTAAATGTATGTCCTTTAGTACTTCGTCCCATTCTTCTTTGGTCATCATTGTATTTAATTCTTTCTTTAGTTGATGTTCTTCTATATTCAGATCTTCTATTAATTAGGCTAATTCTTCAATAATTATTAATATCAGGTCAAACAAACATTTGTTGAGTATTGCGAACCATTTTTCAGTGAAATGTGCATTGTTCTTACAAAGGGTAGATTTGAGAGATATCCTGAGTCCCTCCGGGATTTGTTGAGTTTTATGATGTTTAATTAATGTGTGCGTGCAAGCGTTGATTGACAATTTGTTTGGACAAGTATAATAAATGTTTGACATTCACTTGGGTGGATCCTGTGCTAGTACATGGGCTTTCACTGTCCTCAATGAGAGAGTAAATGCACTGGGAATCAGCTTCTGAGAACATTCCATTTGGATCAACAATTAACCCTTCCGAGCATCTGTGGAAGACGCACCCACACAACAGCCATGCAATTTGAAGACATTTCACACACCACGGATCAAAGACCTGAAACAAGGGCATCAGCCCAAAATGCAATGGGCGGAAAATGTGAAGAAGTTTTCTGAAATACTATGAACTCAATATATGATGATTGATATATGAAAAAGAAATAAACTAACAAGTATCATTTGAATGAAGAATTGATGAAAGTCATTTGAAATTAGAATAAATTATTTACCGGATTGCCTATTGGAGATGCTATTCCTACGAAAAGTAACACTACTCGGTATAAAGAAGAAGGACATTAAAGAGCAGTAAAAAGCAGAAGACTGACGTAGAACAACTGATGTGGCACCGGCCCTGCTGGCCTGTCTGCTGTTCCACATCGAACCTGCACCAAAGATGTTTCCCCTTGCATCAGTCATGCATTTGAAAGCCTGGGAGGACAGCCTGCCTTCAATAAAGACGCTGTTCACTAAGACCAATCCCCATTGACTAACCTTGGGCCTGAAGATGTATTGCACGTCGCCGGCCACTGAAGAGCTGCTGGTGCAGCCTTGGACTGTGCCCAATACTGTGCCAATACTCATCTTAAGTCCCGGTGCTTGGTCCCTTGTAAGTCACTGTACTGTACATGAATGGCGTACTTGCTTCTCCTCCCATAGGATAATATTGCAGCCTCTTAAAAATGCAAGTGTTGACTGTTTGAAATGCAATGTATTTCTCTTGCAAAATGCACTTACCTGATCATATTAATTTTAGATGTGTGTTTATAAATTGGTGTGGATCTCCTTATTGAATCTTGTTCATCATTTACTGACTATTGTGTGTATATGCAGATGTCTAACACTCCTCTCTGATAATAGTAAGGCTGCCCTACCACATTGCTCCCTAGAAGAGTACCTTGGGATTTCTAGAGCAAGCCCCTGTCCACTCATAAAGGAACCCCTGGGCTCTACTTTTAGTATACAATATAAAGAGCTAGCTTCCCACAAGTAATCAATTACCCTCTTGATTACCCTCTAGGCAATCAATACTTCATTTATTCATCATTTGAAATATGTACTATTGGTCTTTATTCCCTTCTTTTCTGCAGCATAGGTGTTTGCAGATTTTGCCTGAAGAGAATGTTAGGGCACTTATATTGAAACTGTTCTAGCTGCTTGGACTGAAGAAACTAAGGAGGACTATGCCATTACCCTAAATCAAGAGAAATACTGCAGCCGGATACAGACTTTTGATTAATGGAATAAGCCATAATTATCCTGAACTTAAGGGTGAGCATGTAATATGAATAATTATCAATAATAAATTACAAGAGTGGCAGGAAATTATCAAAGAGGATAATGGATTTAATATATAATATTGTAGATTGAAATAAGAGAAAACACTGACAGCATAGTGAACATAATTTTAAGGAAGTGAATTACTCCACAAGATACATTTCTACATAGAGATTTAAGATACATTGTAAGTAAGTAACTGACTAGAAAGAGAGGGGAGTGACTGTTACTGAATGTGGAACACTGGGAGGATATCCTTTGGAGAAATGTTTTGATACTTGTGTCAAGCCCCATAATTGATTGATTTATGTTTATCTGCGTATTACTAATTAAATGTTATTAGAGAGATGGACAAATGGGGATTTTGTTCATAAGACCCACAGGCTGTTTTTAGTGATAGAAAAAGTCCTCCTTCATTGAATGTTTCTGTATGTATTATTTTTATTTCTAGAGTAAACAATGCTGTTTTTAATCTAAAGTCTGTCCGGAAGAAGATAGTGTCAACCAATTTTAGTCCACTGAAATGACGCATCGACAACTGTTTAGTATTGTAGTTTTTTTTAGAAAATGTAATAGATTTTTTAAATGTATGTTCTTACTTAGGAGACTTGTTGTTAGATCTACTAATTGTATATGATTGTCTACTATATATGGAGTAGTGAATAAAATTGAATTGTGGTTCTCTGACTACAAAGAAATGTTCTAAATTAGAATTGGTGCGTAGGCAAAGGATCACTATACATTTGGGAGATAATCTATTATAACATTATCTGTGGTCTCTTTTGTATAAAGATTTTATGAACCGTTTTGGCTTTTAACATATTCATAATGCTGTATATAAAATCATTTTTTTCAATAGAGGAGGGCATATTTTTCCTAAAAGTAAGGCATACAGTTTGAACGCACTTTGTGCTAGAGTGTGAATAGCATGTGGTAGTGGAAGTGAATTAAAAAAAATAAAAAACATTGGGAATAATCATTTGTTACTGGTTACTTTAACCCAGTTCCCTGTGTTTGCTTTTTGAGCCACATTTTTCCTCAGTTGCATTTCATCCCATCCTCAGTGATCTTTTCCAAGTCTGACTCCAAGTCAGCCTAACAGGTCTTTAAGTCCTCTTTGCTCAATGGATTCATGGTTTGCGAAATTATGGGGCCGATTTAATTCTAAGCAGCAAGGATACTCCATTGCAATGGCAACAGAAAATCCTTACTGCAAAGAATGCGGTCCGCGCACCGAATTTAAATGCCCTTAGATTTAATTATGGCAGACACTACCCCTTCTCCACCTTGAATAATCCCCCTGATAGCCCTACTCTGAAATGCACTCCTTGCCATGGGAGAGGGCTCCCATGGTGACAGGGAACATAATATTTGTATTTATTTTCTTTAACAGGAACCGCTGTGATGACGGTAACTGCCAATGCTTTATACATTACCTCCAATTTGGCAGTCATTTATAAATGTGGCTGGTGGTCCCTCCACCAAGGCAATGGAATAATTACTCCAGTGCCCTAGCGGAACAGTGGGCCATCCTCCAATATATAAATGAGTCCCTATGTTTTTAGTGATAGCCATGTGGCATGTGCGCTCACTGAACCTGTGTATTTTGATATGTCCTCTAACATGTGTACCATGCTTGGTTTGAGCATTAAGATTTCATGGGCTGATCAATGTCCACTACTGATCAGTTCCTGGTAAGAGCTTATTTTCCTCTCAGGCAGTTAAGCTTCATGCTTTTAAGAAAAGAGAAATTGTTATTGCTCTAGGAGGGTTTCCTTTTCAGACATATTCTTGCTGCAAACAGTGTGGCTGTATTTGGGTCGGTTAGATTTGCAGTACTTGGTGGGTCCCAGGTCTCCCAATGGCTAGAATCTAAGACCTTTCTATTCAGTGCTCAGAGTTTAGGACCAAACTGTGGACTTCTGAAGTCATTTAATGGTGGGACTTTCTGCGTACTTTATGGCCTCCAATTAGAACACCATTATTTCATTTGGGCTGGTGTTGCTGGGCAGTCACATTGGCCAGGCTCTTCACTCTTCACTCTTCTTTCTGCTTTTGTTTCCAAAACAAGGAAGAGGGTTTCTGCTGCATCTTTATTGGCCCTACCTCTTCCACTGCTGAGTGTCACAGCTGGAAATCTACTTATTATTCTAGTATCTCCCTAGCCCTCCTATGCCATGCCTCAATGTAAAACCTATTGTGGTCCATCCGCCACCGCCCCTCTACCTGTGCCACTCCTGATATTCTGAAAACATCTCCTGGGGGCCTCTTGATCTGCAGATGCAGAGGGTGGTGGTCCAGCGTAGACTGATGAGCTATGGTCCAGACCACAGTGTGTAGCTTGCCTTTGAATTGCTTCCAGGGTTCTGTCGCTCCTCAGGTCTCAGACGACAGCCTTTTATGGTGGGTTCACAGAGTCTCAACTGATCTTTTGATGAATGTGTAACACCTCTTCATGTTTACACAGATTGGGCATGCATCAGTGATCTGGAGCAGTGGGATGATGTAGCTATGCAGTTGTCCTCTTGGGTGGAAGTCCCATATCCTTTATCATATGTGTCTGCATCTGGAGGCAAGTAGCATCACAGATATAGAAATAAAAGATACAAAAGTGCAGTAAAAATGCAACCTTCATGATATTACAAAGGTTTTTATTAGAAGTAATTTTTTGACCATCTGTTTATCTGGTCCTGGTTGCACGGGATTTTGAACTCCTGATGCTGACCATCTCCCAAGGACCAGAACTATATAACCTAGGACTGTGCTCCTGCTTGGCAAATATCTGGTAAATTTTAAGCATGAAGCTGTTCATGCCTCTTGTCTTGTGTTTAGAACCAATCCTGATATATTATTAAAGCTTTCCAAGCATGCTCTGAGACTACTGCTTTTTATTGTACATGTGCTGAATTCTACTGCAGCCTAAGGAGTCAGATATAGAGACTCAGATCACAAAGAAGCATTATCCATGATCTACTTATCACCAGAGGGAGATGAAGGAGGGTTACCAAAAGAATTACCATCTACAAGTATAGATACACAAAGTGGTTACTCTTCCTAGTGTGTGAATACCATTACCCTATCGACTTTTGATTTTTCTGTTCTACGTTGTGAGCCCCCCCATCTTGCCCTTTCCCAGTACATTCTTACCAACACCTGACATACTGTGGGTGCTTGCTTATCAGCTTTTTTCCAAGGACAAGTAATTTGCACTCCAAGCTAAATTTTTGAGAATCGGCCCCTACATTGTTACAAAATCTGAACGGTACGGAAGGGCCATATTATCAAGAACGACAATAATATTATTGTTGATTTAGCGGCTGGAAACTGCCGCTAAAGCGGCAATAAGGGGCTTGAGAATATGCCCTTGTGAATTCCCATAGAAGCCCAGGTTCACACCAGAACCTGGGCTTCTATAGGAATTCACAAGGGCATATTACCAAGCCCCTCATGCTAAAGCGGCGTTAATGTTGTTGCCATTCTTGATAATAAGGCCGAAGTCTTTTGCCAGCCTAGATTATTGAAGTGTATTTAACACTGCTTCTCTGGTATGTTCTTGAGACAATTCAGAAGACGCTTTTAAGAAATGATTCCAGCAGCTTGTTCATACTATCACAGCAGAAAACATAAATAAATCACAGAAACCGATTTACTAGGTCCCAGGTCTTGCTTATTGGCACCTTCAACATCTCTGTATTCTATTTCAAATATTTTAACCCAAGCACAGTTCAGTGAATGGAGGAGTGCAGAGAAACATAGCTATATGAAGTGTGAAGAAGTGAACACTAAACAAATGTTGCAACCTGCCCATCATCATATTTTGGAAGATTTGTTCGCAGTAATGGATGCGATATGTGATGTGCTGATACACCTGATAAACCTAATGTTAATCTATGGCTCATGTTTTTTCAGACGAGGAAACAACATGCAATTATATTACTGGATTCAAAGATTATATGGCTGAAAACATCTATGGTATGGCTACAGGATAAAATGACAGAAAGCACTCTCAATGTGAAATAAATGTAAAGAAAATGTAAAGAGAAGAAATTGCATGCGAGATGGAGGGATCTGAGTGATGTGACCTATTTATCTTCTATTTTATCGTAATAACAGCTTTTAACAGCATTTATCACATAATAATCATGTTTCTGAAATATAATTTCCATATGACATAGTTTTAGGCTAGTGGCAGGCTTGAAATCTTTCTGAGTGCCTGATATAGGAAGGGGAACCAATAAAGCATTCTGGAGGACTTTCATATTTTCTCCAGAATGCTCTACAGCTGACAATCTCACAAAAGATATTAAACTTTTCAATCTATAACTTTATGCTTCTCTATCTTTGCCAAGAATGACAGCAAGACTGACAGATATCAATGGTGAATGATGGAAACTAAATCACAATTAAACACAACCTCAATTCTATACTTGCGCTCCTCCTTAAAATCTTTAATGGCAACATATAGCACACTCTAAATAATTTCCAAAAGCTGCAATAGGAGAATAGTGTCCAAATTAGCTCTGTTGCTGTTGATAATATTACTGTTACATGATAAGACGTATCTCAATATAACTGGTGTGATCACTTCCCAATCATTGGTGGAAATGATGAGATCACAAAAGCTGAAAATTTGAGACTTCACCCTCAATACACAGATTGAGCTATTGATAGGCTCAACAAAAGACATGTATCACAGGGCCCTTTCAGTGCCTGGGACGTGAAATACAGGTGACCAACTTGCTGAAAAGAAGCTACACAGATTGCAGCACTGACGTTCACACATGTTCAAATCTCTGACATGCAATGATGCAGTACTCAAACAGCCTTACACAGCAGAAATAATTTCTCTGGGAATCAACAGAAAGAATGGGAACCTTCTTCAACTGCACTGTGTAAGTGGAACAAAGGCTTACTAGCTACATTTTCAAGAAACGTTTCATGAGTGTGAACATGTCAACTACACTTAAATTGTCTTCGGTAAAAAAAATGGTTTGAGGTGAAATGATCTTTCTTAAAAAAAACTCCGTCAAACATTATACAATTACCATTCCTATGGCCATCCACCAAATGGAACTGCTCAGAAGTAATCATCATTAGTCTCTATATCACTATATTGCTCATCTATTCGCAGATACATTTTTATGCAGCGTAGCTCTGCTAATTAATCAATCTCTCATAGGCAAAACACCATGACCATTGCTTTTACCACCTATCAAACTGAACTGTTCAGTGCCTTGAAAACCTATGAATTACATCTTTAATAAAGTATGTAACTCCAGCAATACAGTTTTGATAACTGTTGACTGCTCACTTGCCTAAGCATCTACATTTTCTTGGCAAAACAGGGCAATAGGGTCTATTTTGACATGCGACGCTTTCAAATGCATTTGTAACAAGTTCAGCAAACAATGGAGCATTGCATTGAATTGTCTTGTACTTCCAGACAAAGCTCCTGCAAGTTCCAATGGAATTTGAAGGCTCATCCCTTAGTCCGACACTTTTTAACATCTATGTGTCGGACCTAGCTAAGACCATCAAAGCTCATGGGATGAGCCTTACCTCGTACGCCGACGACACCCAACTAGTGTTGGCGATCAAGGGTGACGGAGAGCAAGTAGCTGAAAAATTTAAGAAAGGGCTCCTAGATATAGGAGACTGGATGGAAACAAATTGCTTAAAGCTAAACTCAGAGAAAACTGAGGTGCTTATTTTCGGTCCATTGTCCCCAGCCTGGTCCACCAGTTGGTGGCCAGAGACCTTTGGCACCCCTCCCACACCGACCTCGAAGGTCAGGAATTTGGGGGTTATTTTCGATGATGGACTGAAGTTCATGGATCATGCCAATAAGACAGCATCCACAGCGCACCTAAAACTAAAAATGATTCGCAAAATTCGTCCTTTTCTTCCCGAATCTGCGATTAAGACACTGGTTTCGGCTCTTGTCCTCTCATCCCTGGATTATTGTAACGGTTTATTTCTCAATGCGCAATCTCGAGTCACCACAAAACTTCAAACTATACAGAATGCAGCAGCCCGTCTCATTACCGGCAAAACAAAGTTCGAACCTATTGCCCAAAACATAAAAGACCTTCACTGGCTGACTGTACAAAAAAGGATCCACTTCAAGGCTCTCTGTATAGTCTTCAAATCAGTTAATAATCAAGGACCACATTTTTTAAGAGACAATCTTCAACTTTACAAACCGACAAGAGCTTTACGTTCAGCCACTCTTAATCAACTGTCTGTCCCACGCACTAAAACAGTGTCCTGGGGAGACCGTCGCTTTCTGGTGGCGGCCCCCAGACTCTGGAACACTTTGCCTCTTAACATCAGACGAAGTGCTACGCTGTATCAGTTTCGTAAACTCCTGAAAACCTGGCTCTTCTCTCACTAACCTTGCTCAACTGTCAATTCTGTTTATTCTCCTCTCCCACTTCCTTCAATAATGGTTTTTCAGCGCCTTGACGCCTAAGGGTATAAGCAGCGCTTTATAAGTGTCAAAAATAAATAAATAAATAAATAAATAAATAAATAAAACTCAAAACGTAGGACCTGCAACAAACTGTGTATTATTTACTACTGTTTCCTGGTCATTTTAATTCTATCTATGGAAACTCTGTGTGTCTCATCTATTTCCTCCCTATCTGTAATTTGTGTACTCCCGGGAAATACACACACAGCCGATTAGGCACCTATTCTGAGCTCTCTATATTCACAAGAAAAGAGTCAGAGACAAAATTTTACCGCTGAGCTGCGGCGATTTTTATCGCAGATAAACCTTGGTATTACCAAGGTTTATCGCATATGCGATAAAAAACGGCCGCAATGCATGAATATCGCTGAAAAGTCAGCGATATTCATGCATTACCGAGCTAATGCTCTTAGCCATGTTATCCACCTCCCATTGGATAACATGGCTAAGAACTGCTCAGGGCAGGTGTTAGTTTTTGGAGATATTCGCGCTTAGCGCGAATATCTCCAAAAGTTGGTAATAGGAGATAGCGATGTTAGCGACTGGTTCCAGTCGCTAACATCTTGACACGCCCACTTTGCATGTCATTAGTGATAAATATCACTGACATGCAAAGTGGGGTCCAAGATGGTCGCTATCTCCTACTAGCTGTCGCTAACTGGTGTTAGCGACAGCTAGGTAATAGGGAGATAATTTTAACTCAGTTTTCTTGGCTTTTAAAGCCAAAAAAGCGGAGATAAACCCCCTTGATAATATGCCCTTCAATTCGTCTAAATTCATCTTCATCACAGGCGTTTCTTCTTCAGCACTCAAACAATACTATAGATATTTGCCGTATGCATAGTTCAAGACCTATTAATGCCCATCGTGGCAATACTCTCAACATTTAGAATAACTTAGACCTCATCTACATGACTAAATCCCAGATAAATGTGCATTCGCATTCAATTTCTAATGTTCTCACTCCTCAAGAATATTACATAACTATGAATGATAAACAAACTAAACAAAGCGATGGAATTGCACTCATTCATGGTTCTGAATACCCTTCCCAGCCTTAACATCCTTAGAGTCCTTGAAAACTCTTATCTCTGTCTAGCGTACCTACACTCACTTCTTGTACCTTATTTATCATTCACCCAAACTCATGTCCTGTTATGAAGCACAATAACCGACTGTACATATAAAAGCTCTAAAATACCTAATTTGGCTCTAATAAGTCTTCGATTTCAAAATCTAGTCATCACTGAGCCCATGTAGATCAAATACGATCAACATTGACTAATCTCAGGGAGGAGCTTAGCGCGCACCCAAGATGGTCGCGTGAGCTCAGAGCTCCCGGACCTTCGCCACCTCCATCGACTATCCTGCAACTAATCCTGATTTGGACGACGGGCTTTTGTGGTCGAGAACCTGCTGATCACTTATCCGTTTGCGAATTTCGATTTGGTCTCCGGGAACCGAAGATATGGATTTTTGAATATTTGCGGCCTGCTCCATGGTACTGCCCCGGGCTTGCCTACTCTGCCAGCCGGGTGGTAATTGAATAACAACGGCCTGCGCTAACCTCCCTTGCCCGGTCTTCTACTTTCAGTTTCGATTCTGACGATCCTACGTCATTGACCTTGCCTTGGTCGCCCTGGTTGCTTGCTTCACTCAACTATTCGCAACATCGCTCGGAGATCCGGACTTTCTTGCTCTTTGCCTAGTGACTGGTCCTCACTTTATTCTCTGAGCTTCTGCGGGCACATCGAGTGTAGCCATTTTCACTAGGTCTCAGAATACCCTCCGGGGCACACGACCTAAGATGGCCACCAAGCCTGAAGCAGAGAGGCGCAAGACCAGACCGGCAGCTCAAGGAGGTTCTGTCCAATCCAACGTCATGGACCGATATACCCTCACTAAGAGCTCTCCGAGCAGAATGGCTAAACCCCCGGCCGGCATTGAGGATGAATCCCTGCTGGGTGATGACCCGTCGTTGAAAGACGTCATGTGCGCCATTGCTGGGATGAAGGCCGCGATGGGACAACAGTATGAGGCCCTAACCCACAAGCTGGACACTGTTGCCATAGATGTCAATCTGATCAGGGCGGATCTTGCAAAAACCAACGAAAAGGTCAAGTCTCTCGACCTGAAGACTACTAGTCTTATCACCGACGTCTCTGACCTACAGACGGAGGTCGGTAATCTGAGATCCGCCCGTGACTATCTCTCCCGTCGCTTGGACGATTTTGAGGGTCGAGCACGACGGAACAACGTCCGACTGGTCGGTGTCCCGGAGAAGACGGAATCGTCAGCTGTGGACCTACTGGTGGAGGACCTTGTCCTAAATCATTTAGCGCCCAAGGGCCTGAGCAAGTTTTTTGCAGTAGAACGGGCCCACCGTGTCCCGGGTGGCCCGCCCAAGCTGGGTGCCTCTCCGCGCCCCATCATTGCGCGGATTTTCAACTTTCGTGACAGAGATGTGACACTGCAGGCTTCCCGCACATCAGGCCCCACGGAATATGAGAACGCTGCGGTCAGCTTTTACCCGGACTTCACCCAACAAGTCCAGAAGCAGCGGCTGGGATTTCAAGGAGTGAAGAAGAGACTGAGAGACAGGGACATGAAATATGCCATGCTTTTCCCGGCTCGATTGCGTATCGTCCACAACGATAGAACATTTTTCTTTGACCATCCTGAAGCGGCTAATGACTGGTTGGACTCGCTGCCTACGGGACGAGGGCAATTTGAACAATCCGAACCTTCCGGTGGAGCGGAGGGCGGCCCGACGGAGCAGGAATAGGGAGCGACATCGGCTCCCAGACCAACGTTTTGACTTTCGGCAGTGGTTCGATGCTATACTGATAATGATTGCTACTCCATTGTCTTACTGGGGTGTGGGTGAGGGGCAGGTGAGACTTCCTCCTCTGGGGTTCTTTTCGTAGATTAGTTGTATGTTGGGGCGACAGGCACGCTGCGAGTTGGGGTGGCTTTTGAGTCTAACGCAGGGGTGCGGGGTGGGGGGTGTGATGTTGTTCTGGGGGGTTGAGAAGTTCAGGGATGTGTTTCTTTGTTTTTTTCAAGGCATAATGCTGATGATCTTCTGTGTTGTGGTGTCGCGGCTGGTGTGGGGGGGACTCGGGGTGGACTCTGGGATGGGGGGTAGGGGACTACGGATACTGTGTTGGAACGTAAATGGTCTGGGAGACAGAATTAAGCAGGGAGTGGTCTTGCAGTTACTGAGACGCTTGTCCCCTGATGTGGTTTTGCTTCAGGAGACGCACTTGCTGGGTAATACGTGCCACGCCATGAATAGGCGTGGCTATCGTCTCATTGCACACTCAGGTTTCACTTCTGGCTCCAGAGGGGTGGGCATTCTAATTCGGACCTCCCTCCCCCTCGCTGTTGACGACATTATACTTGATGATAGAGGGCGATACGCCGCCATTGTGGGGCATTGGGAGGGTAGGGTGGTTACATTCTTTTCTGTTTACATACCCCCAGGTCTTCAAACTACGACCTATGCAGATCTGGGAAGAGTGATTATGGGAGTCCCCGAGGGTTTGCTTGTAGTCGGGGGAGACTTTAATTCAGTAGTATCTGGGATGTGCGATCGTTACCCTCCCCGAGTTCTCGCTAAGTTCCAATCCTGGCTTGGGGACTTCATGGAGGCGCTGGGGCTGACCGATTGTTGGCGCTTACATCATCCTGGGCAACAACAGTATACCTTTCACTCTGGGGCCCACGGCAGCCTTTCGAGATTGGATTATGTTTTGATGCCCTCCTCCCAGACTTCCCATATAGGGGAGGTGAAACATCTTGCCAGGGGTATTTCGGATCATTCCCCACTGTGGTTGGTTGTGAACGCACATGGGGGATCGGAGGGTCGAGTGGCCCCGATCAACCCATGGTACCTCCGTGATCCTAAGATTAGAGCGGAACTACTTAAGACAATTGATCAATACTTTGCCGAAAATGTGGGGTCAGTATCCTCTTCTGTCTCCTTGTGGGAGGCGTACAAAACTGTAATTCGGGGGCAGGCCCTCTCGTCGATTGGCAATGTTAAGAGATGTATACGAGAGGAGTTTGTTCGTCTTGAGACTGAAATTACTGTTCTTGAGGGAGAGTTTGATGCTGGGGTCTCCCCTGAGAGGCTTCATCTGTTGGACCTAAAACAACATGAGTACAGAGCTCTGGTGACTGATGCAGCGAAGGAGATGAGTCGTGAACAGCAGGGACGTCTGTATGATGTGGGAGATAAGGCTGGGAAGTTGCTTGCTTGGTTGGATAGGAGAGAATGCGCGAGTCGAGTGGTTCCTGTTATAGTTGACGCGAATGGTGAAAGTATCACAGACCCTGCTGGGATTGTTGAGAGGTTCGCCGATTATTTTCGGGTAGTGTACTCCCCTGTGTCCGATAGACCGGAGCAGGACTCCCACATGCTTTTACGCGATATCTCGCTACCATGCTTGTCTGATTCAGAGAGGGACCTGCTGGAAGCTCCGCCCACGGTGGATGAAGTTGCGACCGCTATCCGTTCGATCCGCTCCGGGAAGGCCTCGGGCCCTAATGGACTCCCTATAGAACTCTACAAGCTCCGTCCGGATGTGCTGGCACCATATATGCGATCTATGTTTTTGGAATCACTGGCGGAAGGGTTTCTTCCTCCTGACTAGAGATTGGCTTCCATAGTGGTCATTCATAAAGAGGGTAAGCCACGTGACCGCTGTGAATCATACAGGCCTATTTCCCTAATAAATGCTGACCCCAAGATCCTGGCCAAAGTTCTTGCTAATCGTCTGGTGACTGTTATAGGCGATCTGGTTCATCCGGACCAGTCCGGATTTATACCACATCGCAATACGGCGCTTAATCTTCGGCGCTTGCATGGAGTCCTCGCGCGAGCGGGGACATTGAGAGAGTCGGCCATCTTGGCGTCTTTGGACACCACCATGGCGTTTGACACGATTGAATGGCCCTATCTTTGGGCGGTCCTTTCCAAATTCGGGTTTGGGCCCACCTTTATCCGTTGGGTTTGATTGCTTTATGCTGATCCCTTAGCCCAGGTAGTGGTGAATGGACGTGTCTCGGCCTCCTTTGCTCTCGGTAGAGGTACGCGCCAGGGCTGTCCTCTGTCCCCACTCTTGTTTGCCCTTGCTTTAGAGCCACTGGCGGCTTGGCTGCGATGCGAACCATCCATGAAGGGCATTCGATGGTCTCCGGAATTTGAAGACCGTGTATCTCTGTATGCAGATGATATCCTTTTGTACCTCACATCACCCCGAAAGTCGTTAATCGTCCTTTTCGACGTTTTGACTTCTTTCCGTAAGAATTCTGGCTTAGTTATAAATTGGTCTAAATCTTGCGTTTATGTTCTCTCCGGTGATACTCCTCTCCTGCCCCGTGATTGTCCTATTCCGGTGGTACTAGATGGTTTCAAATATCTGGGAATCTTTGTCACCTTGGACCCCACACTTCGGTATGAGCGCAATCTGCTACCCCCTCTCAGACGCCTTCGGGCGGATGTCGGGACTTGGAGCAGACTCCCCCTTTCTCCCTTGGGATGAGCTGCGTTGTTTAAGATGATGTCGCTCCCCCGATTTCTTTATGCGCTTCAAAACACGCTTGATGTTGTGCCAGCGGAATATTTTCGTGAGATTGGGAGTCTCCAGCGGCAATTGTTATGGGGGGGCCGTCCTCGCATCGCCCTCTCGAAGCTTACACTCCCTTGGTACGATGGCGGCATCGCTCTCCCGGACATTCGTCGCTATTACTGGGCCTCTCAACTGGGGGCCATCAACCATGGCACCTACACTCCCCCACTAAACCCGGCTTTTGCGATGGACAGATGGTTGCTACCAGGTGGGGACTACAATAGGGCTCTATATGCGAAATCAGCTGGCGAAACTCTTACGGGCCCCACCAAAACAGCAGTGCAGGTGTGGCGTAGAGCTACGGCGGCCACGGGATGGGCCGACAGGCCGACCCGGGCTACCCCACTGTATGCTTCGGATAAACTGGGCTCCCTTTGGCAATCGAAGGGATTTGATCGGTGGGACATGATCGGGATCAGTAGGGTAGATGACGTATGGATCAAGGGCAGGGTCAAGACGTTTGAGGAATTGAAAGTTGAGTATGGGCTGAATGATAAGGAATTCTTCAGATATGCGCAAGTCCGGCATGCGGTCTTGTGTGTTTTTCCACTGGGCTCGGACGTGCCGGAGGCATCCCCGCTCGAGGATCGGATTCTGGATGGTCAGGTTCCTGATAGCACGATCTCGCTAATTTATAAAAAGTTGATCAATACCAGGACTGATCTACTAGATAGTCTTCGAGGGTTGTGGACCAGAGATGGTCTAGAACTCGATGATGAGGACTGGCAGTCCGCGATTTCTTCCCCGAAGGAAGTGGCTATCCCGGCACGTCTTCGGTTCGTCCAACTAAAAATTTTGCATAGGGTGTATATGACTGGCCCACGTCTGGTTCGAATGGGATTTTCAATGGATGGATTGTGCAGGCGCGGATGCAGTATGGTGGCTACGTTCCTTCATATTATCTGGGAATGCCCCGCTGTGATACGTTATTGGAACCGCGTGCATGAAGTAATGAGTGAGGTCACGGGAGTGCGATTAATGCCTGAAGCGCGAAGATGCTTGTTAACTGTCTGGGAGCCGAATGACTACAATCAAGCGCAGCTCCTCTGGGCAACCTTGGGCAACATGGTTGCCAAGCGTGATATTGCCCAATTGTGGGGCGCACAGAAGCCTCCGACACTTCTGGGGTGGACACAAAACATGGATTGGTGCATGTTTCGAGAAAAAACTGTATATGTTTCCCGTGGCAAACCAGGCAAGTGGGGGAAAGTGTGGACCCAATGGAACGCATACCGTGTGGATATATGTACTCCCCCAATGTCGGAATTTGATGCTGCTTTGTCTTCCTCCCAACCTGACGTTTCCTCCGCAGGAATATAGTTGTTTTGTATATATTTTGGTCTCCTTTCCCCCCCCCTCTCCCCCCCCAATTATTGATTACACTACTGCTTGATTCCTCTATGTACCCCCCCACGGGACACGTGATGACACGTTTTGATGTACTGCCTTGTGTTGTATTGTTCTTTTGTTTTCTTGTTTTAAAATCAATAAAAAGTAAAAAAAAAAAAAAACATTGACTAATCTTACCATCTTCCTGACCCTTTTCTATTCTCAATAGCACGCCAGTCTGTTGTTTGACACAATGTAGAGGAAAACAATATTGAACTCCATAAATATCGCCAAAACAAAATAGTTATCTTAATATCACTCTCAAATTCTTAAAAGAAATGCTACAAAATATTAAATATGGCTTATAAAAACATCTAAACTACCCAAATATCGTAAACAACCACAAGAAAACATAGCAAAGCTAAATAAAATATTCCAACTAAAATATCAACAGCCAAAATATTGATATTCTAGCAAATAAAAAAAAATATATGACTAGCTGTTTACCACTCCAGACACAGTATTACCGCTATGGATTGGTGTTAGAAATTGGATGCACACCATAAGTTAACCTGTGCTCAACCTCTAGTAGCATGGCACAGAGCAGGCAGGCTTAACTTAGGAGGGAATGTGTAAAGTATTTGTTCAACACTTCAGGCAGTAACACAGTGAAAACACCACAAAAATAATTCATACCATGCTAGCAAAATAGAGATAAATATAATCAACAATGCAAGACCAAAATCACAAAACCGGAGTTATGAATTTTTAATGTTAGACTGGGGCAAATTCGAACGTTCAACTCAACGACAATGGTGCATTGGTCAGATACAGGGACCAGGCTTGGCCCACTGAAAAAGTATCCTAAATGTGTAGATGTTGAGGACAACATGGGGAGTAGTGGAGGTGATGCAATGGCGTCGATCCTCTTGATGGAGATGATGTGTCGGTACTGAGCTACGCAAGGTTGAAGAGGCATCATGAGTGGAGGTGATGCGGCAAGCAGCTGTCAAAGAGATGCATTCAATCCTTGCAGCGATGCATCATCGTCGATGGGGATGCGCTAGTACTGAGCAATGCAAAGGCGGAGATGCGTCGAGCAGTCGGAGAAACAAGGTACTCAATCCTCGAAGCTGCAGCGATGTGTTTGTGGCAACGAAGATGCGTAAATTCTCAGCAGCACAGCTGCGTTGATGCATTAGTTCTTGTTGAAGATGCACTTTATACCATCTTACCAGGGCCCATGACTGAATTGGCACCACTTCACAGGGCAAGACGTGCAGAAAGCAAAGTCCAGCTGCTGTAGCAGGGTGACTTGAAGTCTTTGATGTCTCTGAGACGTAGTAAAGGGGGCAGGCAAGCATGCTCTTGTAGTCACTCTTGGTTCAAGTGAAGTGGGTCCAGTCCTTCTCAGTTAGGGCAGAGGGTAGCAGGCAGCAGGGCAGTATAACAGAAAAACAGTACTTCGAGATCTGCTGTCCAGCAGAGTGGCAGTCCTTGTAGCAGCACATGATGGAGCGAGATTCAGAAATGTTTTTCATTTCAACTCGTGAAGTCACACTTCCATAAATAAAATAATAAAATTAACAGTTGTGCTGTGTATGTATTAATTCAACCTAGTTTAAGTTACATCTACACATTAAAAACGTGGGAAATTAACATGTGTGCTCATAATTGTGCATTATGTTGCATTTCTTTGTTTGTAAAAATAATAAATTAATCGTGTCTATTGTCATGTCAAAAATTAACTGCAGCTGTTTAGAACAAATGGCATGTGCTTATTTTGCTTCCCTGTTTATGTGTTGTCACTCTATTCTCTATAGGTGCATAAAGAACTCTGCTGGATAAAATGAAGAATGGTAGATATAAAATGCTGCTTTATTTGTACATTACAGCTAGGTAACTTAGACTAATGGGTTAATCATTAGCAATGGAGGGTGGCAACAGAACAAACTGTATTTCTTTCATTAATTATTCTTTTATGTTTGTTTATATAATAGTTATACTAATGAAGCTTAGAGATGGCTGCAGAAAAATAGTGCACTTTTAAAAAAGTGACGCAAGCAAAGGTGGCGCAGAAAAATGATGCTTTTTGAAAAGAGGCCTATTGATGAAACTACCACAAGAGAAAATAATTCTGAAAAGGATGAAAAGCCTATGAGCTTTTATTTTGAAAGGTTTTGGAAAGAACTGCTAAAAGATGACTCTGTGGAGAAATTTGCTAACGTGCCACGGAGCTCAGAACGGACAGGCTCAAGGTTGGAAGGAAGAGACGTGATAGATTTGCATTGTTTGAACTCCTTTCGCTCCAAATTGTAGCAGCCTGATGAAATGCTGCCAAGACTTCTGCATGAACAATGAACTAGTGAATTTGCCCGGACATGTGGAAAGGAGATGTCACAATTTACTGTGGCACGAGGTGGCTCAGCCAATGGAGAGCTAGTATTCATCTGCTGGAATGTGAAAAATAGTTAGCTCAGCATAGTTTTAGGGTATAAGAATCAGACCAAACAGCAGACATTTGGCTTGCGCTCGAGATTCCTGAGGGACGTGTTATGCTGATGGACAACATATGTAAGGAAAGGAGTTTTTATTATATGCTTTATTTCTAGGTGATGAGGGTAGAGACAGAGAGATAGTTAGGGTTTGAAAATGCTTAATTTTACTTATTTCTGCTAATGAATAATAATTCTTGATTTATGCTCTTTTTATTAATTCTGAATAAACCTTTCTTTATGACTTTTTCTAATGCCTGTTTAATAAAATTCCAAAACCTGAGTTTTTCTAGATATGTTTAAATAAACTTTCTAAATGACAAGCTGGTCTTGTTTATTGTGGGTAGTTTAAAACAACATATATAGATCTTATCGCCTCATGATTCAGTCGCTCTGTTGTTGATATGGGCCTAGTGTTGTATGGAAAATTTAGTGGTAGTAGATAGAGTCATGTATGCATAATTTTGGTAAGAGCGCTGGATCAATTTTTCTGGTAGCAATCGGACGGTTATATGTTGTTTTTGACATACATGTTACATGCATGACACATATATTGGTATATTCATAGGATAAATGTTTAACATATGTTGAGTTAGTGATTTTGTCAGATTGTTTAATGTAGTTGAAAAGGAATTTTTCCTGCAGTGTGAAAAATCCTAGTTGTACCGGTACAAAGTAGTGTGGCCAGCGTGAAGTCAGAAGTCACACAGTACATTTGATCTGTTTCAGAATAGTGATATTGTCGCATATCATTGTGTTGTCGTCGTGCAGCACGTGTTAGGGTTCTAGGTATGTTAGAAAATTGTGTACATATGATAGTGAGGATTATCTAAGAAATTTGAGCAGCATGAGTATAGAGACAATGCGCCCGTTCTAAAACTCACTGTGAAAAGAGTAATAGAATATATCTAAACTTGAGTGAAGGGTAAGTGTTTATTTTTCATTCCAAAGGTTAGAGTCCTAAGGATAGAAAAATTCCTCTTCCAAAATTAGGTTAGAGTCCTAAGGAAGAAAAATAGGTGTTGTTTTCTCTCCCAAGGTTAGAGTCCTGAAGAAGAAAATAAACTTTGTTTTCTTACTGGCGATTCTGGATTACTACAGTTGGTTAGAGTCCAGACCGAAGTTTTCATGTATGTATGTTTTAGGGTTTTCCTGTTTGAAAGTGCGGGAATGTTCTGTAATGTCAATCGGGTTAAATTTGAATTGCTAAATATACCTGCATTCAACTGAAACACTTTTGATTATTACCTGTTAGAAGGGTAGGGTAAGAATTGCTCTATTGGCGAATGTATATTCTGTGAGAATAGCGTTGTCTATTCCACGCAAAGAATTTCTTGCATGACTGTAAAACTGTCCTATTTAGAGAAGCAGACAAATGGTTTTGTTTTATGTAGTTACTAAATTGTACCAAAAATAATTTTAAAACGTTTTGGAACTTTTGAAGAAAAATACGCGCTGTTTTAAAACATTCTGCGCTATTTTAAACCATTGTAAAGTGTTCTGCGCTATTTAAATACATTTTAAAGCGTTGCGCGCTATTTAAATACACTTAAAAGTACTGCGCGTTAATAAGAATCAATTTAAAAGCATTTCAAAAGTGTCCCGATCGAAAATTGTGAAGGAGGGGCTGTTTTAGAGAGCAAGAGTGTGTGGGGAGAACCTGAAACCGCAGCGGCTGTCTGCTTCAGAACCGCCGCGCTCGGATTGGCTGGAGCGTCCGGTTCGTCAGAGCAAAGCTGCGCCCTGATTGGCTGAGGCATCGTTGTACTGTAACTAGCTAAGCCTCCACTTTGGTTCCCTTCGTTTCAATCATACTGCTGAATTAAAAACTGATGCGTATGGCAAGCACGCTGTACAAAAAATAAATAACAGCTGTCAATGAGCGTTGATGAGCGTAAGGGTGCGAGAGGAGAAAGAGAGGCAGCAGTAACAGCAATAACATTACAGTTAAAAATTAGCGCTGTGATTGGCCGAGCATCTCGAAAATCGCGTTCTGATTGGTTAAGGCGTCCGGAGGGTCAGGGCAAGGGAACGCTCTAATTGGCTGAAGCATCCAACGAATGATAGCAAGGCCGCGCTAAAATTGAATAAATGTATAGTCAACAGCACTAAAATTGAATGAGGCGCGTTGTCAATTCAAACTAGTTATTTACTTTAAGTGTCCCCAATATAGTCTTTTCCTTCATTTTAACCGCGCTATTGTGAGATTAATACATTTTATAAGGGAGGGGCCGTTTACTAAGTGAGGAGCGTAAGGGGAGAGCTGTCAGCTGCAGCGGCTGTCTACGTCACAGCCGCCGCGCTCTCATTGGTCGGGGTATCGCAAAATCAGAGCAGGGCCGCTCCCTGATTGGTTAAAGTATCGCAGCGTCAGGGCAGAGCTGCACTATGATTGGTTAGCGGGCGTTTCTATATTTAAAGTGGTTGCACTCGGGTTTGCTGATGTTCACTACTGCCTGTAAATTTTTCAAATGTCCTCGGGAAATGAAAATATAGGTCTGCGCTTTGATTTCCCTTACTGCAATTGCGCGATTGTTTTCGGGAAGGGGCGTATTGTGGTTAGTGTGGACAAGCGATTGTGCGCTATATTGGGGTTATATTTCCTAAAGGAAAGACCTGCAGTGGCAGAGTGCGTCCCTGAGAGGTGTGGTGGCTGTGAGCATTGGAGCCACCGTGTACTGATTAAATAAATGGTCTGGCGTGTCACAGCAGAGTAGCGCTATGATAGGCTGAAAGGATAATAGTCGCCGCATTCTTATTGGCTAAGACATTTATTTCACTACCATTGGCTGATGCGAAGTCCTTTGGTTCCGACGAAGGTTGTGAGACAAATTTGCAAGAGTCTGCCACAGCTAAGTTTATTTTCATTTGCCCCCGGTTTTCTTCCTAAGAGCATTATTTTAGAGCGCGAAAGCGCGAATAAAGGAAGAGGAATTACAGTGACAAAATGAATGACTGTAAGGGTGCTGTGATTGGATAAAGCGTTATAGCTGCCGCTTTGTGATTGGCTGTAGCGTCATGATAGCCGCGCTGAGATTGGATGAGACAATTGTTGAATTGTAATTGGCTAATGCATATTGTTTACTTTTGCTGGGTGTTTGTGTTTTTGATTTCTTTAGCGCTAGTGCCCAGAATTTCTTTTAGAAACTGCTGAGGTGGGACTAGTTGTTAAATAGCAGTGACTACAACAAACATGCTGTAATGTTGACTGTTAGTAGTGAAATATTAGTAAACTGACTGCTGCAACTGCAAATTCAGCCACAGCAGTAACAATAGTGGGAACAACAAATACTTCTATTAGAATAGGGACCACAACATTAGGTTGATGTGTGTTATAGTAACCAGTAAGCAATTTATCATAAATAAAATTGGTGATTTGCAATTTCTAAGTAAAAATTCAATTATTGGTTTAAAGCTGGTTAACAAAAGGGAAAATGGAGAATGATGCAGCATAATTAAGTAAATAAACATTACTTAACATTTTATTAGTTGGTGTATTACAAATGTAATTATTGTATCACACAAGGCTACATATAATTTATTAGCAGCAGATTAGGAGCTATCAATTATTAAATTGGACAGAGTGTTTTAGGGAGGTTACTTATGTTTAAGGAGATTGCGCACGCAAAAGAATTATTTTAAAAATACCCAGTTCTGTCCTTAATTTTGATTTATTGATTAGATTACTTCCATTAGTGTTTTTAGTTAGTTTACATTTTTCAGCCCAAAAATTAAAAGAGAGAACTTAGGAAAAAGAGAAAGTAGAGTCAAAAATCGCTTAACTTTGTGGACTAATTAGTAAATTTGCGTTTGGTCAATTTTGATTTAAGGTAAGTATTTAAAAACATGAATAACAATTATCTAAAGAAAAAGAAAATGACTTCCTGGTATTATAAAATGAAAAAGGTTGTTGCTAAATGTGAGAGCAAATTAATGATTCCCAAATTAGCGAAATTAAATAATAAAGGTATCAGAGTAGAAAATAGTGATCAATGTAAAATTGATGTTGTAAATACAGATCAGGAAAATAATTTAAGTAGATTGCCAGAACAGATTAATGTAATGCAGAGAATACCAGTTCAAATTAATGAAGTCCCAGACCAGACCTATTCTCAACGTGACGCGACAGAAAAGCATGATGAGATGCCTAGTACTTCTGGAATTAATATTCCTGATTATGTGAATTCTACAAATGATTTAAAACAGTCCATGAAATATATGGAAGCAGTGACAGTCCCTGTGTTGGGAAAAGATTAAACTAGTTCCACAGCTTTAATGGTCCCATTTAATTCTGAAATTAAAAATTTTACCGAAAAACTGTATTGTATTGTACTTGAAATTGAACTAGTAATGATTACAACTCAGCAAGAAAGAGTGATGACTCCAGTTCTAGCTAATGAGAAGTCTGATATTGATCTGATTAATTTGACACAGTCTGATGAGTCAAAATTATGGTCAAAGGAAAAGGAGATTGAGATAAATGAGATAAATAAACAGCTACAAATACAGCGACAGGTGATGATTCAGCAGAATGAGATGGCTTCACTGCCATTGCAAAATTATGTTAATAAGAAGACAGACAATACAGATACAGGATTAAATAAAGAACAGGAAAAAAGTCCACAAGGAATAAATGTACTTCCAATATCTTGGAATGAATGTGATGGTCTTTTAAGTGAAGACATCCAAGTAACAGATGAAATTGATCAACAGATTAAAACAAATTTGACAAATGATGAGGAATGTCAGGATGTATTAGAATTTCACAAAAGCCCAGGCAGGACATTAAAAATGTTCCTCTGCCAGAGTCAGGTTGTGTCTACTTCACTGATGGCTTTTGTCTAAAGACAAAGGAAGGCTTTATGAGAGCAGCATATTATGTCTGCATAGTTGCAGATGTTGCTGACAGAGAATACGGTTATGAAGTTGTGCATGATTATGAACAGCTCTGGTCCCAAAGAGGTTATTTGACCTCTACAAGTTCACCTATCAGAAATGCAAATTTAATTAAAGGATTGATTGATGACATCCAGTTGTCAGAAAGGATTGCTGACATAAAATGTGCAGCATACAAAAAGAATGATGAACATGCTTTGAGTTCACTAATACTAACATCTGTAGTTGAAACATGGCAGGGAGTCAAAGATTTACAAGATGAAGGAACTCATGAGGAGAAAAACACATGGTTGAGAGCAGAATGTAGACAGCGAGATGAGGATGAAATTTGGACACACAAAGATAGTAGAGTAGTTTTACCAAACAGCATGACTGCTGACATGGACGAAATGTACAATGGTTTTGAACAAATTGGAAGAGATTCAATGGTCAAGGTTGGCAGAGGAATTTGGTTCATACAAAATTGAAAATAATTGTAGAATTTCTTTACCAAGAGTGTCTGACTTGCCAAGAAGTAAACCCAATTAAGAAATTAGTTGTGGGAATGAGAACAGAAGGACAGGAGAGTGGTCCATTGACCAAATTACAAGTGGATTTCATTAAGATGGCACTGCATAACAAACTGTGCTACGTTTTTATGATTTTCTGTTTGATTTCAAAATGGGTTGAAGCATTTCTTACGCTACTTAATGATGCAATTACTGTTACAAAGTTACCAGATGGTAGAAGAATTGAACAAGAGCTCCAATGTACACATAGACCAGAAATTTCAGGTGTTGCCGAGCAAGAGAATGGTACTATAAACAGAGATGCAAAAATGTGCCTAGCTACAGGTATAAAATGGACAGATGCCACACCTAATAAAAAGACAGATTTAAGACCACGTGATAATATGATGGGCAAGGTCATGAGTCAGACATTCATGCCATTGGAAAGAATGATATCTATTAATGATAGCATCAATTTGGAGTACTGCAGGAATTTATTAGATGTAGTGACTTCTGTGGCTAATGATGATGGAACTGAAGTGCAAAGAAGAGAAAAGGAGCAAGCACATGATCTGTTACCAGGTGAAAGGGTCAGGAAAAAGGTTTGTCTAAAAAGGAATTGTCTAGTGCCAAGGTGGCAGAAAGCAAAGCGAGTTAGTCTTGTCACAACAAATGCAGTGAAGTGCAAAAGACTGAAGAGGTGGATTGACACTGGCCATACTTTTCGTGTACCTACACCTGAAAATTTTGATGAAGAAAGTGTCACCACTGCTGATTCAGATTCTGAAGAAGGGTCTGAAAGAAATCCAGATCTTGAAGATCGACAGGTTGGTCGACATCTGGAGAATTTGATTGAAAAACAAGCCTTGAATGAAGAAGACTTGGAAGTTGTGACTGTAGATTCAGCAAATGATGTAGATCTGCTAGAAAAAGAAGCAGAAGAAGAATGTGATCAGATTGTGATTCAAGACCAGAAGAGTATTGAAAAGCAGAAAAGTAGCTCTGAAAGCAGGAACAGGAATTCTGAAACTGGGAAGTTGAAGGTAATTGAAGAAAAAGAAGAAGATGAATTGCCAAGTACCAGCTACAAAGATGATGTTCCTAACGGAGTGAAGCTGCCGAGTAAAGAAGTACCTGAGTCTAGAGTTGAAATTTCTGACACTAAAACTGATGAGAGTGATGAAGATTCTCAAGTAAGAAAATTGAGAAAAAGAGCTTGGAGAACAGAAAATAATATGATCAAGTCAAAGAAGAAATTACCAAGAAAAGGTGATGATTGGCCAGAAGAAAATGAAGGCCTAACATTCAAATTGGTACACAGATCAAAAGAACAGATTGATGAAAGATCAAGTCAAAGAGATCCTGAAAAGAAAAGTGAGGCAGGAAAGAAATTAGAAGTGATACCTATAGTGGAGGTAAATAGTAGCAGTCAGGAAAAGTTTGAAGAGAATAGTGACAATGATTGAAGTACTTACCTGTTAAAATTTTAGGTTTCTTGTTTTTAGCATTAGGCTGAAGAAAAAGTGTTAAGTGACACAAGGTCGAAGAAATTGTGTTAGCTGGAAAATAACTTGTGACGCAAGGTCGAAGAAAAAATGTTAGAAGGCTTAAGAGTATATATATATAAAAAAAAAAATTTGAAAAAGGGGGGTGTTAGACATTTTTAGAAAATTTAGACAAAATTTTTAAAATGTTTGTTTTATTTTTCCTTGCAAAGCTTAGTGAAAATACTTTCATGTTTTTGTAAATAACAGTTTAAGATGCTCAATCTTTAAGGGATATTGTAAGATGTCTCTGATATGTGTGTTCCTAATAATTCTGCTTTGGTTAGTTTTAGTTGTCATTTTCTTTTTGGAATTAACAAGGAGAAGTTTAAGGTCATTATGACAAGCAAGGCTTCAGCTAGTCAAGACAAACATAGTGCAATACTGACACCTTTATTTGTTATAGTTTTTGTGACACTTATGTTGAAGATCAGTTGCATGTTACATAAGAGAAAGAAATACTTGAGGAAAAGAAGAACATTTATAAAATCAGAAAGACACAAGAGAGAGATAGAACTGGAGGAGTTTTGTGGGATTGAATATGAGAGTTGTAGGCAAACTGATGAGACAAGTCTTTAGAAATACTAACACAGGTGAAATTAAATCATGTTCATCTTAGATAAAATTTTTGCTAAAATTTTTGGTTGTGTTTGGTGATTTTTAAATCACCAGATGAGGGAGTTGATGGAGCGAGATTCAGAAATTTTTTTCATTTCAACTCGTGAAGTCACACTTCCATAAATAAAATAATAAAATTAACAGTTGTGCTGTGTATGTATTAATTCAACCTAGTTTAAGTTACATCTACACATTAAAAACGCGGGAAATTAACATGTGTGCTCATAATTGTGCATTATGTTGCATTTCTTTGTTTGTAAAAATAATAAATTAATCGTGTCTATTGTCATGTCAAAAATTAACTGCAGCTGTTAAGAATAAATGGCATGTGCTTATTTTGCTTCCCTGTTTATGTGTTGTCACTCTATTCTCTATAGGTGCATAAAGAACTCTGCTGGATAAAATGAAGAATGGTAGATATAAAATGCTGCTTTATTTGTACATTACAGCTAGGTAACTTAGACTAATGGGTTAATCATTTGCAATGGAGGGTGGCAACAGAACAAACTGTATTTCTTTCATTAATTATTCTTTTATGTTTGTTTATATAATAGTTATACTAATGAAGATTAGAGATGGCTGCAGAAAAATAGTGCACTTTTAAAAAAGTGACGCAAGCAAAGGTGGCGCAGAAAAATGACGCTTTTTGAAAAGAGGCCTATTGATGAAACTACCACAAGAGAAAATAATTTTGAAAAGGATGAAAAGCCTATGAGCTTTTATTTTGAAAGGTTTTGGAAAGAACTGCTAAAAGATGACTCTGTGGAGAAATTTGCTAACGTGCCACGGAGGTCAGAACGGACAGGCTCAAGGTTGGAAGGAAGAGACGTGATAGATTTGCATTGTTTGAACTCCTTTCGCTACAAATTGTAGCAGCCTTAGGAAATGCTGCCAAGACTTCTGCATGAACAATGAACTAGTGAATTTGCCCGGACATGTGGAAAGGAGATGTCACAATTTACTGTGGCACGAGGTGGCTCAGCCAATGGAGAGCTAGTATTCATCTGCTGGAATGTGAAAAATAGTTAGCTCAGCATAGTTTTAGGGTATAAGAATCAGACCAAACAGCAGACATTTGGCTTGCGCTCGAGATTCCTGAGGGACGTGTTATGGTGATGGACAACATATGTAAGGAAAGGAGTTTTTATTATATGCTTTATTTCTAGGTGATGAGGGTAGAGACAGAGAGATAGTTAGGGTTTGGAAATGCTTAATTTTACTTATTTCTGCTAATGAATAATAATTCTTGATTTATGCTCTTTTTATTAATTCTGAATAAACCTTTCTTTATGACTTTTTCTAATGCCTGTTTAATAAAATTCCAAAACCTGAGTTTTTCTAGATATGTTTAAATAAACTTTCTAAATGACAAGCTGGTCTTGTTTATTGTGGGTAGTTTAAAACAACATATATAGATCTTATCGCCTCATGATTCAGTCGCTCTGTTGTTGATATGGGCCTAGTGTTGTATGGAAAATTTAGTGGTAGTAGATAGAGTCATTTATGCATAATTTTGGTGAGAGCACTGGATCACACACAGCAGTCATTCCTCCTGGCAGAGCATTTAACAGGTCCAGTGGTGTACTGGAGTGATAGGTTCAGAAGTCAACTTCTTATACCTAGAGGTGCATATGATTTGGGGGTGGCTTCAAAGAAGGACTTTGAAATGCGCAGAGATCCTCCCTCCCAACCCTGGCTCCAGACCCATCCCAGGGGGTATGCAGCCCATTTTATGGGACAGGACACAGTCTATTCAGGTGTGATTGTCAGCTCTTCCCTTCCATCCTTCCCAGGATTACCCATCACGATGTGGATGACCACTCAGTCACTTAAACCCCCTTTGAGTGTGGCTGTCTAAAGGGAATGCACAAAGTCTAGCTGACACCCACCCCAGATGTGTATTGGAGACAGGCTGCAGGCACATAGGCCTAAGAGAAGAAAAATGTAATCTTTCTAAAAGTGGCATTTTTAAAAGGGTAGTGAAAAAAATGTGACTTCATCAGTAAAGAGGATTTATCATTACCACTCCTTCTCAATCAGGAATTACAGCTTAAAGTGTAAATCCGAATACCAATGTTAACCTATTAGAGGGGTAGACCACACTGCACCCTGCACTATGGGCTACCTAGGGGTGACTTAGATGTAATGAAAGGGGAGTTTAAGACTTGGCAAGGGGTTTTAAATGCCAAGTCGACATGGCATTGTAAACTGCAAACACAGCCTGAGCAGTGGTAGGCCTGAGACATGTTTAACGTGCTTCTTCTGTGGGTGGATCAATCAGTGCTGCAGGCCCACTAGCAGCAATTATTTGAGAGGTCCTGAGCACATGTAGTGTACTCTACTAGGGATTTATAGGTACATTTAATTTGCCAATTGTGGATAGGGCAATCAACCATGTTTTAGGGGTGTGGGAGCAAGCACTATAGCACTGATTGGCAGTGGTAAAACTCTCAGATTCCTGTAGCCAACAAATAGAATTCAGTAACATTAGAGGCCAGCAGGCAAAAGTGTTGGGGAATGACCACCCTACGGCTGACAAGTCTAACACGTGACCCCCCTGCTGAAAGTGGGGAGATCTACCCTTCCGCCTGGGAGATCTCTTCACTAATGTGGAAGAACATGGAAAGCCTATCAGCATTGCCATGGTCTACCTCAGGTCTGTGCTCTACAAAAAAATCCATGCCCCGAGGGAGACGTGCCACCTCAAAAATGGTGGATTCTCACCACTAAGTTGCATTAGCCACCTGAGGGGCCTATGGTCAGTCTGAATCCAGAAGTGAGTCCCAAATAGGTATGGTCTCAACTTCTTCAGTGCCCAAGCTACAGCAAAGGCTTCCCTTTTAACAGCACTCCACTTCTAATCCCTGGGAAGGAACTTCCTAGAGATGAAAGCTACAGGTTGGTGGAGGCCTTCATTATTTAACTGTAACAGAACTGCCCTATGCCAAGTTCTGAGGCATCTGTTTTCTGAATTCCTGTGTCACTTGCAACCACACTAAGCAGAACACCAGCATCCCACATGCACAACAGAGCACCCTTTTGCACAACACAATATCAGCACATGACCACTGTTGGTTCCCAAACATCAGCCAGGTCATGTTACATATTTTCGTTGATTCTGCATGCAGTAGGAATGGACATACTTTACTTACCTAAGAGGTATCCCCTGAGAGAGCAAAATGCCTTCTTCACCTATGTCTATGCAGAATAAGGGCCAATATCCGACTCAACAAGGTAGAACCACAAAGGGTAGTTGTACATTTGACCCAGTGATGCCAACCCAACTGTGTTATACCTCTTTACTTAACCTAATGATATCCAAACCAAGCTGGGCAGGATGCATAGAAAAGGCACCATGGGGGGATACTATTTGGCCCCCAGGACTTCCCAGAGGGTATATTCTTGGATGCAGCAATATGCCACCTCAGTGTACAAACACAGCCACCCCTGCATTCATTGTGGACCGGGGGTGTCCCTTAGCGTATCTAGGAAGGTCTTCTTTAACAACAAATGGACACCTTACATGGAGCTCCTGTGTAGGGCTGTCCAGCTCAGGGACAGAAAAGATATAGTGTTGCATGGGGTAGGAATGAATGAGAGCATAACCACCCCATGTCAGGAAATCTGGGACACCGAGGTGGGATGATACATTTGGCTAAAAGGGGCAACCCCTAATATTATGGAAACTTACACTGTATTACTTATGTTTCAGAGGTAAAGGACCACTTTCAATGGGCATGAAGATAAGGTAAGATAAGGGTGCACAGTTTGATGGCAGTGTGATAGTGCTGCTCCGCCGGACCTGAATAAACATCAGCTAAAAATAACCGCAGGAGGCACCTACAGGCATGCTATTTGAACTTGCTGAGGCATTGGAATACTATCGGACCCGAAATATACTGGATCTATGTGGTCCAATCCTGAAATCACCCTAAAACCAAATTTGTGGTGACGGACACGGAGTCTGCTATGCAAATCAAAATGGCGGCCACTACTCTCCTTTAACCATGCACTGGCGCAATAGATTGCAGACAGGAGACTTCATCACGGCTTGGACAGGGCGTGAGTGCACCTCTGAAGTGTTGAGCGCATCGGTAAAGACATTGGTCGGTGAATGCCCCTAGATCTGCCCTATACAATGTGCATGTCTGTTCCATCGGGACATTACCTGCCTACTCGGCCAATAGAAAATGGCAGCCCTGTATATATGAAACTCTTCATTGTCGCATTTATTACCCTTTATTGTTAACTGGCTGCTCTGCCATTTGGGAAGCAGCAGGGTGAGCGTGAGGTGGCATGAGAGACGTAACATCACTAAACAGGGTGTTTTGTGTGTGTAGGATCGCAATCCTGGCTGGGAGACTCTAAGTAACATCACAAGAGAGTACGTGCATGGCCCCAGTGAGGTGTTGGAATCTTTTATGCACAGAACTGTCCTGAGTATCCCGCCAGATGTACTTGCAAGCGGCACAGGTCACCCGAGCGTTACTTTTTGAAGTGGACTGTTTGCTCTGCTGCTGAGCGAAGAATGGAAGCATCATCTGGTGACTGCCAAGCCGAAGTGTATTTTTCTGAAGCTGCAGTTCAAGATGGAACAGAAGACTTGAAAACGCTCAGTGCCATTTACTGCCAGCTGAGGAATGCCTATTTTTACTTGCATGAGTTTCAGAAAGCTTTGGAATACCATCTCCATGACTGAACGCTGACCAGATAGAACCAATTATCCTCGTCTTACTTTTACAAATGATAATAAAGACATTTCACTTACTTTTTTAAATCTAAGCTTGTATGACTCGTCCCCCCTGCCTGACTTCTAGGTGGCCGACTCAGTGAGACCCTCTGCGATGCTCTTTCCTCCCCTGCTCCATAATCATTGATCATCGTCAGGACCTCGACCAGCCTTCACCCGTCCCTGTGTGCACCCCCCACCAGGACCTTTACTCTGCAAACTTCCCTGTTGAGTGTGGCTCAATGGTTAGAGCGGTAGACCCTGATGCAGAGGTCTAGCCCGGGACCGGGGTTCAATTCCCCGCCTCGGCAGGTCTTGGGCTCAAAAATTCCACGGACCTGATAATTCTCGACTCAGTGCCTATTCCAATCATGGAGTCCCACTCTGCAACTCTGGGCAATAGCTTGCTTAATCTCCACAACGGCCCCCACAACGCTAAGGATGCCTGGCCTCCACCTTGGGGGTGCCCAGGAGTGGACGCCTCACAGGGAAAGCCAGGATGGGTTCCACAGCGGTATTCGTACAAGCGCCTTGAGACCCTTGCGGGTGAGTAGTGCGCTATACAAGTATCAATTTGCATTACATTACATTTACTTAACAGCTGAGACCAAGCCATTTTGACTGATACCCGGTGGAGCTACCTCGTGACCTAAAAGGGAGATGGACTTTGGATTCTCTCCTTGACCATCACCTACCCTGCCGGACTTTGGGCAAACTCTGCCACATCTCTCCTGACCTTATCTCCCCCCTCCCCCTTCCCCTACCCCCACACCCCTAACGCTCTCCGTTCTACTCTTTCCTGCTCCTGACCTTTGCCCTCACCTGTCCTTGCACTTAATCCCCACCCTGTTTTTCTGTGAATGTTTTCCCTCACCACTTGAGGCTTAGCTATTTTTTCTAATGCCCAATGGAGTTACCTGGTTTAGCTAAAGGGGACACGGGCCATGGATTGCCTTCTTGGACGTCACCTACCCAGTCGGTCTTTAGACAGACTTCCTTTCGTCTCACTGTCGTCTCTTCCCTCACCCTCCCTCTTCTCACCTCCCCTTCTCCCTCCACTATTTTTTTCTCTCCTCTCTTAATGTATTGCTTATTTTCTGACAAAATGTGTAATTGTGATCATTTTCCGTTACATTGTGGAACCTAATGTAAAGCACTCTGATACCTTTGGGTCTAGCCAGCGCTATGTAAACTCTTTAAATAATTAAATAAATGCTAACTGCGGAGTGATCATGCACTCTCACAATATGGAATGGGGCATCTCCACATTGATGAATTACTACTGGCAGTGCAGTGAGCTTTCTTATTCTTATCTCTTCCCTGGGTGGCGTGGACTCTGCTCCCTGGTCACCATATGCACCCGACACTGGTCATTCCTGGATAATTATGGGATTGATACCAGCCCCCTGTAAGGAAGAAGAAAGTCTTGCTTCACCAGGCTCATTAGAAGAGAACTGCAGTCTATTTTTGCTTGGCTCAGTACAAAGACATTCCAGAAGAATTCAGACTGTTTACCAAGGCACAAGTGTCAACAGGAAGGTTGATACCTTTCTTCACCCTGCAGACAAAAGCCAATGTCCCCTAGGCACAGGTAACCAAGTGGTAAATGCTCAAACTGGTGAACAGAATTGAGCTCAGTCTCAATTTGAACAATGAAGAGCTAAGAGGAATCCACCTCATGCGAATGTAACACCAAAATGTTTTAGACTTAATACCCTGATGGAGAGATGGGTGTGTGCCAATATCGGTGTTACCTGCTGCACCTTTATACCAGGGAACGATATAGCTAATTGGACATAGACACTTGCCATCCAAGCACTGCACCATTTACAAAAAGACATGCATGAGGAGGAAGGTGCCTCTGAGTAGGAGTGGTTATCAAATTGGTTCCCCTGGATCTATCCATGGATCTCCGGTTTGTGCAAATTGCTGTTTCCAGTTTTCAGTGTGAATCTATATATTTGATGATCTGTACAACTGGGGATTCCCTACTGTAAAAATTCAATCTTCAAACTGGGAAAAATGCAAGTGACTAGGAAGGTAGTAGTTGTCGAAAGTCAGCAGAATGAGCAACAGGTCCCAAATAAAGTAACTGTCAAAAGTATGGGTTAGATAGTATATTTGAAAATTCAACTAGAGGGGGGATGTTAGTATGGAAAAAGTCGATGTCAATATGAAAAATGATACATTCATTTATGAGAATGAAATGGTGTCTTTATTTGCAAAATAATCCGATGTGATCTCCACATCAACCCTGACTGGCAAATACCTATCCAGGCAGGTTTTGGAACCTAGGCCCAAGGTCACTGATTGATAGGTCACATGTGGGGTGGAAAGTAGCCGTTCAACAAACACAATCAGAAAACTTAGATCAATCCCACAGATAAGCGGAGTGACAGTACAATGGTCAAGGAAGGTTGGCCAAAATAAAGCACAAATCACTGGAGAGGGATATTGATCACACGCTCTGCATGCTATATATCTGGACATGTTACCCACTGACCACATGGTGTCAATGCAGAGTCGAGGCCAACCTGTATTTTCCATTAGACAATTTGACAATTATTTATGAATCCGAAGACAGCAACGTACATTCCTCACTACTGGATTGCTGGAAAACTCTTTTTGCATATGATGAACTGTATAAAAAGATGCTGCTGACCAATTGTAAATGGAGAATGTTCTGCACCTGTAACTGTTCTCCCGGTCATAATGTTTAATTAAAAAAACCTTTCCTGTTCTGACAAATTTAAATGCCAAGTTGACATGACAGTGTGAACTATACACATCATCTCTGCAGTGGTAGGCCTGAGATATGTTTAAAGTACTACTAGTCCAGGTGGCACAATTAGTGCAGCAGACTCACTATTTAATTTACAGGCCCTGGACACTGGTAGTGCACTCTACTGGGGACTTATAGGTAAAATACATATGCCAATTGTTATTCAAACCATGTTTATTGGAGAGAGCACATGCACTTTATTACTGCTTGGTGTGGTAAAGGGAACCGGGCCCAAAGGACAACAAAAATAATTCAGCAAATTAGAGGCAAGCAGGCTTTCCTCTTTAGTTTTGTAGGTCTCTGAAGTGGAGATGTAACACAAGGGTTCTTCGCCAGCTCGTTGTCAAATAATATAGTGAGGAGGTCCATGCATGAAGATAGTATTTAAAGATGATTTATTCAAGTTGATAACAAGTTGAATGGTTCAGAACAACAAGCAGTAAAGTTGTGAAGGAGAGCCCCACCAGGAGCAGCCTGTCTGCTGCTCAGCCTATGCTCCACTGTCACTTCAACTCTCTGTGTCCCAACATTCCGAGACTCATCCAGACTCCAACGTTCTATTGAGTTCAGAGCACAGGCACTGGCTGAGCAGGTGGTGAAACATGTATTACACTGCACAGATCCAAACCAAAAATAAAACATCACAGGTAAATAGCTGTAAATCAAATTAAACAATGGAAAATATAAAGTAAGTAAAATGTAACACATAATCATCTAAAAGCTGTTGTTTTTAGATTAAAATAAGCAATAATTACAATGACACCAAATTAATCATTTACCAAGTAAATCTAATACTACTATCTTACATTTCCAACAGTTGAAAAGAAAGACCTGTGGCACAAGCCAAGAAAATTAACAAAGAAAATTAACCAACAATGGAAGTTTCATATCACCCAAATCATCTAGTAATACGTATAAATGTACACAAATGTTCAACAAATGCCTAAATATTTAGCTAGTAAAAGTATATATATGACATATCTAAATTCAATTGGGCATTAAAAAAGAATTAAAAAGAGCCAAGTTTGTTTATTTATGGTAACGGAACTCAATTGAGGTCCACATAATAATTCAATAAAAAACAACAAGATTTCTTTAAAAAAAGAAAGAAGAGAAATAAAAATATCAATATAATGTTAAGAAGCATTTAAAGAAATTAAACAGTTTAAAACAAAACATTTCGTTCGGAGGATTAAGCATTGCTTCAATAAAATCCAAAGCAGTAAAAATACCCAATTGAAGGCACATAGGTCTTAACCATTTGCGTCTATATGCCATAAGGACCGGACAAACAAAAATAACATGGTACATATCTTGAGAATTAGAATTACAAAAATCACAGATATCTGAACCACCATACCATTTGGACAAAAGACAGTTCAGAGGAAGTAAATTATACCTTAACAAAAGGGTAAATCGCCTAACTCCATGAGGGAGATTCCAGCATAAGTATGGCTGGGGTTTTTTTATTTCACAAAATTTACCAGTAGGGGACATTCCTCTCTTTGCTTTACTCGTCCCACTATCTACTCTAAAACTCAACTCCCAAGAGGCAGACTTTAAGGATAACTTTAATTGGGCTGTGGATAATGAAAAAAGGCCTTGTTCATCTAGCTGTAATAATGTAACAGCCTGTCGGAAATTCCTTGCAATTGAAGAATAAACATTAAAGGAACCCAACAGCTCATTTTTTATTAGGTACCTCAGTGTGCCAGGCATTCCTCCAGCTATATTAAAAACCCAATGCACCACACTCGCAGCTGCCTGTGCCCAAGAGCTACGCAGACCAAATTCTTGTCTTAACGAAGACGTAGAATTTGCAGTATTTACAGAAGCTAAGTTGCGTAATATTTTTCCTTCGGTAGAGTCCAAAAAATTCCAGCGTGCCATATCTACTATTTCTAGTCCGTAGATTAGGGATGCGGGGATTTTTGCTCGAAAAACCTCGAGCAATATGGAAAAGTGCCTTCTACCTGTTGCCTTGTAAAGAGAGATAAGACTCTTCCCTTGAGCAAGAGCTTTCCTGCTATTGTTCTCAGTGTGGGTTTTTTCATTTAAATTACTCGTGACTATCTTTCTGAGAAAGGGATAGGATTTGACTACTTCTAGTCTTTCACCCCCAACGGACCAGTAATAATTTTCATATTTGGATTTTCTCCTTCCCCGAAAGCACATTATTTTGCTTTTTAAAATATTTATTTTTAGAAAATGAGCCTCAGCGTAGGAGAACAGAGCTTGTAAGCGGCCATTCAAACCTTTTGGGGTAAGGTCCAAAATTAAAATATCATCTGCGTACATTAAGCACGCTATTGGAGCTCTCCCCAAAACAGGTGCAATACCATTACTAGATGATAATAGAGCCTTAGGGAGGTCAGCAATATATAACGACAACAACAGCAGCAGCAGTCCATTATTTGTGGGTATAACCCTGGATAGTCCTCTCTCACCACCCATTAATACTCTGCACCAGGTGTCTGGGTGCAGTGCAATAACTAACTTTAATAAGCTAGGGGGCATCTCTAATTTAATTAACTTACTCCACAGCAGAGATCTGACCACCTTATCAAAAGCCGTAGAGAAATCAATGAAAGCCCCATATACACCTCCTCTACGAACTGTAACATATTTTTCTACCAGGATTTGAAGAGCAGTAAGGTTGTCTAGAGTACCATGTTGTTTCCTAAAGCCAGTCTGTTCTAACGGAAGTATTGCGGACGCAGATACCCAGTCATTTAAAGAATTCAATAAACATTTAGTAAAAACCTTGCCTATGGCATCTAAGAGGGCTATTTGTCTGTAATTTTGAGGTAAATCTCTAGCCCCCTTTTTGTAGAGAGGAATTAATAAACTCCCTTTCCAGGAATGCGGGACGGTGCCATTGGTAAAGCAAAGTTTAAAGACTGGATATAAAATTTTCCCCCATAAGGTACTATGTGATTTTAGTACTGAAATCGGAATTTCATCTGGGCCTAATGCACCAGAAGAGCGCAGAGCTTTAATTGCAGCAACAATTTCCAATTCAGAGGGAGGATCGTATGGGAACAAGTCCTCCTGCAGCTTACCGGAATCAAACTTCTCACCATTACTGCTATAAAGATGCTGGATAAAGTCAACCCATGTCTGCTCATTAATAGATATTGGTGAGGGTCTGGATCTTACCCCACATCCTTCTCCAATTAATGACCAGAAGGCCTTTGCCTGCCCGCTCTTAGATGCCTCACGAAGTTTAATCCAAAGGGCATCTTCTTTCTCCCGTTTTAATCTAGCCTTTATCCTTTTTCTCCTTCTTCTCAAAAGGGATATTCTTTGTCTACGTTCGGGAATGAAGGAGAGGTACTGGGCCCTAACCAATTTATTTATTTCTGTATTTAGATGATGAAGATCAGAAGGGATTTTAGGAATTATCTTTCCTGATGGAGGCTTTTGAACTTTAGATTTTAAGGTATGTAGAAGGGACGCAAAACAAAGTAGCTCTCTACCTTCCCATAAGATTAAGTTCTCTGCTGTGTATTCTAATATATTGGTCAAACTTCTAATGGACCCTGAATTCCAATAGCATTTCCCTTTTTTATTATTAAAGTTCAATAAGTCCTCCCCAATATTCCATAGGTCCCTTTGAGGAGATGTTACATTTAATTTTACAAATAAAACATTATGATCACTAAGATCAGTAACAAGTACAAATAAATCCTTCAGAGAACTAAAAAAGGTACTGTCAACTATCACATAATCCAGGATCGAACCACCATTCCCTGATTTATGTGTAAGATGAGCAGGACTATCCGAGGGAAGCCTTCCATTGATTATTATACAATCTGCTTCGGCTATACTCTCCAAGATTAGTTTCCCTCTTTTATTTGTTTTAATGTTCTCTGGGAATATGGCTTTCGGTATCAGGAACGTTTCCTCCTTTACCTTATTCCTAAATAACTCCAAGGCACTATTTGATATTTTACCATTTAGGTCACCTAATAATAAAATATGAGGGGGGAAAGTAGATTCCTGAAGATTTAATATAAAAGAACAAATCATCTTAATACCAGAATTATAATTTATATCTGGAGGTAAATAGGCATTTATTATTACGAGTGATTTCTGGGGGGCATCCTTAGCAAAATGTATTAAGGTTATTGCCTGAAATAATTTGTTCGAATCTAAATAATGGGTATAATTCCAATTGACTTCATTTGACAAAAGACAAGCTAGCCCTCCCTTCGCACGGCCTCTTGTAGAGGGAGTGGCATTACTCTCCAATACATAATAATCTTTTACAACCGGGAAATTCCCTACCAGCCATGTTTCCTGCAAACAGATGATGTTTGCCTCTAAAGAATGCAAGAATAGCAACTTTACGGCACTCTGGATTAATCCAGCAGTGTTCCACGATATTATTTTTAAATTATCGTTAAAAATCTGAATTCATTCTAGGTGTAAAACCAGATTTATCTGATAGAACAGCGGGCAACCAACTCCACTCCAGATCGGCGTCCTTTACCCTAGTTTGTTTTATAGATAGCGGATTATTTACCATCACCTGTCGCTCATTTTTTGATATACGTATTTTTAACTCTTCGGTCACTACAGAGAAACCATCTGAAGGACAGGATTTTATACCCTGATAGGTTAACATTTTTCGGGGTCTTTGGCTTTCTATTTTAACCGGAATAAAAGGATCGACATCGATTCCTCTTATTTGAAATTCTTCTGCCCATTGTAGGACGTGATTTGTTACCAATTTGGAATAAAATTTTACCCGTGCTATCTTTCCATTCTCCGAGTTTAATAGTGTTACAACATCTAGATCTGCAGATTGGATCAATTTTAGGCTCTCTATTTCATGGAAACAGTTAACTAATGCAGATCTATTTAGGATAAGATCTGGATCGAAAATAGGTATAAAATCAAGGAAAAAGGTATCCACATTTTCTCTAATCTTAGGCACTGTCTTAAATACATATTCAGTTGCAACTACATCTGAGAATGGAGTAGCCAGAGGGTTAAGAATTAATTTTGGTTTGGGATCTATAATTGGAATTAAATTTTGATCATTCACCAATTTGATCTGCTCATCAAGGTGCTGTTGGTTTATATGAGATAGAAATTCTTGTTGTATCTCTGTGGGGATCAACTTTGGAGTTCCCGCTTGCTCATGTAACGAATTAAAGTCCAAGTCCACAGTATTGGAATTATCCAAAGAAGGCTCTTGTTCACATTCAAAAATAAATTTCCTTTGCCTTTTTTTATAAAATCTACGGTTTGGTTTTCTTTTTTTGCATCGTTGTTTTTTAGATACTGTTATTTCAGGTTTTTTCTCCTTTAACGGAGAAACTTTATCCGGTAAAACAGGGAGGTTTAATGTTTCTTTATTTGTTTGGGGAATGAAAATGGGGAAGATAGGGGGTAAAGTATTAGTCAAGTTATCCTCCGTAGATGATAAGGCCTCGATCTCCTGGCTAATAAGAGCTACACAATTACCGTTAATTGGATTCTCATTCCTATATACGGAAGGTTTAGAAGGAACTGCAGTATGAGTGTTAGCTTTAACCAGGGGATCAGATGGTAAAGATACCTCAAGGGCTGTTTTTACATTTACTTCCTTATTTCCTTCCTTACTTAGATTTTTGGATGGAGTAATTATTTTTGGATGGATGACACCTTTCAATCCTGTATTGTGACTCAACAGTGCCTTTAAAATCAGGGTTACTGTATCAAATACGTTATCTGACCCATTAACTTATTTTTCCAAAAGCTGTAAAATAGATGAAATAAGCCGCTCTAAAGAGGATAAGGAGTTAGATATTACATTATCTTCTCGTGTATAAAAGTTTAGGGGATCTTTATTTTGAATATGAGTGGGGCTAGGAAATAAATTCATTTCAGGGGTGGAAAACTCAGAGTTTTTTGAAGGGGTACTGCTAAAGAGATGTAACCTAGGAGTAGCTACAATATCCTGTGAGATAATAGAGTTCTGTGCTTTAATTAATCCTTTCTGGGACTCAAAGTTTATATCAGGAAGGGTATAGTCCTCTGGGGGAATATGCAGAGAGGAAGAAGTACCAGGATGGATTTTTTGATCTGCCTTTAGAGGAGGGGGAAGATTATGTACTACAGCCATAACAGGGAAAACAGAGGTGTTACCTCGATCTGCAACGTTTACAGCTTTGTCTTGGGTTTCGGGAAGATGGGCGGGGTCTTCCTCTTGGTTCTTATAAAATATATCTTCTAAATGGGGCAGGGCAATGATACCTAATAAGGTACTATCATTTTTAGTAACAGAGGGGTCTCTCACCTGTTCTTTACTGTTGATATTAATATTTTCAGTGAGGGCCCCCTCCCGATCTACTTTATCTTTACCCTTATCCCATAAAGAGTATAGTTGACATGTACTTTTTAATTGTAAAGCTGACCCATCTCTGTTTCGCAAGGGGTTAGATTTGGTTTTGGAACAAGCTCTACCAACTAAAACTCTTCCAGATCTCAATTTCTTAGTAGTCATCATGTCTAGAGGGACAATATACGATACCACCTTTAAAAAAAATCAGATAGAAACAAAATAAGAAAGAAGGAAACACAATATAATCCGCTAATTAGCAGTAAACATTAAACACTCTATCAGTCCTGAAACAAAGAGGCTAAAGGGGAGTGGCCCAGCCCAGCCTCAATCGGTCTCTGTCGGTCACAGTCGGTCCCGCCCTTGTCCCGGGCTTCTCCCGGCGCCCTCCCGCACGCTACCGCGCAGCGGTGATGATATTCTACTTTTGTATAGCGGGGAGGATTAAGGGGGTGTGGCCAACAGGGAGAGAGGCACCAGGTGTTTGTGGTGAGGTCAGCAGCAGAGACTCTTGGATCCTGTAGTCCTGCTGCTGCCGCGCTCGCAGCCCTGCTGTGCAGAAGTCGTCACTAGGATTCAGCGAGACCTGCTCCCCTCACAGTGCACACCAAAGCAAAGCAAAGCGCCGCGGGACCCGCGAAGCGGGTCTGGCTAGGAGTAGTGCTCTGTCGTGGAGATGGCGCTTAGGAAGAGAGGCAATAGCGAGCTCCACTGGCGTCAAGAGTCCAATCCAGCACAACTCTCTCGTATGAAAAGATAATCCAGCGAAGGTAAGCGACCAAAGATCTTTTAGCGTTTGAAGGGGGGGCGTGGCCAACAGGGAGAGCGGCACCAGGTGTTTGTGGTGAGGTCAGCAGCAGAGACTCTTGGATCCTGTAGTCCTGCTGCTGCCGCGCTCGCAGCCCTGCTGTGCAGAAGTCGTCACTAGGATTCAGCGAGACCTGCTCCCCTCACAGTGCACACCAAAGCAAAGCAAAGCGCCGCGGGACCCGCGAAGCGGGTCCGGCTAGGAGTAGTGCTCTGTCGTGGAGATGGCGCTTAGGAAGAGAGGCAATAGCGAGCTCCACTGGCGTCAAGAGTCCAATCCAGCACAACTCTCTCGTATGAAAAGATAATCCAGCGAAGGTAAGCGACCAAAGATCTTTTAGCGTTTGAAGGGGGGGGCGTGGCCAACAGGGAGAGCGGCACCAGGTGTTTGTGGTGAGGTCAGCAGCAGAGACTCTTGGATCCTGTAGTCCTGCTGCTGCCGCGCTCGCAGCCCTGCTGTGCAGAAGTCGTCACTAGGATTCAGCGAGACCTGCTCCCCTCACAGTGCACACCAAAGCAAAGCAAAGCAAAGCGGGACCCGCGAAGCGGGTCCGGCTAGGAGTAGTGCTCTGTCGTGGAGATGGCGCTTAGGAAGAGAGGCAATAGCGAGCTCCACTGGCGTCAAGAGTCCAATCCAGCACAACTCTCTCGTATGAAAAGATAATCCAGCGAAGGTAAGCGACCAAAGATCTTTTAGCGTTTGAAGGGGGGGGCGTGGCCAACAGGGAGAGCGGCACCAGGTGTTTGTGGTGAGGTCAGCAGCAGAGACTCTTGGATCCTGTAGTCCTGCTGCTGCCGCGCTCGCAGCCCTGCTGTGCAGAAGTCGTCACTAGGATTCAGCGAGACCTGCTCCCCTCACAGTGCACACCAAAGCAAAGCAAAGCGCCGCGGGACCCGCGAAGCGGGTCCGGCTAGGAGTAGTGCTCTGTCGTGGAGATGGCGCTTAGGAAGAGAGGCAATAGCGAGCTCCACTGGCGTCAAGAGTCCAATCCAGCACAACTCTCTCGTATGAAAAGATAATCCAGCGAAGGTAAGCGACCAAAGATCTTTTAGCGTTTGAAGGGGGGGGCGTGGCCAACAGGGAGAACGGCACCAGGTGTTTGTGGTGAGGTCAGCAGCAGAGACTCTTGGATCCTGTAGTCCTGCTGCTGCCGCGCTCGCAGCCCTGCTGTGAAGAAGTCGTCACTAGGATTCAGCGAGACCTGCTCCCCTCACAGTGCACACCAAAGCAAAGCAAAGCGCCGCGGGACCCGCGAAGCGGGTCCGGCTAAGAGTAGTGCTCTGTCGTGGGGATGGCGCTTAGGAAGAGAGGCAATAGCGAGCTCCACTGGCGTCAAGAGTCCAATCCAGCACAACTCTCTCGTATGAAAAGATAATCCAGCGAAGGTAAGCGACCAAAGATCTTTTAGCGTTTGAAGGGGGGGCGTGGCCAACAGGGAGAGCGGCACCAGGTGTTTGTGGTGAGGTCAGCAGCAGAGACTCTTGGATCCTGTAGTCCTGCTGCTGCCGCGCTCGCAGCCCTGCTGTGCAGAAGTCGTCACTAGGATTCAGCGAGACCTGCTCCCCTCACAGTGCACACCAAAGCAAAGCAAAGCGCCGCGGGACCCGCGAAGCGGGTCCGGCTAGGAGTAGTGCTCTGTCGTGGAGATGGCGCTTAGGAAGAGAGGCAATAGCGAGCTCCACTGGCGTCAAGAGTCCAATCCAGCACAACTCTCTCGTATGAAAAGATAATCCATTGAATTTGTTTTTAGCTGGCCCTAAAACTCAAGATACAGAAATATTAGCCAGGGACCTCCACATGAAAAATAGCATTTGAGGGTTTGTTACTACGGGAACATGATGACATCACATCCCTATATGTCCCAAATGAAAATACTACATATCCTACATTGTAGGCTACAGGACCTTTATAGGGTGATTTATTCATATTTAAAGTGAAGGTTTCTCCCCTGTAAAAGTTTGATTTTAACTGATTAAGCTGTATGTTAATCAGTCACGCTACACTGGTAGACCTGAAGCCATGTTTTCCTTGTATTACTACTGGATGTCACAATAAATGTTGCAATCCACAGGTGACATTGTACTTTCTATGCAATGGGTGTATTTTCTGCATCAAATTCTCTGACCATATAAGAAAGTTCAATAAGCTGATCAGGAATTATTCAGTTTCTACATGGAACAGATGACCTACACTGGCACACTGCAGAGGCCACTGACATCTGTCAGTATCAGGAAGTAGGCCACTAGCCATCTACTAATAGGCGCATGCTCCAACCTGGTGCATGCCTCACTTCCATCTGTTGGGAACCAAGGAGATGTCTACTTGCTCCTGAAGTCCTTTTTGCCTCACAGGTTTATTGGAAGAGGGGATACAACACTCTACCCTCACTTCTGTCACCAAAGGTTTTGTAACCTGAGACTGAGCATGTGCCTAGTAGCCTTAGACTTGAAGGGTGAAAGCATAGTACCCCTCATTGGTGACACACTCTCTCTGTGTATTGTAGAAGTCTGTCTTGCCCAGGTTCCCTGGCTTATGACACTCTGACAGTGCAGACAGTATCTACAGGTCAGAAGTGGCCTCACCAGTTCAAGTCTTGGAGTCCTCTCCTGTTTGGTCAGGTAATGCCTTCCCCGGTCTTCCCACTGCGGATGGCATCCTTCTCGCACCCTTACTCTTCTCTACAGAATCTGTACGCCACTCTTAGGGACATCGCCCCAGAAACCTATATTTTTGGGGCCTTTCTCGGCTCTTTACTCTTCAGTGCCTAGTATACAATCTATGGGCATGCAGGAAGAGACAATATCCCTTATCTTGGCACTTTAGCCTTCCCATGTTTAGGATATCAGGACTACAGAGTGGAAAGATTCCAGCCCATGCACATTCCTGACCCTGAAAAACCTATCCTTCCAGAAACTGTTCTGTTGAAACTAGCCATTCAACCACAATAGTCTGGCTGGCACAGCTATTCACAAAGACCAGTGGCAAGGATCCCATTCACTGTGACTCTCTGAAAGTGATACCTTCCACCTTTAGTGATCATCAGTTTCCCTTCTGGGTTTATATAGGAGCCTAAGGGCTACTAGAATTCACCTGGGTAGTCCTCCCCCAAAGTTATACTAGTCATTCCTTTGGAGTGCCCACTAGTGTTAGCCTTCCTTTTGGAGCATGAGGAATCTCACTTTCTATGCCCAGGCAGCTGGTAAGGAAAGTATCTAGCCCTATCAAAGTGTTTGTTTCCCCCTGTATTCCCACGTTTCTGATTTTCAGAAGTGGGTTAGGTGTCTTACCCCTTTTCAAAAGTTTTGGGTCTTTAAAGAGTTTCTTTTTTTATACTAGTTGCTCCACGCTTATTGTGGTGGAAGCCTGGGCCTGCCTTGCTGCCTTCCTGGGATCACCCCCATGGGATGTTTTACACACCTTGGTGTGCACCCTCACATCAGCTGCATTACCAGCTGCCTGTGATCAGTCAGCTTGGAATTCCCTAGATGCTGGGCAACTTCATTGTCAAATTATATAAACTACTTTTCCCTATACTTTACCATGTGGAGCGTTGCGTCAACTTCAGAGAGCTACATATAAGTTTATAGAACATTTCCTTATACTTTACCATATGGAAATTTCTGCACCGACTGCAGTCTCTCTATGGTACAGCACAGCAAAAAAAGTAAAATATTTATTAAACTTCAAAAAATGTCAAAATATGTTTATGCTCTATATCACTATAAATAAAATTCATTTATTTCTGTAAAAAATGTTATTACAATAATAGCAAAATTTTTAATGTATGCTATTACATTACATTTATTTTTGTCAAGCTTAATTTTTAAAATAAATTCCCAAATAAAAATAATATGGTCTACTGTGCATCAATAATTATTAAAAGTGATGTATATAATTAATTAATAATACTTTAATTATATTTAATACATTTATTCTTACATTATTTTGAAATGACAAATATTACAACACTAGTTTATAATAAAATTAAAAATATGTACTATTTTTATAGATATTTGTAAATATTAAAATATCATTATTTATGTTTTTTTAAATTTAAATAATGCAATGTTATTCATTATTTTATCCTGAGTGTTTTTTTAGTCCCTAACTCCTTTGATTTCTTTAGGGAGGTGTTACAGTTCAATTGGTTGGTCATGTTTGCTGCAGAACATACTTCAGCACAGAACTAGAATAATTTACCCTGTTTTGAGTGGCATTTTGTCAGTAGAAACCTCAGAAGTTCCATTTGTGAATAGCAATGGACTTACTCTTTTGTGGGCCGATGTATATTCGTCCCTAGCCACCTGCCCATTCCTCCCTTAACCTCTCCTTACTCCTGCCTACTCACTTCCTCCCTGGTAGAAAGTATTTCCCACTGTCCAGTCACTCGTGTCTGTTCCTTCCATATTTACTATTAAAATGTATACTTCTGTGTACAGAGATTCCGCAGCCAGGTCGGAGATTTCCGCACATGCAGAGGTGTGAACTATGCATGTAGGTTTGCGAATATCATTCTGTTTGCAATATGATTGCATTACTAGAACACATAGTATAAAATGTAGTTTGCATAACGTCCTGGCATCTATTTTGTGAAATGAGGTATGTCTCACAATATTTCTCATTTTGTTTACAGTATTACTTTTTCTACTACTTGCTTACGGTGATAAAAAGAAGTTGGAATACTATTGCTAGTGTTGTATATTATGTATTCCTATTTGTGGTTTATTAATGCTGTATGGATTACTTTCTGCATCATTTTAGCAAATTCCTTTAAATGTGGTGTCTGTTTCCATGACTTTGTTCTCATACTTGGCCCTGATGTTTCATTTTTTTTAATGGCATAACAGGTTTAAACTTCAGAAATCAGGCTACACTGGTAGGTCTAATGCCATAATTTCCTATTCATGCTAGTGAGTGACATAGTAAATGCTGCAGTCCACTGGTGACATTTAACGTTCTATGTAAGAGGCGTTTTACACCAAAAATATTTTACTCATACGTTTGTTAAGTGAGCCAATCGGGAATTTCAAAATGTCTGCATGTTTTAGGAGTCAGAGCATGTACATTGTTTCTTGTTTTTTTGTTTTATATAGCGTGAACATGAACCAAAGGTATCAGAGCGCTTTACATTGACACCAATTGAGTTACAGATATACTCATTCATTTTTGTTAGGCACAGGAAGATTAAATGATTTGACCAGAATCACAGGATGGGATAGCGTCCCTGCTGAGCCTCATCCTGGTTCCCCAGCTTCAAGGTCGACTGCTCTAGCCATTACGCCACACCCTGTGCACTGGAGAGCAGTTCCACAGTTTACAGAGTCTAAAAACCAGCAAAACAATTGAGCAAAAAATGGACATCATGTTTTCTCACAGGCCAGCCATGGCTAAGAAAGGCAAGGAGCTAGATCCATTGCCTAAGCATTTCTTGTGGTTTTAGGCAGGAAGGATGCAGGAAAGCCCTTTGCATTGATGGGGTCAGTTTCAGTCCCACACCCTTTTGGGTATTAGACCAATGCAACCGTTTTCAGCCTACACTCAAGTCCTGTCTTTGACAGGACTGACAATCTGTCAAACTCAACCCCGCCCACTAGTCTAATCAATGGAGACTCCTTTCATCTCCAGACCTAACCTAGGATTGATGTAACTCTAGAATGCCCGAAGGGGCCCTCCACCTGTCGAATAGGCCCTTTACGGTCAACAAGGGGATGTGGCTCAACCTGCCTCCCAGGTCAGGCTTTTGTTCCTAAGTGAAGGCCACCTCTGCCAGAAAAGGCAAGCAACCAACAGAGGCCACTGACAGCTGTCAGGAAGCATCCCTTAGTCAAACACTGACAGGTGGATGCTTAAACCTGGTATCTGGGGTAGGCCTCACTTCCAGCCATTGGGCAGGCAATGAGTTGCCCACTTGCTCTTAAGATCCCTTTAGCCTTTTAGGTTTTGCAGATTGGGCAGGTGTTGCAATCTTTCATTCTCACTTCTGCAATATCAAGGTCTGCAAACTGAGACTGAGCATGTGTCTGGCAGTCCAGGAAAAGGTTAGATACCCAATCCCTTTTAAGGATGAAACACTCTGACTGTGTCTTGTAGGAGTCTAGCATGCACAGGTTCCCAGTCTCCCATCACTCTGACACTGTAGGCAGCACCTTCAGTTCAGATGTGGCTTTATCTGCACCAGTCTTTGGCATTATCTCCTGTTGGTTCAGATAATCCCTGACCCTATGGTCATCCCACTGTAGATGGCAACATCCTCAACCCCATTACGCAGGCTAGACTATGTGTTTTCATGTTTAGTTCTGTGTTTATGTGTCCTGGAGAAACGAGATGCACAATTCTCCATTTTTTTAATATTTGAAGATTATTTCCTGATGTTCCATAGTGTGTTGTTGTCTACATTCAATGCCCTCTCTCTTCCTTGAAATCTAGCTAACTAAGCTAACTAAATATTGGTGGCCAACAGCAGTTTCATCTAGAAGTATATTAAGGGTTTTAGCGAAGCCATTACCAGACATAGATTGCCATCAAATAGGTAATCTGGTGTTTAGGGATGCCATCTATGATGATTTCATGTTGGGTGAGGTTATCATGTAGTGGGTAAATGGAGGATTTACTCCAGTTGACTCACAGTCCAGATACCCTAGCAAATGACTGCAACATGGTGTGGAAGGGAATAGGATTCAACTGTGCATATCACAGGGCCAAGAGAAGGTCATCAATATGTTTCACATTAGTGAGGGGAATACCCCATTGTGTGCTGTCTGAATAGACCTAGATAGCCAAAGGATCCATGGCCATTGTGAAAATTAGGGGTGAAAGTGGATAACCCTGCGCAGTGCCGGGTTCTACCTGGAATGCCCCCAATATGAGGTATCCCACCCGAACATGTGAGAGTGGTTTCACATACAGGATTTGCGTGTATGCAAGGAGGCGAGTACCTATGCCCATTCGAGTGAGGACACGAAAAAGGTGAGACCAGCCCAGAAAGTCGAAGTCCTCTCCAGGTTCAGCACCAGGCACACTGAAAAAGAATAGATGTCCTGAATCTGGTCCTGAAAGTGTAAAGGCGGCGAAGGTTGTGGAAGGCTTCTCCTTCATGAAAAGGGAATGGGGTTATTAGCATACACTTTTTATTGTATTTTGGGATCCAGAACAGAGAGCAATTGAGCTTCCATTCCCCAAGGACTGCAATGATTGCCCTGCAATCCTGAAATCATGCCTGCCACTCCATTTACATCTATCCTTCCCTATTACATCCTCTATTCCCTATTCACATTTAGGAGATTTAATGGACAAAGAAGTATTTCATTTTGTGCACCACTGAGTAAGAATCTAAAGTGGTTGTGGTGAACATGAGGCCAGAAAGTGGAAGACTACATTTCTACCTCCGATAGGGTGAAGGGCAAGACAAAAAACATTGTATTTGCCCATTTTATATGTCACCTTCTTAGGAATGTGTTCAGTGGTTTGTTATCATGGATATGTCTGCTCCTTTCATTTAAGAGTATGTAGATAGTACATTCATGCAACATAAAATAAAAAATAAAAAGTAGATTTGAAAAATAGTAGTCAATATAATGATGATATTAATAGGCACATACATCCATACAGGAGAGTACTATCTGGCTACTGCTTTCCAGCAGCATCGACTGAGAAGTGTTTAACAAGCAAAACTATTAATTTAAAGTGACTCAAAAAGGAAAAATGAAGAAATAAGAAAGGGACCGATTAGGACCCAATCGGAAATGGGACCGACCGACTAGCTGTCGGCAGTCCTGCCATAGAGATTACAATGCAACCTCCTGTAAGGCAGTCACACTGTGTATTCTTTGCATAGTGGCAGGTGCTGCTGGCTGCAGCACCCACTGCAATGCAAAAAATGCACCCTGTACATATCTCTGATCTATGTGGCAGGCACCATGCTTCGCCTGCCAATTAGTGCAGGAATATGTAGGGGGGGCACCATGGGTGCCCCCAACACTAAAATGAAGGGCCATGGGGAAGGGGGGCCCAGTGTCCCTTTCTGACACCCTTTTCATGATAGGTAAAGCGCCACGAAACGGCTAGCGGGGAGAGACATCATAAACCCTACAATGGTGCCTGGCAGGCACTGACACCATTGTAGGGATTATGGCTGCCTCCGACATACTGGCGGACTCAAGGAGCACAACGGATGTGTGGCAGTCAGTCTTTCCAACCACCAACAAACTGCCCACCATTGTAATATGGTGGGCGGGAAATTTGCCTACAATGGTGGCAAGACCACCACCAACTTGCTGTCATTGGCAAACTCACCACCATCCAAATCAGCCCCATATTGTCTGTAAACATGAAGGTGTAAATAGAGAGGTTCTAGAAGCCCAAGTTCTGCTATTGTGGTCATGGTGTGGTTTGGTGTCAAAATTGAGTTTTCGTAATCTAAAAATTATTTAAGGACGATGGACTCACAAATACTATGGGTCCTCTTAGCCTTTGCAGGTCTCTATTCTCTCTGACCTAGCGGCAACAGACCCACTGTATTAGAGATCCTTGATTTGATGATGTGAAAAGGTTGTAGAAAGTACTGCCGCCAAATGGCAGAAGTACCCCAGGCCAAAATGCTTAATGGTGTGTCTACCATTTCATTGCCCAATCATTTATTTATGTTTGTTTATGTATTTTTTATTTTAATGTGTTCATTTGTAGAAACAAATCCCCCCAAACAACAACAAAAAAATCAATGTCAATTGGTGTCCTGACAGTCCAGGGAGGATTGATCTTTTTCCCTCTGGGATTATCATCCTGTGCATAGCAGTCCTGGGCAGAAAAAAAAGCAGTGTTAGAGGTCACATTTTAAATATTCGAGACCTTTAGTTGCCTTAGACTTGGAAGTTGAGTAGAGTTTGGCGAAGGGGGTTCCGATGGTTGCCCCAGGATACATTGTCCCAAAAGACAGTAGTTCCCCCACTTATAACTGCAATGGGGAATTCAGATTTGATGGATGGAACATCCACCTACATTTCGTTAATTCGACCCTAAACAGTCCCTTTCTCATCATATTCTACTACATTTGTTATGGGAGCATTTCTTGGACATAACTGTGTTTTTGATACTTTCACGTCAAAGTAAACAATATTTCAAATTCATCACATTGGTATAGTTAGAAAAGATCTTGGTGCACTGTGGGATCTCAACCAGTTGTAGCTATTGAACATTAGTATTACAATTGTTATGAAATAACGTTTCATAACAGTTGTAACACTAAAGTATAAGTTGGAAGGTTTCCTGCACAATAGTCACTCTTCTTAATAACCATAACTGGGCACTTTTTCTGAAGCATGTCAGTCAAACCGTGAAACATTCGAATGTACGCACTGAATAATGACTGATAAGGGGGCGGCACTAATGTCCAGCATTAGCAATAGTTCTCTGCTGCTGAATTTGATATTTATTTTCATGACGCCATGGAGAGAATGCCAAGATTGTTTAATACTTCAGAATATGATAATGAACATTATCAGATGCAAGGGTTTTTTTATTATCCAATTTAGAATTTGTTGTGAACGCATCCCTTCTGCAGCTCCTCTGGAGCTAGAATAATTAAGTTCAGAGCATATCCACTTGAACCAAAAAATGTATGAACTGAAATATTACTCAAATAAGCCCGTAAAAATAAAGTCCACATCCAAGCTCAATTTTTGTACAGAAAATAAAAAACCTATAAAATAGAAAATATAGCGGTTGCAGTAACACCCGTGGCTTGATTTTATTATGATACTTCTAAAGTTAGGAAGTAATCAGATCCAGGCATTCTAATGTTATTCGGAGTTGTTAAATCTCTCCAGTAATTTTCTAGTGCACATTAACACTTTGATTTATTTTAGTTTGTAAACAGCTCAATATTGTCAACATAAACTTTGGGTAGAAGGCAAGATTAAGTAACATACTTAGTCATATATATAAAAACAGTATTCATATGAACACAACGTGGAGTAACCTGCAATAGGAAAATATAAATGTCTTCACTATTTCCACTTGTTGTTGATTACACCTCCTCTAAGAACCCATGTAAACAATTTCCTAACACAGTTATATTGTGAGACGATGAAATACGTGTATTTTTTATACCACTAAACACACACGGTGAACCATAAGGTTAACAGTAACAAGCATGGCTGTCCAATCTCAATGAAGAGAGAACAAGTTGCAGCTGTCTTATTTTTCCTGTCATGGATCGCCATGCATAGGATTACATCACTGAACAGTAAAGAAGGTCAGCAGTCTACGAAGTTCAGGGAGAAAAAAGCGTTCAGTGCATCTCAGGCACAGGCTTACTATATCTGAAGAAAAAAGCCTGTTTTGGGGATTTCTTTTTGAAAAATAAAGATAATTGCTCCTTTGTCGGCCCTATTACCATCCAGTCGCAATAGCTGGAAAAACTATAGAGAAACAAGATGACAACATGGCAAGACAGGGAATATGTGGTATAGCTGCTCTGGCTGGGCTGGACGAGGTAGCGCCTGCATAACTCCTGATATTTTATGTAAAAAAAAGTTCAAACAACCAATCACAATAAAACGGGCAAATACATGTAGGGTTCAAAGCAATGGCCTTATGTAGGACTTGATGGATGGGCCACATATCGTTAGGGGTTCAAGGTCATAATCTCCATGGTAGAGGGCTGCCTACCATAGTTAGAGATGCCTCCCTCCCTGGTGGCAATCTTTTTTTCTGTGAAGAAATTTGCCACCAACGTGATTGGCAAACATTTGTGTTCAGAGAGAAAACACAGTCCCAAAATGGGACCAAAGCAAATGGCCTTTACATCCAGGCAGCTTTTAACCTATGCATGAGAGCCACTTAACATTTTCATTGCCCAACTATGATTCCTCACATAGCAGATACAAGCAGGAAAAATGAACGAGTGTACTGACGCGCTCAATAGGGTGTGACGACCTTGACTGATAGTTACTAAAGACAAGGGTCCCTAGAACATGGGAAGTTAAAATGAGAATCAACATACTCTAAATAGCCAATATGTTCTTTGTCCAGCGGGACAGAAATTTATTTTTTCAAATGTGAAAGATAACAATAGATAAAAAGTAATGTCAAGGGGGCACAGCCTGTGACCCACAGACAAGACAGAACAACAACATTTAGGCAAGAGCGAGCGAAGCGGTCTGTTTTCTAGTACTCAGTGAACAGACTTGATTAATTCGTTGTACCATTGTGCAATACATTGTGAGTATTTTAGAAACATATGCTACAAGGGTGTCGACGTTTCGATGCCAACACTTTAGATATATGGCATCATGTTCAGGACAGTGTATTTCTCTTGTGGGATTGCAAGGCAATTTACAGTAGTGGTCGGTGTTGCTGAGTTGGCGGAAGATTTCATTTTTGTAGTTGTCTACTCCTTGAATCACAATTCCACCGACTTTGTCTGCGGGTTTAATGACCAGGAATTTCTAAGAGGTATGACTCTGCCGATGTCTGTATCGTGCATGTACTACATTGAATGGTCTGATATTTCATTTTATTAATAGCACGACCAGCCAACTAAATGCGTCTGAGTCACTGAATGCTGACAATATCAGTACATGCCTAGAAATGTATTTATATTGTTATTTCTTTTCCTTCCTTTTACTCAATTTTTCCAATGTTTAACTTGTTCAAAATCCTTTGTTGAATGTTTTTTGGTATGAAAGGCAATTGTATATATTCAAGAGAGGCATGGTTCATAACACTGTCCTGAAGTTGATGCCATATATTCAAAGTTTTGGCATCGAAACGTCGACACCCTTGTACCATATGTTTTTAAAATACTCACAATGTATTGCACAATGGCACTACGAATGAATCAAGTCTGGCAGTTCGGGCTGGACTGTTCCCATTGGGTGCAGGGTCAAGACTGATTTGCATATAGCTGGGTCCAAACTCGAATGGCATGGTGAGGAAAAAAATGATGGATTTAGGCCCAGATCTCTGTACTGGGGTGAATGTATGACATAGTTCTGCATTCTGTCCATCAATAGTTCTTTTTGCAAACCTCCATCGTAGCAGTATTGGGACTGCCCGACAAGTAGTCGGCAGTCCCATAGGCCAGATTCTGATGCAATTGCCTTGTAGGCAGTCAGAAACATCCCTTTTTCAATTGCGGCTTGTGCTTCAGCCTGGAAAAGGGCTGCAGAACATGTTGCAATTGAAAAAGGGGTGCTTTAAACATCCATGCACCGTGTGTGCATGTGAACCCCTTGCCAAATCGAGGAAGCTGAGAGGAAATGCTAATAGCCCCCAAAGTTTTTCTGGCCGCCTGTTCATCTGTGGATCCGTCATGAACAGGCAGTCAGAAATTGATATCTTAATCCCTACGGCGATGCCTGCGCAGGCACTGCCACCATTGTAAAGAGTAGGAATCTGACTGCCACTCGGACAGGATTTTTTATCCTATCTGAAGCAGCAGTCCTACCCCCCACTTCTGCTGTCCATCCAGCTGCATTGCAATGCAGTAGTCTGATCGATGCCCTAGATGGCGGGCGGACCAACACTGATGACCTGTAGGTGGCAGTCTGTTCGCCATCATAAGGAGGGCCTTAGTTACTATTTTGAAGATTAAACATTTTAGGCAATTCCTGTTTTGGCTAAAGTGTTTGTATTGCGTTAGTTGGAACATTGAAACATTGGGAGCTGTATGCGGGGAGACAATTGATTTGATTACAACTCAACAGTTGAAGATTACCACTGTGGATACATGATGGACAATTATTTCCTGAAGGACAAAGAAGCAGTCTAAAGTGCAGCAGAGTACTGGGGTTCGATTTTAGGATTTAAATACAGTGAAAACTCAATATATTGCCCTAAAGAAGCCCTTGTAGGGGAAACGCGTTGGCTGTGCCTACTTGTCTTTGAAGAAAACCAAATAAATAATTTTTCTGCTTACGCAGAATTACAATGGATGGAATATCATTGAACATTGAAACATCTCTAAAGATTGTATTACCTCTCATCTTTCTGATGAAATCAGTTTTAGTCTAATCAGGAATTAGATGGCCCAAAAATTAGCAATCAGGATGTGACTTAAGGCATGACAAATAAACTGGCATCGTAAATATCTGCTGTGAATTCCTCACCTTCAGAAAACAGCATTCACATATTCATTTATTTTACTAGACCTTTTAGTGGCATTCAAACCTGTTGAACCTAAGATTCTCATCTATTGCATCTAAGATGCTATGAGCATCAAAAAAGTTAAGTTAAGGTGGTGTACATACTTCCTTGTAACTCCAACTCTCCAGTTGAGTCTTTACATATTTCAATTCTTTATGCCACATGGCACATATTTATCATTGGCATTATTCAAACATGTCATGGCCAACAAATAGTACTGAAATATAATCTTGAATCTAGATGAGATGATATTGCATCATCCTTGCATAGTGTCAGGACTCACGAATCCTTACCTTGAGCTTGCGCAGGAGCAGAGACTGAACTGTACTGGAGCTTATGATGCACGTTCCCAAATCCCTCCCAAGAATGCCTCCGAGACCAAGGACAACTTGGTCACCAAAACACTCCCGAGGGGGAAGGGGGAGTGGAGAAAATAACAAACAAAGAAGAGACTGGTCCTGAGCTTGTCCTCTTCACAACTCGTCTATCCTTCTCTTACGTCAGCAGATCAAGTTTTCATGAAGAGTACCTACAATACAAGAAGGTGCATGTTAATCTACTCTACGCTTCCCACTTCCTTTCTTTCCTCAGAATACTACCTACCCCAAGCTTAGGAATCTTTGCCTCTCCTCTGCCTTAATTCCTGAGTATTTCTCTCAGCAACTTCGTACTCTCTGAACCATGTAATTCCTAAAATACACAACACTGTTAATACTGCAATTAACCCCTTAACCTTTGCTCTATTTCTTATGTGGTCTCTGCACTTACTTCTTAATGGTTCTGGAGTTTTCTTTTATTTAATCCTGTATTTACATCCATGTATTTATTAGACTTCCCTTTTGGTACTACTAATAATCCTTCTTTCTTATTTTTTCTTTTAGATGAACAGCGATTGTATGCAGGTAAGACTTTTATTTCTTTAATCGCTCCTCATTAATTTAAACTGTTATTAACTCTATTTTTCTTTTCTGTTCCTTCTTAGGTCGAAAATACTCCTTTTCTATCAGGTAAGTCACAACTTTAAACATATGCAACTGTAGTCTCTTAACTACGAAGTTCTCTGCTCTATTATAATTACAATGACTTAACTTATGTCTTCTGTTCTTCGGTTGATAGGTGGCGCTGGAGATCTATTCTTCATACACCGTCTTCATGAGGAAATTGCCGAAGAATTCACTTCAGGTGAGTGTGAATTTTAGGGCACAGGAATACTTAAAACAACTACCGCTATGCTAGGAAGTAATAGGGCAAGGGAAAAACCGGACGAATAACCGACGAAAACTCTTCAGGAAGGGAATATATTTATATTTGCTGGAGTGATTCACCTACGCAGCCATCCCCAGGAATTGCCTCAGTGAAGTGCGCATTAGCTGGGGAGCGCGCGCTTCACTTTAGTGCCAGAGGCTAGAGCACCTGTGGGCGAGAGACTAGACCGCCTCTAGAGGCAGGGGTGGCGGCCATCTTGAGGTGTCTGGTTCGAGTAAGTCTCGGCCAACCATTGCGTTTGGTTGAAATCCTCACTCTTGCAGCCCGTTCTTTCCACATTAAGGCACCTACACTGGCTCTTAGCACCTGTGGGATCCTGACAGTACACCCCAACAAAGGAGGTCCTACCTTCTTTGGTTTCATAGGAAATCGCTGATGAAATGTCCTCACTAGTCTAGGAGCATGTACGTCTGTCTCCAGTTCCCAAGTCCTTTCCTCTGGACCATAGCCTTTCCAGTCTATCAAGTAGAACAGTTTTCCTTTCACAATCTTTGAATCCAACATTTCTTTGACTTCAAATTCAACTCCTGAGTCTAGTAGAACTGGATCTGGAGGTAACGACCTGCGCAATTCTGCTGGTGCCTTTTTAAGCAAAGAGATATGGAACACTGGGTGTATTTTCAGCTTAGGGGGCAATTGCAGTCGATAATTTATTTATTTATTTATTTAAAGATTTGTAAAGCGCCTGGTGACCCGGAGGCATCCCCGCGCTGTGAGAGCTTGAGTTGGCCAAGAGGGGGGAAAGAGCTTATTTATTTAGGGAAAAGCAGAGTTTTAAGCTGCTTGCGAAAGCGCAAGTAGCAGGGTTCCAACCGCACACTGCGGGGTAGCGAGTTCCAGTGTGTGGCTGCCTTTACTGAGAAGCAACGGCCTCCAGTGCGTACCCTCCTAAACCTGGGGACATTTGCCAGTCGCTCATTGTCTGAGCGCAAAGATCTCGAGGCTTTGTATGGGGTGACCATATCTCCTAGGATCGAAGGGCCTTGTCCATTGAGGAGCTTGTGAGCGATGCACATTGCCTTAAACTCGATCCTCTCTCGCACTGGCAACCAGTGGAGAGCCTTAAGTGCTGGTCTTGCAGAGGTTCTGGAGGGAAGACCCATCAGCATCCGGGCAGCCGCATTTTGGGTTCGTTGTAGCTTGCCCAGAGTAGCTTCAGGGGCTCCTAAATAGACAGCATTACTGTAGTCCAATCGTGCAAGGACCAGCCCTTGAACCAGGAGTTTCCTAGATTGAAGGGGGAGCAGAGGAAGGTTCTTGCGGACTGACCGCATAAGTCGGAAGCAGGTTCCAGCTGTTTTAGTTGCCTGGGTTTTCATTGACAAGTCCGGTTCGAGCCAGACCCCCAGACTCTTGATTTCTTTCTTGGGGGCGGGCACCTCACCCATGGTGTCGGGCCAAACAGATGATGGAATTGCTGACCACTTCTTGCCCATCAGCATAACTTCTGTTTTGGACCCGTTGAGTTTGAGTGAGGACTCGCACATCCAGAGATGGATTTTCTGGAGGCAGTGCAAGAGATTATCTGGGCATTGATCAAGATGTGAGAGAGAGACGACCAATTGCATGTCGTCCGCATAACTCATAATCTTGATGCCGAAGGGGGCAACTACATCCTCCAGAGGGGCCATATAGGCGTTAAAAAGAGTGGGACTAAGTGAGGAACCCTGGGGAACCCCACTTGTCAGAGAAAGAGAGTCAGAACGGGAGTTGCCATCCCAGACCTGGAACGAACGGCCCGACAGGAATGACTCTATCCAGGCCAACGCAGTGCTCCCGAGTCCTGCGATAAGTAACGGGACCTTTCTTTTCTTCCACTAGATATGGCCCAATAAACCTTGGTTGAAACTTGCGGTTTCCTTTTAACCTAAGATTGTTTGTGCTTAGCCAAACTTTATCTCCCTCCTCTATCACAGGACCTTCTCGTCTTTTTTTATCTGCATAAGTCTTGTACTTTTCTTTGGCCTGTTCTAAGTTATGTATGGCTGACTGATAGACTTGCTCTAGATGAGACACTAAATCCTTCACTACTGGGACAGATATGTCAGTATGGTTGATTGTGAAATTTGGGTGCCTCCCATAATTCAGATAAAATGGAGTGTAGCCAGTAGAAGTATTCTTGGCATTATTATGTGCGAATTCGGCAGCCCACAAATAATCTGACCATTCACCTTCCTGTTTCAAAAGGAACAATCTTAAGTACTGTTCTAGTTCCTGATTAACCCTCTCCGTCTGTCCATCAGTTTCTGGGTGACAGCTTGTCGAATATCTAGATTCTATACCTAGTCCCTTTACAAAGGCCTTCCAAAAGTGTGACACAAACTGAGCGCCTCGATCTGAGATCACAATCTCAGGAATTCCATGTATTTTCACAATGTGTGTGCCAAAGTGGTGGGCCAACTGCTTAGCACTGGGAACCCCTTTCAAGGCCAGAAAATGTGCCATTTTAGTTAATGCATCCACAAACACCAGAATGGTATCAAAACCTTGACTAAGAGGTAAGTCCACAATGAGATCTAGTGTGACTGTGTGCCATGGATAGGGAGGAGTGGGCAACGGTTGTAACAACCCCTTAGGAGCTTGCCGTTCAGATTTTCCCTGAGCGCAGACTTCACAGGTCTTTACCTACAACTCAATGTCTTTAGTCATATTTGGCCACCAGTAGCTTCTTTTGACTAATTCTTCTGTTTTTGCTTCTCCTTTGTGTCCCGCTAAGAGGCTGTCATGGCATTCGTACATTACTTGATCTTGTAATTCCTTAGTGGGCAAGTACAAGGTTCTCCTATAATAAGGCAGTTGATGTTGAATCTCTCTCTCTGCATCTTCTATAGCCCAATCTTGCATTTCCTCTGGACTCATGACCTTATGTATTTGTTCTTGAATATCCATTGAGATGGTGGCTCCTATTATTTTAGTACTTGGAATGATAGTTTGATTTTCAGCTTGAATTCTTTGATCACTTAATCCTAACCTTGATAGGGCATCCGCTTTACCATTCTGGGCTCCTGGTCGAAAAGTAATTACAAAGTCGTAGTCTGCAAAGTAGAGGGACCATCGTAGTTGCCTCGGAGTCAAGGTTCTTGATGATTTCAAAAACTTCAGATTTCTGTGATCTGTGAAAACAGTGACTTGATGTTGAGCCCCCATGAGGTAATGACACCATTCTTTCAAAGCGTCCTTTATCGCCAAAAGCTCTTTTTCTGTAATTGTATAATTCACCTCAGCTGGGGTCAGCTTCCGTGATCAATAAGCGACTGGATGCAGTTGTCCAGTAACCTTATGTCATTGAGATAAAACCCCTCCAACTGCTTTATCCGAGGCATCCGTCTCAACATAAAATGGTTCAGTGGTATCCGCATGCAACAGTATTGGAGCTGTAGTAAAATCTTTCTTTAAAGACTGAAAGGCTTTTTCCGACTCTTCTGTCCACTCAAAGCGAATACATTTTCGGAGCAAACGTGTAAGAGGTAGTATTTTCCAGGAAAATTCACTGATAAATCTTCGATAGAAATTTGCGAAGCCAATGAAGCTTTGAACTTCTTAACACGTCCTGGAGACTTCCATTCGATTACAGCCTTGATTTTTCTCTCATCCATATTGATCCCAGTTGGAGATAGGACAAAACCCAAGAACTCCACTTGGTAGACATTGAAAGCACATTTTTCTAACTTCACGAACAGTTTGTTCTCTCTGAGTTTCTGTAATACTCCTCTCACTTGTCCAAGATGTTTACTCTTGTCAGATGAATAAATCAAGATGTCGTCGATGTACACTATGGCACACTGATCAATATATTCACTTAGAACATCATTGATGAAGTGTTGGAAGGCTGCCGGGGCATTGCATAACCCATACGGCATAACTTGGTATTCGAACAGTCCAAATCTTGTTCTAAAGGCCGTCTTCCATTCGTCACCTTCACGCATTCAGACAAGATGATAGGCTCCTCGGAGGTCTAATTTGGTGTAGATTTGTGCCCCTTTAACTTGATCCAACAAAACCGAAATGAGAGGGAGGGGGTACCGATTCTTTTTTGTAATCTTATTGATGACGCGGTAGTCGATGCAAGTCCTCAGATCACCTTCCTTCTTCGGCACGAAGAATAGGGGCAAAGAGACTGGTGACTGTGACGGCCGAATGAATCCGTTCGCTAAGTACTTATCCAAATACTCCTTCAAATGATGATGCTCCTTTTCGGTTAATGCGTAAACTCGACTGCAAGGCAGATTTGCACCAACTTACAAGTCAATCTTGCAATCGTAGACTCTGTGTGGTGGGAGCTGTTCAGCTTCAATCTCATTGAAGACATCTTCGAAATCTTTATACTCAGGTGGTAAATCCTGTGAGTCTATGCTACATACTGATGCCCCTGTCATACACAAAGAGTGAGCTGGGTTTTCTTCATGATTTCCTTCCTTGACTGCCAAACAATTTTTTCTGCAATACTCAGAATCAATTACAACAGTTCTGGAACTCCAGTCAATGGTTGGGTTATGCTCAGTTAACCAGGGCAGACCTAAAATGAGCTGAAATTGTGGCGCATCAATTAAGTTAAACTGGATAATTTCCTCGTGCCCATCATTAGATATTAATTCAACTTGTTTAGTGTGACTTACAATCGGACATGATGATAGGTTAGTACCATCAACTGCCCGAACTGGTTCACTCTTGGCTTTTAATATAGCTCGTAGTTCCACTTTGGCTGCAAATTTTAAGTCACAGAAGTTTCCCGTAGCTCCCGAATCGATCATCACTGACACCTCAGTTAACGTGACTTGTCGAAATTTGAGCACCATGGATAATATCAAGTGCGGAGCAGAAGATTGTAAAGTATTTGCAACTTTGTATTCTCCAGGAGTTGAATTTTGATTAGCATCCACCGGTCCAACTCCTTCTACTGGTGGTGCTGCGAGTTTTCCTTCGGCTTGAAGGAAGTTTTTGGTTTCTTTGGACAATTTCGTACAAAATGACCACTTGAGCCACAATACATACAAAGTTTGCTTGATCTCCGTTTCTCTTTTTCTTCTTTAATAAGAGGGCCCCTTATGGTTCCTATTTGCATGGGTTCAGCACTCACAGATCCTTCAAGGGTTCTATTTCCTTCTGATTGAGCCTGATCAAATCTAGGGACGATGTTTTTAAAATCTCTTTTCTTTTCACCCTTCCTTTTGCCTTGATGGAAGTCGATTTCTAAGACCAAGTCCACCAATTCCGATATTCCTGTGGGTCTATTAGGTATTTGTGCCAGAACATCCTTGAGTTCATCTCGTAACCCCCTATAAAACACTGCAGCTCTTTTACTCTCTGGCCAATTTGTCTCTACCACAAGGTTGTTGAATTGAGCTAGGTAAGCAACGAGATCTCGGTTCCCTTGTCTTAAGTCCAGTAGTTCATTATCCACTGCTTGAGAAATCCTTCTCCTATCAAATATTCGAAGAAATTCTTCTTTGAAACTTTCATAGTTCTGAAGAATAGGATCATCTCGAGCAACCAAAGGCATTGACCACGATGCAGCATCCCCATTTAAATATGACAGAACAAAAGCTACCTTAGACTGCGCATCAGGGAAGATAGAAGGGCGGCACATGAAATGTAAACTACACTGCGTGATGAATATCTGCGCCTTCTGTGGGTCTCCACCAAAACGTTCGGGGGGGCCAATGGAATGACATGGGATAAAGAATGAATAACCTGTGTTGTAACTCTATTTGGTTCTTTCTCTGAGAATGTAGACGTGTTTCCCCCCAAACCCATAGGATGCTTTAATCTCTGAGCCAATTCTGCCGTTTCCTTTCTAGATTTAACTACTTCCTGCCTCAAACTTTGGTTTTCCTCCCTGACAGACACTAATTCTTTTTGTATATTCTCTAACACCGCTCCCAAAGTCTGTAAATTAATTCCATCAGACATCTCTGCTCAGGCGCAATTTATTCATTGGGCACTTCACTCTGTCAGGATTCACGAATCCTTACCTAGAGCTTGAGCAGGAGCAGAGACTGAACTGTACTGGAGCTTATGATGCACGTTCCCAAATCCCTCCCAAGAATGCCTCCGGGACCAAGGACAACTTGGTCCCCAAAACACTCCCGAGGGGGAAGGGGGAGTGGAGAAAATAACAAACAAAGAAGAGACTGGTCCTGAGCTTGTCCTCTTCACAACTCTTCTATCCTTCTCTTACGTCAGCAGATCAAGTTTTCATGAAGAGTACCTACAATACAAGAAGGTGCATGTTAATCTACTCTATGCTTCCCACTTCCTTTCTTTCCTCGGAATACTACCTACCCCAAGCTTAGGAATCTTTGCCTCTCCTCTGCCTTAATTCCTGAGTATTTCTCTCAGCAACTTCGTACTCTCTGAACCATGTAATTCCTAAAATACACAACACTGTTAATACTGCAATTAACCCCTTAACCTTTGCTCTATTTCTTATGTGGTCTCTGCACTTACTTCTTAATGGTTCTGGAGTTTTCTTTTATTTAATCCTGTATTTACATCCATGTATTTATTAGACTTCCCTTTTGGTACTACTAATAATCCTTCTTTCTTTCATTTTCTTTTAGATGAACAGCGATTGTATGCAGGTAAGAATCTTATTTCTTTAATCGCTCCTCATTAATTTAAACTGTTATTAACTCTACTTTTTCTTTTCTGTTCCTTCTTAGGTCGAAAATACTCCTTTTCTATCAGGTAGTCACAACTTTAAACATATGCAACTGTAGTCTCTTAACTACGTAGTTCTCTGCTCTATTATAATTACAATGACTTAACTTATGTCATTGTTCTTCTGCTGATAGGTGGCGCTGGAGATCTATTCTTCATACACCGTCTTCATGAGGAAATTGCCGAAGAATTCACTTCAGGTGCGTGTGACTTTTAGGGCACAGGAATACTTAAAACAACTACCGCTATGCTAGGAAGTAATAGGGCAAGGGAAAAAACGGACGAATAACCGACGAAAACTCTTCAGGAAGTGAATATATTTATATTTGCTCGAGTGATTCACCTACGCAGTCATCCCCAGGAATTGCCTCAGTGAAGTGCGCATTAGCTGGGGAGCGCGCGCTTCACATTAGTGCCAGAGGCTAGAGCACCTGTGGGCGAGAGACTAGACCGCATCTAGAGGCAGGGGTAGCGGCCATCTTGAGGTGTCTGGTTCGAGTAAGTCTCGACCAACCATTGCATTTGGTTGAAATCCTCAGTCTTGCAGCCCGATCTTTCCACATTAAGGCACCTACACTGGCTCTTAGCACCTGTGGGATCCTGACACATAGACTGAGTCCTAGTTCTCAAAAAGTAGGTTAGTCACTTCCCTTATTCCACTAGGCACCTGTAAATGATATTCATAGAAACATGAAAGTCTAGGCGGGGGTCCTGTCAATTGTCAAGATGGCTTTAACCACATGGGGCCTCATTAAGAGATGCCTGGAGAGGTATCCTCTATGGGGAACGTGCTCTGGGAAACTAGTTGTCTTTGGGCTAGAAGCGATCAGGTTTCAAACTCCAGACCTGATAGATCTGTGCCAATTTACTTGTACCCTAAGGTTTATATAACTTCGACCCCACCATGTACAGTTTTCAGAAATGTCATTGCAAATGTTGCAATGATATTATTGATGATGTCATAGAAGATGTCATGAGTGATGTGAGATGTGGGTTAATTAGGAGTGCATGGCGAGGGTGTGAGTTATAGTTACTTTAGGGCTCAAGTTAGAGTTACTTGAGATAATTATAACTGGTGAATTTCTGTGGGCTTTATAGTTTAAAACATCTTGTTGCGGAACATTTCACCTAACTGAAAGTTGTATTTCTTTTTATTGATTCATAGTGTTTTATAAAGATCGAACATGACCATCATGGTATCGGAGTGCTGTACATAGAGAAAGCTGAGGATAGGTATGTTACTATAAAACACCTTTTACTTAGTGTGTGCTGTACATAGTATTCGTAGGGCAATTTCCAGAGCAATAGGATACAATATACAATAGAGTGAGCTACAGTTTCCAAAGAGTAATACGGCTCTTACTTCTTTCTTAATGATACTGAGAGAGGTATTTGTTTTCGTGAGGGTGGTAGGGTGTTCCAAATATTTAGAGCTAATCCTACGAAAGTGTGGCCATGTGTTTTCCTTTTTTTGTGTGGTTGGGTGTAGTGTGAGGGATTTAGCACTTTTGAGTCCCTTCCACCTCCTGATATCTTCAGTCTATTCTCCAAGCATTTAGGACCAGAATTGTGTAGAGCTTTGTGTGTTATACAAGCAACCTTCAGTTCTATCTTACCTTCAACTGGGAGCCAGCTGAGGGCTCTGAGTGATTGGGAAATGTGATCATAGTGGCATGTGCCTGTTAAGAATCTTAATGCTGCATTTATTAACACTTTCATTGGGGCTAGGCTGGCTTTAGGTAGACCTGATTGTGGTATTCCCATAATCCAGTCTTGAAATCCCTTGACATTAAACCGCTGTTTACAGATCTTCTGGCAGTATGAAGGGTTTTAGTTTCCTCAGAAGGTGCAGGTGCTTCTGGTTGTAGCCTGTATGTAGGATTTCATGTTTAGATTTGAGTCTATTGTTATGCCTAGGAAATTTACAGAGTGGTAAAAGGTCGGGTGCAGTTTACAGATTTAATATTGAGGGACCATGATTGAGGTTGTTTGAATCTAAGTGTTGGAGAGAAGAGAATGAATTAGGTTTTCAGTGGATTTAGGTTTTCAGATGGTTGTGCGCCAGCCAGTTCTGTATTTTCCTTACTGTATCATCCAGTCTCCAGGTATCATCTTGAGAGGAGAGATAGATGTAGAGTTGCATGTCATCTGCATACACTTGCAGGACTTCTTGGTTGATGCCTGCTACAACAGATGGAGAGTTACCGATTTCCACTCTTTTTTGTCAGTATCGCAAGAAGGTATTGAACCAGTTAAGGCTCCTGATAGTTTCATTCTGACTTTAAGAGTTTCTCAAGTCGTTTGTGGTGGACCATCTTCAACTCTGTTGATAAATCCAGAAGTACCAGGAAACAAGGTGTGTTTTGGTCTAGTGAAGTTTTTATACCATCTAGGATGTTCAGAATGGCGACCACAGTATTGTGACCGGATCTGAAGCCTAATTATTGGTTGTCTAAAAGGTCCAAATTCTTAAAATGTTCACCTAGATAATCATGGGCACTTGTTTCGAGTAGTTAAGCCAGGACAGGTACGCTGGATACCCGTCGAAAGCTGTTTAAGTCATTCTGGTCTGTGCCATTTTTGTTAGTAGGGTAGATACCTGGCCCATCTTCAGGCATTCTTGTTGGAGAGATGTGTTTCATAGATAGAGGGGTGACAGTCTGTAGGAACTCGGTCAGTATGTGGGATGGAATGGGATTGTCAAAGTAGGTTTCAGTCAGTCAGTAACAGTACTTTATTTAGTCTTTGTATGACCATAGAAGTGCAAAAAACATGAATAAATACTTACAATTCACACACTAAATAAAACTTTCCAATTGATGTGTACTATTATTATAGCATTTAATATGCTCAGTTAAAAGTACCATAAATGAATACATTGGTTAATACAAAAATTAGAAACATAAATGAATTAATACTATTGATAAAATGTTAATGAACATCAGTAAAAACACCTCTAGTATATCTATTTACCGTTCTCTATAGCAAAATCTATACACCCATGTAAACCTTTTTACCAGCAATCATAAAGCTTCCCATTTGCGCACTCTAACAATCTAACAACTGCATTTCAGTTATAAATTCCATTCTCGATTTCTAATCTCATATTTAAAAAGATTTAAAAAGATTGGACAAAGAAAACCTTTTCCACTCAGTTAATACTTTAAGGCAGGGCCATAAAATGTGCAATATGTTGCATTGAGTGCTTAGTCCACATTTACAATTCCCCTCATGATCCATCATGACTGTTTTTATCTTTTCATTGCATAGCAAGGGTTGTCTCAAATTCTTATTCTTAACACTTCTCTTCTCAGGCAGCTAACTATCTAAGAGTTTGGTAGGTTTCATAGACTAAACGTTTTTTATGATTTCCTCAGCAGATAGATCTGAAACTCTTCCAGAAGGTTCAGGTGTTCCCAAGGACAGTTGGGTTGTTTTTGTCTGAGTGCATTTCGTGCTTTGTGACAGTGTGGTTGGTGGGTACACTAGTTTGGGGATTCATTTGGCTGGGCATAGAGTTACATATAGTTGCAATCTTTAAAGAAAGCTGAGAAGGCATTGCAGATGTCCGTTGAGTTGTTTCCAATTATGGGTTCTGGAGGTTTTCCAGATTGTTGTTTCATTATTTATTTTTATTGTTGTTTTAATATTCTTATTGTTTTTCACTCTGCCTAGTTGAGATCTGATTGCTGTTGGTTTGGCTTTCGGGATAGCTTTTTTGTCTTCTTTTATTGTTAATGAATGTGTTGACCCACGGCACTGACATTTTTTATTTTGCTGTTTTAGACATAATCGATCAACCTTCTGAACGATTTCAGTCATATTGCTATAGCCTGTCAGCTCTAGAACCGATGTGTAGCCAGTCCAATGTACCAAGAAGGTTTGGCACAGCCCCACTAATTCAGTTCTGTCCACATGACAGTAATCCCTAGTCCAGGTTTTTGCCTTTCTCATTTGACCCTTAATGTTGAATAGTTGGGAAATAATTTGATGGTGGTCTGATGAGTCAGTTGGTGTGATGTCTATCATGTTTTCTGATCCCGGCTTTGCGATGATGAAGTCAGGATTGGTACCATTGATATGAGTTGGTCTCTAGCAAGCTTGAATCATGTTGGTGTCCTGGAGCAGGCTGCTAAGTGCTGCCACTGTGGGGTCTTTGTCATTGTTCCATTGCAGGTTGAAGTCTCCTAATAATATTGCATTAGAGCGCAAATTAGCTTTGATTGTGATCATTTCCATCAGTTGAAGATATTGTTGACACCTGGTGAATGTTATTTCAGTGAATTTCTAGGGCTTTTAATGTAAATAAATATTTTATTAGCATGCGTAAAGCCAACTGTGCCACGCCTGGTCTTCAGCGTGTACAATGGAGGTTGGCTGAAAGCAGCTAATCCCATGCTGCACATGGACTTTGGTCATGTGCAGCAAGGGGTTGGCCACAAGCCTGGCAACCCACCCGGAGGTAACCAACCCCATGCTGTAAGTGCCCTTTGACTGTGTGCAAAGGTTGAATGTATGGCCAACCCCTACCCGCAGGTAGCCAACTCCATGTTGCAACCGGCCTTCTGGATCCCATTCCTGGGGCAAAAACCTCTATATAAAGTGGAAGGGGCATGCAGCCTCCTCCCCTAGTCTTAATAGGCCCTGAGGACCCCATCAACAGGGCAAAATTCTATTAAAATGGGGAGGGGGCTCTGTGGTCTCCCTCTTGGGCATCATTAGCCCTGGGGACCCCATGCCCTGGGGCTAAATTCAATTAAAAAAGGGAGGGTACCATTGGGCCCCCCTTCCCAATTTGTATTAAGTTCTAGGAACTCGTTCTTTGTAACTGTATCTTATTTAAAGGGGGAAGGGCCAAATTCAACTAAAAAGGGGAGGCGGGCCCTGTGGACTCCCTCCTGAAAATTCAAAAGCCCTGGAGACCCTATGCCCAGGGCCCATTCAATTTTTGGGCAATTTGATTCCAATACTTAACTCAGTAAAGATCATTTACACCAAGCAATGCAGGAATCAAGCTCAGAGCATTACATACTACATATGCTAGTGTCTTACTGGACCAGACTCCGATTGGACTCCAAAGGTCCTTGAATGCCTTAGTAGCATATTGTGACTTAATCAACTTCCACAAATGTAAGATCTTAATATTTCAATCTATTAGAAGATTTATAGAGGAAATCTTGTAACTCGTGAGGTGATCCAGTTGCTGGCAGGAACCTGTTGATTAGTCAAATGGCCAGGGCTTTAGGGATTTTCGGAACTCTGGAATAGTTGGGGAGGTCCATAGATGAAAGGGTAGGTCATTCCATGTCTTCACTGCTAGGAAGGAGAAAGAGCGACGTCCACATCTGCTATGTTGGATGCAAGAGGTGAGGGTTAGACAAAAGGATGCGGAACGGAGGCATCTGGTGGGCTGATGGAAGTTCAGGCGATGGTTCAAGTTGGCAGGTCCGCAGTTCGGTGGATCACTAGCATGAACATCCATCTTTTCCATTCAGGAAGCCAGTGGAGTTTCCTGAAGTAAGAGGTGATGTGCGTTCCTCTTTGGAAATCCAGGACAAGTCTGGCTGTGGCATTCTGTATGGTCTGTATTTGTCAGAGGAGGTGAGCTGTGATCCTTGCATTGTAAGCATTGCTGTTGTCAGATGGAGATGAGAGACTGGGCTTTGTGGTAGCCATTTGAATACCTTGAGAACTGTGCAGAGGATGAAGAAGCTAGAGGAGGGGATAGAGTTGACCTTTGTCGTAACACATTATCAGTCACAAATAGATAAAAGGGTAACATCCTAAAAATATCTGGGCATTTGGTTCAAAGAAAGAGGCCACTCCAAGGCACACCTTCACTTTCTCCATAGAACGGCAAATCATTAACTTCTACATTTCAGAAATTACTGAAGAATATGCCTGGATCACATAAATCTGCCCTTTTCAAAAACATAAATTGCACGTAATTGACAACTGTGGCTTATGGATGGTCGGTCACATTTAGAAATAAACTGAGTAATTGGCTGGAGCAGAGTGTCATTAATACTGCCAAATCTTTCAGCTACTAGATTCAACCTCCAAGCTTCAAATATTCTTGCAATTCAACTTACTGAGGAAGCATCTAATTCTAAAGACAAGACTTGTATCCTACATTGGTAAACTGGTAAAAGCCTGATCGAACACACTGAAACATTTCCTATGGTGGTTTATAATGAGTGAGCACTCACCATGGAAGACCTACTTGGCATTTTCCCACCAAGATCTGGATGCAACAATAGTGTGGGGTTGAACCTGTCATGTACACAAATGGCAAGAATCCACAGATAACAAGAAAAAATAATCTTCATTGAGAGAGATCTAACCGAGGTCTGAGTGAAAACTCACACCAATTTATTTATAAATGTATACGATCAGCCAGAAAATTCCAGCATACCTAAAATATCCCTAGGCACTAGAAGTAAAAATGGAACTAATGCACCTACGATTTAGAGTATTCCTGTTAAGAGCCTACTGTATGGGTGGCTAAATGGAAACACAGAGTGAACATGCAGACTGTGAAGAGCTGTGACAGAATCATGAAAGCACATAATATGCAATTGTTTAGGATTGTTCACACGGCGTATATTTTGGCTCAACCCAATGCTCAGGACATTAAATATATGCGCTTGTACTAAAGAAATTGAATGCTGCTTAAAGGGGAAGTCCCCATTATTGACAGTCGGCTTCCTGAAATTTATGAAACTGGTATACAAAGAACTAAATAAAGTTGACAGTATGGTACCATCAGCCCACCTACGTGCAGCACTTAAAAGTAAGACAATGATAGCAGTGCCCTTTATGAGTACAGGGCAGTGGATAAGTCATGGGCAGTTGCACCGCATTGCCAAATGTGGGTGATGAACAACTATGAACTATGTTATAATATTTTAATCATTGAACATTAGATCTTAATTAATATTTTTAAATGCCGTTTTAACTTCTGCATTGGTTTAACATTTTAAATACATAATATTGTAAAGATTTGTTTTAATCATAACATAAAAGCACTTCACTTTACTGTAAAAAATAAAGGTTAAAGTGGCGTTATATTTAGGTATGATAATAATATCTTACTTTGCATTTAAAAAAAACTCAGAAATGTACTAAACAAACAAAGATTAAAATGATGGTATTGTTAGGTCAAATGTCAGTTAAAATGTAACATTTTAAACCCAGAAATACACTCAAATTCACCAGTTTTAGTTTTTTGACCAAACTAGGACTTGTGCCCCACCCTGCTCTGCTTATGACCTGACAGATTGTATGAATCATGACAACTGACCTCTGAATTACTGAGCCCCTCAGAGAATAAAAGGGAAAGCTCTCAGGTCTGGTCTGAGGTACGGAGATCTCGAAACCTTATATCCGGAAGCCAGATCGGAGTTCTCCTGGAATGGCAAAGCAGTCTTCGGCTCGACTCCTGAATTTGTCCAGGAATCAGATGCGTGCCTTCACGGTTGGGGCGCTCGCTTCCTCAACCAAAACACTGGTGGTGTATAGTCTCTGGTGGAGTCCTCCCATCATATAAACTTCTTAGAACTTATGGCAGGCTTATACGCCCTAATGAGCTTCAAACACTCGCTTCAGGGCAGATCTGTTATCCTCAAGATGGACAACATCTCCGCAGTCTCCTCAATCAACTGCCTTGGCAGGACCTGGTCAGCAGACCTCTCCGACTTAACAAAGAAGCTCTGGATGTTTTGCTTAGAACATAAGATCTCCCTGAAGGCAGAATATCTCCTGGGAAAGTCGAATATTTCTACAGATTGGAACTCAAGATTCCTCTCAGACTTCAGCAATTGGAAATTCAATGTGAACATTTTCAATGCTCAGAATCGCTTTTCGGGTCCTCTAGATGTGGAATAAATTTGCGAGCAGATTGACTTTCCAGTTACCGAAATACTTCGGCTGAATGCGGGACCCGGGCGCTCTTGCGGTGAACGCCATTCTAAGGTGCTGGTCAGACCTTCAGGGTTACGCGTTCCCTCCTTTTGCCATGATTCAAAGAGTTCTGCAGAAAGTGAGACAAGACCAGCGCTCCTTGATTCCGATAATTCCCTTTTGGCCTTCTCAGGCATGGTTCCCAACCACCCTGGAATTGACTTGTGACATTCCCTTCCTACTTCCAGCGGACAAGGGTCTGGTTACAAAAGTAGACGGAGAAGATCACCACCTAATTCTTACAGGGAATTTGAACCTTCCTGCCTGGAAAGTGTCAGGCAATCTAACAAATTGTCTGGCCTTTCGTCATCCTCTGTCACTCTCCTCGAAGAATTTTGGCCAACAGGAACACACTAAAGGTAAAATACCATTTGGAGAAAATGGTTTCGTTGGTGCATGGAGAGGAACTTGGAATCCGTGGAGGCTCCTATCATCCATAAAGGTAATTTTCTTGTTGAACAATTCGACAAGGGCCTTTCCTATATATCTATTAATTGTTATAGGTCAGCAATCTCTGCTGGGCACTCCCTTGTCAATGGTAAGACAGTAGGTAAGAATGTTATCTTTTGTAGAATTTCGAAAAGTATTAGACTGAAAAGACCTCCTAGACCTAAATGCCAATCCTTAGTGGGATATTAAGGATATTTTAAGCCTTTTTTCATCTTGGCCTGATAACGCTTTTCCTAATAGAAAATGTCTTTCCGTTAAACTTGGAACTCTCTTATGTTTAATCTCATGTTGTAGAGTTTCTGATATCAAATGTCTTGATATTTCTAATAGATCATATGATATATATGGCGTTAAGCTTGAAATCCTTAGAAGAACCAAAACAATCTCAAATTCAATTTTTTACCCTCATTTTGATCTGTGCAAAAGACTCTGGGGCAGATTTATGTTAACTGGCGCATCCCCAGGGATGAGCCAGTTAATGTGCGCCACAGTGCGCTACAGCTCCGCCACCCATGGTGCGCCGCATTGTAAATGCGGCGCACCTTGGTGCAAGGCAGGGAAGATGCGTGACGCATCTTCCGGGGCACGGGCGGCACATTGCTGGAGTCATGTCGCAAGTGCGACATGACTCCTGCAATGAACAGGGGCCACCCCTACAATGAATGGTGCGTCACCCTTACGCCTGCTTCAAGCAGGCGTAAGGAATTTACGTAGAAAGTGACTGAGTGAAATCTCATAGATTTCACTCAGGTACTTTTAGGAGGCGTTCCTGCGCAGGAACGCCCCCCCCTGCGCAGGAACGCCTCCTTATGGCGCAGGGCTTTCCAACGTGACGCATCTCCTAGATGCGTCCCGTTGTAAATAGGGCGCATTGTTTGCGCCGCCGTTGCGTCAAATTAAGTGACGCAATTGCGGCGCAAAGAGGCGCAAGGGCCTCATAAATCTGCCCCTCTGTGTTGTAGACTATATGAAAGAGTATGACTCTAGAATGAAAGATCTTCGCCCTCAGGATACTAATCAACTTCTTATTTAGTTTGTTAATCCCTTTAAACCAGTTTCTTCTTCCTCCATAGCCAGATGGGTCAAGTCCGCAATGAGCCTTGTTGGTGCTGACTTATCTCAATTCCAAGCCCACTCTCTTAGAGGTGCTATGGCCTGTAAATCATTCTGGTCTGGTGGTAAGTTGGATGATATCCTGAAAGCGGCTGACTGGTCCAATGCATCCACATTTGCTCATCACTATTGTAAAACCTATCGAGCATTTATCTGATGTTGTTGTACCAACATGCATAATGTAGCCTCCAGTTTTGTAATGAAATTGAGATTCTCCTTTTAGCATGACCAGAGAATCTGGATTTCTTTAAAGACACGGAGGCTAATATTATCCTACCCGTCCCTCCCTTGGACGGAGTATTTATTGCTTTGTTTATTATTGAATTCTTGCTTTCTTTATTATTGTATGCATCTTGCTGTCAATTGTCTTGTCCTGTTTATTTGATCATACTGCTTTAATAGTTCGAGTTTATGATCTAGTTAACATTTTCCTCCTTCTTTCCAGACAATTCCGCCAAAAAGGATTATTCTCATCATCCTTGATTCCTCTTCACTTCGAGTTCCCCTCCGGACTACTGGATTCTTCACTCTCAAGATGAATCTCACCATTTTGGAACTTTTGTTGCTTCTTCTCAATTAAAAGAGGCAGTCCATTTGGCTCTCATGCCTTTTATACCATCTGTTCACTATATTCTAGAACTGTTTTCTTCATGATGTAGTGTGGCTTCTTGTGACTGTATTTAAAAGATAATGCATAATGTTAGCCTCCGTGTCTTAATGAAATCCAGGTTCTCTGGTCATGCTAATAGGAGAATCGCAATTCTGTGCAGTTGTTTTTTTATATCGCTGTCTAATTCTCTATCACAATTGCATGGGGACAACGTGTTTGTCTTTCCCATTTTTTTAGCCCCTTCTTGCCGAATAATGCCAAAACTTTCTGGCAAAGAACTGAAATGGATGAACTTATTTTCAAATATTTTGTGAAGATTCATCGAACTGTTCCAAAGTTTTTAGAAAAACAAAATTGCTCCTCCAGTGCAAAATCGGACTTACGTATAACTAGACAGTGGTGACCTTCACTATATAGCTAGATAACAGAGATGGACATTTAAATGTGATTAACAATGTTCAAAGTTTATGATTGACCTAATGGTTTCACACCAAGGTGCAATTAAATAAATACATTTGCTGCGTTCATGCCCTAAGAAGATACATTAACGTTTATCATCTTTGGTCAGAGCATTCTCTGACCTTTACATAAGTCTTTTTCTAGCAATTATCCAAGTTTAATCATGTATATTTACAGAAAATGTCAAGGTTTACTGCTCAAATCCAGCAGAGCCCCTTAATTGTTCATAATCCTTCAGATACTGAGTAGAGTACGAGTTAAAATATCAAAAGCATTTAAGTTAAAGATACTGGGTTATTTCACACAAAGAGAGCACTGGAAATATTGATTAAAGACCGATCTTTGCTGCCCCAGTTTGGGATTATTTGATTATGTAAATTGTTTAAGTGCCAAATGAATTTCATTTTACTGATATGAACAGTGTTAAATTGTAATTTGTTACTGTATTGTGATTATTCTGGCAGGGAATGTAGTAGAATTTGTTAACATCTCTAAAGTAATTAAACAACACAACAGAACAGCACCATAACATAAAGGAAAAGACTAGTCCCACAAAAAGAAAACAGGGGACAACAATACCGTAAAAATAAAATGCAGCACAACAAAAACTCTTGAACACAACAATAAAACAATGGGAAAATGATGCAGCACAAACACACATTATCAAAACAGCATAACATGTCATTACTAAAATACAAAGCACTACAGAATATATGTACACGTATCCATGTCATGTATTAACATCACTATGGTCAATTTTTCATACGTTGTTGAAAAAAGGGAGTTTGCATAAAGCACTGATGTATTTCTCTTCAAAGGCATGTAATAGCACCAGCCACACATGTTTTGTAATCTAGCCCACACTGCAGCAATATAGATGTTAAACCCTTGCTCAAAAAAAGTGTTGCATGGGCATGTCTGTTTAAAATAAAAATTAAACTAGAATTGTGGTACACTATTGGATTTCAGCCTCGATCTCCAAAAGAGTGAGCAGCATTCAATAAAAAGTGAAAACAGCGCCTAATATTGTGCAGAAGCATATGATGGGTAATAGAGCAAACCATTATGTTGACATTGATTTAATCCAGCTGGGCTCATAGTAGTGATAGGCACAGTTATTTTACTGAATTACACTTAAATATGTTATGCTTTTTGTCTGTATGAGGAAGGAAATGACAGATGGATCAAGAGGCTGGTGTGCTGTTCAGTGTAGCTTCTGATGGTATATGTTGGAAATTAACTCTAAAGCAGATCTTGTGTAGTATTCTGTTCAGGGTTTGTTGCACATATAAATTAGGTTTCTTCACTACATCTGCTAGGTCAAGTGGTATAAGATATTTATGATATGTTTCTGCTTTCATATCTTGATAGGAGTGGTTCAGGATTGTGGTTTATTTGTTTGCAAGGTATGTCTAATGCGCGTCGTTTCTTCTCTGGTGGAAATACCATAAGGTGTGCTTGATGCCAGTCTGTCTTTCTTTTGATAACTTGTATTCTTTAACATGAGTCTATTAATTCTGATAATTTCCTCATAAGTGGTTTAATGCCACAATTACGATCTCTAAGTATTGTCAAGTATTTCCGCGGCATGGAAGAGAATGCAGCTAATTTAAATGAGTCAGATGGATCTTCATTTGAATAGGGAAGAGTCAAGTGAAAAACAGCATTTATGATATCACAAATGTCCATGGTAAATTCCCTTATTGTCTGGTTTGGAATACAATGTTTCTGACATCAGTTACAGTCTGAGCACTAGGCTTCATGCCACATTCTGTAGGTGACTGAAAATAAAAGAAAGACAAGTTAAAAAGGTAGTCAGGAAAGTGGGTCAGAATGAAAACTCAGAAAGATGAACCATCTGAGAAAGGACCCTTCATGACAAGAGGGAGTTACGAGCAGAAAAGGAAGAGAGAAAGTGACAGTAGGGGAGAAGGAGAAGAACGAGTGAGATGAAAGGGATCTAGAGTAAAAAGAGGAGGAGGAGGAGGAGGAGAAACGAGTCATGCGATGCCATCCTGAAGTTGGAAACTGCAGAGGGAGAGCTCTGGAGAACTACCCCAATAGCAAGGATGACAACAAGGGAGACGCTTGATTGGGGGAGTCATCGACACCACTGACTGATGCCTGTGTTCTGCCGCAGTCAAGAAGGAAGCAGCAAACCTGGTGAGTAAGCATGTGCTACCCGCCAACTCATAAACTACACTTGAGCAGAGTTTCTTTCTTTCCCTTCTTCACTGTGCGTTTATGAGGACACTACATGGTGACTGTTAAATGAGATTTTCTCTCTCTTACACCTATTTGGACAAAAAAATCTCTCATTATTGTGTTGTCTGGGAAGATTGCCTAGGGATAGTTGAGTAAAATTTAGAAAGCTGGAATGCAACAAATTAGGGAATGCAAGTCTTATCTGCATATGTTCACTTTTGCACAGGAGGTTTCGTTATTTTTTTCTTTCCAGGTTCTCTTATTTTTTCCAACTGACAAGAATTATTAAAAATATGTAAGGTTTGCCATAGTGACAGCAAAAGCAGTGTATGGGTAAGAAATAGACAGAATTGGCCTATCTATAAAACATATGCTTACCTTGGCACCTCTTTTGTTTTTTAAGGGATGTCAGTGGTGAAAACCATGAAAACCTAGAGCAGAGAAGAAAACAGAGGGTTAAGACTGATGGCTGCTACTTCAGGGATGGAAACCCTCTGGGAATATCAGACATTATTTTTCCTGCTTTATATGTGATTTTAGAAACCTCAATAATATAGTGTCCAAAGCCTTATTAAAGCCTATACCTCTACAGTACCATATCAAGTTCATGGAAAATGTAAATAGGACACATGAAGAACAATGAGCAGTTACATTGGTGGCACTATGAATGTCCTTCTTAACTTGCAGGAGAGAAATAAGGAAGCTTTATGCTCACCTTTGCCTAAATCTTTTTCAGGAAGGATTTGATTCAGGGTTGCTGATTTAACTCAGAAACCTATCAGAGATTCAGGTGTTTTTTCTATCTTGCCTGCTTTGCATCAGAATGTATGGACAGCTAAAAGTCCAGCAGAGGAAAAAGCCAGTTGGCCATTGAAATATCTTTCAGTTGATAGGTGCAGTACATGGAAGGCCACATGACTAGTATGTATGCATTACGATGCAGGTGGTCGAAAGTGGAACCGGCTGGTCCTTCTGGCTGGATTCCGAGTTGGAGACCTGCCCGTAATCCCTATGGGCACTGATTCTGCCGTAGACAGAAAGGTGCACCAGACCCACCGGCAGCAGTTTCGAGCTATGACAGCGCCAAGACGCCCTCGGGCATTCGAGCGCTCTACAAATCACAAAATCAAATCATTGGGGCCCCTAGCAGGGTTCCTTTCTCCCTGCGGCCTCCAGTTGGTCCCTGCCATGTGGAGCAGTGATGAACAGTGATGAACAGATTCTCCCATTTGTCTATGGGAGCTTGTGCGGCAGCCGGTTTACGGTCCACAGGAAAGGTCCCTTATTCAAATGGGAGTATGTGACTGCACTGTGTGCGGTCGCATTGTTATCACGGTGTTGGCACTGAAGACCGGAGATCAGTCAGTCCCGAAACCGCAACGGTATTTCATAATTAGGCACAAATTAGCCAACAGAATTTACATTGAAACAAACTAACCAATCCAAATATAAATATAATGAAGAAAACTCTCTGAAAATAGCACAAAACCTCATGAGTAATCACATCATAAAATCTTAATAAAGGAATACAAATTACATGCTGCTAGAATGCACAAAGAAAAGTCAGGAAGGAAGACTTCAATACTTCAAGAAAATAACAAGACACATTGACAGACAAATGTAGCAATTAAATGAACTTTAATTTAACCTGAGATGAGTTCAAAACACCAATCTACAAATACATTGCTTGTCATAGGAGGTTTGAAAAGGACAATTGTAATATAATTATCAGGGATCACAACCAACCCGCAAGGGTAACCGAGTAAGAAGTAAGGCACATGCTTCAAAATTTTAATTAAGTTCCCAAGAGCCCACTACAAACGTTTTAAAAGACATAGGGCCTAATTTAGATATTGACACATGGCCTGCCATTTGCCATGTGGACAGAGTAAATTACTCCATCTACATGATAGAGAGACCACTGCTAAATTTATAAATGACAGCCATTCAGGCATTCATTTACAAAGCACAATCATGGCAGTTCCTGTCAATGTATCTTGCTATTTTGTGAAAGGCTGTGGTATCATGACGCAACCCTGCACAGCATGATGCAACCCTGCAACCCTTCACCAAAACAATCCTAAAAAAGGCCTTTTTTTGAGAAAATAAAAAAAAATAATGCTCCCCTCGTCTTGAGAGTCAGTTCTCATGGGGAGGGGGGTAATATTAATTTTTTACTGTCTCTCACCCCCAGAGTTTACCTGGTGGTGACGGACAGTAGGAGAAATGGCTACATATCCACCCAGACTGATTGGAAAGGCAGAATAGTAGCTGTTTCTCTGATGGCCCTTACTCTGTTGGCCCATCCTAGAGGTTTGGCAATGGGAGCAACAGAATAGTCACTGCTGTATCCAAACTGAGGGTCCACACACATTTAAATTGGGTAGACAGATCTTCATGTTGGCAGAATGTATGCTTAGTCACCCTTGTGACAGTGTATACATACCGCCAACATTTAAATCAGGCCCTTACTCCATAAAGTACCTGTATACAAAAACAGTGGTTCTATCGGAACATAGGACAATTTCTTTGTTATGCTTGAATCTTTTCAATACTTTTTGTATATTTCACATTATTATTCATGGAAATACTGTATGGAACATATGTAAAAAGGAACACACACCACAGCTATATTTTTGCAAGATTTTTCTTATTTTTAGATGTCTTGAATGAATTAATCACAGATAAGAGTAGGTTGTCCAAAGCAATAGTGACATAGAAATCAAAGATAAGGTGAAGTGCTAAGGTGAGTGGTAGTGACAGGTGATGATCTAATTGTGCAGTGACATAATAGCATATAAAGACATAAATTAACATCAGTCCATGATTTACAATCAATGGTTTCAACAAACACAAATATTTTTTATTTTCAGTTGAACCTTGGTATGGACAGATTGAAAGTACAACGTCGACGTTTTGACCCTAGTACATGGTGCTGACTTTTTGGCATCGGGTCTTCATCAGGACAAAAAAAGGGGACAACCTGCGTATGAATAAGGGGCGGATTTAGTTGGTGGTGTGTGTAGTGTGTGATAAAAAACGCGAGACAATGCCAAAAATGGCTTGCTCATCTGATGATTTTGAAGGTATACAAGCTTCTTCAGTCGCCTGTGCAGGCGGGCTGCCAGCCGACACCCTCGCAGGGATTTCTCAATTAATGGTATCTGCAGGTAATACGAGTAATCAGTACCCATGGGTTAAAAGGATGACCAATTGAGCCAGTGAGTCAAAATCTGTACGTACCTTTGGCAATGTATGTTGATTTCTTCACCAGCCGGTGAAGAAATGGGGGGGAACGATGAGTGCCGCATAAAGAGATCACCTGTAAAATCAATGGAGACCTAAAGTAAGTCCCAAGAAAAACATATATCTAAGTTCTAGTCTATTCAAATGGGCCAGTCGAACCGTAAATTATGGGGGCGACTCTATTAACAAAAATGATTAATAACATGTCTGCACATTAATGGCGGCTCCTCCACACTGCTAGCGTGTGAGGTATGGGTAGAGGTAGTCGCAGTAGCTGACTACTCGGTTTCACCCGGGATGGGAAACCTGTCTATATTAGAAGGGAACATATATCGAGTGGTAATATTTAATGCAAGCAGCGTTAGTGACCACTATGTGAAGTAAAAGAATAAGCGGTATCCCACATTAAACCTCTGAGGTAAATCAAAGTAAAGGCCAATATATCTATACTGCAAGAGGACGCTTATTCAAAGGTCCATACTTAAAAGTCTCCGGGTGCTTCTGAATATGTAGGAAATGAGTCGCGCTATTATAGACACATTAAACCCTTATGTGAAATTGGCCGTGGGAAGTCAGCATAGGCCCACCATGCAGCTGTTAAGAAATTATGGGGCAATGAGTGGTCAAGCGTTAAGGGCTTGGAGCGGAGCTGTGAGGAACTTACTAGAGAGTTGAGCAGCAAGCATCTGTCTCCTTCTTGATTTGGCGAACAATGGCAGGGAGGCCGTGCACGCCGCCCTATTTTAAACAATTGAGCTACGTGGCCTACGTGGTCAGGCGCATGTATCACCATGTGTGAATTGGCAAAATGTAAGACCTGGCGATGGAGCAAAGGTCTCTATTATTCTAGGTAAGAAAAGTCATGTAATTGCGGAGCCAACCAGGCACGATCGGCTAACAAAATAGGCAGAAGGAAAAAGTCACTTGTTCACAGCAAAACACTAAAAACGAATGAATAACCAAACCAATGCTCACAAAGTGGTGGCATATAAAGTGGTACGCTTTCATATATATTGTGCATCGGGTATTTGGCGTGTATCTGTTGTTAATATACATATGGACAAACATTGTGAGCACATTTATACTTTTTACTAATTGGAAACAAGTAATAATGGTAGTTTTAGGGGGCATATACATATGTTATATCTAGCCCTACATTATCCATCTTTGTAGACTGCCTGAACTAATCATCACAGAAACTTGTTGTTTTTCACATGTAGTGACATGTATTATCACATAAAGAAAGGAATATCCCTGGCGGGGATTACGTGGCAAAATGCATGTATCTGTCTGGCAGTGCTAAAGTAGGAATAAACATAATAGCATAGAAACATACTGATTAACATTTGTACATTTCAATTTCTATACATATGGTGACAGGTGGCACGATGCATGGATATGTCTGGCGGTGTTGTTGTTAGGCTGTAATTATCATGCTGAGGCACATCTTTGTGTTATCATAGTTTGTTCATTTGAAGTGGCAAAATGCATGTAGATGTCTGGCAGTGCTAACGTTCAAAATCATCCATGAATAGGTTGGCTAGGCTAGGAGCAAACCCAGCTCCCATAGTTACTCCTCTGCACTGGAAGAAGAAGTTGTTCTGGAACATGAAATAGTTTTTTGACATGGCAATTTGTAACAGTTGGACCAGGAATTCAGTGGGTACCCAGTGAGGTGATGGACGAGTATCCAAAGTTTTTTTAATTACCTCAATAGCTTCAGGTACCTGAGTACCTGAGCACATTGCAGGCCAACTATCTTCAATCCCTCCTTTAAAATGACTAATATCACATACTAAAAAAGCCACAAGTCAGAACTTTGCTCCACCTGGAAGATACCAATATGTACAAATCACAGAGCACCTAACCACCACACATTTCAGGATCCCTTCCTCCTGCACAAAACAAAATAATGAAAGAAGAATCGTTATATTTGCAATTGAAAATAATCTCTTAAAACTAAGTCAATCTGAAACATGGATGATGGTTGGAACCTTTAAAATGTGTCCAACAAAATTCTCAGAGATATATGCCATATAAAGTGAATATCATAACATGAGCATGCCCCTCATTTATGCACTGCTGCCTAACTAACAAAGTGCAACGTACTTATGGCATTTAAACTAAATCAAAGTAAAAACTAACAACTGCTCTCCACAAAATATTTTAATAGATTTTGACAGGCAATGATGCAAGAAATACTAAAACTATACCAACACATAGCCATACAAGTCTCTAACACTATTTCAACCAAAGAATTTACAATCATCTGCAAAAATCTTCCGTAAGGGGCTCATTACACTGTCGGGCGGAAAGCCTCTGCTCAACACTACCTCAGATTCGGGACCGACCGACTTGCGGTCGGCCGTTCCAACCGCCGAATTACGATGTAACCGAACACTGTTGGTTGGATTCCCATTGTTCCCCATGGGAGCTCGCGTTCCTCCCCACAACTGACCATAACACAGGCACCTTTGGGGAAATGGGGTGTTTGTGAAAAACACTGCACCCAGTGCCTGCCACTTAGTGCAGGGTTTTCTAGGGGTCCCCTAGGTACACCCTCAAACATCAACCATTCGGCTGCGGGGCCAAGGGGGCCTTGCCAGGGGCCCCCAAAGTAACTTTCGACAGCCTTTCCATGTCGGACAGGCTGACTTGGAATGGCTGTTGGAAATCGACATCGTAATCCCAAGGGCAGAAATTGGTATTGGTAAAAGATGAATGTGTGCAAGGGTGCAAGCTTTGGCACTAGGCAGCACACAGTGTGCCAGCACTTGGAGACACCAAGATTGTGCACTACCTTAGTAAATATAACTCATTTCTGAGATCTCCCTTTCATGCAACACAGTGCAGCAACTCTGTTTACTGCCCTTGCGGGAAATATTAGTACATATCCCCCTATGACTTTAGTGGCTTGAAAAAAAATCCCCATTTGGAAAAGGCTTCCCACTTTTTTCAGCTCTGCCCTCCCATCTTCCTTTAAGTTTTCAAATTAATTAGGCTCCCTCATCCCTTCACTCATCTAGCTTGGGGCACAACATGTCTTCAGATCATGATGGGTTCGATGGTGTTTACTGGTGGGAGATGGAGGATGCCACCACTCTTCCTTCCAGATTTCATCATCTTTTTCTTCTAGACCCACTTCAGGAATGTCCCTCCCACTTTCTCCCCTAATTCCAGGGCTCTCACTCCACTAGTTGCAGTGTATTTTCAGTAGCATACGATTCCTTAAGTAAGCCTATTTGTTGGGGTGTCTCTTCAGCTCTCCCTGCCAGGCTCGGCTTCTTCGTGGTGATTCCTTCTCCAGTTCCAGCAAACTCAGTCCTGACAATGGTGCATTACTCCACCTTCACTTTTGTTTTCATAGTTCCTACCTGCCCCGTCTATCCAGTCTTTCTTTGTTTTCTATCACTTTATATGTCAATACTCCTTTCGCTTTTTGTTATATTTTAGCCTGAGTCTCTTTGTTTTCATTCTAGATGCTTGTAGGAAATGACCAGATGTTAGCGCTATCTGTTTTTGCAGGCTGAAGCACAATTTGCACTGTACCCCCGTTAACCAGTGCTTTTGCTTGTAGGAAATGACCATATGTTAGCCATATTTGTTGTTGGTGTTTTTGCTGGGTGAAGCGCTATGTACACTGTACCCCTCCTAACCAGTGGTTTTGCTGATTGAAGCACTATGTGCACTGTAACCCTGCTAACCAGTGCCTGAGCTCCTTATTTCAAGATGATGACATGAGAATACCCCTAATGTTATGTTATGTTATGTTATAAAGATATCTATAGCGCGCACTGCTACTCAAGAGTGTCCTGGCACGTGGAGAAACAGTAACATTGGGAGGCAGCAAAGGCTAGGTGGATTGTTTAAACAGGTGAGTTTTTAGCTGTTTTTTGAAGGTGGACAGTTCCTTAATGCGCCGAAGATCATCTGGGAGAGCATTCCATAGAGTGGCAGCCTTGACCGAAAAAAAGACAGCCCGCCAGTACGTGCTCGCCGGAATCTGGGAATCTCCAGCAGTCTTTGCAGAGCTGAGCGCAGGGGTTGGCTGGGAGTGTAAAAGGCAAACCTGGCACTGATATAGGCAGGGCCCGAGCCATGTAGTGCCTTGTGTGTCATGGTCAGAGCTTTAAACTGCACACGCTGAGCAACGGGCAGCCAGTTCAGGTTGCTCAGCTGCTTACGGACGCTTAAGCGCCTCGGGATGTTACATAAACGCCTAACTGCAACATTCTGGATGACCTGCAGCTTTCCCAGGAGATACCCTGGGATGCCTAGGTACAGGGCGTTGGCATAATCTAGGCGAGATAATATAAGAGCCCTGGCCACCGTCTCCCTAGCAGAGAGGGGAAGCAAGGGAAAGAATCTCCTCAAGGCCTTGAGTGTACCAAAGCAAACCCCTGACAGTTTCTTGATCTGCTCATGGAAGCCTAGATCGTCTCCAAACCAAACTGCCAGATTTTTAGCCACTCCGCAGTCTCCCGTGGGACAAAGAAACCCTGGAGGCCAGAGGGACTCTCTAAAAGGAGGAGGGAAGTGGCCATAGAGAAGCATTGGGCATTTTTAGCTTCCTTAGCCTATCATTTAAAAGAGCCATCCACTACAGTAACAGTGTAAAACATGGCTACCATTATAGCCTGACTAAGGGATGCAGCTTATATACTGCAATGACAGGGAAAAAGGCGCCAAATGTATCTGGCAGACAAGGGATCTTCCTTGGGTGCGCAATTTAAATTTCTCACACTTTGAACTGTCCCACCAAAGACTTCACCAGAACCTTGTCTGAGAGCTATGCAACTTTGTAGAGCCCTCCTGGACCACAGCCTACTGCCTTACCCTGCTGAAGATTTTGGACTACCATGTTTGACACTAAGTCACAAGGTAAATCCCCTGACTGGGTCGAATATGTTTGTTTTATCCAACTTGTGCATCCTTGAAGTCAGGCATTAAATCACTACTAAGTGCTGGTCAATTGCAACCTGTTGACCATGAGTGGGTCTTAATGGTTTTGGTGATATTTTATTCAACACTTTAAAAATACATTTCACCAGATCCTCTGGTGTTATTGTATTCATGAGAAAGCAGCGTATTTTTATAAATGAGTTTGAGATATTTCTTGTGTAGTGTTTTGGTACTGCATAAATACTTTACACATTGCCTCTAAGTTAAGCCTGCCTGTTATGTGCCATAGCTATCATGGGTTGACCTCAGGTTTATTTACTGACTTAGGTGGTTCAACATGACGAGAATAGTGATTATTACCTCAGGTGGATAGCTACCCCCTTGTCATTGGATATTTTGAGGAATCATGCAACTACACCATGTCAGTATCCCCCATTGTAGACATGTAAACCCTGGCTCAAATACAGCATACAACCAATACCACAAAAGTCTATGTAATCCAAATATCATTTCAAAATTTCACACAATTGCATTTTGGGCTTCTTTTTCTCAAATGGGACAAGCGAGTGCACACTTGTGCGGTACAGTTTTTAAAAGAGATGTGAGAGCAGTAAGGCTTTTGTTATTGTGAATTGGATTTTCTACATGTATAGCTACAAAAAACACATTTGAAATAATCACCTCAGAATGTTCAAGCATTATGGATAATCCAACATTTCTGGCAGCTTGGAAACCTACGGTGGAAGCCAATATGAGAAAGAAGGAAAAGGGTATTAAAGGGTTTCGACTGTAACACAGGAGGAAAAGTTCAAAAGGATTCAAAAGGTGATGGCCCTAAGTAAAACAAAACTACGGAAAGGACTAAAAACCCTAAAAAAGCCCGACCTTAGCACAATGGTCTGAGAGGATGGAGCCTCGTCCCTGAATGAGAAAGAAAATGAAAAAGACCCCAGGGTGAAACCACCGGATGTAAAAAAGCACCACAAAGGGAAAACAAATCCCTGGCCACAACCCCTTTAGCAAAGCAGACCCGGGGGGGGCTATGACCGGAGCCTCGGTTACAAACTCAATTAAATACTTTGTGGAGAAACATTTTAAAGGAAAGGGCACAAAAGGAATATAACTGTGCATGATAGAGAACTTGTTAACACCAGCCAGCGTGGCACACCAGGAGCACGTCTCACCTAATCATAGTCAATTTAACCTTTCCAGACTCCTTCTGGACCCAAGACTGTCCTCCTCTCCTAGTCTCTCCCTTTCTTTGAGCGTACAAGAGAGAGAGATGGTGGGAGGATTTGAGGAAACGGAAACCAACGACGAGGGACAGAGTAATATCCATCTTATAACAAGTGTTATGGATAAAAAGGTGTATGTGGAAAATGCACAGGACAAACAAATGATATTTCCCGACCTTTTTATTTAATTTGGAGGTAACAGGTACCTCTAGCACCTTCATGCTGAATCAGCCGCGGGCTGTGGAGGGAGTTACGGTGGGGCAGGGAGGCGGGGAGGGGGAGGGGCAGGGTGGAGGGATCTAAAAAGTGGCATATGGATAATTGCAGATAAGTACACAATTTAATTATTAAAACGAATTTCGTAGCGCGCACTGCATCGCAAAATGCGATGCTGTGCGCGCTACGAATTTCGTTTTACCTGCAATTATCCATATGCCAGTTTTTAGGTCCCTCCACCCTGCCCATCCCCCTCCCCGCCTCCCTGCCCCACCGTAACTCCCTCCACGGCCCACGGCTGTACTGAATGCAATGTTAATCTTACAAAAATCCCTGCAAAGACTACTAGAGGTAGCAGTAATGAACAATGAGGTCTTAAAAACCCAAAGGGATCAGTTTAAAAACATGATTGGGTAGCTGAAACAAATCAGGGAGCTTATGCCCTACATATTTAGACCAGTTGGTGAGGTACACGAGGAGGGGAGCAGGCTTCAGCAGGAAGGTGCACCGCTGGAGGCCCCACCGCAGAATGAAGGGCATAATGTATATATTTCACAGCACCGAATGATCATAAAAAAATGGGGGGAAAATGAGGAGTTATAAGCAGCAAATCCCATGACCATAGAGATGGAAGAGGAAGTCTAGAAAGGGTCTAGCTACATCAAAACAGGGGTTATGGAAGGAAGTAATAGAAGTAGAACAAGGGCCCGTAGAAAAGAAGGTAAGGTTAGCCCCACCAAAAGTAATTCATTTAGGAGAAGGAACATATGTGAGTAACATATGAGGTGAGGAAAGGAAAGAAAAAGGCCCAGGAAAACTTAGGATAAGGAAAAATAGTATAATCAGAGAACGAGTAGGCAAAAAAGAGGGGAAAAAGGAAAGGAAGTTGGAGAAGTCACTGCAAGGAGGCACAAGAAGTATTAGAGGCCATATGGGGAAAGACAAGAAGTCAATTTATCAAGGCAGAAGTGAGTACAATCAAATAAGGGGCACCTATGAGGCAGAGGCAAAAAGCAGTCAGGACTTGTGGTTATTTTTGGAGCCGATTGGCCGATGTCAAGGGAGAAAAAAAGTGAGGAAATTAGTTCCTTTAAATCGATCACAACTGCTTACCTCCCTATGTAATTTTGAAAGCTTATGAAATATCGGCACAGAGGATCTTAGAGAAGTTGTCTTTACCATGAATAGTAAGGGGACAGACGTAACCAAGGTGTCACTTTACTCTGGACTAGTGAAGACCTCAATAATAAAAGCGGAATGTGAGCTATATAATGAAGGGATCAGACTAGTTCAAAGGACAGAATTACAAGCTGATAATAAAGATGAGAAATCTTTTCTAATGAACCAAGCAGGGCTGGGACGAAGGCAGGTGAGAATGATCGATACTTGCTGGGAAACAAAGGACGATCTTGAAATCACTATAAGAGGTAGGGAAAGTGTGAGAGATGATGAAGGATCCCTAGCAGGAAACAGATTCAAAGTACTAGAACCCCCAGGATATGAGGGACACTGGTGCCTGAGTGAGATAGATTAGAAGCCTGGATTGTCGCACAGCCTAACCATACTATCCTGGAATATAAATGGTTATAATAGAATAGCGAACCAGGATAGCTTTAAAAAGATCATCAACTGCAATGAGATTATTTGTTTGCAGGAGACCTGGCTGTGCGACAAAAGCCTAGTAATTAAGGGGTTTGCCCATCAGACGGAGGTTTAAAAAAATAATTGTTTTGGTAGACCCTCAGGGGGGCAACTGACGCTGGTCTCATCTAAGATAGCCAGGAAGGCGGTACTGTTAGAGATAAAATGTAAATGGGCAATAGGTTATAGAGTACTGTTATTGAACCCAGACAATAGATTTGAAGGCATAATATTCGTAAATGTATATATCAAGAGGGGGGAAGGAAACGCACATAAAGCTGAAATGGAAAAAATACATGAGTATGTGTTAAAGCTATCTGAAAATTATCAAAAAGATGTAATGTTTTTGCTGGGCGATTTCAACCACAAGCTAAACCCTTGTAGGATCGATCAATGGTGTAAGGAATTGCTAATTTCACATCAAATTAGGGAAGCCTTATTCCCAAGAGGGGTTATGTCAGTATATGATGTGTCTCTAGGTCAAATGCTTGGCACCCTTGGTTTGGTCTGCGTGAACGGCAGAATGGACACGGATAGACCAGCAAAGCGCACCTTCAAGACAGGTCATCAACTTTGCCCTATAGACTATGCGTTTGTGCATGTCTGATACTTTAATCTAATTAAGCGCTTTGATGTGGTAAATGCAGAAGGAAGCGATCATTACCCCCTCAAGATTGAAGTATATGGCATAAAGAAAAAACGAAGAGATACTGTGTTAGAGGTCCAGGTTGATTATACAAGATGCCTTACAACTCGGATATCAGAGGATTTTATAGAAAAGCTAACAGCCTTACAGCAGACACTTTTGTTGGATAATGTTCCACGTTCTTATGATATTGGCTGGTTCGAAAATACTGTTGGTCAACTAGTGGAATGTATTAGGGTTGAAATAAAGTTGAGAAAACCAGGGTGTGGAAGGAAAAACCAGCTACAAAAAACTGAGAGGAAATGGTTTGATGAGGAATGTCGCAAAGCTAAAGCAAATATCAGACAACAAGAAAGAAAACTCAGGGCAAAGTATAATGTAGAACTGCTTCTCAGCCTCAAAAACAAAGGCAACATTATAAAATCTTAATATAAAAAAAGATCCTACAAAGAGAGCTGCTGGGTTAAATTGCTAACGGCAACAGAAGCTAAAGACTTTAAAGGCTTTTGGAAATTGGTCCAAGAAAGCTCAGGGAAATCTTTGGGTTCTTTGAACTGTGTGGTACCAGAAGATAACTGAGTTACTTACCTGGGGGTAATTTATGGTAACTGGAATGAAATTGAGGGATCAATCTCAAATCTATGGCCCGGAGTGAGAAAGGAAGTAAAGGAGCAGTTTACCGCTAGCAAGATCAAAACAATTATATCTAATCTAACATTGACCCGAGCAGCGGGCCCAGATAACCTCCTGGCAGTAATTATAAAAAATAGGCCGGAGTGGTGGGCAGACTATTTTTCAAAAATGTTACTGGGAATTCTAAATACAGGTATCAGACAGGAAAATTGGAGAGGTGCAATAATAAGACCCATCCATAAAAAAGGAGACATACATGCATCCAAAATCTATAGATTAATCAATCTTTTAGACATAGGTGAAAAAGTATTTGCCAAATTAATCTTAGAGAGGCTTAAGGAGTGGGCAGAAGTGAACCAGATCGTGCCCCAAGAGCAGGGAGATTTAAGGAGGGACATTCAACGGTCGACTACTGCTTTGTGCTCTGGTCCATTGCGCGGAAGTCGATTGAGCAGACTGGAAGTCTGTATTGCTGCTTCGTGGACTTCCGCGCAGCATTTGACTTCGTGGACAGAGAGAAGCTTTGGGAGTCGATGATTAGGTATGACATCCCAAGAGATTTACTGAGGCTGATACAAGAACTTCATATTTCGAACTGGGCGCAAGTAATTTTAGATACAGTGGGGGGCCTGTCGCAGAAAATACAGATTGGAAATGGGCTGAGACAGAGGTGTGTATTGGCCCCTTTATTATTTTCACAATTCATTGCAGATCTACCATTAGTCTAAGGCAGAGAAAGGGGGCCAGCCCAAAGGTAGGTGGAAAACATATCTCCTGCCTTTTATATGCTGATGACCTGGTAATAGTAGATCAAACAGAGATTGGTCTACTAAGAAAGTTGAACAGCTTTAACAAATAATGTGGGTATTAAAAACTCATAGTAAACATGGACAAAACACAGATCATGAGATTTGGAAGAAGGAGAATAAGGTTCAGTTGGTACTTGGGTCCCACAAAACTGGAAATAGTATACGAATATAGGTATTTGGGCATGTGGTTTCAGAAAAATATGAACTGGTCTACCCACCTCAAGGCGTTGAAAGCAAGGACATCAGCCTCTGTTGGTGGTTTAAAGAAATGTAATGGAGTATATGGAGAAAAATCTGACAGACCGGTGTTAAAAGCATATCTAGCAATGGTCCACCGCAGTTCCTATATGGAGCTGAACTATTTTACCTGAGTGGGAAAACTTAATGGGACAGAGTAGAGGGGAAGCCCCGAAAAAAATTATTATCTATGCCCGAATCCTCAATGGTGCAAGCGGTGAGGTTAGGAACAGATATCACCTCTTGGAACATAATGGTCTGCACAGCTTTATTAAGATTCTGGCAGCATCAGGTACCATGTGAGGACAATAAAGTCTCACAGTGGTGCTGGAACGAGATAGTGAGGAGTGATCTAACATGGGCAAAATGGGTAAGAAAATCTCTGAAAAAAGCTTGTAAAATGTTGAGACTTAAGATTAGTCCCCTGACCCTACAAATTGAGGCTGAAAGGAGGGAACTTAGGTCTCTGGGCAAAGAAACCTCTCGAGTCAAGGACCAGGAGTACCTCAGGGAGAAAAAACGTAGTATGCTGTATGGCTTCTTCATGGCAAAAAGAAGCCAACTTCCCGTACATCGATAGATTACCATTCCGAAGACTGAGAAGAGAAGTTTTAAAAATTAGAATTGGCGTTAACCCATGTTACACGAACCGTGAAGTAAAAAGAGTAATCATCAATAGTAATGAGAAATGTAACTGTTCTCTGGGAACAACATGTGATTTAGTACCCATTGTATTAGATTGCCAAATGGTCTTATATATACGGAACAAAATTTTACGTCCAATTTTTATCAAGTATAGTATAAAAACAGGGCACAGGGAGCAGAACTTTTACTGGAAATGAGGGGTTTATAAAAAGCCTCTGCTTTGGGAAGGTTTATACAAAAAGTATGTGACTAGCATCTCAAGCTCGCTTGCCTACAGGATATGGGTAGGATTCATGGCTGAAAAAGGCTTATTGTGCTTACCTTGGAATTGCAGGATTATGGATTTAAAGCTGTGCCCTATGGGAAAGTTTTAAAATAAGATAAAAGTAATTTGAAATGGCCCAATAATGTATTTTGTTTTAAACTTATGATACGTTTAGGATGTTTTTAGGCATGGAAGCTAATAAAGAATAACTTTAACATGAATCCTATGATCTGGTTTTATGGTGTAATTTGTGATTTTAATGAATTGTACTTTATAAAGATTTCTATGTTTAAGGACTATATAGTCCAAATAAACTCTGTTTTGAACTGAACTACCCTTAGGAGTAAGGGGAGTTCATCCCCCAACCTGTAGTGCACCAAGAGGCCCCTATGCAGAATGGTTGAGAAAGGGGCGGGGCCTCCTTTTATGTCTCAGCAATCCCGCAGTGGGGGACTTACTTGTCCTAACAATAGGGGTTCTTGGCCCCCAATGAAGGTGACTTCATAAAGGGTGGACAAGCTCTACTTTGCCGACTCATTGAACTCTGTTGATTTTGGGTCATTTTTTCGGCAGCTCTGTTAAATTTTGTGGAGTGCAAATCTGTGAGCTCCACTCAAGCCTCATGAATTTGTTTTAAACAGCAACATGATATATCTGTTGAAAATGGGAAAAAATATTACTCAATTAAAAAATGTAAGCACATAAACTTAAATTTATAAGGAAATACTATCTGGACCTCTGAGAAATGTGGTTGTTGGTTGACTGGGGTGTTAGCCCAGATCAAGCACAATCCCTGTCAGGGTGAACATTAGCGCTGAAATAGTCAAAGCGCCAACCTCGGACATCCAGTCACATCAGACTGAGTCAAAGAAAAATATGGCTGACCGCAATGGATCGTGGGTCTGATAAAATAAGTGAATTGGGCCCGGTCAGTGTTTACCTTTGGGCTTAGAAGAAAAGATTTTCTGAAAAGGTAAAGTTCCGTGGGACTTTAGCTGGGTCGAGGTGCTTATCTATTCCCAGTCAAAGGTTAGCACTTATTAAATGTAACAAAGCAACCCAATGTTTTCCTGTAGTGAAAGACAAATCTAGGAGTTTTTCACTACTAGCACATATAAAACTTAAAAGTACACATTTAACCTTTTAATTTCAATGAATCCTGCCCTATGGGCTACAGTTGGCCTTCCTTAGGGATGACTTATATGCAAAATAAAGGGGGTTCAAGGTCTGCCACGGGGGTTATATTGCCAAGTCAATATGACTATTTAAAAATGCATTTAGACTGCAATGTCAGGTTTGGGACATTGCTGTAAGGGGCATCTTAGCTGGGTGGCACAATCAGTGCTGTAGGTCTACTAGTAACATTTAATTCACAGGCCCTGAGTATATGGTATACCACTATACAAGGAGCCATACATAAATGTAATAAGTCCCTGCCAACTTATGGCGAACAAAGCGGTACAACATGGACATGGCCATATGCAAATCAGTCTGACCCTGTGCCCCATATGCCATGTCTGAACTGGGGTGGCAGAGTGGACTAAAGAACGGTGATGGATTAAACCCAGATCTGTTGACTGGGTGTGAGTGTTTGATTTGTTCAGATACTCTGTCCATCACCACCCCCTTTTGTACCGCTTTGTTCGCCATAAGTTGGCAGGGTATGCTCAGACCTGAGTCCCTTGCTCACCTTGCCACTTGACTCATTCAAGCCTGGCTGAAGACGGCTGAAATGCCAGAAACCAGTACTAGGAAGCTTGTTTCCGGTCCAGAGAAGGCATGGCTTGGCAGTTCGGGCTGGACTGTTCCCATGAGGCACAGGGTCAGACTGATTTGCATATGGCCATGCCTGAACTGGGGTGGCAGAGTGGGCTAAAGAACGGTGATGGATTAAACCCAGATCTGTTGACTGGGTGTGAGTGTTTGATTGGTTCAGATGCTCCGTCCATCACCACCCCCTTTTGTACTGCTTTGTTCGCCATAAGTTGGCAGGGTATGCTCAGACGTGAGTCCCTTGCTCACTTTGCCACTGAACTCAAGCAAGCCTGGCTGAAGACGGCTGAAATGTCAGAAACTGGTCCTAGGAAGCTTGTTTCCGGTCCAGGGAAGGCATGGCTTGGCAGTTTTGGCTGGACTGTTCCCATGGGGCACAGGGTCAGACTGATTTGCTTTTGGCCATGTCTGAACTGGGGTGACAGAGTGGGCTAAAGAACGGTGATGGATTAAACCCAGATCTGTTGACTGGGTGTGAGTGTTAGATTGGTTCAGATGCTCCGTCCATCACCACCCCCTTTTGTACCACTTTGTTCGCCATAAGTTGGCAGGGTATGCTCAGACGTGAGTCCCTTGCTCACTTTGCCACTGGACTCAAGCAAGCCTGGCCGAAGACGGCTGAAATGCCAGAAACCGGTCCTAGGAAGCTTGTTTCCGGTCCAGGGAAGGCATGGCTTGGCAGTTCGGGCTGGACTGTTCCCATGAGGCACAGGGTCAGACTGATTTGCATTTGGCCATGTCTGAACTGGGGTGGCGGAGTGGGCTAAAGAACGGTGATGGATCAAACCCAGATCTGTTGACTTGGTGATAGTGTTTGATTGGTTCAGATGCTCTGTCCATCACCACCCCCTTTTGTACCGCTTTGTTCGCCATAAGTTGGCAGGGTATGCTCAGACATGAGTCCCTTGCTCACTTTGCCACTGGACTCAAGCAAGCCTTGCTGAAGACGGCTGATATGCCAGAAACCGGTACTAGGAAGCTTGCTTCCGGTCCAGGGAAGGCATGGCTTGGCAGTTCGGGCTGGACTGTTCCCATGAGGCACAGGGTCAGACTGATTTGCATATGGCCATGTCTGAACTGGGGTGGCAGAGTGGGCTAAAGAACGGTGATGGATCAAACCCAGATCTGTTGACTGGGTGTGAGTGTTTGATTGGTTCAGATGCTTCGTCCATCACCACCCCCTTTTGTACTGCTTTGTTCGCCATAAGTTGGCAGGGTATGCTCAGACGTGAGTCCCCTGCTCACTTTGCCACTGAACTCAAGCAAGCCTGGCTGAAGACGGCTGAAATGCCAGAAACCGGTCCTAGGAAGTTTGAATCCGGTCCAGGGAAGGCATTGCTTGGCAGTACGGGCTGGACTGTTCCTATGAGGCTGATTTGCATATGGCCATGTCTGAACTGGGGTGGCAGAGTGGGCTAAAGAACGGTGATGGATTAAACCCAGATCTGTTGACTGGGTGTGAGTGTTTGATTGGTTCAGATGCTCCGTCCATCACCACCCCCTTTTGTACTGCTTTGTTCGCCATAAGTTGGCAGGGTATGCTCAGACATGAGTCCCTTGCTCACTTTGCCACTGGACTCAAGCAAGCCTTGCTGAAGACGGCTGATATGCCAGAAACCGGTACTAGGAAGCTTGCTTCCGGTCCAGGGAAGGCATGGCTTGGCAGTTCGGTCTGGACTGTTCCCATGAGGCACAGGGTCAGACTGATTTGCATATGGCCATGTCTGAACTGGGGTGGCAGAGTGGGCTAAAGAACGGTGATGGATCAAACCCAGATCTGTTGACTGGGTGTGAGTGTTTGATTGGTTCAGATGCTTCGTCCATCACCACCCCCTTTTGTACTGCTTTGTTCGCCATAAGTTGGCAGGGTATGCTCAGACGTGAGTCCCCTGCTCACTTTGCCACTGAACTCAAGCAAGCCTGGCTGAAGACGGCTGAAATGCCAGAAACCGGTCCTAGGAAGTTTGAATCCGGTCCAGGGAAGGCATTGCTTGGCAGTACGGGCTGGACTGTTCCTATGAGGCTGATTTGCATATGGCCATGTCTGAACTGGGGTGGCAGAGTGGGCTAAAGAACGGTGATGGATTAAACCCAGATCTGTTGACTGGGTGTGAGTGTTTGATTGGTTCAGATGCTCCGTCCATCACCACCCCCTTTTTTACCGCTTTGTTCGCCATAAGTTGGCAGGGTATGCTCAGACGTGAGTCCCTTGCTCACTTTGCCACTGGACTCAAGCAAGCCTGGCTGAAGACGGCTGAAATGCCAGAAACCGGTACTAGGAAGCTTGTTTCTGGTCCAGGGAAGGCATGGCTTTTTCAGTTCGGGCTGGACTGTTCCCATGAGGCACAGGGTCAGACTGATTTGCATATGGCCATGTCTGAACTGGGGTGGCAGAGTGGGCTAAAGAACGGTGTTGGATTAAACCCAGATCTGTTGACTGGGTGTGAGTGTTTGATTGGTTCAGATGCTCCGTCCATCACCACCCCCTTTTGTACCGGATTGTAATTCTACAGCAAATATTTCAGATAATCTCCAAGAAGGGTTTGGGCACCCTGCTCCACAGGAGCATTAGGGGCCGGTGTTACACACCACCACACCATCTGTTTTCTCTTGCTGCCGCCTGTCGGTCACCATCGCACAAATAGAATGCACGCAGGGGCATATTTACTCGAAAATGTTGGCGCGTAGAACAACACCATATTTGGCAGCACCACGCTCCGACAGTTTCAAAACTCAGGGATGCGCTGTATTTGCTACAATACAGCGCACCACGGTGTTTTTCCTAGCGCTGGCTCTAAAATTAGCTGCCTTGCGCAAACTAAGGCACCCTCGCACCACCCTTGAGTTGCAGGAAATGATTGTTCATGTGTAGGAATGTGTCCCTTCCTGCAAATTAACAAATCCATAACGGCTATTTGTAACTTCTATTTGTGCCGCATTCTGCAGCACACATAGAAGTAGCAAATCGTTATTATTTAATGATTGTTTATGTGCAGGAAGTGACACCTCACTAATGGGGTTTTCTCTTTCTCTGTGTGCTGCAGAATGCCGCACACGTAGAAAAAGCAAAAACTAAGAGAAATAAAAGCATTTCTCCTTGTGTGCCATTTTAATGCCTGCTCTTGCATGGTGTTCGTTTTTGGCACTGCCACAGATTTACACCTGCTTGTAAATAGGAGGCAGCGTCAAAAAGCAGTGGGTGCTGAGGTGGAACGTCCACAGCAAGGCCCATTGCACGTCCCTTTGCTGCTGAGAACTGTGCCTGAAAGGGGCATATTTACAAGGTGGCGTTAAACCACGCTAAGTGGCTTAGCGCCACCTTCTAAATATTAAAAATGGCGCTAATCCAGCAGAGCATTAAAAAAGTGATGCTCAGGTGGCGACAGGGGCTTGTAAATATGCGCCACAGTTGTGAGAGGGGATGGAGCAGTAAAAATATAATATTTCGTTTATGATACAAGTGGTATGCAACAGGTGGTTGACAGGAAGACATTTTCATGGCAGAGAACAGTGCAACACTAGGCAGGGACTGTATCACAGGCTTTCTTCTGGCTGTGGTTTCTGCTTTACAAATATGCTGTTGAGTCGTAAACACACAGATGGCGGCTACAAGGCAGCCTTAAAATCACGGCTACGATATCTAAGTGTCACTTATAAATCTTTAAATGTTTGCAGACTTTGGCAAAACTCTGCAGCAGCATTGCATGCTCACTGGCTTTTTCAGTCTTGTGTCTGTTTGCCAGCAGTTTTAAATTTTTACATGCTGAAAATATGTGGTTTATATGTCCATGCTGTGCGACAGACAGTAATTGTTTGCATGAATATTTTCTTCATGACATTTTTTTTTTTTTTTTTTTTACTCTTCCTGTTGATAATGCGTTGGGTATACTGTGTTCTGAAAAGTGAAAGAAATACAATTACTGTAGTCCAGGAGTCTATCTCTCCTCCGTAGACATTACTACCTTGCACGAGGATGCCGTGCCAACATGCTGTGACAATGGGCTTCTGTAAAACATAAAAATACACAAAAAACAGACTGATAAACCCACAGGAGCCCTTGATCATTACTAACCCACAAAAACATATTCTCAAACGTTGAAAATCCCAGTCACAAAAAAAGTTTCATAAGAATATGAATTAAACCAAATTTTCTTCATTAAAAACAAAGTATCAGATTAATCACATTTTCTTCTCCTAAAGTGCAGTGGACTCGAACTTCACTTGCTGTAAAACGTGAACATCCCGTAGCCCTGTAGTAGGCTGGCATACCTTTGCATGCAGTTTCACTAGGAAAGCAAACACTTCTGAGACTTTGGAAGCCTTATTGCTGCAAAGGGAATTGCATGATACTGAAAAGAATGACTCCAATTAATGTTTCCTTCCCACTGGTGCTATAGTCCCGCCTGCTATTCCTGAGAGAACAACTCTATCTCTGAAAGATTGATACAAAAATAATTAATGTCAAACGGGGAGCCGGAGAGCTCGGTATTGCGCTGAAACTAGAAGTATTAGACGCACAGCCCAATCTTAGCTACCTGCTGAGTGTGTATTCTCATTTCCATAATTGTTCCAGGGTTGCTTTATTTTTCTCATCGGCCCTTAGTCATATCTTCAGTGTTCCATGAAATCCTAAAATGCGTTCAATGCGTTCCTTCAATATTGTGTGTTGGTCTTACCGTGGAAAGACTCATAATTATTGATACAAATAGCGATCGTTAGATGGTACTTTATTTCACTTAATAGCTTTGTTGAAAATAATGAAAGCTCAATGGTTCGGCCATTTATTCTGAGAATGGAAAGCTGAACATTCAAAGAGCAGCTATAGAATGATGCATTAGGCTAATTATAGGTTGCGATTTTATGAAAACAAAAACCATGTGGAAACCGGAAACTGAAAATGCAAGATTTAGGGACCTGAGACCTGTTTTAATGTCCCGCAAACATGCCATGGTCATCAAATGCAGCGCCTAACTTTAAACAAGCGTATTGCCATAAAAGTAATCTGACCAAAATATAAAAAACATTTTCATAAACATTGCTATTCGTTTAAAATCGAGGAAAAAATCAATTTCTGAAAAAAATATTCTCTAAGAGGAAATCCTATTAACAAAATACTTGAAACGAAAACTATACTTAGAGGCATATTTATGAGCCCCTTGCCCTTAGCGTCACTTTCTGTGATGCTCCAGCGGCGCAAATTACAGAATAATATTTATAAAGTCACTCAAAGTCACTTTGTGTTGCTGGCTTTGAATGGCCTCATAGATATAAAGTGAGGCAAGGCAGCACAAATTGCTGCATTGCCTTACTCTACACTATGGAGGCGTTCCATGGGCGTTGCAGTGGATTTTCCCACTCAACACCAATGTATTTTAATGGTTCCCCAGATTTACAAAACCATGTAAGCCTGTGGATGTCCCAAAGCCTTACTCCTTCCCAGGAGAGGCACAACGATAAGAAATAACTTTATTTCTCTTCGTTTTTTCTGCTTTCCATGTGTGCTGCATACAGCACACATCAAAAGAGGAAGAAGTCTCCCAGGATTGTGGAGGAAGATGGCCCTTCTTGCATTTCAACAATCCTGCTGAACACACAGAAACCCTTGCACCATGGTGCAAGCAGCCAAGGCCCATATAGGGCGTGCGCGGACTTTGACGTGGGGCGGGGGAGGGGCAGGGTGGGGGGTTGTAAAATGCGGCAAACAGACAATTTCAGGTAAGTAATATAAAAAACAAATAAAATAAATTTCGTTGCATGTTCTGCATCGCTGAATCGCAGAGGAAATAAATAAAACAAAACAGGTCAAACTGATAACAGAAATAGAAATTGCAATAAATGCTTCCTCTTCAATATGTGACAAGGAAAAGTGTCAATGGCATTTCGACCTATTCAATTTATACGGTCATCAACAGAACGAGAACAATGTTTTGAGCAACCAATCAATGTAGTCTGTAGTAAAGGGAAACTACTTTGGGTGGGTACCAAAAGTTAGGAACCGTATTCAATCAATATCAGCATAGCAAAAGACAAAAATACAAGTCTCATTCATATTGTGCTGACTAAAGATGTGGTAGTCAGAAAAGGAACCTTTAATGAATCAACACTGGCAACTGACAGGACGAAGTTCAGGTGTCATGAGTGTTGTTTAGGCTGTGCGTGTAATAATCAAAAAGAACCATCACCAACCATGAGCAAATCAAATCAGCTAATCAAGAAACCTAAAGTACACATCACCAAACTCATGAGATGTAAAAAGATCTACTTGTAGGTTCCGAATCAGACGTAACCAGACTTAATCAAGCCAAAGATCATGCATGAATAATTCATTGAGACTGGAAATACTAATAAACAATGAATAATGAAATATCAATTTAAAGAATATGGGGCCATATGTATCAAGCAAAATTGCGATCGCAAATGTCGAATTTGCGATTCCTTATTTTGCGATTGCATTTAAGGAATCGCAAATTTTGCGATTCCTTAACTGCAATTTAAGAAGCAGCAAAAAAGTGCAATTTGTCCTTAAGGAATTGCAAATTACCACCAACTTCAAGTAGGTGGAAATTTGCGATTTCTTTGAAAAATTCACTTTTTTACATTTTTCAAAGTACAATGTGAAGCACATACATGCCCTTAAGGCATGTATGTGCGCCACATGTGCACCCATGCTTATTTCAGGGGTGCATCAGGGTGTTCTTTTGATACCCTTTCACCCTTGCAAATTGCATTCTCAATTTGTGATTCTCTATTTGCTAATCGCAAATTGAGAATGCCTTCCCTTTCATTCCTATGGGCCTCTAGGCTCATTGGAATGAATGGGGAGGTATTCCTTAATTGCAAATCGCAATTTGAGATTCGTAATTAAGGAATAGGTAGGATTCGCAACATTTATTGCAAATCTTACATCCATAGCATGTTGCGATTCTCAAATAGCGATTCGCAAAAAAATCGCTATTTGAGAATCGCAAAAGAGGATTTTGATACATATGGCCCATGATTCAGCTGAATCAATAAGTATGCAGAAGGATGAGATATCGAATACCTCACAGGCCAAGAAACTTGGAGCTTACGCTTAGAATTCACAATGTCCTCATAGGTGCCGGTGCAACTTTAAAAAAGGCCAACTTGAGATTCAAAATACATGAAGCATGAACGCTCTTGGAAAAATAATGTAAACTAAATTAATACCAAAAATGTTTATATGGAAAATCAATTAATAATGTAAGAGGAACAGTCAAACAGCACCTCTTATCTTACCTGCCCAATGAATCAAGCAAGCATTTGTGTCGCTCTCAATCAATGCAGTAGAGACTAGGTAGTAACAGCTCATAAAATAGCACTGCTCACCTCGATCGAGCTAGAGGAGAGACCTCATGTAGCCAATGGCTGTAGTTCAAGTATACGTACAAAAATAAAAAAATAATATACCTATATTAAATACAAATATTATACTTCCCTGCTAGAATCTAAAAAAAAATAAGTGAAACATAAATATAGTAGAAACCTTAAAAGAACCTGCACATGCCACTGCGCTCATGCGCAACATCTGCAATACTGTACTTCATTAATTAACAATATATGTAAAAAGCCCCAAGGCTTTCATTGGCTAGTCTTCACAAACAGGGACCATCAAATTTAACAATAGCAAAGAAACATCCTGAAATATAGTCAACTTCACAAAATATGGCGGGGCAAAATCAACCGCAATGCAACATTAATACGGCTCTAAGCCAGAATAAGCAAGTTTGGTGGCCAACAGAGCTGTTAAGTAAAATGCATAGAAACATTCTTAGATATAGTTACCTTCAAAGAATGAATTAAATAGCTGTATGAATTCAACTTCTATGTAACAAGAATTAGGCTCACAGCAAGAACCCACAAGTTCAGGAGCAAACAAAGCTGTTAGGAAAAATGCAAAGGGCAGTAATCTTAGCCTCACCGGTCGCCATAAAAAAGAGGACGGGCTACTTAGAAAACAATAAATCAGTTACATGAAAATAATCAGCATTACATTTAAAAAATGTGGAATAATCGACTAAAAGCCACCTGAAGATAGTGTACATATGTATATATCTCCACCTTGGCTTGTTAGTTGATTTTGTATTGTACTATGCTCATCATATTAAGAATTGTCAAGAAAATATTTTCAGGCATACATTTGCATGAAAACATTGTAAAACATGTCACAAGCTCCACCAGAGAGGTGATACCAGAGTGTGGAGATTACAAAAATGTCAATCACATAAATATATCTCTATATGATATCAGAAATAATACATGGCACTGTAAAGCAGTGCAACTCCACAAATCAAAAAGGCAAACAAGAATATTTCCAAAACCAGAAGCAGTTGTCTAAAGAACTACAGGATTATAGAACTGCATTCCTCAAGCTTGTTCAGCCCCTTATTGATGCTGTCACATCTCAGGATCCAGTGACATTCAGCTTTATTAAGTATCAGCTGGATATCACCAACCGCAGTGGTTTCCGTATCAGTTCAATAACCTGCCATCCTATTTCAGCTGGGGAATGGTTTTGCTCAAGAAAGTGACATACCAAGGGAGCATGTTCATTTCTACATCTAATGCAGCTCTTGTGTTGTGATCAATGGGTTGTTACTTTTTGAATGGATTGGCCCACATAAATAAAATTGCATTTTCCTTTTTACATATATTGTTAATTAATGAAGTATAATATTGCTGGTGTTCCACATGTGAACAGTGCTGTGTGTAGGATCTTTCAAGGTTTCTACTATATTGATGTTTTATTAAATTGTTTTTACATTTTACCTGTGAAGTATAGTATTTTTATTTAATATAGGTTTATTATTATACATTTTTTGTATGTATACTTGAACACAGCCCTTGTCTCCATGAAGTTTTTCCTGTAGGTCACTTGAGGTGAGCAGTGCTATTTTATACTCTATTACTACCTCGTCTCTATCACATTGACGGAGAGTGAAGCGAATGCTTGTTCGATTTATCGGGCAGGTACGATAAGAGGCGCTGGTTGACCGTTCCTATTACTTATTAATTAATTTTCCATATAAACTTTTTGGTATTAATTTAGTTTACATTATTTTGCCAATAGCGTAATGCTTCATTTATTTTGAATCTCGAGTGGGCTAGTTTTAAAGTTGCATCTGCACCTATGAAGGAATTGTGAATTGGACTAGGAGCAAAAGTTGAATTGGCATTTCCTGTCATGTTACGAAAAATGTGGAAAGTCCAAAATTCTAAATCTGAAAGAGGTATCTGAAGTAGATGAACTAATTTGGAAAAAAGACCTCTTGAAGGGGAGGAGTATTCACAAGAATTAGATGTAAGGGCTGAGGCAAGGTGGTTGGTTTTGATGCTTAAATTTAGCTATAAATATGAATTGAGCAATCGTCTCCTACTCAAGAATCCCAAACGGTGGGAATGAGGCCTGGCAGTGAAGGAAGGTTTTTTTTAGGGAAGGCACTGTTGGGTGGTAAGCATGCAGGGAGAAAATCCACACAAAGAAAAGAAATCCTCAGAACACACTTCAGTACTAGGTACTAAATCAGTTTCATACAAAAGGAATGGGGGTTCAGGTCCATTGCGGGTGGAGTATGGGGAATGAGAGCAAAAGGCCAGAGATGGTTACCAGGTGAGTCAAGATGACAGTTAGTACTTGGACCGTGAATGGAGTGAGATCAAGGATAATACAAAAGAATAACATCTATGGAAGAATGAAGTCCAGGTTATATTGTTGGAAGAAACTCTCCTGGCGAGACCAGATTGCACAGCCCTTTTTAGCAAATGCTGCTCTCTACAAGATATTGTTTGGTCGGAACAGCAGGATAGCATGAAAGGAGTGGCTATACTCATGAAGAAACACTCAGGAGTTAGGCTAATAAATTACAAAACTGATGTTACAGGAAAGTGGGTTGTTGCTACTCTAGGGAGGAGTAATCTAAGCAGGTCATGTGCTGTATACTAAAGTCCCAGTTGTCAAGATCCAACATATTTAAGGACAATGGAACTTGTTTATTAGAAACTTAGAACCCAATATTAGTTGGAGGAGATTTTAATGTTGTCTTAGAGAGACTGATAGTACTTTCAAATCTAACTACATAAATTGACCTAAAATGGGCTGTAAGTTAAAGGACATTATGCAGGACCTACACTTAATTGACAGCTAGTATAGAAAGTATGGAACACAGAAATTATTTATCTTTTACAGCCAAAAAATGGGCATCACTCCTGAATCGACTATTTTCTCCTAGATTAAGCCATGAAGGATATAGTGGTGTCAATCGCCTTTCTTCCAACTTTATTGTTGGATCACTCCGCTGTGGCTTTATACCTGCAGTTTCCCAACAGAATAGAAGGGAAGAGGTGGTTGTTGAACAAGGTTTTGTTGTTGGAAAAGGATATTTGCAGGGAACTGGCTGAAAAACTAATAGTCTAGTCAAGTTAGTTAAAAAAGTGGGCTAACCTAGAACTAATTGCAATACAATTTCTGTGAGTGGATTCTTATTGAAAATTTTTCGTTGAAAACGATGGTGAAAAGTCTACCACTCTATCATGACGCGTTATTCCAATATGGCGTTTTTTTTCTCAAAATGGCTGCCCATTATTTGAGATATAGGGTATAACTGTTTATATGCCAATGTGTGGTATCATTTTTTATGTTTTTAGGGACGGGAAAGTCAAAAATAACATCACAAATTGTTACTGATGACCATAATATCAAACAATCGCGGATATGTCAGATAGACAAAGTTTGTATAGTTTTTTCATTGACTTTTATGGCAAGGTGTGAAGGAACGTAAATATTACAATTAACTTTTGTGAGTGGTAGACTTTTCACCATCGTTTTCTACGAAAATCTTTCAAGAAGAATCCACTCACAGAAATAGTATTGCAATTAGTTCTAGGTTCCACAACAAACTGACTAGTGTATTAGGAGTTTTTTCAATTTCATAGGGAATCAGCCAGATGCCAGGTGGTCTTGGACACATACAAGTGCCTGTATAGGAGGAATAATAAGCAAGGTCTTTCACAGATAGAGATTAGGTCACAAAAGAGGAAGACATGCTGCTAGATAACAGTCAAGAGAAAGAAGGAGAAATCTAGATGCACTCTGCAAAATATTCCAGTAAACTAGTATTTTATGAGCAGAATTAGAGTGTATGCAAGGCGAGTAACAGACAAGTATAGCAAAGAAAATGTGGGACATGTGGAAAGCTTGTGCTATGCAACACTTAGAATATGGGGAGAACAGTGAACATCTTCCAGCTTGGATACAAAGACAGATATATTGAGGAACTCTATAGTCACACTAATTGAAGCTAAAACAGGGAAAGTCATAAATTTCACATGAGAAATAGAATATGAGATGATGAATGATTTTGGAAGATGATGAATGATTTTGGAATACTAGAAAAGGAAGATGCCAACCCAAACATACATGACATTCAGAAATGCCTGCTGTAAACAAACAACTCTCAATGCTAAGTAGGTCACAGATTGAAGTTCTGAGTTTAGGAATTACAGAAGAAGACATCAATAGACAGATCATTAGTTTAGGAAATGGTAGTGTCAGGGCTAGGTGGGCTCCATCTTAGAAGTATAATAGAAGCTATTACAACCACTATCCCAGAATTAAAATTTGTGTTTAATTCAATATACCTTAAAGGTATGGAGATCCTGTCTTCTTGGTATGAAGCCACTATTGTGACGATTCTGAGGGCAAACAAGAATCCCAAAAGAGCAGAATCATAAATACCAATATCACTCGTAAACTGCGAACATAAGATCTTTACGGGCATTATAGCTAATTAAATGGTGAGGATAATCACAACTACTATTCATTCTAATCAAAGGGCCTTTAATCAGGGATGAAAACTAATTGAGATAATACATTTGCTAATTGGTGCAATAGCTATTGCAGAGGGATTTATTATCCTTTTCACAGTAGCTGCTTTTGATGCCACTAAGGCTTTCGACAGGGTGAACTGGGCCTATTAATGGGAAGACCTTGGGAAGTTCGGATTTAATAGTAGCATTATTTAAACCTAACATGACCTGAATAAAACACCATCTGCAAGGGTGTTAGTGACTGGAGCACTAACAAAGAGTTTCACAAGAGGAACTAGACAAAGGTTTGTCCTTTTTCTTCACTATTATTTGAACTTCATATAGAATCTTCTGCCAAACAGATTAGATCTGACAACAACATAATCCTGTTTAAGGCCTTCAGGTTGAGGTAAAACTGGCACTAAATGCAGACCTCTTGCTATATATCATCAAACCAAGCTACTCCGTAGATAATTAAGAAGAGCATGTTCAATCAATCAATCAATCAATCAGGTTTATTATAACTTGCAACTACTTATACGAAAGAGTCTCAAGGCACTGAGGGAGATCTTGAGGTCCTTCCTGAACTTCACCAGTAATGGTGATTGCCTGAGGTGCTTAAGCAAGGATTTCCAGGCCTTTTCAGCAAGGTAGGAGAAGTATCTTCCTCCAGCCTTGGTCTTGTGGATCCGTGGGATGGTAGCCAGGGCAAATCGCGTGGAGTGGAGAGGCCTGGTGGGAATGTAGAGGGAGAGGCAGTGGTTGAGGTAAGCAGGTACTGCATTGTGGAAGGCTTTGTAGGCATGCATAAGGAGCTTGATGGTAATTCTTGTTTTGGATAGATAGCCAGTGAAGGTCTCTTAGGTGGCCGGTGATATGGCTTCAGCGTGGGATTTTCAGAATGACTTTGGCAGATGCTTTCCGGATATTTTGCAGTTTCTTTGGGCATTTCTGGGTGATGCCGCCATAGAGTGATATGCAGTAGTAGAATCTGCTGCTGATGAGCGCATGGGTGAGCAATTTCCTGGACTTGGTGGGAATCCACTTGAAGATCTTACGAAGCAGGCAGAGCCTGTGTAAGCAGTAGGATAAAACGGCATTGATTTGGCAGTTCATTGAGAGCGAGGAGCCCAGGATGATGCTGAGATTTAGTGTGTGGTCCATGGGTGTGGGGTGGGTTCCAAGTGCTGCAGGCCACCAGGAATCATCCCAGGAGGAGGGGGTGGAGCCCAGAATGAGGACTTTGATCTTTTCTGAGTTAATCTTGAGGCAGCTGTTCTTCATCTGGGTAGTGACTGCCTTCATCTCATTGTGGAAGTTGCTCTTTATGGCTATGGGTTCATCTAAAAGGGAGAGAACCAGATGGGTGCCGTCGGCATAGAGGACGTTGTGGGGTCCATGGCTTCTAACAATGGCTGTAAGTGGGGCCATGTAGATGTTGAAAAGGGTGGGACTCAGGGAGAATCCCTGAGGCACTCCACTGCTGATCTCTGTGGTTGTGAGTTGAATGGTGGAAATTCTCTGTGTTCGGCCAGTGAGGAAGGAGTGGATGCATTCTAGGGTTTTGTCATGGATGCTGGTTTCGTGGAGTCTTGCACAGAGGGTGTGGTGGGAGACAGTGTCGAAGGTGACTGAAATTACATAACAAATATTTCAGTAACATTTCAAGCTAATCAGGTAAGCAAGACAAAACAGATGTTATGTCCTAGAAGAGCGATGAAATAATTCAGAATTATAAGGAGCCGGTGAGATATCTGGGTGCCCAAATCGTACACAATTCAGGGGACCACCCAAATAAAAATTTGAAAAGAACTAGCAACGACGTTATGAAGCTCTTAAGGAAATGGAAAAATCTCAGTTAAACATGTACAGAAGAGTTAATCTTGTAAATATGACAATTCCTCCCAAACTGATCTTTCTGTTTTATACTGTGCTATTAACATATTCAGGGGATCTAATATGTAAGCTTCAGGGTCAAGCATGTAGCTGTATTTGGGCATATAAAGGTGTAAGGCTGTCATGGAAAACACTGAGGAGAAAGCTGGAAGCTGAAGGCCTGCCTTATCCAATTGCCAGACACACTGGCTTACATTTCAATTAAATAATAGTAAAATGTTAGCTACAGAGATAGATAATTAAACAATCTGGAAATTATACACAGCAGTGTTGAATCATTGTAGCCAAAGCATGAGCACCCAAAATAATTTAAGAAAGTGATATTGAAGACCTTAGTTGCAGCTTTAAAAACATGTGTTTAAGGAATAAAAGTGTTTGATATATCTTATTACTTGCATTTGGAACCAATCTGAGATTCACTCTGAACTCCAGAATGTCTGAAGGATTCACTCAATAGGCATCTGAGGTAGGCGAGATTAAATAACTGGGGGAATTGAAGGAATGGAATAGATTTGATAGCTTGAGAGACAATGTCTACAAAGACAAGCAGAGAGCTCTCTAGATTCAAGTACCTTAATTTACGGTCTTTGTGGTTTTCACAGATATGGCCTGGGGAGGATAGTGGAGTCTATGAAGATCTCATTACAGGCAATACTAGTTGAAGAAAGACGTTGCCTTATGGCACTGGAAGATACTTGAGGCTGAAGACAATCAACATCCAGTACTGCATTGAATCTGGAGAGATGACTTGCTGGAGACAGGGATCAAATATTTATGGTAAGTATGTTTGAAAAATCTCTATTCAACAGTAACATCTGCTGCATTAAAGAAGAAGAATTTTTTAAGGACAAAAAAACAGTTAACATCCATTGGCTTTCCCTTGGACCAGAGGCAAACAATTGTCCTCAGATCCAGATGTGTTAACTCTCTGAGCTTGCAGAGTTTTTTCCTCATTCACGCTCACCAACGGTAAGTATCTGCCTGCCAAAGTGAACCTTTTACCAGGCCTAAACCTTCCTTTTTAATACTTGGAAGTCACTGTTAAATTATGCCCAAAAGTCTCATAGGGCATGCTGTATTCTAATTAAAAAGTAGGACATCTGTACTTAAGTTGTACATGTTCTAGCAGTGACAAAAATCATGTTTCACTGCTGTGAAGTCTATCTTTCCCTTATTCCTGTGGTCCAACAAAATCAAATAAGTTACAGTACTCTGTTATTCAACCTATAGCCCTTCAAGGTACCCTTAAGAGCAGTTGCCTCCACTCAGCTAATATATGAAAGGGGGAAACAAAATATAAGTACTGTTTGCAGCCTGTCCTTGTTATTCATGAGCCTAGTACTGTGTCTACCATTAAATCCAGTCAGCACCTGTTGTTTTACATTTTCATGTTTTTAGAAGATAGTAATTAATCAAAAGAGGGACTCAGAGGGGCGTTTTAGTAAGGTCCAGCATACATGCCCAAGTAAATCAAACAAGAAGTGGTATGCAATTTCTGAGTGGGGAAAAGGATGATTGTAGTGGAGAGAGGTGCATACAGGATAGCGTAGACCTGTATCCTGAAATGGGGAGGGGGGAATTCTCCCTTCGGAACTAGGGCCCTCACACACCAAGCCAGCTAGGTGTCATGCTTCATCATTGCGTCTGCTCCTCATCGGGTCGGTGCTGCAATACCCGACGGGCACCCAATGAGGGGCTCTTTAGAAGAGATCTTTGGTTCCTGCGGTTTGGTGCGGTGCGGGTGAGGAGCCTAGGAAAGTGTAGATGTGGTTTAGTGAACATATAAGCTAAAACACGTTGGGTAGTCCAAAAACAAATTTAATAGGATGGCTCCCACCTGATTAAAAAGGAAAGAGTGGAGATTTATCTGAATGTAATGTTTCAAGGTTCTAGCGCTCTACTCTAATGGAGTCAACATGTTTCTTGCCTTAATCATCCTAAGGATTAGACGGCAATTCATCAGGACCATGTGTAAACTATCTACACCCCACTACCTACCACGTGTGTAAGTAAAGTACCTAGGCAGTGTTGAGGAGACTCTACAATAATAATAATAAAAGTACACTTAATAGCCATGTGGCTCTCTCTAGATAAAACCTAGCTCAGTGACCCAAAAGGTGTGCACACGTGATCAGGTGACAAGTGGCACACATGAAATTGTACACAACAATATTTAAAATATAAATCTAAATCACAATAGCTTCACTTAAGGACAATCAGACTGTCCCGATTACACCAAAGTCCATCCCACACTGCAGGAGTGAAGAAAAACCCCAGTCCACTACCTCCGCCCTAATGACAGTCACTGAATGATATATACAGTGAGTAGCCACCAGTTTCGAAGGGAGAGGGTGGAAAACAGAAGAGGTATCCACATCTGGACGAACACTACTCTTTGATGGACCACGGAACTTGAGGCAGGCTTCCGACCCCTATGAAATGACAACAAACAGAAAATGATAAGACTAACGCCCCCCCAGATACACACTTTGGAACATGCATGTAAACAAAACAACCCCGTACATAAGCAGCTCCTCTTTCCAATAAATAAAGGCTGGTCGCTGTGGTAGTGTTCTCGAAATCCAAGTTGAGTCCAGACAATGTCTCCCACAATGATAACTTGTGATTACAAAAAAGTGACGGGAAAAATATACGCAATGGTACTATAAAAAAACCCTCCAAAAGGTGATGACTGGCAAGGAAAACCTCCACTAACTATCTAAAAAGAATTGCTGTAGAAAATCACCCAAAAGTAACAAAGGCTACACACAACGATGTGGACAGGAGCTATATCCAGGAAGAGTACAGTCTCGCAACAGAAACAGGAACGCAGCCGCGTACCTGTGTAACAACGATACTCCATGGTGGGACTGAATCAGGGAAAAAACAGAAACTCCGCTCCCATAGCAAAACGCCTGCAAGCCTGCAGACGTATGATCAGCGATCCAAAGCAAAAGAACGATCCAACACGAGGAGAATCCGGCAGCCGATCCCCACAGAACAAAGGAACCGGAAACAGGGGCAAAGCACTTCCCGGTAACCAGGACCAGGAAGAAGAAACCAAGCATCGGCTACAGGCAAGACAGCTGATTATATATGCCCGTAACGCGTGAAAACTGCGCCGCGTCCACAGGGTTCATCTACATGCATGTTCACAAAGCAGTAATAAATGAAGTAACTGCGCTCAATTCCTAACACAGACTCACCAACAGACTCCTTTTTAATCAGGTAGGAGCCATCTTATTAAAATTGTTTTTGGACTAACCAACCTGTTTTAGCTTACATTTTCACTATACCACATCTACACTTTCCTAGGCCCCTCACCCGCACCGCCCCGCAGGAACAAAAGATATCCGCTAAAGGGACCCTCATTGGGTGCCCGTTGGGTATTGCAGTGCCGACCCGATGAGCAGCAGACCCAATAATGAAGCATGACACCTAGCTGGCTGGGTGTGTGAGGGCTCTAGTTCCCAATGGAGAATTCCCCCTCCCCATTCCAGGATATAGGACTACGCTATCCTATATACACCTCTGTCCACTACAATCATCCTTTGACCCACTCAGGAACTACATACCGTTTCTTGTTCGATTTAGAAGATAGTAAACCAGATGCTATTTTCTTGACAGAAACCTGGCTCCATGCTGATTCCGGGCCTGATCTTGCACAAGCCCTACTCCCCTAACTACTATATCTACAGAAAAGGCTGACAGAATAAGAGGGGCAGGGAAATTGCCAACATTCTCAAAGTAGATCTTAGGTGCCTTATAGAACCTTGTCAACTTCCCGACTGTGAAAGTATGACCGTTGCTATATCTATGTCCCCCACATTCATCTTTTTAGGAGCCATCTTCTGTCAGCCTGCATACCCTTGTGCGCAGTTCTTACAGAACCTTCCCAAGTTAGTCTCCAAACGGTTTCCCAAGCAGCCAGGTTCCTGCACGACCTGTGAGTCACACAAATCACTCAAATGGTTTCATGCCCTACCCGTGAAAAAGGCCACTTACTCTACCCTACTTTTCCTAACAATCCTTTCTCATAAGTCCAAGACCCATTCTAACTAATTGCGTCTGACAATTTTATGATTCCTTTGGTCCTGGAACTTCCCTGCACCTGACCACCGCTCAGACCCAACACATTGAACGACCACCGCTGGGTAAAATGAAACCTTGATACATGGAAACAGGCCCTTCACAATACCTGCATTTAACCCAGATACAAACATAGCATTTAACAAGTTCTCATACTTGATCACTCACTCATTGGATCAAGTGATTCCTATAAAAAAAACACGATCCACCAATAGCAAGTCAGCCCCCTTCTGTGGCAAATGTGCAAGAAAGCAGAGAGGTCATGGAGAAAAGATTATAGTGAAAAAGGTAAAGCGAAATATAGAGATACTATCAGAAATATCACTACAATTAAAAAATAAACCTGGTCTCCAATCCCCCTCAGGAAATATTTCAGATTGTCAAAACATTCTTAGATCTCTCATCTAATATTCCATTCCTCAAACCCTCAACACTTTGAAGAAACAACTTAGGAAGATTTGGAAGAAAACAAGTAATTACATCTACCGTACCTTTTAGAAACCTTATCCAGACCCCCAATTTCATGCCTAATAGAGATAGACAGTTAGATCATAATACAGTCCTCATTGCCTTCCCCGCATGACATTTGAGAGTCTTTCAGTGACCCATAGCAACCTAAAGTTAGGATCTCCTTTAGACCCCATCTCCCACACATCTTCACTAAAGTAATAGACCAGATCCTACCCACCCTACTGGAAATAATAATCCTCTCTCTGGCGGAAGGTATTGTATCAGCAACATGGAAACATGCCATGGAAAAAGCACTTCTCAAAAAATCCAACCTTGACCCTCTTGATGCTCAAAATTATTGGCCAATCTCTTTGCTTCCTGAATTTAGTAAAGTGCTTGAGAATCATGCCACTAAGTCTCTGTCAGAATACCTAGAGGACTCATATTATTCTCAACCCCACCCAGACTGGGTTCAGACCTAAACATTGAACAGAGACTGCACTCTTGGAATTCGTCGAGAAGGCCCAAATGCAGCTGGATACGGGAGGATCAAGTGATATTATTTCCTTGATCTTAGCTCAGCATTTGATCCTGTCAGTCATGATATTCTTATTGACAAAATCCAGTGTGGGAATTTTGGTACATGCTCTCTCCTGGCTTAAATCATTCCTCAGAAACAGGACTTTCCAGGTCCTGGAGGGAAGCTGTACTTTAGATATTTTCCACTAAATTGTGGAATACCTCAGGGCTCATAATTAAGTTCCACTCTGTTAAATGTGTTCCTATATCCATTGACAGACATCATCCTTCCATTTTGGATTTCTTTCATCTCATAAGCAGATGGTACTAAACTGGTCTTTGCTTTTTCTCATGATCAGGATCCCCATTTTATAGCCTTAGGCCCTTGTTTAGAAGAAGTAGCTAACTGGATGAACAACTCTGCCTGGAAACTAAATTGTGATAAGACAGAGCTTATGATTCCAGAATAATTCCTCTAATCACCAATTGGGCCCGGGATTGGTGAGTTTCCTGAATACGCTGCCTACCCTGAAGACGGCCTTACAAAATCTGGGTGTATGATTGGGCAAATCCTTGACCCTGGAAAACCAGGCTTTAAAGTTAGCTGCAACCTGCCATGACATCCTTAGTATGCTCAGGAAACATCTGCAATTGCTCCCCATCTCTCAAAGGAATAGTGGCTCAGGCACTCATTCTCTTTTGCTTCGGACTATGGAAATTCACTGTACCTAGGAGACCTAAAATGCGTAGTACCATTGACCCGACAAACTCTGATGCCCTTTCATTGGCTCCCAATAGCTCAGAGGGTTACATTTGAAGCCCTTGGTATAGCTCACAGGACATTTCTTGATAAAATCCCTTTGATGTCCTGACCCCTAATTTCCCCTTATAGGCCCACAGAGTTAAATAGCATTTGTTTTTTTATTTCAACCAATATGTAGCATACAGCATTTGTTAGACCTGGTATAATTGGTCTCCCTTCCATTTTATCTGATTGCCTCCTCTGTTTTTGATCCGTTTGCTGGTTTTAGATGCTTTGGGCACTGTGCCACTGCTATTCAGGGCCACAGTGTAAGTGTTCCCTATGTTAAATTGATGTATTGATTAGTGACTCCATGATTGGGTTATTTGATTTACTTATCATACCCTAGTACAGTGCACCATGTCTGCTCAGGGCTTGTAAATCAAATGCTGCTGGTGGGCTTTGCAGCACTGGTTTTGCCACACACCGAAGCAGCTTGTAAAGTGTGTTTGAGGCGTGCCATTGCAGAGCCTATGTGCAGTCTGGGATTGCCATGTCGATTTGGCAAATGCACCCACTTGCCAGTCCCTAAACCTTCCCTTTTCTGCATATCAGAAACCTCCTGTGGTGTGTCTGATGCCCCTTGCCTACTCTGTGAAAGGAAAAAAGGAGTCTTGTCATCAAAAAGCTGCAGGACTGACCAGAGCCAGGGGCGTCCGGCCGACATCTACCGGAAGCCCGGCCCGAAGACGGACGGGACACTTCTTCTTTCTTGAATAATGGCTGCGACAACACTGGGGGGGGGATGTCTTGCACATGCCTCCGACCCCCCCCCCCCCTCGTCCTCATCGCCTGGTCCGGCCATAACAAATCTCAAGCGAGACGCCGTGGGGTGCACTGGGAGGGAGAGACGGTGCGAACAGGCCTCTCCCGCCTCCCCAGGTGGAGGTTTCCCAGCTGCACCCTCAGCGCTCCAGGCGCCCGGAAAAGGGTTCTTCCACTGTGGCCATGCTGCAACGTCTCGCCCGGCAGGGTGGAGCCCGTCCGCTCATTTGACCCCGCGATCGCCAGTAGCTACCGAACTCTCAAAATGGCGGTCGACCTGGCAAGAGCGGGCCCAGCATAAAGAAATGGCCCGGTCACTGGTTGACTCCACCACCGTAGTCCTCCACGACCTTGAAGATTCTAGAGGAGCCGCGGGAGTCTCCGACCCCCGATGGGGAATGACTGCCATGATCACCCGTGGAGTGACGAAACTGTATCCGCGGGACGTCGGCGCTCCCATGCTGGCGCCAGCCTCACTTTGAATTACTAGAATCCTGCAGACCTCAGTTCCGGTGAAAGCACAGTGTGACCCGGTAGGAAAAATTGTTGCACCCCCTCCCCTTTTTGACTGATAGTTCAAACCACCGATCCTTTCCTTTGCCCTTTTAACGGAACTTTGGACTGCCTCCCCCTCTTTTACATTTTCTAGAGAAAACAAAACATTAACCACTACATTAGCATAGCAGTTGACACCAGAACTGTTTTCAAATTGAAAACCAACAACATCTTCAACAGAATCCTTTTTGTTTCTGCTGTGACCCTGCTACAGCACAGACATTGTCCCCAGCAGTAATTCTGCAATGCCGGTAAGAATAGCTGTGGTGCCTACTGGACTCACTCACCCCCGCGGCGCCCCACGCCGTTATTTGCTGGGCGGCAACTTACTAGACATCACTTTCGTGCCATCTAGATTTCAGCGCGTTCTGCTGCCTTGGAACTATTCGCACAACAGACTGCTACTGACGACCCACCCCCAGGCAACATCTTCTGAATTTTCATAATTTGAAAGAACTAGTAACATGTCCTCATCAGGAATTCAAAAGAAATTGCCACGGTCTCTTCGTTGTTTAAATGTTTTTACTGTTTTTGTTTTGTTGTATATATTTATATGTTATTAAAGTTTTATATTCCTACTACTTTGTTGGAGTGCTATATATTTTTAATGTGACACATAATTGTAAAAACTTTGATGTACAAAGAGTCATTCCTGGAATCTTCCGCTTCAGGCTCGGTCCCCTCCCCAATCACAATACAGGATGGTTTTCAGATAGTAGGAACACGTGTGGTGTGACGGATCTCATCGGGTGTGGGCCTTGATCTACTATAACTCCTTTGAAGAGGGGTGATTCTTTACAGCTGGGGCCATAAACTACATCTGCAGGGCTAGGTGATAGCCTGGACAATTGGACACAGAGGAAGAGGAGTGTCAGAGGGTGCGGTAGTGAATAGGGCGAAAGGGAGGTGTCGGGCGGGCACAGAGTGTGATTTTCAGGGAAGAGCAGCGCAGATGGGGGGAGGTTTATTGCCGATGCATAAGACAGAGAGCGGGGGTGACCAGTGCCTGGGGAAGATGCTTGCGAGAGTGGGGAGCCATGCTACGAATCGACAGCGTGCAGAGAGTGGGTCTGGTCAAGGCATCTAAAATGGCTGCCGTGCACGTCAAAAGTGTGGCATTTCAAAAAAGGCAAGATGGCGCAGACAATGTTTTTCAACACTTCCTCATTTCCTTCGAATCGAACGTTAACAGACGTTGGTGCATATTACCAAAGTTAAGCGATATTTATCGCTAACGATGCTTACCAACGAATTTTTTACCGCTAAGCATCGTCAGAAATTATCGAAGATAAACCTTGCTATTATCAAGGTTTATCGCAAATGCGATAATAAACGGCCGCAATGCATGAATATCGCTAAAAAGTCAGCGATATTCATGCATTACCGAGCTAATGCTCTTAGCCATGTTATCCACCTCCCATTGGATAACATGGCTAAGAACTGCTCAGGGCAGGTGTTACTTTTTGGAGATATTCGCGCTTAGCGCGAATATCTCCAAAAGTTGGTAATAGGAGATAGATATCTTGCATGTTGTAATGCAAATTATTGTGGTATATGGAACTCATACCATAATCTCTCAGGAAAGCAGAAACTGATCCTTTTGGGACCGCCTAAAAAGGCCTAGGGGTGAGGGGTACTCTACTTTGCCCCCTTTTCACGTTCCAAACTATTTTATTTTACTCTCTTCTGTAATTACACAAAATAGCAGCGATAAGATGCATCGGAGACACACAGTGAGAGAAAGGAGGCCGGAGATGAAGAAGAGATGTCAAATACACATTGGAGATAATATAGTGGCAGAAGGGAAGTAAATATGAGTAAACTTACCATGTAACATAAAAATGTTGCACTCTATACTATAAGTCTCATTTTATACTACAATCACTTCGCTACAACCTCATAAATTAAAAATAAAAATGAATAATGTCTCAAACAATTTTTGATTTCTAAATATAAATTTATTCTTCAGAATTTTCTAAATTTGAAAGAACTAGTAACATGTCCTCATCAGCAATTTCCTCATGAAAAGTCTGCAATGATGATTCTTGTAACTCTATGGTCTCCAAACATTCGATAAATTCGCCATCAACAGATTGATAAAATCATTCAAGTCATCTCCTCCTTGTGACAATATTTCATTATTGGTGCTGTCAATTTCAATCAATGTAGTGGAATCATTCAAGTCATCTCCTCGTGACAATATTTCATTATTGGTGCTCTCAATTTCAATCAATGTAGTGGAATCATTCAAGTCATCTCCTCCTTGTGACAATATTTCATTATTGGTGCTGTCCATTTCAATCAATCTAATGGAATCATACAAGTCATCTCCTCCTTGTGACAATATTTCATTATTGGTGCTCTCAATTTCAATCAATGTAGTGGAATCATTCAAGTCATCTCCTTGTGACAATATTTCATTATTGGTGCTGTCCATTTCAATCAATCTAATGGAATCATACAAGTCATCTCCTCCTTGTGACAATATTTCATTATTGGTGCTCTCAATTTCAATCAATGTAGTGGACAATTCAAAAGAAATTATCACGGTCTCTTCATTGTGAGCCATTTTATTTTGAAATTGCTTGCTGTAAATTGCAGAAAAAAATAATCACTTTCATTTATCGTTTTTAGTAATACATAATATAAAACTAACTTTATCAAGTATTTAGTATAACAGAAGGACTGCAAATAAATAACAGAAAACATTTTTCAAATTATCTTCAAGTGTACATCATAGTTCCCCTTACAAAGAAATTGCCACGGTCTCTTCATTGTGAGCCATTTATTTTGAAATTGCTTGCTGTAAATTGCAGAAAAAAATAATCACTTTCATTTATCGTTTTTAGTAATACATAATATAAAACTAACTTTATCAAGTATTTAGTATAACAGAAGGACTGCAAATAAATAACAGAAAACATTTTTCAAATTATCTTCAAGTGTACAACATAGTTCCCCTTACAAATTAACAACTCACCTTTTTAAAAGTAGGAGAAGTGTTAGTACTGTGTAAATCAAACACCAGAAATTCACCACCAAAAATTCCTCACAAATGTACCTCAGACAGTAGTATCACAAAATGGCTGTGGTTTCCTCTCATTTGACATATATACATAACCAATTAACTTTCATCACACACAAATACAAAACCAAAGTAACATTTTAATTGGTTCTAAATTTCAACACTTTCAAATGTGTTTTCCCCATGCAATTTTCCATAGGACATTTACATACGTCTACAGCCTGAATGGCTGAACGGAATTACACCAAACTTGGCAAAATGGTACATCAAACCTAAGAGGTCAGGAAGGATCTACTATGCCCCCTTATGGTCATTTCCCCCTTCGCTTTGGCCTCCTCTTGTCTCTCAATCCTACCGAGAGACAAGATGGCGGCCGCTACGGACTGTTTGGAATGTTGACAGACGCCGGAGAACCAATCAGCTTCGCAAAGCTCCGTAACGCGAAAAGTACGCGAAGCGGAGCGCTGTTACAGATATATATCTTTTTTTGAACGTTAATTTCTCAAAATCCACTGGAGCACATATATTGAGACCTAGCAAAGGCACATCGGGCTACCAGTCCCTACTATTTTGCCAAGTTTCGTGCAAATCCATTCAGCCGTTCGATTATTATTATTATTTATTTTTTTTGCCCCGCGGGCCCTTTTAAAACCTCCACATCAAACCTAGGGGGTCAGCGAGGATCTACTATGCCCCCTTATGGTCATTTGCCCCTTCGCTTTGGCCTCCTCTTGTCTCTCGATCCTACCGAGAGACAAGATGGTGGCCGCTACGGACTGTTTGGAATGTTTACAGACGCCGGAGAACCAATCAGCTTCGCTTCACAAAGCTCCGTTGCGCGAAAAGTACGCGAACTGGAGCGCTGCCCGGTCCGCTGTTACAGATATATATCTTTTTTTGAACGTTAATTTCTCAAAATCCACTGAAGCACATATATTGAGACCTACAAAAGGCACATCGGGCTACCAGTCCCTACAATTTTGCCAAGTTTCGTGCAAATCCATTCAGCCCTTCGAGCTAAAAGTGAGGCCAACCGCCCTATGGAAAACTCAATGTTAAAAACATGTTTTGGGACCCCCCTTTTTTCTCGGCCCCCCCTTGACGAACCCCCCCCAAATTTTTAAGGGCTGCTCAGAAACAAAATGTGCCATTTTCCTGAAAATTTCAGCCAATTCCGTCCACAAACGGCAAAGTTATTAGACATAGAATTTTCAAAAATCCCATAGAGAAAAAATCCTAACTATATATACCTACTGGCGACCGCCAGTAGGTAATATATGTATATATGTATATATATATATATATATATATATATATATTATATATATATATATACACCCTACCATGTGGGCTTACAAGGCACAGGGCACCATATGAATATATAAAAATAGGCTTTTCCTACACAGCAAAGTCATTTTTCCCTGGGTTGCGTAAATGCAGATAATTTAAACTACAGCCCAGCTAGAGTACAGTGGGGCTCTGAGCAGACATATATATCTTTGCCATATATATGTGTTCTTGTAAATACAAACTGCAGCCCACATATGGCACTTAGCATTTGATGTCACAGTTGCACTTACGGCCTCATTTACAATAATGTTACTGGAAGTTAAATAGGCTAAGGAGTTCAAATCCTCTGCACAGGTTATAGAAGGGAAGTATGGGCACTTTACTAGTAATTAGCAGTGCTAAAATGCATAGAGCCCTAAAGCCAGCAAATATAGGGTCCAGAAAATAGTATAAAATCTGAGACGACCCTGTAGGACAGCCAGATTTGCGACAGTTACCACTGTAATTGTGAGATTACCCTTCCATTGTGTGTTACAATGTTAAATCAGTGCAGTGTTTTTACTGTTTTGTTCTTTTTATTTCCTTTAACTGTTTATACCACATTTAAAATATATGAAACATTATAAAAATTGTAGACTCGCAAACTTTTCTGAACATCTAAACTTTATTGCTGTCATGATAGCCGTGGTGTACTGTATTTATAATCACTACATATATTGAATTCATTTTTGAGCTGCTCATCCAGGTTTACTCCCACTCAAGGATATTTAAGTGGCCCTCACTTTACATTGAGGACTGAGTACCTTCAGCGCTGATTTGCAGGGACACTGCACGTTCTCTTTTATTTATATAGGCCAGTGGCTTCTTTCGACACCTGCTGTAGGGAAATCCAACTGGTAGTTTCCAAATGAGGACTTTCTGGGATGCATTATGTCATAAGCTCCCTGTATAGCATAACAAAAGGAAACAGAGTAGATGAGGGCTCATGTTTACAACTACTGACTTTGAAACATGGAGTAGTTTAAATCCCAACTTCTGCTCACCGACCTGTGATTCTGGCTAAATCTCTCAATCTCATTGTATCCAAAAAGAAAAAAGTGTGTATCGAAACCTGTCTCATTGGAAAGACCTGTGAATACCCTTGAGCCGAGTTACTGTTATTGAATGCCGCCAACAATTCCATAAGTTAATTCAAGATAAAATAGAAGAATATGGTGTGCCGTGGTATATCAAAATGTAACGTGTTTTCATCACCAAAAGGCATTGATTAATGCGTTACCCAGAGGGTATACAACGAAAGCTGGTGAGAAAACCCCTGTTATGTGCAACTCAGGCCTTGAGTATGCATGGATTATGCTGCCTATTTCGCTGAACTATAGGTTCAATGACCAAAGATTACTACGCTTCAGCAGGAAACATACTTGTAGGGTCGATATTCCTTCCTGCTTGCATGTATTTGCTTATGATGTGACTTATTGAACAACAATAGAGAGCTTTAATGCAATTTTCGTACCCCCTGCTTTCTCACGTATGTGCAACTTGGACTTGAAAAAAGTTCTGCTAGCTAAACATATACCAGATGAGTCGTCTGAAAATTGCTGTAATTGCTTTTATTTAGGTATCTTATTTGCTATGCCCACAGATTCATTAGCGTAGTTTTTTAATCTTGTTTCCACATCACAGCTTGTTTGCTATTTATTTTTGTAGCAGGCTATCTACACAGACATTGTGAAGTCAAATGTGATAACCTTTCATTGATTTAATAGCATCTATTTTTTCTTCTTCGGTTCTGTTCTCAATCCAAGTACTTATCTTTGAGTGTTTTATTTGACCAGAATGTTGACAGCCAATTTTTTAACAATCTGCAGCATCAGAGTGGAGTCATTTGTTCCAACCCGCACGTGATGGAGTCATTTCAAGTGACCCGAAAGGCAACATATGCTCAATCACCCTAAAGTACTAACAAACTCTAAAGCTGACATTTCTGCCCATGCAGTACTTAATACGATTTCTATCATTGCAGGGCTCATGCAAAATTCATAAAATCTCCGAGAAGAATGGAGCACAGATCAGGTTGGGAGCAGTAAGACGAGGATAGCAAAAACACTTTCTGCCAGTGACATCTGGCCTAACACACCAACGAAAAATAATATTGTATAGATTGATTTTATAGTAAAGGTCTTTCTGGGGCTGTCACATTTAATACATGTAACCTGCTGATGACTGTTTTTGCAGTTCACAACTGGGAAAGAGGAAGGAAGGAAGAAAAAGGAAGGGGGAGGGGAAGAAGAAGGAGAAGGGGAAGAGGAAGGGGAGGAGAAAGGAAAAGGAAAAGGAAAAGGAAAAGGAAAAGGAAAAGGAAAAGGAAGGAAGGAAGGAAGGAAGGAAGGAAGGAAGGAAGGAAGGAAAAGGAAGGAAAAGGAAGGAAGGAAGGAAGGAAGGAAGGAAGGAAGGAAGGAAGGCGGGAAGGAAGGAAGGAAGGAAGGAAGGAAGGAAGGAAGGCAGACATATTGGAAGGCTTGGGACCCATTGATCTAATATTCATATTCATTTCATTTTATTCAGTGATTTCATTTCAGTTTTACTTTCTGTTCTTACTAGATGAAGGTCACATAAACAATAAGAACATAACTGCCTCATGTACGTGTTTCTAGATTGGGTCTGAATTTACCATTATAAAATAAAGCATGAAAACTACTGGTGGTCGCCAGTAGGTAGTTATAGTTAGGATCTTTTTTCCATAGGAAATCCGCAACATTCAATTTGGAACAACTTTGGCCCCGGTTGACAAATCTTTGCATAATTTTCAAAACTGGTGGGGCGCTCCACTCCTGAAAGTCTTGAGGTGATTCGTGAAGTGGGGGCTGAGAAAAAAGGGGGTCCCAAAACGTGTTTTCCCCATGCAATTTTCCATAGGTACAGTTCATCGCGGCTACAGCCCGAACGGCTGAACGGAATTACACCAAATTTGGCAAAGTTGTAGTCCTTGGTACAGACTCGTGCTTTTTGCTTATATGGTGTAAATCTGTTCAGTAGTTCCTGAGAAAATTACAATTAAAAGTACATATATATCTATTGCCTCTGTGGATCCGCGCATCTTGTGCGGATTATAAGTGCACCGTCCCGATCACGCGCAGAATGCTGATTAGCTTTCAAGTGGTTGTCAACATTCAAAACCAGGAAGTGTTGGCAGCCATTTTGTGCCTCGGTAGAAGCGAGGATCTAAAAATTAGTGGAACAAGTGTTCAAAACGTATAAAGGGGGCCTGTAAGAAATATGTTGACCCTCTAGATATTTTATTTTGTTTAAACTGAGAAATGTGTGCTGGATGCATGGATCTGCCGTAAAACAAAAAAAAACAAATGAAGCGCGTGCTCCTGTGCTTGTTTAAAAATTAGCTACGTGAAAAGGAGAAATCCCGGGGTATAAAATATTGCATTTGAAGTGGGGGCGGAGAAGAAATGGGGTCCCAAAACGTGTTTTCCCTATGCAATTTTTCATAGGAACCATTCATCGCGGCTACAGCCGAACGGCTGAATGGAATTACTCCAAATTTGGCAAAGTGGTAGTCTTTGGTTCAGACTTGTGCCTTTTGCTTAAATGGTGTAAATCCGTTCAGTAGTTCCTGAGAAAATTACAATTAGAAGTTCATATATATCTATGGCACTATCACGCTAAGCGCACCGTCTGATCATGCGCTAATTGACAGTCAAGTGGTTGTCAACATTCGAAACCAGGAAGTGTTGGCAGCCATTTTGTGCCTTGGTAGATGTGAGGAACTAGAAAATAGTGGGACAAGTGTTCAAGGGGCATGTAAGAAATATTTTGATCATCTAGACCTGCTTAGGCTCACCTTTCTGTCACCTGTGTGTCTTCCACCACAGGCCGGGACATTGTGCACCTTGAAGCTCTACATCTATAAAATAGTAAAAGAAAGATGTTATGATTGGTAATTGTTACTATCCTCATGTGGAGTAGAATAACATTGCCCATTCACAAACCTTCCCTCCCGCATTAAAAATATAACTATTTGTACAGTTCCAACTTGTTTAATAGCCTTCCATTTATGAAGAATTAGTAGAGTAGTAATGTTTTCCATCTGGTTATAGAAAACAAGTGGTGCTCAGTGATCCACGTGATTTCAATCATCATAAGAGATGGACTTTTGACCGACTATAAAAACTTTCCTGCTGTAGGAAAAACAATGCAAATGCAATAAGATACGGTATATAGGACTGCGAACGCCTAAATAGCTGCGTCGCCTTTTTGTATCCAGTCTGCTACACTCCATCTACTGCCTCCCCTGTTTACCCAGGCATCACTGCTTACCTTTTCGCGGGCAGGGTACGTTCGACATCATGCAGTCCCGCTCTGCCACCATGAAGTCTCAGATTTGGTGCTGAGTCTAGGTATCACTATGGCAAAGGACATACTCGTTCACCTATTTTCATTGCAGGTTCCTCACCCCCTCAGTACTTGCAGTACCACTAACTCAGTGACCGAAGAGGACATGCACGTGATGGTGGGGCCCCTGTTTGGTAGTTCGGGCCTACATGCGGCGTCCAAACCACCAGGACGGGCCATCACAGCGCTTGCGATGGGAGCAACTCTAAAATGCTGTAGAGCATGTGCGCCCCGTCTTTTTTATTGGTAGGGTCAAGCTTCTCCTGTCTGTGTGTAACAAAATCAATCCATCAACCTGGTTGTGGGAGTAAAATTTGCATATTGCATCGGAATCAGCACTTTGCTTACACTGATCAATGTATCATACATCATATTGCCACCGTTGCAGCTTGGTAGGAATGATGCATTCCCTTGACTTGGTGACAGAATCCGGCGCATTGCTCGACATCTCTCAACTCCACACCTGTCTTCAGAACTGACACATCACCATCACTGCATAGAGTAGTTTAACACATCTCGCTGTTTGTGACAAGGAAAGGTACTTTGTTCATCAGGCCCTGCGTGGTTCCTTTAGCTGACCTGCGCTTCTATGAAGTCAGCTCGAACTTTGAGTCTGCCCTGGTCCAGCATGAGCTAAATTGTGTTACTTGCTTCTAAGCTCTTTACTGCATTTGGTCTTTTAAAATTCAATATCTCAACTTCTAGATATTTTTTTTTGAATTGATCTTGTTTTGTTTATAAAATAATATTATATTTTTATAAACCTGTGCAAAACATTTTTATGCTGTATTCATTTTGTTACTCTGTGTGTGTATGTATTGCACACATATTTTACTCATTGCCTCTTGATATAAGCCTGACTGCTCTGTGCCAAGCTACCAGCGGGTGAGCAAGGGTTATTTTTAGTGCATATGTAGCTTAACCTTACTAGGATTGTGGCTTCTGCTTGGACAGGTTGCATACGTTTACCAACCAGAAACCTAATTTCTAACATTGGGGGCAGCGGTAGGATAGGACTTGTGTTTGTGCAATACCATATAGTAACTCATTGTTCACAACAGCTCTATTCTTAGACAATTAAAAAAAATGTCAGTTCTCCCTGATTGGCCTTTTGATTTTACTTGCTAAATTATGTCTCAATTTGGAGAAGGTGCACTTGCAACTGCACCTGCACCTGAGGTTTTTGAGATTTACCTGTCCAGGCTTGAGTCTCACACTGTATCTCAGATGAAGAATCTTTGCAAATATGTTCAGGTCTCCATGAAAAGTTCCAACTGGAAAGTGGAGCTGCAGAAAGCCTTGAGGACCTGGGCAGAGTTCTAGGTTGCTGGGGATGACACTCTAGAGGAAGAGCAGGAAATTCTTGAGGAGGAGGGTGACCTGATTTTAGAGTCTGAAATTGCTCTGGAACTGCCTGTGAAGGGGGCTAACAAGTTGTCAGGAGCAGTGGTGGCTGCCAGAGCAGACAACAGTTTCTCCACAAAGACTCTGTTGCCAGAGGAGCTGGCAGACAGGAGGGAGGAAAGAAAACATTCAAGTAAGAGCTTGGCAAATTGGAGCAGATTCATGAAGAAAGGAGGCTGGCCTTGGAAGAGAGAAAACTTACCAGTGAGGTTAACCTCAGAGAGCTGGATATTAGAAGCCCTCAAGCAGGGTCCATCAACAGTAATAAAGACAGCATACCTGTAGTGTATTTACAGGAGTCAAAGGTCAGAATGACCAAGGATTTGGTGCCTAACTATAGTGTGGAGGATGACGAGGACAAGTGGTTTGCAGCCTATTTAGTTACTGTGTGTGTGTATGTATTGCACAAATACTTTGTTCATTGCCTCTTGATATAAGCCTGACTGCTCCATGCCAAGCTACCAGTGGGTGAGCAAGGGTTATTTTTAATGCATATGTAGCTTATCCCTACTAGGATTGTGGCTTTTGCTTGGACAGGTTGTATACTTTACCAACCAGAAACCTAATTTCGAACATTGGTGGCAGCGGTAGGATAGGAACTGTGTTTGTGCAATACCATATAGTAACTCATTGTTCACTACAACTCAATACTTAGACAATTTAATTTTTTTTTCAGTTCTCCCTGAATGGCCTTTTGATTTTACTTGCTAAATTATGCCTCAATTTGGAGAAGTTACACTTGCAACTGCACCTGCACCTGAAGTTTTGGAGATGTACCTGTCCAGGCTTGAGTCTCACACTGTGTCTCAGATGAAGAGTTTTTGCAAATATGTTCAGGTCTCCATGAGAAGCTCCAACTGGAAAGTGGAGCTGCAGAAAGCCTTGAGGGCCTGGGCAGAGTTCTAGGTTGCTGGGGATGACACTCTAGATGAGGAGAAGCAAATTCTTGAGGAGGAGGGTGACCTGATTTCAGGGTCTGAAATTGCTCTGGAACTGCCTGTGAAGGGGGCTAACAACTTGTCAGGAGCAGTGGTGGCGGCTACCAGAGCAGACAGCAGTTTCTCCACAAAGAATCTGTTGCCAGAGGAGCTGGCAGACAGGAGGGAGGAAAGAAAACATTCAAGTTAGAGCTTGGCAAATTGGAGCAGACTCATGAAGAAAGAAGGTTGGCCGTGAGACTTACCAGCGAGGTCAACCTCAGAGAGCTGGATATTAGAAGCCCTCAAGTAGGGTCCAGCAACAGTAATAAAGACAGCATACCTGTAGTGTCTTTACAGGAGTCAAGGGTCAGAATCACCAAAGATTTGGTGCCTAACTATGTGGTGGAGGATGATGAAGACAAGTGGTTTGCAGCCTATTTAGTGAAGAGTGTACAAGATCCCAAGAGACATCTGGGTTGATAGTCTTTGGAAGTACATGCCCAGAATGAGCAGGGACTCTCTTATTACTCATGTGGTTGGGGATTATAAATCTGACTATGCTATGAAGGCCATCCTAACCAGTATGTTTGGGCTGACACCTGAGAAATGCCAACAGAAGTTAAGGCCATTCGGAAAGTACCCACACAGAGCTGGGCTGGCTGCTTAGACTATGCTGGTAAGCCACTGAAGGGCTGAGTGAGGTGCAGCAAAGCAGATGATTACTCAGGGCTGTACAGCTTAATTTTAAAGGAGCACATGCTTAATATTTGTTTTAAAGTGCTGTTCCATCTAACCTGGGCTTCTATGGGAATTCACAAGGGCATACTATCAAGCCCATTATCGCCACATTAGCGGCAGTTTCCTACTGATAAAGCGGCGATACTTTTATCGCCCAGTCTCGATAATATGCCCCTAAGTTAGAGAGATTTAGTATTCTAGTACAAGGGTACAATATGTGCATAAAGGTGCTACTAAGGTACATTAACAATATTTGAAATGAAAAAAAAATTCAAGTAAAAATTCACCCTGAAAGCAGAGACTTTTTTAACATATGGCCTATACATGGATGTTTATGACAGTCTCAGACGTCACAATAGATCATGTTAATTTCCGGTCTGACCTGAAGGAGAAAGGATTTGAGGCTGAGCTAAGATAGCAGGCTGTGATGTTAGCAAAAGGAAGTCAGTGGTAACAGAGGAGCTACAAAGATCTGAAGCTCTACTAAAGAATAAAATATTTATAGCAAAAGATGAGCCTAGGTATTGACTCAGCTGTGTGAGACTGTTCACACTGGATTTCCATTGAACAAGCACTCCACACATAGCATTATCGAAGGAGCTTAAATATTCTAGCTCCTTGTCCCATTATTTGCTGAGCAATAATGTCAGTCTGGCATTGAGTGAGCCCTTGCCTAACTTCCAGGGAAACCTGTACCTATATGTATCTATAGTAATGAGTCCAGGATAAAACCGTTATGTTCCCTTCATTTCCATGACCCTTGGGACCCTTTCCAAAGTGATGGACTGGTTGCTTTCAACTAAGGTCCATTCAAACTATCTCTCTTCTTTTTACAATTGTAATACTTAAGAAATATAAAGATTTTAAGGTCTCCTTAATCCCAAACTAGAATGCATGGCACCTGTTTTTGGTGTTTGTATCCTAATATCCATTTTAGTTTATATATAATGGTTTTTGAGCATATCATACAACATATTCGACCTGCTGAGCTATTTCTGTATTCAGTCTTGTTTTTCATTCAATGAAAAGTGCAAAATTTTGTAAAATTCTAACATGGCCAGTTAGATCTTGGCAGATGGACCATCGGCCCACTGGATCAGCGGAGGACTTTTCCTGCACTCCAGTGGATGGCACCCTACTATAATGTAATGTTATTTGCCTGGTGGGCACTTTGGTGCCAAAGGTGCATCTGAGGTTGTGTCAGATATACTATGGGAAAACATGACTTCAGTCAGGGTGGCATCTTTTTGGTCTGCTCAGTGTTGTGTTCTGACAACCTTTAAATCTGGGTTTGTTTTGGAAAATGAAAATCTATGACCCTGATGCACAGGGTATATATTTTTTTCTCTTGCCTGGGGCCACCCTATCTCCTAAAGGCCCAGGCCTGAAAAATATGCCTCAGGAGCACTGCTAAAAATAAGATGGGCTCTGCAATGCGTGAAAGGAAGTAGATAGGTGGTGGACAGGATGCCACTGTTAGATGGCTCCATCGGCAATCAATCTGTGCATCACCCCCCTCTACATGAAGTAGAAAAACCTGAAGTTTTGCAGGGCAGAATAACCACTGACTCTGCTCAGCTTTGCCTGTCTCATTATTCCAGAATGTACTCTAGTACCGTTAGTATCACTACTCCTTGTACTACCCTGACTCAATGAGTACTATACATTGTTCATCACCCTTAAAAAGTATCTCATACTTGGGATAGTAGTTCCTGGTACAATGACCCTATTTCCTCCTCCAGGGGTATTATGTTGTATTTTACCCTCAGAGTCAAAGTTGTCTTCGAATTAACATAACCAAGGTCAAGTCCTGAATCAGGGGCTGGGTGTCATCATTGAACAAATTATTTTTTTTCATTCTATTTTCCATTCATAGATACTCGAAAAGCTATTACATTTCTATCTTCTTAGCAGGGAGGAATAGTTACTCTAACATAAAATCTTTAGCTTGGTTTAGCCAAATTATAACTGGTTGTCTCATCTTTAGTCTCTTGTTAGATCGACCTTTAGTGTCCATTTCAAGTGTGTACCAAACTGAAGGTGTCCATTCAGCTCTGTTGGGGAACAGATTGACAACCATTTTCTGCAAATGTCTCTCCTTGCTAAGAGGACCAAGTAGAAAAATAACTTACTTTTATCTTTAATTAAAGAGACTGGTTCATGCATACAGCCAAAAATGATTAGTGTGAGGCTTAACTTTACTTCTCTTTGCAGAATATTTGTTATAGGCTTACCCCCATGTTCCTAGTAGGATTGAGTCAATAGGCAATCCATAACATGTTGATGTCTTCTGCTCTCACTAAGCCACACTTCACGCATTCTTCTGAGTTACTCGTCCCCATTGTCTCAATTCTAAGGGGCGTCGAGTACACCCTTTGCAAAGTGAACACATGATTCCTTATAAAAACTAAAAGCAGGTCTGACAGTACCATAAAGCATATACATTGAGACTTGCCAGTTATATTTTAACTCTGTTGTTGGCAAGTCTCCGCCCCATTACTACTCATGAAGTTTAAAGTCACTGTCCACCATATTCAATATTAACCAATACGAAGTCACATCTTCTATCTTTTTTTAGACTCTTCGCAATAATTGTTCTTCTAAGGCATTTGTTATGGATCCAGAACACGTTACTGGAAAGCAACTTCTTGGTTAATAGTTTTTATATTTTGCAAGTTTCCCACCAATAACCTTGCCCAGATCATTACATGGCAGAAGCTTCCCCTCTTACATCAACTGTCCCCATCTTTATATTTCTGCTGTTTTCATAGAGATGGCCAGTTTATCTTTTCAGGCATTCTGGAGTGCCTGCTGAATTCTAGATTGGAGAGTAATCACTATAATAAGGTAAGTCTGTAACTTTCCTTGTCTGAGCCTATAGTAAGTCTACCGAACACAATACTTTCAGTCTTACTTATTTAAAGAATCTTTTGTCATTGAATTTATAGAGAAAATGTGGATTACTCAATCTAAAATCTTTCAACATTACTGAAAATAATGATACAATCTCAGATGAGTCCAATGTATTACATAAAATCATTAAATTGTTTACTTGAAAAGTCCAAGCATAGTATTGGAAATCAGGAAAAGATAGTCAATCCTTATCCCTCTTACTGCATGTTTTTTCGCAAAAATCCTTGTCCTTTTTGAAGCCCAAAAAAAAGCAAGTACGTTTTCTCTGAAGAGTATAAATCTAATCCTTTTTTTAAAGTTTGGGGGATGGCATTGAAGAGAAATGTAAACCTGGGTGGGATGGACATATTTATCATGTTTGTTCTTCTCCAGAGAATTAGTGGCAAATATGCCCAGCTAATGTTCCAGATTCTTTTAAAGCTTTTTGAATTGTGTTTCCTTTGTTTTATTTAAATCTTTTGTAATCCTCACCCCTAGATATCTAATCTCCTTCCTAATGTATTTATTCTCGCTGGGATTATTCTAAACCATAATCTATGTTGTTTCTGAGTTTACTGAATATCCTGTTACATTCCCAAAATCTTGTGTCTGCTTATTTATAACCATTAACACCAGTAAATAGGTTGTATTTATTATAATATCATTTGTGTAAAGGGGTACCGTTCTTCCCCAGCCATTATACCTGAATTAGCTGATCACTGTCTCCTTCCATACTTTGCTAGCTAGGGCTTATACATAGAGATTAAACAATAACAGGAAAGGTGGACAACCTTGCCTTGTACCTCTCGTAATTCTGAATTCCAATAAAATGTTGAAGCTATATTAGTCACACCAATAAACCGATGGGTCAGTTCATGGAGATATCATCCTGTCATAAATTCCTTCTGATCATTGTGTACCAGATAACCTAATAACTTACTTAGCCTCTTAGCTAACATATGAGCAAATATTTTAAAGTCACTATTCAACAAAAATATTAATCTGTACAACTCACCCCTTGCAGGATTTTTATCTGATTTGACAACTAGGGTATGTATTGCTTCTTCCCAAGAGGGGGGCAGCTCGACTCCATTATTAAAGATCTTTGTGAATATTCTGGTTAAGAGAGGTATAGCTGTTTCCCCCATACCTAGTATATCTCATAAAATAACCCATCAGGGCCCACTGCTTTCTTGTTTTTACAAAGACTGACAGCCAGCACAGCTACACTCTGTTTGATTCCCTTATTTAAGGTTTTTTATTGAGTTGCTATCTTAAAATATGCAATAAAAATGTATGTATGAAAAATTATTCGAATATGTGAAAATAAAGACATGGATCTAACACATTTTTGTTATGTGTCAAAACACAAATGTTTACCAGAAATTATAAATGATATGAGAAAAATAGGTGTTTATCAAAACATATTTGCAAAATATATAATATAAATGATGCACAAATTAAACATACAAAATAAAAATACTAATTTAAGAAATTTACCCAAAATGAAAACTTGTATGTGAAATAAAATGGTAAATTATGTAAAAAATAAAACATAACTTATAAAATCAACATGTCATAATTTACAATTCCATTCAATTTCGCAAATGTAAAACACATTGTGAAAATATTACATTTTTATTGATGTACAATTATAATCCTGATAGGACTGCAAACCATAACATAAATATACAGAGGGCCTGAGTTAGATCTTGGGGATCGGATTAGTCTGTCACAATGGCGATGAATATTGTGTCTGACGAAATATAATTCTGATTATTCCGTATGAGATTTATATTTTTCCAGGGGGATAACCATCACTGTTGTGACGGAGTAACCCATCCACCAAGATGTAAACAAAGCCTTTCATTTTGAATACCTACTTTCAAATACCTTCCAGAACTTTTCAATACATGCAATTTCATACCATATGTCCAAAGTGAGACATGTGCATATATTGTGCATATGTATTAGTGTGCACACATACATTACATGTGTAGATATTTATATATACGTAGAACTACAATTGAAGATCTGGAGATGTAGTGGCACATCCATGATTTTCTAATTGAAAATTCTGATAGGCACATCATAGGTCTCCAAAGCAAGGTTTTACGTTCTAGTTTAAGTGTCACTTGTAAGTGTGTTTGTGTAGACCAGGAAAAGGAAAAGGTTTTTGGATAGTCATAAATTAAGAGACATCCCTTCATAGGAAACAGAGCCCACAGAAGTGGCATGCTTCATCATCAGGTCCTGCTCCTCATCGGGATGAGGGCTGCAATATCTAACGGGTATTCTTTACGGAGCTCTTTTCAATACTACCCAGAAGTCTGTTGATCTTCCCCATTGTCAGGTGTTCTCTTCTGTGCGGAGGACTTGGTGAATGAAGATTGGGTCAATGTGAAAGGTTAAGTATTAGAATTATCTATGGAAAAACAAAATAGAAATGTAATCAATAATTAGGTTCCATGGTAAGGTGAAAAACAGACAGCAGGATTCTCTGGACAAAATCATTCTTGAAGTCTTGGATGGGTCGACATGTTTCTTGTCCTTAGTGCCAAAGAGGAGCAGGACCCGATGATGAAGCATGTCACTTCGGAGGGTGAGGGTCCTTGTATCCTATAAATGGATGCCCCTTAATTTAGGCCCATTCCAAAACTATTTCCTGTCCTGGTCTAAAAATGAAACATACAAGATATATACAAGTGAAACTTAATCCGTAACATCATATCTTGGTTTTGGTGATTTTATCTTTGGGTAGGATGCATGCTGGACCATCTCTGATCCCTATTCATTTGTATAAATGCACATCCTAGATCTACCTACTACATGAGACGTTGCCCAAAAAGAGATATTAGTTTAATGCAAATAATTTACATTTATGAATCAAGCCTAACATGAGGCATTCAAAAACAAATATGTCTCTGAAAACTAAAGGAAGCATTATTTTATGAAGTAGAGCACGGTCCTGGAGTCCGACTCTCCGTGCAGAAGTTGGATAATTATTAATCGTGATATGTTACTTTTCTTATATAGATTTCAGTCTTCCAATGGTCAGCTCTTCCGTTATGACACTGATACATTAAATATAGCTGCATTCAAGTATCCTGTTCTCCACTATTAGCATTGAACCGCCTACACTACTCACAAAATTCACAGAATGTAAAGTCGTGAAATGTTGTCAGGTATTCATCGAGTGTTCTGTGGGTGGCATATTCCAGTAGGAAAAACAGCATCAGCCCAGAACACACACAAACACAGAAATATCATTCTACTAACAATAAAAAATGAACAAAATAAAAGTTGTCGCAAATCAATCAACCCTTTGATACATGTTCTGCTACTGTGGCATTTTGTTCACCTTCAGGAACAATAGAACATTTTTATGGAGTCATTCTTTTCCTAAAGGGACGCATCAACAGGAAAAGCTTTGATTTGATGTCAACACATGGAGATATAACGAAGACTAACGTTGACTAAATGTCAACACTGGCAAACATTTTTGAAAAATTGAAGGGGATCATTTGTATTGTAAAGTGCTTTCTGAGTTTTACAGTTTCTCCCCTGCGACTGTTTCTTTATCGGGATGTCCCTGGACTATTTCCTAAATCACTCTTCAAGGTTTCAGCTCGAGCACCTTAAATACACTAATTTATTGACAGCACTTAGAAAAATAAATGGTGGTATTTAGAATGGCATTTTCTAAATGAAGAAAGGATGAGAACGGCGGGGTTAAAATGTCACGCATTGCTGCAGGCACCTCCTAAGCAAATGCATTTATATCTGCATCAAGCCAGGGCTAAACCATAGGTCACAGTATATGTTTTTTTTTCCTTCACTTGACATTAATATATTTTCTAAATACAGAACAAAAGGTGCCAGCAAACGTCAAGATATCAAATGACTGTGGCTAACGTGTTTTTTTGTAAGGCAGCATACCCTGAAAAAATGTCTGTCCTTCGGCAGGCATGTCATTGGATTTACTCAGATTTTATTTAGGTATGCATGCATGTTTTTTAATTTTTTCATGGTCGTCGAGGCATTTGAGCACGGTACAAAACAAATGGACTTTGACGGGATGAAACTTTTTTAGACATAAAACTGTGGTTAGCAATTAATGTTCAGTTGGAGCAATGTAGCAATTCGGAGCAGTTAAGCGCCAGTTCTCAGGAAAACATTTTTGTCAGCAACAATACAACGCAGAATGACAAACACCAATAGATTTTCAATATATAATGCATTTTTGCCACTTTTCTATAATAAATACAAACGCATTTTTATTACTTCTGGTAAACTCTATCTAGACTTATAGAAAAATGTTGAAAACGTATGTTAAAATGCATAATGACTTTAACAGGAAAGTGAACATAGATGCTGGTCTTTTCGTTTTGATTTCTTTAGCTATCAGAGTGTTTCACTTGCCACATCAAACTGTCAGGTATTATTTTGTTAATGCTTTCTTTTTATAGGGCTTTTCGGATAAGAGGACGCAAACATGCATTTATTTATGTTCATATTTGCTAATCCTTCTATTTAACTGCTGATCTTCATGGCTTCGTTTCAATCTCAAGAACATTTTTCCAAATTAATTTCATGTCGTGGCTATCAGGTAATTTCATGCAAAGTCAATGGCCTCACTGATAGAAAACAGTTTCGGCCACCTATGGCCTGTTTAAGTCCTTCTAGCCAAGGGTTTTCCTTTTTTAGAGAAACTAATTAAAAAAAGATTCTCAGTCAAGAATTCCAAGCTATTTTGTTCATGCCTTTGTTGCATCGGTAAACACAGCAGTTAGAGGTATGGCTATATCAATTTCTTTAATTTTATTTTTGTTTGCCAGTTGACAAAAAAAAAAACCAGAAAAAGACTGAAAATATACATACATGAGTGGTTTCGTACATATACATAGAGACATCAAAATACAAATGTTGTGAACCAAATAATTTGATAAATGGGGACGATAGAAGAATTCCTGTTACATGATCAGACTATAGATAAATTCATCTTTGTAAGGGGAAAAAAAATATATATTAGAATTAGCAATTATACGACGTTTTGGAAATTGCTTTACTCTAGAAAAGTACCCCAGTTTCTATTACATTTAATCAGTGAGCGTATTCCCCTGAGGTTAGCTAGGGCTAGCTCCATGGCATGTATCTCAGTTACTAGTGTCCACCACTTCCAGACCGTAGGGGGTTCCGAATCGATCCAAGCCCTGGCCAGGGTTAATTTGGCACAGGAAATAAGTATGGTGGCTAAGGCTGATTGTGAAGGTGAAAGAGGATTAAAGTCTAGTAGAACCGAGGCCGCCGTAATGGTGGGTAGCGGAATATTTTTTAGTCTAAGAACATTCTGTATATCCCCCCAAAAGGTCTTAAGTTTGGGGCAGGAATACAGCATATGTGCTAGATTGGCTGCCTCAGTTAGACATTTAGGGCATTTAGTACGGTTACTAAAAGAAGCATTAGAGGACCATCTAGAGATTCTTTCCGGTGTGTAGTAGAGCATACAGGTCGTTCTGTATTGTTGTAGCCGAAGGCTAGATGACCGTACAAGGTTGTTAATATTAGCCAAAGAGTGCTCAATATGATTTGATGTAACATTTAAACCTAATTGGGTACCCCACTTCGTGGCTAGTTTATCACAGTCGCCCGTATTAAAGGTACTGAGTGTTTTATAGGCTTCGCTTATTACTGATTTATTGTTGTTTGAATAAAGACAGGTCCATATGTCACATTCGGTGATATTTTGAATCTTTTTGTTGTTAATTAAATAATCATGTATTTGCAGGTATTTATACCTTGTGGCTTCTGGTATATCGTATATCTGTTTAAGCGTATTGAATTCTAAGAAGCCCTGTGTGCCGTACAGATCCGCCAATACTCTGATCCCTAGTGAGGCCCAATTATAAGTAATAGTATCCATGAAGATGACCGGGAGGCCTGGGTTGCCCCACAGCGGCAGCTTCGGGTGGAAGAAAGTTGTTTTACAATATTTTAGTACATTGCCCCAGATCCTAACTATATCTCTAGCAGTCTTAAATCTCACCTGCTTGTAATAGTTTGGGTCGTTAGCTCTAAACAAAAAAAATTGTGAGTCCTGTTTCAACATAAAAAAGTGAAAAAAAAGGGCTCTGTCCCCATACAGTAAGGAGCGTAGACGTGTAAAAAACGCAGACCAGAAATACAGTTTGAATTCTGGAAAGTTCAGTCCTCCTTTATTTGTGTTATTTTTCAACATTTTTAGTGATCTTCTGGCCTTCTTATAGCTCCATATAAAGCTACTCAGAGTCCCATCTAGTTGCTGAAAAAATTTGTTATTTAATGCTAGTGGGATAGATCGAAATAAATATACAAATGTTGGCAAAACCTTCATCTTAATAAGATTAATTCTACTAATCAGATTTAAGGGCAATCTGTTCCATTTTTTCAGTAAAAGAGTAGTTTTTTTAATCAAGTCATTATAGTTTATGTTATTAATATCTTGTAGTCTGGCCGTTAATTTAACCCCTAAATAGGTTGCTTCTTTACAAATCTCTGGGATGGCCGTGTTTGGGGAATAGTTGGCTATAACTTGAGTCTTCTGTCGGTTAAGCTTGTAACCAGATACCTTCCCAAATTTCTCGGCCTCTATAGATATTCCTTTCAGCGCATCGGCTATGTCGGTGGTGTATACGGCGATGTCATCCGCATAAGCTGTCATTTTCAGTTCCTGTGATCCGGAGCTGAAGGGCACAATCAATATTTGAGAGTGGAGGGCTAACAAAAATGGTTCTAATGAAAGGGCAAATAAAAGGGGTGACAGGGGACATCCTTGACGAGTCCCACGCATGATGGGGAATTCTGATGATGTCAGGCCCCCATAACTAATGCAAGCAATTGGTTTGTCATAAAGTGCTTTTATACCTTTCAAAAAATTTCCCCCAAATCCCATTTTAGACAGCACGCTCCAGAGATAGTCCCACCCCACTCGGTCAAAAGCTTTTTCAGCGTCTAATAAAATCATGCCGAGTGGGGTGGACTCAGTCTCCGCAACATCGAACGCCGTAATAGCCATATTTACGTGTATTGTTGTATCTCTTCCAGAGATAAATCCGTGTTGTTGTGGGTTGACTATTTTGGGCATGACTGGGGCTAATCTGAGTGCCATCATTTTGGCGAATATTTTCGCATCAGTATTTATCAGGGAGATGGGTCGGTATGACCCTCTCTCCTCCTTGGGCTTGCCTTTCTTTAAAAAAAAGATTATTTTTGTCCTGTTCCAGGATTTGGGGGCCATTCCATTTGGCCCAATTGATTGCATGACTTCGAGTAGTAACTGTTCTAGTTCCAATCTACACGTTTTATAGAGTTCCAAGGGTATCATATCCTCCCCTGCTGCTTTTCCAGACGGTAGGGAGTTAATAGCCTGATGAAGTTCTGCCAATGATATGTCATCAGAAAGTAAGCCCGAGCCTAATAGATTCTCTGTACGCACTGGGTGTTCATCAACATATTCCTGGAGTAGGTCCTTATCCACTGCGCTGTCTGGAGTATATAAGTTTCTATAATAATCAGCGAATTGCTCAAGTATATCTTGCGGCTGGTTATATAATTTGTTCCCTTGCCCTCGAATGTTAGAAATTAGGGTGTCTGCTCTATCTTCTGCAACTTTATAGGCTAAGATTTTGCCTATTTTATGCCCCCCCTCATATTGCGCGATTTTGAATTTATGAATCCTTGCGCTACTTTTTTGAATAAAGTTGGATTTTATGTCAATTTCTAAAGAGCGACATAAAGGAGGTGATACGAAACCCAGGGGCAAGATGGACGTGGGTTAAATCCCTTTTGCAAAACCAGGCTATTAACCTCATAATATTTTGGACCCACTGAATTCAACATCTGCTTTGACACAACTATATAACATCGCTGTTAGACGTGGCATCTTTTGGCGTCTTTCCCCTGTCTTTTTGCCTTCTGACCGCTTGTTTTTGATGGTGTGCTGGACTTGTTTTGCTGGTCTTTTACACTGCTATTTAGTTCTAAAGTGCACATGCGCCTAATGTAAATGGTGATGATTTTGGTTTTCCCTATTCCGGACATTTGATTTACCAATAAGTCACTAGTACAGTGCACTCTGTATGCCCAGTGACTGCAAATAAAATGCTTCTAGGGCGTGCAGCACTAGTTGTGACACCCACAGAAGTAGCCTTTCAAAGGTGTCTCAGGCCTGCCACCACAGTGTCTGCATGCAGTGTTTACTGCCATCTCAACCTGGTAAGTGTTCCCACTTGCCAGGCCAAAACATTCCTGTTTTCCTACATTTCAGGCACCCCTCAGGTAGGCCCAAGTTACCCCCAGGGTGCATTGTGTACTGCATGTACTGTTGTGTCTTACATGTCCTGATACTGAAATACTGCCACTAGTTATCACTATTGAAAGGTTATCTGTCCCACAGGAGTTGCTTTGTAACATCTTACGAGCAAAATTTACCATTGGAACAAGATAAAGAAATAAAGCTTAGGCTTCCTGTACTCAAAATTTAAAGAAACATCTTTCAGAAGAACAATTGATGGATAAAATGCAGCACAATGTCAAACATTCACCCCAGTACAGAGATCTGGGCCTAAATCCATAATTGCTCACCATGCATTTCCAGTTCAGACCCAGCCATATGCAAATCAGTCTTGAAATTGTTCCCCAGGGGAACAGTCCAGCCTGAACTGCCTGGCTAGGTTCATCCTGGACTGGAAACAAACATCCAGGAACCGGTTTCGGGGCTTCACCCCTCATCAGCCAGGCTAGCTTGACTCCAGTAGCATGGAGAGCAAGAGGCCCATGTCTGGGCATACCCGTCTCACCTGTTTGCACATTTAAAAAGTAGGTATTTTCTTGCTTAACCATCCTGTGTGCCTCTGACATTTGAGTATTCACCATCTGGGTTCAGATTGACAGTAGTAGGGGATGTTCATTCACACTAGACAGAGACAAGGGGGGGCTGAGGCGGGTTCTGCCTTTCCAGGGGGACCCATAGCCATGCTCACTAGACCTGACTGCATTTGGAGTAGTGGGAGGAGTTCTCGCTTGTACCTTAATGGACTGTGGCTTCCTTTCACAAAGCTGTCTCCCCCTCCTAGAGCGAGCCAGGCCTGAGCAAGGCAGAACTGATTTATGTATACCAGTGGAACTTTCTTTGTGCTAATTTCAAATGGAAATGTATTATAAAAATTGGGGCCCTGACCCCAAGACTTTGAGACTCTTTGGGATCAAGAAACATGCAGAGAAGTAGAGTCAAAGAAGCAGTGAGTAGAGACCACCACTTTGCTGTGTGCTTAACTATGATGACCTACAGTAGCTACTTCTGTCTTGAGCAGCGTAAGGACTGGACTAACTTTTTACAACTTTTTCTTCTGGGTATCTCCATGAGCGTTAAGTAGAGTTTGCCTCCTGTTCAAGATATCTCAGGGACAGCAAAAATGTCACCTTCCTGTGAGTACTGCCTCTTGAACCATGTATTTCAGTTGCCAGAGGGAAACAGCAATCCGACACTGTCACCGAGACTACTGGCAGCTCTGTGACCTGAATGCACCACAAAGGGCACTGCCGCGCTTTGCACCGCAACCCTGGTCTCACCAATGACACCATCCGCTGCCACCACCATCCGCTGCTTGCACCATGACCTGGGACATTGGCTCATTTCACTCCAGAGCCCTGTCTCACTGACGACAACGCTGCAAGCTGACATTGCAGACACTGTCTGCTCTGTGGTTTGGGGGCATTGCTCATAAGTTACACAATGCACCGCCCCATCGCACACATCAGTCTTGGCCCATTGCCAGCCCTATTGATCTAGATCCTCCACTAGCATTGCGGCTTGCACCATGACCGGTCATCACTGTGATGAGCTTTGTACCCCTTTGCACAGCAGCCCTGGTCTCACTGACTCTACTGGATACCTGCCACTGAGCCACTGCCTGCACCATGACCTGAGGGCACCACATGCCGCACCACTCTGCTTCACATCTCAGCCTCGATGCCCGCCCCCCACACTGTTGTGATCATACTGGAACAAAAGGTACTGTTTGAGCGTCTCCCGATACCCCAGCTGCCGCAGTCGGCCGAAACTATTTAGGTAAGGGTTCTGCGTAGGGCTTTAGTTTTCAGAAAAAGTTGGCACACTACAAGTAACGGGGAGTTTAGAAAATAATATACAAATATGGAACGGTGCTGCTAGGTTAGGGAAACCACAAAAACCCCTGAAAAAGAGTGGGTAAAGTCCTCCTCTTTCGATATAAATAAACAAAGTCCAGAGCACACGAAAAAGAGTTCCTTTAAAGTAAACAATGTGTATGAGAATAAGATCGAAAGTCAATAGGTTTTACTGTATGCTTTTATAGGTGATCATGGTCCCCTTTCAAGAGGAGATTCAAAGAACATGAAACCAGCCGACCCGTGTTTCGTCAATCAGGAATAACCCTGACTCTTCAGGGCTGAATAGCTGTCAGAAGGAGCTGTGTCGGGAGACAACCCGGTCCTAGTCGGATTTTACGAGTGGAGTGAGGTACCGGGTTTTTAAGAACCAGTAGCGAACTGGTAACCCAGTGGTGTGAGGGTACACACCCACAGACCTCGAGTCCTTTCCTGATTCAGACCACAGAAACTCAGAGTCTTCTAGGTGAAGTCAAGGATCGATTTTATTGGCTGCAACCAAGGTAACAAGCGTCCTAGAAGTACAACACACGGGAAGTATGTTCTCAGGAGACTGCCGCAATTCACAAAGTCAGGCTTCTCTTTTTATACGAAATATTGTGCTTTAGGCAAACATTCTGCACATTTTACTACACCATAGAAATGCTTCCATTACAAAGAAAAAGCAGAGTCATGATGACAAGGCCACAGTTTAGTTTGTTCATCCCATAATAAATTACCAGGCAAGGCCCAGCATTCTCAACAGATATCGGTGGACCCTCAATAAAAATGGTCACTTCCCCATCATAAAGCAAGTAAGAGAAAGGAGCAGGGACAGGTGTGAGCAAGATGCGGCAGGGTGTGTGTGTGTGATGAAAAGGTTTTATGGTAGGCTGCGCCTTGATGCTATCTCGTTCGGCCACTGGGAGAGGAACTGACCAAACAGGTTCGGCCTGGGGCAATGGTTCCAACTTGCCCTGGTCAAGGAAAAGTCAATCAAGGTGTACGAGTCTTTTGGAATCGAATGTGGCTTGATTCAGTTTGCCTGTGTGAGGGCAACTCATAAAATGGCTGCCGTACATAAAATGGAAGCCAAGGGTTCAAGACGTAAGTAACGATTTCGAGGTGAAATAGTTACTCGAATGCGACGAGACTGCTTGTACATAGTGTACTCGTCATTCTCGGTCTTTTGATACTAAATTCGTCCTGTTACGACAAAGTATAATTCTCGAGTCCAGAATTATTACACGAGTCCAGACATTTTCAGAACCACAAACTCTCCTTTTGCCCTTACATAGGCAATTCAACCTAATCTCATGCTAATCTGAGTCCAGGTCTATATTCCTAAAGTCATTGAGATATTGCTGTAACATCATTCTAGTACTTAGCTCGTCTCTTGATACAGGTTTCCTTACACATGATGTAACACAGATGCCACATATTGCAGGAGCACACTGCACGCACAGACAGAACAGGAAAAGAAATGCTAAGACCATCCCAATGACCATCAGAATTTTCCATCCCCAACCGGAGATCAGTTCCCAGAACCATCCCATTAAGGACCAATCTCCTTTATCCACATGAATGGATTCGGAAATCTTATGCAGTTTGGAGATGGCCTGGTACACTGTTGGAGCGTTATCTGGGATGAAAACACAGCAACTTGATTGGATAAATCTACATACCCCACCTCGGTCTGCAAGTACGACATCTAAAGCGACCCTGTTCTGAAGGGTCATAAGACGATCCGACTGAAGCTCAGCAGTCAAGTTACTAAGGGCACCAGCAGTTTCAATCACGGTGGACTCAACCACCCTTGTCAATTGCCTTATGTTCCTGCTGTTAACCATTTGTCCCCAGAATGGCAGAAAACCATTCGCGAAGTCTCCAAATTCTTGACCTGCGGTGTCTTCTTTACTCAAGACACCTCTAACTATCCTTGTCTTGTGGTAATCTGCCGCTGCTGTGTAGGTGGGGGGCAACAGGAACGAAACAAAACATGAGCCCGAAAAGTCAGGGGGCAACCATGTATAGGCTCTATCATGGCAGATGAAATATGTACCCTTAGCTGCTAAAAACGCAGGGGAAGTCTGAGACCCAAAAACGTACGTTTCGGTACAGACACTTTTCCCTAACTGAGCTCTGGGATTCCTGCCAGTACCTTGCAGACATAGGTGACCCTGATGGGGTACGATCCAAATCGGGGAAGAACTCCTAGCTTGCTGTTTCTCACCCAGAGTAGCTCCATATCCGGTCACGTTCCATCCTATATATGCAAATATCTCATCGTCCGGGGTATTCTCATAGGAAATATCTTCCTTAACCATATCTACTATACCCTTAACCAGAGCATAAGTCTTATGATTGTCTTTTACAGAACGTAGGGGTTGGACTTCACGTGCATAAATGAACATGGTTCTGTATGCCCACACAGAACCATTGTGGCTGAATGGCTCTATCTGTGGTGTGGGGCATAAGGCCACACACCCAACAGTTAGTCGTATTCATTACAAGTTGGTGTTGGTGCAGGAGCTGAACAAAGGAGTTATTAATGAATTCTAATCTCCCAGCGGATTCGTGTTCAGGAAGGAGTTGAAAAGAATGAGAGGAAACAGTAGTAGGGGGTGTAGGCGGTGCAGTGAGTGCAAATGTTACTCGAAAAGAGAATAAAACATAACTTATTAAAAATATCATCACACTGAACAACATTAAGATGCACAATATCAAGAAGCTTTTCTTTGTCATTGTATTACAGATTTTCGTTTTAAAGTTCGCTTTCTCGGCAGGTCTCTCCACATCGGGAAACTCCATCCTCTCTAAAGTGCTGCCCGCGATGGCAGGTTGATTCTGCTAAGGAATGCTTCTGTCAGTCTAGGGCAACTCCCTTGGACCAACCAGAACTGCCGACCTAACGTCGTCAGCTGCACCCCAAAGACTTTGGGCAATCACAGCCCTAGCAGCGGAACCCGGATGGCGGTTCGAAAAACAAAAATAAGCAAGTTTCTCAGATGGGAGAGCTGCGCTTTCAAAAATAGTACTGGGGGAAAGAAAAATCACTTTTATTAGTCCGTATTTCTCGGTCTCAAATTGTATCTTTGTTTTCCAGGTACTGTCTGATCCAGAAACAAGAGTTCAGGCTCTGTAGTGTTCAATCGCTTGGATGGTGATACTGCGGGTTGCAAAATACTGTCATTCTCTTGCTTAGTCAGTGTTCCTTTTACACGTGCATCACTGAAAGGTAGGAAACATGGCACAATTTCAGTTTCTGAGTCGCCGACACCCTCCTGGACCCACTGGTCATACGGCAGAGGAAAAGGGATCATTTTACAATGGACCCCGTGGATCAAGTGCTTCTTTCCTTCCACTCGGTCAGCGGATCTTGTGGAGAGAAGGACGAGGTGCGGTCCGGTCCACCTGGGCTGGTCGTTCTTCGTTCTCTGGAAATTTCTGACCAACACCCAGGATCCAGGGTTTATCGCGTGTCCTGGAGTTTCGGAGACCGGAGGCAGGGTGTCATGAACCTGTTGATGCAAAACACGCAATTTAGCCGTCAATTCGTACAGGTAATCAAGCAAAACAGGGTGTTCTATCTCGCTGAAGTTCGTGGGCCTTGGCACTCCCCATATGTTGGCCGGGCGGCCAAAGACTATCTCGTAGGGGCTAAGTTTCACTCGCGAATGCACAGTCTTTCTGGTGGATAGGAGTGCTAAGGGTAGAGCATCAGGCCATTTAAGACCTGTGCTCGCTTGAATTTTGGCCAGTTTTAACTTAAGCGTGCCATTGTAACATTCTACTAATCCAGCTGATTAGGGGTGATTTGCAGCGTGGAACTTCTGCCGAATGCCTAGCCCTTCACATACATTCTTCATCACATGACCCACAAATTCACTTCCGTTATCGCTCCAGACCATTCTAGGCATTCCAAACCTAGGGAAGAACTCTTTCACAAGGGCTTTCGCTGTGGATAAGGCAGTATTGTCTTTTAGGGGATATGCTTCTACCCATCTTGAGAAGGTGCAAACAACAACAAGTACGTATTTTAAATTGTTGCACCTCTCCATGTGGATGAAATCTAGCTGCAAAACCTCAAACGGATACGTAGGAGGTGCAAAATGACCAGCTGGAGTTGGGGTTCCCCTACCAGGATTGTGTTTCAGACACACTATGCAATCCTTGACAACATTCTCTGCACACTTGGGAATCCCTGAATTTTGCCATACTGGAGCCAACAACTTGCAAATCCCTTTCATACTGATGTGAGCCATTCCATGAGCCATTGTAACCACTGCAAGCACGTACGCATCGGGCAAGAACCATCTCTGATGCTCTGATAATTCAATCCAACAACCATTTGCATCCATTCTACCCGTACTTTCTCTCCACGTGCTCAACTCTTTCTCTGTAGTTTCAGCTTGAATAGACTTCACGCTCTCTATCGTGTCTTCACACATTCCAACATCACAAACCCATCTTGCAGGACCTGCAACATACATTCGGCTCATCACATTCCTTGCGGTTTCTTTCGCGATTTCATCGGCAAATGCATTTCCACGACCAACATCGTCAGTCACCTTCTTGTGAGCACTACATTTCACAATCGCCACTTGCAGAGGCAAGGTCAGTGATTCAAGAAGCTCATTCACCAACTGACCATGCTGAATCTTAGCTCCATGCGAAGTCAGGAACCCACGTTCTTTCCACAATCGTCCAAAACTGTGAGCCACTCCAAATGCATACTGGCTGTCGGTATAGATGGTCACTTTCATTCCTTTCGACAACACACATGCTCTTGTAAGTGCAATCAATTCTGCTGCTTGAGCTGAATTATGTGGAATACGTGCAGTTTCAACAATCGTATGCAAAGTCGTTACAGCATATGCTGCAGTCGTGTCACCATTCGGAAGCTTGAAACATGAACCATCCACCCACAATGTACCATCGCATTCAGCAAGAGGAGTATCATAGAGGTCTATTCTCCCTTTCGTTTCCTCTTCTGTTCTAAGAAAACAATCATGCTGTTCTGAAGCATCTAATTCCTCTACAATTGGCAACAACGTAGCTAGGTTTAACACGTTACATCTTTTTATGTGCACATAATTTGCTAACAATGTTAATTCGTAATCTGACAATGGAGCACTAGTTAAGTGCTGTGTCTTGGTTCTATTTAACAACGTGTCTACTGCATGTGGAACCATTACGACTAGCGTATTATTCATTACTAGACCAGCAGACTGTCGAATAGAAACAGCTGCTGCCGCTGTGGCTCTTAAACAACTTGGCAACGCTCTAGCTACCGGATCCAAAGTCGATGAAAAATACGCACATGGGCGTTGTCTATCTCCAAATAACTGTGTCAGTACTGACAATGCACAGCCTTGTCTCTCATGGACGTATCATGTAAAGGGCTTACTGTAGTTGGGGGTACCTAACACAGGAGCCGAACATAATGCTGTGCGTAATTCCGAAAAACTTTTCTGACACTCTTCAGACCAAGGAACGGGATTGGGTGTATCTTTACACGTTAATGCCACCAGAGGTTTGGCCAATAGCGAAAAATTTGGTATCCATTGCCTGCAATATGATGTGATGCCCAAGAAAGCACGCACTTCTCTCTGCGTTCTTGACACACTCAATTTTGCTATTGCCTGAATTCTTTCTGGGGTCAGTTTCCTTCCCTCCTTCGATAAGAGATGACCTAAGTAGGTCACTTCTTGTCGACAATATTGTAATTTGGAAAGTGACACCTTGTGATGTAAATCACACAGATGACGCAACAGTAACATGTGGTTTCTTTACATATTTCCTTAGTATCTGCAGCAACAAGCAAATCATCAACATACTGTACAAGAGTAGCGCCTTCAGGTAAAACAATCGTATCAAGCTGTGTCTTTAGAGCTTGACTATATATTGATGGGCTTTCACAGTAGCCCTGGGCAGCACGTTTAAAGCGGAAGCTTCGTCCTCCTAGGGTGAAGCCGAAAATATCCCTGCTCTCCTCAGCAATCGGGATGCTAAAGAAAGCATTCTTCAAGTCAATCACCGAAAACCAAGTTGCAGAAGCTGGAATCATGGTTAACAGGGCAGTAATGTCGGGAACAACTGGAAATTGTGGCACAGCTATTTTATTCACCTCTCTAAGATCGATCACAAATCTGTACACAGGTGGCTGAGAGGGATCAGTTCGTTTTAAAACAGGCAGAACGGGACTATTGCAAACGTTACCTCTTGTCTCTTCAATCACATCTTTTTCAATTAGCTCGTAAACGATTGCTAACAACGCTTTTTCACCTTCACTGGATATTTTATATTGGGGAATTCGTGGCCTTTTAACATTGGCTTTCAATGTCACAACATATGGTGGAATTTCTAAAAGACCCACATCATTAGAACCAGTAGCCCAAAGAATATCAGGAAGAAGCGATAATTCTGTTGGAAGTTTATCCCTCGACAAGTACATTGGAATTACTTTGCTACTGACCGTTGCCGCTGGGAGCCGGATTTTACCCAAACTTTTAAACCCACACCTTGCCGGACCCGCTCCACGGGTCCCGCTGCGCCTTCCTGGACTCTGGGGCTGTGAGGACTGAGTCACCAACATCGACTCGAGGCACTGGTAGGGCTGCGAGCAGTACTGCAGGGACTCAATATCCCAGGAGTCCCTGCTTGTCACACCTGTGGCTGCTCTCCCTGCCGGTAACGCCCCCGCCCCTTTATTACAGCGCTGGTGGAACTGTGCTGTGGGAATCACTTTGCTACTGACCGTTGCCGCTGGGAGCCGGATTTTACCCAAACTTTTAAACCCACACCTTGCCGGACCCGCTCCGCGGGTCCCGCTACGCCTTCCTGGACTCTGGGGCTGTGAGGACTGAGTCACCAACATCGACTAGAGGCACTGGTAGGGCTGCGAGCAGTACTGCAGGGACTCAATATCCCAGGAGTCCCTGCTTGTCACACCTGTGGCTGAGCTCCCTGCCGGTAATGCCCCCGCCCCTTTATTACAGCGCTGGGGGAACTGTGCTGTGGGAATCACTTTGCTACTGACCGTTGCCGCTGGGAGCCGGATTTTACCCAAACTTTTAAACCCACACCTTGCCGGACCCACTCCGCGGGTCGCGCTGCGCCTTGTAGGACCCGCTCCGTGGGTCGCGCCTTGCTGGACCCGCTCCGCGGGTCGCGCTGCGCCTTGCTGGACTCTGGGGCTGTGAGGACTGAGTCACCAACATCGACTCGAGGCACTGGTAGGGCTGCGAGCAGTACTGCAGGGACTCAATATCCCAGGAGTCCCTGCTTGTCACACCTGTGGCTGCTCTCCCTGCCGGTAACGCCCCCGCCCCTTTATTACAGCGCTGGTGGAACTGTGCTGTGGGAATCCCTTTGCTACTGACCGTTGCCGCTGGGAGCCGGATTTTACCCAAACTTTTAAACCCACACCTTGCCGGACCCGCTCCGCGGGTCCCGCTACGCCTTCCTGGACTCTGGGGCTGTGAGGACTGAGTCACCAACATCGACTAGAGGCACTGGTAGGGCTGCGAGCAGTACTGCAGGGACTCAATATCCCAGCAGTCCCTGCTTGTCACACCTGTGGCTGAGCTCCCTGCCGGTAATGCCCCCACCCCTTTATTACAGCGCTGGGGGAACTGTGCTGTGGGAATCACTTTGCTACTGACCGTTGCCGCTGGGAGCCGGATTTTACCCAAACTTTTAAACCCACACCTTGCCGGACCCACTCCGCGGGTCGCGCTGCGCCTTGTAGGACCCGCTCCGTGGGTCGCGCCTTGCTGGACCCGCTCCGCGGGTCGCGCTGCGCCTTGCTGGACTCTGGGGCTGTGAGGACTGAGTCACCAACATCGACTCGAGGCACTGGTAGGGCTGCGAGCAGTACTGCAGGGACTCAATATCCCAGGAGTCCCTGCTTGTCACACCTGTGGCTGCTCTCCCTGCCGGTAACGCCCCCGCCCCTTTATTACAGCGCTGGTGGAACTGTGCTGTGGGAATCCCTTTGCTACTGACCGTTGCCGCTGGGAGCCGGATTTTACCCAAACTTTTAAACCCACACCTTGCCGGACCCGCTCCGCGGGTCACGCTGCGCCTTCCTGGACTCTGGGGCTACGAGGACTGAGTCACCAACATCGACTCGAGGCACTGGTAGGGCTGCGAGCAGTACTGCAGGGACTCAATATCCCAGGAGTCCCTGCTTGCCACACCTGTGGCTGCTCTCCCTGCCGGTAATGCCCCCGCCCCTTTATAGCGGTGCTGGTGGAACTGTGCTGTGGGAATCACTTTGCTACTGACCGTTGCCGCTGGGAGCCGGATTTTACCCAAACTTTTAAACCCACACCTTGCTGGACTCGCTTCGCGGGTCCCGCTGCGCCTTCCTGGACTCTGGGGCTGTGAGGACTGAGTCACCAACATCGACTCGAGGCACTGGTAGGGCTGCGAGCAGTACTGCAGGGACTCAATATCCCAGGAGTCCCTGCTTGTCACACCTGTGGCTGCTCTCCCTGCCGGTAACGCCCCCGCCCTTTTATTACAGCGCTGGTGGAACTGTGCTGTGGGAATCACTTTGCTACTGACCGTTGCCGCTGGGAGCCGGATTTTACCCAAACTTTTAAACCCACACCTTGCCGGACCCGCTCCGCGGTCCCGCTGCGCCTTCCTGGACTCTGGGGCTGTGAGGACTGAGTCACCAACATCGACTCGAGGCACTGGTAGGGCTGCGAGCAGTACTGCAGGGACTCAATATCCCAGGAGTCCCTGCTTGTCACACCTGTGGCTGCTCTCCCTGCCGGTAACGCCCCCGCCCCTTTATAACGGCGCTGGTGGAACTGTGCTGTGGGAATCACTTTGCTACTGACCGTTGCCGCTGGGAGCCGGATTTTACCCAAACTTTTAAAACCACACTTTGCCGGACCCGCTAAGCGGGTTCCGCTGCGCCTTCCTGGACTCTGGGGCTGTGAGGACTGAGTCACCAACATCGACTCGATGCACTGGTAGGGCTGCGAGCAGTACTGCAGGGACTCAATATCCCAGGAGTCCCTGCTTGTCACACCTGTGGCTGCTCTCCCTGCCGGTAACGCCCCCGCCCCTAGCTCTATATCAGAGTTGGAGGTTCCCGCTGCGCGGTAGCGCCCGGGGCTAAGCCCGGGCAAAGGGCGGGCCCTCTGTGGCCCTCCGAGGCCTGGAGAGTCTGGTCTGGGCCAGACCCCTTGGCAGTGATATCAGTGTCCTGCTGGTGTTATCACTGGGGCAATTATTATTGTAAGTTCTTTTCTCCACTCTGTCGTATTTAATTTGTATACGGTTATATTTGTTTTTAGGATTTGTTAGCCAGTTAGGCTTAATCCATTACCAGGAATGTGTACCCGGGAAACAGGTAGCAAATCAAAACTCACTGGTTCTTTAGACAATTTTATTGTACGTACTAACCAATTAATTGACGAAGGCATCGTCCTCATGGAAAGGAGGGTATCCCAGGACCTCGCTATCGCGAGAATGCCCTCTTTGGGAATTATTGCATCTGCACGTACGCCCACTAAAAATCTTTCTTACCCTAATGACAACCAGGCTGCCTTACTTGTTCCCCATATTCCGAACCCCTCGCCAGTAGCTCTCCCCACTAAGACCCCCGAGGTAGGCATTGCTCGTCAGGATGTCTCATTATATTTAAGGGGTGTAAGGGAGGGCGCCGTCCCGAAAAATTCTAAACCACCTAGTATGAGTACTGGTGTCACCACATTAGGTGCTGACATTGCGGGAGGTCCTATAGAGTTTCCAATAACATCAGTGACGATCAGGAAGGATGTGATAGTTTGGTTATTCCAGTTCAGGGTACTGCTAGAATAGAGGTTCCCCATGGGTCCCACCCCTTTCCATTGGGTATTCCCGATAATTCAGATTCTAACATCTGTCTTGCGAGCCTCCTAGAGTCTAGCTCCTTGGATGAGACAGCAGAGGGCTTAGAAGACAGAAAAGGTATATTCATGAGTGCCCTAGCAAAACTTATCAAATCCTTACTTGCACCCCTGGAATCTAGACTACAAGGGATTGAACTACAGTTAAAGGCCATTCACGAAGAAGGGAAAAGTATTCTTAACAACCCTGTCAATACAGCTTCGAAAACTCCGATACCATCCAGTATCAAACCCTTAGTACCGAAGCAGACAACAGGAGGATCTGTAACCCCCAAACCACTACCATCTATAACATCTACTGTTAAGAATAGTAATAGTAACACACCTAATTTAACGTCTAACACTCCAAAAAAAAACCAGAGCCTTGACAATCCCCAAATCTCTGTGCCCAAACCACCGATCCATAAACCAGTAAAACCCAAGGCACGCCGCAATATTAACTTACCACCTGACGCTTGCCCCTATGTAATAGTGCTAACAGGCGTTCCTGAGCTTGCCCCTTCAACATCTGAATCTTTTTGGGCTCTCAAGAACAAAGTCTATCACTGGTTAGATCAAAATCATCCTCTACCCTCAAATATTAATAGTAAAATGCTCATGGTAGAGAGAGCACCCTGGGTGGGCGAGTATAAAAAAAACATACAGGGGGATTGTGTTGTTGTGTCCTTTGAGGATTCGGGTCCGGTGAAACACATAACTGCAGGACCCCCAAGTATTACTAACTCTTCAATTTCAGCCAAACCCGTATCTTATTTCTACATGGTTCCAGACTATCGTGGTAATAGGTGGAGTTGGCTGAGAGGTTCAAACCATACAGGAAGAGGAATAAAAGGGGTTCCCTGGCAAGAACACAATCCAAACCAGTGGACCGGGAGGAACCTAACACATCCCATAAGGGGAAGTCATTTCCATGATACCAACCAGCAAGTTGGGACATGGTCTGGAAACTATAAACATAACACCTTGAGCCAGTGGGATGGTGGCGTTGATGAAGGTTGGAGTGTAGTTCCGAGGAGATCAGGTAGGCCATTGTATGGCCCAGACCCCCCTAATGGAGCATGGCCAGGTCCCCATTTCAATCCCCCACCCATACCTTGTTTCAACCGCTATAGTGGGCTGGAAAATGTAGATTGACTTCTAGCTACCTCCTTAGGAGAAATAACATTAAAGGATGTGATAGATCTGCCAGGTCCAAAAGTTCCTAGGACAGGAGAGACCCAAGTTCATCCTCTTAATTTAAATGAAATTGAAGAAGCAGTAATAGGGGAAAAGATAGAACGATTTGTGGCCGAAGTAGGTAGTGCTAGGCCGGATGAGTTACTCCTTGAAACTGGTGATCTTAGTTGTACTGAATTGGAAACTGCTCCTTCCCATTTATTAACTGTTCCGATCACAGACGGCACCCCTATAAATTTTCTTCCCTGGAATATAGCATGGCTAAAAAAAAAACTGTAAATCTCTGATTGGAATAATTTTATTGAACCATTTGACATATGTATGTTTCAGGAAACATGGTGTCTGTCTCCTCAGTACAAAAATGGGTATTCTACGTATTATGTCCCGGCTGTCTCCTCAGGGAAAGGCCGCCCATCTGGTGGCCTACACATATGGGTGAAAGTTAATCTTAATTATGCTGTCAATATGTACAATGTTCCCTCAGATGACTTACTGTACATCTCTTTGAAAAGTCCAAAGGGGGGCAAAATACATATTTTCTGCATATATGCAAGAGGATCGCAGGGCTGTCAAATTTCTCCAACAATAGAGCTTTTGGATTCCAAGTTACTAGAACTAGCTCCGGGATCTAAAATTCTGGTGGGTGGCGACTTTAATTGTACTTTTGAACCTCTGGACGATGAGGACATTCTGGGCTGGACCGCGGAGGATTGGAAGTACTCCATTCCCACCTTAGATCTAGCACCTATCAAGAAATGGTATCCCAGAGCTATACAGCTGAATGCTCTAGCCTTGGCCCACAAATTACGAGCTCTGAATGGGCGGACCATCTCAGATCGCAATGGGGCGATGACATATAACAAGATAGTCTCCCCATCGCAAATTGATTATATTTTTTTAGACCTCTACTCCTGGTCCAACCTTATAGACATGGAGATCAGGCAGTCCATAGATAGTGACCATAATCCTCTATGTATGTCAATTAACTGGCCATACGAACAAAGTGAGTCCACAGGTCCGAAACTAATTTCCAAGGAGGCTATCCCTTCCAACTGTAATAGGAAACTGAGATGGGAGGCGATCAAGCTTGAGGAGGAGGTTCTTCTGTATATTAGGGAGTTAGTTATAGTGGAATCTTCTACTTTGTCAGCAATAAAGATGGATTTGGCTGATCTTAATACCCATGGGCCACTACTACTAACCCACTACCAAGTCCTTGTAGTTAAAATAGGCAAGGTTTTTCAAAAAACCACCAAGGGAGATCAATCTGCTGAGAAGCATTCAATAAAAACGAATCCTTGGTATACTGCTGACTGTAGGGAAAGGAGAAAGGAAATCGCACGGGCAATAAAGTTAAAAGACTCCAGAGCAGTAAGATTGGCCAGGGGGGACTACCGTAAAATCCTTGCATTTTCAATAAAGAATTGGGAGGAAGACCATTGGCAGAAACTTACATCAGCAGCATGGGATAAGAATTCTGTCTCCTTTTGGAAATTAATTAATATTTTAGATCGAAGAGGAGTTGATCCCATTTTAAATCACATAAACGAACAGCAATGGCACTCTCATTTTTTAAAGTTATATTGTGAAGATGAGACTCAAACCCATCTATCTTCAGCAATATCATCACCTTTAAGATTAGATTTATCAATAGAGATAGTCCCTTTCGAAGTAAGAGAGGTTAAAGATGCTATCTCTAAAATCCGGCCTGGCAAAGCAGCTGGCCCAGACGGCTTGCCTGGAGACTTGCTAGCTCATGATCCCTTGGTTTGGGCAAATTTTATAGCTAGTTTAATGAACTTAATTCAACAGGGTCTCCCCGTCCCAGATTCTTGGAAAGGGGCGGAGGTAATTACAATATATAAAAAAGGCGATAGAGAGGACCCTGCAAACTATAGGCCAATTAGTTTATTTGACACCATACAAAAGGTAGTTGGCAGGGTCATAGTAAATAGAATTGAGACTTGGCTCATGGAAGAAGAGGTGCTAACACACTTCCAGGCAGGGTTTAGACAGAATGTGGGCGCAATAGACCAGGTGTTTCGGTTTGGTGCGGTCTATTGGAAGTCAGTATACATTAACAAAGGCAGTTTGTATCTGGCTTTCATTGACCTCAAAACTGCATTTGATGTCATTCCTCGCTCCAAATTGTGGGAAGTTCTATTGGCAATGGGGTTTCCTAACTATCTTCTGCAATTTATTATTAAGCTCCATGAGGATAATTTTGCGAGGATACGGTGGGGGAGCCAATGGCAATTGACAGAGAGGGTCCCAGTCAACAGAGGAGTGCGGCAGGGATGTGTGATGGCACCGACGCTGTTCTCCCTCTTTATAAATGGGGTGGTGGACCATTTGAGGGAGGACCCCGCGGACGCGCCCGTCCTTGCCGGTGAGAAGACCCCAACACTCCTCTTTGCGGACGATACCCTCCTGATGTCCAAGACCCCGCGGGGTCTGCAGAAATTGCTTGACCGTTTCTCGCTCTTCTGCAGAGAGCGGGGCTTAACAATAAATACTACAAAAACAAAGTTAATGGTTTTTTCGTTAAAAAGGAAGTCTAGGAATGTACATATTTCACTTTCCCGGTCGCCGCTTGAGGTTGTAAATGAATTTGACTACTTGGGGGTTAGATTATCCAATAATATGTCCTGGGGGCCGCATATATCTAAGATGATACTCAATCTTAAAAGGGTCTCTGGAGTTATATTAAAAAATCAGCGCCAGTCTACCAGTAGACCTGTTGCTCCTGCCCTATCAGTCTATGAGGGAAAGGCGGTAGCATCGGCTGTCTACGGTTCTGAAATCTGGGGCGCTGTAAATACTAGAGCCCTGACAGTTACAGAGAATACGTTTATTCGAGAATTGGTATCACTTCCCATGTCAACACCCTTGCTACTGTTATTTTTTGACATGGGCATGAAATGTATAGCTGATAAAGTCCATCTTAGACCCCTATTATTTTGGGTGCGACTTCGGAAGACCGAAGAATTAAAAGATTATGCTCGAGTCCTGGACGAGTTAATTACCCTTAATGTGAATAATAAACTAAATTGGCTTAACAACCTCAAGCTTTTGGTAAACTCGATAGGTCTGTGGGCGTCTTGCATCTCGCAATGCCCACCCACTAAACAAGAAGTAAAAAAGTTATATTGGGAATGGGTAGATTCCAAGGCGCATGATAACTCGAACACTGGCCCCCTGACGACTACGTTTCTAGAACATAAAGTACGGCGTAAGATAGAGCCCTTTCTGGATTTCATCCAAATGCCCAGAGATAGGACTTTGTTTTTGAAATTTAGATATGGAATCTTGCCCGTCAAAGAAATCACGGAAGGTTGGAAAAGTATGGAGGGGAAAGATCTAAACTGCCCAGGCTGCAGTTGCCCGAAGTAATCTTTGGGCCACTTTTTATTTGCATGTTCAGCCTACAAACATGTTAGGAATAAATGGCTGAAACCAGTGTGTAAGTCCATGGGCGTGAAAGACTATAGATCAGCCCTGCGCATTATGTCAATCAATACTGCCTTATTGAATATTGTCTGTGGGGTCTCAAAATACCTTGCGGGGGCTTGGTTAATTCGCTCCAGATTGCTAGATAACTCAGCAAACCCGTCTGAATTGACTAGCTAGTATTACTAATTTACCTTTTAGGTTTTAGAATTATCTTCTTTGCTGTAGTACTTTGGGACAGACTGCTTTTTATGTATTTTTGTATGTATGTTTGTCTGTACTTTTATGATGATTATTTGTCGAATAAAGTATTACAACACATTGGAGAAACCACTTTCCTACCTAAAGTAAGTTGTACTCCTGAAGGAGAACAGTACAAAGTTGCATACAATCTTTTTAACAGATTTAGTCCTAACAAGTTTTCACCACAACCTGTTGTCAGAATAAGGGGTGCTTCTAATTCACAAGGACCAACAGAAAGAGACAAAGTGTCAGAAATCGGGTTTCTAACCGGGGCGCCAGAAAAACCTACTGATACATTCGTTTCGCCAGACAAAGGTGCGCCAGGGAGTTTGGAGTGCATAATAGAACTCTTTGTAGCACCAGTATCCAACAGAAAAGGTTCTGACACACCTGATGTAATCACCTCAACGTGTGGTCCACTCTGATCTACTGGAACTGAAACAACTCCCTCTCTTTGTCTATGGCTGTCCTAGCAATCATTACCTTCCCAATGTTCATCTTCCGTATAGTAATCATCAGCATAGTACTGAGCTGTCCTACCAGAAACGTTATTCTGCTGATCGAACTGATTCATAGAATTTTGAGGTGGAAGGGGACGTGCGTTTTGGGGGACGTTTCCACGTCCTCTACCTCTAGGCGCTTGCTGAGCACCTCTACCTCTCGTGTTTGAACCATCATTTGCGCGTTGTAACAGAATAGGACAGTTATACTTAAAATGACCCTCTTCCTTGCAATATGAACACTGGTTGGGACCTATAGGAACACGTGGTTGAGTATACTCGACTCTTTGTGAGTTCCTCTGATACTGTTGAGGCTGCTGAAAATTGCTTTGATAGTTATTCTGACCACCATTATTCTGGCCGCCACCACCACGTGGCGGATAAGCTTGCTGTAGCAACACCTTCGTTTTCAACTCTTTATTTTTCTTTTCTGCTTTATCTTTCTCGTCTTTGTCTCGATGTTCATAATATTGCGCAGTAGCCAATATCTGTGCTGAAGATGACACTGCCCAAGAACTTTCCGAATCCTTCAACTTTTTACACAACTCAGGAAGTAGATTGTGCACAAATTTATCGACGAACAATCTCTGACCACCTTCTGTGCTCATATCTTGACCACTGTGGTCGACAAAAGTTTCTTCAAACCTGGTGAAGAAATCCGACACTGTTTCATCTTTCTTATGCTTACACGCAGACAACTTATCCCAGTTTACACGTATCACAGGCATTATCGTTTTCATATAATCAATTATTTTACCAGGTAGTTCTGCTATTAAAGGCTCAGGTTTAGCACCACCAATTTGTAAGGCGTCTGCAGCAGTAATATTAGCCCATGAATCACCTAATTCCTGATCATGATCTGTATGACGAATCTTACCCCATAAAGGCTGCGGAACAACGTTCCCAAATAACATATCGATATCGGCTAAATTCATGATACAAGACCCAGCAGTCTGTGACAACTCTTTGTAATATCCAGCGGGATTTTTGCGTGGGTCAGGTAATGTCTGTTTAAGGGCCAAAACTTCAGCTCGTTTCCATGGCACATGTACCCAAACACGCTGGAAATGAGGCTGAATAGGTGGGTTAGCTTGTAGGTCCCCTTCCCTCCACTGTGGGGGAACTTCTCTCATGGGGTACTGTCGCGCCTTTTTCCTACCGGATGTATCACGCTCAGATTGTGATCGAGAAGTGCTCCCTTTACTCCGATACGACAACAATACCTCAACTGCTCTCTCGACATCTGGACCTACAATCATGCCCTCTGCGAAATTGAACCGCACACGACACAACTTGGGCAGGTTACATTCCAGATCGTTGTCTTCCAAATTCTCACAGAGAAAAACACACATCTGTTCAAAAACATATCTCTGCTTCGGTGCTTCCCATTGACGGAAGACTTCCATGACAGACTCTACATCGTATCTTACAGTGTCCATAACCCATTTGTGCGCTAAATGATTCAGTAAGTCTCTCTCTCTATAGTCAGGCAGTTGACTCCGCAACTGTCTTCGTTCCGTGTTAGGGGTCGTATTAGGCGACCCGAGAAAAGGTGAGAGAAGATTAGTAACAGTGTTGGCCATTCTTTGTCGAACTAAAGGAGAAACTGACGGAAGAACGGGCAGAAAAACAGGGTGAGATAAGGTAGGAGCAGAGGCAATAGCAGAGGGAGCATTAGGAGAAATGGAAGGTGCACTAAGCAAAGTCGTAGAAATCACAGATAAAGCAGATGTGGTCGGTGGTCCTTGAGAAGGCTGCACCAGAGAGGCAGGAGCCAGCTGAAGAGTAGCTGGTGGGTGCTGCGGAGGAGCAGGCCCAACAACCATAGGTGGCGCTACTAAAGGTTGCAGAGGCGCCGTGGCAGTTTGTGCATAGGGGGGTGGCGAACTTAATAAATGCGTCATTAGCGAATCTTTCTCAACGTCTTTTGCTGCATCTTGCTTAGGACGCGGCAAAACTGGATAGCATTTATCTATCACCATTTTACGTTGCCTGTGCAACTGCTCGCTCATCTGTTCTTCTTCATTATCTTTAAACTGCATAGCAGCTTGCATTACTGAAATACCTCTTTCTCTCTTATTTTTCTTCTCTAATTTAATTTCCTTCTGTTTGGCTTCCTTACGCCATAGGCGGAAAGAGTCAAACATTACCGGCCGGGCTTTCTTCTTAAAAAGTTTAACTTCGAGGTTATCTAGGATTTCGGTATCAAAGCTACCATATCGGGGCCATTTAAAAACACCATCTTTTCTGGTGTATTTGATCCACACTTCGTTATATGTGATGGGACCTACTCCGTGTTTTATGTATAATTCATATGTTGGAGTTCCAATCGGAGGAACCGGACACGAGTCCTCCAATCGGGAATCCCTATTATTACAACCAAGACAAAACAAATTTCCAAGTCTGCTAAGACCAGGCATCTTCGCTCTCTAGTCTAGCTTCAAACTTCAAAGGATTATCGATTACGATATTTCTCGTGAATACAAGAGTCCTTCGGCTTTGGCGCTTGCAAGTACCAAATCAATCCCAAAGGATACCCAAAACTAAGACCAACTACTAAGGACTGGGAGACGCTCCACTTATACTTAACTGAAATATCGATGACGTCACCAGAAGACTCATCTCAGTGTTTCGCTCTACCAAACTTCAAGGGTCCAAATCAGGGCGATAGCCAGGGCAGCAATCCTTCGTAGCCGTCGGGAAACGGGGAACCTCGCAGCAAAGACCTTCGGACCACGTCGACATGAAGGGGTCGATGAAGTGGTTGGCCGTCCTCCGGTATTTTCAAACGAAGCTCCTCACGAACCTCTGGCTGGACCGGTACCGCTGGAATCACCCCACGTTGGGCGCCAACTGAGGTACCGGGTTTTTAAGAACCAGTAGCGAACTGGTAACCCAGTGGTGTCAGGGTACACACCCACAGACCTCGAGTCCTTTCCTGATTCAGACCACAGAAACTCAGAGTCTTCTAGGTGAAGTCAAGGATCGATTTTATTGGCTGCAACCAAGGTAACAAGCGTCCTAGAAGTACAACACACGGGAAGTATGTTCTCAGGAGACTGACTCAATTCATAAAGTCAGGCTTCTCTTTTTATACGAAATATTGAGCTTTAGGCAAACATTCTGCACATTTTACTACACCATAGAAATGCTTCCATTACATAGAAAAAGCAGAGTCATGATGACAAGGCCACAGTTCAGTTTGTTCATCCCATAAGGAATTACCAGGCAAGGCCCAACATTCTCATCAGATATCAGTGGACCCTCAATAAAAATGGTCACCTCCACATCATAAAGCAAGTAAGAGAAAGGAGCAGGGACAGGTGTGAGCAAGATTCGGCAGGGTTTGTGTGTGATGAAAAGGTTTTATGGTAGGCTGCGCCTTGATGCTATCTCGTTCGGCCACTGGGAGAGGAACTGACCAAACAGGTTCGGCCTGGGGCAATGGTTCCAACTTGCCCAGGTCAAGGAAAAGTCAATCAAGGTGTACGTGTCTTTTGGAATCGAATTTGGCTTGATTCAGTTTGCCTGTGTGAGGGCAACTCATAAAATGGCTGCCATACATAAAATGGAAGCCAAGGGTTCAAGACGTAAGTAGCGATTTCGAGGTGAAATCGTTACTCGAATGCGACGAGACTGCTTGTACATAGTGTACTCGTCATTCTCGGTCTTTTGATACTAAATTCGTCCTGTTACGACAAAGTATAATTCTCAAGTCCAGAATTATTACACGAGTCCAGACATTTTAAGAACCACAGGTGGCAGCCTGCGCCCAAAGGGTGAAAGAGATCCAAATAAAATCATGAAAGACGGACTGGTAAAGCTGTCACTGCCATAAAGCGGAATAAGCTTAAGGCAACATGAAGTTCGGACGAATAACTAATTAATAACTAATGTAGACTTTCACATAGGTAGTAACCAACTTATGTAGTAGTTTACACAACAAGAGGTAGGGTTATACAGGTATTAATACCATTTAATCACTATCGTATATATTTAGTGAGACACTTAAAATTCCTCACTTAGATGGTCAATCACATTGGTACTAAATCCTCCATTCACACACTTAAACATCCACTCAGTCTTCAAGGCAGATTGTTATATATATATATATATTCACTGAAAAAACCATAGGTTATAGACCATATATAGTTAGGAATTAGCATTTACAAAACCTTGAAAATTCACTGAAAAAACCATAGGTTATAGACCATATATAGTTAGGAATTAGCATTTAAAAAACCTTATTTTACTCACACAAAACCATTGAAATTCCATATATAGTTAGTTGCACTAACTATATATTGCGCACCCGCAATCCACTGCTGATGATGTCACATATTACATCATTCATGACATGGTCAGTGACATCACTGATGACATCACTGATGACATCTCAAATGACATCACTGATGACATCACTGATGACAACATCCAGTGACTATGTTTCTGTAAAGTTAAAATATGTCTTACATATTGAAGAATGAGTGCATGTATAAGTGTCTGGACGAAGGATTTAGTAGGTGCATGACTGAATGTATGAGTGAGTGATTAAATGTGTCTCACTGAGTGCATGGGTTAGTGACTAAACTGTCTTAATTTGTGCATCATTATGTCTGTTGTTCTGTAAACTGCTGCATGTGTTGATCAGTAGCTATATGAGTAACTATATGGGTTATTGATTGATTGCCCAAGTATTTGCATGGGAGACTGAGTGTGTGTGTGGCTGGATGGGAGGTGTGTGACTCTGTACAGATCAATGTGTACTTGTATCAATGATTGTATAAGAGAGTAAGTATGTGTTAGTATATGGTTGAAAACGTAAGGTGCTCTATGTTTAACTGTATAGAGTAGAAAATGGAAGTGTGATTGATTCTTTACAGGACTGACTAGGTGTGTGAGTAACTCCATGGATGAGTGGCAGAGTGTGAGTGTCTGTATAGGTGTATGAGTGCATATGATTGTGTTGTAAACATGAGTAATTGTATGTATGAATGATTGTATGGGTGAATGAGTGAATGTGTGTGTAGACGTAGGAATCAGTGAGTACGTATGTAGTAACTAGTATTGGTGTGTCAATGGTTTCAAAAATTATACTCTGTTTTTAACACTGGGTGAAACAGAGGTTATATTAAAATGTGAGGAGATGCATTGTATTGTCACATGAATGATATCATCAGTGATGTGGTCATTGATGTCAAATGAGATGTCATCAGTGATGTCATCAGTGATGTCATTTGAGATGTCATCAGTGATGTCATCAGTGATGTCACTGACCATGTCATGAATGATGTAATATGTGACATCATCAGCAGTGGATTGCGGGTGCGCAATATATAGTTAGTGCAACTAACTATATATGGAATTTCAATGGTTTTGTGTGAGTAAAATAAGGTTTTTTAAATGCTAATTCCTAACTATATATGGTCTATAACCTATGGTTTTTTCAGTGAATTTTCAAGGTTTTGTAAATGCTAATTCCTAACTATATATGGTCTATAACCTATGGTTTTTTCAGTGAATTTCAATGGTTTTTTAATAGCAAATATCATAAGCTGTCGAATGTCAAGTACGTGGTAAGAATTTTTTTTTCGTGTTTATGCACACTGATCTGCTTTGATTGCTGCCCCCCACCCCTCATTTCTATTAGGAGTACTCTCTCTTTGCAGATAGTGAAGGGTAGTTAATGCAGCCCTTTCCCCCTTTGTAATCCGTCGTGCCTGCTTCTCTCTCCATTTGATTGATTGTTCTCTTTGGTTCATTCTCTATTTACAAACAAGCACAGAGTCGCAATACTCTGTTTAGTCTTTGCAGATAGCGAAAAATCGTGTAAAAAAACAAAAGGAATCGAGCAAAATCAGTAGGCCACTAATGGGATCTCTTTTGACCTCGCTAAAATAGAAACATTAGGAACAACCTGTTGAAAATAGCAATGCGTATGTATATAAGCGGCGTTCATTTGTGTTCACAGTACCCCTTGTTGATTGTTTCAATCGAGCATTGAATTGTTCGAAGTTAATTCTCTTAACGATCTTCTCTACCTGCAAACGAGGAAGAATAGGAATATTCTATCTCCCTTTGCAGATAGTGAAGGGTAGGTAACGCAAGCCTTTAACACGTCGTACCTATTTCATTCCTCATTGATTGATTGATTGTCCGAACATTGACTGTTTGGGAATTAGTTCTTTTTGGAGGTATTCCCTGTTTACAAATAAACGTAGGAAAATCTTTGCAAGTAGTGAAAGGGTACGTAATGCGGACCGTTCTCCCCCGTTGTAATCTGTCATGCCTATCTACTCCCCACTGATTGATGCACCTTTTTCACCCGGACCATTTACTAGAGATACGTCATCTGGCCCGACCAGAGAGCACCCCTAGTGAAAAGGACATATGCAATAATAACGAAGTGATCACTGTATCCTGTTAACAGAAACTTTACCATGAAACAACCTGGAAAGAAAAAAATAGGAAAACGAAAATAAGTAGGCCACTGATGAACATGAACTTTTATTAAACAACGAACAAAGAAACGATAACATAACGTAATGATAAAACCTATTAATGTCCTAGAAACAAGAAAACGTTAAAATATGCCAGTGGTGAGAGACCAGAAAAACAGTAAGAGAAACCAAATCACCCCTCGCTGTCCCACCGCCTGCCACGCCAAAAAAATCGATAGACTAGGGAAAATGCAAGTCAGTAGAACATCCACCCCCACTCTGGAAACTTCCAAGGTGGGGCAGGGTTCCGGCTACGCCCAGCCGGGAGCAGCCCATATAAGGCAGGTTCTGCTGCCACGCCTCGGCCAGGAGATCCTAACGTAGGGTGTAGCCGGAGGAGAGGCCGAGACCAGCGGGACCCGGCCAGGGGATTGCCTTTACAACGCTGAACAGTTGCAGGGGGGGGGAATGTCTCCTCGACCCTCCCCTCTCTCTCCCAGTCCGGCCGCGGTGGCCCTTGAGAGTTGCAGGTAGTCCCGCCACATGCTCTTCCGGTCCGACCACCAACGGTCGGGGGGCCGAGGCCGACGGGATCCGGCTGCAGCCGATAAACCAAGAAACCCGTTCATGGGGCCAGAGCCAGGGGCGTCCGGCCGACATCCACCGGAAGCCCGGCCCGAAGACGGACGGGACACTTCTTTCTTTTATAATGGCTGCGACAACACTGGAGGGGGATGTCTTGCACATGCCTCCGACCCCCCCTCGTCCTCATCGCCTGGTCCGGCCATAACAAATCTCAAGCGAGACGCCGTGGGGTGCACTGGGAGGGAGAGACGGTGCGAACAGGCCTCTCCCGCCTCCCCAGGTGGAGGCTTCCCAGCTGCACCCTCAGCGCTCCAGGCGGTGGCATCCTAACAACTCCAGTGCTGCACAGTTTCGGAACGACCTAGATAACGGTTCTTCCACTGTGGCCATGCTGCAACGTCTCGCCCGGCAGGGTGGAGCCCGTCCGCTCATGTGACCCCGCGATCGCCGGTAGCTGCCGAACTCTCAAAATGGCGGTCGACCTGGCAAGAGCGGGCCCAACATAAAGAAATGGCCCGGTCACTGGTTGACTCCACCACCGTAGTCCTCCACGACCTTGAAGATTCTAGAGGAGCCGCGGGAGTCTCCGACCCCCGATGGGGAATGACTGCCATGATCGCCCGTGGAGTGACGAAACTGTATCCGCGGGACGTCGGCGCTCCCATGCTGGCGCCAGCCTCACTTTGAATTACTACAATCCTGCAGACCTCACTTCCGGTGAAAGCACAGTGTGACCCGGTAGGAAAAATTATTGCACCCCCTCCCCTTTTTGACTGATAGTTCAAACCACCGATCCTTTCCTTTGCCCTTTTAACGGAACTTTGGACTGCCTCCCCCTCTTTTACATTTTCTAGAGAAAACAAAACATTAACCACTACATTAGCATAGCAGTTGACACCAGAACTGTTTTCAAATTGAAAACCAACAACATCTTCAACAGAATCCTTTTTGTTTCTGCTGTGACCCTGCTACAGCACAGGCATTGTCCCCAGCAGTAATTCTGCAATGCCGGTAAGAATAGCTGTGGTGCCTACTGGACTCACTCACCCCCGCGGCGCCCCACGCCGTTATTTGCTGGGCGGCAACTTGCTAGACATCACTTTCGTGCCATCTAGATTTCAGCGCGTTCTGCTGCCTTGGAACTATTCGCACAACAGACCGCTACTGACAAGAATATTTCATTATTGGTGCTGTCAATTTCAATAAATCTATTGGATAATTAAAAAGAAATTGCCACGGTCTCTTCGTTGTTTAAATGTTTTTACTGTTTTTGTTTTGTTGTATATATTTATATGTTATTAAAGTTTTATATTCCTACTACTTTGTTGGAGTGCTATATATTTTTAATGTGACACATAATTGTAAAAACTTTGATGTACAAAGAGTCATTCCTGGAATCTTCCGCTTCAGGCTCGGTCCTCTCCCCAATCACAATACAGGATGGTTTTCAGATAGTAGGAACGCGTGTGCTGTGACGGATCACATCGGGTGTGGGCCTTGATCTACTATAACTCCTTTGAAGAGGGGTGATTCTTTACAGCTGGGGCCATAAACTACATCTGCAGGGCTAGCTGATAGCCTAGGACCGGCCTGGACATTCGGACACAGAGGAAGAGGAGTGTCAGAGGGTGCGGTAGTGAATAGGGCGAAAGGGAGGTGTCGGGCGGGCACAGAGTGTGATTCTCAGGGAAGAGCAGCGCAGATGGGGGAAGGTTTATTGCCCATGCATAAGACAGAGAGCGGTGGTGACCAGTGCCTGGGGGAGATGCTTACGAGGGTGAGGAGCCATGCTACGAATCGACAGCGTGCAGAGAGTGGGTCTGGTCAAGACATCTAAAATGGCTGCCGTGCACGACAAAAGTGTGGCATTTCAAAAAAGGCAAGATGGCGCAGACAATGTTTTTCAACACTTCCTCATTTCCTTCGAATCGAACGTTAACAGACGTTGGGGCATATTACCAAAGTTAAGCGATATTTATCGCTAACGATGCTTACCAACCAATTTTTTACCACTAAGCATCGTCAGAAATTATCGAAGATAAACCTTACTATTATCAAGGTTTATCGCAAATGCGATAATAAACGGCCGCAATGCATGAATATCGCTAAAAACTCAGCGATATTCATGCATTACCGAGCTAATGCTCTTAGCCATGTTATCCACCTCCCATTGGATAACATGGCTAAGAACTGCTCAGGGCAGGTGTTACTTTTTGGAGATATTCGCGCTTAGCGCGAATATCTCCAAAAGTTGGTAATAGGAGATAGATATCTTGCATGTTGTAATGCAAGTTATTGTGGTATATGGAACTCATACCATAATCTCTCAGGAAAGCAGAAACTGATCCTTTTGGGACCGCCTAAAAAGGCCTAGGGGGTGAGGAGTACTCTACTTTGCCCCCTTTTCACGTTCCGAACTATTTTATTTTACTCTCTTCTGTAATTACACAAAATACCAGCGATAAGATGCATCGGAGACACACAGTGAGAGAAAGGAGGCCGGAGATGAAGAAGACATGTCAAATACACATTGGAGATAATATAGTGGCAGAAGGGAAGTAAATATGAGTAAACTTACCATGTAACATAAAAATGTTGCACTCTATACTATAAGTCTCATTTTATACTACAATCACTTCGCTACAACCTCATAAATTAAAAATAAAAATAAATAATGTCTCAAACAATTTTTGATTTCTAAATATAAATTTATTCTTCAGAATTTTCTAAATTTGAAACAACTACTAACATGTCCTCATCAGTAATTTCCTCTTCAATCATCTCATCTGGAATCTCCTCATTAAAAGTCTGCAATGATGATTCTTGTAACTCTATGGTCTCCAAACACTCGATAAATTCGCCATCAAGAGATTGATCAAAAAAATCATTCAAGTCATCTCCTCCTTCTGACAATATTTCATTATTGGTGCTGTCAATTTCAATCAATGTAGTGGAATCATTCAAGTCATCTCCTCGTGACAATATTTCATTATTGGTGCTCTCAATTTCAATCAATGTAGTGGAATCATTCAAGTCATCTCCTCCTTGTGACAATATTTCATTATTGGTGCTGTCCATTTCAATCAATCTAATGGAATCATACAAGCCATCTCCTCCTTGTGACAATATTTCATTATTGGTGCTCTCAATTTCAATCAATGTAGTGGAATCATTCAAGTCATCTCCTTGTGACAATATTTCATTCTTGGTGCTGTCCATTTCAATCAATCTAATGGAATCATACAAGTCATGTCCTCCTTGTGACAATATTTCATTATTGGTGCTCTCAATTTCAATCAATGTAGTGGACAATTCAAAAGAAATTGCCACGGTCTCTTCATTGTGAGCCATTTTATTTTGAAATTGCTTGCTGTAAATTGCAGAAAAAAATAATCACTTTCATTTATCGTTTTTAGTAATACATAATATAAAACTAACTTCATCAAGTATTTAGTATAACAGAAGGACAGCAAATAAATAACAGAAAACATTTTTCAAATTATCTTCAAGTGTACAACATAGTTCCCCTTACAAATTAACAACTCACCTTTTTAAAAGTAGCAGAAGTGTTAGTACTGTGTAAATCAAACACCAGAAATTCACCACCAAAAATTCCTCACAAATGTACCTCAGACAGTAGTATCACAAAATGGCTGTGGTTTCCTCTCATTTGACATATATACATAACCAATTAACTTTCATCACACACAAATACAAAACCAAAGTAACATTTTAATTGGTTCTAAATTTCAACACTTTCAAATGTGTTTTCCCCATGCAATTTTCCATAGGACATTTACATACGTCTACAGCCTGAATGGCTGAACGGAATTACACCAAACTTGGCAAAATGGTACATCAAACCTAAGAGGTCAGGAAGGATCTACTATGCCCCCTTATGGTCATTTCCCCCTTCGCTTTGGCCTCCTCTTGTCTCTCAATCCTACCGAGGGACAAGATGGCGGCCGCTACGGACTGTTTGGAATGTTGACAGACGCCGGAGAACCAATCAGCTTCGCAAAGCTCCGTAACGCGAAAAGTACGCGAAGCGGAGCGCTGTTACAGATATATATCTTTTTTTCAACGTTAATTTCTCAAAATCCACTGGAGCACATATATTGAGACCTAGCAAAGGCACATCGGGCTACCAGTCCCTAATATTTTGCCAAGTTTCGTGCAAATCCATTCAGCCGTTCGATTATTATTATTTTGGTTTTTTTTTGCCCCGCGGGGCCCTTTTAAAACCTCCACATCAAACCTAGGGGGTCAGCGAGGATCTACTATGCCCCCTTATAGTTATTTCCCCCTTTGTTTTGACCTCCTCTTGTCTCTCGATCCTACCGAGAGACAAGATGGCGGCCGCTACGGACTGTTTGGAATGTTGACAGACGCCGGAGAACCAATCAGCTTCGCTTCACAAAGCTCCGTTGCGCGAAAAGTCCGCGAACCAGAGCGCTAACCGGTCCGCTGTTACAGATATATATCTTTTTTTAAACGTTAATTTCTCAAAATCCACTGGAGCACATATATTGAGACCTACAAAAGGCACATCGGGCTACCAGTCCCTACAATTTTGCCAAGTTTCGTGCAAATCCATTCAGCCGTTCGGGCTAAAAGTGAGGCCAACCGCCCTATGGAAAACTCAATGTTAAAAACACGTTTTGGGACCCCCCTTTTTTCTCGGCCCCCACTGGACGAACCCCCCCCAAATTTTCAAGGGCTGCTCAGAAACAAAATGTGCCATTTTCCTGAAAATTTCAGCCGATTCCGTCCACAAACGCCAAAGTTATTAGACATAGAATTTTCAAAAAACCCATAGAGAAAAAATCCTAACTATATATACCTACTGGCGACCGCCAGTAGGTAATATATAATACATATTTAAATATTGAACCAAACCACTTTCACTGGATGATGTCCTCAGTGATGTTATCAGTGATGTCATTTGAGATGTTATCAGTGAAGTCACTGACCATATTATGAATGATGTAATATGTGACGTCAACATCAGCAGTGGATTGCGGGCATACAAGTTATAGTTAGTACAATGAACTATAACAGGGGAATTTCAATGGTTTGGTTTGAGTGAAATGTCCAGCTAACGTAAACCCAGGAAGCTATAACGTTCCTAAAACCTATGTTTTTTCAGTGAATATCTATATATATGTATTCACTGAAAAAACCATAGGTTTCACACCAGTTATAGTTAGGAATTAGCATTTAAAAAACCAATTAAATTCACTGAAAAAACCACAGGTTTCACACCAGTTATAGTTAGCTGGAAATTTTACTGGCATAAAACCAATGAAATTCCAACGTTATAGTTAGTTGGACTCACTATAACTTGCGCGTGCAATGCACTGCTGATGACGTCACATATTACATCACTCATGACATGGTCAGTGACATCACTTATCATCTGTGCTGGTGATAACCAAAAGTGCCCGAAAAAACCCACATTTTTTCCTGATTTATTTTTTGCTCCAGTTGAGCCATTTACAATTCCCTGTTTTTTTGTTTCTCCCCATAAAAAATACCAAAAAATATAAAACTGTTCAGAAAAGCCAACAAAAGTAAAACATTTTCAAAAAAACAATAAAAAAAATATAAAGCAACAAAAAGAATAAAAAACTGTTCTTTTTAGAACTACCTTTAATTTATAAAAATAAACCTATATTTTTAAAGAATCTCTGTCAATCTTTTTTCTGCAGGGTACGCGTACCGGTCTGGGTGCGCACCGAGACGCGCACCCAGAATTTTTTAAAAAAAATTAATCAAGGAGTGAGCATGAGGGAAGAACACAGAGAGAGTAATGTTAAGAGAAAGAGAGCTAGAGGGAGCAACATAGAGGGATTGTTTATTACATAGTACAAAACAGAGAAGGTGTAATAGGTTGTAAGTGAGAAAAGAAAAATTAATAAGGGAGTGAAAGAAGGGAAGAGAGAGGAAGAAGATTAAAGTAGAGGTACTGGGAGAATGTGAGTGGGTGTTGAAAGTAAAAGGAAGGACAGTAAAGAATGGGGAATGAGGGGTAGTGACGGAACTGGAATAAATGAACAACGGTGAGGGAGGATGAGAAAAGAGCAGTGAGTGTAAGTAAAGAGGGGTGAAAGAGGGTGGATAAAACTGAATTAGGGTAAGACATGGGGAGTGACAGAGAGAAAGGACAGAGAGAGTAAAGGAAACAGTGACTGAAAGAGTCTGAGTGAAACAGCAAAGAAAGGTAAGTAAGGCAGTGTGGGTGACTTATAGGGAGTCAGTGGGTGTGGGTGGGGGTGTGGGTGTGCAAGGTGTGTGTGTGGGTGTGTGGGGTGTTTGGGTGTGGGTGGAGGTGTGGGTGTGTGAAATATGTGTGGGGGGTGTGGGTGTGGGGGGTATGTGTCTGGGGTGTGTGTGCATGTGTGGGATGTGTGGGTGTGTGTGGGATGTGTGGGTGTGTGAGGAGTGTGTGTGTGTGTGTGTGTGAAGTGTGTGTGTGGTGTGTGTGTAAGGTGTATGTCAGAGGTGTGTGTGTGTGTTGGGGGGTGAGGTGTGTGTGTAGGAGTGAAGTAAATGATTAAGGGAAAGAGAATGAGTGAGGGAGCAAAGGAAGGGAACAGAGGGTAAGGGAAGTAACGAATGGGGACTGAAAGAAGTTGAATGTGGGAGGGGAAATAGGGAAAGGGGAGTAAACATGGAGAATAAGATAAAGTGAGGGAAGCAGAGAAAAGAAACAGGAGTGAGGTAATTTGAGAAAATAGTAGTGAGGTTAAAGCAAAGGATGATGACAAACTACATTTGTTTAGTCACACTTACCATATAATAAATGTAACTTTAATTACATTTTTTACTACACTTTGTATCTGTGAAAGAGAGAAGAAAAAATAAGTTATAATTAGTAAAATATGTATTTTAAAATAAAAGATACAAATGAAGAGGTTAAAAATCATAACAGTATATTTAGAAATAAAGTAAGAGTGAAGGACACAGAAAGGGAAATAAAGTAAGGTAGAAGGACAAAAAGAGGGAAAAAGAAATAGAAGGAGAGCAAATTACTAAGAGTAAGGCATATAGATTCACTGACAGAGAGGAAGAGAAGAAGAGAGAAATGAACTGAAGGTAAGAAAGATACTAAAAGTATGTGAGTTAGCAAAACTAAATCAGGAAACAGGAGTAAGTAAAAAGATAATGACTGAGAGGGAAATGAGTCTAATTAAGGATGCATTTGGAAGAATGAGGAATGGAAGATAACTGAGAGTAAGTGAAGGAGAGTCATAGAGTGAAGGGATGAAGGGAGAGAGGGTAATATAGAAGGACTGAGGGAAAAGGAGTGAGGAAGTTAGTAGACAGAGAGACTAAGAGAAGGACTGAGTGAAGTGGAGTACAATGAGTGAGGAAAGGAAATGAGTAAGGGAGCAAAAAAAGGAAAGAGAGGAGAAGAGGACTAAAACAGTGGTACTGAGAGAAAGTGATTCGGTGATGAAAGCAAAGAGAAGGACACTGAAAGATAGGAAATGAGGGGCAGTAATGGAACCAGAGTAAAAGAAATGGGATGAAGAACGATGAGAGAGGAGCAGTGAAGTTGTTGTAAGAGAAATGATAGAAGGTAGATAAACACAAGTGAACATAACACAAGGAGAGTGAGGGACTGAGGACATGGAGGTAGTGAACGGAAAATAGAGAGAAGAGGTCAAAAGAAAGGAGCAAACAAAGATAAGCGAGGGAGAGTGGGTGATTTATAGTGATAGAGTGCGACAATACTGCTGAGTGAGTAAAGAGGAATTACTAAAAGAGCAAAGGAGGAAAAGACGGAAAAGGGAAGTAAAGCAGAGAGACTGAAAGCTGAAAAGTTATGCAAGGGAGAGAGGGGATGCAGACAGTTGAAATGAGAATGAGGGGTTGTGAAAGAAGTGGAGTAAAGGAACGGGGGTGAAAGAGAGTGAGAGAAAGACATTATAAGTGAGTAAAAAGAGCTGAAAGAGGGTGGAAAAAGGGAAGTGAGTGTGAGACAATGGGAATACAATTTATAGAATAACTTGTACAACATGTTACATAGGTTATTTTTGCTGTTCTCAGAATATATTGAATTTCACTTAAAACAGTGAGTTCAAATTACTCATCATATGACAGCGGAAAAAAAAACATAATCTAAAAGATTGTGTTTTAAAAAAAACCTTAGAAACTTAAAAATCACAAATGTACACTAATGTTTGATTCACTTACGTTTCCTTTAGGCCAAATGGTATATCATGAAGGTCCTTTTCGTTGGAAAGTACTCTGCTGTTCACTAAAAAATCCATTTCATCGACTTTCTAGAAGAAAAGCTCCAAGAACATCTGAAATATTTTCATTATTTTCATATACTCCTTTTTTTCAGTCATGACACTTTGCTCATTCCTTCACTTTTCCTTAAGGCCAAATAGTCTCAGATGTATGAGTATATTTTCAAATTAATTAAAAGAAACTCTGAAATTACCGTTTTTCCGACGTTCTGAAAGAAAGGCTCATACAACATTTTCACAATATTTAAATATTCGTAATTCCATCTCTGACTCACTCATGTTCATCATTTTGTATAATACTGATATCACTTACTATGAGATCCACTTACAGTACCTATATGACAACTCAATTTTTTATATTATCTTGATCACTTTTACTCAGAATATAATTTTAAACAGTAAACTAAATTTTATTAACTGCTCCCGTCTTCATAGGCCAATTACCTTTACTTAAATTTTGGTTCTAAAAACACCAGGTAAGAATTTTTTAAGTCAAAAGGCAAACGTTGTTTGAAAGTCAAATGAGTGTCATTACAGTGGGTCCAACCTTTACGACATTTTAAATAGCATGTGTAATGCCCTGATGTTGTTGAAGGACCGTCATGATAAATAATAGCTACAATTGTAAAAGTTTTTCCTGAAATTGATAACTGAGAAGCCACAACATTTTTAATAGAAGTTGTCAATTTACTTCCATCAGGTCTACATCGTTGGAACATTACAATGACATATTTACCATAATTTTGTAAAAATAACGTAGACAGCATTGCTGACTTACATTGAGTACACACCATATTGTGATCAGCTGCTTTAACTAGATTATTAAAAGACACTGATTTGCAGTCTGGTAAAGTCAAATATATAAATGTTTCAGTGTCTATTCTAGTACTACTTTATAAACTACAATTGTTGCAGTCATGCTGCCATTAATAAGAAAGACTAAAAATATTTGTTATATCTACTCCTTCATCTTCCAATACATCAAACAATATACATAAAAAAATTCCTGACAATCCTGCTGAATATTCTGTGAAAATTGATTTTGACCAGAACATATGTCTAGAAGATTTCGAATTTCTGAAACACTTTCTATTTTTGCTCTATCACTGCTACATTTCTGAAACACAGAATTCAATAAACAGCAGAATGTTTCATCCCGATTTTCAACAATCTGTTCTTGTAAATTTTGAAGAAAAAAACAACATTAAGCACTACATTAGCATAGCAGTTAACACCAGAACTGTTTTCAAACTGAAATCCAACAACATCTTCAACAGAATCCTTTTTCTTTCTGCTTACAATTACAGTTTCATCTACTTTTTGTCTTTTTGCTAGTACCTCACTGCAATTATTCTCATTTCTTCTTTTTCGGCCTACCACACGTTTTTCAAACAGAGGATATTGAGGCAAATGTGGAGCATAATCTCTTCTTAACCTATTGTATTCTTTAACACAATCTAGATCTGCACAAATCTTTGTCTCATCACACTCAACCAAGTACAATCCTGATAAAGTTCTGACTCGTGATAATGCCACATATGCCATACCTTCTTTAAACACAGAAGTTCCAATGTTCACCAGAGCACTATCTACACTTAAACCATGAGATTTATGAATTGTCACCGCATATGCCAGACAATTAGGGAACTGTTTTCGGCGAACATATAAGTCTTTCACAAGCAAAAATCTAGCAGAACAATGACTGATTTGTTGTACTTCCTCAATTACATCAAATTAAATTTTTAGAAATTCAATTCCATCTCTATTTCTGTAATTCACAAAATCAACAACATGACCCATTGCTCCATTTACCAGACCTCTTTCAACATGTAAATTCCTTCTCAAAATGATACGACAATTTAAACACACATTCAGAGTCTTTTCAAAACCAGCAGTTTAAGATATACTCTTCTCTAATGAATCCAATTTTGATTTCAAATTTTCAGACAAAATTATTGTTGCTCCCATATGCTCTATTTTATCTACAGCTTCCAGTTTCACAATCACTTCATTTTCTAACTTTAACATTTTGTTGTTGAACATGGGACATTCATTCACAGTTGGCATCAAACATATCCCAGATTTGTTGTCAGTAATTTTCTTAAAAATATCCTCTGGAAGAATGTTTTCATCTGGATACAAGTTTGAAATTAATTGAAATTAATTGTGCATGTAAAACTTCCTTCCCATGCTCACTTAGTTTTCCGATTCTTACATCTTGTAGAATATTTTTATAATCTTCATCCTTTGCCTGTCGCATATTTTGAAGCAGTTCTGCATATTTGAAGTTTAACCATATATTAACGTTTCCAATGCTTCCTAGGCACTTCCTGGTATCTTCATGCGTGAGCATTTTAAACACAGGTTGTCCTTTCACTGGAGTCAACTGCAGTATATCTCCAAAAACAATAATGTGTTTTCCTCCAAATAAGACATCATAGTCTGTTCTAAGTATTTCTTGCGTTCTCAAATGCACAAAAGCAAGCATTAGATTTGAGACCATGCTTACTTCATCAATGATAAGAAGTTTCATTTTCTTCAGGACTCTCGAAACTTCAGAACACGTATCTCCAGATAGCTTGTGGTATTGCAATTTATTATCATGCTCAACTGGTAGCATCAGTAAACAATGTAAAGTAATCCCTTTAATGTTATGTGCTGCCAGCCCAGTTGGAGCAGTTACAACACAAGACAGCGGTGATTCAGTCCTTTTCTGCAGGTAATTTGCAATTGCTTTAATCAGAAAACTTTTTCCAGTTCCCGCTTCTCCACACACGTACAGTCGGACAGGCTTAAATGATGTACATGAGCACTCTTTTTCCTCATGACTGAATCCATGTTCAATCTGTTCTGTGACTTCGTCATATATCTGTTTCTGCTCAATGTTTAGTTGTTTCACCAAATCTTCTAAGTTAATTACATCCTTCAGCTTGTTCCATAGCTCTTTCCACCTCAGCCATGGCAGTGGCAGCCTCATTTTGAATAATTGGTCCTCCTAGTGGATCCTGACTCAATGAAGTAGAACTCTGACTGTCTTGAGAACTGTCTCTCGCAATCTCTGCAGCAATTGTTGCTTCTTGCTCTATTTCTTCATTCAACATTTGCAGATAATTTGAAAAAACAGGACATTCTATGGTATCCTTCGTTCCATTAAAAAAGTCTTCGTAACAGAGAACATCTCCAAGTAGTTCCTCTTCTGTACGCCATGGTTTAAAGAGTTGCAAAAGAGCCAAATAGTAAAATTCCCTTTTATCTGGATTTTCGCAACTCAATTTTCAATGATTAATCAAATGACCTTTTCTCTGTTTCACTAGACATCCTTCACATCCAATGACAGCATATATTCCATTATTGATATCTTCTCTGATGTTCCTCTTATAAATATATCTTTGCAGAACTTCATAGAGACAAGCGTTCTCAAGGTAAGGACTTCTATTTGGATAGTATGTATCCAACATGTTTGTCTTCAAAATATCTGTACTTTCTGGTTCTTTCTCCGCCAAATACTCTATTTCTTGTACAGATTTCAAAACTCGGTTTCGTGTTGCAGCAAGACCTAGACTCACCCAAATGATGGTTCTAGATTTGGCATATAGACTTGCTGATGACAATCGATCAGAACATTCATATGCTCCAATTTCTCGATGTGACAACATCTTCAGACTGTAACTGTATAATTTCTTGCTTAGACTCTTTTCATGTGAAATATCCTCCCACATTTCCTTCAGTTCTGTCTTTTCTTTTTTTGTGATGTAAGACGTCACATATTGAGCCACAGCAATAGAGTTGTCAGCAACAAATTGAATATCCATGTTAGCATTCCACATGGACAAAATCACTGGGTTGTAGTCGTTGATGTATTTGAATTCTTCGTTTCTTTTTAAATTGTATGTATTTTTGGGTGATTTCCTCGTCACAGTATGTCGTAGAGAAGACATCAAATTATTTACTCTTCCTTTAGAAATCACTGGTCGTGGAAAGCCGAAACGACATTTTGTGTAGAACTTTTCCTTGTTTTTGAATTTTCGACGACAATACTTCCCACAACGATGGGATTGAAAGCGTAAAACTTGTTGCCTTAAACTGTTTTCCTCGGTAGTTTTCAGAACAGCACATGTTGAATACTCTTCAATAAAACTCATCACTGTTTCATCCGAATCTGTTCCAAATTTGGGTGCATCTTTAATCCACAACAACATATGTATGTGAGGAGCACCTCTCGCTTGATACTCCTTTCTCCAAAAGAAACCCAAAACTTCTCCAACGGGAGGATTTTTTTTGTTGGTAATAAAAGACATCATAGCTTCAAATCTATGATTAAAATATCTGCATACATTCACTGGATCGAAAGAACACAGTTCTCCAGGTGTTTTGAATTCTATATTTTGTATATTTGCATTTGCCTCGCGTATAAATTGAAGTAAGTCGTCCCATGCATACTCGGCACAGCTAAGAGTGAGGAACCATGTAGAAGTTCCTAAGTTTCTTAGCATACATTTCAATTCCCCATGACGACAGTACCAATATTCATTTGTACCACGCTGACATGCCATGATTTTGATTAGATGAGATTCCAAAATATTATCTTGCAGATTGACTTTCTCCGAAAAAGTCCCTTGCCGAAACATTTTGCAGATGTGCTCCACTTTTCAGTATATGATTTACTGCATAAGAAAGCCCAGACAAGTCACTTTCATACAGTAGATGAAACAAATATGGAATACATTGATGAAACATTGGATCTTCAGCATATAATCTTAAAGTCCGGTATTCAGATGCAGGAATTTGAAGTGCTCGATCGTCATATCGTCCACCTCGACCTGTTGGAAATAATTGTGGAAAACAACGAGCTTCCAAACTTTCTTCCCATACACTAATGGGACTTCCTTTTGCTGATTTCATTTGAAACAAGTCAATTGCATTCCCTATTACTTCTTTGGAATGCAAAGGATGAACAGTATAATGTTCATATATTTCTTCACTTGTAGACACATCAACTTTTTCAATTTGGCCAGCTGAACAATCACTGTCTTCATCTGCAGCTGTTTCCTCTGCTCCAACACATACATGTTTGTAGTACTCATTGTTTTTGACCAAATACAACGTTGCCTTTTTGACTTTCCTAACATCCACTAAATCTTGCCAGATTTTCTTACTCTTTGTCGGAACCCCATTAAATAGAATAACCAGAGGTTCCTCTTCCACTTTCTCTACACCAATTGTATCAATATTTTTCTTGAAATCTAGAGGCAAATAAACAACTCTTTCCTTTAATCCTCTCTGTAAATCTGAAGGAGGCAATTACCCTATCTTAGGCTCCATGCGAACAATTGCCTGAAAAGGATGGACACATTGAATGAAAATAGACTCATATGTATTTAAATCCATCAATTCAGGAGGAATGTCTATCAACTCAAGATTATTATGAACAGCTCTAGCAGGCATTCTGTTTTGATTTAATTTATCATAACAATATTTACAAATACGCTGATCAGAACTCAAATCAAAAGAATTCTCCACCCACAAATAAGTTGCAAAATCCTTCCACTCATAATTATTTATCTTTTCACTTTTTACATATAAATCAACTAATCTAGTTTGATGCTTGTAATGAGTTTGTCGACAACACACACAAGTAAAATTAGGTCTTTCTCTTGATTTCTCTTTAAACCTGGTAATTTCCTGCTCAAACTTTTCTATACTTGAAATCTGTACATTGTCTTCCACATTACCTTGAATTTCTGTGTCAATTTCTACACTGTCCTCTTTTTCACCAAAATAAAAAATCTCAATTTCTTCACAAATCTTCTTCACATCTAATTCAGTTCCATGCAAAAGAGCACTGTTTAATTGTTTAAGCTTAAGTGCTGGACTTTTTGCATAATACAACCTTCTCACTAATTTCCTCATTTTGTTATGATGCACTGCTAACATCCTAAAATGATGAAAAACACTCTGACAGACTTTTCTAGAAAGACAAGCCAGTGAATGCCCTTGCAAACCTGTGTTTTCTCTCACTCTGCAAGGATCTAAGGCCCAGATGTAGGTAAAATAGATTTACCGATTTTAAATTACCGAATCATACCGATTCGGTAATTAAAAATCGGTAAATCTAAGGGGTTGAGATGTAGGAACATCCAGATGTTCCTGCTACCGAATCGGTAAAAATCTGTATTTACCGATTCGGTAATTACCGACCGGTAATGGCCCATTCATTCCTATGGGCTTTGAAGCCCATAGGAATGAATGGGGCATTACCGGTCGGTATTTACCGAATCGGTAAATACAGATTTTGACAAGGGTGCAGGGGGTGTCACTTTGACACCCTCTAGCACCCCCAAAAAAGATTCGGGGGCCATGTGGCAGGCATACCTGCCCTAAGGGCAGGTCTGCCTGTCATATGGCACAGGTGTGCATGCACACATGTGCATGCACACCGGAATCGGTTTTTTACCATGAAGTTGTATTTCATGGTAAAATACCGATTCTGTAAGGCTTGTGGGACTCAGAAGAGTCCCACCTACATATCAAAAATACCGATTAGGTATAAATACCGATTCGGTATTTTACAGATTCGGTAAATTTACCGATCGGTAAATTTACCGAATCTGTAAAATAATGTGTCCCTACATACCGATTACTGAATACCGGTCGGAAACGGCCGAAAATACCGATTTTCGGCCGTTACCGACCGACCTACATCGGGCCCGAAGTCTTGCAACATCTTCATTTTCTGTTTTAGACTTTTCTTACTATATGTACGTAAGAAATTACAAAACAAATCGATTGAATCCTGTCGCACACTACAAATACTACTACACTTCCAAGTGTACACTGGACCCTTAGTACGTCTCCCTAAAACTTCATCAGTTAAAACCTCTTCTGGTTCTCTAGGCACAAGTTTCTCTTTTTCAATCGGATAACCGTCTTTCACCTCATATGCTTGACCACTGGTGTCAACTGCATGCACCAAATCATTCTCCTGGAAGTAACTCTCCTCAATAAAAAATGGCTCACAACTTGAACTGTGCATCCATTCTCCAGAAAAAAACTTTACAAAAATTAGTTCGATTAATTACTCTTTTCCATCTACTATTGGATTTGAAAACATCAACTGTCTTGTTAAGTGTCCTAATTCTATTTATTACTAAAATAGATAATTTTTTCTTAACTTCAAAAGCTTGATCAACAATCTTCTCTATATTTTTCTTTTTCTTCTAAAACGTAGCTCTCTGTTTACCTTTCTTAATTTTTTTCAACAAATTTAAAACTACCCTATTGCGAAACATTCGTTTACGAATGTCCCTAAATTGATTTTGCCTTCTATTCCTATACTTATTATTGTCTCCTGCTGCAGTAGTAAAATTTTTTGAAGATCTCTCCTTCCTCTTCAAATTTGCTCTCTCCTTCTGCACATTAACATGCACATTATCATTTTTCTTGGATCTACATATGTTCCGAAAAAAAGACTTATTTGTCTTACCAGGAGCTCTTTTCGCGTTTTTTGAAGTATTTTGTTGTACGAGACTGCTTTAATTGGGTTCCTGCTTTTATTTTTTTCCGCTTAGCATCTTTCCTTCTCCTCTGCGTTGAGGGCATATTTCCTTACTATTAAAATCTTGATTTCAATCTGTGGTAAACAAAAAAAAATAAAAAACTCATTATAGACCACTATTACCAAACAGCAAAGCAATGACAATAAGCAAACAATATAAACACTTTAATGCTTATACATATGACCTTATCTCTGTTTTTTAAATGTAATTCTAAAAAAATATTTCGGGCACATGAATTAATTTAACATTATTGACAATGATTAGATAGTATCTGCATGATTAAAAAAAATATTTGCACATTTCACAATCATATCACCTGTGTTTCCTCAGATTAGTAAGCAGATTGTGCACATGAGGTAAGGCGTGGTCAGACCGGTGTCTAAGAGTGCACTGGACTGCACTTTATGAAGCCTATCCCCCACTACACTCTTAGACACAGCCCTCACCTTCTTTCCACCCCTGGACAGACCTCTCTTCCACTACACTCTTTTTTTTTTTTTTTTTTTTTATCCTCATCTGCCCGACACACGTTCTTTGGATACAAAGCAAACAACCCAACCACCTCACTGCCATTGGGAGCAAGCCCTGGAAATTGAGCCGCTACGCAACTAGGCAGAAATTATTACGATTTGGTAGGAGATTCCTTCCACCTTGTTAACGTTCCTCCAAGCAACTTCATGCCTGTAGGGCCAGTATGTAAATATCGGAATCGGGGCAGACCAAAATACTGAACCATGGAGTAAATGGGCGTAATCATCGGATCTATGGGAGAAAAAAAAAAAACCCAACCTACACTCTTCAACACAGGCATCACTTCCTATGCACCCCTGGGCAATCCTCACCTCATCTGCAACCCTGAATAGACCTCAACACATCTGCACCATGAGACAGGCCTCAGTTCATCTACACCCCTGGACAAGCCTCATCTCATCTGCACCCTGTTACCATCAATTATACTCAATGTTTTGAGGTCTATCCAAGGGGCACAGATTAGATAATGCTTGTCTAAGGTTCAGAGGAGGTTAGTCCTCTCCATTGCACTCATGGACACAGGCCTCAACTCCTTTGCACCCCTGGACATGCCTCACCTCATCTGCTCAATCCACTTCCTAATTTGAGGAAACACAGGTGACATGATTGTGAATGGTTCAAATATTTTTATGTATTCATGCACCCACTATTTATTCCTTCTCAAAAATGTTAAAGCCATTAATTTACCCCAAAATCGTTTTTGTAATAACATTTTAGAAACAGAGCGCAGGTCCTATGTACAACCATTCAACTTCACTACTGAAACCTCACTATTTCACAAAATAAAAATCCTCTATCTTGCAAATGTTGATACCAAGCATTATCAAAAAGCATGACACAAACCAACAGCAAAGAAGCTCAGGGCCTCATTTATGAGGCCCTGCGTCAGTTTTGCGCTGCTGATGTGTCACTTTTTGTGACGCATCGGCGGCATAAAACATGTGTCTTGTTGCGCCATATTTAAAAAGTGACGCATCTCGGTAGATGCGTCACTTTTTAAACCCCTGCGCCACATTATGCCTGCGTCAGGTATAATGAATGCAGAGGGGGCGTTCCCCCGCAAAAAGCCTCGTAATAGTGACACAGTAAAATCTATGAGATTTCACTGCGTCACTTTTAGGACGCTGTTACGTCAAAATCTTGCGCCTGCCTTGCAGCAGGCGTAAGACTGACGCAAGCCCTTTCACATGGGGCTTTCCCCATGTGAAAGGACGCATTGCTGGAGTTGCGTCACTTTTGTGACACACTCCAGCAATGTGTCACTTTTGCGCTTACAGATACGTCAGAAATACTGACTAATCTGTAGGTCCTTGCGACATAATGCGTCATACATTAAATAAAACGCATCATTGGTGTCGCAAGGAGTGCGCAGTGAAAAGTGACGCATCGCTGTTTTCATAAATAAGGCCCTCAGTGTGCTTCCTAATCTGAGGTAATACAGGTGACATGATTGTGAAAGGTTCAAACATTTTTATGTAATCATGCACACACTATTTATTCCTTCTCAAAAATGTAAAAGCCATTGATTTGCCCCAAAATCGATTTTTGAATAACATTTTAGAAACAGAGCGCAGGTCCTATGTACAATCATTCAATTTCACTACTGAAACCTCACTATTTTACAAAATACATTTCCTCTCTCTTGCAAACATTCCTAATAAGCATTACCCAAAAAATGACACCAACCAACAGCAAAGAAGCTCAGTCTGCTTCCTAATCTGAGGTAACACAGGTGACAGGATTGTGAAAGGTTTAAATATTTTTATGTAATCATTCACACACTATTTATTCCTTCCCAAAAATGTAAAACCAATTGCTTTGCCCCAAAATCGTTTGTTGAATAACATTTTAGAAACAGAGCATAGGTCCTAGGTACAAGCATTCAATTTCACTACTGAAACCCATTGATTTGCCCTGAAATTATTTTTTAAATAACATTTTAGAAACAGAGCACAGGTCCTATGTACAAGCATTCAATTTCACTACTGAAACCCATTGTTTTGCCCTAAAATCGTTTTTTAAATAACATTTTAGAAACAGAGCACAGGTCCTATGTACAAGCATTCAATTTCACTACTGAAACCCATTGATTTGCCTCAAAATCGTTTTTGTAATAACATTTTAGAAACATAGCGCAGGTCCTATGTACAACCATTCAACTTCACTACTGAAACCTCACTATTTCACAAAATAAAAATCCTCTATCTTGCAAATGTAGATACCAAGCATTATCAAAAAGCATGACACAAACCAACAGCAAAGAAGCTCAGGGCCTCATTTATGAGGCCCTGGTCAGGTTTGTGCTGCTGATGCGTCACTTTTTGTGACGCATCGGCGGCATAAAACATGTGTCTTGTTGCGCCATATTTAAAAAGTGACGCATCTACGTAGATGCGTCACTTTTTAAACCCCTGCGCCACATTATACCTGCGTCAGGTATAATGTATGCAGAGGGGGCGTTCCCCCGCAAAAAGCCTCGTAATAGTAACGCAGTGAAATCTATGAGATTTCACTGCGTCACTTGTAGGACGCTGTTACGTCAAAATCTTGCGCCTGCCTCACAGCAGGCGTAAGACTGAGGCAAGCCCTTTCACATGGGGCTTTCCCCATGTGAAAGGACGCATTGCTGGAGTTGCGTCACTTTTGTGACACACTCCAGCAATGCGTCACTTTTGCGCTTACAGATACGTCAGAAATACTGACCTATCTGTAAGTCCTTGCGACATGATGCGTCATACATTAAATATAACGCATCATTGGTGTCGCAAGGAGTGCGCAGTGAAAACTGACGCATCGCTGTTTTCATAAATAAGGCCCTCAGTGTGCTTCCTAATCTGAGGTAACAAAGGTGACATGATTGTGAAAGGTTCAAATATTTTTATGTAATCATGCACACACTATTTATTCCTTCTCAAAAATGTGAAAGCCATTGATTTGCCCCAAAATCGATTTTTGAATAACATTTTAGAAACAGAGTGCAGGTCCTATGTACAAGCATTCGATTTCAGTACTGAAAACTCACTATTTTACAAAATACATCTCCTCTCTCTTGCAAACATTCCTACCAAGCATTACCCAAAAAATGACACACACCAACAGCAAAGAAGCTCAGTCTGCTTCCTAATCTGAGGTAACACAGGTGACATGATTGTGAAAGGTTCAAATATTTTTATGTAATCATGCACACACTATTTATTCTCTCTTAAAAATGTAAAAGCCATTCATTTGCCCCAAAATCGTTTTGTCAATAACATTTTAGAAACCGAGCGCAGGTCCTATGTACAAGCATTCAATTTCACTACTGAAACTCATTGATTTGACCTAAAATCGTTTTTTAAATAACATTTTAGAAACAGAGCGCAGGTCCTATGTACAAGCATTCAATTTCACTACTGAAACCCATTGATTTGCCCTAAAATCGTTTTTTAATTAACATTTTAGGAACAGAGTACAAGTCCTATGTACAAGCATTCAATTTCACTACTGAAACTCATTGATTTGCCCTAAAAGTGTTTTTTAATTAACATTTTAGGAACAGAGCACAGGTCCTATGTACAAACATTCAATTTCACTACTGAAACCCATTGATTTGCCCTAAAATCGTTTTTTAAATAACATTTTAGAAACAGAGCACAGGTCATATGTACAAGCATTCAATTTCACTACTAAAACCTCACTATTTCACAAAATACAAATCCTCTATCTTGCAAATATTGATAGCATACATTTTCAAAAAGCATCACACAAACCAACAGCAAAGAAGCTCAATGTGCTTCCTAATCTGAACTCTCTATCTATATTGAATGAATCATAACTCACCTTTACAAATGCTTTGGGAGATTGAGAACAGTGTCAGATACACACACCAATATTTCTTTAGCAGAGCAAAAGGTATGTACTCCAGGCACTGCAACCATTAATGGCACAGAAAACCTCTAATTCTACACACATATCCCTTTTTGTTAATCAATTAAAACTCTTCCCTCTCTATTTTCAAGCCAACACCCTTCCCCCCCTCAGCCCTTTCTACCTGTTACCATAGCAACTCCCTCCTCACTGAGCTCTCATGGTTAAAAGTTTATTCTACAATGTTGCAAATGAACTCAGCAAGGATGTTTGACCTCTCAATACACCAGCTTATGAGGTGCAATGTTTCTTTAAATGACTTTTTCTTAACCATTCAAATTACTTCTTTCACAGAACAGAAGCATGCACCCTAACTTTCAGTTTTCAACTATCTGAATCCACCAATCATTGCTTGTGATTCAAGAGCACTGAAACTCCTCAGTTTTTTTTTTGTGCAAACTCCTTCTGTTCCAACTGCCATTGTATTCCTACACTTCATCTCACTGCACCAGAACCTCCTCTCACCATGTATTCTGTCTGGATTATTGGACATAGCTACGTCCACTGGGCTCAAAGGTATGCAGCTCTCAGAAATTTTCACAACTTTGATTTGCCAAATGTGCACATCAAATGGATTGGCCGAAGAGGATTGAGATGTCATCAATTGATACCATTGGTGAAAACCTTTCACCATCTGCCACACCCTGACCTTATAATTTTGCACTGTGGTCGAAATGACCCAGGCACTTTGACTGGGGTAGGTCTGGAAATGGTTTTAAAGGACACCTTTGGGCAATTGATGACATTTTTTCCACAAACTGCCTTGGTATATCGCAATATATGCCAAAGACAGAAATGGAAGTGGTCCAACCAATTTTGTCCACAATTTGAGAAAGCACGGAAACATGTAAATAAATCTCTTTCTGCTTACATGAGAGACTATAGAATGGGTTCAATATACAACAATAACTTGCGTTACAACATGCAAGATATCTACAGAGGAGATGGTGTGCACTTCTCAGATGAGGGGAATACAATATTCCTCATGAATTTAAGACTGTGCATTGAAGCTCTTTTCAGGGCTACCCTACCTCTGATCACTCCAAATGATTATCTTTTTCTAACTTTTTTCACTATTTTTCACCAAAGTCAGCTCCTCGGTACGCTCCCCGGTACGCGTACCGGTCGCTCCCCCTGCAAAAATAATAAAAAAAATGTTTTTGCCTATATGGGCCTCCTAAGACCCCCTCAGAAAACCTATGAGGTCAGGGGGTGTCTACCGTACCCCCTTTTACCCATTCCCAATGTTGTTTGTGCTCCATCTTGTGTCTCAATTCTTCCGAAACACAAGATGGAGGACCTCCGTTGCGCTCACCGGTACGCGTACCGGGGCGCTTACCGGTAAGCGCTCCCCAAAAAATGTAAAAGTTAATTTACATAAAAACCTCTGTAGAGATGTTCACCAAATATAGAATAGGCCATACTACATACCAGTCCCTACCATTTTCCAAAATTTGAAGGAATTCCATTGAGCCATTTGGCCTGTAGCCCTGTCTAAATATCCTGAGGTTAATTACATGACAAAAACACATCTGAAGTGTTAGAATTTAAAACCAATTAAAATGTTACTTTCATTTTCTACATTATTTCCTGACATTTGATTGGTTATGTACATGAATATATATAAAAAAAGAGAGGGAAACACAGCCATTTTGACTACTACTTCCTGAAGTACATTTGAAAAGGATTTTCACTGAGAACTTCAACTGCTTTCACAAAGGTAAGTTGTTATTTTTGAAAGTATGTTGTGCACTTTAAGTTAATTTGGGGAAACATTTTCTGATAGTTATATACTATCCCTCTGTAATAGTTATAGATCGAGATAGGCTTCTCTGTTATAGATATGGATTGAGTTAGGCTTCTCTTGTATAATTATGAATTTACTTAGGCTTCATCACATGCACTTTTTAATAGTTCTACTTCCTGCCTGAAACCATACACTGCCGAAAATTTACTTCACTGTTAAAAACTCAGAAATACCTGTCTGAACTTAAACCCAAAAGTACCCTAACTCAACTGATAACGTTATTTTTCATGCAATTTACAGAAAGAAAATGGAAGAAAAACAACAATCCAATGTTATTTCTTTCGAAGTAAAGATTGAAAACAATCCAGATGAAAACAAAGATGTTTTGAATTTCATGGATGACTCTATAGACCAACAATTAATTGACTGTTTGGAACAAATTGAATCATGCAATGATAATTATGAGGAAATTCCAGACAATATAATGTTAGAAGTTTTATTAAATTTTGAAAAAGAATCAGAAAAATAAATTTATATTTATTAATCAAAAATTGTTTGAGACATTATTCATTTTTATATGTAATTCATGAAGTAGTACCAAAATGATGATATTTATATTATAATATAAAGTGAGACTTACAGTATACTGTGCAATTTTAAAACATCATAAGGGAGCAGGATAGACTACACATGATCCCCTAGGTCCTCTCAGGGAGTGTTTAAAGTATCTATTTCTGCTTTCCTGACAGACTATGATATGGATTCCATATACCACAATAAATTCTGTAACAACATGCAAGATATCTACAGAGGAAACAGTGTACATTACATTTAAGACTCTGCATTGGTACCTACATGTTGGTACTTAAAACACCCAAACAACACAACAACTCTATTCAGAGCTACCCTACCTCTAAGCACTTTAAATTATTATTTTACTGTTTCACTGGGTTTTCCACATGGTACGCTCCCCGGTACGTTTCCCGGTGTGCGTACCGGGCGCTCCCCCTGCAAAAATCGATTTTTTTTAAATTTATTTTTGTCCCGTGAAGCCCTTTTATGGCCCACACATCAAACCTAGGGGTCAGGGGGGGTCTACCCTAACCCCCTTTTAGTCATTTCCCCCTTTTGTTTTTGCCACCTTTTCTTTCTCGATCCTACCGAGACACAAGATGGCGGCCGCTCCGGACTGTTTGGAATGTTTACAGACACCCGAGAGCCAATCAGCTTTCCGCGCGCGAACTCGCATAGCGCGCTGGTACGCGCCCCGGTGCGCGTACCGGGGCGCACTTATAGATATATATATTTATTGAACCTAAATTACTCAAAATCCACTGGAGCGCATATCTTGAGATATAGCAAAGGCACATCGGGCTACCAGTCCCTACAATTTTGCCAAGTTTGGTGGAAATCCATTCAGCCGTTCGGGCTAAAAGTGAGTCTAACCGCCCTAGGGAAATTAACATGTGCACAACCCGTTTTGGGACCCCCCTTTTATCTCGGCCCCCGCTTGACGAATCCCCCCCAAACTTTCAGGAAAGGAGCAAAGCACAGCGAGGCAAATTTGAGGAAAATTACAGGCAGATCCCTCAATCTGTGCCAAAGTTATTCCCAATAGAATTTTGCGGATTTCCTATGGAAAACAATCCTAACTATAACTACATATATATATATATATATATATTTGTTCCAAACAAAACCTCCCGTTACAGGAAGAAACTAGGACTCTCAGAGCTTCTTGCAGGAAAATTTATTGTACAAGTGGACAAACGACGCGTTTCGCCATTACGGCTTGATCACGCTCGTCAAACATTGTTGGAAGCCATCTTAAATACTCAGTATAAACACCACATAGTGAATCATACGGTAAATGAAAATTGTTATGGCGTACATCTTACAATAGGCAAATGAACAATGAAAATGAATGGTTGTAGGGCATATTCCATATTAAACCATAAAATATTCATATGAAATCAATATACATCTCTGTATTATACACCGTGGGCCGAATGTTCCGCAGTTTGTATTTACACTCCATATTTGCCCTAATTGCAGATAATAGACATATGCCTATATCACATCGAATATTAGTTGCGAGAGCCTTAACCTGTAATATACAATTGTCATTAATACATTTTTTCGGCAATTTCTTAACTCTGTGTCACATGATCAAAGTAAAAATGTAACATCTCTCCGGATTGGTTCAGCCGCAACTGAAGTATTTAACAACGTATCTCATTGGCTTGGTTACTTGGCATAATTCCAATACTCAAAGTCAAATTTTATGCCGAACTACAAAATGATGGATCCCAAATCCAGATAGAGTCAAATGCCCAAGTGGGCATATAATACTGTTCAGAGAAAATTCCATACAGGATTTGAGAAGGAGATTTCTTAAAATGTAGCCAAAAGTCCTAGCCCAAGTTGGACATATCTTAAAGAAACTCCATACCATTTCCATGACCCTCAGCAACCTCTATTTCATTAGTTAGAGTCCGTCAGAAGAAACCAGAAGAAGTGCCAATTAAAAAAATAATGACAATAAAATCATTTTTAAAATCTAACAGATTGCAGACTCCACTATCAATAACTTTCATCTTTTTACAATTACTCATGTGAATGAATTGCCAATTCTTCACTCATATTCAACCCATTGGGTACTAAACAATGCAAATCTATAATGTATCTATAATGTATCGAGACTCAAGTTTTCTTACAGATAATTCCAGATTACCACTTCTGATACCTAAATCCACACAGACGATTACAACCATTTGAACCAAAGTATCATCTTGCATGTGTTTCTCATAGAAGTGTCATGCTATGGGATACTGTTTATTGTGATTACGAATTGCGCGCAGATGTTCTAACACGTGTTTCTTCACCTCATGCTTCGTACTCCCAGCATACCACTTATTACAAGGACAGATTAGAACATACACACTATAAGGTGTATTGCATGTCAGTTTTTTCCTTATGGTAAACTCCCTTGATGAATCTTTACTGTTCTTACACGCTTTGCAATTGCGACAACATCTGAACCCAGGTGTACTGTTGTTATAACTCCCTTCTTCTGTGGTTACATAGTTGTGGCTCAGTTCATCTCTCAATGATCGTCCTTTCCTAAAAGTAATCTGAGGGTTATCATTGAGATAACCCTTTAGATGATCATTAGTCATAAGGACATGCCAATGTTTTTTGAATATTCTATGAATCTCATGTGACTGTCCGGAAAATGTGGTGATGAATCTGATGCTTTCTGATTGGTCTGTTACCTTTCTGGGATGTAATAGTTCTTTTCTTGTTTTTGACTCAACTCTCGCTACAGCTGTTTCAATCATTCGCTTGCTGTAGCCTCTGTTCAGAAATCTCTGACGCATCGTCACCTCCTTTTTTTTATATGATTCCTTTGTACTACAGTTCCTCTTGGCGCGCAAAAGTTCACCATATGGAATACTGTATACCAGGTTGCGGGGATGGCAACTGGTGGCACATAGGATGCTGTTACCAGCTCTGCTCTGGCGGAACCATTTGGTGGTTAGTTGGTTGTTGTCAACTTCCAACAAAACATCCAAAAATGCCATCACTTCCCTACTCCTACTGATGTGTTCAGTGAATTGTAGATTTAGTGTATTTTGGTTTAGTTTGTCAATGAATGCTTTTGCTGATACTGCATCGCCACACCAAATGAAAAACATATCATCAATGTACCGCAGCCACAGGGCCACGTTGTTAAATTCAGCCATTTCCATGACAAACTGCTCCTCCCACCAGCCCATGAATAAATTTGCGTAGCTGGGGGCGAAGCAGGTTCTCATGGCTGTGCCCTGTGACTGCCGGTACACGATGTCGTCAAAAATAAAATAAATATTTTCCAAACAGAATTCGATCATAGATATGATCATCTGCAAGTGATGGAGAAAGGAAACAGAACGAGTTTTCAAAAAATGTTGAACAACATCTAGACCCTGTTTGTGTTGGATGCTCGTGTATAAGCTACTCACATCTAGGGTCATCAGTGTATAATCGTTTTCCCAGTGTATTCCATTGATTACTGTGAGAAAATGAGTAGTATCTCTTATGTAAGAAGGCACGGCTACCACATAAGATCTCAAATAGTGGTCAATATACTTTGATGTATGCTCCAATAGTGATCCTATAGAGGACACTATCGGACATCCATGGGGATTGTTTCGATTTGTGTGCAATTTGGGGAGTAGATATAAAATGGGAATTCTGGGAAGAGCACAATATAAATAATGGTACTCCTCCCATTCCAATAATCCCCTCTCCTGCCATTCTCTCAATTTGTCTCTAAAAACAGTGTTCGATTTCAATATCTCATCATGATTGGTTTTACAGTAAGAGGTTCTGTCGTTAAGTTGTCTTAACCCTTCTTGAAGATAATTTTTTTTATCTAGCACTACGACATTACCGCCTTTGTCGGATTGTCGAATGTCAATTCCATGATCCGATCTCAATTTGTCTATCGCTAAGATTTGATTATTAGTGAGATTCTTCATACTACCCACTGGTTTTTTGTAACAAATCTTAGTCAAATCATGCAAAACTCCCTTTTCAAATACTTCAATCGCTTCACACTGTGTATTAGGGAGAAATATAGATTTGGGCTTAAAATTGGAGCCAGGGTTATCCCCCAACTCCACACCCCAAGCCCCCCTGTCCTTTATAGAGTCCATATCCTGTGTCCCTTTCTCCCATGCATGTAACAATTCTACATAACACATATTAAGATTACTTTGACTTATTCTGTTACCCACAGTTCCAGTTTCTTTTGGTTTCGTACAGAACCACTTCTTCAATTTCAACTTCCTAGAGAATAAGAACAGGTTGATTCTTGTCTGTACAAAATTCATGTTTGAGGAAGGGCAAAATGAGAGGCCAAGAGCTAGGGTCTCCATTTCATCACTTGAAAGAGTCTTCATACATAAATTGACTACCGTCATATTTGTTACTGTTTTTTGCTTCATGTCTCCATTCCCAGTAGAGGTTTGGCGGCGCTTGTTCCTCCTCTTTTTGGCCTGTTGGTTGCGCCTATTCCTCCTCTGCTTCCTCAACCACGTCCCTTCGGGAGCCCCCCTCCTGGTGCATTTCTGTCCTGATTTGACTTATCATCTGGAATTGTAATAAAAAATTTGGTTTCTTTTTGGGATCATTTGTTATCTCTTGGTTCAAGCCAGTAGTCGAGGTGTCCGACAAGTTCCCATCCGATGCGTCACTCTCAATAATCTCTCTCATTGCTCCTCCTGTCTTCGAAGTCGCAACAACAGCCCCCGTTTTTTTATCAAAAAGATGATCATACTTCTTTTGGAATGCAAGGGTGCGTCCCGATTGATAATCTTTATAGTCCCGCAGGAACTTTCTCTGTTTCTTGGCTGTTATTTCTTCTTCTAATTTATCCATTTTAATCAACAATTTTTTCAGGTGTTCTTCCAGAGCCTCCTTTGACATCAATTGGCTAATTTCAGATGTAAGTCTCAATTTCTTGTAATAGTTTCGCAGGATCCTTAAGTGCATATTTCACGAGGATCTGCATCATGATTATTGAGCACGCAGCAGAATTGTCTGACCATTCCTCCAACATATCAGTGTCCGGGTCTTCATAGGTTGGTATAGTAAAAATGCGGAGACCTCTGGGGACACGTTTTACGTCTATATAACGTTGTAATAATTCGGCTTCCCACCACTTCGATAACTCCTTTCTATACAATCTTTCCAAAGTGCTTAACTGGGCTTGTAAGTTAATTTCAGAACCAATATTAGATATAGGTTGTGTTTCGTCAGGGCTCTGTTCTGTGTTGGCAAAAAATATTTTGTCTGCTGTTTGTTTCCGACGAGCTTCTAATCCACTTGCCATTGTGTTCAATCGTGTATTCTTTCCTGCAGCAGCTTTGCACGCGTACTCCTAGCCTATAATTGTGTATCAGCTAGTCCGCGCTCCCTAGACCCCTGGGTTCAAGCGCTTAAGCAGCTGTCCGGTGTGCCACGGTACCACTCCACGATCCAGAGCCAGGAGTATCTCACCACCCGTCAGAGCATACTTAAAGCTTCCTCTCGAGCAGACAGTCCAGACACTCCTCCAGCCGCAACGCTCACAGTCCTCAAAGTTTGCCGGTATCAGAGCCACCCTTAAATCAATGGTGTCCTTCCTGGTAAATCCTACGGGCACAACTTCACAGCTCCAGAGATACCGGCGTGGAAAACCCGAGGGGGTCAGCTCGATCTCTTTACCACAATACAAACTTCACAAGGTCCGGTAAGAGATCTTCAGCTATCGTGGGCGGTCCCAGTATGGTCACCGGCAGACCAACGTATTCGTTCCAAACACAACCTCCTGTTACAGGAAGAAACTAGGACTCTCAGAGCTTCTTGCAGGAAAATGTATTGTGCAAGTGGACAAACGACGCGTTTCGCCATTACAGCTTGATCACGCTCGTCAAACATTGTTGGCAGCCATCTTAAATACTCAGTATAAACACCACATAGTGAATCACACGGTAAATGAAAATTGTTACTGCGGTCTGCCGGTGACGATACGGGGACCGCCCACGACAGCTGAAGATCTCTTACCGGACCTTGTGAAGTTATATATATATATATATATATATATATATATATATATATATATATATATATATATATTACCTACTGGAGGTCGGCAGTAGGTAGATATAATTAGGACCTAGTTTCCATAGGAAATCCACAACATTCTATTGGGAATAACTTTGGCGCCGGTGGACGAATCTTAGCGAATTTCTCAAAGAAGATGGCCCACTCCACTCCGCTCCTTCCCTGAAAGTTTTGAGGGGATATGTCAAGTGGGGGCTAAGAAAAAAGGGGGGTCTCAAAACGTGTTTTCCCAATGTTATTTTCCATAGGAATTTTAGACACGGCTAAAGCCTGAACGGCTCAACGGAATTACAAGAAATTTGGCAAAATGGTAGAGTCTGATTCGCAGATCACGCTTTTGCTTAAATGGTGTAAATCCCTCCAGTAGTTCCTGAGAAAATCAAAAGAGGAATAATATATATATCTATAAGCGCGCACCGTCCGCGTACCGGTAGACCGAGGCACAAGAAATCAGAAAAACAAATGTGTAGAACACAAAAAGGGGGCAGGGTAGAAACACCCTGACCCCCTAGGCCTGCCCAGGTGGTCCCACAAGGACCCCCAAGGCCCACAAAATGTTTTTTAAAAACCTGTTCTGTTTTTTTTCAAATTACCCCCCGGGGGGACCAAATCGCGGGGGCATAGTGATGAAGAAGTGTGGGGGGACCCCAATACCCCTGTCAGATCTTAAAAAAAAGGATACTCTTGGTAACTGCATGGGAACAGAGATGCTGGCTTCCGAATCCATCTAAGGCAATAACTTAGAGCACAATATATACAAGACTCCAACCTATTACCTCTGGGGGAAGGGGAAATTGGATAAAATAACAAACAACAAGAAGAGATCCTCTTGGATGGCTCCGCTCGTCAGTCTGACCTGCAGACCTTCACTGGCTTGGAAAACCTGTGGGAAAATATTACAGTATATCTTAACTATGTAACTCTGGCTCTCTCTCTACTCTTTCCTATTACTCCTCCTAGTTCTCACCTACCATTTCCGCCAAGAGTCTTGCCCTCTCTTCTGTCTGATTAAGGCTCCGGATCAGGCTGAACTTTTCTTTATGATTTTGTCCTGTAATTTACAATGACACTATGTGTTAACCTGTCCTCTTCTCTGTACTGCCTCTATCCTAATTCTTACTCCCGCTACTCACTTTCTATCTGTTCTCCTGCTCATCTATCCTGGGTGCCTTTTCCTGTCTTCTTGTAATTCTTTCTGTTAACTGTAAATACATTTAATTTAAATGTTAAACTGAAATGTCTCCACCTCTTAGTGCTACTCTGTAAATATTTAATAGGAGGTTTCCTGACTTACCTAATTTTTGACTTATTCTCTCTGTGAACCTTCTCCTGTCTTTTAAACTAATTCAGCTCTTCATGTATTTCCTCCTAGGGTTTTCACTACTTGCTGTTCCTGTTTCTAGCGTATGCAGCTGTGCGGGTTTATGTTCCACATTAACCAAGGTAAGATTAACTTCAGACTCTAATTCGTTTTTGCTTAAACTGAGTTCATGAACGTTATAATCACTTATCTCCGTCTTCTTCTTTCTCCTGACAGACGTTCCGACGTGAAGCAGCTATCGCGGGTAAGTACGCCACCGAGCTCCTCTTCATACAGCCGGTATGCACTGTTAACCTTCAAGCTTTTCTCCACAGAAATCTCTCCGATAATATTTATGTTAATTCTCGCTCCTCTGAGCTAGCTCGAATCGCACGTATTTAAGAAACGGACTCGGGGGGCTTAATGTTACCGTTTCTCATATAACTAAGCTTCTCTAAACCAAAGTTCCTCCATGACTCTGAATGCGCTTCCTTTTCGGGACAGGCCGTCGGTGAAGTGCGTAGTTCCTAGTTATCACGCGCTTCACCTGGACTCGGCTGTTTGAGGCACTAAACACTGGACTGCTGACCGCGGCGAAACCCAGCGGCCATCTTGAGGTTCCATTTCCTCAACATCTTGGACCAGGAATTTGTCTTTGGCTCCAGCCTTGCCCGGTGATTCTGTGCATAGGTGGTTGTCACGGCTTGTAAATTAGGGGTCCTGACAGTACCCCCAAACTTGGTAAGTGGCAAGATTTTGTGGGAAAATTCGCTGATGAATCTGCGGTAAAAGTTAGCGAATCCAATGAAACTTTGGACCTCCTTAACACTTTCTGGAGACAAGGTAGAATCTTTCCCCCTTGGTTTAGTGGGGAAGCGTTGATGAAATGATTTAACCAATCTGGGAGCATGAACATCCTCTTCGCGTTCCCAAGATCGCTCTTCAGGACTGTACCCCTTCCAATCTATGAGATAGAACAATTTCCCTTTCAAATTCTTTGAGTCTAAGATTTCCTTGACTTCGTACTCGGTTCCTGTCTCTAGATTGATGGGTTTTGGTGGTAGTGTCTTCCGCAAATAGTTTTTGGGCCTTCTTCAACAATGAAACATGGAAAACTGGATGAATCTTAAGTGTCGACGGTAAGGTTAGCCTATAAGATACTTGATTTATCTGTTTCTCCACTGGGTAAGGACCAATAAATCGAGGCTGGAACTTTCGGTTTCCTTTCAACCTTAAATTCTTGGTACTTAACCACACATTATCTCCTTTCTCTAGTTTTGGACCCTCTCGCCTCTTCTTATCTGCATAACCTTTATATTTCTCCTTTGCTCTTTGGAGACATTCTATGGCCTCTTGGTGTATCTGTTCTATATGGGACACCATATCCTGAACTGCTGGGACTGATAAGTCTACCTGTCTAAGGGTTGAATTCAGATGTCTTCCATAGTTCATATAGAAGGGAGAAAAACCTGTGGACAAATATTTAGCATTATTGTGGGTGAACTCTGCTGCCCACAAGTAATCTACCCAGTCCCCCTCCTGTTTCAGAAGAAACAGTTGTAAGCACTGTTCCAATTCTTGGTTCACTAGTTCTGTTTGGCCATCGGTCTCGGGATGGTAGCTAGTGGAGTATTTTACTTCGGTTCCTAAGCTCACCATAAAGGATCTCCAAAAATGGGAAATGAATGGTGTCCCCCTATCAGAGATCACAATCTTGGGTATGCCATGTATTTTTACAATGTCTGTACTAAAATGTGAAGCTAACTGTTTGGCAGATGGAATCCCCTTCAGGGCTGTGAAATGTGCCATTTTTGAGAAAGAGTCTACCACTACCAATATAGTGTCATAGCCCTTACTAAGTGGTAACTCAGTGATGAGGTCCAATGTTACAGTGTGCCTGGGGTAAGGTGGTGTAGGCAGGGGTTGTAGTAAACCTTTAGGGGCTTGCCGTTCAGATTTTCCCTGCGCATAAACCTCGCAAGTCTTGACGTAGTTCTCTATATCCTTGTTCATCTCTGGCCACCAGTAATGCCGCTTAATTAGTTCCTTGGTTTTTGCCTCTCTCTTATGTCCAGCCAATTTTGCATCGTGATTTTCTTGCATGACCTGTAACTGCAGCTCTTTCGTAGGGACATACAGACTTTCATGAAAGTAAGTGAGTTGATCAACAACCTTTCTTCCTTCTTCCTCTCTTGCCCATGCTTCCATCGCATCTGGCCTCATTATCTCCGAAATACTGGTTTCCAAACCTATTGAAGTGGCGGCACCAATAATCTTCTCTCTTGGTATGATGGATTGATTCTCCACGGGCGTTTTCTGATTCTCTGTGCCAATTCTGGACAAGGCATCCGCCTTTCCGGTTTTGTGCTCCTGGTCGGAATGTAATTATGAAATCATAGTCAGCGAAATACAGCGACCACCTCAACTGCCGAGGAGTCAATGTCCGAGCAGTCTGCAGGAATTTTAAATTGCGATGGTCAGTAAAGACTGTCACTTGATGTTGGGCCCCCTTGAGGTGATGTCTCCACTTCTTAAAGGCGTCCTTACTCGCCAACAACTCCTTTTCTGTGATGGTATAGTTACACTCAGCCGGAGATAATTTCCTTGACCTGTAGGCCACCGGGTGCAATTGTCCAGACACCTTATTACGCTGAGATAGGACTCCTCCTACCACTTGGTCTGAAGCATCAGTTTCTACGTAAAAAGGTTCGTTTGGATCAGCATGCTGAAGAATTGGGGCCGTAGTGAAGTCCTGCTTCAAGGAATTGAATGCCTCCTCAGCTTCTTGGATCCAATTGAATTGAATACCTTTCCTCAGCAACTTGGTAAGTGGCAAGATTTTGTGGGAAAATTCGCTGATGAATCTGCGGTAAAAGTTAGCGAATCCAATGAAACTTTGGACCTCCTTAACACTTTCTGGAGACTTCCACTTAACCACCGCTTCGTTCTTTCGTTGGTCCATAAGTATACCTGTTGGCGAAATAACAAACCCCAAAAATTCCACTTGAGTCACGTTAAAAGCGAATTTTTCCAATTTTACAAATAATCTGTTTTCTTTCAACTTTCTCAAGACACCCCTGACCTGCTCCTTGTATCTTTCTTGGTCTGCAGAATAAATCAAAATGTCGTCAAGGTACACGATGGCGCATTGGTCTATGAATTCTTTCAGCACATCGTTAATGAAATGTTGAAATGCCGCCGGGGCATTACAGAGCCCATAGGGTATGACCTGGTATTCAAACAATCCAAAACGGGTCCGGAAGGTCGTCTTCCACTCGGCGCCCTCTCTCATCCTGACCAAGTGGTAGGTTCCCCTCAGGTCGAGCTTCGTATATATTTGAGCTCCTTTCACTTGATCTAATAACACCGATATTAGGGGTAGTGGATACCTGTTTTTCTTGGTGATTCTATTAATGGCTCTATAGTCAATACAAGTTCTCAAGTCTCCCTCTTTCTTCGGCACAAAGAATAAGGGCGACGATACCGGAGATTGGGAAGGCCGAATGAATCCGTTAGCTAGATATTTATCTAGATACTCCTTGAGGTGACAATGTTCCTACTCAGTCAAGGTATACACCCGACTACAGGGCACGTTGGATCCGGGTTCAATCTCTATCTTGCAGTCATAGTCTCTGTGTGGGGGCAATTGTTCAGCCTCAACTTCGATGAACACCTCATGGAACTCTATGTATTCTTCTGGAACTTCTTGAGCGCTGCTTACGCATATCGATCCTTCCAGTTGACATAGGGAATGAGACGGGCTGACTTTGATCTCTAATCCTCTTTCCTCATGTCCAAAACAGTTTTCCAGACAGTATTTTGAATCCATCTTAATTGTTCGGTTACTCCAATCAATTGTGGGGTTGTGCTCAGTGAGCCAAGATAAGGCCTAGGATTAATTCAAACTGGGGAGCATCTATCAAGTTGAACTGGATCCTTTCTTCATGGCCACTATCAGAGGCAAGATGGATTACTTCAGTGTGGCTAATTATGGGACCAGATGACAGATTATTTCCATCCACGGCTCTTACAGGTTCACTTTTATTCTTCATAATCGCCTGTATTCCCACCTTACGTGCAAATCTCAAATCACAAAAGTTCCCAGTGGCTCCAGAGTCTATCATTACCGACACCCCTGGTAAAGTTATGTGTCTAAATTTCACTTCCATCGATAGATTTAGATGAGGAGCAGCCGACTGTAGTGTATTGGCCACTCAATGTTCTTCTGGAGTCTTTTCTAGAATCGCACCCACCTGTTCGACTCCTCTAACAGGTAGTGCAACTAGTTTTCCTTCGGCTTGTAGTTAGCCTTGGGTTTCTTTGGGCAATTCCTGACAAAGTGGCCCCCCTGCTCCGCAGTACATGCATAAATTACCCGTCCTTCTCTTCTCCTTCTCTTCCCTGGACAGAGGTCCACGGATAGTTCCGATTTGCATTGGTTCGACCCCTGAGGAACCTTCGTTACTTCGACTAGTTTCTGATCACGCCCGATCAAATCTTGGAACAGTCAGTCAGAATTCTCTCCTTTTTGCACCCTTTCTTTACCCTTGCCGGAAGTCTATCTTTAGTACAAGGTCCACCAATGAAGATATCTCGGTGGGTCTATTTGGAATTCCGGCCAAGGCGTCTTTGAGTTCGTCTTTTAAGCTGCGGTAGAACACTGCTGCTTGCTTACTCTCGCTTACTTTTTTCTACCACTAGCTTGTTGAATTGAGCCAGGTAACCCACCAGATCTCGGTTCCCTTGTTTCAAATCGAGCAGCTCGTCCTTAAATTCCTCATAATTTCTTAAGATTGGATCGTTTCTGGTGATGAGTGGCATGGACCAGGCTGCCGCGTCCCGGCTCAGATAAGATAATGCAAATGCGACCTTGGATTGTGCGTCAGGGAAAATTGAAGGGCGGCACATGTAATGTAGGGAACACTGAGGTATAAATATTTGCGCCTTTTGTGGATCCCCACTACATCGCTCTGGGGCTGCCAGGGGTATTACTGGGGACAAGGAATGGATCACTTGGGTGGTCATTTTATTTGTACTATCTGACAAGGGGTTCTGAGTTTCCTGTCCTGTACTAAGGGGCTGTCTAAGTCTGTGTGCTAGTTCCGCTGTTTCTTTTCTGGTATTCACCATCTCCAATCTTAGATTTTGGTTCTCCTCTCTAACTGCACTTAACTCCTTCTGTATCGTGTCTAAGATCACTCCTAAAACCTGCAGGTTTATCCCCTCTGCTATCTCTGTTCAGGTGCAAGGTGCAACTTGGGCACTTCACTCTGTCAGATCTTAAAAAAAGGATACTCTTGGTAGCTGCACGGGAACAGAGATGCTGGCTTCCGAATCCACCTAAGGCAATAACTTAGAGCTCAATATATACAAGACTCCAACCTATTACCTCTGAGGGAAGGGGAAATTGGATAAAATAACAAACAACAAGAAGAGATCCTCTTGGATGGCTCCGCTCGTCAGTCCGACCTGCAGACCTTCACTGGCTTGCAAAACCTGTTGGGAAAATATTAGAGTAAATCTTAACTATGTAACTCTGGCTCTTTCTCTACTCTTTCCTATTACTCTTTCTAGTTCTCACCTACCATTTCCACCAAGAGTCTTGCCCTCTCTTCTGTCTGATTAAGGCTCCGGATCAGGCTGAACTTTTCTTTATGATTTCGTCCTGTAATTTACAATGACACTATGTGTTAACCTGTCCTCTTCTCTGTCCTGCCTCTATCTTAATTCTTACTCCCGCTACTCATTTTCTATCTGTTCTCCTGCTCAGCTATCCTGGGTGCCTTTTCCTGTCTTCTTGTAATTCTTTCTGTTAACTGTAAATACATTTAATGTAAATGTTAAACTGAAATGTCTCCACCTCTTAGTGCTACTCTGTAAATATTTAATATGAGGTTTCCTGACTTACTTAATTTTGGACTTATTCTCTCTGTGAACCTTCTCCTATCTTTTAAACTAATTCAGCTCTTCATGCATTTCCTCCTAGGGTTTTCACTACTTGCTGTTCCTGTTTCTAGCGTATGCAGCTGTGCGGGTTTATCTTCCACATTAAACAAGGTAAGATTAACTTCAGACTCTAATTCGTTTTTGCTTAAACTGAGTTCATGAACATTATAATCACTTATCTCCGTCTTCTTCTTTCTCCTGACAGACGTTCCGACGTGAAGCAGCTATCGCGGGTAAGTACGCCACTGAGCTCCTCTTCATACAGCCGGGATGCGCTGTTAACCTTCAAGCTTTTCTCCACAGAATTCTCTCCGATATTATTTATGTTAATTCTCGCGCCTCTGAGCTAGCTCGAATAGCACGTATTTAAGAAACGGACTCGGGGGGCTTAATGTTACAGTTTCTCATATAACTAAGCTTCTCTAAACCAAAATTCCTCCAAGACTCTGAATGCCTTTCCTCTTCGGGACACGCCGTCGGTGAAGTGCGTAGTTCCTAGTTATCACGCGCTACACCTGGACTCGGCTGTTTAAGGCACTAAACAATGGACTGCTGACCGCGGCGAAACCGAGCGGCCATCTTGAGGTTCCATTTCCTCAACATCTCGGACCAGGAATTTGTCATTGGCTCCAGCCTTGCCCGGTGATTCTGTGCATAGGTGGTTGTTGCGGCTTGTAAATTAGGGGTCCTGACACCCCCCCACACTGCCCCGGGGACCGCCGTCCCCCGGTGCAAAGCAACGCAGCCCCATGGCACATACTGGAAGCTCCTGGTGGGGTAGATTGCCCCCAGGGACCCCCAGTATGTAAGGTGAATTAGTTCCCCCTCTACAAACGCGCCAGGGGGCTGCGTTGCAGAGAGGTTTAAAAAGGGGCATAGCCTCATTACACCTTTCTGCAACGCAGCCCCCTGGCGCATACTGGAGGCTCCTGGTGGGCTAGATAGCCCCAAGGGACCCCCAGTATGTAAGGTGAATTAGTTTCCCCAGAGCAAACGCGCTAGGGGGCTGCGTTGCAGAGAGTTGTAAAAAGGGGCATAGCCTCATTAAACCTCTCTGCATTGCAGCCCCCTGGTCATTTTACTCATACAAAACCTTTGAAATTCCCCCCGTTATAGTTAGTTGTACTCACTATAACTCGCGCGCACGCAATTGACTGGTGAGGATGTCACATATTACATCATTCATGACATGGTCAGTGACATCACTGATGACATCATTGATGAAATCTCAAATGACATCACCAATGACATCACTGATGACATCATCCTTGTGAAAGAGTGGCAGACCTTCTTTCAGCATAATATAAACCTTGATACACAAATTCAAAAATAGAAACTAAAATTTTCAAAAAAATTGAGATACCAATTCCAGTTAGAACAACCTATTCAGTAATTCCAAATTCCACATACACATCCAGTCATTAGCTAACAATTCTATATGGGCATTCATACATATACTCACTCATCATATGTACTCATACACCTATACATCTTATTACACACGGACACTCATCTATAGAGTTACTCAAACACAAACTCAGAAGAATCCTGTGGCTGCTGTTCTGCCATTTTGATATGAAAAAAGCTGGAACAAAGCAGAGATCCTTCTCTCAGGAAACCAAAAGAGATAGTGAGGGAAGTGGTGGGGTTTTTCAAGATTCTGGAAAGGAAACTACTATAAACCAATCAAAAGTGTTGTTTTCATGTCACATGACTTTGCGACCGTCGCATATAAATGACGTTTTACCCGCTTTTCACAAAATCTTTCAAAAACGTGAAAAGGAGGCAGGGAAGAGACTTTAAATCGCGAGGTGCGCGCACGTTTCTCGCACCCTCGAGGCAGAACTGAGTCAAAACAATAGTGGAGAACGTGAAAAGGGGGCAGGGTGGAGACTCCCTGACCCCCTAGGCCTTCTCAGGGGTCTCTGAAGAACCCCGAAGGGCAAAAAAAACATTTAGGAAAACTGTAGATTTTAGGGGTGTTATAGTTAGCTGGACATTTCACTCATACAAAACCATTAAAATTCCTCCGATATAGTTAGTTGTACTAAATATATCTTGCGCGCCCGCAATCCACTGCTGATGATATCACATATTACATCATTCATGACATGGTCAGTGACATCACTGATGACATCGCAAAAAAGTGCCAGAGATAAAGTGCAATACCATTCATCATAAAAGAGATAGCGACATCACGATATAGACTACTTCTCAGATCCCTGAGGTCAGTAGACTGTATATCATCTATAAATATATATTTCATCTCTTAACAATCAATAATATAAAAAAGTTATTAAAAACCCAATAAATACACCTAAATCATCAAAGAAAAATATATATACACGTATACACAGATATATATACATATATATATACATTAGAATAACATTTTTAAATAAATAATCACAAATTCATCCCATCAATAAATGTACAGTCAATATATGTATCAAGGAAAAAGTATCAAGGAAAACAGTACGAACCATTAAGTCAAGTCTCATTTCATATTACATATATGTATATATATTACCTACTGGCGGTCGCCAGTAGGTATATATAGTTAGGATTTTTTCTCTATGGGATTTTTGAAAATTCGATGTCTAATAACTTTGGCGTTTGTGGACGGAATTGGCTGAAATTTTCAGGAAAATGGAACATTTTGTTTCTGAGCAGCCCCTGAAAATTGGGGGGGGGTTCGTCAAGGGGGGGCCGAGAAAAAAGGGGGTCCCAAAACGTGTTTTTCCCATGTTAATTTCCATAGGGCGGTTGGCTTCACTTTTAGCCCGAACGGCTGAATGGATTTGCATGAAACTTGGCAAAATTGTAGGGACTGTTAGCCCGATGTGCCTTTGCTAGGTCTCAATATATGTGCTCCAGTGGATTTTGATAAATTAACGTTCAAAAAAATATATATATAGGGGGCGTGTCTAAGATGGCGGCGTGATCGGACGCAGGTCTCCGGAGCTCCCTGCCCGATCCCGCCATTCCGCGGTTTATTGCTGCAGTCTCCCCCATATCTGCACTTGGGGGCGAGGAGAAATTGCCTGCTTTAGTGCCCCCGCCACGGCTTTGCGATTCCTAGGGGCGGCGGGGGCGGAATCGCCGAGGACTCCGTTTGGCGCCCAGCAACAGCGGCCGCGCCGGCAAGTGAGGGTCCCCTTGGCGCCTCCGGGCGGACTGTGGCCCACCCCCGGGGGGGTGTCTCAACACACCGGCGAACGCCCGGTTGCCTCCCGCAGCTGCCGACACCCCCACGAGGGCTCCCGGACACCGCCAGCATCTCCGGCGCTCTGCCCGGAACCGGGACACTCCGGACCGGCTGCGCTGCCACGCGAGGCCCCGGCTTCGGGCCTAGACCTGGACCATCGGCGCCCTCTCCAGCAGCCATCCGGCGCACTCGGCGGCAAGTCGGGTCCCCTCCCGCACTGCGGGGCATGCTGCGAGCCCCCCCCTTGCCGCCATACCCTCTGGGGAGAGTAGCAGTCGCCGCCCAAAGCCTCGGTAGCTGCCGGGGGACCTGGACCGGCGGAGAAGAAATCGAGGCCCCGGCTTGGGCCTATCACTCGTCCGGCCCGAGCTCACTTCGGAGGGGCCGGCCCGACCCGCCGGAAAGGTCCTGCATGCGGCGTGCTCCAGCACCGACCCCCCACGTCTGCTGGTGGTCCCCGACAGCCCGGACTTGATCCTGTGGCCCTCCTGCATCACTGGGCAGCCTTCCTGACGCCGGACCGGCCTGGTACACGGTGACTCTCATGCGCGCCCGGCTCTACAGGTGAGAAGGGCGAGAGGGGGAGCGGGGAGAACTCGGGGGGCACGATCGAGCCTCCGGTGTGGGGATAACTGTGTGTGCTCCTACTGCCTGTTCTGGACCAACTCGGGGAGAGCCTCCCTAGCATCGGGGTGCAGCAGAACTCCTTGCGCCTGGGCTCCACACAGAACTGGGTGCCTGCAGACCTAGACGGGCGCCTTCCCTTTGCCCCCCTAGTCGAAGGGGGACTGAGCCCTAGCACCAGCCTTTGCCCACACGCCAGCCGGGGGACTGCCAAAGCGCTCTCACATTTGCCTCCCCATTCATCACTGCATTGTCCCTACCTACACGATTGCCCATCGGGCCCTCGCGCCCCCGCGCCATGGCAGGGCACCGCAGTAGGAAGGGGTCGCAAACTCTCCCGGAACTGTTAGCTAAATCGCAACCCAGAACTAGCAAAGACCCTCCATCCCCAGTGACGGGGAAGGCGCCACTTGCGGCTGTGGATGACCAGGTGCCTATCACCAAATCTTTTCTGGAGACATTATTCAACTCCCTCCGCGAAGACTTTAAGTCCCTGAAACAGGAGGTTGCAGGAGAAGTTAAGGAGCTCCGACGCGACGTAGAAGACCTAGGCGAACGGGTGGTCGCAGTTGAAGAGGCAGACCAAGCTAGAAGTGCCGAAATTGAACACCTCCAGCAAGAGGTCCTGCGGCTCACTGACCAGCAACTGGATCTCCAGGCCCACGCCGAGGACTTGGAAAACCGCTCCCGTCGCAACAACGTACGGGTCCGGGGGGTCCCTCAGAAAGACGAGGGGGCTGATGTCACTGCGTACCTGCAAGCCCTCTTCAGGAGCATTCTGGGGGAGGCAGAAGATTTCCACATCCGCATTGACAGGGCGCATCGCGTAGGACTGCCACGCAGAGCCCCAGCCCCACCGCCGGACATATTGGCCTTCCTTCCAGACTTCCCGCTCAAAGAGAGGATCCTCCGGGAAGCCCGGAGAGCTCAGCCCGTCCAGTTTCGCGGCCATCCCATTGCCCTGTACCAAGATCTTTCCGCCACGACTCTACAAAAAAGGAAGGACTTCAAGCCGGTCACGGACTTCCTGCGGGGTAAAGAAATCTCATATTCTTGGGGGCACCCCTTTCGAATCATATTCAAATGGAACGGACGGCTACAGCAGCTCCGATCTCTTAAGGACGCTTGTGGTCTCCTGGGTCTTGACCACGTGGATGATGAACCGGTTTTCAAGAGCTCGCAGGGCTCCTCCAGAGGGGGCTGGCAGACTGTAAGCCACAGACGATCCCCTCCTCGGCGCTTCAGGCCCGATGCCTCTGCCATCTCCCGGGAGCGTGAGACTGCGGTGGCGGAGGTGATCAGAGAGACTTCTCCCCCAGAGTGATACTACCTCTTGCTTTGGAGACTGTGTATCGCACCTGCTCAGCCCTGACGGCTGGCGGTTCGGGCGGGGAGCCCGGTGAAGCTGCCATCGGAGATGACCCCTTCATTGTTCTTAACCACGATCCTGTGTGCCTTGACAGGATTGGGACTACAATTTTTCCTTTTGTTGGGTTTGGGTGGGGGGGAACTGGGTTTGGGGTTTTGTTATTATGCCGCGGCCTACTACTGTCCTTATTTGCCTGTGCTGAGTTGCATACTTTGGTGGCTGCCGGCTGTTTCTGGGAGGGATGTTGGGTTAGGGAGGGATCCGGGGTGGGGACCAGTGTGCCTCGTTACTTCAGCTTTCGCGCGTAGAGGCCCCTCACCAGGGTGCATGTGCCGACTTGGAGTCTTCGCCCACACGTTCGGCTTATACCTAGCCACAAACAGGGACCATACCATACACTACTCACCGAGAACTGCCATGTGCTCCCTTGACGTGCCTATGGCCCCCTCAGCGCTGCATCACACTCCCACTGCGCGATGACAGACAACTCCCTTAAGATTATAACGCTTAATGTGAAGGGGCTCAACAACCCGATCAAGAGGAGAGCTGTTCTCTCTTACTTGGAAAACTCTGAAGCCACTATTTGCCTGCTACAAGAGACGCGTCTCCTCCAAAAGGACTGGCACAGAATGCGCTCGCGAGCCTTCCCGCAACAATTCTTTTCCTCCCTCCCAACAAAGAATGCTGGGGTTGCGATCCTAATCTCTAGCTCATTTAGGGGGAGGGTGGGTAATAAGGTGGGGGAAATCAAAGGCCGCCTCCTTGCATACACTCTCACCGTGGGTGACACAACGCTCACGATCGGCACCCTTTACGCTCCAAACACAGGTCAAGAGGCCTTCTTAAAAGGCGCCATTTCCGAAGCCCTCCAGACACCACACACACCCCTACTCCTGGGTGGGGACTTTAACATTGTTATGGATACACATGCCGATCGATCTGGCCACCGCTATGGGGATGTTGGGGCCCTGTCACCTGCCGGGCATGCTTGGCTATCCGAAAGGGGCTTGGTAGACCTCTGGAGGACACGTCATCCGACGGCCTCACGATTCACGTTCTACTCGCATGTGCACCACACCTACGCCAGACTCGATCATTTCCTGGGTTCTTCAGATCTCCTTACGACCATTGAGGACATTGCCATCACACCCGCAGCCCTCAGTGACCATGACGCGGTGGAACTTTCCCTCGCTCTCCGAGCACCTCGACGCCCTCGAGGCCCATGGCGCCTCCGCGAACCCTTGCTACAGCGCCCTGATGTCACCAAACGTATTGGGGAATGCATAGACACTTACCTATCTACCAACGACACACCGGGCATCTCAGCGACAGCTCTTTGGGGGGCTCTGAAATCGGTCGTGCGGGGCGAGCTCATAGCTATCTCGGCTGCGGAGGCTAAAGACCGCAAAAGCAAGAGGGAGGAACTTACGGCGCGGGTGGCGGAGCTGGAACGGGTGCATAGCCGCACATGTGCCCCTCGGGTGTGGAAACAGCTGAAAGCTGCTCGGGCCCAACTTGCCAGTCTGGACACGGACAGGGCGGAGTTTGCGGCTCTTCGCCTACGGCATACTTATTATGTTGGAGGGAACAAAACTGGGCGACTACTGGCCAGTGCTCTACGGGCTAAGACCCAACGGGCTAAACTCACCTCTTTGGTTGGCACCAATGGTGAAGTGCTCACAGACGATGCCCAAGTGGCTGAGGCGTTTCGTTCCTACTACGCTTCCCTGTACGGGGGGGAGGATGTCTCGCCCGGGGATATTGAAGCGTACCTCAATACTGTGGCTATCACAAAGATCCCTGAGTCCACCGCGGAAGCTCTTGATGCCCCCATAAGCCAGGAAGAAATCTTAGCTGCCATCTCTCGACTGCGCCCCCTTAAATCCCCGGGCCCGGACGGCTTCTCGGCGGGCTTCTATAAGCTCTTCAATCGACGTTTGGCCCCGGTGCTCGCTCGCCTCTTCAACTCTTTCGAAGGGGCGGCTTCCATACCTCCGGACATGCTAGCCGCTGAAGTGGTAGTGCTTCCTAAACCCGGGAAGGAACCCACGCACTGCTCTGCGTTCCGCCCAATCTCGTTACTGAACCTGGACCTGAAACTTTTTACGGGCATCCTCGCTGCCCGCCTTGGTCCGTGCCTTCCTGGTCTTTTGGAACCGGACCAATCTGGCTTTGTTCCAGGCCGCCAGTGTGCAGACAATACCAAACGGGTGCTCCACCTTATTGACAAAACGCATTCTCGAGCTTCGGACTCTGCGCTTCTGGCCATCGACGCGGAGAAAGCGTTCGATCGCGTGAACTGGGATTATATGCAACTTGTACTCCGCCGGTTCGGTCTCAGTGACCGTTTTTGCTCGCGCATAGCGGGCTGCTATCATCATCCACAGGCCACGGTTCGCCTGGGGAGCCTGCGCTCGCCCCCGTTCGAGATCCAACGGGGTACCAGGCAGGGGTGCCCCCTCTCCCCCCTCCTATTCGCGATGTATATCGAGCCTCTAGCACAGAGAGTCCGCGACAATCCGAGGGTGGAGGGCATCGACTTCGGGCGCGAACCCCATCCTATCAGTTTATACGCGGACGATGTCATAGCCACTGTACATAGCCCTGCTACTTCGGTGCCTGCCTTCATGGAGGAACTTGACTCGTTTGGGGCTGTTTCAGGCTTCCGCATTAATGTCGCAAAATCCCTCATCTTACCTCTAGGTAAACATGCGCGCCCGCAGGCCCCGACATTGGGTCACCTCAGCGGCCTACTGGTGGTCGACCGGGTACCATACCTAGGCATCACCCTGACTCCCTCAACTGACCTCACGGTCTCCACTAATTACGCAGCTCTTGTCGCCCGGATCCGCTCAGACCTGGCTAGATGGTCCAAACAACCTCTTTCTCTGCTGGGGAGAGTGGCGGCTATAAAAATGTCAGTCCTGCCGCGGATTTTATATTTATTTCAAACGATTCCCATTGTGCCTCCTGCGGGCACGTTGAAAACCTTACAAGAATTACTGTCTGGCTTTATTTGGGAGGGGAGGAGAGCCCGACTTCACAAATCGCTCGCATACAAGAGCATGGATGAGGGCGGTCTCGGAATCCCGGACTTGACGCGGTACTTCCAGGCATCCCAACTCCGATACCTGGTGGAGTGGTACAGGCCTGAATCAGAAAAGAGATGGCTTTTCCAAGATAGAGCTATGGCTCAGACGCCGCTGTGGCGGATTCCATTCCTGGCCAAACGCCACAGGCCCAGTTATATGTCACGGTCCCCGATCACTCGCACGACCCTGCAGGTGTGGAACCGGGTAGCGCTCAAATGCGGACTGACTACTTTCCCTTCCCCTTTCACTCCCCTTCTGGACAACCCTGACTTCCCCCCAGGTGAGGGCCCAGGTGCATTTTCTCAATGGCGGGGCTCGGCGTGCCGAGCTGCGGGACATCTTTTTGACATGAACGGATTCCTTTCTTTCGACGACATTAAACAAGGATACGGGATAGAACACCCCCACTTCTTCCAATACCTCCAGCTCCGACACTGGCTCACAGACCCGAACGTCATTGCCCTGGTGGGACGCCCCATGACGGACTTCGAGAGGTGGCTGCTTACTAAGTCAACAGATAAGCGCCTCGTCTCCGAACTCTATAAAATGCTTGCCCCTTCACCCTCTCAGGCTAAATCACCTGGTCAAAGGCGCTGGGAGGCTGAACTTGGGAGGACCTTGTCATCCAAAGAATGGGGATACATCTACCATAGAGCCTCACACACTACACGAAACACCAAAGCAAGGGAAACTGCAGTCAAACTCGCCATATATTGGCACCTTACCCCGGTCCGATTACACCAGGGAAACCCGGGGCGCAGCGACCTTTGCTGGAGAGGGTGCGGGGAACGTGGTACCTTGACTCACATCCTCTGGGGGTGCCCCGAGCTGGGAGATTTTTGGAAACAGGTCCTAGATGACATAGACTCCACTTTCGAGACTGAAGTCCCGAGATTCCCAGCATACACCGTGTTGGGTCTGCCCAATGCTTTAATGTTTCCCCTCAAATCACTACGCGGCCGGCAGATGGGCGTTGCTATGCAGGCAGCCACACAGCACATCTTGTCACTATGGGGCACTACAACCAAACCTACGCACACGGGATGGCTCCACAAACTGTGGTTCACCCTTGGGATGGAGCGTATCCATGCCACTCTCACCAGCTCCACAGACGCCTTTCGCAAGACATGGCTCCCCTTGCTGACCCTCTTATCCAAGGAGTTCAATGAAATCACCTGCCCCAGGTATCTTAGGATTTTACGTCTCACTGACACCACCGGTGACTCCCGGTGACTCTACTAATTATGGCCTCGTCTTGCTCCCGCGACTCCATGCAGGTGTCACTGACCTTCGTGGGCACACTGGTCGGGGCGGGGGGAGGGGGGTTTTTGTGGGGGAGGGGGGGGGGGGTTTGGTTCGTGTTTTCTTCCTTATGTCGATCTTTTGTTCTTCCATGCGTGACATTGCATCGCTACTTGGGCGTACCTTCCTTGCTCCATCTGATACACAAGGGAAGACATGCTTGTCTGTCCCGCCCGCACTGTACGCTCTGAGTTTACTTCTCTCACAAGAACTGTCTTATTATATGCCTGTTACGAATTTCAATAAAAACACTTTTGAAACTAAAAAAATATATATATCTGTAACAGCGCTCCTGGTAGCGCTCCGGTTCGCGTACTTGACGCGTAACGGAACTTCGCGAAGCGAAGCTGATTGGCTCTCCGGTGTCTGTCAACATTCTAAACAGTCCAGAGCGGCCGCCATCTTGTCTCTCGGTCGGCTCGAGAGAAAAGAGGAGGCCAAAACAAAGGGGGAAATGACCATAAGGGGGCATAGTAGATCCTCCCTGACCCCCTAGGTTTGATGTGGAGGCTTTAAAAGGGCCCCACGGGGCAAAAAAAAAAAAAAATTAAAAAAAATCGTATTTTTTTCGTGGGGAGCGCCCGGTACGCTTTTGTGCAATGGGCGGTGGTAATCTAAATGATGAGGGGGGGGGGCAGCGTTCAAAGCACATCAGCCTGCATAAACACGAAAATGTTTTTATCTACCACGTACTTGACTTATCTCTCTGAGATGCATTCCCTTGTGTTTCGGCAATGGTAGTCTGTTCATTACATAGATCGCACGAGGGCGGTAGTACAGACCGCGCGTAGGAAAGGGTCAAAAGCCAGGGGTATAGGAGTATGTAACAAGCGAGCCATTTAATTGAAAAAACTAAACGTGACAAACGGTTGCAGGATCAGTGAAGGTTGATTTTATAATTGAAAGTATAACAGGATCAGTTACAATAAAATCGTCCAAACGCACACCATGGGCGAGTATCATGGGTAACATTACTTCGAAGCTTAAATAATACAATAATCAATAATGAAAAATCGACATCAATAGGGTTGTCCATATGCCCAGTCAGTACCCTTCCCCGCACGCCATGTGCACAAAGACCGCATACATCCCCCATAATGTCAAGGCTAAGTAACTAGAAAGTCATAAGGAGTTGCAAGTCGCTCCCATACTGGCGCCATTTTGGTCGAGGCCAGGCAGGTCCAGAGTATAGTTCAATGTCTCCAATAAGTAGCGGCAGGACCAGAATACCTTTCGGCAGTTCAAAAAGTTTGTTAGCGCCAACAGAAAGAACAGGCAGCATGAACCATGACTCAAAGGCGAGGGAGGCAAAATCTTCCCTACCGGGTCACGCTGAGGTCCCACCGGAGCTGATCAAGTTGGCAGTCTACAGTGTCTCTTAGTAATTCGGACAAAAACTGGCGTCAGCATGAGAGCACTACCATCCTGTGACAATAATGTCGCCACTTCCGGAGAGCGGGACAGCAAGCGTATCCCTCCTCCGATGCACTGAATCAGCCTCCCTCACGGCACCAGATGTGGATAAGGCGGCGGACACCCGTGGCAGCGGTATATCCATGGGGGATAGTCGAGCAACAGTGGCGGTTGCCCCCATTGGAAGCCCGCGGGAGTGGAGGGCCAACGACTCTCGTAGAACCTTTAAAACTGAGAGGACGTCTTCAAGAGTGGGGCTCATGTCCGAGCAGGCAAGCAGAATGAAATGCTTTGCATTTGTAGACTTCAGTTCGGCGAAGACCCAGCAGAATGTTATAAGTAAATGTCATGGCACGAAGTTCAGTTGGCGGTCTGTCATTGTGAAAGCCTCAATTAAGTTGAATGGCTGCAAGAGCCCCGATTACACCAGCAGCCCTGTTAATATGCCGATCTTGGAAAAAGTTCCTCTGTTGGATTGCAATGGCCACGAAAAGCTTGCTATGCTGTTCCTTTGGAGATGCGGTGCTGGGTGATGGAAGTTATTATAGTTGGCAGTGGTGTTTTTTGTGGATTTTGGACGCTCTGCCACAGTCCATTCGAGTTCCAGGGTAGACCAGAGTCGTTCTAGTGGACCAGGCCCAAATCCGGGGAGTCGGCCGCCATTTTGAGCGTTCCGCAGCAACAGCCGCTCTTCACCCCGGCCACCGGAGCGGGTCCCCGGCCATCCAACCGAGTGGAACGCCAATGGCAGTCATGATGCAGCTGACCGGGGAATGAAACGCTAAGGGTCGCCCTGCTGCAGCTGACCGCGGGGACGGGCCTTGGCGCGTGGTGTCGCCCCCGGGCTATTTGCACAACGGTCCTCCACCCCTAGGCCGCCACCTATGCTACCTCGACAGGAACAGCGTCATGCATTTGGATCGATGTTGCAGCAGGCTGCCATGTAAATAGTTATTTAATAAAAAGTTTTACCGTGTTACTTTGCTGGTGTGTTGTATATATTTATAATATTTGCATAGGGTTTGTCGTTATTTTGGGCGGGGTGGGCGGCGGAGCCGAGCTAACTTCTCTTATTTAGTCAGCACATAAATTGACTTACTGGTGCGCATTATTTTGGGTGTACATTTGGGATATCGGTTGGGGTCGGGTTCGTCGTACTGAAATAACCCTTCAAGTTTCTGTTGTAGGCTACTCTCCCATTCACTAGCTCCAGAGAGAGTCGTTCCTAAGTAAGGAAAGTGCTATATTCTTTTTCGTCCTTCACATGCGGATACCATGTTCGGGCTTATTTTTCTCATTCCATTAACCGTTCGATCAACGCCTCAGTCATACAAAAAGCATTTTTTTATTTACCCAGTCGTGCGCCACACATACGCATTCAAACCGTACAAATCAGGGCCCATGCGCACATTCATACCATACAATCTTTCACGCTCCCAGTGATGGTCTGCACTCCATGCAATATCTCACAGCGATTGTCTATGTCTTTCCCTACATGGAGCACGGTGCGGTCCATGTCCACTCCATTCTTCAGTCGGAACTCCGATGTAACCTACAGAGGAGAAAAGAAAGGGGGGGATACAGCATTCAGAGCATGTCAGCGCGCGCAAACACGAAAAAGCTTCTACTTACCATGTATCAGACTAGCTGTAGGAACGTGTGATACAACAGATCTTGGCTATCCCTTTCGCATTATTTTTCTGTGTAACATATCCTCCCCTTCTTATGATGCCAAAAAATGTTTCATTTTGTTTGTCTCTAAATTCGAGTTCCCTCTTCGTGTATTTGTTTCTCAATTAGTCGTATTTTATGGGACAAAATACCACACCTTACATTCGGCAGATACCTTAAGCTATGGTCGACCATTTTCTAACAATTCTGGAAAAAGGGCAGGTGTGACGGATACAAATTTCAATCAATCCAAAATTCAGGCAAAGGGTCTGCATTATCTGTCTTCTATTGTTTGGGAATAACAGCCTTTATTCAAAAACCCTACCAACCTAGACGATTGTTATGACGCTGATTCCATACTTCCTTCGAAAACTCTTTATTGCAAAAATGTCAGTATACAAATACGGGCCTACAACCACGTGGGCCGGCCACGGAGCAAACTGGAATCGTATATGATGAGGGGACATTTACACTGTAGAAAAACGTAACGGGCGGGCCATTAGGTTGCAGGAATTAAGGTGTCTAACAGTTGCGGAATCGGTGGACGTTAATTTTATAATCAAAGTACGACAGGACCAGTTACAATGAAATTATCTAGATATACATTTGCCGGCAAGTACCATGAGTAACGTTAATTCGAACTTTCAATAGTACAGTAATCAATAATACATCAGAACTTAATATCAATAGGGATGTCCAAATGTTCAATCAGTACCCGTCCCCGCCCGCCATGTGCTCCAAAACTGCATACATATCTCGTGATATCAAGGCTGAGCAACCAGTACACATCAAGGAGTTGCCAACATGTTGGATACATATTATCCAAATAGAAGCAGTCACCTCGAGAATGTTTGTCTGTATGAGGTTCTACAAAATTACATATTCAAGAGGAACATCAAAGAAGATATTGATAAAGGAGTGTATGCTGTAATTGGAAGTGAGGGATGTCTGGTCATTTTGGGCGAGGCCGGGCAGGTCCAGAATTTAGTCAAAATGTCTCCAACAACCAGCGGTCGGACCAGAACCCCTTTCAGCAGTCCAAAAAGTTCTGTTAAATGAAAACAGAAGGGACAGGCAACAAGAACCATCAGTCAAAGAGGGGAGGGCAAGTTCTTCCCTACCGGGTCACGTTGGGGCTCCACCGGAACTGATTGAATTGGTAGTCTACAGTGTTTCTGGATGTTTCAGACTGGAGCTGGCATCAGCATGAGAGCACCACCATCCCGTGGCTACGTCGTGGCTATTCCGCGAGCAATCATGGCAGTCGCTCCCCACCGGAAGCCTGCGGGAGTCGGGGGCCCTGGTGACTCTTGTAGAATCTTCAAGGCTGAGGGGACGCTTTCGGGAATGGGACCCATGCCCTAGCAGTCAAGCGTCCGAGTTCCAGGGTTGCCCAGAGCCATCCTTGCAGGCCAGGCCCAAGTCTGTGGAGCCGACCGCCATTTCGTGAGCTCCGTGGCAGCCGCCTGTCGCTGTACCGCAAGAGTGGGTGCAATTCAGCCGGATGGCGGGTGAGACGCTGTAGCCGCAAGAGCAGGCGAAACTCAACCGGCCGAGTGAGGCACTGTGCCGCAAGAGCGGGTGAGACTCAGCTGGCCGAGCGAGGCACTGTGCTGCAAGAGCGGGCTCAACTCAGCTGGCCGAGTGAAGCGCTGGGGTGCAGCTGAGGAACCTCCACCTGGGGAGGTGGGGGAGGCTTGTTCGCGCCGCCTCTGCCTCCCAGTGCACCCCATGCCGTCTCCTGGCGCAGGTATATGTGATGGTCGGACCAGGCAATAAGAGGGGGGGTCATCAGCAAGGCATTCACCCCCCCCCACCCATGGCTCGCTGGATGCCTCCTCAGGGTGGACGAATGGGAAGGCCAGTACAACAACATCGTGGCCGTGGTGCTTCCGGGCCATCCACCTAACGACCTCTTCGGCCGATGGCTGCCAGCAAGGCCCCGCCCTATACGTGCCGGGGGCCTCGTCTTCCGGATGGGCGCAGCCGCGGACCTGCTGCACTTCGGGACGACCCTGGGTTTGAGCTGGCCGGATCAGGCAACAAGAAGGTGGGGGGGCGGCATCAGCAAGGCATCCCCCCACACAACTTGTCGGACATCACCTCTGGATGTACTGGGGACGAGCCTTGGCGCATGGTGTCGCCCCCGGGCTATTTGCACAACGGTCCTCCACCCCTAGGCCGCCACCTATGCTACCTCGCCGGCTGATGGCCTTTGTAGACTTTCTAAAGCCCAAATCCTACTAAAAAGTAGCCCAAAGTAGCCCAACATTGCTACTTTAAGGAAGGAGGGACAGGAACAGCGTCATGCATTTGGATCGATGTTGCAGCAGGCTGCCATGTAAATAGTTATTTAATAAAATGTTTTACCCTGTTACTTTGCTGGTGTGTTGTATATATTTATAATATTTGCATAGGGTTTGTCGTTATTTTGGGCGGGGTGGGCGGCGGAGCCGAGCTGTCTTGCAGCCATCATGGCGTCGAGCTCGGTTCCTCTCACTAGTTTCATATTTCTCATGAGGGGTTGTTCCTAATGTTTCTATTTTAGCGAGGTCAAAAAGAGATCCCATCAGAGGCCTACTGATTTTGCTCGATTCCTTTTGTTTTTCTAACGATTTTTATGTTATAGTTTGCTAGCACGATACAGCGGCTAGTCCGCATTTTATATATATGTCCTTTTTATTAGGGGTGTCCTCCGGTGGAGTCGGATGATCTACCTCTAATAAACGGTCCGGGTTGAACCAACTACCAACAAATGGGGCAGAGATAGGCATGACGGGTTACAAAGGGGACAAAAGTCTGCACTACCTATCCTTCACTATCCGCAAAGACTAAACAGAGTATTGCGACTCTGTGCTTATTTGTGAATAGAGAATCACCCAAAGAGAACCAATTCCGAACGACCATAGGCTATTGGCAGTGGGCAGAGAGGCCATGACACACAAAATGGCTGTCACTTAGGTGCATGATGGGGCCTAAAAGGGACAATATGGCGTGGCCATTGTTTCGCGACTTTCACTTTACTTTCAACAGTGGCTGTGGTCAACATAAATGAACGCCGCTTATGTATACCTAATTTTAGTCATTTTCCACAAAAAAGCTTTTGATATTTGCTATTAAAAAACCATTGACATTCACTGAAAAAACCATAGGTTATAGACCATATATAGTTAGGAATTAGCATTTACAAAACCTTGAAAATTCACTGAAAAAAACATAGGTTATAGACCATATATAGTTAGGAATTAGCATTTACAAAACCTTATTTTACTCACACAAAACCATTGAAATTCCATATATAGTTAGTTGCACTAACTATATATCGCGCACCCGCAATCCACTGCTGATGATGTCACATATTACATCATTCATGACATGGTCAGTGACATCACTGATGACATCACTGATGACTTCTCAATTGACATCACTGATGACATCACTGATGACATCTCATTTGACATCAATGGTCACATCACTGATGATATCATTCATGTGACAATACAATGCATCTCCTCACACTTTAATATAACCTCTGTTACACCCAGTGTTAAATACAGTAGGGAAAGAATAGCATAATGAGACAAAGCATCATAGAAAGTGATGCATTTCCTCAATGTTATTCAGTCCATTGGGCCAACGACTATCTAATTCAAGAATCATTTTGGTTTCGAGTTGTCTTAGTAGTGATTCCCGGTCACCACCTCGTTTGAGATGGGGTATGGCTCCAACCACAAAATATTTTAAACAAGAGAGATCATTGTTGTGAACTCTCTTGAAATGGCGAGCCACAGGGTAGGCCGGGTCGTTGTGCAAGATAGCCCGTAGATTCTGTAAGATCCTGACGTGCACCTGGAGCTTAGTGCTCCCCCATATCTTAACCCATAGGTGCACGTCAGGACATAGACAGCATGATCGGTCCTACAGTTAAAGTTGCCAGTGATAGTTTTGGGCTCCGCAGCAAAAGGGGTGAAGTAGTGCGAAGTGTTTATGCCAAACCTACATGCACGACAACTCGAACACTTGAAAAAACCCCTAGAAGGTTTTAGCCAAGGGATTTTAGATTTTGCCTAAGGAGCAACTTTATCCAAAGCAGAGCCCATATTTCTGGCCCGTCTGAAAGTTATAGTGGGGATGGCCGGTAACCTAGTGTTCAAAACATGGTCACTTAGAACTATAGGCCAGTTCTTTTTTAATTTCCTGTCCTCACTACTAAAGGCAGTGATCATACGAGGGCAATCTTCTCGAGTGTCAGAAATAGTCTCCTGATCTAATTCATGCCGAGTTTCGGGAAAGAGGCTCTGTCTGGATCTGAGTTTGGATTTCTCAACTGCCTGATTCAAAATGATATCAGAGTAACCCCTGACCTTCAAACGTGCCAACAAATCCTTTAAGCAGTTTTCAAAGTCAGATGGAGAGCTACATATTCTTTTAAGCTTAAGGATTTCTCCATACGGTATCCCTGCAATAGTGTGTTTAGGGTGCATACTAGTCGCATGGAGGGTGGCATTCCCTGCTGTAAGTTTTCTATGCAAGGTGGTATTTAACTTGGAGTTAGCAATGTAAACTTCTACATCCAAGAACTGCATACTTTGTTTATCAATGTGTGCTGTGAAATTAAGATTCATAGAATTGTTATTAATATTTTCAATGAATAGTAGTGCCTCTTCTTTAGTGCCTTTCCAAGCAATGAAGATATCATCAATATATCTCAAGTAACATTTTACATGTCTATTCATCCAGGTAGAGTGTAGTGCGGCGAGGATCTGCTCCTCCCACCAGCCGACGTGCAAGCACGTTTAACTGGGGGAGAAAACAGGCCCCCATCGCCACTCCTCTTAATTGTCTGTAATTGTCTTTGCCAAAGGTAAAATAGTTATTGTGCAAGCACCACTCAATAAGTCCCAAAATAACTCTGTTATGTTGATAATAGGCTATCGGTCTCCTTGCTAGATAGTATTTGATGGCATTCAGGCCTTGGGCATGGTCGATACTAGTATACATACATATATATATTCACTGAAAAAAAACATGGGTTATAGACCATATATAGTTAGGAATTAGCATTTACAAAACCTTATTTTACTCACACAAAACCATTGAAATTCCATATATAGTTAGTTGCACTAACTATATATCGCGCACTCGCAATCCACTGCTGATCATGTCACATATTACATCATTCATGACATGGTCAGTGACATCACTGATGACATCACTGATGACATCTCAAATGACATCACTGATGACATCACTGATGACATCATCCAGTGACTGTGTGTTTCTGTAAAGTTGAAATATGTCTTACATATTGAAAAATGAGTAGATGTAGAAGTGTCTAAATAAAAGATTTAGTAGGTGCGTGACTGACTGTATGAGTGAGTGATTAAATGTGTCTCACTGAGTGCATGGGTTAGTGACTAAACTGTCTTAATTTGTGCATCATTATGTCTGTTGTTCTGTAAACTGCTGCATGTGTTGATCAGTAGCTATATGAGTAACTATATGGGTTATTGATTGATTGCCCAAGTATTTGTATGGGAGACTGAGTGTGTGTGTGGCTGGCTGGGAGATGTGTGACTCTGTGCAGATCAATGTGTTCTTGTATCAATGATTGTATAAGAGAGTAAGAATGTGTTAGTATATATTTGAAAATGTAAGGTACTCTATGTTTAACTGTATAGATTAGAAAATGGAAGTGTGATTGATTCTTTACAGGACTGACTAGGTGTGTGAGTAACTCCATGGATGAGTGGCAGAGTGTGAGTGTCTGTATAGGTGTATGAGTGCATATGATAGTGTTATAAAGATGAGTGATTGTATGTATGAATGATTGTATGGGTGAATGAGTGAATGTGTGTGTAGACATAGGAATCAGTGAGTGCGTATGTAGTAACTAGTATTGGTGTGTCAATGGTTTAAAAAATTATATTCTGTATTTAACACTGGGTGTAACAGAGGTTATATTAAAGTGTGAGGAGATGCATTGTATTGTCACATGAATGATATCATCAGTGATGTGACCATTGATTTCAAATGAGATGTCATCAGTGATGTCATTTGATATGTTATCAGTGATTTCATTTGAGATGTCATCAGTGATGTCATCAGTGATGTCATTTGAGATGTCATCAGTGATGTCATCAGTGATGTCACTGACCATGTCATAAATGATGTAATATGTGACATGATCAGCAGTGGATTGCGGGTGCGCGATATATAGTTAGTGCAACTAACTATATATGGAATTTCAATGGTTTTGTGTGAGTAAAATAAGGTTTTGTAAATGCTAATTCCTAACTATATATGGTCTATAACCCATGGTTTTTTCAGTGAATTTTCAAGGTTTTGTAAATGCTAATTCCTAACTATATATGCTCTATAACCTATGGTTTTTTCAGTGAATTTCAATGGTTTTTTATTAGCAAATATCAAAAGCTTTAAAATGTCAAGTACGTGGTAGGTAAAAACATTTTCGTGTTTATGCACGCTGATGTGCTTTCAACGCTGCCCCCCCCTCTTTTCTTTTAGGAGTATTCTCTCTTTGCAGATAGTGAAGGGTAGGTAACGCAGGCCTTTGCCCCCGTTGTAATCCGTCGTGCCTGCTACCCTCTCAATTTGATTGATTGTTATCCAAGCATTTAATGTTTTGGAATTGGTTCTCTTTGGTTCATTCTCTATTTACAAACAAGCACAGAGTCGCAATACTCTGTTTAGTCTTTGCAGATAGTGAAAAATCGTTAGAAAAAACAAAAGGAATCAAGCAAAATCAGTAGGCCACTAATGGGATCTCTTTTTGACCTCGCTAAATAGAAACATTACGAACAACCCCTCATGAGAAATATGAAACTAGTGAGAGGAACCGAGCTCGACGCCATGATGGCTGCAAGACAGCTCGGCTCCGCCGCCCACCCCGCCCAAAATAACGACAAACCCTATGCATTTATTAAAAATATATACAACACACCAGCAAAGTAACAGGGTAAAACGTTTTATTAAATAACTATTTACATGGCAGCCTGCTGCAACATCGATCCAAATGCATGCCGCCGTTCCCGGGATTTCTCCCCGACTACTCTGTGGCCTACGAGATGGAGAGGCCGGGGCGTTGACTAGGCGGGGCCTCCGGCCGCAACCACAGCGCCAACGATCGCTGCTGACGGAGGGGACATAGGCGGCTGGCTCCCGGGGTCCAGCGGAACTTTTAGCCTTTTGGTGAATCTTCCATTCTGGACCTTGTCCCACAATCCGTTTGACCTGAAGACACGTCCTGCGGTGCCCTGGTCCGACCATCACATATACCTGCGCCAGGAGACGGCGTGGGGTGCACTGGAAGGGAGAGGCGGCGCGAACGAGCCTCCCCCACCTCCCCAGGTGGAGTTTTCTCAACTGCACCCCAGCGCTTCACTCGACGTAGGCGGCCGGATCCCGGGGTCCGGCGGAACTTTTAGCCTTTTGGTGACTCTTCCATTCTGGACCTTGTTCCACAATCCGTTTGACCTGAAGACACGTCCTGCGGTGCCCTGGTCCGACCATCACATATACCTGCGCCAGGAGACGGCGTGGGGTGCACTGGAAGGGAGAGGCGCCGCGAACGAGCCTCCCCCACCTCCCCAGGTGGAGGTTTCTCAGCTGCACCCGAGCACTTCACTCGGCAGCTGAGTTACGCCCACTCTTGCGGCACAGTACCTCGCTCGGCCAGCTGATTTGCGCCTGCTCTTGCTATTACAGCGTCTCACCCGCAATCCGGCTGAATTGCACTCACTCTTGCGGTACAGCGACAGGCGGCTGCCACGGAGCTCACGAAATGGCGGTCGGCTCCACAGACTTGGGCCTGGCCTGCAAGGATGGCTCTGGGCAACCCTGGAACTCGGACGCTTGACTGCTAGGGCATGGGCCCCATTCCCAAAAGCGTCCCCTCAGCCTTGAAGATTCTACAAGAGTCACCGGGGCCCCCGACTCCCGCAGACTTCCGGTGGGTAGCGACTGCCATGATTGCTCGCGGAATGGCCACGACGTAGCCACGGGGTGCTCTCATGCTGACGCCAGCTTCAGTCTGAAACATCCAAAAACACTGTAGTATCGCGTTGTCGCGTAATGCGTCATATGACGCACCGCGTTAGCGCACCCAATGCGCGAAGTGAGGCGCGAAGCGCAGCTTCCCGGAAGCGATCCGGGGCGCGGCGCGGAGCGCGTAACGTAAGCATAACAGGTCATGTGACTTGTTAATGAAAATTTTCATTGGTTCATTTCACTTTTGGTTTCCTAATGATGTAAGGCTAGGTCATGTGACCTAAAAATGACACTTTTCATTGGTTTAGAACTATTTTTTGTCCCAAATGATGAAAACCCCTCCTTGTTTCCTCACTCTGACATTCATCTTTGTGAGAGGAAGACCTACAGTGCCTCGCTCGGCCGCCTGAGTTATGCCCGCTCTTGCGGCACAGTGCCTCGCTCGGCCAGTTGAGTTATGCCCACTCTTGCGGCACAGTGCCTCGCTCGGCCAGCTGAGTTACGCCCACTCTTGCGGCACAGTGCCTCGCTCGGCCAGCTGAGTTACGCCCGCTCTTGCGGCACAGTGCCTCGCTCGGCCACCTGTGTTACGCCCACTCTTGCGGCACAGTGCCTCGCTCGGCCAGCTGATTTACGCCCACTGTTGCGGCACAGTGCCTCGCTCGGCCAGCTGAGTTACGCCCGCTCTTGCGTCACAGTGCCTCGCTCGGCCACCTGAGTTACGCACGCTCTTGCGGCACAGTGCCTCGCTCGGCCACCTGAGTTACGCTCACTCTTGCGGCACAGTGCCTCGCTCGGCCAGCTGAGTTACGCCCGCTCTTGCGGCACCGTGCCTCACTCGGCCGGTTGAGTTTCGCCTGCTCTTGCGGCTACAGCGTCTCACCCGCCATCCGGATGAATTGCACCCACTCTTGCTGTACAGCGACAGGCGGCTGCCACGGAGCTCACGAAATGGCGGTCGCCTCAACAGACTTGGGCCTGGCCTGCAAGGATGGCTCTGGGCAACCCTGGAACTCGGACGCTTGACTGCTAGGGCATGGGCCCCATTCCCGAAAGCATCCCCTCAGCCTTGAAGATTCTACAAGAGTCACCGGGCCCCCGACTCCCGCAGGTTTCCGGTGGGGAGCGACTGCCATGATTGCTCGCGGAATAGCCACGACGTAGCCACGGAATGGTGGTGCTCTCATGCTGACGCCAGCTTCAGTCTGAAACATCCAGAAACACTGTAGACTACCAATTCAATCAGCTTCGGTGGAGCCCCAACGTGACCCGGTAGGGAGGAACTTGACCTCCCCTCTTTGACTGATGGTTCTTGTTGCCTGTCCCTTCTGTTGTCATTTAACGGAACTTTTTGGACTACTCAAAGGGGTTCTGGTCCGACCGCTGCTTGGTGGAGACATTTTGACTATATTCTGGACCTGCCCGGCCTCGCCCAAAATGACCAGACATTCCTCACTTCCAATTACAGCATACACTCCTTTATCAACATCTTCTTTGATGTTCCTCTTGAATATGTAATTTTGTAGAACCTCATACAGACAAACATTCTCGAGGTGACTGCTTCTATTTGGATAATATGTATCCCACATGTTGGCAACTCCTTGATGTGTACTGGTTGCTCAGCCTTGATATCACGAGATATGTATGCAGTTTTGGAGCACATGGCGGGCGGGGACGGGTACTGATTGAACATTTGGACATCCATATTGATATTAAGTTCTGATGTATTATTGATTACTGTACTATTAAAAATTCGAATTAACGATACTCATGGTACTTGCCCGGAAATGTATATCTAGATAATTTCATTGTAACTGGTCCTGTCGTACTTTGATTATAAAATTAATGTCCACCGATTCCGCAACTGTTAGACACCTTAATTCCTGCAACCTAATGGCCCGCCCGTTACGTTTTTCTACAGTGTAAATGTCCCCTCATCATATACGATTCCAGTTTGCTCCGTGGCCGGCCCACGTGGTTGTAGGCCCGTATTTGTATACTGACATTTTTGCAATAAACAGTTTTCCAAGGAAGTATGGAATCAGCGTCATAACAATCGTCTAGGTTGGTTGGGTTTTTGAATAATGGCTGTTATTCCCAAACAATAGAAAACAGATAATGCAGACCCTTTGCCTGAATTTTGGATTGATTGAAATTTGTATCCGTCACACCTGCCCTTTTTCCAGAATTGTTAGAAAATGGTCGACCGTAGCTTAAGGTATCTGCCGAATGTAAGGTGTGGTATTTTGTCCCATAAAATACGACTAATTGAGAAACAAATACACGAAGAGGGAACTCGAATTTAGAGACAAACAAAATGAAACATTTTTTTGCATCATAAGAAGAGGAGGATATGTTACACAGAAAAATAATGCGAAAGGGATAGCCAAGATCTGTTGTATCACACGTTCCTGCAGCTAGTCTGATACATGATAAGTAGAAGCTTTTTCGTGTTTGCGCGCGCTGACATGCTCTGAATGCTGTATCCCCCCCCCTTTCTTTTCTCCTATGTAGGTTACATCGAAGTTCCGACTGAAGAATGGAGTGGACATGGATCGCACCGTGCTCCATGTAGGGAAAAACATAGACAAGCGCTGTGAGATATTGCATGGAGTGCAGACCATCACTGGGAGCGTGAAAGATTGTATGGTATGAATGTGCGCATGGGCCCTGATTTGTACGGTTTGAATGCGTATGTGTGGCGCACGACTGGGTCAATAGAAAAATGCTTTTTGTATGACTGAGGCGTTGATCGAACGGTTAATGGAATGAGAAAAATAAGCCGAACATGGTATCCGCATGTGAAGGACGAAAAACAATATAGCACTTTCCTTACTTAGGAACGACTCTCTCTGGAGCTAGTGAATGGGAGAGTAGCCTACACCAGAAACTTGAAGGGTTATTTCAGTACGACGAACCCGACCCCAACCGATATTCCAAATGTACACCCAAAATAATGCGCACCAGTAAGTCAATTTATGTGCTGACCAAATAAGAGAAGTTAGCTCGGCTCCGCCGCCCACCCCACCCAAAATAACGACAAACCCTATACAAATATTATAAATATATACAACACACCAGCAAAGTAACACGGTAAAACTTTTTATTAAATAACTATTTACATGGCAGCCTGCTGCAACATCGAACCAAATGCATGACGCTGTTCCTGTCGAGGTAGCATTGGTGGCGGCCTAGGGGTGGAGGACCGTTGTGCAAATAGCCCGGGGCGACACCACGCGCAAAGGCCCGTCCCCGCGGTCAGCTGCAGCAGGGCGAGCCTTAGCGTTTCACTCCTCGGTCAGCTGCACCATGACTGCCATTGGCGTTCCACTCGGTTGGATGGCCGAGGACCCGCTCCGGTGGCCGGGGTGAAGAGCGGCTGTTGCTGCGGAACGCTCAAAATGGCAGCCGACTCCCCGGATTTGGGCCTGGTCCACTAGAACGACTCTGGTCTACCCTGGAACTCGAATGGACTGTGGCAGAGCATCCAAAATCCACAAAAAACACCACTGCCAACTCTTCAATAACTTCCATCACCCAGCACCGCATTTCCAAAGGAACAGCATAGCAAGCTTTCATGGCCTTTAGAGTTTTCGGAAGCAGTTTCCCAAGACCATCACTGCAGCCATTGCAATCCAACAGAGGAACTTTTCCCAAGATCGGCATATTAACAGGGCTGCTGGTATAATCGGGGCTCTTGCAGCCATTCAACTTAATTGAAGCTTTCACAATGACAAACCGCCCACTGAACTTCGTGCCATGACATTTACTTATAACATTCTGCTGGGTCTTCGCCGACTGAAGTCTACAAATGCAAAGAATTTCATTCTGCTTGCCTGCTCGGACATGAGCCCCACTCTTGAAGACGTCCTCTCAGTTTTAAAGGTTCTACAAGAGTCGTTGGCCCTCGACTCCCGCGGGCTTCCGATGGGGGCTACCGCCACTGTTGCTCGACTATCCCCCATGGATATACCGCTTCCACGGGTGTCCGCCGCCTTATCCACATCTGGTGCCGTGAGGGAGGCTTATTCAGTGCATCGGCAGAGGGATACGCCTGCTGTCCCGCTCTCCGGAAGTGGCCACAACATTGTCACAGGATGGTAGTGCTCTCATGCTGATGCCAGTTTTGTCCGAATTACTAAGAGACACTGTAGACTGCCAACTTGATCAGCTCCGGTGGGACCTCAGCGTGACCCGGTAGGGAAGATTTTGCCTCCCTCGCCTTTGAGTCATGGTTCATGCTGCCTGTTCTTTCTGTGGTGCTAACGAACTTTTTGAACTGCTGAAAGGGATTCTGGTCCTGCCGCTACTTATTGGAGACATTGAACTATACTCTGGACCTGCCTGGCCTTGACCAAAATGGCGCCAGTATGGGAGCGACTTGCAACTCCTTATGACGTTCTAGTTACTTTGCCTTGACGTTATGGGGGATGTATGCAGTCTTTGTGCACATGGCGTGCGGGAAAGGGTACTGACTGGGCATACGGACAACCCTATTGATGTCGATTTTTCATTATTGATTATTGTATTATTAAAGCTTCGAAGTAATGTTACCCATGATACTCGCCCATGGTGTGCGTATGGACGATTTTATTGTAACTGATCCTGTTATACTTTCGATTATAAAATCAACCTTCACTGATCCTGCAACCATTTGTCACGTTTAGTTTTTTCAATTAAATGGCTCGCTTGTTACATACTCCTATACCCCTGGCTTTTGACCCTTTCCTACGCGCGGTCTGTACTACCGCCCTCGAGCGATCTATGTAATGAACAGACTACCATTGCCGAGACACAAGGGAATGCATCTCAGAGAGATAAGTCAAGTACGTGGTAGATAAAAACATTTTTGTGTTTATGCAGGCTGATGTGCTTTGAACGCTGCCCCCCCCATATCATTTAGATTACCACCGCCCATTGCACAAAAGCGTGCCGGGCGCTCCCCACGAAAAAAATACGATTTTTTTAATTTTTTTTTTTTTTTGCCCCGTGGGGCCCTTTTAAAGCCTCCACATCAAACCTAGGGGGTCAGGGAGGATCTACTATGCCCCCTTATGGTCATTTCCCCCTTTGTTTTGGCCTCCTCTTGTCTCTCGATCCTACCGAGAGACAAGATGGCGGCCGCTCCGGACTGTTTAGAATGTTGACAGACACCGGAGAGCCAATCAGCTTCGCTTCGCGAAGTTCCGTTACGCGTCAAGTACGCGAACCGGAGCGCTACCCGGAGCGGTGTTACAGATATATATATTTTTTTAACGTTAATTTATCAAAATTCCCTGGAGCACATATATTGAGACCTAGCAAAGGCACATCGGGCTACCAGTCCCTACAATTTTGCCAAGTTTCGTGCAAATCCATTCAGCCGTTCGGGCTAAAAGTGAGGCCAACCGCCCTATGGAAAAATGAATGGGAAAAACACGTTTTGGGACCCCCCTTTGTTCTCGGCCCCCCCTTGACGAAACCCCCCCCATATTTTCAGGGGCTGCTCAGAAACAAAATGTTCCATTTTCCTGAAAATTTCAGCCAATTCCGTCCACAAACGCCAAAGTTATTAGACATAGAATTTTCAAAAATCCCATGGAGAAAAAATCCTAACTATATATACCTACCGGCGACCGCCAGTAGGTAATATATGTATATATATATATTCACTGAAAAAACCATAGGTTTCACACCAGTTATAGTTAGGAATTAGCATTAAAAAAACTATTAAATTCACTGAAAAAACCATAGGTTTCACACCTGTTATAGTTATCTGGAAGTTTTACTCGCATAAAACCATTGAAATTCCCAATGTTAGTTAGTTGGACTCACTATAACTTGCGCGAGCAATGCACTGCTGATGACGTCACATATTACATCACTCATGACATGGTCAGTGACATCACTCATGACATGGTTTTTTCAGTGAATTTCAATGGTTTTTTAATAACAAATCTCTATAGGTATGAAAAGTAATATTTTTTATAACGAATTTTATATTGTATAATTATGTAATAGTTTTTTTTTTGCCCCCGAGCGCTCCCGGGGCGCGTACTGATGCGCTCACCGGTAAGCGCCGTGTTACGGCGCGCCCCGGGGCACGTACCGGTGAGCGTCCGGTTAGCGCTAATGCCGTGAACAAAAACAACATTGTGACGTAAACAAAAGCGGAGAATGTGGTAAAGGAGGCAGTGAAGAGACTCCCTGACCCCCTAGGCCTTCCCAGGGGGTCCCTGAAGGACCCCGATGGGCAAAACCCCCCTTTTTTTTTAAAATTTGCGAGGTGAGCGCTCGCCAGAATAAAACACAAAAAAAATTCAAATAACTAGTTTCTGTGTTTAGATGTTGGGTGGCTCTTAAAAGAGCCGTTGTGTTCAAGTAAGTACAGATACAGAGTCTAAAGTTTAAAAGGAAGACTCTGTTCCCTTCATCTATGAAATGTACACCATCTCTCCTATAGATGCCTTGCATGTTGTAACGCAAGTTGTTGTGGTATATAGAACCCATACCATAGTCTCTGAGGAACGCAGAAACAGACTTATTCACATGTATCCTTGCTTTCTCATTCTGCGGACAATATTGGTTGGGCCAGTTCCATTTTTGTCTTCGGCATATATTAGAATATACAAAGGAAGTTTGTGAAAAAAGAGACATTAATTGGCCAAAGGTGTCCTTTAAAAGCATTTCCAGACCTACCCCAGTCAAAGTGCAGAGGTCATTGTCACCACAGTGCACAATTATGAGGGCAGGGTGTGGGAGAGGCAAAAAAGGATTTTACCAATGGCATCAATTAGTGACATCTCAATCCTCTCTGGCCAATCCATATAATATCCACATTTGGTAAATCAAGGTTGAGAAAACTTCTATTTGCTGCATACCTTTCACTCCAGAAAATGTAGCTTTGTCCTACAATCCAGACTCTAAGCATCTTGAAGGCAGATCTGTTTGTACTCAGATGGTCTCTGGAAATGAAATGGCAGTTTGAAAACTTGGTGTTTGGAGAAAAAAAATTGTTGAGATTCAGTGCACTTGAAAAACAAGAAATGATTGGTGGTTTCTGATAATTTAACATTGAAAACTAGGGTGCATACTACTGTTTTTTAAAAGGAATTATACTATTGGTTTAGAAAAAGTGATTGAAAAGAACATTGCACAGGATAAGCTGGAATATTGAGAAGTCAAACACACTTGCTGCTTTGGTTTGCAACATTGAGAGATGAACTTTTCACTTTTGAGTGCAGTTAGGTGTTCTATGGAGAGTTACCATGGTAACAGGCAGAGAGAGCAGTGGGGGAAGGTTGAACATTATGTGAGTTTGAAAGTGTACAACCAATTAAGTTTGGTTTTGAATTCATGTGGGAAGAAATTTCAATGGTTATGTAGAGAGATATGTGTTGAAAATGAGAGGGAATCAGGGCCCTTTGTGGATGCAGTTTCTGAGGTACATTTCAGAGATTCTGCTTAGTTGAGTTGCAATGTGGATGTTACTCATTGTCCCGCTCTTTCACTCTCCCTCACTGTCTTCCTTTCTCTCCAACACTGTTCTTTTTCCTTCTTCAATTTCTCTATAAATCCTTCTGTTTTCCTTACACCTTTTTCCTTTTTCTTAATATGGCTTTTTTTTCTCTCACTCTCCTTTTCTTAACCTCATATCTTTTTCCTCACTGTCATTATTCCTTGTCTTCACTCCTCTTTTCTAACTCCCTCTCTCCTTCTGATCTACTTTCTTTGTTTCTTTTTTCACTCTCATTTTCTCTCTCTTTCTGTTTCCCTTACGCTTGCTCTCTTTATACATCACTACTAGCAAGGTCCCCTCTTCCCACCCCTTTCACTGTAGTAATCATTTGACCGAATTGCTAGGATTTCTGTTATGTGTCTAAGGTCACAGAAAGAGTCTCATGTTTGGATGTAATGCTGGGAAAAAAGTAATTCTTCAAATTGGAAATGTATTTTGAAAATGAGTCAGTTTCTGCATTTTAATGTAGTCTCTTAATCGTTTTAGTGTGGTAAATGTGTTTTGGTAAAATGTATGGTTTAAAAGTTTTTGTCCAGGATCACACTGAGTGTCTGTGTAAATTGAAGAATTATATTTGCACCTTTTTGTATAATCTCCTCTGTCTCTCCTCACAGTGTACCTCTCTCTGCTTATACTGTGTTCTTTCTTCTGATATTGTGTCTCATGTTTGGATGTAATGCTGGCAAAAAAGTAATGCTGTAAATTGGAAATGTATTTTGAAAATGACTCAGGTTTCTGCACTGTATTGTAGTTCTGAAATAGATAGGCTGTGTTCTGTCTCTTAAACTTTTTCGTGTGCTAAATGTGTTTTGGTAACATGTATGGTTTTAAACTTTTTGTCCAGGATCACACTGAGTGTCTGTGTAAAATAAAGAATTATATTTGCACAGTCTACCTCTCTCTGCTTATCTCATTTTCTGTCTGCACCAACCCTCTTCCACTGCCTGCATCCTTTATGTGCATCTGCAGAGGCCTATTATGATATGGCTGCTGGTGTGTGTTAGACCGTGCTTACATGTTAAATCTTTTCCTTCTCTGCCTGTAGTCTTACACTCTCTGTGTGTATCATTTTATCTGTCTTCACTATCTCTCCCTCTCTGTGCTCCAATTAGTCTCTGCATGTAACATTTCTTTCACTGTTTCCAGTATTTCTTCTCTGTTGTACTATTGTATCCTCTGTGTGTACCATGTCTGTGTCTGCTTGCACTATCTGTGTTTCTGCTTGAACCATCTCACCCTTTCTCTGCACCACCTTTTCTCTGACTGCACCATCTCTTCCTCTGCCTGTAGCTCTGCATCATCTATCCTCTGATTGTTCCAGTTTACTCTCTGCCTGCAGTATCTCATTTTCTGTCTGCACCAAACTTCTCCCACTGCCTGCACCCTTTCATGTGCATCTGCAGAGACCTATTATGATATGGCTGCTGGTGTGTGTTAAACAGCGCTTACATGTTAAATCTTTTCCTTCTCTTCCTGTAGTCTCGCACCCTCTGCGTGTGCCATGTTGTCTCTGTTTGCACTTTGTCTCCCTCCGTGTGCTAAATCACCTAAATCATGAACTGAGTCATGGTTTAGGTGATGTAGTTGTAGAAAGTCCTATGCAGTATGTGTTTCAGGTCTCTTCATTTTCAAATTGTGTTTATGCTGTGCAATTTAGATGCTGGATGTGCTGTTGAAATGCTAAAGCAACTGTGTCTGTAGCATGTAGTAATCATTTCATTGAATTTGATTTGTACTTTCACAGTCCCACCTTAACTCACTACACTGGTTTAAGTTCACTTCATTGTACTAAACCCTGAAACTCCATTCCTAGAAAAATATTCAAAACTCTTGCAACACAACTGCAGAGTTGTAAATCCTAAAAGAATATTCCCAGTAAGACTCCCTTTCATTGTAGTACTCATTTTACTGAATTGGAAGGGATAGTGTTCTGTCTCTTAAAAGTTTTTCTGTGGTATATGCATTTTGGTAAAATCCATGGTTTTACATTTTTTGACTAACATCACACTGAGTGTCTGTATAAATTAAAGAATTATATTTGCACCTTTTTATATAATCTCCCCTGTCTCCCTCACAGTCTACCTCTCTCTACTTATCTCATTTTCTGTCTGCACCAACTCTCTCCCACTGCCTGCATCCTCTGATGTGCATCTGTAGAGGCCTATTATGATATGGCTGCTGGTGTGTGTTAGACAGCGCTTACATTTTAAATCTTTTCCTTCTCTGCCTGTAGTCTTGCATCCTCTGTGTGTATCGTTTTATCTCTGTCTTCACTATCTCCCCCTCTCTGTGCTCCAATTAGTCTCTGCATGTAACATTTCT